>NC_058096.1:37240000-39740000 GCF_020171115.1 Neogale vison | reverse complement strand
CAATCATTTCAATATCTCATGATCATTTATGTGAAAATTTATCATTTTAACAAAATTTATCATTTGATTAATTATATCATTGTTCACTTAATACTTGATAGATTTTTAAAGAGAAGATTTCCTATTTGGGGAAGATAAAACTTGATATATTGAATTTGAAGATGCTATTTTTAGTAATACAGCTAAAAGAAAGTTAACTTGTACAACGTGATTCAAATTTTATGGTTTTGAGTTGATTTTCTGGTATCTGAGTGGGAATTGACCAGAGGGGAGTCAATGATGCATGAATTGAAAGACCACTGTTGGCATTACTGAAAAGAGAAAGATTATAGTAGGATTTAATGACATTTTGTTGTGATGTGACCATTTTCTATAATTCTAAACTCTTAGTATGATGCATGATATATGTGAATAGCTTTGGCTTTTGTTTAATTTTAATGGAAATTAAATAAGTAGTTGAGCTTCATATTTGGGTTAAAGTCGAATGGAAGAGAGAGACCTATATGGAAATGGGACCCTGGAGATAAGAGAACATAAGCCTTTTGTAAACTTATTGATATCTTGTGAAGGAAACTGAACCTCCACAGATCATGTACTCAGGGATTCAAGTCAGTCCTACCCATATAACTCAAAGGGCAGGAAGTCTTCAGCTGACATCTCAGTTGCATTTTATATGAGGATGTAATGAGCAATGAACATGACCCTCTGGTTGTTGAGGCACAGTTTGGAATGTCTGCATAGACAATGATGACGCCTTTTCTTTTTGGCTTCTGGCCTTGATCACTAAGTCCCTGACTCCTGCTCATCAAAAGGGGATTAGAATCTGACCCCATCAGGCACACTCAGATATGCTTTCCTAAAAATTTGCAGTAAAATCTAGAAGAGAGGAATCTAGTGTTTATGTGTCAGGAGATACATATTTATGTGTCAGCATAATTATTATATATGTGATTAATAGCACAGACATGACCTGATATATGGACAAGAAGAAGGGAAATCCAGGCAGCAGGGAGAAGATGAAGATGGGAAGATGAAGCATGCTCACCAAAAAGAGTGCCTATTTCTTTCAGTTAAAACATTGTTATATTTTTTGGTGAAAGCATTCCTTTCTCGGTAATTAGGTGCATTAAGACATCAGCATCTAAAGTTCTGGGGACAAGGGAAAATTATTTGAGTGGTTTATTAGAGGCCATAGTGAAAGGAGACATCTTCACTCCCTTCCACTCCTTGGTTCCCAGATCCACTTTTTTTCTGACTTTGGAAGAAACAGCTCTGTTTATTATTTATGTGATCAAAATAATGTTCAAAGCTTATTTTGCATCTTATAGGAAAGCACGCACACTCGCAAGAACAAGTATTCTGACTGGCTCCGTAACTGAATCGTTAACAGACTTCTGACATTCTATAAAGAAAGCAGTTTCAGGTTAATGCGACACTAGGTAGAATTGGGAAGCCCATTTGCCTCAATTATTTTGAAGAAGAATGAATTCTTCAAACACATAATTTTGTATAGGATATCATAATTATGAATAAGACAATGGATGCTGGAAGAAGCATTGTGGACAGGCAGGTTTATCCATACCCAGAATGAGTGTGCATTACAATGAAGACAAAATTTTATTCCCTCCTTGGTGTAAGAATTTCAATATGATTACCCTGCCTGTAGGTAGCTGGTCAGTACATTAGAGAATAGGGCCATTTTTAGAACTTAGCCTTGAACTCTGCTGTTTTAGGTGGGGAATATAACAGGAACAATAATTAGGTAAGTCTTGTTAAGTGGAATATTGTACCTTTGAGCCTGTACATAGTATTTGCACTATGTTTACTTTTTTCCCCATGAACTATGGAAAAAGCTGAATGATATACTCAGAACTGATGATATTATCTACACAATGGTTAAGATGGTTAAGCCTGTCTGTAACATCTGACTTTGATGAGCATTGGTAAATCCAGAAAAGTTTTTTTCCCCCACAGGTCAGTCACCACCAGTCAATCTCTTACCAAGAGATTCTGGTTGAGAGAGATGGGGCCATGCAGTAGGAGCAGGTACCACAAGTCCCTGAAGCAAATATATATGAAACTTCTTGTGCTCTCTGAGACAACAAAGCTTTACCCAATACCATTTGAAAATGGAGTGCTTCAATGCATACCCAACTTTGTGATTTGGTGCTTCGGACAGGAAATAGATAATAAATGGGCATATCGGGTCCCATGTCTGTTTGATGTTTCAGATTCTGCATTCAGTCTCTACCTGAGCCTAGGAGGAACCCATAAGCAGTTAAATGTGAATGCTATTTGTAAAACAAGACGTAACTTTAATCCCATGCTCTGGGAGTCTGCATCATGATTCTTCTTTCAGGGACTCTCAGATGGTCCATCAACATTTGTGTCTGCAATAGTTGTCTGGAGTACTGCTGAGTCTGCCGAGCTATGAAGCCCAAGTAAGGAAGTAGCTAACATCTTACCTACCAGCTTCAAAACTTTGCATTGCTCTTGCCCTGTGTTAGTCTCCTATTGCTGTGTAACAGATGATCACAAATTTAGTCACTTAAACAACATTCATTATCTTCTAGTTCTGTTGGTCAAAAATCCAGCATGGGTTGGGGGGCTGGATTTCTTTCTGAAAGTTCTAGGAAATAATCCATTTCCTTTCCTTTTTCACCTGTTAGAGGCCACCCACTTTCTTTGTCTTGTGACCCTGCTAAGTCCAGCAATGCTGCATCTCTCTACTTTTCCATAGCCCCATCTCCCTGGCTTATAACAGTTGGGAAGAGTTCTCTGCTTTTAAGAATCCATGTGATCCTCAGCTGAATATGAGTTTTGCCCTAAATTACCCACACTCCCACCCAGCTCTCCTTATGACCAAGAGTATACTTTGCAAGATAGTTTGCTATGGTTAGTGAGAACACATCAGTGTCCATGGAGCAAAAAGATAACTCACCCAGAGAAGAATTCAGCAGTGGCCTCATTAACACTGCTGACTATGGCTTATCAACTGAGCTAATCATCTGTAAGCAAATACACAAGTGTGTGTGCTTTTGAGGTGGCCATTGAATGCTTGAAGGAAGGCAGGGAAAGAGGAAAACAAAATGAATGTATGCTTGTGAAAAAAAAAAAAAAAAGAATCCATGTGATTAGATTGGGCCCACTTGGAAAATCCAGAATAAGCTCCCCAACTCAAGGTTCTTAACTTCATCATATTTTCAACGTCCATTTTGCCAAGTAATTTAATATATTCACAGGTTACAGAGGATATGGACATCTGTGGGAAGGGCATTAGTATGCCTAATATCAAAGCTACATGTTAAGTGATTCAAAACAACATACTATATGCAGTGCACATTGTCTTCAAAATCTAAAGCTTACTAAACATTTCCTCTTTCTGAGTTACAGAGATACAAGGCAAAGCTACTTATTTTTCATTTTGGAGGAAATATTTGGGCATTCATCAGTTCTACTAGATGCCTAGAATCTCATGAAGATGACAGGGTTCTAAATTTTCATGTTTATCTCCCTCTGGCATGTACGTACCTTGTCAGCACATTTAGGATATTTGCTGCTTCCTGCTCACCAGGGTGCGATCATAAATGTAGTGGGCCAGTACATTGTTCTGTGGAATGATGCTGTGATCAAATGCCCTTAACATTCAATTATGACAGATAATCAGAAACTTGAAATACTCCTAAAGTAAAAGAATGAAGTTTTATCACAGCTCTTGCTGTATGCTGTTTAACGATTACAATTGGGGTGAAAGGGCACTTACCAGATCAAAACATATGTATATGTATATCCTTTATCCATTCATCAGTCAGTGGACATTTGGGTTCTTTCCATAATTTGGCTATTATTGATAATGCTGCTATAAACATACAGTTACGTGTCCATTTTGAATCAGTATTTTTGTATCCTTTAAGTAAATACCTAGTAGTGAAATTGCTTGGTTATAGGTAGTTCTGTTTTTAACTCTTTGAGGAGCCTCCATATTGTTTTCCATAGTGACTGAACCAGTTTGCATTCCCAACAACATTGTAAGAGGATACCCCCTTTTCCACATTCTTGCCAAATCTTTTGTTTTCTGTGTTGTTAATTTTAGCTATTCTGACAGATGTGAGGTAGGAGCTCATTATGGTTTTTATTTCTATTTCCTTGATGATGAGTGCTGTTTAGCATCTTTTCATGTGTCTGTGAACCATCTGGATGTCTTTTTTTGAAAAATGTCTATTCATGTCTTCTGCCCATTTCTTAACTGGATTTTTTTGTTTTTTCAATGCTTCATTTTATAAGTTTTTTTTTAATAGATTTTGAATACTCACTCTTTTTTTTTTTTTAAAGATTTTATTTATTTATTTGTCAGAGAAAGAGAGAGAGAGAGAAAGAGCACGTGAGCACAAGCAGGGAGAACAGCAGGCAGAGGGAGAAACAGGCTCCTAGCTGATTGATGTGGGACTCAATCCCAGGACCCTGGGATCATGACCTGAGCCAAAGGCAGATGCTTAACCGACTGAGCCAACCCAGGTGTCCTGAATAGTAACTCTTTATCAGATATGTCATTTGAAAATATCTTCCCCATTCTGTAGGCTGCCTTTTAGTTTTGTTGGTCATTTCCTTCACTGTATAGCTTTTTATCTTGATGAAGTCCCAATAGTTCATTTTTGCTTTTGTTTCCCTTGCTTCTGGAGACATGTCTAGTAAGAAATTGTTATGGCTGAGGTCAAAGAAGTTGCTGCCAGTCTTGTCCTTTAGGATTTTAATGGTTTCCTCTCTCACATTTAACCTCAATAATCAACAACAAAATGAAATAGGTCACTCTTTGTAAGGTGACTGCATCCGATGAGATAACAAGAGGTCTGTACTCTTTCTTTAGAAAAGGGGCACTGCTTCCTTCAGGAAGTGCAATGAGATTTAGAAGTTCAAGTTTCATTTAAATCTACCAAAATTTTCCTCATCCAGTTCTCTGGGTCTAACTCATTTTTTTTAAAATTCTAAAAATCCTACTAATGCTCTGAATTGAATTTACATTAAAATTTTCAAAACTAGAGTTATGTTTTGGGTATGGTTTTTGCCTATATTAGATCCTCATCTTACCTTACTTTACCTTACCTTGAGTTTATTTATTTATTTAGTTTTTTTAAAATTCCAGTTAGCTAGCATACAGTGTAATATTACTTTCAGGTGTATAATATAGTGATTCAACACTTCCAAATAATAACTGGTGCTCATTGCAACAAGTTTTAAGTGTTCTTCTTAACTCTCATCACCTATTTAACCCATCTTCCTGCCCTCCTCCCCTTTGGTAACCATTAGTCTCTCCTTTTTTCCCCCTTTTGTTTGTTTGTTTTGTTTCTTAAATTCCACATATGAGTGAAATCATATGGTATTTGTCTTTTTCTCACTGAATTACTTCACTTAGTATAATACTCTCTAGTTCCATCCATATCATTGCAAATGGCAGGATTTCATTCCTTTTTTTACCTGAGTTTTATGTGTGTGTGTGTGTGTGTGTGTGTGTGTGAATACACATATATATAATCACCTTTCTTTTTAAAAAAATATTTTTCAAGTTTTTATTTAAATTCCAGTTCATTAACATACAGTGTAATATTAGTTTTAGGTGTAGAATTTAGTGATTCATCACTTACACACAACACCCAGTGCTCGTTACAACAAGTGTCCTCCTTAATATCCATCAACCATTTAGCCCATCTCCCTGCCTACCTCCCCTTCAATACCCCCAGTTAGTTCTCTATAGTTAAGAGTTTGTTTTCTGGTTTGCCTCTCTTTCCCCCACCCAGGTTCATCTGTTCTATTTCTTAAACTCTACATATGAGTTAAATCATATACCACCTCTTACTTATCCTCATCAGTTAATAGACACTTGAATTGTTTCCATAATTTGGCTATTGAAGGTGGTACTGTTATAAACACTGGGATACTTGTATCTCTTTGATTTAGTATTTTTTTGTTCTTTGGATAAATGCCAAGTAAGGGAATTGGTGGATCAAAAGTTAATTCTATTTATAGCTTTTTGATGAACTTCCATATTGTTTTCCACAGTAGCTGTACCAGTTTGCATTCTTACCAACAGTGCAAGAGGGCTGTTTTTCTCCACATCTTGTCAACACTTGTTGTTTTCTGTGTTTTTGATTTTAGCCATTCTGAGAGGTGTGAAGTGATCTTATGGTAATTTTGATTTGCATTTCCCTGATGATGAGTGATGTTGAGCAGCTTTTCGTATATCTTTTGGACAGCTGGATGCCTTCTTTGGAGAGATATCTGTTCATGTCTTCTGCCTATTTTTTAATTGAATTATTTGTTTTTTGGGATATTGAGTTTTATATGTTCTTTATATCTTTTGAATATTAACCTTTTATCAGATATGTCTTTTGTAAATATATTTTCCCAATTGATAGGTTGCCTTTAGATTCTGTTGATTTAGGTTCTGTTGCCTTTAGGTTCTTTGCTCTACAGAAGCATCTTACCTTGATGATGTCCCAATAGTTCATTTTTGCTTTTGTTTCCCTTGCCTCAAGAGACATATGTAGAAAGAAGTTGATACAGCCTATGCCAAAGAGGTTACTGCCAGTGTTCTTCTCAAAGATTTTTATGGTTTCAGGTCTCACATTTAGGTTTTTAATCTGTTTTTAATTTACTTTTGTGTTTGGTGTAAGGAAGTGGTCCAGTTTCATTCTTTTGCTTGCTGCTGTCCAGTTTTCCTACCACCATTTATTGAAGAGACTGTATTTTTCCCATTGGATATTCTTTTCTGCTTTGTCAAATATTAACTGACCATACAGTTGTAGGTTCATTTCTTGGTTTTCTGTTCTTTTCTATTGACCTTTGTGTCTATTTCTTTGCCACTGCCATACTCTTTTGATCACTACAACTTTGTAATATAACTTAAAGTTGGGAATTGTGATACCTCCAGCTTTGTTTTCCTTTTCAAGTTTACTTTGACTATTAGTCTTTTGTGGTTCCATGAAAATTTTAAGATTGTTTGCTTTAGTTCTGTGAAAAATGCTGTTGTTATTTTGATAGGGATTTCAATTAATGTGTAGATTGTTTTGGGGTAGTATAGACATTTTAACAATATTTGTTCTCTGTTCCCTGGGCATGGAATATTTTTCCATTTCTTTGTGTCATCTTCAATTTATTTCATCAGTGTTTTATAGTTTTCAGACTATGAATCTTTTATTTCTTTGGTTAGTTTTATTCCTAGGTATCTTATTGTTTTGGGTGCAGTTGTAAATGGGATTGATTTAATAATTTGTCTTTCTGATGCTTCATTATTGGTGTATAGAAATGCAACAGATTTCTCTACATTGACTTTATGTCTTAAGACTTTACTGAATTTGTTTATCAAAGTTCTAGCAGTTTTTGGTGGAGGCTTGCTGGTTTATAGAGTATCATGTCTTCTGCAAATAGTGAAAGTTTTACTTGATCCTTGCTGATTTGGATGCCTTTTACTTATTTTTCTTGTCTGATTGCTTTAGCTAGGATTTCTAGTATTATGTTAAATAACAGTGGTAAGAATGGACATATAAACTGCCAAAACTGAAACAGGAAGAAATAGAAAACCTGAACAGACTGACAACCAACAAAAAAATGAAATCAGTAATAAAAAACAAAACAAAACAAAAACAACCTTCCAACATACAAAAGTCCTGGACCAGATGGCTTCACAGGTGAATTTTACCAAACATTTAAAGAAGAGTTCATGCCTATTCTTCTCACACTATTCAAAAAAAAAAAAAAAAAAAAAAAAAAAAGGAAGACTACCACATTCATTCAATGAGGTCAGCATTACCCTAATCCCAATAAAGACTCCATTAAAATAGAGAACTATAGGCCAATATCCCTGATAAACATGGTTGCAAAAATTCTCAATGAAATGCTCGCAAACTGAATCCACCAATACATTAAAAAAATAATTCACCACAATCAAGTGGGATTTATTCCTGGGTTGCAAGGGTAGTTCAGTATTCACAAATCAATGTGATACACCACATTAATAAAGGAAGGATAAGAACCATGTGATTATTTCAATAGATACAGAAAAAGCTTTTGACAAAGTACAACATCCATTCATGATAAAAACTGTCAACTCTGAGGCACATGGGTGACTCAGTGGGTTAAAGCCTCTGCCTTTGGCTCAGGTCATGATCCCAGGATCCTGGGATCGAGCCCCGCATCGGGCTCTCTGCTCAGCAGGGAGCCTGCTTCCTCCTCCTCTCTCTCTCTCTCGCTCTCTCTCTGCCTGCCTCTCTGCCTACTTGTGATCTCTGCCTGTCAAATAAATAAATAAAATCTTAAAAAGAAAAACCTGTCATCTATGGAGATTTAAAGGGAACATACCTCAATGTTATAAAGGCCCTAAATGAAAAACCCACATCTAATATCATCCTCAATGGGGAATAACTGAGAGTTTTTCTCTATGGTCAGGAATAAGACAGGGATGCCCACTTTTATCTTGTTTTTTAGCCTTATTATTAAGAGACAAGAGGTTTTTTTAGGGCAAACATTGGAACACTTCAGTTCTGTGCTTATGCTTATAACTTGAACAGAAAACGTAAAGCCCTAAACTCATCATTTTCATTATGTTATCCTTCCAATGTAGCCAGAAGTAACTAACACGCAGAGCACTTGCAATCATCATGTATATTCTTTGTCTCATACTTTATCTAAGTGATGTTTATGACCAACATCTCATTTTGTCTTAAGAAGTCATCACTACCTTCAAACCCAGTAAGACAGGTAATTACTCCCAGACTTCCATCTTTGAAGGACTGGTTCTTGGAATTACTCTTGGGCAAAGAGAAATGCTACCTAAGTCAGAGCTCAATCAGGGAAATAGGCATTGATTTATGTATTTTAAGCAGAACGTTTTAATTCAAGGTCAACAGCTTTCAGTGTTGTTGGAAAGGGTAGAGGGATAAATGTAAGCACTGGGGAGGCTGTCTAGAAGTCATAGAACTACAAGAAGCTAATGTTGAAACTCTTCATTTGAAGCAGAACACTGACCATGGACTTTGGATATTAAGAAGCTTCATGAAACCACTGCCGTTAATCCAACAGTCCAGGCTGCCAGCACCATTCTGGAGGAAGAATGAATTTTAACTCTTTCCCTTCTGCTTTTTTGTGAGTGTCTTTAATAGGTGGAGTTTGAAACAGAAACTTCTTGATGAGGGACCTAGGAAAATCCAGTTCCCAGCATGCAGCACCCCATAGTACAGGAGGAATGATAAAAGGGGGTGGAGTTTACACTGAGTCTCAAAAGAAATAACCAACATGCACCCTTTCCAAGTCTGCCCAAGTCCGACCGCTGTCACTGCATTCATATACTTTTCATTGTAGCTTCTCAGAAGAATGTTCTTATGACCACCCACAACTGCCTGCTCTCCACAAAGCAGGCAGAGTAATATTTTTAAAATAAAATCCAGAACCCCCCATCTTTTGTCCTTACTTGGGACCCTCCATATACCTTTTACTGCAATTGGAATAAAATCTAAATTCTTACCTTGGTCTACAATGCCTTATTTTTCTGACTCTTGCTTGTGTCTGTCGTCTTGAAAACTAACTGTCTTCCTCCTCACTAACTATACTTCTCAGTCACCAAGGGTAGCTTCCTGGTGTTTTTCCAACACACTGGTCTTGTTTCTGCCTATTGCTTTGCACTGCTATTCCTTCAGGTTGGAATCACCTTTTCTCAGATCTTCTTTTATTTGACTTTTGTTCATCATTTATATTTTTGATAGAAGATTGGAGGAGAAAAAGAATGATGAGGAAGAGGAGGAAGGAGAGAAGTTGGAAAGATAAATTTTAAAACTATGAAATGAACAAAGAACATTATTAGACAAATACAATAGAATATATGCATTTGCTTTCGGTGCCAAAGATACTTAAACTTCAGAACTTGTAGATTGTTTGAGGGGTCTATAATCCAGCCCCGTGTTTCTCAAAACTGATTCCTCCATCATTTTTTCTAGAAAAATAGATTTTTGCTCCTTTACCCCTGCAGTTGAGACCCTAGCATTTGGAGCTTTAATAAGCCACTGAGATGATTCTTATGTAGGTAGCTGGCTATGTATTTTTTATATTTTCCTTATTTGGAGGTTTTTATCTATTTTTGGAAGCACTGGACTAGAAATTACACCACTTTTTCTTTTTTTTTTTTAAGATTTTATTTTATTTTTTTATTAGGGTGAGACAGAGAGCACAAGCTGTGGGAATAGCAGAGGGGGAGAGAGAAGCAGGTTCCCCACTGAGCAGGGAGACTGATTTAGGACTCAATCCCAGGACCCCAGATCATGACCTAAGCTGAAGGCAGATGCTTAACGACTGAGCCACCTAGGTGCCCCAACACCACTTTTTCTAAGAAAAAGATAACGCTAAGAAAAAAAAAATGTCAGTCAATCACCAGGAATATCCCATGAGCATAATAAAATTGAACATTACAAAGAAATTAAGCATATGTTATTTTAAGGCCCTTAATGGGAAAAAATACCATCTAGATACAAATTCAATAAAGTATACACTATTTAAAGACTTGGAAACTATTTAACATCCTGTAATTGCTTTAATGTTGGACAGTTTGTGACTTATTTTCTTCTTTTGATAGTGTTTTCCATCTCACCTACAAAAACAACAAGAAACAACCACAACTTTAAATAAAAAGATATTGCAACTCCAACAGGACTTTTTACAAGGCCCAAAGAAGTTGTAACCATAACCCTGTAATCAATCAAATCTCTTCAAGATCTTAATCCTTCTGTAAAGAGTAGCTGTTAAGCTCTTATTCTCTGCTATAGGATAAAAGCTCTAATGATCTTTTCTGAATTTTGTGACATACTCAGCCCTGAAAGGATGATGAGACTGACGAAGAAGGAAAAATAGTAGTCTGGGTACTAGGAATTCTATTCCCTTCTCTAAATCTATCACTATATAACACATTTTGTACCCCCTGGCCTTCAGTGGGACAAATTTTTCTTTAATTTCTAAATGAAATAATTTAAATTCCAATCACACTTTAGACTCCAGGAGATTCATATTCCTTTCAAATATTTCTGAGAATTCCCAGAGATTGTGCTTACATGTCTTGGTGGTTACTTCTTGTCTTTTGTGCCAAATTCCTGGTTTTGGCTGGCTTCTCTCTGATCATTCTGGCCATCTCTCTCCACCTCCACATATTCCTTTAGCCTTTGTGGTTGGCTTCATCTAAAATGTAAGTGTAGAGTTTAGTCCCCAAATAGGGGGAAGAGACACTGAGTTAGTAGTTATCAAAGCTGTATTAAAGATTTGGGGAGGATTGGGGTTGAGAAAATTATAGCATAGAATAGAAAACTGCTCTTTCTAAATTTATTAATCACACGTTGTCTTAGGGAATGTTTTATTAATAGCCATGTTTTTCATTTGGGCTTGATCTATGCTTGTGTTGTTGGGACCTATTCTCTCTTTACAGTGTTTTGTTTTGTTTTTGTTTTTGATTTTCCTGTTTATTCCTCAGTACTCTGTATCCCTGACTGCTCCTTCTCTTCTCCATCTTGTATAGTTCCCATCCCCAGCAAAACTGTAAAATAAAAACAAAACAGCAAACCAACCCCCCCAAACACACACAAAATTCCTGCCTGTTACCTGTTCAAAGTGATAGTTTATCTTAAAATAATTTCTCTACAGCAGCTATGTTTTCTCATTTAAACTCTGCCCTATGTCTTGCCTTTCACAGTGAAACAAATATGTATCTTTTTTTTAAAGGAGAGAAGTCATTTTCTACTAAGAGAATTTATGCAGGCTCCCACATATAGAAAAGTCTGTAATCTTTTTCATTTAAAATAGCAATATTTCCTTATATCCACAGATCAGTGGTATAGGATATAACTTATCGTATGTCAGGAGTGAGATAGGGACTGTTAAAGAAAGGTGAGCACAGCATTTTCCAATGATCCAGAGTTTGGATTCTTTCAACACATTTTCAGGACTTAGAAAAATTCGCACTATTGGTTGCTCATTAGAATCACCTGGGGAGCTTTTAAAAAATCACAATCTTTAGACCTCATGCCAGACTTATTAAATCAGAATCTCTGGGGGTGGGACCCAGACAGTAATAGTTTTAAAAGCTTCCCCAGATGATTTCAGTGTACAGGGAAAGTTGAGAATTTCTAGTTTAGAAAAAACTGGGATACTTAAAAGGATGGCTAGTTTGTGGCCAAGTGCCATTTTATCAACAATGTGTTAAAAACTGTAACAGCAGTTGGGCAAGATGAGGAAGTTAGATGAGATTTGCCCATCCATATTCTTTAGAAAGAGAAGACATTATTTCTGAAAGAATATCTACTTATTTGTATATTTTATAATATAAAAGGATAAGAATGAAGCAAGGCCATACGGTCAGAGATGGATGCTGGAAATTTGCTGGGAGTCAGGTAGATAGCTAAACCATATCATCATTATCAAAGCATTTGAATAAATATCCTATTGTTTTCATTCTTTGTTCTTTCTTCCTCCCCCCCCTTTTTTTTTGTTGTTGTTGAAGGGTAAGTCAAAATTGTTTGATTTTAGATAATTCTGGAAAAGGCTGTCTCTATTAACTTGCCATTTCCTTTGTTTTGTAATAGCATGGAAATAGAATTTTAGCATAGAAATAAACCTCTATGACAATGTAATTCAACAGTCCCACTTAATTGATGAACAAAGTAAATGATTTTGCCCATTTAATACAAGTTAGAAATAGAGCTGGGATTAGAAAAACTTGTTGGCTTAAGTATAATGTTCTATAACATGTTCCTTTGCTTTAAAATAACTTTTTCCCTTTCTCAGACTTGGACAGTCAGTATAAATATCTGGTGAGTTTATATTGAAGTCCTCTAAAATTATCTCCTTCAGCCCAGCTTAATAATTTCCTATTATGATTATTATATAGAATTAGAAAAAAGATTGTATGACAAGCTCTTTACCTCAGTATCTGGCTGAGCAAATACTAAGCAAATTTTTGGAAAGTGGAGTTATTTTCTGATTTTACTATGAATATGTAATGGAAAATAATGTTGAAAAGGAAAAGGATATGTTGAGTCAATTATTATTGTATGCAGTGTTCTTTTTGGTCAATGTTTATTTCACTATTAATATGGTATCCATAGAAGCTTATGCTTAATATCCACAAATGGTAGAATCATTGATATCTAGGGTGATAGGCTTAGGACAAAAGGACAAGGTTTGTGTTAGGGCTTTCTTTTGACAGATGGAGAGTTGAATCACGAAAATTGTTTTTCAGCTGGCTTGACTGATAAAAGAAAAAAAATAGGATGGTGAGAGACACTAGAGAGAAGAGTGAGGGGAAGATTGTGACAGTACAGTATAAAGATCAAAGTTCCATAATATGATTCTGGCTTAAAAGTATTTGGGTTTGAATAAAGTGTTTGCCACTTACTAGCTCTGTAACTTTGGGTAAATCACTTACCCTCTCCATATCTTAGTTTCCTTCTCCTCTGCAAAATGGGGGTAAAATAATCCTTACTTTACAAGAGTTGATGTGATGCTTAAATGAGTTTAAGTATAAAAATCCCTATCATCTATCAATCATCATCATCATACTTACAACAGTTTAATAAATTCTAAACTGACATTATTTCTATAGGGCAATGGATTTGTATTTGGATAGAATGATCAGGGTAGTTAATAATAGGAGAAATGACCATGTACATATAACTAAAATTTCATAATATAGGAAATAGAATATGATATGTATTGTATTATTAAAGTTAAGTTTGAGATGTGATGAAGTGCTGCTGTTGATCATTTTGTGGAAGCCTGGTGTTCACGTTGTAGCTGACATTTAATATGGTGCTTGGGTTTCTAAATTCTTCCTGTGTCTTTCATTTTCTCCATTTCAAGACCTTTACTTTGAGAGTAAAGAATATGTATGTGGAAATAAACCTTGTTTTCTGCTTGTTATGTATCCAAATAATCATATAGAATTAGATGCCAGGATCACTGGAGGTTTGTAGGAAATAACAGAAAAGAAAGATGACTGGTAGAACTATGTTTCTCAGTTTTGAATCACCCTAAATTATAAATCCCCAAGGGAATGATTCCTTGGACCCCTTATTAGCATGCTTCTTTGGGGTCACCTCTCTCTATATGATTGAAAGAATAAGACAAAACTATCATTCAACTCAGTGAATAACTGAGGGTGTGAGTACTACTGGCAAAGAATTTAGCTGTCATTCTAATACAACACTTATCTCAAAGCTTCTTTTTCTATAACAGTGGGTGTGTGGCCCAATACGAATCCTATATTATTCCTAACGGGCCTGAAAGACCACAGTGTGGAAGCTGGGGATAAAAGAAAATAACTAAAAAATGCTGACTACAGTAATGATAAGAACTGAATCTATGCCGAGAAAAACACAATGAATATTATGGAAAATATTTCCCATAATTGCAAAGTAGGAAAATATTTTTCTCATTTTATGACTGTACTCCCACTGAAAGTTAATATTTATTCTGATAAATGATGTGTGTGTGTGAGAGAGAGACAGAGAGTAAAGAAGAACCCAATATCTTCATGGCTTGATTTTAAATTTCATCCCAGTTTCTATTAAAATGTGAACTTAACATAACATTCTTCCCTTCTTTCCTCTTTAAAAGATTCTTCCTATTGCTCACTATTCTTCCTTCTCTTCTTTACTTTTCTTCATATTTTTTAGCACTACCTGAAATATATGTGCATTTATTTTTAATATCCTTAAAATTATTCCTGGAGCCATATAACTTCATAAAATTGTTGGAAAAAATTAGTTCATTTATTTTGAAACTGAATCAACTAGCAGTTTTTTCTAAGTTTGAAGTGGCTGAACAGATCCAGCATAATATGAATATATGGTACTTTGGAATAGTTTCATAATTTTGCATACCAATTAAAAGTATTAATAGGCCATAGTCATGTACTGAGGATTTTCATGATGTTTATCTCAGTTCTCTTATTCCTTGAATTCATTCATTCATTTAAAAAATGAGTAATTGTGTACTTATCATGTACTGGAAAATATGCCAAGCACTGCATTAGAACTGAAAACAAGACAATCATGGACTGCTCTCAAGTTGCTTACAACCTAGGATGGCAGAAAGAGGTTAAATGTGATTATCCAAATAAGTTTAATTGCAATTGCAATCAGTATGCAGAAGAGGTAGAGAATTTTGGTAAGTGTATGTAGGGAGATAAAATTTGTTTTATGAGATCAGAGAGGTTTCTCTAAGAAAAATTGGGGAAGAAAAACTTGTAGTAAAGACAGGAACTGAGCAGATGTTTATCATTGAGTTTCCTAGTGTCTTAAGAATCACTCTATCCAGTTCTCATAGAAGTAAGGACAAAGAATGAGGGGAAAATTCAGGTGAATGAATTGGAAGCTATTTACTGTTAGATCTCCATATTGCTTCCCATAAGAACACGAGAATAGAAGTTAATAGTTTCTGGAGAAGTAGACTTCAAATCTCTATACTGGGAGATCCAATGTATAGTTGCGAAGTTGGGATGGAAAGGATAGGAGTCTGTACTAAAAAAAAAAAAAAAAAAGAAAAGAAAAGATAATAAAATTTTAAAAACTTTAAAAAGTAGATATTGAAACCCTCAGTTCTTCAAGTTGGGTTTAAGAAATCTGTTAGGCAGACTTCTACTAGCAAAACACTGAACAAGGGAAAGTGTCCCTGAACATTCTGACATGACCCATAGGAAAGACCTAAAAATAATGACTGGGAGGTTCCCAAAGGTATGGCGTGTTCAGATGTGTCTCTTCTGAGCCCACATTGACAAGGTCCTATCCACACCTTCAGAGACAATACCACTGAGTTTTAATTTCCCACTATTAAATATGAACTATCAGTTTAAGGATTACCAGACAGGTTACCAGAAAAGGAAAACCTCTTCACTTGAAAAAGAAACTAAAATAAACAAGTAATTAAAAGAATATAACTTGCAGAAAAAATTGTGCAGAGAAAATAAAAGTAAGTAAAAGCTATAATTGCTCTACCAAAAAACTCCTAGAACTAATAAATGAATTTCATAAAGTCATAGGATATAAAATAATTATACAGAAATCGATTGCATTTGTATACACTAATAATGAAGTGGCGGAAAGGGAAATTTTAAAAAATTCCATTTACATTTTCAACAAAATAATAACATACTAAGGGATGTTAAGGTATAAACGTGACAAGGAGGTTAAAGACTTGTATTCTGAAAACTATAAAACACTGATGAAAGAGATTGAAGATGACACAAACAAATGGAAAGATATTCCATATTTATGGATTAGAAGACAAATATTGTTAAGATGCCCATACAGTTTTAATCTACAGTTTTAATGCAATCCCTAACAGAATACCAAAAGCATTTTTCACAGAACTAGAACAAATGATCCTAAAATTTGTATGGAACCACAAAAGACCCTAAATAGGAAAACTGGAGGTATCACAATCCTAGATTTTAAAGGATATACATAGCTATAGTAATTAAGACAGTATGGTAATGGCACAAAAACAGACAGATTTATCAATGGAGCAGAATAGAGTCCAAAAATAAATGCATAATTATATGGTCAATTAATCTTTGACAAAGCAGGAAAGGATAGCTGGTGGGAAAAGGACAGTCTCTTCAACAAAAGCTGTTGAAAAAACAGGCCATCAACATGTAAAAGAATGAAACTAGGCCACTTTCTTACACCATACACAAAAATAAACTCAAAATGGATTAAAGACCTAAATGTGATACCTGAAGCCATCAAAATCCTAGATGAGAGCACAGATAGTAATTTCTCTGACATCAGCTCTGTCTCCAAAGGCGATGGAAACAATAGCAAAAATGAACTATTGGTACTACATCAAAATAAAAAGCTTCTTCAGAGTGAAGGAAGCAGTCAACATAACTAAAAGGCTGAATGGAAAAATATTATTTGCAAATGACATATTTTATAAAGGGTTAATATCCAAAATATATAAAGGACTTATACATACAGCTCAAGACCCAAAAAGCAAATAATCCAGTTAAAAATAGGCAGAAGATAGGCATAGACATTTTTCCAAAAAAGACATACGGATGGCTAGCAGACATGTGAAAAGATGCTCAACATCACTCATCATCAGGGAAATGCAAATCAAAACCACAATCATTACCTCATACCTGTCAAAATGGCTAAAATAAAAAACACAATAAGCAACGTATTGGCAAAGATGTGAAGAAAAAGGAACTCTTATGCACTGTTGTTAGGAATGCAAACTGGTGCAGCCATGACAGAAAACAGTATGAAAATTCCTCAAAAAAATAGAAATAGAATTACCATATGATCCAGTAATTCCACCATTGGGTATTTACCCAAAGAATATGATAACACGAATTCAAAAGATATATGCATCCACATATTTATTGCAGCATTATTTATAGTAGCCAAGATATAAAAGCAAATTGTGTCCATCATTAAATAAATGGATAAGGAAGATGTGGTATATATGTACCATGGAATATGACTCATCAATAAAAAAGAATGAAATGTTGCTATTTGCAACAGCATGGATGGGTCTAGAGGATATAATGCTAAGTGAAGTAAATCATTCACGGAAAGACAAATACCATATGATTTCACTCATAAATGAAATTTAAGAATAAAAATGAACAGAGAAAAAAGAAATAAAACAACAGACTCTTAAATATAGAGAACAAACTGGTGATTGCCAGAGGGGAGGAAGAGAGATGGGTGAAATATGTGAAGGAGATTAAGAATACACTTATGAGGGGGGCCAGGGTGGCTCAGTGGGTTAAAGCCTCTCCTTTCAGCTCGGGTCATGATCTCAGGGTCCTGGGATCGAGCCCCGCATCAGGCTCTCTGCTCAGCAGGGAGCCTGCTTTCCTTCCTCTCTCTCTGCCTGCCTCTCTGCCTACTTGTATTCTCTGTCAAATAAATTTTTTTAAAAAAAGAATACACTTATGATGAGCACTAAGTAATGTATAGAATTGTTGAATCACTATATTATACTATCATAACACTGTGTGTTAATTATGCTGGAATGAAAATAAAAAGAAGAATTATTTTAAAATAAATAAATTTGAAAGATAAAAATGAGTTCTAAAAAAATAAAAAATAGAAGATAGTTTAAATATTATTATTTTATATAATTTAAACTTGAGAAATGAGGAATGTACATAAACATGAAACAAGAACAGGGTACTATTAAAGAATAACACAGATATTCAGAATACAGAAAACAGAACTCGTGATAGTAAAAGCGTATCAGAAACAAAAAACTCAACATCATATTTGGAAGATGATTTAGGGTATGTATTGAAGATAAAGCAAAACTACAAAGTGAGTTATATTTCACAAAGTGAAGCAAAAAAAAGAGAATAATGTAATGTAATAAAATTAGAAGATAAATTTATGAAGGCTAGTATCTGAATTATTGGCATTCCAGACAGAAAGAAGAGGGAAAATAAAGGAAGAAAATCATAAATGGAAAAATTTAAGAGTTCCCAAAGGCTTAAGAACATACATTTTTATACTGGAAATCCCACTAGTTGCTTCCAAAGTATCCCATCATGAAATTTCAGAAAGGCAAGATTAAGAACCTACAAACTTCCACAGAGAATAGAAAGCAAAAACTAAACAACAATACAAAAACCAAAACGGTGAAAAAAGGTACATGTATATAATACTGGCATCAAAATAGAGCTCTCACAACAACCCTGGATATTTAGTGGACAGTGGTACAGTGCTTTCAATTCTGAAGGACAACCATTTTGGTCTATGATACTATAGTCTGACAAATTCCTAGAGTAAAACAAAACATATTGAGACATGAAAGATGCAAAAACTTATTTTCTAGTCAGGATTTCTAAGGAGGCTAATACAGATGGTGCTCTACTAAAACAAGGGAATAAACCAAGACATAGAAAGCTATGGAACAGAAAAAATAGAAAACACAGAAGGAAGGTGAAAGGAATCCCCAGGGGGATTTTGAAAGGAGATGAAAACCAGGCATGGAACCCCACAAATCAGTCCAGAGCAAGTCAATAGGCTGTGAGAAATGCTCCAAAAAACAGAAATGGAAGGAATATCTGATAATTGAACAACTTCTTCTACATACAACAGCTGGCAAAGAGTTTAGAATAAATAGAAAAGTAAGAAAATATTGATAAAAACCCACCTAGACAATTATAAAGTCCAGGAAATGTAAAATGTTATGCAGGAAATTAATGTTCACTTTGAGTCATGAAGTGACAACATATGTTTATTTTGTAAAGTTCTAGAGGTAAATGCCAAAAGAATTAGCTAATAAAATTAAAAATGATTGGAGATGGGAAATGAGGAGGAAGATGTGAGGATCCCGTGTGTGTGTGTGTGTGTGTGTGTGTGTGTGTATGCTGAAAGCCTTGTATGTAGAACTCTGGCTATTTGATTCATGTAGAATTTATGCATACATATATAACGTTGGGGGAAATAAAAACAGCAACAGTAGTTTGTTGTTATTGAAATACCAACTGTTTGGCTATTGAAATAACCCAAAAAGGAGATCCTGGTGGCTTGGACTAGGATAGTGATAGCGGAGATGGAAGAGAATGGATGGATTTGATAAGGAGAATGAGGAATATTAAATTGTCAAGTTTAGCTTTTATGTTTTTTCATGACCAACAGTGTGATAAACATCATCAGGAGAAAAAGAGCTAAAGAAGCATACATTTTTTCCTAAAACCCTAGCTGGAGGTGACATGAATCTTGAGTAATGACTCAGTATAAGGTTCTGAAACTCAAAGGAAAAATCTAGGCTGGAGATAAGCAGGAGTCTCGGGCACCGATGTAACTCATTATGTCTTTAACATCTGGAATGGTGCACGTGTAGTCAGTCACCAGAAAAAAACAGAAAATAAAGAACAGCCTTTCCATTAGCTATTCATGAACACATATGGTCTCTCTCCATTTTCTCCTCTCCCTCACATTTCACCTGGTCTTTCTAAATCTCTGGCCTCTTCTCCAGTTGTCTGTGGTCCTTGAAGTTAAAGAAAGAAAGAAAAGAAAGAAGGTGAATCCTGGCAACAATATCATAATGGCATGATCTTTCTGTCTTATCTATAAGAGAACATTTAGGTCTTTATGTTTCTTCAGCCCCATGCCATTATGGATCTAATAAGTTCTCTTGTCTCTTTTACTCAATTTTTCTATACTCTAGTCTCACCAAAATGTTTGCAGGAAGGGATGGTAGGGACTATCCTTCCATGTTAAAATGGAACTGAAGGCTGAAAGTTAACTGGAGATAAGAATTTACAGTGAGAACAAAAGAGGGCATAAAAACGAGTCCTGAGTAACTCCAACATTTAAACGTTGCATAGAGGAGAAGCAGAAAAATTGTGATACAATGGCCAAAGAAAGAAAAGGGAAAAGCCAGGAGGATTTAGTGTCATTTAAGCCAAGGTAAGAGAGTTTCAAGGAAGGAGAACCGACTATATGGGAAGTTCATGGATATTACTTTTAAAGTGAGTCACTAGGAAGGTCCATTAGAATTGACAAAGTTGTAGTTAACTGGTGATTTTTTTTAGCATAAATTCAGTGGAGTGATAGAAGCATTGGTGAAAGAGAAAAGTTGTTTAGAAGGAAACTGTAACTTCAATTCCTCTTTAGAGATTTTAAAGTCTTGAAAAATATTTAGTTGAAACTTAGTATATCCAGGGGTCATGGTGAAGATTTGGTTTAAAATAAGAAATGATAATACTTTCATCTGAATATTTTCCCTTTTGAAATTAAAGATATTTAGTTTTTACTGTGCCTTCATTTTAAATATACAAACATTCACATATGGAAATATGATGGCTAATAACCCAAAAGATTTGCTGATAAGAACAAACAAAAAGCTGCATTTAAAAAGTATTTAACAAAAAAGTTTGCTTCATTTGCATTTTGCTAGTGAAATGTCTGCCTTGCTGGATGCCACTGAATGTACCACAGTAAATACAAATTTAACCTAAAAGTAATAGAATAATGTATTTTAATATAGTAGAAAATATTACTATTAATTAATTCTTTATGCAAGACTCTTTGCCTTTAATTATCTAACTTTATGTAATAATCCAATAAATGGAAAATTATACGTATTTACAAATGGAATTAGAAGAAAAATAAGTGAAATTGTTTTTGCATCTGGAAAGACCATTGCATAACACTTTGATTTGTAAGCCAACAATGGCGGAACCCATCCCTATTAAGGTCTGGAAGCATTCAGGTCACGTTGCTTTCAGGATCATTTGAGATCCTTCTATTTGAATAGTCTTGGCTTGTGTTAAAAGTCTTTATTCTTGCTTTGTGTACATTAGAGGGATGCTTAGCAACCTTGTGGTTGTAATATTTCTGAAACTCTTGGGTCACTTTCAGTGAATATCAATTCAAACAACATTGGTCTTGAAAAGGTTGATTTACAGCTTTGCATTTAGAACAAGAACAACACATGTCCTCCTGGGTTCAGGGAAGTCAGCTTAATCTCTTCTGTCTCTGTTTTTCCTACCATATCTCCTCCTGCACTACCTATCTAGAAACCTGGAGCAAAGGTAAGCGGTCCTAGAGTTCTTGAATATTGTACCCTTCTCAATGGTGGGAAAGAGCTCTGCACCCTATTCTATTTGGAGCATCCCTGGAGACTTTTTAACTAGTCCTTTCAGCTGACTCAGAGAGGTCAAAGAGCCAATCTTTTATTCAGGGTCCTCACTTCCACCACTGCCAACTCAGGGTTTACTGTGACAGCATATGCGTATAACAATCAGAAAGACTTGGGAAAAAGAGAGAGATACTGCCAAAATTGTGTTTGACTCACTCAGAAACTGGAGTGTAAGTAATTTTCTACTCACAGCATGGTTGGGAAAAAAAAAAAAAAAACAAAAAAGTGCTAACAGTATTAGAACAGCTAAAACCATCGTCCAGAAAGCTCTAGATCTCTATTTAGACCCAGGCTAAGGGGAGGGATTGGGGTGGTAGAGTAGAAGAGCAGCAATAAGATAATGAAAGACCAGATTTGTCATGACTTTTGTGTGATCTTGGACAAATCACCTCTCTGTTATGAGATTCCCTAATCAATAAAATGAGAATTTTCTATTAAATGACTCCAAGAGATCCATTTAGCTCTTACATTCAGATATTCATTTCTACCCTCTGGACAAGCCTTAGAGTTGAACTCTGAATATCTACTTGGTGAGAATATTACTCATAATAATTTTAGTGACTCATTGATACAGGCCTAAAGAATAGATTTTCAAAAACAGCTTTCCATGGTATTTCAGTACACCATCATGCTCATGACTCAATATTTCTTTATTGAATATTTGCACAGATAGGCAGAAAGATAGAATAATTTGTTTTACCCTCTGGAATGTAATAGTTTCAGTTACTTGTCACATATCTCATGCTTTTAAAAGGTGAATGACATTTACTTCCCTTCCCCAAATGCCATTTACTTTTCTTTCAAATATCGTTGAATTTTAATAGTAGAAAGTAAAGAAAGATCCCTCCTTTTTTTTTTAATATTAAGGTTTTAGGATTAAACAACAAATAAATGATTAAGTAAAAAATGTTTTAAAAAGCTTTTTAAAGTACCTATATGAAACAAAAGAAAATTTTTTATGAAACACAAGATGGTTGGATTTCTTATTTGCAGTATGCTGCTGTGTAAGACAGAGTAACTTCTATGAGTCTTCTCAATGGGGCTATAGTAAAAATGTGTACAATGGGATTTTTTTAAAAGAAAAGTCTAAATGCATGTGATTAGTTCATGAAATTTACTCAGATATGTATGTGTACAGCCTACATGTTAGTAAAATATTCTTATTTTAGACATTTTAAAAGATGATAGGCTGATAATTTCCCACTTGCAGCAGCATGGATGAATCTTGGGCACATCATGCTGAAAGATAAGTTAGAGGAAAACAAGCACTGTATGACATTACATATATGTGGAATTGAAAAGAGTTAAAACTGTGAAAAGCACAGTAAGGCTGTGGCTACCAGGGGATGTGAGAGGGGCATAAGAGTGATGGTGTTTAAGGATACAAACCTAGAACAAGTAGTAAATAAGCCATAGAAAGCTAACACACAGTATAATAAATATAGACAAGAATATTGTCCTATAATTATATGTTATAAATATCACCACATCAGCAATCATATTACAATATATAAATGCATCAAATCAACATGTACATCTTAAATTCACCCAATGTTAAATGTCAGACCCGTTCAATGAAAAACAATTATGGGCTGTAGCTATTGAAATATGTTACAGTTTCTTCATTACATTTTCTGGTGAAAAGCTGTTGTCTTGAGAGCTCTCCTGCTGTGTTGTTAATAACAGTAGGATCTTAAATGGAACTATTACCTCTACTCTATAAATCACAGTTGTTTTTAATCAAAGAACACTAAAATGAGCTAGTTGCCACTGAGGGATTATTCAGGTTAAAAGGATCTACTTTAAGCAGTCAGATTTAGGTAGACACACACATTTTTTTTTTTTTTTAGGCAAAGATTTGATTCATAAATCATATAAGTGAAAAGTAGTTCCATTAGCAAAGATAAAAGAGAATGATTCTGCTTGTATAGAAAGAGAAGACAATCTTGAGTGAAATATAGGTCCCATCACTGGACTTGTACTAAGGGCATCTGTTTTATGAAGTTCAATTCTGTTGCCCAGAGCCCTGGGAACATGCAAAGGGAAAAGAGTTCTGGGGAGGGAGATATTATGGCCTAATTACCAATTCTACCTTTGAAGATTTCCAGTACTTTCAACTACTTGACTTTTTTTTTTTATCATAAAATATTTCACAAACTTTTGTGGCTAGTAATTGTGTGTAAACACATAAGGCCAAAAATCTATCATGACTTCAGAAACCTTAAAGAAGCCATCTTAAATCAAAACATTATTTACATATTGAAATATTATAAATATTTGTGAGATATATGTGTGAGACATAGTTTATCTAATCTCTAAGCAATTCGTGGTACATTTATGGATTTGTACATATTAGTGAGGCATAGGCCTCAGATTTCCAAAGCCTGTAGTTCTCACACTTTCTGCAGTGTAATAGACATAATGGATAAGATTCCTATTTGATATATGGCATGGAGTATTGGATATATGAAATTGTGCCAGAGTTGTTTTAGGTGAGTCATTCTAAGAGCAGTTACTGATTATGTCAATAATTAACACAGCTATTTAAAATTTCACCAATACTGTGGGTTATGTTTCTGCCTTATAACTATAACACCATCTCTTTCCTCTGGCTAAAGAAAGCCTTTAATAATGCAGCCAATGAAACTGATGCATTTTGTAGCCACTCTTGAATTTGCTATAATTTTTAAGTGTTAATCATAAATTTTGTAATTTTCTATTTTGAGTTGTGACTCAAAATCTATCTCACAACTGTAGCTGTGTCACACTTGACAACCACTAATAGCTAATAGCTTTTGCTTTTGAATCATACATTTGCATGCATGGGGCCTGGGTTGGGCTGAACCAAAAATTTCCTATGACTTCTGTGAATCTCATGAAATTCTGTTAAGCAAAATATAAATCTCTTCTCTATATGACCATGTAGATAAAATTACAGTATTCAGCCAAAGACTTAAAAGATATAGTTATGTCTGAGTGACCTAACTAACAAAATGCTGGCTTGAACTGCAAAGATACGCTCATCGATCAGCTCTTGCTTTAGAAAAAGACATATGCTTATGTAGCAGCAGGTCAATTCTCAACATGCTGCTATAATTACATGCTTTGGTGTGTGTGCTTAATGCAAGTGGCATGAAAGCCAGAACTGCCTAACAGAACTCAAGGCTACTGGGTTAAAGATCTACACTTTCCTAGGTTCTAAAGCCTCAATCATTTTTAGAAGATGATATCTTTCTACAAGATGTTCTCATGAACCAAATCACTATTTCCTCTCTTAAAATAGTCTTTATTTATTGAAAATCTACATTTATTTTCAAGACCTATTTCATTGGGTTATTTTTTGCCGGCGTAATTGTTGGGACTAGAGATGCTAAGTTGACACGCAACTGGGTAACACCATTTTCTTTATGGCACCAAGAATGAAGAGTCCCTAAAAGGAAGGGGGTAAATATAAACTCTGAGTTAGGTGAACTTTGTCATTGATAACACTGCTCCCTCCCCAGTTGCCAGTGTTTTCTGCTTAATGTCTTGTGCCAAAAATCTCATTACTCACAGAAACTCAATTGTTCTGAACCTTGGAGTCTTCTGTCTGTTGTTTCAGAAATGCTCTTTATAAAGAATCTGAGACTCATCCATTTTTTATTACTGAGGTGAATTTACTATTAAGTTCAGGAAGTTTAAGCTTCAGGTCCCTTCTGTTGCATAGCAACCCCAAATCTTGTACCTAATTTTTATTTATAATGGTGCATTATTTTTTTAAGAAGAGACTTTCAGGTCTCAGAAAACCTGAGTCAGCCCCCACTCACGCAGTTTATTCTGGAGACCCTTCCAAAGGCCAGGCATTTACACAGAGCCCGAAATCTTCAAACAGACCCAAAGTTGTCACCAGTGAATTTCAGGTATATGCCAATGAGGAGAAAAAAACCTTCCTAGAAGTAGAAATCAAGTATTTCTGCATTGATACAATGGTACCTCCATGAAGTGAATTTACATGGGTGTTCTCTGAATTGTCCTTTCTTTTTCCCTGTGGCATGGCAAGGTGTTCTTTTTTTGTGAAAAAATTTAAAATAATAATAACAATAAGAATAGTTACCTATTATTGAACACTTAGCAAATCCTTTGCAAAACTGTGGCTTCCACTGTTAAATTTAAGTAAACTTACCAAAGAAGTTTCCAGAATATTAGATATGAATCAGAAGGTAAAGATAATTCAGGCTTTGGAGGTAGCTTTTGGGTTCAGGAAATGTAAGAGCAATGTATTTGTTTGTTTAAGCTCCTGGAAAATATAGTCAATATTTTGAGCTAAATTAGAAAAAGTATCCTTTTAAATATGTAATAAAATCTTTTTTTATCACCTTGAATTACCTACCATATTTCAGGATACAACAAGACAAAAAAATCACAGACTCTTCCAACTCGAAGTCATCTTGGATTACAAATTTCAATCTTGCATCTATTTTGTAAAGATCCTCTCTGTTAACCGAGAGCATTTAGCTTCAGTTCTGTTGTTTATACACATCTCCAGTTTCCAGCCATATCTGTTTCTAGCAAGGGTCAGCAAACTTGTGGCTTGTTTTCCGGTAACACACAAGCTAAGAATAGATACTAGTTTTGTTTTAACTAATTGTTATTTTTTTTAAATTTTAAGCTTTTTATTGGTAATGGCAGTGAGTTTTGTATTTAATGATTTTTAATTTAGGATAACTGTCTTTCTAGGTTTTTTCCCCCTTTTTTTCAGAGTAACTAGATTAGAATTGAATAAAGATTTTTAAAACGTTACTCTTAAACATAGAAAGGATTTCATTAAAATAGAATTTACTACATATAATTTTAAGTTTTCAATGAATGTGATTATTTCTTTGATGTTGATGAATTATCTTTACACACTAAGCACTCATTTCCCACCTTCAACCTCACCTTCCTTCTAACATAATTTAAAATTTTTTTAAATTAAAAGTAGAGTTGACACTCAGTATTATATTAGTTTCAGGTGTACAACATAGTGATTTAACAATTATAAATATTTCAAAATGTTCACCAAGGTAAATGTAGTTACCATCTGTCACCATACAATGGCATTACAGTTTTATTAACTATAGTCTATACCTTTTCATCTCCATGAGTTACTTATTTTATAGCTGTAAGTTTGTATCTCTCACTTCCCTTCACCTATTTTGCCAACCCTGTTTGCACCCTTCTTACCCCTTCCATCTGACAGCAACCGGTTTCTTCTTTGTATTTATGACTCTGTTTCTGTTTTGTTGTTGTTATTTATTTATCTATTTATTATTTATTTTTGATTCCACATGTAAATGAAATTATATGTTGTTTTTTCTCTGACCTATCTCACTTGGCATGATACTTTCTACTTCATTCATGTCACAAAAGGCAAGATTTTATTCTTTTTTATGGCCAAGTAATATTCCCTTGTTTATATATACCACATAATCTTTATCCATTTATCTACTGATGGACACAATTTGCTTTTATATCTTGGCTATTGTAAATAATGCTGCAATAAAGATAGGAGAACATATGTCTCTCCAAATTAGTGTTTTCATTTTCTCTTTGTAAATACTTAGAAGTCGAATTGCTAGGTCATATTGTATTTCTATTTTTAATTTTTGAGGAATCTACATACTGTTTTCTATAATGAATATACCAATTTACATTCCCACCAACAATGCATAAGAATTCTCTTCTCCACATTCTTGCTAATACTTGTTATTTTTTATCTCTTTTGTTTTTGATACTAGCCATTCTGTTGTTGTGAAGTGGTTTTGATTTGCATTTCCCTTATGATTAGTGATGTGGAACATTTTTTCATGTGCCTGTTAGCCTTCTGTATATCTTCTTTAGAAAAATGTCCATTCAGGTCCTCTGTCCATTTTTAAATCAAATTATTTGTGTTTTTGGTGTTAAGTTGTATGAGTTACTTTTCTTGTTTAGATAGCTAGCCCTTTATTGAGTATGTCATTTGCAGATATCTTTTACCATTCAGTAGGTTTTCTTTTTATTTTGTTGATGGTTCCTTTCTTTATGCAGAAAGTTTTTTATTTTGATGTAGTCCCAATTGTTTATTTTTGCTTTTATTTTCCTTACCTGAGGAGACATATCTGGAAAAATGTTGCTATGGCTGATGATGTCCATGAGTTTATTGCTTATGTTTTCTTTTAAGAATTTCATGGCTTAAAGGCTTGCTTTTAGGTTTTTAACACATTGTCAGTTCATCTGTCTATTTATTTATTTGTATGGTGTAAGAATGTGGGGTAGTTTTGTTCCTTTGCAGGTAGGTGTCCAGTTTTCCTAGCACCATTTATTGAAGATACTGTCTCTTCCCCATTGTATATTCTTGCCTCCTTTGTTGTAGATTACTTGACTTGTAAGTGTGGCTTTATTTCTAAACTTTCTTTTCTGGTTCCAGTAATTAGGTCAGTTTTGGGGCCAGTTCCATATTGTTTTGATTGCTGTAGCTTTGTAGTATAGTTTGAAGTTATGGTATTGTGATACCTACGCTTTGTTATTCTTTCTCAAGATTGCTTTGGCTATATAGGGTCTAGGGTCTTTGGTGGTCACACAAATTCTGGGATTTTTTTGTTCTGGTTCTATGAAAAAATACTATCAGTATTTTGATAGACCTTGTGCTGAATCTGTAGATTGTGTTGAGTAGGATGAACAGTTTAACAATATTCATTCTTACAATCCATGAACATGATATATCTTTCTGTTTATTTATTTCATCTTTAATTTCTTTCATTATCATCTTATATTTTTAAGAGTACCAATTATCTTTTTAAATGATTGAGAAAAATCAAAGGAAGAATAATATTTAGTGACTCATGGCAATTAGACAAAATTCAGATTTATGTGTCTATAAGTAAAGTTTTATTGGGATACAGCCATGTTCATTATATTTATTTACTATGGCTACACAAGGCAGGGATGAGTAGTTGCAACAGATAACTTATGGATCACAAAGCCTAAAATATTTATATATTAAAAAAAAAAAAAGCCCTCGGGCATCTGGGTGGCTCAGTGGGTTAAAGCCTCTGCCTTCTCCTCGGGTCATGATCCTAGGGTTCTGGAATTGAGCCCCGCATCAGGCTCTCTGCTCAGCAGGGAGCCTGCTTCCCTCCCCCTCTTTCTGCCTGTCTCTCTGCCTGCTTGTGATCCCTGTCTGTCAAATAAATAAATAAAATCTTTAAAAAAAAAAAAAACCTGATTTTTTAGGAACCACAAAAAATAAACTTATTTTCTTTTAAATTCAGACTCTTTGCCCTGGCTCTCTCTTTCTTTAAAAATTGGGGATATCTTTCTTTTGCTTTCACATTTTTTAAAGTGAGGTAATTATAGATTCACATGAAATTATATGAAATATTATGAGATATCCTTTTTATATTTTTCCCAATGATAATGTTTTATAAAACTATAGCATAATATTACAGTCAAAATATTGGCAGTTGTAACATCTCTTGATTTTATTTAGATTTCCTCAATTTTATTTACTCATTATGCATGTTTAAGTTCTACACAATTTTTCTCATCCATGTATGTTGCAACGTAGGATACTGAAGAGATTTTTTTTTTTAAAGATTTTATTTATTTGAGAGAGAGAAATCACAAGCAGATGGAGAGGCAGGCAGAGAGAGAGAGAGAGAGAGAGGGAGGGAAGCAGGCTCCCCACTGAGCAGAGAGCCCGACACGGGACTCGATCCCAGGACCCTGAGATCATGAACTGAGCGGAAGGCATCGGCTTAACCCACTGAGCCACCCAGGTGCCCGGATACTGAAGAGATTCTTATCTTTTATTCTTAATCTTTCATACTTTTATTCATTTTTATGTGGCATAGTGTGAAACTTCTGTCCATCTTTGCTAATTTCTGAGTTTATCAATATCTCCTTTAAAGTATTTATGTTACATACAAAGAGTTGCAATTTTCAAAAGAATTTAGAAAATATTATGGATGAAGATGAAATTTAAAGCAAGATAGAAAATACATACATTTGACAAATGTCAGAAACTATTATGATATTCCTTAGGGAAAACCAATTGTGATGTGCCCAGCCACAGCTGAAAAGTAACACAGTAGTCAAAATGTAATAGCCAAATTTAAATACACATGGAATGCAGTCAAAGAATCTAAACAATCCAAAGCAACAATAAGGAGAGAAAAATTATGAAAGTATACAAAATTTAGAAAGAAAAGCAAATGGGGGAGGGAGGGAGAGAAGAAAGCACGGAAGGGAGGGAGGGAGGGAGGGAGGAAGAAAAGTAAAAAGGAAAGGGTCATGTATTATTAGATATGAAGGTTAGAGAACATGGTCCAACATATAAATGTTCTTAAGGAATAAGCCAGGGCAAATAAAACATAAGCAACCAAATACTATATGCAATGAAACTTCTCTATGATGAATAAAAGCACATATCTGGAGGGGCACCTGGGTGGCTCAGTCGTAAGCATCCAACTTTTGGTTTCCACTTAGGTCATGATCTTATGCATAGTGGGACAGAACCCTGTGTTGGGCCCCACATTCAGTGTGGGGGGGGGTCTGCATGAAGATTCTCTCCCTCCGCCTCTCCTTCCACTCTAGTGTGAGCATGTGCATGTGCTCTTTCTCTGTCTCTCTTTCAAATAAATAAATAAATAAATAAAATTAAAAAAATGTATCTAGAGATTAAAAGCACCAGTTATTAATATATTTCAAGTTATGTTAGTAATAACAGTAATGAAAATAGTAAGAAGAGACCTATACTTAGATATATACTAGTAATAACACTTTAAATCTCCATGTCATACGAAGAATTCCAAAAGTTTCTTGGCACCAAAAATAAAACATCTAACTAAAAAGGAACCTCAGAAATTTGAGGGAAATGTGGTTTTACTTGAAAATTATAAATTGATGTAGCCATTTACTTAACAAATGCAAGATAATTAATTTTCAGATAATCACAAATTCATAAACATACCATTCACATGTATTTTATTTATTTTTTTAAGATTTTATTTATTTATTTGACAGAGATCACAAGTAGGCAGAGAGGCAGGCAGAGAGAGAGGAAGTGAAGCAGGCTCCATGCTGAGCAGAGTGCTCAATGTGGGGCTGGATCCCAGGACCCTGGGATCATGACCTGAGCAGATGGCAGAGGCTCTAACCCACTGAGCCACCCAGGCACCCCTCACAATTTTTTTCTGACAGAAAAAAATTATGTATCTGCACTAACTGAGCAGTAATTCAAAATATAGAGAAAAACTACAATACTATAAAATTATGTGATGAAAGGGCTGTGTGAAGCAAATCCATGTTACTTTGTTGTCCTTGTTTAATTATTTTTGTTTCAGTGGACCAAACAGTTGGTATGTTTACTAGAGCTACATCTTAAATTAATAAAAAAATGATCATGCTCTACAGGATTTAAAAATATACCCTAGGGGCACCTGGGTGGCTCAGTGGGTTAAGCCGCTGCCTTCGGCTCAGGTCATGATCTCAGGGTCCTGGGATCGAGCCCCGCATCGGGCTCTCTGCTCAGCGGGGAGCCTGCTCTCTCCTCTCTCTCTGCCTGCCTCTCTGCCTGCTTGTGATCTCTCTCTGTCAAATAAATAAATAAAATCTTAAAAAATATATATATACCCTAAATATTTTCATCTCATTTCTTGAGCCTTTTTTTACTTGATAGATATTTTTTTCTAATTTATCATTTACTTCAACTCTATAACATTTATTCTTCAAAACTTTTTAAGTAGTTGTAAATGTACAAAAATTTGCAAAAATAGTAGAATTCCTTCATATTCCTCATCTCCCTTCCATTTATAATTACATCTCACATAACCATGGTACAATGATCAAATTCAGGAAATTGGTATCCCTATGATACTATTAACTGAAGTACAGACATTTAGTTTCAGTAGTTGTTCCACTGTCTTTTTGCCTGTTCTAAGACTGGATCCAGGCTTTCACATTGTATTTAATTGTTATTTAATTTATTCTTAGTTACAGTTAGAACAGTCCCTCAGGTTTTTGTTTTTTTTTTTTCCTTTTCTTTTCTTTCCTTTTTTTTTTTTTTTTTTAAATCATTCAGGATCTTGGCACTTTTGAAGAGTACTGGTTAGGTATTGTTTTTAATTTCAACAGGCAGTTCTCTGAGGTCAACTGGAATGAATACAGAAAAATGGGTTTCTTATTTTGGAAAAATATGAAAGTGAGACCCATCTAGTGGACAAAATATTATATCACACAAGAACCAAATGCTCCTTTATCTTTCTGTATAGATATAGGGATAGAAACATATATAGATACAGATACACATGTAGGTCTAGGAATATAGGCATATACATATGTAAAGTGTAAGCCAATTGAATATTTTCTTCTTGAATTATTTGCCAAAATAAAAATTGCAATAACTAGTTTTATAATCCAATATTAACTATCTTATGAAACCAAGAATACATATAGAAAACTCTAAAGATTGTTTTGAAAAAACTAATCTCAAACCCTAAGAAAATTTGGATCTAGTATTTACTTATCTATGTGTATTCCTAATGTTTTCCAGATAATGGACTTTCACAATTTTGGAAATTACACTGAGTAAGAGCCTAGTACTTACGTGTATTTTGGTAACGTTGCATCACTCTATGGCAAATATGATCACTGCCTGTTGGTCAGTGTCAAACAATGAAGGGAAACTACCAAGAATAAATCAAACTTTTTATTTCAGGTAATTAGACTTTTGAATGAATAGAACTTACTTGTAATTTATTTGGTAAAGGGATTTGAATTCGTCTCTTAAAGGTAGCAAACAGAGCAATTAATACTTTTCTTAAGTGTGGAAGCTCCATGAGAGCTATAATATGTTTCTTTCTTTCGGATTGAGAAGATTTTGGTAGACAAATGATGGGTTGAAGGAAGAGAATATTGTCTTAAGCCATGGAGTTCTGAAAATTTTCAGTAGACATACTACCTTAACCATAAGTTAAGGGAAGGAAATCATAAAGCCTAGACAAAGTAAGCAAATGGAATTGGGAGCCATTCAAGTAAAATCAGATAAGAGTAAAAAAGAATTTTATAACTGGATAAAATATCCCCTTTAGCTAAACACTGAAGTGCACCTTCTGGTTTCCTTTCCTTTTATACTTACCAAAAGTAGTTTTCTGTCATGAAAAACAGTTTTTCCCCTTTCAGTGAAATCTGTAAAATGCAAACTGTTATCTGTAGGCTCCTCTAGAATGCGCAGCTGAAAAAACAAGGATATTTAAACCCTCAAAAGGTTTGGGTCTATTTCAAGGTTTTGTTCTTGGCCTTATGGAGAAACCAAAAAGTTGCCCTTGGCTTCTACATTTGGGAATGACAATTTAAAACTTTCAAATATGTGTTTCATTGGTGCATATTATGTATAGAAATTGTCCATTTAAAAATATTTAATATTTACAGACTTTAATAAAAGACTAGAAATATATTTACACATATATATATTTAATAATAACATTTGGTTTCTTTTCTATGAAAGTGACACTTTTCCCCTAAACACTGTTTTTATGAAAGTTGATAATTTTTTGTTTAATATTCCCAATATAGTTAAAAATTAATGTTTTGATGTATTTAACATGAAGTTAATAAGATAATATTAAAAACCCCTTTTGCGTAAACACTCATATAGGAATAATAATAAAAGAAGATATTATCCTTTGTAACCATGTAAATCAAACCAGGCAGCTGGTGCTTGGCAGTTAGAAAAGACCTACATAGAAAAGAAATCAAATGTTATTATTCTTCCAAATTATGATGAGTAAGTGAACCCAAAGTGACCCCTGGCACAACTAGATAACAAGTTAGTCAAAGAAAGAATTGCTAGCAATTATGTTTTCTGGTTGCCTACAAGCAAACAACAAAATTTGTGGTGGTTGTAATCTGATGTATGTCTGCTTTCTTCCTGGTCTGGCCTCTTGAGCATCATGGGCAAAATAAAAATGTTCTGTTTTTTCCTTCAGGACCGGAGTATATATTCATTAACTATCTCCCTTGCCATGTTAGCTTCTGGATGTAACTTTTGTAATGTGTATGAGATTAACATGCAAAAATCAACTGTTGTGAATTTCCTATTACAGCTTTTATACTTAGTAAGTAACTGCTGATGAGCCATTCCTGGGAGCATATTTTGGTGGATTTGGGAGGAAACAGGCAAACCAAAATGAGAGAAGAGTTGATGTGATGTCCTGAGACTAACTTCTACTTCATGATTTGGCCTGAAACAGCCTTGATAGAAATAAGTGGATTTGGACCCTGTCACTTGTCATTGCTTCCTATTTTTTCTTTTTTTTTTAATTGTGTTATATTAGTCACCATATATTATGTCATTAGATTTTGATGTAGTATTCCAAGATGCTTCATATTTTAGTTGTGATGTGAGGTAGAACAGTATTTTAAAGGCATTAATTATAAAGGCAATAATTATTATTAATTATTTCCTTTTGTTGTTCCCATCTGCATTTATTCTCTCCCTTCCTGTGAATATCAATAGAAAGACTTCGCTGTCTTCATCATTTCCATGAGGGGAGTGTCAAAGTAGAAACACAGTAACCAGAACAGGCATATCAACCAAAACAATAACAATTTTAAAAAGAGAAAGTATTTAAGCTGCTCTCCAGCTTTGGTGTTTAGATGCTTAAGGCCTTGAGGGCCTGGAGAAGATTTGAGATATTGATAAAGATATTTGAAGGGAAAATTATTCCCTTTTCTATGATTTCTCCCATGGGAGAGAAGAGAGATAGGAAAGATGTTATAAGAACAAAGATTGGAAGGGATGTGGAAATGGTGAAAAAGATTGATCATGTACCTCTTGTCTATGGTTAGAGTCTTGAGAAGTTGCCCTCTAGCCCAGAAACCACAGAAGCTGTAGGGGCAATTTCTATGATCCTAAAATGTCATGGAAGCATGATATTAATAGAAAATAACAAACTTAATTGCAGGGGCCACAAGAGTAGGAATTTCAGTGCTGAGCTAAATGGTCTGATCACTAAGGATTATACACAGCAATGCATGAATGGGAGAATTAAAAATGTGACTCACCAACCCCCCAAGTGCTTGGAATTACTTGAGTCTTTCAAGACTTGCACTAGCCCTAGGGAAAGAGACAGGAGCCTAAATTGACTAAAAAAAAAAATTTCTCCTGCATTGATAAAATGAGTGCTGAAAATAAAATTAATTTGTGTTAATAAAAAGTAAGATATGTTTCTAGCACACTGATTTCTTGCATACTTACTAAGATTTATATCAACTATTAACACACATACATATGTAGCAAACATCTTGTAATAAGGGAAGACCTCATACTATTTGCAAAGGTGGCAACATTTAGCCAAGTTTGAAAGATGAATAAGAATGTGTCAGATATATAATGGATGAGGAGCATTTAGGTAAAGGGAGAGTAGATACAATCCTGTGAAAGGATGAGAGAGAATTGTATGTTTGAGTAAGACCAAGAGTAAGACCAAGTCACCTAGGAATTATTAGACAGAGAGCCATGAGGATGCAAAAGTACACAGCTGGAATATCAAAGTCCTTGCTAAGAAGTGTTGGTTTAGTCCTACAGTTGTAAAGATCTATTAAAATATTTTAAGCAGAGAGGCGGTATGAACAAATTTGATTTTTATCAAGATAACTGAGGTAAGAGTGTGTGGGATTCTTTGAAAGGTGTTGAGAATATAGGTAGAGAGACCAGTTGGGAAGTTGATGAGAAACTGTAGTTTAAACTATGGGAGTGGAAATAGAAGGCAGTTGAGATTTACTTGGCATGTGGATTGATGAGACTTGGCAGGTTAGGCATTTGTTATGAGGGAGAGGTTGATGATATCTCCCAGGTTCTGAATGGAATGTTAGTGTAATTAATCAAGCAAGATAAGGAATACAGGGAGGAGATATGTAAAGATGACCAGTTGACTATTGGAAAGAGAGTCTTGGATTTCTGGAAGATTTCTGGACTAAAAGCAGATTAGGAAAATTCCATAACCACAAAACATGGTTTGGGTAAATTTGTATAGGTTTTCCAATATTTGTAGTCTTTACTGTGCCTTCCCTACTTCTCTGTCACTTTTCTTCTTCAACCTTGGTTCAAGCAACAAAAATCTGATATTTTCTTTTCTTTTTTTTAAATATATAAACATTTTCCTATGTTTTATTTTTTAAAGATTTTTTGATCCAGTATCTATTTTTCTTTTCTTTATTATTATGTTCAATTAGCCATCATATAGTATATCATTAGTTTTTGATGTGTAGTGTTCAGTGATTCATTAGGTGCATGTAACACCCAGTGCTCATCACCACACATGCCCTCCTTAATACCCAAGTTATCCCATCTCCCCTTCCCCATTCCTTCTTTAACCCTCAGTTTTGTTCCCGGGGTCCAGAGTCTCTCATGGTTTGTCTCCCTCTCTGATTTCTTCCCATTTAGTTTTCTCAACTGAATGAGAAAATCTGATATTTTCAGTGCTGCTCAAATTTGACATCTCCTGTGTCTCCGATTTTATATTTGATTTCAGTTTGTCTTTTATTGTACTTTTTCTCTATTGATTTAATTTTCAAATCTTGAATATACTACTCTTGCCTCAGGATGATTTGAAAAACTTTGCCCTGTTTTGTCGCAGGAAATAGGTCATGAGCCATTCCAACAAAACAGGAAGATAGTAGACTGGGAGACAATGCATTTCCATACACTATAGACAGGAAATCACCTTGCTGATGGACCAAGTTGGAATTCATTCACCAACAGAACAGGTGACAGCTACATAGTACCAGTTTGCTGCCAGATACACCAATTGATCCAATTCTTATAATAGTTTATATGCATTTACAGTGATTTTTTCATTCTAGGCTCATATTTTAAGTGCTTTACATTTATTAGTTCATTTAATCCCTGCCTTAACACTATGAAGTAGTTACTATAATCATTCCCATTCCACAGACAAAAAAACTGAGACACAGAACAATTTAAATTAAATTAATCAATGTCACACAGTTATGTGGGTTCAAATCAGTATAACTCCAGAAACTGCTATTATTCAATATGCAATGCTCATAGTTTCCTATGATGCTATAGTTATAGTTAATATAATATATATATTATATATATATAATATATATTTTATATATATATATATAACAAATTAATATAGTTAATTTGTTATAGCAAATTAACTACAAACCTAATAGCTTAAAATAACACAATTTTGCTCTCTTCCAGTTCTGGAGTCCAGAAATTCAAAAAAAAAATATAGAAGTGGGTTAAAATCAAGGACTGTGCTCCTTCTGGAGGCTCTAGGGAAGAATCTATTTCTTACCTTTTCCAGCTCCTAGAGGCAACCTGAATTCCTTGACTTGTAGATCTTTCATCTTTGAAGTCAGCAGTATAGCATATTCAAATCTCTTTCTAACTCTACTATCATTGTCACATCTCCATTGATGCTGACCCTCCTGAATCCTCCTTATAAGACTTGTGATCAAACTGGGCTCACCCAATAATCCAGAATAATCTTCCTTCCTTGAGATTCTTATCAATCATGTCTGCACAAAGTTCCCTTTTGCCACAGGAAGTGACCTATTCACAGGTTTCAGGAGTTAGAGTGTGGATCTCTTTGGAGGAACACTATTCGCTCTATCACACTATTCTACCACACGATTCTTCATAGAAAGAGGATATCTTCTCCCTGTTAGACCTCAGTATTAGCCTTCTATGTTTCTAAATTTCCGTAATTATTTTAAATGAAATCAACAGTGCACAATACACACACACACACACACACACACACACGCACACACACGCACACTTGACCACTCCTGATTTTCCAATGTGGAAATCACCTGTGATTTTCCAATATGGAAAAGGAAGGTTGCATTAAACACATGAAATGACATGAATGAGATCTGGTACTATGATGGTTCAGATCTATACTCTTGCTTAGACACTCAAGGAGCACCAACTTCTTCAGCTGTGTATCTGCATACATTCCTTGCACATGTTTTGGATTATTTATTGATTTTTCACCACTCTGTTTTCCAAAGACTTTAAAATAATGAAACCCCATGGAATCTGGGTCAGGATTTTAATTTTCAGTTATTTTGGTGGAATGTATTCTCACCAAGCATGCAGAAAGATACCAAATATGTAATGTTTTGGAGTGGTCTATGCTTCATTCCAGAATTCCTACACTTGACTCAAGAGTAGGTTTAAAAAAAAAAAAAAAGAAAAGTCAGAAATTACTCCATGATCCTTTAAGGTGGCATCACATTATATCCTCTGGAGGGAGAATTGTTGACAAGAGATCAAGGTCAAGGATTCCTTGGCTGCTGTTTTATAATAGATTAGGCATTTAGCTGCCATTTGCTTTAAGAAATCTTTCATAGTTTTATTACATTCCCAGATGAACCACAATATAGAATTATATATTTAAATAACATGAATAAAACAAAGATGTTTCAGTAACATTGTTTTAAATTTTGTCTCTATTTTGGGAATATTTATAGAAGATTCACATGCTAAATCTTTTTATCTTTTTCACATAAAGTGGATGAATCTACCTTTGAGTCCTTGTTCTATTTGGAGACACTCTGGGGTTATGACTGGCTTTCAATGGTCTTTAGTCCTGAGCTTTCTATTTATCAGTCTGTAGGATTTTTATTCCTCCCAAATACATGTTACCTGTAGTCTACAGAAACAAGTAGAAACTGTCTCTTTCCTTACTTCTTATTCCTTGTATTGTTAGAATAATAATAGCAAGTTTTTGTAAGTGAGTTGTATCTTATGTCTATTAAACTGGCAAACTGATACAATTCCACATTATTTTTAACTTCTCTTCCTAAAATCTACTTATCTAGTTTGAAATATTTAGAAAATTATTCTTTTTGTGGATTGATGATTCTCATACATATTCATTTGCTAAAAACAAAAGGTCAGATGTGAAACTTTTGTATTGTTATAGTACGGCCAGTTTTCCACATTCATGAGAATAACAGGTAACACATATAAAATGAAAGACCAACTTCACAAACTTCCATTTGATATAAAACAGTTGGTAAATAAGCAAAACATCTTTCTTCTTTTCCCCAGACTGTTTAAATTTAAAGGTATATCTTAGATACAGCTTAAAAAATCATTTAAGTTATTTTCTTTTGAGTAGAAGAATGTACTGTATTGATGTTTGAAGTCTGGATTTACAGCATAAGGCAAATTGACTATTAAGATTGGCAGAAATGACTCTCAAATTCTTGCTCCTCTTCCAAGAGGTAACAAAACCTAATCCTAGAAATACAACATACTTGTTTTAGTTGAAAGCGTGGCCTAGAGTGTCCCGGCCTTTTATAAACTTCCTCATTCAGTTTGCCCAAACTCAAATGTGTGAACAGGAAGGGTTGTGAGCACTGCAAATTAGTGCACATGTGACCAGATGCTCATTAAATGTTTGTTGACTGAGTTACTAGCTGGAGTAAGAACTGGCATTGAAAATGTGGCCTGGGAAAGGACCAGGGGGAGGGTGGCTACGGGGGAAACACAGGGAACTATTGGAAAGTATGCTGCTTAGAGCAGAAGGAAACCTCAGATTTGTTCTGGATTTGTGGTCTAAGTTCAAAGATCAGGAGAGAATTGTGAGATATGATAGTCTCCCCCTTTTCCATCATTTTGCTTTCCATGATTTCAGTTACGCAAGGTCAGCCACAGTCTAGAAGCAGATGATCCTCCTTCTGACTTACTGTCAGAACGTCAGTAGTAGCCTAATGCTGTCACAACGCTTCTGTCATTCACCTTGTTTCATGTCATCATGCAGGCATTTTATCATCACACATCACTGCAAGAAAAAGGGTGAATATAGTATGATAAGGTATTCTGGGAGAGAGAGAGAAACCACATTTTTATAACTTTTATTAGTTACTCTTTAATTACTCTATTTCATTATTGGTTATTGTTGTTAATATTTGACTGTGCCTAATTTATAAATTAAATTTTATCATAGATATGTATTTATAGGAAAGAACATAGATATACAGTATAGTCCTATCTACTGTTTTAGGTATTCACTGGGAGTCTTGGAATGTGTCCCCCACAGATAAAGGGGGGAATACTGGGTGTTTTTGTTTTTATTTTTGTTTTTTTTACATGAGGTGTTTCTTTTTGCAAAATTGGACCACAGTTGGCACTAAAAGAATAACTGGACATGAGTATCAAGAGAACTGGATTTTAACAACTCAAAGTTATGATGTGGGCTGGAGTAAAATTCCTCACCAGTGTTTTGTCTTGCTCTTACTTTGTACCATTCTGCATGTAGGTCAGTTTTTCTGGAAGAACATCCCCAAATCCCTCGAGACCATGTCGATGCCAGGCCCTTTGAGGATAGGTAGCTGACACTGCAATTCTCTGCACATCATATTCTCCATAATTAAAAGGGTAAAGCTGATGTGTCTAAACTTGTTCACAAACTGTTTGTTAGGAAATTGAATAACTATAAATTAATCCTAATATCCTGTTTCATCAACTTACCAGATAATAATTTACTTCATAAATATTCATGAAGCAACTGTTATGCAACAGACAGTTCAGCAGGCAGTGGAAAATATCTATGGGCCAAAAACAAAGAGATTCTCTCATTTGTTATAAAAATCAAAATGTTGCATGAACATGTTTTGGTATGACTCTGAGAGAATTTTAGCAAACATGTGTGTAACATCCCTGCTTGATTGCTTCAGGCAGCCAGACTCCAGACACTGTCCCTATCCTGAAGAGCAACTTTATTACTTTTGGGCCAGGTAACCAAGAACAATAAAGTTTGTAATAATTTAGAAGTATGGACCTGTTAAAACAATTTATACACTTTTCCCTAAAGAAAATTCTGGACTAGAATGAACTGAGATCCTTTATTCTTCTTACCTGTAATTCTTCAGTATGTTGCTGTGGATTTTTGCTAATTAATTTACAAGGGGTAAATGTGTTTCTTCACAGAACTTGTAAAAATCCTTTATAGGTCTAATTTCAAAGTAACTGTTGCATCCCAGCTGAGCCTTAGCTCTATTTTAAAGGAAGATGAGAGTTTCTCTCTTTAGTAGTGAAACAAAGATACCTAGGTACTGCCACACTGGCAAATACTCTTGGAATAGCATAAAATGACAAAATAATAGTGTGCAAATGTGACTGTTAAGAGAAAATACCTATGTGACAATATGTATGTTGTCTGATTTCTTTCTCCTTTCCTTCAAGATCTGTGAGCATAGTTCTAGTAATCGCTTGGATTTAGGAGGGATTTTACCATAGCCATGGGTTTCTGGATCTGCCTTGCATCCCAAAGAGTTGCCTTTGCTCTGCTAGCCTCATTTAGCATGATCTAGGAGGGGTTTCAAGGTTCTGCTCCTTACTTGTTTGGCCCATCACAGAGCTCCATAGGGATAGCAAAATTCCTGAGCCAGGAAGCCTAGCCTACTGAAGAGCTCAGCTCCAGGAAGAGTGTGGTGTTCAGTAGTGTTTAGTCTTTATAGTCCACAAGTGAAATGGTCAACATCGTGAGGCAAAGAGCTATGTGGTTATATGCTGATGCATTTTCCATAGTGCGATCTTGTCAGACTCTTCCCTAGTCTCTAGAAAGATGGTTTTAAGAAGAGATAGAGAGATAGTGTATGTGTTCATGTGCTGAGTGTTTGGAGATGTATTTGGGGAGCATTTAATAAAGTGTTAGGAAAGTGAAAGAAGAAAAGAAATCTGGATAATATGTGTCTTAAAACATCTTACACAAAATAAATTCTAATTACCAGACTTTCTGTTTTCATTAAAGACAGTTCATTAAAGATAGTAGAATAGAGAAGACCCTTCCCCAAAGAAGACATACAAATGGCTAATGGACACATGAAAAAATGTTTAACATCATTAGCCATCAGGGAAATACAAATCATCAGTATTTACATCAGTTAGAATGGCAAAAATTAACAAGACAGGAAACAATTGCTGGTGAGGATAAGGAGAAAGGGGAACCCTCTTACACTGCTGGTGGGAATACATGCTGGTACAACCACTCTGGAAAACAATATGGCAGTTCCTCAAGACATTAAAAATAGAGCTACCCTACAAGCCAGCAATTGCATTACTAGGTATTTACCCCAAAGATACAGATGTAGTGAAAAGCAGGGGCACATGCAGCACCCCAGTGTTCATATCAGCAATGCTCACAGACGAGATCAGGCGCATTCAGGGTGGTATGGCCGTAGACATACCAGCAATGCTCACAATAGCCAAATTAGGGAGGGAGACAAGATGTCCTTTAATGGATGAGTGGATAAAGAAGATGTGGTTCATATATACAATGGAATATTACTCAGCCATCAGAAAGGATGAATACCTACCATTTGCATTGAGATGGACTTAACTGGAAGGGATTATGCTAAGTGAAATACGTCAAGCTGAGAAAGAAAATTATCATACAGTTTCACTCCTATGTGGAACGTAAGGAATAGTATGGAGAACCACAGTGGAAGGGAGGGAAAACTGAATGGGAAGAAAGCAGAGAGGGAGACAAACCATGAGAGACTCTGGACAGAAAACAAACTGAGGGTTATAGAAGGGAGGGAGACATGGGAATGGAGTAACCAGGTGATGGGTATTAAGGAGGGCACGTGTTGTGATGAGCACTGGGTGTTATATGCAACTAATGAATCATTGAACACTATATCAAAAACTAATGGTGTACTATATGTTGGCTAATTGAAAGAAAAAAAAAAGCCAAGGCTATTGGAAAAAAAAAAAAAAGCAGTAGAAAGAACATATCTTAAGTGAATTAAATCCTGAGAATAAAAATGATTATAATCTTTGTGGACTAACATCAGATATTGAAAAGAATAAAATGAATGACTATTCATTGAATAGTCAAATGAATGACTATGTAAGGATTTTCTTTATAGTGGGCCAGGATCTTAGGCCATAACATTTGGTTTATCAAAATTATGAAAATTGATAAAAATATTTTCTTAAGAGAACCAAACCACAAAATCTTGGGTGAGTATAAAGGTAAAAGTAGATAGCATTTCATGCAATAGTAATAATCTATAAGTGGTAGGTATCGCTTATAGAACTTACCCAGTATACTGTGTATTATGTAGAGTTCTGTATTCAGTCACTGATCCATCATATTCATGAAGTATTTATTCAGTCACAGACTTTGCAAACATTATACAAGCCTCCTCTTTGTAAGACATGGTGGGTACTGGAACTACAGAATGAGCAACACAAAATGGCTTTATGAAAATTGTATTTCTTGGGGTGCCTGGGTGGCTCAGTGGGTTAAAGCCACTGCCTTCAGCTCAGGTCATGATTCCAGGGTTCTGGGATCGAGTCCTGCATTGGGCTCTCTGCTTAGCGGGGAGCCTGCTCCCCCCTCTCTCTGCCTGCCTCCTTTGCCTACTTGTGATCTCTCTCTGTCGAATAAATAAATAAAATCTTTTTTTAAAAAAAAGAAAGAAAATTGTAGTTCTAGAATTAAATGTCACATCCCATTTACCTCTCCTTACAAATGTGTGAAGGAAATAATCATCAGTACCCACATTTATAAATATGGAATCAGAGGCTTCTAGGCGGTAAGTAATTCTTCAAGGATATCAGTTGGTAGGCTGATCACTAGGAGTTTGAATTCAGTTCGTCAAATCACAAATCTGTTCTTAATTGTCTCATGGTCTTTAAAATTGAGGTGTATCATTAAGGAATATGATTCAGATTTCAGTATGAAAATAGGACTGCTTTATTATTAGCATGAAGAAAAGTGGAGATCTGAAGTGTTTTGGATAAGTATTATAAATCAAAAACTAATAGTCACTTCCTTCTCGGCCAACAGAGTCTAGTTAGAAAAAACAAAAGCTTAAAAACCAATGGTGAGTGAAGATGTGACTTACTGATAAACAACTAAAGGATTTTCCCATAGAAAAAAAATTTTTTTCAAATAAAATTTGAAATAAATGTTAAATCAGTTTGTTATTTTAACTTTCTGAATAAAATTGAAAAATATCAGCCATCTTTTGATTGTTCAGTCTATTCAAATGACTGGTCTCTCTAATTAGAAACATGTGGATGCCTGAAGTTTTAAAATATTTATTTGTATTGTTTTGACATTGGTCTAACTTTCTGGTGATAGCTTTAATGTTAGAAAAATATATTTAAAATTTTTCTCTAATATTAAAAAACATTACCATGTAACTCATGAAATTGTGAAAATGTATTATAGCAGAAAGGGAGAAATTAGCCACATTTCATGGAAAGAGGAATGACTTGGAAAATGATATATACAAACACTGCATTTTTAGTAAAATTAAGTCCATGTGCAATACTGTTTTCCAAAATATAGAAACTAAACCATCTTTTCTGAATATAAATTAAATGCAGAAGAGGAAAATAGTTCCCATTTTATCCCATTTCTCTTTATGGTTTATATAAAACTAATTTTGAAGTCTTTTTATTTTATTGTAATTGCTTACTGACATGAAATAGAAGCCCATTTTAATGCTTCAAGTATTGTTGATAGTTTTAAAATAATCCTTATTTAGTACATATTAATGTAATAGATTTTTGGAAAACATAACTTTTATGACCTGAGATTAAATTTGTATTCAAAGTGTGTACCTTCTCTTAAATAAAATAGAATCATGAAATGTAAGGGTTGAACTTAGGAAGGGCTATGTTATACTGTGGTACAACTCTGAAATCTGAGAAAGAAGTTTTTCTCACTCATGTTATTTATCCAACACAGGCCAGCATAGTGCACAGTCTTATTTCAAGCCCTGCTTCCAGTTATTATAAGGAAGGGAGGGAGAAGAAAGAAGTAGGTGGTGCAGTGTCTCACATTGGCAAGGAGCATGTGTCATTTCCACTAAAGTCACCCAACCATGCTATACTTCATCTAACACAGGCCTGATGAGTGAAGGATGAGAATATTCATGAACATCCCTAATGACTCTAATGACTACTATAGAAGGAATCTTTGAGATCATCTAGGTTTTACCCATTTTACAGATGTAGAATCTTACTCCTAGCAAAAGAATGAAATGTGCTCAAAACCACAACCTAATTAATTAAAAGCAATGGTTATAATCAAAGGTTTCTTATATTCATTATAAAGATATTTATGAAATAGTTTCTGTGTGCAACTCTGAGCAAGAATATTGGAATTAAAAGAGAATAAGGATGAGTTACTGAAACAATTTTCACAGAAGAAACTTCAGAAGAACATCTTGGAGGAAAAGTGAAGATTCAGAACATAAACAGGAGATAAAAAGACCTTTTAGGTGGACGGAAGAGAAGCATGAAATAATATTGTGTTTTCATTGATCCACAGATAGGTTAGTATGGATAGATTGTAAGGCACAAATGAGGATCTGGTCTACTATAAAATAAGAAGGAACCTGACAAGAGAGAAGTACAGAGTTTGAATGTATTTAGTAATCTACTAGGAGGGAGGATGGTCTTCTGACTTCCAATCCAACATTTTTTCATTCTTCCCAGAGGAGAAGTCTGTCTCAGGAGCTGTGTTCTGGGGTCATCCGCATCTGTTTGAGACAAGAGAGGTGAGGCTAAATCACCATCTTCCACAATTATATTTGCTGATGTTTCATAGCCTGGAAGAATTAATAAGTGATTCAGGTCAACAAGGATAAACCCAATACCCAGTCCCCAAGTAGGATTTAACAACATAGGAATAAACATCCTTGAGATTATTCTACAGGCTTTGCAGGCTCTACTGCATTCCAGAGCCAGAGGAATCCATGCATGCACTTAATGTGTGCTTAGAAGGTTTCTGCTCCCAATGGCAGCCAGTGCTTGATGACAGAAGAATGGGTCTTGATTTTCCTCAGCTGGACTGACCCAGCTATATGAAAGAATTTGGAAGCACACTAAATGGAGACCCTCTTCATTTTACCTTGTATCCCACCCAATTTCCATGCCTGGAAAGATTATCATTGATTTACTTGACAAACAAGAGAAATTAGCACACAGAAAAATGTTAAAGTCAGAGAAGCAGGAATATTGGTTCAAAGGATAGCATGAGTGAAAAAGTCCTTGCTCATGTCTTTGCTTTTTTTCAGACCTCTAACTTTTTCTTAAGGTAGGCAATTTTATGCATTTGATGATAAGCTACCAATAGGCATGGTTGAAAACTTAAAAAAAGAAAGAAAGAAAGAAAAGAAACCTTTCTGCAGCAGCCAAAACACCCTGGACTACAACAAACTTTAACTCTGACCACATGCAGAGTATGTTGCTTAGAAACCCAAAGCAGAGAGTTTGCCCAGCAACTGTTGATTCTACCAGCTGCCCCTCTGAAGAAACTGACATTGGTGACTACAGCTTAAAGAAATATGGAAATGCAAGTCATCTGTAAAGGATAAGAACAGGAATATAAATAGGCCTAAACATTCTAGCTTTCGTTTGATGTCTGAAAAACTATGTAAAATCTAAAGCCTGATTTACTTTGTGGATGTCAGATCAAAATTCATACTGGTTATGAGGGTTGTGTCCCATGAGCTAGGGCTCCCTGCTTCTCTGGTCAGAAACTGTTCACTCATGATGTTAACCTATAGTAATCAGGTTGGTACTATGATTAGTATTATTGGTCTGAAATAATCTTACAATCCTGTATGTGCTAAACTTCTTTGTTATTTCCCATTAGGAATAACTATCACAGATATAATAATTCCAGATTTTGGATAGTGTCTAGTATCATCTCTCAGCCAGATTATTGCTCTGGTCATCTGTCTGTCTCACTGTGGTCTGCCCAATCTTCATATCGTAGGTCACACTGACAACAAAGAAAACTTTCTGAAAAGTAAATCTGATCTTGTCATTCTGTTGCTTGAAAAGCACTGCTGCTTCACCACTGAAAACAATAAAATCCAAACTCTTTAGTAGGGCGTACAAAAATGCAACTATTTTTTCCTAATAATCTATTCTATTTTTTCCTGTACTCTGAACATGCAGTGCCCTTTAAAACCTCTATGGCTTTATCCCATTTGTTCCATAGTCCTGGAACATTCATTCTCCTCCTCTTAATCTGATGAATATCTATTCACACTTAAAAAGCCAGTAAAGAAACATTCTTTTGAGGAAGTCCTCCCGATTTCCCCAGGCGAAGACAGTTACTATTATGACAAACCCAAACCCAAAGTCCTAGATCTGGCCAAAATGAAGAACTTAAAAACAATTTGTTGAGTTATGAATTAGAGTTATTTTCCATTTATCATTTGACTTTCTGATACAGCTAGTCTTCTGGTCATAATTTCAGCTTCATTACACCTGAGTTATAGTCCTAAAGCAGTGGTATTCAAAGAAACAATATGGTATCACTATATAAAAATTATATCTGTTCATTAATGCACATTTAGATTTTGGAGCTCCGAACCTTCCAAAGTGATATCCTACCCCTCAATTGATGAAAAGAGTAGATTTCAGAATACAGACTTTTCCTTCAAGGAGAATTCTGGTTTAATCCTGGCACAATATAGATAACTACAAACCTCTATAATTATATATGAAAGGTTAATCTAGTAAACATACATGGGAAATCCACTTTAGGTTAAAAAAATAGCAGACCAAATGATTATTAGTAATTTTTACTTTATTTGAAGTGATCATTCTAGGTCTTCAGATTTTTAAAAAAATTCATCCTCATTCCCCATTCAGTCTAATGAACACTTTCACAGAACCAACTAAATCTTCTTCACAGAATTGTATAAATGAAAGTATTAGTTATTTTCTTGATACGTGTTTTCTTTAGAATGCAAACTACATGAATCTGGATATGACATCTTGTTCACCCCTCTATCCTTAGTGTTTTGACCAAGGTTTGAAATAGAGCCGTTTCTTAGCGAATATTTATCAAAGGAATGAAATTAAGAAATGAATGTTTAATGTACACTTTAATTATTCCATTTTTTCAAGTACTCAACACAGAGTTTTTGCATAAGAGGACTTATGGGTATTTATTTTAATAAGAAAAGATTTAACAGTAACCTGTGCCAACCTCTCAAGCACTATTTTCCTGAAAAAGAGGTACACTTATTTTTTAAAATATATTTTTTAATTTTTTTATTATTATGTTCAATTAGCCAGCATATAGTACATCATATAGTTTTTGATGTAGTGTTCAACAATTCATTAGTTGCATGTAACACTTATTATTTGTTAAGAACAACACTTAGTAAGGAGTGTACTAACATGGAGATGTTATTGCAGTCAACCATAAGCAGCTACTTGTGGATCTATAATCAGTTTTGCAGACCATAAAGATTCCCAAAGTTTATTTTGTAGCAAAATATCTGCTACTTTAAGCACTGACAAATTTTTAAGATGTAGATATATGAAATTCTACCTAATGAGTATGTAGATAGGAACTTTCACAAGTCTCCTTGGTATGGAGGAGCATGAATATCTACCATGTCTCCACACACACACACACACACACACACACACACACACACTACTAGGAAAGGAAAGTTAGGTTTTTGTGTCCAAAGAAAATAATGCATTACATATAATGAAGTCTGAAGATAGAGAGAGAAAAAGAGAGAGACATTCTTTTGATTTGAATAAGTAATTATACCCCTGATTTGATGGAATTTCTTTTTTTTTTTGATGGAATATCTACTGAGGTATGAATGAATGGACAATATTTCCAACAGGTTGAAAAAATTAATGGCAGGGATAGTAAGAGTGGCATTCAGTGTGGAAGAAAGAGAATTAATATATTTCTTACTGGAGGGTACTGAAGTTCTACCATATTTTGCAAAACCCAAGGAAAATATTTTGAACAAAATGAGAAATATTTGTTCCAAAGCTCTCTTCTACATCAGGAGGGAATTTCATTCTGGAAGAATATACTTTTGATAATTTATGCAAATGAATCCACGTATTTTATTTTTCAGAGGCTGTGCTCAAGTACAAGTCCAGTCTAGTGGTTAAGAGTACTTATATGTGGGGAATGGGGAGAAGTGAGCAAAGTCAACAATATGTCCTGCTCTGTATTTTTCACTGATATTATCAAATTTAATAGCTTTCCTGTGGTGCATTTTGAAATCCAAAATAACAAGTACCTGCATTAGAGGCAGCTTATTAATAGGAAAATTGAGAGGAGAGATTAGAGTGTAGTCTAACAGACAAGTAAAAACTGGGACTTTTTTTCTTGTTTACAAAGGTATGTTATTCACATTTTGCTGCCATGAAATGACAATAATAATGATTGGTTAACATTTTGACTGCTTACTCTTTATCTGTGATCTTCATGCATTATCCACTTAGTATTTACAACAACCCTAAGAGGTTGGTGCTACTACTATTGTGATTCTTCAAGTGAATAAATTGAGGGAGAGAATGATTAAATACTTAGCTCTAGTCACACAGCTAGTAGGTAGATCCTAGGAGTTAAACTCAAGTCTGTCTGACTCAAGAGCCTGTACTGTTGTCTTTGTATTATTGTTACCACCTCAGAGAAGGGGGCAGTTTATCCCTGGGTGTGCTGAGGGTAACTTTGACAAGATCTCATGTGCGCAGTGTGAAGAGGGTGAGAAAGAATGAGGCAGCTCTGTTAAATGAACCAGGGAGAGAACATGTATGGGCTCAGTGTGGGACATAACCATTTTAAATCTGTGTCTAAGACCCACCGCTTAGTGAAAGTTGCTTTGTGATGAAGGAGCAGAAGTTACTTGGTATGAAACGTAAGAAGTCTCATTTTCCTTGAAAGAAGATTGTAAAAGGATGATTGAATGCACAACACCTTGAGGGCCAACATTCTTGATATATGATATACCTTAAATTTTCTTCCTTACCATCTTTGAAGCTGATATTTAAACTCTGCACAAGAATCACTTAATCCATCAATTTGCTCAGGCTGCCTTTTGGATGGAACTCAGAAACTATTTTAAGTCACCCAACCATTCAGTTTAAAGAGAGGGAAATTGGAACAAATACTTACAAAAGAGATACAAAAGTAATAAGATTCCAAAAAAACCTGGGCCCATTCACATAGTATTTACACAATTATACTGGAAAGTACTGAGTGGTGGTCTGTTAATATTGCAAGTTACTACCAAAAAAAAAAAAAAAAGCAAGTATAGTGCACATCTTTATAATGACTCAGAGAAGACTTGATCTTGGAGATGCTTTTGTTACCAGGAGAGGTATGCATTATATTGACCTTAGGGCATGAAAACTATATCTAGGTTTTTCTCTATGTCATAGAAAGTTCTTTAACAGTTAACTCATGGGCAGTAATAGACCCAACATAGTAAGTTACAGAGACAGTGATACTGTAGCACATTCATGCAAATTCATAAACCATGTAGTGGCTAAAGACCTGAAATTCCTTTGGGACTGTCAGAAATTCATTTGCTGTTTCACAAATCCAGTGCTGTGTCTTACATAGGGTTCTTTGGATTACCAAAGTTACCAAATACTCCGAGCACTCAATGGCAAAAGTCTCTCTGTTGTCTCTGAAGTTGCCTGGTATGTGTTCAGTGGTTTAGATAGTGTAAGAAGAGGTGGTATATTACAGTGGCTGTAAGTGTTGGCTTTGAGATCTTAAATACCTTGAAACAGATATAAAACTTGCCACTTAATAGTTGTGTAATTCTGAGCAAGTTCTTTATTCTGTACCTTAGTTTCTCCATGTGGTCAAAGTAGCTGTTCATAGGACCTACTCATTTGGTTGTTAAGATGACATAAAATCATCCATAGGTAGCAATAGATGCTCTGGTGATTAATGATCAGCACTGAGGGAGAGCCGCCATTATCATTTCAAGGAATATCTTTATTAGAGTTGCCAGACTAAGCAAATAAAAATAAGGGATTCCTCACCAAAATTGAGTTTCAGATAAACTACAGGTAAATTTTAAAATAATTCTGTCGTATACAATATTGGGAACATACATACACTAAAAAAATTATTCATGGTTGAAATTTTATCTGGCAACCTTAATCATAGTGCTGCTGGTAGTAGGCATTCAGTGGTTTTATATAAACAGTTTTGTTTGAATATGTAAATAAAACTCTGGACTATCATTTTTGGAAATGGCCAGATATCAATGTCAGTTTTGTTCCATCAACTAACCTTTAGTCTAATAGTATTCATATTTGAGAATAAGTAGAAATTATTCATTTATTCAACTAATAACATACTTACTAGGTCCCTGTGTTTATTGGTACAGGGATGAGATATGCAAACAAGAAAAAGATGCCAATACAGAGTGATGCAGATCTAAATTACAAATCAGTGTAAGACTACAAATCAGTAGGGTACAGATAATGACTGAGTGGAGGCTCCACATATCATGTGCTTTCAGTCTTTGAGAAACAGCCAGCAAATAATGTCCCAGATATTGTTCCTTGGATGGTATGGCTCTACAATGCTGAAGCCCAAACAGGTAGATGATGTAATAATCCCACAAATAAATGTACAGTTATAACTGTGGTAAGTACCTTGAGAAGGGGTAGGTAAATGGTACTATAATTAAAGCATATATTAGGAAGTTCGGACCTCTTGGAGAATTCAGGGAAAGCTTCTCTGAAAAATTAACAACAGAATTGAGATCCGAAGGACAGGAAGGAGTTAACTTGGCGGGGGGGGGGGCAGTAGGGGGAGAGAAAGAGAGAGAGAGAGAGAGAGAGAGAGAAAAGAGTAACATTATAGGCAGAGAGAATAGTAAGCACAAAGATCCCACAGTAGGAGGGAGCAGGATATTCAATGGAACAAAGAGAGAACCAGTGCCCTCAGAATGCTAGAGAGGGAAGGGAAGAGGTAAAAAAGTAGGGAGGGGCCAACCCATCTAGTCCTCAAGATTTCAGTATTTATCCTAGCTGCCAGCGAAACAGTTTAAGTGGGATAGAGAGAAAGGATAGATGATTTTTTTTTTTTAAGATTTTATTTGCTTATTTGACAGAGATCACAAGCAGGCAGAGAGAGGAGGAAGTAGGCTTCCCACTGAGCAGAGAGCCTGATATGGGGCTAGATCCCAAGACCCTGAGATCAGGACCTGAGCCAAAGGCAGAGGCTTTAACCCACTGAACCAGATGTGTTTTTGTTTTTTTTAAAGATTTTTTTTTTTTAATTTATTTGACAGAGACCACAGATAGACAGTGAGGCAGGCAGAGAGAGGAGGAAGCAAGCTTCCTGCTGAGCAGAGAACCCAATGCAGCGCTTGATTCCAGGACCCTGGGATCATGACCTGAGCCAAAAGCAGAGGTTTTCACTCACTGAGCCACCCAGGTGCCCCAATGATGTGTTTTTAAAGATCATTTTGGCTGCTTTGTGGAGCATGGCTTGGAGGACCTAATGGTAACTCTGAGTGGAATCAGTAGAACGTTTTCCCTACAGTAATGGAATTAAAGACATCTTGGAGAATTTTAAATGCTAAGAAAGAATAGGGCACAAAGGGGATAGAAATACCTGCTGCAAATCCTGAACCAAGGGGTATAGCTGTGTGATTGGAAGAGAGGTTCATTCAGTGATGATGTTTGTAATGGGGGAAGTGACAGAGGAAGGAATTCAAGAACCAACAAAAAGTACCTTGTAAATAAAGGTGAGATGGTCAGATTAACTCTGCAATTAATGAGTTGTTACTGAAGATTTTTAGTAGAAACAGAATATTAGGAGAGTCCTGTTTTTTTTTTTTTTTTTTTTCAGGGTTCATATAATACCATGAATATATCATCTAGGCTAGGAGATTACAGATTCAAAGCTGTGAGACCAGTTAAACATCTATAGCACATTAGTATGAAGATGTAAAGGTGTGATTTAAAGACAGTTTTGGAGAGACTGGCAGCAGAAAGACAACCCAGTGAAAATAATAATGAAGTAAAGAGGGAGGTTGGAAATGAAAGGCATATCAAGCTCAAGGGAATGAAGAAAGAAGTTCAAGGAAGTGGACTTCAAATACTATAGGAAGTTAAAGGTAGAAAGAAGCAGTTTCTAAGATTTGTGAGTTAGTTTCTCTCAAATTATACTGAAGTAACAAACTCAAAGCCTCTGTTGCATACAGTAGCAAATGTTCATCTCTGATTACAGGTAGGCGATGGGTTGACTGTGGTTCTCTACTGCATGTGTCTTCTCTCTAGGCCTGGGCCAAAGAGTAGCCCTATTCAGGACATGCAGTTTACATAGCAGAGGGAAAAGCGTGAAGAAGAATCATGCATTGATCCTTAAAGCTTTAACTCAGAAACTGATGAGCATGTTTGCTTGTATTTTGGAGAACCCTGATATCAAAAGGAGAAGAATATAATCATCTTATAGGGAAGGGCAATAAATAAATATTTATTCACAATGATTGTTAAGTATGGAAACAATCCAAATGAGTAACAACTAATGAATGGAAAAACATATTGTGGTATATATCTACAATAGAATAATACTCAGGAATAAAAGAAAATCAGTAAACTACTTACTAATGATACATGCAGCAACATGGATTAATATCAAAGACATTACACTAGGTGAAGGAAACCAGACTTAATGGTTACAGACCACATTATTTCACTTATACGACATTTGGAAAAAGACAAATCTTAGTAAGCAGAGACTGGGAGAGGGAATGTTAACTACAAGTAGAAACAAGGGAATTTTGGAAGGACAACAGGAATATTCTATATTTTAACTGTGATGGTGGTTACACAACTGTACATGTTTGTTAAATATATCTCTAAAAAGAAAATTTTGTTTTACATTAATTAGGCCTTAATATACATGAGTTACTAGGGAACCATAAATTATAACTTATAAATTATAACTTCATACTGAAATTGCTTAATACACACCTAAAAAACTAATCCAGACCTAAAAATATGTAACCAAATTAATAGAGACTAAGCAACTTAACTATTCATTTATACATAGTCTTTGGGAGGGCAGTAATTCATAAATTTAAATACAGCTTCTGATAGTTACAACTAAATATTAACTTTTACAAATAACAGACACAGTTTTTATTGTTATTTTGAGGAAATAACCCTCAATATATAATGCCTGTCTTGGAATTTATGGCTCATATGTTTTACAAGAGAAGTAGGCCTCAATAAAGAATTATAAAATGCTTTTGAGTCATTCCCATTCCCTAAGAAATACTGCATAGTCTAAATAAGGAACATACATTTTAATGGGGATAATATTTTAATTTGTTAGTTGCACAAAACTGTGTTCTGGCAGTTTATAAATTATGTAAACATGTGCAAATTCAACTGAAATGCATTATTCAAGAATGAATAAGTGTCCAGAAAGATGAGTGGAGAAAAGAGAATGAACTATTGTCTCTCTCTCTCTTCTCTCTTTCTCTCTTTGCTTCTCACTTCAGTATAGCATAGTAAATACAGAAAAAGAAGGAAAAGATTATTTTGTTATTTCCACTAAGGACCCAATAAATAGTAAAAAACAAACTATAATATCACGGGGGGAAATAATTCAAAGTTTTGTTTCTTTTCAGAATAGTTTTGCGGGACTAAAGTAATTCAGTTGAAGAACTGGTGAATTAAGATAAATAGCCAGATTAATTTTTGACTAAATATTTTAAAACAAAACCACATCACATTGTTTGCTTATGGGTATTTTCCTGGAGGGTGATGACAGGTTAAATGTATCAAGGACTATTATGTGTTAGACACTTATACTGTGAGGTACTAGACATTCTCATGCAGTCTGATGTACTAAGGATCTTTTTACATAAAGAGCTTATTGCTAATCACATTTCTTAATCTCTCCTTGTGAGCCCCAAGGTAGCAGAATATCATTTCTCTACTATCATTGAGAGCAATGATGCACACATCACTCCCATCTTCCCAGGTAACCCTATTTGATTGCTCTGTGAGGTTGACATCATCAGCTCGACACTCTCGATTGCTAAAGACAGTAGGCAGTCAGACGGGATGCATTTTATGCTCTAGCTTTCTTATCTTGTGTAAAATTTAGTGGGAAGAATCTTGTTCTGTTTGAGAACGGAACTAAACTGGATTTGATATTGCTACAGCATCATGACACATCTGTCTATTAAGCATTCCCGAGGCAGCTTTAATAAAAAATATTGCCAGCCGCTTCTTACCTAATAGTGTGTATATTACGAAGGCACTATAACCTTTTATTTCTCACTTCCTAAATCACAAACCCTTTGAGGACCAAAGGAGTTGGTAAGAAAGACATATAGAGTCATCAAAAATATACTTTTATCCAAGTATTCATCTATCTTCTCAGAAAAATCAATAGCAAGGAAAAAAAAAAGATCAACTTTCACAAAAAGTAAGTAATGAGGTATATTTAAGAGCCTCTAGTTCTGTTTGGTATGTTCCATTCTGTCCCCAAATTCAGACTCACATTTCTTCTCAGTAATAAGTGATTTATAATCATCAGCATACAGATATCCTGGGAATTTGTGGGTAGTCAACCTCATGGAGTAATCAAGGTTACCTAGGAAGACTGGAGTGATGTGTGCATCATTGCTCTCAATCACTCCAAGCTTAAGTTGACAGCAGGCAAGGGAGGAATTTCCATCATGTAATGATGACAGATGGCTGAAGATGGGGTTCTTGTCTAGCACAGCTCCTGAGTATTAGACTAGCCTTCTTGAAAGGTCTTTGTGTCCCTACCTCCTTGCCCCAGGAATTTCTGAAAGCAGATCCTCTTAGAGGACCAGCCTTCTAGGCATTTGACCTCTGGTTTCTGTACTCCTCTAAGGAGTCGTCCCAACTTCCCAGTATCTCCAAGAATTTTTACACACACTCTTTCACTCCCTCATAAATAAATACACAAATTGTTTTTCTGCTCCTTTTTCTCTCATAATAAGACTATCAGACTCTTGGAGAAGGACATAATCATCTGTTAGAACAGATACTAAATCCATTACATTAAAAACAATTATTTAGCTTGCCTTAAGAACAGAGCTTTGCCTTAAGAAACCCAAAGTTCATCCCTGGCTTAATTCCTAACCAGGAAAGGGAGATGCTCCGTCTTTTCCAGGGAAAAAGGACCCCGAAATGAGAGATTAAATGGATTCTCTCAATGTAATGCAATGTTCTCAATTTTCATATCAAAAACTACAAGTTGAAGATTTATATAGTGTTACAAACTAAAGAACAACAACTCAATTCACATTCCTTTAAAATTGTTTCATTCTGCTATTTTCCTTTATTCTTCCTCTTATCCCATCTTGTTGCATATTTCATGAAGCAGTTGAAAAAAAATCTTAAAATCCCTAGTCTAAGGGAAAAAAATTAAAGAAAAGCACTTACTGGTTTCTTCTTTCCTCCAAAAAGATGGAAGCCTGTACAGTTTTTGAACAACCACTATAAAATGTCCAAATGCTCGCCCTGGTACAAAGGCAGCAAGCTTAGAGCTGAAGGGATACTAGATCAGAAATATTGTACTATTTTTATGACTTGACTGAGGTTCTCAGTTTCTTTGTCTTCAGCTCCTTCATCTGAAGATGAAAATGAAATAGCGATACGTAATGTTACGGTTTTAATAATCTATGAACCCACCTCTTCCCCAGCTTTTTTTCCCCCTTAAGCATTATAACAGTCTGACAATATTTAAAAATCACTCCTATTTATTGACTTCAGACAACAAAAATGTTGTGCTAATGAGAGTCACACCTGTTCCCTTTACCCAGCCAACTATTCATGTGCTTACATTTGGACAGAATTCTCTAATGTCAGATAATCCCATGCTAGGTACTTCACAGTAATGATGAAATAAGCAGCAACACACACACACACACACACACACAGAAATTTACTTGCCTGCCTTTTATGCATAGGGTATAGTGTTTGCCATTGGCCTCCTGCCATCTTCTACCTATCAAGGCTACCTTCTTCTTATCTGTTCTTAAAAAGGTGTGGATGATATGTAAGATATTAGTATTATAGTGGTATATGTATTTTAAAAGAGAACAAAGATGGAACCTTAACCTTGAAATGTCAGCTATCACCTATGGATGAAGGAGAGTTCAGAAGCATCACTCTTTGCTACCTCTGAAGTCATTCAATGACAGTTCTGTTGGTAGAAATGTCAATGTGTTAAATATGACTCTTACACAAAATGAGAACAGAACAGTGTCCAAAGGCAGCGTGCACAAGTTGGGGCGAAATAGGTGCTGAAAGAATATATATCCTTTACAAATATAGAGGAAACATTGATCTGTTAAGATGTTAATTATGGAGTTATTTGCTAAAAAAAAAAAAAAAATGGAAATCAGGAAAATATACCAACTTCACAAAACTAGTTTTTCATTAGCTATTCAGGGAAGATAATTCAGTCTTTAAAGATTATGGTTATAAAAACCAAAGAGGAACATTTAAATATTTGCTCATATGTTTAAAAAGTAATTTTCAAACTTTGATGTATATCATCTAAAAAAATCCCTCATTCTAGAGAATGTACAGAAGGAATATTTGTTCCATTTTGTGTACCTGTATATCCCTGGCTTCTTAAGCTGTGTATGGCACATAGTAGGTGCTCAATAAATATTGTGTAAATTTACTGATGAATTACTTAAAACAAATATTGGAAGAAAAATACACAAATTAATGTGACAATGATTCTGTGTTGTGGTGTTGAATTATGAGTACATTTTCCCCAACTTTGTGAACTTTTCCCTCTCTTCTCCCATCTTGTGGTCCACATATATATCCTATTGATATGAAGAAATGCATATTTTCCATCACCTTCTACCCAGGACATGTCCGTTTATGTTTACAACTGGGCAAAAGAGGGAATCCTATAGAGAAGGAGATTAGAGATAAACAGATTGTATTTTTTGAAAAACAAAAATCAAGACATAGTGTGGTGTGTACTTTGTGTAGCTGCAGTCTTGTCTACATCCAGGGATAGCGACAGAGCACAAAAATGACTTTTCTGTGTTTCAGTCATGAGCTAGTTTTTCCATTGTACATTTATTCCACAGCTAATAAAACAGAGCAATTCTACTTGTTTTTTATGTTCTGCCAATGAACATACTGCTAAGAACAATAAGTATGAAATAAATTCTCAAATTTTTTTTCAAAGAGAATTAGTCTTTTACCATGAAGTTTGGCCAAGTCAGGCAAATGAAGCCTAGACAATAAAGTTTCAATTAGACATGCTGTAGTACAGACTTACATGTAGAGTTTCTGAGTAGACTGCAGTTACATAAATCAGCAGATACTGTAACAATATGCATTAACCCCTGATTTTAGTCTGGTTTTAGTAATTTGTGAGGTCTGGAATAGAACTGCCCTGGGTTCAAACTCAAAAATGGAACCTGGTACATAGTTTTATGCATATACTTGCAGACGCTTTTCTGTTCCAGACTTCTTTATCCATCCATTCATGTAATCCACTGCTTTAAGACATGCTTATTTAAGTTCCATCTCTTATCAGTTGAGTTGCTTATTGGCTGAGTTTATTATTATTATTGGAATATCTTAAATGAGTTGCTAAATATTTTTGGCATCAGCTTCCTCATATGTAAAGTACAGATACTATTCATAACTATCATATGGTAGTTGCTGGGATTAAGTTAACACATGCAATATTTGAAAAGTCCTGGCATATGACAAGACTTCAGTAAGTCATAGCTCCTTTTACTGAGTCCCATGCGCTGTGTTAGAAATTGAAGGTATGGTAATGAAAAATTATATTTAGTTCTAGTTCATGGCAGCTTATAATCCAGTGTGTATCATTACAAGACAATTCTATATGGACCTCTAATATTTCTGCATGTTTTGTGAGCTAAAGCAGTGACAGTCTTTTGTTCTAATTATATTTTCAAAGATGTTTATGTACAGAACAACCTTGGAAGACAGAGATATGTCCCCATCCAGAGCAGAGAGAAACATTGTTGTCCATTATAAAAGAATTAATGCCTCTCTCTGGGACAAAGTGTGGGCAGGCTTGCTAGCAGCCAATTCTGAAAGACTGACATTTTCTAAATTTGGGATTCCTTTTCTGTAATGTAACCCACTGCATGCGCATATGTCACCTGGACCTCATCATTCCTCCTTGTAGGAATTGAAACTCAGGCAAATGCTGATATTTTGGCTGCAGCTATTGCTGTGAATAATAAACTGTCCTTTGTTTCTGATCCAGGAGTCTTTTGCCTTCTGCTGGCATCCAAGCTAACTTGTTAACTTGCAAGTTGGATAAAATCTCAAATTCTTCACATTTCCTGACAGTCATTAGATGAATTATCAGAAATGTAAAGTGTATCTGTCTAAACACAAAAATGCTCATATACATATACAAACATATTCTTCTCATGTATGTAGAAAAAAACGAGGATAGCTAGATATTGTAACAACAGGAACATTATACCATAGGATGTGATGATAGCTAGATTCTATTAATTTATTAAATTGACATTAAAAACCTTCGAATGGGGAAGCAAACATGAGAATCACCTAATCAAAACTACTAGCCAATACTGAAAGGTCATGCTGAGCTTGCCTACCAATTTTTCTCCAGTGCATGGTAGAAGAAATGGGGCAGTGTATGCACTCACAGACTATAAAGCTTAATAAATGTATAAATAATTTATGAATACATTTGTTAATATAGGTATACTCTTTACTGCTTGTAAAGAAGTATTTCAATACCGTATTTCCATATACATATACTACCGTATTTCCAAAATATGGTAGTACTTCTGCATTGGAAATTCAGAAGTTCTTTGGAAGTTCTTCCTTTCTTTGGAAGTTCTTCCTTACTGTATTAATCAAGCTAGGTAGGCGAGAGTAGGCTGTGATAACATAAAAACTACAAGATACCAGTGAATGACATTAGTTAATAAAAAGTTTATTTCTTTCTCATGTTATCATTCAGTATGAGTCAGGAAGCTTGTCTTCCTGGTGGCTTTCTCTTCTAAGTAATATCTCAGGAATTGGGGCTTTTCTATACCGTTACTCTATGTAGGAGTAAAATGAAAATGGCAGAATTGCCTCTGGTGTACTTTAACTAAAATTTGATTTTTTTAAACTTAATTCATTGATTCTAAGTTTTCCCTTAGAGCAAAACACAACAATAAGAGTTTACTCTATTCCATATGATATGATAGACATTCAAATGTTTATTTCCCTTTAGTCTTTATTTTTCCTAGGCCAAGTGGTCATAATTCCTATAATTACGACACCATGAAATCATTCTCAGATACCTTACCACGCTGATTGTTTTCTCATGGTCATCCCTTACATTGTCAGTAACATTTAAGGGGAACTACTAAGAACTGAATATAGTACCTTAGATGTTGTCAGACAAACATAGATGGAGTGAACTAATTTCATGTGATTTAAATTCTAGACATCTGACCTTACATATACTCTCATGAGAATTATAGAACACCAGGAAGAACAATAATTTTAAGCATTAACTGATGCTCGAGGCCCTGGGTGGCTTAGCCGGTTAAGCATCTGCCTTCAGCTCTGGTCATGATCCCGGGGTCCTGAGATCGAGTTCCGCATTGAGCTCCCTGCTCCACGGGGAGCCTGCTTCTTCCTCTGCCTGCCGCTCCCCCTGCTTGTGCTCTCTCTCTCTCTCTCTCTGTCAAATAAATAAATAGATACAATCTTAAAAAAGAAAAAGTATTAACTGATGCTCACCATACCTCATTCCATTTTAACCTGTGACCTCTCCTCCATTTAGGCCACTGGACTTTACACAGGCATTGCCTCAAGGGGGAGTGGCAACTATGGAAACTAGAGAACAAATTCCTGGCTTTTAAGCTTAAAAAAAAAAGCCACACAAGAATACCTGAAGATCAAGTTTTTCCTGCCTTTGAGGAGATAATAATTCTCTGGGCTGAAAGAAATAGGGAAAAGTTAAAGAGGAATCTAGAGTTAGACACTGGGGAAGGCATAGGAGAGCAGGTTCCTGTGCCCAGTCCTCTCCCCTTCCACCCTCATCTTTGCAGTTGGTCCTAAAAAGGGAGGAGGAACAATAAAAGTCAGTCATAAATGAAATTTGGAAGGATACAATACCTGAGTCTCTGCCCTTTGTCTGACATGCTGAGGGACAGCAGCCTCCCAAGAATATCACTGTGGCATGGGAAGTGAGGAGAGGCATCTTTGTGGAAGGAAGATCAAGACTAAGAACTGAAGCAACCATGGGCTCCCCTCCACGACAGAGCCCCCTTACCCCGAATAACCTAATACTATTTCAGGAGAAGGGGAAATTCTGAAATGTCCACTTTAACCTGAAATCACAAGTGTACCCAGAAAAAGTTGAGAAAACCTGTCAGTGACTGAATTTGCTGTATTTGACTGAGGTTATCTTTTCTGCCTTTATGAGGACTGAATGCTGTAACGGGGAATAGTGGAGTCTTAGAAAAACACTACCATCAACAAAACAAAGAGGCAACCCGTGGAATGGGAGAAGATATTTGCAAATGACAGTACAGACAAAAAGGTTGATATTCAGGATCTATAAAGAACTTCTCAAACTCAACACACACAAAACAGATAATCATATCAAATAATGGGCAGAAGATATGAACAGACATTTCTCCAATGAAGACATACAAATGGCTATCAGACACATGAAAAAATGTTCATCATCACTAGCCATCAGGGACATTCAAATTAAAACCGCATTGAGATACCACCTTACACCAGTTAGAATGGCCAAAATTAGCAAGACAGGAAACAATGTGTGTTGGAGAGGATGTGGAGAAAGGGGAACCCTCTTACACTGTTGGTGGGAATGCAAGTTGGTGCAGCCACTTTGGAGAACAGTGTGGAGATTCCTTAAGAAATTAAAAATAGAGCTTCCCTATGACCCTGCAATTGCACTACTGGGTATTTACCCCAAAGATACAGATGTACTGAAAAGAAGGGCCATCTATACCCCGATGTTTATAGCAGCAATGGCCACGGTCGCCAAACTGTGGAAAGAACCAAGATGCCCCTCAACGGACGAATGGATAAGGATGTGGTCCATATACACTATGGAGTATTATGCCTACATCAGAAAGGATGAATACCCAACTTTTGTAGCAACATGGACAGGACTGGAAGAGATTATGCTGAGTGAAATAAGTCAAGCAGAGAGAGTCAATTATCATATGGTTTCACATATTTGTGGAGCATAACAAATAACATGGAGGACATGGGGAGATGGAGAGGAGAAGGGAGTTGAAGGAAATTGGAAGGGGAGGTGAACCATGAGAGACTATGGACTCTGAAAAGCAATCTGAGGGTTTTGAAGGGTGGGAGGTTGGGGGAGCCAGGTGGTGGGTATTAAGGAGGGCACGTATTGCATGGAGCACTGGGTGTGGTGGAAAAACAATGAATTCTGTTATGCTGAAAAGAAATTTTAAAAAATTAAAAAAAAAAACCAACTTTTTAGCATTTCCAAGGACAGAACCTAAAAATATTCTGACAACTGCGGATGGTTTGCTTGTGAATGGGAAAGGTACTGGGTTTGGATTTAGAAGATCTAAATCACCTCTATGTGTTTGGCCCCTTTATATAAAGCTTTTCTCTTAGCAACAGTTTCATCATGAAAAACATATATTCTGATTTTCTCATAACAGAATGGGGATATTAAGTGAGCTAAACACCTACAAAATGGTTTTGTAATATTTAAATTTTCAAAAATACATCACCATTTGTCTATTTCTACCAGCTGGTTGTAGGTCTTAAAATTATGCTAAGTTAAATGTAAGTGGTTTGACATTACATGTTGATATTGAGCATAGAGAGATACTGTAGTTCAGTGCTTCTCAAATTTTAATGTGCATGGTAATCACCTGGCAGATCTTATAAAAAATGCAGATTCAGGTTCAGGCCCAGGTTTGGGCTGGGGCCTGAGATTTTCTACTTCTAACAAGCTTGTAGACATTATTCTGCTGGACTATAGAACACACTTCGAGGAACAGTGCTGTAGTTAACGACCAGTTTTTGCACATTTCCTGAGCTCAAAGCAACATTCAATAGTACACCTCACACTGCCTCAGAATAGCTCCCAGATTTCTTTATCTCTCCCATCTGTTCATATCAAGTTCCTCATATTCTCAGCATATCTGAAATTGATGATGTCATGACCTGATTATCAAATACTCTGAAATTTCTTTTAGGGTTTTTTTTTTTTAATATTTGTTATTATCCGTAAAGAACATGATGTGCTTCCAGGGAATGTCTAAACAAATAGTTCAGTCCTTGAGAATTTATGATATTTAATCTCACAAAGTTGGCAGTAGACATACCATTATTTCAGTTATTCACTTTTAAGAAATGAACAAAATTTATGTTTGAATATTGTAAGAAATAAAATGAAACAAGTGTTAAGGCAATAGAGATACTATTTTATTTTGTTTGGTTTTACTGTCTCTATCTTTTTGAGATTCCAGGAAGGTGTTATGTGTGGGGACAGGTTGTTTTCACCCATCTTTCTATCCCTCTGGTGAACACCACTACCGTCTAGAGTACAGAACATCATTGTAAACATTAGGAATGATGTCATTTGTTCAACTACGAAGAAAAAGTTGTAGACAAGAGACTGTGGCTTCCTAGGATAGAATTGGTAAAGTCAACCAGAACTGCCAAAATTCCATTTCTTTTCAACATCCCTTTTGAGATATGGTATGCGTACTTGTGAAGAGCTGGACTGTAGAACCAGATTACCTGGGTGAAGAATGTTGAGCAAGTCACTTAACCACCTGATGCCTTGATTTCCTAATCTGTATAATGGAGATAATTATTGTATTTACCTCATGAAGTTTTTATGAGAATTAAATGAGTTGATATATGTGAAGTGCCAGGCACATAGCAGGTACTATATAAAGGTTAACTATTATTGTTATTATTATTATCATCACTATTATTACTGTTACTTTATTTCCTTACCCTGATCAAATTTCTGTTATGGTTAGATAACTTTAGGGAATCTATCTCTACTTACTACCAGGGTAGGCTTTTTTTTGTAATCTTTTTGGACACATATGAAGGATAAATGACTATAATAAATTGTCATTGGAGATGACGTGAATCTCCTGAAATCTCAATGGATTTTGTATTTTTCAGTTGTACTACAGTTATCTGTATTAAAGAAACTGCTCACATTGATATCCTTAGAAAATGAAAAAAAAGTGTTTTTAAAAGTGTTGAAAATATTCATCACATCCAACATTTTGTCATTATTCTATAGGCAATACAAAAAGAGACATGCATTTAAAGACATTATTGTCAAAGAAGGGACTGAAAACTAGGGTAAACAGTAATTAAAGGTATATTTTCTGGGTAGAGTTCACATAAAATATTCTTAGTGTCTGTGTTCTTCCTGTTTGGTGTTGAAAGAGACAAAAACATTGTAGATTAACAATTTCACAACATTCATAGATCACAGAGTGAGTTGTTCAATTCAAATCAGCTACAGCAGGCTTGTGCTGTACTTACTTTTGGTTCTGTGTGAGTCACCAAAGAAACATCTAACTCTGCCATTTCCTCCATGGAATTTATTATTTTATCTTTTCATAAGGGAGGCAATTATGGTAATTGAAATGATCAGGGCGAAATAAGGAATAACAATAATAATAATTGCATAAAATCAAGCCACAAAATATAAGGTGCAGGCAGAACAAATTATAGTGTCAATTTTAAAATGTTAAGATATGCTTCCTAGAATAGGTGCTACTTATAATGGGCATTGGAAGTAAGTGGAATTTTGAATATACCCCAGGGATCTAAAGCCACTGGGATAATAATGTTGAGATATCTTCTCCAGTCGTTTATTTATATAATAAGAATGAAATAGGCAGTTGAGAGCCAAATAAATCACTTTCAGGATTTGAAGTACCATGCGTACCTCATTTTGGGATCAAACACCATGCAGGAAAATTTGGCAAAACCAAACAAATAACAAATGGTGGAGTAATTTTGTTTGTTTGTTTCACAAAAGTTATGGGCCTTCAAAATGATCCAAAAAGGTTTCCTTAATGCAAAACCTCTTTTGTGTTTATTAAATATAAATTACTTATAAAACTTGTGATTTGCTCTCAAAGTGCCAGGTTGACACCTGTTGTACAAAGTGACAATACAGCCCTTAGTGCCAGTTTGTGCCTGGTGATCATGGAAAGTTGTATGGCATAGCTTTTCCTCTCTGCTTTCTCTCTTCTGATTGACAGCAACATGGGACTTTGGCTTCATGAATCCTAAAATATTTAAATCAAATTATAAAACCAATGTATTAAAAATGAGAAATTCAAACCACATTGTTCTGGCTGCTGTGACTTATTAGTCCAATTGGTCTTTGTCTGTAGGCTAGTTAGTCCAATGGGTTAGAACAGAGTGTTAATGATGCCAAGATCAAGGGTTTAATCCTCCCTCGCTTGCTTGCTTTGTTCCATTCCATGGATAGAACCATACCCACACCCAGGCCAGGCGCCATGTGATTGTATTCTACTTGTCAGAGGCTGACAGAGACAATGTAGTTAAATTAACCCGGATCTACCATGACTACCAGGAAAACCAACAAAGAAATAGACAAGAAACTCAAGGTACACAATGAACTAATGGTCTGTCATTATCTTCCATGAGGACAAATGATTCTATTTTATGATGAAGTATGTACTCTTTGCTGATTTTTTTAATACAGGCTAAGAAGTGTCTTGGTATCTCTTCATCTATTCTGTTTCCTGACTTAGAGTCCTCTATTATTAAATCTCTGTAAAATACACTAGATCAGGAGTACCATTTAATACTACAATTCAAGCCAAAATTAATTAAAAACAAAACAAAACAAAATTTAAAAACTTAGCAAAGAGAACATGTTGACTGTTTACAGAATACATTCTAGGTGGTAGGTAGAGGTACTAAGAGAGGGTCATGACCTCCTCCCATGTCGGATCTTGGGAAGCAGGTAATGCCATTTGCTGTGTGTCTCTGCCGGATCAACCAGAGATATTTAAAATACCACTTTTTGTTAAGCAAACTATAAAGATTAGAAATAGTCTCATTATTAATTGCAAATAGGTGGAACTTTATCCTCAGAATCTTTAGGTGAGGTCTTCAACCTGTAACTGCATGCTCTAACCTAAAGACCTTATTAGACGAGTAACTATGTCAGAGAAGGGACCACTTTACTAGATGTTGAAAACCATCAGGAAAAAAAAGTGCCACCTTGACTCAGATACAAATAATATCTGTAAGGAGCACTAAGAAATTCTTACATGGATGTTGTTAAAATACTCAACAGAGAGAACATGCTATTACAAGCTCAGCAGGCAAATCTTACCAGGCTGAAAGTGAATAAAATAGTGCAAAACATAAAAGGTATGTGCCGTGCATAACTCTCATGTGTCTTCCACTCTAGATTGTCCTTGAATTTACAGGATTGAATTGTTGGCTTGTGTGTGTTTAGATCAGAACTCTTAAAAAGACCACCACATTATGTTTTGTTTTAAAGTTTTTAATTGTTCTGTGATCGGTCTTGTTCTTGATTTTTGTCTGTTCTACTACTTGCCAAAGTGGGTTTGTGACAGGGAAAGTCATTAATATTTTGAAGTTCAGCATGGGTCAGGTTGTACCTTAGGAGCTTTATTTTTTTATGATTTTATTTATTTGAGAGAGAGAAAGCAAGAGAGCGAGCACACACAAGCAGGAGGAGCAGCACCGGGAGAGGAAGAAGCAGGCTCTCTGCCCAGGGATAGGGAGCCAGACACGGGACTTGATCCTAGGACCATGGGATCATGGCCTGAGCCAAAGGCAGATGCTTAAACTGACTGAGCCACACAGGTGCCCCCCTTATGAACCTTATATACATTATTTACTCATCCTCAGAGAAGTCCTATGAATGTGGCTATCTTTGCTTGACATGAGAAAACTGAAGTTCAGTGTTTTTTCAAAAGGCAACATTTACAGTCTTTTCAGTCTTCATGTAGATATCTGAGGGCCCAATTGTGATCCTGAATTTTCTAGTCATTTCACAGCATGGCCAGCCTCTTCCCTCCTGATAAGGAGGTCCTCTGCCTGTGACTTCTCTAATCACCCTCTCCTACACAACTTGTTGTCTTGTCCACCTGCCTTCTCTGGTCACTCTTCTTTGCTCCATCGAAAGTCCTTGTTTCCTGAAACCATGCCATGTTTCTGGTAATATCAAAAGCTATTCAATTTTTAATACATTGTGAAGGAAATGAAGAAAAACTGAGCAGAAAAGTACTTTTGAGATAAAAGTTTTCAGTTCTACCCAAAGAGAAAATTTGGAAGTTGCTCCTATAAGCCCTTATAATTAATTCTTCCATTGAACTTGGGAATTTTCTGGAGCTCCTTATACGCTTCTTTCCAAACCAGTTCTTAAAGCTGGAAACCCACCATCAGCAGAAATTTTAATTAAACTGACCCATTAGACAAATAATTGATCTAGAGAGTCTACTCTGAGGCTTGTTAATTCTTTGGTGAATCTATCTTCTTACCTCCTTCATACACGTATGTGAAATTTGATTAGACTTAGTGTCCATTCATTATTAGGTAGTACGGGTTTTTTTGTTGTTTTGTTTTTGTTTGTTTGTTTGTTTTTGGAGCATTCTGGAATCAAACACTGCAGTCAAATCCTGGCTCAGCAACTCACAAACTAGGTGATATTTAAAATATTTAAATATTTTAAATATTTAAATATTTAATTTTTCTTCTTTTCAGCTCTTCCATATCTAAAATGATGATAATAACTACTGCATAGGATCAATGTGAGAAATTTTAAATGAGTGAGTTAAAAACAATTTTAACATAAATGCCAGACCAACTGCAGAGCCTCATAAGTGTGAGTTCCTTCTGTCACTGTTTTCTCCATGGAAGTACAGAAGTCCTAAATACCTGATCTATATAAACCCCTTCCATTATCCTTCATCCTCTTATAAAAACCCATGCTTTAAATCATCTAACTAGTCTATAACCTACATCTCAAGTGATGAAAATTGTCTTTAAAGCTAAGCCTAGGGCACCTGGGTGGCTCAGTGGGTTAAGCCTCTGCCTTTGGCTCAGGTCATGATCTCAGGGTCCTGGGATGGAGTCCATCATCTGGCTCTCTGCTCAGTAGGGAGTCTGCCTCCCCCCCTCTCTCTGCCTGATGCTCTGCCTGCTTGTGATCTCTCTCTCTGTGTCAAATAAATAAATAAAATCTTAAAAAAAAAAAAAAAGGCTAAGCCCATCGCAACTGTGACTATGTTGAACCCCAAAGGAAATTATCCCTTAATAAAGCATGACATCATTACCTCATCCAATAAATATTTAATGAATATCTATTAGGTACTATGATATAATAGTGAATTAAACATTTGTGTTTTATGCCTGTATGAATCACAATGGAGAGACAAGGGAAAAACGTTGAGGAAAAAAAACCCGTATTTCAAAAGGAAGGTCATAAGCAAGCAGGTATTGGAGAGAATGGTGGGGATGGGATGGGGTGTACATTAACTTGGGAGATATCTTTGACAAAGAAAGCTTAAGCTAAGATCTAGATGGCAACTAGACCAAGTGTGGAGGGAGAGAATTTTCCAAGTAAATAGTGCACGCAAAGACAAAGGGAGAGAGTTCATTGTACTGAAGCGAATGAATGGATGGCATGTGTTACAATGAAGTCTCAAAGTGGACAGGAGGGAGTGGGTAGGAGGTTATGGAGGTAAGTTGGCAGAGGAAGAGAGACAGGAGAAATGAGAGGAGAAATGAGAGAGAGAAACAGAAAGAGAGAGGAAGAGAGATGGAGAGAGAATTTATAATAAAGAAGCACTATATCCATGATTCAACTAAGTGGACATGGATCTAGCCCAGAGTAAGAGCAGATGGGGCACAGGAATCTATTATGCCTTGAGTTGATCTAAATTCTCATATACCGCTCTCACATTATATGTATATCTTATGAATTTGAATATGATTTTAGCCTTTAAAATTAGCATAATTCTGTCTTTTTAAAAAAAATTTATTATTTATTTATTTATTTATTTGACAGAGAGAGATCAAGATCACAAGTAGGCAGAGAGGCAAGCAGAGAAAGAGGGGGAAGCAGGCTCCCCACTGAGCAGGGAGCCCGATGCAGGGCTCAATCGCAGGACTCTGAGATCATGACCTGAGCTGAAGGCAGAGGCTCAACCCACTGAGCCACCCAGGTGCCCTAAAAATTAGCATAATTCTTAAGAGACATTACTCCTTAAACATGGGCCATACTTCATCTGGTGTTCAACCCAAGGAAAGCATTTTCAATGCTGACGCTCAAATGATCTGTGTTGAACTTACTGAGACTCAGTACATGTGTATCCATTTTATTGTGGGATATTGAAGAAATTTTCAGTTAGAATTTGGGCTGCATATGGTTTCATTTGCTTTATTTATTGCCTTTAGAACTCCATATAAGATATGTCTCCACTCCATAAGTCTTGGGTTTTGAGGAATGCCCTGAGTTGGAGGCTAATTTTTGTGAGTTATTTGCTTATATAGGTGATTTGAAGATGGATGTGATCTCTTAAGATGAGAGGATAGAGTAAGATAAGAAAAAGGCCTAGGACAAAGCAACCAAGAAACTCAATATTTAGAGTATAAGTGGAGGAAAACTTGACAGAGGATATTGAGAAAGAATAACCAAAATGTAAGTAGACAGATTAAGACAGGGGGATGTCATGGAAGGATGTCAAGAGAGGAGAGAATTGTAAGGAGCGATTAATCCTTGATGTCAAAATTTATGAAGCATCAATTAGGATGCAGTTTAGAAAGGAACTTTGAGCTTGTTAACATGATCATTACTGGACTTTTAATAAATTTTGGTGGGATTATGAGACAGAAATCTTATTGCAAATAGACTCAATAAGGGAATGGAAAGGGAGAACATGGAGCAAGTGAATTTGAGGGATTTGAGATTGCTGGAGAGAATAGGAAGCAAGAATTATAAGAGGACATGGGTAAGCATGTTAGAGAAACATGTAAAGCTGCTGAGCATTGAGGAAGGCCCATTTAAAGCAGGTGATCCTAAAGGACAACTGAATAAAGTGGCTTATTGCTTTACATGTGAGTTTTGACCTTCTGTTTTTACAACCATTCCATTGGTATTACTGGAACCACACCTAGATCTATGCAACCAGAGCCCCTCTCTGTGCTGTGAGTTTTAGAGGACTTCCCACTGGCCCTCATCTCAATTGTGCCTCTCCTCATAGGAATCTGTAGGGTAAAGGGGGCGTGTTCACCAAAAGCCCTGTCTTCTAGTACCTCCTTCCCCATTAAATTACTGTATTAGTTTCCCACTGCTGCTGTAACCGATTGCCACAAACTCAGTGACTTAAAACTATTCAAATTTATTATCCTACAACTCTGGAGGTCAGAAGTCCAAAATGATGTTAACGGGGCTGTGTTCCTTCTGGCAGTCTTAGGGCCCCTGTCTTGCCTTTTGCAGCTTCTAGAGGCTGCCTGTGTTCCTTGGCTCATTGGTCCCTTTCATTTTCATTATCAATGGCCCATAGGATCTTTCTCACTGAATATCAATGTGAGACTGACTCTTCTGCCCTCTGACTCCTTAAAAAGACGCTTGTGATTATATTGGGCCCATTCACATAATCCAGGATAATTTAAAATCTGTCTTAAAGTCTACTCATTAGTAGCCTTCATTCCATCAGCAATCTTAGCTCCCTTTTGCCATGTAAAATAAGCATGTTCATAAATTCTAGGGATTAAAGTATAACCTCTTTGGGAGCTGGAGAAGCATTATTCTGCCTAGAACCACCCTGTTTCCTAGTAAAGACCTGGGAAACCCCTGTGCAGATGACCCAAGCCTACTTCCTATGAGCCATAATTTCTAGAATGGGCTACATTATTAGGGGGTTGCTATCTATCTCCTATCCTAACCTATCAGGTTAGGCCAGAGGGCGAGTAAAGTCAGCTGTTTGGGGAACTGAGAGGAGGGTTTGGATGCACAGGTTGAGAAAGCCAGGTGTGTGTATTGCAGATTCCGTATGTTTTCTTACACTGATACCCCAAGTTAAAGACCAAGCTGGCTGTCATCATTCGAAAAAATAAAAGCTGCTTTCCTTTTTGCCTTATCTTAGCCCCAAGGGGTATTGGGAAAACCCACTTCACGTTACCCCTCTAAATAAAGCTGGTTTGGGGAGTTCACATCACCAAATTCCAGCTGAAAATGAAACAATCTGGGAAATATGGTGAGTGGGGCCAAAAATACAGTGAGTGTAAACCCCTGACTCAGAAGAACTGGGAACATTTAAGGTAATTTTGGTATTCTTTTGGAACTGCAATGGCTGGAACAGAAAGGAGTGAGAGGTTAAACACCAATGGTTAATGTAAGATCTAGTTCCACATCAGAACTGAACCCAAAAGGAAGTGGGACAATTTGAAAGAAGGGAGAGAAAAGATAAAAGGGTAAAATTTCAGGAACTTTAACTCAAAATATCAAAAACTTTAACTCCAAATTATCAAGTTCCATCTCATTATTATTTTATTCCAAGTAATTTTGACACCTGTACATACTAGACATGACAATGAGTACACCAGTGATCAGATCACATTCTCTGATCTGAGTGACTCACTACTGTTAAATGCAATTGGCCTACATTTTTTCTTCCCCACCCCTTTCTGAAACTCCAAGATGACCAAAGAATGATCTAATCTAAAGCCTCTTCTCTCACGTATATATATATATATAGAGAGAGGCATAAATAAATGTGGCATGTATGCACATAAAATACATATGTGCTTATTTACATAGACAGCATGGGGAGATAGGGAGAGAACTGAATTGGTTTTGGTTTTAGTGTGCCTTCTGTAGGAGACATGGATCAGACCACGTGTTTGTGTATCATTGAAAGATGTTGTAGACTAGATGATCTTTTTAATTCTTTTCCACTCTAAAACCCTAAACATTTACCAGGGAAGTCAGGTACTTTCCTGACAGGAATTATCCTACATTCTGTTAATGAGCAAATAAAGCCTCCAGGCCTTAACAAGTTTTCTTCCCTCTCTGTCCAGTTCATGCTTCTTCTAGATTCTAATTCTGGGCAGAATTTTTCATTAGTCTCTCATTTTTCCCCTATCACTACAATTTAGAAATGAAGGAGGTACTTCATTATAGAAAGATTTTGCCAAATACCTCCAGACTTTTGGGTCTGTGACTTATTAGTATCCAAGTACTACATCTTCATCATATAATAAATATTTGCAACATACTAAAGGCCATATGGGGAACAAGGAAGATACAGAAATTGTGGGTATGGCATTTTGGATTTAGTTTTGTTTTATTTTCTGAGTTAACAGATATATACTGAACATCTTCTTAATGTTAAATATATAAGATATAAATGTTCTCTGCAAGTCTAGTAGAGGAAATATATCGAACACATGATTATATTAAAAACAATAAGCTACAGATAATTAAGTTATTTGAAGATACAGTTGGAACTCTTAAGTGTTTAAAACAGAAGGCTTTCCGTAGAGGAAAGGGTGCTCTTGCAAACTAGCTTTGTGGCCTAATTTAGTCACTTTCCACTCCAGGTCTCATATTAGGAGGATCTTCATATTAGGAGTTTCTCTATTAGGAGGATCTTCTCATTCTAACATACAGTAGAAATCCTGATTGATACAGGATCTGAAACCATGTTCCATGTTCTAACCTTCACTGATATGCTTGGATCCTCCATGAATTTGTAAGCTCCTTGAAGAATTTTTTCTCCTTTTAAAATCTTTTGAAACATAATCCCCTAAGAACAAAAAGGAGTTTGCAAGTGAAGAAAGTTGAGTGTGTTGGTACAGAAGTTCGGGTCATGCATAAAAAGGGAAGGTCATAGGAGATACCATGTTCTTTCCTGGAAAGGGAGGTCTTAATTCACGTGGCTGAATGGATAGTTTATAGAAGATGATGACAAAGGGACCAGAATTTGAATGTTAAAGAGTTGAGGTTGTGGGGGGCTATTATAAATGTTTTTTTAAAGTTAAACAAAACATTATTACTCTGTTGGATTTGCAGTGGCTGGGACAGAAAACAGTAAGAAGATAAATTGTGGGGGTGCCTGGGTGGCTCAGTGGGTTAAAGCCTCTGCCTTAGGCTCAGGTCATGATCCCAGAGTCTTAGGATCAAGCCCCACATCGCTCAGCAGGGAGCCTGCTTCCCTTCCTCTCTCTCTGTCTGCCTCTCTTCCTACTTGTGATCTCAGTCAAATAAATAAAATCTTTAAAAAAAAAAAGAAGAAGATAAATTGTGTGAAGAATGGATCAGAAGACAAGACTATTAGGGCCTGGAAATCAGGTAGAAGCTGCCTTCAGGAGTCTGGGTGAAAGATGCTGCATGAACTAAGGGTTATAGCAGGAGAGATAAATGATGAGGGGAGAGAGTCAGTACAAGTGTAAAGTTGGAATCAAGTGGACTCAGATTGGGACTGTGGGAAAATATCAGTGCTATCATGACTGAGGTTCCTATGGAACATCTGTGTGGAACCATCTAAATAGAAGTCAAATAGTTGAACCTGGAACACAGGAAAGGATGACCAGAGGATGTCATTTTTTGAAAAGGCAGGGACAGCATTTCAAATAAGTTCGTATACGTCTTATTGATAGGAATGCTTCTTCATTACAAAAAGCACAAAATCCGAACTGTGAATGCCCTTCATAAATGTATTTTTAATATTCAGTAGATGAAAGAATGAATGAGTGAATAGGAGCTGTTACGAGTAGCAGAGTTCCTGTCAAATACTATAGTTACGTATTTGAGTGTGTAAATGTGTGTATGTGTGAATATATATGTATTTATGTATGTGTGAATGTATAGTTATGTATACACACATACACATTCATATCAAGTTAGCAATATATTAATGCTGTACATCTCTGATATAGTATATGAGTCTGTTAGGGCTGCCATAAAAACCCCACAAGACTGGGTGCCCTGAACAACAGATATTTACTTTCTGACGTCTTTGGAGGCTAAAATTCCAATATGGGGCTCCTGGGTGGCTCAGTTGGTCTGCCTTAGTCTCTGGTCATGATCCTGGGGTCCTGGGATTGAGCCCCACATGGGGCTCCCTGCTCAGTGGGAAGCCTGCCTCACACTTGTGTGTGCTCTCTCTCTCTCTCTCCTGTATACTATCTCTCTCTGTCAAGGGAATGAATAAAATCTTAAAAAAAAAATCCAATTATCAAGCTGCCCTCAAGATTAGTTTCTAGTGAGAAGACTCTTCCTGGCTTGTAGACTGCACCTTCTACTGACTGTCCCAAAGCCTTTCCTCTGTGCCAGGGCAGACAGGGATCACTAGTGTGACTTCTTCTTCTGTAAGGATACCAGTCCTAGATTAGGACCCCACTCTTAGGACCTCACTTAATCTGAACTCCCTCCTGATACGCTTTGTCTCCAAATACAGTCACATTGGGGGTCAGACTACAACATATGTATCTGGGGCGGGAGGGAGGGAAACACAATTCAGTCCATGACAACATCAGTACATAGGACATTCAGCTAGTCTTTTTCTCAAAGGATAGTCTTTGTGAAAACAAAGAAACTGTTCTGTGTCATAAAAGGATACTTAAATAGAAGGGGAGAGATACACTTGTTAAAGTTCAAAGATTTTGCCTATTTATAAGATAATTACAATTCTTTTGTACTTCACCTGATTTTATCAAAATAGTTATATTCCCACAAAGAGAATTTTTGCTTTTGTTTTTGTTTTTAATTTTGGAGAGGATTATAAGCCACTTGCAAGTAGATAAACCTTTAATAGCTGAATGAGTTTAATCAGTTGTTATTGTCTATTACTCTATGGAAACCAGGCAGGAAGAGCCAGAAAAGGTTGACGTCCCACAAAAATTGCATACCATGAAGGTGTAAACTTAAAGCGAGATCACTTGTAGAAAACTGTGTTGCATTCTTGGCGTGTGCGCGTTCGTAATAAAGTTAACTTTCACTTACGGTTATATTTAACGCAGGGGCTAATCCCAGTTTAATTTGCGCCTGTTCTGTTTAACCTCTTTGTACACTTGGCCTTGGTTTAGCGCTGGCCTATGCGTTGGTGTTCCCCACTAAAAGCTCCTTGGGGTTGCGAAGCCCTTGCCCTGACAGCCAGGTGACACAGGGTGGAAAGCCTGAGCTCTGAGGGCGCGGAGCCTCTCGCATACCGTTCCCCTCCCATCATCATCCCACCGCCGGGAGGCGGAGAGGGCTTCAAACTTCGCTCCAATCCGCAGCCGGCCCTCCCCGGGGTCCCCCGCTGGGCGACCCGCCCGCCGCGGACCGAGTTGGAGGAACTTTGCACAGCTCCGCGCCAGAGCCTGGAGCGGCGAAGTGCTCCCCCTCCTCTCCAGCGCCCCCCTCCCTCTGCCCCCGCCTCCCGGTCCTCGCCCAGGCGCGAGCTCTGGTGATAGGACGAGCCCCGGGCGTGCATTGTGTATATGCAAACCAGAGCCCCGGCTCCCCAGGGCTGCCCAACCCGGCCGGGGCTGCGGCGGCGGCTGGCGCTGCAGTGGGCGCTGCTGTCCTCTCCGGAGCCGGGCACTGTCATGCCCCCGCCGCGCGGCGGGCCCCTGCGTCCCGGAGCCGCTATATAAGCGCAGGGAAGGGGACAATCGGAGGGGCTGAAGATGAAGGTGCCCGCGCATGGGCCCCCACTGATTGCCAACCCCTCCCGAGCCCGCGCCCCGCGCGGAGCCCGCGGCCGCCGAGGACCCGCCTTCGCCGCAGTAGCAGCTGGAGCAGCGACAGAGGAGGCAGCTGCGGCGGTGGCGGTGGCGGCGGCGCCCGTCGCCCGAGCGCGCAGAGCGGCGGCGGCAGCTCGGGGGCCGCCGCTGCCCCGGCTGCCATGAGTTGTGCGGAGGTGATGTATCACCCCCAGCCGTATGGAGCGCCCCAGTATCTGCCCAACCCTGTGGCAGCTGCAACCTGCCCCACAGCCTACTACCACCCGGCGCCCCAACCTGGCCAGCAGGTGAGTCACCGACCGGGCAGCCCGCCGGGGGCGGGGGCGGGGGCGAGGGGCACCGAGAGTATCTGTCTGGGACTCGGGCGACGTCCCGCCGGGACGGGTGGCGCGGAGGATGCTCTGGGACCTGGGGGAGCGCCGTTGAGCTGAACGGAGGAAAGGCTTCGGGAAGGGACCAGCAGCCTGGTGGACGGGTGGGGATTCGATGTGAGGCACTACCTGGCTTCATTGAGCTGGTGTCACTGGAGCTCAGAGCTGCTCCGCATAGCCACCTTAGCTCTTTGGGCTCAGTTCTTTGAAACCCACCAAGGGCATCTGTCTTAGGAGTATGTGAGTAAACTTACTTTAAATCAAATATTTTCTTTTCTTTGGAAAGGTGAAATGTTTTCAGGGTTTTCTTGATTAAGAGGATAAAATTGTGTCACCGACATAGGGGAGGCTACCTGGGCAGTGAGCTCATGGAATGACCTTTCTGGAACTTTAATGGAACAGAAGTCTAGTGTAATGTCTGTCAAATGTTACTAGAACTTCTCTGTAGAGTCTGTCTTCTTATGACTGTGACTGGGAGGGCAGGAATTGATCCCAAACTTCCTCATTCATTTTTTTTAATTCCATCAAAGCGCAGAGATGTTATAGTTCAGCCTAGTAGAAGTGTGTCCCCACTCAAGAGGTAACCTTGGATCACTGGATGTTGGGTCTTCACCATGCTGAGAGTGACGGAGAATGCTGTGGATTAAAAGGGTTCTGGAAGCAGGGAGATGATATAGTTCTTTTAGAAGAGAGAGTAGGGTGTGGGGAATTTGGCACTAGGTACCCCTAGACATTCCTCTGTGGACACCAACAGAATGTGTTTCAAACCTCAGTTAGTGCTATAGAGAACACATATGTGAGTATGTGGCACCAGCTTGTACTGAAGTAGGGTCTTCAGACTCTGGGAATTCGGGAATTCGGGTTGATTTGGGTGAAATTTTTAAAAATACAATTTATGCACTCCGAGGTGGAGACACTTACCAGGGAACCAGATGTGCTTTGGAAATTACCATTCACAGAATTTATTGATTGGGTTTTAAAACATTTCTTAGGAACCATATGTTTTATTATGGTCTTAAGGGTTTGGCTCTTTATTAAAACTTACATAATTAATTTTGATTTCTGTATTCCTTTTACTTGTTTCTTTGCTAGATTTGTAAGGCTACTCTTTGGAAAGAAATCATAACTTCAGTTTAGAATTTAAGGACTGTAAAATTCAGCTGATTCTGGAGCAGGGAACATGCCCCAGAGTTATTTGCTAAACAATATAAGCTTAACTGGACCAAGTAGGGCAAAAGAGGAAGGAACCCCATTTTATTGCTACCATTATTTTTTTTTTAAATATTCAGCAGCCTTAGCATTTGAAAGCAAGATTACTTTTAGGAAAGAGAATAGGAAAACATTTTATAATTTGTGGTCGAAGATAGATTTAAACATTTTGGTTATGCTGTTTGCTTTTATTTTAAACATAAAAGATGTTTGCTTTTAAACATAAAAGATGTTAAGTAATAGAGAAAACCATTTAGGTACAAATTAGGCAAGTGAGGCAAAGAGATGCTGGGTATCATTTTTATGTGTTTTATAAACAGTCAGTCCCAGATGAACCATCCTATTTCCTCCCTTCCCTTCCTTCATCTCAGAGGCTCTCAGTTGTCAACTGGAATGTAGACAAGCAACAGACTCAAAATTACTAAGCATACAGAAAAGTATTTTTCCCCTTAAAAGATAACTTGAACTATGTAAGTTATGAATAGGGTTTTGTTCTATAGAATTGTGAAAATAATTCCATTAATATATGAATCTGTGGTGGAGGTTAGGGATTATAATACTCTTGAACTAGAAAATAAAATTCATATCGGAAAAATTATAAGTTACTATTCATAAAATTCAGTTTTCAGTGAGAAAAACTCCAGTACGCCAACTTTTGTAACAGTGCTACAACTCGATCCCCAAATATCAGTCTTTTGCTGAGACCATCAACTGACTGAAGAATGAACTTTCTTTTTCACCTGAATCGTCCACATTGATAAGTTGCGCATATTAGTAAATGTCAACTTTACTACCCTTTAGGTTCTATAGGTATCCTTCAAATAGGTAATTGGCTGAGGTGACTTTAAGAACTTAGCTGAGAGGTGTGCTTGGAAATTTTCTTGTTACTTTTACAAAAATGGCTTGTTACAGGATACTTTTTCTGTTGTTGTTAAGTAAGGAAATGGACTATAACTGGCTAGTGAAATAAAAAGACTTGATAGTGTAACTACTGTTCTTTTACTGTCAGGAGTTTATTTTGATGACCTATATTTTCTATTGGAAAAAAGAGTAAATCAGGAAATTCTTATCAGGCTGACAACATTTTTAGACTATGCAGTGCGTGGGTGAAGTGGGACTAATATTGACTTGGCCCTAATGCAGTCATCCGAGAATACATATTTTGGTTGTTTTTGCATTCCATAAGGTTTTATCATTATTATCCTTGAAGATTGTTTTCTCCATCCATGGGAAGTGACCCCTAATAGCATCTTGCCTGGGAGACAAAAATAAAGGCTACCACTCCTACAGCATTTGAAAACTTGATTTGCTGAGCAGAAAAAAGAAAAGCAGAAAAAGTGATAAGAGTTATAAAGAAAGTTTCATGGTCACTAATAGAATGTTAGAAAAGAAAGCATTTCAGGTTTGTGTTCCTTCTGTAATCCGTTGTAGTGGTGTATCTTTGAGCTGATTTTTTCCCCTCGAATCCAATAGCTCAGAAGTCCTTGTAAGTTAGTATAGCATAATGGTTTATTTTTTTTCAAATATTTTATTTATTCATTTGACACAGAGAGAGAGTGTGTAGGAAGAGTGGAGAAGGCAGTGGGAGAAGCAGACTCCCTGCTGAGCAGAGAGCCTGACGCAGGGCTCGATCCCAGGACCTGGAGATCATGACCTGAGCTGAAGGCAGGCGCTTAACCATCTGAGCCACCCAGGCACCCTATAATGGTCTATTATGATGGATTTTATCCACAGGTGTGTTTTTCCTCTTCATGTATGATCATATAGCTGATAATTATTTTTGAAATAATAGAATATCATTCCCCAGGCGTGTGTATACTCTGCTTTACCCTTAAAAGCACAAATATGCACTTGAAATTTTAAGTTCAGATTTTTTTTTCATCAAGTATATTATGCATTGTAGGTAGTAATAGGTTGGTGTCTTAAAAACCTAGTGAACTGCATATATCTCAGGCGGCACTGTAATGCGTTACTCAGGCATACAGTAGACTACGTGAATCAAAATAATTTGTAAATATGTCTGCAGAGTAAGTTTTATAGTCCCTGACATTAATTCCTAGAAGTTGTATGACTATGAGTAAATCTTACAGTGTGTTTTATCCAGACAGGGTTTGCTAAGAGATGCTAAGCTTTGTGGTCCTCATGCCCACCATCTCTTTAACATCTCCTCAAGAGAACTCTTGACTCAGTCTCTCAGCCCGTGCTCCGGAGGCATGATGACACTGCAGAACGTGTCCAGAAAGGAATGTGCTTGCATTCTAACAGTGACAGTAGGAACTAAGAGAAACAAATTCCCAAATATGTGTCAGGAAAAATTGAGGGAAATGATATGAAATCATAGATTCCCTTCATACCTGGGGGACTTCTCATCTTAAATGTAGACAGCCTGTTATTGTCTAAATCTGCCCCCCCATTTACTCATAATGTCAACATTAGAAAGATACGTAAAGCTTTCAGAATCCTGTAGTTTGTTCATGAGGTGGTGAAAGCAGAAAAAAAGATCGCCAGTTTTCTAATTGTGCATAGGGGTTTTTAACAATTATGCTCCGGGCTTCATATAAGTTACAGCATATTTACTCTGTCCACAGCTGTGTGAATCTGCTTGCATGCTTTCACTTAAAAGAATTAAATGCTCCTAGGAGACAGAACTCCAGTTATAAATTTGTAAGGAGTGCCCCGCTCCCCAAACTATTTCTCTGGATTTGGATACCTTGGTTAGGTCATAAAACACACACACACACACACACACACACGTAGTCAGAAGAAGACACCCTGAAAAAACACACTACACCCTTCCTTTTGCAAATGGGAAAAATGGATGCTCACATGGCTGAACCACCTAGCCAAAGATTTCAGAGTTAATTGGTGACAAAATTAAGACCACCAGATGCCGTGCTCCCCAATCTAGCATCTTTCTACCATGCCATACAGTCTTCCAAGCTTTTTTATTTTTTAATTTTTTGCAATTGCACAATAGGCTTATTTTTGTCTTTAGTGCTCCAAATCACCTTTTTGATAAAGAAGATTAATATGCAGTAGATTCTTTGGCCTTGGAGCTTGAAATTCTTTCCAAGTCCTTGGTAGTGTACTTTTTTAGTTTAGGCATTCCAAAGTCCTTTTGAAAGCATTTATATTATGCTAATGACTTTTGCTATCCATTCTGCATCCTTTGTTGATGAGGCAGAATATCCACTTAGCAAATGAACATTTATTTATTTTAAAATAATCTTGAGGAAGTGGTATTAACAGTCAGCTTTAAGTGCTTCATATGTTACTGTTATTTCAACCTAAGTTTAGATTCATTAAACAGAAAGAATACAATTATATCCTAAATAGTCTCAATATACAGCCAACTTATTTAAGGTGGAGGATCCAATTTTCTTGCAACTGTAAGCAAGGACTTAAGTGGACTTATAAGAATTCATGCAGGACTTCATTGAGAAAGAACAACCCCCATAATTCCACACTACACAAATTAACTTGACTGCAGAAACTTAGAAGCTTAAAGTACCCAGAGTTTTATGCTCCCAATAACATTACAGCCAGAAAATTCAAAGCTGGAAAAAAAAATTAAACTTTAAAATGACTAAACTAACTGTTGTCTCTGGCAGTCAACCAGAAGAGAGATTACAATAACGATAGAAAGGGAAGGCTTGGAATCCGTACAATCATGCATAGTGGAGATATGTTTAGCAGAAAACCAAATGCCTGGACAAGGTGACAACTCTTTGGAAAGGAAAGGGTATTTTGGGCAAATACAAGGAAGGCCTAATTCACCTTGCACTTTATAAAGTCTCCCATCTCATGAAATTGGGCATGGCAGGGACATGCGCCACGGCAAAGGAAATGAGGGTGTTCAGAGTGAAGAAGCTTGCCATCGGGCACAGAGACTTTTGGGGCTGTTGCAGCAAAGATGCTGAGCTGATCCCTTTGGATAGTGTATGTATTTCTGTCTTGTATCCTTCTGTGCAAAGGGAATGTTCAATGAGACTAAAAATATTATGCTCAGGATACTTAGGGCAGATCCTAAAGCAAACTTGTGTATTAGACTTTCTGTCTATCATTCTAAAAGTTGGGTGCTGAAGTTGGATCCCATTCCCATAGGCCCTACTTCCAGCTAGCATTAAAACACACACACACACACACACACACACACACACCATAAAGAATCCCAAACTAATTAATCCAGTAATAGATAACAATTTAAGGTATTATCTCCAGAAAAATATTTTCATTCTTCATTCAGGAAACAAAAGCTTTCTGATACTTGAATTTCAGGTTCTGGCAGACACAGTGAAGGAAATAATTGTGGGCAAAACTCTGCCCCAAATCTTTCAAAAAGCACCTCTTTAAGCAGCTGGTTTTCTGCTTTAACTATTCATTTAGGAAGACCCAACACTGCCCTGAACCAATAGACCCAAACATCTGCTGCTAAAAACAAGTAGTCATATATGCCATATTTGTAGATATCTCAGTGGATACCAGTTTTATGCCAATAATTTAGAAGTGTGGTCTGAACTGGGGTAACCAAACTATATTTCATTTGTCTTGTGTTTTAGTAGAGAGGAGACAAAGAAAAGAAAGGAAGAATGACCTGAAGTAAACAGGTGTCCTTTTGTCTTAGAACTCTAATGTGGTAGTATGCCAAAACACTTGTCCTTGGCGGATGGAGCGAGGGGCGGGGCAGTTGTGGGATGTATCCTTTCTTCTTACTGTGAAGATAGATGAAGGAGATACCAAAGCTAATTCTTGGGAATTGGGCTAGATGACCCATGTCTAGGAATGAATTAGTCTTCAATGGTCTGTACGGTATTTTTGGCTGGTGTCCTGCAAAATCAGAAGAGGCAGCCAACGTAAGAAACAAAATTAAGTGTGAATTTGTCTAGGGCTCTAGCATGTTGCTTATTAGGATAGAGAGTTGGACGAGACCTCTGAGATAATCGAGTCTCAAAACTCCTCATTTTCAGAGGAGGAAGCTGAAGGCCAGACGGTTTGGTGACTGACCCAGACTCGTGGACTCATTTTGGTCAAATCCTCCTTTCTATTCCCGCTCTCTTTCTATTGCGGTTCCTTCCCATCTGGACTTCTTTGGAAACAAGGAAACAATAATTGACCTAATGTTACCTTCTTACTTTTCTTGTTTAAAAATTTAAAAATATTAGCTACTTGGAGAAATTGGACAATTAACCTTATGGATAAACTGTGAGGTTCTCTTTATTTACCACTGCCCTTACAATGCTCTTCTGACTAACTATGAGCAGCTTGGGTTTAATGATAGGCTATGACTTTCATTTTTGTGATGAATCCATGTCTTTGCACAATTACTGATAGAGAAGAGGAATTAATTGGTGATTCAATGAATAACAGATGAATTTTTAAAGATGAAGTCATACCCTATGTCTAGTAATAGGATTATAAAGACATATCAGAAAATCACATATTGGAAACTTGTTTCATTCAAAGTAGTCAGTTTGAGAGAGAACACATACCCTTGTGATGTGATCATAGCTTAAAATATTTTGGGAATGCAAATTTTGAAATTCTGTCTAAGTATGTGGCATATTTTTTTGGAACATCCTCGAAACTGGAAACTTTTCATCCTTGGAAGGGATGAGTTTGATTTTTGATAATGACCAGAATCATTGAGACTCAAGTGTGCTCAAAAATAGCTGGTCGAGTTAATAGTATTTTTGGTTTGTTACTCCCAACTCTTAAGAAAAATGAAAACAAAACAAAATAAGCAAACAAACACAGAATCTCGAGTTATGACTGTGTCTCACAAAATTGGCTCTGCTCACATTTCCAAAATAGGATTTCCAGAAAAATGGTGGGCAATAACATTATGTATCTGAGTTGCCAAGGGTACAATACCTTTTTTGGATAGAGACTTCAGTTTTATGTGGATGTATATCTATTTTGAAGAGCACTGCATGATTTAATAGCTGTAACTCTGTTATATGTTTACATCTCTATTTTTTTTTTTTAATGTTATAAGTAACTTCGACTCTCCTTAGTTACGGGATGCATCTGATACCCTGCTGATTGTGGGCTTCTGTTTATTTATTTGACTAACCTAAATATATAGACACTCATTTCCTTTAGTCTATTTTCTTGGCTCATGTTTTGTAGTCAGACAGAAATAGGTTCTAATCCTGTCTCTGCCATTTATTAGTTCGATGATCCCAGCCAAGCAAATCAGTTTTTGCATTTGTAAATTGGAAACAATTATTTGGACAAAATATTTGTGTGCTTGTGTTTGAGAGAGGGAAGCAAAATATGGTATGTGAAAGGCCTGTGGCATAGCTCTTCATCCCGACCCACCCTCCCTGAACCTGATTCCTCCTCCTCTTCCAAACAGGCTAAGGATCAAAATTTCAAGTCTCTCTGATATATTTTTAACAATCTGTTACCGAGTAAATTCAGAAAAATATAATCAAGGAGCAGTCAGTTGCTTTTATGGACTTTACAATTTGAAGCATAGGGAATTTGAAACATTTATTTCAGCCTAGCGGTCCTTTCTTAGAGGCATCGACCATGTTTTTTGAACATAAAAGAATCATTGCATTTAGAGAAGAGAGCCAGTAGAAATTGGGAAAAGAAAGAAAAAGAAAAAAGAACGAAAAAAAAAATAAAGGACAAAGCTGTTTCCAAATATCCAATGATTCATTAAAATACTTTTGTTTTTTTAGGAAAAGAAGTTTCCACATATGCACAGTAATCATTTGGCATTTTGTAAGCTTAAGCCTTGGGGAGTTAGTGGTATTTGGCTCCTGACATGGAAGTCTCTCTTGTCAGACAAAATCCTTTCCCCTGCACATTCCTGTGAGAGTTTGTTCCTGTCGTGCCTTGTGGCAGGCTGTGAGGGGGCTCGGTATGGTCTGCATTGCCCAGGCCTTCTCCTTCCTACACTGCTTTAACCTCTTCTCCTGAGTTAGTTTTCACTTTGTGGCTGCTAACTCAGTCATTGTTTCACCTAAGGCAGGGTCATTTTGCCTGGGGGAAAATTGTCATTACTCTGAAATGGGGATGAGCTAGTTCATGTGCCCTAAATAAACCAATTTGTAGGTGTTGAAGTCCCTTTTGATGACGTCTTTGTTTTGGTTAACAATTCTTAAGAGTCTTGTAAGAAAAGCATGAACATTTCTGAGACTTGGGTATTTTTAGGAAGTATTGTGCATCTTGAGGAAAAAAAAAACAACATTAACTAGATTGCCTTTTGACCTCAATTCAGGAAATCTAGATTCTGATGATTTGAGATTTATCCTCAACATTTTGAATGTTATATATTATTCTCAAGAAAGAATGTAACACCAGGCAAGTTTCATGCTAAGAAGCAAATACCAAGTGAATACAGAATATGGCAAAAGTGCACATGGATAATTCACTTAGTTCAAAATAGGCAAGGAATTGATTTACTGTCACCAAAGCACAGATATCGGAAAGTAGCTAAGGCTTAAGGGTCTATGGAGGAGAATATTAAGACAGTATGATTGTCAGCATATGAGTCAGTTACTGTTTAAATTCTGTTCCTGTTTTCTTTGCACTCACACTTAATATTTTTTAAATGTATACAAATTGTTCAACATCATTAGTCATTAGGGAAATGCAAATCAAAACCACAGTGAAATACCACTTCATACCCACTAGGGTGACTATAGCTGTAATAATAATTTTTTCAAAATCCAGAAAATAACAAGTGTTATTTTTCTACCAAGGGATGTGGACAGATTGGACCCAAAGTACATTGCTGGTGGCAATCTAAAGCGGTTCAGCTGCTGTGGAAACAGTTTGGTGGGTCCCTAATAAGTTAAGTGTAGTGTCACCCTATGACCCAACTATCATACATACTTACCCAAGAGAATTGAAAAGAGGTGTGCAACCAAATACGTGTATACTCATAAGAGCACTATCTGCAGTAGGCAGTAGGTAGATATGACTCAAATATCCATTCGTGGATACATGGATAAACAAATTATGCTATATGCATGTAATGGAATACTGCTCAGCTATTAAAAAGAATGAAGTACTGGTTCAGTGTGAATGAACCTTGGAGACATTATGCTGAGAGAAAGAACCTAGAAGCAAAAAAGTCATATATGTATGATTCAGTTTATATGAAATAGCCAAGATAGATTAATTCCTAGAGACAGAATGCGGATCGGTGGTTATCGTGGACTGGTGGGGAGGAGTCAGAAAATAGGGAGTTAATATAACATAGGTACAGAATTCCCCTTTGGTTGATGAAATGTTTTGGAGTAGAGAGAGCTGGTGGTTATACAGCATTCTCGATTTGCTAAATGCCACAGAATCATGGACTTTCAAAAAGGTCAATTTTATGTGAATTACACCTCAAAGAAAAAAAAATTAAAAAAATTGGGATATCTATCAGGAGAGAAAAACTGAAAAAAGAAATACAGTACCAAGGGTAGAGAGAGGGATATGGAACAACAGGAACTCTCATAAACGGGCTGTCCGTGTGTAGGTTGGTGAAAATTACCTGAGAAAACCAGCAATATCTGTCAGGGCTGAGCCACATCCGTACTTTCCCTTTGGCCCAGCAATCTTCCTTTCAGTATATACGCCAAAGAAATACAGACATATGTTCATTAAAAGACATACTCAGATGTTCATAGGGGTACTATTTGTAATAGCCCAAATCTGGAAACTAGCCAAATGCCTGTGAGTGGTAGAGCAGATAAATGGATTACTACGCGGCAATGAGGATGCGCAGTAGATGACTACATGCGACAATATGCAGGAATCTCATGAACACAATATAGAGTGAAAGAAGCCAGACACAAAGGGTACATGCTATATGAGTCCATTTATATCAAGTACAAAAGACAGTTTTGGCAAATCACATTGATAGAAATCTGGATAGTGGTGGCGGTTCAGGAGGTAGTGTCTTGAAGGAAGCAGTGCCTTCTGGGGGTACTGATGACGTTCTAGTTCTTGATCTGTTGCTCGTTTCATTGATGCACTCAGTTTACAAAATGTATGAACTATACATTTATGATATGTAGCCTTTTCTGTTTATATTGTTCTTCAATAAAAACATTAAAAAGTATGCAGATTCATTGCATTCTAGGAAGGTTTCAGGCCATTTGGGTACTTTAGAATTCTTATTTTAACCAGTGGTATTGATGGTGAAGCTAATCGTGTGTTCACGTGTGTGTGTGTGCTTATGCATGAGTGTGTGTGTGTGTGTGTTAAATGTAAGTATTTAAGTTGGTTCACTATGATTTGTGAAAATCGACTCACCTTTATCAGAAAAAAGTACTAGAGAATGATAGGTAATGCCTTATATCCGCCCTATTGGTAGGTGTATCATAGGTTGTATTTTATTTGATAGTCTCCAAGCAAATGTATTTACTTAATAGAAGACCTGTCTCAAAGAGCTGGGAGAGGAAAAAAAAAAACATATCTTATATCCATTCAAAAAATTGTATTTAAATAGAGTCAATACATATATTTTAACAAAATCACCGGTGTTTGCCTATCAAAAGAAATAAGGTATCATTATATATTTATGTAAATGTGTATGTATATATACAGACATATATTACATGTATATAGACAGAATGCGGGTATAGTACAGTAAGGGATATAGGGAATAAATGCAACCATAAACAGAAGAATAACTTTTAGAAAATAGACTCATAAAAGATATTTTGATACAATGGCAGTTCACTTTTTGTTCACTTTTTCCCCATTTCATATTGAATTTTTCATATGTAAATTTAGATTAATTTATTTGAATACAACCATTCAACACTTGGCCAAAAAAGTGTAACATGAAATTTTACAACATTTAGAAAATTGTGTAATCTTAAATAAATTGAAAATCTATAGATTAAATTCAACAGTCATTAATTAATAAATTAAGATATTTTATTACTGCTATTACTGGTCATAATACTATGCTAACTTTATATCAGGATTTGTAGTTGTAAATCTTTTCCATATTTATAAAACTTTAATTTTATTTTATCTAAGAATTATTTGCTAATTGGGATAAAATAAAACATTGCCTTTCTTTGCATAATTAGCACAGCCCAGGCTCCTTCCTTTAAAGAATAAATGTTAAAATTGAACAAATGAAACAATTAGATTCAAAACCTGACTCTCACAAACCAATGCTGAACTAGACATTAACAGGAAAAAAAGATCAGTTTCAGGGATAGTAGTGAACACCAGTGGACACTGAAGTCACTCCCTCTAGATCAGTTTAAGCTCCTTTCCTATATAAAAACAGTGCTTCTTTTTCATATACCAGAGTACTTGGCAGAGAGTGTGTGTATATGCTTAACGGCATAACTTCAGATAAATACACAGGCACACAGAGAAATTGTAGTGTGATTCGACTAATAAATTGTAATATTTGTTTATTTTTAAATGGAATTTAAAGTCAGCAGTAATTTTAGAGGCCATTTGGTTCAACCCCCTTATTTTATACATAATCTTTGTTACCGTGGTGTTTTTGCTCTTGAAGTTAAACATAAACATGTTCAAACCTGTGCGACACAGATTGTAGGAAATATAACCGCACCGTCGTTACAACCGGCTATTCATCAACAAGGCATGTTCCCTCACAGGAATGAATTATCTATTCATCAACAAACGATAACCACATTGACACAGATTTTAAATATAAAGTAATGCATGTATTTAAAAATAACAGCTCCTACATAATAACCAACAGCTCATAATATGCCTGAATATTTCAGGGCCCACCTCCCTCAAGAACAACATATTCATTGCTAGGGGGAAAGGGCTCAATTTATTGAATGATGCATTTATAATTTGGGGCTATAGATTTTTGAAGCTAGTAATTCCATTAGAAACACGAATCTGGGTTACATGTTTTGATAACATTTGCAGAACTATGTGCTTACGGAGTATTCTAGAATGATTTACTTTTTTCGACTCATATTCATTTTCCAGCATGCATTTTTTTTCTGGAATAAAAATAGTATAACAAAGAAACAGGTTTTGCAGGTATACAAATGATAGAGAACTCATTTCATCATTAGGATAGTAAGTTTTATAACCTTTAGCATTATCTTATGTATATAATTCACGTTGAAGTTGTTACTTATAAAAATCATATGTACTCAATGAAAAACATTTGGAAATACTGTAAAGTAGGAATAAGAACTAGAGACCTTACTAGCCAGAAAATGATAACAATAACCATTTTGGTGACTTTTTCTTCCCTGCACTAGATCCCCCTCCCCTGTCCTTATAAACACATATAAGTATACCTGCATATTTTTATTATGCATTCTGGCTCCACCACTTTCATCCTCTGTGACCTTTAGCAAGTGACTTCACTTCTCTGTGCTTTTGTTTCTTCGCCTTTAACATATAGATGGTAGTAATAACCATGATGTAGAATTATAAAAATTAACTGAGGTAATAAGTTCAAAGTTTTTTAAGAGTGCTTGGAGTAATATACACTGATTATTATTACAGCTGTGATCATGTGTTTTAAGAATATTTTAAAATTATCAAAATTTTGGCATTTTTATTTGAAAGCCACCCTAGACATTGGTAATACCTTGTATTATTTTCAGTAAGCCATAATATCATCTTTTTTCCCCTCCATGATAATGGTGGCAAGTGGAACATCTGCAAAATATGTTCCATGCAAAATGGATCTTCACACAGACTTAGCTTTGTCATTTTAGTTTGATTTTTGAGAAATGAGTTTGGCACATCTGCCAAATCCTTTTATAAGACGCTACATTCCTGTTTTTATTTTAGTTTATTTCATTTATGGAAAGCTCTTTTCTTCCCCACCCCTCCCCCCCGGGCACCCCTGCCTGTCCCCCATTCCTCTCTGTCCCAAACTATAATGTTGATGTATGTATATTCAAATTTTAAAATAGAAAATTGATGAAAAACTGGAAAAAAAAACTTTTTTAAAGCCGTTCTACTTTGGTATTTTAGATTATGAAAAAGAGAAACCAAACAAACCTGTTACACTCTGAAAATATATTGTCTGATAATGATAATTTACTCTTTTTTTTTCAAAATTTGAAATAACAGACTTATTTTTTCAGGGTGGGAAGGAGAAGATTGGTTTGGGGAGGGAAAAGATGGAGTAAAGCACACTAAGAAGAATCAGTTTGCAAACATATGTTAATATTTAGATTTTTTTTTAAGTGAAAAGTTAAGTAGTTAATGCTTTTTTACAAACTGTCTTTGATACCGTGTTTTGTTTATTCCATCCCAGAAGAAGTTAGCGGTATACAGCAAGATGCAGGACTCTCTGGAAGTCACCCTTCCCAGCAAACAAGAGGAGGAGGAGGAGGAGGAGGAGGAGGAGGAGGAGGAGGAGAAAGACCAGCCTGCCGAGATGGAGTACCTTAACTCTCGCTGTGTCCTTTTCACTTATTTCCAGGGAGACATTGGGTCAGTAGTGGATGAACACTTCTCAAGAGCTTTGGGCCAAGCCAGCACCCTCCATCCAGAATCTGCCATTTCAAAAAGCAAGATGGGGCTAACCCCCCTATGGCGAGGTAAGAATTCAAAAGCAGATGCTCTCCAGGGCTCTGTCTCTGTTTCGCAACTGCCTGTACCAGGTTCCAGCTGGAGATTTGCCCCTGGAGGACGGATATCCACTTGCTTTTTAATTTTTAAGGACAGCAAGGAATTTCTTTCAGACAAACAGCTGGATCAGTTTTGTCACATGTGGAATGCAGGGTTGGAAAGGATGCAGTCACACCCCTTAAATTCCTCATGGAAAGTAGTGATGCAACCGGCCTGAGTTTATAGTGGCAGGACTGAGCTGTGAAGCGCCATTCCTTAAAGCCCCAATGGCCCAGTTTGGATCTCCAAATGATGGGCGTGCCTGGATCAGTTTTTAAAAATTAGCTCTTGTTCATTCCACTAGGTGATACGTGGTGACATAGCAGAAATCTGAGTCTAACCCAGGAGTCCAAACTTTGAAAGCCTTCTGTGTTCTCTTGATAGTTTTTTCTGTCTTGCTTTGTTGTGGGATGAACTCTTGGAGTTTACAATCCAGACATTATTGACTGTGTCTCTGTGGTTTAGACTATTGTTTCTACCTCGGTAAAAGTAAAGCAGTGGCCTATTTGATAGCATGTGGTAAATACTTTTAATATGTGTTTAAGGTGAAAAGTAGGAAAGCTTCAGTAAATTAACTGGCTTTAATAAATTAGTCTGATATGTCAATAATGAATCATATTAGGATAATGTATCCTAGCAGAGAATTAAATACAATGCCTACTTTTTTTTTTTTTTGGCGTAGTGGCATATGCAACCTACTAATCATTTAATTTGTAATATAGGAACAAGAGGCCCAAATTGTAGTTAGAAGTGAGTGATTTTCTGTAACACTATAACCAGGTTAGTTTCAAGTGAGGTGTTGTGCATATGCAAAAGCTCAACAGTCCAGTGTTTTTCCATTATCTGTGCCACTGCATAGAGACCTTTGGACTGATGTCCAATGTACAAGTAGCAAGGATGTATAATAGTAATGTTGCTGTAACTGTTGTTATAATTTTCTTGGGATTATTGGAAATTTGGCCTTCAGGTTTACCTCCTGTCTCATTCATTGACATGAGCAGCAAATATTAAGGTCCTACTGTGTTCTAGATAGTGGGAATATATCCTCAAACTTGAGAGTCAGAGCCTCTACATTCATGAAACTTTTTGGTGGAAGAGACAGGTAGTAAGTAAATAATGAAATGCCTGGGTGTTGTTTTACATAGGGTGATAATAGATACTCTCTCTGAGTCTGTCACATGTGGGCACAGATGGGAAGTTCAGTGAAAAGCAAGAGTGCTGCCCTGAGCGCGATGAAAAGCAGAGCACTAGCTAGAGACTGGGACTTTTATGACTATCAGTTTAGTGTATCTGGGTAGTGTAAACATGGCAGCCTCTTCGATTTTCATCCCTCCCTCGGAGTCTTAAGACTACATATATTGCATCTAGTTTTCTCACGTCATTTTCCCTAATTCCCTAATTCTCAAGATAATGCATTTCTGCCTGGAAAATCAAGGATACAAATGAATTGGATGATTGTGACTAAATTAGATGAATCAAGTTCATACCATTTATCCCAGATGAGAAAACAAAAAAGTTCTCAACGTAGAATTGATGAGCGTTAACTGTGAAATCTTTGCTTAGAGTTTCGTTATTTATAAAATCAGGGGGTTGAATTAAGTGACTGTTAACATCTCTTCTCCGTAGAGTTCTGTGATTTCAAGCGTATTATTAGAAAGTATTACTTACTTTCCATTATTGATAGAACTTTGCCATAACTATTTGTAGCTGCGAAATAGTCAGATTTTGATAAATACACATTACTTAGATGTGATTGAAAGGAGATTTACCAAAATGTAATTAAAGATTTCGAAAATAATATCCTTAAGAGAGGTCTAATAAATTGAGATTCCCATGTCTGCTGAAGAGAGTTACTGGTAATTTTGTATTAATTGCCGATGTAACACAGGTTTGGATAATGCAGTCTTTGGATTCTGTTCATTTTGGGGTTGCAATATAGACCTCTTACTATGTCTGACTACAACATGATTTTGGATTGAATACTTAAATCTCTCCGAGCTCAACTTCAACTATAGTATGTGTTTATTGATATATATGTTTCCCAGGGTTATTGTAAAGATTCTTTGATAATGTGTATGAATGATTTGTGGCCCAGGGCTTTATGCAAGGTGCTAAATGATGAGAGAGACGCCTTTTCTCTCTGCCTTAAGTAAGTTTCCACTCATTTGGCACATAGAAAACCAACCTTGGGTTTTTTGATCCAGAAACACTTTTCTGGAAGTTTCTCCTTCTAGCAAAAAACAGTGTCTTGCACAAAGTAGCTACTCAATGCTATTGACAATGTTGAAGGCCATGGTGGTGATGCTTTATGCAGGAGCTGCTAACCAGCTGTATTAAATTAAAGGGTCTAATTTATAGCATGAAGTTTTTACTTTGCTGCACAAGTGCTACAGTGCTACAAAGGAATTCAAAACTGAGTTATGTCTGATTGCAGAATGTATTGCCACAGTAAATCTTTAGACAAAGAGTGTCAGCAATAATGGAATAATGGTCATACACTAAGTGTGTGTCTTGACGGAGTTAAGAAAGTCCTCTTTTAGGTGTTTGTAGCTTTTAGGCAAATAATTGATAGGAAGTATTTGTACTTTACTTGGCACAATGTCACATCAATTACCTCTTATCCTAGTATATATTCTTATAGGGATTGAATAGGGCTTCTCAGTTGTGAAAATGTAACAAATCGGATTGCCCTTTTATCTCCATCTAAATAGAAAATATTGGCTCCAAATATGTCTATGTATTGATCTCAGTGCCCAAGTGTTATTACAAAAAGTGTGTGTGTGTGTGTGTGTGTGTGTGTGTGTGTGTAGGGAAGTGGAGCAGTTGAGTTAACAAAATAAAAGTATCACTCAGGGGAAAACCTTGCTGAGTGGTGAACTTGGTATTTTGTTGCTGTTACAAAATAAATAGTTATTCCTTGGTTTAATTATATAGTGTCTGCTTAGAGCAACTCATTCTCATTGCGAAGACCTCTCACAATGAGCACTAACCTGAAACAGTAAAAGAGGAGAAAGGGAAGGAGGGCGCATCTCTGAGCTGCATGAGACTGGGAAAGATGGCTGAGCGGCATCTCCAGGAAGCCCTGGAGGTCATTGCTGCCGGCAAGTTTAGGACACACGCATGGAAGGTAAACGAGGCCTGACTTAACGTCATCATCCTGCCTCCTTGGAACTGCTATTTTAGTCACAGTGTCTATTGTGAGCAACTCGAGAGCAAAGTAACTGGAGGACAAACTTTGAACATAATGGTAATGCCTAATCCCTGAGTGACAGAAAACACTGGAAAATGTAGCCTTTCACCTCTGACCCAACAATTCGTTCTCATGGGAACCAGAATAAGAGGGTGGGAATTAAATGAAAGTATGGACCCTTTGGATTAAGAGTTGAGTCATATTTCTTTCACTTAAGTTACTAAAAAGGTAAATGTTATCTTTTAATATTAATATTTTATATCATTATTCTGAAGATATGTTTCCTGGGGATTTTAAAGGTGACTTAAGATAGAGGTTTTACAGCATTCTATTGTACCATTTTCCTTTTAACATAGCTTTCATTTTTTTTTTTTCAAAATTAAGTAGTAAAGTGTTTAATTTATGAAATTAAATGTTAAATTTTCTCTGGTTTAAATTGTTTACCTTTATGGAGTTTTCTCTTTTTTTTTCAGAAATATTTAGAGCTAATATAAAAAGTATCCCATCTATTATGAAATTGAAAGAATAACTTGATGTTCCATGTTAAACTCTCCTGTGTCTTTTAAAGTATATTTCTGTAGAATTCACACAGTGAGGTTACTGGGTATGCCTTGGGTGGGTTGTATTAGGTAGCATAACATTTCTGTCATTTTTGTTTTTTAGAAATAGGGGTGTGTGTGTGTGTGTGTGTGTATGTATGTATGTAATGTTTTTTAATTCCCAAATGCAAATTGAACCGAAGTGTATTTAGACTTTTTGTATGTGTCATAATGTCAGTGCTGGCTGACATCATCCAAATATCGAGTCCAAAGTCACCACCAGGTGTTAACATCTGACAGTTCTGAATTGCCTCCACTAACCTGAAAAGTAATATTGCATGGTAATAGCTTGTGCACAAAATTTTCATATGCTTTTTCATCAAACAAATGTGGCTGTGATTAAGTACTCGTAAGCAAAGAGTCATGTAATGAAAAAAATTTACATACATATGAAATAAGTACACTGATTCCCAGGCATGAACCAAAGTATATCATCTGTTTCTTTGTATTAAGACATTTTTAACATCCAAGATACCAAATAGTGGTTTTGAAGTGTAGACGTCCATAAACATATTTTTCTCTTCAATATTGTTTCATTTACTTGAAAAATGCAACACTATCTTTGAAAAGGGCTGCAAAGATCTCTGTAGACTTTATATTAATCTCAGGAGATGTACAGACTGGGAAAATATTAAGTTGCTTCTAATTTTATTCTTCCCTGGGGCATTTTAAAGCTTTGTTCAGCCTTTACGGAGCACGTTTTTAAAAACAGATTTCCACTTCCATTGACAGTGTGTTCACTAATTACAATACAATTATTCATAAATAGGATAATATTTTCGGTAAGGAATTTGTTCATTATTCACATTGGTGCATGCATATCCAAATGCCTAAGCATCTAAAAAATAAAATTGGGTCTAAGTATATATAAATGAAAGGAAGTAAAAGGAAAAGTATCCAGGAAAATGACATAGACTCTGTAGTTTTGACATTTTAATGGGGGATTTTAATAGGGGGAACTCGGTGTCTCTGGCTCGCACCTGTGGGTTGGGCTTAACCGTTTTCATAATGGGATTCTGGCCCCATCAGGAGATGAAAGTTAAGAGCAGAATGAAGGGTTTGCTATGCAAGGATTGAATCTGTGACAACAAAGTGGCACAGATTCAGGTTGGCAGAGCTGCACTATATAATCTAAGGAGCCTCTATTAACTTTTGCATGGGCTTTAATTTTAACATTGATAGCTCTCATTGTGGGTGTGACAGAATAGTCTACACATGGCCACCATTTAAGGCAAATCTGAATTTTCTTCTCAAGGCTTACACAACTTTTTTTGCAGGTCATTAGCAGCCACTTTTCATAGGTCAAAGGGAGACAATTCTGAAATAAAACAGACTGGCCCCAATGCCAGTAAGTTTGACTTTAAGTGTTACTTTCTGCTAGATGTGATGGTGACAAAGCGAAGTCATTCAATTAACAGTTTGCCTGGACTGTTGGAAGACTTGAAGAACAATGTGCACTTCCATCCTTTGCCTCTTGGAGAATATCATTATCATTATTTTGTTTAATTTCCCCAAAGGACTTGAGAACCTTGGAGATTTTGTAGGGGTGGGTGGGAGGTGGGGTGGGGTGAGGAGGGAGAGACTTGAATATGAGACACCAAATGTCTGTCTGTCCAAAGAATGAATGGGGTGAATGATGGTAGCCCTGGTGTAGGGCTGACAGAGAGGGGGAGGGTCTGCAAGGCTAGTGCAACAGCCACTTGGGAAGCTGGAGAAAGGAAACATTTGAACACCATGGTGATATCCTAATCAGTTAGTCAAATTATATATACAGTGGCTGATTCAGGTTATGGAAGCTTTCCTCTGTGGCCAGAAAACTATGACCTGAAAATTTATGAAGTGAGAACATGGCTATGTCAGACTTCTGAATACTTCTGTTTCAGAGTAGTACTTGGGATTTTCTTCACTCAAAGAAAAGATCTAGCTAGGTTCTCTTCTGTGGAACTTTGTATGAAAATAGCATCTTATTATCCACGCATGACTCATGGGCTAAGCAACCTTATCTTCATCTATAGATAGACATCATAGGCCACTTCACAGAATGATAGAAACATAGAGCCAGAAAATATTTGGAATTTTAATTGAGATACCTCATATGGAAGAAACTGAGCCATGGAGAGATCAACAGATCCATTTGAGGTCATGAAATCAGATAAGGTAATTGGTAGGTGCTAGCTCTCTGGCTGAGCTCTCTAGACTCCTAGTCCTGAGCTTGTTCTTTTATAACCCCACCGTAGACAGCTGGCCGTAGCTGGAGTTGTGGATCTTTCCAGTCATAGATCTGACTGTATTACTCCCTGGGTTAAAACCCTTCAAAACCTCAGGACAGTGCCCACATTCATTACATGGCTGGCAAAGCCCATCTTAGTCTTCCTTGGACCCAGTCTGACTTTTTAGTCTAATTTTTTGCCACCTTCTGCCCACACAATTCTTTTTTTTCCCTCATATGCTATTTTGTATGTGCGTGTGTGTGGGGTGTGTGTGTGTGTGTGTGTGTGTGTGTGTGTGATGTTTGGCCTTTTACACATACTTTATTTGCCTAAATTACTCTTCCCAACCTCTTCACAAGGCTAGTCCTACCCACTTTTGTAATTTATTTTTTCTTAGGCTGCCTCTGTTCCCACTCTCTGTTCTCCCCGTTATGGGAACCCCTACCAGGTCACAATGACATGTTTACTTATCTGTCCCCTGCTAGATTGTGATCTTTTTGGCCATCCCTGACCTCCCTATGCTTGACACATAGTAGGTCATCTACAAATACGATGATTGAGTGGAGAAATTTAACTGAATAATTGTGGGGGTGGTTTCTCTCTTTATCTCTAAATGTTTTGTTTGTTTGTTTGTTTGTTTGTTTGTTTATTACCCCTCTGCCTAACCCCTTCTCCTACTTGTTCACCCTACTTGAATCTCCCCCACTCATGGTCATCACTGAATGCTAGATTTTCATGTCCTGGTTGCAATTGTGCCCTCTTATGGCACAATTGTGAAGTGTGCCAGCCACTGAGGCAGGCCACCTGCCTTCAGAGCCCCGTCTCTTACTTGCCAGCTGTGCAGTCTTGGTCTTCTTCCCTGCCTCAGTTTCCATCTCTCTAGACTGGGAGTAATAACAATAACTACCTTATTGGCATGACGATCCAATAGCATCATCCATGAAAAAGCCCCAGGACTAGGATCGGGCATTTGGTCACTGTTACTAAAAATGAACAACTATTATTCTCAATCCGAGACTCCCAGACCTCTACAGAAAAAATAAGCTTGGGCTGCGCTCTTCTTGATGGGGAATGAGTGTTGGTGAGCGTACGTAATTCAGTGTGATCATATTTCCGTTTATCACTTGCAGCATTAAAATGTGGTTTGAATGAAAATTGCATTTGCATTTATAAGAAGTTTGATAAATATCAGCATTTCCAATCTACTTGACTCACATACGAGGGCATAAGTTTCTTTACCTGTGATGTTTGTACCTGTGACCTCTGCCCAGACCCAACTGCAGCAAGCCACCCAGCAGGAAATGAAGCTTTTCAATCTCAGACTTGGCAAACCACAGCCCAGACTGTGACTGAATAAGCTAAGTGAACAAGGGGTGGGGGGGGCACTCACTCAGCACCTTGCACCGTGTGCATTGACTTGGTATGGGATCTCAGAGACTTGCCTAATATCGGTTTACCTCTGTGTGGGGAGAAAAGAGTGAATACTAATGAGCCGGTTTGTAAAATATGGGACAAGTAGAGGCAAGTCTATCCTGGAACTGAATCTTATGTAAATAATTTTTCTGTCTTCTCAGACAGCTCAGCTCTCTCAAGCCAGCGGAGTAGTTTCCCGACTTCCTTTTGGACCAGCTCTTACCAGCCCCCATCTGCACCCTGCTTGGGGGGTGTTCATCCTGACTTCCATGTCACTGCACCCCCTGGCACCTTTACCACAGCTGACCCCAGCCCCTGGCCAGGACACGGGCTGCATCAGACTGGCCCGGCCCCGCCCCCTCCCGTGTCCGAGCCCTGGCACTATCCTTTGGCATCTCAGGTGAGCCCGTCCTACAGCCACATGCATGACGTATACATGCGACACCACCACCCCAGTGCCCACATGCACCACCGCCATCCTCCCCACCACCACCCTTCTGCTGGCTCTGCCCTGGATCCGTCCTACGGGCCCCTGCTGATGCCCTCAGTGCGCGCGGCCAGGATTCCGGCTCCCCAGTGTGACATCACAAAGACAGATCCGACTACAGTCACCACTGCTACCTCAGCGTGGGCCGGAGCCTTTCATGGAACCGTGGACTTAGTGCCAAGTGTGGGGTTTGAAACAGGTGAGCTGGGGAATGTCCTCCTTTCCATAAAATGAAGCCACAGTAAAGACCTAAATATAGAAATGGGGAGGATGTTTTTAAATATTTTGAAATATTTGTTGTCTTCTACATATAAAACTGAGCGTTGACAATGTCAACTTCTGCACTCCTTGCGGAAGCAAGGTGACTAGCTTGAGGGAGGTGGCAGAAATTTTTTCTCATTTCTTAAACTAGTAACCTGTGTCTTTGAAGTGGAATCTCTACTACCTTACGTTTACAAAGAATTGAACACATTTTTAAAATCTCCGCTGTCTCTGTGCTCTGTACCATGTATAATGCCGAATAGAATTCAATAGCAGTGTGCTTCGGTAATTTTACCTTCTCTCCTCTTTGTCAGGTTTTACTTAGGATTTATAAAACTGCTTCCTGGGATATAAGCCATGGAATAAAATTGTGGTCTTTTGCAAAGAATTAGGGAGCATATTTTAAAGAATTGGAATTCCCTTGTCTTCCCTCCCTTCCTTTACTTTCTCCTCCTCCCTCTCTTTCTCTCGCTCTGTTTTAAAGACTTAAAAGACTTCCAGGTGCAGTGACCTGGAAGTCACTAAAGTTTGTATTCAACAAATTTCGATAAAATTGGTAGAGCAAATGTTTCTTCACAGCGCCTTCAGCTCCTCTCTGGAATTCACTAGTTCTGAAAGTCATGGTGTTAAATGTTTGATCTTGGTTTTTAGATCAGACTACTCATCTTAATAGTATTAATGGTTTTGAGTTCACAAAAATCAGAGGCATCAGAGGCTAAAACACAAGTCATTGATTACATCCCCGGAGTTTACATTCCGAAGTCACCCACCTCCACCTCCAATCCCAGGTTCTTTTCCTGGAATACTTTGTGATATATTAAGACTTTTTTTTTTTTTAAGATTTTATTTATTTGACAGACTGAGATCACAAGTAGGCAGAGAGGCAGGAGGAAGCAGGCTCCCTGCTGAGCAGAGAGCCCGGATGTGGGGCTCCATCCCAGGACCCTGGGATCATGATGTGAGCCGAAGGCAGAGACTTTAATCCACTGAGCCACCCAGGCGCCCCATATTAGGACTTTCTTTCCAGAAGTTTAAAGAAGCTCATTCTTTTCTTAGTTTTTCTAGTTTTCTTAGTTTTATTCTTAGTGTGCAAGGTTTTTCACCTGGTTGCTGGTTCACAGCAGAGGACTCCCTGGAGTAATCATTGCTTAGCATTAAGTTGCTGTGCCCTGACGTACATGAACATTCTTGTTTTGGTAAACTGGTTCTCTGCTGAGCTTTCCAGTGTTGCTTGTTGTTTAAACTGACGTGTTTCAGCTTCTTATTAAGTCCCCGAGTTTAAGCTGCTTCTCTAAACAATCAGGGCACTTGATTCTCTCTGTGTAGAAGAAGAGAACGAGATGGGGCTGATCACACACTTCCTTTCATTGCCACATACTACGCAGAATGAAGGCATTTCTTAAAGTGGTTTAATGCCTGGGATGGGATCAGATTCGAGTCCCAGTTTGGTAACTGCCATCATGGCAGCCAGTCTCTGGAGGCTTTTCCCTATCTCACTTCTGGGGTATCTATGTGGCCAGAGCTAACAGCGCTCTTAGTGGGCATAGGAAATATTTTCTCCTTTCGTAGTCAGTCCAGGCCACTATAACAGAATACTGTACACTGGGGGGCTTAAACAACAAACATTTCATTTTCACAGTGCTGGAAGCTGGAAAGTCCGAGATTAAGGTGCCAGCACATTCAGTGTCGGTTAAGGGTTCATTTCCTGCTTCTCGGCACTGTGTCCTCAGCTGGTAGAAGAGACCAGGGAATTCTCCGGACTCTTTTGTAAGGGCACTAATCCCATTAAAGAAGGCTCTGCTTTCCTGACCTAATCACTTCCCTAATCATGTGCCCCCTCCTTAATACCATCGCTTTGGGGGTTAACATTTAACATATGAACGCTGGGAGGGTCACAGACACTTGGTGTATAGACTGTGCATTGCGTAATGTAAAGGGGAAAAGGGATGTGATTAGGTGCCTTTGCTCTCTGTTTCTACTTCTCCGTCATCTGCTACCTACTTCTGCACTCCTTCTTATTTTGGGTGTGAGCTTTATTCACCTACTCATAGTTCAGAATTTTGACTTGAAATAGTCTTTTCAGGATGAAAAATTATGCTGCCTTTTGGAAGTGGAGAAGGGAGGATTTGGGTTCTTTTTGAAAAATCTCCAGTGGACCCATTTGGGTCTAATATAAGTAGTTCTTAATACTTACTGAGCTGTGAATTAACATTTATTGAGTACCTTCATGTAAGGTATTGCCAGAGGTACTTTATTTATATTATTGCTTTTAATTCTTAAACTAAATCTGAGCTAGATATATCTAGATTCATTAGCAATAAGGAAACAAGTCTCAGTTTTCCTATTTGAAAACTGCTTCTTAAATCTAAATGCCCAAGCTGGATTTGAACTAAAACCTACCCCAAATCTAAAAAGTTTCTAGGGTACCATCTCCCCATAAATATAGGTACATTTGACTATTAAGCCTATTACATGTTAATAATAAGGAATGCAGGTTTGTCTATTGGAAGTACATAGTGTTATCTTTGCTAGTGTGGTTTAGGATGATGATAGATTCACCCCTGTCCCATAGCTTTGATCCAACTGAGAAAACAAAGATGAAGAAATAAAGCAGATAAAGATCACGTTATTGGCATAATCATTGATCAGGCTGAATTGGAGGTCCTTGATTCGTTTTACTCCCACAATTGGACTTCTAGGGTCTTCCCCTAAGATTAGATTCTGGGAGATTCAATCCTAGAAAATATCTAGACTTCAGAAAAGATTCCCTTAGCCCTCTTCCTTGTCATGTAGTTTAAAGCCTCATTGCTGTGAAAAGAGGTTGATGGTTGCCCAGATTTGCCTTGAAAAGCATGGTCTGTGGCATGAACGTGGTGTGCCCTCCCTGCAAAGGACAGAAGCAGGAGGAGGGTGTGCCTTTCAGGTGCTGGCCTGAAAGAGAGGCTGGGGGAGGGGCTGAGCCATATGTACTCATTTTCTTCTCCTAAGGCCAGACGTACTATCAAATATCGCATCTCTCTTTTTCTGGGAAGAGTTATAGCGGAGTGCTTTAGGTCAGTTTCCCCAGGAAAACAAACTCGAAGATGCAGATTTGATTATAGACAATTTATGGGGTAGAGTTCTCAGGAAAACATCTTTGTGCAATGGGAGAATTGGGCAAGAGAAGTCTCACTACGATTACATTCAGCTGAGACTCAGTGGATTCTATAAGAAGTTCTGGAGTTGGGGGGCACCTGGGTGGCTCAGTGGGTTAAGCCGCTGCCTTCGGCTCGGGTCCTGATCTCAGGGTCCTGAGATTGAGCCCCGCATCGGGCTCTCTGCCCAGCAGGGAGCCTGCTTCTCTCTCTCTCTCTCTGCCTGCCTCTCCATCTACTTGTGATTTCTCTCCGTCAAATAAATAAATAAAATCTTTAAAAAAAAAAAAAAAAAAAGAAGTTCTGGAGTTGGGATTGTACTTCTTAATTGTCCTACTTTAAGTCAAGGTGGATGGGCTTTTATACATCTGCATTGACCAGTTACTGGATATGTTTCTCTGGAAAGGGCACGTGACATAAGGCAAAGTGACTTTATTCTACTTAAGGTAATTCCCAAGTCTCAGCATGGATTAGGGAGGTGTCTGACGCTCACGGCAGTATCCACGGCAGGGGAACAACTCAAGAATGGTAGCTACCTTTCCACTTTTCCAACTATGTAAAAAGAACAGAAGTTTCTGTGTCATATTCCCAAGCCAGGAAGATAGGATAGTTGAAAAGAATTTGAGGTGGGTTCCTCCATTCAGGTTATGCAGAGTTGACTAGACCAGGCTTAACTCAGGACTCAGCAGCAACACTGTGTGGCTCCTGAGCAGTCAAGGGAAGAGCTTGTATTCAGGTGATACACATTTGAAACTCCTCAATGTGCAGCTACCAAGGCCACCAAAATATAGGCCATTTTCACATCCTGTTAGGAGGCAAATAAATTAATCCGACTATGTTGAGAGCAATTTGGTAAAGGCTGTGACGTTTTCATCTGTAGGGGAAAGGTTTAATAAGTTTAGGTACATTTTTATTCTGCGGCCATTTAAAGAAATTAAGGAAATCTGGAAGACTCAAATGATACAATGCTTAGTGACAAAGGAAGTTTTGGAGTATCATGTATGGTATAATCCAAGAGTCAGCAGAAGTTTTCTATAAAGAGCCTGGTAGAAATAGTCAGTGCTTTGCAGGGTCACACGATCTCTGTTTGTCACCACTACTCAACTCTGTGTTTACAGTGTAGTGTGTATAGCCGCAGGCAGAACTTAGAGAAATGAAGATGTCTGTGTCCCATTAAAACTTCAGTGATGGACACCGATATTTTAATTTTATTTGTCATGAAATGCTTTTCATGCGCTGTGAAATGCTACTCTTTTTGTATTTCCTTCTTTCTCAGTCATGTAAAAACATAAATCCCATTCTTCCACTCTTAGCTCATGGGCTGTGTATAAACAGAAGTGAGCCTGATTTGGCCTGTGGGCTGAAGTTTGCTGGCCTCTGGTATAGTTCCATATGTATCACTCTTATCTGTCTACACCCACACATATGCATGTGTGTGCCTGTACTCCCTCAATAAAAATTATCTGGAAGCATATATCACAACTTTTAATGGTCATTGCTCCTGGCAATTAGTGTGTGGCCTGAGCTTTGAAGCCAGACTGCCTGGTTTTAGAAGCCCCACTCTGTCACTTAGTAGCTGCAGGACTTTGTGCAAATTACTTAACCCCTTTGGTGCCTCAAATTCCTTATCTTTAAAAGATGCTTCATAGGGTTGTATTGAGGATTAAATGAATTGAAGAAGTAAAACATTTACAAATGTGCTCTGAGGATAATAGGTACTCTTTAAATTTTAGCTCTCAAGGGAAGGTGATCAAGTCCCTACTTTTTGTAGCTTTAAAAAATATGTTCTTGATGGGGCTCCTGGCTGACTTAGTCAAGTTAAGCCTCTGACTTTTGATTTTGGTTTGGTTCATAATCTCAGTCATGGGATTGAGCCCCCCATTGGGCTCTGCTCTGGGCATGGAGTCTGCTTTGGGATTCTCTCCCTCTCTCTCTGCCCCTGCCCACCATGCTCTTTCTCTCTCTCAAATAAATAAATTTTTAAATATATGTTATTGAACTACATTTTACATATCAGATGCTTTACCATTTTAAAGTGAACCATTAGTTGCTTTTAGTACGTTCATGTTGTGCAACCGTCCCTACTATCTAATTCCAGAACATTTCCGTCACTTCAACAAGAAATCCCTATATCTTAGGGATATAAAACATATCCCCATACATATTCCTTCTTCCTTCTGTGCCCTGGCAACCACTAATCTACTTTCTGCCTCCATGGATTTTTCTACTTTGAACATTTCTTATGAATGTAGTCACATGGTATGTGGCCTTTTATATCTTACTCCTTTCACTTAGCCTGTGTTTTCTAGATTCATCCATGTAGCATGTATCAGAACTTCGTTCCTTTTTAGGAGTAGGTACTATTCTATTGTATAGACACAACACATTTTGCTTACCATTTTTTCATTGATTCGTTCCTGCTTTTTCACTAATATGAATGACGCTGTTAGGAATACCCATGTACTGATTTTCTGTGAAGCGATGCTCTCAGTTCTTCTGGGTATGTACGTAGGGGTGAAATTTTGGGGTCCAGAGAGAACTTTACTTTTTATTTTGCATACTTTTATATTTCTTGATTTTATCTTATTGATTATGATACAACATATTATTAGGTATGTACATAAAAATAAGATCTATCTTTATCATGCTCAGAAATTTTACAGTGACATTAAGTAAATTCTGTTGCATATTCACCATTCAGTGACCATAATCATACAATTTATTTCACTGAAATGCTGTCATTCTTCTTTCCTGTTATTGCCGATAATTTACTTAACATAAAATATACAATGTAATTCATCCCAACCAGTTTGAATTAATTTTTGTAAGCAAAGATTTGTTCATGAGGACTTTTTACTGAAATACAAAGTTTAATTTATTTTTAAGTTCCACTTCATCCACTATATTTAAAGTTACCAAAAGGAAAAAGGGTTGTGCTTTGTACTATGACTTCTTCTCTATAAACATAAGCTGCTCATGGCTTGAGATTGTTTTTATCTGCACAGCCACAGATTTATTTTTTCTTAGGACTCCTCATGTTTTTTTAGCTACAGTTTTGTTACAAATATATCATTTTTTACCTTGAGGAATGCCACAATAACTCAATATAAAATATACATAAATGGTTTCTTTTTGCTGAAATACATTTAAATAGCCTAATGTTAATATATGTTGATGTATCTTCTGGCTTCTTAAAGAATTTGTCATATAAGCATTAACCATACATTTGCATAAGTAGTAGATTTTTTTAAGGAGATCATTAAATGATTCTGCCCCAAACTATGATTATAGCCAGATACTAAACAATATCTGGTTTATCTCTCACTAATGAGCATATCTTCAATTATCGAGTGAAATCAAGATTATGTATTACAGCATGGGACATTGACCCTTGTTAGACAGAAAAACAGTAGCTACTAGATCTTAAAATAACTTGCTGGATACAGGCTATGAAATTTTCCATAGGTACAAGAAGCTATGTGTCTAGTATTCCTTCAGATGTAAAGGCATAAACATATTATTTCTGAAGAAACTTTCACAATAATGGCCTTGATTAACCTATGAATAGAGTTACTCTTTAAAAGGCCTGGAAAACATTCTTTGAGAACTTAAATTTTGATAATGGGTAGGGAGCACTGGGCACCAATGGGGAAGTTAGGAGTAACCAAATGTCCTTTTTATCTAGTTTTGTCCTCTCCATGGATACTTGGTGTCTGATAAAGAAACAACCTTACATGTTTTTTGGAAAGTTTTTTTTATAAGTCCTGTATAGTACATTTCACAAAATGCATTTAATTTTAATCTTCTTATCTGAAGATTTTACAAAAGGGACCTCATTCACAAAAGGCAGAATTGTATTTTGAAGCAATGTAAACTATTATTGCTCAAAATTGTTTTATACTGTTCCCTTTGAAATAGGCTGATCAAATGACTTCGGCTGTTAAGACCATGGTGGTCAGTCTTGTTCAATACTATGTGGATGCTTTACGTTGTGATCCATGAGGAAGAACATCCGTCTTTGTTTCATCAAATACAGGAAATAGAAGTCAGGATGGAAAGTAGCTAGTGAACTAGAGCAGCAAATAGGCAGTTTCCCTCCCTGAAAGAGAGGTGGACATCAAGTTACCACTTGCTTTTCCTTTCAACCTGTAACTTTGCCATCTCTCTAGATCACATCTCAAGACCTGCACTTTCTTGTAGGTGGTCTGGTGCTGACAAGCCTGGGCAACAAAGATTGTGATTGCATGAAATTTCTCAAAAGTAACCGTGCTAAACTATTTTAACATCCCCTTGTAAAATGTTACTCATTTTTGAATTTCATTGGGGCTATCAAAGGGATTCAAATCATAGAGCGTTATACCCACTGATCTCTTGGAAATCATTTCTCTTTCTAAACATATACATTTGCAAAAACAGACAAACAAACAAACAAACAAAAAACCCTATAGGAAACCAATAGTTATCAACCCAGTACACTTGGATATTTGTTTGCTATCGTAATGCTCCAGTTGCAGGCTTTACAATGAGTGAGAAAAATGTTAAGTTTGGACAGAAATTGTCAGAAAGCCACAGTAGTAGTTGACAGGACAGTATGATCTATATAAAATATTAAAGCACTAAGGTAGTTTTTATTCTAGAGAAGAGAGGACACCAAAGTAATATATATGGTTGGTACTCAACTAAAAGCAGTTTCCTTCCTTTCCTCTTCACGTCTTCTCATGGAGCATATATATTAGTTGTCTAAATTCTGGAGGCTATAGGGTTAGGGATTTACTGAAACCTTTCCTGAAATTTTTAGTAATTTTTTAAGTGATGAGGAAATTAGGAAATTGGCCGTAATCATGTTTTAACATAGGATAGACACAGAAGCTTACTTCTTAGAATTTGATTTCAGCAGGTAGACATATTAAATGGAATATTATATAGAAGCCTGCCCTGAGACTATGAGATTTTTCAGTGGCAATTATGCTAGTCAGTAAAAATTTATAGATTTCTGGATACTTACCTTGAGGACATCATCTAACCTAGGATAGTGAAGATGTCACAAAGCAATAGTTGCAGCTGAAAAAGAATGTATATGTTGGCATGTTTTTTGAACTATACTTTCTCTGGACTTTTTTAAAGTTTATTATGATTTGATAACAATACTCAAGTAATTAACAACTAATTGTTTTTCTTTTTCTTTGACTTATGTCATAATCCTTTTTTCCACTGAGAGAAAAAAAAAATCGAAGGTATGTTAAAATATTTACACACTCCTAAATGGTGTTAGTTGTATAGGGCACATGTCCAGAATGACAGTTTCGTGACCAGAAGGGGAATGGAAACCATCTCTGAGATGCATGCAAAATGCCAGGAGCTCCCAGCCAGAGAGTGAGATCTGCATGAAAAGTAACTGGATGGTGAATCAGAGGGAGAAACGCATTCCAGAGCACTGCTGTCAGTTTCAAGTATCCATGGCTGGACTCTGTAGAGCCTTAATGAATTTCCCCTGCTCTCCCAATTCCATGTAGATGCTGCCCATGCTGTCTTCTGGGCCTTCCTCCTCTGAATGGTGCCATAATGTCTCAGTGCCCATGGCATGGGGATTTTGTCTCATAGAGCCTCCTCCTACTTTATAGAGTAAGTGCAGGAACCTTCTGAGAAGATTCCAGATATTCTGAGATTATTTGCATAATAATACAAATAATGGTGTGTGTGTGTGTGTGTGTGTGTGTGTGTGTGTAAAAAAGAAAGAGGCAAGGAGAGATGAGATTGATCTAATGGATGATTTACTATCCCCTCCTCCCAGTCATTTAGGGGGTCATAAAAAAGGTGGTCAGTACAGAGAACTTTTTTTTTTAAGATTTTATTTATTTATTTGACAGAGATCACAAGCAGGCAGAGGCAGGCAGAGAGAGAGGAAGCAGGCTCCCCGCTGAGCAGAGAGCCCAATGCGGGACTCGATCCCAGAACCCTGAGATTATGACCTGAGCCGAAGGCAGAGGCTTCAACCCGCTGAGCCACCCAGGCACCCCCGTACAGAGAACTTTAATCTTTGCAGACATGTAGAAATGTGTGTCTAGAGATGTGTGTGGGAAAAGCAGAGGACCAAAAAAATAAATTCCAAGACCCACATCACCACTTAACTGCATGATGTTGAGCAAGTCTTATAACCTGTATGTTCCTCCCCTTCCTTTGCTGCAGAACAGAGATGATACTTCTTACTCTGTCGCAGCTGGGAGATTCCAATGAACGATTGCACATGGTTGTGTTTCCTAGATGGTGCACATGAGGGAGAACTAAAGCTCTCATTATTCTTACTAAATATATTGTATTTCAAACAGAAAAAGAAATCCACACTGGAGATGTGAGACATCATGAATAACTGAGATGCCTGTCACTCCCTGTCTACCTTAATTTGCTTCTGTTCCTGAAGAATAGCTGTGATATGCAGCACCTGGATGGCACACTCCACTGAGCGTCTGGCTCTTGGTGTTGGCTCAGGTCTGATCTTGGGATCATGTGATTGAGCCTTGCATCTGGCTGCACGCTCAGCATAGGATCTGCTTGGGTTTCTGTCTCTTCCTCTGCCCCTTTCCCCTGATCGACTGATCGATCTATCTTTCTTTCTTTCTCTCCCTCTCTCTAAAATAAATTAATAAATAAATAAATAAAATCTTAAAAAAAAATAATTTTTATGTTTACTAGAGCTAAATTTCCTAATACTGCTGTTTGCTGGTATTGGCCATCCAGTGAAAACTGGGTACTTTTGTAATTGGTTGGGCAGACAATGGGAGAGGTATAATAAAAATCAAGAAGAAAAGAATTTGAAGGAATATCAGGATGTGTATCTTTAAGACATTTTTAAACAAGTTTTTTGTTTTTTTTGTTTTCCTGTCTATAGCACTCTGCCTTATGGACTGAGAAGATACTAGAAAACTGATCCTATCCCCTTGGAATTAAGTACTGTTGAGATATTTATCCTCATCACTCATATAGATCAAAAGGAAATTTTATGAGCAGAATGAGGCAGTTAGAGTATAGATAGACTCACCAAACTCCATTAATATGCTAATCTTTGAAAGTTGTGAACTAAAAACTGATTCATTTTTCCATTGCAGTATTAATTTTGTGAACAAGTTTCTATTTATTGCTCTGTAAATGGGGTAGCATCTTTTGATCTCTGAAATATTTTCCCAAGAACTGCAAGCAAAACTAGGAAATCCCATCAGCTTTTGACTGTTTTCTTAATGGAGACCTCGCCAACTAGTTATGGTTGGCAGTTGGGTATTTTTTCAAACTACACCGTGTCTTCCTGAGAGAACCATATGTGCTCTTCTGAGAGGAGAGGTGTAGAGGTTGAAAAACAAAACAAAACAAAACCCTCCCAGGGTATTCTAGTATGACTCTTAATGGAGAACCGCTCAAAGAATTAAAAGTCCTATTTCAGGGTCAGGGTATTTTGTGTTCACAAATTATCTCTTCAGTAACACTTTGCTCATATCATATCACATATAGGCGTACCTCTAAAAGAAACAGCTCAAATGAAGAAATCTGTTTCAGAACTTGTTCCCAGACAGTTTCACATCAGTTTTCAAATAGGCTGCAAAGATTCCATACAAAAATTCTATACAGCTTGCAGAATTTACAGATTCTTTTTATTCCATTCCAGGCTGTCTAATTCTTATTGTTCTATTTATCAACAATATAAGGTTTCACAAACAGTTGTCTGTGGCCAACATGTTGTGAATTCCTTGGCAAAAAGACGACCAAAAAAAGTCTTATGAGAGACTGTTAGGGGCAAAACATACCATTCTTTGTTTGGATACAGCTTGATATACTATGTATTTACTTTCATAATTTTTGTCAACTCTAAGCATGTGTTACAAGGCTTATTTTCATGGTTGCTTTGCCTGAACTGTATCAGGTGATGCTTGGCATCTTCAGAATCTTTGAAGCCCCATTTCTGTTTGCTTGGATGGGACAATCCCTTCTGGAAAATGTCAGAACGAGCTTGTGTTTATATCACATCTAAGTAAGATGAGAAATTACTGATGTCAGTGTAGATGATTGATACGCATACCTCATTCTTACCGAATATTTTCCAATATGTTTTGCTTTAATGGAGAGATTGATTACTTAAATCAAATGGGTAGAAAAAGACATTTATATTTCTGCAGTTCTGAAGTAGTTTTTAAAAAATTTGGAGTCTTTTTAAATAACTCATCCTCCTAGGTATGGTGTTTCCTGTGTTGGTGTTGTGTCCCTAATTATGTTTTTATGAGTAAGGAATGAATCCACATTAGCTCTTCCTCTGGTTGGATTATCTATTTTCTGGATCATAAAGCTGTCACTGCATAACCTAGAAACCTCTTTAAAGATGCATGTTTGGCTGCATTTGTTATCCAACAGATGTCTGGATAGTTAAAATCTCTTGAGAGTATTAGAACTTGTGGTTTCAGTTACAAAAAGTGATTCAAGCATTTTTTGGTCTTGCTCCTCTCTAGTTCTGGGAGAAAGTCTGTAGAAGAAATTACAGAGGGTATTTCATTTCACTCTTCCCCACTCCGTCTTTCCTTTATTCTTTGTCTCTGTCTTCAAAGTTTTTTTTGTTTTGTTTTGTTGTGTATATCTGCTTTTGGAATTGGTGAGCAGTGTCTATATTCCCTCCTGGTCCCCGGTGTTTCTCACCTAAGAGCTTAATTGATTTTCAAGTTTTGAGTGCAGTAAATTGCCACAATGATCCAAAACTACCCAACTCTGTAATTGATATTTTGTATTTGTCCATGAGATCGATTTTAAAATGACTGGTTCAGATTTGTAATTCCATATCCTGAGGGTTTGAGTACTTGCCAGTGTCCCTGCTAGCTGGCCATTTTAACATGCACGAGTCTCAGGAAGTGGATATGGCCAAAGGCAATGGCTGGCGATTGTGTGAGTAGGAGAGTTTGTGGCTTCGGAGGGAGGAAGGTGGTGAGAGGGCAGGCAGCAGGCAGGCTACGGGGTGGGGTGGGGGGCTGTCTGGGAAAACAGGAGCAGCGGAAACACCTGGGCACTGACCCGCTTACCACCTGCAATGGTTGCCTCAGGTGTGCAGGTGCTGTCCTTCTGACAAAAACGTAGTAAATTATGGTCTATGAGGTTCAGCGGGTTTTCCATTTCTACTCGTCTCCTGAATCCAAACTTAAATATATTTTAGCAAGTATTTAGACAGTTTTCACCTCATTGTTTCTGACAGTACGACTACATGGAAATTTTTCAGTCACTTCTAAATGTGCCTGGAGAAAACATCTTTATATACAGAGAGACATCCCTCTGCTAATAAATTATTTCACTGCCATAGTTAAGTATCTCTTACCATTGTTTTAGTGTGCAAGGGTTGTAATGATAAGAAGGTAATTGTAATTCAAGTGTCATAATAAATTTATTCTTCAGTCTGGTTCAAGAGTAAATTTTGTTTGTGATGACTTTCAAAAGAATTATTGTCCAACATTGAAGTGCTAACTCTGAAGATGCTTAATGCTCATCAAACTGGCTAAAATATTTGTAAAATATGAAAAAAAAACCCTTATTTATCTACTATACAAAAAGCACTTAGAAATAAATGAGAAAATTGCTTTCTTAAATGCATAGGAAATTGTCCAAAGATAAGACACGGAGGAAGAAATGTCATAGTTACAGAATATTTACCTTCACTAAGGTGAAAAGAAATGCAAATTGAAATAGATACTTTTAATTTGTGAAAAATAAGATGAATATTGGTACAAACTTGCTGAAACATTTAGCACCCAAAATGAAATATGGAAATATGCAAATTTAAGTGAACATATATGCTGAGGTTCAGCAATTATGCAAACATATCTTCAGGAATTTGTCTTATCTGTCAAAATGTTCACATTAGTAACAAGTATGTTTGTACACGTGTGTGTATCCAAATGATATATATCTATAGAGAATGGGATAATTTACACTACAGGGTAGAATAAATATTCTACATCCCTCCAGAAGGGTTCATGTACATGTACTGATGTGGAGTAAAACATTTTCCAAGATAATATTGCAGGTGAAATAAGCATGCTATAGCATAGTATAAATAGTGGTGCGAGCATGTGTGTCCATCTAAAGTATATTTCGTGAGTTCTATGGTGATGGGGCTTTTAGGTAGAACTTATACTTTCTAAATCCCCTGTAACTGGATATTAAGCAAGAAATCTGTGGTGCTTTGGAATTTGAAAAAAAGATGTTTTTAAAAAGAATGAAGGGAGATGTCCACAGTGGTTAAACGTTTTTTAAGTATTTACCTGAAATGAAATCATGGTTTCTGAATTGGATAGCTCTCACTCTTATTTTTTCCCCCACTTTGTGTTTCCTCTACTTTGTGTTTCTCCTACTTAGTGTTAAGGTGCTATCCCCACATAGATTTTATTTAGAAGTTCTTAACTAGCATTTAAACTGATTGCCCTGGGGCTCAGACAAACAAATGCAGTTGTATGATCATTACCAATGAAAATTTTATAAAGTAGGAGAAGATAATACAACTGTCTCTTGCATCACTTTGTGATCATTTGTCAGTGTTTCAGTGTTAGATGTCGAATTATTGGTAAAGGTTAGATATTTTGATACAGTAGCCAACACAGTGTTGTGTATACTTAAGTATGACTTACCTTTATTAAAGCAGGGAAGAAACAGGAGATTTTTTTTTTTAATGTAGGACTAAGCTATCAGCTTTTTTTATTCTAATGGCAAGCATTTTGATCCTAAAAAGTTTCTAGACTCTTAGTATTATGAAATGAAAAATCTGTATTTATGCATCTAAGTATTTCTTGGCTTTCAGGTCATAAAATATTCTACCCACACTTCAAGGTTTTATGTTCTTATGTTTTCTTCTTTTTTATCAGCAGCATGTTCCCCGGTGTACGGTTACCACATTACCTCTTTTATCTACAGCAATAAAATTAATTGGAAGCATGTTCAACTTACTGAAGAGCTATAGGCAGTGGTGGTGTCAAGTGATTATGCTGACTTAGAAGCAGGGCATGCTTTCCTAATGGGTATAACTCTGACAATCAAACTTTCTCTAAAGCTCAGATGTGCTGGGGTATAGTTTTTCAGAAACCTGAATTATTATTTATTTCTACCCAATAGCAGAAATCTTAACCTCATTAATGATGAGTATACTCAGTCCAACATAGTGATATCTCCATTGCTCTCAGTTTAGTACAATGTCCAGTTTAGAGTTGGAACCTCTTCTCAGATTCCATCCTCACCCTCTCCTTGGGTTTGCCTCTTTATTCCTAGAATCATTGTATCATAAAAACTGTTAACTAAGAGGTTGCTGGTTCATGATTTTGTCTTTTCCTGCCTATCCTGGCCTTTGTTTCCATACCTACCCCCTCTCCCTCACTCTGTTTCTCAGTGCATTCTCTGTACAGCGCCCTTCCAGGTAATGACCCATTTAAGTCAGGTTCAACTTCTAGCCATTGTGATCCCTCCAACATTCTCAGTTGGGGTGGCTGGTGCCATTTCTTCTGCTGTGGGGTACCCACATCACAGACATCAGACACACCAGCAGGGTCACCAACATTTTCTCTGAGCTTTCTCTTGTATCTTTTTGGGGGGTCCCATGAAAATGTTAGGATCTTCTCACAAGACATCTAACAGTGGAGGGAAATGAGAGCGGGAAGTGTCCAGATCTTTCATCCTTAGACACACCCCGTTGCTATCTTTACTTCCTTATTTCCAGAGCCTTTTGTAAGAGGTGAACTTCTGGGGCACCTGGGTGGCCCAGTTGGTTGAGCATCTAACTCTTGATTTAGGCTCATGTCCTGATCTCAGGGTTGTGGAATGGATCCCTACCCTCACTGAGTTTCTTTCTCTCTCTGTCCCTCCCTGCTTTGAATTGAGGAACTGGTCTGTGGCCTTGTGTTTCCATTCAAGCTTTTCTCCTAACTGAATCCCAGACACTCAAACTCTGAAGCGAAGAATCTGATGTTTTTGTTCTCTGGTCTCATTTCTGAAAACACCTCATGAACCAGATGGCCATCCTGTGCCTTCAGTGTTCACACTGGGGAAGGGTTTTTTTTGTGGCTGTGGGGAGGGTTATATATCAAAACATATCAGTCAACGTGGAATATCCTATTACACAACTGAAGTAGTCTTCATATGAAGTATAATAAACTGTGTAATCAATGACTGCACCTTAAAAAGCTAAAAAACATTACAGATGTATAGTTTAAAAAGGTTACTGAAAGAGCTCTATTTTTAACTCCGACATTGGTTCTGTTGTCAGGTGATTTCTAAACAGTGTGAAAAGGAATATTAAAAACGTATTTTTTCTTCAGATTTAATGAAAGGATTTTTGACTTGGGGAATTGTGGGTAGTAGAGGTTAGTGACATAGCCTCTGGCAAATATAGTCCATATGGGGGCAGCCATATACATTGTGGTTGAGACCTTTGACTGCGACATCAGACCACCTTGTTTTCAATCCTAGCTCTGCCACTTAATAGTTGCATAATTTCTCTTAGTCTTAATTTTCTCATTTGTAAAATAAATATTATTGTAGCATGGTTGGGAGCATTACATGAAATATTTCATGAGAAGCACTTCATACAGTGCCTGTCATATTCAGCCGAAAGAAAATGTTCACTGACATTTTTATGATGTTTATTTTCTTTTCTACTAAAAATCTCACAGACTAAACAATAAAATTAAAACTGAGTTATTGATATCAAGAAGATAAACATGGGTGATTTCAGACAGCCTGTGGGGAGATTTCAGTATATGTTACGAACCAATTTCCTATCGGTTTGAGTTAGGAAAGTGAGAGGCAGAACAAGCCCGAATAGGAGAACATAGCAGAGTAGATTTTGTGTTTTGGAAGGAAAGACTGGGGAAACCCCAAATGTATGTAGACCACATACAGTCAATGATTTTTGTCGTCTTCAACCCTTGCTGAGAAAACTAAACATGCCAGCTGACTCTTAAATATCCTGATCTATCCTCATCAGTTGTCTAATAAGAAAAATCCTAGCTGCTTCTCTCCTGCAATTTATTAGTAGTAGGGTGTTTTGTTTGTGGTTGTTCATTTGCTTGTGTTTTACCTATGCCTAACTTTTAAAATTTATGCATATTTTTGAAATACCTGGTAATTAAAGCAAAGGTTTGATAGACTGTGCCATCACCAAGAAGCAGCTAAACCACAAGGACCACATTAGCTATTTAATACATTTGAAAAAAAAAATACATTTGAGGCCTTAGACGAATTGATTTTTTTTTTTTTTTAAGGTTTGCATTAGAGTAATTCAAAGACTTGGAAACAAAAACAATGAGATGAAGTTATAAGGAGAGAATGCCCTCTGTTAATTCTGGTTGGAAAATGTGATAAGCTATGATAAGTAATGCAATAGTTGTCTGCAGAAAAAGGCTAACATGATTTTGAAGGAGTCATATGTCTTTGCAAAGCAAACTAGGGATTGCCTTTATCTAAGAGGAAAAAAAAAAGACACTCAAACCACTTGATGATTCCAACACTATTCATGACTTGCCGTGCTGACATTCTATAGATTGATGGGGTCTTCAAGTGTTGGAAATACTGAGTCATACAGAAGATGAGACGTTTCAATAATGAAAAAAATATTTATGCAGTCAGCAAATTGTCAGTTAAGGTGGTTTAGATTATAAGAGTCACCAAACAGAGACTGTGTCAGGTTACAAATTATTCTAACCACAAAATCATTTGAAAACGAGTAGAGCAAATTTAGAGTGAATGGGTATACCCCAAATCCTTTTATTTCTTCCTTCCCTTCTTCCTCCTGTTTCTCCTCCTCCTCCTCTTTTTTTGAAAGGAAAACTGTTGACTCTGTATCTAAACATAATACTGGTCTCAAGAGAAAACAAAAATTAAGATGAAACTACTCTTTTTTTCAGAAAGTGTTGCTTTTCCCCCCAGTATGCAAGTGCTGTAGGTTATAGATGGTGACTTGTGGTTCTATGAGGTGCTTTGTCTTTTTCTCTTTGTTCTTTCTCCCTTTATGTAGTCTTTTTGTAGATTGTCTTAATGTTTCCCATCAATGACTGACTAATTGTGTCTGTTTTGTAATGATACCCCTTGTTTTATAAAATTCTTCGACAAGTTGGAGGGACAAGAAATGAAATCATTGCAGCTGTTTTAGTAACAATTTTAATTTAAAACCCTACTGGCTCATTTAACCATTCCATTTCTGACATCCAGCCCAGACTTACAACCGTTTTAGATCAAGGATAAAGAAAACACCCTGCGATCTGAGCACCCGCACAGCAGCAGACATGCTGCTTTTCTACCCACTCCTTAATGTTTTGGTATTTGGTTTTAATCATTGCTTTGTCTGTCCTCTTCTAAATGATTATGCCAAAAATAAAGGAACCTGAGGTAAGTGACTTCAAGTAGGTATAAGCTGAAGGTGCTATGCTAATTGTCCACCTCAGAAATCAGTCAACTGACTGTATTGGAGCCAAATCAGAATCACAATTTCCATTTTCTGTTTGATAAACTTCTTAATCACTTTAGCTTTGAGTTGGAATTCATACATGTTCACTTATTTTCCTTTGGTTACTACTTTTAAAACCTTCTCTGTAAATTTTATTTTCTTGCTATGAAGTATAGATTTTTATAAGCCATCTTAAATATTTCCTGGAGGACGATGTGAAAAAATAAGTACATTTATAAAAATAATATTTTGTGCTATTAGCTATGAACCAACTGTATCTATTTTACTGAACACTATTAGATCCAGTTTTTAACCATGTCTCATTGCTCACCATATTGGATGGTGACTACATTTCCATGGACTACATTTCCAAAATAGCCCCAGAATTGACTTTTACTTGTTTTCTCCAAATATCAGCTCCTTTTGGAATTAGAAATAAAAAGTTTTGTTTATATTATTTTATTGTACTTATTATCACTCATACTCTAAGAAAATAAAAAACTACAGTAAGGAATTTATACTATACCAAAAGAAATAAAGAAGAAGAACTTCTACTATCCAAATAGCACTGCGCTGGTCTAGAGTCTTTGTCCACTGCTGTATTATTTGGCTTTGTGAAAATTGTGAACTCAAGCGTGGAATTTTTTTGAGATCAGGTCATCCTTAGTCTGTACCCCACACTGGCCTAGATTGTCTTTTTGGCTTCTATATCCAATGCCTTGTAGATGATGCCCACTTTTGAGTACTTCCTATATTAAAGCTTTTCGTTTTTCTCACTCTCACCTTTCCCAGGTCTACAGCATCAAGACAAGAGCAAGGAATCACCATGGTACTGAAACACAGTATTAGCAAGTCAGGTTGGAGTGTGACTCCGTGGGCCCACTGGGAAAGATGCTGCCAGGATTTCCCATTCTGCAGTGGGACACGATAGACATGCAAGAAGAGGAAGTATCAGCCAGCTGACTTTGGTTGGGAGCCTTTTCTTGAGAAAGCAGAGTGGGTTCTAGACATTGAAGAAAAGCATTTTTGTTTGTTTTTTTTTCCCCTCATCTGAGCCTTTGCCAACTGTGCAACTCTTTTTTAAGTCTTGCTTTTATGGATACATGGTTTAATTTTTATTTCCTTTGTATTTTTTTTTTTCCTTTTTGAACCAACCACCTTGTCAGGAAAAGATGAACCACAAATGAAAATGCTCATTCTTTCAGGAATACAATTTTGTAGCTCTATGTGTATCTATTTTTGTAGAAATACGGGAAGTTTGATTTAGCATTGATGGGCTATTTTTGAGGGATGTATTTTTTTTAATATTGTAAAAATTGTTAAGTTCTGTTTAAAGAACTTGCTCTCAGAGAAGCACTGGCAAAAATGTTGAAAAGGCTTGTCTTTAAGATGTCTGTAATATGCTCTGTGCTTTCTAGGTTACCTCAAGTGTTTGACAGTTTCTCCTTTTTTACAAAAGTAGCACCATAGCCAAGCCAATATAGTATTGTTTTATACTAAATCTCAGTGAAGATTTAATGCCATGCTAGCTCACTTAGCTTTGAGTTATATGCATAGCTTGAAAAGGAAGTGTTTTAATGACCACACTTAAGAAAGGATATTTCATTACTTTGATTTGTCCCAAAGAGTACTTGGAAGTTGACTAAGTTTTGCAGAAACTTTAAATCAGAGGGAGAGTTTGCTTAGAGTATATAGTTGTCTTTTTAACCCATCCAACTTTGATAAATGGAACCAGTTTATATCCAACTACTGGGGGAAAAAAATGCATTTACACCTTGCTACCTTTGATTGCCAGTGGCTTGGTTTCCTTGTTTCTATTTATGCAATCATGGCAATTTTTAAGGTCATATTTAAGTGGACTTTTTTTTCCCTAGAGATGTTCAAGGGACAATATTTGGGAAGGTACTAGATGCATCACAAAGCCTTTAATTCAATGACTATTTCTGATCATTTTACTCGTCATTGTAAATTAAAAAATAATATATTATATATGTAATACTTTAAACATCTTTTTTTCAAGACTTTCTTGTTTGTTTAAATCTGGCCTTAGCTGATTGAACTCTTTTAAGAAAACTTTTTAGAGCAAAATGAAATTTAAATTGGAATTTATGCCACAGTTACTTAAATTGGGGTTACAAATTGACTATTCTTTGAAATTTATCCTTGAAAACTCAGGATTCAACTTGGGATGGCCCTCAGGATCTAAATAAGGTGAAGTTGGAATTACCATTAAGGCCTTGTTAGGAAAATATTAGGATTATAAAAATAGCAGTTATGAAGAATTTTTGATGCAAAGTCCATTCTCATCTAGCTGCTTCCAGAGATGGGTCACATTAAAAAGTGTTATATAGAAGTTTTAGTTTGGTAAAAGTTTCTCAAATGTGCCCCATCCTGGTCTTCACCCATATGAAATACAGTGTTTAATGAAATACCACTTTCCACTTTAAATAGTGTATATCTTGTGCACATAGATTTTAGCTATAAGAGCAGCACAACCTCTGCTCAGCTAGGCAGGGCTCTTATAGATATTTAAAGTAGTTCCCTTATCTCTGTTTTTTGCATTGATTTTCTTTCTGGTGCTTCTGGTGAGTTATAAATCTGTACACTCTCTGATATTGTTATCATAAGTTGCTTCTTCTTAACCAAACTCTCCTTAACACAATGTGCTTATTTTTACCGAATGTGAGGTCAAAACTTAAGGAATTTTCGACTTATAAATCATATTACAAATGATAAGAACTTGGATTTCTAGGGAGTGGTTTGGTTAAATTATCTATATTTTGATCTATAGTTTGATTTGTTACAGTTATATGTGCTTTGCCCAATATGTGGAGCATGAAGTTAAATGAATCTGTAAAATTCGTTTCCTCTTGTGTCCTCCGGAGTTTTCAAAGTCAAGTATTCATGCAGTTCCGAGGGGATGACTCCCTGGGAATTATTTATTTTCCTCCCCTTCTCTTGGAACCTATTAATTTCCTTTGCAGTTTCTCTTAGAATAGCATTGTACTCCAGCTCATTCAGTTCATTCAATTGGATTTTCCCAATTAAGGGAGAAGAAAAGTGTTAACTCTCTGCTCCTTTCCTTACTCGCCATTGTACTGAATTCAAGGAGTGAGAGACAAGTGTATAGCTACACCCTGAATTTGGACTGTGTTCTGTGCCACTCCTGATAACTACAGTATGAAAGGTTCCTTGGCTCTGGGGTCCAAGAAAAGTTGGAGATCTGAATTCTGCTGTATCCAGGAAAGATTTGTAAGTGAGGCCTCCTGTTAAGAAAAGGCATTGTTGACATACTGCAAGGATTAGATCCTTAAACAGGCAAGGAATGGATCAAAGTCCAAGTAAAAAGAGAGTGCATGTCTCTATCATTGTCTGGCATCCCCTTGGTGTTCTGTTTTGTTTTGTTTTTTTGACTGGTACCCCCTTGTTACGATCATATTACCTACACCACCTTAAGTAAAAGAGGATGAGTTGTAATTTAACGTGATATTCTGAATTTAAGTTTAAAATGCTATCACTCTCTGGGTGTGCTCTTCGCACATCACAATGATGCTGTTGAACTTAGAGGCTTCTAACCTGCTTCACTGAGGGCTACCAACTTTCTTCCCCATTCATTTGGAACCACTCCACCTTTGACTACTTTAAAAATTAGACTTCTTTCAAGGTTTTTAAAGGCCTTTGAGCTAGACCCTATTAAATCATCTCATTTATTTGACATCGAGTCAAAACTTCGACCGCTATAAACCAACATGAGTTAAGGAACAACATAAAAGTGTTAAGTTAGATCTCAACAGGCTATTTTGTCCCTCACTGTTTATTTGAAAAGAGCATCTAAATATTTTACAAACCAGTGTTTCTTCTTAAGAAGGTTAACCATCCCCTCTGAACTTTCATCTGCATTTTTTTTCTTTCTCTGTCCTCTTTAAATTATTTACATTATTATTTTAAGCAAAAATGGCCAGGGTTGCTCTACATTTTGCAAATGAGAACCAGTGGGTTGCAAATAATTTAAGGAATTCTTTTAACTTTATAAAAAAACTTAAAAAAAGACAAATTTTAGTCACTGGTATAAAACATGCCCTTGCGGAGCTCATTATTCATTTTGGAAATCATATTCCTATGCTAAGACCTGTAGAACAGCCAGGATCTATCCAGTTTTTGCATTGGCTATCTGGTTTAATGTTACATTTGTCATTTGAAGTTGCAATCAGAAACAGTATTTCAAGAAACTAAATTCTATTTCTTAACGAGTGTCCCTTTGTTACATAATATTGCCAAATTAAGTCAATGGGGCAATGGCATTAGTGGTGGAAAAGGAAAATTTATATATTGGAGTGTTGACTGAGGAATGAATAGAGAAGCAAAATGAATTCATGGAAAAGAGCATTGACTTGTGCGTTAGGTCATTGTCTGAATTCTGGCTTGGACAATTAGGTATGTGTGATTTGGGTTTTATTTATCTTATGAGCAAAGTGAGATAACAGTACCTAAGTGGCAGGCTGTGGAGTCTGAAAATCATATCTTTCTATCTATCTATCTGTGTATCTATCTATCTGTCTATCATCAGTCATCTCTGTCTCATAGTAAATGTTCATTCAGTAAGCACCACAGTGTACCACAAATGTCTGTCAATTAAGTAAGTCATAAAATTGAGCTCCCAGATGTCCCTTCTTTATACTTCCCATATCCACTTCTGCAGCAATCAGATAGATATATGACTGCTTTTTCATCACAAATTGTTGCAAGAGAATCTTGTCCACTACTATTTGTTGAAGATAAAATGTAAATTTCTTAATTATTTCTGTTACTTTAGTGTGTCACTTATGAAGGAAAATAAATTAACCTTTTAGTGGTGTGTAGATCCAACTGTGAGTTTTCTTACATTTCCAAAATCCTATTCATCCAGGATCCTATGTATTATTTTCTCTCATATTAAGGCAACATCTTTACTAAATCACCAAAATTTATATTTTTTTCAGTTCTATTTTGGCTTCTTTAGCACCTGGAATAAAAACCTCTTTTGAAGTTATTCTTTTTTTTTTTTTTTTAACTTGCCTTGGAGGAAAAATTGCAAAATATGATGGAAAAAAATCGTTTGCATGAAAAGGGGAGGGAAAAAAATCCCTTTACAATCTCAGCAGATTTACTCTGCTTGAGAAAAAAGAAACAATTTTATTGGAAGCAGATGTTGACACTGTGTCAGTTATTGAAGATGGAAAGAGTTCACTTGAACCATTGCAGTTACAAAGGAGTATTGATGGCAGTTAGAATCCCTGTGATTGATCACCTTCACAACAGACATAAGGACAGCAGAAAAGCAGAAACTGTATGAGACCAAGACTGAAATCCGCCTGCTGATTTTCATATATAGGATCTTCAGAACCCAGTTTCGCTTCGTTTTGTGTTTTCTTTCCTCCAGGATAAAAGACATGTCTTTCAGAAAATTTAAAGCTTCTTTGAGAAATTGAAATTTATTCTCTGAAAACATGGCCTAAGAGCTCTTTAAATCTCTTATTAAAGTATTAAAACTCTTATTAAAGTCATTTTCAAAAAATCGGGTTATAGTTTTAGTTAAAAAACGTGTGTGGAAGACAAATAGATAAGCTGCACAAAAGTGGATGATTGAAGATTGGGGTATGGGTGGACCCTCTAGGAAGACCTCAGTCTCAAGAGCTTCAAAATGTTAATTACCTTGGTAACTTGGTCATGGACATTGGGCACAGAACAGACTTTCGGAATTTTTCAGCGGGCTTTTTTCTTTTAGTGCACTCTGGGAATTTCACCCTATACACTTTTCCAAAACATAGAAATAGCCATTATTATTAAAATATCCTGATTTTCTTATTTCCTTTATTGTCCATTATCCTTTATTGTTTGTTTGAAAAATATTTGTATAGTTTCAAATAATTGATCAAACAAGTATTCACTTGAAATTGCAAATTAATTAGATTCAATAAATTTATCTGAATCTCCTTCTAAAGTTCCAGGAAATACTAATTGGATTAAGTGTAATTTACCAGTTCCATTATATAAGTAAATTATGATACCTTCTAGAAAGGGCAGGTTACTGTCAATTAGCTTCTTTTTTTAACAATTTCTGGACTACTAAATTTTGACGTAAGAATAGCTCTTTTAGAATATAAGATTCTTTAGGAGATTTTTGTTTAGTGTATGCATAAGATGTGAACTTTTCTAATGATATCTCTTTATACTAATAGAGATGTACATTTTTTTATGCTGTGGCTAGGGCAGAAATTAATAATGATTATTTACACACATGATTTAATTCCTTAGGTTATTTACAATCTTGGATATTATATATGATTTAAAAAGACTATTCCATACATTTTTCTGGATATACAGTATAGGGAAAAGTTTCCATGTGAATTCTTTGTATCATTTTAAAATGCTTATGTTGAAAGGGAAAACAGATTAATTTTTATCATATAAATCTAGGAAGGTGAAATAACTTTTATAAGAAATAATGTGGAAGACTTTATATTTGTCACTTGATTAAGTAAACTGAAAACTATTAATAGAAATATTATCCTGCACCATTGAAGTACAATAAAATTCCAGACTTGATAGTTTGATGAGCAATTTTATTCTATCTTAATTTTACATTTCTAGAAAGACAAATTAAGTAATCTTGCCCATGTTGTCAGTCTTAATTTACAAAGTTCATAAAACTTTTGGCGTCACAAACTAATTAAAAAATATTAATTTTTTTTTCTGTTCTTTTTCTGGGGTTCGGGAAAGAGACATTTTTGTATTTCTGTTCATTCTTCAAATGCTGGTCGCATAATATGTCAGTGATAAAAGATGGTGGAGGACTTTGTAAGTAAAAGCAATGTTATCTTCAATATGTTCAATAAATAATTTAATGTGAATTTAATGTTTGTATTTTAAGTTAGCATTTTGGTTTGGTCTGCATTTCTTGACAATTAACTAAAGCTCTGTTTTCTTCTTATACGATTAAACAATTTATAAATATCTTTGGAAATTAAAACATTTTAGTTTTTTTGTTTTTTTGTTTTATGAGGTTAATTTCTAAGGCCAGGGAATCTAATTGTTACAGTGAGGAGTGGGTTAGAAGCGAAGTGTTTATAATGGAAGGGCAAGTGAAATGGGCTTTGTTAGTTATATAACAGCAGGAAGCTTGTGAATGAATTTAGTACAGTGCTTCAAAATTATCATTGACTATGAGAAATGCATTTTGTTGCTTTGTTTTTACACTTCTTGGTTACAGAACTTGATATAAGTATTATGAAAAAATCCAAAAAACAAACAAAAAAAGAAACTTTCCTAACAATTCATTGGCACTAAACAACTGCACCTGGAAAGGAAAATTCTAAGAATTTTTGAAGGAAGCTGGAGTTTTCCTGCATTGGACTCTACTTTCTTCTTAAATGGATCTTTCATTTAGAAGTGCAAAAGTCTAGAAATAAGTGTTTGAATCAGTAGGCTCTCCAACATATTAGGTGAGATAATTTCGCATTCTTAACTGTTAGCCATATTTAAACGAGATTAGTGTTATGCGTTTTCTGTGGCCACTGTAAAAAATCACCACAAACTTAATGGCTTCAAACAACACATTTCTTATCTTAACCAGCCTGTAGGTCCGACATTCGGCACTGCCCTCAGGCTGAAATCAAAGTGTCAGCTGCATTCCTTCTGGAAGCTCTAAGGGAGAGTCTCTTTCCTTGTTCCAAGCTTTTAGAGTCCTTGACTAATGGCCCCCTTCCTCCATCTTCTAAGCCATCAGCTACTGGTCAAGTCCTTCTCACATGGCATCACTCTGACCCTCTCTTTTGTGCCTCTCTCACATGTGTAAAGACCTTTGTAATTATACTGAATCTGCCTGCATAGCCTCGTCATCTCAAGGTTCTTAATTTAATTACATCTGCAAAGTTCTTAAATGTAAGGTGACATTCACAGGTCCTAAGGATTAGGATGTGAGATTTTTTTGAAAGGGGCATTATTCTACCACCACAATTAGTAGTAGATTTCGATATATTTTTTCATCAGCTCTGTAACCTGAGAGTACTTAGTGTATCACTGAAACTAGCAAGGCTTATTCCATGTTTACAATGGTCATTTGTGGAGGATTCATCTTCCTTCACTTAAATAATGGCATATGAAGGGAATTTCTGTTGTTACTTCAAACATTTCACGCGGTTATTATAGTGCCTTGGAATCTAAAGGGCTATGCGGTATTTATGTCAGACCAAGCATTCGGGGGGTGGAGAGCAGGACATCTGGTGCAGATTCTTCCTAGCTGAAGTGTGTTTTCTCTGGGGATAATCAACTACCATTTAATTGTTTTGCTTCCTTTTGGGGGGGGGGGCGTGTGATCATCCTGTGATGCCCTAAGTCTCCAACCTTCTCATTTGACCTGCTTATACACATATGACAGAAATATCTATATATGACCACACTGACACAGTAAAGCTTTTACATTTTTGTTCAGATTGAATCATTCCATCTGTTACCAGTTAAGCAGTGGAACAACTGTGATGGAAAGCAAACATGTTTTGATGCATTTAATGTGTAAAGTAGGTACCTGTACTCTGCAATGTTGTTGATCAGTAAATGAGCTAGACGGTCTTCGAAACAACACTCAAGTACAACCGTCTTACTTTCCACACCAAGTTTGGCTGTGGCTGAATGAAGGACACCAGCATGGATCTTTGCTTTGCACTTGTAAAACACACTGTTTGCAGAGAGCCAAATATAGCAACAGAGGATTTATTATCTTGCCAAAAAATACAAAATCTGTTCCCCTTTAAACACGACACTCTATCCTTTTCTTGTGGATCTTGCTAAAAGGAAAATAAAACTTTTTAAACAACCCCATTCCTTCTGCTGGAAGTTTCTTAATTTTTTTCAAATGGGTTATGTGTGGTTTTGTGTTTTTATATTTCCTAAAGAAAATGGCTATATGAGAAATACAGCCACTATTAAGCATTTTTCCTACAAAACAAAAAACGAGAAACACACCAAAAAAGCACCAAGCAAAAAAAACCCTAAAAACAAAATATTTCTAAATCAAAGATTAGAATCAATAGTAGTTAAGAATATCACACTTTGGTGGCTTCAAGACAGAGTATCACTGGGTGATGTTCTGTGTTTCATTTTGTATTAAACCAAAAAATAATTAAAAAAAGAAGTTGTCTTCAACCAACCAGTGTTTTCTCTGCCTTAGAACTTGGGTGTTCTCTGAATGTTGTCCGATGCGTAGATGGATTAGTCTAGATTATAAAGTTGGTAACGACAGATAACTCTTCCGCTTGGTCTATGATGTATACACAGAATTTTTAAAACAGTTTTGTAAACATCACCAAGAAAATAAGCTTTCGAGTGACAGCTTTACCAGACATCTTCATGTGGGATTTTAAAACAAACACAAGGCTGTTTGGAAATACTTGGTATATGTAAATATGCAGAATATGCTGAACAGTGCGAACAGCTGTAGGGTGTACTCCCTCATCCTTGAGCAGAATATTTTGGTGGCAGTGGTGGTTGTTTTTTCCATCTTTGTTTCTCATCTCCCTCACCAACCCCCCTTCCATCTCCACCCACTCACCCGTCCACATACAAAAGCACATAACTTAACACACACACACCCCCTTCCACACTGTTTCCAAGAGAATCACTTCAGCAGATTCCCCCTGGAAAAGGTGGGTGGCGCCTTGAAGGACTGTTTGAGTTACACGATGTCATAAAGACTGCGCTTTCCCGAACTTGCTTGCACTTGATCTGACACCAGCCTCGCACAGAGCCCAGACACTCTGCAGGCCAGATTCCATTAAGGCTTGTCATTGCAAGGCGAGGGAATGTCTGGTTGACTGTGGCCTTCCTGCCCTGATGTTCCCAAAGAACAGAGAGTAATCACTTTAAATGTGTGCTATCAGGTTCTGTAACATCAAGGCGCTCATTCATTTATTTAAAAAAAAAAAAAATCCTTTCTGCCTACAGCTTAAAAAAAGGGCTTAAAAAAGGGAGGGAGGACCCAAGAGAAATTAAAAATGAGTCTCTTCTTAACACATTTGGACTGGTTTGGAGACGAGAAAGTGAAAAATGTGAAGTGAGAAACCCTAGGACCTAGGATCAGATCCAGTCATAATTTGTTGATATCATCTAGTCAGTTTCCTTATCAGTAGCATAACGATCAAATAAAATAAATGTAAATTGCTTTGAGAAAATTAATAGTACTGTATAGATACAAAGAGAAGGAACTGATATTTATTAAAACTCCTCTATATCATGAGCATTGCATGAATTTAAAGAATTCTTGCAAATAGCAACATGTAGACAGCATTATTTGGGAGGCAGTGAGCATTATAAAAACCATACCGATTTCATTTTTTTTTAAATTTTATTTATTTATTTGACAGAGATCGCAAGTAGGCAGAGAGACAGGCAGAGAGAGAGGAGGAAGCAGGCTCCCTGCGAAGTAGAGGGCCCGATGCGGGGCTCGATCCCAGGACCCTGGGATCGTGACCTGAGCTGAAGGCAGAGGCTTTAACCCATTGAGCCACCCAGGCGCCCCTGCAGATTTCATTTTTAATGATGCTACTTAGAAGCTGGAAGTCCTTGGACAATTTCCTCAGCCTCTTTAAGTCTCAGTGTGTCCACCTGTCAAATGAAGATATTAAAAGTAACTACTCCAAACAATTGTTACAGCAATTAAATAACATATATAAATCATTTATCACTAAGGAAATAGTATGTTTTTCTTCTTATTAACCTTATTTTTAGTAATTTAGGGAATTTAGGAAATCAGTTAAGTCCTTGCCCAGGGAACTTGACTACAAGTGACAGAGCCAGATTCAAACCCAGATTTAACCAAGGAAAGAGTCTTAGACCACCACACTACCCTTTAAAGTGAAGGTATTTGCAGTGAGACTATTTTAAAAATTTCTTAGCCAACTGGAATAATTCCCATTTTATTCTTCCTCCAAATCCTATGAAAATGGAGCAGTAGAAATCTCTCGGCTCCTGGAACCTCAGAAATTAATGTTTCTCAGCTCCTGGAACCTCAGAACTTACTGTGTGTGTATGTGTATGTAACCTGTTTTTTTTTTTCTCCCATCTACTTTTTCTACAGATCACCTATATAGGCTAATAACATTCATACAAACAAAATGAAGTAATGATTCTAATCTCTTGGGGCTATGGTCTTGAAGTCATATGGATTTTAAATTCTTTAGCCTGAATGCTTAACAGTGGGTATAGTGTCCATGTTGACTACTTGAGATAAGCCAACTACCTTCCTATTAGGCAGTTCCCATTCATAAAAACATGTCTTTAAAAAGCCAACTTTTTCAAGGAAATATTCTCAGATGCAACCCCTGCTTACTGCTCTCTGCTGTATGTTTGGGCCTGTGAAGCTTCTGACCTTGTCTGTTTCCTGGCCCCATGATAATGCCCTTAGACTTATCAGTAGAATTCAACTGCTTTGATGCTGAACTTTTTATTGTGCTTCCCCAAGAAGTTTGTAACTGTTTTGACTTCTTCAGTTCCTCATAATAGGGTCTTTCCTGCCCCAGCCCTGCTGACTCTAGCTCCTGGAGTGAGCCAGGATCCAGCGGTCCTGAAGGCAGAAATGATTAACTTTGGCAAGCTAATCACCCAAGGGCTGATCTAGGATCTGAATCCCATAAAAGTTGCGCAGAGGGGAGCTTTTTAAGAAGAAACAAAAATCATACTAAGTTATGAGAGTGAGTATTTAGAGTATGTATGAGAAATCCCAACAAATTTTGTAAAGGTGATGAACATAAACACAAAATTCAGAAAAATCATGCAAATTTGTATTCACTACCTGCTCAAGCCATATGTATAATATAACATACTACTCTTCCAACAACTGGCACTTTTATCTTTGTTTTATCTTTAGTACATTTCAAACATGTTTCTTTCCTTTCTCCTATTTGGTGGTAGGACAGGTAGGTTCTGTTCATAGAGTAATACGTTCTCAGCCCCTCTTGACACAACATCGTGAGGGGTTGCAGTATTCCTAGACACCATTTGTTCCCTAGGACATGAATACTTAATTATATATGGAGGTATGAATATATCCCGCTGAATGTAAATCCAAACTATATGTATCTGGTAGATAGCTTGATTCTTACCAACCCGCAAAGGAAAGTGTGGTGGAGGGGATATCTGAGTGAAGGAGAGAGTATTTTTATATGCTTGTCATTAAAATAGCTTACCTTTTAAAATTTGCAAAAACTTCTGTCAAGATGAATGTTAGTTAGGATTCATCTCAGAGCTTTGGAAGGTGGTCCGTGCAATAAGGCGCCCAGAAGCTTTATTCTCATTGGCTTAGGACAAATCATGCCTCTTAAATGTGTCTCCCATGGTTTTGTTTTGTTGTTGTTGTTGTTGTTGTTTAAAAAGGTCCTACTTATAAGAGCATTGATATGTGGCTTCACAGTTTTACTTTTCTGGTTCCTGTATGTTACAGTACATTAAACTACAAATCCAAAGATGATAAGAGTTCCATACCAAATAACCAAGATTTAAAAAGGCTTCCTTTTTTTTTTTTTTTAAAGATTTTTTTATTTATTTATCTGTGAGAGAGAGAGGGAGAGCGAGCGAGCACAGGCAGACAGAGAGGCAGGCAGAGGCAGAGGGAGAAGCAGGCTCTCTGCCGAGCAAGGAGCCCGATGCGGGACTCGATCCCAGGACGCTGGGATCATGACCCGAGCTGAAGGCAGCTGCTCAACCAACTGAGCCACCCAGGCTTCCTTCCATTTGAGAGAGGGAGACAGAAGAAAAAGCTGAAATTTTTTGGAAGGAATTTAATATAGACAAGGAGAAAATAGTTTATGAGATGACTGAACTGAAGAATTTATGTGCAAATAACCTGAAGCTAAGAACAGTAAGGAATGAGTTACCTCCTGCAAAAAACAGTCTTGTTTTTCTTTTTTTTTTTTTAATTTTTAATTTTTTATTAACATATAATGTATTATTAGCCCCAGGGGTACAGGTCTGTGAGTTGCCAGGTTTACACACTTCACAGCACAATCTTGTTTTTCTTAAGGATTAAAAAAAGACTATATGGGGCACCTGGGTGGTTCAGTGTGTTAAACCTCTGCCTTTGGCCCAGGTCATGATCTGGGGTCCTGGGATCTAGTCCCACGCCGGACTCTCTGCTCAGCGGGGAGCCTGCTTCCCACCCCCCCACCCCCGCCTGCTGCTCTGCCTGCTTGTGATCTCTCTCCCTCTGTCAAATAAATAAAAAATCTTAAAAAAAAAAAAAAGGCTATATGACGTTTGCAGCTATTCATGATCATGAACCAGAATTATATAACATGTTCAAAAAAATGCAGTCTTATTGTATAATGAAACAAAGAATGCTTTCTTAGATTATCTGAAAAGAAATGGATTTCTGACCTAGATCTGTCATTAACAACACATGTGCTTCTAGAAAAATTACTAAATGTCCTTGGTGTGTGTTCTCATCTATAAAATAATGACATTAAAATGACAGAATCTTTAAGGCTTCTTCTAATTCTAAAAGGGCTGTGATTCTACATATATTTTTGTAAAATAAAACACATTAACCTATTTAGACATCAGAATTAAAATTTTCCTGGAACTAAAATACTTTGGAAAGAATAACCTAATTGGAAAAGATTATTTAACAACTTGTTCAGATGTCAATGTAAGTCTGAGCTATAAAAAAAAAATCCAATCATGACAATGTTGTACAGAGTGTAACAAAGAAAAATTCTGAAGAATCTCTTTGTAACAAATGCCATTGGTATTTATACAATCTGAAATTTAAAAAAAAAAAAAAGGCAAGGGGGAGACAATTCCCTTAGAAATTAGGCATTCTGGAATTTGTATTTCTAACACAGTTTATCCCTCAAGGAGCCAATATTCAAACCTGTGGATAATTTAGACTTTTTTGCTCATCCCATGTGTCTCACGTGCTGGTTTGAATTAGTCAGTTGTGGAAAATAGAAATGTACAAATCAAAAAAAATTCGCTTACAGCATTCTTATTACTAATTATGTCCAACACAAGAGACAAAGTCACAGGCATATACCATTAAAGACATGTTATCTAGCCTTACCCCCTACTCACTTAGCTCTGATTGGTTTAAAAAACAAACTTGTGATGTGTCCAGCTTAGTTTTAACAAACCACGTTGGCTTCTATGATTTCAACTGGAAAACTAATCACTGAGTACATTTCAGTATCAATAAATGTTTGTTGACAAAATCTCCTTGTGTCCGAATTTCGTGTAATTACCTACAGCCATTCACTCTCCATCAGGAAGAACAATTTCCCAACATAATGTGAAATCATTCACCATCTCCCCATGATGCCATGCCTCATGTCAGGTGAAATGAGTTAAATGGACACAGTCTCTGTGCCCTAAGAATATTTTCAACCTCCTTGGTCTGGAAGTACCATTTGTTTGGATCTCAATCACATTGTGTTCTATCAATAATTTAATGATTTGCCAAATTAATCCTATTTTATTTCCTTCATTTCTGTACATAAATGTCTGTTTATCCTCAATTTTTTTGCCCTAGTAAATATCCTAATGCATCGTTGGTCAGTTTTCACCCTCTAATAGCTTTATCATCGGTAGACTGCCCACATGGAGCCTGAGGCACTTCTCACTGGGCAGTGGCTTTTGTTCTGTGTGGACAGTGAGTCTGTTCTGAGGTGGAAAGAAAAATAGTTTCTCCGCCGGAGCAAAAGACTCAGTTCTAGAAAGGGCAACCACATTTGTTTTTTTGCATGTCTTTTTGCGCTCGGATCTCTTCCCAAATCTTCTGATGTTCCAATCAGTATCACAGGGGTATTGACCTCCGGCACTGGCTGGAGATTAAAGCACAGAGCGAGGAGGTGGGGATAAGCCAAGATATTTTACTGCCTCCTGCCGTATGTGCAGTTTGGGCAGCATCTCTGGCAGCAGCTACGTCTCCAGCAATGACTATGGTTCCTCTGTGGCTTCAGCTCCTGCCAGGTTCCCTGGCCCCAGGTTCCTTTAATACTGCTGCTCCTTTTTGCCTCTACATGTGGGAGTGACTTCCTGATATTGTTGTTCTGTGGTTTGCTTCTCCATCTCCTTAGCATTTCTGTTACCTTGTAACCATGTTCCTAAGTTGAATTTGCTATTTTAAGTACTCAGAGTGGTTTTTATTTACTAGTTGGAATGTGACAGGAATACTTTTGCCTATAAGGAATGGTCCCAGGAAACATTTTCAAGAAAAGTTTGTGGCATAGAGTTTACATGTGAGAGCATGAGTGTAGGAATAACCCCCAGGCAGGCAAAAAGAGGGATTTTAGTAATCCACTGGCATCACAACCACCTGAAGTATCAAGAGTCTAAGAAATTAAGTCTCCTAAACTTGGCTGCTGTAGCAGTGACAATGGTTGCAAGTATTATAGAGGTTAGAAAAGTATTTGAGACTATACTGGAGGGCTGCCAAAGGAACGAAAGGAAAGGAAAAAAAAAAGGGAGGGAAGAAGGAAGGAAGAAAAAAAAAAAAGACAACTCAAAGTTTTGAGCTGTTATATCAAAACACAAGTAGAGGGGCGCCTGGGTGACTCAGTGAGTTAAAAACTCTGCCTTCTGCTCAGGTCATGATCTCAGGGTCCTGGGATCGAGCCCCACATCGGGCTCTCTGCTCAGCAGGGAGCCTGCTTCCCCTCTTTCTCTGCCTGCCTCTCTGCCTACGTGCGATCTCTCTCTGTGTGTCAAATAAATAAAAATCTTTAAAGAAAACACACACAAGTAGAAAACCGGAAAACTTCACGACTACTTTAAATGAATGTTTTTATTCAATATAGACACAAAGGGAGGCATGGTTGATGATCAGGACTAAAATCTGATGGTACAGTTTGGATAATTATGAAGCAAAATGGTCAGACAACTTTGACAAGAACGTTCCATTAACCATAGAGGATTTAGTGAGGAAGGAATAATTCCTTTAGATGTCAGCCGAAACATTTAGGTGTTCTCAGATGAAGCTGGAAATTTTGGTCTCCCATGATTAAATAAATTCCATAACTGTATTCTTAAATTCATTTGTTACTTGAAACAACTCCCTCCTTCTTTCTGAGGATACGAGCCTTCTTGCATGCTATACCTGTATCACACCTCATTGCCTCTAGATAATATTCCAATAAGACCCGGGGGAGAATCACTAGTTATCTTGGGAGAAGAGAGTCTACACATCACAAGGATTGAAAGAATTTGCCCATGTTTACCATTTGGAAACTGAGAAGCATGCACATGAGTGGATCCTGGGCATGTTAAACCAAGAAGATGGAACAAAAAAGTTTGGTTGGCTTGATCTGTTGGATCCCGGATTGAATATACTAATTTGACTGGTGGGAAATGGCTCTAATAATTTGCTTGGTTGACTAAGTCATGGATGCCACAAGGGGCTAGGTTTAATGACGTCAAGATGCCAGAACTTCTCTGCAAGTATTTAAAGGAAGGAATCCAACAGAATTACAAATTTGATAATGTTAGAATAAAATTATTACATGCAACTTAATTTCTCTCCTTCCGACAATGTTGCCTAAAAGTTACAGAAAACACTTTTATCCCTGGGGCATTGAGAAATGTGTTATGAGAGAAATAGCAGAATCCTTGAAAATTTGGTGCTGGCTGTCATCTGTAGATTGGGGATGATGGTGGGAGTTGCCACCCTTGACGTAGTCTCCATGATTTTAGTGGGAATTGTAGGATCCCAGAGCTGCGGGGGCCAGGTGGCAGTACTTAACCTCCAGAGATAAGGACAGCTCAATTACCATAACTGGCTGTAGGGATGGACTGCCATTCAGAGTATTTTAACCGCTAGGGATCTGGGGCATGGCTAATAAATTACAGAGTCCCAGCAACAAAATAAATAATCATAAAATACAACTTGATCTATATTACGGGAAATTTGTGGAGCAGAAATCTCATGTGAGTCACTGCCTCAAGTCATGACCTCTTACCCAATTCTTCCACCCCAGCTAGTCTATAAACCTGATCCCCTGGTTGAAGGAAACACCAGGACCCTCTTGAGAATGGCCTTGCAACACTGTCATGTGAACTGATTTTACATGTCTCTCTAAGCATCCCCTGATATGGTATATAGCTATTTTATCTGCCACTCTGCACTAGAGAAAGGAAAAAAAATCCCAGATACTGACCCTGAGTTCACCCTAATCTTTGTGTTCCTGAAAGGTCACTATGGTTCATTGAAACTTACGGAAATTGGCTGGTGAATGGTTTTGGCTCCAGTCTGTCTCAAAGTGGGCCTATAGAATCCATGGGTCCATCCTTTGGTTTTTGTCCCAGGTCCTGATCACATAGTTGGGTTAAGTAGATGAAGAAAATGACAGAATCCCTTCAGTGGTCATTATGACAAGAAGGGCCGCATGTTAGTCCCTGGAATTGTCCATCCGTACCTAAAGAGTAAACCAGAAGCAAAACTCTAACTCTGGAGGAACTATGTCTATCAGCTTCCTCTACACAGAATTAAATGATGGAGGAATAGCAATTTCCAGGATTTCCACATTTAACTCATCCACAAAAAGCAGGCGGGGCCTTGGAGCACTGCTATAGACTGTCATAAACTCAATCAGGTGATGACTCCAATTATAACTACTCTCCCAGGTGTGTATCCTGAGTACAAGAAAGCAAAGAGTCTTTGGAACTCAGGACATAATTATTGATCTGGCTGGCAAAGAGCCTATATTCCTTTTCCTCTCCATAATAATCTGCAAGGATTAAGAGAATTTCACCCATCAGCAACTTCAGAATACTGAATCTATAAATATGTGATATAAGGTATAGAGACTGCTCTATCTTAGGGCTTTTTAATTTTCCTGGCTTCTGTGTATGATAAAGTCCTCAAGTGCTTGACCAGGATGTTCCTCAGCACGTTCCTCTAGTCCATGACAGTGATGCCGATTGAGTCTGGTAAGGAAGAAGCAGCAAGAATAACTTAAAAATCCAGGAAGTTCTCTGTGCAAAGGGAGCAGGAAATAAATGAAAATCCCATCTTCTGCCTTGTCAGCCACATTTCTAAAAGCATAGGGGAAAATTCTAAGCTGAACGGCAGGTTGCTGTAATTTGCACAGTACATCTCTCAGAAGAAAAAATGATTTTGGGGGAGCAAAACTTGTTTTCATAAATACAGATATACAAGTGGACTTACCGTAGTTGTACACTTTGCTTCTTCCTCCAGCACTAGCATCCGTACAATGACAGAGCGCCTCACTGCCTGGGTGGCTCGGTGGGTTGGGCCGCAGCCTTCGGCTCCGGTCATGGTCCCGGGGTTCTGGGATCGAGTCCCACGTCGGGCTCTCCGCTCAGCGGGGAGCCTGCTTCCCTCTCTCTCTCTGCCTGCCTCTCTGCCTACCTGTGATCTTTCTCTGTTAAATAAATAAAAATCTTAAAAAAAAAAAAAAAAAGAAAGATATCCCACAGCTCACAGCTTCTAACTGAGAAACCCATTTCACAGCCAGAGAAGAGGGTGATCCGCATCCATCAAGTGCATTTAATTCAGGCACCGACTGTTCTGGTAGGATAGTGGAACAGCTAACGCTTCCATCTGGGGGTCATCTGGGCAACGTGCTCCAAGGTTGGTTTTGCTGCCTTACAAAGTTTGCTGAACCTGCTTTGAAACTGGAACTAATGCGCCGTGTGACCTTTTCCACTATCCCAAGACCCTAGTGTGGGGACTGAGGGAAGCAGGAGTAAATTCTCTCACCGGTACATTTATAAACCTGATAAGAGACAAATCTAGACGGACCCCAGGCTCCTTTTCTCTTCCTTTTCGGTACCTTAACAGAGAGCTGGTTCATTCGGGGTAAGAGCCCACAGAGAAACAAGAAAGGCTTTAATTTATGTCTGCATCCTGGGCACGCAAGCCCTTCTCGGGGCACTCTGTATGCAGCCCTGAGTCATTTTAATGATTCCTCTGTAACATCGTACGTGGGCCCAGAGATAACTTGATATATTTCTCCTTTCTTAGCCTAGCTAGGTTTTTTCCTATCTCTTCTTAGGCTCACCTATGAATGTGCCATGCAGTGTGGCCTTGGGACTCATGGGCTGTCTTGGCATGATCTCGCTTGCTCTTCCAGCCTTTTATCCTGGCAGGTTTCCTTTGGGAGAACAGTAATCAGGGTGCATCCAGGCCATCTCGACCCAAGATGTGGAGTTCAGGGGACTATATATGCTTCTCACACACATATATGCACACACACACAAACAAATGCTTCTCTAATAAACTCTCTATATACACTATAGGCACATGTGCTCCTCATAGTGTATATTTGTGCCTCCTTTGCAACAAACAATCTACTTGGCAAGTTTTTGCTTTACCATCCTGCAGATTTGAGAGCTGCTTTGCTATGATCTCTAATGAAGGACTAGTTTTACCAGAGGATACAACAGTTGTTTTATTAAACTGGGAATGGAGATGAACACCTGGCTAAATTGGGCTCCTCATGGTTCTGAACCAAGGGGTATGGAGGATGGTTATAAAACCAAGGGGGGAAATAGATTGCTAGTAATTTGTGGTAAGAAGAAATATGTGTGGAATTCAGGGGATTCTTAGGGTAGATCTTATTACTTCCATATTTCAAAATAAGATCGGGAAGATAACGTAAAACCTATAAAGGCAAGTCCCAGAAACTCAGATCCTTCAGAAATGTAGGTTTGATTACCCTTGTAGGTGATAAACCTGACCATCTGGGAGAGGCTGAGGGCACGGAGTAGCATAGTTATACGGGTTAGATAAAATAGCCCTCAAGCACCGAAGACACAGTACCTTTAGCACTTGTTATGCGGGGAGTTTGTGGAGTTACAACTACTCCTGCTCTTTTTTTGGTCCCTGAGGTCAGTTCCCAGGAGAGAAAAATGATTCAGACATAACATTCACAGGAACTCAGGATCTGTAAAATAGGAAAAACTATTTAATTTTCTGCTTCCTTATCTGTCAGACTTGAGAGGGTCAAGGTGGTCACTTTGGCTCAGTCCTTGAAGCAGCTGTGGTTTTTTGTACACCATGTAAGAGGTCTTAAGATCCTAGTGCTTTTATTACTACCATCCTGCATGAATTGGCCCTGCATGGAAAGCTCATTTCTTCTCCTGATTTTCAGGATACCAAATAATTAACTATGTAGATCTGACTCCATTTCATGATTTTGATTCAGCACATGTCATTTTTCCTTATTACAACTTGAATTTTTTTTTTTTTTAAATTAGGATTTGTCCTTCTCATTTAGGCAAAATCTTTCTTGTCTCTCTGGACCAGATTCCCTGACCAACGCTTGTCCCATAAGCAGGACTTCAGCATAAATGAAATTCTCATTTTATTCCCTCGAATAATTTCACACCACGTTTAAAGCAAATAGACATCTTGAATCCAGGTAAGATAGAGTTCTTCAGTATATAAGTACGCAGTTTAAAGTAGACATTCTTATTTTCGCATATGTCTTATCTTACTGTCTCATTGTTATTTTTTAAGGACAGAGACATTAATTGCATTTTAAGATGTCTGTGCATTAAACACTTTGCCTTCATGACTTACTGGCTATGCATGCTTAATACATCTCTCCTAGTTAATAAAGGATTTATGGCCCACATTTTGGAGACACTAAGATGTTATGCACATGAAAACTATTATTTTTTCTGCAGGAAGCATCTTCAAATTGTCCCCAGTTAATGAAGACACCCTGTCTAGAGCTAACCACCTACATTGCTTACAGAAATCATCCTAGCTTTGGATTTCTGAATTTAAAATATGACTTCTTGCTAGTTTTCTTCCTTACAGTCACAGATATTTTATACATGGAAACTCTTTATAGGCCTTTTTTTTTTTTTTAAGATTTTATTAATTTATTTGAGAGAGAGAGAGAACAAGCAGAAAGAGGGGCAGAGGAAGAGGGCCAAGCAAACTCCCCACCTCATGGAGAGCCTTATGTGGGCTGGGCTTGATCGCAAGATCTTGAGATCATGACCCGGGTCAAAGTCAGATGTTTAATCAACTGAGCCACCAAGGTGCCCCACAGATCTCTGAAAATGATTTTTGTACTGTTATCTCAAAGGATTTTTTTTTTCACATGTCTTCATTTAACTTAGCTTTGCATGCACAATCAGAGTTTGAATTGTATTTGTGTGGGAAATTTTATAAAAGAAACATTTCACCTTTTTAAATTGAACATTTCTTGACTGCAAATGACCTTTCCAGTGTCATTATTAACACAGGTAATTTTTTTTTAAAACAACAAACTCTGACCAGCTGCATTATCACAAAGCAAGGTTACATTACTTGAAATGCTTTAAAAAAATTAATCTAGAATGACTTGTTGGAAATATAGATAAGCTTTACAATTTCTAGAAAGTATAAGGGATTCATGTAATTCTGGATTTTTTTCCTCTTAGGTCTAATGTACTTTAAACTTTTAAAGAAATCTACTTTTTGGAGTTTAAAATGGTTTATACATTTGATGAGTGCATACAAGGCGCCCATGGTTGGAGAGTTATGAAACATTATAAAGATTTTGCCAATGATCCAGAATTCTAATATGCCCCAGTCATAGTTCTTAATATCACTAGTATTAGAGTTATAGAAATTATCCTACTGGTACTAGAATATCTCTTCTAAGTTTCATCAGGGATGACTGATACTATTGTTTCAAATTCTAGAACCATTTCAGTATCTCAACATGCTAATAATTAAAGGATACTGTTCTTCAGCTTCTGACACAATCTCTGCAATGATAGTCGAGTGACACCAGAAATGGTATTTCAACTTTTGAAACTATATTTATGAATTTGTACAGATAAAGGAGTTTATCTTAAATATTAAAACATGCTTGTAATTAAAAATGCCAAACCCATTTAATGTATGTTAGTTCCCTAAAATTACTTGAACCTTCTGTAAAGAGTTTCAGAATAAGTTTTATTTGAAGTAAAGAGTATACAGATTCCTTGAACATCAAACTTTATACAAACATATAAATTAACAAAATGTTAAAAAGTAAAAACTCTTTTCAATCTGAGTCATCTCATTGTTTCGTCTTCTCAGCACATATTATGTAGATAATTCATTATATTTTACTTAATGTAATGTTTGTTTGGAGTCTCCAGTTATTTGGGAATGTCTCTGATTATTCTTATTGAAGGGTAAGCATGGTACATCACTGTTTTAAACAGGATAGGAACGGTAGGCTGAAAGTATAATTATAGGACCTCAAAGGCTTAATGTAAAAAAATTTACTCTACACTCAGTATAGAAATTGACAGGGACCTCTATCCACTCTAGAACCCAGAATAAGGAAGGTTTTGCATATTGAAGTTCCAACACTTGGAAACTTTAGTCTTTTCTGTTTCTGTTTTTTATTTTTATTTTATTTTATTTTTTTTGTAGTGGATTCATTTTGGAAGTTAAACATGTTCTTCCTTCTGTTCATATTTAGTTGACTCAAACTATTCTCATGGTCCTATCCAGCTAAACGAACATGGGAAAAGCTGGGCAGGAAATACTTGGTGAACATTTTCTCCACTGTGGCCACCAATGGTAACAAATATGTATTGAGTACCTATAAATATGTAAATCACTGAGCAAAATCCTGAGCACAGAACAATATATCAATCCCCAAATATCCTCTGGAAACCTATAAGCCAACCATGGAAGTATTTCTTCAATAATATAGTCATCCAACTGAAATGATACAACTTCTCCAAAGGATTCCAAAAATCAAGTATTCATTCACATTTGGAAGAAAAAGAATAACCAGTAAAAATAGTGAACTATTGTATTTTTCCTATGGATAGGAACATAGTTATATATTACTATTATATGCATTTATATGTACAATTATTATAATATGCAATTTAAAAATTAATTACAGTTTAAAAATAATGACAGAGAACTTAAATGCCTTACTCAAGAGATACAGCCAATAAATATGGATACAAGGTATAATTCATCTGAGTCTAGACCACAAATTACCCTGCCTTAAGGGCACAACTTAGCAGTTCTCTACCTGCAAAAGAATATTCCAACTGCCGAAATCCAAGGCAAGTCAGGTGGTCACGCACAATGATAGATTTCTCTGGATGTCTGTGTTACTTTTGTTTTTCTGTTTAACCACTGAGATGAATCTTCCTTTGAGCAGCTCATTTTTGTGATACTTTATTAAATTTTTACATTGATGGTGCGTAATTGTTCAGGATTCACAGGGAAACAGAAGCAATAGGGTGTGTGTGTGTGTGTGTGTATGAATTTTATTTTCTTTTTTATCCACTTATTTTCTTGTTCATTCATTCATTTGTTCATTCATTGGGCAAATTCCAAATTGGCAGGGTAGGTTTATAGGTAGGAACCCTACCTGAGGGAGAGGTTGATGTTACAGTTACAATTCTAATTGTATGTTACAGTTAGAATCGGAAGACAGACTGTGGTCAGAATTCCCTCTTCCTTTGGGGATGTCAGTTTTTGTTTTCTGTTTTTTTTTTTTCTCTTCAGATGTATTTGAGTCAGAATAGGAAAGTCATGCTGAGATTACAGTTACCAAACTTCAGGTGCTTAATGCAAGAGACATTTGTTTCAACTGGTTGCTAAGATCCACTAACATTAGGGAGGATAATTTGTTTTACTCAGTCTACTGATTTGAATGTTAATCTCATCTGAAAAATACCTTCACAGCAAAATATAGACTTGTGTTTGACCAGATATCTGGGTTCTCTAGCCTAACAAAGTTGACATATAAAATTCACCATCATAGTTCAGAAAGCTACTGGTAAAATCCTTAGAAAATTATTTAAAGAAATATTTTTTCTTACATATTAATATAATCCTTATTTTTATCATCAGGCTTATAGAATGAATGCATGACACCCAAATGTCTTTCCAGACTTATTTTACATTTAAATATGCTTAAAAAGCACACAATTGGGATATGTGGGTGACACAGTCAGTTGAGCAACTGACTTCTGGTTTTGGCTCAGGTCATGATCTCAGGGTCCTGAGATTGAGCTCCGTGTTGAACTCGGCTCAGCACAGTCTTCTTGACATTCTCTCTCCCTCTCCCCCTTCTGCTTGTGCTCTCTCTTTAGCTCTCTCCCTCTAAAAGAAATAAATACATCTTTTAAAAAAAATAAAATACACAAAAACACACAATTAAACCCAAGTCTATAGGATTTTTACTGAAAATGAGTAGGCCTTACAGTCTTAATTATATTTTCACATACTTTGGCCTTGATTCCGCAAGATTATTTCCCTAGAGAATAATATGCTTCTTTACATAAGGGATTGTGTCTCTTATTGGTAAGCTCCATAGTACTATACACAAAGCAAGTGATTTAAAATATTGCTTTGATATGTTGTAAGTGAAATCTCTCCTATTTCGGAGATTTTTATTTAGAGAGGAATGAAATCATTACAAAAACTTGACTTTTTCAAGAAGAATGACTTATGTGTGACTTAGGCATCAAAAGTACATCTTTGGAAAAATTCAGTGTGAGAAGTATTGAATCAAGCCTCAGGAGGACTGGCATCTCCTTCTGGCTCAGTGACCCAAGTAAAGGACTGACTCCAGGCAGGTCAACCTTTCTTGTACCTAAGACCCCCACCTGGCAAAAGAAAGACTTGGACCAGAAAGCATTAAGGCTCTAAAGATTCTAAGGTTCTATAATTCTTTGAAATACTGTAGGATTTTATTCACATCTTTATTTCTCCTAAATTATCTTGGTTACATTATTCATACTAAGATAATCCCCTTAAAGTATGATGAACATTGAAATAACACCTTGAAATTGTTTTTTGCAATTCTCAGAAGAAAAATTTTGTAGAAAGAATTATATAATTAATAAAGGAAATCCAGATGGCCCATGATAAACAGAAACATTCTGGTGTTGTATCATCCTGTTGTAGTTGAAAGATATTTTGAAAAAGAAAAATAAAAGCAATGAATAATTTTGAAAGAATTAACTTCCTTCAGCATGATGGCTGACATTTCTGATTATTTTCTATGTCATTATGATTGACAGTTTGAATACATCTAAAAGAAATATTAGTAATCCAGCCCCAAATAGTGTAAAAAATCTCCATGTCCAGAATGAGTGTCAAACTCCCAACATAATCCGCAATTACAAGACTCCTGCAAATCACAGTCCCGTCGTTTTTTTTAAATGGGAAATATACAAGCATAGTAATCGCTTCTTTGTAAAATACTTTTTTTTTTTTTTTAAGGGGTCAAATTTAAAACATCTGCAGACAGATGGAAGGGAAACTGGAGTCAGGGCTGTTACCAAAATCTCCTGCAGCTGTCAGGGTGTATTTGAGGCCATCATAAGGGTTCATTAGCAACAGGCGATACTACATCCTGGGAGAAAGAAACAGGACCTGGTGGGAGAGGGATGTCCTTCTCCTGGCTAATTGTTTTGGCTAACGTGAGTGAGGGATGATTAGATTCATCCTTGCAGAATACTGTTCCCCTGGGCCTGGACTGAAGCTTCTACTCGAAATTTTTGGTATACTTTCTGGTCATCAGACCACATGGTAACTTCCAGTCATTCTAGGGAGAACCAACTCAAGCCTCAGGCACTGATTCCTCACACCTCCCACACCCACATTCTTCCTGTTATGATCATCACCCAATTTCTCTTGCTTATTTTAACCTTCGAAGAGAAGGAGAAAAAGAACAAGGAGTTCAGCACACCACAGGACTTGACCGTATTGTGAAATACAAAAAAACTAGCCTGTACAGTAGAAGCAGGGGCCTTCTGGAGATATTGGACCCATTTCATACTGGATACACCATCTGGGCCCTTCTTAGTTTTCATATTCTTCAGGTGATAACCATTTTAACCATTTTTTTTTTAATTTTCTATTTCTTTGTCTCATGAAAACAAATTCAAGATGCTCTTGCTTGGTGTCATAACTTGACAAAATCAAAAACACTAGGTTGCCATCAAAAAGGAAGGGAAAGAGGAAAAGACATGCAAAAGAAATATTTGCTCACAGCAAAAAGAATATTCACCTAACAGCTGTAAGCCCTATTGTAATATAAGCCCATATTTTGTTTTAATTGATGTTTGGGGGTTCTTTCCCTCTTCTCTTATGAACTCTGTAGTTTTTACTAAATAGAAAGATGATTTCATATTGAAATTCTCCACAGTGGCCAAACAGTTCTACTATTGTTTCTCAGGCATGTCACATGACTTTCATAATGTGTGCTCACTACATCCGTTCTGTCAAGAGTACTCTGATATACTTATTTCCCTTGTCTCAATATTACTCATCTTTTAAGACCCTTCCCAGCCATTTTATACTTTGTATGTCACACGTATTACCTGCTACATTTATTAGCCACATAGTAAATCCTGTTTACTATGGGACCATTATCTTTCTGTGCTTGTACAATTTCCCCAAACAGACTCTAAACCCTTAGTGGCCAAGGTCTGTGATACATTTCTTTGTGTTTACCGTATCCTTAAAACATCTTACACAGAGTAGGAATTCATGGGATGATGATAATGGTAATAACCTGAGGTCCCATTTGGAATAGAAAGTGTTTAAACAAATACTTGTGGAGATAATTGCATCATGTAATATTTTTAAGATGTCATAACAAAAATATGTTCAAAGATAAATATTCTGTGGGCTGAAGTTTCACCATTTATCATGACTCAGTAGTATTCAAATTCGCCTTTCATTTAAGGACAAGCCCCTTTCCAATAAGAGGGTGGAGTGCAATGCAGTTCTCATAGTGAGAGGGACAAAGTAGTTTAACCCTTATAACCTTGAGAATTAAACAAGGAATGTTACTGGAAATGCGGGCAGAAAGAAAACAGAAGTCCAAACATGAAATGAAGAGCCTGCAAGTAGAAAATATGTGGTTGGCCTCAAATCAACTCTTGGGCCATCGAGTCCAGATCCATTTCTGTACTAAGGAAGCTATAGCAGAAGGAGATAAGTAGGCTCTTTTCCACCGGGTCAGTTGTGTTGGGAGTAAGTTGTCAATGTTGTTGGCTATCCAAGAACATCATGGATATACTTCAAGCATCAGTCGACCTCATGACTACTAAAACAAAAAGCAGACTAACTATTGATGGAAATGCCGATTGGTTTGCCCTTCCTTTATTCCTGGAAGCAAGATAGACAAGAAACCGCAGGTAACAATACTTACATTCTTTCCATGCCTAGTTATCTTGGCACTTTTTTGATAGCTTTGCATATATTGACCCTCTTAATTCTCACAGTAACCTTAAGAAGTATGTGCTGTGGGGCGCCTGGGTGGCTCAGTGGGTTAAAGCCTCTGCCTTCGGCTCAGGTCATGATCCCAGTGGCCTGGGATCGAGCCCCGCATCGGGCTCTCTGCTCAGCAGGTAGCCTGCTTCCTCCTCTCTGCCTGCCTCTCTGCCTACTTGTAATCTCTGTCTGTCAAATAAATAAATAAAATATTTAAAAAATAATAATAAAAAAATAAATAAATAAATAAAAAAGAAGTATGTGCTGTTACTATCTTGACTGTTCCAAAGGAAAAACGGAGGCATAGGTGTCAAGCAACACGTTCAAGCTTACATATAGCTAGTGAGTGGAAGAAATGGAATTCAAACACATATAGTCTTGCTTGCAAGCGGAAGGTCCACACTAAACCATGTCATTAGGTATTTCAGCTTGTTGTGTGGCAAGTTTTGGGCAAGGATGGGTCACATTCTAAGTTCATAGTTGGTAAAATGGAGTTCTTGCTTGGCAATATGTGAAGTCCTTGGCCATCAGCATGCTGAATACCGGTAATCATGCTTATTCAGGAACAATCCAGAGGGTCATAGTGTCCTCCATATCCCTAGCTTTAGCTATGCTTCGATGTTGTCACGAGGTCTTGTTCTGTCATGGTTCCCTCTTCAAAGCTGGAGTTGCTACATGTTGTCAGTAAAGATGACCTGGAGTTTGTCTTCAGTTTGTGTCACCTGGTTGGCTCTTATAGAGTAGATAGAACACTGAGTACAGGTCGAGTTATATCCCCAGTTGAACAAATTCCATACCTACAATGTTAATAAACACCACACTAATGTTTATTTGATGGTAAAAATACTCATGATATTCATGCAACACGCTTCAGTATTTGTTGAATGTTTAACACAGAACATGAATTATTACATAATTCAAACCAATTTATCTGGACTAAAATTTATATCCTTAAATACTCTTCAGCACTTCAAAACACTACAAGTCTTAGTATTAACCACTGTAGCTCCTGTCTAAGTCAGTGCTTGACATTTATTTCCTCATTTAGCGCTTAGATCAAAGGGGTCTCTATTCCTTCATGCACTGCCTTACGCTTATTTTTCCTACCATCCTTTTGTGAAGAGGTCAGTTTAACTTTCATCTCAAATATAATTACTTTCTTTCAAATATTAAAGATTTCTGTCTACTCCTACTAGGATGCCTCTCTGCAACTTTTTCCCTTTTGCTTCTTCTCCTCCCCCTCCTCCTCCCTCTCCTCTTCCCCTTCCCCCTCCTCCTCCCCTTCCCCCTCCTCCTCCTCCTCCTCCTCCTCCTCCTCCTTCTTCTTCTTCTTCCCATCACTGCTGTTCATCTGCCTTTCCAGTTGCCCCTATTTCTTTTATGATGATTTTTTTTTAGGTTTTCCTATTTCATCCATCCATTGTGAAACTAAATTTCAGGTTTATAGAGCTTCCAGTTCAAGCTGTTACACAGGCCACATGTATTTATTTCACTTCCTGAGAATTCAGTGAAATGAAAATACAGAAGTAGAGATAACAAAGAGGGTATGGTAGAGAAATGGTGGCTCCCAAAGATGTCTCTGTCTTCATTGCCAGAAGTTGTGCATAGATTACATGGCTAAGGAGCATCTACAGATGTGATTAACTTAAGGATCTTAAGACGGGTCAAGTACCCTGAATTATCCAATTGAACCCAATGTAATCACAAGGGTCTCTATAAGAGAAAGGTAGGGAGGGAAGAGTCAGAGAATGTGATGAGGGAAGCATAAATCTGGATGAATCAAGGAAGGGCCATGAGCCATGGCTGACAGGCAGGAAGGCTGGCAGACTCGAGAAGCTGGTAAAAACAAGGCAGTGATGCTTTTTTAGAACATCCAGAACTAAGCAGCTGGGCTGACACCTTGATTTCAGGACCCCTGATCTCCAGAACTGTAAGATAATGACTACTGTTTTAAGCTATCAAGGTTGTGGCGATTTGTTACAGTAGGAGTAAGAAATTAATAATGAGAGGATGAAATAATCAGGGGAAAATAGAATGGGTTTTCCGAAAAGAAAAACAAAACAAAACAAAACAAAACAAATCAGTGTTTCTGAGATTGAATGAATCTCCCTAAGTACAAAACAACATTCAGTGATGGGGTGGGGAGGGGAACGCAGCTAGATACATCACGAAACTTAGAACAAGAGAAGATTTTTAAACTCTGTTGCAGAAGGATTCAAAACGAAACTGAAAGCTAAACTAAATGGCTACCTACAAAGGATCAATTTTAAGAGGGGCATCATAGCTCTCATAAGCATCATTGGACACTAGGTGATAGAATATGCCTTCAAATGTTTAGGATAAATGATTTCAAAAATTGATATCTATCCTCAGGCAAAATATTAAGGTGAGAAGCAAAGGCATTCTGGCAAAGTAAAAATTCAGTTTTCTTCCTTAAATTTGTAACATGTACTCTGGCAATATGAAGCATGGATCTGAAAAAAAAGAAAAACAGGAAATCCAAGAACACATGTACAAGATTCAGAGAGCTAAAGAATATAAATTTCTGAATAATTGCCAAGTGGCAATGTAGAAACTAAGCATTTCAACTTAAAAAAAGGAGTCAGTGAGTTTTGAGAACTTGTTCAAGAAGAAAATGAACACCTTGGGGCTAACGATACAAGGAGGAAACTGGATGGTTTGGAGATATGGTAAATGCCTACTAACTCATAACATCTTATTAAAAAGTACATTGTGCCTTCACAATTCTACCAGTCTTCACTATTTCTTTGCTATTTGACATTTTCTCCCTGATGCATTTGAAGAACTCATAAAAAATTCTGGTTTGGTCACAACAGGAAGCATCAATTAATTGAAAAAAAATTTTTTATATATTAAAAAAGAAAAAAAAGGTGGACATGGATTGAATCCGGGCTCTAATTTTTAGTGACTATTGAATCTGATACTGTTCTTACTGGGTTTAGTTTTTATCCTCTCTAAGCTGGACAAAGACTTCCAATTTATATATAGGTGAAAGAATTTAAATGAGGTAACTTGTAAAAGCCTCCATAATCATATAAGCATTTATTGTGCTTTTTGCCTTCTTATTTACCCTTGGAAGCATAAATTTGAGCTCTTTTACTATCCACTCTCCTTAATAAGATCTTGAGGCCTCACAGTTTATAAGCTTCTACTCCCTCCATTTAGGGTTAAAATTCTCTTCGAAGTCTCTTCAGAAGTTGCTCTTTTGGGGCACCTGGCTGGCTCAGTCAGTGGAATGGGCAACTCTTGACCATGACAGTTGTGAGTTCAAACCCTGTGTTAGGTGTGGAGATAACTTAAAAATAAAATCTTAGGGAAAGAGTGTTTTGTTTGTTTGTTTAAGGAGCCCTCCTATAGCCAAAGTCTAAATTTCAAAAGGAAGCATGGATGAGAGGATTTTTTGCTTTCAAGTAAGAGTATTTCTTTCCCTTATGGCAGTTAAGTAAATACTTGTTTAGGGAATGGGGAAGAGAATTTTAAATTCTTTCACAGGCTTAGTCTTTTTTACACCTACTCCTACTACTTATTGCCCAGGGAGTTTAAAAGAACATGCCTGATAGCATAGTTGCAAAATCTGAAGCAGTCCAAATGATCCAACCATTTTTATAAACTTTTGGTTTTCAGTTCAGACTTCTGGAAATTTCAACATTATTTGCAGTTCTTGGAAATATTTTTTCAGAACAAAACAAAGGAACTGAATTCCTACCAACCAATGATTCTTCAGCCTGCTCTTGTTTAGCTGTTGGGAGGCTTTGTAGTCTTGCATTATCTGACCCCTGAGCAATACACATTTTTTTTTTTTTTGTACTTACTCCATCTTAAGTGCCCAATATAGATTTTTGCAACATGTTTCCTCCATAGGAGGTGTATCTAATGTGATGCCTCAAGTCCTCACAATATCAAAGAGATTTTTGTGATCATAGTTCTATCAGATTTTATTAGTGTATGTATTTCAAATAGACATTTATTTCCAAACAAACCCTGGGATATATATATATTTTTTATACTCTCAGCACTTTGATCTGGTGCTCTGTCTGTGAGAGCTTATGAATAGGCAATGAGGTCAGCATCAACTCTACTGCAATTTTCTGGTGGTCCTGCCCCAAAGTTTCTTCTTCTTTACATTGCTAGATGACCAGGAATATGCAACAAGGGAGAAGAAGTGTCCTCTCTTGCTTCCTTTGCTAGTTCCCAGCCCAAGAGCCCTCTTGAATGCAATAATAATCAAATTATTTTTTAATTTTGAAGAGCCTGAAGAAGGCTTTGCTGCTGGGATTTTTTTTTTTTTTCTTTCATCCTAAAGCATGCATGCACATATATACAGATTCTTCTCTCCTGAGGCAGATAGCACGCTGGAAGAGAGAGTGGATGGACTTTGTTTCCGGTTCGGAGAATGAATAAAGGAAATCAGGGGTGAGGGACCAGAGACCCACAAGCTGAAACAACTGCGGGAAGCAGGGCTGGGGTAGGACAACATGAACTGCAACTGACAGATTTCTGGAGGCTTTGTGTGGTGGGAAAGTCCGAGGAGAGCTAAAACTCTAGGAGTATTTGGTGGGAGATGGGCCCTCAAGAGATTGTGAGATTTACCTCCAGGAGCTTGACCAGATTCCCACAGTAACTATTTAGAAAAATCCCCTCGGGCTTCCTACAGTGGGAGAGGGGGGAAAGGAAGCTTTCGAAATAAACCAGAACACTGTTTTTCTTAACAAGTCCTCGGGGCGAATGCATTAACCAGGTCCTAAACGTTGGGGTATTGTCAAAGCCTAACTGACCTGGGAAAGGGGAATACCCAGCTCCAGCCCCTCTAGTCTTTCATGTGGGAGAAGGGCAGTACTTAACTCAGCCCAGTCTAGTTGCCCTGTTCCACCTGGCTGGGGAGGAAAGCCGGAGAAACTCTTACACGAAGTTCACAGCCCAGAGGCATTCCCTCACTACAAGATTAAGATCCACTCCTAGGAATGTAGAGTTCCCCTTCCCCTACACTTCACCACCACATTACTGAAGGCTTGCTTGCAGCACTTCCTTTTTCTTGTACCTCCTGTCTAGCTCTCAAGAAAAATCACAATCCTACCAAAGGCAGAAAACCCAATGTGAAGAGGGAGAGTAAGCATCAAGACCAGACATAGCAGGACGTTGAAATGGTTAGACCAGAAATGTAAAACAACTGTGATTAATATGCTAAGAGCTCTAATGGGTAAGGTAGACAGCAGCAAGACTAGATGGGCAGTGTAAGCAAAGAAATGGAAATCCTAAAAAAGAACCAAAAAGAAATGCTAGAGAACAAAAACACTGGAATAGGAATGAAAAAAAGCCTTTGATGAACTTAGCAGCAGGCTGGAAAGAGCTGAGGAAAGACTCTCTGACCTAAAGGATTTATCAATAGTATTCTCAAAAACAGATAAGAGAGCAAAAACTGAGAAAAACACACAGAATGTCGGAGGACCATGGGAAAATAAATAACTGAAAAAGATGTACATGTCCTGGGAGTATCAGAAAGAGGAAAAAGAGTAAAGAACAGAAGAAATATTTGAAACAATAATGACTGAGAATTCCCAAAATTAATGTCAGATGTCCAACACCAAACCACAGATTTAGGAAGCTCAGAAAGCACAAAGCAAGATAAATGCAAAAAAAAAAAAAGAAAAGAAAAAAAAAAAAGACAATTACACCTTGGCATATCATTTCCTAATAGGACTTTTTCTTTATCTTTGATTTTCTAAAATGGGTGGGGGAGTGGGGAACAAAGTAGGGAAGGGAGATTTGCAGATTGAGGGGTGGGAAACACCTTTAATTGTAGAGAAACAGGAATTGCATCACATTTCTTCCCAGAAACCAGGGAAACAAGAAGAGAAGTGTTGAGAGGGGGTGGAAAACAAACCAAAGTATAATTCTGTACCCTATGAAAATACCCTTCAAAAGTGACTAAGAAATATTGACTTTCTCAATGGACCAAAAATTGAGGAAATTTGTTGCTAATAGACTTTCTTCACAAGAAATGTAAAACCAAAATTGAGAAAAGGAAAATCCTCAGGTCAGAAACTCAGACCTATGTAGAGAAGAACATTGAGGAGGGAATAAATCAAGGTAAAAGCTTTCATTTTTCTTATTTTTTTTTGTTCTACAGATAGCAGGGTTTTTTTTTTCCCTCAAATTAACAGCAACAATTTTCAGTTACATATGTTTATGTGTGTGTCATACACATACTACGCATGTTTATATGTAAGTGAAATGATACAAGGAATGAGAAGAAGGAATTAGGGTTATTTTATGTTAAGGTACACTCCTCATAAAGTGATAGTGTTATTTTAAAAAAGACTTGAATTACTTGTAAATGTACATTATAAATTTTAGGGCAGCCACTAAAAAAATGTTTAAAAATATGGATATGCTAAGAAAATGGAATAATATAAAATGTTCAATTAAAACTACAAAAGGCAGAAAGAGTAAAAGACAAAGTAAGAACGAAGAACAATGACAACAAATAGAAAGTAGGTCCAACTAACCTCCTACTTCACTTGCTAGGAAATTGGATTTTTCAAAACAAAAGACTGAAGGTGTCAGGATGGCACAGTGACCACTCATAGGTCACTCAAATGTGCCAGACTCAAAGTGGTCAAAACAGAAGAAGGACATGTCCTTCATATACCTTCTTCATGGTGGCTCTTAATTTTGTCTTATTTTGGCTTGGCCTCCTCTGACCTCCCTCTATTTATTGCATATGCCTTAGCACCTCTCTCTCTCTCTCTCTTTTTTCCCTGTCAATCTTGTCTACATCATAGTTGGGCTTTCTACATTCTTCTGAAATCAAAGTTTGAGATTCTGAACTTTGGCTGTGACTCGCCTTCCAGAGCACAGCTTCCACCACCCCACCCCGCCCCAGTTAATTAAGCTTACCCTCACTTTTAGCTGGCTAAGGCATACATTTTTTGTCCATGCATCTTCCTGGCTTCGACACAACTTATCTGGCTAGAGCAAGGATGCTCATAGACCTGGTGTCTTCCAGTTGGTGTCCCTGCAATAGAACTATGGAAGGACCAAGAATGTCAGCCATATTTCTCTCTTACCATATTCTTCCATCTTCTTTACTGGAGTGGGCTACTTATGTTAGCAAAATTTATAGACATAGTAGTTCCACTCGATCTCAACTGAAGGAGTGAGTCACAGTCCTTGAGTTTGGTACTCTTTCAATTATCTAATAGACTTTCCTTATCCTCAGGTCAAACCCAGGGAGGAAATACTGAGACACAAGTCAATTTCCCTCTCTCTCTTTCCCTCCAGTCTCTGACAACCTTCAGGATCAGAGCAAAGTGTTATTTCACTTACCATGGTCCTTACTAACTTCAAGGAAAACATGGTTGCTTTCTATAATTATTGAAAAATACCTAGATCAGCCTTATATATTTTAATGAAAACTCAAGAAATCAAGCCAATCCTATTTTTCTCTGCAGTGACAAAATTTATGATCACAGTCTTATGAAATATTACCAATAGAGTAACTATTATCATCCTCTTTCTCTTAACATTTCTTTGGAAGCACACTCCTGTTCTCCTCCCCCAGTGATGCCTACAGCCTTAGATCTCAGGTCAATCAGGATGATAGTTATATATGCAGAAAAGCTCAATAAAGAATCATATATCAATACTTTTCAAATCATTACCTGCATTGCCATTCTCATTTATCTTCTCTTCTGAATTCAGAGGCTAATTTCAACTACCCTTTTATTTGTTTATTTATTTAAAAGATTTATTTATTTATTTGACAGGCAGAGATCACAAGTAGGCAGAGAGAGAGAGAGGAGGAAGCAGGCCAGATCCCAGGACCCAGGGATCATGACCTGAGCCAAAGGCAGAGGCTTTAACCCTCAACTACCCTTTTTAAAAACTTCTACTGGGAAATCCAATAATTGATGGAAAATCTTTATGTAAACGTTAATTATTTATGTCCTCCTCTACCCCTCAAACTCCCTTGTAAATCTCATTTAATGATATCATTTCTTACTTGATGCCCCATTACAGAAACCACAGTTACTCTTGACTTTATCATTTTCTCCATCTTACCCTCCTCTCTAGTTAAGACATATCTCAGGCATTGGCTCCCGTGTAATCTTTGCAGACTTTTTAGGAAATTGATTGATCTCTCTAAATATAAGCTTCCTTTTTTATTCTTTTTGTACAAACAAGATATGATTATATGGTTCACAGATTTGGGGAGAATAGAGATAATGAATAGATGTAAATTTCTCGGTAAACAGTTGTAATTACTCTTGTTTCTCCCCTCTTAAGCCTCCACAAGCTTCTCCTTTCCTATTGGGTCCTTCTGTATTATGTTCCAGCTTTTAATAAAATATTCAAGTTTCTTCATCTCCTGCCACCATCTTTAACACCTGGAGCACTCCATACCAGAGCCACTCTGAATTTATTTTTTTACTCAGATCATGCCTTGCAATTTCATAAATAGGTGTGCTCTCCATTGTTTGTCTCAGTGTTTCAAATGTATTTCTGCTGTGTTTACTTTGCAGCTCTGCCATTTACTCACCCAGTGACCTTGAGAAGATGTCCTTATCTCTCTGGGCCTCTGTTTCCTAAATTCAGGGTTAGAGATAAAAATGAAACTGAATTAATGGGATCTTTCTGATGATTAAACAAAATAATACACATTGATATTATAAATTGTCTGGCCTATTGTAAGGACCTAGTGAATGTTAGCCACTGATTAAAGATTGTACTATTATTATTATTATTTTAAAGATTTTATTTGTTTGTTTGTTTGACACAGAGAGATCACAAGCAGGCAGAGAGAGAGGAGGAAGCAGGCTCCCCATTGAGCAGAGAGCTTGATGTGGGACTCGATCCCAGGACCCTGAGATCATGACCTGAGCCAAAGGCAGAGGCTTAACCCACTGAGCCACCCAGGTGCCCCTAAAGATAGTACTATTAATCACCATTTATTATTACTGTCATCATCATCATCATCATTAACAGCAGCAGCAGCAACTTCCCAGAGAGCTCTGACCTAATTTTCAAGAGCTGGTTAAAATGTACTCTCCTCTGTAGAGACTGCTCCAAGGAAATCTATTCATTCCATTCATTGTCCCATTGTCATGTGCGATCTTGTGTTCATCTCCTCCAAGCTTCTCAGCATCTTGAAAGCAACGACTGTGATAATCATCTTTATATTTTCAGTACCTGGTCAATGACTGCCAGTAGGTACTCAATAAACAGTTGCTGAAGGAAGAAAAACAAAAACAAAATTTACTGTGCTTTAGTGTGTGACACAGTCTTCTAAGATCTCTTATGTATTAAGTCAGTCAAGTTTCCAACAGCCCTGTTAACTGGCCACTCCTATGGTCACCCCCACTGCACAAGTGAGAAACTGGTAGATGGAGAAGTTGGGTAACTTGGTCACAGCCAGGATTGGAACCTGGGGTGTTTGCCTCCTGATTTTAGGTTTAACCTTAATGCTGCATTGTTTTTCCTGAGCCAAAAGGATGACAAAGCAACCAAGGATGGGATTAGATCCACTCTGTGGGACTGTCTGTTTAACATTCTATAATCCTAGGACTGCTTTTACAGTCTTTGCGTCTAATATATGCAGAAATAATATATTTAAAAATATATTATTTCTTTGGAAATTTTAGAAAAGGTTTTAACTGTTCATATTTATTCACTGGGCATATCTAGTCTGATAAAATGATTATGTTTCATATCAATTAACCACAGCATGCCTACTCACACTCTTACCTACTTATATTTTATTCAACTTCATTTTCTTGAGATAAGTGGTTCAGTTTTAAATAGAATCAATTAGGAGTTACCTTGAATCTAGAATTTTATAATTCCTAAAATTTAAGCTCTAACCATCTTCATCTCCAACAAAAGTTTTACCTCAGGTTTGACTATAATAGGTTTACATATTTAAAAACACATTACATTCAGGTAGGTGTTCCTGGGAAAAGTTGATGTTTAGCAAGGGGCAGACCTTTCTCTGAAGGTTTAACCAGCTGCCTTGCTCTGAGAAGGGACCTAAGGACACTCCATGTTTGACACAAGTATTGTAGAAGTAGTGAGAGTAGACAGATTTTATGGAAAAGTAGGGTGAATGAGATAGGGCGGAAAGAGATGCCAATAAAGAGTGAGTTCCACTGTGGTCCACTAAGGCTCAGTCCTGCCGGGGACCCTTAGAATTGTTTCTTGAAAGATAGGAAGCTGGGGTCTTTATCATAACTCTTGTCTGTTGTTGAGGGTTGTTTCTCAGGGGCGCTAATTATCTTACACATTGTAACCTTCCTGTGTGCACCGAACCAGCTTCTGGAAACTTCCACAGAAGCAGACAAGAGAAGCAGGCCCTTGAGTTGGGATGCTGCCAGAGTGATGGAGTTCCACAAGTGCAGCTGAATTGCAGGTCAGTTCAGGGAAATTTTTTTCTTCTTTAAGATTTTATTTATTTATTTTTCAGAGAAAGAGATTGAGAGAGAGAGAGAGAGTGAGCAAGCAGAGGGAGCAGAAGGCAGAGGGAAAAAACAGGCTCCCCACTGATCCCAGAGCCCTGGGATCATGACCTGAGCCGAAGGCAGATGCTTAACTGACTGAACCACTCAGGTGCCCCGGTCCAGGGAACCTTAACACAGAGCCTCCCATTGTCTGCTGCAGCACCCCTAGTCACTGCTCAGAAAAGTTACTGTCTCACACTAAGTTCACACTTTTAAATAAATCATAAAAATTAGGGCTGGGCTAGAACTATTGAAATAAAGACTATGAAACAGGTTCCTGCTACAGTGGGGAGTCCCAAGTCTGTTACTAATATTCATGATCTCCCTCAACTACCATCCATTCTAGAGTCCCTTCACACTTAGCCAGCCCTCCAGTTGGCATATAAGCTGCTTACCTGATAAAGAAACCTAAACCTTCATGCCTTAGGTGTCTGAGTCTTTGGTTATAGGGTCCCTGATCTGGCATTATTGCTACAAATTCTTTTCTGTTATTATTGAGCATAAAGACATCAACAGAGGGACGCCTGGGTGGCTCAGTTGGTTAAGCGGCTGCCTTCGGTTCAGGTCATGATCCAGCGTCCTGGGATCAAGTCCCACATCGGGCTCCTTGCTTGGCAGGGAACCTGCAACTCCCTCTGCCTCTGCCTGCCACTCTGCTGTGCTCGTGCTCTCTCTCTCCCTCTCTCTCTCTGACAAATAAATAAGTAAAATCTTAAAAAAAAAAAAAAGAAATCAATAGATACTATAGTGACCCTCTACAGGTTCCAATAAATTCCTCTATGCATTTATTATGTAGCAGAGACATTAAGAAATTCACGGCAGAATCAAGGACACTATCAATTTGCTAATTCTTTACTTACTTGCTGGTCTAGAGACATAAGGAACCAAAAATGACTAGGCAAAAGTTAAAGCTTAAGCTTTGGTGGAACCTGCACTACATCACCTAAAAGAAATATTTTCCAACTAGGGTTGAAGACCTTGAACTCTGCAGAGTCTAACGTTGCAGGAGTGAGCAGCACAAGCTCCCCAGTGGGTTACTTGAGGGCAAAGGTGATAGATGTCAGTCCTCTCAATGTTTGTTTTCTGCATCTGTGTATTTTATTTTATTTTATTAAGATTTTATTTATTTGTTTGACATACAGAGATCACAAGTAGGCGGAGAGGTAGGCAGAGAGAGAGGGGGATGCTGAACAGAGAGCCAATGCGGGGCCTGATCCCGGGACCCTGAGATCATGACCTGAGCTGAAGGAAAAGGCTTAACCCTCTGAGCCACCTAGACACCCCTGCATCTGTGTATTTTAGTACTGGGGTCAGTCTTTTTCTTGGTTAGCCATCTCCTAATTTTAAGTGACTTCCACAAGTTCTATAGAACCATATAAAATTGTCCTTGCAATAATGTACAGGGATTAGGGTCACTTTAATTTCAGTACTAAGTAAGACTCTGTTTTCAACACCTCTTGAAAGATCTTGGATGTTCTTCTTTTTACACAATTATTCTGGCACAAGGCCAGAGGTCCTTTAAGGAGAGTTTAGCATAACATCAATTGTATATGCTTTGGGTGGGATAACACAATCTTTCCTCAAGAGAACGGGCTCTCCATTTTGGTCACAGGATCCTGTATCTGAGACTAGCTCAGAGTTGGAAACTGAGCAAAGAATGGTGATTGTTGTTGTTGTAGTTGCTGTATAGGCTAAGAGAAGCCTTGAAATTTCTCTGCGTATCAAGCAACACCCTTGCGGGCTGCTTATTTATTTCACTGCCAGACATACCATAGTCTCATAGCCATCAGAACAGAACACTGTAGGTTAAAGACGTCTTTTGTGCCCTATTAGTATCGCTGTGTTTTATCGTAATTATATTTACTTTGCTTCTGATGAGTAGGTCTTTTGCTTTTGTTGGTCAGGAGCTATCCTCTTCACTGACACTAGGAGCCTCTCTGTCATGAAATCATCATCTCCTGTGATTTTGGTTCTACAGATGACAGTCACACTAAGCTTCTCAAAGATGCCAGTGTTCTCCACACTATCACACACACCTTCCTGGGTACATCAAGTATTACCAGATCCCAGGTTCCTATATATTCAGTATCTTGGCCATATTTTAGCATAGAAGACCCACTATGGCCAAACATATTCTTCCCTGCAGTTTTTCTGCCTTTACTATTAAATCCTATGATGGAATATCAGCAGTGTCTCTTCCCAGTTGTAGGAAATGAAGATCTTTACATAAACAATGAATCTTGGAACACCACATCAAAAACTAATGATGTACTCTATGGTGACTAATATAACACAATTTAAAAAAAGAAAGAAAGAAAGAAAGAAAGAAAGAAAGACAGGGAGGGGCATGGGAAAGTCTTCTGTCTTTCCCAACATTCTCTGAGTTTCTAGGTAGCTGACTTTAGGCTGACATTTTATTTCTCCAAAGTCTCTGATGCAAATAAAAAGTTAGCTATTTCCATGATTTTTAAAACCATCCTTACATTGTCCCCAGTTTAAATATTAGAGCTACTCCATAAGTCAAAGTTGTCTTTCTCTTCTTCCCCAATCCCATTCCAAAGAAGGTGAGACCAGTAATGAATGTGATGCCAAAAGCAGAGCTTCAGACAAGGACTTATTAAAACGTATTTTATTTGAAAGCTGATTCCTTGAGCGAGAAATGAAGGGATAAGGAAAATGACATAGGAAAAGGAAAAAACAAAAAACAAAAAACAACTTACTCCCACTGAGAACAAATTGTGACTAAATCCCACTGAAAGTAGCTAGGACTCATCCCACTGTGAGCCTCAGTCTCCTTACGGGCCGTTGAATGTACCTCTAAATGAAGAACCAGAGCTTGGTCTTTCACCACCAACTCCCGAGCTCCACTGATCAATGGATTTGTCCATGGACATGAATGCATTCCTGGGCTGCTTTTTGCTGGTATCTGAGCCACTGTACCAGAGGAGCAGTGAATGTGGCTGGTGTTGCATCCGGGGTGTACTACGTGTGATGTGCTCTGTCTATGACAAATGCAGGGCCAAGGGCATGTGGCAAAGGGCACAAAGAGAAACGTTTCCATTATATACATGATCTCATTGATACTCACAATGCCCATTTTACAGATGAGAAAATTTATGTCTATGTTTTGAAATGATTGACCTAAGCTCACGTAAGAAGTAAATGGCAGAATGTAGTGAAAGTTGACTAGAAATGAAGACTCCCCAGTCCCCTCCTAGGCTTACTGAATCAGAATGTGCATTTTAACGTGGTTTCCAAGTGTTATACCTGTATACTTAGGTTTGCTAAGTACCAGCTCAGTGTTTTTCTTTCTTAAATGCCAATAGTCATAAATCAAACAAGAAGGTTTTATGTATAATAGCAAGTGCTCCAAAAGGTATATTATTCTTTTCAGTCAAACCAACGTTATATTGCTCCTTTCAGTCAAACAAAGGGATTGATTCTTTTCAAACCTTAATTAGAGTATTTTTCTATGATGGTCTCATTGTAGGTTTTTTTTAAAGAAGTTTTGTGGATTGGGGTTGAGAAAGGTAGAGATATAAACAGTGTGTTACTGTCATAGATAAGCAGTGCCAATCAAAACAAAGAGACAATGGTACACATGCATGGAACTTACAGAAAGCATGAGAGTATATTAGTTTTTTGTTGCTGCTGTAACAAACAAAATCTTCGCTTAAAACAACACATTATTATCATACAGTGATTCCAACTTGGCCAATTTCTCTCCTCTGGGGTTTGACATTTTCAGAAGGCCAAAATAAAGACTTTGGCCAACTTGGTTTTTATCATGAGTTCCTGGGGAGAATCTACAGATCATCTTCAAGTTTCGTAACTTGAAAATATTTTTTATTAATTACTTCTATTAACATATATTATTTGCCACAGGGGTACAGGTCTGTGAAATGTCAGGCTTACACCCTTCAGAGCACTCACTATATCACTTACATTCCCCAATGTCCATAACCCAGCCACCCTCTCCATACCCCCATCAGCAACCCCGGTTTGTTTTGTGAGATTAAGAGTCTCTTATGGTTTGTCTCCCTCCTGATCCCATCTTGTTTCATTTTTTCCTTCCCTACCCCAAACTCCCGACTGCATCTCAAATTAACTTGAAAATATTTTAAGTCAGAAATATGTCAATACACCCAACCTACTGAAATTGCAACTTAGCCTAGCCTATGTTAAACGTGTTCGGAACACTTGCACTAGCCTGCAGTTGGGCAAAATTATCTAACACAGAGCCTATTTTAAAATACAGTGTTGAATATCTCATGTAATTAATTGAATACTCTCTGAGAGCGAAAAACACAGTGACTGGAAGTACATCATTATTTACTCCTGTGAGCGCATGGCTGGATGGGAGCTGCTGCTCATGGCCACTGCCCAGCAACAGGAGAGAGTATCATACTGCATATTGCTTGCCTAGAAACAGATCAAAATTTAAAATTTGAAGTACAGTTTCTACCTTATGTGAATCCCTTTTGAAGTATGGTAAAGTAAGAAAATTGTTAAATTAGATCATCATAAATTTGGGACCATTTGTGTTTTCAAACTCATGCAGGGCTTTGGAAAAATCCAGTTCCTTGTATTTATGGAATTGAGGTTCCTGTATCTTTGCTGGCTGTGTTATTTGGGCTGCTAGTGGCCTTGCCAGGTCCTTCTATCTCAGAGCCAGTAGGGCTTATCAAATATGCTTATGTTTGGAATATCTCTAAATTTCCCTTCTGCCACATATCCCTTACTTTGCATTCTGTCATCTTCTTCTGCTTCTAGCCAGGAAGTGTTCTCTGCTTTTAAAGACTGCCATGATTAGAATGAATATACTTGGATAATCTAGGTTATCATTCATATTTTAAAATCTGTGATCTTAATTACATCAGCAAAGTCTCTTTTGCCATGTAACATAACATATTCATGAGTTCCCAGGATTAGGGGTTGGACTTCTTGGGAGAAACATTCTGCCTACCAGTGACTTAGTAGCAGAGGTAGTTTGGAAATAGGATTTAGAGGGCTATGAATGAGGAGATACATTCATTCTTTCAACAAATATTTGAGTAAATACTGCTTTCTACCATTCTGGTTTAGAACATTTGATTTTGGGCAATAGGATATTCTTGAAGATTACTGAGCAGAAAAGTAGTAGAATAAAAAAAATTCTTTTTTAGAAATATATCCTTTGAATAGACTATGGGGACATACCTGAAGCAGAAGACAGATGAATGATTTTCCCCTTTTTATAATTTTATTTTAAGGGTAGAGTGATAGGCCCATTTTGGAAGCTGGTAATGGAAAATAAAAAGAGGATGCCTTTGAGGAAAGGTGCAAAGTAATCACTGACAAGACTTCATGCTTTGTATAAAAGGGATGAAGGAGATGAGGACCATGAACGATGACGGGTAATTTGAGGAATAGCAAAATGTCCATTAAGGTAATCCTGGTTCAAGAAGAACAAAGCAACAGCCTCAAGTCATTGAAATGCTATGCTCTGTCGGGGACCGCCTCCGGTCGGGAAAGTCCCCGCCATTACAAGATGGCGCTTGGCTCACTGCCAGCAAAATATGCTGCAAGTAAACAAGGAACTTTCTGGTGAAGCTTGCCTAAAGGAGGACATAGTCATTGGCTGTTTTAAATTTAATCAGCATAGTAACAGGTAAATCAGCTGTTTTCTCATTGGCTCTCCCCATTGTTTGGCCCCTTATTGGTCACCTTGTTCACTGATTGGTCATGTAAACATATATAAGTGTGTAGACTAGTGGAAATAAAGAGAGAGAAGATACATCTGAACCGGGGCTTCTTGTCGTCCTTGAAGGTCGAGGGCGACAATGCTCGAACAGAAGTGCCAGGTGAGCCAGCAGCAAACAATGAGAATAAAAGCACCAGTTTTCACATTCCCGCTTCATTGTTCTTTCCTCTATTATTGCAGTCAAGATGGACATTGCCTGTCCTAGGGTGTGTTCTACCATATTGACTCACCCACCAGTGACACTCAACCCAACTATTCAAATTTCATTCTTGCCTATCTACAGGAACAAAATGTCATCTCAGAAAGTGTCTTTGCAACAAATACATAGGCAGAGATTGAAACAAAGCACAGGCCAAAAGTATTAAAAATGACTCAAATTGAGAATACATTTGAACCAATTGAAGATCACAAGTTGTGGTTAAGTTAATCCTAACACTAGAGGAGGGTTGACATTTTTCTTACACATATTCAGATGTTGTCTCCTCTACTACGTGAACCAGAAACATTATGAAGAAATAATGGAATAGACACAGAGTGTGACACATATGGTGGGCATTTGCTAGAACATCTCTGGTTAGGAGACTATTAAAAAAAAAATGAAACTCAGAACTTTTAAGAAATTATTCATTTAAATCTATAGGTTGGCAAATGTTTTATTTTATTGCTTCAGTTCTCCTACTTAAAAATAGTGTTTATTTTTAGATTAACTTAACAGATATAAACACAACAATGTTGAAGGTCATACTATAATCTGAAATGATCTTGAATGTTTTTGGTTTGGCTTCATGAAAAATGCATTGTGCCAAACACTTTTTCTCCTTAATTTTTAAGCCCTTGTGTATTTTTAAAGAAAATGCAATCCACATGTTTCTTATGCATTTGTACTTAACTCATCAAATTCCTCTTGTATAAGAGCGACTTGGAGACCAAAAAGACTTTGGAATTTATTTATTTTCCTTTGAAGCTCTTTTTATTAGGAAAGGAATAACATATTTTAGGAGGTAATTCTTTTTAGATGCCCAGGTGTTCAGTTTTCCAAGTATATAAATAGCATAATCTAGAATATCTACATCTGTCCTCCGATCTTATTTCCCCTTGTCTAGTAATGTAATGGTAATCTTCATCATTTTCATTACAATCAGTTGTGATGATATTGTTGTACTATTTACCATTATTGTTGTCATAAATTTAATAGGATCATTAGTGTTAATGGGTTGTAAAAATATATTTTTATGACCTCTTTATTTACAAAGTATCTTAACCTATTACTAGAAGAGTCAAGTAGGAAAAAGACTTTCAGGCTTTGTAGTATACTCACCTATTTCGTTTTCTCATAGACTGTTAGGAAGAGAGAATTTACCAATTGCTTTATGTTCTCCAAAAAGCTTTCAGTTTATCCATCTTATTTCCACTTTCATGGTTTTAAGTGTGCTATTCTTCTCCCTTAGCTATATCATAGCCTTCTCTATTAAAATTCTTGTACACTAGTTTGACTTTGAAATCTGAATTAAATCTCGCTTCCCTTAAACTGTTTAACCGTGAAGCTGAGTCTGTCCTGCTTATTCCTTTTATGGCTTCTTTACCTGTGGATACTACATTATCTTAATTTGCTTCTTCTTTGAATTATAGCCTATTACAGGACTTGAGGTATTCCTAAGAAATCATGTAGATGTGTGTGCTGAAACCAAAGAGAGCCCCAAGGTCTTTTAAAGGAAGGTCTATGTCTTTTTTTTTTTTTTTTTTTTTTTTGGTCACATCTTCTCATTGTACTTAGTTCTGCTACAATTTATGATCCCAGAAATATGGCTGGTTGGTTGTTAATTTGCATTATTATTATGTGGCATGTGCTACTTGTTTGCTTTATGAAAATAAAATAACAAAATACTAGATAAAAGTGGATTTTGACTCAGTTTCTTTTTGAAATTAGATTTATATGTGTGTAATTTACTGTAATGTGAGGTTTGGCTCTTAAGATATTTTATTAACGAAGTTCTTGAAAACATTTTCCACACAAAAGGAACAAGTGGTGAACAAGACCTTAATGGAAACTGCCAGTTATAAAATACTATTCATTTGCAAAACAGATAGTGATAGACCACAAACAGCAGGGCATTTCTAAGGCTTTGTGCTAGCTGCTGCAGTGAAGAGAGGAAAAAATGACCTCTTGTCTCACACAACTGTCCGTTTTGAGAGTCACAGATGTACACAGTATCAACTCTGTCAAAAGCAACAGGACCAAGGTGGAAAAGTAGAAGCAAGCAACTCAGGCTAGTTTTGGAAGAAACACTTTTGGAGAAATCTCAAAGTTAAGCAGATTGTATAAACTAAGTAATTAACAGGCAAAATAAAAGCCTTTAATAGACACAGAGCACTTACTTGTGCTGGTTACTATTCTAAGCATGTCACAAACATTAACTCACTGAATCTTCCTAACTATCTAAGCACCCTTGTAATCCTAATTTTACATACAAAGAAGTTAAGCAAATTACCCAAAGTCAGGGGTGCCCAAGGTCAGTGGGTATAGCCAGAACTTAAATATAGGCAGTGTCTCTCCAGAGCCCCTGTTCTTAGTCCTATGGGAGACTTGCAATATGAAATTTACATACTCATAAAAGAGCGACACACAGAGCAAGTGGTTTGGCATTGCCTGAGGGCAACTTGAAGCCAAAGTAGTAAATGAGAACAATGTCACATTAAAACACCAGGATTTTATCTTAAATGAATCACTGCAAACATGGGAATGACATGGTTTTATTTCAACAATAGAAAGAACACTCTCCAGCCTCAGAGTATGGGATAGAAAATAGCTGGATTGGACATAGAGCAAGTAGAAGGTATTTACAATAACACGAGTGAGAGAAAAAGTGGAAATAGGTTGGAGGAAACCTGAGGCTCATGAGGGTTATTTTAAGGTAGACATTTGAGGACTGGTAAGCTCTTGGTGTTGGATAAAAGAAAGCCATGTCTGGAGTGATTCCTCTGTTTCTGATGAAGACACAGGGTTTATAGTGATGTTGATTGAGATAGGGAAGGAAAAAAAAAGAACTGAACATTAGAAAATACTCATAATACAACATAGAGAAGAAAAAGTAGAGCTCAGAATTTGTCTACTAAAATTACCTACTAAATTGTCTACTAAAAAATTGTAATTTGTCTACTAAAAAAATTGTCTACTAAATGTCTACTAAAAAATATGTTTATAATATACACACAAAAGCTCTGGTGAGAAGGGGAATAATTATTCATTATAAATGATAAACGTTTTTGGTAGATTTAAAAATTTTTCTCCTGCATTTTCTAAATTTTTTTGCAACCAACATGAATTATAGTTCCATTAAACTAAAAGTAAATGTTACTGGAAATATTCTATTTACTTCTTAAATTTTAACCCCTCCCCAATGAGTGGGGCTCAAACTCACACCTCAAGATCAAGAATCATATGATCCATTGACTAAGACAGGGAGGCATCCCTGTTGCCAGAAGGAAATATTTTAAACAGTGATATTATTTAATGTTAATTGGTACAATCTTCCTGGAAAGTAAAATGAAATACTTACCAAAAGTAGCTCTATCAAACTTGGCTCAGGAATCACCTTCTTAAGCTATTTTAAAATAAGACGTAATTCTCATGTTTATTTATATTTATTGTAATGCCATTTATGATACCAAAAACTTGGCATCAATAGTAAGAGTTGTTGAAATGAAGTACAGTACAAATGTGTGAATGGATATTACACACTTATTAGAACAGTTACAACAATATTGACTCACCAGGGAAAATACTTAGGATATATGAAAATAGCAGGGTGTGAGTTTTTTGTTGCTAGTCACATAAGATATTTCTAAGTAGAAGGGGACACTGGTTTTCTTTAGTGTTTTTCAGAATCTGTACAATGTGCCTACAAATTTGCTTACAATAATATAAGAGTGTTTAGTTTGTAGCCTGAATACAATTACTGATCATTTAATCATTTCAAATGGGCTAATATTTGGATTTTAAGTACACAACCAAAAAGAAGCAGCAAAGTCACCTGGTTTATAAAGCTGACTATGTCAGGGGATGCAGTTGGTCAAAATCATGATTGCATAGGAGAATAAGTATGGAAACCAATGATTATATTAAAAAGCATGGATTTCGGGAGTATTTGAACATAATAAGAGGGATCATAGTTTGAATTCAAACACAAAAATACGAAATTTCAGGTATTGAGAAGATAAAAGGATATTTGTGGGGGCATTATCATTTCGGGATTTGTGAAAAACAATGTTCAGGACACACACAAATATGGCTGCCTCTTCTGCTTGTGTTTTAGGCAGGTGCTGTTTGTGTTATTATACTTGCTTACTTGGATAAATTGAATAGTATTGAGAAATGGTAGAAATAGGATTTGATTTGTATAGAAAAAGTGAATCTTGAAGTGGCCATGTTTCTCCTATGTCCCATGAAAAAGAATAGGATCTGTAGAAAATTCTTTATTTTATTGAACTTTTCCTAGTTTTTGAGGGAAATATAAACATTTTAATTTCACGAAGATAAAAATCATAGGGTATTAAAATAATTGAAATAATTGTATCCATAGGTAAATATCCTTAAATGAATGTAACCAGAGTACTTTTATACTATCCTTTAATATTAACAAAGGTGATACTTACTGAATGAATACTACATGCAAGTACTTTTAATACATTATCATATTTAATCCTCAGAAGAGACAATACTTAAAGATAGCTCAGAAACAGGGCTAGGAGTGTTTACATTGATTTTGTCATGGGTTGCTTGGTTAGTAAGCAACAGATTCACTGGAGAAGTAGGTAGTATTATCTACATTTGATAAATGAGGGAATTAAGTCTGAGAAAGTATAAATAACTGGCCCCAAATCACATTACTGGAGTACAAGTGTTGGAACCAAGATTCATATAGGATTTGGTTTGACCATCTGTGCCCACAATGTTTCCAGTATTCCAGGAAAATAGATAGCACTTCTGTCCTTTAAGGACACTCCTGAGAAGTTGACATAATGCTGAATATTTTCTCTATGCTGATGCCCGTTAAAATATTTCTTGTGCTGCTTTTTCCTTTTGTGGTCATACTTTATATATATATAGCTGTTGAGAATTTAATTTGTATAGTAACTTATCACATGGTCTGTATATCTTTGTACTGCCATGATTTGATTTTGTCACTTTGGATTAAACAGAAAGAATTTTCTTGTAGAGTTAAAAGACTTCTCTTTCCTTCCCCTACATTGTTTCCTTCTTTTTCTTCCTTCTGTTTCTATCCCTTCCTTTCTTCTTTACTACCTTTTTAAAGAAATTTGTCTATAGATTTAAACCTTCTAGGATTGGACAAGGGGAGATTTGATATGGGGGTGGGTGTGAATTTTCATTCTGCATGGTTCTTTATTTTACCACAGGCAGACAAATAATGGAAGCAATTTTTTGCTTCAATGACTTTAACAAAATATTTATGTTGGAACTCATCGTTCTTCAGTTTTGCTTGTTCTTATGAAGTAAGAATCATTATCCTCATTTTTCAGATGAGTAAACTAAAACTCAGATTAAATGGTGAACCTAAAACCATTCAGGAAGGAAACATTCTGGATGTGGATTTCTACCCAGAGCTGCTCAGTCTCAACTCTCATGGTTTCTTTTTTATTCACATAGTATTTTCCTTTATTCTAAAGCATTGGATTATGAGATATCAGGGATGAAAGAATACTTGAGATTCTAATTCCAGTTATGTCAACTTATGTTTTAGAAAACTGTCACCCAGAAGAATTAGACCACTTACTCACAGTCATCGTGTAACCTACTACTACAGTACCAAATTATGATTGTGGTTGTTTTTCTATTTCAGGAACTGATAAATTGGCCCAAATTCGTTGGTTTACTAGGTTTGAATGAAAAGATAGACTCCTGAGATAGGATGATGAATTAGAAGAGGATGAACCATTTGGACTGATGAATATTTTGTGCCAGTAAAAACTGTACCCTGGCTTCAATGTCAAGCATCAAGGTACAAGGATTACAGGTGGACTTTAACTCCCCTTATCTATTTCAGCTAGACCCTTTTGAGTGTGTGAAAAATTCATAAACCATTTGCAATAGATCTTCACAGAGATGAGACCCTTCAAAGACCTTTTTGGTCTCCTGTGGTGTCCTTTACTGTATGTCACATGGTGTTGCTCTGTTCTCTTGTCTCCATTTGGGGTGTATTGTTGATATGTTACTACAACCGGCGCACTGATTGTTGCTTTAATTTTTGTTCTTAGAAGCAGCTTGGTCTTTTGCCAATATTAACAGTGATTTCATCCTTAGGATCCTACACTGCTCCAATATACAGTAATATGAACTGCTGACTCCATTGTGATGAGTCCTTTCTCAATAAGGCCTTTGGGGTTATATTCAATTACAATTTCACTCATAGGATTTTACCACTGTAGGTCAAAATTAGACATCTTGTTTGACTAATTATAAACAACATATTGCTTAGCTTATTTCATACCTTGAATAAAGCTATCTGTGTTAATGGTTGTCTCCCACTGTAGTAGATTGCAAAATTTACTTATAGTGACAGCTTTGTATCTTTTGTACTATACATCTGTTTGGTCTTAGTTTCCCTCTTTTAAAAAAAAAATATTTGAGAGAGTGAGTAAGGGGGGACAGAAAGAGAGGGAGAGAAAGATAATCTCAAGCAGACTCTCTGTTGAGCATAGAGCCTGTGGGACTTGAGGCCAGGACCCTGAGATCATGACCTGAGTGGAAATCAAGAGTTGGAGGTTTAACTCCTTGTTAAACCCCAGTACCCCAGTTTCCTTCTGTTTTTAATGGAGGTAATATCTCTCATAAGATCCCTTATGGGTTTATTTCCAAAATTAAAAGGTCTATTGAATGTGAAGTGGCTGATAAATAATAGCTAATTTTATTAGTAGGTACTATATAAGTGTTTGTTGAACCAAATAAAATTTTCAGGGCCTTAGATTTGCATATAAAGATCAGTATCCTTGCTGTCACTAATTAAAAAAAAAAAAAGGAAAGAAGTGTGAAGAATCTGCAGAGAAACTTTTTCTCTTATTAAAGAAAACATGAGTCTTTGTTACTTCATTTACAGTATAATTTCAATATAAAATCTGTTTAAAGTAGGATCACCAACATGGTGAGTTGTTTTTTTTTTTTACACATACAGTTATAATTTTTTAAAATGTGTTTGAGATCAGGAGATATCTAAATTAAGAATTTGGAATCCCTGAAAATTGGCCTTTACTCCTCAAAGATGGCTCAAAAGCAAAGTGTTTCTTGTGTTAGATGTCAGTTTTCCTTAAACATATTTAAGTGTAGTTAATTACAGAAGTTATTAGGTCTCTTATTACAGAAAAAGATGGATCCAAAGACTTGGATCAAGACACAGGCTGAACCACAGAAGTTTATCAGGGATTAAACTGAAGTCTAATGGATATAATTATGAATACAATTTTGGTTCAGTGAAGGAATGTTAGGTGGTGGGTATACATTGGAAATGGATATATTAATACAAATGAAATTATACTAAGGAATCCCAAAAATATCCCAAGTAGACTTTCTCAATTTAATGTATAAGGCTAATATCCTCTAAAAGAGTAAAAGTGCTGATACAATAGAGTTGATATTCTATAAGATGTTGCAGGATAACCTGAACACATACTCATTATTCAATACATATGTAGGAAATGCTTATTTCATATTATTCAGTTGTCTAAAAAATCTGACCACCATGCCAAAGGAAGAAGAAGAAGGAAGAGGAGGAGGAGGAGGAAGAGAAGAAGGTGGCAAAAATTATATTAATATTCCATTTATTCTGCTTTTCCCATTTGCTAGGCTCTATGTCAAGAACTTCACAAACAATAAAATTGGGCTTTGGTTAATTCTGTATACAATAGGAAAAGGAAATGATTATTCTGATTGTTTAGAGATGAGGAAACTGATGCTCAGGAATGGTAAGTGATTAACTCCAAATCACACATGGAAATGATGTGCTGGTCAGAATTCAAACTGAAGGATGGCAGACTTTGAAGTCTGTCAAGTGTTTGAACCACTTTGGAGTGAGAAGTAATAAAAGCAATAAAAATAACATGACCAAAATTATTTGCCTGAAGGCAGATTTAGGGGATGCAACTCAGAAGTTCGGGTCTTTGATGAACAGTGAAATCCACTTTGGAGTGGAGGTTTAGCATGTAGACTTCAAGGTCTTCCTGTTTCTGATTTGGAACCCTGCCTCCACCACTTGGATACTTGGTGCTGATTTCCTATTTTTTACATGGAGATAATAGTATTTGCCACATAAGGAATTGTGGTAAAGATATTCTCTCTTTGTTTCTGTTTCTTTCTGTGTGTGTGTGTGTGTGTGTGTGTGTATGTTTCTATTATATCTGCGTGTATATATACTCTACATATATACGTGTGTCATATGTAACTCTATCAGGCTATCCAACCATCCATCCATTCATCCATCCATCCATCCATTCTCTATGTGTCTTAGAACAATTCCAGGTAATAGTAAGTGCTGTATATGTGCTAGACATATCATCAAATCATCATCAATGTATCTGAGTCTCACTGCATGTGTTACTTATACAAATGAAGTCCTTCTGTACTTTAGCTCATCATTATTTGAACTACAGCAGTGAGACAGAAATAAAGTTGCTTGAGCCTTGTAGGGAAAAAGGACATTATTTCTAAATATTTCAGTGCAGTGTGATTTTTTTTTTCTTTTCTTTTCTCCCAAACCCTCTGAATTGTCAAATTCCTATGTGAACTAAGTCATTAACATCCTAGGCCCTGATTCAAAGCGCTCACTGAAAAATAATTATAAAAGTTGAACTTTGCTATCCCCAAAAGTACTTTTTCCTATATTGTTAACCTAAAGACACTGCCTCCTGCCTTCTACCACCATCCTGATATCAACTAGTCGAAAGGCAGAGGCAAACTCTCATTAATAGCTTTGGCTATGTGCCACTATATTTGACTTTGTTTCTCTTCTCCAAATAGCACGTATAACTTCGAGAAACTTAAAGGCATGCTTAAAAAATAATGATGTGATGGAGAGCATACCAAATGCTTTTATTGGTTTCATAGTAAAAGTCATTATTTGCCAAGTTTATAGAAGAAAATACTGCAACATAATTTTTGGCCTATTTCTTATATGTAAGTTTTACTTCTTTGTTCCTAGCATCAGAGAATAATATATATCAGAAGTTTTAGAATATGGGCTTACTGCTCAGTTATCATATTGTTTATTATGTTGTGGTTTATTTTTAAAGGAGACACTTGGTTAAGTGTGCTGATTGAAGAAGGCATCATTAATGTATTTTTAGTCAAAAACTCCAATAGGAAGGTAGATAGGCATATCTGAACCTAAAAAATAGGTTAATACTAAAATCAATTTACATCAGTTTACCCCTCCAAAATGATCTTTTTCTTAAAAAAAATAAAAATAGACTAAGTTACTTTCCTTTTCAAAGCTATACTGTGCTAGTTTTGAGTATATTGACCAGTAGTTACATAGACAAAAAAATTTTCTAACGTTCCAACATTGTTAGTTGATTACAATAACACATAACTGCCACTGAAGCCCATTACTACTTAAAAACCATCACTCTTTATTTTCATAGCAGAAAAAAAAGTACCTAACTATGTGATGATCAGAAATTAGTTTCTTGCTGACTGTATTCTAAATTTTATTTTATTTTTCAAGACTGACTAGTTTTGCAACAAAATTGATAGTGTATTTTTTTTTCTTGGTTAACTACTAGAAAGCGAAGTTATTTTTTCTTGAATATCACATTTTCTTCCTTTGTTGAATATCACAATATTTAAGATATTTAGAATTTTTTTCCGGGGGGGAGTATTGTTACTCCAGCATGGAAATAGGTTTACGGTATCTCTGCTGCTGACATATCAACTTGAGACTAAGTTGAAGCATGTGAAATTCCTCTAGTCTTTCTTGGGTAATCCTCAAATTCCTTGGAGTACTTCACATTGTAACAACAAACGTGTGCTGTCCTTTAGGTGTTACTGTCCCATTTGTCTAATTGGTCCCAATATTGTAGCTATCAGATATGCTCCTCTTACTGCCATCTGATCCCATTTATGAGAAGTATCCACCATTTTTTATGTTATGATAACATAAAATGTGTCTTTTCAAGACTGGTTCTTTCAAATGAGCCAGCTATTTCTCCAGTATCATGTCTTCCTGCTCTTCTGCTCTGTGGGAAACATAAATCTATTTTCTTTGTGTGAAGGGTTTCCTCTGAGACATAGAGTATATAGTTCCTACATGCAATGGATTATTCAGGAGTTGAAAATTTACATATTTTGTCAAAGGGATAATAAACATTTATTATAAAGACAAAAGCACACGAAATACGCATACAAACACATATAAGTGTGTGCACACACACGTGCACATATACATATAAGACCACTGATGCTGGTTTGGGTACATGAGACCTTAAAGCAATCTGGAATGATGGCTCCAGTTGGTCATCTGATCTAATGACAGGTGCACACTTTATTTATCTTTATGATCTATAAACTCATCAAGCTAATATACCACTTACTATTCTTGGGAAAGACATGGAAAATTCCAAAGATTTAAAAAGGAACAAGCTACTGGGGGTAGGGATTCCATCTAAATAAGGCAAGCTTCAGAAAATTTTCAACTTTATATTAATAAGGAAAATCTATTAGCAAGGCTCTTTACGATTTACATTTTGTTTATTTGTTTTTTGTTTTTACCATAGCTTGTATCTTCTGATAGTCATTATAAAGTTATGAGTCAAGGAAAGTTGTGGTGGTCTCCATGAAAACACTGGGACCCAGTGTGGTTAAATAAATGGCAACAGGGCACATAGCATTGTATGGCAGAACCAATAAGCATCTAGGCTTTTGCCTCCCAAATCACTCATCTTCAAATCTACAAATCCATAATTTTAAAAAGGAAAGATTTTCTCTCTTTACTACTTATAATACTCAAATGAGCATCCATGGTCTCTCACTTTGGCCTCACTGCCTCACTGGTTTGATTTTACTCACAAACAGCTGAGATGGGCTTAGTTCGCTCGCTCATTTATTCAACAAATATGTAGCTGGACTGAGAGAAATTGATTCCGTTCTGAAGGAAAGTCTTTTCATCTCAATTTATACATTTTTATTGACGTAAATAAATTGCATAGTAAAGTGGTCAATTTATTTGTCTATTTAGACAGCCTACAGGAGGACTATAGATACTAAGAGTATTATAAAATAGAACTGGAGTTTTATATTGACCTCACTGATTCAGTTGTTACGTTAATACACTAATCAAAATAACTTTTAAATTATGTAGTTGTTTCTGTTGCTTTGGACATAATATCACTCTGATGAATGTTGAACTTTGAAAATGGAAGCAACTTATAAAAACAAGGATAATGCAAAAATACAAACATGGCAATACTTTGCCTCTCTTTGTACAGAGAACTGTTACAGTGTTGCTGCTTTTGGCAAGAAACAGTCTGTTCTATGGCCATGATGTAGCTCACGGATACAAAAGCAGCTAAGAGCATCCAAATGACATAATAGGAATACAATTATGACTCTCAGAGAGTCTGGTCCATTGCTAGTCATATCTGAATTGTACAGATTGAAGAAGTAATACAAGCACTTTTTTGGGTAATTTAAATACATGTGTTTTCTACTCATTTCTGGACATTAATGGTTTCAGATTTGTTCCTGAATTAATCATATAGAAATTTTAGTGGTATATTGGCTTACATTAATAAAAGAAGTCTGAAAAAAAAATAAACTGTGTTTTCCTGAAAAAACACTGAACTATCATAAATGAGTAGATCTGTGTCCAGGCAGAGCTGTCTATGCATTTTGGGAAGTGGGAAAACAGACCATAATACTTACCTTATGATAAACAAATCTGGTACTTAAAAATAAGCAAGTTTTGTCTTTATTCTTTAGGCTTTTATATCTCTGGGTAGATGTCCTTAGGACTATGAAAAAGTGAAAGAAATTCTATGTATTTTAAAACATTAAAAGTGAATTATATTGTTATTATACAATACTTCAAAACAACATTGCCAGCCACGTACTTCTGGTTCTAGACATAAAGGAATTCATTTGTTAAAGCAAAAACTCTAAATTGATTACATATAATTTAGGATTAGATTAATGACATATTAATGTATGCACACTAAGGCAGTGAACGTGTTACATCTTACAATGCCAACAAAAATAGCTTCGTTAAAGACCATAGTGTAAGTGGCAACAATTTAGAATCTGTCACATCTGACCCTGTTACTAGTCGAATAGTATTCTTAAACATAACTAGGCCTAACTTAGTAGGAACAATAATTATAATACCTACATCTTAGAGTTGCTGTGAAGTTCATGGTATAATAAAGTAATTGTTCCATGGTATTTAATAAGGGAGAATTGTTTTAAGAAAAACTGTTTTTAACTATAAGCCATCATGCATAAAAACCATTAATGATGTTCCTTAAAATGGAAAATTCAACATGAAAATTAACACTTCCATAAATAGAACTGGAAGTACAAACTTAAGTTCTTTAGGATTTAACCAAAGACTTTCATCGTGCTTGCGTTAAAAAGAAAACAGTGGACTGGAGCTTTTGGCACACTGGGGAGCTAACATACCTATCAAGACTCCTTGGAGATTTGTGAAAGGAAAATATTTTCTGCTGTTTTCAATGAGTATAATCGTCACTCCAACAGTTTTAAAAATAGCCTCTAAATGCTAAGCAGGAACAGTTAAGCACATCCAGTCATTCAGTCATTTTTCTATTCAATAAATATTTTTTAACTGCCTACTATGTGTCAGAAATTGTGCTAGACTCAAGATGAATAACATATGGTCCCAGCCTCAGAGAACATATAATGTTTTCAGAAAGGACTGCCAAGATCATGTCTCCAAAATGCTTGTTCCTTTACATCCACACCTAGCATCAGATCTTTTAAGATATTCATCAAGGTTACAAATTTTCTATTTATTGATTCAATGACCAAACTAAAGCTAAATAATATCTGGATAAAAATGTGCATTTCTGAAGAGATCATAAGAAAGACCTATTTGGGGATCTAGTTATAATGTTTTTCAAAGAAATTTCCTTTAATTTGTACTATAATGAGTCCATACCTTGCATAGTCAGAACAGAAAAAGCACAGCATGTAATACCAATTTAAATAAAATTTCCTAGTCATTCCCCACACACTAAAAGTTAGCAAGCATATTTGCTGATGTGTTCAATTTCTGATTCCACAAGAAAGGCTTTGTTTTAACAAGTTATAAAGAAAAAACAGATATTTTGAAAAGTTTTATCTTGATATTTCTGTCTTATATTTAAGAAATATTTCATGGCTTGTAAATGCTAATGTAAAAATATTCTTACACCTTTAAATAATTTTTGAAATTATCTTGGAAGTTTCTTAAAGTGAATTTTGCTAAACCCAATAGATATTTTTCCTAAAATTATGTCAATTATATCTGTTAGTATATATTTATATACTTGTATTCATGAGGTCAAAATTTACTTAAGTAGTATGACCAGTTGTATATATAAGATTTACACACAATAGACAATTATTTTTTGACATCAGGTTTTTACTTTTCTTAGCAATTTTTCAGTATCTTAATAGTCCATGTGGTTGAACATCAAAATATATGAGATGATTTTGCTTTTTAAAGATGTTCCCTTCCCAACCCTCCATTCCCCACCTCCCACTTTTGGAATATCTTCATGAGGTCCCTGAGCATAGAACATTAATTTTTTAAATTTATTTTTATGTATTTTTTGTGGTGATGGATGTTAACTAAATTTATTGAGGTAATTATTTTGCAATAATATCAAATAAACTAATGCCGAATCATTATGTTGTACACCTGAAAGTGATATAATACACGGCAATTATTTCTTAAAGGAAAACAAACTCTTTTCTTGGAGAGGTCTGTTAAGTATACTGTATCATTAACTGTGGTTCAAGAGAGAAAATTTTTAAGAGAGAGGTTTTCTTTTCTTCTTTTAACTCAAGAAAGTATTTTAGGATAAGAATTCAAAGAGTCTTGCAGGGGAAAAAAAAAATCCCGTAACACATAGGTTATAAAGCAAAAGGAAGGATTTGTCTTTATTTTGTTTTTTTCAAGATTACTTATTTGTTTTTGGGAGAGAGAGAGAGAGCACACACGAGCAAGAGAGGGGAGGGGAAGTGACAGAGGGAGGGAGAGAACCCCAAGCAGATTCCCCGCTAAGCATGGAGCCCAAGGTGGGCTCCCAGGACCCTGAGATCACGACCTGAGCCAAAATCACTTTGTGAACTTCTCTGGGTCAGATTCCCCATTTATAACTAGGGATGACTCCTTCTTCCTTTCCAGGAAAGTATCTTACTTATAGAGTTATCATGAAGATAAAATGAGTTAATACACGAAGAAGCCCTTGGCGTAACACTTCAGGAAGTGTTAGCTCTTATTATCGATGTTCATGAATGTGGCCACCACTCTTAAAAAGCACTTTTGGTTTCTAGAAAATAAAATTTATAAATCCAGTAAGACAGTTAGTGCTATGAGCACTTCCTATGAAAAAATCCTTGTTAGCAAATCATTTCTAGTTAGGCTTATCTAATGCTAAAAGCCGGAGAAAGGAGAAACAATCTGAAAGAAAGCAAACAGGTTAGTTATTTGGCTTTCAAATATTCCCAGATATCTAAACTAGATATTCCTGTGACAGTGAAATCTAGCCGGACAGATATTATTCTCATCTCCAGGTGATTATATGGCTGGACATTTAAATGTCGGGATATCATTTTTTAGGCCTTTCAAGAAAGGAATTAAAGTGGTTATTAATTAATTGCATGACTAATTGGAGACCATGAATGCCCAAAGGGAAGTAGGCCAACAGACCCACCCAATTCAAAGAGAACAGCTTGTGACTATGTTCTCTTACCTTCCTGGCTAACGTCAACCTTCAGAGACATATTTTAAAGAGTGAATGAGACTATTCCTCGAGACCAGCTCAAAAAGAATGGAACGTAGTTTCCTTTCTAAATTTATTTCAACTGGCAATGTCTTGGGCCAGTTTCTGAGTAACTTTTATATACTTAATGAGCAAAAATTCAAGGGGAATTTTTGATTTCCAAGTCAGGCAGCCATAGATCTTCCAGGTTTGTTACCATAAAAATAAATTACAAGACGTTAGGTATTGAGAGAGTCTATCTAATTATATAAGCGCTTGTTATTCCTAGCGTAAAAAAATTTCAAATGGACAACTCTGAAGAAAATACATTGCATCCAGGTGAAAAATGCCCATAGCCATCCTCAGACTCACCTGAATATACAGAAATAAGAATCCTTGTTAAATCTCAAGGGAATTCAAGAAAAGTATAAATCTTGCTCTCCAAACAAACCAAAATTTGGACAAATCAGAGAGCTAACAAAATGGAGCCAAACTGCTCTAAAATTTTACATATTCTCATTTAGGATATCTGTCAAAAGTTGAACTCTTGGTATAACTCCTGGTATTAATGCTCCATGGTCTTGCTGCCTCCATAGCCCTTTTGTCTGGCCAGGTAGACTACAGGACCCCAAGCTGACAGGAGCCTCTCACGCAAGCACATGCCACAGACAGCAGCCCTCAGAGTTGCAAGCAAGTTTAAGTTTCTAATGTGACCTACCCAACCCCCACTGTGATTGACACTTTCCCTTGCCTCTCAGGCCTATCCTTTATGCTCTCCTTAGTTAAGACCCCATGGAGGTTACCAAAACCCTACTCTTTTAGTTTGAATTGACCGATCCCACCTTAGCCCAGGAACTCCAAAGCACTCCACCCACGAACCCTAATAAAAGCATGCGCTCCAGGTCCTGCCTCTCTCTTGGCCTGTACCCTGCCTTGATCTCTCCATGTGACCCCTGAAGGCCTGCTGTGTGCTTCCGCTTGGATCTATGAGGAAAAGATTTCCCTATTTGTAGTTTGTAGCTGAACCATGGCTTGCCATCCAGCATCCTGTGCTCTACTTAATAAATCTTAATTTAACTAAGTCATACCAATATCATAATAAACATTTGGCAACTTAAATATCATAGTTAAAAATTTTTTATATAGAAAATAAGGTTAAAAATATAACGAACTTACAGCTACCGTTAGATCCCAATTATTATAAGTCCTTCAAGTTTTCCCAAATTAAGGATTTCTATGACTAGAGCAGATACTCTAAGTGATCTTGTCTGTCCTACTGAAGTATACCTAGTGAATGAAAATGAATTTTAAAAAATGTACCATTGTTAGAGAATTAGGATAATTTTATTGCTACTTTAGATAAAATTGATTGAATGATTTGCTTGGAATTTAAAGTTAATCTGTCCAACCAGACTTCAGAAGCAAAACCCACAATGATTAGAATGACAGCTCAGAGAGATCAAAAAAACGGCTTGCAAGTTTATTCTGGAGAAAACATGATACAGCTTTTAAGTTAAATAGGGACATCATTATTTTGACATTGCATAGGTATCTTCATTTAATTATTATTATTTTCAGTGGAATGTTAAAAATAAAGAAATCATTATTTAAGAATTAATAGTTAAAGTCAATTTTGAGATGAAAATAAACTATGAAACTTTTTCTGTAAGAGAGATAGCTATAATGCATTAGCTTTTGCTGCATTTCAGATTCCTGTTACCACCTACAATGTGTGAGTAAGTAATGTTTCTCTGACTGGATTTTAATCTAGGAGTTCCAGAATCCCCAGTGGGAAAATGCCATATTCCCATGATACCTACATCATTCTAGGTTTGATCCAAATACTACACACATACACACACACACACACACACACGCAGAAAATCCTATAGAATGATCCAAATGCTTTAGGTGAATTTGCTTTCTTTTTCGGTCATTGTATTTGAGTAAATTTTGTAATTTTTTTAATGGATAATGGACAGATTCAAGATAGCTGCACACTCGGACGCTACCCGCCTGAAGAAGTGGAGTCTCTGTCACCACCTTGAGTCTGGGTGAGTGCTCTGACTGCTTTGGGCAATAACATGCAGCCACAATAACCTTGTGGACAGGGGCTGGGTCTGGACCTTAAGAGGTTAGGAGTATCTACCTCCTGTTTCTTGGAACATTCTCCCGGGCAGCTCTGAGCCACCATATAGGAATTCTGATTACCTGAGACTGTTGTGCTGACTGACACGTTCAACATTCTCCTTGACAACCCCTGACCAAGGTTAGCCTTCGGCCATCCCGCTAAGGCCCCAGATGTATGAATGAAACCACCATGGACCTTCCTGACCAGCCCTGCTACTGAATACCAGAGTGGCTGTTACCAAAACCACATGGAACAGAATAGCCCAGCTAAGCTCTGCCTGAATTATGAACCCATAAAATCGTGAAATATAACTAAAGATAGGCTCTGTGTATCTCCCAGTGCTTTATTTTTATTTTAAAAAAGACCTTATTCATTTATTTGAGAGAGAGTGAGCGAGAGAAAGCACTAGCAGGGTGGGGGGTGGGGGGAGAGGAGCAGAGGAAGAGGGAGAAACAGACTTCCTGCTGAGCAGGCGGGGCTCCATCCCAGGACCCCGGGATCATGACCTGAGTCAAAGGCAGCTTCTTTTTTTTTTTTTTTTTAAGATTTTTATTTATTTATTTGACAGAGAGAGATCACAAGTAGACAGAGAGGCAGGCAGAGAGAGAGGAGGAAGCAGGCTCCCTGCTGAGCAGAGAGCCCGATGCGGGGCTCGATCCCAGGACCCCGAGATCATGGCCGGAGCAGAAGGCAGCGGCTTAATCCACTGAGCCACCCAGGCACCCCAAAGGCAGCTTCTTAACAGACTGAGCCACCCAGGTGTCCCCAGCCAGTGCTTCATTTCAATCATATTTTTAAATTTATTTTTTATTTAAGTGAAGCCAATAAAAACATTTTTGTCAATAACAACTGTATATAGTTGAGGGAACTTACTTGGTTTCCTGTGATAAATAGAACAGAATTCTTGCATAGAGATCTATAATTTTGTCCCCTTAAATTCAGAATAAATATATTGGAGAATGCTAAAAACAAAACCAAAACAGAATAAAAGATGGAAACCTGCTCAGATTTCACCTCTTTGGAGAGGTCTTTCCTGACCAATCTATTTGTGTGTCTTTCATCGATCTCCTTACTCTGCTTATTTTTTCTTCATTATACCTATCATTACTGACATTTTTGCATGTCGCTTTCCTGAGTGTTCTCTCTTTTGTTTCCTGCATAGAAGTGACTGGCATAGAACAGTCTCAACAAGTATTTGCTGTAGAAGTTAAGATTTTGTCTTCTTACCTGAAAATTATAAACTTGGTCTTAATAAGTAAAAGTATGTCACCCCAATATTTTTAAAGAGGAAGGTATTCTGACATTATCTAAAGATAAAAATTTTTATTTTTTTAAAGGAATGATTAACATACACTTAATAATGCCTTTATTTTTAGGGACATATACTTAATATTCATTTATATAGCCAAAGCCATTTAAAGATTAGCTTACTATAAGTATCATATTAAAACTTACACTTCTCTCTGGAGTTAATCAACTAACAATTTTTCTTTGTCTTCCATCGATTTGTGTTTAATTTACATGACAGTAAATTGTATAAGAAATACTGGCCCCAGTATTTCATAGGATTATCTGTATAATTCATGTTCATGAGGGTGTCAAGACGTTTATTTTAGCACATGGGAGTTTACAATGGCATTGAAAGGTCATGTTGATAAAATTAATTGTCCTTTTTGACAAAGGGTGGAAAAAAAAATAGAGAAGGCCTTTAAGTAAAAAGTGAAATTAACTTTAGAATGACAAAACATACAGTGGTTCCCCATTCGGTTTAAATGAACACACTATTATCAATCTTTTCATAAAATCTCAGTGTGGTACCATTTCCCTATTAAATCTTTCTGCAAAGAGAGTGGAGCTATTTTGTATGCTTATCCTTTGTTCTTCTACCACTTTCTCGTTCCCATGTTTACATTACAAGGGGAAGTTAAGAAAATAAAAGAGGAAGCCAACTGAGAAAGGCCACATAGAAGAGTTGAAGCTTCAGGAGTACAGAGCAAGGAGAACAAATCCTCAAGGCATGTTGCTTGCATGACTAACAATACATTTCACTTTTTAAAATTCAGTTAAACGGCATGAGAAGCTACATCATTATTTTCCTGAATTAATTTCTCTCTCCTATGCAACAATGACTGTTCTTCTTATCAACCACTCTCATAATGGGGAGTAAACAACCAACCACCTCAGCAACATATATTATTAAGATTCTTCCTTTTTCAGGCCAGCTGTCCCTGCAATTATATTTTACAAATACAATTCTACACAGCTCCTCTCAGTTGAACACAATAATGTAATTTTACTGAATGACTCTGCAGAAGGCCTAATTATTTCTTGAAGCAGGGCTCCTGATGTTATTTTGCATTTAATTCATGACCACATGCTGAAGGTTATTATCTGTGCAGCAACCAATTGAAATGTTTTCTAAAAAGTATTTCACGTACTTTTTAACCTGTAACTTTTAAAAATAATTGTAACCTGTTTTGTTTCTTGAGCACACCTGAAGGACTCAAATGCAGTAAAGAATTAAATTATTAACCATATATATTGAATTAATTAAAAAGTTTGTACTAATTCTAGTATTATTGAAAGTGTGCCTGTATTATCCAATCAGCTACCCATAGAGTTTATTTTAAGAACAAAATAAACTTGCAGATCTGTGTCAGTGACCATTCATGGAGTCTTTCCTGAAAACATCAATTAAAAATGATCTCTTCTTGAAATATCTAGATCTTATTCAAGTTTCCTTGTGGTATCCATTATATACTATTCATCACATATTTCCCTAAACCGTAGTGTATATATATTATTTTTTTACAATGACACACATAATTATCTGCATATACTTATCTTCACTTGAAATTATATTGATATGAAAATAAATATGAATATTTAATATTAATATTTAATATTGATATGAAAATAAATACAACAAAAAAACACAACAAAAATAATAGTTAACAAGAAACACGTGCTTAATATGTACCAGGAATACAACATCCTTTGGATATGTTATCTCCTTAAATCCTCAGTATGGTCCTGGGTAAAAATCTCATTTTACAGTAAGAATTTCAAAACTTGGAAAGATTTAGTAGCTTGTGAAAAATAGGTAGTAAATGGAGAACACAGGGTTCTGGGTTCTAGTCAAGAGATCAGCTATCTCAGATCTAGTTCATAACACTCTACATGCTGACATATTTTTAGGTTAGGTTTGCAATTACTGAGATATTACTTGTGTGTGTGAGAGGGTGTGTGAGATCTTCTGCAAGATGTGTGTGTGTGTGTGTGTGTGTGTGTGTGTATGATTATAAGGGTAACATCAACATTTCCCAAATGGATGTTGGGTCTTTAAAAACAGGCTAACCCAGCAGTAATAATATTAACAGAGTTCATTTTTATATTCTAGAATAGATGCTGTAATAAAATTTAACTTTCCTATAGATTTCTTTACCTGGGGAAATTAAGTATTGTACATTATTTTCCTATAGATGACAATAAAACTGATTCACTCTCTGATATAGGCCTTTGTTATATTTGAAGGAGAAAACGATGCTGCTCAAGATTGAAGATAAAAATTGTATTTAGAACAAGAAAACAAGAAAAAAATAAGGCTACAAATAGTAGAATAATAGTAAACTTAAAATGCAAACAGGTTTTACAGAAAAAAGAGTATCTTGTAATATAGTTCTGGAACTCCAGCAGATCATTTCCATAATCTAGGCTTATTCTCTGGGTATAGAGGTACATTTGTTGAAACGGCAGTAAAATATACCTATAAACCTCACAAATTCTACCATAGAGGCTTGTCTATAAAAATAATTAGCTTTTAGTCAGCTTTGACTGCAAGAATATATTTATTTATATCACCTAGGAAGCATTTAATTCACATAGAATTTACTCATGTTATGACAAGTGTAATTCCAAACCACGAAGACAGACAAATATCTATGTTAATGCAGTTCACAAAGAAAATATTTTTCTGTTGCATAGAAATATTGTAAGAGACATTTCCTTAGTATTCAAATGATGAAAGTCAGTAGTTATGACATTTGTGATGTTACATACAGATATGTCATTGCAATGTTTTAATTTATCAATAATAACTGTAGAAAACATTATTAATTAATAGTTACTATTTAAAAAATATTAACTGAACTAAATAATACTTGTCAATGAAATTACAATAACAGTGTAAAAATAGATCCTGAAATCTACTTGGCAAAATTATAGCAAATGAAGTGATATGTGATTTCAATAAATACCCTTGGACTACAATGTTATTAACCATGTGATTTATATAGTTATTTCTCTGCTTTATACCCAGGTGGATGAAATGATTAGTACAACTGATGAAGTCATAAAAAGTATGAATATTTAAGGTAAACCTTATCACAAGAGACTGTACTTGTTAAACTCGAGATGCTATGATTGTGAGAAGAAGCATTCTGTGAAAAAAAATGGTAAATGTCTTTTTAGGTCTTAATACATTCAAATAATATATTTTTTAAAGATTTTATTTCTTTATTTGACACAGAGAGATCACAAATAGGCAGAGCAGCAGGCAGAGAGAGAGGGGGAAGCAGGTTCCCCGCTGAGCAGAGAGCAGGATGCTGATGCGGGGCGGGGCTCCATCCCAGGACCCTGAGATCATGACCTGAGCCTAAGACAGAGGCTTAACCCACTGAGCCACCCAGGTGCCCCTTTAAAAATATTTTTAAAGTATTTTAAAGTATTGGAGAAGATAAATAAAATTCAGATATATGACTTTGAACACCCAGAAACAATACGTAATTTAGAATTAGGGAACAGAATGATTCTAGATATAAGACGGTAATGGCCAGTTTATATCATAATAATAAAGAAGTAATAGAATAGTCTTTTAAGTTATTTGTCTGGCTTGACAATGAATGGATTATTCATATTGTGTTTTGGCAAATACAATTGACGACTAATGTGAATGAAAATAGTGTATTTCTATAAAAGAGACAATGCTGTAACATGGTTTCAGCCATGAATTTGGTGCAACAATTTTGTTACATACAAAAAAACCTTTGGTCAGTATAATATACTTAGAATAAAATAAAATATTTGAGTGACTAATCATTAGGTAACATTAAAGGGGAAACATTCAAACAAGCTACCAAAACTGAGAATATGACTTTATGTTAAGACTTCATGAAAAATTCTCCAAAAAAAGAGTGAATTTAGATCATGTTACAAAGAAAACCTCAATGTATTTCCCAGAGAAGAAATTTGAGAACCCATTCTTTCATTAAATCAACAGACTGAGAAATCTTAAAAAAAAACCCAAAAAACAAAAAACCCCCATAAAACTCAACAAGTCAAAAATAAACACAGAAAATGAATAAAGCACAGCAAATATGGGCTAAAAAGTACCATATAAAATAGAAAACAAATTACGATGGCTGATTATTTGGCAACCAACATCATTGTAAAACACATGTCCAAAACTATATCAGAGGCACAAGCATAGGTTCACATATTTTAACAATTATAAATAGAACTGAAAATAATTTAAATAGTTAATAAGCCATACAAGGAACAACAACGGATACCTCCAACAGGTATTTAAAAAATTGAAACAAAAATTACTTTTTAAAGTAGATTTAGTTTTGGGGCTCCTGAGTGGCTCAGTGGGTTAAACCTCTGCCTTTGGCTCAGGTCCTGGTCTCGGGGTCCTGGGATTGAGTCCCACATTGGGCTCTATGCTCAGTGGGGAGCCTGCTTTCCCCCTCTGTCTGCCTCTCTGCCTACTTGTGATCTCTCTCTCCCTGTCAAATAAATAAATTAATAAATTAATTAATTTTAAAAATAAAGTAGGTTAGGTTTGAAAAAGATATTTGAAAAATAATGGAATAGGTGAAAACTCTTCCAGTCTAATCTAGATTCATATCCATCATGAAATATTGATTTCTAAGATTTGTTATAATCTTTCAAATATCCCCGATCTGCTCCTAGAACCAGCCAGCAGCAATAGTCATGTGAGTGACTCTACTTTGGAACTAATTTTTCTAGTCAAGTTGCTTTAGCTGAATCATTTTGAAGAAGAAACAATCTATTCCCACCACGTAATTCTTAAATTGTATAAATGGGAGCAAATAAATAGCTCTTGTTTTTGAAGCCACTGAATTTGGGAGTGAATTGTTATATAGCAATAGATCTTTACTAAAACAGTTTACTCCTTTGGAAGCCCTTTGCAATTATGTTTTTTTCCCAGACACCTTTCTTCTTGCAACTGGTTCTTGGTTTTGACTCTCAAATTCTGTAATTATTGAAATATATAATAAATAAAAACAAATTTAAAAATAGGGAAGTTTTCAATACATGGTTGCATGTATTTATTTATAAGCATTAAAATAATGTTTAAAGGATATTTGATAACACAGAAAAGAAACTCATCTGTTAATATGAAATGAGAACAATTTGATGAAAATGTTTATTTCACCTTCTTGGCCATGCCATGGCTCAGCCAACACCATCTCAATCCAGATCAGCATCTGATCAGCTGAATGTGAGTGGGGAATACACCACCCTGATTCTTCTCACTATTAGTTCATGAAATTATCCTTGACCATTCATGTCTACCCTATCCCATCTCTAGTCCATTTACGCAGTCATCAAATGGCATCATTTCAGACCCTGGAGATTACGCACCTATCCTCACCTGCCATCACAACCTTTGCCCTCTTGCCAACCCCTCGAGCTCACCCTCTCACCTGTCTGAGGAAAGCACTCCCATTCTCTGTCTTGCTCCTGGGCATCACAGTTCTCCCATCTTTCTTACACCACCAGATTTTTGCTTCCCTTTAGATGATTTTAGATAGTATTCAAACAAGAGATTATTTTTTAAAAGAAGAATTGATACCTTATTTTGGCCCTAGTGTCCATCTCTTTCTGAAACACCACTCCACTTTTTTTTGTTGTTGTTTTTGTTTTTGGTTTCTTCCAGCAAAACTTCAAGAATGACCCACATGCACTCACTCTAATTCTTCTGTCCCACTCTCTGTTCACTCCTCTCCACCTGGCTTTCTTCCCTAATGCTCCGTGGAAACAGCTCATTGAGGTCACTGATGCCGTCCTCATTTTAAGTTTAGTCAGTTCCCATTTATTTTCATGCTTGATCTAACAGTGTAATTTCACAGAGTTGAAACTTTCCCCTATTTTGATAGATAAACTCATTTTTCCTCTTCTCTCACTGGTTCCTGGTTCTTCCTTCTCTGTGGCATTTGCCAGTTCATTCTCTTCTCACATTTTTATTTATTTTTATTTTTTTAACAACTTATTATTTTTTTAAGATTTTATTTATTTATTTGGAAGACAGAGATCACAAGTAGGCAGAGAGACAGGCACAGAGAGAGGGAGAAGCAGGCTCCCCGCTGAGCAGAAAGCCCGAGGTGGGGCTTAATCCCAGGACCCTGAGATTATGACCCAAGCCGAAGGCAGAGGCTTTAACACACTGAGCCACCCAGGCGTCCCTCTTCTCAACCTTTTAATATTGAAGAACATCAGTGCTCATTCCTTGGTGTCTTCTGTTCTCTTTCCACTCTACATCTTTGCTGCTTTATGTGGCCTTCTGGGTTTAATAACTTCTTCTCCCTGATGGTCCATGTCCAGACCAGGCTTTTCTTCTGGACCCAACCCCATGCTCAACTTTTCCATTTGAGGGTTTAATGCACATCTCAAACTCAACATATCCAAATCCAATTCCTGGTCTTTATATCCATCCATGGATTTCTAAACCTTAGAATACATAGTTGTCACTTCTATATTCTGTTGCTCTGGTACAGAATGGTTGTACAATCCATAGTTGTTAAACTAAATAATAAATGAATACATGAATCAAACTTCCAGGACACAAACATATATATACATAAGTACCAAACCAAAATGTAGTATATCAGATCAATATCTGAGTAGTACTGACCACAACGGTGAAGGGAATACAAGTGCTAGTATTTGTTTTATTAACATGGTCCACAATTGCTATATACTGCTCTCACAATAGGAGAAAACATTTAAAGTGCAATCCTTCCAGATTTTAGGACACATCAAAGAGGAGGTTGGATAAGTAAGCTAATGAAAGTGCTGCATTAGCAGAACTAAATATTAGAATTTATGATGATAAGATCACCAAGTAAAGTTTCCTTTTGCTCCATCGACAACAAAAGAGCATTTTAACAGAAAGTAATCATATTAAATAAATTTTACTAGGTATTTTTCTCATTTATGAAAAATACAAAAAAGGGTTTTTGCCTTTTATTGCTATACCTGAGATCTAAGGAAGTGACTGGCACCTGGTAATAAGATGGATGGTTTTTCATTACTCACCACGCTATTTTATTTTTTTAGATACATTTATTTATAAGTGGCTGATGTTCACCATTGTATCAGTATATTTTACCTCCCATAGGGTCTCTCCATATCAATATTTGATTAGCAGTAATTTAAATTATCAAGCCAAGTTTCTGTTAAGAATAATATATAATTCAGATATTTGACCTATTCAAATCCTTCCACCAAATTACTTTAGCAAGAAGAAATACAATTTTTCTAGTTGAAAATATGAGCGTTTTAACCATGGTTCAGACAAGGTAGTCAGCTTTTGTTCCATTCTGAGTTATATCTGCTTTGTGTTTGTGCTCATGGAATTAATCAATGGGTACATGGAACAGATAGGGCTAAGGGACTCTAAAATTATAGTCTAGGCTACACTAAAAGCAACTCTTAGTGTTCTGAAACCTGTGTGTGTGTCATTTACATTCCTCATGAAAACGAGAATTGAAAAGTTCTTGTAAAAATAGATCTGATAACATGCACTCCTGTATGCCCAAATTAGGTCTAAAGTCTGTAGGGCTTTGCTTTCTTTCTTAACAAAGGCTGTGGGGTTTCGTGTGCTTTAATGGGTAAGGATATTAGTTTGTACAACAGGCCCATATGAATGCTTGCTTATTTAATTTTAATTTTGCTGTTTCTCTTGGTGGTCATGAAATGAGGCTCTAGTTTTCGGCCAACTGTGTGACCTTAGGTTATTAAAAAGTTCTGTGACTTAGTTTCCTCATTGTAAAGCATACGTTAAAATAGCATTTAATCCATTATCACTATTTTGAGGATTAAATGAAATAATACATGTATGAGACTATGGACTCTGAAAAACAATCTGAGGGGTTTGAAGTGGCGGGGGGGTGGGAGGTTGGGGTACCAGGTGGTGGGTATTAAAGAGGGCACAGCTTGCATGGAGCACTGGGTGTGGTGAAAAAATAATGAATACTGTTTTTCTGAAAATAAATAAATTGGAAAAAAAAAAAAAAAAGAAGTCACATGCCGTCTAAAGAAGCAGAAGTTGCAATTCACCTGATAGGGAATAAATGCTTTCTGAATAAATGATATCCCTTTAATGGAAAAAAAAAAAGAAATAATACATGTAAATTTTGATACATTTCATGAGGCGTGTTCCTAAAAACTATGACATGCAGCTTTAGACATTTTGCCTACATTGGAGTAATTTTCTCTTCCTTCCTTCCTTCCTTCTTTTTCTTTCTTTTTCTTTCTTTCTTTCTTTCTAAGATTTTATTTATTTGAGAGAGAGACAGAGATAGTGAGGGAGAACATGAGCAGGGAGGAGAAGGAGAAGCAGGCACCCCACTGAGCAGGGAACCCAATGAGGGGCCCGGTCCCAGGACCCTGGGATCATGACCTGAACAGAAGGCAGAAGCATAACTGACTGAGCCACCCAGGATTCCCAATTTGCTATTTCTTTTTATGCATATTGTATTAATTTGCCAAGGCTGTCACGATAAAATATTAGACAATAGAAATGTTTTGTTGTTGTTGTTGTTTGTTGTTGTTTTTCATGGTTTTGCCTGCTAGAAGTCCAATACTGAGATGTCAGCAGTTCAGGTTCTCCTGAATCTTCTCTCTTTGGCCTGCAGATGGCTGCCATCTTACTGTGTCCACTGTGTCCTCATGGGGTCTTTTTTTCTTTCTTTCTTTTTTTAAAATTTTTTTTTAAGATTATTTATTTACTTATATGAAAGACAGAGATCACTAGTAGGCAGAGAGGCAAGCAGAGAGGGGTGGGGGGAAGCAGGCTCCCCACTGAGCAGAGAGCCTGATGCAGGGTTCGATCCCAGGACCCTGGGACCATGACCCAAGCCGAAGGCAGAGGCTTTAACTCACGGAGCTACCCAGACACCCCAGGTCTTTTTTGTGTGTGCAAGAAACTCTGTTGTCTCTTTTGAGTGTCCAAATTTTCTCTTTCTTTGGCAGAAGTCAGAAAAGATTGTGGTCTAACATAAAGACCTCATTTTTTACTTAATTTCCTATTTAAAGGCCCAATCTTCAAATGCGGTCATGTTCTAAGGTACTGGAAATTAGAACTCCAACATATGAATTTTGGGGGAAATATAATGCAGCCCATAACACATGTACAAAAATAACACAATTCTCTAGACATTGCCCCCTGGTGTGAAGCTTTTTATAATCTCTATATTATTTAATTATTACAATAGTCCTAATAAAGGGTATATCATTTAATTATTTATGAAGATTCCAAGGCTGAGATATAGGTTATTTTATTTAAAGGGATTAAAAAGATGATAAGGGGGTGCCTTGCTGGCTAGTCAGTGGAGCATGCAACTCTTGATCCTGGGGTTGTGGGTTCAAGCCCACATCGGGTGTAGATATACTTAAAAAAATAAAATCTTAAAAGGAAAATGGGAAAAAAAAAAAAGCTAAGTTTAGAGTCCAGGTTTTGAACCACATCTTCTGTCAGACTCAAAAGCAAGGTCTATCCTATCCCATTGTGTTTTTATCCTAAATTGATCAAGTACTTTTTACTGGTCAGATAAGAGTCACTTGCCAGATAAGTAATGACCATGTTTTTGTAGATGCTTTTTGTTTTTGTTTGCTTTTTACTTGTCTCCATCGGCCAAGCTGTTTTATCAATTTATGTATAGATATAACCCTGTGGAATTTTATTTTCTTTTTACTGGAGTGATTAACTTTTTAAATCTATTAATGATTACCAAAATAAGAATCATTTAGGCTTTCTTACAATGTTTGCTATTTCTTCATTAGACTCCCTGGAACCAGGACTGGGCCATTTTTGCCTAGGTAGCCATTTTTGGAGGGTGGGGAAATGAGATTAAGATTGTCAGGAATTTCTGAAAAATGAGAATAACTCATACAAGTTTATCGAAGAAAAGACTGAATGAGGCATAGAGTTTTGGATTCCACCGCCCTATCTTTGTCATTGCCATCTTCTCCTATTATCAACACTCCTAAATGTAGACTAATTTACAAATAGAATTGTCATTCTGGCCCCCTCCTTTTGTAGAAGCATTTGTTTTGGGGATGAAAATAGAACTAATAAATTAGACCCCCCCTTTTTTTTTCTTTTTTAAAAATGGATTGTAAAGGCAGCACTGATTTTCAAAACACTGATTTCAACAAATAAATGTCATTTCAAGTGACTCATTTGGCAGAACTAGTTTATAAGCCAATCTCTAGTCTGATCTAAATGGATAGTCTCATAAAAACTTAAATTTTGAAATTTTCTTTTCATGCTATTTAGCCTTTTTCCTCCCCTGTGATAACATCCACCGAGCACAGTGGAAAATACAATGATCACAATAACAACAGTTTTTAAAGAGAAGGTACAAAAAACTCCTTTTCTTCCCTCACCATTTTTTCCTCTTTTTTTAAGATTTCTTCTTTACAGACAAATTTCACAACAAAAATAGAATAGTCTCTTTGCTATATCTCTTTATGAACAAGTAACTCCAAGTTTCTAAACTGTGACAATTTATAAATTTGATAATATATGACTTTATATTATTATGCAATCAGGTACAAATTACTTAAAACAGTGAGAGGAATACCAGCTGACTATTCAGCCTATCTTAACAAAATATCATTTTTATTTAAATTGTATCATTTATGGCTTGCTATTTAGAAATTTAGGAAATCACAAAGATTTTTCATATCTGAGCTATAATGTATTCCAGAGATAAGTAATATTACATCCTTAACATTATGTCATCCTCATATAAGACTAGAGTGAGAATTAATTAACATACATATACATATATACAGAAGACCTAGATTAGTGTCAAGTTCACCATAAGTACTATTTATATGAAGATAGTTATTATTATTAGTGTGGGAAGAAGACCCCTTTGTAGTTTTTTAATTTATTGCCTTGGGAAAGATTTATTTTATCATTTATCAGAGAAAAAAGTAAACATAAAAGCTTTGTATATTTATATTCAGTAATAACTTTTAAAAAGGTTTAGGATGCTTATTGTTTATAAATTGAATACTTTCTAAAAGGGAGATGAATCCAAATAGTACTCAAAAAAATAATACGATTTTACTTAGTTTTAAATACATTTAAATACATTGTGTACATTTGTACACAACTTTTTTTTAAAGATTTTTATTTATTTGACAGACAGAGATCACAGGTAGGCAGAGAGGCAGGCAGAGAGAGAGAGAAGGAAGCAGGCTTCCCACTAGGCAGAGATCCCAATGCGGGGCTCCATCCCAGGACCCTGGGATCATGACCTGAGCCGAAAGCAGAGGCTTTAACCCACTGAGCCACCCAGGTGCCCCACATTTGTACATAATTATAATCATGAGACATTTTCATATCAAAATGACAAAATACATCAATCATTAATCTAATATAGAAATATACATAACTCCAGAAAGTATAGGTGAATTTCATTTCTGAGGTTTAACACTGAATTTGAGATGGTTTAAAATTCAGATACCACAAAGTTATATTTTCTATAAGAGAAATAGTAAATTATTTTTGGAGAAATTAATGAGTTTTAATAACACTGATGTTCCTTAACATTTTTTGGCAAAATATACATTTTGATATTAATAACAAAATTAATGGTTTTTTAAAATATTTATTTATTAGAGAGAGAGAGAGCATGAGTGACGGGCCAGAGGAAGAGAGACTCTCAAGGGGTTCCTTCCAGAGTACAGAGCCCAACACAGGGGTTGATCTCATTCCTGAGATCGTGACCTCAGCTGACATCAAAGGTTAGAGGCTTAATTGACCAACCACTCAGGGGCACCAACATCAATCATTTTTGAAATTAAAGTATCACAACATTTCTCAATATGCTTTTTTTTTTTTTTTTAAGATTTTATTTATTTGTCAAAGAGAGAGAGGGAGAGAGAGTGAGCACAGGTAGACAGAATGGCAGGCAGAGGCAGAGGCAGAGGCAGAGGGAGAAGCAGGCTCCCTGCCAAGCAAGGAGCCCGATGTGGGACTCGATCCCAGGATGCTGGGATCATGACCTGAGCCGAAGGCAGCTGCTTAACCAACTGAGCCACCCAGGCGTCCCCATTTCTCAATATTCTATCTTTTCCCTCAACCATCATAGTTAAAATGTTTTAAAGGTAATCTTTCTTTCATTATTTATACCCCTTTAAGAAACAAAATAAAAACAAACTTTGAAAATGAATTGGAAATGCATGTTTAGTGAATCTAAGTTTGCATTTTACATTCTGTTACATCATGGAGTTTGTAATTAGGTGTATTTTATAAAAAAAAAAAAAAAAAAAAGTAACACTCCTTGACTGTGATGCTGAAATAGGATTATCCAAGCAAATGCAATAAATTTTTGAACTTTATCGATCTGAGTTCCCAAAACAAGCCAATAAAAAGGCTCCCAAGTGAAAGACTTTCTAAAGTATGTACCGTGCCTCAATTCTCATAAGTTTTCCTGAATTGGATGTAAAGGGTGATTAATTGAAGTGCTGATTATAAAATGATTTGCAGGTACACAGGTAGATCTAGTTAGCTATTTAAGTCTATGAGTACTTTCCCAATGTATAATAACCATGGGTACAAACTGTCCCCTGAATCCAAGGCAATTCATTTCTACTCTGAAAAATCAATGTGTTTGAGGGGGAAAAATTACTAGTACTGCATTATTTATATTTTCATAAATTCATGTTAAAGTCATAACTAGCACCCAAATTTCATACACACCCTCCCCCACCTTCTTCCTCTTCTTCTTCTCCTTCTGCTTCTTCTTCTTTTGAAGATTGATTCTTACTGATTGATTCTTCTATTGATACTTAGTGAGTGATATGTACAAACCCATTATATGCTAAACTTTTGTTATCTATGGCGATTGGGATTTCTCAGATTGAAGCCAATTTCGCAGATCTGAATTAATATTAAAATTTAGCATGCTTACTACAAAACTTCCTTCCAGATCAAAAGACATAGAAAACTTCCAGGTAGATATCCAAACTGTTATGTCTTCAATCAAAAAAACAAGCATTCTAATAGGGTCTTATGAAAGCTATTCCATTTCCATTTTATTCAATTTTGTCTTTGAACTAATATCCTGTTCATGTTAAAATAAAATGGGCAAGTACTTGAATTTATGTGGGCTGCGTCTCTGGGTAGTTATCTCTATAGTTAAAATTATTGTCCTTAGAATTAGGGAAAATCAGAAAGCTTCCTTCTCAGACTATGCAAATAATAAATTTGTGTTAAATGTCTAAATAAAATGCATTTTTGAGGCAAAATTCAAACTTTTATAAAACAAGAATGTAGTACTTCTAGATGTCTTTAATAAAAGGTCTACCTACATTTGCAAATCTCATCATGTCAAGTAAAGGAGTGAACCAGAAGTTGAGCAAAAAGTAACATGGGTATAACTTTTTTTAAAAAAGGAAGAATGAGGAATGTACCCCCTTGTTCTTCTTAGAAGGCAAATGTACTCTAAGGCAGCAATATTATGAACAGCTGTTAGCCACCATGCTCAAATTGGCTGTGAATATTTGAAATAGTTGTCCATGGTAATAGGAAATTCATGGTTATTTTACACCTTTAAAGAAGCTTTAGTTCCAGCCTATCAAAGCTCATTCTTTCCTGGAGGAAGCTCAGAATTACACGGTTTCCACATCTGTGGAGCATGTTGTGCTTCTCAATCATCTAGCTGCACTAAGACAGGCACAAGAAGACCACTGTTTTCAGATATTTTCTTAAGCCATGTTTGTTTTCAACAGGACAGGGGCGGGGAGGGCAGGAGAAACAAAGCGTGCCCCACAGTCACTGGATCACAATCCAGTTTTCAGCCACGTAAAATTGATAGTGGAACCATGAACCAGAAACTTTCCTTTGACTGTCTTAACTAGCTTGACCTACTAGAAAAGGAAATTCCCTGCATTTTCCTATCATCAAGACCTTCTTGGTGTTTTTTATAATTACAACCTCTCTTAGATCTTTATAGAGGGAAATATTATTCAGTGATGGCGTGGGATCCTCATTTTATTATAAAATACTAACATCAGTCAAATTTTACCAAGAAGTTTTCTTAGAAAAAAACCCTGTTATTAGTTAAATGATTTTTTTTCTGATTTTTTAATTTCAAAATATTAGAAAACAAGAAATGGTATATAAGAGATTTTGCATAATTCCTGAGAATATCTTAGTATCAGACATAAAAGCTATTATATGAGAAAAATCATGAAAAGCGGGTGGCTCAGTGGGCTAAGCCACTGCACTCAGCTCAGGTCATGGTCTCAGGGTCCTGGGATCGAGGCCCGCATCGGGCTCTCTGCTCAGCAGGGAGCCTGCTCCCCACCCGCTCTGCCTGCCTCTCTGCCTACTTGTGATCTCTCTCTCTCTCTCTGTCAAATAAATAAATAAATAAAATCTTAAAAAAAATCATTAAAAGCCACTTTAAAAGTCTCTTAAAAATAATGGTTTATTCTAAGTTGGGGGTTTTTGTTTCTTTTCTTTTTCTTTCTTTCTTTTTTTTTTTTTTTTTTTTTACAATTTCCACAATGAATTTTCATCTGTTTATGATTAGAAAAACTAATGAAAAGGACATACAAGATCCAGCTTCAGGTACAAATGAACACTATTCTAACCAAATTTCTCAGAGGCAATCATCTTTTACTTCAGTAGTCACTGACATTTTCTCCAGAAGACCAAATTCCTTTTTGGTTAATTGAACTTCATCAAGTGGAATGGGCAAGAAGAAACTGAGGGTGTATTTGCTATTTTTGACATACCTTTCACCAGCTCTATATGCTACTGGATCAGGGTACACTGGAGTTGGATGGATATGACTAACCCAAATTTTATGAGAATAATTGAATCTGGGTTGAAAAAAAAAAAACCAAAAAACCTTTGAAAACCAACCACAAGATCGACAGAAAAATGTTTCCTATCCATCAAAACTTGTTTCCCAAGCATGTTTTACGATATATGCAGCATCAATTCATTTCTCTTTAATATGAATTTTTGAACACATTGGATAAATCAAACTCAGGCATATAACAGAGAGGAAAATATAAAGAAATTTACAATAAAGCAAAAAGAGAACAGGGAGAAAAATTTACACTATAAAGTACAAGTGCACAATTCTTTTTTAATAAATCACTGGCAAATTGTCATTTATCTAATAAGAGTAGTTCTTCATTATTTGGATTGCGTCTACATGATAGCTTCACCAGAAGGGAAGGGCCTTTTGATGGTGACTTGGTGATTATTAAAACAAACAAACAAACAAACAAACAAAACCTCCTCAACACAATTTCATCAAAATCAGAATCTGCTGAATGTTAAGATGGGGAATTCCACTGTTAATCATTTCCCTAAGAACTTCAGGAGACATAAGTTCACTGATGGGAAAAAGATAAATGTGCAGAACAGGATGTTGGCAGAGCTCCTTTCCATACCAGTTTTGTGCAGGTACAGTTAGGGGTCTGGACCTTCTTGTCTCTAGCTCTTGATTTTAAATCCACACATACTTTTCTTCCTTCTTTAAGCTCATCTTGTAATTCCTTTTATTATTTTACTGATCAGTGTTTGGTTGTCCCTTGCCGGTTTTTTATGGCCTAATTTTGACCCCTTACCCTTACCTCCAAACTAGACAATATCTTTGCTGAAGGTAAGAATCATTTTAAAAGCTCAGGGTTGGGTATCAAGTGGCCAGGTCTCATAATTCTTACCTGATTTTCTGAGCTTTAACTTTAGTTTGACTAATTGGCTTTGATATCTTGTGTCTCTCCCAATTTCTTCCCCTGTTCTTCTCTTTTCCCCTTGGATTTGAATCTCCATGTTTTCAGCCCTAGGTTTATACATTTAAGCTCTACTGCCGAGCACTCTGTTGGTTCACTGTTCAATCCGAAGGAGTGGACCGCTTAGCAATTGATTTCTGTGACTTTATGTCTTAGGAGTACCATTCCTTGTCCTCTGTCCAGTTTCTCTCTTACATAGGTTTTTGCATTTATTTCCATCTTATTAAGAAAGTATTTGTTAAGGTAATCAATGGAAGAAAACATTAAGAAAAATCCAATAAACTATAAATTAACCTTAAAAAAAAAAAAACACAATTTGCTGTCCATACTCTACTTGGAATTGAGGGGGAGAAAAAGTGTTTTCATTTTAAAAATCCCCCCAAGTACCTTTTCTCATCCTGGAAACTGTTCAGCTGCTGCAAAACAGATGAAAAATCTCCAAGATTTTTTTTTTAAGATTTTATTTATTTATTTGACAGAGATCACAAGTAGGCAGAGAGGCAGGCAGAGAGAGAGGAGGAAGCAGGCTCCCTGCTGAGCAGAGAGTCCAATGTGGGGCTCCATCCCAGGACCCTGAGATCATGACCTGAGCAGAAGGCAGGCACTTAACTGAGCCACCCAGGTGCCCTGAAAAATCTCCCAAGATTTTGAAGAAAATGGTTAGTGTTTGCAGCTCAAGTTATCCAGAACATTCATATGTTAAATATTCTGTTTCAAACATATTACTATATTAGTCAGGCAGTTTAAACAAAATCTATATAAAATATGCCATTCAATTAAAAAAAAAAAAACAAAAACTCTCAGACATCCATTGAGAGAGCTAGGCAAGTTACCATGGTGCCTGCCTATATCACGCAATTAATGGAGCAAGAGGGGGCACCTGGGTGGCTCAGTCAGTTAAACATCTGCCTTCTTCTTAGGTCAGGTCATGATTCTGGAGTTGAGTGGGATCCCTGCCTCAGGCTCTTTGGTCAACAAGAAGTCTGATTCTCCCTGTGCCCCTACCCCTGCTTATGCTCTCTCACTCTCTCTCAAATAAATAAATAAAATCTTAAAAAAAAAAAAAAAGGGACAAGAGATCAGGTATTTTACAAATCTAAACCGCCCCCCTCATGATGGAACTAATGACACAACCTGTCACATAGATCTGTCACATAGTTCAACAAGTGACATTTATTAATCACTTAGTACAACCCACCACACAGAACAACTGTTATGCAATGCAGCCTATCACAGAGAAAAACCTGCCACACAGACAACCAAGAAAGCAATTATTAGATTCTAAGGATATTATAATCTTGTTCAATAAAAACAGGTTCCCTTTTCCTATAATGCCACCATTTGAATAACTGTTTATCTAATCATTTGGGTTACTGTAACAAAATACCATAGACCAGGTAGGTTATTAACTGCAGAAATTTATTTCTCACAGTTCCGGAGGCTAAAAATTATAGGGTCAAGGTGCTGACAGATGTATTGTTTGCTGTCTAGACGGCTGTCTTTTCAATGCAATCTAACATGGCAGAAAGGGTTAGAAAGCTCCCTGGGGTCTCTATTATAAGGGCATTATCCCATTAATAAAGGTTCTGCCCTCATGACATCATCACTACCCAAGGCCCTATCTCTAAATACCATCCCACTGGGGATTGGGTTTCAAATATGAATTTTAGGGGGACACAAACATTCAGTTCATAGCACGGTTCCTTTCCTTTCAAAAACTATTAAATGTTTGCCTGGTCTGTGCCAGGCACTGCAGTAGATGCTGGTGCTGGTGCTGGTAAGAGAAAATAAGATGCTATTTTTGACCTCTAAACCTCATAGACTGGTAGGCAAGACACATAGGGAAAATAATTTATCTTTGTGTTACAGAGATATTTTTTTAATACAGTTCCTCAGAGTACAGAGATATTCAGTATTAATGGAATTATTTTCAATAATAGACATAAATCCAGAGTTGGCTTATAACCTGGCCATGCCTGAAAAGTGATCCCTTCAGTGTTCCAGAAATGATCCTTTAGGGTTTCCAACTTTGAAAATATTCACAAAAGACTGATATATACATGAATGTATTAATATACAGTAAGAAGTACAATTATAGGTAGAATAGGTTTTTATATTCATTCTCCAGGAATGGATATCCCTTCAGGCAAGCTGTATTAAAAGATGTATTATTACACTACTGTTCTGTGCACAGAGCAAAAGAGCAGGGGACTCTTGCTGCTTGATCCTCATGCGTATGAGTCTATTTTGTCCATTTCTGTGAAACCTGGTGAACGATTTGCTGATGTAATCTCTGCAGCATTCATCTTGCTTAAGACTATCGTTCAGCAAACACCATCCCATGCAGGTTGGAACATGTCCTCTGCCCATTGGTTCAGTATTCACTCATGTCCAAGAGATCATTGGAACTAAATTTAAATAAGAGTCACAGATTATATACCAGCTAGTTCTCCTACATTTGCTTTAGCTGAAAACTAGATCTTTCTTGAGGATAAGACTTTCTTTGCGTCTCTCAGTCTTGAACTACTCACTTTCTGGACGGTTGGAAAATAAGACTGTGTCTTTTATTCTCTCCATTGCAGCTCCATGATGATTATTACACAGCTTTTTTTTTAAAAAAAAAAGTCCTCTTCCATATAAATTCACGCCATTTATTCAGTTATCTTTTGCCTTTCTTTTTTCTTCTCTTCTCCTGATCTCTAGGTCAATCCTCTTCGTTCACTGAAGAATTTGGCAGAGAGTGAATCACATTCCTTTGCCCTTGAATTCCTTCCTCACTATTCCCACTCTGAACTAGTATCAACAATTCTATTAGTGTGGAATTTCCATAGTCAAGAAGTTACTCTGACCATTATGACTGTGTGTATTTCTGTAGCAATTCATTAAACGTTCATGTGGTAGTCTAAATCTTTTAGTGAAATCTTATTTTCATTATATCCAGGTTCTTAGAGTTACTCCTCAATCTCCTCCATGTAATGCCTGTAGATATTAGCTGAAGTGTTGGCAGGAAGTGGGTACCAGGTTTTCTGGTTATAGGAGTAGTAGAAGAGTTAGAGAAGGCTTTATAAAGAGCTCAGTTTTAAAAGATCAGTAGGAGTTCACCATGCTAGCTAGAGTCCAAAGACCTTCCAAGGGGGAGCCACATTATGAAAGACATAAAGTCAAAAAAATAGGTTGCTGGATCATGAAGCCATTATGAAGACTATTTGGAAATAAGGCTGAACATCTAGCCAGAGATTCCAGATTGTTGTCTCACCCTTGGTGTCATCTACCCACCTGCATATGTAGACTAAGCCTGTCGCCTTTATTTGTAACCTATTTATAGCCTTCTTGTACTTCATCTGAGTTCTTGATCTTCACTCCATTCTGTCCCTTAGGCTAATCCATCTTTTTTTCCTATCACACAGTCAACACAATTGCCGCACCTCAGGCAAGTACTGGGCCAGAATAAGGCAGTTGCCAGATAATGCAGAGTCCAGTACAGAAGATTTTGCTTTACCATTTTGGCCAACAAGAAATCAATGATTTGATTGGAAATCCAACACATGTTATTAAGAGGAACTGGGTGACTTTTGTGACAGAGACAATGGGCTACCATTAATTTCGCCATATGTCATGAGCAACATTAAAATCACAATTAACTTTAACTCCATATGATTCTTCTAGCAACTGGATAAATTCTTAAGGTAAAGCTATTCTGAAAGCATAGACCATAGTAAGGAAAGAGAAAACTGCTTTAATAGCCTCTTGCCATTCAAATGGCCCACGAGAGAAAATACTCCTTTTTCATTTCAAAGAAATTTCTTCAAGAAGGTTTAAGGCTTCTTCAGCGGAAGTCATGATGTATCATATGTTTACTTTTTTAATGTACTTGAATATTATACCCCCTAAGGAGTCTGTACCAAAAATATGAGCCTTTTTTCCTAATTCCTGACCAGCTGTGTAGGAACTAGATTTCATCTTTAGTATCTGACCTGTTTCTTGACTATAAATGATAGAGACTGACTCATTCATATCTTGGCAGATATAGAAAAATAATGATCCATTTTTTACTTAAGGAAGAAAGATTTATGATTTTTCCTACTGGAAGACTTTGTAGAGAAAGATTGCTGAATCATAGATGGTCACTATGTTACCCACGTCTCTTCAAATAATCTCTTTTTGACACTGATAAACAGTTTTCCTGGGTTCTGCCCAACCTTTGGGAACCGATGACTCTGATACACTGTTGAGGAGATTGATTGTCTTGCTGACACCAATAGTGTTTTTTTTTTTTTTTTCCCTGACAACAGCTTTTTATTTTCTGTGGAGGACTGCCACTCTAGTTGGTTGTTGGCCATCTGCTCCTCTGAATATGGGATACAACACAATCAACTGAAGCCCGGTAATTGGAACAATGGAGGAGTAATGATTATCTTTCTTTAGAAAAACTAAGAAACAGCCTCACTATTTTCCTTTTCCTTTTTTTTTTTTTAAGATTTTATTTATTTATTTGACAGAGAGAGAGATCACGAATAGGCAGAGAGGCAGGCAGAGAGAGTGGGGGAAGCAGGCTCCCCTATGAACAGAGAGCCTGATGTGGGGCTCGATCCCAGGACCCTGGGATCATGACCTGAGCCGAAGCTTAACCCACTGACCCAGCCAGGTGCCCCAACCTCACTCTTTTCAAAGACTTCAATATATTTGAAGTATGGGAAACATTTAATGGATTGGGTTTCATGATGTCTTACAGTTTCATCTAGCTCTTAAATTCTATGACATGAATTATGTTTTAACAAGAGTCCTCATATGAATGTGAATTACAGACTAATCTGAGAAAAATGAATTTAAACAGTCATGATTCAGTTGCCCACAAACCTGTGAACCTCTTAGTGCTAGACGAATTTGAAAACATCACAGTAAGTCTGAGAACTCTTTTTGCACATGACTCCAAGCATATGGAAAGAGGAAATAAAATGTCTCTATTACTATTTTACAAATATATGAAGATAATTTTTAAAAGGTTTATTTTTTTTTTTAGAGAGAGAGAGAGAGACAGTATGTGTACACAAGTGGCGGGGGGCAGAGGGAGAGGAAGAGGAGAGAGAATCAAGCCGACTCCCCGCTGACTGCAGAGCCTGATCTGGGGATCCATCTCATGACCCTGAGATCATGACCTGGCTGAAACCAAGAGTTGATCATTCAACCAGTTGGACCATCGAGGTGCCCTAGGAAGTTTTTTAATTGATAAATTCATTTAAAATCTTTCAGAAACAAATTTATTCTTAAAAAAGATTTTGTTTGTTCTGTTCAGAGACAGTGAGTGAGAGAGAAAGAGAATGAGCATGGGGAGGAGCAGACTCCTCGTTGAGCAGGAAGGCCGATGTGGGGCTCCATCCTGGGACGCCAGGATCATGACCTGAGCCGAAGGCCAATGCTTAACTGACTTAGCCACTCAGGCACCCCCAGAAACAAACTGAATAGTCTTCCTATCTATAAAAATGGTCAAAACTTTATGAAAAAGGTAAAAAGAAACTTCGGACTATCTTAATACAAACCATGGTAGAACAATATAGAAAACATATAATTAAAACCCTGAAACTTATTACATGACAGAAGATCATTAAAGAAGGAAAGATATATATTTTTTTCTCCTAGAACAGGAAAATAGTGAATTTGTCAGTTTTTCAATTCTCTCTAAATTAATCTATTAGTGCTATGTAATTGATCACAATCAAATTCTTAAAAGATTTCTGTAAAGAAAAAAATTACTTAGGGTGTCTAATTGACTCAGGTGGTAGAACATGCAACTCTTGATTTCAGCATTGTAAGTTTGAGCCCTACATTGGGTATACAGACTACTCAAAAATAAAACCTTAAGGGCGCCTGGGTGGCTCAGTGGGTTGAAGCCTCTGCCTTCCGCTCAGGTCATGATCTCAGGGTCCTGGGATCAAGCCCCGCATCCGGCTCTCTGCTCAGTGGCGAGCCTGCTTCCCCCTCTCTCTCTGCCTGCCTCTCTGCCTACTTGTGATCTTTATCTGATAAATAAATAAAATCTTAAAAAAGAATAAAACCTTAAAAAATTACTCTAAATTTTTGTTTAATTACTAGAAGGATATCTATAGGAACAAACATAAGGAAATAGAATATTAGAATTAAAAATATGAGGCCTTGTTTTACAATAAATGTACTACACAGTTTCATAAATTAAAAAGCAATGTGGACATAGGAATAGATTAATGGGCTAGATTAGACTCACATATAGTGGCAATTTCATGCCTTATAAACATCATATTTAAAATCAGTGAAGAAAAATTAGATAATTCAATAAATGGTGTTAACAATAAATATGGACATTTATTTACTATTTATACAAAATCAGTAACAGAATCATATGTAAAATAAGAAATCATGTAAGTATGTGCAAAAATCCTGGGTAGATAATCTGTAATTTGGATTTCAGAAGACCTTTTTAACTATAAATTAAACCTGCATTAAAATAAGGATACATTTAATATCCACATGCCCCCAAAACAAGACAGAAATTCTGTAAGCCTACATTTTCAGCATATAAGTTGAAAAATAATATCAAATATATATATATTAAAAACCTCTTATAAATCAGTATGAAATATGTGTTGAAAATTTCTTTCAAAAGTAAGGAAAGAGAGAATCATTGCTGTTTGCTGTTGCTTGGGCTGTTCTCGCTTTCCTATGGGTATGTGAAGTTTGGCTAGGAACATGTGGGGTCACAGCAGCCCCTCATATTCAATTAAAGTGAGCATGAGAGGGTAGCTGCTTTACATTTTTTCCCCACTACAGTTAAAAAATAATAAAGTTCTTCAAATCCAACACCACACTCTCATGATCTTTTTCCCTATTTCTGTGTGTTGAGATGCCCCTAAATGCTCTCCCTGGTATGGAATCAGACCCCGCGTCTGACATGAACATGAGCGGATATACTTGTGTGGAAACGCTGAGCTACCTCACTGTCAGGTTTTTACTCTTCGGGGTCATTGTGACCCAATCTTTTATAGTACAAGAGCTGGAGAGCCAGTCAGCAATTAGAAACAGACATCAACATCTATTGCTGATCAAACAGAGGTTGAATGCACTGCAGTGCAGAAGCTGCAGAAATCCCTTTGGTTCGTCAACTTGTGCTTGCCCACCTAAGCCTTGGGAGATTGATGTGTGTGCTCTTGTCTTTTGACCCAGCACAGTAGATAGGATTTATCTGTAGAAGCTGCTTTAGAGAGTGCATTTGATATTAGAAATCCAGAAAAAATTTTTGAAAAATTTTGAAGCATCTCAAAGTTCTTCAGGCAGCCTCATATAATTATAAGTATTCATATTTGACCATGGTCTGATTTATTACCTGCCTGACAGCATAAAAACAGAATAAAAGGAGATTGGATATTATAATTCAGTACTGTAGCAAAGACAGCAAAAGAAGACTTGACCCAACTTTTCTGCCACTTCTCCCCCAGGAATATTTTCATGGGTCTGGGCTTGGGTATCATGACACCCCCACCCCCGCCCCCGGATGCAGACTGAAATGGGAAAACTGGCGAATAAATTATTGTGTGTGTATGATGCCAAACATCCGCCCAGCCTCACTTCCCTAACCATGCTAACTTTGTACTTCTCAAAGAGATTAAACTATCTGCTCATCTGCATGCACATTATGTGCATTGGTGTGTCATAAGGACACAACTTTATTTCTCTAATAGAGCAAGCCGGCATTATCCTGCTCACATAAATCTGACCATTAAAGGAAATATCTCGGGACGCCTGGGTAGCTTAATTGGTTGAGCGGCTGCCTTCGGCTCAGGTCATGATCCCAGCGTCCTGGGATCGAGTCCCGCATCGGGCTCCTTGCTTGGCAGGGAGCCTGCTTCTCCCTCTGCCTCTGCCTACCACTCTGTCTGCCTGTGCTTGCTCTCGTTTCTCTCTCTATGACAAATAAATAAAATAAAATCTTAAAAAAAAAAAAAAAGATTTAAAGGAAATATCTCATGCAAATACATCAAAGCTCATTATTTTGACTTCTGGAAAGTGTTTATTTAAGTGAATTGGAGAATTTAATTAGCTAACATAGACACATTGATTTTGTACTTCTCCCAAGTCAATCCACAGTAGTGAAAAGACCCTGCTTAACACACGACAAATATTTTGTTTGTTTTTTTATTATTTAGCAAACTCACATAGTAGTTAATAACAGCCAAATTATTCTTCAGAGAACTTTAATTTTCCTAATGACCTGTCTTGGCTAGCTTGGGCTGTTATAACAAAAATACCTTATAGTTCGGGCACCTGGGTGGCTCAGTGGGTTAAAGCCTCTGCCTTTGGCTCAGGTCAGGATCCCAGGGTCCTGGGATCAAGCCCCGTATCCCAGGGAGCCTGTTTCCTCCTCACTCTCTGCCTGCTTCTCTGCCTACTTGTGATCTCTGTCTGTCAAATAAATAAAATCTTAAAAAAAAAATACCTTACAGTTGGTAGCTTAAGTGGTATTTCTTTCTCACAGTTTTGGGGAGTGGAAAGTCCAAAAATAGGGTGCCAGCTTGGTCAGGTTCTGGTGAGAGAGCCTTCTTTCTGGTTTCCTCGAATGAAGGAGAGAGAAAGAGCTCTGTCTCGTCCTCTTTTTTTAAAAAATAAGAGCTATAATCTTATCATGAGTGTGGCACTCTCATGACCTCATCTAGTCTTAATTACCTCTCAAAGGTCTCACTTCCAACCATCATACATCGGAGGTTAAGGTTTCAACAAATGAATATTGAGGGGTACAAACTTTTAGTCCATAACACAGCCCATTAAGAAGATTTTATTAATATTGGATAGGTGAGTAAATTGAGAAACAGAGAGATTAATTACTTTGCCTGAAACAACATAGTTTCTCATGGAGAGAACCGGGATTTTAAATCCCAAAAGGCTAGACTCCAATCTGAGCTTTACCTCTATCCTGGATTGCAAGTTACCAAAGAATTACCTAAAAATGTGATAGCTCAGAAACTGAGAATACTTTTGTAATAACATGCATTAATTGTGAATTCCATTGATTTCTAAGGATATAACATATAAAAATTAAGATAATAAAAAATGATTTTTATTAATCCATTATTTTTTATTCTGTCATGCAAAATTATCTTTTCCAACTTAATTTATTTCTCAGACCTCTGCAAAACATACTATGAGCTTGTCACCTAAGTTATAAACTAACCAATGCTAAACAGAGCATGGGTCCTGGAAAAAAACACAGAAGAGCAGTAAGAGACATAGTCATTATGAGTGATGGTTAATTTTATGTGTCAATTTGGAGAGTGTTTTGGATGAGATTAACATTTTAACCAGTAAACTTTGAATAAGGGGATTGCTTTCTATATTGGGGGTGAGCCTCTTCTAGTCAGTTGAAAGCCTGAATAGAATAAAAAGACCACGCTTCTCTAAAGCTTCTTCGGATAATTCTCTGGAATACTGTCAGATTGCCTTTGGACTTCTCTGTACTATTGGCTTTCCTGGGTTTCCAGCCTGGTCTATACTGCGGGTTTTGGATTCATGAGCTTCCATGATCATGTAAGCCAATTCCTTATAACAAATAAATAGTGTGTGCATATTTACATATGCATATGCATATGTACATATACATGCATAAGATACAATAGGATGCAGTAGGATACAATAGGATGTTTATGTGTATATTAACATGTGTGTATACACACACACAAACACACACACACACACGTGTGTGTGTATGCCTTTTCAGAGAACCCCAGGAGTTATGCTTGAGACTGGCTGGTTTAAAATAAAAACAATATACTTAAAGAAAACTCAACATAACATCAAAAAAAGAAATACAAATAAATATAACAATGATACCACTCTGTAGATTTCACTCTTAATTAAAGGATTTGAGTGATAGGTTGTGAAAATCAACAGAATAGTGTTGCAGATTTCTAAATGGGAAGAGAACACATGAAAATGACTTAAGGATTTGAAGCCAGCTGTATATGAAGAGATATTTTGATCAAATGGAGGATTGTAATTGTAAAGGAACATGAATTGCATCACAAATTTGGGGAAGGGATGCAATTCATAAAGTCATACAGGGAAATGTTTCTCCCTAACGTTGTGGGATGCAGTACAGTACTTACTACGCCCAGAGCCATATTGGTTGAATTTACAGACTGAAAATAGAATGCACTCCAGCTCTGAAAATGGAAAAGAAATGTTAAAGCTGAGAAAATACTGTAAAGGGAGAATTGGTAAAATCTGGTGATTTGAATGTGGGAAATAGAGGACTGAGGATTTAAAAAATAATATTTAGATTATGAGTCTGAAGAACACAAAGTTTGGAATTTGAACTCCCAAAAAATTCAACTGGATTTGGATACTCCTCCACAATTTCCTGGAAGGACTATAACTGATTTTTTGGAATGAATGGCATAGTTAATATGTGCTTGAGGCAGACCGTAGGCCATTCTGCAATAAATAGGTTACCAGATTTATTATTGTATATATGTGTCAATAAATGTTTAGATTTCCCAACTTTTTTATGTTGACAATTCAAGTTCTAACCCATGGTAGGCATTTCAATTTTATACTTTCCTCAGCCAGGTATCTACTTCCCTGTTTTAAATTTTATTACAACTGATTTTTAGATTTGGCTAATAGGAGTCCGCACTACTACATTAATTTGAGGGTTTATTAGGTTTTATTTTTATTTTTATTTTTTTTTAAGTTTATATTTATTTATTTGACAGAGAGAGACACACAGAGAGAGGGAACACAAGCAGGGGGAGTGGGAGAGGGAGAAGCAGGCTTTCTGCTGAGCAGGGAGCCCAGTGTGGGCTTTGATCCCAGGATCCTAGGAGCCTGACCTGAGCGGAAGGCAGACACTTAATGACTGAGCCATCCAGGTGTCCTAGGTTTGATTTTTAAAAGAGAAGTTCTGCTATGAAACAATGTACAGTCAAATGGTGCCTGGATGGCTCAGTCAGTTAAGTGACTGACTTGATTTCGGCTCAGGTCATGATCCCAGGGTCATGAGATCAAACCCCTTGTCTGGCCCACACTGCGCTTGGAACCTGCTTAAGATTCTCTCTCTCTCCTTTTCCCTCTGCCCTTCTCCTGACCCCGTTCTACCCTTGGTGGGGTAAAGTGAGAGGTCTTGGGTGGCTCAGTCAGTTGAGTATGAAACTCTTGGTTTTCTCTCAGGTCATGATCTCAGGGTTGAGGAATCAAGCCCTACTTTGGGTTCTGTGCTCAGTGGGAAATCTGCTTAAGATTCTCTCTCTCTCTGCCCTTCCCCTGCTTGTGCACACACTCTCTCTCTCTCAAATAAATAAATACATTTTTTCAAAAAATAAGTAGATATGCAGTCAAAACTTAGTGAGAACAACCATTAATAACTGCCTACTCCTAAATTATGTATCTATTAATTATATAATATATAATTATATAATATATTATGTATTATTTACAATTAATAAAGATATATTTTGCCATTAGTTAATACATGAGGAATTCAAAAAGGAAGGGATAGATGTAGGATTTTCCTCAGGGGTTTATTCAAAAGAATTTAGTAATCCAGAGTATGTTTATTCACATGGCTTTCTGGTATTTCTAGAATATTCTGGCATTGATGGTGTTGAAACAAAACAAAACAAAACAATATCATATATATTTATATTATATTATATTATATTATACTATATTATACATATGTGTGAGTTAGCAAATACTCCTTGGCATTGTTATTCAATTAGGTAGCAGATCTAATGAACACTGTGGTATTGTCTATTTTCACATTTTCCATGGTATTGCTCCAGTACCCAAGACAACTATTTCCAGTGTTTTTTTATCTTCCTAATCATTCTTTGTGCTTGTAGAGATGAAGTTAACAGAGATTTGGCTCCAAACTGGCCTCCTGATGCAGATATCATACAGCAGTGATTCGAGAACATGTATCTCTGGACCCTTGGGGCCTGTATTTATATCCTGGCCTCTAGTTACTAGCCGTGCTCACTTGAGTAAGTTACTTAATCACACTGTTTCAGTTTTTCTTATCTAATAGGTAAAACTACAATACCTACCTTATAAGATTTTTATGGAAATTAAATAAGAACCTTAGTCCAGGTCTTCCAGAAAGCATAGTATGAGGGAAGATCTAAGAGGCTAGGCTTTTATTTTGATGGTTACAGTCCAGGGTGGTAAGAGTCAGAGAAAAAGGTAACTGCAGTAATGAAGAAGGTGAAATGATGTGATGTGACATTTGTTGATTGGGAGCTATTTCACAGCAAACCACCTAGAGAAAAAGAAGGTCTCTTGGTAGGCATGTTTATTCTGTAGTTGGGAATTACCTGGAAAAGTTGCAATAAGGAACAGCTACAGAGAAGAGGAGGGAGGGAGAAGTTACCTTTGTGACCCCTCATCAGTTCTTTCCTGTTGGTCAACGTTCAAAGTTCACTTTCATGTCAAGCTAGTTCTCCTAGGATTCCAGATTGCCATTCAGCTCCCCTTGTGTTTCCTTGAGAAACCCTGCAGAGAGTCTGCAGAGACTCATAGGGAGTCTGAAAGTAGGGAGGAGAGCCAGGGCTGGGAGGCCTCTGTGGGATAGGCCATCAGGGAAATCTGAGAAGGTGTCCAGAGTGCTTCACACAATGAATAAATATGTGTAAAGCACTTAGAAGAGTGCCCAAGGATGGTAAATAATTTCTGTGTGAGCTATTAGTGCTCTGAGGCAGGCTGGGGAGGATGTAAAATAAGAATGAGACTTGTAAATAAAGAGTTGTACTTGATAATGACTGTAATGAGATTCTAATTGTCCCAAAATTGTCTCTGATGTCATGGGTTAAACAGAGACATAATTACAACTCCCTCTAATAGATTAGAAACACAAAAAGGGAACTAGACATGGTCGATTCTTACAAGTTTTTTTTTTCTCAACCAAGACACAAAGAGAGATTTCAGAACAGTCTCAACTCGAATTTGGATTATGACCAATGCACCCAGGGGTGCTGACCACTGCAGGGAGCGAAATAATTCTGCCATGCTTTTTAAACGGATGCCGGAACAATACTTGGGAGACGGTATTTGACTGTCTCTCGGGAAGTCTCCATTTAGTTGTGTCTCCTTCTGGCTCCAAGGCTTGTGAATTGCTGGAATGCATAACTGAAGAAGACTGGATTCAGGGAATAGCACATGAAAAGACAAATAGCTGTAACTTTGGGAGAGCAAGACATAGAAGTTTTCCAGTATATGGAGTTCTGCCCAGAATTACAAGATTGGGCCAATCATTGCCCTGGTGGTGAGGATTATCTGGTTTAAGATCTGGGATCCTTCAGGAAAAAACCAAAACACAAATCTGAAAGCATGAAAATCATCCTTTGTCCACTTATAGCCCATCTCTTTTTTCCAATTTCCATCCTATATTCAGGGTCTTAAGTTTAAGGATTCCTCAAAGTTTTTACCAAACTATTGTATTATGGTATGTCCAAAGTAGGTAGTATGCCCAATAATTGGCACTTTGTAAATGCACAATGTAATTTCAGATTTACCATATAAATCTGAGTCATCTTGATGCTGACATAAAATTCCTTTTCTATAATTTTAACTATTTTTCAGAAAAAAGATTTAAAAAAAATGGATGCTGTTTTGTTTCATTCTAATTAATATCACTAAAATGGAAAGAAACCAACTCTATCAGGCCTGACTGTTTGCATGTTAAGTGGGATTCCCTCCTTGAAGAAATTTTTGCTTCGTCAAGGGATTAAACTGGCAGCTGTCAGGCTGTTCTCATGCAAACCACAGAATTTGCCCCTCCTCTTTGAGTCTGATGGAGATTTATGCCAGATGCTCAGAAGAAAGGACTGGATTTCAAAATCTGAAAGTCAGCATAGGGGGAGACAGGATTGCAGGAGGAAAAAAAGTAGATTGTTTCATCATTCTGAAGTTCTTGAAAGCTTAGGAACATGCATTGTTAGCATATAAATTGTCTAACACACAAGACAGAGATACCATCAAATTAAAGATTCAGAATACTTATTTGGTCAGAGCTGGTTTCTTCCTGGTCATACTGTTTTCTTAACTTTCGGAAAATATGGATTGATTTTGAGATGCTTGCCACAATAACTCCAAGTTTTCTTTCATGATTGCTTCACTGAAATAGACAGATGAAATTACCAAGAAATGATCGTTCTTCAAATTTAGACACTATATTCTGAATGTATAATTTCTGTGTGTTTTTTTTTAAAATGGATAATGTAATGGAAAACTACAATGAATTATTTTCTTTTCATAATTATGTTTTATCAAATCTAAAATAATATTGTCACTTACATTTTTGTTACTTAGCAAAGAATATACTAAGTAAATCAGGTTTGTTTATGGGCTTACATTTTAGTGTCTCAGAGCTATGATTTAATTATTCACATATGGATTAATTCAAAGTAAATTTAATCCTAAAAAATCTTATTAACGGGTTTCATTTTGCAAACATACTCTAGAGTAACTTTTTAACTACACCCAACTTATATCTATTTTGCTCAAAGTATAGATATTTGTGGCTCCTGGCTGGTTCAGTTGGAAGAGCATGTGACCCTTAATCTCGGGTCATGACTTCAAACACCATGTTGGGTACAGAGATTACTTAAATGAGTAAAAACTTTTAAAAAATTATAGTTTTTTTCTCCCTATTATCTAGACTGTGGGGTAAAGGGGTAAACACACATAAAGCTTTACTCTTGAAATAATAAAAGATTAGATTTCATGAATTAGAGTTTAGTATGTAGGCCACTTGAACTAGCCATTTGATTCTACCAATTATTTAAAACTTGACATGATTTGGGGCGCCTGGGTGGCTCAGTGGTTAAGCCTCTGCCTTTGGCTCAGGTCGTGATCTCAGGGTCCTGGGATGGAGCCCTGCATTGGGCTCTCTGCTCAGCAGGGAGCCTGCTTCCCCCTTTCTCTCTCTCTCTGCCTGCCTCTCTGACTACTTGTGATCTCTGTAAAATAAATAAATAAAATCTTAAAAAATAAATAAAGTGCCAGAGAACAAAATGATTTAAAAAAAAATTGACATGATTCCCTGTTTTCCTCTTGACATTTATATTCCCTCAAATTCCACTTTATCTTTTCTATCGATATTGTAAGCCCCAACTAAGCAATGTATTATCAATGAACTTTATCACAGTAAAAGTTTAAAAATAATTTTTTAAATATTGCAGAAATGCATTGCTAAATTTGCAGAGAGTGTTAACAGAAATATTGAAAAATAACATTTACACTGAAGAACTATAAAACTGTTTGTATTAAAAGAGAAGGTTGAAGATTGCTACTATACAAGTGGGGGGGCGGGGCCAAAAGAAGAGGGAGACTCTCAAGCAGACTTCCCACTGAGCACAGAGCCCAAGGCAGGGCTCCATCTCGTGACCCTGAGATCATAACCCAAGCCAAAATCAGGAGTTGGTCATTTAACTGATTGAGCCACCCTGGCATCTCAGAATTACTACTTTTAGATAGAATCTATTTAAATATATATATTGATGCTCACTCTCTTTTGACCTAAGATGGGGGGGGGGAAGGCTACAAAGATATCTTCTATAAAAAGCCACTTAACTGAAATATACTGATAACATGATTAACTATTCAAGTCACCTCTCTCTAATCTCCTCTACAGGGACATTTTTGTTTTGTTTTGTACTCTACAGTAAAAAAAAAAGCACATATTTTTCCAAATTTCCTGTTAGATAATAATCCTAGCGCGATTGCCATTGTAGTGTGCAGGGAAATGGATTTAGATTGTTAAAAGATAAACTGAGGCATATTAAAAATGTTTAGTTTATTAGAGCAAACATTGATTCCAACTGGGCAGCATCCAACCTAGCAGACAGAAAGGAGCTCTGAGGGTCTGAGCAAAATGACAGATTTTTATAGACAGAAGGGAGAGGGAACAAGGAAGTTATTCTAGACAAAAAAGCAGGTTGGTTATTGCAAGGTCACTGTCCTTCCGTGGAATATGGGACTCAAGCCGTCAGATGACCTCACTAGTGCAGATCAGGCGATTCCCGATTGATTATTTTAACATTCCATTCCTGGGAGAGCCAAATTGTAATTAGAATCTTGTTTTGGTGATGTGGGCTTAGCATGAGCAGCTCCATTTGGGTCTGTTTTCTTGTTTTAACAAGCTATTTAGCTCATCTCCAACCAACCAGCCAATCAATCAATCTAAACGTGTGTGTGTGTGTGTGTGTGTGTGTGTGTGTGTGTGTATGTATGCAATCTCAGATTCCTATTTGAAAATAATCAAGCTGTGGTAGATATTAAATTTTTCACTAAAGACTTTAGCTTTTTCTTCTGAACACATAGGAAGCTTGCCCTTTGAAATTAGGCATGACCACATGAATTACATTGGTCAGTGAAATGTAAGCCAAAGCATTTAAGAGCTGAGGTGCCATTTCCCTTATCCCTCTTCTAAAAAGAGTGCAGGCTCTTCCCTGGATAAAGATGGCACGGGAAGAGCACTTTCCCAATTTCTGATGGACTTTGGTATTTAAAAAAAAAAAATCTTTCTTGTTTAAACCACTAAATTATGTTCCCACATCTGAATCTAGGCTTTCTTGATTGTTCTTTTCTCTTTGTCTCTATTCCATTCTCTCTCTGCTCTTCTCATCCTCATTTTTTTTTCCTCCCAAATACTTACAGAAATAGAAAGTATAGTTAATCTTCTTTTAATGATGTGAAATGGAATCAAAATACCTTGGCTACTGAACTCAGACAACAGTAGGTTTCTCTCTCTCACTCTCTGAATATTGAGTTCCAATTTTTTCCCCAAATACTATGCCTTGTAATTCTCTCCTCTCTCCAAGACCATCAGCACCTGGTCAGTACCCACTTGCCAGTACCTTTTACTTCAGCTATTTAAATAGAGACGAGGTGTGAGAAAGGCAGATGAAGGAAGAAGCTCAAAGAGAACGAATAACAGAAAAGCCGTCATAAAATACTACCATAAAAATCTGAAATTCAGTCAGTATTGTTAGTTCTGTTACTAAATAATAATATGAATCAATAAAATATTTCCAATTTGTCGCCATTTGTCAAAATCTACTTACAAGGTGGCCCAGGCCACGCCTGAATTCATTTTAATCAGTCTTTCAGAGCAGCCACAGTATTTTTTTTTTTGAGAGAGCTATTCAAATTGGCATCTTAAGAAGGAAAAATAGATTTTGACATGATTCCTACTATAGCATCAGTAAGAGTGGGGTCAGGGGCAAACATGGACTCCAAATGCAAAACCATTTTAAAGAATTCTATATTATCTTAGTTATTTCTCCCAAGAGTTGTTTTTATTGTTGTTGTTCTGTAATTCCAAGTGGCTCTAGAAACACTTAGATACTTCGAGTGAACTTAAAAGTCAAAACAGGTGATGTCCGTGGGGATATCACTGGATGAACACTTTTGTTAGGTTACATCATGATGCTAGGGAAAAGCATTCGAATTTCAAAGAAAATACTGTGTTAGATTTTTTTTTTTTTTTCTTGAAGAGAGGTCTCCCCACCCCCACTCCATCCTTACTCTTGTCATGATTTTATTTTCTCTATATTGGTCTTCATTTCTGGGCTCACTAACGGACGTAAGCAATTTTAATTACTTGGTTCTGAAAATGTTTTTTGAAGAGAAATTTATATTCTGTGTTGTAGAAAATTGCAGTTATTTGGGAACAGCTGCTGCCTGCTTGAGGTGGGCTGGAGTGTCAAGATATACTGCCCGTTTGGAGCTGAAGGTCGAGGATGATAGAGCAGAGAGTTCCTGCCGTCAGACTTTCACTTGCTCTTGTTGTTGTTGTTCAGCTCCCATTCATCTTGATTTCTTCTCCCTTTTCTAATTGAAAGATGGAGATACATTGTAGTTCCAATTTCTATTGGCAAAAAATAACTTTCATTTTAATCGAAACATTTAATTTTGAATTGTAGATTCACTGTAGGTTTCTCCCCCTCCCCACAACTTTATCCATTTCCAGACTTTATTTTCATGGAATTATTATCTTCCTGGGTAAAAGTGTTTCTGTGTGTGCATGAATTGGTTGATTTTTTTATAGGTTACAGAGACGTCTCTTTAATTACCTTGAACAATGTGAAAGCCACAGAATTGAATGCAACCAAAGTATCTGTATGCAATAAAGTATCTATAGCATTTTAAAAATAATTTCCTTAAATTACTTTAAATATGAAGGAATAAAAATGTTAGGAGTATTTGTTTTCTAGGAAACATACTCTTAAAAAGTGTTGAGCATGCAGGATCTTTATTATGGAGAACTCCCAGACCAACATCTGTGGAAGTGAGGGGAAGGAAGCAGGGTTGGGCAAAGGAAGATGCCAACCGCAGCGCAGACCTAACCACCCCTACTCATGGGGAAAGGAGGGGAATGAAGCAGGATTGGGCAGAGGAGAAAGCTAGGTTGTAACACATTTCAGCTGACCCCACAAGTGGGTTTGGAGCTTTAGTGCCTTTCAGAGTTGCCCTGACCTGGGTCAAGATGGCCAGACCTTTATATTTCCACATCTATCAGTCATTGGGTAATGTGGGCTACTCAGAAGTGGGAACATGACCTTAGGGAAAGATGACCTCAAGAAGCTGGGCTCTGGGTGTGATGCGATCCCTGAAGAGCATTGTGAAGACCGTTGACATAATTCCGGTAGCTGAGGGAGCAAACCCTTCACTGAGGGACTATCCGGATATTCTATCACTGGGTAAGTACGTGTTTGTTTCATATAGTATGTACGTATAAATGTATGTCCGTCTTTCCGAGTGGATGTGAATAAAGATGTCCTAATAGATGCAATTTAAAATTTTTCCAATACGTAATTATCTCCTCAATGTCCAATCAGAGCCTCGTTAATATTGTATATTGGTAGGTTACTGTATTAATTTACTTTTTAAGATATGATTTTGAAAGTAATAACCATTATATGTGAAATGAAGAATATCAGAATAAAAAATTTAAAATCTATTTTAATTTTTTTTTATTTTTTAATTTTTTATTTAACAGACAGAGATCACAAGTAGGCAGAGAGGCAGAGAGAGAGGGGGAAGCAGGCTCCCTGCTCAGCAGAGAGCCCGATGTGGGGCTCGATCCCAGGACCCTGGGACCATGACCTGAGCCGAAGGCAGCAGCTTAACCCACTGAGCCACCCAGGCGCCCCTTAAAATCTATTTTAAATCAGCAAGACAAACCACAGTCTAAACCAGAGTCATGAGTAAATAACTTCACTTAAGCTTTATTTTGAGTGAAAGTGGTCTTCTCTAATGGCTACATAGTAGCTAACATTGTCATTGGCTGATAAATATAAACAAAACTGAGAGCTATTATTTAAGAACTATTAAAATGGAGAAAATGATGTGAATTTGATCCAACAGCAAATACAGGTGTTATTGCTATATAGCTAATATTTTTGGCAGGAAAATGTTGCAGGAGATGAGGTGAGAAAGGACTGAAATGGATTTTTATATTTGTTTTAACCCGAGAGCCAAAAAAATATTTAAAAGACCTAGCTTACACAAAAGGTTCAAGAAAGGGTAGGTGGGAGGTATATCTTAAAATGCTTCATTCTAAACTCTCCTCCAGGTTCCAGGGATGATTTCCTTTTCTTCTAAGGGAGGGGAAGAGCCAATGAAACTAATAGCCAAGGGCAGGTAATGGGGAAAAAGAAACAAAAGAAGGAAAGTGAGTAAAAGTAGAACAAAAAAAAAAAAATGAAAAAAAGAGACAAAGGGAAGGACCCATCAGTGGAAAAGAGAAGGAAGGAAGGAAGGGAAGAAGGAAGAAAGGGAGGGAGGGAGGAAGGAAGGGAAGGAGGAAAGAAGGAGAAAATGGAAGAAGGCAGAGAATGGTCCTATGGCATTATACCATCTTTAAGGCAATCCTGGCAGATACAAATCTTTCCACCAAAAAGCAGTCTGGCAACTGGCCCAACTCCTTCCTTTGTCCTTTGCATGATTTTTAGGGATGACTTTTCATTACGGAAAAAGTGACATATTTAGGAATGGGATATGGTTTTAAAAAATTTTGAAACGGGTGTCCCTTGCTTTAAGCCATTATGCTCTTTCAGCATTAAACAAATCTCTGCCTCTAATTATAATTCAGAGATAAACTATAACTGTTACAGTTGAAATGTCTACAGCTTAAAAATGTCAAATAACAATTTCAACTATTGATTATACCCCTAAATTAAAGAATTATCCTAAGAGATTCCTATTCCATGCTTAACATCTTCCTTAGAAATAGAAAGCGCATAATGACTGGAATGGAATCAAACTTCTTGACCTACTGGACACATGAATCTTGAGGTAGATGTTTAATTATTAGGCCCCTCAACTTCCTCATATAGTTGGCATAATAATCTTTATTGATGTTATTTTGAGATTAAACCAAATAATAACTTAAAGGAGTAGCAGAATGCCTGGCACATGGTACTTTGTCAATTAAAGGTATTGTCAGTTTAAAGTATTACATTGGGTATTTTCATTTTTTTTTTACATTAGGTATTTTCAAAGAAATTTCAACATTTAATACAAAACATTTGAAGAGGTTCTTGACCGTATCCTCTGCCAATATTATCTGTTCATTCTCAATACTGACCAGCAAAATGCTACGCTCAAGTTATAAGTCAACTTGTAATAGTACTAATGACTCTAGACATGCTTTAGATAATCTGACATTTGGGGATACTGCTTGTAAAAGCAGTTTTTACAACCTTACACAAAAGGAGAAAAGTTATGCATGACTATATTCCAAAGACTTTGATTTTGTAAGGCGAGGCCCTCTGGGAAAATGCAGAGAGCTTCAGCAGGAAAAAACCTTGTCCATTGTGAATTTTAGTTCTGTGAAAGCACAGACACAGTGGGCAGTGGATGATTCTCCCAGGGATATTCCAGCCCCAGCAGAGAACAGATATCTAGGACTAGAGGGCAGACACAGTCCAAAAAGGCCTTGAAATGAAACTTGTGGATTTTTAAGTGATAGTGGATGCTTCAAAATAATATATAGTAACAGGGTGTATAAGAATTTCAAATTTACTCAAAAAGTTGAATTGCCTTGGATTAACGTAGCATTTATGTTAAATGTATAAATTGTAAATCTCTGAAACTATGTTTCTCTTTCAAGAATTTTCAAGGGCAACTTTTAAAAGAGCCCCTTTAATCTTTCCAATAGAATGTTTAAAGAAAATTACACACACCTATTAAAACCTGACTCTTCCCAAGGTGTGAAACCATTGTCTCCATTACGATTAAAAGTTGTTATAATCAAATAAAATAGTAGTGATAATATAATTAAATGCTGAATTTTCCTGTGAAATCACACCTTTCCCTCATAATTAATTAAATCTTTAGTATCACCTCCTGATATCTTCATCCTGAAAAGCCTGATATATTTCAGGTGCCATTGTTTACACTAAGAGATATTGAATAATGAATAAAAATATATGATACCGCCTTTCAAGGAACTTAGAGTTCTACGTAAGTGTGAATTGTTTTTGACATTAGGCACCTGTTTTATTGTTTTTTTATTAAAACATACATTGGGTTTCTGAGTGGCTCAGTCGGTTAAGCATGTGTCTCTTGATCTCAGCTCAGGTCTTGATCTCAGGGTTGTGAGTTTAAGCCCCATGTTGCGTTCCACACTGTGAGTGGAGCCTACTTAAAAACAAACAAAACAAACAAAAAACAAAAACATGTATAACATGAAATTTGCCTTCTTAACTATTTTTCAGCGTAGAGTTCTATGATAGTAAGTACATTCACAGTGTTGTGGGACTATCACCGTCCATCTCCAACATCTTCCCCAGCTGAAACTTTGTAATCATTAAACAGGAACTCCCCACTCTCCCTCCCTTCACTCCTGTCAACAAATTTCCACTTTCTGTCTGGATGGATTTAATTACTCTAGGAATAGTTTCTTTTGACTGGCCTACTTCACCAAGCATATCTTCTAGATTTTTCCATGTTATACCATGTGTCAAAATTTCTTTTCTTATTAAGGCTGAATGTTACCTTGTATGTGTGACATTAAGTGCCTTTTACATTTTCATAGTTGCCAATGACTTCTTTCTGGAAAATTCTATCTATATTTTAAATTTCTTCCATGATGTCTTTTATTTAAAGAAATAAACCTTTTATTTTAGAATAGTTTTAGATTTGCAGAAAAGCTGCAAAGATAGTTTCTATCTGCCTCCCAGGCAATTTTGGCTGTTATTAACATCTTACTTAGTGCAGTGCATGTGTTAGAACTAATGAGCTGACACTGATACATTATTATTAAGTAAAGTCTATATTTTCTTAAGATTTCCTTGGTGTTTACTTCATTTCCTTTTTCAATTCCAGTATCCCATCTGGGAGACCACATTACATTTAGATGTCATGTCTCCTTAGGTTCTTCTGGATTGTGACTCTCAGACTCTTTGTTTTTAAAGACCTAGGTAGTTTTTCAGAATACTGTTCAGGTATTTTGATGTTTATCTCATGGTTAGGCTAAGGTTATGGATTTTTTTGGGAAAAACTCCAGAAGTGCTGTTCTTATCACATCAAGGGTATAGACTATCAACATATGTTATCGTTGATAATGTTAACCTTAATCATGTGGCTTGACGTAGTGTTTGCAAGGTTTCTCCACTGTCAACACGCTGGTATTTGCCAGTTTTCTCCACTATAAAGCTTCTTCCCCCTTATTTCTATACTATATTCTTTGGAAGCAAATCCTTAAGTGCAATCAACATTTAATGAGTGAAAACTCCTTGAGAGAGGAGTATCTGTGTAACTTCTTTGCAATTCTTCTGTACAAAAGGCTTATTTATCCCACTTTATTTTTTGTAATCATTTATGTCAGTACGAATAAAGCCATTTTTATCAAAGTAAATTACATCATTTAGTGTTTGCTATGCCCTGGCACCTGTGCAAACTATCCATTAATTTATATAATTCTAGCCATAACCATATTAGTGTGTGTGTGTGTGCGTGTGTAAGATTACATATATACATGTGTGTGTGTGTATGTGTTTCCTTCTTAATATTGATGTATAAGCCAAATCTCTTGATTAGAAACTTTAGTTCTCCAAGAAACATTATATATCTAACTACTCTGGCCACATAACTAAAATTTTAAGCTACTCCATGACTCCAAGAAATGGGTGCAATTTTTTGTAATTTTGCAATAATTTGTAATTATTATTTGTTTATTTTTAGTAACACCTATATTAAGAGCTTTAAATAAGAGTCTTGTGGAATTTTTAAAAACCTGACAAGGTAGAGATAATCGCAGTTGTGGACCTAAGTACAACCCATAACTGTTGGTCTATGGCAAGAGTGTGGGTCTGTTGGATCCCAACCTCTGCCCTTTATACCTAGGAATTCCATTGATCTCTATGTTTTATGAATCTATTCTGATTAGTTTTTAAGAACTGAATTTATAGAGAAGTTAAAGCTGTAGGCTTGAGTCCCTTGGCTAGCTGGGAATCGTGGGGATATCACTTGCCCACTTAAAACTTTTGATTCTGGATCTATAAGTTGGGGGGAGAAAGCAGGGATTAATAATAATAATAATTAATAATAGCTATTCTAAGTATTAAGGTAATTGGTAACTGCTTAGAGTTGTTTGCATGGTGCTTGGTAAAATGTAGCTACTCACTTTATGTGAGTTGTTATCAGTATCATTGTTGTGTTACATGTTCTGTGTTTGTTTATGTGAGATAGTCTTACAGTTTTAGTTTGGCTTGCTAGAAGGCAAGCTTGAGATTTAATCCTCTGCAAGTGATTATGGCTTCAAGCAGGCAGGAGAGGAAAGAGAAGAAGGTAAACAGGGGTACAAATAGATGAAGCTGAGCCTCAGCCTGATCCCAGTGAGAGTTCTGGAGTATAAATGGCTCTCCCAAGGTGGTTGTACTTAATGTTTATAGAGCTGGACTTTTGTATGTTGCACTATTCCATCTATGGGCTGTGGAAAAGAGGGCGGGGGGAGATGGTGATGATATAAAATCTCAGGAACAACCAGGAGGTCTATAGTCCATCCTCAGAAGAATGTTGTCCCAGCTGGGAAGCATGACTAGCAAATTAGTGCAGAACCAGTAAGAACTATTGGAGATACGATCAGGGCGCCAAGAATGGTCAGTATAGTCTTTTCTCCTCAAATACAGCAAATTCCTTTCAGATAAGACATTTATAGGAATTACATAAATTCCTATAATTACAATTATAATTCCATATAATTACAATTATATCTCTTAAACTCTGTAGATTAGAGCAATGAATTTGCAAAAGGACAATTAGGCATAATATGCTTGCTTGAAATCTTTTCCTTTACAACAAAATAACCCATTCTGTTATGGTTATTGTATTTTGTACATGATTATTTTGTTAACATTGATCTGTGGTAGAGATGGCTTAGTTCTCTTCCTGAAAACCAAAATAGCTATCAGAAACTATTCATGCAAACATGTTGATAGACCTGCTGCTTCCAAGAAAATATAGCAGAGGTTATGGAACTTTGGTTCTCTAGCTGGGGACACATAAACACTCTTTGCCTTGTTTAGTACCTCTCCTTTGTCCCCGCCCCACAGATGCTCTGATTCATTTGGTGCGGGGTGAAGCCTGGGTTTCAGTTTGCTTTCAAAGCTCCCCAGCCAAGACTGAGAACAACCAGATTGCAGTAAAAAATAGCCAGTTGGAAAATTTCAAGTTTGTCTAACTCCTACAAAATGCAAGCAAAGAAATCTGTCTCATTTTGAAATTGTTGTATTGGAAAATGTCAAAAAGGTGTATAATGACAATTTAGAAGCTAATGGCAAAGGAAGTATAGATTACTTCAGTATGCAACAGTGTCCATTCAAATGATCCTGAAAATGCAAGCGCTCCATTACCTTTCCTACTTCCTCCCAAATAGGAATCCTGGGTCTAAAAGAGTAGTAGTTAAACCATTTTGAGTGAACTGACTTGTTAACTTAGGAATGCAGATAATGTAGTTAAAATGTTAGGCAGGTATACATATAAACAGAGCCAAAGTGCAATTTCAGTATATGTAAATACAAAATGAAGCACTCAGAACCTAATACAAATGCCCGAGTGAGACTTAGTCTGGTATTATTTAGATGGTATAGTTAAACCAGTTCTAACATAATTTTAGTCAGATGGAGAAGCAGTAAAAAGCATGTCATAATATTTTCCTTTCTCTGGAATTAACATTAAAAGTTTCGATGGCACATTAAAAACAAAAACCGAAAGCAAGTGAAACAGTTTTAATTACTTTATTGGCTATTAAAGGCATGGCAATGTTTTCTTTAGTTTCTAAATAACCTGTAATTTTCTTCCAATGTATTAATCTGTCAACAATGCCTCTTCAATAATATCAGCACTTATAAGAAATAAAATTCATAGCATTGACAAACAAAGACTAAAACAACAACACCAACACATGTTCCATGCCCTCTAGCTACTTTTTAAAAATGTTTCAAGCTCTAGTCTTCTTCTTCTTTTTTTTTTTTTAAGATTTTATTTATTTATTTGACAGACAGAGATCACAAGTAGGCAGAGAGGCAGGCAGAGAGAGAGGAAGGTAAGCAGGCTCCCTGCCAAGCTGAGAGCTGGATATGGAGATCAATCCCAGGACCCTGGGATCATGACCTGAGCCAAAGGCAGAGGCTTTAACCCACTGAGCCATCCAGGTGCCCCCTGAGCCAAAGGCAGAGGCTTTCACCCACTGAACCACCCAGGCGTCCCTCAAACTCTAGTCTTTTCAGGGAATAAGAACATTGGTGACAATACTACTGAAAAAAAAAATGGCGTCAGGTTTGACTATAGAACCCTTCAACTATGTATGACCTTCAAAATAAAAAAAAAAAATCTACTCTGTTGATTATCACTACAATTCTATGAAGATTACATTTTGAAAACACCAGCTTTGTTTTTCCTGGCCACGAATAGTTTTATTTTAAAAAAACCCAACAACTACTATTGGGTTTCTGCAGGCTTTTCTAAGTTTGCCAGACAAATGCCTCAACTGAAAGCTGTAACTGTGATTTATTGGGCTTGAAATATGAAGCATATCTTTCATGTTGGAACTTTAAATATCCTATTAAGCAACGGTAAGTTCTATTTGATATTTAATTAAAACAAACTGCAAAACAAGTATGTGGGGTACTTCGCCCTTTCTCAGGAGCCACCAGCTAATGGAGATAAGGGAAGGAAATAATCTCACAGTCTCTACTTGCCTCTTTCCACTTTCCAGAGGTGTTTCTAAAACTTCATCTAGCCAGACTGATATACCAAGCAAGCATTCAGGCTTATGTGAGTATATATGTTTCCTATAGCAACTATTAGTGCACGAGACTTACATCAGAAACTATCAGACAAAGTATCCTATGACTGTCCTCAATAAAATGAAGGAGAGAGGGCCTCAGTCATTTTGGAGGATGCCAAAATGCAGGTAGCATATGTTAATTCCATTCTCACTAACGTTTCAAAATATATTTTTCAAATCTTATAAGAGGGAAAATGTTTGCATACTTCTGCAAGAATACTTTACAGATATTTGGAAAATATTGCTGCTGCTTGTATTTTTAAAATGACCTCCAGCCATTTAAAAGTATATATTCCACTTCTGATTTTCTCTTTTTCTTCTCTGTGATGACAATGGCGGTAAATGATCTAAAGGGAAATGTGTTTTAAAACGATGGTATTTAGATACTAAGCTGTTGGAAGGAAATGGATGACCAAGAAAACATGATAGAAATTTCATTGTAATATTGACAAATATAATAAACTAAAAACTCAGCTCTGCAACATACTGAAATATGGACAGGATTGAATAAAAATGAACGTTCTGTTCAAAAAAGCCATGAGCCACCCTGGAATGTTAAGTACAGAATTACACTCACCTTTCTGTGAATTAGAGTTTAACCACAACTGGCTATTTAATTGTCTGGTTGTAACACCTCTGTTACCTCTCTCCGGATGTGCAGAATTGGATAAATGGGAATCCAGAGCTTTTATTAAATTTTAATTGTGTTTTATTAAGGCACAGAAAAACAAAGACTTTTTTTGTGGTTTTATTATTATCATGGTAATTTGCCAAGAGAAGGACTTTAATGGTTTAAATACTAATTATTCAGAGATAGATTAAGCTCTACAAAAAGAGAAATGGTTGCTCAGAGAGCTGGACATGCTGAGGAATAAAAGATAACATGTGATACAACAACCCATGCTGTTTTTTTAAAAAGGAAAACAGATTTTTAAAAATCTGCATTTCATGAAAAGCCACAGGAATAATAAAGCCAAAGCAAAGACACATACATATTCATTCATTCATTCATTCATTCAACAAATGTTTATTAACTGCCTGCTTTGTGTACCAGTAACTTTAAATCCTAGAGTATACAAAGTCCAATTATACATGGTCCTGCCCTTGAGGGGGTCGGTGGGAGGCAGAGAGAGGTGAATCAACAGTGGCCTGGGACAGTGCTGTAAAGGATTAGAGTTCCATAGAATTTCAAACAGAGGAACATGTGGGGGGGGCGGTGGAGTCTCTCCAGAAACTATTATATTACATGCAATTTTGACGCAGTAGAAGATAAATGTAAATGAGGCAAGGACGTTCCAACCACTACTATGTTGTGAAGCAGAGAGAGAGAACAGAAACTGGGGAAGTAGGCAAGGGCCAGATCACAAAAGGTCCTATTTGCCAAGATAAGGAATTTGAAATTTATCCAAAAATTTAGAAGGAGCCTCTAGGACGGATTTCCTACCCCTCCTTAAATTGAGATAAAATTTACATAGAGTGAGATATACTCATGGAAAGATTCTCTAGGCCAAGGATATGTAGTGAAATTTGCATGTTAGAAAGATTACTTTGGCAGCATTATGGGAAATAAACCAACTACCACCTGTCTTTATACAAGTCGTCTTCCTATACCGGGTGTCTGACATTTGTTGCTCACGAAGTAGCTATGTGTTCCCATTCTTTTCTATTGCTTTTCAGTTAGGCAAGACCATGTGACTAGTCCTGGCCTATGGATTATGCCAAAGGATAGTGAGTTCTGTCAGGGACTCCTTGAATTATCTTTCTCCCCTTTGGTGCAAACTTAGAACCCTGTGACCTGTATGGTGTAGCCACAACGTGGAGAACCTCCAGCAGCCTGACTACCTGAATGATGGTATGGAGCAGGGTGCCCTTCACCTTGTCTCCACCAGCCACATGCATATCATGTCAGTGACCTTGTGAGCTGAAAAAAAAAAAAAATCTGTAACATAGTCTAACATAACATGAATGCCACATTCTTGTCACTTCCTTTATTTTTTTGAAGACATCATTTCTTGTCACTTCCTCATTAGGGGTATCCTAATTCTTGGCAATTTTAATACCTATGCTGATGGCACTTTGAATATTCTAGCCTTTTTTTTTTTTAAAGGATTTTATTTATTTGACAGACAGAGATTACAAGCAGGCAGAGAGGCAGGCAGAGAGAGAGAGAGAGAGAGAGGAGGAAGAAGGCTCCCTGCTGAGCAGAGAGCCCCATGCGGGGCTCAATCCCAGGACCCTGGGATCATGATCCGAGCCGAAGGCAGAGGCTTTAACCCACTGAGCCACCCAGGCGCCCCTATTCTAGCCTTTCTGTTATTGGACTTTTTCTCGCCAAAATTGTCTTGTCCCCCACTCTATCTCAGCCATTCATTCCCATGATTATGTACTAGTTTTTTTATGATCACCCATAATTTCAATTTTGAACATTTTCCCCTCTAACCTTTAGCTTCTGTCTTTCTAGCCTATTCCATATAATATCCCAATTCATATTATTCTTCAACTTCATTGGGACTTACAGTCTTATATCCAACTTTTCACCATCAGCCCCTTCATATTCTCACTTTCTTATCTCTCTAGATCCTAAGATCATTATTATGATGACTTCTTTGAAAATTCTTTTAACTCATTTGTCCCTTTCTGGGTTTTGATGCTCCCCTGGAAAAACTTTCAATGTTGCTGAATTCAACTCTGCCTTTGCAAATGAATATGGCTAGGAAAATACCAGCCTAACACGCTTTAAATTCATGACTTCTACATACATACTTCCTTGTCCATTTATTTTCCAACAACTTTTAATTCGTAATTTAAAATTTCTCCTCTCTCATTAATTTCTTCTGTAATACCAAACTCACTCATAGATAAATATCTTGCTTCCTATTCCTCTTGGAAAATTGATTTGCAATCAAAAAGACTTTTCTCAAGCTATGACCACACATGTGTACTACACACTCCACCTTCCATCCTATGACTATAAGCTATCTATAATGATTTTTAGACGAACTTCTCTACTACTGCCCTTCATTTCAATGTTCCTTGCCTATCCATTACATATAGTTCCAGAAATTCTCTCAACTCCTTAGGATGATCAGATTTTCCCTATTAAGAAATCTTGTCAATGTGGAAAAATGTATCAACATTAAACACTTTTTCTTGATCCTAAATTTTCTTACTGTTACTACACCCACCTCTTTTTGTTATGGCAAATCTTAAATATTTATCTATACTATCTCTCTTTAATTCCCTTCTTCCCACTCTTTACTGGGTCTAATTAGAATTTACCACATCATTCTGCTGGAAACTCTCTTGTCAGGCATCTTCAAAGATATTCATATTGCTATACACAACACAATTCTCAGGTCTCAGATTTCCTGACCATTTTTAATTCTTGTATTTATTTCTACAGCCCGAGTTATTTCTTCAACTCTACATTTTTAAAATGAAGTTGTCTTCTTGTTTTTTTTTTTTTCCACACAGTGCATTAAAAAAAAAAATCCCTCTGCTTCTCTCCATCTCTTTCCTCATCTTTTGCTGATTATTGAGTCTACCAGTTTTTCCCTAATTCAGTGCTTGGCCCTCTTTGGTTTATTTTCAAAATGGACATTAGAATGCATCTTTTGAAAGTCAAGTAAGTCATGTCACTCTTCTATTCAAAACCCTCTCTGGGCTTTCAGTCTTTCTCAGAGAGAGAAATGATCTATCAAACCCTATGTTTTCTGACCCCCAACATTTGTGATTTTATCCTACTCCCTCTTCACTCTCTCTGCTGTAGCGACACTGGTCTCCTTGCTGTCACTGTAATATGCCATGAAATCTCCTGCTTTCAGGACTAATATACTTGCTGCTATTATCTTGACTATTATTCTGGAAGATATTGGCAGGTCTGCTTTCTGCCCTACTTTTGGATATCTGCTGAAACATCACCCTCTTAATGAAGTCATCCTAGACCATGCTCAGTAAACATTTTTATTCTCCTGGCAATCTTGTGTTAGATATTATTATTCTATACTAAAATTGAGTAAAAAAGTTCACAGGTATCATCCCCATATTAAAAAGGAAGAAACAAAGGCTCACAGAATAATGACTGTCTATAGTGTTACTTCGTACCAAGGATTCTAAGCTCTTTACATATATTAACGTATTTAATCGTTAAGAATTCTATTATCACATGTATTAAATGTCCAGAATCACAGAGTCAAGGAGCTGCATAGATAACTGAGACACCTTCTTTGAACCAATATTCTTTCCATCATAGTCTCTGGGCACTTAATATTATCACTCAAATCATACAAAGATACCCTCGATCATAAATAAGTGCTTAGGAATTAGTTATATGTATTTTTCCTGTTTAAGCTCTTCTATAATCCTATATTACTTTGACCAGAACTTTTTTTAAAGTAGTGAAATATCAACACCTAGGGTGATTATACTTTTTAAGGGTTTGGTATCTTCATAAAGGCTGTTTGCTGTACTTTATTATATTATGAATTTTTACCACATTTATGGTCTTCCCAACAGAGAGTCTATTTCTTTTCCCAATATAGATTTGTAAATTTTCAAGACATGACTTCCAGAAAATAGTATCTTAGAATTTCACACTACTTTCTATTTTTGGATCTCTTTTAAAATATTCCTCATGCAATTGATTCATTATCACAACATTAACAGTGCCTAATAAACAATAGCTGGGATTTCACAAAACTATAAAATATAAAAAGTGAAGAAATACAAATATTCTAAAGAAGAGATTTGTGATTTCTCTAACCTGATTATAGGACGGTTAGGTAAAATTTAATTTTCATGAACGAGTATAAATATTTTAAAAATGCCTCTCAAATTTGTAATAATTTTAAATATCATTTGGCTGTTCATATTTTATTTGCAAATTTTCTATTAAATTGTACTTGTGCCACTTCTCCTCACTTATAAAGCCAATACCTCTCATACATAAGAAATTGAGTTACTTATTTGCCCATTAGTGTCTGCACTTGTTCTTTTTTCCCTTCACTCCTGAGCTTTACTTTCATTCCCATCAATTGAACCCCATTCTGTCATGTTTGATATGTCTTTAAATATTTATAAAATCTTATAAAATACATAGCATTAATGTTTATGTGTTTTAAATTTTCATATATGGTCTTGAGGTATAAGTCTTGGTCTGCTTTTTATTTTTTGTTTAATTCAATGCTGCTTTTAGGAACTGTCTTTCTATCGCAGGGGGGCAGAGTTAGGAGAAGGGCAGAGGGAGTGAGGGAGAGAGAGAATCTTAAGCAGGCTCTCAAGATTCTCTCTCTCCTTCTCCTGAGTAGGGCTCGATCTCATGACCCTGAGATCACGACCTGAGCCAAAATCAAGAGTTGGACACTTAACTGACTGAGCCACACAGGTACCCCAGGAACAATATGTTTTTTTACATGCACATCTTGTTGTTTCTAATTGGTGTGTAATATTTCACAAGTATGTGCATACCACATTTTATTCACCCACTCTTTGAGTTGCCTATGGCTTCTTGTCCTTACAAAGAAGTAAACATCTGCCTTCTTACCCTCATACAGACCATGTGAAAATTTCTCTGAGACAAGCATCCAGAACCAGGATCCCCAGATCAAAGGGCATACTCATATGTAATTTTACTAAGTACGATCATTACTTCCAGAATGCCTGTGCCAGTATATATCCTCAAAAATAACTCATATCTCTCACTTTTCAATGCCACCACTTCCCCCTCCTTTTTTGTTTGGTTTCTTTTTTTTTTTGGTCTGGTCATCCCTACTTTTTTCACTTATATCTGCTATCTGCTATTGCATATATATTATTGTATTAACATTTAACAACAGGATGATAGAAATTTGGTTTAGATCACGATGTTTGTCTTGTAATATTAGGGTAATATATGGAAAGATAATTTGTGAGATATAGCTGTACTTTTATCTGTAGCTATTAAACATTTTTTTTCTTTGCCTTATATTTATATGTACATTTGTTTTAGGTCCTATAATTTTGAGCTGCACCTTTAGCTTCATTAAAGATAGGAGCTACCCCTTAACATTCCAGTATTGATTCATATATTCATTTATTTATTAAAAATTTTTATTAAACACTTCTTTAATGGTAATAGTTTTCTAGGTACTAAGAATAGAGAAATGAGTAAGACTTTGTTCCTATCCTAAGCATCTCAGCTCAAGAGTGGAGAAATGCATGGAGATAAATTACAAAAAATGCAAAATTGTAACTGCTATCATAGACGTATTTGCACATATATAGGGTATCTCCTTTATATTTTGTTTATGCTTCTCTGGCCTTAGGGCATGAGAAAACAGAGCAAGTGTATGCTTTCACTTTCCTTTTTCTTCCTTATCCATCTCATTCTTTGTTACTGCAGAGCAAGTACTAAGATAAGAAAACAAGCAAAACCACCTCTTAAATGTTAATGAGTCAGAATTGAACTCAAGAATATTTTCTCTGAACATGTACCTAAATATTGATTCTGAAAGCAAGCTAAAAGAGTAGGACAAATAATAATTAAATACTTCTTAACAGATATCCTGGGCATTAATAAACCAAAGGAAAGTAAAATTTCACTTTTGATACAAGTGTGGTGGAGCTTGACTTTTGTGAATCACATCTTGTTTCTGCTATGAGAGTTGGTCAGGAAACCAGACTGTCGTAGTACCTGGCAGTTTGTAAAGAAGATACAGTCTTAGCCTATTAATATTTGAAATTTGTTGGAATTAATTCCTCTGGTACAGACCAAGGAAACTCAAGTCATTGTTTTAAAAAGGTCTCTATGCGTTGGCCAGCCATATGCATTCCAAGGTGAAGAGTCCAGGAAAAATAAATAAAGGAGGGTAATGATGGATACCACTAATGACTTTTCCCAATGAACTTGATAAATAGACTTTTTTCGCTTCTTTCGTGTTCCCAATTTGATTGACACACGTAGGTGGCATGAAGTGGGTAGAACTAGCTGTTTCAAATTCTAGAACAGTAAGAAACAGTCACAGAAGAGAGGAAAAAAAAAACCTGTCAGAGTTCTCTCTTGGAATGTTTCTCAAAGGAAGAAATATTTGAAGGGAGTCTTGAAAGGTGACTCACTGAGTGAGTTCACCAGGTAAATGAGGGAGAAGGGGACATTTCTGATAGACTAGTATCTGTAGTGGCACAGGACGTGAAGCAGCATGCTTGGTTCAGGAAGTTAAAAATAGTTCATTAATGCTGGAGCACAGACAGTGTTTTGAGGGCCAAGAAAGCAGAGTTGTGTGAAAGGAGCCTGGAGGGTAGGTCTCATGAGAAAGAAGTTATAGTTTATTTTAGAGCAATGGGAATCCTCTAAAATTCTTTTTTTTTTATTAGAAAAACTATATTTATTATAGAAAATTTGGAAAATGTAGAAAAGTAAACAAGATTAAATATACTTACTCACTATCCTCTCATTCCAGCCCAACTACTGTTAACATTCCTTTCTACATCACCAGCTCCATCCATATATGCATCTGTCTATATTTTTAGCGAATTACTAATATTTTAGCTTTTTACTCTATCTTTAGTTCATAAATATATTTTTATTTTTTAAAAAAGTGTTAATTTTAATTCTGATTAGTTAAAATACAGTGTAATATGGGTTTCATGTGTACAGTATGGTAATTCAATACTTCCTTACAACACACCTGGTGCTAATCATACCAAGTGTACTTCTGAAAGTTTATATATATTTTTTGTTTATAAATAAAGGTTGCAATGTTTTGCAATCAGCATTTTTACTTAAAATATATTGTATTATTCCAGTCATTATACTCCTATAGCATACCGTATTCAGAATAAATCTCATTTTATCTAGAAGTTAAATTTTAAAAGTGAAATGATGAAACCCACATTGCTGAGTTTATTTGTTTTGAAAGGAGAGAGGAAATAAGCATATTTTGTGATAGTTATTTCTAGAATGGGATAATATGGATGATTTCTATTTTTTATTTGAGTTTTTTCCAAATGAATTTACTACTGAGTTTTTTTGTTTTTGTTTTTGTTTTTTTTATTGTAGACATTGTCTGTGGGTATTTAGTCTTGCTACTTTAGTTATTATGACTGTTTAATGGAAAGGTCTAAAACCACTCCAAAGCCAATGATATTCACCCCCCCCTTTTTTTTTTTTTTTGGTTGCTCTTTTTTATTTTGTTTTGTTTTTTAAATAAACCCTACTCCCAACATGGGGCTCAAAATCATGGTCCCAAGATTGAGAGTCACATGCTCTGCCAGTTGAGCCAGCCAGATACCTCCCCACTATTTTCTTTTGAAAGTATTCCTATTACTACCTTCCCGTCTAAATTCATATGGAATTGTACTCTTACTGAGATTTCTAAGCATTTCCTCAAAAATTCATTGTTTTAACTTCACTGCCAAGATACCTACTCTTCTATTTTTTTCTTCTATTATAATGTCTACACCCTTTGAGTCTTTTCTGATTCCTCTTATCTTGGCTTCTGAGCTTTGAAATGTCCCAGGGTTCAGTCTTCATATTTTATGTATTATATACAATTTTTTTTCTCTAGATGGTTTCATTTAGTCTTCGGACTTTATATACCAACTATATAGTATATATGATATGTAAACTCCCAAATTTGTTTTCCTAAACCAGCTTTTTCCCATTAATATATTTCATGTAGTTATTTTTCTACATCCCTAATCATCTAATAGGCATTTCAAACATAGTATGTCTACAGTCAATTTCCTCCTCTTACCTACCAAACCTTCTCCTTACACAGTTGCTCAGTCTCTGCTGATGACAATTCCATCCTTGCTCAGGTAAAGGATCTTGGGGGAAACACATGGCTCTTTAAACTCCATGTACTATCTATTAACAAATCCTCTTGGTCTACATTTAAAACCTATCCAGAACTGAGCTGTTCCTCATCGTTTTCACTGCCATGACCTAGCAGTCACCGTCATCTTAGTCTACACTATAGTGGAAGTCTACTACCTTATCTACCTGCTTCAGGTTGTGGTGTACTAACTTTCCAGTTTGCTCACAGCACATCAGTGGTTTAAAATCACATATTAGATTGTTTCAGTTTTCTGCCTTAAACTTTCCAGTGGCTTTCTGTGTTATTCAGAGTAAAGTTTAAAGTTTATAGAATGCTCCACAAACCCTTGCATAACCTGACCTCTTTATATCTCTGACCTTATTCTCTATGCTTCTTATCTTAGTTTTTGCTATTTCAGCCATACCCTCCTCTGGAAATAAGCCAGATATACTTTTGCCTCAGGGACTTTTACATGTTCTTCCCTCTCTTGGATACTTCTTCTACATAATGCCTACATGACTCAGTCCCTTACTTGATTCTGTGCCTCTTTTCTTTTCTCTCTTTCTTTCTTTCTCTTTTAATGTCACTTTTTCAGAGAAGGTAATAGGCTTCTCAACCTTTCCTGATTACCATATTTAAAATAACTGCTTCTTTTTATGCTGTATTTTACTTACTATTATCAAATAATAATACAACTTTTTTTTTTAAGATTTTTATTTATTTATTTGACAGACAGAGATCACAAGTAGGCAGAGAGGCAGGCAGAGAGAGAGAGAGAGAGAGAGGAGGAAGCAGGCTCCCCGCTGAGCAGAGAGCCTGATGCGGGGCTCAATCCCAGGACCCTGGGATCATGACCCGAGCCAAAGGCAGAGGCTTTAACCTACTGAGCCACCCAGGCGCCCCTAAATATTAATACAACTTATTAATAGTTAATTAATGTCTCCTTGTGGCTCAATGCAAGCTCCATGATGACTGGTCATTTTGTTTGTTTTTTGCTATATCCCCAATAATACATAACTCCTATGTCATTTTATATTTTGCTAAGTAAAAAGATAATTGAAAAAAAAAAGATTTGTATAAATTAGACATTCAAAATGTTGAAAAATTAGAAGTTTCTGACTCTTAATTTTATAATTGCATTGAATTTATGCTTTATCTATAAGTGTATTTCTTCTAAAATGAGCAACATTGGATTCCTTACGTCAAAAATCCATTGCACTTATAGGGATGGATCATAAAATGTTACAGATCATACAGCATTAGAAATGATTCTTATTTCACTTAGACAAAAACTGTAAGATTCTTACTCATGATTTTCTGTAAATCATTATATTTATATAGTAAGATGACCCTGCAATCATGTCGAATTTTTTTTAGTATATCTTGATGTCAATCATATTTTATTCCAAGTCATGTGGGATTGAAAGGTAAAAAGGAAGAAAAAATATCAAAATTGTTTAAAAAATTAAAAATACTTAAAATTATTATGTTGAAAGAGGTTCAGAACACGTTACTCAAAAATATAGCAACTTGTCCAATAGAATATTTTAAGTTCAAGGAATTTGAGAAATGGCAAGTGCAGGAAAAACTGTCTGACCTCCACCTTGTCCCCTGAAGCAGATCATAAGACCCTCATGTGAGAGGTTCCTTCTCTATACCCGGAGGAAAGGAGCATCCTTATCTCCAAAGATGAAGGGATGCCAAAAGGAATCTGAAGGAACAGGCATTGTTGTTTCCCCATTTACTACCTTTAGCTCATACCTCTTTGTCTTATCATATTTTTCTATGACTTTTCACTTTTCATCAAAACTGGTATAAAAAGGCTAAGACTTAACCTTTTCTTCAGGACTTTGTTTTCTTATGAAGACTCTCTAACATGCAAAACTTCTAGTAAATACATTTGTATGCTTTTCCCTTGTTAATCTACCTTCTGACAGTCTATTTTAAAGAACCACAGCCAGAAAACCTAGGAGGGTAGTAGGAAAAGTAATTTTTCCTCCCTTATAAAAGTACTCATACTTATAAAAACTTATAAAAGTTTTCTTGTTCTGAAGCAGAATAAGGTGTTTTAGATAATTTTACTGTGAAATGACATGAAAGAAAATATTTTGTTTTATATATTTAATATATGTATATAAATGAATAACATATGTAGCTAGTTAGAAAAAAGATAGGTAGATGTACTAAATTTGAGACTTAGTTTTTTAGCTGACATGTATATTTCAAGGTTTCATATTCACTTTAGCACATATTTCTGTGTCTGAAGACATACTGATTTTTTTTCCCTCAGGCTATCCATAATTCAATCCTTTTTTTAAGTTAGGAAGTTCAATTATGCTTTAGTCTTGGCTTTTAGTCTTGACTGTGAAACATAGGCTCTGGATCAAAGGGCTTAAAATCCCATCATCCTAAAGCCAGTAAGTGACAGAAAGGCTTTTCAATAACTCTATAGAAACCACTTACATTGAGTAAATTATATGCCACAGTAAAACATTTTTCAGAAAGTTTTAGACCACATAATGGGCACGGGAATTCCATCAATTTGGTTTCTTCATTCAGGAAAGTTCTGTAATATAATTTCTGTGCTGATGTTTGGTATAAGCCTCAGATTTTATTACACCATCATATCTGAAGAAAATTATAGATGATAGTCAAGCAACTAATTATGGAACGTGCAGTCCCAACAATTAGGCAACAAACAAGTAAAAAAAAAAAAAAAGGAAAGGAAAATAATTGTTGAAAATGCAAAACTCATAGGTAAATCTGTCAGTTTACTGCCAGAGATATCTTAATTCCACTCAGCCAGTTTTTGTAGCTATAATAAGAAACACTAGCTGTGATAAGAAATGAAAAAGTTTAAAGGAAAACAGTTGGGACACAATGAAAATGGTTAATTTAGATCTCATTCTACCAATATCATATTGAAAATATACCGTGTTAAAGCCTTCTGCTTCGTATAAAGAATAATGTAAGATGAAATATCTTAATGTTAGGAATGCTTATGTTCTAACTTATAAACTGTCACAGCATTCCACTCCCAGTGACCCCAATCCACTTCTTATTTCTCATATAACAACCACTTCATAGCCCTACAGCTCCGGAGCTCTGTGGCATCTGCACTGGAAGGGTAGGAATTCTTCTTCCTCCTCGAATGACAATAGTCAATGTGAGAAGGAATGGGGAAACTTCTAGGCAGTAAACAGATGTAAAAATCTCCTTGTCCTGCTTCCCAACAGCTGTCAGTCACAGGATATCCAGGACAAGACACCCCTGAGAACAAAAGTTAGCTATCTCTTCCTGTTTGTCATCTTCATAGAAGACTCACAGCAGGCAGGACAGCAAGATTGGCTACCTGGGAAATTTAAGCTCGGGGATACAGAACACTAAGAATGGCATTCAACAAATGAACAAGGATGGTAGGGGACTTTTCTTCATTGGGTGCCTGTTTAGCACACATGACTCCAGTCTTTAGGAGAATAATGGAGATCCCAAGAGAATTAACAACCAGCTTGTAGCAAATACTCAGTTTTGGCTAAGGCATGTGCTCTTTGCTTTACGTTGTCAAAAACATCCAAGTGCTGGGTGTCCTGCTCTACAGATTAAGACAATGCCTTGTTCTTTTTCACAAATAGGATTACCATACTATTTGTTATCTTGCTTAAAACACTCTTTGTTGTTGTTGTTGTTCCTGTTTTTATCCTCAGATGCTTGATTGACAATACCCTGGGAGATGTCATAGTTTCTGTAGCAATCATTGTAGTATTCTTGAGCAACAGAGAGGTTCTGAAGACTCTTTTGCAGGTATTTTGTCAATGAACCAGAAAGATGGCCTCTTACGCAGCTCACTTATCCAACACCAATATAAACCGATGTCTACTTGAAGAGCAGATAAGAAGGAAGACACTAAATGGTGCAGGGAGAAAAAGAAGGAGGCTAAGTTCATTAAGGGTCTCCATCTGAAAGCAGCATGTGCGGAATGTCAATTTAATAATAGAATTGACAGCTCTTCTCTGGTGTCACTCTGTCACAATGGCTTCTTTGACAATTTATAAAATGGACTCTTTGTAGATGTCAATGAGTGGCACTGCATACATTTGTGAATGCCTCGCATAACTAACATTCTCCCTTATGCCTCGTTTGGAGGATCTGTCCCAAGAATCTTTTCACACTGACCCAGGGAACTGGTACATGGAGATCTGGGGAAACTACTCTATCTCAAATTTAGTATAAAATGTTAGCGACCTATCATCATCAGGTCATAAATCAAAATGTTAACTAGTTTGAAAATACTCTTAGGCTAGAAGGTGTTTTTGAGCTATGTTACGCTGCTATCATGAATACAAAAGTCATTTGATCACTTATTAACTTTGGGATGAGCTTAGTATAAGCTGATTTAATTATTTCAGGCTAAATTTGACCTTATGAATTGAGTCAGCCAGTACTGTATATACTCCAGAAATGAAGATTTTTAAAAATCTTAAGTAGCACTGACTATAGAAAATAAATAACACTGTAGAAAGCAAAAAAAAAAAAAAAATTCTCATTGCGCAAGTGTAGAATCTATCACTGAAATAATATTTTTTGTTGCTTAAACACTTTTTTTTTTGTCTGGCTGATTAGAATTGAATTAGGAAAACAAACAAAACAAGACAAAAATGCAAAATGGATTTCCCAAATATCCAAAATTCCTATTTAAATTTCAGTCATTTACTTTATATATTAAAATTATTTTATGATTTTAGTAGTGTTATCAAAAATTGTTGTCCCTAAATAAACAAATATGTACAAATACGTTCATCTTTTGAATAAAGATGACAAATATATAATTCCATTTACTCTAGTCATCATGAAAAATTGATTTGACCAGATCAATTACAATTTTGTTCATTGTGCTAAAACAAAAATTATAAAATATATAAATTATTTTTTCAAGATAAGAATATTGAGTTCTTTTTTTGTTAGGGACAGGTAACAGGAAAACATGTATATTCCTTTTCTCAAAGGAATATTCATTGATTCATTGATCAACCATGCTTGATTTCTTTGGAAAATAGTATTATAGTATCTCAATTATTATGTTACAACAGGAAGACATTGGTTTTATCTGTAAGTAACAGATACAAAGTAGAAGATATTGAAGAAGCTTATTTTATATCTAAATTATTTTTATTGTGCTGATATTACCTATTTATTCACTTCAGTAATATTCAATATTTCACTATGCGTAAAATTAATTTAATTTTGGGTGGAAAGAAGAGAAGCATAAAATAATTCTACAGCTAATTTATAATGTTCTGGAGATGGAAGGAAGCTTAAAGATCCATGAAACTAACTTTATTATTTTAACTTTGAGGAAACTTAAACCATAAAGTTAACCAACTTTCTGAATTTGAGGACAAAATGTCTGACTGATCACAATATAACATGTTGATCAGAAATTATTAAATAATTTAAAGATTTTTGTTTAATAACATAAAAATGCAGCTCAAAATATTTGACTGTGAAATATCCCCATTCTGCATGGTTGTTTTTTCTTTGTATGTGGCCTATTTGAGCATCTTGGAACAAAATAGACATATATGAACCTATCTTATGGAAATATTCAATGTAAATTAAATGTAACACAGTTAACCATCCATTATGTACTGTATTTTTAACACTGATTTGTCTTATCAGTTAACTGGTAATAACAGGCTATTACCTTAAAGGTATATAGAGAGTTAAAGTATCTTTAATTTAGCTTAATAATTATAGGAATCTATAAGATGAGAGAAAGTATTGTAACTCATAATCTGATAAGTGGTTAAAATCCAAAATATATAAAGAACTCATAAGTTCAATAGCAAAATAATAATAATAATAATAATAATAATCTGATTTAAAAATGGGCAGAGGAACATTTTCCAAAGAAGATATTCAAATGACCAATAGGAACAAGCAAATATGTTCAGTATCACCAATCATCAGGGAAACATGAAACAAAACCACAGTAAGATATCATTTCATACCTGTTAGAATGGATGTAGTCAAAAAGACGGGTGAGAACAAGTGTTGGGAACAATTTGGAGGAAAAGGAACCCTTGTGCACCTTTGGTAGGAATGTGAATTGGTGCAGCCAGTATAGAAAACAGTATGGAGGTTCCTTAAAAAATTGAAAGTATAGTTACCGTAAGATTCAGGAAGCCAACTTCTGGGTGCATATCTAAAAAAACCAAAATTAAGATGTTAAAGAGATATCTGTACTCCCATGTTAATTATGGCATTACGCATAATAGCCAAGTTATGGAAATAACCAGTCTACAGATGAATGGATAAAGAAAATGGAATATTATTTAACCACGAGAAAGAAGGACATCCTGTCACTTGGGACAAAATGGAAAGACCTTAAGAGCATAATGCTAAGTGAAATAAAGCAGAGAAAGACAAATACAGTAGTCCTTTGCTTACCTACAGGGAATATGTTCCAAGAACTCCAGTGAATGCCTGAGACTCTGAGACTACTGACAGTACTGAACCCTGTATGTACTATGTCCTTTCTTACACATTCATTCCTATGATAAATTTTAACGTATAAATTAGGCATGGAGATTAACAACAATGACTACTAATAAAATAGAACAATTATAACAACTTACTGTAACAAAAGCTATGTGAACTGTCTCTTGCTCTCCTAATATCATTCGATATTCACACTTCTTCTGATAAAATGTCTGGGCGACAAGTTGAAATGAGATAAATGACACAGACACTGTGACTTAGCATTATGTTACTATTGACCCACCTCACCACACATCAGAAGGAGGATCATCTGCTTCCAGACCATGGTTGAACACAGGTTAACTAAAAACTTAAAAAGTGAAACTGTGGATAAGAGGAGGCTATTGTACTCTGTGATATTATTTATACATGGAACCTAAAAAAGCCAGACTCATAGAACCTTGGAAGCAGAGTAGAATGATGGTTGTCAGAAGAGTTGTTCTAAGGATACAAAATTCCAGTTGTAAGATAAATAAGTTCTGGGGATATAATGTACAACATGGTGGTTTTACTTAATAATACAGTATCATAAACTTGAAAGTTGCTGAGAGAATAGATCTTAATAAATGTTCTCACCACAAAAAGAAATGGTAATTATGTGAGATGGTGGAAGCATTAACTAATGCTGGTGTGTTCATCCATTAGCAAGTTGTAATCATATTACATCAATGCATTGTATGCTTTAAACTTACACAGTGATATATGTCAGTTATATCTCAATAAATCTTGAAAAAGTAAAAATAAAAAATACATTAATAAATCTAATTTTTCTACTACTCCAAACATAAATCTTCTGTTGTCTTCACGGTGTTAGAGAAAATTGTTGACATAAGCATCTATTCCGTGTTGAAAGTAGGTTTTTTTTTTTTTTTAATATTGGTGATGTTACAAAAAATATGTTAACCCATGATATTGTTTAATAAAATATGTATCTAGGGCACCTGGGTGGCTCAGTGGGTTAAGCCTCTGCCTTCAGCTCAGGTCATGGTCTCAGGGTCCTGAGATCAAGGCCTTGCATCGGGCTCTCTGCTCAGCAGGGAGCCTGCTTCCCTCCCTCTCTGCCTGCCTCTCTGCCTACTTGTGATCTCTTTCTCTCTGTCAAATGAATAAGTAAAATCTTAAAAAAAAAATTATGTTTAGAATACTCACAAAAATTAAAACAATGTAAAGCATATAATATAGCAGGAGTGATTATAGATTTATTTTTGCCTCACAAAATTTTTTTAAAGTACTGAGATAAAATGCTCTATTATGAGATTAGATTTTGACACCAATAAGACACACCAATTTCACTTAAAATTACTGCTGGACTTTTAAAAACAAACAGTTGAGGGACGCCTGGGTGGCTCAGTCAGTTAAGTGTCTGCCTTTGGCTCAGGTCATGATCCCAAGGTCTTGGGATCAAGTCGCATGTCAGGCTCCTTGCTCAGTGGGGAGCCTGTTCTCCCTCTGCCTGCCACTCCCCTTGCTGTTTTCTATCTCTCTGACAAATAAATAAATAAAATAAAATTAAAAAAAAAAGTTGAATTCAGTGATATAGCCAATCCTTTAATCCTTCAAATAAATCTGTTTGACTACAATTTAAGTGCTGATTGTTTTCTTCAGACTATTATATATAGATGTAAGTTAATGCCATTTTTTATCATAGAAAAACTAAAACCTGTAACCTTAACTCTTGTTAAAACAAAAATTACAAGATGCTTTTTTGAGTCACATAAATATTGAATATAGAAGATCAAAAACCAATAATAGATAATTCTAAGAGAACCATAGATCTTTCCAGGGTGTGAGGTCAGTAACATTAAAATATCACTTCTTTAAAAATTAATAGTGAGTTCAGTTTCAGTGAAAAATATTTCAAAAAATTGTTTTAAAGTTCCTGAATTGATATTTGGAGTTGACAGTCTTTGATGAGAGTACACATGAAATTTATGTTACCTATCTACTAAAGGATTTAAATTTCTCAAAAGAAGTGATATTTGTAATATGTCACAGATGATCACATACGTGGTAATCAAATATGTTATGTAACATGCCACGTATAGATATATGATAGGTACAGTTACCATCTTAGCACTTTCCTATGAGGTATTTCTAAGTAGGTACTTTGGTTTTCATCCTAGCCATACAACTTAACCAAAGAGAATCAGATGCACTAGTTTGCAATGAAGGAAGTCTATAGGCAGAGGTCCTTGCATGATCAAAATTTTATAAGGAATCATGCTAAACTAATTGGTTGTAATAGTACTAAATAGGGGAAATGTCTCTATACTTACTGGAAAAGTATTCTTGTCATTGTTGAGCAAACTTTGAATATACACAATAACATTTCATTTTTTTTTCCTTTTTTAAAAAAATATATTTACTTGAGAGAAAGTGTATGTGAGCAGGGGGAGGGACAGAAGGAGAGGGAAAGAAACTGATTCCTCATTGAGCAGGGATCCCATCTTAGGGTTCCATCACAACCCCAAAATCATGACCTGAACTGAAATTGAGATCAGATGATCAAATGATTGAGCTAGACAGGCGCTCCTGCACAGTAACATTTTATATCATTTTTTTACATCTGACTCTGAATAAAACCACAATTCAGTAGTCCTAATTTATATTGGAAAAATGTTTCTCCCACCATGTAAGTATCCTTTGTGTGGATAATTTTATGTGATTCAACAGTTTAATTTATAGCTTCTTTGCGCAGAGGCCAATTTTACTTGAGCTTATTCAAGTGAAATTATATTAGATTCCATTTTATACCTGATTAGGCTGTCTCTGTGACATAAAGTCATGGCACAATGTGGCAAAATTATCAGCTTCTGCTTTTGGAAAATAGATTAATATTAAAGTGGAAGCTGATGCAGAAAAAATCAATCAAAAAGGATAATTCACCTATATTCATCTCTTGATATCATTTTTTTTCTAATTTAACTACAAGGTGAAAAAAGTGTTACAAATTTTAACATTTAAACCTTGAAAGTAAAGATAAATAAAAGAAATAGAAAGTAGATTGGTGATTACTAGGGGCAGGGAGTGGGAGAAATTGATGAAGGTGGTCAAAGCATACAAACTTCCAGTTTTAAGATAAATTATAAGGATCTAACGTATAGCATGGTGACTATAGTTTACAATACTTTATTATACACTTGGAAGTTGCCAGCAGAGTAGACTTTAAATGTTTTCACCACAATTAAAAAAGAAATGGTAACAATATGGATTGATGGATGTGTTAACTAACCTTATTGTGGTAATGATTTCACAATGTATGTGTGTATCAACTCACCACATTATACATTTAAAATTTAAACAATTGTATATATCCATTATATCTTAGTAAAGTTGAGGGGAAAGTCCTCTATCTCTTCAGAAAAAAAAAAAAGAGAAAGAGAGAGACAGAAAGAAAAAAGAAATAACAATTTGAAGAAGCTTTTTATGGAACCAAAGTAAATCAAAGATTTTACCCTGAACAACCCCTGGAAAGCCTGAATCTCAGCGATTATATACTACTTCCAACATATTTTTCATAGGCACTGATAGCAATAACAACCTTATCAGCCTTAGTGAAAGTAGCTTAAATGTGTATACATAAAAAAAAAAACATATCTGTACCTATATCTATACCCACATTTGCATCTTTATCTGTAACTCATGTCTATCGTATAGCTTCTGATGTAATGCTTGCACAGAATAGACTGAATTACAAAATGTAAGAAATTAAAAAGAAATTAGTTTAACAATGTGTGAGTTTTTGTCGTGTGTACGGAATTTAATTGTACAATTAGCATTATCGGGAAAAACTGAATTAATTTTAAATATTTTATTAATATGAAATATTACAAAGATTTTTCCTGTGAAAGAATCTTCTAAAAAAAGAAGTCATCTTTTTTTATTGACGTGTAATTGGCATACAATATTATATTTGTTTCAGGTGCATAACATAGTGATTCAACAATTATATATATCACAAAATGCTTACCATGAGAAGCATAGTGATCATCTGTTGCCATACAAAGCTCTTATAGTATTATTGACTGTATTTCCTCTCCTCTCTTTTTCAGCCTCATGATTTATTTGATAACTGGAGTTTCACCTATTTTCCTATCCGCAATCACCTGTTTCTTCTCTGTATTTATGAGTCCATTTCTGTGTTTTGTTTGTTCATTCGTTTTTTGGATTCTACATAGAAATGCGATCATACGGCATTTGACTTTTCTCCCTTAGCATAATGCCCCAGGTCTATCAGTGTCGGTGTGAAAGGCAAAATTTCATTTTTTTTTTTTGACATGGGTAGCTTTATTTATATTAAACAATATAGACTTTAGGACAAACACTAACAAAGATAAAGCAGGCTATTTTATGATAAAAGTTTCCATTTATCAAGAAGATATAACAATAGTAAATATATATGCATCCAATATAGGAGCATGTTATATATACAAGAAACAAATGGTAACAAATCTAAAGAAAGAAATAGCAATAAAATAGTAGTAAGGTCTGCAATAATCCACATTTTAAAGATTTTTTTAAAATTTATTTTCAGCATAACAGTATTCATTATTTTTGCACCACACCCAGTGCTCCATGCAATCCGTGCCCTCTCTAATACCCACCACCTGGTACCCCAACCTCCCACCCCCTGCTGCTTCAAACTCCTCAGATTGTTTTTCAGAGTCCATAGTCTCTCATGATTCATCTCCCCTTCTAATTCCCCCAACTCCCTTCTCCTCTCTAACTCCCCATGTCCTCCATGCTATTTGTTATGCTCCACAAATAAGTGAAACCATATGATAATTGACTCTCTCTGCTTGACTTATTTCACTCAGCATAATCTCTTCCAGTCCCATCCATGTTGATACAAAAGTTGGGTTTTCGTCCTTTCTGATGGAGGCATAATACTCCATAGTGCCTATAGACCACATCTTTCTTATCCATTCGTCCATTGAAGGGCATTTTGGTTCTTTCCACAGTTAGGCGACCGTGGCCATTGCTGCTATAAACATTGGGGTACAGATGGCCCTTCTTTTCACTACATCTGTATCTTTGGGGTAAATACCCCGTAGTGCAATGGCAGGGTCATAGGGAAGCTCTATTTTTAATTTCTTGGGGAATCTCCTAGCTGAGTACTATTCCATTATATAGACAACATCTTTTTTTTTTTTTTTTTAAGATTTTACTTATTTATTTGAGGGAGGGAGAGAGAGAGAGAGAGAGAGAGAATGTGCCTGAGCAGGGCATGGTGGGGCAGAGGCCAAGGGAGAAGCAGACTCCCTGATGAGCAGGGGGTCTGACATGGAGCTTGATTCCAAGACCCTGAGATCATGACCTGAACTGAGGACAGACACTTAACCAACTGAGCCACCCAGACTCCCCTATATACCATATCTTTATCCATTCTTCTACTGATGGACACTTAGGTTGCTTCCATATCTTGGCTATTGTAAATAATATTGCATTGAACATAGTTGTGCATATATCTTTTCAAATTAGTATTTTTTCCCTTTTGGGGAAATACCCAGAAGTGGAATTACGGCATTGTATGATATTTCTACTTTTAATGTTCTGAGAAATCTCCATAGTGGTGGTACCAATTTAAATTTTCACCAATGGTGCATTATGGTTCCTTTTTATTCACTTGTTATTTCTTGTTTTTGATACTAGCTATTCTGACAGGTATGAAGGGCTATCCCATTGAAGTTTTGATTTGCATTTCCCTGATGAGGAGTAATATTGAGTATTTTAAAATGTGCCTCTGGGCCCCGTGCATGTTTTATTTGGGAAAACCTCTATTTAAGAGCACCTGGGTGGCTCAGTGGGTTAAAGCCTCTGCCTTTGGTCCAGGTCATGATCCCAGGGTTCTGGGATGGAGCCCCAAATTGGGCTCTCTGCTGAGCTTCCCTTCCTCTCTCTCTGCCTGCCTCTCTGCCTATGAATGATCTCCATCTGTCAAATAAATAAATTAAAAAAAACAAAAACAACAAAAAAACACCTCTATTTAGGTCATCTGCCCAGGTTTTTTTTTTTTTTTAAGATTTTTATTTATTTATTTGACAGAGATCACAAGTAGACAGAGAGGCAGGCGGAGAGAGAGAGAGAGGAGGAGGCAGGCTCCCCACGGAGCAGAGATCCTGATACTGGGCTCAATCCCAGGACTCTGAGATCATGACCTGAGCTGAAGGCAGAGGCTTTAACCCACTGAGCCACCCAGGTGCCCCAACTGCCCAATTTTTAATTGAATAATTTGTTTCTTTGGTGTTGAGTTGTATGAGTTATTTTACTCAGTTTATTTTAAAATATTTTAAAATTTTCAACATAAATTATTACAAATAAAATATATAAATAAATACAATAGATCTCCATGTAAGAGACTCAACAAAGTAGATTGACAAATATTAGCATTTTATAATATTTTCTCCATATATTTTTACTTTAAGTTAGAAACCATTTTAACACTAAATCAAGACCAATTTGTTGACAGATACTTCATGGGAAATTTATACATTAATAATTCTAGGTCTTTTCCTTAAAGGAGAAAGTTGGTTTATGATAATAATAATGATAATATTAAAAATAATATTTCCTGAGTCCCAGTTTCTTCCCCATCATTTCAAAGACTTGATATTTGAGGACAACAAAAGCTAGTTGTCAACACCATTAAGAGTGATCACACTTTTGAGAATTAAATTCCGATTTCCCAATACAGCTGTGTGTTTATGAAACTGTATGAAGATTGGGTTTGCTCCACAGTAACATTGGTGATACATTAAGACTGCTAATCACACATTACATCTTTTGTACATTGCTTTAGTCAGTTAATTTTACCAGGTTATATCTAAATAGAACATGCTTATAATTTTAGGGAAGACATAAATTCAGTGTACAAATATTTTAGTACATAGAAATATGAATCAATCACTGTTAAATATTAATGATTATACTTATAATGCACTTTTATTAGGATAGCAGCTAGATTTTTAGAATTAAGAAACAGAAACAGATTTTACTTGTTTGAGCTAAAACAAACAAACAAACAAAAAAACCAAGTATCGAGAGGGCATGGAATGGTTCCAAAAAGCTTGGCAAAGTTCTGAGAACAAGGTTGAAGGTTACTCACCCATTATTCAGAGACTCTTGATAATGCCAGTCACTGCCACTGGGCTCTGGACACTCAAATATTGCCTCCTTTACCAACTCCAGACTCTGGTGCTTCCTCTGTTATTATAACTGCTTTTGGAATCAAAGTAGCTACTGTTGCTACCAACTCTGCTTCTCTTCACCAATACGATACCTGAATTTCCTTGATATTGTTTCACACTCACAGTCTGGTTTAGAGATTTCTGGGTAAAATCTAGATCATGTGCCTTTATCTTCGCATCAGGAGAGTCAAATTACCATTTTTTTTTTTAACATCTTCAAATCTGAGTGTGGGGAATCAGTATCTCACTCCTAAAAATGGGTCAGAAGCTGGATGACAAAAAAATAATAAATGCTTATGATCATTGTGAGAAATGCAATACTATGTAATGAAAGCAATCTTGAAAAAAAGAAGAATGAACTCAACTCAGAAAAAATAACAACATTGATAGGAATTAATGGTATTTGGAATTAAAAGTGATTCTCAGCATGGCAGTATGATTTCAAATGATGGAGCCTGGCTGGCTCAGTTGGTAGAGCATGTGACTCGATCTTGTTGATTTGTAGGTTCAAGCCCCATGTTGGGTATGGAGATTACTTAAAAAACAAAATCCTTAAATGATTTACTAACAGTGAGTTAAATAGAATTCTGAGAAGTATACCACACTTTTTTGGTGTTAGTAGGTAGTATAAACTCTACATGGTCCCAAATAGCCTTACACTAAAATACTACAGTCCACATGGAAATTGGTTGCTATCTTTAGAAAAAAATAGAAGCTTTGAATTTATTTGCGTGGGATAGATAAACATAGTCCATTCTAAACTCTCCTTATCTGATTTACTCTAGCACTTGATTTTTTTACAGGATTCTTTTAACATTTTTGGCAGATTCTTCTTGAAATCTTCATATATATTATGTGAACAACTGATTATGGTTAGATTCAATCTGTGATTGTAGAGTAGTGCAGCCAAGTTTGTTTTCCACAATATTGGTACAATCTATAAATTCTGTTTTAATCCCTCTTATATAAATGACATATGAACTAAAAAAAAAAAAGACAAGGCAAAATTTATAATATCTTGGCTCACAGAAGATTAATGCAGAACTCCAATTATCATTCTTACTTTCAGCATAAAGTTAGATGGTATTAAGAATACCTGGGTGGCTCGGTCAGTTAAGCATCTGGCTTTAGCTCAGGTCATGATCTCAGGATCTTGGGATTGAGTTCTGCATCAACCTTCTTTCTCAGTAGAGTGCCTGCTTTGCCCTCTGCTCACCACTCCCCCTGTTTGTGCTCTCTCTCTGACAAATAAATAAACAAAAATTTTTAAAAAAATTAGATGATATCACTGTAGCTAATGATCCTTTAATGATAAAATGATCATAAAGAATGAATCTGTGGGAGGATCTTTGATGGAAACATTAAAAAACATAGTATAACTCAATGCTGTAAAGCTTTTGATTATATTACAGGAAATAAAGTATATGGAGCAAAGAGGCAGAGACATTATTCATTACTCATTCATTCAACAAATATTTATTGAGTGCCTACTATGTACCTTAGGCATTTGGTATTTAAAAGTGAACAAAGCAGATTGGCCTCCAAAAAAAAAAAAAAAAAAAAGGCAAACAAACCTGACCCTGTGGACTTCACAATCTAGTAGAGCAATGTGGATTTTTTTGTTTGTTTGTTTTGGGAGTTTATTATTTATATTTATTTTGATTCCAGTATAGTTAACATACAGTGCAATATTACTTTCAGGTGTACAATATAATGATCCCATAATTCTATACATTACTCGGTGCTCCTTAGGACAAGTGCACTACTAATCCCCATTACATATTTAACCCATTCCCCCAACCCACCTCCCCTGTGGTAACATCTGTTTGTTTTTTATAGTTAAGAGTCTTTTTTCTGTACCCCCCCCTTTTTAAAAAAATTATTTATTTATTTGAGAAAGAGAGGAAAGAGAGAGAGAGCATGAGCCGGGGGCAGGGATGGAGGGAGAAGGAGAAGCAAACTACCCACTGAGCAGGGATGTTGACAAAGCACTCGGCCCCAGGACCCTAGGATCATGACCTGAGCCCAAGGTAGATGCTTAACTGACTGAACCACCCATGTGCTTCTGCCCTCCCTTTTCTCCTTTGTTCATTTGTTTTGTTTCTTAAATTCCACATATGAGTATAATCATAGGTAATTGTCTTTCTCTGGATGACTTATTTTGCTTAGCATTATACTCTCTAGATCCAACCATATTGTTGCAAATGGTAAGATTCCACTCTTTATATGGCTGAATGATATTCCATGTATATGTATATTCACACAGAGACACAGACACATGCACACAACACTCACACCTGCATCTTTATCCATTCACCTATCAGTGGATACTTGGGCTGCTTCCATAGTTTGACCCTTATAAATAATGCTGCATTAAGCATAGGGGTGTATACATCCCTTTGAATTAATGTTTTCCTATTCTTGGTGTAAATACCCAGTAGTATGATTACTGGATTATAGGGTAGTTCTATTTTTAATTTCTTGAATAACCTCCATACTGTTTTCCACAATGGCTACATCAGTTCGCATTCCCACTAACAGTGCATGAGGGTTTTTGTCTTCATATCCTTGGCAAAACATGTTTCTTGAGTTTTTTTATTTTAGCCATTCTGACAGGTATGAGGTGATATCATTGTTATTTTGATTTGCATTTCCCAGTGGTGAATAATGTCAAGCATCTTTTCATGTCTTTCTTGACCATCTATATGTCTTCTTTGGAGAAATGTCTGTTCATGTCTTCTGCCCATTTTTAAATCAGACCATTTTTGGTTTTGGTATTGAGTAGTGTAAGTTCTTTTATTTTGTATACTAGCAGTGTGGATTTTAGAAAGTAAATGTTTTAAAAATGTTATAACAGTAAGTACTATGATGAATGAAGAAGAATATGGGAGAGGGTATTCTGAGAACTGAGAAGTGGTGGACTTGGAGATGGCAGGGAGAGGTTGTAATTTTATTTATTTATTTATTTATTTATTTTAAAGATTTTATTTATTTATTTGACAGAGAGAGGTCACAAGTAGGCAGAGAGGCAGGCAGAGAGAGAGGAAGGGAAGCAGGCCCCCTGCTGAGCAGAGAGCCCGATGTGGGACTTGATCCCAGGACCCTGAGATCATGACCTGAGCTGAAGGCAGCAGCTTAACCCACTGAGCCACCCAGGCGCCCCAAGGTTGTAATTTTAAATAGAATTTTTAGCATCACAAAGAAGGTTATCTTTGGTCACAGAGTTAGAGGAGAGGCTAGGGCCATTCACCATGTTAGTATCTGTGGAAAGAATATTCCAAGTAGAAAGGACAGTCAGTGAAAAGGCAGGATAATATTGGTTGTGTTCAAGGAACAGCAGGAAGGCCAGCATGACTGGAGTATAGAGAACAGGGTAACATGGCTCGGTGTAGTAGGATATGAGGCCAGAATAGTAAAAGGGCCAGATTGCAGAGGATTTTGAAGATGAAGGTACATAGACAGGCCATCTCTGAGGGACTTGGAGGGCCCCTGGAAGATCTGGAGGAAAGATCATTGCTTTCATTTAGATGAATTGACTTATAATGTGATTCTTTGTATTGTTTAGAGGGTTATCCTAGGTAATAAACATTAGAGCCCCAAACTGGAATATTGCCTGCTGAGTTCCAAGTTGACTCTTGGGTACAACACTCAACATTCTAAATGTTTTAGTTTTCATCTATAAAACAAATAAATAAATACATGTAAAGTTTATACATAATTTGACACAGATTTAGAGCATGAGAAATGTCAGTTAAGCTACCACTAATAGTGGCAAATGTTAATGCTAGTAGGAGTAACAAATGCCATTTCAGACAGCATATATATGTGTGTGATTTAATATTATAGTGTTATATTTACAAATTATTTATTTTGGAAATTCAACTATGGAAAAATTAAAACTTGAAAATAGCTTTGTAGCAGTTGGGAGCATATTTAGCGATGAATAAAAGCAGGAGAGAGTGTGGGGGTGGGTGGCTAACTGTTTCAGTAGGGCATGTAACTGTTGATTTGGGGCCCCCTGTGGGTTTGAGCCCCATGTTGGATGTAGACCTTACTAAAAGATAAATAAATAAATTTTAAAAAGACAGGGAATAGAGATGGAATTTGGCCTACCACTGTCTTTGAAGGTGATAGGAGAATGAGCATTTTATAATCTCAAGAGGGCATAACAGACAATAGATTGAGAAAACTGGTTGTGCTTTCTTTGAAATCTCACATCAGCAAGAATAAAATGAAACCACTATGAGGTAAGCTATGAACTAATTACTTGTAAGACATTACATTTATTTATTTATTTATATTAACATATAATGCATTATTTGCTTCAGGGGTACAGGTCTGTGATCAGTCTTACACAGTTCACAGCACTCACCATAGCACATACCCTCCCCAATGTCCATAGCCCAGCCACCCTATCCTTCCCCCTCAACCCCCAGCAATCCTTAGTTTGTTTCCTGATTTTAAGAGTCACTTATGGTTTGCCCATTTACAATGATCTGGATGGAACTAGAGGGTATTATGCTAAGCGAAATAAGTCAGTCAGAAAAAGAATTATCATATGATTTCTCTGATATGAGGAATTTGAGAGGCAGGATTGGGGGGTGGGTCATGGGGGTCGGGAGAGAAAAAATGAAACAAGATGTGATTGGAAGGGTAACACATTACATAGTGTAGCAGTATAAGTACATATTCTTGGAATCTGGAACATGAAAAAATATACTAGAGTTAAGTTTATACAGTGTAGTTTAAGAAAGTGTCTTGATCTACCTTTGGAATATTCTCATGGTAGAAATAGACAGGACAAACTATCAAGTGTACTGTTACTAGATAGTAAGATAAAACAGTCTAATTTGGTTTTATTATAGCTGAGTAACAGATACAGATAGAGATTAACTGGTATGTGATCCTAGGCAATTCAGTATACAAATGTAAATGATTCTAATTACTTACATCATTATCATGATCGTCAATATAGATTTTAATAAATTTTCCTCTGAGAAAGCATCTTTAAAATGTGTACTAAATGCATGCTTGTTCAGTGAATTGCGCATTAGAAGTCATTTATTCAGTTTCAATGTCAAGCTCTTATAATGGTTCATTCTCATTCAACTCTTGATTAGCTCTGAATGTATTATTCACTTGGTTATTTGTAAAGAGTCAGCCACCACAAATATTTAATACCAAAATTGTTTACCTAGGACTTCCAGATACTCTAGTTTCAGTATTTTTGGACTGTGATTTTCCCTATCGATGGGATTAAGCCAGAAAAGCCTCAAGAGGTCTTGTCAGTGAAAAAGACTCAACTGTGTTCACTAAAACATCCTTTTCATATTCATTTGCTTTCCCTTCCAAGACCTTCATCTTTTAGAGATAGACTTCTTTAACTAGTCAATTTCATTATTGCAGATTAGAAGGTGGCACATTTCTCAATGTCTATTAATTCACTGACATCCTAATTTATACATAAATGTTCTTGTTAATTTACTTACCATTAAATAAGTCCCCAAAATAGGAGCACTTCAGGTGAACAGCAGAAAAAAAAATATATATATATATATATATATATATATATATATATATTAGTTTTTAAAACACAAAGGAATAACTGAAATGTCTCTAAATTGAGGCTATGGCCCTTCCATAGAATTTCTAGTTTGAAAAAAAAGAATAGTTTATTAAATGATAGTTTTCTAAATCCACATAAATTTACCAGAAGCAGTTGGTTGTTCCACATGTTTTTGAATTTCGTCAGTGTAAGGAGTAAGCAAAAGGAGTATGAGTGTTATTTCAATGTCCTGGAACAAACCCTTTAATGTGTTTGTATATATTGCTGAAAATGTGGCATATAAAATATCTAAGCTCACTTCATTACAGTGTTGAAGCAGGATTGAAATGGATCAAGAACTATATATAACCAGTGAGCCAGCCAAGTCAACCACATGTGAAGATAGAAAATCCTCCATAAATGTGACACACAACATTAACTATAAATGTAACCATGGCCTCCCATTTCATTGGGGATCTTCAATATTCTTCTCAAGTGTTATGCAAGCATAATCCATCAAAAATTCAGACAGAAAAGCCAAATGACAGGTGAATCTTCTTTATCAAAATCCTCACATGAGAAGCACTGTTCTTATAGAATTTAAAACCAGCAGTCCATTATATTAGAGGAGGCAGATTTAACTCAAATAAAATGACCAAGTAACCAGCTATACTATTCCACACGTCTTTATATCATGTTATTGTGAGAGATGATCAGCCTTGGCACTACTATAGAAATAGTACACTTATATGTCAGAATCGTTGCTTGTTCAAAAAAATATATTCATCCATCTCAATGAAAAAAAAATAATCGTCAAACTAATGTTAGTCATCAAATGAATAAATTACTCATTTAATTAATTTTTTTCAGGTTTAGAAAAGACATGATACAAAAATCACCCATGAAAGCACAACTTCAGCAAAGATGATATAGAAACAAAAATCAGTCAAAAAGGCAATTAAAAAGATAAAGTCAGTTAAAATCAATGGTAAGTGTTTACAGCTCTATTGTGATATTTTCCTACATGTCTACCATGTACTTCTCGTATTATTTTTCTGATGCAAATATCTGAATGCTGCTCAAAATAACAAAATGTAACTTGGAACATCACACAGATTCAAATCAGTCAGGTCAAAGCTTTAGAAATAGAGCATATATTAATGTTACTGCTGCTGTAACCAATTCTGACAAATGTAGTGAATGGAAAACAGCACATTTGTCATCTTTTAGTTTTTGTTGCTCAGAGATCGACAAAGTTTTCACTGTGCTAAAATCAAGATGTGAGAAGGCTGTGTTCTTTCCAGAGACTAGGGAAATCCATTTCCTTATCTTTTCCAGCTTCTATGGCTTACCTGTGTTCCTTAGCTCACGGCCCCCTTCTTCTGTTTTAAAAGCCAAGAACTTCATCTCTCTGTCCCTTCTTTCATTGGCACATTTCTATCTTTGACCCAGTTTGGAAAGCTTTTAGGCACCCATGATTAGATTGGGCCAACCAAGATGATCCAAGATGATGTTCCCATCTCAAGATCTTTAATCTTAATAGCATATGCAAAGTCCCTCTTGTTATGTAAAGTAACATTCATGGGTTCTGGGGATTGGGGTATGGACATCTTTGAGAGGTCATTATTTTGTCTACTTCAGAGCAGCAATGCAACACAAGCTAAAACATATCAGACTGTGTTTATAATTGATTGTGGCTGGGATCTTTGCTTCAATTCTTGTCAGCATTATGGGGTGTTCACTTTCATGTTTATTCAGTTAATTTAGAGATTTTAACATTATCTGGCATCTACCACAGGGTCTAGAAATTACCTGTTGCTTTTTTTTTTTTTTTTAAAGATTTTATTTATTTATTTAACAGAGAGAAACCACAAGTAGACGGAGAGGTAGGCAGAGAGAGAGAGAGGGAAGCAGGCTCCCTGCTGAGCAGAGAGCCCGATGCGGGACTCGTACCCAGGACCCTGGGATCATGACCTGAGCCGAAGGCAGCGGCTTAACCCACTGAGCCACCCAGGCGCCCCTAGAAATTACCTGTTGCTTATCAAGTCTACAAAAAGTCTACAGAATTTGCTGGTTTGTTTTGTAGAACCAGCAGTTTGGAAGATGCTTTCTGAAATCCTTGCTAATTCTGCCAATTAAGGGAATTCAGAAAACGTTATCTTGCATTTAGACCTTTCACTTTGCACTGAGATGAGTTGTTTCCCTTTTGAAATAATTTAAATATTTCATACTATATGGTAAGTATATTAAAAAGAAGAGGGACTGGGATGCCTGGCTGGCTCATCGGTGAAGCATATGACTCTTGATCTCAAGGTTATGAGTTCAAACCCTACACTGGGTGTAAAGAGTACTTAAAAAGGAAATCTAAAAAAAAAAAAAAAAGTAGTGACTATTTAGTAAGAACACCTAGTTGTGATTTTTTAATATATTTTTCTTGGAATTAACCAATTCACTAAATCTCCCATGCTTTGTTTTCTCACATACCCATTATCACCATATCTTACCACATCTGTGTGAGGGTCAAATGTACCAATGTTAGATTTGTTAGCAATAAGATGTTATACAAATGCTAGTTTTTCATAATTTCTTGTTTTAGCACACACAAGGATAGGGTATTATTATTTTCATATTAATTAAAACAAACACACACACACCGAAAAAGATAAATGACATCATTAGGTGGTTCAAGGAGTAGTTCTAGAACTTCCGCATTTGCTGTCTTTCCCTATAGTATTTTCCTTGTTGGGGCTACTTTAAGAATTCAAAATTCTCTCTTGACATGAGGTTTATATCTGAGGCAGGACCAGGTGTTAAATTGCCCTGGGGTAGCATAAATTAAATTCCGGAGACTTTTGGGATTGATCAATTAAGGCCCTCACTCCATGTGTACTTTGGAATAATTCTTTCAAAATAAAGTATCTCATAGCAGATTACAGGCACTCAGAGAGAGAGGTCCACGGGCAAGAAAGTGAACTTGTCTTTCCAGTTTGCTTTTAAGCAGGGAAGCATGTACGGAAGTGGGGCTCACTAAATGTCCCAAAGTGTCCTCGTGGTGTGCTAATTTGGATTAATATTTTAATTATCGATGTGATTTCTGTTAAAGTTTTGTGTGTAGAGGAGACGCAGCTGGACTTTTGATAAATTCTAAAAGAAATGCTGAGTGGCTGGACGTTCATGGTACCTTTCCTTTGAGGCTCGGGACACCTGCTGCATTTCAGGTTCATACGATCTGCCCCGCAGAAGCACATAATACTTTCCAAAAAGATCCCTCTGCCAGGGGGCTTGCAATAAATCCCTACTCAGCCAGACAAGTTGGCCTTTATTTTTTGTGTAGCTCTGGGCATCTCACATGACATTCCCATATAAGGTATTGTACTACAAGCCTGCTATGATTGCTCGTAATGACTTAACTGCAAAGGAATTATAACAGTATGAATAACAGTGGTTTGCACTGTGAATGTCCTAGCTACTCCAAAAATGCCAAAGCAACAAATATAAAATGCTTCTCATTCGCCAGTTTGAAAGGAGTAAAAGTCAGAAGACTACAACTGCTGCTAATCTGTAAACACTTATTGTTCATTCAACAGCAGGAAGCAAAACAAATGTAAAACAAGTGATGGCATTAGCCGTTCTGCTGTGTGCAAAGGTAATTACCGTAGAGGGATGAAAAGAAAAGAAAACTTACAGTCAAATCCAAGACATTTGGGTAGAAAAAGGGTTTTGCCTGCAAATTTGTTAAACAGGAAATTCACGTGCATTTTAACTTTGGTTTTTGGAATGATTACATTACCATTGTTATGGGATATGTGTCTTTCCCTACATATTCGTATCTGGCCTTATAGATCAGGGGCATAGAAGAACAAAATTAAAATTAAATTTATGTTCTTATTTGTATTTGTGTACTTTTTGTTTATATCCAAAGAAGATTTGAATTAGTTTACACAACTAAGTATAACATCATTTTTTAAAAAGTATAGAAAACTTCTTAAAGAGACTAAATATTAAATGACATTATTTATTGTATGGCATTAGAAGATACATATGAATTAAAGTGTTTCAGTAAATATTCCTATAGTACAGGCACACTTCAAACAGTCATTTATTTACTAAACTGATTTTTAAACTGTAGATTTGCAGTCTACTGTTAAAGATTATAGATCGGATGAAACCTTTGTATAGCATTATAAATTAGAGCAGTGAATTTAGCAGACATTCATTTCATAGGCGATGGAAAACTGAGAAAGACTTCTAGTCTAGAAAATGAATTAATGCTCCAGAGCTTCTATGACTTTAAAATTGATAATACTTTCAAATGTAGGACTTTCCCTGCTGTAAAAGTAACTTTTAATTTTTAACTGTGAATGAATGTCACTTTTTATTAATAGAAGTCAAACACCTCTGCTCTAGCAGTTCAAAGTATTTCTAGGCTCTAAAATAGAACAGGTGTGTGGAATTTCTCAATTATTGTATCATTCTACCCACTTGGACATTCCTTTTACTCAGGTACGCTTTCTACTAGAAATGATCCCATTCTGATTTAATTGCGGCCCTTCATGGCCTCATGCTGGTGTCCACTTGTCTAAACATTTAGACTACTTAGAATGCCATGTACCTCAGGGTCAGCATTGTGGAGTCTTGGCAAGCCAGATGAATGAAAGTAGGAAGGTATCTCAGATGGTTATGGATGTCTTTTGCAATTGCTGTTATCCACAGAGATTTATTGGCAACTCACCTATCAGATGGGCTATGGGTTCAGAGATTTATCTCCTGAACAGTGAAAACTGTACATCACCCACTTCTCTTGCTCTCTAGGTTTGAATACTTCGTTTCTCCCCCCTGGGACAAGAAATGGCTTACACTTGGGATTCTTGAATGATTGCCAGAAAGGAATTGACTCTGAGAATTGCCATTTTCCAGGTTCCCATAGCATGTAGTAAACCTAATTATCCAAGCTGGGAGTGAGAGGCTTGTCTGGTATGAACATAGGAGTAAAGATCTAATGATAGTCCTAACTAATCACACAGTCATCTTCTAAGGGGTGGGGGTACAAGGATCCATTATTACACTCCATTTTGACACACTTATAAAATAATTAATGTTCATATTAAGAGCATGAGGCCATTGAAATCAAATAAAGTTTATGCCACAAAACATAACCATTCGATTTCATGTGCAAATCACAAAATATTTCCTAAATATTTTCTTATTTTTTAAACTAAGTCAGGGGTTGACAAACTTGGGACAGCAGGGCAAATGAGGTCTACTACCTGTCTTTTGTAAGCCCACAGACTACAAAATGATTTTAAAGTCATTGAAAACAATCAAAAGAAGAAAAATAAATATATCATGGCATATAAAAATTACATGAAATTCAAATTTCAGTTTCCATAAATAAATATGCGTTGGAACACAGCCACCCATATTTATGTATTGTTCTGACTGCTTCCTCATTAGGACTTGACTAGTTAGAAACAGAGATGCATGGACCACAAAGCCTCCAATATTTACTATCCGGCCCTTTATAGAAAAAAAAAAAAAAGCTTTCCCACCCCTGAATTGGATTATTTACTTTTTAGGCTCAGAGACCATATTTTGTCCATTTCTAACATCCCTCAGATTAAAGGAAAATAGGAGATTCTGAATGACTGTTAATTCTTGTTCATGCCAATGTGACTACCAATTCAAAAGAGGCCGTGGATTATTTACTTTTTAGGCTCAGAGACCATATTTTGTCCATTTCTAACATCCCTCAGATTAAAGGAAAATAGGAGATTCTGAATGACTGTTAATTCTTGTTCATGCCAATGTGACTACCAATTCAAAAGAGGCCGTGCTTGTTTAACGCTGTGCTTGTTAAAGGAGAATACTGCGGCCCAGAGGGATTTTGTAGCCTGTGAGTGGGACTCTTGGTGTTCAAGCCACAGTGGTTGCACACTGAGCAAATGTTCAGCACAATTAATGACACTACTTACTCTACCTTTAATCTTCCTATGGAGAGAATTTACACTTATGTTATTAGAAGATAATGGGGAAATACATAAACATACACTTTGTGATAGGGAAACAAAAAACAAAGGAGGACAAGGACAAGGGAACAGCACTAATATGTAATATAAAATGATCACCTGTGTGATAAGCACATTATGACTAATTTTTTTCTTGTGTGACAAGCGCATATTATAGTCTCTTATTTTTCCCCTTTAATGTGTGATAATAATATTAATAATTATTAATAATAATCCTTTGGGACGGTTTTTATTAGTTACAACCTTAGTGATAAAGAAACAGAATTATTATGATTAAGGAAATTCTATAAGGTTTGAAATGCTGGGGAAGCTAGATTAGAACATAGATCTGCCTTTTCCTCAGTAGGTTTCTATTATGGGCCAAATTGTGTCCCTCCACCCCCCAAATTTAGCTGTTTGAAGTCCTATCCATTACTACTTCAGAATGTGACTGCATCAGGAGGTAGGGTTTTTAAAGAGGTAATTAAGTTAAAATGAGGTCATTAGGAAGGGCTCTTATCCCATATGCCTGGTGTTCCTAAAAGGACCAACAATTTGGACATGCACACGCACAAGGGAGGACTATGTGAAGGCACAGGGAGAAGGTGGCCACTGGCAGACCCAGGAGAGACACTTCAGAAGAAACCAAAGCTGTCGACACTAGATGATGGACCCCTAGCCTCCAGAACTCTTAGAAGATAAATTTCTATTGCTTAAAGCCACTCAGTGTAAGGTACTTAGATAATAACAAATTAATACAATATCTAAAAAGTTTAAGGGAAATATGATTTTCATGAGACTAAATCTCTGCTGTTAAGAATATGAATACAGGGGTGCCTGGGTTGCTCAGTGGGTTAAAGCCTTTGCCTTCAGCTCAGGTCATGGTCCCAGGGTCCTGGGATCCAGCCCAGCATTAGTCTCTCTGCTCAGCAGGGAGCCTGCTTCCCTCACCCCCCCCCCCCCCCCCCGCCTGCCGCTCTGCCTACTTGTGATCTCTCTCTGTCTACTTGTGATCTCTCTCTGTCAAATAAATAAATATAATCTTTTTTAAAAAAAGAATATGAATACAACTGAGTGGATCAGTCAGTAGAGCAGGCAGCTCTTAATCTCAGGGTCGTGAGTTCAAGCCCTTTACTGGATATAGAGTGTACTTAAAAAATAAAGAAAGAAAAGAACATTAATGAAACTAATTTGATTGCACAATGGAGCACTTGTGTTTAAAACTTACCTTTTAATTTTTATCTCTATTATTTTTTAAAATATTTTTATTTATTTATTTGAAAGAGCGAGAGCGGGCATGAGAGGGGAGCAGGTCAGAGGGAGAAGCGGACTCCCCATGGAGCTGGGAGCCGAGGCAGGACTCGATTTCAGGACTCTGGAATCACGACCAGAGCAAAAGGCAGTCACTTAACCAACTGAGCCACGCAGGTGGCCTTTATCTCTATTTTTTGAGAGCTTATCGTATCAACAGTTTTGTTTCAGGCATTCTGGATGTATTGGTGAGCGGGGACACCGCGTTCCTGTCCCCCACGTGGTTCATATTACACTGGAGGGATAGTCGATAGGCAGATGAAGAAATGTATAACTATTATGTTTAAGGAAGAAATAAAAACTTCATGGGAGGTAATTTAGCTACCACACTTGTGAAGAACTCTGAAGACATTTCAGTTAAACCTATGTGGTGAGGAGATCTTTAAAACATTGAAGAAAAATCATCCAGAAAGAGTCCAAAGTTTCTAAGGTAGGGCTGCTTTTGGCATATGCCAAAATGTGAGGTTGTTTTTTGTTTTTTGTTTTTTGGGTTTTTTTGTTTTGTTTTGTTTTTTTTTTTTTTTTAGATGGCATGATATTAAGGCTTTTTGGTTGTTGTTTGTTTTGCTATTGGAAGTAATATAGGAGTGAGGACAAATTGATAATACAGAGAAAAGGGGCTAATTGTACATGTGATTATGAAAAGCAAAGCCCATAAGTACGTGAGACTGAAGGGGTTCTTCAGACTACCTACGAAGAAGCAGGGCTTAGATCACAGCAGACTTCTCTTCCTTTGACAGGAAAAAGACTATTTGAACATAAGCAAAGATAAATGAGTGAAGTTGGTTGAGGAAGAAAAGATCCATTCTTAGGGTAACAAGTTGTTTTCAATGACGTTTGATACAGCATCTTGGGTGTAGAGTGAGAGAGGTTAGGTATGAGTGCCTGGAGACAGAAAAAATTGTGTGAAATAGAACCTTAAGAGCTTGGGAAAGTGTAGTGGAATTGTTACGTGTGTCCATGTGAGATTTGCAAACACAAATTTAAAGTGAGATCAGTCCACGCAGAAGAGAGAATTTTTTCCTCCAGCCATATACAGTGAATAGTTGAATTGAACCACAGTTGGGGGTTTGCCAGCAAGTAGGTCAGAGGGAGAGGAGGACAAGAGCGTTAGCAAGGCATAGTGCTGTGCAGTCATCCAAGGAATCTCTGGAATCTCTTTTGGGTGAAGAAGGCAGTAAGGACAGGGGTGTGGAAGAAGGTAAAGAAAAAGATACATTTGGAGAGTGGAAAAGTAGAATCAACTATCGGGGGCCTGTGAAAGGTTGAAACTTAGCTAGCTTATAATTACTTCAGTAAGTACACAAAGTTAGAATGTGGTGGTGAAATGGGATCATTAAAATGCAGATTTTTGAGGTAGGATTCATAGCAATGAAGACAAGATCTAGGAAGGAATAACCTTAGAAGTTGAAGAGATCAAAGATGTTGGATCCATGTTGAGTTCCCAAGAATGGTAACTGGAGTAGCAAAGGAGAAATCAGGAAGCTAAGTACTAAAAATGATCATAAGCCAGAAGAATTGCTGCACATTTTCACTCAAAATGCTAAAGGGTGAGGGATGGTTTTTATCTTAATAGCACTGTCTTTTGGGGTGCATGGGTGGCTCAGTGGGTTGGGGCCTCTGTCTTCGGCCCAGGTCGTGATCCCAGGGTCCTGGGATCGAGCCCCGTGTTGGGCTCTCTGCTCTGCGGGGAGCCTGCTTCCTCCTGCCTCTCTGCCTACTTGTGATTTCTCTCTGTCAAATAAATAAAATATTAGAAAAAAAAAAGAGCACTGTCTTTTTCTACCTTTCTAGAAACTGTAGGCTAATAATTTAGTTCTTAGGGATGAATAAATTCGGCTTATCATGCCACTAAACAGTACACATGAACTACTAATGTTGAAGTGACTTTGTATGTGATATCCGAATGCCTGAGAAAAATGCTTCTGATCAAACCCGAGAATTATTGGCACCTATGTGCATTTATGGATCATTCTGATTGCTTTGGTCTATTTGACAAAATTAGAGGGTTTCTCTGCAATTATCTAGTGTTTGCTTGTTATTTGGAAATTTTGTTTTGTAATTCATAACTAAAGTTCAAACAGTACAGTTTTAAAAATTAAAATAATTTCAGTCTAGAGTACAAAATTCTCCTAAATGGATGTTTTAAAAAAGTGGACAGTAAATTAAGAAATAGCTATGTAATACAGTTGATTTAGTTATAAAATTGGAAAATTGAGAAAGTAGATTAGAATACATGTTACATTGAGGAGTAAATTCTAATCACCTTATTAACAGATTATTCTTTGGTTTAAAAATGTATAGCAGAGGTGCATAAAAGTAGGCCCAGAGAAAAAGCTGGAAGTAAGAAGAAGACTTATTTTATAAAGGACCAAGCATTCATAGCTGTACTGTATGTACTGTTATATTAATATTTTCTCTCTATAGGAATATGGAAGATATGAATAGAGCATACACATATGTAGAGCATATTCAGAAGGAAATTTCATTTCCTAGTTGGCACAGATATTTATTTGACTTATATCATTATAATCATTGATAGATGATTGGCTTTTTTAAACAACTAGTGAAAAAATTTTTATAGTCCCGTCATGAAGCACAGCTTGTTTAGTCCCCATAAATGGAGCCTTTCTGGAGGTGACCAGAATGTCATACAACTATAAGCAGTAAGTGTGCCATCTATCGGCTGAAGAAGCACAGTGTAATAATGTCAACAAAATCAGGGTCTAAAGGCCGACTATGCAGGCATCTTCTATGTATGCCCTATAAAGTGACACTTTAGCACGTTCAAGTATTCAAATTAACCCATAGAGGAATTATACTCTTTGCTGCTGTGCTATTAGTCCAGTAACAGAAAGAACATCAGATCAGAAGTCAAGACATCCGGGTTTGTGCCCTAGCTTTCTGAAGCCTGTGGGGTAACCTCGCTTGTGTTGTTTTACTACCTTATGACCCACTTGCCTTCTGCATAAAAGCAAATTATGAGAGTGATAGCAACAATGCATCAGTTCCTTTAAGACCTAACATTTTTCCAATTTTGTAACTTGAATATATGAGCAAAGGCGAAGATTTTTCCACTTAAGGGAGTCCACCATACTTTGAATTTTACTCTTGGGGACATACAGATTCTTCTAGTGTAAACTGTAGAAATCATTGCACATGGGGTCTTACCTTTAGGGGCATAGAGGTCACTCAACACATTATAACTGAATGCATAAATAAATAGAGGAACCATAAAATGAGAAGTTTTTGAAAACCTTATATTTCTCTACCCCTGTAATCTGTGTAATCATTAACTTTTATTAACCTGTGGCACAGGGTTTACTAAATGACTACACCGGAAAACCCTTCTTTGAAGCGGATATTAAAGTGAAATTAAATATTTATTTAAATAAAGGAAATTCAAGAAATCACGTATTTAAATTAGAGAAATTAGAAGTGTTTTGGCATTTTGTTACCTTTTTGTTTTTAAGTGACTAAATGGTTTAGATTTCTCTGAACAATGGATGAATTACCATTTATTTCTCCAATCCATTTTAATAATATCTTTAAAAAGTAATGATGTCTTGTGGTAAGGATTGGGAAGCTAGTTGATGGCAGGGGAATTGGTCAAACTTTTGGGACATCATTAGCATGTTTCAATTCAATAATTTTTCTTCTGGGATATATCCTTAAGATATAGTCAGAAATGCATGGTGGAAGTTATGTACAGGTATGTTCAGTATTGGAAATATTGACTATTTTTTTAAAGATTTTTTTTTATTTATTTGACAGAGAGATCACAAGCAGGCAGAGAGGTAGGCAGGGTGGGCAGGCTCCCAGCTGAGCAGAGAGCCTGATGCGGGGGCTCCATCCCAGGACCCAGAAATCATGACCTGAGCCAAAGGCAGTTGCTTAACCCACTGAGCCACCCAGGCACCCCAGAATTATTGACTATTAAAAACTAACTTAACAACAGGTATGTGGTTATTCAACAGTAGTTAGAGTTTCAAAGAATATAGAAAGAATATAGACATTCAGACAACATGGCCATAACATTTATGGTACATTCAATTATCACAGTTGATATTCACATTAATGAAAACAAAACAAAACAAAAACAAAATGTTAGTGCCCCATAATAGAAATAAAAATGGGGAAGTGAAATTGAAATAAAAGAAATCCATAATTTAAATCTGAATATTTTAAATATATTATTATGCTAATACATTTTAATTTTAACTAGGAAGATAACATTTGCTAACACTTGATTGCACCTTTATCCAGAAGTTATTGTAAGTCTTATACTTGAGGTCCATACTAGACACACTACTGTTCTGAAATGTGAGATTTCTCTAGAAAACAGTAGTACTCAGTTATTGAAAATAAAGTAAACACATAGACGAAGGCAAGACAAGTTGAACTTTTTCTTGGAAAGAAAAATTCCAGTTTATCTCAAGTAGAATAGAAAATATCTGTATTATAGAGTTCTAAATGTAGCACTAATCTTTTATCTTAACGTTCTAACCATCGAAATGTAAGGGCTAACAATGAGGATCATTACGATACATTTTTCTTGGAGGACAAGGAGATGGAGTTTATGAGGTGGAGGTAACAACGTTTACAAGGCTCTTGAGTACTTCACACATGTTTCAGACATCAAACTAAGCCTGAGGCATAAACAAGTTTACTCTTTGTGTCTATGTTTCTATTCATTCTTTTTATGTTAAAAAGCATTTCACTGTAAATTTTGGACAGTTTATCGTGATATAAAACTAGAATGTCAAGTATGTGTTTGCATTATGAATTTGAATCTATTTTGCAACGAGAAGGAAACAGGAGGTGAAGGAGTAATACAACCTCAGCAGTTGGATTTTTCCCAAGACCCCACTTATCCTGTGTAAGTATCTAACCTCAGGATTTGAGGTCTGGAAATTCACTTATTTTTTTGAGCAAGAGCCATTTATTTGGCACCTATTTGCAATGTTAAATTGATTGTTTAACTTTCCAGTCAGCTCATTATGCATATTGTTTCAGCATATGGAAACATACGAAGGAATAGATAACAAGTTGCAAAGCCAAAAATACTTTCCACAATCAATGGAAATAGAATTATTTTTGCATATTTGCACATGGCGTCTAGTAAAGGTACGCGATTTCTCTATGAAATTATATAATACTGATTTTGTAATCTTTTAAAATTTTGTAATAGTACAACCACAAACTCTTGTTTCCTCTAGAATGGCAGCTGAGCATGAAAATGTTTCCTGAGACAACAAATAGACAATCTTCCTCAAAATAGATCAAAATAAGAAAAAAAAAAAAAAACCCAAGTATTTCTAAAAACTCACCACAGGGACTTAAAATGTTTTTATTCATGTCACCTAATAAATACACTGGGGAAATCATAGCAAAAGGGAATTGGAAAGGACATTTGCACAGTTGACATATTTCAAAATGAAGTTTTGGAGGAAAGTGAGTCTGATACAAGTACAAAAAGATAAGAGAAATTTATTTCCATATACCCACCTATCTGAACAGAATTTATAATTAACCGGATATCTCTTTGCTTTCTCATATATTTCCTTATCTGTTTCACTTTTCTTGCAAGGATACTTCAGATGTTCAAGAGGCATTCCCTATTTAAATTCCTTGATTTCAAGTGCTCTGTAACCTTTTGAATAAATTAACTTTTGAGTCAAAATTTATCATGCTATTCTCAGTCTGATTCTTCCAAAGTTTGATAGAAGTAGTTTGGCTACCTCTCAGTTATTCAAGCATGAAAGAACCACATTTTTCATACTTTCAGACATATTTGGGAAGATTTTCCACCCTTGGTTAACTCACGCTATGTGCAGAATGACAAGCTGATATCTGTCTAGCGGCTCCTCCAGCTGCCAATCTGTTACTAGGGCTCACATTGATCTCCAGAGACTGAGGATGGAGGGTGGAATGAAGATACTGTGAATATCAATTAATCCCAGCAAAAAAAAAAAAAAAAAAAGCAATGGGAATAAGAAAACTTGGAATGTATTAGTGGAGGTTTTCAATCTCTCCCTTTCCCCCTCTCACATGAGAAATAGAAAAGGAAAGGTCATATCACAAGTGAGACACTCTGAGGGCAACTTTATCTGATTAATTTCCAAATAGAATTTTGTAGGAAAGAGTAGGAGTTACTAGAAAGGGAATATGAGTAAAGTGGAAACAGCAAAAGTTAAAGTTCCTAGAGTCAGGAATTTGGTTCATTACAGTCCTCAGTAAAAAAGTCAAAATTCGTGAACAATAGAAAAGCAGCATACACAGCTTCTCTCTTTCACAAATAATAAAAAAGGAGAATATATGACCGCAACTTGGACAGTTTAGTTTTGATTCCTTGGCTTATTCAATAATCAATTTGATATTAACAACAACAGAAAAAGAGTAAACACTAAGATAGTATAAACAGTGAAGCTCTGTGAAGAATAAATTTAGCCTGTCTAATTTTATTCTTTCTGTGATGCAATGGCAAGTTTCACTGTAATAGTAGTGATATCTTTGAATTTCACTAAAGATCTGTTTCCATGCAAGAGGGCATTGTATTACAAGTAAGACGTTAAAAACAAACCTGTTGGAAACATGTCATGTTTCATGAGTTCTAGCTCAAAGTCATTGTTCTTTCATGAATAGTTTTATTTAATCATAATAATACCTTTACTTTATATTCAACTGTGTTTAAAGGAACTGATTATCATGATTAATATCAGTGGGTTATTAGAAATAAAATGTTAAAGAGATATTTATAACAGTTCAGAATACCACAATTAAAAGATGGTATCAGCAGCCAAAGAAGTTTGGATTGCATTCATCATTGAGAATGAGACTATTGTGTGAAAGTTTTGTTTGCTTTTCATTTATTTCAATTAGAATGGAAAGGAAGACAAAGGATATTTTTTTCCGTAAAAACAAATTTTCCCTAAGGTGCTTTAGTGGTGTTAGACAGAACACTGAAATAGTCCTAATTTGAGCGATTAGGTGAGGCTGCTTACTAAAAGGCATTTTGACATACGACTCTTTCACTTCTCACTTCTTAGAAACGTCTAAAGCATTGTATTAAAGTGAACATGCCTTTGAATACCTCTCTTCAGAAGCTTAGAATCCCAGTCTGACCACATCTGAGCATTTTAACAATAAAGTTTAGGAATTTATGTTTTCTTGGAACTATTCTCTGCTTAATTTTGTATATATGTTACAAATATAGGAATTTATAATGTATACAGTACCATATTTTAATATTAATGGAAAAAATCATATAACAGCTATTCTCTGGGCATGTAATGTCTCTTCCACCCCATGAGGCTGTAGTAAAATAGTTGTGATGCTTTAGTGGTAGCAATCACCAGGAGGAGGGAGCAACTGGCATTTATTGCTTGGGGACAGAGATGTTAAAAATTCTGCAATGCAGGGACACCTGGGTTGCTCTGTCAGTTATGAGTCAGCCTTTGGCTCAGGTCATGATCCCAGGGTCCTGGGTTCGAGTTCTGAGCTCTGCATAAGGCTCCTTGCACATGCGGAGCCTGCTTCTCCATCTGCTTCTGCCCCTCCCCCCCGCTCGTGCTCTCTCTGTGACATACAAATAATCGAAATCTTAAATAAATATTCTATAATGCTTAGGAAGCCTCTCAGAACAAAGCATTGCCCTTTGCCAAATCCAGTAGTGCCATTGTGCAGACTGAAGAGATGTTCTAACTAATCTTCATACTCAAAAATGTGCAGGGGTTGTCTTTTTTTAAACCTTATGGCAGACATCAGATGAATTACCACAAAAATGAGAAGGTTTCTAGAAGGATAGTCTTTCACGGCCAATTCAATTAAATAACAACAAATGTCGATTTAATAACAACCAGACACCTTTACTTAAGCTTGAGTTTAGTAATCCTTTTTGTGTATTGCCTCAAGTGTTCTTCTCTGAAGGGGAAGGCAATCAAGAAACTGTTGACCACTGTTCAGGAACGGTTCTCATAGGGATATATTTCTATCCTCTGCAGAAGATGCTTTGCACTGATTATGTAGCAAAATCTCTTTGGACGAAAGCCATGGAAACTCTCAACAGCTGAGGAAAACCTGGCAGGGAATAAGAGAAAGAGGAAGAAATAACTTTTCTCTGTAGGAATATCGTATCATTGTTGAACTCTAACCTCCTTTTGGATGAGGACATTATCCCAACACTCCTTTATATTCTCTTCAACATCTGGAGGAATTATAAGCAGATTGCTAATATTTCATAAGAGGTAATTCCTAGATTGATAAATGCTCAAAGCAGAATTAGATAATTAAGCTGTTACGATACACAGTGTGTGTGTGAGTAGGCAATACCATTTGGCTAGCATTACGGCTACCTTCGTTTTCAATGGAATTTGAACTTTCCTTGAAAGTCAAATGATAGGAAATATCAATAAGCATATAATGTATAATAGGGAAATAAAAGACAAAATGTTCGGGAACAATATTTGCCATGTTTGCTCTGTATTATGTGAGAGTAAAGTGAGTAGGCAGCAGTGGGACAATTGATGACCAATGACATTGAGACTGCCATGGCCCATAAGCAATATATTTCTTAGCAATGGTGTTTTAAGAAAGCAAATATCTTAATAGATATCTTAATATTAATATCTTAATAGAAAATATAGAATCTGAAGGAAAAGAAAATATTTCTCTTAAAGATTAGAGTCTTAATAAATTCTTGTATATAGTTTCTTGTTATAAGCAGATGTGGAAAGTTCAGAGGACATCAAATAAAATTTGGGAGGTAAACAGTAAGCATAAGATTAACTGATGCTAAGAATATACTTTTCTAATTTCATAATCCTATAAAAGCATAGGAAAGTAGGAGTTTCTCAAATAGAATAATCTTTAAAATGGTAAGTTTGCAGTTGCTAAACTCCTTCTAACTTCAAGCACAACAACAACAACAAAAATCCAGGCACACTATTTGAAGTTTGGCAGGAGAGTAATATAGTTTCTTTAGTTGGTGAATTTTCCATTCTGCTTTCTTCAAATCTCTCAAAATTCATTTTATCTGGAAAAAACGTAAGAAGTATCCATAGAAAGTTGTGGTTATTCTTATTAAAGTGACACCATTGACAGGTCTTTTAGGAAAAGATTAGGTAGATTATATCTATGGTTTTTCCTCACTGAAAGTTCTTCCTTTGAGATGAAAGAATGAATGGGGATTTTTTCCAGCTGTTGGTAAACTGATATGCGGTAAGGATTAATTTTCCTAGGATGATTATAGGAGCAATCTAAACACATTAAGGGAGCAAATCCAAAACATTAGGAAAAAAAGGATTATATATCAGAGATTATTAAATCATGAAAATATGCCCCCATTAAAATGTGAGGTTTACTGCTTTCCCCTTTTCAATGACTGAAGTAGGACTGCTTCTTTAGCCTGAAATCCAAGGGAAAAAGATTTGTGCCATACGACGGCACCCAATTGCAGCTTACTTGTAAAATGGTGACATAAAACCGTAAAACCTGTTGTTCAACTTTTTGAGGTTGTTATCTTAACAACTGGCAAAAACTGTTACATCCCACTAAGTTCCCACACTAGATCAGTTCATGTTAATGAACTGTTGTCATCATCATTTTGTTGTTATTCATAATTGTTGTATTTTTAAGTATTCCCACATTCTGAGAGATGTAATTATTGGACCCTAGGAGCTTGCTTACATGTATCACACAGATTTGGGAAATGTGTGCTTGTATCGAGTACTACCAGGCAATAGACAATCCCTAGGGGGGATTGAACAGTAGACTAAAAATATAATCAGATGCAGTTTGTGGGAATATATAAATAATCTGTATCTTACTTTTGGTTTGGGGGGCTAGGGAAGAAGTCCCTGTTAAGCCTAGAAATCAAAGGCTACTGGAGATTATAAATATATGCATTTGTATATATATGGTCTCCAGTCATCTCTCCTAGCTGAAGAATACACAGTAGACGTTTCTAAAAGTCTAAACAGGGGGTGCTTGGGTGGCTCAGTGGGTTAAGCCTCTGCCTTCTGCTCAGGTCATGATCTCAGGGTCCTGGGATTGAGTCCCGCATGGGACTTTCTGCTTAGCAGGGGGCCTGCTTCCCCCTCTCTGTCTACTTGTGATCTCTCTCTGTGTGTCTAATAAATAAATAAAATCTTTTAAAAAATTAAAAAAATAAAAATAAATAAATAAAAGTCTAAACAGGAACCCCAAGAATCTCTGGAGATTAGGGAAGGAATGAGGGTTCAAGTCAGACACTGTTAGTTATGGTTAGGCACGACACAGCTTTAAGTCAGAATTCTGTTAATGTTTCTCAAATTCTTGAAGTGTCAAAAGATAGTAGCAACAAGATAATAAATACTAAGACCATGGTAACTTCTAAGGTTAGAGGAAACATTGGTTAGAAAATATAAATGGGTATCCATCATACTTTCTAAAAGGTTCGTAAGAAGAATTGTTTTTTCTCAGTTTATATAATAAGGTAATCAATCCATAAATATTTATTAAATGCCTTTATGATAAGAATGTCTAGAAATTGAAAATGCCTCAGATACTGCCCCAGCCCACAAAGTGCCTACTATCTCATTAGAAAAATACCTAAAAAATACTTATTTTTTAAACACATTACTAGCAATGCCAAAGATGTAGCATAAACAGGAAGAACTAACTGTAAGACTTCAGAGTGTTGTCTATAATGTGCTGTTATGATTAAAGACATATTTCAGTGTTTGTAAACATAGGTATAAAAAGGATTTAACCTACTTGAGGTGAGTGTATCATTCACAGAATTGAGGACTTAAAGAGTCAAATTTATGCACGTATGTAGGTAGGCAGGTGTGCATCTATTTGGCTTGGAATTATAGGTATTTGTAGATATTTGAGAAAAATAATAACCTGCTTGTAGAAAAATTTTTAGAAATGACTCCACATTTCTGCTCAGCCTCCCAGTAAGAATCATACTTACATCTAGTATAATTTATGCCAAATTTTAAGTCGATAAGCTCAATTTTTTTCAAATTCCTAAGGAATTCAGAAGGATGGAAGCACCACTTGCTCAAGTAATTCTAAAATTGTAATTTTCTGATTCTTTCACCTCATCCTATGCTCCAGCTCATCCATCTCTTCCCTCAAGAGAGAATGAGGGAAGATATATAACAGGAGATAGGTTTCGGGAGGAGAAGAAAGGTAGACCAATTAGGCAAGATGGAATGTAAGGGAACTCTCTAAAAATTCAGGCTTAAAGTAAATAAGCGAGGTTATGATAGAGTAAAATTGAATCACACCACCATTTCATCTAGGCTTTTCTAAAAATGGGCAATTAGAAGAAAACCACTCATGTATTAATGAAGTCATTCTCCTCTCTTGCATGAGAACTTGTAGGCATCAAACTCTTTTTCACCCATTGGCATCTCGATGTTGACCGCTAAGGATCACAGAGCAGATCTATTGTGGCGATAAAGCTGGTTTCCATGTTTAACAGCTCCATCTGATGTTTTTCCCAATTTTCTGTTTAGACAAAAATTTGGCTCTTCTTGGTCAAGGAAAGGTTAAAGATTACCAGAGTATATTTTATTCCTTGTATCAAATTTATAAGATGTGTTTTACTGGTAATTAGAAGTATAATTTAATGTATATTATGTAAGTGCACTATACATACTTTTCAATGTTAGGATTATATAATGGAAATTTTCTGATCTTTTTCTGCCATCTAGTGGTAGACTTAATAGTTTGTCCTTTGCGAAAGGCCAGTGTAGTGAATTGGAATTGCAGATTTGGGTCACTTAATAAGTAAAAAGTTGTGAATAAACAGAAATGGAAATTCAGTGGATGGTACCTTTATATTATCTAATTAATTGCAAGATTTTTCAAGGCTTCTTCTGCTTTCTATAAAATGTGAAATCTCCTCATTAGAATAAGCTAGAGATGGTTGTTGCCCTAGAGTCGTAATCTCCCAAGTACTATTAGTAGTTTTTATACTTTAAGTAGTATTAGTACCCAAGGCACTAAATGTAAAATATTACAATGTGAGCCTTTAAAATTCTAACTAGCTGTCTCACATTGTTTCAGTGTTTATAATTTTACAGCACTTACCATGTGGCAGACTTTTTCAAAGCTCTTAACACCTATACAGGTTCTATTACTTATGTGTTTACCTTGAATAAAAATGTATTTGACATCATTAAATATTTGTTGTCTTAACACTAACTTCAGATGTTAATTGCCTCCAAAATCAGAAAACAATTTGAAGTGATTTAGAGCCGTACAACTTAGATGCGCAGAATGGCTATTAGCTGCGTGTTTAAGCTCTTTTGTTTTGGGTAGAGTCTGTTTTCTTTAGTGAAGGGGAAGCAGCAAGAGAAAGCAGTTTTAAGTGGCTTCAGCATAAGTGACGGAGAATGTCATGCATTTTTAAAAGAAAGCATATCGAAATGAGAAGCTGAGTAGTAATACTTAAAATGCTCATCGTATTTAAGGATGATATTGACAAGTTAATATATTTCCTTTGAAATGTTTGCCCAGTAGAAAGAGCTTGTTATTATTCCCCAAACCTTTTTTATGAACAAAAACTGGTGCATATGAAAAATTCCCCGAGTCGTCACTGTGATCTGTATGTAGCTAAGAGGAAGAACTGTTCTTAATATAATGCGAAATGATTCATACAAATATTAGAATTTCCTGGAACATGGAGACAATTAATATCACATATTGTACAAAAGAAAGTAATTCATTATAAAAAGAACATAAACACATGGCTTCTTTGTCTTAATATTATGAAAAATGAGAAGTAGACATATAGATTATTAACACTTTCTTGTTAATTTACTCATTACTAGGTCAATTTACTCATTACTCATTAGTTTTTCTATTTATATTTTGTAAAATGACTCTTCCACTTACATATAATTAGTAATCTAATTTTTATACCATTGTATGAATCCTGAAGGAAAAGCACAATTTTTATAAAACTATATGCAAAATTGGATGAAATACTAATTTTGATAAGTGATACTCTATTGAACATTGTCTGTGGAAAGCTCTACTAGTGCTTCTGAGAATCCCTAAAGTGAAACAGCAGATGGGTTATTGAAAGTTGTACAGTTGTTTCCCAAGAACATAGCAAAAGTAGTTGCAATTGCTAAGTTCAAAATGAAAAATGAAACAGCTGATTTGCCATGTTCAACTTTATGCTTACAGCATAAAATCTTATTCATGGGCATGAGGTTAGGCTCACAACTATTTGATACAGATCTTTTATCAATGGATTTTAGTTTATATTGGCATGGTCTAATATACATTAGTAATTATGCACTGAAATTAATACCATCTAATATACCATATTTTTAAGTGATAACTATCATGTATCTAAGGTGTAACATATTTCCAAAAGGTTTTTCAAAACTGTATTCCTAAAAAAATTGTATTCCTAATTTATGCATGTGTTTTTCCTAATTATAATGTTTTTGATATGCAAATACACATATACAGCTTATATATGTATAAATATATATTATATTACTACTTTTTGTACTAAAATCAATAAATAACTCTAAATATTTTAGCCTATTCAATATTATTTTTATTACAAATGCCTAGTAGGCAAGTTCAATAAAAAAAGACATTTTAAAGATTTTGACATGTATTTTCATATTATTATCCACAAAGTTAGTAAAAACTCTGAGAAATACTTTCTAAGTGGGTATCAAAAGCCTTAATATTTTATGCCCTTTGATTACATATTTCAACTCCTAAAAATTGACCTAAAGGAAATAATCTAAAATTTATACAGTGCTTTAAGGCTAAAATTCCTTTCAGAGTCCTTTATTACTTTGAAATATTGGAAATCATGTAAATATTTAAAAATGCTATAATGTTTAAGCCAACTGTGGTAGAATATTCTTTATGAAATATTATATAATCATTTTCATTATAATAACAAAGAATCTATAATATAGAAAATATAGATATAGTATTAAGTAAAAAATCCTTATCATATGTTCACAGTTTGTAAAGAAAAAATACATGAATTCCAGAAAATCCACCGAAATAACATTGGTCACCATTGAGAGGTGGGGATAGAAACCACCTTTTATTTTATTTGTTTGCATTTATTTCTACTAAAAAAATTTATAAACAAGCATGGACTGGTATAGCAAGGAAAATGTATCATGAGTTTTATTTTAAAATATTAATCATGCAAATCTACCTTTTCCAAAACAGAATCATTTGACTCCAGAATTATCTACTATATGTGGCTTTAGCAAAATAGAATTCTAAAAATTGATGTTTGCAATGGAGAAGCACTGACTTTGTTCTCCTGATAATTTTTCCTAGATTTGAGAGAACTCATAGATGAACATATCCCAGAACATCTTTCTTCCTTTCTGTTATATGAACATTGCATAGCTATGACTGGTAAGAGATATTAGAAAAGGATAAATATTCTTATTTGGTCAAAAATGGTCAAGGAACTACTTATAATTTGCAACAGTAGTTCCTAAACTGCAACCCAAGACACTAAAATAGATTTATGGATTGAGGGGTGCCTGGGTGGCTCATTTGATTAAGCATCTGCCTTTTGCTCAGGTCATTGTCTCAGGGTCCTGGGATCAAGTCCCCTGTCTGACTCCATGCTCAGTGGGGAGTCTTCCTCTGTCCTCTCCCCCGTCTTGCTCTCTCTCTCTTTCTGTCTCTCTCTCAAATAAATAAGCAAAATCTTAAAAAAAATATTTTCATAGATGTGGGCTGCCTGGGTGGCTCAGTGGGTTAAGCCTCTGTCTTTAGCTCAGGTCATGATCTCAGGGTCCTGGGATCGAGTCCTGCATTGGGCTCTCTGCTAGGCAGGGAGCCTGTTGCCCCCCCCCGCCTCTGCTTGCCCCTCTGCCTACTTGTGATCTCTCTCTGTCAAATAAATAAAATCTTAAAAAAGATATTCATAGTTGTATCAAGTATCTGCAGATAAAAATATGTATTTCATACACTTATACAATGTAATTGGGAACTCAATGAAATGAACAGTATCAGCATCATAATAGTATGAATAAATGAATGAATGAAAGTTTTATGACAAATTAAAATTAAAATGTTACCTGAAGGTACATTGTTGCTTACTGTCATCATATTTTTTCAGCTAATGAATGGTAGAATTATAGCTATTCTGTTTTTCTTCTGCAGTTTTATAGAAAAAACCATGATTCTCAAATTACAGGGATCACATAGCGTGTTCATTGCCTAACTGCAGAGATGTGATATGGAAGTTTGGGGAAAATGCCTTGTCACTAAGCATTCTAGAAGATTCTGATGTGTGTGATCTTTGGGCCTTGCTGTTGGAAATAGCACTTAAATTCTGGGAACAGCTAGATGGTGAAGCTATAGTAAAGTTCTTACCTAATGAAGGGATAGTAGCTTTTTAGTCCAATGGTAAGCATATCTATCCTATTAGTGAAATGATGTTTGAAACAGGAAGTTGTCATTAAAAACTATAAAACTCAGTTTTAATTTATCAATAAGAACTAGTGTCCAGGAATCCTAGATGGGTCAGTCAGTTAAGCATCTGCCTTTGCTTGGATCAAGATCCCAGGGTTCTGGGATTGAGTCCTGAGTTGGGCTCCTTGCAATGAGAATATTCTTTATGTATCATGCTTTATGTAGCCTGCTTCTCCCTCTGCCTGCTGCTCCCCCTGCTTGTGCTCACTCTGTCTCTCTCTCCTCTCTCTGACAAAGAAATAAATAAAATCTTTAAAAATAAGAACTAGTGTCCAGAAGGGTAATATCACTTATCAAAACAAGTTCCGTGTGTGTTTACATGTGTGTGGACATACGTGCATGCATAAGCAATTGCCCTCCTGGGGTCCTTGAAAATAAATTAGTACAATTGTTTCTGTTTTTGCTTGTTGTATTATCAACAGGAGGGCATTAAACATTGTATATTTCCTTCTGGTGTCTCTATTCTTAATTTACTATGAGAGGTATGTAAATACTGAAAGCTGAGTGATTAGTGTCTTAGAAAATTCTTGAAATTTATAAGTATAGCCATTTCTACAAGACTACTCAAATAAAATCTTACACAAATAAAGGATCAGGTTGTAATTAAATGTCAGCAATCTCTCAGGTGAGTCAGAATTTAAAGGCTGCAAACATGTAATTTTTTTGTAGTTATTGCCTCTGAGGTTTCTGTGGTGGTTTGTTTTGTGCCCTCATGTCTTCTCTGCTTTCTTATACTGGCTTGCAGCTCGCAGGAGACACTCTCAGATGGTGATGTGATTTGCCCTTGAACCTTGCTGTGACTGTAGATTTTGTAATCCAAGTTAATTTCACTCACAGCAGGGGCTATTGGTAAAGTATTTCAATTTTAAACAGCAAATTGGTTAAACTCTTTAGTTTTGGGTGTCCAAGGGATATTCATGGGCAACTGACTTTCATAAATCCAAATAAAAGGCTTCTAGTCCCCGGGTGACAAATACCTACTTTATATGCTCAACTGAGATACAGTGATGCTTATAATCTTCAGAGTCAAATACATTCAGATTTTGGTTATCTGACCATTTTTATTATTGTTTGTAATCTAAGCCATGTCTTAAAAGAATATAAGCTTCCCATTCTTAGAGAAGCTAAATTATAGTCCACCATAAAATATGAGGCGTGAAATTGTACATATTTCCAATTTGTGGCATTGCAAACAGCAATGAGGTAGGCAAATCAGGTATAAACTGACTCATGTACACATGGAACTCCAAAACAATCTTAACCTGAATTCTTGGGTAAAAAGAACTTCTCAGATTTCAGAGAACAGTATTTCAAATATGAGGTCAAATAGTTTATGTAGAGCCTTGACCAGAGAGGATGATAAAAATCATAATTGTATACATCGGATTGTATGTAAGATAGCAGGAAATGGCGGGGCCAGTGACAAATTGGTTAATATATGGTTCTCCGAAATAAATTTTCATTTAACTCAAAAATAATGAACACGCAGATATAACAACACTGTGACTACAAAGAAAACATACCTGTGGGTTTAATTTATTCTATAGGATAGACCCATATGTAATATAATTCCTCATTAACAGTAGCTTTACGAATTAACTCCCACCATCCTTTCCTACCCCCTCCCCCACACAATTTTCCTGCTTTCTGCAAGCCATTGTTGACTTTTCAGTCCACCAATTCAGAGACACTGTTTGTAGTTCTGTAGCCATTTTCTTTTTAGAGATTTTATTTATTTATTTATTTATTTATTTATTTATTTATTTATCAGAGATGTAGAAAGAGAATACAAGCAGGGGGAGCAGCTGGCAGAGGGAGAAGCAGGCTCCCCACTGAGCAGGGGCGTGGGACTTGATCCCAGGACCCTGAGATCATGACCTGAGCCGAAGGCAGGTGCCTTCAAGTTGTCCCTCTGTAACCATTTTCAGCTAAGAATGTCCTTGTGAATAGGAACTCTTGTTCAACACTTAATATTAAATTTGAATAATTTAAATTTAGAAGGATAGTGAATGAACACACTTGATTTGATACACCTGATTCCTAAAATATTAGTCACGTGACAGGCTGCAGGACCTTTTATTAATGCTTTAAGAAAACATGATTTTTAATGTGTTTTTTTGATAAGGCCTTTTTCCTCTGGGTGCTAATGCCTGTGCCTCCTAGCCTGTGATGCTGGTGTAGAATGTCATCAACCACGTTTTTTGGAGGTTTTGTTTTTTGTTTCTTTCTTTCTTTTCTTTTTTTTTAGAGAGGGAGAAAGAGAATCTCAAGCAGGTTCCACCTCCACAGCAGAGCCTAATGGTGGGGCTCGATCCCATACTTTGTGTGTAGTTCAACAAAAAGTGTGACTTCTGAAAAGTATATCAAATACTGACATTGGATTCTATGGGCTGTTGATAATTTCTCTACTTAAGAGAGAGCGAGAGTAAATAACTGAGGATTATGTAGGCCTGGGAGAATTTATACATTGCATTTGAAATTTGAGAGCATCTTTGTGAATATTTTCTTAAGATGTTTATTAACCAAGTATCACAGTGGTTTAAGATTTTATTCATTTATTTGAGAAGGAGATAGTGTTCAAGAGAGGGGAGGGTCAGAAAGAGAATGAGATTCCCCGCTGAATAGTGAGTCCAATGTGGGGCTGGATCCCGGGACTCTGGGATCATGACCTGAGTGGCAGGCAGCCGCTTACCTGATTGAGTCACCCAAGTCCCCTAAAAGACTATTTTTGAGAAGATGGTAATATTGTTTTTATGGAGAGTGGAGAATTACTAGTTAATGTACTTTTTCTCACTTATCTGTGTGTTAAGAAAAGCGTGTAATATTTTAGAAGGTTTTATCCATTTTGAATATGTGGTTGATTTTTTATTCACATAAAATAAGTCAGGGGAATGCAGGAAATGTGCTGATGGCTGTTCTTTGGATGTTCGTGTTACTGAATATTAATAAAATTGTGTGATCTGGAGGTCAAAAACATTTTTTTTTAATTTCCAAACTTTCTAGAGCTGTCTGCATTTTTTATTTGGAAAAAGAAACAATATATGGAAAATATTTAGCTGTTTGGAAAAAACAACTGGCACATAATACATCAGTTACCACACACTGTCATACAATACACTGAAGTGGTTACCAAAACAACATGGTTTAATTTTATTTGTTTGTTATTTGCACATAAATATTTTCCACATGAATAATGTCAAAATATCTTCTGATTCAAGCAGAAACTCACAAAACCCATTTCTTTTTCTTCCATTAAAATGTTAAGAAGTAAGATTTACTAGAAGTTCTTGCCGAAACATGAAATTTAAGGGAAAGCCTATATAACTATTTGCTCAGATAAAATACCACAAATCGCAACAGTGCATTTATCATATTTCTTTGTAGGAATATGTATATATACATATGTATATATGTATATATACATATATATATATTTCAACTTTTAAATTAAGATATATAAGCATTAACTGAATAGGAGTTATAGGATTCTAGTGTTTGTGCAGGCAACTGAAAAAACTGCATTCTTAATACAAGAATCTTAACCAAGAAATAATCTATAGCTGCTTAGAAATGTATTTTTGCCCTTATTCAAAGATGACTCACTGTCAACATGTGTTGAGAAGTTTCCTTTTTATTGAATCATAATTGACATACAGTATTATACAAGTGTCAGGTGTGAAAAACAGTGATATTGATATTTTATACCTCACAAAATGACCATGATAAGTCTAGTTACCATCTGTTACTATACAGTTATTACAATGTTATCACATGCATTTCCTCTGTGATATATTACATCCCCATGACTTATTTATTTTATAGCTAGAAGACTGTACCTTTTAAACCCCTTGACCTGTTTCATCTGTCCCCCGACTCCCCTTTCCTCTGGCACCCACCAATTTCTTCTGTGTATCTCTGAGTCTGTTATTGTTTTGTTTTCAGATTCCATGTATACATGAAATTATATAGCACTTACCATTCTCTACTTATTTCAGTTAGTATAATACCCAGTAGGTACATCCATGTTTTTGCAAAAGGCAAAATTTCATTCTTTTCTATGGCTGAGTAATATTCCATTGTGTGTATGTGTGTCTATTTCTCTATCTGTCTCTAGATATCATATCCTCTTTATCCATTCTTCTATTAATGGACACTTACATTGCTTCTATACTTTGGTTATTGTAAATAATGCTTCATTGAACATAGGGGTACACATGTTTTCAAATTAGTATTTTTGTGTTATTCAGAGAAAAACCCAGAGGTGGAATCCTGGATAATATGGTAGTTCCATTTTTATTTATTTATTTTTTTAAAAGATTTTATTTATTTATTTGACAGAGAGAGATCACAAGTAGGCAGAGGGGCAGGCAGTGAGAGAGGAAGGGAAGCAGGCTCCCCGCCAAGCAGAGAGCCCGATGCGGGGCTCGATCCCAGGACCCTGAGATCATGACCTGAGCCGAAGGCAGTGGCTTAACCCACTGAGCCACCCAGGTGCCCCGGTAGTTCCATTTTTAATTTTTTGAGAAACTGCAGAACATTTTCCACAGGGGCTGCACCAATTTACATTTCCACCAACAGTGCATAAGGGTGCTCTTTTCTTCACAAACTTATCAACACTAATTCTTGTCCTTTTGATAATAACCATTCTGACAGATAAGAAGTGATATCTGATTGAAGGGTTTTTTTTTTCAAGTTTTTATTTAAATTCCAGCTAGTTAACATACAATGTAATATTAGTTTCAGGTGTAGAATTTAGGGATTCATCACTTACATATATACCCAGTGTGTGTCACAAGTGCCCTCCTTAATACTCATTACCCTTTTATTTTTTTTTTTTTTAAAGATTTTATTTATTTATTTGAGAGAGAGAGAGAGACAGTGAGAGAGAGCATGAGCGAGGAGAAGGTCAGAGAGCAAAGCAGACTCCCCATGGAGCTGGGAGCCCGATGTGGGACTCGATCCCAGGACTCCAGGACCACGCCCTGAGCCGGAGGCAGTCGTCCAACCAACTGAGCCACCCAGGCGTCCCCTCATTACCCTTTTAATTCATAGCCCTGCCCACCTCCCCTCCAGCAATCCTCAGTTCGTTCTCTATAGATGAGAGTCTGTTTTCTGGCTTGCCCATCTTTTTTTTTTCTCCCCCTTTGTTCACCCGTTTTGTTTCTTTAATTACACATGTGAGTGAAATCGTATGGTATTTGTCTTCTCTGACTGACTTATTTCGCTTAGCATAATATTCTCTAGCTCCATCCATGTCATTGCAAATGGCAAGATTTCACTTTTTATGGCTGAGTAATATTCCATTCTCTCTATATACCACATCTTCTGTATCCAATAATCAGTCAACGGACACTTTGGCTGCTTCCATAATTTGGTTATTATTGATAACACTGCTATAAACATCAGGGAGCATGTGCCCCTTCAAAACTGTATTTTTGTATTCTTTGGGTAAATACCTAGTAGTGCAATTGCTGGATCATAGGGTAGTTCTATTTTTAACTTTTGGAGGCACCTACATACTATTTCCCATAGTACCTACACCAATTTGCAGTCCTACCAACAGTGCAAGAAGGTTCCCCTTTCTCCACATCCACCAATACCTGTTGTTTCTTGACTTGTTAATTTTAGCCATTTTGATAGGTGTGAGGTGATATTTCTTTGTAGTTTTGATTCCTATTTCCCTGATGATGAGTGATGCTGAGCATCTTTTCATGTGCATACTGGCCATCTGTATATATTCTTCAGAAAAATATCTGTTCAGGTCCTTTCCCCATTTTTAAATTGAATTGTTTTGTTTTGTTTTGTTTTTTTTTTGCTATTGAGTTGTATGAGTTCTTAATACATTTTAATATTAGTCTCTTATCAGATATATATCATTTGCAAGAATCTTTTCCCTTTAGTAGGTTACTTTTTTTTTTAAGATTTTATTTATTTAATTGTCAGAGAGAGAGAGAGAGAGAGAGAGAGAGAGCATAGGCAGGGAGAGTCACAGCAGAGGCAGAGGGAGAAGCAGGCTCCCCGCTGAGCAAGTAGCCTGATGTGGGACTTGATCCCAGGATGCTGGGATCATGACCTGAGCCAAAGGCAGCCACTTAACCAATTGAGTCAACCAGGCTTCCCATACTTTTTGGTTTTATTGATGGTTTCCTTCATAAAAGCAAAAGCTCTTATGTTTGGTGTAGTCTAATTTTTAAAAAAATTTTGTTTTCATTTCTCTTACCCAAGGACACATGCCCAAACTAAAGATACTGCTTAGACCAATGTTAAAGAGCTTACTGCTTATGTTCTCTTCTAGAAGTTTTATGGTTTCAAGTTTTCCATTTAAATCTTTAATCTATTTTGAGTTTATTTTTGTACATGATCTAAGATAGTGTTCCAGTTTCATTCCTTTGCAGGTAGCTGTCCTCTTTCCCCAGCACTTTTACTGAAGAGACATTTTTTCCACACTGTATGTTCTTGCCTCCTCTGTCATAGGTTTATTGACATAAAGTAAGGGTGTGATAATTTATGGGTTCTCCATTCTGTTTTATTGATCTATGTATCTGTTTGTGTGCCAGTACCATACTGTTTGGTTTACTACAGCATTTTTTATAGACTGAAATCAGGAAGCATGATACTTCCAGTTTGTTCTTTCTCAAGATTGCTTTAGCTATTTGTGATCTTTTGTGGTTCCATATAAAATTTTGGATTATTTGTTCCAATTCTTTGAAAAATGCCATTGGTATTTTGATAAGAATTACATTAAATATATAGATTGCTTTAGGTAGAATGGACATTTTAACAATATCAATGTTTCCGATTCATGAGCACAGTATATCTTTCCACTTATTTGAGTCATCTTCAATTTCTGTCATCAAGCTCTTATAGTTTGCAGCGTACAATTCTTTTACCTCCTTGGCTATGTTATTCCTTTTGATGCAATTATAAATAGGATTATTTTCTTATTTTTTCTTTTTGATAATTTGTTATTAGTGTATAGAAACACAACAGATTTCTATATGTTAGCTTTGTATTCTGCAACTTCAGTATATTCATTTATTAGTTCTAATAATTTTGGTTGGGTTATATGCTTTATAATGTATAGCATCATGTCACCAACAAATTATGACAGTTTTACTTCTTCCTTTTCAATTTGTATGCCTTTTATTTTTTTTCCTTGCCTAATTGCTATGTCTAGGATTTTGAATATACAATAAAAGTGGCAAGAATGTTTTTGATCTTAGAGAGAGATGTTTTAGATTTTCACCATTGAGGCTGATGTCAGCTGTGGGTTTGTCATATATCGCTTTTACTATGATGAGGTATGTTCCCTCTTTATCCTTGTGGTTGAGTGTTTTCATTAAAATTGGACGTTGAATTTTGTCAAATGCTTTTTATGCCTCTTTTCAGATGATCATATGATTTTTATCTTTCATTTTGTTAATGCAGTTTATCATATGATTTATTTGCAGATGTTAAATCATCGTTGCATCTCTCAGATTAATCCCTCTTGGTCATGGAGCATGATTCTTTGAATATACTGTTGAATTCTATTTGCTACTATTTTGTTGAGGAGTTTTGCATTTATGTTCATCAGGGATATTAACCAGTAATTTTTTTATATAGAGTCTTTGTCTGGTTTTGGTATCAGGGTGATGCGGGCCTTGAAAAATGAGTTTGGAAGTGTTCCTTCCTTTTCAATTTTTAAAAATAATATCTGGTAGAATGTACCTGTGACGTCATCTGGTCCTGGACTTATGTTTCTTGAGAGTTTTTGATTACTGTTCAATTTTTTTGCTAGAAATCAGTCCATTCAGATTTTCTATTTTTATATGATTCATTTTTGGAAGATTTGTGTACCTAGGAGTTTTTTCCCCCCCAGATTGTCTAACTTATTGACATATAATTTTTTATAATATTCCCTTGACTTTTTGTGTTTCTGGAGTAGTATTTGCATTTCTTCTCTTTCATTTTTGATTTTACTTATTTCTCTTATATTTTCTTGATGAGTCTGGCTAAAGGTTTTGTCAATTTGATTTATCTTTATAAAGAAACAGCTTTCTTTTTTTAAAATAAAGGAACAGCTTTTAGTTTCACTGATCTTTTTTGTTTTTTGTTTTTTTGTTTTGTTTTTAGTCTTTATTTCATTTATTTCCACTCTGATCTTTATTATTTCCTTCCTTCTACTAACTTGGGCTTTGTTTGTTTTTCTTTTTCTAGTTTCTTTAAATTTAAAGGAAATACTTAATTTAATTTTAAATTTGATTTTAGTTCTTAAAATTATTTTTCTTTTTCTCATTCCTTTAAATGTAAAATTAGATTGTTTTGAGAGTTATGAATAACTTTTGTTATTTGTAACAAAATTTTGCTTCATCTCAAAGATTTTAGAACATTATGTTTCCATTTTTATTTGTCTCAAAGTATGTTTGATTCCCTCTTTGCTTTCTTTATTGACTCATTAGCTTTTAGTAGCATGTCGTCTTTGAGTTATTGTTTAATAGCATATTGTTTAGTCTCCATGTGCTTGTGTTTTTTCCACTTTTTTTCTTATAATTGATGTTTACTTTTATACCATTATGTTTGGGAAAGATGCTTACTACGATTTTAATCTCCTTAAATTCATTGAGACTTGTTCTGTGATCTAACATGTGATCTGTCTTGGAGAACGTTCTATGCACACTTGAAAAAGAAATGTATCCTGGTTGTAGCTTGTCAGGTGTGTGGGGAGGATGAAGCTCAGGGCACTTTCCCAGCCTAGCTGCAGCTCATCTGATGCATGGGAAAGTCAGGATTGAAATGCTCCCCATCCTGGTTGTAGCTCAGTCTCTGTGTGGAGTGGGCAGGGCATGGGGCATTCAACTAGTAGTGCAGGGTGGGCAGAGCATGCCCTCCAGTACCAGCAGTCTCAAGAGATGGCACTATTTGCTCTGTAACTAGCAAGTTAGGATGAAATTGTAAAAATGGCATTCACCAGCACTTCTATGCCTGAATAAATTTCCTGCATGTGCTTGCCTCTCCAGCAGCCACTTTAAAACTAGTAAGTGTATATGGACCACATCTTCCTTATCCATTCGTCCATTGAAGGGCATCTTGGTTCTTTGCATAGTTTGGCGACCGTAGCCATTGCTGCTATAAACATTGGGGTACAGATGGTCCTTCTTTTCACGACATCTGTATCCTTGGGGTAAATACCCAGGAGTGCAATTGCAGGGTCATAGGGAAGCTCTATTTTTAATTTCTTGAGGAATCTCCACACTGTTCTCCAAAGAGGCTGGTTTCACTTATTTGTGGAGCATAACAAATAGCATGGAGGACAAGGGGTGTTAAAGAGGAGAAGGGAGTTGGGGTAAATTGGAAGGGGAGGTGAACCACGAGAAACTATGGACTCTGAAAAACAATCTGAGAGGTCTGAAGTGGCGATGGGGTGGGAGGTTGGGGTACCAGGTGGTGGGTATTATAGAGGGCACGGATTGCATGGAGCACTGGGTGTGGTGAAAAAATAATGAATACTGTTTTTCTGAAAATAAATAAATTGGAAAAAAAAAGAAATAAAGAGAAAAAAAACTAGTAAGTGCGTTTCCTTTGTGTATAGTCTAGGTGATTTTCACTCTGTTGGTCTTACTCTGGATCTCAGGGCAGGTGGGTTTGCATGTGAGCTTGATGAGAGTGAGCTCTTTGTTCCTTTTAGTTCTGCAATTCTCTTGGTCCTGACCCTTGCTGAATTTTGAAACTAGCTATTTTGTGGGCTTATATTTCCAGTACTGCCCTCCAGGGCCAGCATGACTGCTATGGGGCACAATTTCTTTATCCTTTGAGGGAGTATTCCATATTTTGGGAATTGCCTCCACTTTGCTGGGTTACTATTTCTGGAGTGGCATTTCAGGTAAGACTGTGTCTACCTCTTCTACCTTTCTTGATGGGTCTCTTGTCTTTTGATATGGTTGTACTGTTCATCTAGTTCTCATGTATTTTGAACAAGAAAATTATTCCATGCATAGCTCTAAATTTGTTATGTCTGGGGGAAAAGGTGACTTCAGGGTCTTCTAACACTGCCATCTTGAACCCTCTCAGATATGAGACATTTCTCAGCTGGCTACCTCCTAGGACATTACAAAAAGCTGATAACAGTCTTCTGTCTTTTCCTTAAACAGCAATTGCCACCTCTACTTGTGTTCCCAAGGTGGCTGATAAGAAGTTGTAATTCATTTTCTAATTTTCAAGATCAAGCTGATAGGTTTGGAGTCATTAGAACCATACTTTAACATATTGAAATGGTATCATAGGTATATATCAATAATCAATAATTATGTTATTGTAATAGTATTATTATTGCAACTATTATTACAACAATGATTATTACAACTTCTTGTTGTGTTTTTGCTAATGTGTAGATCAGTTTTAAAGTTAGAGTATTACACATCTCTTGACAAGATAGAAAGGTACATATAAACATCTTTTATGTTGGCTAATTAAATTTAAATAAAAACAAACAAACAAATCCTCCCCCATCTATTACTCTATGTTGGTCACGTCAAAGCTTTTTTTTTTTTTTTTTTTAAGGCTATTTATTTATTTATTTGGCAGAGAGAGATCCCAAGTAGGCAGAGAGGCAGGCAGAGAGGGTGGGGGGGAAGCAGGCTCCCCGCTGAGCAGAGAGCCCGATGCAGGGCTTGATCCCAGGATCCCGAGATCATAACCCGAGCTGAAGGCAGAGGCTTAACCCACTGAGCCACCCAGGCACCCTCATCAAAGCTTTTTATACAACAAATGTTCCTTTGATTGCAACATCATTGGGATTTGGTGTTTATTTAAAATATATTTCCATTCATCTGTTAACTTTCCTGTAAGGAAGAAATTTTTGATATATTATAGGTAATACTGAAAGTAGGAGAAAAACTAGAGATGTTTTTAAAAATCTTGGAGAGAAGTGCCTGGGTGGCTCTGATAGTTAAGTATCTGCCTTCGGCTCAGGTCATGATCCCAGAATCCTAGAATCTAGCCCCGCATCAGGCTCCTTGCTTAGCGGGGAGTCTGCTTCTCCCTCTCCCTCTGCTGCTTTCTGCCACTGGTACACTCTTGCTTTCTCCCTCTCTCTCAAATAAATAAAATCTTAAAAAAAACCCCAAACCCCCCAAAACCAAACAAAATAACAAAAACAAAAACAGAAACAAAAACCAAAACCAAAAACCTTTGGTGGTGCCTGGGTGGCTCAGTCATTAAGCAGCTGCCTTCAGCTCAGGTCATGAACCCAGCGTCCTGTGATCGAGCCTGCTCAGTGGGAAGCCTGCTTCTCCCTCTTCTACTCCCCCTGCTTGTGTTCCTCCTCTTGCAGTGTCTCTCTCTGTCAAATAAATAAATAAAAATCTTAAAAAAATAAATCTTGGGGAAAATATTTGAAATGGTCTTTAAAATGACTTCCTGAACTGTTTCACATCCTGAAGAACCAATACAGAAGACCCCTTCCCCAACATCAATAATAATAAGGACAATATTTGCAACGAAATAAAAGTAACAATTTTAGCTTAAATTACAGTTTCCATCAAGATGTTAATAAGTGTAGTCTCTATTGTCTCATGCGAGATAACTTTTTGGGTTTGATATAAACATTTTAAATTCCTGTGTTTCTCCACATGTAACTAAACATCAAAACAAGATCAAAAGATCATTTCTTACTAACAATTTGCCTGCTGGTCTTTTAAGTATCTAACTTATCGACATGTATAAACTTATAATATGTAAAATGAAAAATGTAAATAGTATGTGCTCAACTCTGTTCCTAGGGAGTTTAGTGAATAAATTTCCATTAATTGAGTGGCAAATGCACCCTAAAGTTGTATAATTCATGCCCTTTTTGGATGAGTTTAATAAGAAATAATCTGCTATTTTTTTATTTTCTTTCCTCTCTCTGCTCCAATTGCACTTCTATAGAAGTTTTAAATGTTTATGTATGTATCCGGTTATGCATATTGTAGACATCTGTCAACTCAGTAAAACTCCTGGCAGGGTAGTTATTATTTTGAAGGAAAAACTGAGCTCATCTTAATGAAACTTAATTTAAAAACTACTTCAATCCAAAATTAAAGAAATAGCAAGTCAGAAATTTGATTTTTACTTTTTTGATTTGAATACCACTAGAGAAAAATAATTTATGTTCTTTTACAAGTGTCTTTAAAACATGCAGTGTGTATATATGTTTATATAGTATGTGTATATATATATATATATACATATATGTATATCTATCGATCTATATATATGTCTGTGTTTGTCTGTATAGAAGTATCATCAATAAATGTCATTCCTGTATTCCAAGGGACAACTAGATGTAATGAAGGTCTTGTCTGCAGTGTTTATGTGTGATGTGTAGACTATTCGGGTTTTGTGGGATGCCACATCAAGGTGTATTACTTTCCTTTGAAAGAGGGTGCAAATTGCAACTGGGAGACTATTGAAAGGGGCACTGAACAGATCATGTTAACCAAATATGATTGCACAATATTTTCCAGTGACCAATTGAATGGATTTGTTATTTTAATGATGTTTGAAATTAGAGGTTTATAGAAAACATCTACATGATAATTCATTGTCAGGCAACATTCATTTCTATTTTGTCCTAGTTGGACTATTAAAGGGGGAAAAAAAACACACTGGACTAATTATTCCTTCCTTTAAAAAGTTTTATAGCTTGGGTTATAATTTCATAGATTTTATTACTTATTGTGGGTTGCTATGGCAAATTTAAAGCATTATATTTAATAAATAGATAGACCCTTAGGGCTAAAAATTAATTATAGGTAATTTATTATATTTAGTTTGAATCATAAATGTGAGGTCGATTGATCCCCTTTATTATGTGAAACTTCCTAAACTTACAGGTAATTTATTGTATCTGGTTTGAATTTTAGATATAAAGACAGTTCTCTTTTTCCTTTCTTATGCAAATGATCATAAACTTTGTATTTCGTCCTAGGATTCTTATTTAGCAGTACCAGATTTGGATCATTATTGCAATTTATTTATTTATTTTTTACTTGTAGCGATTTTATCTGTACTTTGTAATTCCATATATTTTAAGAAAATTTTTATTTTATTATTTTTGGGGAGGGAATCCAAATGTGGATCAAAATATTATGAAATCAAGGGGAATAGCAGTCTCAATATTTGACCCTGTAGTCCATACCACTGGGATATGGATGCCACATCTTGGCTAGTGACCACCTAGGAGATCCACTATCCTTTGAAGCACACCATTCCTGAAATATAGAAGTCAGTGCCTCATTAGATGCATTACAGTGATACCATGCTTGTTAAGCAAATCAGCCTCCATTTCCTTTTTGCTTCTCTAACCCTACTTAACATTAGGCTCTTTGCCACTTTTTCCCAAAGGGTCAGCTCAGGCTAGACAAATTTAAGACAGGTAAAACCTGGCCAACCAAACATAAAGAGGCATAACCCAGAGCACAGATATACAAGCACAGCAATAACTGATCCTATTTAAGCCCAGTGAACTGTGTGTAATTGGCCCAGTTAGTAAGTCAAGAGAGAGAAACTAAAGATTCTTCACATCAGTGAACATTGCCATGGCATCATGCTCATAGTACCAATTGTTTTATTAGGATACTTAACATCTGCTGCTGGATGTTTGGCAGCACCCCTCTACAGAATTTATGGAGGTCAGGATGAAGAACAGATAAGTATCAATGAACAACAACAACAAAAATAAAGTAGTTAACAACCAAAGAATTCTCTAAGGAGAAGGGCTCAAGTTTTGCCTGGAGTAGAAACAAAAGGGGCAGGGGAAGTGGATTTGCTGGCAGGTGGCTCTACTTTATATTGAGGTTTGAAGGTGCCAAGAAGGCCAGGATTTGCGTAATTTGAATATCCCCTGTACTGTCAAGGGAGGCTTATCACCATGCACACGTGTTGGGAGAAGGGAGAAAAGGGAGGGTACGCATGAAAAATGTCAGAGTTCAAACACCAAAAATGGAATCAAACTCTTGCTTACACGGACTAGTGTCAATTTTACAATTTTAAAAATTTCACAAAATTTTAAAATTTTGAAATTATATTACAAAAAAAGCATCTATCAAATACTTGAGAATTACCAAGAGGAAAACTATAACTGAAGTACTATATAGAGAGGTACTAAATGACTATTTATTATTGCTAAAGGAATCTAAGCTTCAGGAAGTAAATAAATTGATATGTTTTCATGTATTATAGTGCTTGGCACAGAATGTAATAAATATTTTTGAGTGAAAGAATGGTAGTCTGTATGGGAATGATAATAAACTGATCTAGAGGGAATGCTCTCTAGGTCACAGAGAAAGATTTTGAGAAAGCTGATAAGGGTACACGCTTGAACTGTTGAAGAAACACCAACATGCCCAGTGTGGCTGAGTCCAGAGGAATTGTGGTCTAAGATGTGAACAAGCCCAGGAGTGCCTTGGTGCATGGCTCAGTTGGTTAAGCATTGACTTTTGATTTTAGCTCAGGTCATGATCTTAGGGTTGTGAGATCAAGTCCTGGGGTCTGGCTCTGTTCAGAGTGTGGAGCCTGCTTAAGATTCTCTCCCTCCCTCTCCCCCTCTCCTCCCTCTTAAAAACAAAAACAGAAACAAAAAAGATATGGGAACAAGACCATGTCATCTGGGACATTGTATACCATGGCAAAGAGCTAACATTAATGAATGGTGCTTTTCAGGACCAAATAAAACAATGGGTTAAATAGTATTGGGCAATTTTCCAAATATGTACAAAATTAAGAGGAGCTTTTCTCTTCTGATACTTCTAACAAATTTGAATTTAAGAATTTTTAGAAAAAAATTCAGTGCCTTAATTTGATCAATTTCCTTCAAAAATAGCTAGAAGATTGAAAGATGAGAAGTAGTTGGAAGATTTTAAGAAAAACAGTATGATGTGACTTGTATATAAATATAAGGAAATCATTACTATGAGGATAAAGATTACATAATATAGAAGGTGATTTCAGTAATTCAAACTGGGTATGATGGCAGCTTGTATTAGCTGGTAAGAAATATCTACCTTTTGGCTGTGTTTTCAAGATAGAACCCATAGGAAATATTGATAGACAGAGTATGGAAGTTGAAGGAATTAAGTTAGTGGCTAAGGGAAAAAAAATCATTTGGACAGTTTGTTTTGTATTAGATCTATTGGCTAACATATTTTCAGGTTTCTAATACCTGGGAAAGTGTTTTTCTCATGGACAGAGTATAGTATGTATTTATTATATGCAAAGAAATGCAAAAAGGGCTTGAAAATACTAAAGAGATGCTTGTTAATAGATATTTTCCAAAAGATCCAAAAATAGTGATTCGACCCAGCACATGTACTCCAGTGTTTATAGCAGGAATGCTCACCGTAGCCAAAATATAGGAAGAGCCCTGATGTCTATCAACAAATGAATTGATAAAGAAGATGTGGGGTGTGTGTGTGTGTGTGTGTGTGTGTGTGTGTGTGTGATGGAATATTACTCAGCCATCAAAAAGAATGAAATCTTGGGAAGCCTGGGTGGCTCATTTGTTAAACATCTGCCTTTGCTCAGGTCATGATCCCAGGGTTCTGGGATTGAGCCCCACATCATGCTCCCTGCTCTGTAGGTGGAAGCCTCTCCCACTCCCCGTGCTTGAGTTCCTTCTCTTGTGGTATCTCTCTCTCTCTGTCAAATAAATAAAATTAAAAAAAAAAAGAATGAAATCTTACCATTTGCAACAATATGGATGGAACTAGAGGATATTATGCTAAGTGAAATAAGTCAAAAAAAGACAAATATTATGATTTCACTCATATGTGGAATTTAAGAAACAAAACCGATGAACATGGGAAGGGAAGGAAAAATAAGATAAAAACAGTCAAACTCTAAGAGACCCTTAACTATAGAGAGCAAACTGAGGGTTGCTAGAGAGAATGGTAGGTGGAGGGATGGGGTAATTGGGTGATGGGCATTAAGGAGAGCACTGGGTGTTACATACAACTGATAAATGCACTATATGTTAAACTAAATGTCTTGTATCTTTTCACTTACCATATGTTTTAAAGGTTTGTCTATATTTTGTAGACACGTATTGGTACTTCATTTCTTTTTAATTACCAAGTAATATTCTAATGTATAAGATAACACAATTTTATTTATCCACTCACCAGTTGATGAACTCTTGGGTTTTTCATTTTTTGGCTGTTATGAATGTAATGAGCATTTGTTTGCAAGTTTTTATGTGGACATCTGTTTTTATTTTTAGATACATATCTAGGAGTAGAATCACTGAGTCATGTGATAACTCTTTGTTTAAGCTTTTGTAGAACTGCTATACTATTTTCCAAAGTTTTTCTCTGTACCATTTTATGTCTCTAGTATCATTGTATGAAATTTCCAATTTCTCTACATGCTCCTAAAGCTTGTTATTGTCTGTCTTTTTTATTATATTCATCCTTGAGGGTGTGAAATGGTTTTGATTTGCATTTCCCTGATGGCCATCTAATGTTTTTAATGATCTCAAATTATACTGGTTGCCTGAGATAACTTACAAAGTGCCTTGTTTCAAATGGGTATTGAATTTATCTCAAGCATCTTTTAAAATACTAGAACTAATAATGAATAATACCAAAATGCAGATGGGAAAGTATCTGTACAAACAGGATACTTTTGATGGTTTATTCTTACTTATGATTTCTCCACAGATCTTTGCCTGTCTCATGTTTACCAACGGTGGTAGAATTGGTTATGAGTGGAGGATGCACTAAGTGTCATTTGTTTTATTCCGATCAGGTGGCCTAATGACAATAGTACAGATGGTATTTCTAAATAATTATGATGAACCCCATCATTCCTCATGTATAATTCCAATAAAGTATTATAGATTGGTTTTTACAAGAGATTAACAAAAAAAATATCAAAAGTCACAAAGTCTTTTCACCATATTTTGTTCTTACAGATGCTACCAAAACATCTTACATAAATGTATTTAAAAGATAATTGGCCCTCAAAGAAAGCCACAGCACTTTTGGGGGAAAATAATTTTGGTACATTAATAACAATGACAATTAATGTAACATGAGAAATAGGTGTTATCAAGGAAAAAACACATTCACTTGGTCACACCAAACAAATTCAAAGAGCTTCTTTGGCTTTTAGTCTTGTTTTGTTTTGCCTTTTTTTTTTTTTTTTTTTTTTTTTTGTGAACATACTGTGGAGTTCTATAAATGAAACTGCTGTTTGCTCTTTATTTACTAAGTATGACATGATTCTTGAATAAGTAATTTGTGCAAGAAGATTAAAAAGTCCATTAACATTCTGGTTTAGAAATTTATGACTTAAAATTTTTATAAGCACAAGAATTTTAAAAGTTATATGTTTGTTGAATAAGTAGATTTTTAAATGTGCAATTCTATCAAAACTGCATTTCCATATGGCACAACAATAATTCATAACCATATAAATTTCAGAATTGTCCTACAATGCTGGAGGTTCTATGTAGAAGCAAGAATGATGGACTATAATTAAGTGTATTTGTCCATGCCATCTGGAAGCCTTTTGCAGTCCATTAATTAGTAGGATTATTACAATATTCTCAGCTAATGGATTTTGTCAGATTCAGGCTTTAGATTTGTTTGTGGTTGAAAGGCTGTTTGTGTCTTTGAATTAAGTGCTTGGTTATTTCAGTTATGTGCGAGACTGTTACTAAATGCCACTTACCCAATCCTTAACATCTTGTTTTTTAATAGATTGAAGCTCAAGAAATTTATTGAGGTGTTTGCAATTTTTGACTAGCAATACTAAAAAAGTACTTATTGTATGTATAATTGCACAAGGTCTGTAGAACAGTACTCCGCCTTTATTTAAGGCTACAATGGGTCACACAGTTTGTCTCACCAGGATGGTAGGCTTTGGAGGCAAGAAAAACCTATCCCCTTAATTCAATATGTGCACCTTTTTGCAGAATGAAGAATTTGTCTGATCAATGTTCACAGTTCCTGGGAGGAAACTTCAAAACCCTTGGGATTTCCCAAGATAGGGAAATGGTTTTGTTATTTGTGATGGGCCCTTGGACCATATCTGAATTCATGCCAACAATAATTCAGGATGGAGACTGGTCATACTAAAAAGACTAACTATGTGTTTAGAGATTTGGGGCTTTGAGCCTCATATAACAACAACCTGATCTCCTGACACCTGGGAACGATAGAGGGTCTGGGGATTGAGTTCAGTCATGTGGCTAAACATTCAGACAATTATGCCTCAGATTTGTAAGCAGTTAATCAGAAATGCAAGTAGATAGGAGATCCCCAAATTTGTAGTTGACATAAGGGCATTCTTGTTGGGGACCATACCACTAACTTGTGGAGTCTGTGCTAACTTTGGGTGATCAATGCCAGAATCACAGAATAGTATTGCAAACTTTCAATTTAGTTTTTCCTTAGAGTTCTCCATTTGACTCTGGAAGTGCAATCTGCAAAGCCTTTAAGTAGCCACATTCTAAACTTTGCAAAATGGCATTGCTTGTTGGCTGGATATCCTGATTCTCTGGATTCTGGTCATCTGTCTTATTTCCTTCCTTATTTAAACTCTTATTTGTGAAGAGTGCTTTATAGAAATTATAGAATTATAGAGAGGAATATGGCTCAATGAAAACAGGATGAGACCGAGTGTTAAGAGTTGAACAGTCGTTTAATAACTCTATTGCTAACTATAATTGTGAGTGAAAATAATTGAAAATAATTTGTTCATCACTCTGAGCCTGTTTCTTCATCCAAAAAATAAGGTGGCTGATTAAATAACCTTTGAAGTCTCTGGGAGCTATTAGATAGAAAGATTCTTTGAATTTCTTGTCAGCAAATGGGAGTCAATCTGACTGATCTCATTCAAATTTGATGAGAAATAATTAAACCATTTTTACCCATAGGAAAGAAATATACTTTACTTTTTCTAAATGTGTTTTGATTCTGTTTAAATTCTACCAAACAAAAGAAAGGTAAAGATCCTAGTGTTAATAGAAAATAATTTTCCCTCAGAATACATCAATGAGATAAAATGTAGAGGTTTATCTGGTGAAGAGCAGAGATAGTGTCACTTTATTTGATTTCAACATTAGTATAATGTTATAATACATATGGCAATTTTATTTAAAATGAGCTTGCAATAAGTGACAGCGTTTCTACTTACTACCTGAATGTCTGTGTTTAATTTCTTCTTTTCTTTTTCTTTGTTTTGCTTAATAACTCCACCTGACTGTGGCTTTTGAGGAAAATCACTGACATTAGTGTCTAAGCCCAAGTATGAATCATTTGGGTCAGTCACATTTTAACCCACGTGTGTCATTGAGCATTGTAGCACAGGAGCTATGTGATTAAAATGTTAAAGAAATTTGCATTATATATATAAAAGATTATAGATTAGGAGTCAAGCAGGGCCAGACTGATTCCTAAGTGCACCATAACAGTTGTGTGACCTTGGACAGCTTACATTAACTTTAAAGAGCCTCAGTTTTCTCCTCTGCAAAATTCTTATTTGACAGTGCTGTGTTTAGTGTTTAGCGTTAGTACATAATAAATGGTCAATAAAATAGTTAACTATTCTTGAGGGGATGATGAGATTCCATTTTCCTTTGTTGGTTTCAGGTTCTGCATCTTTCAGATGAGCAGGTTGGACTAGATAATTGCTGAAGACTTCCATCTTTAATATTCTGGTTCTAAATTATTTTTTTCTTTTTCATTGACAGAATATAATTTACAAGGCCACATTGTGCTATATGAAGCTTCTTGGCTCAAACTATTTATATTATCCCTGGTATTTTGCAATAACTCTCCTAGAGTATAGAAGAGGTACTTCAAGTTTATTTTCTTGCCACCATCCTCTTCACCCAAGTGTGTCTGAGGTGGAGCACATTTTCTGGCCTGTTCTCTTTGGGACATATTGTCATACCCTGTGGTGGTAGTTCAAGTCACAAATACATTATATGATGGTAAACAATATTAATTTTGAATGAAATATCTCAACCATTTCAGCGTACAGATTTGTTCAAGAACCCCCACAGGGAGAGAAATGTACCTGATAGCATCTCTATGGCACATCACTTAAATAGACATCATAACTTCAGAACCTTCATTCAGCAAGTGTACAACATTGCATTAAGTAAATGGCTTATGTAAAAATTCATTTTCACCCCATAGATTAGCTAGGGCATTATTATGAGTTTTATAAGTGCATATAAATATAGAATTTATTTAAATAGTATTTATCTTGGGATACCTGGGTAGCTCAATCAGTTAGGTGTCTGCCTTCAGCTCTGGTCATGGTCCCAGGGCCCTGGGATCGAGTCGCACATCAGGTTTCTTGCTCAGCAGGGAACCAGTTTTTCCCTCCCCTTCTGCCCTTTGCTCTCTCTTTCTCTGGCAAATAAGTAAAATCTTAAAAAAATAGTATTTATCTGAAACAAGATGGGATCGGGAGGGAGACAAACCAAAGGAGACTCTTAATCTCACAAAACAAACTGAGGGTTGCTGGGGGGAGAGGGGTAGGGAGAGGGTGCTGGGGATATGGACATTGGGGAGGGTATGTGCTATGGTGAGTGCTGTGAAGTGTGTAAGCCTGATGATTCACAGACCTGTACCCCTGGGGATAATAATACATTATATGTTTATAAAAAATAAAAAAATTAAAAAGTATTTATCTTTTTGTGTCCTCAAAGTCATCAACTTATCCTTTTAGATTCACTCTCAACATTGAGGGAGGGGTATATGCATTATATAAATCATTAGAACTCCAGTCTTTTTTGTTATTGTCAAACATTGGATATTTTCATTCTTATTGCAGAGAAGTAAAAAAATTATAGAGTTGAAGAATAAAAATAGGGTTTTCTAATTAATGGTGGATTTTATTATCCATTACAAAGCATTGGAATCTAACTAGAATTATTATTATTTTTAAAAATTTTTTAGAAAGAACTGATATGTTTCTCCTTAAAAAGGAATCTTGTTCATTGCATTTTTATTTTTGCAAGTAAAAATGAAAATACTTGTCTTCGAAATGGGGAAGGAAGAAGACAAAGTGGGGCAAAATCATTTAGTTGATTTGAGGTTAGTGGGGAAAAAAAAAGCCCCAACCCTACAATATACACTTCTTTTTTTTGCTGAGGAAAGTCTTTGGCAAAGATGTTACCTTTAAAAACAAGAGTCAAAAAGGCTGCTGAAGTGTTCCAGCTCTACATTTTTCTTTGTGTGTACAGCCGTTTACAAGACTATCTTCATCTCCTCACTACAGATTTGATTTTTATGAGGCTCAAATTTTCTTTGTATTGAACTTCTGTCACATTATAATCACAAAATAAGATTTATTAGGGTACAACTCCTTTGGCAAGTAGAGGGCTGAGCCTGCAAAAATGACTTTTGAGAACACACTTGAGGAATGGCAAAATTTTAGACAGATCATTTTTTTCTTGGTGTTAGTTTCTAAAAAATCCTAATAGGGAAGTTTCCTTTACAAATATAAATTGAATGGCCAATAAAAGTTGTATGAGGAAAGGATGAATTAATATAACAAAATGAGAAATTTAAGAAAAATGCTATATATTTTTATCCATCCCCAAGATGTTATTATTTCAAATAAAAATATTAAAAAAATATAACATTAAGTTTAATTTTGATAGTTATGACAAAAATTTTATAAATGGATTATATTTAGCATCGCTTATAATTTATTAGACATGTATTATAAAGTCACATTTAAAGACAAGGTGTAACAAATTCCAGTTGATTTATATATATGCCTTTTTCCCAGATGGACTGTTGAACAATTTATCAACTGACACAGTATAGAGTTTTATTTCCTTTTTTATTCATTTATTTTGCATGAATTATCCAGGATAACTGATTAGGTCCCCAAAGCATATTCTTTAGGTGTAGCAACAGGCTATGAATCTTCCCAGAAGGCAGGTGATCTCATTTCTGGCCAACTTAAATCATATTTTTCTTACTGGAATTCTTATAGTCTCTGTTTCTTAGGTGCTAACAAATCATACCAAATGTCTGTATCTGGCCCTCACTTTTCTTTCTGTCCCTGGTGTTATTGGTTAGGAGAGCTCTTAAATATGTAACAGACAGTGTGTGAATGAGCAAATTTGGGACAAGTCTTCAACATTCTCTGGAAAAGGATACAGGGAGAATTAATCCTGATTCCATAGCCATCACTCCAATAAATATTATAAATATTACAAGTTATATCCAGAAGGAATCTTTATTTTAAATATTTTAAACACTTTCTTGGGTCACACTTCCAAGATAACCAAGAAATGAGGGAATAATGGTCGTGCCAAAAAGGGTCCTGGTCACTTGCAGCCTATTCACTGCACTAGCTGTGCCCATTGTGTGCCCAAGACCAAGGCCATTAAGAAGTTTTCTTCAGACCATAATAGAGGCCACTGTCATTAGGGGAATTTCCAAAGCACAAGTTTCTTTGAGGCCTATGTACTTCCCAAGCTGAATGTGAAACTTTAGTACTGTGTGAGGTGTGCCATTTACAGCAATGTGGTCAGGAATTGCTCTGGTGAAGCCAAGAAGGACCTAATCCCCCACCTCAATTTAGGCCCAGGGGTACTACTCTATGACCTCCACCAAAGTCCATGTAGGAGCTAAGTCCTTAAGGATGGAAGAAAAACTGTTCTCCGGAAAAAATAAACCAAAAGGAGATTATACTTAAAAAAAAAAAAAAAGATTTTAATCATTCTAGATATTTAGTAAAATGTGAGTAGTGTGTTAACCTTGGGGGATTAGACACAGTGAGTCAAAAGTCATAAGTCCTCAATTATAAAACATGGGGAAAGGCGTGATGACATTCATAGATATGTCACAGAGAATTTCAGATCACTCATTTCTTTATGTAAAAGCACGTAGGAATAGATGAAATTAGCAGCATACAATTTCAGGCCACCAAAGTACAAAGTGCTATACCTTGGGTAGCTTTTTCCAAACCAGTAATACCTTTACTTCATAGGCATTAATAAATAGCCACACCGCTCTATTTTATGTAGTATATAACATTTGTTATTCACTGACATACATTTTAACTTTATTGTAGTGTGGGTATCTCCAGATCTTTTCACCTTAATGTAAGCTTCTTGGTGGAAGGCTCCACCTCCCTTGGTCACTGCCGTCAAACAGTGTCTTGTGCACTGTTAGCTCTAGATTAATATTGAGCACTGACAGGAAGTGTCTTCCTTTTATACCTTATTTCGAATGGGACACTATTGATGCTAATTTTGTGAGCACTTCACAAAAACTCTTCACACATTTTATTTTAAAAATATCCAATAACACTAGAAGACCTAAGATAGGTATTATTTTTCTCATGTAATGGTTGAAAGAAAAATAGAGTTGTAAGAAGTCAAAAGATTCAGAAGTAGAATGAAATCCAACTTGTCTAAGTAAAGAACTGCATATGATGATTTTAGGATGCTCCAGCTTTAAAAAGTTTTAGTTTCTATTTTATCATGGACAAAAACTCAATGTATTACACAGGACAAACCATTTATAATAGTACAACAAATGTGAAAATACTACCAAACAATTAAGTCATAATTTTGATAACTAATGTAGTATGTGATTGTATTCCCAAACAGAGAAAATGCTAAATAAATTCTTCTAGGAAGTTCTTAACACAGTATTTGAAAAAGCAACTTTGAACTAACACCAAGGTATAGTTAAACAATAATTCTCATATATTAATAAGTATTTTTTATGCATAATTAATCCATTGTTTAGAGCACAAAGAATTCTGATTTATTTATTTATTTATTTTTGCAAAAACAGAAAACTGGAAGCTAAGTAACAAACCAAATATTTACCCAGACCTATAGGGAACTATTTTTAATTCCAGTGTTTAATAGAAATCAAAGCAAATTATGATTTCAAATTGCAAAATTTCTTTTCTCCATGCAAATTTAAGCATGAACGTCTTGTGCCTAGCAGGACAGCATGGGCAGGGGTGTCTGAATATCCAAAGCTATTCAGCTGTGGATTTTATATGAGATACAGTGCTCTGGTTTTAAAATTCATCAGTGGCGTCAAAGGTTTGCTATTTCACATGTCTAAAAAGCTATAATGTACTATTTGTATCACTAATCTATGGCAGATTTACTAGTACAAAATTTTACTATTCCCTTGTAACACTATTCCCTACATATAGTGTTACAACAGCTGTGACGTTAATAATAAGCTTATAAGCAGTAATATTTATTTTGTAATCCCTGAATTTATGTTTCCTTACTGTGAAAAACTTCCATTAATACGAATAAGCTACTGTTAAATTAAATTAAGCTGGATCACTCTCTACACCTTGAACGTAGTCTGGAAAAATATATGATAAATAGGCACTCTTAACATTGTTGAGAAGCATTTAAATATTTTTGAACAGAAGTCATATCTTTGGAACCCAAATTTAAAACCTAGATAAAACAAAGCCTTAGTAATTCAAGACTGAAACGTTTTATGTTAATGTGAGAACTATTTGTGTTTTGATGAAGTTTTACTATTCACTTTCATTTTTCTAGTTCAAAATTTGACTACTTCCTATTTGATGTCTGTCTGTTTTTTTGTTGTTGTTGTTTGTTTGTTTGTTTTTTATCACCAAACACCAGGCAGGAGGGATGGTTTCATGAGAAGGCACCTGGGTAGTTGTCTGAGTATTATAATAAATGCCTATTAAACTTCATCTGGCCTTCTATCCTAACTATGTTCATAAACTCTTCAATAGCTCACTTTACTATTTTTTCTTCTGGTATCTTGTGGAGGAAGGGACATTAAAAAGTAATTTAGTTCAACTCTGTAAGAGAGTTACTACCCATACTGCTGAGAGATCATTTGTGGAAAAAAAAAAAAAAATCTGACCTGAATTTTTTTTTAAATTCAAACACTTCAAGAGATTATTCACTTTTTACTCACTTTTCAATCCAATTACTTTTCTCCTGACTCACTGAAACATAGTTTCAAAACACGAACATTTTAATGAAGACCATAAGCAGCCAAAGGAAGGAGTGGTCCTTTCAGAAAATGGAGCCCATCACAGGAAATTAGGCCTGGGTTTGGAGGAGCCAAAAAACTGCGTAGGGAAAGAAATGACTAGTTACTGGAAAAGTGTATCAGAAAAGGAGAAAGGAGAGCAAGAGAAAAGCTTTACATTTATCAGAAATTTTGCTTAAGGCTGGTCCTAGGCGATTTCCTAATTTCAGGACTCGACCCAATTCAAAACTGTTCTAAAAATGAGGAGGGAACTGTAGTTTAAGAAGCTTAAAGGTTTTTTTTTTTTTTTTTTTTTTTTTTTTTCCTAGACACCAGTAAACAAAAGTCCTAAGTAAGTTGCCTTAAGTATTTTAGACATAGTCTATGTGATTTTATCAGTAATGGTAATAGCGTGTATGGAGTGAGGAAACTAAAAATATACAGTCTAATTCTTCCTGACCTCATAAAATGTTCCAATACTTTAAATAGGCTTTAGCAATGATTCTAGAGAAAAGGAATCTGTTGCTGCCAGTGGGTTTAATTAGTATAAAATAGTATTCACATAATATTCACCAGCTGTGGTTTGAAAAATACTTTTTTTGAATTGATAAAATAGATGCTTTTTCATATTTTGGGATCAACACTCTTATTATATTTTTGAAAGGCAATTTTAACAGTTGAAGTGGCAGTGGCAGAATGCTGTCATTTAAATTTTTTATTTCAATGTTGTTTTCCAAGGCAGAGCCTCCTATGGAGATTTTAACACATTCTACTTGTTTTTTAATTAGTCATATATCCTGCATCTTTCAGGATAAGTTTCACTACTGCTAGAAGTAAAGAGGAAAAATTAACGGTCGTTGAAATATGAGTAATGAACCCTGTCTAAAAGACGTGTGTATGGGTCTCACGCCACAATTCATAGAACAAAGCCCAATCCCAGCCGTATGGCCGTGATCATCTCTTTGCGGATCTGGTGCAGGAGTAGTAATCAGCCATGCTGATTTTCATTTAAACCACTGGAGCCTCTTATGGGTTCAGGTGAAAATTTCTGTGACATTAAAATAATATCCATTCAATGGCTGGATATAATAGCTGTGTGCTCTGCCAGATAAATTGTAGTTAGTTATACTCTAGAATAGAAAGAGCAAATTTGCATTCCATAAATTTCCACTCCTCAAGTCATAGGTTGTTTGCTGTTCTGCATTCCTTATTTAAAGGATGAAGAGCCCTTAGGACAATACTCATTATCTAAACAAATCAATATTAAAAGGAGTACAGAAAATAAATGTAGAGCCCTCTATTTGTGGACCCTAAACTACTCATAAATGCTGCCACACATATACAAAATAGAATAAAATTGAGACATTTCTCTGAAATTTCTTTAATTTTTTTTCATATTTTTACGGGAATATTTGACAAAATATGGCTTTATCTGTGGGTTCTTAATTAACTCCATATGATGTCTGTCACATCTAATAAAAAAAAATCTATAACAGTGTATTTAAGCAAAAATTACCTCAAGTAAACTCTGTATATATCAATCAAATTCAGTAATTCCGAGGAAGGTCCACTAGGTCTTGTAAAATGCTCATGCATTTATTAAACACTAAGTCACACACTTCTATACCTATTAGTTTGCCCAGCTGTGTAGCTGTTTATCCTCTTGTACTGAATTCCTGAGAGAACAAGAGTATTCTTGTTGACATCCCTTAAAGTGCTGCTGCCCCATAGGGGTTCAAAGCAATGAAGCGAGAAATTGAGTTGAGGGAGTGGAGAGGACTCTTGACAATATCAGCAACAAACTGTTCTGTGCTAATCATCAGACAATGGCCTTGGAGGATTCTGGGTCCTGACTAGGTCTCTTTTGATGGCTCTGTTAACCTGATAGGGTTGGTCAGATTGTGTCCACACAAATCTACAACTGTCAATTAGAAAGTAGTGGGGAAAATTAAACATTTAATTCCATGTTATATGGACAGCATATCAAGCATTTTGACTCTTTTTAAATAAACCAACTGGCTAGAAATCAAGTAAACATAGATGCGTTCAGAATGGAAGTATCCTCTTCAAAAACTAACATCCTAGAACATAAAAATCAAACAAATGAAGAGTAGGGAGCCACTTACATAAACATGTAAGTAAGAACACAAGTATACCATTACAGTGCCAAAGGACTTACTTATATTTTAAAATTCCTTTATCTAATTAACCATTCTACTTAAAAAAATAACGTTGTGTTAAATTCTCTGGTAGATTCTCTAAGATACTGTGAAGGATAAATCAAGATTCCTGACATCATGGAGCTTCTAATCTAATGAAGTAATAAGAACTAAAAGCAATAAATGCTGAATACACAAACTGTAAACAGTAAAAGCAGAGGGCAGATTTGTGGAGTCACTGAATAATAAAAATAATCCCCTTGATTTAAGTTAACAAAGACTATACTGGGGTGTCTGGGTGGCTCAGTCAGTTAAGCATCTGCCTTCAGCATAGGTCATGACCCCGGGGTCCTCCCTGCTCAGTGAGGGGTCTCTTCTCTCTCTGCCCCTGCTTATGTGCTTTCTCTTTTTCCTTTCTCAAATAAATAAAGTCTTAGAAAAATAAATTTGGAAAGACTATACACCTTTAAAATCAGTCTGTGCCCATCAAAAGATACAGAAGGGGTATCTATATTTTATATATTGAAGGTTTTAATTAAAAACAAATAATGTAATAGTATCTGCAAGGTATTCCATTTTTTTCAGGTGAGAATACCATTAAAAGCAAATGAGGAAGCGTGTTTGAATACTCTCTTCTGATGCTGCTATTTTCAAAGTGGCCTAAGATTCATTGTAGAGAGATAAATTACCAATGACTTTATAAGGAATAATTTATAGAGTGTAGACAGATGTCTTTACAATGATTATCTTTCTGAATGCATCTGTTCAATGTGTTTCTTACGTTTTCAACAAAAAGGTGACATTTTGGGCTGTAATTCTGTCATTTAAACACATGGAAATATGCCAATTCTTATTAACATCTTGACATTTTATTGCCATAAACTTATCATAAGTTCTTCTAATGTAAAATGGATTTAAATTCACGGAGTTGAGCTTTTTGTTATGTATCCATTAAATGCCTGATCCTTTGCTCCTTACATCAGCATGACTTTCAGTCAAGTAAATCAGCTGTTGGCCAGAATACGAATTATAGATTAGGCCCTGAAAGGTTAACAGTTTGCTGTTTGGGATACAATTGAAAAGCAAGAGAAAACAAAAAGAATAAATGTGTGTTAAACTCTTTCATATTAACTTCTACACCAGCCAACTGACATGTCAAGATCCTTATATTTAGACATTACCCAGTGGAGGCGCCATGGATTCTTATTACCATACTATAGTTCTTCTGTTGCTTAACAGAAGGTGTTCACCTTTCAATTGCTACAAAATTAAAGGTTTAGCCTGGAAACCTATCTCTAGACAAAAAGAAAACCATTATCTGAGGCTGTAACCAGGCTCATCAAAAGGCCGAAAATGCACCAGAGATATTCTCAGGAACATCAGGATATAGTATAAGGAAAATGTCACCATGATATTTTGTCTGTGTTGCAAATGATTAGAGAACTATGAACTTAGTCCTAATCCAATATGTAATAGACACCCTGAATGCACCTCGATGAATGCGTAACCAGATGTTCCCTAACCTAAAGGATCGTCAAAATCTTTTCTCGAAAGAATTATGATTTCTCAACTATTTGTATTAATGTTAACCTGGATGATTTAAAATAAGACGCAGAATAGCACACTAATGTTTCTTATTACGTTTGTGTCAAAGACAGAAAAGTTTGACACAAAGGTGGCAATTAATGCTTATTTACAAATAAGTGTGGCAAGGGAACCCTTCTGCTGCAGTGGTTCAGAGGTAGTAGCAAGGAGAGTACATTTTATAAAGTCAAAAAAGGAAATATTGATAAAGCCTGTCTAATTGCAGCGATTATTCTATTAAAAAGAGATTTGGAGAAAGTTGGTATTGGAGGCTTCAGGTATATTTGGTAATCCTTGGTTGGCTGCAAGGGAGCAGTTTGGAGACACTTCAAAAGAGAAAAGATTGTTCATTTTTGTTGGGAAGGGGTTGGGTTTCTATGACCAACCATTTCTTGTACCAAGTCAGGGCCATAGGGTGTTTCATATATGAGAGTTTTCTGTGTATGTACGGACTGACTTGAAGTTAGAAATTGATGGCCATATCTCTCTAAACCTGTTAAAGGCAAGGAAAATGCACCTTGCCATCAAGTCAGACACAGAAAATCTTCCTAAAGTATGCAGCCAAAAGGTGTTATATATATTGTGGTTATTGGAAGAAAAATTAAAAACAAAACAAAACACAGTTTTAAAATGACTAACTCTAACTATTTTTATGTGCTATAAGCTAAAAATAGAAAATATGTTTTGTCATGTAAAAACAGACTTTATTTCTACTCTTTGCTAACAAAGGAAAGTAGCCCCCTCTACTATCACCATTTTGATCACCATCAGAAAAAATAAAACATTATAAACTTGTTTCTTACAAACAACCCTTTCAAGCTTGTACATGCTTCTCCCTTTTTCTCGGTGACCAAAACTTGTTTTTGTTGTTTTTGTTTGTTTTAGTCAGGAAGTTAACCAGTGAAACAACAAAGTCTTAATGGCAAGGCAGTTTGCTAGGGGATGTAGACAATAGGAGGGGGTCGCAGCTGTGTAGGTACTTACGATCTACCTAAAGACATACAGACATGCACGGGAATGAAGAACAGTAAAAAGCAGAATGGAGTTAAGTGTCACCTGAGTGTTCCAGCAGTACAGATGAACTGAGAGTCAATGGTAAACCTAAAGCATGAGTGACTGTGAACTTGAAAGAGATGTTACTGAGTCTGAGGTGGTTTGAAGTGGCTGTATGAGCTGGGTTCTGAAGAGCCCAGTGCCATTTCCACGGAATCACCTCGGTGAGATTCCACTTACTAAATGGCTGTCTTGATAAAAATGTGAATAGATACAGGAATTGCTAGCTGGAAGAATACTGACATTCCAAGAGGACAGAGAAGAACGCTGGGGCAAGGGGTAAGAAGAGGACATTTTTGTTTGACACGCATTTGTCTGGCTTATGTTGCATCTTCGCATGAGAACTAGTGAGATGGATTTGACAAAACTGAATGGGACAATCCTGGGGATGCTAAACAGGCGAGGCTTTAACTGGGAGTCAAGGTTTATCTAGGCAACGATTTTGTCTCGCAGAGCCTGGTTTTCTTTCGTCTCACACTATTAGCCTCTTAGGATGATCCTCTCCATTATCCAAACTTCAATTGTTAGTTATTCTATGTGTTCACAGGCCCCCACGTGTATATCTCTGGCTGGTAACATTCTCTCATACATAGATCTATAGGTAAAAGTTCGTAGTAGACAGTTCTATCTGAATGTCTTATAAACATTTCAAAGCTGGCATATCTAAAAACACATATTGTATTTCTCTGTATGCTTTTTCTTTTTCTCCTCCTTTCTTTCTTATCTCAGTAAATGACACCACCTAGTATTTGCTCTTGACTTCGGATTTGTCCTCACTCTCCAATCCAATGCACTACCAAATCTCACCAACTCCACCTCCAATATATATTCCAAATCCATTAGTTGTTCTCTGATTCCTCTGCCACAAATGTGGATGAGACTTCATTCATTTCTTTTATTCATCTCGGGCTTCGAACTGGTCCCTCTACCTTCAATCTTGTCCCTTCCCATGCCTTCTTCACACAACAGTTAGGATGATGTCCAAGAACACATACCTCCCATCATATGCATAAATTAATTTCAGAAATATTAAATATAGAATGTAAAATTTCCACAAATAAATTACTGAATACAGTTAAGGATGACTATATAGAATTCACCCAAAATAGCCAGAATGGACTTATCATTGCTCTTTAAGCCCTCCTTCCTTCAGACTTGTTCAATTTTCCCTACATGTAATGCCTTTTTCCCAGCTTCACTCATCAAATACTCTACTTTTCCATTGGGGTTTTTAATAATATTAACAACAACATTTTAAAAATCACAATAATAGCATCACCTCAAATTTTATATGCAATTCCCAAATGCTTTCTCTAAAATGTACCCTTCCGAATTAGTCATGAAAGACATCATGAATGAAGTTATATGACATGACACCTCAAAGATATTAAGTTTCCTGTACAAGGTCATACAACTATTAAATAGTCACACCTCCAGTTTCCCCACTTCTCCCCATGAGGTCTTCCCTGGACCTCTCTCTTCCTCATGTTTATGACATTTTTGTTTTTAATTTTTTATGGCCCTTGATATTAAGAATCCCTTAAATTTCATACACTGCTTTTCTGTTTGCAAAACAATTTCTCATGCTAAATTCTTAGTTCTCTTTTTTAATAAATATTTTACATTAAAATAGTTTTAGATTTACAGAAAAATTGCAGACAGCATAGACAGTTCCTATATGTACCACACCCAGTTCTCTTTATCATTAATATCTTACACTAATATGGTACAGTTTTCACAATAAATGAACCCATATCAGTACATTATTATTAACTAAAGCTATGGTTCACTCAAATTTCCCAATTTTAAAAAATCTCCTTAGATGTTAACCTAATGTCCTTTTTTGCTTACATGATCCTATCCAGGCTATCACGTGACATTTGGTCCTCATTTCTCTTTAACCTCCTCTTGGTTGTTATAATTTCTGAGATGTCTCATTTTGGTGATCTTGATGGTTTTGAAAAATACTGATGTGATATTTGATAGAATGTCTTTTGGTTGTTATTTGTTTGATGTTTTCCTCATGATTATTCTTGGGTTACAGTTTTTTGGAAGAAGAACACACAGGTAAAGGACTATCTTATATCATAGTAAGTGTAGCTACTCTCAATAGGACATCACTATTGGTGTTAATCTTGGTCACTTGACTGAGTTTTTGTCAGTTTGTCCAACAGCTCAGAAATAACTAATTTTCCCTTTCTATACTGTTCTCGATGAATGGAAGTTATCATGAAGAGCCCACACTTAAGGAGTAGGGAGTTATGCTCCACCTGCTTGAGTGCACAGTAGCTACGCAAATTATTTGAAATTCTCCTGTGTGGGAGATTTGTCTATTGTCCCACGTTTATTTATTTATTCATTCAATTATTTATTTATATCAGTATGGATCCATGGATATTTATTTTATACTTCAGACTATAATCAATACTAGCTCATTTTTTTCACTCAAATTTTTACATCTTTGAATATTGGAAGCTCTTTCTGTTGGCTCTCACTTCTCTTTTCTTCTTACAACTGCTTGCAGAAGCTAGATACAGGAATTGCTAGCACTAGTATACTGCTGCTCCTCCTTAACTTTATGTAATGTAAAAAGGTATAGACTACCTACCAAGTTAAACCACCTCCATCCCCCAGCCTCTCCTCTTCTGCGTCAGTCTCCAAATACAAAGAAAACTAATATAAAACAACCCCCTGCAGTTTAGGTGTTGCATTAGTTTTTATTATATTTTCTCGTTCTTTTTTTTTTTTTTTTTTGTATTGGTAAATCTTTGCCTTTGGATGTTGGAGTGTTTTATATAAATGTTTTTATTCTCCATAAACACCTGGGTGTCAATAAGTACTTGACCCCCCTATGAACATTTATTGATGTGTAAGTGCTGAGAAATAAGTGGTGATACTGAGAAGGAAATGAGACCCCTTATGAATTTTGTTGCAATGACCTGAGTTGGGGATCATATCATATTAATTCATTCCTCAGTAATGAATAAATCAGTGATTTTTAAGCTTCAATATGTATCAGCACCATCTGAGAATCTTGGTAAAATAAAATTGCTGGACTCCATCTCTGGAATTTCTGATTCAATAGGTTCTGTGTAGACTCAAGAGTTTGCATTTCTAATAAGATTCCGTGTATTGGTTCGCTAGGGCTGCCATCACAAGATACCACAGACTGGGTGGCTTCAACAACAAAAATTTATTTTTTCATAGATCTGGAGGTTGGAAGTCTAAATTCAAGGTGTTAGTGGGGTTAGTTTCTTCTGAGGCCTCTCTCGGTTTGAAGATGAATGCATTTTTGATGTTCCCTCATAAATTCTTTTCTCTGTGGATATAGCTTTCTGCTATCTCTCATTTACACTTCTTATAAGGACACCAGTTAAAGTAGTTATGTTATGGTCACATTCTCATGGCTTCATTTTAACTTAATACCTCTTTAAAGGCCCTATATCCAAATATGGTCACATTCTGAGGTACTGGGGATTAGGGTTCCAACACACGAATATTGGGGGGGGCACAATTAACCCATTATACCAGCTTATACTGATGTTGATGTTAAGATTTACTGACTTAAATCGTCAGGAAAAGCTGAGGATGTGTGAAGAAAATCTGACAGTGATCTGGATGAGTTGTGATGACAATGCCAGTGAAGAAAAGACAAGACGACTACTGGATAGGAAGTCTCCTCTTTCACAACTTTGACTAAGACTGACAATCATACACCAGGTGGATTGGGAACAAGTTGAGTTGTTGTCAGGAAAATGCTTTGTTTTTCACCTTCCACAGAATCCAAATCATTAGAAAGATTGTATCCATGTGAGAGATATTTAAAATTACTGGAAATTCAGAGCCGTCATAAGACATTTGCCGAGTCACTGCTTAATGTGTTGTTTTCTGCTTCCTCCTTATGGCTTCCTGTAGATTACTCTTAAAGGTGTTTATGAATGGGGGACACTGAGCTTTCCAGACTTAATTACAATGACATTTAAGTTGGGAAGATTACATGTATCATGACAATTAAGGAGCACCTCATTTCAGAGGGTTTTTCAGCATAATTTTAGCAGAGGTCTCTCCAGAGAGATAAGCAAGTATTTCTGCCAATTCCTTGTGGATCAGGATTTATATTTTTAGTTCACACTCTGATGTTAATGGCCCTTGAGAATACATGCCAAGTGCTGGGATCTCTAATTTAGCATTCTGTCTTGCTTAGGGTTCAAGTTTCATAAACTCTCTCTCATATGAACAAGGCCAGGCTCTAGGTCACTCAGAAAAAACAAGAGCCACTATTGCAAAACTCTGTTTTTGTCCTGATCCCTATAAATTTATCCAGTAATTCATTGTACAATTAAAGAAGATAATTGTGTGTGTATGTGTGTATGTGCATGCATTTTTGTTTTCTATTCCAGTTAGCTATAATTTCATAAGCAAACCGATACTCTTACTGGAAGCATCTCTGGATTTCTAGTTTGCTAGTTTACTAAAAATGTCCTTATTTGCTTAGTATTACTTTTATCATTGCCAAGTTTCTTGAAAGTAGTGTTTGTGCTTGCAGACTTGTCTTATTATCTTTGATTCGACTCAGTATTAAGTAAATGTGGAAGGGACCTTAGTGGTTATGCATCTCAAACCACATATACTGTAGTTTTCAGAGATTGGCAGAAAACACATCATCACTGAGGCCAGGACAGAAAAGAGGTATATCAGAAGAAGCATTTGAGAAACTTTTATAAGAGTCAAAGTGAAATCAATGAGAACTAATTTTATTATCTTCCCAATCTTCCATTTCAAATGTGTGTGTGTGTACATGTGTATATGCATTCATTCTTATGGCAGGTGGGAAGAGAGGAATAATACACCCCCTAGAGAATCTTCAGAGACACCTCCTTCTTTTCTAAGTTCCATATTCAGTCAATCACAAAATATTAAAATTCAAACTTCCAATAGGTTCTTGATCCAATATTGATTCTTTGCCACAAGCAACATCAACCTTACAGAAACTATTGCCTTATTTCAGGTTTTTGCTTTTCTCCTTAGTTCAAGGATCAGCGTAATATCCTTGACTTACCTCTTTTCCACTGAGCTTAAAACATTTACTATCTGGCCTTGTTTAAAAAAAAGAAAAGTTTGCATATACCTGCCTTAGATCAAAAATGTTCCTTGAATGCTTATTTTTGGTTTTGTTTCTCTTCTCCCGCAAAATACTCAGTTTGTGACCTACCATCTAAACAGTGGATTCTTAGCTCTTCATCATGATCTGTGACACAGCCATGTGTAGCTACTCCCGTCTGTGACTGTATCGCATACCTCTCTTCTGCTTATTCTATAGTCTAATTCTAAACAATCTGTGACTCCATTGTGCTCTCCCATACACACACTAATGCCTCAGCCTGGAATGTGCTTCATTTTTTGTCCAACCTAAAACATTTCTAATAGTCTTTTAGTAATCATCACAAGCATTGTTTCTTCTCTAAAGTCTATGGATTTTTCTCGAACAATAGTAATGTGGTCAGGAGCATGGATTCTCACGTGCCACAGTGCCTCTATGCTTCACTCCGGGCTTTACTACTCACGAGCTGTGTTACCTTGGGCAAGTAATTCTAAAACCTCAAGTTCACAGTCTCCCCCCTTTTTTTATCCCCAAAAGAAGTGTGCTCAAGAAAATGCATTTGGCTTTAATTTGCCCTTCCTCTTTGCTGTCAAATTCATATATAGAAAATTAAATCACTGTCTTGAGAAAACTACTTGAAAAAGTGAACATATGTATCTTTACAAAAACACAATAAGGACAAAGATAAGAAAAGAAACATGAAAAATGTAAAAGAAGAAGTTTCAAAATGTGACAATCTGTCAGGTAGATTCAGGTCACACAGGGAAGTCTTCAGTTACATCAGGTGAAATATCTGTCTGAAGCATTACTTCCTCCCACAGATATGTTCTCAGTTTTCCATTTGAACAGTTGACCTTTCATTAATTTTTAAGTCTTGTGCTATGTTTATACTGCTATCTTCTCACATCATTTCTGACTGCTTTTAGACTCAAAATATTCACAGTTATATGATGGATTTAGTAGACAGTTGAATTGCTTTTGCCCTGTCATCTTAACCAAACTGAATTACTAAGTATAATTTTAATATCAAAATAATTAAGTAATTGTTCAAGAGTCAGTCCAGGTTTACAAAATCTCTCTCTCTTTCTCATTTTATCATCATCATCATCATCATCATCGTGTGTGAGTGTGTGTGTTTATATATATGTGTGTGTGGTGTGTATTCTGATAAGAACTTATTTTTATAAGACAATGTTTAATTATCCATTAAACCAAAGTGACAACAAAAGATATCAAAGGCAATTATAAAAGGTTACATAGTTGTGAGTAAAATTTAGCTCTTTTAATATTAAGCCTCAGTTATTTTTAAGTAACCAAAGACTGACAAACAAAAGGAATTATTTTTGCAAGCATAGAATCTTTAAACAAAAGGTAAAGAAAAACTTATGTTTATAATGTCTGATAAGAACTTGTATTGTTGATTTTATTATTTTTTTTTCACCATACTAAAACAATTTGTTGTTTATATCCTACCTTGTTCAACAAAACTTTCTTTCTTCAGCTGTTAGAAACAAGTGATATATAGTAACATACCCACCTAAAATCACACATATTCATCTGGTGACATTCATCAGAAGATATTACCTCTTTCATTTTTTCATCCAAACTTTATAATTTTGATGTTCAGTGCACTTGAACATGTGTCTGCCTGCTAAGCATTCCTTTCCTTAAGGGGGATAAAAACTTCTCTGTTGTCTTTCTTAAAATGTAAAAACTGATGTAGCATCATTAGTAGTATACAAGTAATGTGTGTATAAATCGTATTTCCCTGACTATTGTTCTGTTTATAGATTAGCATAAAAATCTATTAAGATGTACTGAAATACCTCTTTGATTCCAAGGCTTCAAATTCTTTCTTTTCTATCATTGATGGCCAAGTTGGAACTTGGCTTCTTTTCTTATAAACTGACAGAAAAGAATAAGAACAACTCCAACTCAGAAACATAAAAATCAGTGAGGAAAAAGAGAGGAACTATATTTATTTATTTATTTATTTGGCAGAGAGAGAGAGAGAGAGAAAGACAGCAAGAGAGGGAACACAAACAGAGGGCGTGGGGGAGGGAGAAGCAGGCTTCCCACCCAGCAGGGAGCCTGATGTTGGGCTTAATTCCAGGACCCTGGGACCATGACCTGGGCAGAAGGCAGATGCTTAGTGACTAAGCCACCCAGGTGCCCCAAGAGGAACTATTTTAAATATGATGTTATAACCACATTTAACAGAATCTTAAAGAGTTATTAGCTAGTGGTTTAAAAACAGATTCCACTAATTTCTGTGGGAAGCTAAGGGAATGAATTGATAAAGAAACAAACAAGTCTCTTCAAAGTTTTTATATAAAAATACAAAATTTTAAGTAAAAGGTGTAATAGGCAATATACTTCATCATGTTTTTTCTTGTTGACACAAAGAACTCCACTGAAGGTTGTCATTAATTGTCAGACCATTAACACTATAATATCACTTGGCAGTTTTCACCTGCTGCATCCAAAGTGATCAGTTGTTTTCTTACCACTGCCAGCTCTACGAGTGGTTTATAAGAATGTGTGGCTAGGTGAGACTTCTTGAAACACTTGTACTAAAAATATAAAACTATGCTCTCTTTCTTAGATTCAGGGTGGCTACAATAGGGTCATTTATGAATAAAGGTCCTTTTGACAAAACCAACCCAAGCCTATGTATAATTGGCTAGAGAATAAATCTAGATTCTTCAGAAAACAAAGAAAAATTAAGATTAAAAAGAGGAGGAAAAAATATTTTCACATATTTATTAACTACATCAGAATCATAGGAGGCCTTTTCTGCATATTTCTCTTTCGTTTAAACATTGTAATAAATTGCAGTGATAGCTTTGGGGTCACACGTTGGTTCAAAACAGATTTTTTCCAACAGCATGATCTTGAAAAAACCTCACCATTTTGGGCTTCAGACTGTTCATCTGCCAAATGGGTTAATAATATCTATATTAAAAAGTTGCTGTAATGTTTAGTAAAATATTAAATATTCAGTGAGTGGTATATAAGACACCCTCAGAATAATAGTTCTAATTATGAAGACTGCTGCAGACAATAAAGTAGAAGTCATTGGTAGTGTAAATACATTTTATAACTTAGCAAATGGCACAAAAAGAAAACACGTAGTGGAATTAGCCAAGTTCTCAACATTCTTCCCCTACCTTCAAATGACTTTGACTTTTCCTGTGTATTAGAGAATTTAACCAGTAGCATTTAACTGCTTCTCCTAACTCTTCCCTGAAAGCTTCCTTCTCAACAAAGCTCATGAGAATCAGTTGATCCCTGGGAAAAACTGGAAGTGCTTTAGCACCAGCTTTGTAGGCAGGTGAACTAGTCAGCCCAGGCTGTCCTAACAAAATGCCACTGACTATGTGGCTTAAATAAATAAATGAAATGTATTTTCTCACAGTTCTGGAGGCTCAAAGTGCAATTTCAGGTCTTAACATGTTTGTTTTTTTGTGAGGTATTTCTTAATAGCTTGTAGATGGCCACTTTCTCCCTGTGTCCCCATATGACTTCTTCTTGGCATATACTCTGTGTTTACACAACACGGAGTGTCTTTTCTTCTACTTACTAGGAACTCAGTCCTATCAGATTAAGGGCCCCACCCCATGGACATTTTTTAACCTTTATTTTCTTCTGAAGGGTCCTATCTGCAATGATAGTCACATTGGGAGTTAGGGCTGCAATATATGAACTAGGCAACACACAATCCAGCCCATAACAGCAAGTAGTCAAGAAGATATAAAGGTTGGCAAATCATCTATAATATCTCACAAAATGAAGAGATTATAAATGTATATATTTGGATTTTTTTACATAATTTTAAACATTAAACTTCAATGATTCTTAAGGTTTTCTTCTGTCACCACAGAGTCCATATAAATATGTTGTGTATTTTTTTAAAAATAAAATAATTTTAAGACATTTTAAGGCAATTATGAAACTGCCATAAAATCCCTTACCATAACTAGAGAAAAAGATTATTCTACAGTGTTTTATACTTTGTATGATATGCTGTGTTTGGTCCTGGAGACTGAATAAGAAGGTGTGAAGGGATAAAAAAGCTCAGTTTGGTGTTAGATCTACGATTTTATGCCAAGAATCAAGATTTTTCTTTTCCAAGGAAGTGGAGAACTGTGAAAGAGACATAAAGTGTTTTTTGTTTTTGTTTGTTTTTTTGTTTTTTTAGAAAGGGTTTTGTTTATTTCTCCAAATAACTTATCCAATCTATAAATGTGGTCAAAGCATTGTGGTTACTTACAAAAAAGTGAAAAAAAAAGTTATTTTTATAAACATTTTCATCTGCTACTTGCAACTCCTAACAAAAACAATGCCTGAAGCTTTTGTAACATTTCACATGTCAATATATGTTTACTACAGCATCCAACACTTCTCAAGGATTTGAGAATAAGAGAGCCATGTTAAAAAAACAAAAACAAAAACAAAAACCTAGGATTGATTTTCTTCTAAACACTGTGAAAAATAATGGTAAGGGCCAGGATTAGAACTTGGCAATTTTCATTCATAAATTTATTCAGCCATGTTTTCAAAGCCTGCCAGGAATTAAGCTCACGAAGTCAAGAAATAAAGTGAATTAAATAAATGCAACTCAAATGAACTTCTAACTAGAACACTGGGAAATGAAAAGAAAAATGTATTATTTATTGCATTCTTCTCACATTAAAAAAAAAGAAAGAAAGAAAAGAAAATTTTAACCTGGATAAATACCAGACATGGCTTGGATAAGAGTCCTGCACATTCCTCAACTCTGTGCCAGTTCTGAGTCTGGATTGTGATTCATGGAACAAGTGTGTGCATTGCCTCCATTCTGATTCCGTCTGCATCCTCTAAAAACACAAATACAAGATTAGAGCAATATGACCTACTTTTGCAATTCCCCTCACTCCCTTCCCTTTTAAGAAATATTCTTTCCTTTAATTCTTGGAAAAAAACCTAAGCCAGTTTACATACACAGTAACATTTTAATTAGCAGATCGCTAGAACCTAGAAGATGTATTCTGTAAGATATATAACATGTTATGCATAATAAGATAGTATTCGTACGTGGAAGAGTGTGTGCTGATACTCTGAAAGTTACAAAATAAATCACAGTGTTTTGCTTCATTTTGATGAAAACACAGGCTTCCCTGGAAAATCTCAATGAGCACAAAGAAAGGGGGGGGAAACATTATATAAGCCATTGTTTCAATACATTTTCAAACTATTGCTTATTGATAAGCAGAGTGGTTTAAACAAATCCTTTTGGAGAGATATTGAATTTGGATGATATATATTTTGCAAATGAAACTATTTTGGAAAAAATTATACTTGAACAAATGGCAAATGATGACAGGATAAAGACACAACCTAGGATTACTACAGAATCAGATGCTTTAGTCCCCAAATCTAAAACAACATGACCTTAGAAAGCACAAGTCTGAGAGTTTGGTTTTTCTAATTAGGGAAACACAGAAGTATAAGAATAATTAATATTAACAGTTTGAAGAATGTAGGATGATTTTTATTTTGACTTAGACATTTCTAACCCAATTTCCTGTTGGAAGAGAGTTAGATAATTGTGCTAAGTATTTGAGTTCCATTTTCATATTAAACTCTATAATAAATGGAAAATATACAACCTAGATTCCCTACTTATTAGGTGGCTCGGTATTTCAAGATCCTTAGCAAACTGTAACTATATAATTTGAAAGTTGTAATTAAAAATTTTTAAATGTAGCCACTTTTCCAACTCCATGTTATAAGGTTGACATTTTAAACACTATGGTGGACTAAAAATTAGTAATGAAATATTAATTTGTTACAAAGTAAGCAACATTTTAGATGAGGGTAGTCAAGGTGCTACCCTCTTTTATTTTCCCTTCCAAAAGAATGGTTCTTGACTACCGAATCATCCTTTTTACAGCGAGTGCTCTAAAAAGTGGAAGATTATGCAAACATTTCTTTCCCATCTGTGAAATAGGAGGCTGAGTCCATTAGCTGAGTTGTGTATTTTCTGCTATAAATAATAATATTAAAGGAGTTATAATTAAAGGGGTCTTGGAGAAATCCATAAAATGAATTTAGATATAGACACTAAGTTCTGAGATTTAAAAAAGAAGAGAAGGAGGAGAAAGAGTAGTGGATTTCAAATACAGGTGAATGTTAAAAATTATTAATATGCCAAAAATACAATATCAAGGTCCCAGACTCAGGTATTTTGATTCAGTAAGAATACAGTTAGGCCCCCAAATATGAACTTACAAGAAAAAATTTTAAATCTTCACATCCATAAATAAATTTTCACAGAAAAGGATCATTATCATTTTCTTCATTCTCTGTTGTAACTAAAGAAGAAGAAATAGGTCACCTTGCAGATACCACTGTTCTAGACATGTGACGCTACACAGCCAGGGACAACCCCATGTGTTCCTGGACATTGCCGTAAATGGTAAGCCCTTGGGCTGAGTCTCCTTGGAGCTGTTTGCAAAGTTCCAAAGACAGCAGAGGACTCTTGCTTTGAGCAGTGGAGAGAAAGGATTTGGTTATAAAGTCTCCTGCTTTCCCAGGATTATTCTGGAATTTCTGTGCCTGGGTGGTATCTTCCCATGCCATCATGGCTCAGGAAGCAAGTTCATCTATGGGGAGAAATTGGATGATGAGAATTTCATCCTGAAACACATGGGTCCTGGCATGTAGTCCATGGTGGATGCTGGGCCCAGCACAACTGGTTCCCAATTTTTCAACTGAGTGGTTGGAAGGCAAGCACGGGGTGTTGGGCAAGGTGAGAGAGGGTAGGAATATTGTGGCAGCATGGATTGGTTTGGGTCCAGGAATGTCAAGACCAGTAAAATCACCGTTGCTGACTATGGACAAATCTAATAAATTTGCCTTGTGTTTTACCTTAGCTACCAGACCATTTCTTCTGTAGCTCAGGAGATCACTCCTAACCCCCATCTGCTTGAAAGATCCTATAATCTGTATGCCCTTGTAGTAATTCCATATTTTCCTTACTCCCCTCCAAGTCTAGCTGTATTTCAGAGTTGTTTATGATTATGTAATAAAAACTAAACAACAATGATAAAAAAGAAGAAATAAAATTAAGCTGCTTATAAGGTATTTGGCTTTAGTTGTTAGAAAAAAATATCTAACAGTAATAATTATAATATTTATATCATGTAATGGATACCTGTGGCTATGGGGTATCCTTTTAAAAATTTTTAAAAATTTTTTATTAACATATAATGTATTATTAGCCCCAGGGGTACAGGTCTGTGAATAGCCAGGTTTGCACACTTCACAGCACTCACTATATCACATACCTTCCCCAATGTCCATAACCCAGCTGCCCTCTCCCTACCTCCTGCCCCCCGCAACCCTCAGTTTGTTTTGTGAGATTAAGAGTCTCTTATGGTTTGTCTCCCTCCCAATCTATGGGGTATCCTTTAACAATCTTTTAAAACTGTGAATAAATTTTATTATTTCAGTTACAGATTAGTAGTTAAAGTGGAGAGATAATTTTCTAGGAAAGAAAACTAATTTTTAATTACCATCCTGGCTCAAACACATTAATTTTCGACAGATAGCCCTCACGACAACTATTTGGGTAGGTCCAATTCATCATGATTTCATACATGACGATGTAAGTTGCAAAAGGACGGACTAAGGATTTGCCCAAGGTTACACTGCTAGTCAATTATTAAACCAGATTGCAAACTCAGAATCCCCAACTACAAATCCCGTTATTTTCTTCTACATTGCCTCTTCCCAAACTGAAATATTCCAGAATCAACAATCTTTCCTCATCTAATTCTTCCCACAGCATCACAACTATTTGTCTAGAACTACAGATATAGGTGATTTGCCAACTTGAAAATCTTCAGTAACTTCCCACTTCTCGTATAATTCAAAATTTCTGGGCAGAATACAGAGGTCTCCAATATATATATACCTTCAGCCTCTCTTTGATCCCTCTCCAGCTTTGTGTCAGTCAGATTTACCTGTCTTCCTAGAATAACAAGATGCCCCCATCCCAAAGTTTTCTATCTGGAATACATGTAACAGTCTTATCCCCTTAATTCATTCTGAGTCTTTTTTTTTTTTTTTGAGTGGGAGAGGAAGCCTGCCATAAACACCTAGTTTTTCCTTCTGTGTGATCTCACTATATTCCATTATCTAACCGTTTGTTAACCCCCCATTATCTAACCATTTGTTACATGTCAGTGTCCATGATTGAAATATAAGTAACTCGAAACAAGATCCTAGTTTTATTCATCTTTTGTCCTTGCACTGAAGTATTATTTGGGGCACATTAAGTTTTCTTAGATAAACTAAAGTATGATCATAAAATAGTTAATAGTCTTTTTGCCTTGTAATAAATTTCAATTCACCATGGATATGTCCTACAATTAAAATATGAACTTTTAAATTAACTATATATGGATGAAATTATAGTTCATTTTCATATTTTCATTAGCATGCCAAGGTATTTTCCTAATGAATAATTTAAAATGCTTTTGAAAAATCCTCCTTATCAAGGGCCAAAAGATTATTTATTATTAGCTAAATATGCCTTTGCCTGATATTTAAAATTAACGGTAGGTATATCAGCATTATTAATATGCAGGTATTTAAAAACTGAGAAATAGATTACATCATGCATCTATAAATTTTCTCCCTAAACCATATTAAAAATATACCTTCATAAATATTTATAACTTAAACTCATTTTTTATTACTAGCAAAATCTAGAGGACAGAAAATGTTGTAACTGAAAGAGGCCCAAAATCATTAGTTGAATGACATGTTCTTGAGTAGAATGAGTAGAATTACTACAATGAGTTTCTCTTAATTCCTCTGTGGAATGAATAGGAAGATAGTTTATTATTATTTCGTTTATTAAAATTTATATTTCTCTTTCACAAACAAATTTGGACCCTATTCAAAATGCTTGCTCTGAGCTATGTTATGCACATCTTACATGTCTATGCATTTTTCTGCATGGGGGCTAACTAACATTCTTCAACATCCCTAAATCTACACTTATTACAGAGGTTATGATGACAAAGCTCACTTTGACATGCTTGGAGACCTTGTACCATTCGATTTTCATTAATAGTGTATCTGTAGTTTATAAGCAGGCACACTGGAGCTCTAACACACTTAGTTCTATTAACTGTATTTTTTTTTTTTGGTTTCTAAGATGCTTGTAACTAAGTCTTTCCTTTTTCACACACATATTTCTGAAACTTTCCCCCAAATTCCCCTATTTTCAAGTCTTCATGCCAATTAGACATTTTTTTTTTCACACCCCGGTGCATATGGGTTTTAGCTGTCTATATAACACTGGGAAATTGCCTTATAAAAACTGTGTTATTAATAAAACCGGGTAGAGTGCCTTACTGGGGCAATGCATTATTTCTAATCTCCTACCATTGTGTTTCAAGACAAAATCTTGACTGATGTCCCTGAAATTGCCTCTACCAAGGCCATTTACAACTACAACTTGGAAGTGATGTGTTCCATGAAGATCCTGATAATGCCGAGAACAGAGGCTGGGTTTGCTCAGCCTTGATGAATGTTGCCCAAACATTTGAGTTATTGGACTTCAGCAATGTATCCTTCTGCAAAATCTGAGAAAAGAAAACAATTTTAGAAGATAACTATAAACACTTTCTGGAAACATTAGGCCTTCCCAGACACTTTCAAATAGCATCTCAAATTAATTAAAACATCTTAGTTCAAAACCCACGGCTACTGTATTCCTTTATGTGACAAATCATAGGAAAAGCCTAAAAATGCCTACTTTACAATGCAGAAAGTAAATCTTTGAATTGAAAAAAAGGAGGAAAACTCAAATGTCAAATTTAAATTTCACTTAAAAATGTAATAGTATGTTCCAAGTAAACAAACTTCAAGTAAGATTTTTAGTAGCTTCAACAAACAAATATGTTTAATTTATTTCCTTCATTCGTCTTTCACTAAAGGTGGGAAAGTAAAAGCAATTCTAACTCATCCTTTGTATATGTAGATTACAGTGATGTCATCCATGGATTAAGAATTCTAACATTCTCTGCTGTCTATCCATTTCCCTTGAACTTTCAGCACTGGAACCAGAAATATTGGTACCTCTTTCTTCATCATTGCTGGTCTTGCATGTACTCTTGTCCCTAGGGGGAAACTTCAGTTTCAGAGCTGGAAACACATCACTGTCATCATAAAGTAGTGAGCTTTGCTTTGCCTTCATTTTTGCGATAACTTTTTGGTATCTCAGAACTATAATGTATTCTGCTCCTGAAATTTTTTAAGATACAATTCTCTGGAATGTGGGGTGGCTCAGTCAGTTGAGTGTCCAACTGTTGACTTGGGCTCTGGTGGTGATCGGGTCCCCGGCTCTACACTCAGCTGAGAGTCATCTTGAGGATTCTTTCTCCCTCTCCCCGATCCGGTGCATGCACACGCTCTCTCTAAAATGAGTAAATAAATCTTTTAAAAAAAAAAGATAGTAATTTCTGTTCTTATATGATTCTTGTATTTTCATCTAAATGTTGTTTTACTCTTTAAACCATTTCCTGTGTACCATCTTTTGTCATCTTTGAAAGTCTGCTTGCCATGAATCATTTAATACCTTTGAAGAAAATAGCTGTAGGATAAGCTATGTTGAAGTACTAGAGAGATTTTGAATACTCATCTGCCCTCAAATATTTTTTCTGGTGGCAACCAAAATTCTGCCATTTTGAAACAAATGATCTCAAAAAGAGCAATACCTTCTTCCTTCAGCCATTTCATGTACATCATCTCATCCGGTTAATTTCCTTAAGTGACTAAAGGGAGCAGGCAGCCAAGAAAGTAAATGTTTTTGTGGGGTAGGATAAAATGCAGAATGATATCAAACCAAACCAGACCATAAAACATGGAACAGTGGCCTCCAGAAAGCGGGAAATATTGGAGCAGAAAAACACCGTTTTCTAACATTGACCGCTAGGGGAGCCTGGGTGTTTCAGGTGGTTAAGTGTGTTTGGCCCCTGTCATGATCTCAGGGTCCTGGGATCCAGCCCCAAGTTGGACTCAGTGCGGAATCTCCCTCTCCCTCTCCCTCCGTGCTCTCTCTCTCTCATTATCTCTCTCTCAAATAAATAAATAAAAACCTTTAAAAAAAATTGACCCCTAACTCCACTGCAATAATGATATCTTCCAGAAAGTACAGAAACAATAACTTATGCTCTGAAGGTCAAGCAGAGGAAGGTGACAATGTAACACCAGGTTGAAACCTCAGCTCTACCTAATCATTTATCTTCATGAAAGCACACTCATCAGCTTTTGCCTTCCATGTTGCACTATGTGAAACTCTATTTCAGACTGATAAGTAATGTGTTAATAGTTTTTACCAGTTGTGGCAGCTCTTTAAAATTTTTCTTTAAAAGACCCATATGCATATTTATTTTAGTATTCAAAAGTGCTAGGTATGGTCACATTTTAAAATTTGGGCAACTTCATGTACTATAAGCTTTAGATCATTAGTCCAAAAATTAAGAGTTATTTATTCTTCATCTTTGTTCACTGTTCTAGATTACTATTTTACTACCGGCCTTGGAGAATTTATTTATTTAATGGAGTTATTGTCTCATGTGTGTCAGAATGTTTTTCCCAGATTGGCAGTTGACTGTAGTCTGCTCTTTCTTTTTGTGCTGTTTTATTGCAGGAGTTATGTATCCTAAGTTTATAGGTAAAATTGGAATACTTGTCCAATTTCCATTTCCCTAGTAAAACTTGACCCTGCACAGTTACAATTAACAATGCACCAGGCTTTTCTTTGGACTCGGCAGTATAGAGGACTAACTCAGTCCCCAGAGTACAATTTCGTACAATGAAACACTCACTTTGCTGGATGCCCTGGTGACTCAAAGAATTAATGCGTTTTTCAAGTGCCAAATTTAATCTCAGATATTAGGTCATGTTTTGGGAGAATGTACTTTAATAAAAAAGTCTTCATATTAGGACACAATAAGGAAATCATAAGTTTATGAAAGACAAATAAAATGTTCCCTCTCTGCAAAGTATTTTTCCAAGAGATATTTATCAAATAATAGTGACAAATTTATCAATCATGGAGTGCTCTAGGGTTAGTTCCATGCTTACTGTTAAATACACTTTTTTCAAGCTATAATTACAAAAAGTTATATGCAATTTTAGTTTAAAGACAGTAGTTAAAATAAGCAAAGTTGCCTGTTATCCAAGCCCTCCTTGATGCACACCAGCATGGGAACTTGTAACCATGTCTCCCATTCCTTAAGCAATAAGCCCAGCACTCTACTGGGAAATAAGAAAGTGAAGAACTTGTGCACGCAAAGGAGATTATTTTATAAGTAAATTTTAGAAGAAAATAATATAAATCTACACCAATTCGGTAATTTCTCTCTTAGGATTATCCCTATTTAAAAATGCAAACTAAGTAAAGCATGAAATATTGAAGTATGCAACAATAAAATTTGTCCATCAATAATATAGAACAAAACAAAAACAATACTAAACAATTGATAAAATGATTTTTTTCAATATTTTATTTATTTATTCATAAAAGACAGAGAGAGAGAGAGAGAGAGAGAGAGAGGCAGAGACAGAGGGAGAAGCAGACTCCCTGTTCATCTGATGCGGGACTTGATCCCAGGATCCTGAGATCATGACTTGAGCTGAAGGCAGGCGCTTAACCGACAATACCCAGGTGCCCAGTAAAAATGAATAAACACTTAAAAATAAAATTAAAAAAAATTATTTCTATTAATCAAATAACCTAACTGGAAGTTAAAAAATTATACCCCAGATAATTCCATAGTCCATAGAACCTTCACCTTAATAAAGATCTTTATCTTATTTTCCCTATAATATTTTACATACCTCATACATAATCAAGATTATTATTAATACTAGGAGTTTTTTTCTTATATGTAAAAATATCCATCTGAATTTATAAATCATTAATGAAAATGACAAAAATTAATGAAATTTAAATGGGTACAAACGCAAACATAAAATTTGCCAAATAAGTAGAATGAACCAAGAATTCATTAAAAGCTGAAGGGGTGTTTGGGGTATTAAAGGGGGAAACCTTATCTTGAGTGACATCTAGTGGTCTACTTCAGAATGCCATTTAAAAAAGCAAGCTTTTGTTGAAGATTAGGCTGCTGCACAGATTAAGGAACTATTACAGATGAGGCAATTTAGTTCTTGATCATATCATATGTTACATTTGTGTAAAAATTATAGGCATCTGATGAAAAATAACTTTATATAAGAAGTAAAATTATTTGTTTCAGGTAACAATGGAAATCATGGGGCTTAGAAAATTCTGTAAATGGAAAAAAAGAAATTTCTTAAAAAATGTATCTATAAGTTCAATGCTGATGTAATAGTATGTAATTATTGAACAAGTGTTTTCAACACTTTTAACAGTCACTAATAGTTGAATCCTCCTACTTTGTGTAAATATAAAAAATAATACTTTTTTTTTTACTTTAAAAGCTCAATGTTGGGATCACTTAAATTTTTTTTCTAAATTAAGAAATTAAATTGTCTTGTCAGAAACATGTATTTCCATTTTATATCTTCCAGTTCTCTGTAATTATTTGATGAACAAAGACACTCTATATTTTGTTAATACTATCTTAAGGGGACTTTGAAATATTTTCCCATTGCTATCGTATTTTAATAATATGTTAAAGTATTCCTATTATTTATGACTTTTCCATTGTCTTATTTCTAATTAGCCCTTTTGCCTTTGAAGGTGTAGTGTTCTTACATGTTGTTTTTTCATCTCCTTTTAAATCAAAGCGTATCTATTGGTAAAACATTATTTGGTGCTTGACCTTCAATGTGTCCTAGTACCTCTTTGTATGAGGATCTCTCAATTCTGTTCTTTGTATGTCTTTGGTAACCTTGCTCAGCTCATCAGAATTTTCTTTTTTTGTGTGTCATCTACTTCATATTCCTTTTCTGAATCCTAAATTGCCTTGTATTGTTCTTACCACCTTAACGCTTTCTTTGTCTGTTTTAATGTTTCCCACTAATCCTAAGCATACTTACAAGAGAAAACAATTTTGTGATCTCTAATTATTTTCCTTAATGAATCCTTTGTCTATCTATTCAAATACTGTTTACTTACCTTTCTTATCCAAACACTGTTTACTTATTTTCCACATTTATTTTCCTATAGTTCATAAGGCTATAATTGAGTAATCCATGAATGTAATTTTATTATCTCACTGTTAGAATACTCATAGTCACTTTTAGGGGGGATTTACCTAATTAGCTTTCCCACCATCCCTGGAAATCAGCAAGGATTTACTTAATTCTTACTATATATTTGGTTTTAGCTCAAGTTCATTTGGGGTGACTGAAGAAAAATAGCTTATTTTCTATTCCTCAAATCAAATGAAATTAACACATGCAAAACAACCACAAGTAAGACAATACATAATCAAATACTAAATTTTAGAGTATTGATCCAAGGGTGACAAATTCAGAGAAAGTGAAAAGCAATGAGGTTCATGAAAAAGGTAGAACTTATTTTAAATCATTTGAAAATATACTCAAAATATGTTGTATAATTTATTTTATTCCCCATTATTATCTATATATTTTTATATAAATGGTTTCTCTAATAGACTAATCCAATGGGTATTGATTTTATATTTTTTATCAGTTACATAAATAATAAACTTATATTTAGAATTATTGTAAATAAAATTAATTTGAGAAAGGGTTTCGAAAAAATCTATTGTCACTTTCTAGCATCTTTTAGTATTTGGTGTAATGCCTATAAGATTCTTTGCTATTGGTTACATAAACCAAAAATACCAATTTTACATTTGTTGATAATTAGGATTGCACTTTAAAAACTTGAATATGTTTGCACAGTGAGTGGATAGAGGGGAGGAAATAGTGAATTCAAGGGAAGAATCCAAGGAAAGGCTAAGAATCCAAGGAAAGCCTAAGACCAAGGGAATTAAAAATAGACATGTCTTGAGAAAAGGTGTACCAAACAACTTTAAAAGCCAGAAGAACATACAGAGGAATAATAATAATAATAATGAAATAAAAAGCCATAAACATCCGTGAAATCATGAAAAAAATATATCATAAAAAAAGAACGTGGTAGATAATATATATGGTGATTATTGTTTTCCACAAGGAGATAGTGAGAGTTATTGAAAGGTTGAATACGTTGGTCAAAGTACTGTAAATATGCTATAAATCATTGCGTGTATTGGAGAAAGGAAAATCAATAGACTGGAAGATCATTAAATGAGTGTCAAACACACTTGCTCTGAAACTGAGGTGGGCTTAGCTAGGTTGTGAGGTGGTAAGATGAGAGAAGCATGGGTGGAGAACAGAGACATCTCAAGAGGGGAAGGAAACACCTAATAACTTTCTGAGGCTAATTGAAATGGTATCAACAAAGATTTTTATTTGAAGCCATAAGACATATTTCCAACTGAAAAATTAGTTCATTAAAAGGCTACTGTGGAGCTACAAAATTGTTTGGAGGAATGGAGAAGTAGACTCAAGACAAAATTTGAAGGGGCAATGTCTAAAAACTGACCTTTGAAGGAACCATCACTACTGCTGCTACTGTGTGAGCACCAGAGGAAACAGTTTCCTTTACTGCCTTGCTCCAGTGAAATAGGTCTGCTAAAGAGAGAGAGAGACAAAGACAGACAGAAAAAGTGCCAGAGAGGCATACTCTAATAGAAGAGATAAAGGCTGACAATTCTGTATAATTGTCTAAAGATATTAACAAACATTTTCAAGAAGCTGGTCTGATCCCTTATATGTCAAAAGAAAAAGGAACCAATTTAGAATTCTATATCCTTCAAAAATAGTTAAAAAAATGTATTTCTAGAAAAAAATGAAAAAAATCCGAGGGAGTTTTTAACCAGCTGATAGGCACCAAAGAAAATAAACCCAAATTGGAATTTGTTAGACAGAAGGAAAACAATCTCATAGAAAAATAGAATTTTAAGGAACAAAACAAACAAACAAACAAAGGAACAAATAGGAAAGTAAATATATGAGTATCTTAATGGTATATTGGTCCTAAAATATAATATTAATGTCTTATGATGTTTAAAAATACCAAAAAAGCTGCTATACTATTTTTTAAACGTTTTTTTTAAAGATTTTATTTATTTATTTAACAGAGAAAGAGAGATCACAGGTAGGCAGAGAGGCAGGCAGAGAAAGAGGGGGAGGCAGGCTCCCCATGGGGTGGAGAGCCCAATGCGGGGCTCAATTCCAGGACCCTGAGATCATGACCTGAGCCAAAGGCAGAGGTCTCAACCCACTGAGCCACCCAGGTGCCCCTGCTACGCTATTTTTAAGAGTGGCTTTAACATTTTATATTCCCAGCATGAGTGTGTGAATGATGCAGTTTCTCTCATCATTGGCAACACTTGGAGTTAACGAGATTTTATTTTTGCCATTCTCATAAGTACATAGTCTTATGTCCTTGTGGTTTTACCTAATGGTTGATACTGTTGAGTGAATACCTTTTTTTCACTGCTTAGTTCTCATCTGTGTACTCTTTTCATTGAAATATCTGTTGATGTAATTTGGTATCTTCTAATAGCATTGTTTCTTTACTATGGAGCTTTGAAAATTATAAAGTTCTTTGTAATTTCTAAATATAAAGCCTTTGTCAGTTATGCAGTTTGTATAATTTTCTCCCAGTCTGTAGCTTGTCTTTCCATTCTCTTCACAAAATCTTTGCCAAACAAAAGTATTAAATTTTGATGATGTTCAAATAATCTTTTATTTCCTTTTATGGAACACAATTTTGTTGTCAAGTCTAAGATCTCTTCACTTAGCCTGAGTTCCCCAAAATTTTATCTTTATCTTTCTTTTCTTTATAGTGTGATATTTAAGTCTGTGATCAATTTTAAGTGAATTTTTGTGTATTATGTGTAATATTATTTATTATTATTTTTATATTGAACAAAAAGTGAATTTTGTGTAATATGTATTTGATGATGGCTCATACTCAACAGCATTGTGCTGAGTGAAAAAAGCCAATCTCAAAAGGTCACATAGTGTGTGATTCCATTTTTATAAAATTCTTGAACTGACCAGTATAGAGATACTAAGTAGATTAGTAGCTACCAGAAATTAAGGACTGAGAGGTGGAAGGAGAGAAGGATATGGCTATCGAAAGGCATCCTTGTGGTAATGGAATAGTTCTATCTCATGATTCTGGTGGTGGTTACATAAATCTACATATGTGATAAATTTGCATAGAACTAAATGCACACACAATACATATATGTAAATGAGTACATGTAAATTTAATAAAATCTGAATACAGTCACTGGACTATACCAATGTCAATTTCTAAGTTCTGATACTGTTTAAAATAAATATGTAAATGTTAACAAGTCATTCTTTAGATTCTATTTGCATCCCTTTGGATTGCTGTAACGTAGGAGTAGGAGGCTTATAAAAGAGAGAATATATTTTTCATAGTTCAGAGGCTGGGAAGTCCAAGAACAAGATGATGCAGATTCAGTGTCTGCTGAGGGCTCTTTTCCTAGTTCATAGAAGGTTTTCAAATGTCAAATGGGGAAGGAATGTTCTGAGATCTTTTAAATAAGGGCATGAATCTCATTTGTGAGGGCATCAGCCTTATGACTTACTCATCTCCCAAATGCCTCAGCACCAAATACCATCACATTGGGGATTAGATTTCAACATACTAATTTTGGGAAACATAAGCATTCAGTCTAAATCCTTAAGTTAGGACAGAAAGACAAAGAAATCTAACAAAAGAAGCATTTCTTAAAATCAAATTAAAATATAATATTTCATTGCTCCTTAATTATAAGTTACTAACCAACTAATAAAGTTGGGGTTAAGGATTTCTGACTGGAATATGGGATATAGACATTGGAAGGTAACTGATGATACAAGTCCTACTTTCTACTTGCCCAATGACTGGATCTGGCTGTGAGAGCATGAGTTTTATTCTTATTTATTTATTTATTTTATTTATTTAAGATTTTATGTGTTTATCTGTCAGAGAGAGAGTGAGTGAGTTAGAAAGCATAAGTTGGGGGAGCAGCAGCAGGCAGAGGTAGAAGCAGACTCCCCACTGAGCAGAGAGCCCCATGCAGGACTTGATCCCAGGACCCTGCAATCATGACCTGAGCTGAAGGTAGATTCTTAACTGACTGAGCCACCCATGTGTCACTGTGAGTCGCATGAGTTTTAGAGAAAAAAAAAAAAAATACTAAGCCTTTGTGATTACAGAATAGTTGGAAGAGCAAAGACTGATTTGAAAGGAATATCATTCAATATAAAAGTTGTGCAAATAAAGTTGTGCCAACTTTTATTTGAAGGGTAGTAAGTGATTGAGTGAATGTCGCTCATACTGAGAGCAGTGGGAAATTAACTTTGCAAAGGATTGTTGAAAACAGATACTGAAGTGTACTATTTTTTAGCAATTCTCTCTTACCAGCAATATTATTTTAGGCAAAGTCTCAACTACTTATTAAATGATGAGTATGATGGAACATAATGTTGGAAAATGTTTTTTTTTCAATGTAAAGTAAAGATGTTAATTCACTATATCACCTTGTTTTTATATCATGTTAGATATTACCTGTCTTCTTACTAGGTTCTCAGAGATTTTACCTATCTTCAGGGTACAGTGTGGGGCAATGGTGTGGAAGAATATAAGGGGAAATAGCACCCTTTTCTTTTTTTCATTCTCCCAGGACTAAAATCTCCTCTCTGTAGGAAGTCTGCTTTCATAGAGGGATTAGATTGAACCTTTCATCTTTCAGAGCTCCATGGGCTGCATACGTTCTTTCAAGGTCTTAATGTTATTGGTATCTATTGTGTTCTGGTCACTGACTATATTTTCCTCAGTCTCCACCAAGAGTCTGTAGCTTTTTTCTAGTGATTTTTCAGTTTATTCTCAACGATCCCCACCTACCAATTACAAAAAAAATCACTTATCAAGATTACTTTTAAACACAACCTCCCTTTCTGTTATCCCTGGACGTCTAGTGGAAAGATCACAGTACAAAAGGCCTTCATGCTTGTCTTCACACTCTCCCCCCAACTTTGTCCTGAAGCCCCCTTTCCTACCCATGTGTGAATAGGATTATCTAAAATCATTTCAGTAGTTGGATCCTGAAAAATTTTGTGAGTTTAGATTTTTTTGGATTATTTTATTTGCCATATAAAAGAAGAAGAAATAAGGAAAGAACTACTTTTTGATTCTAATACCCACAATAGCCATTTTACTTCTAAGAAGTGAGGGTCTGTTTTATAAAACCCATCCAAAGTGTAACTCTAGAACCATGCTAACATTGCAAAAGTTGTCTAATGCTTGTACACTTTATTCAATTCCAAATCTGAGAACAAATAACTTAATAACTTAAACTATAGTCCTCTTAGTGCACATGCTGAATGAATCCAAACTGTAACAACCTCCCTTGTTCACCGGCATGGATGCAGCCGTCAAACATGTCAGTGTGCAACGTGGAGTTTACCCTCATTGTTTAGTACAATCCATAGTGGTTTGAATGAAGAAAAGAATACTCATTAAATTTGTAGCTGATGCCAAGTAATAGGCTCAGTATGAGTACTTGTGTCTCCTTTCCATTATTCCTTTATTTATTAGTGTGTGTGTATGTATGTCTATGTGCTTGATGAGGGGGAAACTGCACAAGTTAGACTGAAGCTTGCTTCTTGGAGTCAGAGGTTCCAGGTTCAACCCTTCCATTTTCTATTTTTTTTAAAAAAACTTTATTTATTTACTTAAGTGAGAGTGGTGTGGGGGGAGCAAAGGGAGAAGGACAACCAGACTCCATTCTGAATGTGGAGCCCTATGCGGGACTGGATCTCATGACCCTGAGATCATGATCTGAGCCAAAGATCAAGAGTTGGGCACTTAAAAGTGTTCCCTGCCATTTTCTAGCTTTATAAACTTTGGCCAGTAAGTATTTTTCTGCTTCACTTGCTTCATCTGTACAATTATACTAATGGTTTTATCTCACATAGTTATTGTAAATATTGAACTAACTTAATGTTACATAAAAATGTGCAGAAATCTCCAACTCCTAGTATTGAATTTGTCTTTATAACCCTGCTTTATTATCTCTGTCTATAAGATCATCAACAGCATTCATAGATAAAACTACATGATATTTTTAAGTCCATATTTTTTCTGTACCCGTTAATCATTCCTTCCAACTTTTAGCTACCATGATACTGCAGTCGACTGTTTTCTTTTGACTTCCCATTCCTTGGTCCCCTTAACAGGCTCTTATTCCTTCACTAAACCTGCTTCTATTTATTGTGCATTTATTATGAGTTGGGCTTTCTGGAAAATACTGATAAAGATCCCAGCCTCTGCCCTGGAGAGGCTGCTTCCGTAGTGAAATACATGGAAAAATGTACAACGTGCTCTTGCACCCACCAGGGAGATAGGAAGGTTTAGAGTAAGGAATGGATCCATACAGATGAGACACAGTGAAATAAAATTGGTGATTTCCTAGTGATTAGTGATTATTAGGTGAAAAGATTGACAAAGTGTTGTTCTGGTATGGGGGCACCTGGGTGGCTCAGTTGGGTGAGGTCTGCCTTCGGCTCAGGTTGAGATCCTGGAGTCTTGGGGTCAGGTTCCCTGTTCATCAGGGGAGTCTGCTTCTCCCTCTCTTCCGCTCTCTCTCTCAAATTAAAAAAAAAAAAAAAAAAGTTTAGTGGTGAGAGAAACTATGAATTTGCAGGACTGAAAAAGATTCCACAGGACTTAATTTAAATATTGTGTTGTTATCAAGTGTGGAGGAGGGGCAAAATCAAGGAGATGAGATCGAGTTGGTACCAGTCATTCAGAATGATTTTTCACCGTTTTCAAACAGTGAGATTTTATGTTAAAAGCAGTGTGGAAAAATTGAAGGGTTTTACACACCGTCGTCATTTCTGACTTGGATTTTTGTGATTATTTTCTAACTCATTTCCTTGCTTCCTACCAGACCAGAGGGATAAATTTATAAATCAATCTTGACCATGTTGCTCTGCTGTTACACAGATATTCAGTGTCTAAATCTTCTGTGCCTCTCTCTATGAAAACATTGCATAATAATAACCTCTGCATATGCTTTTCCCACCCAAGACCATGGGCCTCTTAAAGGGGCCTATTAACCAGTGTATTACTAGTGTCTAGCTCAATACCTAACACATGGTAGTTGCTTATATGTAACAATGAATTCACCATCAGGAATGATTAAAATTTGAATTACAGAACTAGATGAAATACCTTTAAAATCTTTTCAAAGCCATGACTGCACAACTCAAATTATTGATAATCAAAGTGTGATTCTTGGACCAGCAACATTAGCATCATTGAAGAAGTTTCTAGAAAGACAAATATTGTGTCCTTCTCCAGACCTACTGAATCAGAAACTCTAGGGGAGTGCCTAGTGACCTGGGTTTTAATAAGCCCTCCAAGTGACTCTGAAGCCCGGGAAAGCTTCAGAATCACTGTCTATACCATTGATCTATCAGTGGGGAGTGGGGTTGTTTTACAATTTGGCCATAGGTGCAACACTGCTGCTGATTTGTTGGTCATTCTGCTTCAATATAAGGTATGATGCTTCTCTTCTTCCGCTGGTGCTAATTGGGATGTGTTCTGTAGGTTTATTAAGGAAGTCTTTTTTATACATTTTAAACTTGCAAGTTGAGTTAATTTATTTGCTTTCTTCCATTATTATTCTTTACAAAACTTCAGGTGGAGTTAAACAGCTGATAAAGATTCAGAACCTGTCACCTTAACTCAGTTACTTAACAAACTATCTGTGCAAATGAATGAAGAAATGTGCTATAGAATGGTTAGAGGACTACTAATTAGCAACAAAAGAGATAAAGAATTAGAAATGACAATTTGGGACCTTGAAAGTAGAAGAAAAAAACCTGTCTTATTGACACACACATTTCTTTGAAATCTGGATCAATGAGTCAGACATAACATAAAGTCATAACAATGATTTTTTTAAATTTTATTTTTAAAGATTTTATTTATTTATTTGACAGAGAAAGACATAGTGAAAGAGGGAATACAAGCAGGGGAGTGGGAGAGGGAGAAGCAGGCTTCCTGCCAAGCAGGGAGCCAGGATGAAGCATTGGACCCCAGGACCCAGGGTTCATGACCTGAGTGGAAGGCAGAGGCTTAAGGATGGAGCCACCCAGCAGCCCCCCTAACAATTATTTTATATTTCTATAACTAGTTAGCAGTATTTCTGGGTTTTATTTGCTGCTTTTGCTTGTCTTCACTCAAGAGTACAATATGACTTCTTGTCCTCTTGATTGCTTTAGGAACATTGTTTAGAAAGCTAAATACATTTAGATCAAATTAACAGAGCAGTGTCATATTAAATACAATGGTCAATATCTAGTTACAAATTTTTATTCCATGGTGATCATTGCAGATAGATAATTTCTACTCTGAAAAGTCTTTTCAAAATATAATTGACAAAATACTTAAAGTTTCTGTTCACAATGGTGCATATGAATCAAACAAAAACAAACAACAAAGACAGCATGGAAACCTTATTCTGTGTATTGGCATTTACTTTTAGAAATATACTACACTATGATGCTTTAGGTTTAATTAGGAAATTATTGGGGCACCTTGGTGGCTCAGTCGGTTAGGCATCAGACTCTTAAATTTGGTTCAGGTCATGATCTCGGGATCCTGGGCTTGAGCGCTGAACCGGGCTCTGTGCTTAGTGCAGAGTCTGCTTGTCCCTCTACCTCTGTTCCTCCCCTCTGCTCTCTCTATCTCTAAAATAAATAAACAAAATCTTTAAAAAAGATAAGAAATTATAAAATCTAGTCATTCACAGTAATCCAGATAGACTCAAAGCATTTTAGGTTGGAAGATGTTGTAAATTAATTCTCTGCTTCTATAATTTTACACGAGTCAGTTGAATTCAGAGAGGTTAAGTGATTTGGTTGAGGATAGATAATTTGTGGCAGTGTCATAAGTATAAAACAAGTGTACTGACTCCAAGTTGAATGGTTATCAACTTGATTATATAAAAATGTTTATATAAAATATATAAATGTATCACTCTCATCGTGTTCTTAAAGAGAATATAACTTGAATATAGGATGTATATTATATTCAAATATATATTATATATACACATGTTAAATATACACATATATATTATTATACATATATTTTATATATAAACACATATATATGATATATAAACTTCTGTTAACATTCAAGATACTATAGTTAACAGAAGAAAATTGGGAAGTAATTTTTTAAATGTTGGAGGGTTTGATAATTTGTTATAAACATTTCTAGGATTTTATTTTTGTTTTTTATTTTTTCTAGGATTTTAATAGTAATTGCAACTTCCTATTCTTAAAAAATCTGTATTTGAGGTAGAAGTTATGGAGAGCAAAAAGGAAACAAATAATTTAGAATATCACATTTCACTTCTGTATGTAACAAAGAGCCAGATTCATTAAATATAGCATCAAACTTTCAGAAGAGGAAATATTGATTCATTCACTTTTTCTTCTCTATGTTTGTAAAGCTAGTATCTTTCACTCAATCACTCAATAAATATTTATAAAAGCCTAAGAAGTCCCAGGTACTTTTTGGTGTTGAGGATAACTCAGGGAATAAAGCAGGAAAATTCCTGCCCTAATGAAGCTTGCATTCTGGTGGAGGAAGTGAGATAATAAACAAATACTTCAGGAGAAGGTATAATACGTAACATGGTTGCAGCTGGAGAAAGTAAGGCAACAGAAAAAGAATAGAGAGCACAGAAATAATCTGGGATGTACCTGAGACAGAATGGTTAAAATGATATTTGAAAAACACCTAAAAGAGATATAAAAGCCATATATATTTCTGGGTTAAGTGTATCTTAGAAAGAAAAGCAAGTACAAAGACTTTTAGGCTGGTGTGGCCTGCTGGGTTCCCAAAGGTCAGAAAGGAGGCTAATATGGCTAGAAAAGAGGAAGTGAGAAGGAGAGATGAAGTCCAAGAGATTTCAGTTGATTACTGCCTTTCAAATGTTCTTTCTGGTTTCTTCTCTTTTCTTGAATTAGTTGTTATATAACCATTGCACGGGCCAACTGCTTTCGGTAGCCATACTCTCCATGGATAAGGCAAACTTTGAAACTTGAGGGATTCAGAGCAAATAATAATGGGTGTGGCTGAGGCAAATTAATTGTTTTCCAGATTTTTCAGAGTTGACGTAGAAGAGCCCATAGGGTTATTTGCTATCTGGACTTATACTTAATTTTTTAAGTATAAAAAATTACTTATACTTAATGTTATTTCAGTGTAGAATCTCTAGATCAATTTTTAGAATTACATGGATTCCAGGCAAAACCAAAAACTAAGATATAGACAGTATATTCAATAGAACTTCCCAGGATAGGCTCATTTCTGATTAGATTAAAAAAAAAAAAAAAGATTTGGCAGCAAATTCTGTCTTGTTTTACATGTGCATCTGGAATGAAGTTCCAGAGGATTAAAATTAGATAAATTGCAGAAAATTAGAATTTTATTTGAGATGTAACAAAAATGTTGAAACTCCACTTTTATATTATTTCAAGAATGTTCTTGCATGGATGTAAACATTGTTGAGAAGTTAAATCTAATAAAATTAGTCAGTATAAAAGTATATCATGAGAGATACTTTCAGCCAAATTTTAGGTTTTCTTTCTCATGTCATGCATATTACACAATACTTTTACTAAGATATTTAAAAAAATAAGAATTAATATTGTAATCTAAATTTCAGAGCAGTTTAAAGTTTGCAGCAACATTAAAGGGCAGATATGGAGATTTCCCATATATCTTTTTCCCCTAGACATATACTACCTCTCCCATTATCAGCTTTCCCTACTAGAGTGGCATATTTATTACAATCAAAGAACCTACACTGACACATCATAATCATCCAAAACATAGTTTACATTTGTGCTCATTTCTGAGTTTCAAATTTCATGGGTTTGGGCAAGTATATATTGATATGTACCCAATCATTATGATATCATACAGAGTATTTTCACTGCCCTAAAAATCCTCTGTGCTTTGCCTATTCATCCCTCTCTATCCCTAATTCCTGACAACTGCTAATATTTTTGTCTCCATAGTTTTGCCTTCCTCAGCATGAGATATAGTTGGAATCATATAGTTTATAGGCCTTTAAGAGTAGCTTCTTACACTTAGTAATATGCACTTAGGTTTCCTCCATTTGTTTTCATGACTTGATATCTCATTTCTTTTTAGTGCTGAGTAATATTCCATTATCTGGATGTCTCCATTTTTTCCATTCATCTACTAATGGGCCTTTTGGTTGATTCCAAGTTTTGGCAAGTATGAACAAAACTGCTAAAAACATACTTATGTGGGCTATTGTGTGTACATAAATCTTCAACTCCTTTTAGTGAATACCAAGGAGTACAATTACTGGATCGTAGGGTAAGAGTATGTTTAGTTTTGTAAGAAACCACCAAACTGTTTTCCAAAGTGGATGTGTTGTTTTTTATTCTCATCAACAATGTGTGGGACTTCAACTCCTCTTCAGCATTTGCTGTTGTTGTTCCAGATTTGGAATATTTGGGGTATAATAATAGGTGTGTAGTAGTGTGTTAGTTTACATTTCCCTGATGTCATATGGTGTGGAGCATTCTTTCATAAGCTTATTTGTCATCTGTATATCTTTTTTAGAAAGGTTCTATTAAGGTTTCTGTCCTATCTTTGAATCAGATTGTTTTATTATTGTTGAGTTTCAAGAGTTCTTTTTTTTATTTCGGATAACAGTCTTTTATTGTCAGTAACTTTTGCAATTTTCTCCTAGTCTATGACTCAGTCCTCTCATTCACTTGATAGGGTCTTTTATAGAGAAGAAATTTAAAATTTTAATTTAATTTCCAGATTATCAATTCTTTTGTTATGGATTATGACTTTAGTGTTGCATCTAAAAAGTCATCACCTAAATGTTTTCCTATGTTAACTTCCAGGAGTTACATAATTTTCTATTTTATATTTAGGTCTGTAATCCATTTAAGTTAATCTTTGTAAAGGGTATAAGGTCTGTATCTAGATTCTTTTTTTTTTTTTTTCCATGTGGAGGTCCAATTGCTTTAGTACCATTTGTTGAAGAGACCGTCTTTGCGCTGTTGTATTATCTCTTCTTTTTTGTCAAAGATCAGTTGATTATATTTACATGAGTTTATTTCTGGGGTCTATTATATTTCATTGATCCACTTTGTTATTCTTTTGCCAATACCACACCATCTTGATTACACGAGAGCATTTTAAAAAATGAATTTCAGCATACTTAATCTTGTTCCAGTATTTTATTACTACATTTGAATACTAACATACTAGATTGGTAAAAAAGAGCATATTTTTATCCTATCAAATGCTTTCTTAGATGGTAAAAGTTACCTGTCAGCTGCCACATGGAGTTCACTGAAAATAAGGTGTATTTTTTGAAATTTTTTGAAATTGTCCCAGTCATCCAGCTCCTTTTTTTTTTTTTTTTTTTTTTTTTTTAACAAGGGCTCATGACCTTAGTTCTAGAGGAGATTTTAGGCTTCTGCATCATAAATACTTACACTCAAAATGAACTTTTGCCTTAAAACCTTCAGAAAGTTATTTAGATTCTTTAAGTCATGGTCTCATAATTATGAAATTGGTATAATGATACTATCACATTCATAGAGTTAATATAAATATTAAATGAGGTTATATATAATGTTATAAACATCAATGGGATATGATGCAGATTAAATAAAAAAAATGCACATAAGTGGTCACCATAGTGTCTTGCATGTGGCCAGGACTCAGTAAATAATACCTATGATAATGGCTTTCTTGTTAAATATTGAGCTTGTTTTAACACATTAGCACATTATTGAGCTTGTTTAGCACATTAATTATTAGATATATCCCAATGCTATTTAGAAATAAAATCTTTATATTGTGTTCTTCTCAATTTAAACAATATAAATTTCACAATTTAAATCAGGCATATTTTATTCATAATATGCTGGCACCTGCACTAACCTTTGTTTGCAGAAAAGAAAACGAGGCCAAAAATAGGATGATATCCCAATCTCAGACATATTAGAAGTCATGTTGTTGTTTTAATCACCAAGCCAATAGGCATACTTCAGAAATATGAAGACTTTGGCTTTTCCCTGTAAATTATTACTAATATGTTAATAACAAAATACTACTATTCAACACAAATTCAAAGGTTTTCAAAGCACTTTCACATAAGATTTTATTTGATCTTCTTAAGAACTTTGTGATTCCCAGAATACAGATGCTTTCTTGGGTGAGTGGTCCAGAGATGAACAGGTAATAACCAGTGCAGCTAACATGAAAACTCCCTATCTTCTGATTCCCTGCCTGGATTTCTTTCTACTATTACTTTCACGTCTCCTATAATAGGGGATTCCTGGCATCACCTAAGGACAGATTGAATGGGCTTCATTTTCTGAGGAGGATAGTCTTAACAAAATTATAAAGTTTCACAGTTTTCTCCAAAGGATATCTTATAGTTATACCTTGATATCCTCAGATTGTCTTTGAATTAATGGAAGAATAGTAAGAATATACAAATCTACTAGGTTAAACTTCTGTAGTCATTTAAATCCTTAAGAAATTGTTAAACAGCTTATTTTTAAATATTTAATTGGAAATGTGTATATACAGATATGTGTGTGTATATTTACTTTTAAATAAAAGCATACTGTGAGAAAGAGTAAATTATGCATCTCTTTGAGTCTTCTTAAATGATTTTTCAAACTTCATTAAGTATGGCTGCTTCTGTTGTTTTTCCTCTTGCCTGTTCTGATACAGAAGCATTCTTCCCTCTAAAAGTACAGTTGTTTCAAAGCAGAAAGATGAAGCTGGGGATATGTATATGTGAATTATAAAGGATAAGTCTTGTTTCTAATTCATTTTAAATAACTGGCAGTGAAAATACAAACAAGGAGGGTGCAACTAAACACAGTTTGAATTGAATCTTACATGACATATAAGCAGCTCATTGAGTGATTCAATCTCAAGTTAGCCTACTGAAATTCTTAATTGCAATCACATTTAATGAAACATGGTCATTGGAGCTTAGATGTATTCCATCAATTAGAAAGGAGTGAAAGGAATTTAAGCACTATGTAGGTTATGTGCTTCCCCCCACCCCTGTGCCTATATTTTTGCATGAATCACAAAGCAGACATCTGTAAATTGATTTAAAATAGGGCAAAGTCATTCAATAAACCAATTCTTTAAACAGCAAAGCTTCAAATATACTCATCAACAATAATTCCATCAAATAACCTTTGAAGAAATAAGCTACATAATGAGAATGAAAAGTTTCAACAATACCCATTAGGGTATTCTCCTGCACCATTGATTCCACTAGTATCAATTGCTTTCAGTTAGTTGAACTCTTGAGTGTTTATTGGAAAGCACTAATAAACCACGATCAATTTTCTTTTTAACTTCACAAGGATAGCTTGAATGAATTAAATGTTTTCTCCCCTTTCAAACCCTGACCACTTCTTTCCATTTTGGACATATAGTAGGAATATCTTGAGCATTTATGTTTCTTTTCTTCCAAAAATAAAAACAGGGAAAGGCATATTAATATGTTTTGTCTCTTATTAACTCCCCCCATACTTTAGATTATGATTGCACATATGAAATTCTAGGGATATACCTCCCTTTGTTTCAGATTTAAAAAACAATAGGATCAGGCTTTCAAATGCATTTGCTGTTTCTCATTAATGAATTCCATTTGCTTCAGTTTTATTGAGATGCCATGCTACACCATATTTTAAATATATATAGATAGATAAACAGATAGATAAATAGCTTACGTGCCCAAGATCAATGCTCTCAAGTGCTTGGTAATGCAGAGCAATAGTGCTTAAAGCCAATGATCTTAAGCCTCTAATCCTTTGTTCAAAGCTATTCTGTCACCATGTCAAAGGACAGATCTATTGTCTCTTCTTTTTTTTTAATTTAAGATTATTTATTTATTTATTTATTTATTTGAGAGAGAGAGAGAGAGAGAGATATCACAAGTAGGCACAGAGGCAGGCAGAGAGAGGGGGAGGGGGAAGCAGGCTCCCAGCTGAGCAGAGAGCCTGACGAGGGGCTTGATTCCAGGACCCTGAAATCATGACCTGAGCCAAAGGCAGAGGCTTAATCCACCAAGCCACCAAGGTGCCCCTATTGTCTCTATCTTTAAACTTAAATTAAAATGAATTTATAAGATGCGGTAAAATATTATATTAAAATTACAAGAAAAAAGGTATATAGATGTTATAAGAAATTGATCTTATTTTCAATCCTAATTTGTTCTAAAATAATATAACATTTAAGCATTAAACAAAATGCTGAGAACATGTTTACAAAATACTGAATGGAATTGGAACAGAAGTGTTTGAGCATTTTTATTATGTCTTGAGTGATTTATATTGTTTGAAAAGTGTAGCTGTTATTAAAAATTATTCTTTGTTGAAGTCTAGATGATGCCATTTTGTTGTATCTGAGGTACAGGTTTTTCAGATTTATTTGGTGATCTTTCCATGAAAACTAATTTTAAAACATGTTAACACACTATTTCTAAATTGTATGTGTAACTATAAAGCTGCATTATTACTATTACTATATATTTATTTACTTTTAAGTGAGTTCCGTGTCCAGTGTGGAGCCCAATGCAGGGCTTAAATCATGACCCTGAGATCAATACCTGACCTGAGGTGAAGAGTTGGATGCTTAACCGACTGAGTCAACCAGGTGCCCCTAAAACAATTTACTATCAACAAATAGAAAACACTGACTTATGGTAATCAAACGAGGGTTTAGAGTCAGTCAAAATCCTACCTAATACTTCTTGAAAGGGAAACATTTGGTTTAGACATCATTTTTGAGATTTGGATGGATTGATGTTCACGCACATTTCTGATTTTAGAAAACTCATCCTTCCCCAAATATTTACCCAGGGAATTTATTAGAATCTTGAAGTAAATTGCAGTTGCTCACTAAACTATCATATCCTTGTGGACAAATACAAAACGTGTGTCTCTGAGGCCCAGAATGTGGCTGGTGCTCAGGAAATTCTTCTAGGTTGCTGCTGGCATTGACCCTTCAAAACAGTGAGTATTAATGATACTTTAGAATTTGTGTGTGTGTGTGTGTGTGCATGTGTGTGTGTGTGTGTGTGTGTGTGTGTGATTTGAAATACTATGTTTAAAACAACATGTAACAAAATGTGACAAAATATAATATGGTATAACATAGAGTGATTCTTAATTTGAGAAAACTCTTCAATAGGACACATTCAGTGGTATGCTAGCAAATGTTTAACAACAGGCTTCCCTGCTTACCTATTCTCTCAGACCTCCCACATTTATGCTCAGAGTCCTGGCCTACTAATTATATAGCAATTGATTACCTATATACATGTATAAGTAATGGATATGGATTACTTCTATACATATATATAGCAATTGAGAGGTAGAACATCAAATGTAAATATCAACATGAACATGTATTTAACATGCCATCATTCATGCTTATATGAAAGCTGATCTCTATTTAATGAATTAATATAAATTTTATAATAATCTCTGAAGTGTAATCACACAATATTAATATAATTTATCAAATAGGTTAACAACTAACTCCAAAGAAAACTTTCAAGGACTTTTTTAAACATACAGGATAAGGTTTACTACTGAGAATTTACTCATTGAAATTGAGAAACTTCATCCACTTTCCATAAATAAATATCACTGTAGTGACAGACAGAAAAGTAAATTTCTATCTATACTGAATAATAAGTCTTTAGGAAAACTGTCATTTGGTAAAATGTCAAGCAGTTCATTTAAAACGAACATAGTCTATGAGGTGGTAATGTGAGAGAAGTTGTCAACAATTTCTTCAAAGACAAATGTATTAGTCTTTGGTTCTCCCTAAAGCTTCCTTGTCCTACTCAGCTGCACAGACTGCTTCTGCCCGTAGGGAAGAATATTAAGATGGGTACAACATCTTGAGTTTTCCGAGGAATGGCCACTGTAACAAATGAATGCCCCCAGTTAGCCCTGCTCACAGTATATGTGCAGAAGGACTGGATCATGGCTGTTATAAGGTAATGATTTTGCCTCACACTATTTCAGACCGTGCCCTGCATATGATCCCTTTTAATCTGTGGTGGCTAGCAACGCCTGAACCACTGTGGCATCAGAAGACTTTGCTGAGCCTGTATTGAGATGGGGCAGATAGTAATAGTAAGTAATGGTTCATTTACTATCTCTAAATAAAAAGAAAGCTGAATATTTTATCACCCCCCAAATCCATTTGACTGAAACTTACATTCAGGTAAGTTATTTAGCTCTTCTCTGTGGTTGGGGTGTGTGTGCATGTGCACATACGCTGTGCACATGTATTTGTAGGCATTTTTTAAAATGACAAACCTCACAACAAATATCTCTGCTTCTTTACTTGCTTACCTTGTTTCCCTACCTCACCCACAATAAACCCATGAACATTTTCCTTGCCTATTGCTTGAAGTGGAAAATTAAAGTCATATATTTTCTCTCCTGTTGCTTCCAAGACAGTAATACTTTTGGTGTTAAAAATTGTCTCAAAGGATGTGCTGGAAATATTAGTTAGCTAAGTTAAAGGAGTCCACAACATGTAAATTTTTGAAGGCAAGGGGTCTAGAATAATGCAACTTTGCCTCATCAACCAAGAAGCATGTGACTTTTTCTAGTCCTCTCCTTATGATTGGATTCAGGTGAAATAACAAGCTATAAATCTTTCATGATGTTTTCATAAAACATGTTTATGTTTTATATGAATAGATTAGAAGTATTATTTGTAATATACAAATAATTTTTCTGTGTATACTTTATTTAACATATGTAGTAAAATACATTTATATTTTCACTGATTCTACAAATGTATAACACCCATAAGCTATGAGACCTGGGTCATAGACCACTAGGTTGGCCAGAGGACCTATCATACAATCTGGTGCACAGAACAATGTAAAGGACATTGTGAGGTATGCTGGCAGAGAGTATGTAAAAGTATTACGGAGTATCAGAAGGAATGATGGCCAGATGAAGTGGCATTAGAGCTGAGATTTTTAAAGGGTACCTAGTATACCTCCATGTGGTCAAGTAAACAAAACAAACAACAAATATGCATGATTCATTCAGAAACCGTGGTTAGTTACCTGTCAGAGCATGGGTTGAGAAAGACAGGTAGGCAATCTGGAAAGAGAGGATTCAATGTCATTTGTATTTTGGACATAGTACTGTGGTCATTGGAGAACCAAAAAATCTTTTTAATGAGGAAATGTATATAATTAATCATTTTTTATTTTGGAAATATTTTAACACATAAAGTAAGCTTGAAATGGCAGAATGACTAGTTAGGAAGCTATTTTAATAGACCAGAAGAGAAATTAATTTAACTAGCTAGAATCCATGGAGGTGAAGGAAAGTCTAGTGCAAAAGGTAAAAATACCAAAGATTATGAAAGATGAAAGAATATGGGAGATCATGGTAAATGTCATCTTGCTTTCATTAGTAAGTAGAAATTGAAAACACTCAGTACACACACACACACACACACACATACACACACACACAATCAAAATGCTGAAGAGGAGAATGAGGGATTTGAAAATTTCAACAAATTGATTTTGTTTCTTTTTCCTTCTGGAGAATACAGCTTTTTGATCTAAAGTTTAATTCAATAATATAACTACTATTTATCATTAGTTATCCCATGTGCACAGATCTGTTCTAGGTGTTGAGATTTAGAAACAGAAACAGAATTCCTGGTGAGTATGGAATTTGCATCCTAGTAGGATGTCATTGACATTGCTTCACTTTAAGCCTGAAAGATAAATCAATGAAAGAAATTTAATTTAGAAGGCTTTGCTCTGTAATAACAAATTGGACCTCCTTGGGACTTTTCCCCAAGAGAGTAGTGATTTCATGGTAATTATAGAATAAAAAGTACCCCCAAATCCACTGTTGCACGGAAGAAATGTGGGAAGCAAATATTTAAAAATTAGACAAAATAAAAGCAGTAATAATAATGTCATGACATTATTAAATAACTCAAAATTGTCTTTGAAAATTTCACTTGTTAAGAGAGACAATTGTAAGGGAAACTGCTAAATTCCACCTGCCCCCCCAACAATCCAGGTAGAAAGCATGTAGAAATTAATCACTTAAATTCAGTTGTTTCACTTGATATTCTAATTAGGAGCAACTATGTTAAAAACTTGCAAGCAAGATTCTAATTTACCTGTACTACAATAAATTGAATATGAATAAAACAACATGCATATATGTGTACAGTGTTATTAGATATGTCTATGCATGTTTATAGACACACACACACACACACACACACATACACACACTTTGTTTCCTGATCCTAGAAGTTTCATGTCAGATTTTTTTCAACTATCTCAAATACAAAAGAAAAAAAAAAAAAAGTCATTTTTACAGACCTCAGGCCAGTGACCCAGGTGAAAAGAGAAATGAAACAAAGCTTCCTTGATGGAAGAGTAAGAGCTTTCTCATCATCCTTGGACAAGCTTTAAGCCATTTAAAAAATGATATATTTTCTGAGAAAAAAACAAAAAACATCCAAATTACTCAGTGGGGGAAACACAATTGGAAACTGGAATTTGAGGACACAGACACCTAGAGGTGTTTTGAATTGTTATAGATGACATATCTAGATGCTAGGAAATTGTAAGGAAATTTTAAAGGGTAGGTAGAATTCCCAACAGTGCCCCTTATTTCTCAATTGTTTTCACTGGTGAAATATATCTTTTCAAACATATTGTGGAGGCTTTTATATATCCTTGTAGCTGAGTGAGATTTTATTACAACAAACTGGGGATACTTTTGTAGACACACCAAATATCCTATATACCTCATCCTTTTTATTCTATTAACTACTTGAGTTATTGAATCTGGAATCATTAATGGATTTGTTTATGGTTTTTACTCATTCTCTTGTCTTCTATACAACATGTTGAAAGTTTGCTTCCATTCTCTGAAGAATATCTGCCACTTCTGTACCCATATTTCCAGATGAGTCAGTTGCTAATACCTAATCTAGGAAGCTTCACTCATGCTGAAATGGGGCAGACCATGAACTAACCTCCGATGGGACCAGAAGGTACAGGCTAATAAAATGCATAAGACAATAACAGAGTTTATAAAATACTTAGTTAAAAAAATCCTGGAGTGGTACTTTGCACATATTTATACATGTTCAAAAAAAAAGATAAAATAAATACAACATCATATAATTGGTATGCAGGGAAAAGTTCTCAGAATACAAACAGAATGGAAAATGGAGGTCATACTTCAAAATGAAATGGATCCCATTTATGCTCACTCAGATTTCTCTTCAGTCTTTCCTGATTCTAATGTTACTTAAATAAGGTTTCACCAAGTGCGTTTTGAAGTAAAACATGAAGAATGAGCACAGACATTTTGTGCTCCATGGAATAGATTTTCAGATTAGTTTTGGATGAATGCTTTTTAACATGAATACTATATTTAGGTGCTTAGTACAAAAGGTCATTCCATAAGCACTGCTTGATATAGTGATTTGTGTCACTTTCAGAGAATTCAGAATTATCTTGCTATCTCAAATGACTTAATTCTGCCTGGCAATTCTACTATTAGACAAAAGGAAATTATACCCTTCTCATTATATCCTTAAGAGGCTAAAATTCACCACAGTCATGTTTTGTTCTACTTTATTTAAGTCCTGCATAGTTTAAAATGCAACCATTCATTATAATTTTAGTTAGTATTTATTGAAAATCTCTTGTATATCTTTATAATTCATGCAATGCCAATAATAGTAACTGATAAGAAATCTAAATTGGGATCAAATTGTTTTCATTAAAAAAATTGGTCTTAAAACTAATAAAGAAAATGATAGTGACAATATGAGTTTTAGAATAAATTTTATAAGGATCAATGGAAGTGAAATAAAGTTAGCAAGTGTTTTTGAATGAAAATAAAAGGTAACATTTGAGCTTCTTTCATAAAAGGAGTTATGAGACCAATATGTCATCATATCATTTCAATCTTTTGTTCAGGAGCTTCTCCTGAGATTTTGAATAGACTGGAGTGAATAGAAAGACAAAGAATTGAAGTACTTTTTAAGTCAAAATATTTTTTAAGAAAGCAAGGTTCTTGAATCTATAAGAAAATAACTAAAGAATTGGTGGACAATATTGAATTGGCTACTTGTAACTCGGCTGATAAATCTACAATTTGTGAATATCTGTGTCTCTTTCAAGTTTTACTGGATGATCTTCTCAACAGAGTAAATGAGTAGTCATCAATATCAGCTGATTCGGGATAGGTGGTATTTGTTACTCATATAGATGGTCTTAGTGTTTCACAAAATACCACGAAGTTAATAAATAGTCTATGAAGTTTGGTTTAATCAAATTATGAATCAAAACCTTTTTCCTGGGGTGCCTAGGTGGCTCAGTCAGTTAAGTGTCAGATCTGATCTCAACTCAGGTCTTTTTTAAAGATTTTATTTATTTATTTGACAGACAGAAATCACAAGCAGGCAGAGGCAGGCAGAGAGAGGAGGAAGCAGGCTCCCTGCTGAGCAGATAGCCCAATGTGGGGCTCAATCCCAGGACCCTGGGATCATGACCTGAGCCGAAGGCAGAGGCCTTAACCCACTGAACCACCCAGGTGCCCCATCAGCTCAGGTCTTAATCTCAGGGTCATTTAAGCCCTGCCTTGGGCTCCACACTGGGTGTGGAGCCTACTTAAAAACAAAACAAAACAAATACCCATCTTTTTCCCATTTTTAAATCCTGATCAAATCACACACAGATTTTTATTTTGTCCAATAAATTTACAATTGTGGTAGTGGCTAGTAAACTTTTTAATTTTTTATAAGGAAGGATTTTTACAGCGTGGCTGTGTGTGCATGTGTGTGTGTGCACAAAATCTACCAATATAAAAATTTTACTTATTTATCTTTTACATTAGAGAAAGCTCAAATATCTAAAATTACATTCTCATAACACTTTAGTTCAGGAAATTATTTTAAGGAGCTAGATAAAATGATCTTAAAATAACATTTAGTGTTTCCCATTAAAAAATTAAGGTTGATAACAACTAAGCTATAAGCAACTAACTGATGGCAGTGACAGATATCCTGATTTACAGTATTGATGATTTCACCAACACTTAAACCTATATAATTATTTTAAATAATGGAGGAATTAATGCTTTAGTACCTCTTTCTAACAATCGTCTTATCTACTTTTCCCAGGAGGTCTGAGTAAATGTAACTGATTCTTTTCCCCATCATATACACTATGAATATTCATGCTGAAGAGAGAACTAACTATTAAAACATATCATGAATTATTTACTGTGCCCAAAGCGGCATTAAGTTCATGGAATATTTCTAATTCACCAAGGCTTTGAACATCCACCTGAGGTCAGTTATGCATTCATAATACATGATTCTAAAAATAATATTCTCCAAAGTATGCAATTTTCACTTGAAAAAGTCAATATAAATCTAATGGTAATGAATAGTATGATTGCATCTGGGTCCGAAAAAGGTATTTCTTTTTTCTCTGAAGGCTTGGAATAGAGTGGTACTCCTGGACACAACTCTTGTGGAAGGAAACAAGGTGCTTGTTTTGGGACGCCATCCTCAACACCCATGGTGTTTCACAACAATTGGAAAAGCAGGAATTGTGTTCCATGCTGATGTTTTGATGGGGCTAGTGTCACAGCACAACATAATGGGAAAACACCAGCGGGGCAGAAGTAAAGAGCTTCATAAAACACAAGTAACGAAATTTCTTCTCCCTTGGTTTCCAGGCAGAACACAAAATTAGGACTGTGCTAGAAACCTCTTCCCTCTAGAGTTAGCGTGGTGTGGAGGAAAGAACACAGATCGAAAGCAGACTCATTTACGTAATTTCATACAAATTGATGAATGCCTCTGAATTCTCAGTTTCATCTGGAATATAGATCATCGGGAGGATAGGTATATGAAGTGAATTAATACATATTAATCACTTAATGTATTTCCTGGTGAGGAAGTGTGACTTTTAGGAGTCAGACCCTTGGGTTCAAACCATCAATTTGATTCTTGAGCATTTTGGTAATTTAGGGGAAGTTACCTAATCTTTCTCAACTCCAGTTTCCTCACCCGTGAAATGAGGATAATAATAGCCTCACTTAATGTGGTATTTGTTGTGTGGGTTAAGGTCCATGTGTGTATATTTGTGTATGCTTAGCACAGAGAATAGCATACTGGCAAACTCAATTCAGGTTAGATTTTACTCTATAATGATTGTTAGCTGGTTATTTTCGTTCCTTTTTTTTTTTTATGACTTATCTGGTGATGATGAGTGTAAATGACTGGATTGGCAGGTACCATTTCAGTTTTAGGAGGAAGAAAATAGTTATTTTATTGATAAGTTAACAATGAATATTACACAATAACTATTTAGGAGGAATATTTGATATTTCCACTTTACTTTAAATTACTGTATAGTACTAGTTTTCCTGGGTCATTGAATAACTATCCAAATGTGTGCCTCACTCTTTAAGAGACTTTCTGAACTTTTTATAGTACTAGGTTGTAAGAAGAATCTATGACAAAAAGCATTCATTGATAATTCCTTAACTAATCTCAATTTTGCTTTTAAAAAAAAAGACAATTGTGGCACTTTGGTGGCAATATTAGGTATGCGTTCAGAGGAATGAGGCATAAAATCCTATTTACTTATTCATTCATTCTAAAGCGACTTACTGAGTGGCTACTATGGTCAGGTACTTTTCTAAACTCTGAGCATATAGCACTGAACAAAATAGACAAAGATCTTTGCCTTTCGAAATTTTCTTAAAGAAAACAGTAAACATGATAAATACTTAAATATAATGTAGGTTAGAGAGATTTTAGTACTTAAGAGACAAATATAGCAAGAATGGTTGATAGAAAGTGACAACAGAAGAGAGCTGAAATCTTAGTGGTGCGCGGAAAACCTCCCAACAAGGTGCCATTTGACAGAGACCTGAAGTAGGTAAGGGAGTAAGTGATGCGAATCTCAGAAAAGTGTGCTCCAGGTAGAGAGAGTTGCAGATGCCGAAGCTGCAGGAAGAGTGGGTTTGATGACTGTTCCTATAGAACGTAGTTAAGAGTGCAGCCTTAGTAAGAGGAGTCCTCAAGCTGCCAACCTTTGCTAACTACCCAGCTTGATCAGTAGCTGGTCCCTGGTACTGGAAGCTTCAGTCTGGAAATTACAGTAAGCCAAGGAGATAACCTGCCAAGACCTGAGCTCACATGGGGGCCCTTTCCTTCAGCAGCCCCAAGGGATTCCTTCCTTCCCACTTCCCTTCCTCCCTCCCCTGCTCCCTCCCTCTCTTCCTTCCTCTCTCCCTCCCTCCCTCCCTCCCTTCCTTCCTTCTCTCTCTCCCTCTTGCTTCCTTCCTCTCTCTCCTTCTTCCTTCCTTCATCTGTTGTTGTTTAATTACCCTATAGGCATAACAGAGGTCCTACTCCTAAAAACAGATGAGGCATTGAGTTCCTGAATTCTCAAGTTCTTTATAGAATCCTCCATTCCACACATCAAGAGTAGTGCCTTTTTATGAGAGAAGCAGGAAAAAGAAACAGAAATAGCTGACAGGTACCAAGGGAGTGAGATTGTTTGAAGGCTGTTTCAGAATTGTTATTAATGTAATAGTACAAGGATTATTTGATATAGTCTTATGCGGCCTTATCATAAAGAAGGAAAAAAGAGATGAACATTTTATCTTATATAGAGTAAAATATCTTGCAAAACTGCAAGCAATAGAGAATTGTTATCAGAGCAAGGGACTGTCTTATAGGTAAAATGCCTTATTAAGAAATTTTTCTGATATTATTATAATTAATATACCATTTAATATGTCCCCAAATTCCCGCTCTTTACCAAATACACTAAATGATCTGTATAATACACAAGTTTCAAATATGTTTCTTTAAACAAAGAGTGAGTCCAAGTTGGAAAATAACATTTAGTTAAAATCTTTGGAAGGATAAAAATAAAAACTCTTTGTTGCTGTCTCTGGGTGGCAGGATTAGGAATGATTTTCTTCCTCTGTGCCTTTTTTGTCAAATTTCTCAATAATGAATATTCTTAAAAAGCATGAAAACAAATAACACAAAAAGCCGTATGTCAGAAGTGTGAACGTTTAAACAAGATTTAAATGTAAAGAAAAATTAGAGACTTCTGCGTTATTGTACTCCAGATGGCGTTCAGCTTGCGTTTTTGTGTGCGCAGCCTTTGAAAGTTATGACTTTCACATAAAATAATGATAATAATAATTGTCATAAGAACAGCAATCTCATGAGTTCCAGCAGATTCCAGCCAGGTTATTTGAAAGCGCGTGGAGGCAATGCCGGGTTTGTGCAATTTAACTGAGCAGTTCGGCGACCATTGTTACCACTACAACAAGCAGATGTCACTGCAGACTGTGTGAAAATGTCAGAGAAAATGAAGCAAATCCAAGTAGTAGTAGAAATGAAATCTCACCCTTAAAGTGTGTTCTTTCCCACCCTGAAGATTGTCAATTTGAAGACTCTTTTGTTCGTTTGCGGCATTTACTCTGACTGCAACTCATAGTCTGAAAATATTTCCATTTATCTCGACCTGGAATCACAGCTTCCCTTCTCAGGCTCATTAGGCTCTGAGGGGTCTCACCAAAGCGCCTTAACTGCAGAGGCTGATAAAAGGAGCTTGAAACCTGTTCAGGTGCCCAGGAAGCCACAGGGGTGGGGATGGGGCTGAAGGGAGGGAATGTTATTAAGTTGCAGGACTGAGTATGACATATCATTTTCTGGATAGATGGGTCGAGTAATGCATGTGCCGATCTCAGCTCGGCAGGAATAAAGTACTTTTAGTCCAATCTGTTTTTCACCACCACGACAAACAAGCCTTCTAAGGACTTTTTCATTAAAAGTAAAAGCCAACAATCTCTGAGCTTAAGCTTGGAATTTGAGAGTGCAATCCTCTAAAATCAGACACTTTATAATACAGTAGTGGAATCCTCTTTCTGAGACTAATTTTCTATCCACTCAGGGTGGAGAGTATTTAAGTTTCCACAGTGAAATACTACCTGGAAACAGACTCCTATTTTTCTTTTATCAAGTAAAAAGAGCTTAATAAAGTGTTCTTAGGGTACATATTCTTTAAATTATAATTTCAGAATTAACCCTAATCTATAATATATGCACATAGATAGTTCATGTTAATTCATTTTATCAATAACTAATTTGATCTCATAAAACATAATTTAGGCATAATAAATACCTACAAGCCCCATATCTGTCAATTTATCTATTATGATGATAACTCTAATCAAATTTTGAGGGTGCTAAAAATGTCATCGGTCATAACTCTGGTGAAAGCAAAATAAGATCTGAGGACAGTTGAAATATAAAGCTGCAGCAAATTGAGACATTTATAGAGCTTTTGGAAGGAGAAGTTATAAAAATCCGGGGGAAAAAAAGATTCATCTCCTCCCCATGAAATCATTTTTTCATAATTTCATAAGAAATTGATTAATTATAGATGCAATTTTTGTAAAAGCAATTTTCTCACAGAATATTTTGGTGCAGCAGTGCCGGAGAGAAAAAAACTGTGGAAAGCCCTGGCCCCGGACCGTCAGTCCCATCGAGCCCACGGTGAGTTCTCTGGCTACTACTCATCCAACCACTCAGCACCCTCTGGTAAACACACCTCCTGGCCGCTTGGGAGATCATCTGATCACAGGCGCACACACAGTTTGCAAACTGCTAACACTTCAAAAATGTTAACTATGAAATATCATATGTCTAGTCTTCACCCCACTGAGAAAGAGAATACACTTGCGTCTTAATAGTCGTGTCCTAGGTTAGAGAATGTACAGTTTTGCTTACCAGCACATCTGCAAGTGCCGGCTGGAAGTTTGTGGACTTCAAATCTCTGAAGACACTGTGTGCCCCTGTGACAACTCCCAAGGTTGGAGGGGCCTCCTCTTATTAGTGTCTGATTTCAAAGCATGTAGAGTTGAAAGGAAGAGAGGAGATGGAAGGAAAGAAGGAAAGAAGGAAGGAAGGAAGAGAAGAAGAAAAAGAAAAAGCCAAGGCAAGGATTTTCTATAGCAATGAAGAAAAGTCTGGTTTTATAATTAAGGTTCTGATCGGCTTAGGTTCACTAAAACAAAGCATTTGAATTGGGAGGAAGGAATGATTTCTCTCTTCTAATGAGGAAGTCTATTCCCCAGAAAGGATGGCAGAATGGGAATGGAGATTTCGGATTCCTGTTTTTCCATCCTCTTTACCTCCCTTACTTTATAAATTAGCAGATTTGCATACATAAAATATACCTAAAAAAACTCAATAAAAGCATGGTTTAAAAATATGCAGCTAATTATATGAGAATGTTCATTACTTTTCCCTATAAGGCAAATGAATATTTATCAAGTTAAATTCCAAGATACTTATTATCTCGCTTGCATTTTGAATATAATTACATTGGAAGGCAATTGTTCTGATGGGTGTAGGCAGAGATTAAAAGATTTGTATGCACTTCTTAAAAATGCAAAATAATCATAGTTTTTTTTTTATCATTAACAAAGTAGCTCAACCCTTCCCTTCAGCTGAAAAATAAGTTAGCATTAAAGCATAACAGTTCTGAAGATATTACATAATAAATGAAAACGGCCAAATAAAAACTAGGTTGCAATTATTTTTTGGAACCTAAATTTATAAACATGAGAAAAAATGCCGAAGATATTTAAAGGAGCTATTTAATTTGCTATTTGAAAACTCAGATTTAAAAATAACTGCTCTCAAATTGTTCCACTAATGTATAATGTAGATAAATAATATCAAAATGAACAAGATTTATGAAATAGCAAATAGGCTGCAATTGTTTTTAAATTAATAAATTTTAATTATGCTAGGGCAAATAAAATCAAGGTTTCCTACATCCACATGCATATAACTTCTATAATCATAGAAGTTTTTTCTCACACTGCATTTTATAATAGCATCAAAATGAACTTGTCCAAATACATGCCTTGGTTTCCCATCTATATCTAAACTTCCAGAAGAAATAAATTTTGTATTATATTTCTTTTATTGATTCCATATGATCAAATGTGTCTTAAAGCTAACTGGTATCCAATAAATATCTTAACAGCTAGCAATAGAAAAAATGAGATAGAAAATTTGAAAAATTATAACACAAATTATGTAGGAGACTCAATTTAATTAAACTACAGGACAAATAGCTCATTTATTATGTATGCTTTGTCACATATAAAATCTATCTTATTGTATTCTTATTCTCTCATATATCTGCCAGCCTCCTATTGCAAATATTGTCAATGTCTTTCCAGACTAAATACAGAGCCTAGAAAATCATGAAAACTGTTCAAATCCAAGTGTGCCGCGTCTCCTTTCATGTTTGACCAAAACACTTTGATAATTTTAAGTAGCAAAGCTAAAATGTTGGGCGGTGGTATTGGACTAAAACTCATATAGCAGCTATCACTGAGGTAGGGGAAGAGTCAAAGCCTAAAAAAGGCTGAATCAATTTTAACTGAGATTAGCTCTAGAGAACTTTATGGTCAAATAGGAATAGAAATACATTACTGCTTAGGCATGAGTTTTGCATTTTTATAAAAATACTACATGTACATGTAGTTTGGTTTGAACTAGGGGAAAAGAAAACAATCTCTTGGACTCTGGAGCCCTTTTATGAAATTTCTAATTAATTTTGATAAATCCCTTTTAATATGGCAAGGAGTTCCACTTGGGCTTATCAATTTAAGAGTTATACTTGCACTCAGTGGACTAGAATCTGCCCTAAGCTAGTTATGCATAACACCTGCTAAAGTTAATAGACGTTCCACATGAGTAGCTGATTTTGCCAGAGAGTCATGTGGAATTAACTAATAATGAAACTTGGCTGACAATATCTTTAATATTTTCATTTAAAAAGTATTTATTACCTTGCATGGCCTCTTTCCATAATTAAGTATTTTTGATGTGCACTCACCGTATTTCAGATGTGTCATCATTCTTTTTCTCTGATGCCATACAATCAGGCAAAGAAAACATTTTTAAAGTTTTTGTCTCCCAATATTCATTACAAATGATGCAGTGGCGTACTCTCTGTCTCTCTCTCTCTCTCTGTCTGTCTGCCTCTCTCTCTCTCTCACACACACAACCTATGTTTAAGAAAACTCATAAATGTATGGAAAACATTATTTTTTAAAATCCTTCTAGACTCTCACAGACTGTATAAGCTGTCCTCTTTCAAAGAAATGTCATTATTGATTTAAAGATGAAAGTACTAAAATCTTAAAAAACTGGTATTCTTGGTTAAACATTGCACACAAAATGGCAGTCATGACTTCCTCTCCATTGAGTCACTCTTCCCAGACTAGTTTCCTTTACTGTGTTCACATTTTAATTCACATGGTTTGTCCTTCTTGGAAGACCCTTTCTGCAATCCCTGTCAAACAAAAACCTTAGTTTGAGTTCCACCTCCCATTTTTCGTTAAGTGTTTGTAACCCACAGAGATTACTTTCTCCATCAATTTGTTGCCTTACTTACTCTGTGTACATCTCTCACCATAAACTAAGGTTATATTCCCTGTAGGCTTTGTTTTCTTACACAAACTGAATGTTCCTAAAGTATGAGGGTTTTTTAGTAAGGCTTTCTTCCTAGGCTCTTATGCAAAAACTTGTATATGCTCAGTGCATGTTTAGAGATGGATTAATGAAAAGTGATTTTTTATATTGATGAAAAATGAATCCATATAAATGTGAATCCCAGATGAACTTACTTTGGCCAGCAATACCAAGCACCATTTCCCTATATTAGGATAATTACTATAGGATGGAGAATAGTATTAGGGATATTCATAGTGTGTCACTCATTTATTTATTAAAAACAAAACTAATTACCGAGAGATATATGTTATTTCTACTATGAAAGCCCAGTGATTTCAGATAGAAATTTGCCAGATATTATTCTTTTTTGTACAACGTTTTAGGATCCATGTTTGTGTCATTTTATTTGATAATCATTGGTATTTATTTTGTGTATGTGCTATATATTTAACCTATTAAAGACTAAAATGAAATAAGAGTTATCACTCTCCCCACTTCCCACAGGGATTTTCAACTTGTTTGGCAAGATAGAAAAATTAATGTCTAAGGAAATATTACAATTATTTGAAACACAAAGATAGAGGAGAATTGTGCATGAGTCTATAAATAGTTTAAGGAAATGATGTTATATGCTGAGACAGAAAAGAAAAAGATTTTTAAAAAGGCATATTAGATTTCAGATGCAGATGAGGGATCTGAATAGAAATATCCTAGGCAGATGTTACATAGCCTCTGAAGAGAGGATTATATCAATGGGGATAGAAATAGGAGAGTCATCAGCATATTGGTGGTAGTTAAATCCACTCGAGTATACACACCACCATAACAAATGTAATTGAAGAAGATTAGAGAGTCAAGCACTGAAAGTTCTGGGACAATCACTCTCAACAAACAAGATAGGATTAAGAAAAAGAAATCTAAGCCAAGAGAACCAGCAGAAAACAGAGACCCAGAAATTTTTAGAGAATTTCAAAGAAATTTGTTCAGCTAACCTTCTCTGGTTTTGTCAACATCCCTCTCCCACTTTTTCTTTGTTATCTTTTTAACTTCTGTCCCTTCAACCACCACATATATGTTCTCTTCATCCCAGATCTCTCTCCTGACTTCTGGACCTTCATGTTCAGGCATCTTTATAAAGTCTTGTGCCCTTGAGCCGGACTGCCATAAGACGTCAAATTTCGGTGAACTGATTAGCTGGGGTAAAGATAGTGACTTGTCTCTTGCTCTTCGGTAAAAAAATATTTGGACTATATCTGGACATGGAACCAACAAAAATAAAGTCTACATTCTCCAGACCCTCTTGAAGAAAGTTTTAGCCTTGTAACTAGGTGTCAGACAATGGGATGGAAGAAGAAATTGTGTGTAACTTCCCAGAAATGTCTTTTAACACCATAGGCGAGCTTTCCCTTAGCTTGGTGTTTTTCCTCCCAGCTGGCTGAAATGCACATTTTATAGCTGGACATGGAGCTAGATAAATATACTAGGTTATGAGATAGTTGTGGAAACTCAGGCCATGCAAAGAGAGCAACAAAATCAAATGAGTCTTAATCTCTCACCCTTGTGAAAAACTTAGCCAGCCATGGATATAGGATTGGACTTTGGTGTGAAACAAACTCTTGTCTTATTTAAATCACAATTGTGTTGAGCCCTCTCTCCCAACCCACCAAAAATAATTCTAATTAATACGGTATATTTACTACAAATCTCTTTTTACTCTTATATCCCATATTTTGTAAATAGCATTGCTGGCAATCTAGGCATTGAAAACTGAGTCTTTCCTTTCTCCCTAAGCCCTTGTGACACCATCCATAGTGTAGTCTCTCCCGCCATTGCCTTAGTCATGCTCTTGTCATTTCTTGCCAAGATTATCTAAAATCTGTTGCTTCCCATTTCCAGTTTTATTTTTCCCCTCAATTTAAAGTCTGTGTTTTGCAACTAAAATGATCTTTTTACAAATTAAAAGTCTTATCTTGTCATTCTTTTTTTAAATTAATTTAATGAATTCATTTAACAAATTTCCATTTATTATCTATCAGCTTCTTCCTGATATGCCTCCTGCCTATGTCTGCAATTCCATTGTTCTGATTTCCATACTGCTCCCCATGTCCAACCACATAGAATCTCTTACAGAAACCCACTTGGCTTTTTCATGCTTTCTTAGGAGCTGTTTCTTTTATGTGAAACTTCCTTTCTGTCTCTGTTATTTAGCAAAGTTCTACTTGCCTTCACGTCTGTGTTTAATAATTTCTTCCTCTTAGAGACTTTTGATAAAGACTGGTCCCTTATTCATTCCCTGGTACCCCATCACAGTCTCGGTGAAGTTCTTTTTTAATGTGATCTCATTTCTCTATACATCCCCTATTGTAGAAACCATCACAGTGTAAAAGATTGTTTACTACTCCACCTCCCCATTTGTTTCTAGAATTTTTTAGAGCAGGAAGTTGTCTTTCATTTCTGATTACCAATGTCTAACGGTGCCTAAAATTCAATCATTCAACTGATATTTATTGAAAAACGCCTCGAATATGTGAAAGATTATGAGTAAGAATTCAGCGATTACTCTCCAGTTTGAACATTAGAGATAACATCAAATCTTAGGGGTGAAATATATTAGCTACTCATGAATTAGAAGCTAAGAAATCTGTTACAGGCAAACCTTGGAGATATTGAAGGTTCAGTTCCAGAACACTGGAATAAAATGATTGCAATAAGGCAAGTCAATTGAATATTTTTTTGGTTTCTTAGTATAAGCAAGTGTCATGCCATATTACAGTCTATTAAGTGTTCACTATCATTATGTCTAAAAAGCAGCATACATAACTTTAATTAATAAATATTCCTAAAAAATGTCAACCATCATATGAGCCTTCAGTGAGTTGTAATTTTTTAGCTAGTGTGGGTCTTGCCTCAATGTCGGTGGCTGCTGAAGGCTGGGGTGGATGTGGCAATTCCCAAAAACAAGACAATAGTAAAGTTTGCTGCATCAAGTGACTGTTCTATCTTGAATGACTTCTCTATAACATGTGATGTTGTTTGATAGTATTTTACCCACAGTAGAACTTTTTACAAAATTGGAGTTAATCCTCTTAAACTCTGCCACTGCCTCATCAACTAAGTTTGTATGATATTCTAAATCCTTTGTTGTCATTTTAGCAATCTTCACAGCATCTCACAGGGAGATATATTTATATTCCCTGTAAAGAAGCTACTTTATTTTGCTTGTCTATAAGACACAACCCTCATCTACTCATGTTTTATCAGGAGACTGTAGCAATTCAGTCACGTCTTTAGTTAGGCTTGAACTCCAATTTTAGTTCTCTTACTATTTCTACCTCATCTTCAGTCACTTCCTCCATTGAAGTTTTGAACCCCTCTAAGCCATCCATGAGGATTGGTATTAGCTTCTCCCAAACTCCTATTCATGTTGATATTTTGGCCTCTTCCTGTGAGTCACAGATGTTCTTCATGGCATCCAAAATGGTGAATCCATTACAGAAAGTTTTCAATTGACCTTCCCAGATACATTAGAGGGATCACAATCTTTGGCAGCTATATTGCCTTATAAAATGTATTTCTTAAATTATAAGACTTGAAGGCCAAAATTACTTCTTGGTCTATGGGCTGCAGAATGGATGTTGTGTTAGCAGGCATGAAAACAATATTCATCCATTTATCCATCTCCATCAGAGCTCTTGGATGATCAGGTGCTTTGTCAATGAACAGTCATATTTTGAAAGTAATTTTTTTTTTTCCTGAGTAGACCTCAATGGTAGGATTAACATATTCAATAAACCATGTATATGTGCTGCTGAAGTAAGCAATTCAGCCAACCATGTAAAGACATGTACTGTCATCCAGGTTTTGTTGTTGCATTAATAGAGCACAGAGTAGACTGAGCATAATTCTTCTTTTTTAAAAAAGATTTTATTTATTTACTTGACAGAGAGAGAGATCACAAGTAAGCATAGAGGCAGAAAGAGAGAGACGGGGGGAAGCAGGCTCCCTGCTGAGCAGAAAGTCCAACATGGGGCTTGATCCCAGGACCCTGAAATCATGACCAGAGCTGAAGGCAGAGTCTTCACTGAGATACCCAGGCACCCTGACTGAACATAATTCTTAAAGAACCTAGGACTTTTTAATGGTAATTGAGTATTGGCTTCAACTTAAAGTCCCCAGCTGCATTAGCCCCTAACAAGAGAGTCAGTCTGTATTTTGGAAACTTTGAAGCCAGGCCTTGACTTCTCTCCAGCTGTGATAGCAAGAGATGGCATCTTCTTCTAGCAGAAGGCCATTTTATCGAAATGAAAAATCTGTTATGTTTAGTGAGCCACCTTCGTTAATTATCTTAGCTATTTATCTTAGCTAAATCTTCTGGACAACTTATTGCAGGTCCTACATCAGCACTTACGGCTTCACCTTGCACTTTTATATTATGGAGACAGCTCCTTTCCTTAATTTTTATGAACCTCTGCTAGCTTCAAACCTTTCTTCCTTAGCTCTCTTATCTCCCTCCGCCCTCACAGAATTGAAGAGTGTTAGGGCCTTGCCCTGGATTAAGCTTTGGTTTAAGGAAATGATGTGGCAGGCTTGATCTTTTACCCAGACCACTCAAACTTTCATCACATCAAGAATAAGGCTATTTTGCTTTCTTATCATTTGTATGTTCACTGGAGGAACACTTTTTCACTTCCTTCAAGAACTTTCCCTTTGCATTCACAATTTGGCTAACTGGTCCAAGGGGTATAGTTTTTGGCCATCTCAGCTTTTAACATGCCTTCCTCAATAAGCTTAATCATTTCTAGTTTTTGATTTAAAGTGAGAGACATGTGACTCTTCCTTTCACTTGAACACTTAGAGGCCATGATAAAGTTATTAACCGGCCTAATTTCAATATTGTTGTGTCTTAAGGAATAGGGAGGCCCAAGGAAAGGGAGAGAGGTGGGGGATAGCTGGTAGATGGAACAGTCAGAACACACAGAACATTTGTCGATCAAGTTCACTGTTTTATATGGGTTTGGCTTGTGGCACTCCAAAACAATTGCAAGAGTAACCTCAAAGATTGTTGATCACAGATCATCATAACAATTATAATAATAATAAAAAGTTTGCAATAATAATAAAAAAGTTTACAATGTTGTAAGAATTACCAAAACGTGACATAGAAACATGAAGTGAGCAAATGCTATTGGAAGAATGTCAGTGGTAGACTTCTCTCATTCAGGGTTGCTACAAACCTTTAAAGGTTTAATTAATTTGTATAAAATGAAGTATCTGTGAGGTATAATAAAACAAAGCACAGTAAAATGAGACATGCTTGTACAAAAAATAAGACTCAAAGAAGTCATGACCTATTCAAATTTATTAATTAGTAAGCTCATATGCATACAGGAGATGCTATAATACGTGTGTGTGTGTGTGTGTGTGTGTGTGTGTGTATAATTTCAGAAACCTGAAGACTAATGCATGTGGAGTGAAAATTATCAGGGATGATACGCAAATAATTTGATTAACATAGCATTCTTTTTGCTGATGGTTTTTCTATATAAATAAAACTTGAAAGAACATATCTCTGTGACATCCTTTTTTTTCAGTGACATTCTATCACCATATGTGTGAAACCACGCATGGTAGATTGAGAATTGAAGAAATCCAAATAACTGTGTATATATAGGTACTTGCTTCAGTCATTTTTAAACTGTTTAATCTTTATTCTATCTCTAGATTTGAGGAAAATAAAGCCTTTTAATTCAGCTTGAACCTCTTCTTAGTATTAAAAAATATTTAGGGTTATATAAAAAGGAGTGTCAAGTGATGTATAATGTTTTCTTGTATGGCAAGAAATCTGCTTGTAATGGTCTTAACATTTACATCTATGTACACGGACCCAGCCTTGGTCCCTGGAACTTGCAGGCATCTTAGTGTCAAGAGTATTTCAAGATCCCTCTACTTAGCCTTTAATCTTTTCTCTAGATGGAGAGATTTGACTACTTCTAACTTAATAAGAATGTTGGATTTGGTTTACTTTATAGTTCTTCTAATTAGCTTTCTGAGTGGTTTTTTTTTTTTTCCTTTAATCTTGTCTAAACTTGTGGGAAAGTAGAGGAAGAAAAGGACACACTTACTTTAAAAATATGTATTACAATTAACTGTCAGTACACTTGGCTTAAATCATATCATGCTTTAACTATGTGAAACTTAGTTTAATTATATGATATATAACATAGCTTCTAAATGAGCATCATTTTATTAGAAACTGACTAGAGTTTGAAATGAAGGGAAGTTCTATAATGATACGAATTGGAAGAGAGTTGCAATAGTCTAAAGTTCAAATACAACATTTCTTTGATATTTCTAAAACCCCACCCCCCAAAAAAAAAAATTAACGCTGATTTAAGGCAATTCCATTAAGCAGGTATCCCTTGCTTTCTGAAAGTTTGCATTATGAGACTTTGCTTAATGAAAGACCTACATTCTGCCTGTTTTTGATAACCTAAAGAAATCTGAAGAGGATTTTCACTTTTAAGAAAAAAGCCATTAGCATAATAATATAGATCTTTTTTTCTTAAAAGCAAAAGTCCTTCTTAGATTTCTTTAGGTTATTGAAAACAGATATTAACGTAGGTCTTTCACAAAAGCAAAGTGGCATAATGTGAATTTTCAGAAAGCAGGAGATACTCTCTGTTTCTACCATTTTCCTTACAAAAGTTTTATAGGAGCATTCTACTTATAGAGAGTATGGGAAATCTGTCTTTCCAAGACCTACCTGTAGATATATGAATGTGCACATACTTATACATTTTTTGAAGGATTAAGAGTTAAAGTTACAGTTTACATTTATCTTTGTTATCAGTAAACCAGAGTAATCTGATGCCTATATCACAGAGTGTTGCCACTTACCTATGGCAACTTCATTGACTCTTTATGAGTCCTAATTTGTATAGTTCTTCATTGTTCTGGGAATATCAAAGCAAGTCACACAGTATCTCACAGAACTTTTTGATACAGGAAGGGTTTATATCATTATGTATTTGGCTCCAGGGACATCAAAATACTGTTAATAAATTATATGTCAGGACTTTAAGAAAATAACTGCTTCATTTCTTTAATTATATTAACTCTTTCTTAAAATAGTTATAATGGGAGTATATAAATAAAATGTCAATTTAATTACCAGAAGCATTTAACTTATTGGAGGTAGCTCAAAAACACATATAAATTAGTAAGAATCAACAAGATTAGGAGCTTCAGCAACTGGTTAATTACATTTGCTATAAACAGGCCCATTCATTAACTAATAGTAAGGCTTAGTAATTTATGAAAAAAATAAATCAACATTTAAATACATTTTTCAGAGAAAATAAATGGAAATACACAGCTTTCAAAACAAAGAATAAAGACAATACCAGAGATGTGTTGATGCTAGGAAGGCCCAGTGAATCTTACACTTAGCCTAGGCCCTATTGGATTTAGCCCAAGACAGGGCATGCATCTTCAGTTTGGCAAATGGTTGCCAGGTCTTACAATTATACTCTGAGAAGCTGTCCCACCATAAAAAGTGACTTGTAAAGCTCTGCTTGTAGGCCAGGTGAACAACAAAGACATTTAACATCTATCAAAGCCATGTACGGGAGAAATAAATCACTGGTGAGAAATTGAAGTCTAGACCTGTATTATGCAGAGTTGCAGGTTCCAAATTAATATTACAGTATGGTGCAGAAACCCAAGCCAAGAAATTAACATAAAACAGAACATTTACGTCCCTAGGGTTCTTGAGGAAGTAAACAAAATCATCTGTCCAAAACCTTTCACATCTTAGGGATAACAACATTCTCATGGAATACAGGTCTCATTGAACAAGAGCTAACAATATCACTTAGGACAAAGATGACAAAAACAGATAAACAAAAAAAAAAAAAAAAGAAAAAAAGAAAAAAAAAGAAGAAGGAGAAGAAGGAGAAGAAGAAGAAAGGAAAGGTGATTAATGAAAATAGGAAAAAATAGGATTTACCTCCATAGAATTAGAAATGAAGGAACCATTTGAAAAACATTATAACATAGATATGTTTTAGATGATTCAAGAGATAAAATATGATTCATGAATCAATAAAAGGAATAGGAGAACATGAAATAAAACAAGAAGTTTTGGAAAAAAACTAAGCAGAAAGATAAAGTACATTTAAGAAACTGTCATACTGTAATAAAAAACCCAATGAGTTAATTACAATGAAAAAATTAATTAATGACCTCAATGGCCATATCACACAGAATTAAATACAGGGAGAGACAGGTATGGAAAATGGTCAAGACAGATTAAAAATACAATGATAAAAGAAGAAAAAAGGTCTACTAACTGTGTCTTAGAACTTTCAAGCAGAAACAAAAGGGAGAAATAAGAAGGTAGAGGTTATTTCTGACCATTTCAAATGCTTAAAGAAAGAAACATGGATTCAAAAAGAAGTAGCACAGCCTGCCCCCAAATGTTTAAATAAATATCAATCTACATCTACTCATGTAAGGAAGAACTTAAAATATAAAATAGCGCTCTTAAAAGCAACATTAGGAAAAAGGTGTATTTTCTAAGGAAAGATTGGGAATTTGAAATAGGTAGACATCAATAACAACAAATGACAAAAGAAAAGAGACTATATTGTGAAAAGGAAACATGTGTCACTCTACAATATGAGATTCTATCATTAATTCAAGAATAAGGATGAAATAAGGTATTTTCAAAAAACACACAGCATGTTATAACTTAAATTTTAGGAGACTCTAAAGTGAGTAAATTTATTTCATAATCAAGTACAGTGTATGTTTTCTCTACTTGATATGAAATGCTTAAGCTTAGAAATTTTCTTATTATCTATGTACTTCCAGAGTGCTCAACAAATCCTGCATGAATGCTTAAAAAGTGAATGTATAGATATATTATGGCAAAATCATGCGCCTAACAGTAGTATGATTCCTTGTGATGGATATTTTTGATGGATTATATTTTTTAAAGATTTTTAAAATTTATTTATTTGAGAGAGGGAGAATGAGAAAGTATGAGAGGAGAGAAGATCAGAGGGAGAAGCAGACTCCCTGCAGAGCTGGAAGCCCAATGCAGGACTCAATCCCGGGATTCTGGGATCATGACCTGAGCTGAAGGCAATGACTTATCCAACTGAGCCACCCAGGAGCCCCTTTGATGGATTATTTTTAAAGGATTTATTTTTAATATATTTCATTACCTCTCAACTTCTAATCTTTATTTCTTAACGTTTAATATTGGTTTTAGTTTATATTATACCGAATTATTAAATTTACTCATTAGATATTGCTTTTGGCTATATTTCTGAGTTGATAGTCCAGCTTTTGACCCAGATACCACTTTTATCTTTGACACAATTATGGAACAAGGTAAAAAAAAATATTAAAAACTTTCAGTAAAGAAATGTAGTGTGGTTTGCCCACAGTAAATATTTGATAAGAGCATTCAGTTTAACTCTGCTCAGTAAAATTTCCAGGTAAAATCAGTACATGATCATTCTCGTAAACTATTCTAAATTTAGAAAGGCTGGATTATTGCCAGGTCTAAAATGTCACACTACTTTTGGCATGACTCTCCAGGAGGCACTCTATTCCCAGGACCCAGGGTCACAAACTCAAAACTCTGTATAGGTAATAAATAGGACCTATGAATGAATGAAACAGACTGGCTGTAAGTTATGTCTTCTTTGCTTATTATTCACTTTTATTAATAGAGAAATGGGCTCTAACATTTTTCTTGAGACACATGGCTTTCTTGGATCACTCCACGTTTCTCTGCTCTTGAAGATAACTTCTTTACTGCATACAAATGTAAATGTAAGAAGAGTGATCACAAATAACTGACACAGAGCCACTGCTTCAGGAAACAGTAGGGGAATAGTAGGAACTCAGAGGAAGTACCTGCTCCATCTAAAGGAATCCATCGTTATTCAGCTCAAGCAAAGTGAGAGAATTATAGAAATGCAGACATAGATCCCAGTTAAACAGAGAAACCAGAAACCTGAATGTGGAAGTGTTGATAGGACACAACAGAACACGTTTGTTGACTTCTGGTTTGCTAATCTTTCTTTCAGTCTTCAAACAAAGCTGTAATAGTTGTGTTTCAGTCACTTACCCCAGAGAAATGTGGAGGCACCCTTTGAATATCCTATATTGGCCTATATGACATTGCTGAATTCTAACCGATTTAAGTTTCTTTAGGCTTGGGTCCTGGCAACTGCTGCCCATGGTGTTTTGTGACTTCCTCACTGTGGTAATCAGATTAATGCTCTTCTCCAATGCCCCCAGCAGTGTCCACATCTTAATGTTTAGAGTCTGTGAATATGTTATATGGAAAGGGGAATTAAGGTAGGAGATAGAATCCAGTTTGCTAGTTAGGTGACCTTAAAAACAGGAGATTATCCTAGAATATCAGGATCAGATGCAATCACAGTATCCTTAAATGTGGAATAGGGAAAAACAGTAGTCAGTGTTGGATAAGAGTTGGGAATCAACTGGCCATTGGTGTCTTTGAGGATGGAAGGGTGTCATGATTCAAAGAATGCAGGAAACCTTTAAGAGCTAGAGACAATAACATTAATTATCTCTGAGAGCCTCTAGATCTTTGGTTTTAGATTAGTGCTACCCAATTCAGACTTCTGACATTCAGAGCTATAAGATAATACATTTGTACTGTTTTAAAGCCCTACATTTGTGGAAACTTATTACAGTGGCAATAGGAGACAAATACACGTACTGATATAAAGTTGATCTTCCAGTTACTGGCTTACCCTGACAATTGACCATTGATCGACCTTTTATATGTCCCATCTGTTAGTCTGCATTATTGGAAATTGACCTGTCCAATTAGACATTTCTTTTTACCTACTCCTGTGGTCTTAAAGTATCTGAGATGGTCTGATATTAGTTTAACCTGGATTTTGATCTCACTTCTGCCATTTATTGTCTCTGTGCTTGGGTTTCATAGTCTATAAAATGGCTACCTCACAGGCTTACTAGGAAGGAAAATTTAAATACTGAGGGTAAAACAAGTGTGTAGCCCAGTGACTTATAGTGAGATATAAAAAAATCTAGTTGATATTGTTTTGCTATTATTTTATCCTTAAATTTTCACATTGTTTTGTAAGGTGATATAACTTCTTAGTTACAACTCTGCTGCCTCATTCTGGAATACCATTGTGAGTCCTCCACACAGCCTTTACTTTGGGACGCCTGGGTGGCTCAGTGGGTTGGGCCGCTGCCTTCGGCTCAGGTCATGATCTCAGGGTCCTGGGATCGAGTCCTGCGTCGGGCTCTCTGCTCAGCGGGGAGCCTGCTTCCCTCTCTCTCTCTCTGCCTGCCACTCAGTCTACTTGTGATTTCTCTCTGTCAAATAAATAAATAAATAATCTTTACTTTGTTTAATGACATTCACCTTCATTCTTTTTTTCCATACTGACTTCCATATATAGGTCATACTTTCATGTTTTTACTCTAATATAAACATATCTCAGTTGGCTCCATTCAGCAGTCAAAGGAAGCCCCCATCTGACACACTGACACTTCTTTTTTTTTTTTTTAAAGATTTTATTTATTTATTTGAGAGAGAAAGAGACAGTGAGAGAGAGCATGAGCGAGGAGAAGGTCAGAGAGCGAAGCAGACTCCCCATGGAGCTGGGAGCCCGATGCGGGACTCAATCCCGGGACTCCAGGATCACGCCCTGAGCCGAAGGCAGTCGTCCAACCAATAAAGATTTTATTTATTTATTTGATAGAGACAGCGAGAGAGGGATCACAAGCAGGGAGAGTGGGAGAGGGAGAGGCAGGCTTCCTGCTGAGCAGGGATCCTGATGTGGGGCTCGATTCCAGGATCCTGGGACCATGACCTGAGCTGAAGGCAGATGCTTAACGACTGAGCCACCCAGGCGCCCCGACACTGACACTTCTGATGTTAAAGATCAGAGCATTGAAATTGATCTCATCAGTATAGTTTATAAAACTGAATGAAGGAAACCTCATTTAAAATGGAGACAGGAGGCCAGAAGAGGTGCTCTCATGCCCTACCACTTGTGGATGTACCTTGCATTCTCAACAGGAGGAAGCTTACTTCCTCCTACTGTTCCAGTAGGAGAAAGGAAGAGTTTCTTTTTGCCCAGCAACAAGCTTAGCCAATAAGAAAATATCATACCTCAGTCATGACTTGATGAGAAATCACCACCACCCTGAACTTTCACTTTCTTTCAATGGACTTTCCCTCAGAAGAGCCCTTCCTAAATTCCTCCTTTTTTTTCTGTAAAAAAAAATGTTCCCCTCCTTTTATCTCCAGACAGACTTTTGGTTTGTCATAACTTGCATGTCTTAAATTGCTATTCCTGACAAAAGCATTTTACTGGTAAAATAACTGGCTCCTTTACTTTTGATGTTGATAGTATAAACTTACGTACACAGAATATTACAGAATGATACACAATTCAAAAATGTATATATGATGGACATCAAGAGGAATCAGGATATTTTGCTTCCAAAATACCTAGTTTCAGTTTATTACGTGTTCATTTTGCTACTGTAGATCCAAGTTTTAGACAACCCTTGATAAAATTTTTGACAAACTATTTAATAGAGTATCCAGTATGGGAACTAAGGCCAGTCACTTCCCCTTTTTTCTCCCTCACTCTCCTTAAAAAAAAAAAAAATTAGAAGTGATAAGTAATAATAACAAGTATTTATTGAGTGCTTATATTTTTCAAAATTACCGTTCTAAGAGTTTAATTCATATTAACTCATTTAATACTTCTCATTTGAGAAGGCAAAACTAAATCACAGAAAGGTTAAGTGCCTTGTCCAAGGCCGAGATAGTAAATTACAAATCCAGAAAGGAACCCTGGCATAAATTTCAGAGCTTGGGCTTTTATTTCTTTTTCTAAAATTTTATTTTTATATGATCTTTATACCCAAATTGGAACTCTAACCCACAATCCAAGATCAAGAGTCACATGCTTCACTTACTGAGCTGGCCAGATGCTCCTCAGAGCTTGAACTTTTAAATGTTACATAATTCTAATAATAACCTCAAGATAATATTTATTATTATTACAATCATTATGGACTTATAGATTTAGTACACTGCAAAATTTATGTGTTAAAATACTAACCTCCTGTGTGATAATATTAGGAGATTTGGGAGGTAATTAGGTGATAAAGGTAAAACACTCATGAATGGCATCAGGGACCTTGTCAAAAGAGACATGAGACAATTGGTTTCTCTGTCTGCTCTCTGCCATGTGAGGATACAATAAGAAAGAAGACAGTAATCTGCAAACTAGGAAATGGGCCCTCACCAGAGATGGGTTCTACTAACACCTTGATCCTGGACTTCCCAGTGCCTGGAACTATGAAAAAAGTAGTTTATTATTTAAGCCACAGAGTCTATGGCAAATTATTATGACAGCTTAAACTGACTAAGACACAGGACTTGAAAGTGATTGCTATTTATTGAGGTATATGATTTTTATTTTCATGCTTTTAAAAGGAAGCATCTGATCTAGTTTTTATTTCAAGAGAAATACAGAGGCTCTATATTACAGAGTTAAAGAACAACAAACTATAATGAATAAGTTGATATAGTATTATCATTACAAAGAAGAAAAAAAGAAAATAATTAAGTATACTGAAAAACAGTACAACTATCTAATGTAGTGGGGTCTTGACATTTTATTAGGTTTATTGAAACATTGTCAAAACGTAAGCCTAGTAGCTACTAAAAGGATTTAATGGTACAGATGAACTAAAAACAACAACAACAACAAAAAATCAGGAATCCAGGAGATATCACCATTGACTGATACCTTCTAACATTTTCACTAACTACATAGAACATTTTTATTTTTTACTTTTTAATTTATTTTATTATTATTTTTTACAAAGAACATTTTAAAAATATCACTTTCCTTTTCTCTGTTAATAAACACCAACACAATTATGACTACAGATATTGTTAACAATTAGATTTATTCATTAATGACGCATTTGAGTTCTTGATTTTCTAAATATTCCATTATTCACAGTTATCTACTAATTTCAAAAAAGAAGCATTTAAATTTCAGATTGAGCAGACTCTAAGTAGGTTTCATAGTTTAATCATATATAGGGTAAAATGTATTTCCAACGTATTTTATATATGTATAGTCATCAAACAGTTGTCTAGAGAATCACTAAGAATAACAATAGATATGTGCGCATATCTGTGGGTGCACCTGTGCATGGGTGCGTGTACACACACACACACACAATTTTAAAGATGACAGTCATCGTATTGACTTATGTTCCTAAATACCACTGTCTAGAAAAGTAGGATTTACTTTTGATGCAATATTAATACTGACTGATAGAAAATTTGTAGAGCTATTTCCATGGAAAGAGAATTTTGATATGTGCACTTTGGTAACCATGAAATGTGCTATTCTTTGTCATGTGAAATGGTTAATCACACAGTTAAAAAAAACAAATAACATATAATGTCTTTAGATAACAGAAGAAACAGTATATGCATGGAGATGTTTATTTGGTTTGTGGGATTCTTGCATTGCTGAAGTCTTTTTCTTAATCGCCATAGGATGGCACTGCATTTTATGGAGCTATGATATTTTATTCCTTTAAGGAATAAGATCAAGAAATAGAAGCTAGGCCATAAAATACAAAACATTTCTACTCAGCAGGGTTGAGATCAACTCTTTCTATTGATAACATTAAATCAACTCTATTTTATAAAACCAGGGTTTTTAATGTTAATAGTTAACATATCGAAAAGAATACAAACTTTGGAGTTAACTCACATTAATCATGGCATTGACATTTAATGAATAGGCAAACATATACAATCTACATCAACTCCTAGAACACAATTTCTGTCTATAAAATGAGCATAGTAATATCTACAACATCAGAAAATATGAATATTAAAATAAGTGTCCTCAAAGTAATGTCTGGGATCTAATATGCACTGAAAAAATGACCTATTCACAATAAAGAAATGCTGTATAATATATGCTTAAAGAAATGCACATAATCACAAAATGAGTGGCAACAAGTAAATATAAAATACTTTTTTTCCACAGGAAATTTTGTTATGTGTTAGACATTGAAAAGTTTTTTTAAATTATTAAAAAATGTGATTTGTGTTTCTTTGTCTACTTAAAAAGTAGAATGCACACAATTTATTCAACTGTGTCATAAGCCTCCCGAAGTGGACAAGTGACAGTTGAAATGTTACTTTGCAGTTCTCCATGAGGCACAATGTATATGAGAGTCAGTCACCTTTTTGAAGACATTCTGTCAGGAATTCTACCAGAAGCATATCAGAACCAGGTTGATTCTCTCCTGATTATCTTAATCTTCTTTATATATGATCTTAGAATCAAACATCATAAGCTAGGCAGAAAGAAAATATATTTGGTATGATTTTAAATCCTTCGTTTATGAATAAAAAATTGTCACATTTTCCTCTAAGCTATGCCACAGGCATTCTTAAATTATCTTGGTGGATATGACCGTAATGTGTGGAATGGAAAGGAGCAAATTTCACTAGAGCAAAAGAATAATATTGAAAATGTATTAGGACTAAGGTTAAAAAGCTGGCAACAGGTCATATTATGGAGAGCTTTGTGGGCTAAGAAGATGAGCTTAATTTAATAAGGTTGTCAAAGAGAAATACTGATAAACCATATTCAGAGAACATCATTGTGAAAAGAATACTTGAAGAATATTGATCTGCCGGTGGGGAGCAGTATGGATTCTGAAAAACTATCTTCCCTCATTCATTCTATTATTTAATTATAAGAGTCTTAAAAATAAGTGCTCCTTTCTGAAAATACACTTGCATTCTCTTAAGCCAAAGCAAAATTTTCTTTTCACCTGAAAAACACTTCTAAGGTGCATTGGTGTATGTAAAAAGCATATTTGGGGGGAGAGTCTTAATATTTTAAAGAGTAAACAGAAAGGTAATGCCAGGTATAAATTACTTGTATTTTACTTGGGATCTGGCTGCAAATTATCATTGCAAACAATCATCCTAACACCCTCAGAGAATTCAGTCTCAAATAAATTACATTTAGATAAGGTGTCTACTTTGAATAACTCTGCATTTCTTCTTGCTTGGTTATACACACTCAGATATTCAATTCTGATACCCAAAATGGATAATAATTTTGCTGATTATCCTATTGCCAATTTATATTTACATGAATGCTAGCCTATAAAATTGTACAATAGTTTAATTCAGGGGGACAAAAGACCTGGCAAGTGAAGTCTCATACTCAGATTACAGGAAGTGTCCTGTCTTTACAGAAAGGCTTCTAAGGGATTCTGTGCATCAAAAATCCATGAGTATCTATTTCCTACATACAATGCTTCAAGCAGCTGCTTACTCTTTATGTGTAACCTTCCTTTCCCATGTTCTTTCATTTTCTGATTACATTAGGGGAAATCCTTGATTAGGAGCCAGTGGTCTTTAACACCTGCTAATCTCCTTTTGAACAAGGAGAGTGTTTGCCAGGCCGGGCATCTGCAGGCAACAGAGGGCTAGAGTGGCACCAGGGGGGCAGGATGCAGTGGGTATTCAAATCCGCATATCCTGAATCTTTGAATCAAGAGGGTTTCCTTCATTGAACACTTGAGTGGGGTCTCCTAGCAGCTAAGGAAGCCCTGGAGATGTGTAATTAAAGGAATCCATTATGCCTTAAACACAGCGAGACTGTAGCTACTCCTAATTCCCATAGAATTGAGCCAGCTCCTTGTGCCCAATGCAGAGTTTGGGCTCACTCTCCAGGAAGTGCCCGGCCGCCCCTCCGCTGTGGGAAGATGACTGTGAAGGGCTGTAGTATGTTTCCTTGCAGTGGAAAGCAGCTCATATATTGTTGAAAAGGATATAGGGTTGAAGCCAGCACCTGGGCTCTCCTAACATCCATGCCTATCAAGCCTGGCTTAAAATTTAATGAAGTCTTTGGGGAGAGGACATTCTACATAGTTTTAGTACACCAATTCTTAGTTCACAAGTGAAGTAATAAAAACCTCAGGCCTGAGTTGCACCTTAGAAATGATTTCATCTACCTTTGTCATTTTCTCAGTAAGGAAATGTAGCCAAAATCAAGACTTAGTGACCTGAAGTTTTCTGATTTCCCAAATCTTTCATATTCATATTGTCCTGAAATCCAATAAAAAATGCTGACTGTTCTTGCATTATATGCTACACTCTCTGCTCCTATTTGGGGATATAATAGAGAACGAGGTAGAAATAGTCCGTGACTTCATAGATGATATAGACTAACAGTAGAAGACAAACAAGATTTAAGAACTACCATAAGCAAGAAAGTTTCTATGGAAACAAACAAACAAAAAATCAAATAAGGAAGAGTAAATAACCTAGATTAGCATCAAAGTTAGGCTTTTATTACCAAAACAGTATATTTTAAAATTAAAATACAGAACTACTTGTAAAATTTATGAGGATACGCTGAGGATTTTGATTACTGAGATGTTACATATCTTCTTGAAAGAATATTATAAAACTTAAACAAAAATATTTTCCAACTTCAGATCTTGTGATTAAGGGGGCATGGATTCATTAAAAATGTATAAATGAATCCATTAGTTCGAACAGGTTTTCTTAGGTTAATTAAAGTACTTTCATACCTTATAGGAGTAAGTATTCTTATTTTGTTTTTCTTTGTTTTTAAACAAATCATTCTACATTGTGTTTCTTTTCTGTGAATCTTTTTACTTTTAAGTAAGGCATTTGTTTTCTGTGGGTAGTAAATATAATACTAAAATCATGCCTCAAAGAAAGCCATATAATACAATAGATGGATTGATACTAGTTTAAGTTCAGATCCAATGTATTTGATTATTGATTTATTTTTTGAATAGTAGATTCTTAAATATATTGGGGATAGATGGAGTCTCAAGGTCCATTTAAATATCATATTAAAGTTCCAAATAACTTTCTTTAAAAAATGTATGCACCATTTTTGCTCCCCGATAGGCTCCACATCCTGACCAAGAGAGATCTATAATTATGTAGCTTGGGTTTTATCATTGACCTTCCCTTGTTTGTATAAATATATCAAATTATAAATAAAAAGCAATTTAGCAAAACTATAAATGACCTATTCTGGACAGAGGAGATAAAGTAAAATATCTTTGGTCATATAAAACAATAGACTCAAAATAATAATATTGAATATATTAAAGGAGAAAATATAAGGGTCTATATCTCAGTTAAACTAATCAAAGCAATAACTATTTCCACCTATTTACAACATGAGCGTACACAACTCAAGTTCCAAGACTAAGTATTGGTTCTACGTCTAATAAGGGTGGCCAAACCAGAAACATTAAGGTAACACTACAAAAGATAATGATATCTAGAAATAGCCACTCGAACAACAATTTATTGACCCATAGATTTCTAGCTTAGAACAGAGGAACTTAGGTGCACACATCCCTTTAAATGCCATAAGACTGCATCTGTAGAGTGGTCAAATTAACAGCAATGAGTGAATTTTGCCACTTGACTACAGATTCTTACAAACAAACTCTGTAGTTATTTATTGCTAGAACAGTGTTCTATAAATATCTGTTGAGTAAATTAATATATTTCACAGGGAATAAAACTATAAAATAAGGAGAGATGTTCAAATTACTATCTGAGAGAGACTAGTAAGTTCACATCTCTGGAAGTGCTCCAGTACATTTTAAATGATCATTTATTAGAACTTGAAGAAGAAATTCTTAAACTGGACACGAGAGACAAAGAGATGATTTCTGTGTCTATTTAAATAGTTTAACATTCCTTTATGAAAGGGACATTTCCTTTTCTTCAGATAATATGGTCAGTTGACATAGAAAAGCAAGAATGTATTTTTCATTTAATAATTAACATATTAAAGATGGCAGTACTTCTATGTCTTAAAAATTTATGAACTTGTCAACACAACATACATTTAAGTCAGAAAATCTTATCTTTTGATACAGTGGTAAATTACAATATTTTGTTTTTTGTATTTGTAGTAGTAATCATTATAATACCCCTCCAACTGATGGCTATGGGAAACATATAGTTAGAAACTGATCTTTAGATGATATCTTTCTCCAAGGACCTTAACTCTAGGAAATTATAAGCAATCAACTCTATGAAATCTGGAGGTTGCTGAGTCTAAAAGAAGAGATTAAAAAATCAAAGAAATAAAACCCACCCAAATGTTAAAGTAATTTTTTTTACTAATGTCAATTAACAAAATAAGTTGTATTCAAAATTTTTTTCTGCAATATATTAGTTTTTTTTCCTGTTTGAATTTTCAACATGCAATAATAATACAAAGCAAGTACATTTTTTATAGTGGAGATCAGTGAAATATGACTGGTATCACACTATTTGCAAATATATTTCACATATCTGCTCTCGATCCATGCAAATATCGTATTTTGGTAGGAAGCATGGTTTGGTCCATAGTTTATAACAATCTGTGTGTGTAACTGTGAGATTCTACTGCAAATTCTTCCAAAGAATTGGTGTTGACAAATTAAGGTAACAAAATTACTTCATGTGAATCAATTCTAAGGGTAATAGAAAAAAGAAATGAAGAAAATATTAGAGGAGAGAAGTCATCTATCTGTATAAATTAACACATGACAGGCAGATTTCTAACCCAAATGATGATGATAAATAGCTTATCTAACATTTTTGAATGCCATCTGTAAGCTTATGCAAAGCTTATACAAAGAATTTGTTTTTTATTCTGTATTGTTATGTTTTTACTTTAACACTACTCAAAAAAAAATGGTAGAACCCATATGTAATTTTAAAAAGTATAACTACTAGATAGGATAAGGAAGGATAACTATGCCCCATATGTCTCTTAAAACTTTCTGGTTTCCTATTTTTAACTATCAGACTTATTCACTAGAGACTCCATAAGGAGAAATCGTATTATCTCTGCAATCTATATAGCACAAAAGTTTATTAAAAAGTTAAAATTTACTAGAAACTGTCAAAAAAAATTGGGCTGCCATTTTATTTCAAGATGGCAGGTTGTAACTTGTGATAGACAAACTTTTAAAACTCTTTTGACCCTGGTGTTTTCTTTTATTCTTGCTGTGTCATCTGACTTTTTAGATAATCATTATTGAACTTTAATGTAAACTCCAAAAACTAAATGATTGTGGTGAGAAATAAGGACAATGAAAAATATTTGTTAACCAGCTGTTATATGCTTGGCAGTTAATCATACAAGTAAAACAAAAGAAGTAAAAACCTCAATTTTATTTGATAAATATTTACTGGCTTAACAGTTTTCTCATCTTAATTTGGATTCCCAATCAGAAAGAAGTGTGCTAGCTAATGAGTTGATACAAATTTCTGGTCTACTTTGCAATTATAGTTTTCAAAATGAATTAATGCATAATTCTTCTGGATAATTAACCAATCATTTATTTTAACATTTTATTTGCATGAAACTATTCATCAGAATCTACTCTTACTTGATAAACTGAAAATGTGTTTCAAGTTTCTAAAACTGATACTTGTGTCATTGAAAAGAACAGACAGTTAAGAAATAAAAACCCAAAGACAATAAATATAGAATATAGTACAGTGACATATTCTGAAATTCTATTCCTTAATCTCTATCTTTAAAATGATTTGCTGTGCAAAAGATCATATATTATACCAGGAATTGATGATAATTTAGACATGAACTCTGAAATCAATAGTTTCCTTGGTGGATAATTTACAGAGGAGTGTACAATTTAAAAGAGAAAACATATGTAGAGATGTAAATATTATGAACCCTTGTGCCTTCTGATTGTATATCTTTTTTAGTTTTCTCTCTAGCCATTGCCACTGCACCTCTATTATAAAAACATGCACACTTCCTGTCAAGATTATGAATTAACAGAGAAATACCCGAAACCCATACTGAAAATTGTAACAGTGGTAGCTAAAACATATGCCAAAGAATTTTTAAAAAAATACATTACCATGGTCAAAAATAAAATAAGATACATTTGTTTACATAAGACACAGAACAGTGAGAAACAGCAGAAGCCACAGATCTGCTAAACTTCAGATTAGAAAAAGAATGCAGAAACATCTCATAAATGGTGAGGAGGAGAACCAGGCTCACTGGGAAGAGCTGGAGCTGGTGTATGTTCTTTCTGTCTATGGAAGGACACTAACTACTTACAATTATTGCTTAGGTCTCTATGTAGCTTTAAGCCACTGCTCCAGTAACAGGAAGAGTGGGGAAAGCCACATGATGAGGACCATTCATCATCATGCCAAGTATAGTCGAAAAAACTAGATCAATAATATCTTCATAGAATGAGAGCCCTGTATTACCAATATAAAGTCAGATTTTGAAATGGAAAACCATACTTATATGGTGGAGGGAAACATTCTTCTAGATACGAAGGGGATGTCATAATATTGTGAGGTTGGAGGGAAATAGTTAATAAAAAAGAGGAAGGAAAGAAGAATGAGAAGAAACTCTCAAGATGAGCTTGCAATCTAAATTTCATAATATACTAAGAAAACTAAAAGAACAAAAGCCAACTAATTCAATAGGGGAGTTGATTCAGTCCAACGAATTAACTCCAATGCATTAATTCCAATGAACCATCTGAAAAGGACATAAAATAAGTATGATAATGAATCCAAAGATATGAAAGTAGAAATAATAGCCAAAAAAAAAAAAAAAGAGAATCACAGTTTATAAAGCAATTAAAAGTAGACATAAATCAAGACCAGAGAAAAATGAAAAGAAGCAAATAGGACATGATATACACAGACATATCTATTTATGTCTATCTTATCTATATGTCAATAGATATAAATTCATCATTAATATGATAGAAGAGACACAGGTTAGATTGGTCACAGCTGCAAACAGAATTAATTATAAAGAGTGATTAGAAAATTAAAATATGAAAACAAATTTGAGAAATGAAGAGGAGATTGAAGTGCCCCAACAGATGTCTCATAAAAGTTCCAGAAGCAGAAAAGAGAACACAGAACACAGAGGTGCTACTCAAGAAGATAATGCCTGAGAGTTATCAAGAATTGGAAGAAAATTTAAATCCTGAAAGAGAAAATACACATCCAGTATTAAAGAAAAAAAAGTAAAAATACATCTAAACTCAGAAATTTCACATTGAAAATAATTGATTACAAAAAAAAAGTTATTCAGGAGGTAAAAAAGATAATCTAAATAAGTCATTTATGCAATAGATTTTTTCTTAGTAAAAATTTATTATAGAAAAATAATGGATTAATATTTCCAAATTGATGAAGGAAAATAACAGTCAATTTAATATTCTAAATCCTAGCTAAACTATCACCCATTTAAAAAAATGGCAACATTTTCAGGTATAATTTACCACTTACAGATTCCAGAAAAAGAACTACTGAGGTACCCTGAATCTAAAAATTTAACTCAGAGGCAATGCAAGCTAAAAATTTGTCAAAAGAAGCTGGAAAATAGGAACTTAATAATAATAATAATAATAATAATAAATATACTTAATAGATAATGAGTTAAAGACAGATAAGATTCACATCTTTTAAGAGGGGGACTGATGTACTGAATGTCCTTAAATCCAACAAATTATGAAGGTAAATATGTTTGATAAAATGCTAAATATAGTAGATAAAATAAATAATATCCAAATCAGTTAAGAAAAAAAAATCCAAGAGTAGTCTATAAAGACATCTAAGGAAAAAATGATAATAAAGATAAAACATATTAGGAGATAAAAGAAATGAGTCTAAATATACCAGTAATCACAAGGTAAAACAGATTTTAAGTTATTAATTAAAATAAACAAATTATCAGAACTTTTTTTTTATATCTTAACAACATAATGATTGCTAAAGATATAACCTAAACAAATATGTAATTAATATGAAAATGTAAAAGTTACAAATACATTCACCAGACAAATGCTAACCAATATAAAGCTCATGGTAATATTAAAATCAATCAAAATTGAATTTAAGGTGAGAATTATAAAATTGTATACAGTCAACAATACCATCAAAAATGTATAAAAACGTAGAAATAACAGGAAAAAATTGGTCATTTTATTCAACTTAAGAAATGAAAGCAATACTTTTGCCACTTATTCAAGGGCATTTAAATGATAACAAAAGACTATTTTAAGTCATTTTACAATAAAAATGCAAATTTAGGTGGAATATGCAAACTTATCAAAAAATAAATCTAAAAAACTGACACATGAAAAAAATATAAAATCCAAATAACCCTATATCTATAAAGACATTAAATTCATAACTAAAGTTTCCAAATGAAGTATACTGGTCATCAGGGTCCAATCAGGAGACAGAAATCCTACTAGCAATATGAACACAGAAAATTAAATATAAAGCAGTATTAACTGGCAAAAGGAGATAATGCTATTAAGAAGGGATAAAAGAGGATTCTAAATTATAAAGCATAATGAATGTAGGGAGCAGCTACTACTTCAAGGACAGAGGAAGAACATCAAGGGAAGAACATACTTGGAAGTAGGGCTCCCACAAGGTTGAAATTCATCTCTTTGGAGAAAGTATGACTGTAGCTCACAGGATGATGAAGTGCGCTAAGGCGCTACAAACAAGAGGTCCTCTGCTATTAGCCACTTCCTGGGGTGCACAGGAATTCACCCACTGGGGTGCCAGAAGTTTGGAGTTGATCCACAAGAAGCTACATCTTTGCAGTGCAGTAAAAACTCAGTGGAACGTGAGTATCACCAGGTTTCCTGCATGTGGCAGGCAGCTCGGGCACTAACGGAGGAAACCCACCCCGAAACCAGGGTAAAAATTCCCTTCCACTACTATGCCTTATAGTATCCTTGAGCATACTCTGTTGGCAAAGTCTGACATTGGTCCAGCTGCCAAAGAAGAAATGGCTTCCAGGTCCAGCTCCACATCACAAAGCAGGGCCGGGAATAGTTCATGTGAAGATGAGAAGCAGTACACTGAAAGGTAATTGGCACAAAACTCTCAGTCCAGATAGTGAATTCTATCAAGACCACTGAACATATCAGAAAAACATATACCTAGGAATAAATTTAACAAATAATTCAAAAGACCAGAAGCACAAAATCACCAAGGCAATGCAATAAGGAAACAAAAAGTCATTCCAACAAATGCACTGGAACAATATTCAAATGGCCAAAAAAATGACAATAATACTCCATAAACACAGACAAAAAAATCTAAATGGAAAAATATTGAGACTTGATAATACCCCCGTAAACATACACAAAATTATTGGAGATAAATTGTAGACTTAAAGTCTTTGGAATTTTTCAGAATATCTTTGGGAACTTGGTCTCATCAAAAATTTCTTATTCAGAAGTCAAAAATTACTAATCTCAAAAATAAAAAAATAAATTGTACTACTTAAAAAGTCTACTTATTTGAAGCGTCTTAGAAAAATAAAATCAAAACAGAGAAATATTCAAAATACATATATCTGACAAAGAACTCACATTCAGAATATATAGATAATTATCACAATTATAAAGACAAACAATGCAACTAAAAACAGGCCAAAGACTTACACCCAAAAGAGCATGTACAGCTGGTTAAAATGTGTATGAGAAATTGCTAAACATCATTAATCATCAAGAAAATTAATATTACAATAAGATATAACTACACACACGAAGTAGATCAAATTATGAAGGGTAAATGTGAAATATTAGAGAGGATCAATGACAATTTTAAAATTTTCACTTATCAGTATTTAAAGTAAAATGTATACAAATCTTTTGGAAAATGTTAGTTCCTAATAAAATTAGACTTATTCAGCAATTTCACATCAAAACACTTAGGAAATAAAAGCATATATTTACAAAAAAGAGAGAGAAACTTATGCAAACATGCCTATTGTTGCTTTATTCATAATGCTAAAATTTTGGGCACATTAATTTATACTACTCAGCAGTAAAATAATAGCATATAAACATCAACATTGATAAATCCTAAAAAATAAAAGTGATCTCAGAAAGGAGCCAGACACAAAGTATACATGGATTATGTGAATTTCAGAATTAACGAATGTTAATTTATAGTGATTGGCATCAGAATAGTGAATGCTTCTGCCCTGGGGGTAGGGGCATTAAGTGGAAATTTCTTTGAGAGAACTTTCTAAGATATGGGAATGTTCTACTTAGAATATATTTTTTAAAAAAGTATTTTATTTATCTATTTGACGGAGAGAAAGAGAGCAAGAGAGGGAACACAAGCAGGGAGAGTAGGAGAGGGAGAAGCAGGCTTCTGCTGAGCAGGGAGCCTGATGCAGGGCTGGATCCCAGGACCCTGGGATCATGACCTGAGCTGAAGGCAGACACTTAAGGACTGAGACATCCGGGCACCCTCGAATATATTTTGTCAACATTCCTCAAACTATACACTGAAGATCCATGTATCTTACCTCAAAAAGGAGAGAAAATGTTATGAATGCATTCTATGTTCTCATAAAGAAGACTTGACCAGCATGAATATTAACCTCTTTCTAAATAGTCATACATTATTATGAAGACTAGAAAGCTAAGAACTATTTACCTCAGTACTATTTTTTTTTAAGATTTTAATTAATTAATTTATTTGCAATAGAGAAAGAGATCAAAAGTAAGCAGAGAAAGAGGGGGAAACAGGCTCCCTGCTAAGCAGAGAGCCCAACGTGGGGCTCGATCTGATGACCTGAGCCTAAGGAAGAGGCTTAACCCACCGAGCCACCCAGGTGCCCCTACCTCAGTATTATTTACCTCAGAACAGTTTAGCTCAAAATTATTTACCTCAGAACTATTTAGCTCAAAATTACTAGAAGCTTAAGACCCACAAGCAGCCAAACCTGCATAAAATATCTAAGTTAACAACATGTGAAGTCAACTATTCAGAAAAGGATTGGCTATGTAGCAAACATCTTGGTACAAAGCATCCAGTATTTCTGATAGAGCCATGACTAAGTTTTGGGAGATGAGTGACACAGTCTAACCCAAGGTTAAAAAACAAACAAATAACCAAACAAAAACATTAATGAGACATTTTCCCTGATTGTTTTACTTCTGGTTGTGTATATCCAAGTGAAGTTGCCTGTTCATTCTGGGTATCTCATACACAATCTAATATCTCTGATAATTTCTGTTTTCAGTTTTCCGTTGTCTGTGACTAAGATAATTCACTGGTACAATAGTGAAGGAATATAAATATTCACAAATTTTTAAAAGAAAAACTTGCGATATCAGATATGGAGACTTATAGTATAAAACAGGGTACTATTATTGTCTCAAGGAGCAATGAAAAATGTATCTTAGGAAAAATCTGCAATTACATGGATAATGTCCAAATGTGTAGGGATTGCAAGAACAACAACAAAGAAAATTTTATTTTATTATTTTTTTAAAGATTTTCATTTATTTATTTGTCTCAGAGAGAGAGAGAAGTAGCACAAGAAGGAGGAGGGGCAGGCAGAGGGAGAAGCGGGCTCCCCACTGAACAAGGGGCCCCATGTGGGGCTGCGTCCCAGGACCCTGGGATCATGACAAGAGCTGAAGGCAGATGCTTAATGACTGAAACACCCAGGTGCCCCAATAAAAGGAATTTTAAATCAATAATTTGGGGTCCATTGGCTTTCCGTGAAACAATAAAGCTGATGTATTTAGGTACTTCAGAGCCATTCGCAAAGAAATACACTACTTTCAAAGGAATGTCAAACTTACAGCTAACGTAGGAGAAAATGTAGGAGAAAGATTTCAGGTTAGGATAAAAAAAAACACACACACACACAAAAAAACCTGAAATAAGACACCCTCCCATTCAAAAGATAACACATATAGAAAAACATGAATAATTTTATAATAATATAAAACGGATAACAACAAAATTACAGTTTTCTCTATGGCAGTATTGTTAAAAAAATTAGAACAATTAGACTGAGAAAAGATAGTTGTGATATTTTAACCCACTTTTTTATTTTTTGAAGATTTTTATTTATTTATGTGACAGAGATCATTTGTAGGCAGAGAGGCCGGCAGAGAGAGAGAGGGGGAAGCAGGCTCCCTGCTGAGCAGAGAGCCCGATGTGGAGCTCGATCCCAGGACCTGGGATCATGACCTGAGCTGAAGGCAGAGGCTTTAACCCACTGAGCCACCCAGGCGCCCCGAGAGTTGTGATATTTTGACCAAAAATTGGTATACACAATGTCTAAAGAATTCCAAAAATAAAGAATTAAGATGAAATGATCCTGTACAAGTGGACTAACAGACTGAAAAGTTTATGCAAAGAAGATATTGGAACTGCTAGTAGGTACATAGAATGAGGTTCAACCTCATGCATATTTAAAAAGACAGAAAATTTTAAAAGATTAAATTTTAACATCAACTTACCCAGAGTTGACAACACAGACAAATTGGAACTTAGTGCTTGGTGGGTATCTACACTGGCACAAACTTTTTTTTTTTTTTTTGGAATCTTCTTTTTTTTTTTTTTTTTCCAATTTATTTATTTTCAGAAAAACAGTATTCATTATTTTTTCACCACACCCAGTGCTCCATGCAAGCCGCTGGCACAAACTTTTAAACTCATTAGTGATATTTCTTCTTTTTCCATCTCAACTTCCTTGCTTTGAAGTCTGCTCTGTCTGAAATCACTGTATATTTAATCTAGCTGTGTCTTTATATTTAAAGTGGGTTTCTTATAGACAACATATAGTTAGTTTTGTTTTTTGATCTACTCTAATGGTCTCTGTCTTTTAATTGGTGCATTTAGATCATTGATATCCAAAGTGATCATTGATATAGTTGGATTAATATCTACCATGCTTGTTACTGTTTTATTTTTGCTCTTGGTCTTAGTTTCTATTTTTGTTTTTTACACTTCCTCTGCTTTTTGTGTTTTTTTTTTTTTTTTTTTTTTTTTAAGTAAGCATTTTATGACTCCATTTTCTCTCCTGTCTTAGGGTATCATTTATACTCTTTGCATTTTTTTAGTGGTTGTCCTAGAATTTACAAAATACATTTAAGGTATTATATTAAATAAAACTATACCACTTCATGGTTAGCACAAATATCTTAAAATAACAAAATAATTCTTATCCCTCCTTCCCGTTTCTTGATACATTGCTATCATTCATTACATTTATATATAAAAGCATATATATGTATGTATGTATGCACACAATATGTATGCATAAGTTATATACATAAGCATGCATAGTCAAATACATCATTGCTGTTATTAATTTGAATAAACTGTTATGCTAGATTAATAAGAAAATGAAAAGTTCTTATTTTACCTTCACTTATTTCTTCTTGATGCTATTCATTATTTTACATAGATCTGGGTTTCTGACCTATAATAGAGGTCCTTCTTTCTAAAGAATTTTACATATTTCTCGCAAAGCAGGTCAACTGGCAACAAATTTCCTCAATTTCTGTTTGTTTGACAAAATCATTATTTCTCCTTTGCTGTTGAGGTATAATTTTGCAGAGTACAGAATTCTACATCAGAGTTTTTTGTTTGTTTGTTTGTTTGTTCCCTCAACACTTTAAATACTTCATTCTTTTCTTGTTTGCATGGTTTCTGGGAAGTTAGATGCAATTCTTATCTTTTTTCTTCTCTAGGTAAGGTATTTATTCCTCTGACTTTCTTCAGGAGTTTTTCTTTATTTTTGATTTTCTGCAGTTTGAAAATGATATGCCTGGGTGTAGTTTTAGGTATGTATGTATATATGTATATGTATATGTGTATGTACTGGCGTTTATCCTCCTGAGTCTGTGTTTTAGGGTCTTACATTAATTTGGAGGAAATTCTCAATCATTATTGTTTCAAATTTTTTTTCTGTTCCTTTTTTTCTTCTCCCTCTGGTATTCCCATTGTGTGTATTTTATATGTCTTGTAGTTATGCCATAGTCTTTGGATACTCTTTGTTTGTTTGCTTTTTGTTTTTTGTTTTCTGTTTGTTTTAGTCTTTGTTCTCTCTCTCTCTCTCTTTTTTTTTTAATTTTTGGGAATTCTATCCATATATACTCCTTTAGATCAGGGATTCTTTCCTCAGCAGTATCTAGTATTATTTATTAATAAGCCCATAAAAAAGACATTCTTCATTTCTGTTAAAACATTTTTGATCTCTAGCATTTATTTTTGGTTCTTTATTAGGATTTCCATCTCTCTGCTTCATTGCCCATCTGTTTTGCCTGCTGTCTACTTTATCTATTGAAGCCCTTAGCATATTAATTATAGTTGTTTCAAATTCCAGGTCTGATAATTCCAACATCCTTGTTATGTATGGTTCCGATACTTGTTCTTTTTCCTCAAAGTATGTTTTTTGTCTTTGGTAAACCCTGTATTTATTTATGTATTTATAACCAGACATGAGCTATCAGGCAAAGAAACTGCCATAAATAGGCCTTTTAACAATGTGGTGAGGTGGTGGAGGAGGAAAGTATTCTGTAATCCTTTGTTAGGCCTTTGTCTCCTTTGTCTCTGGCCTGCAAGTCTTACAAGCATTTCTCATTTTTCACCTCACTTAGGTGAGAGACAAGTGGCTAGAGTGAGTTGGAGGTAGGTGATCCCTCCTTCCCCCTGGAAGACTAGAGCCAGCTGGAGTTGGTGATTTTCCTTCCTCAGGTTATCAGAGCCCTTCCTTGGGCTCTGATAATGCGCATTAGGGTTTGGTTAACTAGTTTCCCCTGGAGGTAGACCTTGTAAAGAAAAGCAGAGGGCTCTGGCATATTTCAAATGGTTCCTCGTCCCTGGCCCCCTGTGAGAAGCCCATGGTGAATTTTTTCAGGTATTTACTATAGGAACCTGATCCAGATTCTGGAGATAAATGTTACAGTATAGTAGGGGGTCTCTAAATTACTTGGTTTCCCTGGAATTTTTAATTCTCAAATCTGTTCACACTGAGCCTCCAGCTATTTGTCAAACGAGTTCAGGTTTTCCTACTGCAGTGGGGTCATTCCCAAGGTGGTTTTTGCTCATGAGTCTCTGTTCCAGGTAAGCTATGCCTCCCTGTATTTGTGTATACATCACTCCAGTCTCAGGGGCATTGCTTACCCAATGTCCGCTGTTCTTTTATGAATCCAAGGATTGTAGATATTTCAGTACACCAACCTTTTTTTTTTTTTTTTTTTAAACCTGCTGTTAGGATGGAGTGGTGACTTCCAGGCTCCTTATATATGGAGTTGGAAACCAGATATGAGCAATAGGTAATAAACTGAAAAACACTGCATGTCTCTGATGATCCTGAAATCCAACTATTAGATTTATATTCTAGAGAAAATTTTCCTGATGTGTCCAAGAATGTATGTACAAAGATGTTCATTGTAGCATTTTTTAAAGTTCAAAAAACCTAAAAATGACTTAAAAAATGCCCATCAGTAAGAGAATGGATAGAATATAATTAGCACATATTTTGAATATTTTGTACAAAGAAATTAAAAAATAAAGTAGTTTCACATGCATCAACTTGACTATATATCAAGAAAATGAAATAAGTGCATAAATCAAGCTGCAGAAGGATTTCATGTAGTTTTTAATATGTAAACAATCCCTCTGTGTTTATAGAAATATTTACATATAGACAAAATATGAATACAAGGATTACAAAGTATTACGTTAAAGTATGACTGCCCAACTATCCCTCTCTCCTCATCCTTATGGAGAGATAGAATTAAAATTTTACTAGGAAGAATGGAGTTAAAGATTATTTGTAATATTCTATTTTATTTTTTAAAAATTTTATTTATTTATTTATTTTTCTAAAGATTTATTTATTTATTATTTATTTATTTGACAGAGAGAGAGAGAGATTGAGATCACAAGTAGGCAGAGAGGGAGGCAGAGAGAGGGGGGGAAGCAGGCTCCCCGCTGAGCAGAGAGCCCCCCAATGTGGGGCTCGATCCCAGGACCCTAAGATCATGACCTGAGCTGAAGGCAGATCATGACACTGAGCCACCAGGTGCACATATTTTTTCTTTTTTTTTTTTTTAAAGATTTTATTTATTTATTTGACAGAGAGAGATCACAAGTAGGCAGAGAGGCAAGGCAGGCAGAGAGAGAGAGAAGCAGGCTCCCCGCCAAGGAGAGAGCCCTATGCGGGACTCGATCCCAGGACCCTGAGATCATGACCTGAGCCGAAGACAGCAGCCCAACCCACTGAGCCACCCAGGTGCTCCCTATTTTTTCTTTTTTAAGAAAGAAAAAATATGTTGACTAATGTTCAGTTAGTCAACATATAGTACATCATTAGTTTTTGATGTACTGTTCAACGATTCATTAGTTGCTTATAATAGGCAGCGCTCATCACATCACATGCCCTCCTTAATACCCCTTACCTGGTTAGCCCATCCTTCCACCCACCTCCCTTCTGTGACCTTCAGTTTGTTTTCCAGAGTCCAGAATCTCTCCTGGTTTGTCTCTCTCCCTGATTTCTTCCCGTTCAGTTTCCTTCCCTTCTCCTGTGATCCTCTGCACTACTCCTTATGTTCCAAGTAGAGTGAAACTATATAATAATTGTCTTTCTCTGCTTGACATATTTCACTTAGCATAATACTCTCCAGTTCCATCCATGTTGATACAGATGGTAGGTATTCATCCTTGTAATATTTTAAAGAAAAATTATATAAAGTTAGAATTGAGATAATCACTTTTAATTATGACAGATACATAAGCTTTCAAAGTGTTTTGTACCATACTTTTCTGTTTAATATAAATACATTTATTTATAAATTTATAAATATAAATACATTTATTTATAAATTTATTAATTTATAAATTATAAATTAATAAATTAATAAATAAATGTATTTATATTTATATACATTTATAAATATAAATGTATTTATAAATACATTTATTTAAAAACATTTTCTCAGTTAACATATTCTAATTGTACAAAATTTAAAATGTGATAGCCACTGTACTTGACTCTTTGCAGGTCTACATAAAGTTTGGTTGAAATGAATGATATGGAAATTATATGATATGTACAGTAATGTGTTCTGCATTTTTTTTCTCACTTACTAGCCTGTTATGAGAAATAGTGAAGAGTGGATATCTGGAGTTAGATTACTTTTGCTCAAACACCATATTCATGGGTGAACAATTAATTTAACTTCTTTGTGCCTTGGTTTCCTCAAACGTAAAATGAAGCGGGGCACCTGGGTGGCTCAGTGGGTTAAGCCTCTGACTTTGGCTCAGGTCATGACCTCAGGGTCATGGGACCAAGCCCCGCATTGAGCTCTCTGCTCAGCGGGGAGCCTGCTTCCACCCTCCCCTCTCTGCCTGCCTCTGCCTACTCCTGACCTCTGTCTGTCATATAAATAAATAAAATCTTTAAAAAAAAAGTAAAATGAAGAAACCCCAAAATGAGGTTGTATAAAGATTAAATGAAGTAATAATACATGTAAAATATTTGGCACAATAGCTGGCACATAGGAAGTTATAATACCTGTTAGACTTTGTTATTATTCCTCAGGTAATTTAAAACTTTTTGAATATATAAGATGAACAGGTATATAACATTTTAATTTCATACTGTTTTACAAGACTTTATCTTATACCACGAACTTTCCAATTCTTAATTAATAGATTTAATATTTATTTCATTTAGCTATGTTTATATCATGTTCCTTTTATTTATTTATTTTTATTTTATTTTAAAGATTTTATTTATTTGACAGACAGAGATTACAAGTAGGCAGAGAAGCAGGCAGAGAGAGAGGAGGAAGCAGGCTCCCAGCTGAGCAGGAAGTCCCCATGTGGGGCTTGATCCCAGGACCCTGGGATCATGACCTGAGTCAAAGGCAGAGACTTTAACCCACTGAGCCACCCAGGTGCCCCATATCATGTTCTTTTTAAAATAGGGTTTATAGGTGATAGTAATTATTGAACCTTTATATATTTAAGGATCTTTTTCTATTGTGCACAAAGAGAATAAGTTATTGGATCAAAACTTTTTTCCTCAAATTCCTGAAAATATGTGGTCATTTTCTTTTAGTATTTATGAGAAATTCAATGAAAACTTAGACAAGTCTAATTTTGTCCTATTACACTAATTTTTGGTGTTAAATATAAGATCTGCTTATGGTATATAAGAGATGCATATTTTGTATCTGAGTGTGCTAAACTGTTAGTTAGTGGGACATGATGAAGCCTTTATACCAGTCTTTTCCTTTCTCTTTCTTTCTTTTAACTTTTTAAAATTTTAATTCAATTATTTGGATATGTTTTTGTTCTTTTTTTTTTTCTTAATTGGATTTTTTTTTTTTTCCTCCCCTGCAGGATTCCTAACATGTATAACACTCATTACTTCCTTTATGGTTATCTTACTGGCAACTAAAAGCTCCATGAAAACAGATAATCTCTTTCTCATTAGCAACATTAAAGCTAAGCAATATTTTTGGAAATGAAGTAGGAACTAAGACCCTCTCAGTCTGTGTGTGTACATGTGTGCTGTTTCTAGCCTAGAAGGGTTGTCATCTAAGTTGTCATCATAATTCTTTTCCTTTGTTCTACAGCATGTTTGATAGTCTCTGCTAAGGACTGAATATTTGTGTCTTTCCTCTCACTGGATTTATATTTTGAGGTCCTAATGCTGTTAGTGAGTGGGAACTTTAGGACATAATTAGATCATGAGGGTGGACCTTTCTGAATAGGATTAGTGCCCTTATTGGCAGAGTTACTAACTGGAAAGATGATTTCTTTCTCTCCAATATGTGAGGATACAGCAAGTTGTCCCTCTGCAAACCAGGAAGGATGTTTTTACTAAGAAGCTAAGCTGCTGGCACCTCTATCTTAGAATTCTCAGCCTCCAGAATAGTCAGAAATAAATGTCTGTTGTGTAAGCCACCCCTGTCTAGGGTATTTTTGTTAGGACAGCCTGAACAGACGAAAACAGGCTCCATTTCAACATTTTATTCATGCTATATTAATGTGCATAGTGATGCATTCTTACAACATTGTGAATTATTTCACTTTATTTCATTAGGCTTAATGAAAAAAATAATCATTCACATATGTTATATAATTAGATCATATATTGTTTGGAATAAATTCATGTCAATGAATGGTTTTTCAGTGATCTGCTCTACAAATTAAAACATAACTTATTCTTAGCAAACAAAATGAAACTATCCAGACATGTATTTATCTTCAGCTCAGTTACAACCCAGTACTAATGGACATTGCTGTCACAACTTCCTTTGCTTGTTCAGTCATGGTTTCTTTTAGCTCTTTGAACGTACTTTTAGTGGCTTACAGGGCTTTGTATTTTAAATGTGGTATCTGTTTGCTTCCACAGGCCGTTTCTAGTGCCTGCTTTTTTTCTGGTGTATGGGACATGCTTTCTCGTTTCTTTGTATGTCTTACAATTGTTTTGTTGTTGGAAAATGGGCATTTTAGATGATATGGTCGATCCTCATTATTCACAGATTCAGTATTTGTGAATTTATCTTTTCACCAGAATTTATTGTAACCTAAAATCAATATTCACTGTGCTTTTGTGATCACTCATGGATATACACAGAACAGTGAAAAATTTGAGTCACCCAATGTGCGTGTTCCCAAATGAGGTTGAGCAAGGTGATTGATGCTCTTCCTTCACTGTTTCCACTCTCATATTATAAACAAGTGTCCTTCTCAGAATCTATTTAGGGCTGTTATTGTGCTTTGTGCTGGTGATTTTTTGCTCTTAAAATGGCTGCAAGCGTAGTGCTGAAGGAGGCTGTGATGCATTTTATGGAGAAAATACATGTGTTAGATAAGCTCTGGTCAGGCATGTTGGTTGTGAGTTCAATGTTTATGAATCAACAATAGATATTAAATATATATACATATATATAAAAAATAAAGGGTCTTTAAACAGAAACACATGTATGATAAGTTTGTGAATTGATGCATTGACAAAAATGTTGTGACAAGAGCCTGAAAGAGCAGGAATTTAGCCCTGTATTTCCCCTATGAGCAAAAGGTTCCATATTCACCAGTACAGTGTTTGCAGAGACTTTGTGAAATAGAACTACCATGAATGATGAGCATCAACGGATACTGCAGCAACCTTGTGTTCTGACCTCCACTCTACCCTACCTCACTGGGCTGGTTTTGTCTCAGAGCTCCCTCCGCCTGATCATACCCAACAGTTAAACCCAAGATTTGCTGGTTGATTGTTCTATTATTTTCAACAATGCCTTTAGGCACAAATTGATTCAGAGACTGATCCAGGTTTTGAAGGGAGAGTTTCTGAGGTCAGTGGTTCCGATTTATCTGACCCCAAGAAGGCTCTTCTCATCCATCTCTTTTTTTCTTTCTTTCCACAGACTCCCGGGCCTACAGCTGATCAATCTCCTTTGGTTGCTATTCACTACAACTTTCACTGTTTGTAAGAGTGTCCTTAGGGTTGATCTTTTCCATGTACTATTGCAAATTAAGTCCACTTTCTTTGGGGAAGGATTGGGGTTCTCTTCTACAGTTTGCTTTTCCTCCTGGAGCAAAATTTCTGACCCATTGCCCTGATGCTGGTAATGAGAACCATGGTATACTTTTCTCTGAGTGACATCCCACTTCAGGAGCACTTGGTAGATGGGTGGGGCCGCAGCGCCAGGTCTCTGTTTGCCTCTCCCAGGCTGTCACCCTTATCCCACTAGTCAGGGCAAGGGCTTTTAGGACTCCACTGTTCTCGGCAGTGCTGTTGTCAAAGTAGTGCTTAACTACAAGTAAGGGCTGTGTGGATGAAGGGAGGCCTAACCCTCAGCTATAGTGGCACAGAACTTAGCTTCATTAACAGGTAGCTGTGGGAAGGTGAGAATTGCTGATGCCCCGCCTATCTTAGGAGGTTTGTCCTCTGACTGGGAGCAGGGAGGAGAGAGAGCCCTGTGTTCTTGGCTATACCAACTGGAGTTTCTGTTTTATTGAGCTGGGAGGCTGGAGAGTGTAGGATTTGTTCGAAACAATGCAGACTTTTGTAGTTCTTACAAAGACTTAGAAGATTTTCTTAAATATTTTTCATTTGTTATATTCCATTAGGACTTACTTTAAAATATTTTAAAAAACACATTGGAAATGCATCTTAAGAAAATATAGAAATATTATGTAGTTTAATATCAGAACCAAATTAGCAATAAAAAACTATGTTAAGATTGCTGATAAAATTTTAAAGTCTCATTGTCTCTTTGGATTACAAAGTCTAAGCTGACTTACATTTTAGAGAAACATTTAAAATAACCATAATGTCAAATGTGTTGACTATTTGAAAATATTAAATTTAATATTTAAAAATATTAAATATTATAACACAAAGCTAAAAATCTTAAAACGATCAGAAGATATGCTATTTGCACTTTAAATAACAGGTAAGCATCTCCCAAATTGGCATTTTAATATATAATAAGCAACTTTTAATTTTAATATAATAAATTGCCTAAGGCTTCTTATCTGATGATAAGACAGCAAATTTGTATCATAAATTATTGATATATTTTTTATTGATAGTCTTCAAAATATTAATGGCTTTTTCTCTTTGCTTCCCTTGTTTGGTGTTTAAATTAATGTTAAAGCATTACATGTCTTTATTTTTCAAATATCCAGAAAATATATTTATTCTTTTAATAAAAATCTAATAAATATTATTTTAAAATGATAGATTTTATCACTTTATATTTGGTAACTATTTCCAACAAATCAATTAATATTTTCAAATATTATCTACAGCTATAACAACAAAATATTACAGTGATAACATAAGCCAACTATAACAAATTTTATAGTTGGACTTTTGAATTATAATGTTTTATTAAATAAAATGAGCAAGTGATGTCCATTTTCCAACTGCTAAATTTTTTATTTTCTGCCATCCTCTTTTATGATGCACTTTTAGCTTTCCTTTTCATTTAGTTGTACTTTCTTCAAATTATTTTGACCAAAAAAGTAAGTCTATCAACTTCAGTTGACTCAACCAGTTTAACAAAATTTGAATTAGAACAGCATCCTGGTATATAATGACTACAGCAACTGATTTGCAACTAACCAACAGTTGAATAATATTGATTACAATCATGATTGCTGTAGGAGGTCTTGGAGGGAAAACTGAACATGAAGAGATCTTTATACCTCTTTACCTAGCCCATGTCAAAAATTATTATTTTTTTTGCTCCCTTTTTTCCTTCCCCTTTGTGAGTTTCCAAAGTTACTTTCTAATTAGTGAGCTGATTCCAGGTTCTTTAATGGTTTAGTATTAAGTATTGAGAAATCCATATATCTTTCCCTATAAGGTTCTACTTTACTTAATCTTCTAATATTTCTGTAAGATAAAATTAAAAATTTTTGGACCCAGATCCACTCCAAAGACCTTCTAAAATTATGGGTTTTGTTATTTGTTTTTCTCTATAACTCTGACAGATCACTTAATTTTTTTCTTCATAATGTTTCAATTCTTCTTTGTCCTTTGTCAAAAGTGCCAAGGATCCTTTGGTCATAAAGTTAAGTATTTCTCTCATCTTCTTAGCCAATTTGTCATCTTCCTATATCCTAACTTCCTTAGATTAAGGATAGATAACATGGTTTTAATATGGTGTACAATGTGTGTTTTGTCCTCAAAAGCCACGTTTCCTTCATTATTTTAGATAATGGGATGACTATGTTGTTACAGCAAAGACCACTGGCATCAAAGACACCAAGAGATAGAATATGAATTCATGCAGTGATGCAAATCCATCTCCTTCCTGCAAACCTAACTAAATTGAACGTCCTACTAATGAAGATCTGATCATATTCTATGTAAGTACTTAACAATTTATTAAAAATTAACTAATGGAAAAAGTACACATATCCTCATTTGATATTACTTGAAACTTTAAGAAATCTTGATTGATGTGTCTAGTGTAGTTTTTAGTAACAAGGATTTGGAGTTACACAACCTGGACTTCAAATCCCATCTGTAGCACTTAGTGGGTGACTTTGGAAAGGTATTAAGCTTCTCTTAAGTTTCAAGTTTCCCAGCGGTAAAATGGGAATAATAATATCTGCTAGATTAAAATAGATGTGCAGAGAGACAGAAAGTAGGAGACAGCGCTCTATTCACTCCTGATCCTCCTGTATCACTCCTGACCCTGCTTTCTTTCTGGAAGACCAGCTGCATACTTCCCTCTTGATTTTTAGAAATGCCCTAACAAGAACAAGAATAGCTCAAGAACTTATTATAAACAGTCATATAGCACTAAACATCTAAGCTCTGTTTTGTATCTTTTGAAAAGCAAGGTCATTTAATGGTCACAATAACTTTATGAGATAGGTGATACTATTATTTCCGTTTTACACATGAAGAAGTTGGCACACAGAGTGTTTGTTAACTTGTCTGAAGTCATATGGAAAGTAAATGGCAGAGTTGAAACTCTGAACAACCGTTAGTAATCCTTTCCATACTGTTACCCTTTCAGTATACATCACTTGCTCTTGATCCTGATTGTCTTTGGTTTTTGACTCTTGCAACCCAAATTCTCCTAATGTGTACTTCACACACAGTATTTTAAATGCCTTCGAAAATTAACGAAGTAGTCATAGCAGCAGCAATCCTTCTAGCGCTGATGATTATTATTAATTTTAGTTTATTTTTACTTTTTAGCATTAGAATTGAGTTATTTACTCTATAGTATGGTGATATGTGTCAACATGTAAGATACTCTGAATTGCTTATAAGCAAGTTTTTGTTATGCAAATTTACAATGGAATTGGGTGATAAACCAACTGCTGTATAACAATGAAAAGGTTAAAAAAGGGACATAAAATAACTCAAAAAGCTGAATTAAGATATATGCACATGTGCAAAGTAACTGAATAGTTTATGAAAAACTGTCAACATGTAGCCAGTATAAGAACTGAATCAACTAAGTTTTAAGTTTAAAACTGTTTTCAAGTAATTTTGCTTTATTTCTTCTTTACATTTTCCTTAAACTAATGCAGAAAATCTTATACTTAGGGAGAAATGTACTATAAATTATTGCCCTAAATGTGACAACACATTTGCAAGTTATTAATGTGTTTATTAGAGAACCATTCTGTATTTCCTTTGAAAATCTCATAGTGCTTTTTTCTTGTTAAGAAAATCTTCAACCTTTTGCCGCAAGCATTGTTTTTTCTGGGTGATATAATCCCAAAGAGCATTGGTGATGAACAATTTTAATAGAGAGAATAAAAATACCTCTTATAAAGGATATACTCCAACAGAAATAATTCCTTTTCTAACAGACAATATTTTTTCTCAGCCTCCTTGGTTTTATCTTCAAGATCAAGGCTGTAAATCTCACTTTGCCTTTCATCCTCTCCATTTATGGTTGTGTACAGTTTTTGGTCAATTCAGTCAGAGTGCCAGATAGATTACCAGCTAAAAGCTGTGAAAGATTAACACACACACAAGCACATACACACACTAAAACAGTATAAAATTAGAGATGTCTAGAAGATAAGAATTTTGAATCACTTGTTCCCTTTGTTTTATTCTCTCTCCTTCTTTCAAATATTGGATTATTAAAATCTCTGGGGGTGTGAAGGTGGTTTATTTACAGGTATATCAAAATACAAAACAATTATTATATGATGTAATTATATGATCAGGCCAAAGTCACTACTTTTTATGAAGCTGAGGAAGAATGAATAGATTTGTGAATTGAAGTAAATTTGCATTCATGGACAATATTAAGGACATTCCTTAACAAAAAATTGGTGAGGCTTTCCTCACTCTATTTTTACTATTCTATTTTCCCCTTGCCAGCTTGTTTCAATTTTTACTGTAATTCTTATCTATCTCTCATCTATTTTTCCTTTAACAGTACCCTCTCCATCTGATAGAATATTCAAGAGAAATTTACAATCTTTAAAGAATTCTTATAAAATTAAAATGGACTGAACAATTTGAAGAATTTTAGGCTCTCTTAAAAGACCTAAATAGCTTTCAAATAACTTGACATTCTTTACAGAGATACAATATTTTACCATGATTTCAAAATTTATAAATTTGCCTATATTTGTCCTACATCTGAGACTTTAGTAAAAACCAGAAGTTTTTTTTGTTTTTGTTTTTGTTTTTTAGATTTTGTTTATTTGACAGAGAGAGACACAGTGAGAGAGGAAATAAATGCAGGGAAAGTAGGAGAGGGAGAAGCAGGCTTCCTGCCCAGCAGAGAGCCCAATGCGGGGCTTGATCCTAGGACCTTGGGATCATGACCTGGGCCAAAGCCAGACACTTAACCACTCAGCTACCTAGGTACCCCAAAAAACCAGGGTTTTGAGCTTATGAGAGTCAAGCCTTTGAACAGCTGTGTAAATGAAACAAGTGGCTGAATAGATACCTATAAACCATCTCACTTTTTCAAGTATTACCAGAGACAGCAGTCATAAGCTGAAGGTATTAGCAAGATAAATTAAATAAATCAATTAAAGAAAAATTTCTGCTAGAACAAGGATCTAGATTTGGCCGGAGACATTTATCTGATAAAGTGGCAATGATATCAAATTTTATAATATTTGAGGGCTTGGGAGGTGAACCAAACCTTGTGACTTATATAATTGAGTCACATTAACCTAATCCAAAAAACAAACCATAGAGTAGCCATGTAATTCAGTTATTCTCTGTATCTCTTCCTTATTGTGAAAACTAAAGATACCGTGAATACTCAGTATTTACTGGTCTGGTTAAGTATCTAGTAACTACACTTTAATTTGTTTTTACATATGCTGCTTTTGACAAATATAAGGAGATAGATCAAATTACATAACTAACTCTGCTGTATCCCTCGAAATGATTTAAGAAAAAAAAAAAGAAAAAGAAAAAGGAAAGCCTAAGGTAGAAAAATTCTGCAAATGGACTCCACTTGAGCCATTACTTGAATAATTTCATTGAGAACGGTTCCAGCTCATGTGGAGACCTGCAGATAAAATATATAGAACTCTGGTTCCTCTGAGCTATGACAGGGGCTTCATTAAGAATGGGGTTCAAAATAAAGGTGAATACAGTCTAAACATGTGAAATTTATACATGCACTTACCTTAACCTAGTGGAAATAAGTAATGAGGGCTGATTATTTGTGTATTTATAGTGAAAACACTGCGGTGGAATTACTCTCAGTGTGTACATTTGATGATATTCTTGTAATAGGTGACTGATTCTAATATGCTGGAAAATACACTATACAAAGGGTACACTTAAAGTAACACCAAGTAAAAATAGAAATTCTAATCCCCGAGTAATGATAATGAAAAATTATTCAAGCAACAATTAAACAGAGAACCTCTTGTTTGGAGAACTGCCTCAGGTCATGTTTAGTTACAGAGGCTGTGGTGGCAAATCAATAGAGAGCAATGCCCCATTTATTCTGCATTGCTGGGTAATGAGGTGTTCGAACAAAGAGAATTTTCCCAGTGAAGTTTACCCTTTCAAAAAAAAAAAAAAAGTTTCTGAAAGCCACTTTTTAGCCTGTGGTCTACCAGCCCTGAAACCTCTAATACTGAGATTGTCATCTGCAAGTTTGAAAGGTCCGCAGCTAACTAACTCCAAAGCAAGTGTTTTTGAAATCTTTCTAAATAGTTATATCTACCTTTTATCCTAAGCAGAGCTATGGCCTCTAGAGAATAAAGAAGTCAAAAGTATTAAAGGCATAACCATTTTCACTTCTCATGTTTAATCTTGATAACACCCATACACAAAGAACACAAAGAAAAGACGTTTCTTTATATTTTCTCTTATTGAGAACTTCCCCTCCCCATACCCCCTCCCACCCCTCCATCCTGGCAAAGAGGACACTGGAGAATCAGCTTCCTAACCCTAGAGCTTGCTTGGAAGTATCTCTAGAGACCATTTCTCTATGTGAACCTAGAAATGCAAAGCTGGAGAGTCCTTCTGGCTTCCTTAGTCTAACCTCATTTTAGGATGAGGAAACTGAACACTAGCAAGAGGAGACTCTTATCCACCCATTAAGGGTCAGTGCCATTACTATATCCTACATTAAGGGTTGGAAAACCATGGCCTGCAGGTCCAATTCAGTCTTTCTTCTGTTTTTGTAAATGAAGTTTTATTGGAACATTGCCATGTCCATTAGTTTACATATTACCAATGGCTGTTTTCATGCTACAAATGTAGAGTTGATTAGTTATAACAGAGAACAAATACAGAGACATCTGGTCCACCAAGCCTAAAATACTTACTGTCAGTCCCTTTTGGAAAACATTTTCTGACTCCTGCATTAAATCAGCCAGTTCACTGTCCAAAACTTTTCCCACTCTTTCCAAAACCACAGCTTTTGTTTGCTGGATTTGCCTCAAAAATAGAGGCACAGAGACCTACAGAACTTATAAAAAGATTCATGTGTTAGTGCTTTGTCTACACATCTGCTTCCATAGGGCAAAAATCTGAAGATCAGACTGCTTTAAACTGCACTACTCTTAAACCACATTGCTTTAAAAATATACTATGTCACATTGTTCCTCTGCAAATTAATGAGGTGGGAAGGATACAGAAAGAATAATCTTCTTACAGGGCATGTTTATTTAGATCATTTAGTCTACTGGAGGAAGAAAATATATGAGTTAGTTGCTCATAAACCTTGCTACATTATTATCACAATAAGAAATTTGGTAATAATTTTTGATGTGTGCTCTTTGTTTTTGAGTGTAAATATAAATTGTACCTGCTTTAGAATTGAAAACTTATACGAATTCACTTATGAGTATGAATTAAAGGAAGTCTAACACAGTATGGAAGTGTGTCCACCGCCTTCCCCCCCCAGCCCCATGGCACAGCTATCTATATGGAAGCCTGGGTAATGAGCAAACTCCTGATGAAATTCAAAACACTTCAGACAAGCTTTCTCATGCACAAAATACTGCTTTTAATTGGTTCTTAACTAAATTAATTAAGCTGGTATGACTCACTCTCCAGTCACAACTCAACTTGAAAAACACAAAGGAATATGGTTGGGATAACAGAAGCTGAGAGTCCTGAATTGCTCCTGATTTTCATATTAACAAGGGAGTTCAGACTAGAGAGAAAAGGTTAATTTGTTTTTTAATAGGCTTTTGAAAGATGTGATCAGGTCTAGTGTGATAATTTATGGTTAATCATATGTTTAGAGGCAAAAGGGATTAATCTTTTAATATTAGAGCCATTTTTGTATAACATAAAACAAAGTTCTCTTCATAGTAACTTTAAAAGTCAGGTCAGACTTCCTTTTTGAGCAAATGTGCCAAATTGATGCAAAAAGAGAAATTTTGTCTGAGTAGCAACACAGTAAGAACAGAAGGACAGAAATACTCCTTGAACAAACCTTATTCATAGTCTGTCTCCTCCTTCATTTTGCTATATCTTGTGACTTAAACATTATTTTTACCGACTTGTATGTTGGTAGTATAGCACCCTGAAAAAATACAAACTGTGTTCTGGACCTTCACAAGCCAAATGAGAGAGAAAAAAAATGTGTTTCTGTCCTGTCAGTCAGTCTTTACCCGTGGAATTGTAAATCCTCAGGCAGAAGTTTTCTAAACTCAATCACAGTTACTTTACCACATTGGAATCTTGTGAAAAGCACCCACAAAGTGAGATACCAGTGTGCAAAAATAGCATATGACCATAGAAGTACACAAATTGCATGGAGGGCTCTTTTAGGTTGATTAGTGTCCCCCCAAAAAGATATATTAAAGTCCTAAGCCCCAGTGCCTCAGAATGTGACCTTACTTGGAAATAGGATCTTTAGAGAGGTAAAGCTCAAGTTAAATTAGGTCAATAGGATAAGCTCCAATCCAATATTGCTGGAATCCTCATAGAAAGGAGAAATTTGGTCACAGACAAACATCCACACAGGAGAGATGATAGGGAGACCCACAGGGAGCAGACAGCCCTGTGACTGGAGTGATGCATTTATAAGCCAACGAATGCCAAGGATTACTCCAAACATCAGAAGCCAGAAGAGACAAGGAAGGATGTTCCCCTAGGCTGTTAGAGGAAGCAAGGCTCCGCTGATACCTTGATTTTAGACCTCTTGCCTCTAGGACTGTAAAGCAATAAATTTCTGTTGTTTAAGGCCACTTGGTTTTTGATGTTTTGGTACAACGGCCCCAGGAAACTAATATAGGACATTAGGCACAATCCTTTTATTTCATGGCCTAGTGAAAAACTTCAGGAAAAGAGTGAGAAAGACAGATAGAAATAAACAATGTCCTATTGTGTGAGATACCCACATTTTGGAAATTTAAAAATCAGTCTTCTGTGGCTAGAGCAGCAGCACCACTTGAGAGATGTGAGACCATCCACTTTGTGCATCTCCTTTTAGATCAGTCTTAATGAGACCTGACACTTGGGGTGGCATTTCTGCCATGGAGACGTGCATCTCTTATGGGTAGATGGGATACATGAAAGCTCAGATAGGAGGCTGTGCTTTCCCCCTGGTTCAATGCTAGAGACTGACAGGATTGATACGTATGCAGATGTAGTGTACGAATCTGATCATAGAAGCTCTACTTGAAAGACCTTCCAGATACAAGCTGTGTCTTGGAGAAACAATATTAGGAGAGATTAATTATTGTTAATAGGGACTTTATAGATGTGAAAGGACCTTTAAACTTACCCTGTCCAAACCTTTACTGAACACCAGAGGGCTTTCTATGTAATGAAAATGTCACTTCCGTTGGTAACAGTGTTCTGGAACTTCCCCTCTTAGCACCTCTGGGACCATTGGACTGCACCTGTAGACACAACTTCAGCCCAGCCTCTGAGGTGGGCTGATCTCCTGGGTCTTACCCTCTCACACATCCGGGCCAGGCTCCATGCTCTGACCTAGTTTAGATTTCACATTCTTGGCTCCATAGGTTTATTTTATTTTCTATTCATGTAATTGTGTCTGACTCTTCAACCATATCAAATGTGTTAAATAATAAATCACAACCAAAGCTTTTTCCCTTAGCGGCTGTGTCATCTTCTCACATTGTGATAATTCCGAGCATATACCAGCTTCCATTTACCCCCACTACCAAAGAATGAAAAACAGATTTTTGTATCCTCAAGTGGCAAATCAATCCATAACCTACTGCAGACTTAATTCTCTCATCTTACTTCCTCTGGGATAATTTACTAATCTCAGTTTTCTTAGTTGCAACCTCACCTTTGTATCTTTTCATTGTGTCCTATTTCTGAAAATCTCCCCTCCTTAGGTCCACATACCAACTACTTGCATGACAATTTAGACCATTATGATAAGACAAAGAGCACAGATTTCAACCCAGGGGGTGAACTTTCAGCTCTATACAACATACTTGTCACTGCTTTTGTACATAGAATGCAGCTAGATTTCTGCTATATTTAGTATAAAAGACACTGTACAAATTTTCTGAAAAAAAAAATTCATTGCTCACTTCAGGTAAGGAAGAAGCTTTGAAGAGAAGTACATGAAGTAGGGAGATCCTAAGTGTTTGAATCCTACCAATCTCCTGTGATGTCAACAGGATGACAAATAAAAATCATAGAACCTCTGCGGTTCTATTTTTTTTTTTTTTTCAAAATAGGTAGTTATTTTTAGGTATATTCTAAAATGTATGCAAATATTTAAAGATAGCATTTTGAAAATATTCAAATATATAGATACATAATTTCATAGTTTTCAAAGTAGTTTAATGTAGTAAAACTTACTAAACTTTAGTTAAGTTTACTATTCTTTCCATGTAGTGTGAAAACTGTCAGATGGAAAAATGGTGGCTCCAATAGAGTATCATGATTCCCAAAGTCACATAGAGCCACAAACTGGTCAAATCAAAATTCAAATACGGCATATCTATTGACTCAACAAACACTAATTTAGTACCTACTTTATGCTAAACCTATGCTTGGAGAAGACCAAGAACTTTCTTGTTATATCATTATGACTTTGAACCATATGCTCTAAATAGTTAAAATAGAAAGATAATCATTCTTAAAACTCATTGTTGAATTGTTTCAAAACAGTGCCATATTTTTTTGGTTAAAGCAGTAGCCTGTTTGAAGTTCAAAATATACAATCCAATAGCATTAAATGATCATTTCTGAACACTTCTGAACTGTTAACATATTATTTACATGAGGTGTGAAATTTATAGTGTCTTCTCTAGATTAACTTTGTGTCTAAGTATCAGTAAACATGAACGATGTCACTCTTAACGTGACTTTAACTTGGAAACCAAATCTATACTTTTCTAATAGAACTATGGAGTCACACTCATAATTAGATTTTGCAACCCAAAATAAAGCATTCTGTTTTGTTTTATGTAAACACTGTTAAGAACTGACAGGAGAGATATCATATCAATAACGTTCTCATCATCTTTGTTAAAAAGAATAACTTGCTTGTTTTTTTTATTTTAAGACTTTATTTATTTATTTGACAGAGAGAGAGAGAGAGATCACAAGTAGGCAGAGAGGCAGGCAGAAAGACAGAAGGAAGCAAGCTCCCTGCAGAGCAGAGAGCAGGAAGTGGGACTCGATCCCACAACCCTGGGATCATGACCTGAGTTGAAGGCAAAGACTTTAACTCACTGAGCCACCCAGACGCCCCTGCTTGCTTGTTTTCTATGATCCGAATGGAAAGCCTAGGTACAGAATTCTTTTATTATTTACTTATTTTAAATATTTTATTTATTTGTTTGAGAGAGAGCGAGAGCACAAGCAGATGGAAGGGGGAAAGGGAGAGGAAGAAGCAGTCTCCCAGTTAAACAGAAAACCCCACATGGGGCTCGATTCAACTGGGATCATGATCAGAGCTGAATGCAGACACTTAACCAACTAAGCCATCCAGGTGCCCTCAGAATCTTTTAAAATAAAAAATGTTGCACTTAAAAATCTAACTGAATGTACTGGGGCATTCAAAATGACTTTGTAAATTGCCTTAATCGGGGAATTGAGAAGAAAAAAAATATCAACTTTAGATATTTAGAATTATGTTAAAATCAAACCAGCTTTCTTTATTACTCAGTGCTCAATGTCCTGCTTTTCTTTCTTTACACAATGTATCCATCCCACAGGCATTCATAGCCTTTTTCTTTTTTAATTGAGGTAAATTGGCATATAATATGAAATAAGTTTTAGGTATACAGCATTATAATTTGATATTTGTATACACTACAAAGAGATCACTGCCATAAGTCTAGTTACCTCCCATCACCTTGAAATTGAACTCCTTCACCTATTTTGCCTGTCCCCCTAACTCTATTCCCCTCTGGTAACGACCTGTCTTTGTATCTTTGAGTTTTTGTCTTGTTTATTTGTTTTGTTTGTACATATGAGTGAAATCATACATGATTTATCTTTTTCTGCCTGACTTATTTCACTTAGCGTAATACCCTTAATATCCATGTTGTTGCAAATGACAAAGTCTCATTCTTTTTTATGGCTGAGTAGTAGTTCATTGTGTGTGTATATATTATTATATAATACCTTCCTTATCTTCCAAACTTATTGTTCAACCTTTCCCTGGCTTTTGCTGTTTCTTGGCCCTTTGTGATTTTCAAAGTAGCCTGACCTATTCTTGTTAGGTTTCAGTTGTTGAGAGTATGCCAAATGCTCTCATTGTTCTGACGGAAAGAATCTCAGACAGTGTCTAGCTTCAGGTTAATTGTAAGCAGGACCCTCAGGCAGTAGTTTTAAAGTAGAAGTCTGCAACTGTAAGCTCTTCTAACTTCCAGACCAAGAGATCTAGAAATGTCCCTTGGGTGACACTTGCCAAAATTGCGACTTTTGTTGTGTGTATTAGCCCCTTTCTGGAAAGTATCAGCAAACTGCAGAGAGACTGAGGGAAGGCACTAATATGGTGCCTCCCTGCCCACATTCTCTGGGCCAGAGGTGCCTCACTAGTGTCTGGATGTGTGGCTGACTTTAGGGCTGTCCCTCAGTCTGAAACTCCAGGACAGGAAAATAGGCCTTTTTCACATGAAGACTGGGGGTATGTTTCAGTCTAATGTTTGTGTAGTGCCCTGATAGTAACCTGCCAATGACTGTCTCCATGTTTATTTTTAGACCCTTGAACTCTAGAAACACAATCCTCTCTGGCCACAATAGCCAGGTGCTAATAGATCATGCCCTGTGTGGGTTGCAGGTGCTTGCTGGCTGGGGTGAGGGGGTAGGCTGCAGCAGTGGTGCGTGGGAGTAGACTCCCACTAAGGCTAGTTGTCAGGGGTGGTGCAAAAAATGGCATCCTCCAGCACTGGCACCAAGAAGGCTGGGGAGAATGCAAAAAATGGTGCCCACTATTGCCTCCAGCCCCGGAGAGAGTCCTAAGAGATTCCTACCTCTTCAGCAGACACATTAAGAAAACAAGTGCCTTTGCCTATGTTTTAGGCATTTATCAAACTGTTGCTTTTGTACTGGATCTCAGGGTGAGTGGGTCTTTGTGTAAGCCCATTAAGAACAAATTTTTGATTCCCTGTGCCCTGTGGTTCTCCTGGAAGTAAGTCTCATAGGTTTTTAATTCCAGATACTTTGGAGGTTCATCTCTCTGGTGCAGTTCCAAGGATTGGGATGCCTGATGTGGGACACAAATGCTTTGCTTCTCAGGGACAAGCACCACAATATGAGATCCCTCCCCACTGTGGGGAGTGGGATTTTTTGCAAGAGCATGTCTCTGCCCTTTCTACCTGTCTCAATATAGCCCATTTCCCTTTTGTTGCAGAGGTGCTCTTCAGCTAGCTTTCAGATTCTTTTGAGAGGGGATTGTTTGACATGTCACTGTAGATTTGTGTCCGTGGAATGAAGTAAGCTCAGGGTCTTTCTATGCCATCATCTTCACTAAATCTCTCTAAAAGCTTTTAATAATCTGTCATTTGAAGCAATCCATGGATATTTATCTGTGCTCATTTATGCATTCCCTCCAATCTCTACTTTGCTCATTAAGCTGTGGGCTTTTAAATTTTGTAGTCTACTGTCTCCATACATCCACAGTGTGGGACAGCTTTCGATACCATTCTATAATCCAGGCTCTGGCTTTGAAATTTGAAGGCTCTCTGGACCTCCAGATAATAATGTGATGTCTCAAATCAGCTGATTATTCAGGCCAGGACTTGCTGGGGAGTTAACACGATCACAGATTCACCATGACCCGGGTTCCTGATTCAGCTGCTCACTTTGTTGGTACATCCAAGTGTGATCAGTCTCTCATTCTTGGTGATCATACTTAAAAGAGATTGATTTATAAGCCAGAATGCTAATAATTTACAGCTGGGTAGGAGAACTTGGCATCTGCTCACCATTGTCCCTTCCAAGCGAAAGATTTATTCAGATTAAGTGAAGATTGAGGTTGCCTGTTGAATACTGTATTATAGAAAAGAAATTCACTACTTTATTATTTATTTATTTATAAAAATATTTTATTTATTTATTTGACAGACAGAGATCACAAGTAGGCAGAGAGGTAGGCAGAGAAAGAGGGGGAAGCAGGCTCCCTGTCGAACAGAGAGCCGGATGCGGAGCTCGATCCCAGGACTCTGGGATCATGACCTGAGCCGAAGGCAGAGGTTTTAACCCACTGAACCACTCAGGTGCCACAAAATTTACTACTTTAAAAGGATTTCTTTATCTTCACTGAAAACAATTTGCCTCCATTGCAGAGGAGTTTTAGTTTAAAGGAAGGGGATCATCATTAGGAATAGCACTGTCCTTTAAGGATACCAAGAAAACTAACAAAGCTCTAACTCATTATATTTCAATAGCTCATCCTCTTGTTGCGTTTAACCTTACATACTTCCATTTTCTTTAAAGACACATTGAACATTTATTTTTGTCATCTTAGATTTTTAAAGTTATGATAAGAAAACTCATTAATTTTATTAAGAAGTTTCTTCAAAATCACAGCATGAGTTATTTCTTTGGTTTCTCAAACATCTGATTCTAAATATTGTTTCATTTGCTTATTCACCTTTTTTCATTCATTTATTCAAAAATAGCACAAAGAGTCTTGCTTGTTTCAATCAAAGAGAATATATCTTTCTTCTCTCTGAACTTTCATTCAATTACTTCCTTCAATAATTTCCTTGAATGATTTTTAGAATTACTTTTGTAATTCAAGTTTGGACTCAATTTTAAAGTCTATTCTGGTCAATTCCAATATTCTAAAGATTGCTAAGTTGATTCTAGGTCCCTGTTCTAAAGTTTTGCCTCATGGTGGATGTTTCTAGAAATCTGTGATCTTAGTTGCCTGTCATTAACAGCAGGAAAAAAAAAATGAATGCTTCAGTGAACCCTCAGAGATCATTCTAATATGAAATATGGATTTATCTATTAGCTCTAGTCCTAGAGTTAAGCCAAAGGGGTCAATAATATTATGGGGTTAATCAGGTTTAAAGAATGAGCTAAGTATTCCAAAACATGACAGCATACATCACCATAAAAATCATAGAGAATGTAAATTTTCTCAAGGATACAGACTCTGGTTATTCTCCTAATCTTCTTACCCTTTTAGTTCTCATAATTGTGATTAGTTTTCAGTATTTTATTTGTTTTTTAATATAATATATTTTTAAGGAAGATGGAATATATCAAATTTTACCTCTCAAAGTCATACTGGTTCTCCACAAATATAAATAGATCCCCCCAAACGGACATATTCAACTTGTTGTCATCACTGTTGCAAACAAGATTTTTAAGAGAAAAGCAGGAATTGTTTTTCTTGACCTTGATAGGGTTACAAGCAGATCTTCCCTGTTTTCTGAACTGCTAGAGTATGATAGCTTACTCTCCTCAGTCTGAGAGTTGAGTCACTATTTTTCCAAGCCATGGGAAAGAACCAGACATGCTGCTGAAGGAAAAATAAAGTTTAGCTCAAATATGAAATAAACACCTACGAAGTATAGTTTATCATTCTATGCAACATGAGATCTAGAATTATGATAGTCTATCAACTTTTAGATCTTACAATTTAGTTGGCTTCAAACTATGGATTTGTAAGGAAGTTAATATAATCAAATCATGAGGCCGTAACAACATATAATTAATCTGATTATACTGAGATTGTAATTTCTAAAAATAATACATAAAACAATTATATTACTTGGGGGGTGCAAGACTTAATGTATAAGCATGTTTTGTCTTTTTTAATGAAATCTAGTATACAAATATATCCACCTATAAATGGAGATAAATGAAGTAATAATCAGCGCTACAAAAACATTCCTGACTAACCTCTAATAACAAGAACCTTAAGAGCATTAAAATATGATTCGATTTAGAAAATTTTATTCATGTATTTATTTTTTAGAAATACATCTATTTTATAAATGTAATTTATAAATGAATACAAAACTTGTCTGTGACATTCCTGGTCTATTTCTCCTTTGTTATCATACAAACCTCTGATTCTTACAGAACAGCTAATAATTTGTTTCTGTTTATGTCTTTTTGGGGGAAAACAGTGGTATTTATAAATACAAGTATCAAAAAGTTTAAAAATTATAAATACTACAAAAAGAGAAATAATCATGTAGTCTTGTAAAATTCTCATGAAATATTTTTGCCCCAGTTGCTACTGATCTGAAAGTTCATGGGTCTGGTAGAGAATACTGCCAACCGAACCCGCCTCTGCAAAGGTAACAGGACTATGATTGAATTTCATTTGTGCCCGGCACGTATGCCCTAAAAGCATTAACAAAAAACATGAGGACATTGCCTCTTTTAAGCAATCTCTAACTTGCGTTAGCAGTGGATGCCATAACACCCCTTTGTGTGTGCCCACAGAACAAATAATGACAGACTCTTGGATATTTAAAGAAAGAAATTGATCTCAGCACTAAGAAAGACAAATTCAGAGAGTATATCTTATTTTCTTTAGCATTGCCTTCAGATGGGTAATAGAGAAGATGCCAAGTTCTGTTTCTTGGTCTTTGAAATTTCTTTCTAATTGGTTTCAGAAGCTAATCCAAGCCTTCAAAATCATGGTATTCATTAATTTCCTCTCAACATTCAAGGGATGTTTATTATGTGCTCAATATCGGCCTATGCACAAGGATAAAATAATGAGTAAAAACTGCCATCCTTAAAACAAAATAATCTAAGATTCTCAAAGATATCACACCTATGAATCAATTTTAGTACTTTTAGGAAATTACTTAAATACTAGTCTAATTTCAAAGTTTACAAAGGCCCTGGTTCTGGAATTATACAGGTTGAAATCTATGAATAAAAATAAATATTAAATGGGGACGCCTGGGTGGCGCAGTTGGTTAAACAACTGCCTCTGGCTCAGGGCGTGATCCTGGAGTCCCGGGATCGAGTCCCACATCAGGCTCCCAGCTCCATGGGGAGTCTGCTTCTCCCTCTGACCTTCTCCTCGCTCATGCTCTCTCTCACTGTCTCCCTCTCTCAAATAAATAAAATAAAATCTTAAAAAAATAAATAAATATTAAATGTTCTTTATCTTTCGATACAATCACACACACATGCACACACTCACACTTGCAGTCTTTTTAAAATAGTGCTGGGAAGAAACCCCAGCATTTAATGGAACTTTAAAATGCATTTTTTTTTAAAAGATTTTATTTATTTATTTGACAGAGAGAGGTCACAAGTAGGCAGAGAGGCAGGCAGAGAGAGAGAGGAGGAAGCAGGCTCCCTGCTGAGCAGAGAGCCCGATGCGGTACTCGATCCCAGGACCCTGAGATCATGACCTGAGCCGAAGGCAGCAGCTTAACCCACTGAGCCACCCAGGCGCCCATAAAATGCATTTTTTGAGTGTCCACACAATGTAAGAAAATGTAATCCTATGTCCAATTGTGACATTGTTTGATAAAAGCAAAGAATTCTACGTTCAGATTTGGCACTTAATTTACTAGATTAATTTACTAGATTTATTCTATTAAGTACAGAACCCAGGTAGAGGTTATGTGAAAAGGTAAATAAACAATTGTTTAACATTTACTCATTCAGGAAATAATTATTTGCTCTTATCCAATTGACTCAAGAAAAAGGCAAAATTATTATTGTTATTTTTTTCAGGAGGAGGTAGAAAGCTTCAAAAATTGTGTGAAAGTGAAGCTGATGTAATTTGTGAGCATAAATTCATTCAACAGTTATGGGGCTTGTGTAATGGGGGAAGCATGAGCCCATGTTTGTGTCTGACCAAGAAAGCTTTCAGTCCAGACTCCGCCTGGAAAAAAGTACTCTTTGTGTAAAAAGTTGGCAGGAGAGAATACCTCCCTTTACAGTATCAAAAGCAGACTATAGAGGCAATGGGTAAGACAGGCACAGAAAGGGGAGCAGAAGGGAGGCGAAAGGGGCAATGGAAGTTCTTCAGCCGAAGTACCTGGTGCTCCATGTTTGGCTGAGCATACTAAAGGGAGGCAAAATGTCAACCTAGAGTTAAGGTGCCTAACAGGACCGTTGGGCAGTTATATAAACACAGGCCATAGATTTTCTGTAAATAATGTAAGAATGCACTGGTGCAGGGGCACCTGTGTGGCTCAGTGGGTTAAAGCCTCTGCCTTCCGCTCAGGTCATGATCCCAGGGTCCTGGGATCAAACCCCACGTCGGGCTCTCTGCTCTGTGGGGAGCCTGCCTCCCCCCCTCTCTCTGCCTGCCTCTCTGCCTACTTGTGATTTCTGTCTGTTCAATAAATAAATAAAATCTCAAAAAAAAAAAAAGTTATCTAGAATTTCTTCCCTTTAAAAAAAAAAAAGAATGCACTGGTACAGATGATCCTGGGGGTGGGGGTACGGCCAAAGGGATGCTCCAATAGCAGAACAGTGGAGCAGCAGAATGTAGATAACTTAAGACTCAGAAAAACTGTTCCCAGACAGACAAGACAAATAAAAGTTTTCTCTAGTTTCTTAAAGGAGAGACTTAAGATTAACTTCACTGTTCTCACATTTGTTATTTGTTTTGTGAATACAGTGAGGTGTGTGTTACTTAAGATCTATTTGAAGCTGTGTAGCATTCTTACTCCATAGGACAGCTCAATAATTCTCGTAAATACTTTCATTATATTCACAGACACCTCTCTTAAATAATTCTGGATTAGTTTTCACTGTCCTTCTGAGATTTTATGTTGTAGAAACAAAACAGATCGGGTAAATACAAGTATATGCATCTGTGTATGTAGGTAGTAATAAACCTGGAAACAGATTGAATGACCATCTGTAAGAAAAGGTGAAGTAAATTAGGGAATATTCATGGTGCAACTATATTATGGGCCCATTAAACAAGACAGATGTAATAACAGTAGTCTGAAAGAGTTAACTAGAGAGTAGTCACAGGTGAAGAAAGCAACATGCAGGAGAGTGAAGTATACAAGTTTGTGTTAAAGGGCCCAATGGACCCCAAACCCTTTGTATGTGTATGTGTATGCATGCCCAAACTTACAGCATATCCCTATTATTGTAAGATTAAGCATGAAGAGAATAGAGAAGGGTCCATACTACATGATTAACAAGTTCTTGAGAGAGGCAGTGTGCCGAATGGTGCTGTTTTGAAGGTAACAAAAAAGAACAAAAAAGCAAAGCCAAAAAAGAGAAGAAAGAAGAAAAAGAACATTCTTTTAAAAAAGCATGGCTATTACAGCATTGTTTATATAGTTATGCATCACTATATGTGTCTGTGTGTATGAAGATCTTTAATTATAATTTCAAAATTCAAAAAATGATTATTCTATTTCAGAGTGTTAAAAATATTAAGTGGCACACAGTTTTGTTTTGTATTTTTTGATTCTTGAAGTTTGAAACTTGTTTTAAAAAGAATATTTATGCAATTACTTTTATTTACTGACAGTGTTGACAGTCGAATCCAAATTTTTAAATGTAATTTGAGATCATTTCTGAAACTAAATTCTCTGGATAATATTATAATACAGAAAACAATAGTATATTCAGACAAATATTTATATGTAAACTCTCTTAACATTTTCTAAATCAAATTTTGATGGTTTCTGAAGGATGACTTAAAATATAACAGTTTTGGGCGCCTGGGTGGCTCAGTGGGTTAAGCCGCTGCCTTCGGCTCAGGTCCGATCCTGGGACTGAGTCCCGCATCGGCCTCTCTGCTCAGCAGAGAGCCTGCTTCCCTCTCTCTCTCTCTGCCTGCCTCTCCGACTACTTGTGATTTCTCTCTGTCAAATAAATAAATAAAATCTTTAAAAAAAAATATATATATATATAACAGTTTTAATGTCCAAATACTGAATACATGTAAGGATATTATGAGTGTTACCATTTAGCATCTGTCTGCATTTTATAACTTTTAAAATTTGTTTTGCAAAATTGGTAATAAAGAATGACACACACACACACACATATGTAGCTGTTTGTTTTCTGGTTAAAGTCTTGGTTAGGTAAAGCAGAGATTTACTATTTCCTATTTACTATTTCATGTATAATACAGGGAAATGTCTTTAATGTTGAATTATTAAAGAATAGGAAGGAAGTTATGCTTTTTTTCTAGAAGTCCTTTGATATTTTGCTTTAATAGAATTAATAGATGAAATATTTGTAATTGGCACATTATTTTATATCAAGGTTTTTTTTAAAAAGTTGAAAAATTTTACTCCTGAAAAATATGAATATCTCCAGTGATATCTTGGATGATTAGCAAACTCTTTTTTTTTCTTACTATGTGAAAGATACAGTTTAGTTAAGCCCTAGAGAGTAACAATTTTAAATGTCCAAAATAATTAGTTCAAGTGTACTTGCAAACTTTAGTTAGTGTATGAGTAAAAATTGTAGATTTTTCTACACTCAGTATATTATAGTGAAAAAAAAATTTGGACAAACAAAAAAATGTAAACTTCAAATATAAGCAAGTATACTGGCCAGGACCTTGAGAAGCAAATAAAAAACCTAATTGTTAGGTACCTAGGTAGCTCAGTCAGTTAATCCTCTGCCTTCAGCTCTGGTCATGATCCCAGAGTCCTGGAATCAAGTCCTGCATTGGGCTTTTTTGCTCCCCAGGAGGCTGCTTCTCCCTCACCCTCTGCCTGCCACTCCCCATGCTTGTGCTCTCTCTCTGTCAACTAACTAACTAAATAAAATCTTAAAACAAACAAGCAAACCGAAAACAAACAAACAAACAAACAAACCAACCCTGACTCGTCAAGGGCACATTACGCTTCAAACAACCTTGAACCATTTTGTAAAGAGACCCATTCCCTCATTCTTGAAGAACGTAATACTAGCTAATATTTATTGAGTGCTTTGTATGCCAGTCACTTAAAATTATTGTGTGAAATAGGAACTATTACTATAATTTTGGGGATAAGGGAAATAAAGCAATAAAATATTAAGTATATCATTTAGAAATTCAATGGGTATAAAGTTTCAGTAATGTTAGATGAAGAAGTTCTAGAGATCTGTTGTACAACATAGAGGCTATAATTAGCAGTACAATATTATGCACCTCAAAATTTGTTCAGAGGGTAGATTTCATATTGTGTTTCTGCCACAAAAGCGAAAGTGAACAAACACAAAGGGACATAAGGAGATTCTGGGAGGTGTTGGTTACATCTATAACCTTAATTAGAGTATTGGTATTATGGGTGTTTGTGTCATCAAATTGTACACAGTAAGTATGTGAAGTTCTTCGTATATTAATTACACTTTACTAAAGTTGTTAAAAAAGAGAAACTTGTTTAGGGTTTAGGTCACTTAGCCAGCATATGTAGAGCTGAATTCAAAACCAGACAGATTATGCTCTTAACTATTACATCAGGGTTTCTCACCCTCAGTACTATTGACATTTTGATTCAAATAATTTGTTGTTGTTGTGTGGGGGATGCTATGTATTGTAGGATGTTCAGTAGCATTCTTGTCCTATAGTCACTAGATGCCATCCCATAAAAATCATTACAATCAACAATGTCTCTAGATATTGTCAAATGTCCCATGGGGACAAATTTCCCCCAGCTGAGAAGCACTGGGTTACCCTAATCAGAACATCAGGGGTCATTACTTAATGGATGAGGAAAAAATGAAAATCAGGGTTCTATTTAGAATGGAGGAAGAGGATACAGATATTGGATAAGTTAAAGTATCCACTAGCCATATAGTAACTACTTTTTGGCTTTTGTCCTCTAAAATGAACATTTTTTTGAGGTACTGTTTTCCTTCCTGCTTTTCTTATTTCTAGTACTGGGAATATATTATGTTCTTAATATGTTATTATTGAATTAATATATAAATCATCATCATCCATTGTGGAAGAGATTTTTTTTTTAAGATTTTTTCTTTATTTATCTGACAGAGATCACAAATAGGCAGAGAGGCAGGCAGAGAGAGAGGAGGAAGCAGGCTCCCTACAGAGCAGAGAGCCCGATGCGGGGCTTGATCCCAGGACCCTGGGATCATGATCTGAGCCGAAGGCAGAGGTTTAACCCACTGAGCCACCCAGGCACCCCGTGGAAGAGATTTCTTTAGTGCTCTTTTATTCTCCCTAACAATCATTTTATAATTCTGTCATTCTATTCTATAATATTCCATTGTCAAAATCACTTTAGGGGAAAAAATTGTCTAGGCTGAGATCCATTGAACTAAACAGTGCCTCTCACTTGCTAATACATATATTTTCATTGATTTGAAAATTTAAAACTTGTATTAGACCAATTATTTTGTTTCTCTAGCAAGAACAAAGGATCAAGATGAGAAATATGGAACTGCTATCTCTCTCTGTCTTTTTTCTTTCTTTCTCCACCCCCGCCCCCCACAGCACTATGGCATCCTTGTATCTCACCATACCCACTCAAATTCTGGGTTCCAGGTAACCCAAGATACTTGTTCTCTGAATGCGAGTCCTTGTTATATGTTACTCTTTTGTCAGGAAGGTTCTGCTCCCCACCTTTATCTAGCTATCTCCTATTGCTCCTTAGGACTGTTCTCTCAGAACTGACATCCTAATGATTCAAAGATTCTCCACAGTTTCTCATATGCTCCTAAATATCTTACCTACACCTCTAGCATGGCATTTATCACAAAATGCCATTGTGTCATTTTTTTTAAATTTTCCTGTAAAAGTATAAGTTTATTAAGAGAAAAATATATCATTGTGTATACTGCACTGCCCAGAATATAGTAGATCTCTACTTGTTGAATGGATAAAGGTTAAAATAAAATAATTGACAATCAATGAAGGCCAATTATTGAAAGATTTATTCCCTTAAGGAAATTTTTTAAAAGTTTTAAACTATAAGTTTAGGTTTGCCTCTATCCCATGACTTTTTGTTGCATTACTAGATGACTATATGACAACCAAGAACTCTGAAAAAAGAAATTAATGCTTAGAAATACTACCTAGCATAAGAGAAGCTTTGAGTGTCAAATCCCAAATTTAGCACTTGTAACTGCTATGTTACCTTGATCTGTGTCCTCTAAAATCTTGGAATATTATTTTCTTCTTATAACAACATCTACAGGATTGTGTTAACAATTATGTGAGATAACGTGCACAAGTAGTTAACGCAGTTCGTAGTCTATGGGCAGAAAGATGCCATTATTTCTGTACAAATCAAGATCTATTTGAAAGTCAAAGAGACTGGGACAAAAAGAATCATTCACTGTTTAGCACTGGCCCAATGCACAGGATACCAATAAAAATTAGACAAGATTCTTTGTGGCCTATTCCTAGAGAAGTACGATGTGGTTCCAGTATGTAACAATACCATTAAAAACAAGCATATTTTATGGCTCCTTATCCCATATCCTGCCCATGTCATAATTTTTAAATTTTATAGCATTAAATATACATGAAATAACAATGAATTCTCAGCTAGACTTTCTATCATTTTGAAGATTGTTATATTTGCTGATAAATCTGGCCTTCTTGAACATTTAAACAAATATGTAGGTTGGCTCCACAGGTATATAGGACACAGTATATCCCTGGAGATTCCATTAAGAAAAACAGCTTCCATTTCACGTCTGTTTAAGTATGTGTTACATTGAGAAGGATGCCATGTGACATGCTTACAGAAGCTCTGATTTTCATGGGCAGATGGCCTGGTGATTGAAACATGATATATATTAAAAATGAAGATAGTTACTTGGTTATATCTTGCATTAAGTGACATCTTAGCTTACACTCTACTATTTAAGCACTAACTACTCTTCAGAGAATTTATACCTATCTTTAAAAATGACATCAACCAGAAGCCGAGAGATCAGCCTGGATTATCACAACCTTATACTTATTTATTTATTTATTTATTTATTTTAAGATTTTATTTATTTATTTGACCCGCAGAGATCACAAGTAGGCAGAGAGGCAGGCAGAGAGAAAGAGGGAGAAGTAGGCTCCCCGCTGAGCAGGGAGCCCAGTGCGGGGCTCGATCTCAGGACCCTGGGATCATGACCCGAGCTGAAGGCAGAGGCTTTAACCCACTGAGCCTCCCAGGTGCCCCACAACCTTATATTTAAAATAGAAATAACTTTTCCATAGGAGGAGAATGTGACCAAATTTAATTATTCTTCAGAAGTATGCTATTCTTCTTTTAATGTCTGTAACTATCACAACACACTTTTATCTATGTGCAAGACATGTGCCTATGGATTCACTTGTGTATGTGTTTAGGCAGTACTGACTGAGTGAGCTAGGCTCTGACTCCCATGGACTCAGGGTGGATAATAAACTTTATTATCTGCATTTTATGTATATTCACCTTCACAAGTCAGGACTATAGACACAGAATAAGTGGATATGATGCACAATCATGGAATTTATATTTAGAATGTTTCTTTTTAATCTTAGTTCATATATATATATATACACATATACATATATAATGAATATATTCATATATAAATATATAGTGAATATAATATATAACATAAATATATATATTATGTATTATACATTATATATTATATATTATATATGCATTATATATAATTCATATATGTGTGTATATAAATGTATTTGTTATAAGTAAATATATGTATATATTATTATCTTATGCCAAATTATTTTAGTGACTTAGATTTTCAAAGAAAATTACAAATGGCTCTAAGCACATTTAAAGAAAGAAACTCTCCTAAACGATATCAAACAGCTCTTGACTGGTTCTCATTACAAATGTAAGACTGCCTTCACAACTCTATTATCTAAAGACTATGGATAATGTTTGGGGATAGATCATTGATATTTAAGAATGTTTAAAGGTATTAGATGGTACCATTGTAGGTGTGCTCTGATCCTGTGCTTTTAAGGGTGATGACATCAGTCATAATCATAGCTCAGGAAATGTCCTGTTCACATGGATACTGACCATCAAAATCTCCATTTATTGGCCTGGCCAAGGGGTGAAAAGAAAGTGGGACTTGTCTCTCCCTCTGTACAATGTGGCAGACAGGGTTTAAGAAGTGTTCCAGATATGGATGTTTTCCTCTAAAAGGATGAGTTGAAGAAGGGAGAAAGAGGAATAAAAAAACAAACAAACAAACAAAAACTACATATAATCTGGAAATAGTTAATCCATACTAAGCTAAATATTTGACAATTTAATTTTTCGAGCAAAAAAGCAACTGGTATTTCAGTTTCACTGTGAGTCTGTAATGCTGCAACCCAATTCAGATCCCACATCTGGATTCTAACTTTATTTTTTTTATTTTTTTTTTTTTTAAAGATTTTATTTATTTATTTGTCAGAGAGAGAGAGCACAGACAGACATAGAGGCAGGCAGAGACAGAGGGAGAAGCAAGCTCCCTGCCGAGCAAGGAGCCCGATGTGGGACTCGATCCCAGGATGCTGGGATCATGACCTGAGCCGAAGGCAGCTGCTTAACCAACTGAGCCACCCAGGCGTCCCTGGATTCTAACTTTAGATCACACATCCCAAATCTCTTTTATTCACCACAAGTGAAACTACCAGGTAGATTGGCTGGAATGAATGAATAACTAAATCTCTTGGATATCATAAATAAAATTAACATATATTCTATTATTTGAATAGAAGGTAGATCAAAGATAGATCAAACTCCAAAATATGTTATAATTTTAGTTTTATAAATCTCTTTTCTTATGAAGGAAAAGCTTAGTTTCTACATGTAGTAAAATCTCAATAGCTTGTAATTGATACCATATTGTTAAAATCACTTGTGACAGAATAACACTAAGTAAAGGATGACATTATATGAATAGCAGTAAAAGTAATGAAACTAAATAACTTTGGGAAATATCACATTAATGATATGAATGACAATGAACAAGGCAAATATAATTTATTATTTGAATTCTTAATGACACTGAAGCTTTATTGTTTTCCTATCATTTATAAATAATAAATTTAATTTATATAGTTGTTTTCCCCTTATCCATGGGGGATATGTTCCAAGACCCCCCAGTGGATGTCTGAAATTGCGGATCGTACCAAATATAAATTATACATATATAATGTATATATATGATAACTTTTAATTAATATTAAGGATATCTTTTTTCAAGTAAAGGACAATAAAGCAATCTCTTCTAAAGTACCTTGTAAAATAAAATCACTTAAGATATCTGTTATTTTGGTTGCAGTTTATTGGCATTTTCCCTGGGTAAATTTTTCAGGGTGTTGGAATGAAAGACAAAACAGAACAGAATTGGAGAAAATAATCCTAAAATCATTTAGTACACAATATATTTCAGGTACCGATATAAGTTCTTTCCTTTGGTCCTTATAAATAGTCTATAATATAGATACTATTATTATTTTTCTCATTTATCAATGAGAAAACCAACCCCAGATAGTTAAATGATTGCCCAAAGTCACAGAGTGAAGAAGTGATTGAGATTAGAAGTGTGGATGGTCAAAGTTGACAGAGAACTCTAAAAATATAATTCTGACTCTGATTCCAGAGTCTGTTTTTTAACCATACTGCTATTTTGATTGTAACCAGAGTATCTTATAATTATTTGTACTATCCTTCTGTCAATACCACTCTTCAGCATCCATTTTTTGTTCGAATGGAAACTATCATAAGAGGACTTCTTTTCTACTGTGCATATATGAATAGACCTAAGTCAAGCTCTCCATAGGTAACTGTCTTTAAAACTGAAATCCTTGAAAGTTATGGAATTTATTGAAGAAAGTATAATCATAATTGAAGAAAGTATAAGTATAAAACCTTGACGTGTGTGCAAGGCTCTCTGAAGTAAACAATACCATTGACATTGTGCCCTCAGTAAATAATTTGAGTTAAATGAGATTCTCTCATACTGTTTAAAAACGTGCTATAAAGCTGAACTACTTAAAAGATTTTTAAAATTGTTTGATATTTATATTCAATTAATATTAATATTTAAATATTTATTTTAAAACATTTTTAAAGTAGATGAAGGGAGTCTATTAGCCTAAGTATCCTACATCCCTTTCTTGATAATGAGATAAATTGAATTCAAACAAGTGTAAAAATATTTTATCCTGATATTTAATAGACTTTAATCACTCAGAACCGTTTTGAAGTAAACTGATAGCTGGCTTCTTTGTTTATTTTTTTTAATTTAATTGAAGTATAGTTATACACTGTTATAGTAGTTTCAGGTATACAACATGTGAGTCAACAAATAATTTATGCTATGCTCATAGGTATAGCTACCATTCATGACCATACAACACTATCAAAGTACCATTGACTATATTCCCTATGGTGTAGTTTTCTCTTCATGATTTATTCATTTCATAACTGGAAGCCTGTACGTTCCTCTCTCCTTAGTCCATTTTTCCTATCTTCCTATACCCTTCCTCTCTGGCAACCATTAGTTTGTTCTCTGTAGTAGCAGGTTTGTTTCTGCTTTTGTTGTTGTTGTTGTTTTGTTTTTTAGATTCCACATATAAGTAAAATCATATGACACCTGTCTTTCTCTGCTTGACTTATTTCACTTAGCTTAATAACATCTAGGTCCATCTATGTTCTTGCAAATGGCAAGATCTTATTTTTTATGGCTGAGTAATATTCCATGGTATGTATGTATACACACACACACATATAAATACCATATCTATTTTTTTCATCTGTTGATGAACTTTTAGGTTGCTTCAGTATATTAGCTATTATAAATGATGCCACAATAACCATGGGGGAGCATATGACTTTTCAAATTAGTGTTTCTATTTTGAATAAGATAGCTGACCTTTGAATGAGGGAAAAATCTCGCAAATACATAATTTTTAGAACAGCCCAATTCATCACCCAAATCCAAATATATAACAAAGATTATCTTGATATGTGTGGACGTTACTGATGAAAATAAATCTCTTCAGCTCTTCTAATAGAGAGATAGAAATAGAGATAGAGAAAAAAGAATGTGTGTCTTTTTTTTTTTTTGGTAAGAGTTTATCAAAATGGGATTTAATGGAGGTTCTTTGCCCTGTTTCAGTTTTTCCTATCAGTGTCGTCTGTATAATTTGTTGTGCCATATAGTCTATTAAAGACAAAAAATATGCTTTAATAATGGGAAATATTCTTTTTTGTACAAATAAAAATATCCTTACAATGTTCTGTGATTAGCTCAGCTCTCTATAAATTAAAATATTCTGATTTGTCTCATACCATCAGTTCTTATATATTGCTAAAATTAGCCAAAATAATTTAAGTCTATTAAATTGTTTTAAAAACTGTTAGTGAATTCTTCCATGTAAATAAGTACTCAATATTCTTACACCCTATTGAATATCTAAATTACATTTGCAAGAAAAAAATGTAAAAACACTTGCCTTGTCTGTAAAACATACTTGAAATCTTATAAGCCTATGATTTAACTAACTTCAAATTTTATTTCAAAGACTTTTAAAGTCTTGGAGCCAAAATAGTTATTTTGTTTTTACTACACTGTTATTTAGCCAGCACTACATCAGTTTCTATCTTGACATGGTATTCAAAGTTTACTTTAGAAATATAATAAATGTCTCTTAAAATATGCCTTATTCCTTTATATAATCATATATCATGAAAAGCAAATCATGTATGCCAGAACAAAATAGATTAATAAAAAAAATTGGTTATGGCATGATGAGCTAAAATAGCATCTTAAGGCAATTATTAGTGTTGTTCATCATTATTAAAGAAGGATCATCTTCATAAATTATTTCTTATAAATGTTTGATGTTTTCTCATTTTAAAGGGAAGTCTGAGAAAAAGATATTTCCTTCTTATTTTAAAAGCAACGTTAATTTATATACTATCAATTTTTCTAAATTTAGCACTGCTATGTTATAATCTTTTGAATGTTTCCTTCCCTGTTTATCAGAATTCATGCATCTTAATTTGTTTCTTTTCTGTACCCATGAATAATGCAAATGATAGTCCCCCTTTATCTTTAAATATTTAGAAAATTCTAAATGCGAGTCAATACATATGATGTAAACTTTTGAAAAATTACACACAAATGATTTTCTGAAGCCATGTTTTTAATCTTGCCAAAAGATGGGATTTAAAAACAAAAACAAAAACAAGCACAGCAGACACTTAAACACCTGTTTTTGAAATAGAAGTCTCATCATCCATGTAGATATAATTCATGTAACATCACTTACTCCTGTGAATAGAAATACCTTCATTTAGCCTCCACCTCATATGCAGTGTTAGAGGTATGAGGCTTTTCAGTTTACAATCTTCTTGAATCCCTATGTATCTACAGTGCCTTTTAAGAGTCCCAAGGAGAGAATTCTACTAAGTCAGTGTTCATTGCAATGACAGAAAAGGTAGTGATTTAATAAGGTAATATGTATTTCCATAGTTAATATTCTCAGGCATGCCCCAGCTAATGCAAAATGCTGATGAGTTTCCAATCATGTGGAATTAATTTCTGGAGAGAGGCTAGGGAGTGACATCAGGTTTCATGAGAAAATCAGCTAAAAAAGGAAAGACCATACAAGAAAACTTTTCCTCAATTTAGCACTGCAATGGCCTTTTATCATCACTTACAGCTCTGCTCATGCAAGGAAAGTAATACATCCAGAAATGAAGTTATTAATACAGTGAGTGAGATGAATAACTCAAAGATAAGCAGTGTATGAGGTTATTGCACCTTCCTGTTCTAAGCTTGGGTTTTCATCATGGGTAATAATGATGGTAATTTAATTATCAGTTTATTGATAATTATCAGATATGGAAAAATCTCACTAAAGAAGGATTTTTCCTATTATATGGATATTCTTTATCTTCCTCAAAATGACCATTCTTCTTAGGTAAGGGATAATAATGTTCATACATATCCTCAAAGGAACATAGAAGTGGATACTTTAGGAATTAGAGTTATAATGTTTTATCATTTCAGAAATTTAATATGATATAGTTTCTGGATTTTATACATAACCATTTGTTGGAAGACATTACTCAAAGAATATTGGTTTTCTTGTGATGTTTCAACTTGTCAGTATTTAATTTTTGCTATTATATGTAAAGGAAAAGAAATTAATTCCCTCATAAATAAAAGCGATTTTATAAATGAAAGGGATTTTTAGTCTTTGGGAAATTTTTTAATAAAAAATCAATTTTGAAAATAGATACTTATATTTAATTTGAGTTTTAGATAGAGCCCCTCTCAAATAATTTTCCTGCGTTGAACTTTAAATATGTTAAATCTTTATAACTAAGTAACAATAGGATTTTAGTTGGTATCATATAGTATATAACCTTTTCAGATTGGCTTCTTTCACTTAGTGATATGCATTTAAGTTTCCACAAAACGTCCTGGCTTGATAACTGATTTCTTTTTAATGCTGAATAATATCCCATTGTATGTACAGAGAGTTTATTTATCCATTCAGTTACTAAGGGAAATCTTGGTTGCTGTCATGATTTAGCAATTATGAATAAAGCATCTATAGACATTCATGTGCAGGTTCTTGTGTGGACATAAATTTTCAGCTCCTCAGGGTAAATACCAAGGACCACAATTGCTGAATCACACAGTAAGAGTATGCTTCACTCTGGAGGAAACTGCCAAACTGTTTTCCAAAGTGCCTTACCACTTTGCGTTCCCACCAGCAATGGACGAGAGTTCCTGTCTTTCCACATCCTCACCAGCATTTAGTGTTGTCAGTGTTCTGGATTTGCGCCATCTTAACAAGTGTGTATTAGTATTTTCTTGTTGTTTTAATATGTGTTTCCCCGATGCTATATGGTGTGGGATATCTTTTCATTAGTTTATTTGCCATCTGTAAATCTTCTTTGTTGAAGTGTCTCTTAAGGTCCTTTGCCCATTTTTTATTTGGGTTGTTTGTTTTCTTATAGTTGAGTCTTAAGAGTTTTTAGTATCCATTAGAAAAGAATCCTTTATCAGCTGCATCTTCAACAAGGGTTTTCTTTCAGCCTATGACTTTGTCTTCCCATTCTCTTGTCTTTCACAGAGCAGACATTTTTAATTTTAGTGAAGTCTAGCTTGTTAATGATTTCTTTCATGAACATTGCTTTTGGTATTGTATCTAAAAAGTGATCATCATACCCAAAATCATCAAAGTTTTCTCCTGTGCTGTCTTCTAGGAGTTTCCTAGCTTTACATTTTACATTGAGGTCTATAATCCATTTTGAGCAACATTTATTTTTCATACACATGAAAAGCAAGCTTCACATAGTGACAACACCTTAAAGTAATTACAAGAAACTAAAAAATTATGAATGTTTACTTTAAAAAACAATGATATAATGACTAATATTGTATAAATATGTATAGTATCCATTTCCAAAAAGAGGATTCTAGCAAGATTTACCTATATTACAGAGACAGAAATCCTGGTAAAATAGTGTAGCTTAACAGAAAAGTAAGTCTTCAATATTAATGTCTAAAAAATCAGGAAAATCTTTTCAATCTTACACATTCAATGGCACATGTAAAGTTGTAATTTGACATATCATGCTGTAGCAATTAATTTTAGCTACCTTTTAGATATAAAATTGAGTAAATACTGAACAAAAAATTAGGAGTAACTTTTGGCACTTGTTTACTCAAAAGGTTGTGTTCAACAACAATTATTTAAGGATAAAATCAATTCAGCGAAGTACATTCTATAGTATATATAATCTTCTAGAGGCTCTAGTTGTAAGTCCATCTACTCATTGTGAAACTATTACCTCTCTTCTTGAAACTCTTCATCTGAGAGCATTCGTAATATCTATAAATGATCAGAGTAATAAATAAAGACTGTGTAACCCTGACAATTTAAATCTAAAAACCCATTTCCTATAGAAAAGAACTATAATCTCTATCAAATGATTAGTTTGCAAACTACCTCGTACTATTTGAGAAGGAAATCTTCAGAATTGTTGGCTATAGTTATTTTGAAAACTCTATAACTTCTTTGAAAATTTTCCCAGCAGGAAACAGATTTATCTTTACCATCTTTGAAAAATGAAAAGGCTAAAAGGTAAATGTACTATTTCTTATGTACATGAAGTTATTAAATGTCAAAGTGAAAGCAATTCAAATAGCAAAAATAATTCCACTTCCTCTTTCCCCATCATCATATACTTTATTTACATGCACAATTATATAACACTTATGAGAGAAAACATTTTTATAAAGCAACAGTAGCTACAATATTTCAGGAAGGAGGCACAAGGACTGGTCAAAGTGACCTTTGGGAAGGAGATGGTGTGTCTGGAGCCTCATTTTTAATTAAAAGAAATGATGAAGCTCTTTAATAATCCCACAACATCTTTTATAATTAATTATCAATTTCTGCAGCTTTGTCCCAACAGCCCACATTTCACATAATTTTTGTGGAATGTTATAAACATAACCAATAAGCTGTTCTAAGTTTTGACATTATTTATTTTTTAATTTATAAGAAAATGCTATAAATATATTTTAGTATTTAAATATATATATTGTATGTACATTAAATATTTTGTGATGATGAAGAATCCATTTTTCTAATATGTTCTATTTTTATAAACTTTGTGTGAAAAATTGCTCATTTTTTAAAAAAGGATTTTATTTATCTATTTGAGCTAGCATGAATGGGTGCAGAGGGGCAGCGGAAGAAAGAGAGAGACAGAAAGAGAATCTCAAGCAGACTCCCCACTGTGGAAGGAGCCTGACATGGGGCTCTGTTCCAGGACCCGAGCCAAAGGCAAGCACTTAACATAGTGAGCCACCCAGGCACACCCCCCCCCAAATTGATCAATTCTTGACTGTAGACTTTTAGGAAAATAATAGCAAACTAAGAAACATTCAGAAAAAGGTATTCAGAATAAAATATTTTGTGATTATGTCATATGAGAAATTATGGAGTTAAAACCACCAACACTTTCCAAGATACAGAAAAAGAACTAATAGGTAGAAATTAAAAGGAGACTTCTTTTTATTTTTTCAGGTAATATATAGATTTTTTTTTAAGGAAATTTAAATTCAATTGATTAACATAGAGTGTATTAGTTTTAGAGGTAAAGTTCAGTGATTTGTTAGTTGTATATAGCACCTAGTACTCATTACTTCACATAGCTTCCTTAATGCCCATCACCCAGTTACCCTATCCCCCTCTCCCCTCCAGCAATGCTCAGTTTGTTTCTTATGGTTGAGTCCCTTATGGTTTGTCTTCCTCTCTGATCATATCCTGTTTTATTTTTCCCATGCTCCTCTATTTTGTTTCTTGGGTTCCACATGAGTGTAATCATATGGTAATTGTCTCTCTGGTTGACTTATTTCACTTAACATAATACCCTTTAGTTCAATCCACGTTGTTGCAATCGGCAAGATTTCATTTTTCTCATGGCTGAGTAATATTCCATTCTCTCTCTCTCTCTCTCTCTCTATATATATATATATATGTACACACACACACACCACATTTTTACCCATTCAATAGATAAACTTTGAAAAAGTTGTATCATCCTTCTAATGTCATCAAAAACTTTTACACAACCCACTGATAAAAGTGTTTGTGCATGAGCTAGATAACCATTTGTTAGAAATGGTGTAAGATTGATGTACTAACTAAAGGTTGCATTAGGTGACCTCTGGGATTCTTCAAAATGCTAATATTAGATCAATTTATTAATATATATTTTAAAGATAATTTTTAGAGTTCCATTAATGTATCTAAAACTGAAACACAAGATTCAGACAAGTATTAATGGGGTGTTAAATCATTTCCATAGTGTCTTTAAGTCACATGTTTTTTAGGTTTACATTTGATTAAAAATTAAAGGCCATTTTTGGCTTTTAAACCTGCTCCTCGATCAGAAAACGCTTAGAAAAAAGTAAGATTATTCACTTCTCTTGTTAAATGTTCAGCATCAGTTAAACTTCTTATACCACTAGCCACCTGCTCTCAAAGTTCTAATTCTAGAGACATATTTCATTTGCATACTTTTTTATTTTGAGAACAGTTTATAGTAATACTTTTACATTTAGATAAGCTCAAAGACCATTCCAATTTAAAATAGATTTATAATCTATACATAGAAACACAGTTTTTTCACATCCTTTTATTTGGGTGATGTTCAAAAAAAACACAATTCTTTATTGTGAATGGAGGAATTTGCAATTTTTGTTATTTTTTTACAACTTTGACTTGTATTCACACCAAAGAGTTTACGTTGTACCTAATGTGATATGTTCACTTGAATAGTTGTCAATGTTTTATATGCAAGAGAAGAGTGTGAAAATCTCTGTAATAATATTTTTAAGAGATTAGAGAAAGACACGAACCCTGAATCTATAAGGTTTCAAGAAGATTGTATTGAAAATGTTATTCAATTTAAAATACATGTATTAATTTTCTGGCAGTTTAGATGTTGGTGGATTGCAAAGTAACTAGAATAAAAAGAATAAAAAATAATATAATTCAAAAAGAAAATTATTAGTTCCACAAAGATAGGCAGAATTCAAAATCTGAATTTGAGTACAGAAATACCTTTTGTGGCGGTAATGTTGAAAGATGCCAGGTGTAGCAAAACTTTGGTCCTATAAACCTTAAAAGGCATCACTGAGATGGTTCTAGTTGAATGAGCTCTGATTTGACATTCAAGAGGCAATCTACCAAGTAATGACTATGTGAATTTTGCTGGGACAATAACTTCACATGCTTGTGCTTTTTTTTTTCCTCTTCAACATAAAAAAAATTTGATCACTGTTACTGGCAAGTAGAACAAAAGCTTGAGATCTTTCAAGTTATTAAGTTTTTAGTATAACTAAGTTGTTAACTTTTTAGTATAATTTTAAAAAATCTTGATGTTTATGGAAAACCAGATTTAAAAAGAGAAAACTATAAGAAAAAATGATACACTATAAGAGTAATTTAAAATAATTCCTTTAGTATGCTCTGTATATGATCTAAAATGTAGTTATATGTTAGCACTGAAGTAAGAAAGTCTCTTTTTTCATCAGGTTTGAAATTGATCTGTAAAGAATTTGGAAATGAAAGAAGAAAAACTGCAGCCAGCCAGATTAAATTTTTCAAAAGTCACAAAAGGCTTTTAAATGTATTAAAAGTTTGACTATTAAGTTAGGAATATGGAAAATATTTCTTCCTTTCAGGAAATGCATAATTTAGCTGGAAAGACAAACTGTATGGGTCTAAGTTAAGTATTATTCAGTTAGAGGCAATCTAGACATTTGAATTCAGAAAAAAGTAGGTATTTAGTTTAGAAAGAGGGTATAATTGCTGCAAAATATAGTGTTTTATATTTAAAACTTTTAAAACTTTTTTTTTAAGATTTTATTTATTTATTTGACAGAGAGAAATCACAAGTAGATGGAGAGGCAGGCAGAGAGAGAGAGAGGGAAGCAGGCTCCCTGCTGAGCAGAGAGCCCGATGCGGGACTTGATCCCAGGACCCTGAGATCATGACCTGAGCCAAAGGCAGCGGCTTAACCCACTGAGCCACCCAGGCGCCCCTATATTTAAATAAATGTTTTTGGCTATCCATCTATCTTTACTATTTTCAGAACTACCTTCACTCTTCTGGTTAATTTGTAATAGGGAACAGAACACATTTTTTTTTTTTTTAATAAGTTAAGAACTTATGGTATTACTGCACACCTAATTCTTTTTGTTTTCAGAGCATTAAAATAGCACTAACTTAGTCAACAGCTATTCTTAAAGTGCCAAATGTTTTTCATACTTGGTGTTTTGGAATTTGGGTCATTCAAGTTATTTCACATATGCATCACCAACTGTTTGACCAGTAGAGGGAGCCATTCTCTACAGTCTAAAGTCGAACCAGTAGTGGATGCTCATGAAAGTAATTGCTGCAGAATCCTAAAGTCAATTACAGTCCCTTTTTAAATTAATATAATTAATTAATTAATTAAGAACCACCTAAATCAGTTTGACTTCTTTATGTTTTAAAAAATATTAAAAATCAAGTTTTTTGTAATTCCTTTTGTTGTTGTTCTTCACTAAGAAATGCATCCTATTTTTAATCTTGCCTCAAATTTATGAAATGCCAATGATACTAAAAAATATGTGAACACAGCTATCAAACCAGTATTTGCTCCTTTTCATATTATTATTATTTTTTTAATCTCCTTAACCTTGTTGTTTAGAAGAAAAAGAAGTTCAGACTATATAACATTAAGGGGCAGATTTCTTTTCATATCCCCCATACACATTATGTGGTCAAATGAAAAGCTATGTTCTATCTATCTCCCAAAGATCTATGGTTTGTCTTATTGGTGACTCTGAGAGTATATTAGAATTTCTCTTTTGATAGAGTGTAATGTGTTTAATAAATTGTTTCTTTAAAAAATGGAAATAAAACTAGAAAGTACCTGTTTGCCTAGATGTTGACCCACTAATAACATTAATGTGGTATGTAACATTCACATATAGCAGCACCTGGGTGGCTCACTTGGTTAAGTGTTTGACTTTGGCTCAGAGCATGATTTTGGGATCATGGGATCCAGCCCCCCTCCCCCAAAAGCTCCCTGCTCAATGGGGGGATCTGCTCTTCCCACTCCCTCTGTCCCTCCCTCTGCTCCTGCACTCAAGCACGCTCTCTCTCTCTCTCTCTCACACACACACACAAATAAGTAAAGCAAATCTTAAAAAAATAAGTTCATATATTTAGTTAAAAGATATTAAAAAATAATCACATGGAGACACCGAACATGAGCCACATCATTTTGCATAGCAAAATGACAGAAATTTAAAATAAGTTCATAACCAAAAGACTCCACACTCATACTCCAAAAGTTCAGTTTACTTCTCCTAATGCTGTATGAATTAATGCCTGAATTAATCAGAGAACAATATCTTGTGACTCTTTCCATTTAAAAGATATTTTGTTAGAGATTGCAAAGGATTCCTCACTTCTTCACATCCTTACTATTATCCTTACTGTTTAACACGGTTCAGACATTCCTGTAGTTGCAATAACTACATGAACAGGGCCCTTGTTTGGATCAAACTTCACAGTCTAGATTAATCGTTCAGCAAATAAGCAATAATTCCTACTTATGTCAGGCACTATGCTAGTAGAGATAATCACTTGATACAGCACCTGCCAAAAGAGGCCTCCACAACTTCACCTTTAATGTGGTTTATGCAGCAAGACACCAGCAGTTAGTGTTTCCTGGGGAGGGAAGAGTCTATACGGTTGCCACTTCAAGTGTGTTCCACCATCCACTTGCACTAGCCTCCCTTGGGAGCTTGTTAGAGCTCCCAACGCTCAGGCCCTATCCCTGAGCTAGGAAGCCAGAATCTGCATTTTAATAGGATCCACAGGTTAAATTCTGAGAAACACAGGTGCAGACCACCTCTTCGCAGAGATTTCTCCAGGACACAGGAGACCCCTAGACTTCTAGTGTCTCTAGTGTTAATAAATATTTGTGATTTGAAACTGGATAGTTTGAAAAGCTGCAAGAAACTTTTCTAGTTCTTAGACATCCTACTAGCGCCTAGAAACTTTACTGTCAATCATGACTTGAGGGTGTGACAGAGGGTTTGTGGAGGCTTCCAGGATGAGTTTGATTCTAAAATCACTGAATAGTTATTTGCTAGTTATCTTTTTTGGCAGAAAAACCGTTTATTAAAAATACATTCGCAAGTACCATCTACATTTTTTTTGTGCTTTTTTTCCTGTATAGCAGGAAAGCATTCCAATTTAAAGAATAACTGTAACATAAGCAGTTTTATAATTTTGATATAATATAAAGTGAAAATATACTGGGAAGGTGAAGAGACTTCATGTCACTGTTGAAAAAAACCCAATACCTAAGTGTTGACATAACAAAGTGACAAGTTAAATGTCACTAGCTGCTCCTTATGAAGGGAGGAGGAGGTTCAGCTTGTGAATGCTGTGATTACTTGTTATCCCCAAACCTGCCTGCGTATCTCAGCCGACAGGGTAATCATCCTCGTGTTCAGCAATTTCTGGTGCTCTGTTTCTACTTGGCCAAATTACATCTTCAATGTCGCAAGCCATCTCACCTTTATTATGATATAAAATGAATAGACGGAAGAGTAAAATCACGATGCAGAAATAGCAAAGAGAATGGAAGCTTATGCCTCCGGATAGAGCTGACTTTGTGTCCCTTGCGAGGGGAGTGATCATCTTAACCAGTGCACTTCCGTCCTTAATGGAATCATGTTTCGTTGTGGCAGAGAAGTAGGCGAGTGGGTGGTGAGATGTGGGAGGAAGGTAGAAGTTCCAATGTCTAAAGCATCTCGCGGTTAAATACTCCTCTGTGTCCTGCGTGTGTACGTGTGTGTACCCAAAACTAATGTTCCCTCTTTCCTTGTCTGTGATCACAATTCATAATCTCCAGGGAAACTGTGTCATTGAAAAGATGGAAGAATCACATTTATTTATTTGTTTGTTTGTTTATTTATTTATTTGAAAGACGGAGTCCGAGTCACGCTAGGAGCAGAAAGAGAAGCAGACTGCCCACTGAGCAGGGAGCCGACTGGGGCTTGATGCCAGGACTCCAGGATTATGACCTGAGCCCAAAGGCAGACATCAAGCCAACTGAACCAGCCAAGCCCCCTCATTCATTTTTAATTATAGGTGTGGAAAGTGAGGTTGAGCGAGGCTAGGAAACTTGTTTTTAGTTAGTTTGCAGCAGGACTCATAGTTAAATCAAAGGTTTATCATGGCCCAGCTTTCCCCCACACTTTCTTCAAAGGCTACATTAAAAAATACATTGAAAAAAATTACAGAAAAAAAAATACGGATTTTGTTTTGCTTTTGAGGCACCCTTTTCACATAACTTTGCAATTGGGAAGATAGGGAAAATGTACCATCCGTTAAGCATGTTGGGTGTTTAGACTCATTTGATTGAATAAAGTTTTTAAGTGTCTACCATATTCAAGGCTATTTTAAGTGGTAAGATACATAGAAGGGCAAGATGTCTCCCCTACTCTCACTGAGCTGTTATATATGCGAAGGCTAAGGGTTGTCACCAGGCTGCACGAACTGGCCAATTCTCTCTAGCAGGAGGTTACAGCAGCCTGTCATAAGCCTCAGTGGGACAATGCACCTCTCCCTTATCCTTCACACCTCTACCTAGAGGGCTGTACACACCCCTAGGAATAGCACATTCTCTGAGCACATAAACAGGTCTACCTGACTTAAACGTGGTTCCCTGCAAAATAGCAGACCTAAGTCCCTTGTCAACTTGAGAATCTGCTGGAATTTGAGAGGAACAGACCCACCAAACTATTGAAATTCTGAGCAAAGTACGGTGTTGCTGAAATTCCATCGTAAAACAGACTATTTCATCAAACATGACCATCACTATATACCCTTTATTTTGCCAAGCATTGTGCTTTGCAAAGTTTTTAAAAACCGACTTCAGCAGTTTATTATTATTATTAGGTGTACTATTTTTTTCTGATAAAATTTGGTTTAAAAATGCAAATTAAAAAAAAAAAAACCACCTTAGTGCTGGGATCTTTGATCTCATCTCTTTATGTTGGTAAGATGAACAGTAGCAAGCCCCCCGCTCCGCAAATACACACATATATCCTACTGTTTTTGCAAGAGCATAAAATGATCATTCTTACAGAGAAAATCATAAACCTCTTATTTTCTTCCTTCACCAAAATCAAATAGAGAATGAGAGGAAAATTGGCATTATTAGGGATTTTTATCTCTAAAAAGTGCTTCTGCACATGCTAAAGAAATTTCAGTATCTCCATCTAGAATTTTGTTGTTTTAAATCATTCAGATGCACCAATGAGGAATCAAGCACAGATCACTTTTACGCTCTTTTAGCGAGAAGGATGCGTGGTTAGCCTTACAGGGAAAGGAAAGAGAGGAATTATTAAAGAAACAAAGACAGAAACCGTCTAAAAGGATTACAGATGTCATAGACGTTTTTATGCAATGTACCTAATTACAAAAATCAGCAGCTCTCATCTACATAGCGATAGGACAGAATTCTATTTTAGATGCCATTATTACCTCTCTACAAGTCCAGCTTCTCCTTTTTCCCCTGAAATACTGCTTTAGTTTCCCAACTGGTTACCGTCCTGTAAGTTTCTCACTAGTCAGATCCATTTGAAAAATTGCCACATTTAAGGTCTTTCTAAAAACACAATTTGTTATGTAACTTCCTGTTTTAAAGCAACTCTTCCTTGTTGCTGTCTATGGGAAAAAATTCCACCTTGCCTTAGGCTATAACGTGATCCACGACCTTGCTTAAGCTTCTCTTTAAAGCTTCCTGTTCCTTTCTATTTCCCCAAGCCTCTCCACCTGTCTGCTACAAGGTACAACCTGGGATCCCACTACTCTTTTTGGGGCCGATTCCACGTTAAAACCTGTTAAACCTTGTTAAACCCCTAAGGCCTGCCTGGGCCTGCTTAGCCAGAGTGACTCCATGTTGCCTAGATAGCCATTTTGTTGTTTAATAAACACCTCAGCAGTTACTGGTATCGGTTCTGGGTAACCGTTGCTAAAACACACGCCTAAATAAGGCCAGACAGGTAAGAGACATCCAATCAGCCAAAACCACATACCTTGAGGTCTGTGGTTATGTCCTATAAAACCAGCCTGTGAGATCAGGACGGGGTTGCTCTCTTTGGAGGGTCAGTCTGATTTCTAATGCTTGGCATAGAATAAAGCTTTGCATAACTTTCACTTTGTCTCAGTCTCATTCCTTTGATAATGGACCCTATCTCTCTGAGTTTTTCAACATTTCAAACAAGCAAGGTAACATTTAATAATGCAATGTTTTGTTTTCTTTTTTTTTCTCTGCCTGGAGTGAAATTTCTTCCCCTTCTCATATAGCAAACTTCCAGTTTTCTATGCAAACCCTGACTTGAAAACAAGCTTGTAAGAAAGCATCTGTGGTAACACTGCTCCTTCCTCTTCAAGTCATGAGTTAACTAGATGTTGTATACTCCACATCTGTTTATATAATTGCACCAGTTACTACATGGTGTTGGTATAATAATTTACCAATTGTCTCCTCTATTTCTTCTACTGGATCAGGAATTCCATGTCTTATCTACTTTTCTATTTCCAGTTTCCATTACCAAACACAGTACCAGGCATATGGTTGTTTCTCCATAACTAATTGCTCAGGGGAAAATGAATGAATGACCCTAATCAGACTGGGAAAGCACACTCAGAAAATTAAACTGCTCACTCTTTCCAATTCATTAGCACAATATTTTGTAACTCAAATTATTCTTCAAATTTTATTTAAAGGCACTACAATTAACATTTATTGGCTGTTTCTCATGTATGGTATTTATTTCTTCTTTCATCTGAGAGGAAGAGTGCTATTCAAATGCCTTCTTTCCTTTTATTTTTCTGTAAAGATTTTATTTGTTTGTTCATTTGAGAAATAGAGAGAGGGAGAGAGAGAGAGAGAAGCACAAGCAGGGAGAGCAGCAGAGGGAGAAGGAGAAGCAGGCTCCCAGTTGAGCAGAGAGTCTTATGTGGGGTTTAATCCCAGGATCCCCGAGATCATGACATGAGCCTAAGGCAGCCAATTAACTGGCTGAGCCAGGTGCCCCCAAATGCCTTCTTTCCTTTTAGATTCCTACTAGACTGTCAGTGGGAACTTTTCCTGCTATTATAAAATAAATAGTTGCCACATCGGTTCTCAGATTTCTATATGCCTCCCTATAATATTTTGTAAAATTGCAATTATAAAACTCCACGGATGCCATAAAATATCCTGTTATATCTCCTCAAATGGTTATACTCTAAGCATGTGTTTTGAATTACCATCTTGTATCACATTGAGATTTCAAATCCAATTCACTGAGATTATAAAGTTTTAACCTGTTTCCTTTGAATGCTGTTGTAATTATATATTTATATAAAGCTTGATGTGCTTTGAAAGGCTTATTGATCTAGTCATGTGATAATGGGAAATATTAAACTTGTGGATCGTTTACCATTAACATGGATTTTAGAAAACCAGAGAAGCTGCACTTTTTCATCGCCAGACATCCATAATTCACCTATGTGACATAAATCCTGGTTAAATTTTCTTAGAAGTTCTTTGAACAAAATTACCGTAACTAGAGAGAAAATTATGGATACAAGTAATCACTCTAGTGTGTGTCTGAACAGCACACTCTTCAGAAGAGTTTGGATAGATGTGATCTCACTGTTCAGTAGTGGAGAGGAAATGTTAAAAGGAGACCATCTTTTCTTGTTCTCAATATTGAGATGTAGGAGTAGTCAATATTTTCCCATTAAATAAGATGTGAGCTACAGGTTGTTTTATGGTTGTCTACTTTTTGATCTGGAAATTCTCTTCTTGGGGGGCACCTGGGTGGCTCAGTCGGTTAAGCATCTGCTTTCGGCTCAGGTCATGATCCCGGGGTCCTGGGATCGAGCCCCGCACTGGGCTCCTTGCTCAGCGGGAAGCCTGCTTCTCCCTCTCCCTCTGTGCTCTCTCTCTCAAGTAAATAAATAAAATCATTAAAACATGGAAATTCTCTTCTTAGTTTTCTGATAGTTTTTATTTTTATTGTGAATCATGTTGAATTTTGTTAAATGATGCTTCCTGTATCTATTGATGTCATTATATGATTTTTAAATATAGGTAGCAGATAACATTCATTGATTTTTGTGCTAAACCATTTTACAATCCTGGAATAAGACCTATCTGGTCATGATATATTATCCTTTTTATGTATTGTTGGGTGGAATTTAGTAATTTTTTTAATGTTCATGAGGAATATCAGTCTACATTTTTCTTTGCTTGTAATAGGCTTGACTTTTGTTTCAAGGTTAAGTGGGTTTCTAAAGAACAAGCTGGGAAATGTTCTTTCCTCTTATGGTTTTCCCAAAACTTTGCATGATACCATATTGTATCTTCCTTAAATGCCTTGTATAATTCATCAGCAAAGCTATCTGTGTCTGGATTTTTTTTTTATTTTTGGTATTTAAAAATCTTTTTTTAAAGATTATTTATTTATTTATTTATTTGACAGTGAGAAACACAGAACAAGGAAACACAAACAGATGGAGTGGGAGAGGAAGAAGCAGGCTTCCCGCTGAGCAGAGAGCCTAAAGTGGGGCTTGATCCTAGGACCCTGGGATCATGACCTGAGCTGAAGGCAGACGCTTAACAACTGAGTCACCCAGGCACCCCTGTATTTTTTTTTTTCAACTAAAAAATTCAACAGCAGATATAGGGCTACTTAGATCTCTTTTGTTTTTTTGATTCAGATTTGGTAATTTGTGATTTTTAAGGAATATATACATTTTACCTGTCAATTTTATTGGTACAATGTTGTTATATTTTAAATATTAATATTATCTAATAAAATTCCTTCTTATTATGATATTGGTACTGTGTATATTTCTCTCTCTCTCATTTTTATTTTCATGATCAGTCTTCCAAGGAATTTAATAATTTTTTTTAACTTGCATTAAAGAACTAACTTTGATTTTACTATTTATCTATTTTGTATTTCATTGATTCTTTTTTTTTTTTTTCCCAATTTATTTATTTTCAGAAAAACAGTATTCATTATTTTTTCACCACACCCAGTGCTCCATGCAAGCTGTGCCCTCTATAATACCCACCACCTGGTACCCCAACCTCCCACCCCCCCGCCACTTCAAACCCCTCAGACTGTTTTTCAGAGTCCATAGTCTCTCATGGTTCACCTCCCCTTCCAATTTACCCAAATTCCCTACTACTCTCTAACGCCCCTTGTCCTCCATGCTATTGGTTATGCTCCACAAATGAGTGAAACCATTGATTCTTGGTATTATTATTATTTTTTAAATTTTTTTCTGGTGTTATTATTTTATTTCTTTTCTTTCTTTCTTTCTTTTTTTTTTTAAATTTATTTATTTATTTATTTGACAAATAGAGATCACAAGTAGGCAGAGAGGCAGGCAGAGAGATTGGAAGGGAAACAGGCTCCCTGCCCAGCAGAGAGCTCAATGTGGGGCTTGATCCCAGGATCCTGAGATCAATGTCCTGAGCCGAAGGCAGAAGGTTTAACCCACTGAGCCACCCAGGTGCCCTATTTTATTTCTTTTAACTTTGTTTAATTTTGCTTTTTATAAAATATCTTTGTAAAGTAGTAGCATGATTTTGCATCTTTCCCTTTTTCTAATAGAAACATTTAAAAATATATATTTCTGGGGTGCCTGGGTGGCTCAGTGGGTTAGAGCCTCTGCCTTCAGCTTGGGTCATATTCCCAGGGTCCTGGGATTAATCCCTGCATTGGGCTCTCTGCTCGGTGGGGAGCCTGCTTCCTTTCCTCTCTCTCTGCCTGCCTCTCTGCCTACCTGTGGTCTCTGTCTGTCAGATAAATGGATGGAATCTTTAAGAAGAAGAAAAAAAAATATATATATGTATATATATATATTTCCCTCAAAATATTGACTAACTGGGAATCCTGAATTTTGAAATATTGAGTTTTCATTATTATTTATTTAGATATATCAAAATAAGTCAATCCGAAAGAGACAATTATCATATGGTTTCACTCATATGTGGAAATATAAGATACAGTGTGGAGGATCACAGGGGAAGGGAGGGAAAACTGAATAGAAAGGAATCAGAGAGGAAGATAAACCATGAAAGACTCTTGACTCTAGGAAACAAACTGAGAGTTGCAGAAAGGGAGGTAGGTAGGGGGATGGTGTAACTGGGTGATGGGCGCTAAGGAGGGCATGTGATGTGAAGAGCACTGGGTGTTATATGCAACTGATGAATTTTTGAATAATACAACTGAAACTAATGATATACTGTATGTTGGCTAATTGAATTTTAAAAAAGATATAAGGGAACACACACAATAATGATTTTAAAAAAGGAAAAAAAGAAACACCATTTAAATATTCATTGGGTTTTATTCTACAAATCTATGATTTATTTAGGAATAGATTATTTAATTTCTGATATGTGAAGATTTTCCAGATATCTCTCTGTTACTGATTTCTAAATTAATAGCATAATGGTCAGAGAACATATTCTATGAAATTTTGATTCTTTAAACTTACAAGAGTTGATTTATTGTCTATGCTTGGTGTATGTTTCATGTGCAATTGCAAAGAATCTACTTCTTGATGTTCAGATATATAGTATTTTATAAGTATCCATTAATATGGCCTAAACTTCTTTCTATTGTCATTTAAGTGGAAGTTTAAATTGTCTCAGGACTCTTGGTCCTGATCTGGACATTTTCCCAAGAAGAAAAACCAGAAAGCCAGTCATCCCTGGTCAGCTTCAGGAGGGGTCAATACCATCACGTTCACTGTTTCTTCAATAAAGGAGCACGGCCCTTGGAGCCCTTTCAGTAAAAGATATCTATCTCTAGAAATTAGAGCACAGGTGTGTGTGGGGAAAAAATGTGAGGAAAGAAATCTATACAGTGTTTCCTAGTCTAATTGCTTGATGTCAAATATGCTCTTCTGTTTTAAAAGCCTATATATCATGAGTGCTAAATTTAATCAGCCTCACAAAAGATAGGAAGGAAATCGGAAGTTACTTCAACTTTGAGAGCTATGAGGTTTGATTAGTAATTCAGAACTTGCTGGGGAAAATAGAATCATACCTAGAAGAAATAGTTGTCTATTATTTTTACCCTACTCTACATATACATATGGACACACCACACCACACACACACACACACACATGCACACACACACACTCTTATACTTTATATCTTCTTAACCTTCACATTAAGAGCCCAGAAATCATTTATTTCTGAATATAGAATGGCACATTTATGAAGATACATCATTCCATTCCTTTTAAAATTATCTTTGCATAAAAAGGTTTAAAAATAATTTGCATTAAAATCTTTGATTCAATGGTCTCATAAAAACACATTCTATATTTTTTTCTTTAATGAAAAGGGAAGAACAAAAAACATGAAGAAAACATTTTTACTTAGGCTTCCCATCAACTGACTTTTTTTTTCTTTCTTTGCTGCTTCAAGGATCAACAAATGAAAAAGTGTAGAAATATTTCAATATATAACTAAAGCATAGAAGTTTTTCCATTACTTCACAAAATAGATCTGTTTCTTCCTGAGTAGTCTATTTGCCAAATTCTTTCTCCTCTGAAGTACTGCAGTGGCCTTGAAGCTGAGTGATAACTCTGTAAGCAGAAGTGGTGTTCTTGTTCTTGATTTGCTGCTGCAATATCTATTCATTAAGGTGCTTTAGAAAGCAGGCTGTGTGTGTCTTCATTAATTGCATTTTGTGTGTGTGTGTAAAAAGTGTTTTTGAAACACTATTTCTTATGACAGAAAAACCATTAAAATGAGCTTTCCCAAGTGGAATAATTTTAGCAGATTTTATTTTAGTTGGCTAGTTGTAATAATATGTGCACATATGTTTCTGTTTTATTGTTTTTCATCTGTTTAGTTATTATATTGATTTGTATGATTTTATTGGTTCCTATACTTGTATAATTAGGCAGATGAAAATCAACTCAGAGAAACAAGCTGTGAGAATTCTATACAAAGCAGTCATTTAAATATGGTGGTGCTAATACTATTGAGGTATATACTTTTCTTTATTTTTCCCCTTTGGAGTTAGTCTTACAGGATATCTGGAATGGTAATTTTTTTTCAGCTTTGTTGATATAAAAATGACCTATAACATTGAATTATTGCATAAGTTAAAAGTATACAATGTATAATTTGATAAACATATATGTTGGAAAATGTTTACCATAATAAGGTTTGTTAATATATCCTTTATCTCACATAGTTACTGTTTCGCTACTGTTGGGGTGAAAACTCTACTCTCATGATAGCTATCTAGTTTGTGATACATTATTCTTTACTGGAGTCACCATACCATACATTAGATCTCCAAACCTTGGTCATCTTTTTTTTTTTTTTTAATTTAAATTCAAGTTAGTTAACACATAGTGTATTATTAGTCACAGGAGTGGAATTTAGAGATTCATCAGTTGCATATAATACCCACTGCTCCTCACATCAAATGCCCTTTTTAAAGCCCATCACCAAATTAAACCATCACCCCACCCACTACCCCTCCAGGCACCCTCAGTTTGTTCTCTATACTTAAGAGTCTCTTATGGTTTACCTCCTTCTCTGTTTTTATCTTATTTTTCTTTTCCTTTCCCTACATTCATCAGTTTTCTTAAATTCCATATATGAGTCAAGTCATATTGTATTTGTCTTTCTCTGACTTATTTTGCTTAGCATAATATATTCTAGTTCTATCCATATCATTGCAAATGGAAAGATTTCATTCTTTTTGATGGCTGAGTAATACTTCAATGTGTGTGTGTGTGTGTGTGTGTAAAGAAGAGCTCTTCTTTATCCATTCATCAGTTGATGGGCATCTGGGCTCTTTCCACATTTTGGCTATTATGAACATTCCTGCTATAAACATTGGGGGTGCATATGTATCTTGGAATCACTATTTTTGTATCCTTTGGATATATACTTAGTAGTGCAATTGCTGGGTTGTAGGATAGCTCTATTTTTAGCTTTTTGAGTAACCTCCATATTGTTTTCCAGTGTCTGCTCCAGTTTGTATTCCCACAAACAGTGTACTAGGGTTCCCCTTTATCCACATCCTCACCAATATCTGCTGTTTCCTGACATGTTCATTTTAGCCATTCTTCCTGGTGTGAGCTGTTACCTAATTGTGATTTTGATTTATAGTTCTATAATGATGAGTGATATTGAGCATTTTTTTTCATGTATCTGGATGTCTTCTTTAGAGAAATCTCTGTTCATGTCTTCTGCTCATTTCTAGACTGGCTTTTTGATTTTGGGGTTGATATGTTCTTTATAGTTTTTGATACTAGCCCTTAAACAGATATGTCATTTGAGAAGATTTTCTTCATTTATTTTGATTGTTTCCTTTGCTATGCAGAAGATTTTTATCTTGATGAAGTTCCAATAGTTCATTTTTGCTTTTGCTTCCCATGCCTCAGGAGACATGTCTAGGAAGAAGTTGCTGTAACTGAGGTAAAAGAGGTTGCTGTCTGTGTTCTCCTCTAGGATTTTGATGGTTTCCTGTCTCACATTTAGGTCTTTCATCCATCTTGAGTTTATTTTTGTGTTTGGTATAAGAAAGCGGTCCAGTTTCATTTTTCTGCATGTTGCTGTCCAGTTTTCCTAACACCTTTTGTTGAAGAGACTATCATTTTTGGATACTCTTTCTTGCTTTGTTGAAGATTAGTTGACCATATAGCTGAGGGTCCATTTCTAGGTTCTCTAGTCTGTTCTATTGACATATGATGGATTTTACTCATCTTATAACTGTAAGTTCATGCCCTTTAACCAACATCTCCCCCCACCACCCTGAGCTCCTGGAAACTACCCATTTTATTAACTAGTAAAAAAATTTTTTTAAAGCTTTTTATTTATTTATTTGAAAGAGAGAGAGAGAGATAGGGCAAGCATAAATGGGGTGAGGGACAGAGGGCGAGGCAGTAAGTGAGAGAGGGAGAAGAAAACTCCCCAGTGAGCACAGAACCTGACTCTCAGCTTGATCTCAAGAATATGAGATCATGACCTGAGCCAAAATCTGATGTTTAATCAACTGAGACACCAAGAGGCCCTAAGCAGTAAAATTATAAATGTGTTTAGAATTAGGTGCAAGTTTGCAGCTGTCTCATCAGAATTAGTGGTGCATTCCAAAAGTAGTCTAGTCTCAGAGGAGAGTTTGGAGACTGACAGAAGCAGCCAACCTTTTGGGCTTAGCCTTGAGTAGTTGTGAAACATTTGTTATACTCTTGTTTTAAAGTACCTTCATTAATTGGGGCAAATCAAAATGGCTTCCAACAATCATGTCATGAGCTTGTTTAAGATTTCTCAGGAAATAATATATTAGACTAAAGACTGAGTTTTGGTTTACTGAATTTAGTTGGCTAATCTCTTTCTTACCCACTTGAAATAATTTGTGCTACTTATTTTTCCATGTAGTATATTATATAATTATTTATTATATTAAAGAAAAGCAGATTGAACAAATGTAGTAATAACTGTTTTCAAACATAAATATGTGTATCTAAAGAAGACTTTGTGTTTATAAAAATATAAAAATAATTTTTTTACCAAGATAGTCTTAAAGTTACTATCTCCCTGAGAAAATTGTCTATAGTGCATATTTAGAATATTTAGATCTTCATTTGAACCATTATTTTTACTAGTGTGTATATTTTTTTGAACAAATGAAACCCAAAGAAATAAGCACAGTAACCATGCCCATATTGCATATGATGAGACTGGAGACTAATTTGTTCATTATACAAGTAAAACCAATTAATATTTTATTAGATATTTATATAAATTTATATTAATTAACATCTAGACCAACACTATGCATGCCTACACATATACATGTGTGTAAGAACAAAATGGGCCGATAGATTGATCTGTGGTCCAATATAACTTAGGTGAGTCCAAATACATAAATATATACTCATCCATTTCTATTTCAGATGACCAGATTATGTATATGGTTTGGGAGAATATGGTTCAATTTGTAAACAAAAAGAAGCTTACTGTTAAGACCTGCAATGAAATACATCACTTAAATTACCCGTTAATGGAGAGATGTCTAACAGAAGTGTCACTGTGGTATAAAAATCATGGATAGTAAGGCTCACTAAAGACAATCCCAAGATATTTTTTGCTTCTGCAATGAAGAGTTCATTTTTGTGTAAATCAGCATTTATTCCTCTGGAAAGAGAAATGCATAGATGCATGAAGATAATGTAAATTTAACCAAAAAGGAATTCTTGTAATCAGGGTTAGCAGGCGTAGGAAAACAGAGAAGTAGAAGTCATACAATTTTCAAGCCTAGATGCAGAAGCAATAAGAAGGGAATCCCACTCAAAAGTATTAATTTGTTTGCCATTTAGGTCCAAACACATTAAGATTAGAGTCAAATGAGTGTGATCTACTCTCATATCTGTAAATTTTCCCTAGATAGAATGACAACTCAGATTCTTGGCAATAACCTCCCGGCTGATTTTGGCCTAGAGACTTTCTAGTTCATTACCTTCCTTAGTATTTTAAGTCCAGGGAAACCAATTTCAATTCTATTAAAGAAATTCTTGTTATATGCTTCTTTGTCTCTCTCTCTCATTTTTAAAAATTTAATATTTTTTCTTCTTCCTTATCTGAACATGTTTCAAAGGACAACATCCCTTTTGTTTTATACTCTGTTGCTTTGAAATAGGTGGTATTTATATTGTTATACAATAAATTACTGCAAGATTTCTGAAATATGAAGTGCTATTTACAATGAAACATTAACACCCAAAGCATTTTGGCTTGTTATTTATATCCACTTTTAATCAAAATATTAAGGCAATTAGAAAGGCTCTTTTTTAGAATGTCAAAACTGATTATCTTACCTGTATACGTTCCTCTTAAGTTATGGAAAATCAAAATCAGAGCATTGGCGTAGTAATGCCAGTCACCAGTACTTTATACATATCCTGCATCCTTGTCAGTTATTAAATCAGTGTGCTTCATTTTCCCAGTGTAGCCTTATGCTACCGCAGAGGTGATGTGAACAGTTGAAGCAACTGCTTGAATTTTGCCTGAATTTCTCAAATAATCCAAGCAGAAATAGAAAGTTTGCTTGAAGCACTATTGTTATCCTTCTCTTCACAAGTTGAGTCATCCCCAAGCCTGTCAATCAAATGTCCTCTCCGTTAGACGGTTCCACTCTCTTAAACACCATTGCTCAAAATGTCTAGACCTCATACATTTTCTTATTTTATTCTTGGAAACACTTTTTAAATGTATAGACCTCCCTTTAGATAATGTGTGAGTGTATGCACATATGAAATGAACTCTAACAACATGTTTTTGGTAAATAAAACATTTTATTACACATTTCTATATAAAATTTTCCCACTCTTCATACCACATGATTAAATTTTCTCCACTGTGTAAGTAATACTGAAAATAAACATATGTGGCTATAAGTCATCACGAATTTGTAAGTAAAAAGAATATATACATCCCCATACTAATACCTCCCAAGTAGCCACTTTTAAAGGTTGTGTAACCAGTACTTTGCAAAAAAAGCATTTTGAATTTTTTTTGGAGAATTGGCCTGAATGTCTGTAATAGATTTGTTGAATTTCTGTAAGTCTTTACTCATTAAGGGAATAAATGTGTAAACCTGGATATTCACAGACCTGTACCCCTGGGGATAAAAATACGTTATATGTTTATTTTTAAAAAATTAATTAATTTAAAAAAAGGAATATATTTGTATCATCACTGTCCTAAACCTCATCAAACATTCTTTCTTGTCAAAAAAGGAACTTTGAGCCTGGCACTCCAGAGGGCCCCTATGTTGTTCTCCATACTGATACACTGATCTCAGAGCTCCTTCCAAAATAATCACTACACTGATTTTTTTTTTTTTTTTTGAGAGTGAGAGCTTGAGTGGAGGTGGGGACAGAGGGAAAAAGAAATAATCTTTTTTTTAAAATTTTTATTTATTTATTTGACTGACAGAGACCACAAGTAGGCAGAGAGGCAGGCAGAGAGAGAGGAGGAAGCAGGCTCCCTGCTGAACAGAGAGCCCAATGAGGGGGTCAATCCCAGGATCTTGAGATCATGACCTGGGCCAAAGGCCGAGGCTTTAACCCACTGAGACACCCAGGCATCCGGAGAGAAAGAATCTTTAAGCAGGTTCCATACCCACTGTGGCAGGGTCTCAATCTCACAACACTGCGGTTGTGACCCAAGCAAAAATCAAGAGTCAGGCACTTAACCCACAGAGTCACTCATGCACTCTCCACTTCATTGATCTTTATCATCAGAAATATTCTTGCCTTCCTTTCTGATTTTTTTTTTAATCATTCAAGTGTGCATTCTTAGACATCATTGTTTAGTCTTGCCCATTTAAAAAATGATACAAGGGCGCCTGGGTGGCTCAGTGGGTTAAGCCGCTGCCTTCGGCTCAGGTCATGATCTCAGGGTCCTGGGATCGGGTCCTGCATCGGGCTCTCTGCTCTGCAGGGAGCCTGCTTCCTCCTCTCTCTCTCTCTGCCTGCCTGTCTGCCTACTTGTGATCTCTCTCTGTCAAATAAATAAATAAAATCTTTAAAAAAAAATAAAAATAAAAAAATAAAAAATGATACATATTTAAATCTCCTTTAAGCTCCAGGGTGCTTTTCTACCCTTTTATTTCTCTTAAAGTTTTTGAATGTTAATATTTAGGCTGTGTGACCTGTAGAGTTTCCCCACAATCTGGATGTTGTAGATTGCATGCTTTTTGTGTAATACAAAATGCTATTTTGTCCTCTGTACTTCTTGCAAAGTGGCCACTAGATCCAGAGACCTGATCAGGCTTAAGTTTGATCCCTTTGGCGAGACCGTGTATAGGGGTATTATGTATATACGTATTTGTTTTTGTCTTTGTTTTTCAGGAGGCACATCTTAACTGGTTTGGAGTCTTCTTTTTTTTTTTTTTAAGATTTTATTTATTTATTTGACAGAGATCACAAGTAGTCAGAGAGGCAGGCAGAGAGAGAGGAAGAAGCAGGCTCCTTGCTGAGCAGAGAGCCCGATGTGGGACTCGATCCCAGGACCCTGAGATCATTACCTGAGCCAAAGGCAGAGGCTTTAACCTACTGAGCCACCCAGGCACCCCGAGGTTTGGATTCTTTTTGATATTAGCATCAGTTGCTGACCAATGCCTAGATCTGTATTTGATTGAAGGTTGCAAAATGGTGCCTATATATCTTTTTCTTTTCATTTACTAACCAGAATAATTTTATGAAAAAATGCTTTTCCTCACCAATTATTTGGTTGTACGTTAGTAGGAGAGACAGGGTAAATGTTTGATTCCTTACTGCTATTTATCGAAAGCCCTCAGGAATGCTTATAACAGCCTCTTGCTGACTAAAATTTCAAGGGAAGGAACGTGGGCAAACCTCTTAGAGGAGGAGAAACCCCACAAAGGGAAGGTCCAGGTGAAACCTAAACCAAATACCAGATGTGTGAAGGAGGTCATTCTGGAGCATGATCAGCCCACCCTCAACTGTCACCTGACTTTCATTCTATGAATGATGTCCAGGAGACTGACTGAGCCCAAATTGTTAATCCAAAGAATTATGAATAAGTGAAATGATTGTCTTAAGCCATTAAGTTTTCAGGTGGTGTTTCAGGTGGTGTGATAGATACCTACCACAATATGTTTAAAGATAAAATGTCTTGCGAGTTCATACTGATAATTTCAATTCAAATTAGACTATAGGCTTTTTACTTGAACTCATTCCAAATATATCTAGATCTTCTTTCTTCCACACTAAAAATCCTGGTTCTGAAGGACACAGAGGATGTTAATTATTTGTTCTATTTCACATTATTCATATATCAGTCTCACAAAAACAACAGCAATACTATTTCAATCACGGTTACTAAAAAACATTAAAGTGCTTCTCAACATGTTTTCCCTACTCTCTTTGCATATTTTAATGTTTTATTATATTTACAATATCAACTTTTATAGTCATTAAATACTATACTCTCTCCTACTTAATCCTTAACCTCAGTTTTACAACTGTTTATATATGTTATACCCACCCCATGTACTTATATCAGTGTTTTTCCAGTCATTTTTTGACAGTCCATTCAGCTACCTGAAGCTCATTCTCTACAAGCTTTATCATATGTATTAGGATAAAACCAAGAGAACTATATTCCTTGAGTTTTTGTGTGTTGATAACCGATTATAACTTTCATAATTGAAGGTGAGTTTTACTGGCTATAAATAGCTTATATTTTCTTTGAGAATCTTATATATATTTAGCCTATTTTCCTCTGAAATAAAATTGGAAATCTTGATAATCTAATTTCCTTTTCCACAAGTTACAATTTCCCCTTACATATCCAAAGGATTTGTTTTCTTTTTGTTTAAATTCCAGAAAATGTGCTAGATTATGTGATCATGTCCCATATTCATAATGTTACTTATCCAACCACCCCAAAACTTAGTAACCGATACAATTGTGTTATTAAGCTTATAGATTTCTTGGAAAATATATTTGGAAAAGATAGAGAAAAGATAGTTCTTCTCTATTCCATGATATTTTGGGATGGAAAATTGTTGACTAAATAGCTTTTTCATTTACTTCTGGTGGCTGGATTTGGATGGCGAGGGCCAGGATTGCTCAAACTATTGGTGGAATATCTACATGTTTTCTCTACAGATGGGGATCTCAATGTTATAGATATCTTACGCAGATACAGAGGACTCTGTTACTCTTTGTGAATAAAGGGGAAACTGCAAGATTTTTTGTTGTTGTTGTTGTTTTGTTTTGTTTTTAGATTTTATTTATTTTATTTGACAGATGGAGATCACAAGTAGGCAGAGAGGCAGGCAGAGAGAGAGGGAGGGAAGCAGGCTCCCTGCTGAGCAGAGAGACTGATGTGGAGCTTGATCCCAGGATCCTGGAATCATGACCTGAGCTGAAGGCAGAGGCTTTAACCCACTGAGCCACCTAGGCACCCCAAGAGGGAGAGAGAGTCTTAATCAAACTCCAAGCTGGGTGCAGAACCTGATGTGGGGCTCAATCTCACCACCCTAAGATCATGACCTGAGCTGAAACCAAGAGTCCAAGAGTCGTTTGCTAAACTGACTGCGCCACCCAGGTGTCCTTATATGTAATTTTAGTTTACTTAAATTCTAAGCATTCTTGAATCAGATAGATTGTCTACCTTTATGAAAGTTTAAGGTAGTGTTAAACAATGATGATGACTTATTTTATGACATTTCCTGGCTGTGTTCTCAAGCTCTGGTTTTTTCAACTAGATCTTTTCATTACTTGATCTCTGTTTTTCCTATTCTGTTCAATTTCTTTCTATTCTAAATAGCTTCTGATAAGTGTGGGTCATCCTCCTAGAAGAGAGTCCTTACTGGTTAGTTGCAAGAGTTCACAGGATATACAATGCTCAGGTATCTTCAGAACTTTCTATGGACACATGCATACATTCATTATTGGAATGAACAAAACCCCTTCCAGTTTTGACCACCAAGTTCCAACTAGTCGTCTGTGCTTTCCAGTGCATACTTTTTGCCTTTTGGAGGTTTTATGTTTTTGCTTACATCAGTCACCCATTAATTCTGCTTTCTTTTGCACATAAAGATGGGCATAACACACAGTTGTCGTACATTGCCATTTTAATGCTACCTACTTAAAACTTGTGGTTCTTGGGAAGATCTTTTCATTTAGCTTTGTTATAAATTTTGATTACATGTGTTTAATGTAATATAGTCATTCTGTTTATATTTGGAGGCTAGGGAAAATCAAAAACTACACTACCTTCACTGCTGTCGTTGTTCAGGAGATACTGAAGACCATTTCAAAAGGCATTTTGCAAATATTATTTCAGAAAGGGCAGCATTATGGCCACCTTTGAAAGGAGATCACTAAATGTATGTCCAGTATGTTAAAATCAGACCTAATATTTTATAGCTACAGATCATGTTACATATATTTCTAATGAAAAAATGTTGAAAGTAGTATAGAGCTCAATGTCATTTTGAATTGTAGCTTTGGGAAAAAAAATCATTTTCCTGTATACAATCTTATTTCTTTTTCTAAAAGAGTCAGTAAGATGACTCTCTTAATTTGCAGTGTCTCCTTTTAATGCCAGATTTAAATTGAATGTAATTGAAAAAAACCCACACATATCTGTAGACTAAACAAATACATAACAGCTTCTTATGCACAGGAAATAATGTATTTTGAGAGGGACTAAGACCATTAGAGTATAAAATTGAAAGTTTTCATGTTATCTTAAAAAATAATGTGAATCTTTTTTTCACTGCGTAATTCTCTAGCAAGACTAGGAAATTGCTTTGTAACTGCGATATGTCCTTTGATCTGCAAGGCTCCGCACGTGACTCTTCCTCTGTGCCTCTAGGTTAACTTTATGGAAATTTTTTTTCCACTATGGGGAAATTTGTAAAGATACATTTTCTATACCTCTAGATTATTTGGGAGAGGTAGTATAATTATATTATTCATTATCAATTCATTAATAACCAAACCCCTATAACAAAGATATTTTCCTCTTTGTATGTTAGGGCTGCTAGTCATATTCCCTCTACATTTCTAGAAGTTACTAAAAATCTATGCATGGATATTTATTTTGTGTGATAACCTTGAGTAAAGACAAATACTAGTTAGGATTAGAGCAACTTAATGTGTCTTTAGAAGTAATCTTATGTCTCATAGTGAATTTCTCATAATTTATTATAGGTTTTACAGATTTATATATCTGAAATATATCAATAGATAGATAGACAGACAGATGGGTAACTGAAAACAAAGCAATCAAGAGAGAAATTTTACATGGTCTCTCACCAAGCTACCAACCTCTACATTCTGCTTTCCTTCCTTGTAGAAAATCTAAGATAACCATTCCATTTGCAATGGATCACATCTACTCTTCACTCAAGGAAATCAGTTCTGAAGTTGTTTTTTCCCCAGTAACACCAAATTTCCTTTCTATTTTCTCAGTCCTATAAACATACAAATATGGTATAGTCATTTCAATTTCAAAAAAAAGGTTCTCTCTCACTTCTCACACTTCATTTCTCAGCTCTACCTATAGCAAAACTCCTCAACAAGATTATGTATACTCATTGTTTCCAATCCCTGATTTCCCGTTTTCTCATTAATTCATTTGATTCTCATTAATCCACTGAAATTGTTCTCCAATCATACTCACATTGTCATGTTAAATGGTCACTTTCTCAGGATTGATTTGAATTCATCTACCAGCAACATGTTAAATAGTTGCTTATTCTGTTCTTGAAATACTTTGTTCACTTGGCCTTTGAGATTATCTGCCTCTTGAATCTTCTTTTTTTTTTTTTTTTAAGATTTTATTTATTTGACAGAGAAAGATCACAAGTAGGCAAAGAGGCAGGCAGAGAGAGAGAGAGGAGGAAGCAGGCTCCCCGCCGAGCAGAGAGCCCAACGCGGGACTCGATCCCAGGACCCTGAGATCACGACCGGAGCCAAAGGCAGCGGCCCAACCCACTGAGCCACCCAGGCGCCCCTGCCTCTTGAATCTTCTAATTCACATTCCACTTTGCTACAAAACTCTTATCCTTCTAACCTCTAAATGCTGGAATAACCTAGGAATCAATTCATAGACCCTTATACTCTTTATTTAAATTTGCCTTTTTTTAGACTAACTGAACTACTTTTGGGCTTAAGTAGTTTCTATGCCAAAGACTTCCAAGTTTATATCTCAGCACAGTAATGCTTGGTGACTCACATACACAACTGCCTATTCAATAATTGAGTTCCTACCTCAAAATCAGCATATTCAATTTTTGAATTCTTCACATAACTCACCTTTAAAATCTCCCCATCCATGGGTCTTTCTTGACTTTGTACATAATGTTCTCTCTAACACAGGGTCAAGTAAAAACCCTGGTCACTTGTTCTTGACTTCTCTCACACCCAATCTAACTATAAATCCAGAATCTGAGTACATCTCTTCATCACCACTCATATCATCCTAGTCTAAGCAATCATCATATTTTGCATATGTTACTGAAATAGCTTCCTAATAATATTCCTGCTTCCATTTTCAGTACTTATCCTCTATTGTCCCAAGGGCAAATGGAATAAGCACCATTTATTTATTTAATTAGTTATTCATTTATTCATTCTCATTTATTTAGCATTTGTGTTGAGTAAATAATTAAGAAATAAATTTAAATTGAGGGGAGTAAAAGAAAAAATATAGGAGTGAAAGTAGAAAAAATATGTATGGAATTTCTTGAGTAACTGAGGAACATCCAAAGATAATGGGAAAAGAATAGGAGAGTGTAGTACAGGGAAATTAAAAAAATTAACAAAATTATGTAGAATTTAATATTATGCTGATTTTTTTACCAATCATGTGATTTTTAATTATTATTTTTCTCTGAGCCTACACTTTTTAATTGTGGAAGGTAGAATTCAGTGATAGACCCATGATTCCCATGCCCTGTTGTATACCTACCTTCTCCCTCTTTAATTAGACACAAATCTAGGTGCTGCAGTAAAAGGGTTTTGCAGCTATAATTAATATCCCAAATCAGGTGACTAAAAATAAGACCATCTGGTGGGCCTAACCAAATCTAGTAAGCCCTTAGAATGGACAGGGCTCTTTTTGGCATTGAAGATTTGATTCATTAAGGGAATTTTCTATTGCTAGCTTTGAAGGTTGAGAGGTCACATGCCAAAGAATGCAGAAGGCTTTTAGGAACTAAGAGTGACAACCCCCGATCCCAGCCTGTTAGGAAATGGGGACCTCAGTCCTGCAATCACCTGACACAACCAATGAGCTTACAAGAAGATTCTGAATTCCAGATGAGAATGCAACCTGACTTAAGTATTGGCTCTAGCTTTGCAAAACTCAGAGAAGAAAACCTACTCACGCTCCACCCAACCTTCGGACCTACAAAACTGTGAGGTAGTAAATATGCATTGTTTTGAACCACTAAAGTATGATAATTTGAAATGCAGCAAAACAAAATGACTACCTTAATCTCTAAAATGAAGATTTTAATATGATCTTTCTTTATAAGACCAAAAGGGGTTAGAAATTATTCTTTTAAAGGAATATACATAGTACTTCTAAGTTTGAAGGAAGGAAACTGTAGAGAGAGATATTGGTAAGACACAGGTGCTAGAGTGCAGTTTTGGAATAGGAAGGAGGAAGCAGTAGGTGCATTCTAAGAATGTTGATATTCACCACAGAGTTTCTGGGAAAGTGAAGCTCCTGGAGCATGATTATACAACCACTATTTAAATTCTACTGTAAGTTATATTTTATTTTATTGGAAATTTCCTAAAATGTTTGATAAGTCTACCTCTTGCAATATATTTTAAATTCTGTTTACAAAATCAAAAAGAACTACTATTTTATTGAATACAGACTATATGATAAGCATTATACTAGATACTAAGGATTTCACATTTAATCTTACCAACAAAAAAAAATTTAATGATAACAATCAAGGCAAGATTTGTCTTTTTTTTAAATACTTTTATTTTTTTAATATTTTATTTATTCATGAGAGAAAGAGAGAGAGAGGCAGAGGCTGAGGAAGAAGGGAGGCTTTGCAGGGACCCTGATGTGAGGCTTGATCCTAGGACTCTGGGATCATGACCTGAGCTGAAAGCAGATGCTTAACTGACTGAGCCACCAGGCACCCCATGGCAAGATTTGTCTTATGAGCACCACTTCCTATAATGCCATGCATTCTGGTATTCAAAGGAAAAGTGTCCTCTAAAGCCTATATTTTTTATGAGTATTAGTGTACAAAAGGGCATTTGAGATTTTTTATGTTCTTCAATATAGGGAAAATTTTTGAGTCATTAGAAATCATGTCTTAGGAGGAATCCATAAAGTTGCCATTATTTATCATTTTGGCCTAAGGTGTATAGATGGAAAACTAAATTTTGACTCTTATGCTCAGGCATACACCTAACATCAAGTCTGGTGCTTTACATCTGGTAGACACTCAAGACTCTCTTTAGCTATATTTAATCTATTTCTTCAGCATTTCAATTTTATTATTACATACACATTTATTGCTAGAATTTATTTATTGTAAAAATCTGTTCATTATAGGGGCGCCTGGGTGACTCAGTTGGTTAAACATCTGCCTTTGGCTTAGGTCATGATTTCAGGGTCCTGGGATAAGTTCCACATCAGGATCCAGCAGGAAGTCTGCTTGTCCCTGACCCTCTCCCCCTGCTTGTTCTCTCTTTCTCTCAAATAGATAAATAAAATCTTTAAAGTTCTGTTCATTATGCTCCACATTATAGCCTTTTTTTTATATGAAATCAATTAAATACTCTGATTTTGTTATGTTTCATAGGTTGTACTACCATCATAACTTCTTAAAATTTTAATTCCTATCCTTTGTTCTGTCAGCAGGTACTTCAGGATCATTTTGAGATTGAAATTTTGTATTGTTACCTCATGTTCATTAAGAGTTTTATTTTTTTTTTCCTTGTAAAATCATGCATAGCTTAGGTAGTCAAATTGTTTTACAGAATCTTTTGTCATTTGCTTTTCTCTGGCATTTTACAGTTTTCATAGGTCCACACTTAAATTATTAATTTCTGAACTTGGGAAAGGAGCAACATGGTATATAAACTGGATTCATTTTTTGAGTGTGTCAGAAGGCAAGGACTTTGAGATTTCTGAGCCTATATTTTCTTACCTTTATAAGCCCAATAATCTGGACAGATGCAAATTTTTGTTTTTATTTCTTTTCTTTTGTTGTTGTTGTTGTTGCTGTTTATCCAATCTCTTCCTTGGATAAATGGAATACAAATTTACCTTCTATATTAGGACTGGCCAAAGTATATTTGTTTTTCTTGGGTATTGAAAGTTGACTCCCTCATCCCTATTGCTTATATCTGGTCCAGTACTCTCTGTGTTTATGTAACATCAGTTTTCAGGACTCCTACTTTGACTTTATAGCCTCTTCTTTTCTTGTACTCATGGATATCTTCTTTTCAGCACAGCTATATATGTTAATAGACGAAGTCCTCTTTCATCCATCTCACCATGTTCCTGGGACCAGAAATTGACATAAAATGTGGCCAAGGGACATACAGTAAAAAGAGAAAGGGCTGGGAAGTGTCTGAACCTTTGCATGAATGATCTTAAGAAAATTACCAGATGCCTCGGAGCTGTAGTTGTCTCATCTGGAAAATTGAAATTTTTATTCTCCATTATTTTTTTTCCAGTCCAACTTTTTTTTTTAATTTTTTATAAACATATAATGTATTATTAGTCCCAGGGGTACAGGTCTGTGAATTGCCAGGTTTACACACTTCACAGCACTCACCACAGCACACACCCTCCCCAATATCCATAACCCCACTATCCTCTCCTGGCCCCTCTTCCCCCAACCCTCAGTTTGTTTTGTGAGATTAAGAGTCTCTTATGGTTTGTCTTCCTCCTGATCCCATCTTGTTTCATTTATTCTTTTCCTACATCCAAAACCTGCACATTGCATCTCCACTCCCTCATATCAGGGAGATCATATGATGGTTGTCTTTCTCTGATTGACTTATTTCGCTGAGCATAATACCCTCTAATTCCATCCACATCATTGCAAATGGCAAGATTTCATTTCTTTTGATGGTTGCATAGTATTCCATTGTATATATATACACCACCTCTTCTTTATCCATTCATCTGTTGATGGACATCTAGCTTCTTTCCATAGTTTGGCTATTGTGGACACTGCTGCTATAAACATTTGGGTACACATGCCCCTTCAGATCACTACATTTGTATTTTTAGGGTAAATACCCAGTAGTGCGATTGCTGGGTTGTAGGGTAACTCTATTTTCAACATTTTGAGGAACATCCCTGCTGTTTTCCAGAGTGGTTGCACCAGCTTGCATTCCCACCAATAGTGTAAGAGGGTTCTTCTTTCTCTGCATCCTCGCCAGCATCTGTCATTTCCTGACTTGATAATTATAACCATTCTGACTGGTGTGAGGTGGTATCTCATTATGGTTTTGATTTGTATTTCCCTGATGCCATGTGATGTGGAGCATTTTTCATGTGTCTGTTGGCCATCTGGGTGTCTTCTTTGCAGAAATGTCTGTTCATGTCCTCTGCCCATTTCTTGATTGGATTATTTGTTCTTTGGGTGTTGAGTTTGCTAAGCTCTTTACAGATTTTGAATACTAACTTGTTTATCTGATATGTCGTTTGCAAATATCTTCTCCCATTCTGTCAGTTGTTTTTTGGTTTTGTTGACTGTTTCCTTTGCTGTGCAAAAGCATTTGATCTTGATGAAATCCCAATAGTTCATTTTTGCCCTTGCTTCCCTTGCCTTTGGCGATGTTCCTAGGAAGAAGTTGCTGCAGCTGAGGTCAAAGAGGTTACTGCCTGTGTTCTCCTCAAGGATTTTGATGGATTCCTTTCTCACATTGAGGTCCTCATCCATTTTGAGTCTATTTTCTTGTGTGGTGTGAGGAAATGGTCCAGTTTCATTTTTCTGCATGTGGCCGTCCAATTTTTCCAACACCAATTGTTGAAGAGGCTGTCTTTTTTCCATTGGGCATTCTTTCCTACTTTGTCAAAGATTAGTTGACCATAGAGTTGAGGGTCTATTTCTGGGCTCTCTATTCTGTTCCATTGATCTATGTGTCTGTTTTTGTGCCAGTACCATACTGTCTTGATGATGACAGCTTTGTAATAGAGCTTGAAGTCCAGAATTGTGATGCCACCAACTTTGGCTTTCTTTTTTAATATCCCTTTGGCTATTCGAGGTCTTTACTGGTTCCATATAAATTTTAGAATTATTTGTTCCATTTCTTTGAAAAAGATGGATGGTACTTTGATAGGAATTGCATTAAATGTGTAGATTGCTTTAGGTAGCATAGACATTTTCACAATATTTGTTCTTCTAATCCAGGAGCATGGAACATTTTTCCATTTCTTTGTGTCTTCCTTAATTTCTTTCATGAGTACTTTATAGTTTTCTGAATGTAGATTCTTTGCCTCTTTGGTTAGGTTTCCAGTCCAACTTTTGATTTTTTTTTTTTTTTTTTTTAAATCAGAAAGGTTATGGGAGGATTAAGTGAAGCTGTCTTATTTGCATTCTGCTTGAGGACAAAGCCAACTAAAAGTTCACCTGTAAACCCAGGGATGGCCATCTGAGAAGGACTGAAACGGAGCTAACGCATCCAGTCTTAGAAATCACTGGGTGATTTCACTATGGGTTGGGCTATGGAGAGAATAGGAGTACTAATTAATTAGGGTAAGATCATTTTGCTGAGAACTACCAGGTGGAAAACTATAACTTTAAATATTTGCTTACTAAATTTAGCACTTGTTATTCTTTCAAAATCCTGTGCAATAAAGAGGCCTTTTCCCATACCTGTTAGGTTAAAGAATCATTTATTAGAGCTGTGCTAGAACCCACACGACTGATTCATGAGCACCAATTTTTAAATATTCTAGAATTTTTAAAAAATTTTATTTATTTATTTGACAGAGAGAGAGCGAGCACAGCAGAGGGGAGCAGTAGAGAGAAAAGCAGACTCTCCACTTAGCAGGGAGTGTGATGCAGGGAGTCTGGCTCCAGCAGGGAGTCTGCTTGTCCCTCTCCCTCTCCCCCTCTGCTGCTTGTGTTCTCTCTCTCTCAAATAGATAAATAAGATCTTTAAAAAGATCATTCACTATGCTCCACATTATAGCCTCTTTTTATATGTAATAAATTAAATACTCTGATTTTGTTATTTCTCATGACCTATTATTTTGTTTGTTATTTTATTATTTCTCATGACCTGAACTGAAGGCAGATGTTTAACCCACTGAGCCACCCAGGGACCCCTTAAATATTCTAGAATTTTGTAAGCCACTTATTACAGCATTGGTAGCATGATATTGACCATGGAGCGAGTATTTGTAGCTCAGAAATTGGCAAACACTACAAATAAGGAAATTAATTAAGAACTGATTTACCAGACAGCACTGCATATAATAAAAAAAAATAGCCTTATAATTTCCCATGTATTTAATTATATTCAATTTGAATTTTACTCTGATAGAGTTTTCTAATTTTAATAATTTTAACTGCGCCTACAATTGTGAAGAAGAGACTTATACATCCCACTGGGACTACTTTAGGAGAGCCTAAAAACCTAGGAAATGGTAAAAGCCTTAAAATTACTCAAGTTCTCATCTTACTGAACTAAATAATAGTACTGTCTGGCTGGAATTTTGACTACCTCTTTGTGCAAGGGGTTCTCATAGTAAAAATGTGATGTCCCTAAAAGAGCTGTTAAAGTCTCAGAGTGGGTTTGATGGTCTCAAAAAAAAAAAAAAAAATGTGTTGAGCATGCATATGAAAACGAATCCTATTATTAGATAAAACAATATTCAGATGTGTGGCAAATACAGTTTCCTGAAGCACTTTTTCAGAGGAAACGACTTATGCCATCATGAAATACTCTTCCCCAATCATTTATTCTTATTTAATCTCTATTGATACTTTGGTTTTCAGTTTTAAATGTAGTTAAAATATCCCGTGCATCCTGCTATCTAGTTTCCGTCACACTAGAGCTATGTTTGACTAATGACTGCTTGTATAACTTCTTGTTTTACAATATCCTTCCTAATCCTAAATCACTCTCAAAGCCAGTAATAGGTTCTGATGTCATGTCACTCAGCATAAAGCTCCTCATGTATTTTTGATACCACTCAGACTATGGCAAGATAACTCTCAACATAAAATTGTTTCTGTGAACTTTCTAAGGCGAGAACTTTTGTACCAATATTTTCATAAATCTTTTTAATCCATGCTGACTTCTGCTGAATAACAATGCCCCTGACTCTTGACAGCATCACCATTCTATAAAGGTTGCCTAATACAATCTTGCATTAACCACTCCTCAGTCCTTTGGATTTTTAGCCTTCATGGGTTTTCAAATCCTTTAATTTAAGCATATATTTACATTTAATCAGAGTAGCTAACTCTATATTTCCCTTGCACTGAAACTGATGTTGTCCAGTGGACCAGGATTCATTTATTCCATGCCTTACTCCTAGGTTAAAAAGTTCCTGAAGGACCATATATTTTTAGTGTTTTTTTTTCCAATTTATTTATTTTCAGAAAAACAGTATTCATTATTTTTTCACCACACCCAGTGCTCCATGCAAGCCGTGCCCTCTATAATACCCACCACCTGGTACCCCAACCTCCCACCCCCCCGCCACTTCAAACCCCGCAGACTGTTTTTCAGAGTCCATAGTCTCTCATGGTTCACCTCCCCTTCCAATTTACCCCAATTCCCTACTCCTCTCTAACGCCCCTTATCCTCCATGCTATTTGTTATGCTCCACAAATAAGTGAAACCATATGATAATTGACTCTCTCTGCTTGACTTATTTCACTCAGCATAATCTCTTCCAGTCCCGTCCATGTTGCTACAAAAGTTGGGTATTCATCCTTTCTGATGTAGGCATAATACTCCATAGTGTATATGGACCACATCTTATTTTTAGTGTTTTTAAAAAATTTACTCAAAATGTCTTATGATGACCAGCACTTAGTAGAAATGTAATAATTGTTGAAAGATTCCAACTTGTTTTTCAGAAATGTATAACAAGTATAATAAATTTGGAATATATCATATTTAACTAGAAGAATCATTAATTTATAGTTATAAAAGTGGAGTATTGCGATATGGCTTTATATATTTAAAGGACCATCATACTTTCAATGGAATCATTGATTTATGATGATAAAACATATTAAATATTTTCAATAAATATGACATCTTCATACCCACCAGGCTGGTCAAATTGTTAATTCTTGTTTTATTCTGTCTTACAATAGCAGCTTTGGTGATGAAAATTATTCTGGCATATAAAGGTTCAAGAAATTGGGCCAAGGCTCATCAATAGATGATAAGAGGAATCCAGAAAGTCTGAACATTGGGACTGAATTTATCAACCAGTGAGGCTAAGATACAGAATTACAGGGAGGTAGATTTAAGGAGATCTGATAATGGATCAGAAGTTTGAGAAAAGGTCTCTAATTGCTGGAAAGAAAAGGTTAGATACCAAAGAGGACTATCAATCCAGAAGAATGAGAATCAAAAGGAGAATCAAACCAGAGTTTATTTAGAAGAGAGAATACCAGATTTAGGCACTAAGCAGCACTGAGAAACCACTGACCCAAGACTGACTTGTCTCCTAGATTGCTAGTAGAGTCTAGGGTTAAGGAAGGGTCTATAGACTGGTTTTAAATTATATCCGCTGGAAAAGAAGAGACAGAAGGTCTACAAAGAGCACTAGAGTCTTGTCATGTGTTTAACAAATGTTTTGGTCCTACAGAAGATGTTCTTTGTAAGGTGAAGTAGGTACAGATTTCTGGGCTCTATATATAAAAAGTTCCTCACAGGTTTCCTTTTCTGCTTACCCCTACCCCATCTCCAAACCCCACAATTTTCAGAAGAGACAGAATCTCTGATTAAAACAGTATCAGCAGGCTGCCCTTAAATGCATTTTAGCCTTGAAAGCATTTCAAGTTTTTAGCATGCCAATGTATATAACTATTAAAATAGTGTTTCTGATCAAAACATGTGCTTTCAGATATGCACAGATTCAGTAAACTTGCTTTAGGCTTCTTGAGAAACTGTAAATTGTACAGGTAACTCTAAATATTAAGCAGCACACTAGGAAGTTATTTGCATTAATCTACTAAAGTATAAATGGTTCAGCTTGTTAAACATTCATGAGAGAGGATGTTGATAAAACTTCACTGACTTATCTGTATTATTTTCTTAAACATACACTTTATTTGCTCCACTTAAATTTAAGTGTGAAATTATAAATAGAAGCAAAAAATAGGACTTACTCAGAAATTATAGAAGGCAAGGGCTTTTAATCATGAGATTTTGTTATGTATTAGTATTGTTCTGGGAAAAGTAACCTAAAAATGCCTCCTTTTCATTGATCCACTGCAAGAAAGATATGTGCTCAAAGTTGGGTAAGTTAAAGAGTTAATTAGAATAATATTATTTCCATGTATAAACATACAAATTTAATGTCAAAAAAGCATATTCTTAAAAATCATACAATTCACCAATCCAAATAACATGTCAGTAGATTTTTTTTTTAAATTTTATCTAAAAGGTATTTGTTCTCTAGAATAAGAAATGTATGTTTGGTATAACTTATATATAAAATCTATTAATTTTCCATAAAATCTTATATTTATACATATAAGCTTCTACTAATTTTAATCACTTTACATTTCAAAACAGATATATGATTTAACCAGGTAAAGTATAAAATAAGGCTAATTATCTAAATATCCATGCATCCCTAACGCATTCTCATTCAGTTGTCCTACTAGTTCCTGAAATGTGGTCTGTTATTTCCACTAGATTATTCAATGTAGATTTTTTTTAGCATAGACTTTGTCTGTATTAAACAGACCTATGATGATATTTCTGTTATTTTACTCAAGTAATAAAAAAAGAGAAACTTTTTGAAAAATGTTACAAACAGTTTCATTTATTTAACTGAAAATAGTAACAATAACATACACAAACAACAATTACAAATGTTCATACCACAGTCTCATATACACACTTACTAAGAAAAAAAAAGAACAAAGAATAAAAAAGAATGAACAAATGCTGTAATGTTAAGAAAATTGAGTTCAAGGTACCCAAGGCCATGATATTTAAAATAATAACTGCTAACCTCACTATTTTAAATGTTGGAGAAAATAAAGATAAATTGTATTGAGTCAACATATGTAAAAATAGATACTTAAATTATGCATTAGTTATTAAATATAGAAACAATTATCAATAATAATAGCCAAAGAATATTTTTCACTATTGAAGGTAATCAAAAACAATAAAGAAGTGAGCAACAGAGATTTATACATATATTCAGAAATCAAAATATGTTGACATTGAAAATATTAATTAATGTGCAATAACTATCATACCTTGACATAAACTGAGTCATTGGAATCAAGGACTTATCAACAAGACTTTTTCCTAATTCTGAGCCTGGATACATCTCTAGCCTTTTGAAATCAGGGCAATGCTTAGGGGACCTTATTAAAAAAGAAGAAAATTGCAAAAATAATTAGTATGCCTGTGTTCACTTTATACAGCGAAATGTGTAGAAGTGGCCTTTAGCTAGAGGCTCTGACACTTTAAATGCAAAGAAAAAAATATTTCTAGGTGGAAAGGAAGCCTTTTGTAGTAAGTATGGATTGAAGAAACAAAACTGAAAGTTGCTGAAAAGAATAGGAGGAGGTCATTGAAATGTACTTTTTTAAAAGATTTAATTTATTTATTTGACACAGAGAGAATATAAACAGGGGGAGCAGCAGGCAGAGGGAGAGGGAGAAGCAGGCTCCCCGCTGAGCAAGAACTAGATGCTGCGGGGCTCAATCCCAGGACTCGGGGTTCATGTCCTGAGCTGAAGGCAGATGCTTAAACAACAGCCCCCCAGGCACCCCACTCAATGAAATATTCTATGCAGAAATGAGATGAGATGCTCATAAGTTGTAATTACTTTGGCATGCATATCTGTCTTGTCCTGGCTTAGTATGTTTACAAATATTTGGTAACTTAAGCCCATATCAAAGATTCCCTAGACTGTTCTCCTGAGTTGTGTTTCTCCTGGGGTGTCCCAAATACTCCATTGCTTTCATAGTCATTGCCAACATGACCATGACAATTAGCAGGTACGAATGTTACCATTGCTGCTGGCCAGGAATTAGGGCCGTTATGAGCACTGACAAGGGTTGAGGAGCTAGTGCTTGTACCCAGTCAATGCCAGTGGGTAGCCCAGGTTAACAAAAATGAACGAACTTTCTAAGTGCCATTCAGGTTACACATACTTCAACAACACTTCCTTCTTTTCTCTTGCTCCCTTCCTTCTCTCTCATTTTACTTTCAATATGTGTGTAAAATTCCCCTTTGTTATCTTTCCTCGCAGATCAACTCCTTTGCAATGAGGAAGTTACACAGCATACCTCCGCACACCCTCGATTTGTGATGTTTTCTTCATAAGAAAAATTTAATATCAAACCTGCTGTATTGGACATCAACTTAAATTTCAGACTTTACTGAATAGCTTTTCCTTTTTTCTTTTTTTCTTTTTTTTTTAGCATGCTATCCTTTCAAGAAAACTGTTATGTTAAGTTGCATTTAATTGTCATTAAGAGTGAGAGTAAATATCATTTGCCAATTACTATTTTGTAAACTAAGGAAGGCAAGGAGGAAAGTGATAGCGTTGTCATGGAAATCAGTAAAATATAAAAAAAATTTCAAATTCTGTGAAGCCAAAACTCAAAAACACCATGAGGGGAAATAAACTATTTTTAGGAATAGAGCAAAACAACAACAACAACAACAACAACAACAACAACAACAATTTAAAAAAGCCCTAAACTATTGCTAGGGGAAAAAAAAAAGAAAAAAAAACCTTAAGGCTTAAAAAATGAGGTGAACACAAACTATTAATATAACTTCATGATGTAGAAAAGTCTGCTTTGTAATGAAAAAAGGAAACATGTATAGGTTGCTAAAAATGAAGTATTTGAAAAGTGATTTCAGATCTTTGAATATTAAATATTTTAATAGCATCACTGTATGAGAATACAATTAACCTCTCCTGACATCAGTTGCAAAGCTTTTTTAAGGGATCTGAGGCATGAAAATGGAAATTGCAATTTAAAATTGACTCCAAATAAATTGAGTAGTTTGTATTAGTAACATTTTTAAAATAATGCTTCTTGTCTAAATATTTCCACTCATTTTGAGAAGCATTGCAAGTGTGTGAACCAGTTATCTAAATTACCATCCAAAATATATCTAAAATATAATCTGACAGAATAACAGAAAGTGTTCTTTTATTTGTTTGTTTTTCTCCTTGATTCAAGCTAATTGTCCCAAACACTTTGTAATCTATTTATTTAGATATTTAAAATCATCTTCTTGATTTGTTTTATTTAGTTAACATTCCATTTTTAGACATTGCATAATTTATTATAATTGCTAATAATGGGCACTTTGAGTATTTTCCTTAGACTATGGAGAAACCTATGGAGTTGAAATAAAGTAGAACAGAGATGGCGTTGTTCTTAAGAATTCAAAACCAGATATTTTGAATAATTTGTTAATTTTCTATACTAAAACCAGAAGAATAAACCAAAAGCAAAGCAATATCCACAAAACAAAGAAAAACCAAAACAAGATCCTAAAGTGTTCAATTCTCTCACCAATTCTATATTCATTCAATTATGTAAAATCTAAATTTTATTTGTAAGACTCAAATTGTGATCAATTACAGAAATGTTTTCAACCAGAATATTTAACATTTCTTCAGACAGCATCTGAAACTGGTCTGTTGACTTGCTTGCTAACTCTCCCTTTTATTACTAGTTTCTAAATTGCAATGGCTAAGGCATATCTCTGTCTCTATTTATATCTCTATATCTCCATTCTTGCTAGAAATGCACTGTAACGATCATATATCCTACCTAATCTAGTGTTCATTTGGTGGAACTAAGGACCCAAGATTTTAAATAATCTGACCAAATGAAATACAACTCATTCTTGGGTGAATACATCTAGAACTCAGGGCTCTAGATTTCTATCTGGTGGCAGGTTGTCACTTAATTCCTAGATTCCTATACATCAATCTCCAAGTAATTTTCAGATTATGTATGAATGATCTAGAACTACGAAAGAAACATGAAAAAGTTTAGAGTGTTAATGAAACTTAGAGCAAAGTACATTAAGCACATACTTAATAGTAGGCACGATGCATATCCTGCCATGAAGTAAGTGGGTATAGATATTAAGCAAAAATCATAAAAAAGCACAGTTAGTTTCTCAAGAGGTCAATTGCATTGTTTTATCTTCTTTAATTTTTTAAGGCCTGGGTCTTAAACCTGATTCCAGTTTACCATTAGCTGTGTTCAGTCAAGCTTCGAAAGATTTCAAGAGGTGCAAACACACACACGCCTTCACAGGAACATTTTGAAGGCACCCTATAGATAACTGAATAAAGTGATCTATTGAAAAGCACCTTAGGGTTGGGAAAGGCCTCTGAAAATCCAGGACCATGGACTAAGTCTTATGGGAGAGTTAGCAGTTTCCAGCAGTGAACTATTTTCATCAAAAAGTAGTACAAAAAATTTCTAACTTGAAAGAAAAAAGTTGGTTGTTGCTTCAAGTAACAGAGCTATACCAACTGGGACTGCTGAGCTCAAGGTTAATGTAAAAGTACAATGATAAGCAGGGCAACAACAAGGAATTGAACTTGAAAAATGCTGGAGCACAAAGAGGAGGCAAAGGGATGGGAGGTTGAACCAGTGTGAATCACACTTGCCTGGATCGCCAGGTCTTCAGGGGTTGGAGGTCAGTGCCGAAATGCATTCTTTGCTCATCTCACACTTTGATCCCCCTTAAAGTTAGAACTTTGGGAAAACAACAAATGGCAAGTTACAGGAAGACCAGTGCCTGAAACTTGCTTCCCATTACTCCTGCTAGTTTTTACATGAGGCAAGAAGATATTGGCTTATTAGAAGTGTTAAATAACAAAAGTTCAAAAAAATGTAAAGACTGAATTGCCTTTTTTAATGGATTCTTGAATAGGCAGCATCCTATCTAGCAAGTGGAGAAAAGTTTCAAAGGCGGGGGTGTGGGGGGAGGGTTTTAAAGGTTGAGAGGGACACATAAAAGGAAATTATAGAATCCATTGTTTTAGGCAAGGTCGCCCTCCAAGGGGGAATGGAAGGAGTCTATCAATGCATGTCCTAGCGCTGACCAGGAAATTCCCATGTTGAGTGGTTAAAGGTTGCAGTTCTGGGGGGTTGAAACTACAATTAGGTTAGAGTGAATTAAATCTCAGTTTGCTGACTTGGGGCCTTAACCTAAGTGACTCCAGTTTGTACCTGTGGCTTTCTTTTTAACAGAAGAAACATCACTTCTTGCAGTTTGTTTGCTGCAACTTAAGTAATTTGCTTGACTCTTTAGCAAGTGTCTCTGGTTTAAGGAAAAGTTGATCTTAAATGAACAGAGGGTTGCAAAATAAACTGTGATAGTACAATTGAAGTAAAACTATTATGGTTTCAATGAGAGGAAAATATTATTTTGGGGAGTTTTTGACTGGTTATCAGAAATGTCTACAAAGGAGAGGTAAAATATGGACGATTAAGGATGAACACTTAAGCAGAAATCATTTTAGTTTATCAGACTCTCTATGACAATACTTTTGTGATTGTAACCTATTCATGAGAAACAAAATCAATTTAATGGATCACAACCAGCATTTAATTAGTAACTAGAATAGAGGAAAATATGATAGAAACTATCAAAGTGCATGACTTATGGTAAGGGCAAGTGTCATTTGATGAAATATGTGTGTGTGTGTGTGTGTGTGTGTGTGTGTGTTCTGGCTCTCTATGCTACAAATGTATTTGCCATTTGAGTGAAAGAAAAAAAAACGACAAAGATCTATTGCTCTCAAATAAACAAAAACAAAACCATACTTTGAAAATCACTACCCCACCCCGTGCAAATTGAAAAGAACTAATGTCCTTGAATGTACAAATAATCCTTTATGTGGTAAATGCACAATAACTCACCAAATATTTACTTCTCAAAACCACTTTATCATCCCTATGTAAGAGTCCTCCCTTCCTATCCCAATTTCTATTTCTATTTTCTCTCACATACACAAACATCACACACACATGGTCACAGCTCTCATAAAGAATATCCCACAGAATATTACACTGACAAATGCTAATTAGCTCAAAATTTTTGTTTGCTTTTTCCTCATAATTATTTAAAATCGGTACATTTTTTTCATTTTTTCAGAAGTAATTTTTAAAGATGATGACAAACTCCCACACATTTTTCCTTTTTTAATTTAATATAACTACATCAAACACATACATACTTATACACATAACAACCAACAGAAATAAGAGATCTTTGGAAAATCATTGTTATTAACAGCCTTCAAGACCATCCCCATACCTATTTTCTATTCATAGATAAATGGGCAAAATAGCAGCATTCCATCTGGCTGATCCCACTGGGTTTCAAATATGCCATCTGGCCCATTCTCCATAATTTTATTCATCTCTTCCAACTACCTGAAATGAGTGCAGAAGAAATCCTGAATCTACCTGATTCCATGAGAAGCATTTATTAAAGAGTTATTCGTTAAGGTCATGTTTTTATGCAGTCTTCCTCAGACTCAGGGTTATTTTAGGATGTACTCACCTCTGAGTCAATTTATTTTGATGGAATGAGAGTCACCACTGTTTAACGCACATGACATGGAAGAGCAGGCTGACTCCTATCTCCGTGCAATAAAAGAATGAGCAATACCACTACCACTGGATGTTGGAAATGCCTATGCGAGCTTTAGGAGAAGTAAGTGGTACACATATTTACAGCTATATGTCAGTATTTTTCCATATAAAATTATTCTACACCAGTAATCAAAACTAGAATTTTTAAAAAGATTTTCAATATAAAATTCCCAAACGCACAGTGAACAGTTGGCTTTACAAAGTACAAGCTATTCAGTTTTGTTATTATTATTGGGTGTTTTTATTCTTTCACTGTCACTGCTTAATGAATAAAAGCAATAGTGAAACTTAATAGGCCTTTTGTTAGAAGAGTTTTCTATCCAAATTACTTATGGAGCAACAAATATGCTACATGAGGGAAGTGTACAATGTTAAAAGTCAGAGAGCATAGCTCAGAGGCTTAAGTGATTCTGTGTGACTCAAGATTGATGCAAGTAATAATATGGATTAAGGTGCAGGTGGAGGTACCAGAGAGGGCAATGCATTTGTTTAATGGAGTGTATTTTTCTTATATTACTGATGAGAGTGCTGTTATCTGCTGGTGCACATTTAAACTTTATGTTCTTTTTTGTTTCCTTATTCACAGAATTAGTTTCTTAGAAAATCACTAAACCTTAATATCAGTGTTTTAGTCCAATTTTTTCTAGGCATTTAAGTACATGAATCTTTTTGAGTAACCAGTACCATAACAGCAGACTAAACGTACATATCAGATTCCTCAACAATTTCATGTCATGAGTTATTATTTGTTTTATGGTGGCAAAATATACATAACATGCCATGCACCACTTTAACCATTTTTAAATGTACAGTTCAATGGCATTAAATATGTAGATACTGTTGCGCAACATGAAACTCCCCATTCCCTTCTCTTTCTAGGTCCTGATAACCACTACCCGCAATTTGACTATTTTGGATACCTTTATAAGTGGAACTATACACTGTTTTTCTTTCAGTGACTGGCTTATTTCACATAGTACATTGTCTTCAAGGTCCATTTCTATTGTGATATGTGTCAGATTTTTTTTCTTTCCCTTATGTGCATATATCACATTTTATTTATCCAATGAACACTTGGATTACTTTCACTTTTTAGCTCTTGTGACTAATGATGCTATGAACTTCAGAATACGAAGATCTGTTCAGGTCCCTGCTTTAATTTCTTTTGGTTATATATCCAGAAGTGGAATTGCTGGATCATATGATAATTATATTTCTAATTGAACTGAATAACAATGAGACCGATTCCCAGCTTATATATTCATTTGCTTATTTGTTCAATTGTAGTATATGTACATAGTGTTTTCAGAATTGTTGACTGGTACCTTTATAGGAAACAAATTTATCAACTACAATGCAGTACTTAGATACATTTTCTTTTGGTTTTATAGACTCATTTTCAAAAATATTTAAGTCAGCATCCTTATCCCCCAACTCCTTCAGGGAAGCTGCACATATCTGTAAACAGAGATGCATGCTTTTGTTACATTCCATATTCCATCCTGAGATCCCCAGACTTCTAAGTGTTTTTGTTTTAATTAATAGATGTACTTTAAGGTTACTCTTTGTACAATAATGTTTTATAAGTTTTGACAAATGCATAGTTAAATATCCAGTATTACAGTATTATACAGTATGGTTTTACTGTCCTGAAATAATCCTTATATTTCATCTACTCAATCCTCCCCTCTATGCCTGAATTACAGGCAACCAATGATCTGTTCACTATTTCTATGGTTTTGCCTTTTTCAGAAGGTCTTATAAGTGGTATGTACTGTGTGTAGCTTTTTCAGATTAGTAGACTAGTTTTTTTTTTTTCACTTAACAATATATATTTAAGATTACTCTAGTCTTTGTGTGGTTTGATAACTTCTTCCTTTTTATCATTAAATAGTACCCTATTCTTTTCAGGCTGTTGTATGTATGAGTTTCCAAATCATATGGGTAGATATCTAAGAGCATAATAGTAGGATCATATGGTGAGGATATATTTAATTTGTGAGAAATTGCCAACCTACTTTGCAAAATGGCCACACCATTTATAGCCTCACAGCAATAAATGAGAAGTTCTGTTGAGCTTTGGTTTTCAACCAGCAATTTGAAAGCTAAAGACGAATAACTGGAAAAAGTAATAAAACTGTATCCTGCAGTTAAACAATATATTAAGCATCCTCAGCGATTTCTTATGTGACAAATGTTAGTAATGCTATAGTAGCAAAGGTGAGGTTTTCACCATCTGTGTGGCTGTCCTATCTGCACGTTAATTCTTCATCTGTGAAAAGAGAAATGTAGCTTCTCTCTTCTAAGCATTTTGAAAGGTGAAATGAAATAATGTTAGCTGAAGACAATCATGAAAACATTGTTTTCCACTAAAATCTAGGGCTGATCTCCCTTGAGCTTTACTACTTACTGCTCTTCATTTCACTGATTTCTTACCTTTCACAAAGGACTTCTCTCAAATAACTTCCATACTATTTTAGTTGCAAACATAACTCTGCTTTTAATTCTTGGTAAATGCTCTATCCTTTCACTTAGCAGAGTAGACTTTCTCATTCTCTCTCTCTCTCTCTCTCTCTATATATATATATATAAATCCGCACATATACATAGTGAATATATATGGTGATTTATATATATCAAATATATTCATTTATGCACATATTATATGTATATAGGTATGTATATGAACATGTATATGTATGTGTGTATATATATAGGTTATACATATTTATATTTATGTTTATATTTATATACCCAGCAGTCTGGGCTGGGTGTAGTAGAAACACGTGGGGTTCTCCTTCTCATGAATATTCTTTATTTACGATCAGAAAAAAAGTGGCCCCCTGTGTACCCAGAACCTGAGTGACACTTTTCCCCTCTCCGTTTACTATTTTACTAATGCTCCAACACTGTCTTTACTATTTCTATACACATTCATACACATGGAGTCCCTCTCATGATTTCCCTAAAATTATCCTTGGTGTTTCTGAATATTCTGGGACTGGAGCAAAGGAATTCATATAGTTCCATTTCTTCCATTCCTCTTCCATTCCCCAGGGAGTTGAGACATCAGGATGCAGGTGAGCAAGGAGCATACAACTCCTATCCTCCAACTTCCCCTGCTCCCTTCCAGCCCTTGAGAACTGTGCCTTTGTATCAGTTTCTTTTCCCTTCTCCCTGCACACCTGTGCCTGGTAAAACTATCTCCAGTATTAAAAATCTCTATCAAATACTTTGAGCTGGCTGTGAGTGACTTATGATTAATACATTTGGAAGAGTTACTCTTTTGTATTTTATCCAAAGACGTTTACGGAGTACTTAAGATATAACAACAAGAGTGGGAGGTATAATTTTCCACAAAACACTTTCAATGTCATCATCATCATCAATGTCATCATCATTATAATTTTATCATTCCTCTACAAATATTTATTAATCACCACTCTTGTAGGAATTGAAATACAATGATAAGATCTGGTCCCACATTTATAGTCTATTGAAATGATAATAAAACTTTTACATAGTAGAATTTCAGTCTAGTGAAATAATAAAACATCATACAGTAGATTACAATTTAAAATTACAGTTATACAATGTATTTTGCTTTTATGATAAAATCTTCAACTCTAAATTACTAAATATTTAGCTTTCTGCTGTCTTCTTAACTCATAAAACAAATCCCTTGTTTTGTTCATACAGCTATTTGTATAATGATATCTATCATTTAACCTGCTTTGAAGTACAGCTTTGAAGGACGGAATGTATAAAAAGTTCATTTCCAATTTAAACATGTTGCGTTTGCAATGGTACATTTAGCTATAAATACCCAGTGGGGAAACTGTTGGCCATAGCAGACTGAAACTCAGGAGTGAGGAGTGAGCTGGAGATAAGGGATTCATGAGATATATTGTTGGTAGATGAGGCCATGAATGAAACCACCCAGAAAAAAGGGTAAATAAGATGAGAACAGGGGAGGGAACCCTGAAGATTACATCTAGGAACAGGAAGAATTGGTCAAAGAAGCTTGTCTAGGAGACCTAAAAGACTAGTCAAAATGAGAAACCAGGATATTATACATAGGAAGAACATTACTAAGAAGAAAGAGTGCTCGAACTTGATTAAGATACAGGACTAAAAATCTCAAGGCAGTTTCTCCAATTGGAATATTAATGGTGACCCTCTACAGTAGGTTTAGAGAACTGGAATTGATTTTTGTATTTCAAGAGTGAATATGGTGAGGAAGTGCAGATAGCCAGGGTGGATGGAGACTATGATTAAGAGTGTCAAGAACATTTTTATTTTGTTTCTGTTCATGTACCCACACTTCTAGAAATCAGAACTCTTGTATTTTTTCTTCTCTAATGTCCTCCCCTTCTCTTGTTTTCCTTTCCCCCAACAAACCCCCATTCCTCAGTCTCTTTCAGTCTCTTTCTCAATTCAGTCTTTGGTATCTGAAGACTTCTCACCTATCTTTTTCAGACATTGGAATGAGAATCCTCTTCCTACAGCTGAGAGGAAAAAAAAATATTGACATTATATAATCTGTTACAAAAGTTGGATTTTGCTTCTATGGTACTGGCTTCAACATGTGGAGGGTATTGATGACTGTTTGCTTTGCATTGCTGATCTTCCGATAGTGAGCTGAAACGGCAGTTTTGTAAATGTCACTACTCTCTGGGGTCTTGAATACCAGGATGCAGCTGGTCTGTTGAACTCTCTCTGAAGTGATTGAATGAAAACAAATCTGGCTCTCCATGGGGGCACTCTCTAATGACATCAACCAAATGGAAAAATCTTCACCAAAGTATTTATAGACCAAACTTCCTGGTGCTGAATTTTGATATATTGGACCAACTTAGGGAGAATTTTACTTTTATTTTTACTCTGGGGAAACAACTTCATAAATTATTCCAAAGCTATTTCCTCTCTATCTACAACACTGTTTGGAATAAGTTCTGGAAATGGGTAAAGTGACTGTTTCATCCTTCTCTGTGTATTTGATGGAGCTGCCTGAATTTCTCCTAGCTTAATGAATGCTCTGCATTATGAAACTCACACAACAGTGCCTAACACGGAAGATGCACTCACTAAATATTGGGTATTTTGGTGAAAGGTGGAGCTTATCTCTTACTTGAGGCGAAAATGCCCTATGATTGCTTGTCAGTCTTTCTTTGCATCCAGAATGCGTTGATAACCTCAATTTTTACATCAGAAACATCCTCTGTGTTTTCTGAATTGAAACATGCTGACAGAAGAATTGTTTTGTTTTGTTTTGTTTTAAAAAAAGGACAGCAAAGAATGAGTTCTGATGGTCAATGGTGGCTATAAAATAGACACATGCTTATTTCCAAAACAAGAGACACATTCCTGGAGGCATCCTATAATGTCCATAGCAGCTTCATTCTCTAGTACGGAGTGCTAGAGGTCTGTTCTGTTTGGTGGCCTGATTTTGGCTAAGGTCCTGACTGCAGTCTAGCATATCCTTTTTCCTGTTCTTTCTCTGTACCTCGTACTCCAGGCTTAATCTATTCTGTAATCTATTCATGCTGTTTTTAAAAATGTATTTTCTACTTAAATAATAATCAGAGTCAGATTCTGTTGCCTACAGCTAAGAACACTGATAGATACCATTGCTGTATACATCAAAACTCAGAAGCGGCCACCAAGGATTTTTTCAACTTCAACTCTGACTATACATTATTAATGCCTCAAAAAACTCAAGTATGGGATATTTATGTGAAAATACTCTGTTTACCCTTCAGATCTGGTAATAAAGTAAGATACTAAGACTTGGTTAATTAAGGTGTGAATTTGGTGAATGAAGCCATGAAAGGTCACATTCTGGATATTGTCTATGAAGATTGCTTTCCCAATTTGATATATAAATGCCTAAGCTCCATAGGCTGCTTTCTGATTGATTTTTAACAATGTGCACTTGAAAAACACTGTTAATTTTTAAAAGTTTACTCAATAATATCCCAAATGATGTTTTTTGTCTTTAAAGTTTTTAAGCATTTTTTTTGAATGGTGGGTTCCTAACTCCACCAATTTATTTACTTTTATAACTCTATGAATATGATCCTTCTTGTAGGATCATGGTTCCACCTCGATCTCTTTGCTCCCAAAGTAGAAATTCTCTAGCTAATTAGTCAATCACTTGAAAATATATGCCAGTTTCTTTTAATTAAACCACAAATCTGAGCTTCTCCATAGATCTTTAGGAGGAAGAACAATTTCAAAGTTTCTTTCGAAGTAAAGCTTTGTGTCAGGGTGAGCGTACAGAATATATGTCTTAATATGCCAGCATATACTCAGAATCAGAATTTCTCTTGATGGATTTATCATGTGGAATAAAAGTGTTCTGGAATCCTGTAATTTAAAATTATGTATTGATATTTTGAAAATATCTTTTAATAAATGAAATATATATACACACACACACACACACACACACCTCTATTTAATGGGGAGATATTTCCTCCACCTTGTATATGCAAATAATTATTTTCTTGAGATAGAAGTAATCTTGGCAGAGAAATGAGTCTGGTACTTATTTGTTACCAAAAGGAATAATTATTTGAGCTAGACAGTCCCCAATTTCTTGTAGGTAAACAAATTCTTCAGAAAGTTGACCTATTCAACAACCATGGATAGATACATTTAAAAAAGTTACTTTCTAGAGTCCAGCTGAATTTACAGTGGATATCATATTTTACCAATATTATTTAATTGGCAAGATAGACATGGAATAAACCCAGTATTATTCAGATAAAATCAATACAGATATGACTTACAGGCTAGATTTTTGATCCTTAAGTTGGCATGATATTAAGCATTTTTATTTTCAGGAAAATCTTGTCATATTCATAGATTTTTTTTTCATTTTGAGTCATCAATTTTTAGAAGAGGAAATGAAGTCTAAGCTTAGTTGAATGTTGAGATATATGCCCCCATTCTTTTCCAATATAACACAGTTTTGTTTTTAGGCATATTTCAAAAAGCATAAACTCTTTAATTCATAAATTCACTACTACTTAGTATTTATCAAAACTTGACTGAACTGAAACCCTTTCTTCAGACAATACTTTATATAAATAATTACTATGTAATGTATGAAATGACTTTGGGGTGCAAATCAGGAGTCCTGATCCTAGCCACCGAGAGCCTAGACTACCCAAGATCTAGAAAAGAGGTTTTGGAAAACACTACTCTGAATAATTTAATCTGGGTTGATGTATTAAGGCATCCAAAGAATATGTACTAGAGCCATGCTGTTTTAAATCACTGCCACCTAAGATTTAGCTAATTCCATTGCATGTGTTCTGTAGCATGGGCCATTGATGGTTTTATGAAAAATATAATCCTTTAAAACTCATCTTTGCATTTATTATAATCCTGATGTTAACACATCATACAACTCTTCTTTATGCACAGGAAAACTTTATTTCATATGTCATAGATAGAAGTAATTATACCTGGGTGAAATCAGTTCGCTCATCTTTGGAGCACTGGGACACGTTTCCAAAAAAATGTGATTAAATTATTTGTATTTTTGAATGCTCTCTGAAATCCATTTTTTTAAATGAGAGGATATAAGTTTATTAAAATAATTTTGAATGGTACTATCTCTTTTTCCTCACATATATGAATTCTTAAGTGTGTACATTTAATCTGGAAACTTCTGAGCCTTTTCTATTTTCTTCTCAATATCTATCTTCACAAAATCCACTTAGTCTTAAAATGTCTCTTCACACATACACTCCAAATAATATAGTAATAGTTTTCCAAAGATTTGACATACTCATGAACAGTTAATTGTGAACAATTCTTTTTCTTCAAAAGCAGTTTGGGTAGAAACGTTTGTCTTCAACTTTTAATTCATATACTTCCTAGGTTCCCAGTCTAGTGCAAAAATGCTAAACTCAAAATATTTCCAAAACCTTAACAACTAAGCAAAGTAAATAGATGATAAAGGCAACCACTACTGCTCTGGCACTTAATTAGCAGAAAACTAAATAGGATAGTTTTTTGAAAATGATTTCAGAAGCTAGCAGATATAGCAGTGAGAGCTATTATGTGCATACAGATATCAGATATGTAAATTGGGTTGAACTTCATTTGTGTCGACCAAACTGTCTTCCCTGTGGTTAACCAGGACTCTTGTAAAGCTTTGCTATAGTAATTGGTATATCTAAAATAATAACTAGTCTCCTAGGTATGGTCTATTAAAAACAACAACCTCAACATTAGGGGTAACCAAAATTTAACTTTATCACTTCCTATTATATTTAAGGGCAATGGAATAGTTTCTGTGCCACCAATTGATAGACCAAATTAACATGTAGTACTCAGGTGCCCTTAAATAGTTAAATGATTTTATTAGAAAATACTCTTCTTACAGCATCAGGCTCAATATAACTATCTGGTTTAAAATAAATATTTCCCAATGTTAAAAAATTATCTGCTTAATAGTCAGAGAGCCTAGCAGATCCCCAGGGATAATTAGACAGAATCACACTATGGAAACTGGGAGGCACATCAAGCAGATAATTTCTAATACATTTTAAGCAGTGGCTCTCCACTTTTGCCCTGTAATTATTTCTCACACAATATGATCCATCCCAGGGCAGAATTTTTGAATATAAACATAACTTTCAGTGGGAACCACTAATGAAGGAGCAATGCTTAGTGCTATCCAGAACAAGGACATGCATAAATCATAATCTCAAAATGCAAAAACAGAATGAACTACTCTATTATTCAAGAGTTACAGTCCTCAATACATTAGTATCCCCCAAACTAATGACATCGAGTAGACTTTCATTCTAGCTAAAACTTTCTAACCCACAAAAGGAATATGAATACATTTATTATTTCCAAATTTTCTTGAGTTATTTTCTAATTAACTGTATAATTTTGGGCAACATACTAATAGCATTCCTAGCAAACAAAGCCAGCATTTTATTCAAACCAAATCTTCTCCCAAAATGATTTATACATTGAATCATCTTTATAAATCAGTATAATATTTCATGTTAAATAATTGCGTTCATCTCTAATTTACTTATAATGCTGCCACACGACAAAATCTGTAGGCAGATTTTTCACAGATATTGGATCCAACGTAATATTTATAAACCAACTAGATAACTATTGACAAAAAATAAAATTAACATATATTTTTCTGTTATACCTAGAGCGAAGACCAAGACAGGAAATTAAGCACCATATTGTGTTCTAGTTTTTCCCAGGTTTACTCACTGGGGACTCAGGGAATCCTCTGTGTGTGTGTGTGTGTGTGTGTGTGTGTGTGTGTGTCTGTGTGTGTGTGTGTGTGAGAGAGAGAGAGAGAGAGAGGGAGAGAGATAGGGAAAGATTTCTGACCTGACCTTTTATCTCCCTTAGACCCATGATTTTGTCTTAATTCCCATATATAAGTACATCTTGTTAATGCCACATTAGAGGCCACTAAGGTTTGTCACATACTATCTGGGTAAATGTAAATGCTACTCAGGTCCCTCCATCCTTCAGGTCTGTACCTTAGTTCTGACCTCCAATTGTTTTCTGTACCTTCCCTCCAGCTTATCCATTTAAAACAAAAGCATGTCTTATCATCATGTTTTATTTAATACTTTTCGAGCCTGAGCTGGGAGGACTTGTTCTCTACATCTTGTTAACATAATTCCAGAAACTTCCTTTCAATTATGTTTTCTGAACTGCAGTGATTTTTAATGTGCTTTAGCTCTTTTCCTCTACAGAAGCCTTGATAAAATGAAATACAGGCTATATCTCTTTGCCCTCACTAGTTAGACATATCTAGAGCTGCAATTTCTCTATTTCTCAAAGAGGAGGTTGAGCTAAATAATATTGAGAATTTTTAAAACAGTCTTTTATTTTATTGCTGGTCCAAATCTTCTGATGGGAATGGAAAATAAACTGTAAGACTATTTAATTACAGACTTTGTTTGAAATGTAGGGATCTAGCCCAGTTTTTGTTGGTCGATATCCAACAACTAGATCTCCCGCTAGTAGCTTTGTGAAGGGAAACAAGGCAACAGAAAACAAAATAATGAGGTTTTCTGTCAAGTGCTTCCCGTAAGAATGGCACAACTTTGACCAAAAAAAGGACATGAGGTTTGTAGCTCAATTTGGACCTTTATAGCACAATAAAGAAAGGAATTAATATATTTATGTGTATGTAATTGCAACTTAATCAACTAGACAAAGTCAGCAAGAGAAATACCATTTTGGAAATATGGGATATATGAACACACCTCAAAAATGTTTTTCAAATTTATTTAAAAAATTGCAGAGCATAATAGTGGATCTGTTGAGGAATAGAAATATAAAAACAAATTCTCATTCTTCATTCCTTTCTGAAACTAGCCTTTACCACACAAAGCATGTGTCTTCATCTGTTTTGCTAAGCCTCTCTATTTTAAACACTGAGAAAAGACGAAGTTTTCCACTTTCATTTTACTGAGTGATGAGACATAGCACAACTCTTGTTGGATCTGGTTGCTATGAGGAAGAATTTTCCTAAACACACTTGACCTTCTCTTAGTCTTATTATCTTCCTTGCCCCTGGATATAGATTGAATCATTCTATCTATAAATTTATAAAGAATAACCTGGGCAAGAATGACATGAAACTCTCTCTTTTTGGAAGGGTTACTAGATGTCATAAGTTTGAGTTTACAGTTCTGCTTTCTTCCTTCATCTCTTCAATTTTATCTTGGCACTGCTTGTTACTTTACTGTGACCTAATGGGTTAAAATCTAGGATTTATTTAATATGCCAAATTATCTCTCAGAACAAGCTCTGATTTTCAGTCTAACCTCTGTTGGAAATAAAGATTATATTTTGATTTCCATTAACTTTTGATTTTTTCCCTTAAATTTCTTAGAGGGGTGCTGCTAACAATACAACATACTATATAAAATTTTCTCTAGTTTCTTATTAAATTATAAGTGCTTGATTTTTCCTTCTATATTGTGTCCTTAGACATAATTAATATCAAATCAATCTTGGGTGCCCAGGTGGCCTAGTCAATTAAGCATCTGCCCTCAGCTCAGATCGTGATCACAGAATTCTGAGATCCAATCCTGCATTGGGCTCCCTGCTCAGTGGGGAATCTGCTTCTTCCTCTCCCTCTGCTTCTTCCTCTCCCTCTTCCCCCTGCTTGTGTGCTCTCTCAAATAAGTAAATAAATAAATAAATACCAAATTCATCTCTATCGGAGTCATATTAGTGTAAAAGCAATTAGTAACCATTAAGAGAAAAATTCTAAAATCTAGCATGCTTTGCATACCATACAAAGTGATCACCGGGCTTTTTTTGACTGATAGTTTGTGTTTTAATGCACTCAAAATTTCAAATATGCCTAAATATATTCAGTTTTCCTTATGACTATCATATCACATCATTTCTTGTAATGACCTTGACTTTGTTTACATTGAAATTACAAACCATAGGTTCAGAAATGATCTTAGGGAGTATTCGGATCCACCTCCATTGTTTTCCACCAAGGATTGGAGACATTTGATCATTTCTTCAAGATAACACAGCTAAGCAGAGACAGAGACAAAATTCATTTAAGTTTTAATAAAATAAGATTCCTCAGATGTTTAAGTACTTATTCAAAGGAGGCAGTTACTATTATCGAATAATGCTATAATGGCTTACATTTGTTGAATACCTACTATATGCTAAACACAGATCTTAGCATTTTATATCCATTATTTTACTTCAGATCATAACACTTCTACTGGGTATACATTTGTTATATTCATTTTCTGGATGGTAAAAATAGACTTAGAAACCTCAAGTAACTTACTCCATCATTGTGTAGTACATAAATGGAGCAGTTGGAATTTGAAACCAGGTTTGATTAACATAAAGTTTATACATTCATCCACTTGAAGTGAATCTGTCCCTCAAAATGTAACTGATTATCAATTTTCATCTTTGATCTACATTAATTTTTAAAATAATTTACAACCTTCCCATAGCATCTTACTTTTGTGGGTAAGCAATAATTTTAAATTAAATTACAAAGGAAAGAAATGCTAAAAGTAGCCAGTGTTCAAACATAGATATTCAACCATTTTCTTTTACTTATAATACATAAGCTTGTGCTCAGAATCTCACACAAAGGAGGGAGAACTTAATGTCAATAATTAAAATAAAATCTTAATGATCATAGCTTTGCATTATGCCTTCCATGCATTTTCATAAAATATTTGAGAAATAGTACCTTTTTTGGGAGATCTATAAAAATGTGTACACATATTCATGCATGACACAAAATAGACACAAAAATTAAAATACTAATAATTATCACTTATTTTATCTTTTAAACTCTAGGCATTTTATAAAAATGTACTTGTAATTTAAAATTCACTTTATAAATTTAAGTACTAAGACATAATGTTATTTATTTACACCATATCCATTTCACAGATAAGAAATTTAAGGGAATATAAATATTAAATTGTCCAAGTTTACCCAGATAGAAAGTGAATTCAATCTAAGCAGCTTGGCCTCAGAGTTCATGCTCCTAACCATTATTTTTTATTGCCTTAGTAAAGAGTTTTAGGTCTTGCTATCCTTAGATAAAACAATGGAATTCTTTGAATAGGCTGATATTACCTCATATGACCAATTAAGTACTATTGCTTAAAACTTACAGTACCAAAAGACAAAACCACTTTGAACTTCATTAACTGTTTATTGGGCATTATCTATTATACTGTATTATATATTTATATATGTACTATAAAAACAGCTTTAGATTATTTCTAGGCCAGTGCTATCCAGTAGAACTTTCTGCGGTATGGAGATTCTATATTTGAGTTGTTCAATACAGTAGCCACATGTGATTACTGAGCACTTGAAATGAAGCTAGTGTCATTGAGAAACTGATCTTTAAATTTTAAACTGAGTTTACATTTAACCAAAATAGCTCTGTGTGGCTAGTAGCTACCATATTGAACAGCTCACACTAAGAGAATGCCTTAAAAGCATGGTTTTCTGTTCTTTCTGACTCAACTAGAGGGGAAAAAAAAGTTCCTTACTTCACAATGACATTGCTACAGTGGCACACAACTGAATGAACATTTCTGTGTGCATGTAGCTATAATAATTTTTTTGCAACATAATAATTTCGAACAAACATTTGCTTTGATGTTAGCTTTTCAATTCCATTGTTTAAAATTTCCATTCCGCAAGTCAATTTTGTAGCATGCTGACAGTTTGAGATCCGCAGTTTGACAACTCTTCACCAGGTATGTATGTGCAAAGATGTTGCTTCCACTCTTGTTTTGTGAAGGAAACACTAAAAGTCACTCCCAAGCACAGACACAAATCATATTCAACATTTTACTGGTATACATCCTTTTATTGGGGCAAAAGAAAATTTTTTAAAAAATCACCTCGAGTTTTGAAAGGACAGAGAATCTTAGTGGTTGACTTACTTTTGGTTTTCTTTTTTTTTTTTTAATTTTACTCTTTTTTAATTTTTTTTCTTTTTTTTTCCAATTTATTTATTTTCAGAAAAACAGTATTCATTATTTTTTCACCACACCCAGTGCTCCATGCAAGCCGTGCCCTCTATAATACCCACCACCTGGTACCCCAACCTCCCACCCCCCCGCCACTTCAAACCCCTCAGACTTTTTCAGAGTCCATAGTCTCTCATGGTTCACCTCCCCTTCCAATTTACCCAAATTCCCCACTCCTCTCTCACGCCCCTTGTCCTCCATGCTATTTGTTATGCTCCACAAATAAGTGAAACCATATGATAATTGACTCTCTCTGCTTGACTTATTTCACTCATTGGTTTTCTTTTTTTTAAGATTTTTATTTATTTATTTGACAGAGAGAGATCACAAGTAGGCAGAGAGGTAGGCAGAGAGAGAGAGGAGGAAGCAGGCTCCCTGCTGAGCAGAGAGCCCGATGCGGGACTCGATCCCAGGACCCCGAGATCATGACCTGAGCCGAAGGCAGTGGCTTAACCCACTGACCACCCAGGCGCCCTACTTTGGGTTTTCAATGTGAGCTGACCCTGATATGGAGGGTCTTCAGGAACATCTGTAAACACAAGAAGCTGAGGGATGGTGGGAAGGAACTTTCCCTTTCCATGCCAAAAGCTTAAGAAATATGTTCAGGGATACCTGCATCTGGAAAGACCACAATGGCCTAACTACAGGAGGAAGGCAGAAGGAATGATCCAAGCTAGGAGAATGAGACTGGGAACAGAATCAGTCTTCCCTAACCTGAACACAGAAGAAGCTACTCCATGTCTCAAAACGCATGCATATACACAAGAACATGTGCACATGCATGCACCCACACCACGAACATACAGCCCTTAGTGAATAATCTTACCCTCAAAATAACAAAGGGACCTACGAAAACTCTCAGTCACTGCTAGTATATGGTAAATCTAATGTTTGCTGATGTGTGCTAGTTAAAGTTCTTCCTAAATATATAAAAGTATTGGCAAGTAAAATATTTCAGGGCTATCTTTTGTTGTTACTTGTTACTTGGATGAAGGTTGGAGATCTCCCCTTTCAAACTATGAACTGAACTTAAGTCTATGCTTTTTAATAGTACTATTGTATAATAATAACTCGCCTTAATTGGGATAGGAACAAAATATATGCAATATACTACTGAAATGAGTATCTAATTTTTGTGGCAAGAAGTTTAAATTTTTATTTTTCCTGCGTGCGCGCGCGCTCTCTCTCTCTCTCTCTCTATATATATATATATATATATATACACTAAGGTTATATTAGATGAATATGAAATCTAATCAATGTAATCTAAAAGTGGAAAGCTGAAAGCTGAACTTTTTCAAAATCAGTGTATATGCTTTTCTCCTTTTCCTTTATGAATTGTTTTTTTTTTGGGGGGGGAAGTTATCAAAATATTATCTCTTCTGTTTATTTATATTCTCCACTCAACTGAAAAGTTATCTATTTTTCTAAAGACTTATCCTGAATTGTACTCTAAATTGAGTGTCTGACTCTGCATTTTAATTTCTAAACAGTTTGTGGGAAGTTTCTGTAAATTTATTTTACAGTATTCAATATTGAGAAGATCAGCAGATTTATGTCAAGTGTGTGGATGTTTATAATAGACAAATACAGAAGTAAATGGGTTGGCTCATCTTTCAGTAACCTCTGTATGTTTTGTTCATGGATATATTATAGTTTCTTAAAATATTTATTGAGAATTTTCCCTGATTAAAATTTACCACCTTATTATGTAAAACAATGCATAGAGAAGATAGAAGAAAAAGAGGATATAATTAATTTGGATCCTATCCTGTAGATTTTCTTTGTGTTCTCAGTCTTGGTATATCTGCTGTGAAGTGAGTGTCATATAGTTGTTTATATAGTTTATGATTTTCACACTTTCAAAGTCAAGGCATCTTTAATGTTCGTTTTCTGTGCATCATGTGTTTGTAATAAAAAAAAAAACCCACAAAGGTTGTGTTTTGTTCATTGATACCAATGGTTTCTTAAAATGATTTTCTTATATGTTTGTAATTTTAAAAACTGTTTTTGAAGTAAAAATGGTATATGTCTATTCTAGAACATTTTAAATTGCAGAAAAGTGGGGGGAAATTCCTATTTCTGAGACCAAGACAACCATTGTCAACTTCGAAGACCTTTTTTCATACTTTCTATGCCACATATTTATAATATATATGTTTATATAAATATAAAATATCATAGTCATGATCACAGAAAAGATTTTTTTTACTAATTCAGTTAAGGATTTTATATTTTGTAGGAATTTCAAGTTTATCTCATACAGTTTTATGTTTGTATAAGAGTGATATTTTAAAAAATCTGTTTAACTGTAAGCCTCTTTCAATAAATATAAACATTCTAAATGGTAAGGAATAAAAACCAAGCAAACACATTTCTAGGCCTTGAAGGTTTTTATATTGTTATAACAGTTTGTAATCTATTTTTATTATTATTATTTTTTAATTTGAGTATAGTTGACACACAATGTTATATTAGTTTCTGGCGTATAACAGTGGTTCAACAACTGTAATTCTTAAAGCTATGTTCACCACAAGTACAGCTACCATCTGTCACCCTACGATATTATAATAACATCATTGACTAAATTCCTTATGCTGTAACTTTTATTCCCATAATTTATTCATTCCATAACTGGAAGCCTGTGTCTCCTACTCTCCATCTATTTTGTTCTTTTACTCTTGACCCCTCACCCTGGCAACCATCAGTTTGTCCTCTGTATTTATAAGTCTGATTTTGCTTTTTATGTTTTTTTATTCATTTGTTTTGTTTTTTAGATTCCACATATAAGTGAAATTATATACTATTTTTCTTTCAATAACTGACTTATTTCTCTTAGTATAAAACCCTCTAGGTTCATTCATGTTGTTGCAAATGGCAAATTAAAAAAAAACTCACCCTTTTTTATGGCTATTCCATCTTTCTCTCTCTCTCTCTCTCTCTCTCACACACACACACACACACACACACTTCTTTATTCATTCATCTGTTGATGGATGCTTGGTTTCTTCCATATCTTGGCTATTTTAAATAATGCTGCAATGAACATAGAAGTGCATATGTCTTTTCACATTAGTGGTTTCCTTTTTTGGGGGGAGTGGGGCCAGGGGTGGCTAAAGATCTTGAAGTGGAGCTATTGGATCAAATGTTATTTCTATTTTTAATTTTTTGAGAAATCTCCATACTGTTTTCTATAATGGCTATACCAATTTACATTCCACAAATAGTGCATAAGTGTTCCATTTCCTCCATATTCTTGCAAACTTGTTATTTCTTCTGTTTTTGATTCTAGCTGTTCTGACAGGTATAAATATTATCTCATTGTTGTTTTGTTTTGCATTTCCCTGATGATTAGTGATGTTGAACATCTTTTCATGTGTCTGTTGACCATCTGTATGTCTTCTATGGAAAATCATCTATTCAGGTCCTCTGCCCATTTTCAATTAGATTACTGTTTTATTTTATTGTTACTTTTTTGACATTGAGTTAATGTAAGTTGTTTGTATATTTAGAATATTAACCCTTTATTGAAGATACCATTTGCAAATATCTTCTACCATTCAGTGGGTTGCCTTTTCATTTTATGGATGGTTTCCTTTACTGTGGAAAAGCTTTTTATTTTGGTGTAGCCCTAATAGTTTGTTTTTGCTTTTGCTTCCCTTGCCTTATAAGAAATATTTAGAAAAATGTTGCTATAACCAATGTCAAAGAGATTACTGCCTATGTTCTCTTCTAGGAATTTTATGGTTTCAAATCTCATTTAGGTCTTCAATCTATTTGGGTTTATTTTTGTATATGGTATAGAAAATGGTTCCATTTCATTCTTTTTCATAGCTGTCCACTTTTCTCAGCAGCATTTATTGAAAAGACTATCTTTTCCCGCAGGGTGTATTCTTGCCTCCTTTGTCATAGATAAAGTGGCCATAAAAGCATGGGTTTATATTTGAGCTCTCTAACCTATTCTGTTGATTGATGTGGCTATTTTTGTGACAGCACTATACTGTTTTGATTGCAACAGCTTTGTAGTATATCTTGAAATCTGGAACTGTGGTAACTCCAGCTTTATTCTTCTTTCTCAAGTTACTTTGACTATTTGCTATCCTTTGTGTTTTCATACAAATTTTAGGATTATTTATTCTAGTTCTGTGAGAAATGCTGTTTGTATTTCGATTGAGATTGCACTAAATCTGTAAGGTCCTTTGAGTAGTGTTGACATTTTAAAGATAATAATTCTACTACTTCATGAGAATGGAATAACTTTCCCTTTGTGTCATCTTCAACTTCTTTCACTAGAGTTTTATAATTTTCAGAGTATAGTTCTTTCACCCCCTTGGTTAAATTTATTTCTAGGTATTTTATTCTATTTGGTGCAGTTGAAAATGGAATTGTTTTCTTAATTTCTCTTTTTGCTACATTGTTGTTAGTGTATAGAAATATAACCAATTTCTGTATATTAATTTTGTATCCTGCAAATTTCCTGAATTCATTGATTACTTGTAACAGGTTTTTGGTAGATTTTTTTTTAAAGATTTTATTTATTTATTTGACAGACAGAGATCACAAGTAGGCTGAGAGGCAGGCAGAGAGAGAGAGAGGAGGAAGCAGGCTCCCTGCTGAGCAGAGAGCCTGATGTGGGGCTCGATCCCAGGACTCTGGGATCATGACCTGAGCCGAAGGCAGAGGCTTTAAACCCACTGAACCACCCAGGCACCCCAGTTTTTGGTAGATTCTTTAGGCTTTTTTAATTTTTATTTTTATAATGTTTAGTTCATGCCATTTGTAGATAGTGACACTTTAACTTCTTCCATACCAATATAGATACCTTTTATTTCTTTTTCTTGTCTGATTGTTGAAGTTAGGACTTCCACTACCAAATAAAAGTGGCAAGAGTAGATATCCTTTTCTTGTTCCTCATCTTACAGGAAAAGTTCTTGGTTTTTCAGCATTGATGATTGTATGAACTGTGGGTTTTTAATATATGGCCTTTATGTTAAAATACATTTCCTCTACATCCACTTTGTTGAGAGGTCTTATCAGGAATGTATATTGAAATTTGCCAAATGGCTTTTCTGCAGCTATTCAGATGATTATATAATTTTTATATTTTATCCTGATTTTAAAATGTGATGTGTCACATTAATTGATTTATGAATATTATACAAGCCTTCATCCTCAAATTCCATTAGATCCTAATGATTGAGTCTTTTAATGTATTGTCGAATATGGTTTGTTAATATTTTGTTAAATAGAAGTTTTTTGTTGGTTTATTTTGTTCTTATTTTTTTTGAGAGGAGGAGAAGGTATAGAAATTGTGATATCTGGTTGGATATTTTGCTAGCACTTACTGAATCTACTTTTATTTCCCTTCTTATTCATATTTTATGAAAATTTACTTAAACAATATGGGATGGCATACATATAAATGTACATATGTCTGTATATACATATACATATATTTATAGCATGTGATAACTTTACATGTACATGTTAAAATAAGCTTAAAAATTTTATCTTTCCAGCGAATAAAGATACAATTCACTCTTCTTTTATAAGCTTGTTTTTTTTTTATAAGCTTGTTTTTTGAAGATTATTTTGTTTGAGAAGGAGAGAGAGGCAGAGAGAGCACAAGTAGAGGGAGAGGCAGAGGGAGAAGGAGAAGCAGACTGCCAGCTGAGCAGGTAGCCTGATGGAGCATGATGGAGGGCTTGACCCCAGGACTTGAAGATCACGACCTGACTTGAAGGCAGACGCTTAACTGTTGGAGCCATCCAGGCACCCAATATAGTTTTTTTCTATATTCTGTAGAAACCCTGACTAAAATTCCCAAAGACTCTAAGCATTCCAAGGAGTAGTAAGATTAGAATATTACAAGGCAGGCCATTGCACTTTTGATAGATTATAGTTACTAAAAAGTAATTTTTTTATATGGAACCAAACATTGTTCTTCTATAACACCTACAAAGTGATACTAATTATCGTTTCAGTGATGAAAAGGAATAATTGTTGTTGAAAATGATACATTGATTTTCTAATAAGATCATATTATATTGCATAAATGATATAAATAACAATATGAAGTATCTATAATAAATAAAATAAAGGCACAATCATCCATAATCTCACAATCCAGACAAAAACCATTAATATTTTTGTATAATGTCTCATCATATTAATGCATATACACATTACCACATCTTAAAAACAATATTGTTTTTAATCTACATATTACTTTATACCTGCCTTATTCAATCATGCAATCATATCTTAACATTAGAAATATACATACACATATAATAAAAGTTTCATTGGATGCATAATCCATCACTGAAAGATATTATAATTACTTAATCCATTCATTGTTAACAGACTACACACTTTTTATTATATTTTACTCTTCCAGTAATACTGGAATGAAAGTCATTTTATGTACAATTTTATGTCCTTGTGAACATCATTCTATTTACAACATTTAACAGTTTTTTATGAGTTATTTAGAAAAAAATTCTATAAATGAATTTGCTGGTTCAAAGTTACCCACATATTTTTAAGAACTTTGATATATATCTATTGCTCTTGTACAGAGCCTCTGGCTCCTGAGAATGGAGGAATGGATATTTGGAACCAATTTCCCAGTGTGATCTACTACAAAACCTGAACAAAGGGCTTTCACTTTCCTATCACTGGGGACCCAAGACGGTAATGGAATTATGCATTTTAAATGAAGAAAGAGTGCCAAATTTACCACTTTTCCATAAATCTACTGTCTACTCCATTTTATTGAGCCAGAATTAGCTTGATACTAAAACTTTAGAAGAATATTACAAAAAGGAAAATTTACAGGGCAGTCTCACTCATGAGCATAAATGCACGCAAATTATCAATGAATATTAGAAGTATATTCAGAATATATCCAAAAATATAGAACTTTTTTAATGTTTAAAAATTATAATCATTTCTATACATGCAAAAATTATTTATTAAACAATTCAACATATATTTATTATCAAAACTTTTAGCACAGTACATCTAAAAGACTTTTTAAAAGAACCATTTAAAGGATAAATATAAAATAGCAGTAGCAAATACCAAATTAAAAAAATATTTTGACTTTTCTTTGTTTTCTGGCAACAAGATCAATACATAACTACTACTATTCAGCATTGCAAAGATAATTCTTTAGAGTGAAATGACCAAAAAACAGACTTCCATAAGTATTGAGAAGAACTATAATTTATAGTGCACAGATATCTTCTTTATATATGTCAACAAATTTTAAAATGAGAAAAAATATTAGATTTAATAAGTGGCTTTAAACAAGATTCTGAACACAAAATCAATTGTATTCTTATTTATTAAAAATGAATGTTGGAAAATAAGATCTAAAAGTGACCATTTAAAACAACAAAAAAATGTAAAGTATTGTTTTTAAATTTAAATATTTAATACTAACAAAATATGCCTGGGGAATCTCTACATAGAAAATTATAAAACATTATTTAGATAAATTAAAGGAAACGCTAAATGGAGGGATATGGTATGTTTATGCACAAGAAGATATAATACTACAAAGATATCAATTTAATGTGATCCTAACCTAATCCTAACCTAAATGTCCACTTTTGTTTTGAAAATGACAAATCAACTCAAAAAGAGTACTAGAACATGAAAAGGATTAAAAATATGAAAGAAAGTCTTTAGGAATAAAACATGAGGTCTTACTCCACCAGATACTAAGACTTACAGAACACAGTGATGAACTTTGACTCCAGAAAAAAAAGAGACTGGTGGAACAGAATAGGGAGAATGAAAATAAACCTCTGTGTATGCATGTGTGTATGTGTGTACTGCCAGTTATTACCAGGGTATCTGTGTAGAGCAGTTAGAAAAAGAAAATCTTTTCAGTATAGAATTGACTCAACTGTTTATTTAATTAAATTGGTGAAAAAGAAGAAAGAAAGAGTGTGAAACTATCCCCTAACTCGCAATATACATAAACAAATTCCTGGTGGACTATAGAACTAGTTGTGTCAGGAAAGACAAAATTTATAATATTTGTACTTACTGTATCTAGATAATATTAAAATACCTAATGATCTTGGATTAGAAAGTATTTCTTAAGTAGAATACAAAGAAAAGATGTAAATTGGACTATATGAGTTGTCAACTTTTGTTTCTCAAAAGACTGTAAATATAATGAAGAGCCACAGAGTAGGTATGACAACATATGTAACCAACCAAGATATTTTAACCAGATATATATAGAAAGATTCTAACATATCAATAAGGAAGAGATAGACACCCCAATAGAAAAATACAGAATAAACTTCACTAAAGAAGATATCTAAAGGGGAAATAAACATGAGCACTTGCTTGGTATTATCAATTATAAGGGAAATGCAATATAAAACCTCAGTGAAATATCACTACACACATATCAAAGGTGTCTAAAAGTTTAAAATTTTAATTACACACACACACACACTGTATGAGGGGTTGTCATATACTGTAGAGGGGAATGTAAATCAGAGAACCATTTTGCTAAGCAGTTGGAATTACCTATTTAAGGAAAATGAATGCTTGTGCTATTACCCAGAAATTCCACTCCTATGACTAGATCAGACACACATGTGTGCCCCAATTCACAAGGAGATATAGGCAAGTATATTCATGGCAGCTATATTCATAGAAGCCAACTCTGCAAATAATTTAAATAGTCACCAACTGCAGAATGTATGCACAAAATTTGATATACAAAGGAATACTATACAATTATAAAAACAAATCAAGAGCATAAGGTGATGGAAATGTTATAAAATTAGAGTGCAGTGGTGGTTGTACAACTCCATAAATATACTAAAATTCATTGAATTGCACACTAAAAACAAATGAATTTTATATTTAAATTGAATCTCACTGAAACTTTTTTTTTCCAATTTATTTATTTTCAGAAAAACATTATTCATTATTTTTTCACCACACCCAGTGCTCCATGCAATCCGTGCCCTCTATAATACCCACCACCTGGTACCCCAACCTCCCACCCCCCCGCCACTTCAAACTCACTGAAACTTCTAAATATTCATTCTTCAGAAAAAATATCTGTGAACTCTGGTATTAGAGATAAAGAACTCTGGTAAACTATTTTAAAAATAGATTTTATTGGGGCTGTTATAGTTTATTAAATTTAAAAATCAGTTAGTTGCTATAAAGGCATTTTTAAATGTATAAAATATAATGATATTTCTGGCTCTTTTTTATTCTCAGAAGTGCCCTGCCTTGGACACTAAATTATCTGGTCACTCAAACCATAGCTTTTTTTTTTGTACAGCTTTAAATAATAGTTAACCTCTTCCAAACTCAACCCCTTTTGTAATTTTTCCTCCAAAATAGAATGTGAAATTTAATGTGTTAGTTGATGTTAGTATAACACATCTTTATTTTAATAACTATTTTCAGATATTTGTGTATACTTTCCAAAGAATACTGAAATGTCAATGAAAATTATATTAGTTTGATGTTTATAATAAGATAACTGAAACTCAGACTTTGAAATCTCAGCTGGTGAGTCATGGTTGTACTCTGCTGCCTCACCTACAATGCCGCAGGAAATTTGTGTCTGTTATCCTCAATCTTATAGCATTGATATTAATAAAGTATAAATATAAATTCTTTTCAGAAACAAGACACACTTTTGAGAGTTCTTTCCTCACAATAACCCTGTCTAATTTACAGATCTTATCCTTTTTGTCTTATTATTCTGACCCCATATAGTGTCTCAAAAAGAAATACTGTTACCTGCCCCAAGTAGCCTTAAGGACTCAGGTTTGGTTGTCTTTATATTTATTTTAGGTTTTTGTTTGTTTGTTTGTTTGTTTGATGTTTTGTCAACCTCATTTCAGGCTGGAGAACTCAGGCTTTATTTTTTACAGGTTTTTACTTTTGAAAATGTATTAGCTTTGGGTTATATATCCTCTTCCTGTCTTATACACTTGTCCACCATTAAAAATAATAATTTTAATCCAAAATTTCATAATAAGTTGAAAAAGAGTACTTTGTCTTATGTGTTAGGTGTGTGCACATCCCAGACTACAAATTGTCATTGTGTCTGCATGATTGACTTCCAAGGTAAATAAACTCAGTGAGATTTGTTCTTTTATCAGGATTCAACCTCTTATTGAAATTGTAGTCTATTCATTCTTGCCTAAAATAACTTTAGATCTTGCTGATTCTCTCATAATCTTTCAAAAAATAAGAATTAAAATTATTATTTACGAATGAACAGCCATTATTGAAAAGCCCTACGTATTCTGTAATTTCCATGTGTGAATTTGACTGTAAAAATGTAAATAAGTGCAGCAATTCCTAATCCATTCTGCTTTGAGTAAAACGCATCAATGTCAATTTTCTTTAGAAACGTGAACATAATAAAATGAAGGATTTCAGTTTTAATCTTTGTAGAAGAGACTTTACATCTCTTCACCAGTGTTATAGGAGAAAATAAAAAAGGTTCAAAAATCATTTATTATTTGACCTTAAGGTTACTGTTAGTCTTATTTTTTTCAAGTGCTTATAATCCCCCTCCTTCCAGTTAGTTAATAATGCATGCTTTCCTAATATATGAAAAAATCAACAATTGAAGCTTAAACTGCTTTCTACATATTCTCACTTTTATTTTGTTTTTTAGCATGCTATAAAACATGTGCGGACCATTTTTCACTTACCAATTATGAAAGTGAAAGTGAAAATTTGTTTTACTCTTACAGGAGGAAACCAGAATTTCTTCAAATGAATATTTCCCTTCTCTCTTTAAATTATGACAAAGAATGTGAAATATAAACTATGCTGTGTCACAAAACAATTTGCTACTTAAAAGATTATATAAAAGGGACTATCTACTGTATAAATATCAATTTATTTTTTTCATTTCTAATGAGCTTGACCTTGATATAAATGTGAGCCCCCCGATCTATTTCATTCCTGATTCTGCACTCTGGCAGAACTTACTCAAGCATAAGTCTTCATAAAGAAACTCTGTGCTTGGGTCATCTCTGTGGAAATATAAAATAAAATGAGATGGTTTACCAATTTAAGGTACTCTATGACTTGAGCAATGTGTGCAATATTTAAAGAGATGAAGAGAGTTAGAGAAGCTATTGGTTTCAAATGGTCTTCAGGGAGAAGAAATAGCTATGGTATACTTTGGCCTTGAGTCTGATTCTAAAAGTTTTATGATAATGTACTCTCTACCATGTTGCCACATGTGACAGTTTATCAGCTAGAAGAATAAAGGCACCCGGGTAGGCAGGTCCCATCAGGGTGAATTCCTATGTGCAGTGACCCGTTAGCACCATATTTTATGTTTTGAAGTGCTCCTTATTACCATTTCATCTTTTATTTAATATTTTGACTCTATGGTTTCTCCCTTGCCTTTGTTTTTCACACACATATTAATAAAAATGCATGCAGCATCACAATTTATAAAGTATCTCTCTGTCATAAAGAGAATAAGTATTATGACTTCCTTGAACTCTAGGCAAGGAGGTCATTTTAAGCATAAATCTAAAAAGAAAAAAAAATCAAAAGATAAATAAGGAAAGTCAATTTTAGACAAAAGGATAATTCTTTATTACATAACCTTGAAAATCCACAGAAAATGGTACCATATATAAACACAGAATTTGCCACAGAAGGAATACAAATGACAGTTTTTACAAAATCACCTCACTAGTGATTAATTCAATGCAAAGAAAAATAATTCAAGACTGCTATTTGGATTCTCATATTAATAGGGAATCAAATACACTTAGAGATCTAGAATAAGAGAGGGAGAGAGAGACCCAGACAGAGACAGAGAGACAGAGACAGAAAGACAACATTCTGGATTAGAGAAGTACAGGAAAAGATGCAGAGTGCTAGTCTACTTTCAGAAATTCATCAAGAAGTATTCTTTATCAGGAAGAAGTATTCTGTGATATGCATATATATTTAACTTCATCATAGCCTTGATTTTAAGAGCAAAATAAATATTAAAAAGATAAATATTCAATAAAATATTATTTTTCATTCAGGAGGAAACATTTTATTTAACACATTTTCCTCTGCTTGCCATATTGTAGGGATTGTGCATTAAAAACCACGCTTCAAAAATATGCAAAAAAGGCTCATTCTGTAGTATTAATGAAATAAAAAACAATTTCAACTCTTTTCCTATAGACCTTATATTATACCATGGTTAATTTGATTATTTTCTGCTTTATAAAATTATGAATACTTTTCATGTTCTTTATGTACTTCTTTATTTTCTAATCTCTACAATTTATACATTACTTTCCTAATTAGAAAAACATTTCTTAATAATATAACTTTGTAGGTATAACATTCACTCATTATTTTCTTTAGATACCATGTGAATTTTTTCTTTCTTTGACTACTTACACTCTTCAAAAAATGAATTATCTCTGGGGAGGTATCTAGTGATGCAAGCTCATAAAATTATACTAAATTAAGTAATTTGGAAATACTTTCTTTTAATTCATAAGTTAATTGGCAGGAAATTTATTGAAACTTAACTAGATTATATTAGCTTTATAAAACTGTTGGCTCACCTATAAAACATGGAAGCCAATTAAAATTTTGGAAACCTATTTTTTCTTAATTCAATCAAATAAACATTGTTGCCTGACCCACCAAGTAGTTAAAGGATGATCTGGTTATTTACTTCATTTAAGTATAATTGAAACAAATTTGAGGGCAAGGGCTTCTTGTGCCCAGGCTTCCAAGCATGAAGTTTTCTTCTATCACACAATTTTCTGGCACTATGCATGCAAAATGGAAATAATGATTAACTTTTTATTGTTATTTGGCTGTTGTAAATGAAGCACACTTCCCCAGATTCATATACATAGGTATTCACTGCTCTTTCAAAATTAAGAATCATAATAGACTTTTGTTGAAAAGCTACTTGCAACTTTGAGGGAACTATTTTCAGATTCATACCTAACTACCTGTAAGTAAACCATAGGCAAGACTAGGCGAGATAGCCAGGCCCTTGCCATCCTGTCAGGTAGCTGGCCAAGATGTTTAACTGACCCACCTGAAATCAGTAGAGGTTATCCCAGAGCAAAAGAACTGCCCAGAGAACTTGTAGACTCATGAGAAATAATAAATGTGTTTTGTTGTCATTGTTGTTTTTGTTATTTTAAGCCATTAAAGTTTTAGAATGGGTTGCTGTAAGCAGTAGCTAACTGATAACAGTTGTATAAAATAAAAGACATGTTTCTAAATTCCTAGAAGTTTTATATTTAATTATCTTTCTAGTTTTAACTCAATATGGCTACAAGACAAATTTTGTCCTACAAAACTTTAGGATATCTATTCTCAGATTCAGCCTTTAACAAGCTATGTCAGATATCCTAGTTTTAGACCCTAGGGTGTATTTGGGGTGTAACACAGCCATTGTTAGTTATAGTAGCCATAATCATGAATATAAGAAAAATAAAATACAAACTGTTTGCTTTATGAAGAATATAATAACATCTAAATAATATTATATTATCCAGAAATGAACAAAGTTTAACCTTGGATGTATCAAGGTTGGATGTAATGTCAACTAGCACTTTAGGTAAGGATGGAAAAATCACAAATATTATCTTTCATTTCCTCTTTCCTTGTCTCCTCTTAGTGCTTATTTTCACTACTCCCAGATCAGAAGGGTTTCTCAATAAGCACTAAGTCCCAAATTAATTGATTTCACTGTAGGGGATGAATATGTCCCAGGTCACTGCTGTGACTTTATTGATTTTCTAACCCTGAGAAGGTAGACTGACATTATAAATGTAACAAATAAACTATATGGAGAGTAAGTTTTCTTTTGCTGAGAACAACAAAAAAACATAGTTACATATCCTCAACATTTTATTCATTGATATTTTAAAACATTCTAATAATACCTTATCTACTTCATTATTAGGTAGAAGCCTAATAATTTTTTTCATTGAGTGAAAGCAGATGGCCCCAAATTAGTGACTAGGTTCACAGATCTTTTAAAAATTATATCAAGAAATGTTCCTAATGGGCATGTGTGGGGACTGCTTATTCCCCAAGGCTGCCTTCTGTCAATGTGAATGTAGAGGCAATAAACTTGAGAAAGGAAATCAGGTAGACCATTGTATTAGATAACAATGAGACCTAGTTTGGGTAGAGTGGTGGAGTACCCATGCATGTCAGCATGAATATTGCTTAACACAGCATTGAACTTTCACAGTTTGTCATGTGGTTGGTATGGAGAAGATTAGAGCAATTCATCTGGGTCAAAGCATTTAGCAAAAACTCATTAAAATGCAAATATATTACTTGAGAAAGGTAACACCTTAAGTCACAGAACATATTAATAATTTAACATGTATTATGCTATCCTAAGTTTCTCATAATTGGTCTGTTGACACAGCATTTAGAAGATACATTCGCTTGCATTTTAAATAATAGGGTTCTCAAATTCAAGATTACTCTTACTCAATTCTTGATCTCCATGCTTTGCAAAGTTTCCCCTTGTTATGGACTGAATGTTTGTGTCTCCCAAAATTCATCGAAGACTTTATCTCCAGTGTGATAATATCAGGAGGTAGGGCCTAGGGAGGTAATTAGGTTTAGGTGGGGCCCTGAGGATGGAGCCTCCATAATGGAATTAGTGCCCTTATAAAAAAGAGATACCACAGCATCCTTCTTTCACCATTTGAGCACACAACTATCAAGATTGTGTGGCTACAGAAGGAAGACATCACAAGGCAGGAAAAAGACACACCCCACCCCTTGTTGACACCCTGATCTTGAACCTCTAGCCTCTGGAACTGTGAGAAAATAAACTTGTGTTGTTTAAGCCACACAATCTATGGTATTTGTTATAGCAGTCTGAATAGACTAAGATACCACTCACTTACCCAGTTTTTTCACCCAAGAAGCTGGAAGTCATCTTTCTTTCTTTTATAGTTTTCATGTCTCACATCTAAACCAACAGCAAGTTCTTTGGACATTTTTCTTATTATTTTCCTGATGAAAACCATTCAATTGCTTATCCTGTGAAAATCAATCCAAACTATTCCTTTTAATCCCTTTTCTACTTCTCCAAATCTTCCCTTTATTACACCCCTCTTGATACACACTCCAGTTACACTACCCATTCTGTTCCAAGCATCAGAAAGTCAATTTCTGGCTCTTTCTGTGCCTAACAGGCTTTTCTTCAATACTTTCTGGTGGCTATGCCATTTTAATATTCATGCCTCAACACAAAGTCCTGCTATTCAGAGAGGGCTTCTCTGATGATCCTAGCTAAAGTAGTTCCTAAGACCACACCAGTAATACTCTATATTCTACTTCCTTCTGCGAATTTATTACTTCCCAGTGACTATTCATTTTTGTTTAGTTGCATGTATTATTTCTGCCTCACTTTACAAATATATACAATAGGGTATGAACATTATTTATCATATGTGTGCCTATATCTAACAGCACCTCAGGATAATGTAAATGACTCAAGAAGGTACTTCTAGCAGCATGCAAAGTTATGTTAGTACATTTAATTTCACAACACAATCTAAAGAAATTTTGTTGACCAAATATATGTATGACATTCAATATAAAATTGTAGTTCCTGCCAAAGGTATACATCAAAAAAACAAACTTTTGAACAAAATATAACAAGATCACATAGGGATTTTTCCTTAAAGTATATTTGTAAATTGTTCAACCCCTTTGGCATTTTCTGAAAAGAAGGCAAGAAGTGGTAATATTTATAAAATATACCATAAATTAAAATTTTCATCTGAATATATTTATATATTTTTGTAAAATATGTGTACAAATGTAATTGTGGCAAATTTTAAAAGAAAGATATTATATTCATGAATAATTCCCTGTCAACACACACACATACAGATTAGGAAAATATATCCCTCTTTAATATTAGCTGTTATTCAGTCATACATTCATTTCATAAGTATATTTATTAAGTAATGACTATATGTAGGGAAAAGAGTGGATTCTATATTAGGAAGCAAAGATACAGTTATATATGATATATATATTATATCATAACTGTGTAATCACTATCTTACAGTATGAGTTTTATTTACAATCAATTTTTAATAATTAAGCAAAGTTTCTTTCAATGAATTACTTGAAATTCATATATGTTAATATATGTTTATGTATGATACAATCCTCAAGGTAATGTAGTCTAGAGAGAGGCAGATATGGACATACATGAACACAGTGCAATGGGGCTAGACACGCAATGATATATATGTACATTGGTTAATGTGGAACCTAATGGGAAGAGGTTCCTAGTAGTTAAAATATTGTGGGGAGAGGGAGAAGAGGGGGAAGTAATATCTGAGCTAAATTATAAAAGACGACTAGATGTCAGCAAGGCAGAGAAAGAGAGTGATTCTCTGTCAGGGGTCAATGTGAGACGCAAAAGGACACAACAAACATATAAGAGATAAAAAAGAAAAAGCAGGTAGGAATCCAGATAGTGTCTTGTTGTCCACATTTCTTTGTTCATTGATCTCCCATTTATTCCCTAAACAAATATTTGGGTGGCTTACATGTACCATGAAGGATGGTTCATAATAAAGAGCTGGAATTTGTACAAGAAGCATGAATAATAGATTTTATGATGTTGAAATAAAATCTATGAAAATAGATTTTATTGAAAGGCTTAGGACTGCAGGCAAGAGAGTGTTGTAATCCATGCAAAAGTTGATAATGGTCTGCATTAGGGCAGTTGGTAATAAAGTAGACAGAATGAGACAGATTTAAGAAGTATTTAAGAAAAACATTAGCGGATTTTATAAGTGAGAGAAGTAATTGTCAGCCATATGAAGTGAGCAAGAAGAGTTTATTAACCTTTGCCTTTTATCAGCTTCCTAATAGCTTGAAAAGCAAAGTTACTGTAAAATGGCATGATCTGTCATGTCTAGGTGCTCAGCTCAACTCCCAAACCAGGGGAAAAAGAAGTCTACTTTTCTTTTCCTTCTTTCTCTGTTGCCCTTGTGATGTCTCAGAGCCCTACAGACTTCTCTCCCTGGAGAGACCTCCTCTGACACTTTATGAAACCTTTTGGTTATGTGTCTTTTTGATACCGTGGGTCAAAAAAGGAAGGGGAAAAAAAGAAACCATCCAACTCCTGTTACTTTCTTTAGTCCGCACCTTCACAGTAGTTATGCCATGAGACTAAAGGAGAGAAGAAGAGATATCTGAATATTTTGCATCTGCACAGCTTGGATTTTTACGTATTGTCCCTGGGGAACAAAGACCAAGAAAGGGCTATTCCATCTAGGTTCTGCCCTTGGGCTGAATTCCAACTAAAAAAATCCAAGACAGTGTAGGCTTTTGATTTATAATCACAAAGACAGAATGCTGGGTGATCACCATCTCACAATATGAGTTTTATTTATAATCATATTTTTAATAATGCAAACAATCCTTCGTTATGAAGTTTAGATATGAAGGCTCAATACATTACCTGAAATTAATTAATTAATTAATACATTTATTTATACTTAGATTCAAGTTAGCTAACATATAGTGAGGTTTTGGTTTCAGGGGTAGAATTTAGTGATTTCATGATTTACATTCAACACCCAGTGCTCATCACAAGTGCCCTCCTTAATGTCCATCACCCATTTGACGTTTGCCCCTGCCCACCTTCCCTCAGGTAACCCTCAGTTTGTTCTCTGGATTTGAGAGTCTCTTTTTTCCTTAAATCAATGTGTTTAATTTATTTATAATATAAAACCATATATTTAATATATGAATAAAATGAATTCATGTTTTAATATTTTTATTTATTTTTTTTACCTTAAATTCAATTAATCATCATATAATATATTATTATTTCCAGAAGTGGAGTTTAGTGATTCATCAGTTGCATGTAACACCCAGTGCTCCTTACATCAAGTGCCCTCCTTAATCACCCAATTACTGCATCCCCCCAACCACCTCCCCTCTAGAAACTCTCAGTTTGTTTCCTAGAGTTAAGAGTCTCTTAATGGTTTGCCTCCTTCTCTGTTTTTATCTTATTTTATTTTTAGTTCCCTTTCCCTATATTCATTTGTTTTGTTTCTTAAATTCTACATATGAATGAATTCATATATTTGTCTTTGACTGACTTATTTTGCTTAGACCAATACATTCTAGTTCCACCCATGTTGCTCAAATGGCAAGATTTCATTTCTTTTTGATGGCTGAGTAATATTCCATTTCACACACACACACACACACACACACACACCCCTCTTCCTCTTCTTTATCCATTCATCAGTTAATGGATATCTGGGCTATTTCAATATTTTTGACTATTGTGGATATTAGTGCTGTGAACATTGGGGTGCATGTGTGTCTTGGAATCACTATTTTTGTATCCTTTTGATAAATATATTGTAGTACAGTTGTTGGGTCATAGGTAGTTCTATTTTTAACTTTTTGAGGAACTTCCCTACTGTTTTCAAGGAGACTACACCAATTTGCATTCCCACCAACAGGGCAAAAGGGCTTCCCTTTCTCCAAATTCCCATGAACATCTGTTATTTCCTGAGTTGTTAATTTTAGCCATTCTGACAGGTGTGATGTGGTATCTCATTGTGGTTTTGATTTGTATTTCCTTGATGATGAGTGAGTTGAACATATTTCTGTGTGTCTGTTAGACACCTGGATATATTCTTTGGAAAATTGTCTCTTCATATCTTCTGCTTCTTAACTGGATTGTTTTTTGGGTGTCAATTTCTTTAGAGATTTTGTATACTAACTCTTGTCTAATGTGTCAATTTTTAAAATGTCTTTAAAATTGATTAACTTAGTCTCACAAAAACCTCAAATAATGGTGTGAGAAACTCCTAGTTTCATTGATCTGTTCTACTGTTGTTTTTTGTTATTATTATTATTCATATATCATTTATTTCTGCTTTACCCATAATAATTTCCCTTCTTCTGCCAGTTTTAGGTTTTATTTGCAGCTCCTTTAGGTGTAAGGTTATGTGTATATTTGATATTTTTCTTGCTTCCTGAGGAAGGCTTGTATTGCTAAATACTTTTCTCTTATGACTGCCTTTGCTGTATCCCAAAGGTTCTGGATGGTCATTTTTATTTTCATTTGCTTCTTTGTATTTTTTTTATTTCTTCTTTAATTTTCTGGTTAACTCATTCATTGTTTAGTAGGATGTTCTTCTTTATTTTTTAAGATTTTATTTATTTATTTGACAGACAGAGATCACAAGTAGGCAGAGAGGCAGGCGGTGGTGGGGGAGGCAGGCTCCCCACTGAGCAGAGAGCCGGATGCGGGGCTCGATCCCAGGACCCTGGGACCATGACCCGAGCTGAAGGCAGAAGCTCAACCCACTGAGCCACCCAGGCGCCCCTAGGATGTTCTTTAATCTCCATGTATTTGTGGTCTTTCCAAAATTTTTCTTGTGGTTGACTTCAAGTTTCATAGTGTGGTGGTCTGAAAATATGCATGGTATGATCTCAGTCTTATTGTGCTGGTTGAGGCCTGATTTGTGACTCAGTATGTGATCTAGTCTAGAGAATGTCCCAAGTGGACTCGAAAAGAATGTATATTCTGCTGCTTTAGGTTGAAATGCTCTGAATGTATCTGTTAAGTCCATCTGGCCCAATGTGTCATTCAAAGCCATTCTTTCCTTGTTGATCTTCTGCTTACATGATCTGTCCATTTCTGTAAGTGCAGTGCTAAATTCTCCCACAATTATTGTATTATTATCATTGAGTTTCTTTAATTGATTTATATATTGGGCTTCTCCCAAGTTGGGGGCATAAGTATTTACAATTGTTAGATCTACTTGTTGGATAGATCCCTTTATTATGATATAGTGCCCTTCCTTATCTCTTATTACAGGCTTGGTTTAAAATCTAGTTTGTCTGGGGGTGCCTAGATGGCTCAGTCTGTTAAGGATCTGACTCCTGATTTTGGCTCAGGTCATGATCTCTGGTTTATGGGATAGAGGCCTGCATCAGGCTCCATACTGGGAGTGGGGCCTGCTTGGGATTCTCTCTCTTTCTCTACCTTTCTCCCATTCCCCTCTCTCTATCTGCTGGTCTTAAAAAAAAAAAAAATCTAGCTTAATAGATTTGATATAAGTCTGATATAAGTACGGCTATTCCAGATTGATTTTGATGTCCATTAGCATGACATTTTTACCTCCTCACTTTCAATCTGGAGTTGTCTTTGGGTCTAAAATGAGGCTCTCGTAAGCAGAATATTGATAGGCTTTTTTTTTTTTAATCTATTCTGATACCCTACATGTTTTATTGAGCCATTTAGTCCATTTACATTCAGAGAAATTATTGATAGAGATGAATTTAATGCCATTGTATAACCTGTAAATTTTCTGTCTCCTAGGTTGTTTCTGTTCCTTTCTAGTCTTTGTTGCCTTTTTGGTCTCTTTTCCTACTCAAAATGTCCCCTTTAATATTTCTTACAAAGCAAGTTTAGTGTTCACAAACCCTTTAGTTTTCACTTGTCTTAGAAACTCTTTATCTTCCCTTCTATTCTGAATAACAGTCTTGCATGTTACAGTGTTCTTGGCTGCATAGTTTTCTCATTCCGCACATTGAATATATTACGCCACTGTCTTCTGGCCTGCAATGTTTCTGTGGACAGATCTGCTGCTACCTTATGTGTCTACTCTTGTAGGTTCAGGACGTTTTATTCCTAGTGTTTTTCAGAATTCTTTCCTTATGTTTGTATTTTGCAAAGTTTTCCTATGAAATTTCTTGGAGTTCGCCCATTTTGATTGATTTTGAGGGAGTTCCCTGTGTGTATTGGACATGAATTCCTGTTCCTTCTCCAGATTAGGGAAATTCTGAGCTAAAATTTGTTCAAATAAAACTTCTATCCCTTTCCCCTGTTTTTCTTATTCTGGGACTCTTAAGATAAGGGTATTATTGCATTTTATGGAATCTCAGTTCGCTGTCAATATTCATTATCTAATAATTTTTTTCCTCTTCTTCTCAGCTTTATTAGTCTCCATAATTTTATCTTCTGTATCACCTATTTGATCCTCTGCTCCTTCCATCTTCATTGTGATTACATGTAGTCAGTTTTTCTCTCAGTTATAGCATTTTTCATTTAGGAATAGTTTTTAGGGTTTTTACCTCTGTAGTAAGGGTTTCTCTGGTGTCTTATATATTTCTTTAAAGCCCAGCTGGTCATCTTATGATTATTGTTCTAAATTCTTGTTTGAATATGTGCTTGTAACGGTTTTGAGCAAATCCTTGGCTGTGATTTCTACTTGAGCTTTCTTTTGGGGAGAATTCTTCCATCTTGTCATTATATGTAGATTTTTGTCTTTTGTGTGTTATGAAAGCTTGTTATATTTCCTGCTCCTGAGAGTAATACTGTATCAAGAAGGGATCATACATTGTTCAGGGCCTGGTGCTTTGGGAAGTGTTTCTGGTGTATGCACTGTGTATTCTGCTAGTGTGTTTTGGCTGCACTTTACCACAGGTCAGTCCTCTGCAGAGTTCTTTCTTGCTTGCAATGAGGAGTGTTTGGACATTTAAATAGGTATGATTTGATTTGTTTGTTAAGATAAGCCTGGGGCGGGAGGAGACTGATCCAAGAAAAGAGAAATTAAAAAAAATATATATATATATACACACACACACACATATATACATATATATGTATATATATATATATATATAATTTTTAAAAATTGGGGCACCTGGATAGCTCAGTGGGTTAAGCCTCTGTCTTTGGCTTAGGTCATGATTTCAGGGTCCTGGGATCAAGCCCTACATCGGGCTCTCTCTACAGCAGGGAGCTTGCTTCTTCCTCTCTCTCTCTGCCTGCCTCTCTGCCTACTTGTGATCTCTGTCTGTCAGATAAATAAATAAAACCTTTAAAAAAAGAAAAAGAAAACTTGGTCCTGTTTCCACTGGATCAGACATTGGCAATTTAGAGCACTCTATGATTAGTAGGCTTGGTACATGTAGGGGTCCTGTGTTGGTTTTCTGAGGGAGAGTCCCACTGTGCTGGCTAATGGTTTGAACTGCTCTGGTAAAAATGCTCCTGCTGAATGCAATGGGTGGGGTTTAGTGTAGTGACTCCAGCTTCCACTGGAGGTACTGTGTTTCCCTTTGAAGTCCTACCATGCTAGTGTGGGTTGGAGCACAATTTGTGTAGAAGATGGCACCACCCTGCCCTTCCACCCCTGAGGAAGGGAACCCTGGGTAGCTGCTGTTCAGGAAGCCCTTACAGAAAAACAAACAATCTCTTCTCATGTGTCCCAGCTATTGTCAGATCTCTGCCCTCAACTTGTCTGTGTCTGGGCTGTCAGCACACCCAGTGCCTCAGTTTTCCTGTCTTTTATCTCTGGCTGGTGGCTGGGGCTCAAAGCTCCAAATTTTAAAAGACCCAGTGGAGTGCTGCTCCCATCCTCTCACCCAGAGGAGAACCTCACAGGCTGTGCCTAGCACCATTCTGTCCCAGAAAAGCAGCCACAGCTTACATAGGTGCCTTGAGTCTATGGTGAACTCAGGGAAAAGCTGCAACCAGGTTATTTGCCCTCTGTGTGCACCTCTGTCTCCTTCTGTTGAACAGCCATTCAGTGGTGTCCAGGAAGCCTTTTGTCCTTGGAGGTGCAAAATATCCTCTTCCAAATGTACTCCAGGAAAGAGGGGGAGATCTCTTTCATTGCAACCCAGAGTATCACTACACCACAGCACTTGTGAGAACTCTACCAGGCTTCTCCCCTGCTCTCTCCTTCTCTCCCTGACTTGACTCTGCTAAGAGGGCTCCCTCGGCTTCCCAGCACCATACCTTTTCTCTTCCTCAAATCACAGCTGCAAATCTCACATCTGTCATATTCTCTCCCTCCAATTGTGCAGATTATTTTCTTAATCATTGGACAATGTCTTAGTTGCTCAAAATGATTTGATGTTGGTCTGGCTAGGTTGGAGGGACAAGGCAAGCTCAGGGTTCCCCTACTACTCCCTCATCTTAATCTAGTAATTCTATTTTTAATTCATTGACGGACCTCCATATTATTTTTGATAGTGGCCACACCAATTTACATTACTACCTACAGTGCATTAGAGTTCCTTTTTCTCCATATCCTCATCAACAATTGCTATTTCTAGTGTTTTTTATTTTAGCCATTCTGACAGATGTAAAATGATATCTTATTGTGATTTTAATTTCTCTAATGATTAGTGATGTTGAACATTTTTTTTCAATTTATTTATTTTCAGAAAAACATTATTCATTATTTTTTCACCACACCCAGTGCTCCATGCAAGCCGTGCCCTCTATAATACCCACCACCTGGTACCACAACCTCCCCCCCCCCCCACTTCAAACCCCTCAGATTGTTTTTCAGAGTCCATAGTCTCTCATGGTTCACCTCCCCTTCCAATTTACCCAAATTCCCTTCTCCTCTCTAACGCCCCTTGTCCTCCATGCTATTTGTTATGCTCCACAAATAAGTGAAACCATATGATAATTGACTCTCTCTACTTGACTTATTTCACTCAGCATAATCTCTTCCAGTCCTGTCCATGTTGCTACAAAAGTTGGGTATTCATCCTTTCTGACGGATGTTGAACATTTTTTCATGTGACTTGTTTTTCTGTAAATCTTTGGAAAAATGTCTGTTTAGATCGATCCTCTGCCTATTTTTAATTGAAGTACTATTACTATTTTTTATGTTCAGTTATATGTTTTTTAAATATTTTGGATATTAACCTGTTATTAGAGATATCATTTGCAAATATCTTTTCTCATATTCTTGTACCTGTACCTGTCCTGTTTTCCAAACATAATTTGTTGGAAACTGCCTTTTCCTATTGTGCATTCTTCCCTTTTTTGTCACAAAAAATAATTGACCTCATAAATATTGGTTTATTCCTGGGCTCCCTATTCTAGTTCATTGATCTTTGTGTCTGTTTTTGTGCCAGTATCTTACTGTTTTGGTTACTACAGCTTTGTATATATCTTGAAATCTGAAATTCTGATACGTGAGCTTAGATATTCTTTTTCCAAAATTGCTTTGGCTATTTGAGGTCTTTTGTGATTCCATACAATTTTTAGTATTATTTATTCTAGTTCTGTGAAAAAATGTTGTTGGTATTTTTGTAGGGATTGCATTGAATCTGTAGATTTTCTTTGGTAATATGGACATTTTAACAATATTAATTCTTTCAATCCATGAGCATGAGTTATCTTTCTACTTGTTTCATTTTCAGTTTATTTCATCAATATTTTATAGTTTTTAGAGTATAAGTCTTTCGCCTATTTGCTTAATTTATTCTTGATTATTTTATTATTTTTCATGCAACTGTAAATGGAGTTGTTTTCTTAATTTCTCTTTCTCCTACATCATAATTAATATATAGAAATGCAACAGATTTCTGTATATTAATTTTGTATCCTGTGGCTTTATTGAATTCTTTTATAAGTTCAAGTAGTTTTTTGGTGGAGTCTTTAGGGTTTTCCATGTAGTATTATGTCAATCTGCAAATAGCGATAATTTTTCTTCTTCCTTTTCAATCTGGATGCCTTTTGTTGATTTTTTTTTCCCTGCCACAAGGACTTCCAGTATTATGTTGCATAAGTGGTGAGAGTGGACTTCCTTCTCTTGCTCCTAACTTTAGAAGATAAACTCTCTGTTTTTCACCATTGAGCATGATGTTCGCTGTGAATTTTCCATATAAGGCCTTTATTATGTTTAAGTGTGTCCCATAATTTCACTTTGTTGAAAGGTTTTATCGTGAATGGATGTTATGCTTTGTCAAATGATTTTTCTGCATCTTTGAAATAAACATAGGGGTTTATACTTTCCTGTTAATATGTATCATGTTGGCTGACTTGTAAATACTGAACTACCTTTGTATCCCTGAGATAAATCCCACTTAAACATGGTGATTTTTTTTTTAAGTATTGTTGGATTCAATTTGCTAATATTTTGTGGAGAATTTCTGCATCTGTATTCATCAGAAATATTGGCCTGTGGTTTTCTTTTTTTGTAGTGTCTTTATCTGGTTTTGGTATCAGTGTAAGGCTGACCTCATTTTAAATTTTAACTTTAAAACTTTTCTTTCTCTTCTATTTTTTTAATAGTTTGAGAAGAAATATTTATTTATTTTTCTTTAAATTCTTCTTTAAATATTTGGTAGAATTCACCTGTGACACCATCTGGTCTTGGATTTTGTTTGTTGGAATTTTTTTTTTTAATATGGCTAATTCAATTTTAATACTCAATTGAAATTAAGAAAATTGTTCAAATTTTCTTTCTGATTTGGTCTTGAAAGGTTATATGTTTCTTGGAATTTACCTATTTTTTCTAAGTTGTTCAATTTGTTGCTATATAACACTTTATAACATTCTCTTAAAATTGTTTTTATTTCTGTGATATTATGTCTCCTCTTTCATTCCTAATTTATTTAAATCCTCTTTCTCTTTCCTAACCTCTTGCTTTTTCCTTCCTTCCACTCCTCCATTCTTCCTTTCTTTTTGATGAGTCTAGCTAAAGGTTCATCAGTTTTGTTAATCTTTTCAAATAACCAGCTGTTAGTTTCATTGACCTATTCTATTGTTGTTGTTTGTCTCTATTTCATTTACTTCTACTCTAATCCTCATTATTTCCTTCCTTTTACTGACTTCGAGTTTTGTTTGTTCTTTTCTTAGCTCCTTACAGTGAAAAGTTAAGTTTCTTATTTGAGATTTTTCTTATTTCTTGATGTAGGCCCACTTTTTTATAATCTTCCCTTTTAGGACACCTTTTCCTGCATCCCCCAAATTTTGAACCATTGTGTTTTCGTTTTCATTGTTTCTGTGTATTTTTTGACTTCATCTTTGATTTCTTTGTAGACTCATGCATTGTTTAGTAACATGTTACTTATTTTCCATGTATTTATGTCCTTTCCATAGTTTTTTCTTGTGGTTAATTTCTAGTTTCATACCATTGAGGTCAGAAAAGATGTGTGATATAATTCAATCTTTTTTAAATTGTTGAGACTTATGAACTAATGTATAATTTCTGGAGAGAGTTCTATGTGCATTCAAAAAGAATGTATATTCCACTGTTTTTGGATGAAATGTCTTGATATATCTGTTAGGTCTATTTGGTCCAAGATATCACCCCAAATCACTGTTTCTTAGTTGATTTTCTGTGTAGTGATTTATCCAATGATGTAAATGGTGTGTTAAAAATCCCCTACTATTATTGTATTACTAGATATTCTTCCTCTATATCTGTTAATAGTTGCTTTAAATATATAGGTGTGCCCATGGTGGGTGAATAAACATTTACAATTATTGTGTTCTCTTGTTGGATTACTCCCTTTATGATTATGTAATGTCCTCCCTTTTCTCTTCTTACAGAGACTCTTGTACAAATTTTAGAGTTTTAATTGAAATTTAATCTGCAAAAGTTAATAGGCAAAATATTTGCTCTTTATTTATGCTTATGTGATGCTTAATTTTTTTTTTCAAAAACATTTAGTCAGTTTGTGTGCTTTACATGTATAAAAGCAACATCTGGATGCCTAATCCCCTCTGTATGAGGAATAGGAACCTGGGAAATAACAAAAACCTGACTGCTTTTACATTTACCCACCAACAATACCAGCCTGCCAGTGTCTGAAATTCTTTCCGTTATTTAAGGTATTATGTGAATGTATTAACTGGGAAATGTAATGCCAAAAATTAAGTGCTTTGTAGATCACATAGATCTGTACAAATGCAAGTTATTGTCACATACATCACGGAATATTGTAATCAAATATCCACATACACACAAAAAAAAGAAAGAAAATTAAAAATAATTTTATTTAATTTAAAAAGTGTTTAAAAAGAAAAGAAGTTCCACTTAAAGACATAGAAACTACCTCTAATAGTGAAACACTGTACCTATCACCAGAGAGAGAGAGAGAGAGAGAGAGAGACTTGTTTCAATCTATTAAATAAACATCTTGCCAATGAAGACTGGTATACATATTTATGTTAGCGTTCAAATAGCATTTAAATTTATCATAATGTAGTGAATTTCAGAGACTTTGGGGATGTTATAGGTACTAATTTATATTCTTAATTTTCTATGTTTTAAATGTAAATGTATTACCAATATGCTAGAATCTATTTTACATAGGTATATTTTTAATAATTAAAGGCATTCAAAAACCATAAGCTTTCATTGTGTAATAGATTATTATGCAACAAAGAACAATATGATTTCTTAGGCAGTATTTCTGTGTAGAGTTCCATCGATAATACATTTCAGAACACTAATATAAAAGCAAAGAGCAAAAAAAAGTATTTCATCATCGTCTCTTGGGTATGGTACGATGTGAATTTTATCAGTTCTCTTTTTCTAAGGCAAAATACAAACCTCTCACCTATTAAACATGAAAAATTAACATAAAAGATACACTAGAGTCTAAAGACAAAATGGAAGAGATAATATTACTCATTGGGAAGTCCAAACACAATGGAAGAACTTGAATTATCTCTACTGTTATTCCTGTGCAACAAAAGAACCATGGAATACATTGCAAATTATCATGATATTCCCTTCATTTGTACTTTCTTTTTATTTGGGAAAGTGTATTCTTATATATTGAGTAAATGTATTCCCCTCAAAATGATAAAAAGATCTATATATTGGGTCTATATTTTCTATTATTATTTAATATAAATTTGAAAGCTCTTTTGTTTAGGAAAATATTCTGAAATAACAGAATTATAAACATAACTTTAAAAAAAATACATAAATGACAATTACAAGATAAGTGGCTTTTGCTATATCAAGGGATCAAAAATAGTTTTGTTTTATAAGTATAGCTGTGGTCTAAAGAGGGAAAAAGATGTTTTATATTAGGAAAAAATGCAGTCCAATAAGTATCTAAATCCCTGTAATTGAAAATTACAGCAAAGTTTATATTCTAATTTACTCTTACCATCTCAGGAAATCTCTGTACATGACACAGTCTTGCTTCCACTTTAATCAGACTGCACATCAAGATAAATCTTCTCAATATGGAACAGAATGTATGCTAGATGAAATCCAAAAATTCATGATTAAAAAATGTGTTGTTAGAAAAATAAATTATCAAAATCTCCCAAATTACAAAAAAATGCAATTCAGTAGACATAAAGAACAAGATTGCTTTATTTTAGAAGCATCTGTTTATCCTTCAACTAAAGTGGCCTGAAGCTTGTGTTTTAATTGGTTATGTACCATACATACATAACTGGGACAATGCCTGAATAGGATGTTGAATCAGAAAACTCTTCATAAAGTTGGAATTCTGACAAGATTTTACCTTCATTTAGATAGAGATCAAAGAATCCTAAAATGCAGAAGGAGATGTTTGGGACACTTCTTCTTTTACTAAAAAAAAAAAAAAACAAAAAAAACAAAACAAACAAAAAAAATCTCTCTTAGAGTTTTCTAAACACAGACATCTGTCAAGCGTATTTGACATCAGAATTTACTCTATTATATATTGCTCAAACTGTAAGCTGAAGATTTAGCTTAAAGCACTCCTAGGCAGTTTTCCCCCACTTAACTGAGAGAAGCAACACAAATAGCCTCAGGAAAAAATGAACTTTGAGTAAAGCCTTCAAATAATCTCCAACATTGACTTTTAAGAATAGAAGATTAACAAAAATCATATGAAAGCAACAAGATAGGCATCCTGAGTAAGTTAGCTGAAAAAAATTTTTGAAAACAAAAATTTGATAATCATGGATGCCTAGGTGGCTCAGTGGGTTAAAGCCTCTGCCTTCGGCTCAGGTCATGATCCCAGGATCCTGGGATCGAGTCCCGCATCTGGCTCTCTGTTCAGCAGGGAGCCTGCTTCCTCCTCTCTCTATCTGCCTCTCTGCCTACTTGTGATCTCTGTCAAATAAATAAATAAAATCTTTAAAAAAAATTTGATAATCAGAGCAAAAAGACTGTAATTGTTGGAATTGCCAGATGTATAATATAAAAATATTTAATATGCTTAGAGAAATTAAAGAACTAAAAGTATGAAAATGCAAAGAGATTATCAAAAAGGTCTAGGTAGATTTTAAAAAGAAGCAAATGAATAAAAACAAAAATGATTTTTATGTGTATTAAACATATATAATATAGGTAATATATTTTCATATTAATATATTCATATCCATGTATATATGAAGATTTTAATAATTCTGTGTAGGACTTCCTGTTTCTGATATTGATGGAATGGATTTTCAGAATTAAAGTTAAATTATGACTCCTAGATATAACATTAACAAAGTATTTATTTAAAATTATTGAGGAGTTGAAAAGATCACAAAATTTACTGGGTCAAGTTGATGTTAAGTTCAAAACCCAGGGAGATAAACAACTAAGAAAATTTCTGAGAATAATTGCTGGGATTGGAAAATTTGAATGTGATATTGGCGGGAGTAAAATAAAAGCCTCTACCCACAGAAATGGTGATTCTATAAAGAGAATCATCTTGGGGCACCTGGGTGGCTCAGTTGGTTAAGTGTCTTTCTTCAGTTTGGCTCATGGCTCCCGGGGTCCTGGGATCAAGTACCATACTGGGATCCACTGAGCAGGAATGAAAGCAAAGCCTGCTTTGCTTTCTCCCTCTGCCTGCCACTCTTCCTGCTTGTGCTTTCTGTCAAATAAATAAAATCTTAAAGAGAGAGAGACAGAGAGATAATCATCCATTTCCTAGTGTTAGAGTGAACTGGGAGTTGACCAAACTTCATGAGAAACTGACAACCAAAATATAGCTCAGCTGGATTTTCTCAAAATCTCAAAGCCCTAAAATTAATTTAAGGTGGTCTTTTACTAGCAGGGACCACAGTCAAATAGCAAAGACATATTTTTCTTTACGGTTCAAATTAAACCTTCAAATATATTTATTTTTCATGTACATTGACATGAACATAAAGCAATCAAGGCACTCAAAAAAATTCAGTATAAGCTTAACTATAGAAACAGACACAGAGATTTGGGACATTAAATTATTGCACAGTATAGAAACAATTTTAATATAAATATCAGATACAAACATATATAAAATTGAACTACTTTAACCTAAATGAATATATTTGTAAGGGATAGGGAACTTTAAATTGTTATAAAACAGATTACCTAGACGTAGATACACAATAAAACCAAAATACTATATGCTTTCACAATTATTAAGACAAAACTGAAAGCATGGTTATAACACTATATTTTTCATGTCTCCTGTACATTTTTTACAATTTTTTAAAATCTCTTCATGTTTCGTCCTGGACAGTTCTTCCATCCTATAATTCCAGTTTCTAATTTGTTTTTTTCCATCTCTGACTATTCGATTAATCTCATCCTTCAGGTTCTAAATTTCTGTTATTTATAGTTTTCAGCTCTATAAATTCATTTTACAAGATCAAGATCTCTATCAAAGTTTTTTAACACCTCTTTCATTTTCCTTGACATATTAAGCATAGTCTTATTTTTTAAATCTGTATCTGATGCTTTTCTAATCTAGACTCCCTGAATCATCCCTAATATAAAATTGTCTTACTCTAAATGCATGATTATTCTTTATTGAGTGCTGGACATTGTAGATGAAAATAGTAGAGATAAATCAAGATCTGAAAGAATTCGTGTTCTTCCCAGAGCATTTATGTCTTCTTCTGCCAAATAGCTAAGGCCAATTACAGCGTTAGCCAACTTAATCCAATCTAATTTTGAGATAGTTTGGTGTGCTTCTGTTTTAGTAAGGGTTGGTTTGTTTCCAGCTGACCTGTACACATACTTTTCCTTGATAGTGCCTGTGGGTTCATCAGTGATCCCACTACCTGGTAAGTCATGAACTCCATTTGTTGTTCTCTTACCCTCATGAGTCTATCTAAAGTCTCTCTTAAATTTGAAGCCAAATAAGACAGATAAGGCTTCAATGTTTAGAAAAAGTTTTCTCTCTCATTCTCTCTGTCTCAGCTCTGATTCTGTAACTCCTTATTACCTTGGTAGCTGTTTAACTTACAACATATATTTTCCATATTTTCTATTTTTTCTCATTATGCAGGTTTATCCAAGTTCCCTAATGACTGTTATAGGAAAGAGAGCTCTGGTAACTTTTTTTTGGACCTGAAAATTAGACACTATTCCCAAGACTTCACTACAGTTGAAGTATGTGTGTCTTACATAACTATATTTTAAGGCCAAAACTGTCTGTAGGTTAATAGTGTTCCATTTTTATACCACAAATTTGTTTATTTTAGTTTTTGCATTCATCCAAAAAATAATATTGCTAATATAAATTGATGATTCAGTTGAAATATGGACAAATTCTACTAACTTTAACCATTGACATTGCTCCCCTGATCTACTGATTGGTTTTAACAGAAAAATGTGTGCTCCAACATCTTCTGCTGACCTCTTCATTTTCTTAAAAACCAATTTACTTGCAGATAGGGACAGAAAGGCAGGGTGTGCATACTGGTAAGAATTATGAAACAAAGATTAATGAACGGTGCTTGTCAAAGATTTGCTGAAGTCAAGTATTTTGCACAGGCTGCCTGATACAGCAGTCATGCATTCATTCAGTCTATAGAGTTTAGAACATAAAAATGGAATCATGCCAGATGAGTGAGCTCAGGAAATGTGAGTGCTTGAATGGTAGCAATGCATCCCACATACTTCACCTTAATAAAGCCTGGCAAGTCACCCTTCTTAGACCTCATTTTTCCCTCTGTCAGCTGCATACGGATAATGGTAACATTTCTAAGAGAGAAGGGATAGAAGTGGTATGCAGAATACTTCAGACTTTAATTTACTCTTAACTCCGTTTGACTTTTTAAGCATATTTGCCATGGCGCCAAGAGGCAATTTAGGAAAAATTAATCTGCATTTATAAGACTAACTTTCGGGGTGCCTGGGTGGTTCAGCGGGTTAAGCCTCTGCCTTCAGCTCAGGTCATGGTCTCAGGGTCCTGGGATCCAGCCTCACATCAGTCTCTTTGCTCAGCAGGAAACCTGCTTCCCCCATCTCTCTGCCTGCCTCTCTGCCTACTTGTGATCTCTGTCAAATAAATAAAATCTTTAAAAAAATAAAAGATTATCTTTAGATACATTTAAAATGATAATATAATGTATAATTGCAATTCATAGCACCAGTATAAAAAACTTCTAGAATTTTTTGATATCCAATGAATCATTTTGAGAACTTTGGAAAGCTAGATTTTAAGTTTTCATTGTAGCAGGCTGTTCTCTTTGAAATATATGGAGAGAATTGTATCCTAAATGGTGGCAGCTTCTTCTTCTTCTTCTTCTTTACTTCTTCTTAACATATAATGTATTATTTGTTTCAGGGGTACAGGTCTGTGATTCATCAGCCTTACACCATTCACTGTGCTCACAATAATGCATAATCTCCCCAATGTCCATCACCCAACCACCACATCCTCCCGCCCCCCTCCTCTCCAGCAACCCTTAGTTTGTTTCCTGAGATTAAGAGTTTCTTATAGTTTGCCTCCCTCTTTGTTTTTTTCTTCTTTCATTTTTTTCTCTCTTCCCCTATGATCTTCTGTTGCACTATATTCTTGCACTACTGGGTATTTACCCCAAAGTTACAAATATAGTAATCTGAAGAAGCACTTGCGCCCCAATGTTTATAGCAGCAGTGTCTATAATAGCCAAACTATGGAAAAGAGCCCAGATATGTCCATTGACAGAAGAATGGATAACACACACACACTGAAATATTATGCAGCCACCAAAAAAATGAAATGTTGTCATTTACAATGATGTGAATGGAACCTAATTGACTTCTAGCTAAAATATTAGTGGATTATTTGAGTGTCAAGCCATCCATACATCAGTAATCAGTTATTACTCCAAATTCAAGTCCTAAAAGATTTATATTATACCCCATGATACCAATTACTTTCATTGTCCGAAAGGAATAGCAAGAATGTTGGGCAATAACAAAAATATTTCTATATAGAACAAGGCACTTATTTATCTAGAGTAGAAAACATGGTTTCAAGATAAATTTAGTTCTCTATCTCAGAATCACCCCTGCTTTAGGGTTATTCCATTTCAGAATATTTACTTGATGCTTGTAGAGACACATTCAATTTCTGTTTCAATATTTTGTTTAAATAAAAAAAAGTGTCATAAACAATGAATTCTGGAACACTGAAAATAAATAAAATAAAATAAAGTATCATGTTCTTAAAACCATATAGTTTATAATTTTGATGATAGACTTTTTTTGTTTCAATGTTATATAGATTTAAGACATTAAAGATTTAAATATTTAAAGACATTTAAAGATTTAAAGTAAAATTTAATTCATGCTAAAAGTATTTATGACAAGATGAAATAAAATTTTAATTGTTCCTGAGACAATTTTCAAACACTACTTGCATAATTTCAGAATCCGTTTTTATTTCAGGTCAGAGGTTGATGAGGAGATGACAAATTTAGTGAAGTTAAGAAACAACCATAAAATGTAAAAGTATGAAAAAAAATAGTAGATATTTTTCTAATATCTATAGAAAATAAACAATTGAATGTGAAGCTGTCTTAACTTTCAAGGAGTTAACTACTGAGATAATGCAGTTAAATAAAACAGAGAATATTGTAAATTCAATAAGAGAAGTCCAAAATTATGGGAATTCAGAGGAGTAACAGAGTATATACATTTAGGTAAGTGAGGAAATACTGTAAAATACATTTGATATGAGCTGTAAAGAATTGGTAAATATTCAAAAACATGAAAAAATGTTGTAATTGGAAATATACACACAAACAGGCATATACATATACAAACTATATTGGATTATCCCTGAACAAGGTGAATGAAAAACTTTTAATGGTGGGATTTTCTGGTGACCAACACTGAATGGGCATTTTTAAATATCTCATAAATATCTTGAAATACAAAAACCATATATTTACTAAATCCATTAATGACCCAGCATTTGCAATTTAGGGACGTGATACACAGATGTCAATAAACCATGGAAAGACAGTGCAAATCTATGTGATGAGACGGGAAATTCTGGTAATGAAATTCAATATAGAATGCATAGCTGATGATAAAGGAGCCTCTAATCTGACAGGAAGCCAAGATACGTTGCCAAATATTTTAACTAAAAAATCCTGGTAACCTAAATTTTAAACAAACAAAAACCAATGTAAATGTACAAAGTATGTTTTATTGATTCCTTCATTTACTCAATAACCTATTATGAATGCATATCATCAGGGAAAGACTCATGTGAATTGGGAAGAAGGAGCAACTAAATATTGTATTTCAAATTCCAAAAATGAAATTAAAAGTGATTTGTTGGATTTCAAGGAATGTGAAAACAGGGAAGGGAATTGCTTTTATTCCTTACTCCCTTAATGGTAATACTGTTCATCAAGGCTTTCTGCTATAATCCTGTCAAATGTATCTCCGATATGTCTTTAAAAATCTGTTCTCTCCTATTTCCTCTCTTTCTTGCTGCTCAGTTCAGGCCCTCATAGCTGTCACTTGAAATATTGTAGAACAACCTTTTAGCAGCTTTCTATACAACCAGTTTATCTAGTTCCATTTGACTTGTCATGCTGCCACTCCAGTTATTATGCTTAAAATGCAAATAAATCATCTACTTACCAGTATTAGAACTGTGTTGGGACCCTCGGCATATAGAATAAAATGCAAACCATTGGCTAGACATAAACTATAGCCATACATTTTGCAGCAGAACCATGATTGACATTTTTCAACCTCATTGCCTATACAACTCTGTACAACCCTCCCCCTCGTTATTGTACCCTGTGGTCTGTGAAGCTTTTTATCATACCCTGGGCACAGTAGGTTCTTTCATAGTCATACAGCTTGGTAAAGTTTGCCCCTCAGTTTCTGGAATTGCCTTCCTCCCAGATTATTTACTTCCTTATTTATTTATTTAGTACTGAAGTCGTATCACTGAAGGTCCAGCTTAAATATCACCTCTTCTTTGTAGTATCTCTTTGTAATGCCCAAGAAACACTGTTCTATCTTCTGTGATCCCTGAAAACCATATACCCATGCAAATAAAACTATTTTATTTTTTTACATTTTTTTAGAGTCTGTTGGTTTCTGGCTCTTCTATCCTACTCTAATAGGTAAAATAAGTTCAAATTTCATTTCTTCATTTCCATCTATCTTTTTATTTTTTTTCCTCGATACCTAACATAGGGCTTAGTATAATGGAAATAATAACACATGTTTGTTAAGTAGATGAACATACCAGTTGAAAATGATGCTGTCTGAAATTCAACTTTTACATGTAAATTATAGTTTTCATTTTTGTTATTTTTTATTAATCAAGTTTATTTCTATATTCTAGTGTTAACTACAGCAGCAAAGAGAAAAGAACCAAATTCTGTGTGTAAGATTAATTTACAGTCATATATTTTCTTAACTATGGATGGCATTTTGCCTGTTGCAGTAAAATACTCCCTCCTCTCCCACCAATTGTGATTTGTACCTTCTTAGTATGCCAATATAAGTGCAAGGTTCAAATATATGTTCTATATTTTTACCTTGGAGACAGTAATTGAAAAAAATCTATGGTGTTCTTGTCAAAAAATCTCCACAAAAGATCAAAATAAATTCAGAAATTGGTGAAATATGAGAGTTTTTAATGTATTTTTCCTAGAAAGTCCTTCAGACTTTAGGAACTTTTGTAATTAGAAACTTTTAATAGATTTTGCTATTTATTTTATATCATACATGTGAAGGCTTAGATTTCTCCGTCTTTGGGGAAGTGAAAGATACTTATCCATGACTGGTGGAAAACTGGGCAATTTATTAAACTATTTCTGAAACTCATTTTTATTAGTATCATGATTCCTCATCAAAGTTCTACAAAAATAATTGGTGCCCTCTATTAAACTCCCCCCAATAAAAACCCTACAGTTCCTTTACTTTTCAACTCCCAGAATTCATAGAAGAGGGCTGAGAATTCGTACTATGAAGATGTAAGGCGGTAGTGACTAGAGTAGAAAAGAGAGGGAGAAGTATCTTCCCTGGCTTCTAAACTCTTCTAAACCAAATCCTCTCAATTATGGAGATAGGAAAGAAAACTTAGGAAAGACAAAACAGTGGTAAGGTGTGACAAATGGCATGAAAATTGATGAAGTCTCACCAAGAGTGGTTATGTAACCTCAGTATTAGAATAAAGAGATCATCTGAAACTATCAAGAGCCCTCTTGAATACCATTCCACTATAGCTCAAACATCTTATTAAGTTTATTTATCGGTTCCAAAGTGTTTGTGATATATGTTATAGCTTATTCAACAAATACTGAATTAGACATATTTTAACCATGGTCTAAATCAGTTTACATTTTTTCCAAATCTTTCCAAATGACACTGCATTTTTTTTTTTGAATACTGGCATAATGCACAGAGCACAAAATTGTACCTATTAAGAGTAAACAGATTTTATGTTATACCAATTTTCTCTCTTAAGTGAAATGTTATCCAATTGGTAACTTAATTAAACTAATAATCTTTAAACATATTTAAAAATAAATTTAAAAATATTTAAAATACGTTTTTAGAAAGTATTACTGAAAAAATAGAGTAGCATTAATTCAAACTTTTAAGAGATGGCTATAATTAAAAAATTTTAGTGAAAAAATAATTTTCAATTATATGATTCTTTTGACTTCTTACCCATATATGACCATACATTATCATACCTATAATCATAGCAAATTTTGGTTACTTAATTTGGCATTATTGTGTATGCATTCTCCATGTTGCCATACATGATAAAATATTTGATATATCATGTTACTTAATGTATTTTTTATAATTGTTTCACTGCATTTTAATTTTCAAGTATTGTAGATAATGTTTCATAAATGTAGAATTCTTTTCCTTAGATTTTTTTTTAATTCTTAAAGTTGGAAAGAAATATAATAAAATACCTATGAGGAGACTAAATGTCAAATATTTCTTAAGACATGGATTTTATATGTAAACCGAAGAAAATTTATGAATAATATATATAGCTCTTGATGTATTAAATTAATTACATTACTTTACATAATATGTAATGTAAACTAATATAGTTCATATTATAATTATTACATTAAACAAACAATTATATTAGTTTTACAAATAAAATAAGAAAGTATATATTCATTTGAGAAAAGAAAATGATAAAAACCCACAAAAATCTTTTTCTGTAACCTTGAATGCTTTATGTAAATTCTGAAACTTTTCAGTCTCCTTTGTATAGAACAATGATAATATCTACTTTTCAGGGATTTTTGTTTGCTTATTTTGAGGTTTAACTCTTATAAAAGTATACAAAGGCCCTACTACACTGCTTAGTATGTAATATAAGATTAAGACACATAAAAAATTGGGCAATATAGAGACTTTCATATATATAGATTTTACCCCACTTTTTTCCAGATTTTAGTTAACTTGTAAACAATTGCTTCTATTATCCCTTTTTATTCCTCAAACTTACCTTTTTAAAATAAACCTGCTTACCTTTTAGGAATAAGATAGATTGATATTTCAGCTCAAATAATGTTTAGTTTTCATTCTTGCTTAAGCATGCACTTTAGAAATGCATCAAGGAAAAAGAAAGGGAGAGGCCAACAATAAAACAGACTCTTAAGTGTAGGGAACAAACTGAGGGTTACTAGGGTGGATGGGGGATGGGTTAAATGGGGGATGGGTATTAAGGAGGGCACTTGTGATGAACCTTGGGTGTTGTATGTAAGAGATGAATCACTAAATCTTACACCTGAAACTAATATCACACTAACTGGAATTTTTAAGAAATTGGAAGAAAAAAAAAGAAATTAAGACAGAAACAGTCTATATGTCCAACTCTAAAATAATGAGAGAAATTATTAATCCATATTTTTTACCTTCTAATTTTGAAATAATTATAGATTCACAAAAAGTTAATTAATTTTTTAATTCCTAAAGTAAAGTTGGAAGGAAAAATAATAAAATACCAATGAGGTGATTAAATGTCAAATATTTCTTAAGAGATTTATTTTATATGTAAACTGAGGAGAGTTTATGAATTTACATTATCATTTAGAAAACTGACCTTTTCTCACATATGTAGACTGGTGAAACCACCTCTGGTCAAGGTATAGAACCCTTACATCATCTAAAACATTTCCTGTGTGCCAAATAGTCACACCAACCTTTCCCCATCCACCAGTTGTTAACTCCTGGCAACCAATAATCTGACCTAGAGATTCATACGTTGTCATTTTGGAAATGACTTACAAATGGAATCATACAGTTTGCAACCTTTGAGGCAGGTTTTTCACCAAGCATAGTGTCTTTGAGATCTGTGCAACTCTCTTGTAGGTATTAATCCCATTCTATCCTGCATTGTAATTTATTGTGTATATGTACTACAGTTTGTTTAACCATTTACCTAGTGAAAGTTATCTATTGTTTCTGGTTTTTGACTGTTCAAAATAGTTGCAATGAACAATTGTGCATGTTTTTGTGTGTACATAGGTTTTCAGATCTCTGGGATAATGATCTAGAAATACAGTTGCTGAGTCACATGGTGCATGTATGCTAGAGTGGCTGTATCATTTTACTTTCCATCAGCAATGTATGAGTGATCAGTTTCTCCTTATCTTTTCAAGCATTTGGCATTGCCATTACTTTAACTATTCCAAGTGGATATGTAATTGTGCAGAAGAATTTACATAGTAGGTCTGAGATTGCCATCTCAGGTTGTCCTTGGCTGATATCATGGAACCTGGATTTAGAGAGGCTTCCCACTATCCCCTAGTAAGAATGAATCACTGTATCTAAACTCTCTTATAAAATGATCTGGTTTATGTTGAACACCTCCTTTCCTTCTGGAACTCTGGAATTTTGTGCTTTGTTTTTTATTTTTTAAAAAGAGATTTATTTATTTATTTATAAGGAGGGGAGAGGCAGAGACCTGAGCTGAAACCAAGAATGGGAACCTCAACGGACTAGGCCACCCAGGCACCCCTGGAAATCTGGGATTTTGATATGTTGGAGGCAGGGGGTGCCTACACAACCATCTCCAGATTAAAAAACCTTAGCACTGAACCTCTAATGAGATACCCTGAACTACAACATTTAACATGGGTTGTCACAATCATTGCTAGAGGAAGTATGACCTGTGTGACTACACTGGGAGAGAACTGTTGGAATCTTGCACCTGATTTGCACTGGAATTTTCCCCATGTATGATTTACCTTTGCTGATTTTGCTTTGTATCACTTCACTGCAACAGATCATAGCTGTAAGTATGAGTATATGCTGAATCCTCTGAGTTCTCCAAGAAAATCAGCAACTTGGGGTGGTCTTTTGAACCTTTATATAGAATTATCCCATGTTAATCTTAATTTACATTTCCCCACTGGCTAGTGATGTTAAACATCTTTTCATGAGCTTGTCATTTGTATATCATCTTTGATAAAATGTTTTTTTATGTCTTCATATGTCTTCATTTTATTTTCTTCTTTTCTTTTTTCTTTCTTCATTTCCTAATTTGACTTCCTGGTTTTTTCTACAGTTGAGTTTTGGAAGTTCTTTATATATTCTAAATCTTTTTATCATATTTATGGTTTGTAAGTATTTCCTCCCAGTCTGGAGCCTTTCTTTTTATCCTTTTAACAAGACAAAATATTTAACTTTGATGAAATCTAATTTATTGATTTTTTAAAATTTATGCATAATGCCTTTCATATTATGTCTAAGAATACCTCACAAATCCCATGTGCCAAGGACATTTTCATATGTTTTCCTATAAAACTTTTATAAGGGGGCGCCTGGGTGGCTCTGTCAGTTAAGCAGCTGTCTTCGGCTCAGGTCGTAATTCCAGGGTCCTGAGATTGAGTCCCCATATCTGGGTCCCTGTTCAGTGGGGGAATCTGCTTCTCCCTCTGCCTGCTGCTCCCCCAGCTTGTGCATACTCTCTCTGTCAAGTAAATAAAATCTTTTAAAAAAAGTTTTATAGTTTTACATTTTATATTGAAACCTATCATCTTTTTTAAGTTAAATCTGTATAATGTGTGAGGCTTAAGTCAAGGTTTTTGATGAATGGATATCTGATTACTTGATCTTCATTTGTTGAAAATACCAAACTTCTTCCATTTAATGACTTCACAACTTTTTCAAAAGCCAGTTAGTTATGCTTGTATAGGGATACTTCTGGAAATTCTACTCCATAGATCTATGTATCTTTCCTCCACCAGTGCCAATCTTGATTACTGTAGAGATACAAAGCTTGGTGTGAGGTAGAGTGATTTCTTCTTTTCTTTTGTCCTTTTTCAAAATTAAAGTTTTAACTCTTCTCATTCTTTTGCCTTGAAACAAAGGTAGCTTTAAGAATGATTTATAAAATATCTTGGTGAAGATTTTGATAAGAATTATGTGAAAACTGTATAACAATTTAAGGAGAATTGACATCTTTATTATGTTTAGTCTTCCAATGTATTGACACAATCCATTTCTCCATTTATTTATATCTCCTTTGTTTTCTTTTATTGGAATTTTCTAGTTTTCAATGTATACACTATATGCATGATTTGTTAGATCTACATCTAAGTATTTACTTCTTTTTTTGAGTGATTGTAAATTATATTGTACTTTCAGTATCTACACATTCATTGTTAGTATACAGAAATACAATTGATTTTTATGTGTTTGTCTCTTATCCAGCAAACATACTATACTCACTAATTAGTTTTATGAACTATTTTTATGGATTCCTTGGGATTTTCTACATAGACCATTATGTCACCTGTGAATAAGCACCGTTTTATTTCTTCATTTTTGATCTGGGTGCCCTTAATTTCCTTTACTTGCTGCTTTCAATTGTTTTTCTTTGTCTTTAGTTTTCAGAACATTTATTATGATACATTCTGAAATGGATTTCTTTAGGTTTATATCGTTTGGGGTTTACTTAGCTTTTTGATTCTGTTGGTTTGTGTCTTTTGCCAAATTTAGAAAATTGTCCATCATTATCTTTGAAAACATTTTCAATCCCATCTTCTTTCTCTTCTCCTAGTGGACTATGATTGCATCATTGATATATCTTTTCTTAGATTCCTGAGGCTCTGTTCACTTTAATTCCAGCTCATTTCCTATCTGTGGTTAAGATTCAATGATTTCTAGTATTTAAGTTTTGAGACACTGTTGCTTTTTTCAGCCACTTCCATTCTGTTGTAAATCCTACCATTGTGGGTGTATTTTTGTTTATTTTGTTAGTAATCATATTTTTAAGGCAAAATCTACATTTGGTTATTACTTGTGTCTTCTATTTCTTTGCTGTTTTCTAGTTCTTCGAGGAGATATTCTCCTTTCAGTTAGTTTTAAGCTTGCTCGTGATAGCCTGTTGAAATATTTTTATGATGGCTCTTTTACCATCCCTGTCAGATAATTCCACTGTATCTGTCATGCATGTCAGCTTTGATATCTATTGATTGACTTTATTCATTCAAGTTGAAATTTTCCTGTTTTTTTTTATATGACAACTGAGTTTTAGTTGAAAACTGGACATTTTGGGTATTATGTTATGAGACTCTGGATTTCATTTAACTTTTTTGTTTGTTTATATTAACTAGTTTCCTGATACTGCTTCAGAAGGGGAAGGGGGTGGGTACTGCTTTCTTACTTCCAGGTAACTATGAAATTCTAGGTTCCCTTTTTGGTCTCCATTGACACCTGGGGTTGAGGAGAAGTTTCCTCATTATAGTTGAACAGGGGTAGGGTGGAATTTTCAGCTGTCAGTATGCCTCAAAAGAAACCAGTCTGGCTGGGAGGAGCAAGAATGTCTTATTGCTCTTCCCCACATGATCTCCACTGTCACTGATGGAAGAGGGAGGGCTCATTAATGTCAGCTGGTGATGAAAGTCTTGTCTTTCCATAGGGCCTACTCTGACGTCACCCCAGAAAAGAGAGTGCCTCATTTTCACAGACTGAAGGTAGAGTACAGACTTCCCATCTAGTCCTCATTTATACTTAAAATGAGAGATGAAAAATTCTGGTTCCCTACTTGTGCTTCTCTGGAATAACCCCAGCAGGGAATTTGGGTGTCTGTTGGGGATAGAAGCCATGGCTCCTCACTTAGCCTTTGCTGCTGGAGGGTGAGGATGGAACCACAGAGTTTATTGTAGTATTTGGTTGGAATGGAAGATTTCATATGTAAAATATGTCTGTCTCATTGGGCTGCCTTTTTTCCTGGCCCTTTGTTTAAAAAGAGCAAGCTTTGTTTTCTTGTTTATTTATTTTTGGGGATAGTTGCCATTTCTGGTTTGCTAGCTTCTCCAGCACCAAGTCTTGGGAAAAATGGGGCAAAAAAGAAAACTCAGTGATCTCACCACCACATTATTCCTGAGTCTCTCCCCATTTCAGAGTCTCCTTAGTTCGTTTTATAGATAGTCTTTAAGATTTTTAGTTGTATCAAGTATGAAGAATAAGGAAAAAAAACAAACAATTTCTACTCTATCTTTCCAGAAGCAAAATACCAAATCTATAGGGTTTTAGTAAAGAGAAAATAAGAAATTTCATCAAGTCTAGAATATTGACCATTACTTACAAACATTTAATAATTATTAGTATCCTACTCTCACATCCATATAAATATTCTAAAAATTAATTAAAAGAGGGATTATAAAATGAAGAATTAAGTTTCCTCGATGATGATATGATATATATTAAATTCACACATTAGTTAATCATCACCTATCAATAACTTGCATAGAGTTTGTAAGAAAGTGAGGATTTTTAGAATACAATCTATTAAATGAGAGTCATATTTCTTCTGTACAACACTTGCATGGATTTAATTATTTTGAAATCTTTGGTACAAGCTCCCTATTTATATTTCTTAAACATAATTACTAAGAAGGAATTGCATCAACTGATCTCACTGCCCTATTGCTTTCCCATATGTCCTTGACATTTAAATGGATTTTCTGAGTATGAAAGAAAATAATAAAAAAGAAAAAGAGAGAAAGTGATAAGAGCATAAGTAGATAGAGGTCAAAACTACTGAATTCTCTCTCCCATTTAACAGCTTGAAAGCTTAGAGATTCTACAATTGTAGATATACTTGCTAGTTAAACTATTCCACATCAAGTTTTATTCATAATGGTGCAAAATGAAAACCCAGATACTGGATAAATCACGATCAATTTAACAGAGTCTTTATCCCTTTATCTCTTTATGAGGAGAATAACATTATTACCTCTACTACCTTTCAGGGACTTCACGCAAACATCCTTGACTGTGAATTTCCAAATTTGTGTTAACTAGTTTTCCTACTGTTTTAATCCCAACCTTCCTGACTATGCCATGCTGTCTTATTTTTTTTCATTTGTATCTTTTCACTTTTATTATATTAAATGTTACTATTTCCAAAGCCTTTGCACAAAGCTCTGTGTTCTTAGTAGTAAAAGCACTATATAAATCTAACAAGCAAAGCCAAGATTGAAATCCAATAAAGGAGAACCTCTAGAAATTATTAAAGACTTCACTGACAGAGAAATTAAACCTTGATATACCATTTCCTTATCTTTTCACTGCAGTAGAATCAGTGAAATCAATATATTTGAAATGAACCGCATACAGACTATTCAGAAGAATGGTTCTGGCACAAAAGTAAACAGCTTCTAAAACTTGTCAAGACTACTCATTCCTTGCAAAAGTGTGGACAGAGTTGTAGCAAGTTGTTTTTGTTTGTTTGTTTGTAATGTATCAAAATTATAAAAGTGAAAGCTATCACTTCAGATGGATCCACAAATGGATGCTAAATTACCCCAATATTAAAAATAGAAAATCTCATAACATAGTCACAATATTATAAAAAGGTCATGCCTGTTTCATGTTTGGAACTCAGGAGCAGAGGGATCAAACAAATATTAATAAATATGGCAGAAAAATAAATAAATTATTTGTAATTTAATTACTAGGCACTAGTATCCAGTCTCTAATCACCATCTCTACAAGCTTAGCACAGAATATATAACCATCCAAGAGTTAACAGACAATAGTACACACAGATGACTGAAGATTCTTTAACATTTTTTTAATTCTGGGGGTGCCTGGATGGCGCAGTGGGTTTAAGCCTCTGCCTTTGGCTCAGGTTGTGATCTCGGGGTCCTGGGATTGAGCACTGCTTTGGGCTCTCTGCTCGGTGGGGAGCCTACTTCCTTCTCTCTCTCTCTTTCTTTCTCTATCTCGGTCTCTCTGCCCACTTGTGATCTCTGTCAAATAAATAAAATATTTTTAAAAAACATTTCTTTTATTCTGGTCACATTAAACTATTTTAAGTTTAAGGAATAAATATGTGTGACTACATACATATTCCTAGAGATGAAAAACAAACTGAAAGATAGAGCAACTGAAGAATGATACACTAAACACATGCCAGGTACCATACAAAGTATTTTTGCACACATTTTCTCATTGAATACCTCCAAATTCCACTACAAGTTAGGAAGTAATGGCTTATTCTAGACTTGTAAGTTATAGCTCCTGATATGCTTTTAAGCTCTCCCTATCTTTTTTTTTAAAAAAGATTTTATTTATTTATTTGACAGACAGAGATCACAGGTAGGCAGAGAGGCAGATGGGGTGGGGGAGGAGGCAGGATTCCTGCTGAGCAGAGAGCCCAATGTGGGGCTCCATCCCAGGATTCTGGGATCATGACCTAAGCCAAAGGTAGAGGCTTTAACCCACTGAGCCACCCAGGCGACCCTGCTTTCAACCTCTTAAGAGATGCTCCATCTATAGGCCTCCTTAAAAGTATGGCATTAGGTGGTTATGAGTTGTACTAGGTATTTTCATTGCATTACTGTTACTTATACATGATTTGTTTTGGGAATAGATTCCCTCATCCAGTCAAAATTGGGCTGCCAACATGAAAAGATATTCCAGGCCAAACAAATTCCTTCTTATAGGAATTTCAACTGGACAAATGGAAGCAATCTATTTGTAGCTGGCTGTATAAGTCAAGGTTCAGTCAGAAGACAAAAACCACCCAGAGATTTGGATAGGGAGAATGTAGAGAATTTTTGCATATGTTATTTCAAAGATGAGAAGAAGTAATAAGTTTATCATCCCTAAGAGAAACACCTACCATCCCTAATCCCAGGAGAGAAAGAAAAAAATTTGATTTATTAAGATTAAGAAATTTAGATAAGGGGCCCCACAAAGCTAAAATTCCGACTACTGAGGAGAAGATCTTCACCAATGATGTTGAGGTTTCTGACCTTGGAGGAGAAAACTAAATTGTATGGTACCCAGGCCAGACATTTAAAAAGGGTACATGAGCTTCTAGTAATTGGTGTCTCAGAGCAGACAAGATGAGGCTGAGTTTGCAACGTGTGGAAAAAACTGTGAACTGGATTTACTATCCCCTAGAAGGAACTGCTGCCTTTGGATTAATCATTGTTAGAGTAATGCTTACAGAAACAAGCAGATAGAAAGCAACCAAGAAAGAACTAGTCCTTTCTTCTTCTTCTAGCCTTCTGCTCCTTTTCTAACACTCTCTATTGACTGGCCAACAAGAAGCTTGCAAAACAGATACATGGCTTCTAGAATCTCAACTCCAGTGCTACAAAGCAGATTATACCAGGATGGGTTTGAACCTGAGAAAGAAAAAAACTTTCTATTATATGTAACTATTATATTCTCCTCCTTTAGCTGCTCAGCTTTCCTATATGCTCTTCTATACATATTTTAACTTTCCTATGACAACAAAACATGTTTTTACTTAATAAGATGCAACTTTCATTCAAGTGAAGCCGTTCTTATACTCTAATGAAAAAAAAAAGTGTAAAATTCCAGCAATTATTGTACCTGAGTCTGGGACACTGTTACATTATCCATCTCTGATTTATGTTAATTTTTCCTCAAATTCAGTCACAATCACATCTACATATTTTGTTCCTTGAATTATAAATCCTGTTACCTGAGTGGTAAACTGTGTTACTACATTATACATTTAACCTTCTACAAGGTTTGAATAAAGTAATGAGGGGAAGAAAAAAATTACAGAAGGAAACTCAAACTCACACATACACATACGCATGCATATATACATACGTTAAGCAAGGAAGAAAATAAATAGATATAAATACCAATATAAATATATAAAGCAAGGAATTCCTTATTTCTGTAACTGATTTTGAGGGCATAGTTGATATTTATAACTTCAGTCTTACATTAGTTACTCCAATTTATATTTTGCCCTTAAGCCATGGGTTTTAGGCCATAGTTAATATTTTATAACTTCCTTTTTTCAGAACTCTTTCCTTATTTTTTTGCTTTCAACTGATCAAGCCATATATTTTTTTTCTTGGTGTGGTACTCTCGAACTTTCATCCTTAAAGGGTTTAAAACCTTTGTAATCCTTTTTTTTTTAATTTTTCCATTAACTTATATTATAAGACATCCCCCAGATTCTCTGGGTTCCAAATACAACATTTGCTGTCTTCATTTTCTAGTAGCAACCAATTTCCCTTTTGTTTATATGTATCCATCACTCCAGTGATTAGAGTAACTATCTGTATGGTTGCAAAAAAGGATCAGGTGACTGTCTCAAATTGCAATTTAGTGGAACCATGAATGTATCTTTGGTGGAAATCTGATTGCTGCTGTAAATGCTCCAACTTAAGAATTAATCATTCAGATGACATCTGAATGAGATGCACATTCAGATATAGAGTATGCTTCATAATAAGAAGCACAAGTCATACAGTCCGTTGTACTATAAGTATTCAGTGTCTTCCAGGACTCAGAAAGGAGGAAGGAGCTAAGTTTTAATGGGGACATCAGCCATTTGTGAATGTGGGCAATGATTTCTCAAAAGCCACACAGGATTTTGATTATTTTATTAATCCTCATTAGAAACTCTGTACAGGATTTTCCCCAGACACTTTGAGCAATATTGGATTATTTGCTTAAAAGGCAAAGTAGAAGAGTAGCTGAGACTTCAGCCTATAATTGCTGCAAAGATATCGCTTGCTTTGGTTCTTACCAAAAACTGTCAGATTACTGGTTACTTAGTAAATGGTTTAAATTATCATACTGAATTAAGACATATGATGCTTCCAAATCAAAAAAGATCCATCAAACACTCTATTTATTTTATGGTGGTAGCAGAGCAAAGTGCAACAACTTGTCTTTCAATGTGCAGGGAATACTCTCAGAAAATTCCCTTTAGTTAGTAAGCCCCTAAGTATCCCTGGGGTTTCTCTGATTCACTTACTAAGAAACCCAAAGTACTTGCTACTTGGTATTATAAAGTCCATCAAGCCATTATTCTAGTGGAACAATATGATGTTGTGTAGAGTATCAATACTATTAAGGCTTCTGTGAACTGCATTATTGCAGAGAGCAGAGGAGTCCTGAGGCAAAATTTCCAAATGTGTACTGTTGGTTTTGCCATGTGAGAACAATAGCTTTCGATTACCTTTTCAAATTGGTATTGAAAATTGCATTATTCAAGTTAATAGATACATATTAAGAGTCTAGAGATGTCCCAGTTTGTTCCATAAAGGATACCGTAACTGCCCACAGGGGCAACTGGAATCTCCAACTGATTCAGGAGCAAAAATTCATATTCTCCAAGATTCATTCACCTTTGGCACATCTAAAAGAGGAAAGTTAAATCGTACTCTCATAGGAATGATCACACATCTTTCAAGATTTTAATGGCCATCCTAATGCCCCAAAAATGTGGTACTTCTTCTCATCTACTCTCTTAGAAGAGAAGGAAGTTTTACTAGCTTCTATATCGTCTTTCCTTCTAGAGTAGCTCTGCACCATTGGCCAGATGGCAATGTGGTGATTTTTGCAGTTTGTCAATCATAACTATTTTTATTAATTTTAAGAAACTGGAGAGATAACTATAGGATAAAACCTCAAACATATTGGGATTAGTGTGATGTGAACTTAAACCAAAATCTCATTTATTACCTGAATCAAATAAACCCCTCTTCTGGCTGGTGGACCATGGACAATTATGGTATCTTATATTTTCATGATTTCCACCATTTCAGGGTCAGTATCTAGTAATTTCCAAAAGGTTTAGGTATTTACTTATCCACAGTGTGTAGTCACTCTAATAAATGGCTACAATTCCCTTTGGTAAATGCTTGAAGAAAGCTTGTACTTAGAGAATATATTGGTGGCATTTTTGTAATTCCTACTCATTGTGAGTCTAGATTGTTCTTCAATGCATGTACTTGAGGTCTGTGAAGTGTCTTAATTCTGGAAACTGGATGAACAGCAATGATTTAATATGGTGGTGAATAAAGTTAGAGTTTTGGTGACCAGATTTGGAGTTTCTGTCTGCTATGTAGATAAAGTAAACTTTTAGTAACTGGACTATATGTTCATTTATAGAGACACCATTTTAACAATTAACTACCAACAGATGTGGATCAAAACTTTCTAATTACCATGTTATCTTTGGTACTATTTTCAGTGAAAAAAAAAAGGAAAAAAATAAGTTCTGCCACCCAGTATCCATATTTCTGGCATTGAGCTATCCCCATTAAAACTAGAAAGCTCATTTTTATTGCATCATCTCTACCATAATGCTTGTTCCACAAATGATAGCTAATGCAGAGGATTTCAAGAATGTTGATGCTCCATTCACTAATACATTTCTTAATATCTCAATCAATGGAAGCTTCTCTGAATCCTATGAGGGTATTTACTGAGAGAGTACATATGTATATAACATATGAAAAGTCCACTGCAATATTCTGTATGCTCTAATTACTTGCATTTCTTTTTCTTAATTATTCCAGGTAAGTTGTAGAAACTCAGCCTCATTAAATTCAGACCATGGTTTTGTCCAAGCTTTAGTCAACCAATTAAGGAAACTATTGCAGTCACTTTTAGGTGCACAAAGTTACACATTAATCCAGAATCTTTCCTAAGCACATTCGTATAAATAAACTCACTCAATTTGGTATAATTTCATCTTACTTCATCTAACATTCTTAGAATATATTTTCATACATATTTCACATATTTCTTCTGATATGGATTAGTGAAATATTGAAAGTATTTTAACACAGAAGCTATTTCCTCCCAGAGCAATTTTTGTACTCACCTGTCTGGAACAGGCTGTAATCTGTAATTTATCCCTATTTATGGGCCTGGTAGCAACAATGTGTTTAGGGACTTATTCTTAAGTAAAATTAGTATCTATTTGCAATAAAACTGATATAATGTTAGTACAGGGTATTTAAGCAGAGAGAAACTCCTGATACTAGCAAGAGAAACTAAGAGTGACTGAAAAGTTCTTTAGTTGCATCTGGGTCCAGATAGACTTACCCATTTCAAATTTTAGATGCTCGGTGCTTCACAGTCATTGTCATAACATTCATGTGAGAGAATTACAAGGCAGTGACTTTATCTCACATTGTAATTCTGCAACCCAAACAATGAAAAATTTGTGTTTAGTTTTAGCTATATTGGCTCTGTTTGTTTTATGGAGGCCATAGGTCTATATGACTTTTTGTGGTCACTTGACCTGAGAAACAAAGATGTGAGCATATCGTTTCGTTTCTGTAAACACTTCTGTGCACTTAGAGAATCTGCATCACTGACCTTTTGGTCAGCAGTACTTCCATAATTGAAAAAGTGTAACAGTTATTTGGTCTGCTGAGGCACTTGCTTTAGTAAGCATTTCAAGACAAGACGTGATAATTGGTTTAACTATGATGATTATTCATAGCAGAGATTACTAGCATTCCATTTCCCATTGCCAAAAACAAACACAAATAACACCTCATTAAAGACCAATAACATGAGCAATACAAGTTCCAAATCATATCTAATGATTTCTTTGTTTCAAAAAAAAAATTCTTATCAGTCAGTGTCCAATCAGGAGACAGAAACCACATCAGTTATTTGAATAAGAAAACTGAATATAAAAATTTTTAACTAGGTATAATGGTTTTAATTACTTAACTAAACGGGAGTAAAAAATACTGTGTTTTCACAGAGGTTATGATTGTAGGAAATTACTACTTCTGGGACTACAAGAACAAAAAGAAGAAGTTGTAATTATTAAAGACAATAGCTTGGAGAAACCTCTGGGTTCAGAGGTTTCATAACTCTAAGGCAGTAATATCAACTACTTGGGTGCTATTGTGTTTGATGGGGGATAGTTAAACTTGTTATACAATTGGTAGAAAATCTGCATACTGGATTCAGTTGCTACTAAAGGTGAGAACTATAGGCCTGGTGAACAAAATAGGTAAACAATTTTGGTGAACTAAAATAGGTAGGATGACACTCATAGGAACAGCAAGAAAAGAGAAAGAAAACAGGAAACAAAAAGAAAAGAGCAAGTTTCTACTTCTTCTTTTCCAGCCTTGCTGTCTTTTTCCAATGTTTTTCTCTGACACAGTCTCTTATGAAATAACTGGCAAAGAATAAATGTGTTTTACAGAGTTTAAGCCTGAATATCACAAAACAGAAAGAGAAGTGGGTATTTGGAGTTGAGAGACAATAAATTGAAATATGGCACATTAGAAAAGAATCAGTTGAAAGAACAGCCAAATTGAGAGTGAAGCATTACAGGGGAGATGTTGGACTCTCTCTACAATTGATAATTTCCCTAGGCCAATTGTACATATCTTGCTAATTTCATAGGCATGTGCACCCCTATAATAATCTAGATCTGTAATTCTAGAAATTGGAATCCACTTAGTATTATTATTAAAAATTCCATCAACTATTACAAATAGTTCTTCTTCTTTTTTTTTTTTTTTCCATAGCCCTGGAAGTTTGGGTGCAATGAATTCACCCATGGTCACATTCTATTTTCTGATTGAATTATTCATACACATAATAATTTCACTACTTTTTTTTTCTATTTTATTTCTAATGTATGAAACGGAGATTTTGAGACCAAAGCCTCCTGACTAATCCAAAATAATTGCACTAGATTATTTCTTTTGGGAATGTGGATGCCCAATCCACTTAGAATTACATTTTACCTGAGGCAGGTATAACACTCACTAGAAATTAATTGACTTTAGCTACAAAACTTTTTCTCTTGAATTTTGTTTCTGTAAGTGTGTCTGCCAAGGACTGATTATCTGAGGGTTTGTTGTCAACTAAGCTTTCCAAATCACAGGGTAAGGAACCAAATCCTTGAAGAAGAAGTGATCAACCTGAGGCAGAATGTTATTCTGAACAACCCATCACTATTCCTGACAAGCAACTGTAACTACATTCTATTTGCAACAAAGTATTAATGTGGTAATAAGGCAGAATTTCAGATGCTTAGTTTTTAATGTTTAACTATATTTTTTATTTATTCCAGTGGAATTATAGACTCTATACACATCATTATGCATTTAAATTTTTTAAAGCCAGAATGCATTTAATTGCAGGCTGGTATTACATAATATATTTGATGTTAATATTGCTAAATAAATGCTTCTAGAGAAAATTATAAAATAATTGTATAGTTTTCTAGTCAGCATCTATAACACTTTTATGTTCATGTGTTATTCTATTTTATCTCAAAATGCAACTCTTCCATCAAGTTATAATAAAAATCATATCTAAGCAGTGCATTTCCTTTACTTACCTGTCACACATTCTTGCTTTATCTAAATGACACTCAGAAACTTTCTATAAATTAATGCATCATTAACTTTATTACTGCCTAGAGAGGTCAAACCATCTTGAAAAATATGTGAATATTATATGATGTAGTTATTTCTCTACAATCCCTTAAGTTTTAGAGTGACCTACTTAAAAGGACTACCCTAGGAGGCTGTGAATAGTGTGTGTGTGTATATATATATTCATACATATATATGTGAAGTTATAAGCAATAAGTTTGTAACAAATTATTAAAATTATAAAGAGTCATTGATACCATCCCCTATACAGGATTCAGTAAAAATAAATTAAGTAGTATATAGAAAGGAATATTTATAATATAGGTCAAAATCACTCTATGTTTTACATAGATAAGACTAATTTTGGCTGCTATTGATTAACTAATATTACTAGCTACTGCATTCTTTTTTTTTTTTCTTTTTCTTTTTTTTTTCCAATTTATTTATTTTCAGAAAAACAGTATTCATTATTTTTTCACCACACCCAGTGCTCCATGCAAGCTGTGCCCTCTATAATACCCACCACCTGGTACCCCAACCTCCCACCCCCCCGCCACTTCAAACCCCTCACATTGTTTTTCAGAGTCCATAGTCTCTCATGGTTCATCTCCCCTTCCAATTTACCCAAAAGCACATACCCTCCCCAATGTCCATAACCCTATCCCCCTTCTCCCAACCCCCCTCCCCCCAGCAACCCACAGTTTGTTTCGTGAGATTAAGAGTCACTTATGGTTTGTCTCCCTCCCTATCCCATCTTGATTCATGGATTCTTCTCCTACCCACTTAAGCCCCCATGTTGCATCACCACTTCCTCATATCAGGGAGATCATATGATAGTTGTCTTTCTCCGCTTGACTTACTGCATTCTTGTGATGAAATAAAATCCTATAATCTTAAGATTGTCACTCTAATACATACACTTTTATAGTGGTAGTCCTATGTCTGAGTACTTCAGACAGGAAGTAATTCTGTTCTTCTAGATTACTCCTTACCTTACTGCATATGAAAATCACTAGAATATTTCATAAGAGTGACTAAATAAACCATAGACTAGATAGAATTTCCCAGAGAAAACCAGGGAAAGAGAAGCTAAGAATCCTCCTGAGGTGAGGGCAAGTCTCAAAGTCTAGTCTCAAAACTACCCCTATGAAGGGGTTAGGACTTAAAGGATCAAACTGTGGAAGAATTATGCCCCAGAGAATAATGAAAAATGATAAATTAGCTGGCAATTAGTAGAGGCTAACAGCTGGGTATGGTGTAAAATAGAACTATCAGGAAAGAGACAGTGAAAGAAAGTCCTGCTAAAACCATTGTCCTCCATTGTCATACCATTTTGAGCATGGTCAAGGCTATGCCATGTCACTTGTATGAGTGACATCAGAGGCTGCACACTATGGGAAAATAAATTTTACTGAGATGGTCCAGCCAGTTCACTAAACAAATAGACAAGCAAATAATAATGAAAAAGCCTAGAAAAGAAGGCTAGACCAGTACCCAATATCACCACTGTAGATGTTACAAATATCCAGCTGTCAACAACAAATGAGACATGCAAAAAACAGAAGGGTGTTACCCATATACTAGGGGATAAAACTGGCAACATGAAATTCTTTCTGAAAGAGCCTGAATGTCATTATTCATAAAGACTTCAAAACAACTTTATAGATAATGTTCAGAAAAGTAAAGCAAGACATACTTAAAAAGATAAAGAGGTCACAGGTCATATCAAATAGAGAATATCAACAAAGAAAAGATATTAAGAAGTCAAATAGAAAGTTTTGAGTTGAAAAAGAAAATAACCAACGTGAAAAATTCACTAAAGAATTTCAATAGTAGAGGTGCCTGGGTAGCTCAGTCTGTGAAGCAACGGACTCTCGGTTTTGGCTTAGGTCCTCATCTTGGGTGGTGAGATAGAGCCCACATTGGTTTCTTTGCCCAGTGGGGAGTCTGCTGAAGATTTTCTTCCCCTGCCCCTGCCCTAATTCATGCATGCTCTCTCTCAAATAAATAAATCTTTAAAAAAATCCAATAGTATATTTGAGCTGGCAGAATAAAATGATAAGCTAACCTGATGATAGATTGATGTATATTATGCTGCTTACAGAGTAGAGAGAAAAAAAATGAAGAAAAATGAATAGTCTGAAAGATAGTGGGATAACATTAAGACTAGCAATATATACATTATAAGAGTACCAGAGAAAAAAGGAGCAGAAAAAAATGAAGAAATGACGGTTGAAAAACAATATTTTTTTTCTTCAAGTAGTATTTGGAAAACTAGATATCCAGATGCAAAAATAAATACATAAATAAATTAATTAATAATAAAATTGTACCCTTTCTTTACAGCATACAATTTTTAATTTTTTTATGTAAATTCCAGCTGATCAACATACAATGTAATATTAGTTTCAGGTGTACAATATAGTGATTCAACACTACCATACAACACCTAGTACTCCTCATAAGTGCACTCCTTAAACCTTATGACCTGTTTAACCCACTGCCCACACACCTTCCCCTAGTAGCCATCACTTTGTTCTCTATAGTTAAGAGTCTGGTTTTTGCTTTGCCTCTTTTTTCCCCTCTTGCTAATTTTTTTTTTCTTAAATTACACAGAGAAGTGAAATCTTATGGTATTTGTCTTTACTGGCTGACCTATTTCATTTAGCATAATCCTAGTTTCACCCATGTTGTTGCAAATGACAATATTTCATATTTTTAACAGAGGAGTAATATTCCACTGTATATATACATACAACATTTTCTTTGCCTATTCATCAGTCAGACCAATGGATATTTGGTCTGATTATATAATTTGACTATTGTAGATGCTGCTATAAATGTTGGCATGCATGTAACACTTTGAATTAGTATTTTTGTATTCTTTGATTAAATACCTATTACGCAATTGCTGGGTGGTAAGATAGCTCTATTTTTAACTTTTTGAGAAACTCCACTGTTTTCCAGAATGACTGTCCCAGTCACAGAATACAAAAATCCATTCTAAGTGGATCATAGACCAAAATGTAAGATCCAAAACTATAAAGATATTAGAAAAAAAAAACATAGTAGTAAATCTTTCTGAATTTTGTAAAAAAGAAAAACTTCAAAAACTTTCAAAAAAACTTCTTGGAAATAGCATCAAAAGCATAACTGAGGAAAGACAAAATAAACTGAACCTCATCAAAATTAAAAACTCATGTGCTTCCAAAAACAGACACATAGATCAATGTAACAGAATAGAGAACCCAGAAATGGACCTTCAATTCTATAGTCAACTAATCGTCACCAGAGCAGGAAAGAATGTCTAAACAGTCTTTTCAACAAATAGTGTTTGGAAAATTGAACAGCCATATGCAGAGGAATGAAACTGGACCATGTTCTTATACCATACACAAAAATAGACTCAAAATGGATGAAAGACCTAAATGTGAGACAGAAATCCATCAAAATCCTAGAGGAAAACACAGGCAAAAACCTCTGTAACCCCAGCTGCAGCAACTTCTTGCTGGACATTATCTCCAGAGGCAAGGGAAACAAAGACAAAAATGAACTATTGGGACTTCATCAAGATAAAAAGCTTTTGCACAGCAAAGAAAACAGTGGCAAAACTAAAAGACAACTGACAGAATGGGAGAAGATTTTTGCAAATGTCTTATCAGATAAAGGGCTAGTATCCAAAACCTTAAAGAACTTGTCAAACTCAACACCCAAAGAACAAATAATCCAATCAATAAATGAGCAGAAGACATGAACAGATATTTCTCCAAAGAAGACATTCAAATGGCCAACAGACACATGAAAAAATGCTCAACATCACTCAGCATCAGGGAAATAACTCAAAACCACAATGATATGCCACCCAAACCTGTCAGCATAGCTAAAATTAACATGTCAGGAAATGACAGATGTTGGTGAGGATGCAGGGAAAGGGGAACCCTCCTGCACTGTTGGTTGGGATGCAAGTTGGTGCAGCCAATCTTAAAAATAGTATGAAGGTTCCTCAAAGATTTGAAAATAGACCTATTCTACAACCTAGCAACCACTAGGGATTTACTCCAAAGATCCAAATGTAGTGATCTGACAGGACACCTGCACCCTAATGTTTATAGCAGCAGTGTGCACAATAGCTAAACTATGGAGAGAGCTCAGATGTTAATCAACAAATGATTGGATAAAGGAGATGCTGTACAAATATACAATGGAATATCACTCAGCCATCAAAAATAAAATCTTGCCATTTGCAATGACATGGATGAAACTAGAGGGTATTATGCTAAGCAAAATAAGTCAGAGAAAGACAATTATCCTATGATCTCACTCATATGTGGAATGTAAGAAACAAAACAGAGGATCATAAGGGGAATGAGGGAAAGACAAAATAAGATGAAATTGGGACACCTGGGTAACGGCTCAGTGGGTTAAGCCTCTGCCTTTGGCTCAGATCATGATCTCAGGGTCTTGGGATAGAGCCTGGCATCGAGATCTCTGCTCAGTGGGGAGCCTGCTTCCCCCTCTCTCTCTCTTCCTGCCTCTTTGCCTACTTGTGATCTCTGTCTGTCAATTGAATAGGTGAAATCTTAAAAAAAAAAAAAAAAAAAAAGATAAAATCAGAGAAAGGGAGACAAATCATGAGAGACTTTTTTTTTTTTTTTTGAGATTGTACTTATTTATTTGACAGAGAGAGACACAGCAAGAGAGGGAACACCAGCAGGGGGAGTGGGAGAGGGAGAAGCAGGCTTCTGGCTGAGCAAGGAGCCTGATGTGGGGCTCGATCCCAGGACCCTGGAATCATGACCTGAGTTGAAGGCAGATGCTTAACGAATGAGCCACCCAGATGCCCCAAGAGACTCTTAATCATAGGAAACAAACGGAGGGTTGCTGGAGGGGAGAGAGGTGGAGGGATGGGGTAACTTGGTGGTGGACATTGAGGAAGGCATAGCAGCAGTGTGCACAATGAGCGCTGGGTATTATAGAAGACAGATGAATCATTGAACTCTACTTCTGAAACTAAAAATATACTATACATTAATTAATTGGATTTCAATTTTTTAAAAATAAAATAATCAAATAAAAAAACTCTGGTGTGTCAAAGGATATGATCAAGAAAGTGAACCAACAACTGACTGAATTGGAGAAAATATTTGCAGAGCATATATCTGTTTAAGGACTTGTGTCCAGATAGATAATGTAATTTTAAAATGGGCAAAAGATCAGAATAAGTATTTCCCAATGATATCCAAATACCTTAGAAGTACATGAAAGGAGTTACATGTGATTAGCCCTTAGAAAAATAAACCAATACCACAATAAGCAATAAGATATGACTTCCTCCTCACTAGGGTGACTATAACAAAAAAGACAAATAATGCCTACTGCTGACAAGAATATGGAGAAATTAAGATCCTTATACATTACTGGCTGGAAAGAGAACTGCTGTAGCTACTCTGGAAAAAATTTGGCTATTCACACAATGTGAAACATGTGAGCTACCATATGATCCAGTAATTTCATGACTAGGTGTATACCTAAAAGAAATAAAAACATACATCCACAAAAATGAATACACAAATGTTCATAGCATCATTCACAATAGTCAAAGAATGGAAATAATCCAAATGTCCATCAATTGATAAATTTATAAACAAAACATAGAATATAATACAACGGAAACTTATTTGACCAAAAAATAAATAATGAAGTATAAGTACATTCTAGAATATGAATGAATCTTGAAATTATGCTAAGTAAAAGAAGCCAGACTAAAAGGCCACATATTGTACAATTCATGTATATGAAATTTCTAGGATAGACAAATCTACAGAGACTGAGGGTAGATCAGTGGCTGCCTAGGGTTGGAGAAATTGGAAGAAATGGAGAGAGACTACTAATGTGTTCAGTTTCTACTTTTAGTGATGTTTGTCCAACTCTGCTTTTCCAAAAAGCCACTAAATTGTGCACATTAAGTAGGTGAAGTGTATGGCATAATAATTACATTTCAAACTGTTAAGAAAGTACATCTGAAATCCTATCATTTGTGACCACATGGTTAGACCTTGAGGGCATTATACTAAGTAAAATAAGTCAGAGAAAGACAAATACTGTATTATCTCATTTCTATGTGGAATCTAAAAACAAACATAGAAAAAGAGATCAGATTAGTGATTACCAGAGGTGGAGGTGGGGGAAGGAATGAGGAGAGAGGTGATCAAAAGGTACAAACTTCCAACTGTAAGATAAATAAGTACTAGGGATATAATATACAGCATGACTATAGTTAACACAACTGTATGATATACATAAAAATTGTTAAGAGTGTAATTCCGAAGATTTCTCATCACACAAAACTGTTTTTTCCCTTTTCTTTTTCTGTTTTCTTTTTCTTTTTCTTTTTATTGTATCTATGTGAGATGATAAATGCAAACTAAGCTCATAGTGATAATCATTTCATAATAACATAAAAGTCAAACCATTATGTTCTATACCTTAAACAGTGATGTCTATCAATTATATCTCAAACTAGAGTATGGAAGAGAGTACATCTACCCTAATTATAGAATGATAAAAATATCACTTTAGTTCTCTGAATAAAATGAATGTAAACATTTTCTAGATAGTAAGATTAATACATTTAAAACATAATTGGAATTGTATTTATTTGATTTTAGGTATTGTGTTTCTAGGATAGCTGAACTATTTCTCTGTCTAATCTGAGAAAAAAATACTTATGATCCCTTCCAGCCATTAGATTAATTTGTTCTGTTCTTGAACACATTTATATCATATTAGAAGGTATTGATACTTTGATTCAGTAACATTGAACCCCCAGTATTCTGACGTTTAAATTTTAGTGTTTCAAAACTTTATCATTATGTATAAATATTAGAAATAGTAATATTAGAAACTAATGGTTATTATTTTAAATCTGTGAAAACTAAAACTATATTTGACTTAATTGAATTTCTTTAAGAAGTTATAATTACATATTAAGACATTTAAAATTATGTAATTTTACTCTGCTTTAAGAAGTATACTCACAATCCTAAACACCACCTAATAGTCATATTGATATTTTATTCTTTTGTAACATCTGGAAGATAAAATAGATTTTGAGACTATAAAATTAGGGAAATTTTTTTTGGAATAAAAAAGAGTACTAGTGATTTTTCCATTAAACTTGAAAATATCATATTCAGATCTTTTATAAACAGCTAAGTTTGGTTCACATGTAAAATTCCACATAATAAGATGGTATTTCTGAGGTATTACTTTGTCTCTTACTAAAAAGAAAAATACAAAATAAGTTGATTTACTGGTGATTATAAAGGTCAATAAAGACAATTATCTTCTTCATTTGAATACTAAATTTAAAATAAAAGTTCATTTTAAATTCAGTCATTAAAGGAGACAGAATAAAATGATTTTTTTTAGTTATAATTCAGAAATAGAACTCCATAAATCAATTCCCTAACCAGAATTAACTCTTTTGAATTATTTCAATTATCCTAATGGAGGATTGGAATAGAATTTGAATGAAACCAATATATTACATTTTCTATACCAACCAGAAAAATAATGATCTAGTGACAGGGACAGTTTTTAGGATTCAATGTAAATTTCCATTAAATTTTAAAAAGAAGGGGTCTTTCAAATATGTCTAAAATGTCTAATTAATCAAACTTTAGTGAATAATTAGTCCATTGTTAAAAATAATGTGCCCTGATAATTTTAAAAGGATGTAGTGTAAGAAATTTTTATGACTTGTCCAAAAAAAGAGCTACTTTTAAAATGTCTTACTAAAGTTAAAACTGTTCAAATTTTAAATTTGTGAGTAACTAAAGAATGATATCTATACTAAAATTAATAATATAAATTATAACATTAAATATTTACACAAAATATACTTATGTATTTTAAAAATGTAAAATGTAGATGTTAAAACGAATTGAAGTAATGTTTGACTAGATTGTTTAAAAAAAGAAAATAGAAATGAGCTCTGACTTCAAAATGTATTTTAAAATAACATGTATTTTAGGTGTTATATAGTCACCATGTTCTAAACAACTTTCTCCCAACTTATTTATTTATTTATTTATTTAATTTATTTATTTGACAGAGATTGAGAACACAAGTAGGCAGAGTGGCAAGCAGAGAAAGAGGGAGAAGCAGGCTTCCCACTAAGCAGAGAGCCCAATGTGGGGCTCCATCCCAAGACCCTGGGATCATGAACTGAGCTGAAGGATGACGCTTAACCAACTGAGCCACGTAGGTGCCCCTTTTTTAAACCTTTTTAAAACTAAATGTATCTTTCCTCAATGAAAAAAATAAGTTAAAGCATGTCATGATAATATTGCATATCAATAACAGTTTTAAATAATGCCATTCTTATATAGATTACAGTATTTGTACAATTGTATTCATTTTTTTACCATAATTATTTTACCAGACATTTTTTTACCATAATTATTTTACCAGACATTACCAGACATTGATAATATTTATCGTAGTGTTTAAAAAATTAGGTCTGAAAATATTAACACAGAATAGATTACATCAAAGCTAGTTTAAGTAATGCTGAAAACTTACTATCATCAGTGAGCATTAGGATTTTCATGACTGCAATATCTGATATACCAAAAAAAAAAAAAATCCAAAAAATATATAGACACAATCACTAGATGAGGTGAAGATAGGTCTGCCATTTTCCCTTCTTTTTAGATCTTTCTTTATGACCGAAACAATATCTATTTATATCAAAGGAAAAATGTTACTTGGAAAAATTTAAATGTGTTATTTATCATTGTTATGGAAATATCATCCTCTTTTATGAAATCAATATAACATCCACAATAGCCAACATGCAATTGTTAGACATGTGAAGAAGCAAGAGAACATGACCTGAGGGGAAAAAAGGCATTAACAGTTCTAGAGATGATAAAGATATTGAAACAAATAAACAGAGAGTTTATATATTTAGGGGCAGAAAAGTAGTTGTGTTTTTTTCCCAAAATAAAAATGTATCCTTCAGTTCCAAGAAAATTAAACAAACAAACAAAAAAAACCTTGAAGTAAAATAAACACAAAGAATCTACATGTAAGAATCTCACAGCTCAATTTTCTAAAAGAAAAAATAATTAGGGGGATGGGAAGAGAGAAAGAGAAAATCTTCAAAGAAATTTCAAAAAGAGGGGTGTCTGGGTGTCTTAGTAGGTTAAGTGACTGCTTTTGGCTCAGGTCATGATCCTGGAGTCCCTGGATTGACTCCCACATCAGGCTCTCTGCTCAGCAGTGAGTCTGCCTCTTCCTCTGACCCTTCCCCTTCTAATGCTCTCTCTCTCTCATTCTCTCTCTCTCAAATAAATAAATAAAATCTTTTTTTTAAAAAAAGGAAATTCCATAAAGAAATATATTACATAAAGGGAAATAAATACAACTGACTTCTGATCAGGGAAAAATGCAATTGGGAAGCCAGTGCAACAACATTTTTAAAATGCTGAAAGAAAAACCTGTCAAATTCGAATTCGGTGTCCAGCAAAAATACACTGTAAAATTGTGGCAAAATAAAAATTATTCATATACACAAAAGCTAAGAGAATCTGCCACCAACAGATGGACACTAAGAAATGTTAATGGAATTCTTTGGGATGAAGAAATGTGAATCTAGACAAAATTTGTGATGGTTAATTTTATTGTCACTTGACTAGGCTTTGATGCCTAGCTTGTTAATCACGTACTAGGCTGGATGTTATTATGAAGGTATTTTGTAGATGTTATTAATCTTTACAATCAGTTGACTTTAAAAAACACAGATTACCCTCTATCACATGGGTAAATCTCTCTCAGCCACTTAAAAGCTTTAAGAGAAAAACTGAGTTTTCCCAAAGATGATGGGTACTTGTCTCTAGACTGATATATAAATATTCTGCCTGAGCTTCCAGCTTGCTTGTCTGTTCTGAAGATTTCAAAATTTACCAGCCCCAGAGTCATGTAAGCTATTTCTTTAAAAATCTTTGTATATGTCTTTATATAAATGTGTATCTTAATAAGATGTCTATAGCAAAATGATTTTGTTTCTCTAGAAAACCTTGATTGATACAAAGCTCTTATATACATGAAAAAAAATTCCATAAATGATAAATACGTTGACAAATGTAAAAGAATGTATCCCTTCTGTATATTTAAAAACATATACATTGTTGACTAGTTCTATTTTAATTTTAGTTGAATAAGCTCCTATAAGACTAACCCCCCCACAGAAAATAGCTTAAGTTGAAGCAAAATACCAATTAAAAAATACAAACGTAAGCCTTCAGAAAATAAAGAAAGACAGGTTATATAGTAAAAATATAATCTAGAAATAGGAGTCATTATAGGGTGAGTTCTTGTTTTTACTACATTTAGCTCAAGGGTTAAAACTGATTTTCAAAATTTATAGTGTTTGTGGTCTGAAGAAATGGAAGATAGAGTTCTGGGCAAATAAAGCAAATGTGGAATGGCCATGTCGAGATACCACCTCCCATGTTAGGATGACTATTATCAGGAAAACATGTATTGATGAGAGTGTCAAGAAAAGAGAAACTTTATACACTGTTAGTAGGAATGTAAATTGGTACAGTCACTTTGTAAAATGGATATTTTTCAAAAATTAAAAATAGAACTATCATATGATCCAGAAATCCCATTTCTGAAACTATATCCAGAGAAAATAGAATCTGTTTCTTCAAGAGCTATGTGCACTCCCATGTTCACTGCAGCACTATCCATAATAAGGAAGGTATGGAAACTATCTGTATCTATCATAAGGTGTAGTACATATACGATGGAATATTACTCAGCCTCGAGAAAAAAAAGGAAATCCTGCCATTTGTGACAATATAATACGAACCTAGAGGACACTATGCTAAGTGGAAAAACCCAGACAAAGACAGGCAAATCCCATATGATCTCACTTATATGTGAAAGCTAAAAAAGTTGATTCATAGAATCAGGAAGTAAAAGAGTGGTTTCCAGGGGCCCATTGGGAGGGGTGGGGGAAAGGGGAGATATTGATCAGAGGATACAGACTTTCAGTTTTACAGTGAATAAGTTCCAGGTATCTAAGGTACAGCATGGTGACTATAGTTAATAATATTGTATCGTATACTTGAAATTTACAAAGAGAATATATATAAACCCTGTGTTCCCAAGGACAACAAAATAGTAACCATGAAGTGCTAAATGTTGTCGCCCTCGGCCCGCAAGAACGACAACCAGCCTGGCATGGTGTTAATGCTTCGTCTCTTTATTTCGACAACTTTCTTAGCTTATATGTGTCAGGGTGACCAATAAGGGGCCAAACAATGGGGAGAGCCAATGAGAGCCTGTTATTATACTGATTAAATTTGAAACAGCCAATGACTATGTCCTCCTTCAGGTGGGCTTCACCAGAAAGTTCGGTGTTTACTTGCAGCATATTTTGCTGGCAGTGAGCCAAGCGCCATCTTGTAATGGCGGGGACTTTCCCGGCCGGAGGCGGTCCCCGACAAAATGTTAATTAACTTGATCTTGGTGATCATTTTATATTTGTGTATATTAAATCATCATGCTGTACACCATAAATATAAAAATTTTATTTGTCAATTCTACCTCAATAAAGCTGGGAGATGGGGGAGATATGGGATGATCCTAGTAAGGAGAGTGCCCAAGAAGTTGAATCACAAATTTTTATATAAATCTGTAATTCCCTGTTCAATTTGGAGACATGACTGTGTAAGACTGAGTCCAAGAAAACTGAAAGGGGATAAAACTGACTAAAATTTAACTCTTGGGACTTCATAAAAATAAAAACCTTCTGCACGGCAAAGGAAACAATGAGCAAAACTAAAAGGCAACTGACATGGGAGAAGATATTTTCAAATGACCTATCTGATAAAGGGTTAATATCCAAAATATATAAACAATTTATACAGCTCCACACCCAAAATACAAATAATCCAATGAAGAAATGGGCAGAAGAAATCAATAGACATTTTCCCAAAGACTTAAAGAGGGCCAATAGACTTATGAAAAGGTGTTCAATATCACTCATCATCAGGAAAATGCAAACCAAAATCACAGTGAGATATCACCTCACACCTGTCAGAATGGTTAAAATCAACAACACAAGAAACAACAGGTGTTGGCAAGGATGTGGAGAAAGAGGAACTCTCCTGCATTGTTGGTAGGAATGCAAACTGGTGCAGCCACTCAGGAAAACAGTGTAGAGTTTCCTCAAAAATTTAAAAATAGAACTACCTTACAATCCATCAACTGCACTACTAGGTATTTATCCAAAGAATACAAAAATACTAACTCAAAGGGAAACATGCATCCTAATACTTATAGCAGCATTATCAACAATAGCCAAATTATGGAAACAGACCAAATGTCCATCAACTGGTGAATGGATAGGGAAGATGCAGTATATAAATCTATATATATATATCTGCACACACATCTATCATCTATCCATATATATACACACACATATATATACATATATACATATATGTATACACACATATATGTGTATATATATATATACACACACACACACACTACCTACATACCTATGCACATACATACTCATACAATGGAATATTACTTATCCATAAGAAAGAATGAAATCTTGCCATTTGCAATGATGTGGATGGAGATAGATAGTATTACACTAAATGAAATAAGTCAGAGAAGGACAAATACCATATGATTTCACTCATATGTGTAATTTAAGAAACAAAATAAACGAAGGGGAAAATAAGACAGTGAGAGGTAAAGCAAGAAACAGACTCTTAACTATAAGAAGAAATTGATGGTTACCAGAGGAGAGTTGGGTGGGGGAATGGGTTATCTGGGTGAAGGGCATTAAGGAGGGCACTTGCTGTGATGAGCAGTGGGTGTTGTGTATAAGTGCTGAATCACTATATTGTGTACCTGAAACTGGTATTACACTGTATATTAACCAACTGGAATTTAAATAAAAACTTAAAACCGACAGATTTGAGCTCCAAGAGACAGAGATTGCAATTCGTGTCCAACCAAAGTAATTGACACTCTTCAGAAAAGCATAGAAGAATCTAGAATCTAGAATCTGCAGTATGTAGGATCTGATACCAAATTTTCAATACACAAATAATTAAGAAATTTTGATTCATTCTCAAAGGAAAAAACAAACTACAGATTGTACAGAAAAAAAACAATCTGCCAATGCTGAGATGACCCAGACATTATAGATAGCATGAGGTCATTGAAGCAGTTATTTAACTATTCTCAGGGAAGTAAAGAACGTGCTCATACCAAATGAAAAGATGGAAAAGCTTAGTAGAAAAATAGGAACAATAAAAGGAACAAGAAAATTCTAAATGAAAGAGAAGAAATGTGATAGCTTGTATTAAGCACTGTACAGCATTCATAGAAAAATAGAGATGACAGAGTAGAGGGTCAGCAACTTTCAAGATAGATCAATAGAAAATATCAACTGAGAAGAAAGAAAAAGAAGATAAAAAATAAGATGAAGATAAACAACTTCAGGGACTTGCATGGCAATATCAAGGTCTCTAAAAAACACTGAATTTACGTAAAAGAGAAGAAGAGAATGGGACAGATTAAAATGGGACAGATTAAAAATGAAAACAAAACTCAACCAGAAGTTTTCTCCATTTGGCTAAAAACAAATTTACAAACTCTAATCTTGGGCATTTATACAGAAGAAATGGACATCTATGCTCTCAAAAAGACTTATACAAATGTTCACAGCAGATTTATTTACTATAGCTCCACAATGGAAAGACTCAGCTTATACTAATAAGAAAATGAATAAACAAAATGTGATATATCCACACAGTGAGATATACTTAGCAATAAGAAGGAACAAGGAACTTATGAATACAACTGAATTTCATAGACATTATGATAAGTAAAAGGTCAGATAGAAAGAATACTTTCTGTTTTCATTTATATGAAGTTAAATGAAAGCAATAATACTCTTTTACAATAGAAGTTATAAGTGTCTGCTGCTAGAAAAGGTGGGCATAGAAATGTTCTTCATCTTGATACAGGTGTTGACTATATGAGTGTGCACATTTGTCAAAAGTCATCAAAGTATAACACCTAAGATCTGTGAATTTCTTTGTAGAAAAATCAATAGAAAAAGTTAAAAAGAAAAAAAGTCAAGGGAAAAAAAATCAAAGGATTTTTTTTTTTAAGTAAGAAGTGGAAGAAAAACATCAGATAAAATACTCATATTTGATTCTGATGAACCTTAATAATTAATGAAGCAGAAATGTCATATTGATGTCAATCACTTTGTAATTTACACATTCTATTATTTAAAGAAGATACGAATAGGTTTTATTATGCTTCTTACAAGGACTCAGTTGAAAGCAGATGGATTTCTTTGATAATTAGGTGGGGCGCTGATGATGTAGTATCTTTGTTGTTTAGAGATGGTTGTAGAATCATGTGCACACCATTTATGATACACAGGCACCCAACACTCTATTAATTTATTACATATTTACTTATTTAAAATTTTAAAAATATTTAATTTATTTTTTTGAGAGAAACAGAGAGAGAGAGAGAGAGAGTGCATGAGCTGGGGAGAGGGGCAGAAGGAGAGGGACAAGTAGACTCCCTGCTAAGTGGATGCCTGAGGTGGGTCTCAGTATGAGGACCCAGAGATCATGACCTGAACTGAAGGCAGATGTTCAGCTAACTGAGTCACCCAGGTGCTCCACACTCCACTAGTTTATTAAAAAGATATTTATTAAGTAGCCATTAAATGCTTGACAAAATGCTAAGGATCAAGATACAAAGATCCACACAGCTCTGCCTTTTAGGAATCTCCATTAATATTAATGAAATTGAGGCGCACCTGGGTGGGCCAGTTGGTTAAGCATCCAACTCTCAGTTCTGGCGCAGGTCACTATCTCAGGGTCAAGCCCCATGTCAAGCCCCAAGTTCTGCTTGAGATTCTCTTGTCCTCTCCCTCTGCCCCTCCCTTGTTTTGTTTTGTTTTTGTTTTTTTGTTTTTTGTTTTTTCCTTTGTAAAATGGGACTAATCATGCCACCTAACTTATGGTGGTTTTTGAGGTTTAAATTAGCTAATATTTGTAAAGAACAAAAGATGACATATAGAAATACTAATAGGTATACAAATGAATGTTAAATAGTATCTCTCTGACTTTGAGATGAGGTAAGGAAATCCTGAGCTGTGAAGATATCATTTGAGAGCAAAAGGAGTTGGCAAAATTGAGAAAGGCAGAAGATTGACAAATTTGTGCTCAGATACTATTTTTACAGCTTCAAATATGGTTTTAACAAGCTATTGAAAGTAAAAGGAGGATTCTAAAAAATCTCTTGATCTTTAAATCTCTATATGTTTACTTCCACATCTGAAATACTAAAACATATTTTTAGATCAGTTTGCTTGATGCCTTTTGTAGATGTCTCAGTGATGAAAGGTGTAGAGGGTAAGGAGAATTTTCACATGCCCATCACTAGGATATGGCAAGGCCATAATGAGACAACAGAATGGAGGCTGAAAAGGAAAAATAATAGAAAAGATAAATAAACAAATGAGAAACAAAAGAAGAGCCTGTAGAAATTCTCATTACTCATATAGAAAGCTAAGTGAAGGCAAAACTCTGCCTGGGTATGTGGTAATCAGAGTGTAAAAGATTTGCTATGCACAAAACGTGGTATTTCTCAACCATTCCCACTGTGATTAAATGTCTCTGCATGTACTCACTTTCTGCACCCTAGTAATTTCCTTTATCTTTCTTTCATTCAGCAGTATTTATTGAGTACTTAATATCTGGTAGGCGCTGTAGAAGAAATAAGTATATCAGAATGTTTGCCCTGTGTCCCTGACCTTGGGTTGCCTGTAGGCCAAAGTCAGGGACGCTTAGACAAGTGCATAAGCTGCAGAGATGTAAGTGCTCTAACAAAGGCATGAACAAATCGCCAACAGCGCGGAAAAGAAGGAATGAGTAAGTGATAATCAAAAGCAGAATCAAGAATAGGTAGCTGCCATGTATCGCTCTTTGTGACACTTTGTTTAGCGATGAGAGTCTATACTTTTCATTTTTATTTCAGTGTTTTCTCCCCTTTAATAGGAATATTTCTTGTATTTTTAAAAGTCATCTTCAGGATCCTACTTTAGAAGTTTTCTTCATCATCCTTTCTTTAGAGTCCCTTCTTGGCTAAATTTTGCTTTCATTTTTAGATTTTAACGTGATTGTTAATAGATAATATTTTGCCTGACTTCTACATGATGTTATTTTCAACATTGGAAAAGAATTGATTTTAACAAAATAAAAGAAGCCGCTGATCTACCTCCAATTAAAATATTGACTAGAAATATTGTAAATTTTAAAGTCACCTGAAGAAAGACATAATTATGTAAGATGAGGCTCTAAATAGACCAGATGTCTCAAATGGACTTTTTAAAAATTAGCACATTTGGATGCATCTCCCTATGCATGACAACAATTAGAACTTCAGTCTTCACTATTGAAAGCATTGACTATAAGAAAAAACAAACTCAGATACTAGACCATAATAAAAGAAAAGATAATAATCTTTTTACATCTGAATTCTCCTGAAGCTATAAATTATTCTATGCACACATGCATAAACATATGAAAATATTAAAAGCCCACATAAAACAAAGCACAATCAACTTGTCTCTGCTCAGGGATGTTTTCTATGTGAATCATTCTTCCAATAGAAAAGACTACATTTCTACAATGTAGACTACTTATCCATGTTAGCTGTTTCTTACTTTGCCCATTTCAAAGTATGGATAAGAATTCTTAACTACTTCATACATATCATGAGGATTAATGATTCTAAGAAGCTTTCAAGATGGAATTTCTTTCAAGTATAAAGCATCATTAATAATAAAGGAAAAGGAAATTAAACCTTTGCATAAATATCCTTGCACATGATGACAAATTGATGTCCTGATGAACATAATTGGCATTTCATATTCCTGGCTGTAAGGCAGATTTTGTAATGCACCATTATAATTCTACCCAGGTACACAAATGACACTCATAATGAAACTTACACATCCTGCACTTAACATATGTGCATTCAATGCACACATACACAAACACGTACATACAGGTCAAATCTCATATGCTTTCCAAAAATTTACCAAAGATACAAATTAATCTCATGAATGGATATAATCAACTAAATATGCTTCTATCTTCAAAATCCAAAAGCAACTTAATAATGCACATGCAAAATGAATAATACGAGGAAAAAAAATGCACGTTCATTTTTATTTTTGCTGTAGCTAGTATTTTCATGTCTCTCAGAAATCTTTGAGAGTTTACCTGCAATAATCCTTCTGTCAAGCCATGAAATTTCATAATCTGACTTTATGGGATTTTAATTAATATATAAATTATAATCAACATTCTCAGAAAATATGTGATAACAATTTTGTTAAGAGAAATAGTGATAGTTTTCAAGTCAGGTCCAATTCTGTGATCACCAAGCAGAGAGTCTTCAATTCTTGCCAGCATTTAAGAGACAATCTAATATGCAAAGACACACACAGACATTTGTATGAGAAGCACAATTAATTTTGATATGTTTAAATAAGAGGGTACTTCAATCAAAACATATATTCCAAAACAAATCTCTGTGATGTTTTTGATTCAGAAGTTTAGAGATGATAACACTGATGAGAATGTGGACAGTAAAATATCAAAACTGGCAGCACACAACTCTCATTTAGAAAAGAAATTAGATTTCCCTGCAAAATACATTAGGAAAGGAAGTGGAGGCAAAGTGTGGTAGAACTCAAAGACAATTCAAGCAACTCTTGAAATTGGCTTGCTGGAGTTGCATTTCTGCTTCCTGAAGTGTGTGATTTTAGAGAGTAAGCCCCCAGGCTTTCAAAGGGGAAGGATGATAAAATAGTTACTGGGTAACCTACATTGAAATTTAAAGTATCCATGCTGAGCAGGACACACCACTCTTGTGTTTCTGTGGTTCTAGAACTCTAAAATATTTACTTGTCCTGAAAATAGAGAAAATAGAGTTTAAAGACAGAGTCAACGGATAGCTATCCCAGTGCTGAAAGTAAAAACAATGTAACACTGACTAGTGGAAGAAAATGCTCCCTCACTCTCACATTTGTAGTCATCTGAACTATTCATTGAGTTACTGTTACTATTGGCTGCCCAGCCTCTTTCTAAGAGGAAAACTTTGGTGGAGATGGCTTTCCTGAGTATGACATTCTAGTGGAAGAAGATAAGCAATAGAGAAAACACTACAGCAAGGAGATGACGCAGAATATTAGAGGTACTGAGCATTATGGAGAGAATAAAGTAGGGAAGATGGCCAGAAACTGCCCAGCTCAGGGGTGAACACTGAAATATGAAAAGGTGGTCAGGAAAGGACTTGCTGAGAAAGTAACATGAATGGAGAAGACTTGAAGGAGGGGAGAGAATTAGCCTCGGGGATATCTGTGGGCATCATTCTGGCTGGAGCTTGCTGGCATAAATGCCCAGCGGCCAGAGTGTGTCAGCTACTCTAAGGTTGACAGGAATGATTGGGGGTGGGGTGGGGAGTGAGGGAAGAGAGAGCAATCAGAGATGGAGACAGAAAGGAAAAGAATCAGATTAGGTAGAGCCTTGTAGGCCATTGGAAACCTTTGCTTTACTCTGAATGAAATAGAAGGGCATTGGATGCTTTCAGGCAGAAGGTAACATGGTTGGACTGAAAATGATCACATAGATATGGGTACTTATCTATTATATTACCTATTATCTATACATATACACAGTATTTAGGTGATGACAAAAATCATGCTTATTTCTTTGCAATTTTAAGTGTGAAATCACATCCATTAATCTTTCCATAAAAGGGTTATATGATAGAGGTACCTGGGTGGCTCAGTCCGTTAATCTTCAGGTTTCGGCTCAGGTCATGATCTCAAGTTTGTGAGATCACACCCCACATTGGTCTCCTCACTCATTTCAGAGTCTGCTTGACTCTCCCTACCCCTCTGCTCCTCCCCTACTGTCCCTCTCCCTCTGCCCCCACCCCGTTGGCACCCTCTTTCTCTAAAATAAATCAATAATAAATATACATAAAAATACAGTAGGCATCTTATCTTCTGAGTTTGATCTTTTGTTCAAAACAATTCCAGCAGAACAAAGGGTATAGGCCTATGGCAGAAACTACTTATTTTCTCCCTAAATCCATTTTGCCTTTCACCCATAGTAGTAAAATGGCTAGCATACATTGTCATCCAGAGTATTACTGTATCACACAACCTCCCTTGCAGATAGATGAGACCATGTGAGTAATTTCTGGCCAATGTCATGTAAGCGGTAGTGTTCTATGGCAGTTTTTGAGATCTGTCCTCAAGAAAGAGTTGGCATAAACAGTGCATCAACCTTTATTCTTCCCAAGACCTTCCATTCTGTTAAGTGACAACAGTATTTCCTAGTTCTTGTGTTGCCCTCCAAATTAATTTCTGCGTTTCAGCTTTCTCTTTCTGGACAGTTAAAGTTATACTGAAAATATTGTGGCTAAAAGTGTGGGTTCTAGCCCCGCATCAGTCTCCCTGCTTGGTGGGAAGCCTGCTTCTCCCCCTCCCACTCCCCCTGCTTGTGTTCCCTTTCTCGCTGTATCTCTCTCTGTCAAATAAATAAATAAAATCTTAAAAAAAAAAAAAAAAGGAGGGTGGGTCTTAATGTGAGAATAATCAGATTCAAATCCCACATTCGCCATTGGTTTACTTGTGTGAGCTTCAGCAAGCTCTTTACCTTATTTGTGCTGAAGTTTTATCACCTATAAAATGGAATTATTCTGATAATTAAAATCATATAAAATTCACATATTTCTATATGAGAATACCTAGCGATAGTATACCTCCAGTACCATTTTTCTTACTCTTATCATCTATTTTGGTAACAAATAAACACTTTGATTGCAGTGTTATAAACCAGATCCAAAATGTAAACACTGAAAATCACAATTACCTAATTAATAATTTCCTTTCTTAAGATGTGGGGATGGACAGGGGCGCCTGGGTGGGATCGAGTCCCACATCGGGCTCTCTGCTCCGCAGGGAGCCTGCTTCCTCCTCTCTCTCTCTCTGCCTGCCTCTCTGCCTACTTGTGATCTCTCTCTGTCAAATAAATAAATAAATAAAAATCTATTAAAAAAAAAAAGTTTAAAGATGTGGGGATGGACAAAGTTTACCTAAAATCATCTTTTTATTTGTCTTCGAAACCAGAATACCTGATAGAACTGTTTTTCTATCAGATTTAACCTAGTTTCTCCATTACATTCAAGTTCCCAAATAGCTGTTGTTTGCCTTTGTTGTTCAGAACCACAATAGTACCAGCCACATAACTGTTGCTCAGGAAGAAGTATTCAGTGCATAAATACATAAAATTGTGGAGAAGCCAAAATCCGTAAGACCTCAAGGACTTACAATCTTTAGCTCCAGTTTTGTTTCCAGACCACTAGTTGAAGCCCCTCCAAAGCCAAATCTACTGAAATTTAGAGGCAGCTACTTTAGGGAAATGTTAGAGAAAGAGCCTTTTCCTGAAGTAAACATAACAAATGAGTGAGTGCAAAGGGAAAATAATGAGTGTTATTATCTTTATCTAGGTGTTACTTCTAGTATCCTATTCAAAAACAGAGAAAGACTAGGGGGAAAAAAATGAAAAGCTCTTTTTTAATACTGCTAGAACCTAAGTTTCAATTAAGCCAAGGCAATGTTATTCTGAAGATATGGCCATCCTGCTGGAATAGAACATAGAGGACTAGACGTGAATGTGTGCTTTCTTTCTTTTGAGTAAAATTACGGCAAGAAAATTTAGGTGCATATGAGGATATATTGTCTGTTTACAAACTGTCCTTTTAGACCAAGTCTGCATTTTTTGAAGGGAAAATTAAAGGAAACCTTTTATTGAAGAACAGAGATGCACATGATAGAAGCAGTGTGACATCCGGTTAGAAAGGTGTTATGCAGTCCTTTTCATTTGTTGTTTTAGCCATACAGCAGAATTATGCACAATTTTTCCTCTTTTTTGAAGTTCTCTGTACCTTCCAAATTTTCTGGAATGAAAATACTTTTTTTAAATAATAAGAAAATGAACAAATAGCAAATGAGAAAGCAAGTCAACAGAAACCTACAACATTCACCTAGATAGATAACACGAATGAAATTAGCATACAAGAGATGATGACTTTATGTTTTAAGAATTAGCAATGATTGGCTGGAAAAAAAAAAGATGTAATAAATTAGTGAAAGCCTGTGCCGAAATTGTGAATATTATAGGAGTAAAAACCAAGAGGATACATGGGACAGAGCCAGGAATTAATAATAAAGGTATATCTTTGTGGGAAATAAAATCAAGAAGAAGAAACATTTGGGCCTGTGAAATAAGGTATGTACTTTCAAATGATGAAATAAAAAATTAGAAAATTTTAAATTGTAGATTCAAGAATTACTGAATAACCAAAAGCACAAAGGTATAAACTAAGTGGTATGGGCCAATTACATAATGTCAGCAATCTCATCTATAAAGGAGGATATAGTCTACTGCTAAAAATGTTCATGATGATTTAATTAGGTAATATATGGCAAATGATCTTCCTCAAACTTTTTTTCTCTTAAATTTCACCTCTCTTAAAGAAAGGAATTCCAGAATTATTTGGTTAGCACTAGAAATTAGTGGAAGAAATTTTAAAAAATAGATTTTAGAAAACGCTTGATTTTTTGAAAAATAGGTATATTATGTTTATCTTCTAACTTTACTAACGAACTTCTAGTAGACTACATAACTATATTAATGTAAAGAAAAAGTAAAGAATAACCATAGAAAGAAACTTACAGTGATATATACCGTATTACAAATGTAATTATTACAACACTAAATATAAACCTGCTGATGTACCTTTAGCATAGGTGGCAACAAGAACAAAACTGAGAAGTAGGTTAAAGTGTCATTTGAGAATTAAACACTAAAATCAACATATTGTAGATGCTACGTGAGATAGCCGGACATCGTCTTAAAGAGATAGAAATGAACAAGAAGAAATACCAATTCCAAGGAGCCAACACTGACTGGGCCCCTCAAAGTACCATCTGGGAAAACAGTGTTCTTTGAGAGAAATCAATTATCTAATTTTATGACAATCTGTCAGAGTATATGTGGTCATCAGAGTCTGGGACCAGGAAATCTTTGAATTATGAGGATGGGAGTTCTTGCTCTGATTTGAAGTTCAGCCAGCAACCTTCTGTCAGTTTGCTTGCCACGAAGGTTGCCTACAGGGAGAGAATGTGCTGATATGCAAGCTGCAAATATTTCTTTCACTTAGCACTTGTATTTATCATTTAAATTAATAAATGAGCACTCTGATTTTTTTATGATCAGTCTCCCATCATCTTTACTTTGTTGGCATCTGTCATTCCAATAAACTATGTGACAAAGACAAGGTCAGGTATAATATCTAGAAGATGAAGGGCTGAGCCCTTTATCATGCCAGCCTATTTTCTCCAGGATTCTTCCTCAGCTACACATTTTTATTTTAATAACAAATGCAACATGTACAAAATAAGCCTCAATTATTGTATTTTTCATCATTACTTATCTATTACAGTCATACCTTTTCAACCAAAATGCCAACTACTTGTTCCAAATTGACTTTGACAACAAATACAAGAAATGAAAAAAAGATTATTATTTTGGTGAAGTGAGTAAAAGGAGTAAAGATAGTCAAACTATTATGATAGTATGTATTAAAGCAAAAGCATAAATGTGATAAGGTTTATATTTAGAAAATTAACTAAGGGCATCTGAGTGGCTCAGTTGGTTAAGCAACTGCCTTCAGCTCAGGTCATGATCCTGGAGTCCTGGGATGGAGACCCACATCAGGCTCCCTGCTCTGCAGGGATTCTGCTTCTCCCTCTGACCTCTCCCCTCTCACACTCTCTCTCTCTCTCAAATAAATAAATAAAATATTAAGAAAAAAGAAAAAAAAGAAAATTGAGATGAAAAATCAAAGAAGAGGGATATCATTGAAAGGAGACCAATCAGGAGATGATAGGAGGAATAACGATCCCTCATTAGCAGGGATGGAGAGAAGATTCATATTTAGGAAGCCCTTAATATGTGTTTTTTGTTTGTATTTTTTTAAAGATTTTATTTATTTATTTGACAGAGAGAGATCACAAGTAGGCAGAGAGGCAGGCAGAGAGAGAAAGAGAGGGAAGCAGGCTCCCTGCTGAGCAGAGAGCCCAATGTGGGACTCGATCCCAGGACACTGAGATCACGACCCGAGCCGAAGGCAGTGGCTTAACCCACTGAGCCACCCAGGAGCCCCCTTAATATGTGTTTTTAATTGCAGTTACAAAAGCTGACTGGCAGATTAAACTGAAAAAGTGTTTATTAATGATATTTCGGGTAGCTCAAGAGCTGAGAAAGCTCAAAAACCATTAACAGATTCCCAAGTGAGCTTTTGGTAACGATGCTATCTATAATCATGGCCAAGTTTGACCAAAAAACATTCCTCTTCTGCTGACGCTGCCGATGGTGATGATATGCAGCAAGTAGTATTGCCAGGAACTAGAGTTTAAAGCCACTGCTGCTTCTTTTCCAGGATCTTTCTATTTTTATTTTTATTTTTTTACTGAAATGCAATTAGCCAACATATAATTCATCATTAGTTTCAGATGTAATGTTCAGTAATTTGTCAGTTGTATATAACACCCAGTGCTCATCACATCACATGCCCTCCTTAATGATCCAGGATCTTGACCTTATAATCATTGCCAGGTACCTCTGATATCTCTTCTAACACAATCAATTCTGTATGGAACCTCCTTCCTCAGTCTGCTTATTTTTAAATCAGACTCTCAAACAAGTCTACCTAATTATAGAGGAGGTACCAGGCACAAAAATTTGCGGTGCTGGTTTTTCTTGCTTCCACCTTGGCAGACAGAAGTCAAAAGGAGGAAATTTCCCCAGGGATAGCACATGTGATCAAAAATGTTAGGTAACCAAGAAAACAATGATACATTCTATTATGGGGAGACATTTTAGATTGCAATTTTTTATATTGATTGGAAGTAGTTTGTAAGATATGGAGAAGGTGAAGTGTCAGGGAGAAGGAGCTAGAACAGTAAGACTGGCCCCACCAAGAGCCTTCCTTGGGAACTACACTTAGCATCTCAGTTGCCGTAGCTTTGAACTGTGTCTGGGGACATTGTGCTTTATCTTAATTTATTTTGTACCTCTGTTAGCTGGATGTGTCCTAAGGTAATAGAAAAGCCTATGAGAGGTTATTTTTTTGAGGTCTGGAATGCTCAAAAATTTGTTCTTATAAATTAATGGTTATTGCCTCTTTGCTTTATGCCATTTTGACTTATGAAAGGTTTCATAGGAATTCTATACTTTTGGATACTGGAAGAAACCTGTAATATACTCTATAATTACTTATTATTTCATAAAGCTTGCATTTTTATTATTAATTTCTATTAGTTGCAAAACAAAATAGATTTAAAAACAACAACAACAACAAAAGTATCCCCTTAACTTCATGAATTTGCTAAGGCTCTTTTTTTCAATCACAGATATTATATTATATTTATTTATTTATTAAAAAAATTTTTTAAAAGATTTTATTTATTTATTTGACAGAGAGAGATCACAAGCAGACAGAGAGGCAGGCAGAGAGAGAGGAGGAAGCAGGCTCCCTGCTGAGCAGAGAGTCCGATGCGGAGTTCGATCTCAGGACCCTGAGATCATGACCTGAGCCGAAGGCAGCGGCTTAACCCACTGAGCCAGCCAGGCACCCCGATATTATACTTTTTAAAAATATATATATATATTTTTATTTTTAGAGGAACAGTTTAAGTGTTTGGAAAACACACTGTGGGATTTCTTCAGTCTTGCTACTGTATTTCTGCTTCATTGTTTTTTGGGTGTGTTAAATTCTCCTTCACAGACTCAGCGCTCTCTTGTATGGCTAAATCCTTAATCATAGTATTAATATGTCAGTCTGCTCACACACCTAGATGTCTTCACAGCATTTAAATTCACCCTCTTTTTCTCTTTCTCTCTCTCTTTTTTAAAGATTTTATTTATTTGACTTAGAGAGCAAGGGAGCAAGTGAGAGAGAGAAAGGCATGAACACAAGGGGGAAGAGGAGAGGAAAAGGGAGAAGTAGGCTCTCACTAAACAAGGAGCCTGATGCAGGACTCAATTCCAGGATCCTGGAATCGTGACCTCAGCCGAAGGCACGCATTTAATTGACTGAGCCACCCAGGCGCCTCTCAGCATTTAAAATCTTCATGAAGCAATGTCTCTAGTACCTGCCAGAACTGTCCTGTAGTTTTCAGAAATACTTGTCAAAATCAATTCAGATCTGGACTTTAGATACAAATGAATACATTTTTAAAAATAATACTCTATCAAGTGAATTATTTATAACAGAAAATAATTCACATGTAAGAACAGGTCCCTGAAAAATTTGGAATTTTGGTAACAAAGAATCTCTTCTCTTGGTTTTACAAGTTAAAAATGGGCCGCTGATACTTCAGTGCTGGGACAAGTATGCCCTAAGACTACGGTGATGGTGATTGTTTGGAAGTAAGAGACTGAAAAAAGAAGCATTTTCCGGGGCAAGATTAGAAAAGGAAATCCCGTGACCAATACTTGAAATCTTATAAAAAGTATTTTGAAAAATTATTTTCTACTAAAAGTGAAATCTATTGGGTTTTTTTTTAGATTTTTAAGTTTTTCTTATTATTAACATTCAAAATTTCCTGCACTTAGTATGTAAAAATCAGTCAATACTGTAAAAATAACTGCAGTGCTATCTTCACAGAGTAGGTTGAGTTTAACTGCTGAGTTCACTATATAGTTCTCAAAACAGTGTTTTTTCTGCCCCATAGATGTGTTGCCTAAGTTCCTCATTCGGTTCAAAACAGTTGGCTTCAAAAGCATTGCCTTGAGTTAACCTACAAATGTGAGTGACAACTTCAAGGTACAACTTATGAATTAATGCAATTAATTAATAGCTAAAATAGTAGTGATGTCCATTAAATATCAATTAACTGTTTTTATTTTAAGAAATGTTCTATCCTTCCTCAAAATATCAATTTTGATGGATGTATTTAAGTCACCTTTGACCATAATTTAAAGTAATCATTAACTTTAAGAATAATGTATATGAGTTCTCTGACAGGAGGCAGAAAAGTAAATTGATTTATCAAATAAAATGATACAATTTCTGCCCAAGTTTTGCTCCAGGAAGCAAACTAATTCTTCCAATTTAGCTATTGTTATCTAGCTATTAGGAGTATGACAATCAGATTGAATCACTCTAAGAAATGAATGAGTGAGATCTCCACCCACTAGCCCCGGGAGTTTTACATTTTCAATGGACAGATTTTCATAGGGAATATGACACAGCAAAATGAAAAAAAAAATCAAATTATGACAAGGAGATATTTTTGAACTCAGATACATTTTTAGACTGTTAAATCTTACTTAACCGTCTAGTCTGCTTGGGCTGTTATAAGAGAGTATCACAGACTGGGTGACTCATAAAACAGATTTTTCTTTCTCATAGCTCTGAAGGCTCGGAAATCCAAGATTAAGGCACTGGCAGAACTGGTATCTAGTAAGAGACAGATTTTTCTTTCTCATAGCTCTGAAGGCTCAGAAATCCAAGATTAAGGCTCTGGCAGAACTGGTATCTAGTAGGAGTTGGCTTCCAGGTTAGTCCAAGAAAATCTCTATACTTCACAGGGCAGAAAAGCAAGGAAGCTCATTGGGGTAGCTTTTGTTAGGACACTAATCTCATTCTTGAAATCTCAGCCCTCATGACCTAATTGCTTATCAAATCCCACCTCCTAATATCATTCCATTGAGGAATAGATGTTAATAAATGAATTTGGGGGATACACAAATATCCCTTCTATGGAAGAGTATTTTCCAGATTATCCCTGCCCTTAATGAGGCTTCGTTGTTTCCATGTTCTTCATATATGTGTAGTCTGTTCGTGGGAAAACTTGATTTTAGGATAATTTTCTAAAGCTATGAAGAATTTGAGAGAACAAGGGATGTTCTCCTATGATATGCACATTGGATTATTATTTGGCTTAATTTCTCTTTTTAAATTAAAAAAAGAAAGAAAAAATAATTTTATTAAAGGTTCACATTTTAAACTATTCACGTGAAAATAAATAGTTCCTGTCTTATTTAACTTGACACTTGCTCTGATGACTAGGTAAATGGAAATATTTCTTCTCTTTGTCCCATACTCTTTCATTTCATGATGCGATACTGATGACAAGCTTTTCACCTAGATTGCAGTGAGCAGGCTTGAGCATCGCCTGCCAGAAGTGATTAATACCAATCAAACATAGTTTGTTCAGTTGGAAAGACTGGCAGAAAACATTTATCATCTTCTCAAGGAATTAGAGTTCCACATTGGCTCTGTGCTTGAGATAAAGAGGATACAAATGCATCTGCTCCAATGTTCACCTTGTTATCACATTTATTGAGCCTATTTTCCTAAGCCATGAAAGTGACTGTGCCCACCCTTCTCAATGGCCTTCATGCTTAAATTGCAAACATTGACAATCTTTCAGTTTAATTTTAATGTCCAGATCTTAAAATCACGGAGAAACCAACTAACACCCACTAGGACAAATGTTAAGCTTAAACTCATTCTAAGATCTCCTTTTAGATAATGAAATATAAATTAGATGCTACCAACCTCACATGTTGAGGCATTCATTTATGCTTTCCTAAGTGTTGCAGTTTAGCATAAAACAAGTGTGCTTTACTATTTTTATCCTTCTCAGGGAAAGATGGTAGGAGAGTTCCTGTCAATTTTACCACTGACTTCTGGTTCAAGGGGCTGAAGCTGGGCAGCTGAGATAGACCCAAAGAGCACAGGATAACAGCAGTGAGAGGAGCAGGAATGGAATATTTGCTAGTCTGTTAAGGCTGCCTCCTATCTCTCCAATGACCCCCATTGACCTCTTCCAAGCTATGTGCTCTCAGTCCTAGCTCCAAGTTCCCAAAAGTTCATATCCCTTTCCCCTTGCTGTGTACCTTCTGACTTCAACCCTGATTACTTCTACACAGTCTTCCCAGCTTCTGAGGGTAATACGGCTTATCTCCTCCTCTCACTTCTCTCCAGTCAAATATTTTGGTATAAACTATGCCAGGCTTTCCTCAAAACATTCTTCTTTCATTTTTAAGAGTCTCTGTTGCAGTTAAAAATAAACATTAAAATAAACATTTCTGCTATAATAATTTTCCTCAAGGCTATGTGGTGGCTTTCCTCTAACCAGAGAGAGATCATAGACAAGAAAGGAAAAGCACATGTAGAAAGCACACAGCCAGCATCTTGTGGTTTGTTCTTTCCCTCACATAGCAGACATTTATCTGGCCTTTGCCTTTTATGGCCGGGCCCTCAAGGGGCTCACTGACTAATGGGTCAGACAGAACCACCCCCCCCCCAAAAAAATCAATCCTTCCAGTTCCTTACATCAGAATAAGTGTGTGTACAGAGTGTATATCTAAGAGGCCCACAAAGAATATTTGGAAGGACACTTGATCTGACTTTCAGAGAAGAACAGGAGTTAAGAGAGTTCCATTTAGACCAACATAACAATGAGAGCAAACACAGAGGGATAAGCAAGCAAGTTACACTTGAGGAAAGAAAAGTGGTTCAGTTTGTCCACGATTACAGATGGTAAAAGGGAAACAGAAAGTAGAACTCAGATCAGAAAAGGTCTTATTTATCATCATAAGCACTTTGAACATTAACCAAAGAAAGTGAAGTCATTACCAAACCTCAGAAAGATGTTAAACAGAAAGTAATACAGATAGATTAACAAATCACAAGGTTAATCATTGTAAGTGTATAGGATGGTTTGGAGGGAAAAGAAACAAAGGACAGGGTGCTGCATTTATGTAACAGAGAAATTATGAGAGCCTTAAGGCAATGGAAACAGACATTTTCAGTTCAGGTTTTCAATATAGAAACCCTATCAAACAATATTTATACATAATGCTGTTTCTTTCTAATTAACTACAGCACAGATTATGCAGTATAGTCAGAATCAAGGAATGTTGTTCTGTTGAAATTCCTATTCTAAAACACATAGTGGTTGCAATTTGGGGGAAATACCCTCATTCCCATGGTAGAGGGCACGGTCATGTACTAACATGTATCACAAGTGCAAACCTGGCAAATAGTTAATAAATTCAAGTCAAATCCTGTTTATCATTTGATTACATTAAAATATAAAGATGTCTTACAATTTGTTTTACATAAAAATGCTGATTTTGACTTGAAAAGTATAGCTTCAAAAAAAAAAAGACTAAAAAGTGCTATGTAACATTGTTCTTCGACACAGACACATAAAACAATCTTAAAATCTAGTTTGTGTTCTTTCAGTGAGTGTGGGATTGCTGCTTATGACAGAGGCCATAAGCAGTTTCTTACTAATAAGTTTTTAGAAAAGGTTACAAGTAGGAAACCATGAAGGTGGAAGGTCACAGTTAGTACTTCAGGTATTTACCAAATAGCATGTGTTGCCTGAAGCTGTTTACTCAAGTCAGAACCTTTATTAACTGCATATTTTTCTTTTGGAAGATTGGATTCAACTATAAATTATTTGGATAGGCTACAATCTCCCCATTAATTTACCCAGGCTTTTATCCTCCTACACTGAAGTGTATTTCTTAATACAACTCAAAAGGCATCAAGTACCTCATCCAGCCTATTCACCAACTCTAAATGGGATTTGACATTACGAGGTCAGCATTGCTTTTCCTCATAGATGACTAACAAATTTACAGAGACATAAGTTCACTGTTCTCACATGGATCACTGCGCAACAGACCAGTGGTTTTTGATCATAACATTTAGGTTTCAGTTATTAAATGAAAGCAGGAACTCGAGCTGTGACAAATTGCTTGGCACCTAAACAATGATCCAGAGAGCTACCCAGAAAGAAAGCCAACATGTCTTTAGGTTTTAAGACAGAAACTTGGCCAAAAATATTGAAATTACATTATTTTATGAAATCCTACAAAATTCAATAATTAGAATAAATTAAAATATGATGTACAGCCTTAACATTGCTTTCATTTACATGAAATTCTTTTTTGAAAATATAATGAATTTCAATTTTTCTGAAAATTTCCACAAAGCTAATATTCATAGCATAAAAGTAAATATTGATAAAATTAATTTTGTCATGTGCTAACCTTTTAATTGAATTCAAAAACTGAGACTGGAAACTCATTGCCCTGTTACTAGAAAAACCAAGCAAGTGTAGAGAAAAATCTGTGTGAATCTCCAGTGAAAAGGCAATTCATAGTTTATTGGCTAGATCTACATTAAGTTACAAATTGAAATGAAGAAACCACTCATGTATTCCAATGTGTCCAAATACAGGCAAGGTTTGATCTGGGACAAGTGATTTTAGAATGGCTTGTTCTGTAGGAAAAATCAGTAGTGGCATATTGTGTCACAAGCCACAATTTCAACTTTTGCTTCCTAAATCAGAGAAATTTGCAAGTGACTGGTCTGGGCAGATATCTTCTCTTATTTAGTCATCCATCATGGTAATTGCACTTCTTTTCTTTACTTAGGCAACAACTTTTTCCATGCTTAAAAATAGTAACTTCACCTCTCCTTCACCCCTCACTTCTACTTCATTGCTCTGTCTTTATCCCCATAGTTGGAAGACATGTTTTCAATATCTTTGGTTATAAACCTGAAAGCATTCTGTCATTGAAAGCATAGATACTTGTAGAATCAATGTTATAATGCTTGTTGAGTAGAGGTGAAAAAGCGCTAAAGAAATCCCTTTTCCAATGCATAATTCATATGTCAATTCAAAAAATGTATTAAGAACACAGTATATGCCAGGTAATAGAGATATGAGAAGCAAGAAATAAAACTTCTAGAAATGTCCTTTCTAGTAGGGGATAAAGACAAAAAATAATTACAATAAAGCTGGTGGGTACTATAGGTTATTTACTGAACATTCATCCTTCCCTTCTTTTAAATTGAACATCCTCTCTACGACTAGGGACCCAAAGTATGTCTTTATTAGTCTAAGCTAATAACCAATTAGTCTAAGCTAATAACCACTCCCAACACTCCCAACTGAGTGGTATTGCTGATCAGGAAATATTAGGCAATGTTTAAAACATTGTTCATTGTTAGAGCTTGGGAGATACATGCTGTCCCTGGAATCCAAGGATGTTGTTAATACTCTACAATGCACAAAGTAAAGAATTATCGTGTCTGAAATGTCAGTGGTCTCACCATTGACTTAACCCTAAACTGAGGGTAGTAACCTTATGCCTTCCTGATTCAGGAATAAGGTTATAGTTTTCTTCAGCAACTGCCATTGGTCCACTTGGTCTAATCAGAATAATGGGGGCAAGGTTTTCTCTTTCATCCTTCAGATTTGAATAAGGAGACATTTTGCTACATTATCTTGCAATTATCTTGGATTTATTGGGCAGTCATACAGAGAATAAAGCCAACACAAGGAAGCATGCAAAAACCCATTTATTTGCCGAGAGAGAACCAGAGACTTGATAATAGAATATTTTGTGGGGGCTTTAATGTGAAATAATATATTTCTTCATTATCTAAGTTAATTTGTGTCAGGGTTTTTTTTGTGTGTGTGTGACTTAAAGGTCTCCTAAGAAAAGACAATATTAAGATATACTTATGGATTGGGGACATTAGGGGAGTACAAAGAGATAACTAGTAAAGCCTAGAAAAGTCTGGAATGGCTTCCCCAAGGAAGAGGGGTCTGAGTTAGGTCTTAGTCAGCCAGATAAAGGTGTGGTATAAGAAGTATATTACAGATAAAGAGAGCAGCCTGAAACCTGAAAAAAGAGATGACATGCTTCACTGAAAGAACTATGAACAACTCAGTGTGGATAGAATGAGGGAGGCATGGGTTATGGGTGAGCAAGAATTACAGGAGCATGACACTCAAGAGGTGGCGGGAGACTGATTCCAAAGGACCCCATGTGCCAAGCCAAAGAGTTCAAACATTTTATTGAAGTTTCAAGCAACCACTGAAAGATTACAAGCCTTAGGGGATGGAATTACATTTGTATTGTTGCAATAAAATTATATTTGTGCTGTCTTAAGATTGCTGTAACTATGCTGTGGAGACTAGAATGGAGAGGGAAAAATAATAAAAGAAACCAACCATATGAGGGGTTGTTACAGTAAGCTAATAGCAGGTGTTGGAAGCTGGGTCAAAGATGATGACAAGAATAGAAAGAAGGGGATAGATAACATTAAGTACTAAACAATTTGAAAGAGGTTAGATTAGAGAGGATTCACTGCTTCACTCAAGGAAGAGATGAGGGAAAGATAAACAGTGGTAACGAGAATAAGGATCCCAGAAACATAACAGAAATGGTATATTCACTTACTGTGGGCCACAAGAGTTCTCACACGTGTGAGGTGGGTGATGGGCTAAGTTACTGATCTCCTAAGGTTGAGGCAGAATGAAACAGTTTTCTGCAGCAGTCCTCTAGAGATGGGTAGTGAAAGTCCTGCAGGAGCTAGAACATGAGAAATAACCACTGACGTGTCTTAACACCAGAGAGAAAATGGCTTCCCAATGATAGCCATACTTATTCTCTATGTATTCAGAATTCTCTGGAGAAACTGAACCAATACTGCGTGTATGTGTGTGTGTTGTCTCTGAGAGACAGAAAGTGATATTGATGATAAGGAATAGGCTCATGCATCTATGGTGGCTGACAAATTCTAAGATGTTTAAAGGGCACTGACAAGCTGAAAACCCAGCAGAGCCAAAGGTTCAGCTGCTGTCCGAGCTGAAGGCCTGAGAAATGGAGGAACTGAGAGTACAACTCCAGTTCAAAGGTTGGGTGTCTCAAGAACCAGAAAGAACCGAAGTTTCAGTTCAAGTCTAAAGGCAAGAAAAATAGTTGATATTCCAATTTGAAAACAATCAAGCAGGAGGGACTCTCCCTTACTCAGGGGAGGGTCAGCATTTTTACCCAGTCCTTCAACTGACTGGTTGATGCCCACCCACACTAGGAGGACAATCTGCCTTACCCAGTCTACCCAGTCTACCCAGTCTGTCATCTTTGAATAAGATGATACTTTCCTTCAGAACCATCCTCACAGAAACATCCAGAAAAATGACAAATACCATATTTGGGTACCTAGTGGCTCAATGAAGTTGATACATGAAATTACCATTACAGTAAGCCCACCTGGCAAAATTGAATTTTCACATATTATTAAGATAGAATCACGAGAATATCCTGGATCATATGTGTGAACCCAATACAATCACCAGGATTCTTGTAAGAAGGAGACAAAGGCATCAAAGAGAATTGTGAACATAGAAGCAGAGTTTGGATTGATATACTTTGAAGGGAAGGGAAGGGAAGGGAAGGGACTGTGAACAAAGCAAAGGAGATGGGCTGGAAAAGCTGGAAAAGGCAAGGAAACCAATTCTTACCTAGTACCTACAGAAGGAAATGGAAGAAATGACCCTACTGACACTGTGATTTAGGACTTCTGATGTCCAACACTGTAAGAAAATAAATTTGTGTTGTTTTAAGCAACTAAGTTTTAACTACGTTTGTTGTAATTTGTTACAGAAGCAATAAGATACTAATGTATGCATTGAACATCTGAATGGAATGGTCGACAGGAAAAAAGTGCATCACAATACTCGTATGTCTATCACAAAATTAATTTAAGCACATTTGGAAGTACCTTTGTTGAACTTGAGGGAAGAGAGTTTATAAACACCTTGCCTATATTCTCTTACTTAATACAACAACCTCTTGAGTTAGTACTGTAATTTTCTCTATTGGATGGATATTGAATTGATGCAGGGTGGTTAAGGAGTTGACACAATGTCACATGGTTAAGAAAAATGAAATCTTCAAGAAGAGAATGGAAAACTATTTGTCTTATGGTTTTTAGAGTATTGAGGTGAAGATAAGTTCACATATTCCTTTTAGTTTACGATCTTGGCCTTCTGCTAACATACTGTATTACAATTGTGTGATGAAGGAGAAAGTAGTACCTGAGGGATTTCTAGTGCACAGTCTAGGGTTGGCAAGGCTTAAGGGCAAGTCATATAGTATTAGACAAGTTGTGTTCGCCCAGAGTTGTTTGCCTTTTTGCTGTTGTAAGATTTGATTCAAATGTTCTGTCTTTTTTTTTAAATTTCCTCCTACTTATACATGTTTTACTATGGGTGTAGTGTTAATATGTGACTTTAATTTACAACTATAGATAAATTTTAATAATTTTATGTTGCTTGATTTTTAAGTGAACTGTCAGTTACTCCTCCATTTACTTACTAGGTTTAGTTACTGAGTTCTAAAATAAACAACTTTGTGAGATCCTGGTATAATCAGGTTATTGCTGAGTTCAGATTGCTTTTATTTATTTTTGGTATAATATGTACAGCCATCAGTCACTGATGTATATCCATAAGATTTCTGATGACAGAAGAGCTCTAACCATAAAATAACATATGCTTTCCTATTTTACACAGTTTACAGAATGCTTATATTTTTCTGTCTTGTTCAATAAATTCTACAGATTAAATGCCTCCCCCTGCCAGGATCTCTGCCTTCAAAATATGAAGACTTTTTTGTATTTCATGCTACATAGTTTTTAAAACCAAATTTGTCTAAATAATGTTATTTGTGGAATTATGTTAAAATGTGATAATCAATGATCTAAAAGGAGCTAGAAAACTTTTTTAGTAAAAGGATAAAGAGTTTTTTTTTTTTAAATTTTTGGCTTTGTAGGCTTTTTATCTCTATCACAACTACTCAACACTTCAACTCTGCTACTGTTTCATGAAAGCAGACTGACAGACAGCATATAAACAATGGGGGTGGCTATGTCTCAATATAATTTTCCTTTTTACAAAATGGGCTTCAGGACACATTCATAGTCAGCCTACCTCTGAGTTTCAGAACTTCAATAAAGTTGAGAAAGCAAATATTGTGGTTATTTGGAGAGTGAGTTCAGGCGCATTGGTAAGATTGGGTGGTGAGAATTTTTGCCCTGATGGTTTCCTAGTTGTCTCCTTAGAGACATTTTTATTTCTGAGTGTTCGATGCTGTTTCTTTCCCTAATCCACTTGGAGGCAATGAAAATGAATGCTTGAATAAATAAATAAAAAACACACAGAAAGGAATGCATTTTAGAACTCTCAATAAGCAGTAGACTACTAAGAGTTTAGAAGTCCAAATTTGGCACAAACAGACCTCTCTTCCTTCTCCATTTTTATGCAATCTTCCCTGAATAGTTCTGCTTTACATTCCAAATTGCAGCATAGACTTTTTTTTTTTAAATTGAAATAACTATGACTTCAGAGTGAGTTTCTGTCTGTCTTGCCTTTTAAAGAAAATGACTGACTACCATTGTGTGGGCATTGTATATCTACTCTTAAGGGAGAGCCACATCCCATTTCATCCATTAGGATGACAGCCCTAACTGTCCTGCTACACAACCACTTCACAGTGGAGTTCTCAGCTGAAAAAAACTGAGGAAATGGTGTTGGGGCTCTCTTACAGAAAGAAAGGGCAGAAAGTTAAGTAGCAGCAAGAACATTGTTGTAAAATTTCTTCCTCCAGCCTTCCCAGGCTATCTTCTCAAATATGAAACACGCATGATGATTCAGGACCATAGAAACAATCACTAGAAGAAAATGTAAAGATATTCGGTCTCAGCACAATCAGTTGCAAATGATGTCAAGAAACAATTTTGTTCTCCATTTGTACATTTCTTTGGCCAGAAAGTTGCTTGCATTAGCGATCTTCCTAACTCTGATAGAGAAATAGCATAGCAAGTATAATTGTAAATATAATTGAGGCTTATATAATTACAAAATAAAACTGTAAAGCTTCTAAAAGAAAATCCAATGCAGAATGGACCTACTGTTTAAAAAACAAGAAGAAAAAAAAAAAAGAAAGATTAATAGATATGTGCTCCCATGGAATGAGGGCTCTCATGCATTTAGCGTGAAATTGGTATTCTGCCATTAAAAAAGGGAGACATTTTAGAGACCTTTTCAGTTATAAGAGGAGGTGTTGAAAAAAAAAAAAAAAACTTTTGAGGGGAGTGAGGGAGAGGATCACTATAACAAAGAGTTATTGGATATTATGTTATTCTCACCTGATTTAAAAAACACATTAATATCTGTCAATGAGTGTGTTATAGAAATTTTAATAAAGACACCTCTCATATGCTTCCTGTTATTACCTCAGAGGTCCATCTCCTATTTGTTACCACAGTCTTGTTATCAGTGTTCCATTAAAGAAAATTTGGGAGGGGAAATTTTTATTAAATCATATTTTTATAGAGTTAAAAGACTGCAAAAACATATACTTTTATCTAGTAGTAGAAATATTTCATGTGGCACCTAATATATGGTAGATACTTTAAAAAAAAATGAGCTTCTAGTAGAGAGACATTCTATTGCATGAAAATGTGTTTGGACTGGGTGCCAGAACATGTTCTTTCTCTGATGTGGTAAGGACTTATAAAATCTCTATATCTAAAATCTTTATTCATCCTGAGAAAATACGGTTATATTTATTTGTTTGTTTTAGATTTTTATTTATTTATTTATTTGAGAAAGAAAGAGAGCATACAATTGGGGCAGATGGAGAGGGAAAAGCAGACCCTTCACTGAGTAGGGAGCCTGACATGGGGCTCAATCCCAGGACCCCAGGATCATGACGTAAACTGAAGGCAGATACTTAACCAACTGAGCCACACAGATACCCCCAAAATATGGTTTTCATTAGATCGTCTTGTTACTAAATGTTGTATTCCTTTCTCTTTCTCCTGTCATTCTGGAGCTTGTCTGTAATTAGGTTCAGATGTGGTCATAAGAGTCTGATCCTATGATGGGATTATAAGAAGGTACTAATAAGAAGGCACTTGTTCTCTCTCTTTCTTGCCTTGTCTTCTGAAAATACAGCAAAAAGATGGCCATCTGCTAGTCAGCAAGACAACTCTCACCAGGAACTGAATCAGCTGTCACCTTGATCTTTGACTCCAGCCTCCAGAACTCTATGAGAAATAAATTTCTCTTGTTTATGCCACTCAAAAGTGATATTTTGATACAGCAGTCAGACTAAGGGGAGAGAAACCCACCGGTACCTCCCCTTCAAGACAAGATGTGAGTGTGGATATCAGCTCCAGCCCTTAGGGTAGGCACAAATCCTGCCAGTAAATAAATACATTGTCTCAGTGTAATGAATACTCCTCAGGTGTTCTTGTGGGGAGTTAAAGAATTTTCTCATGCTTTTGAACCTAGAAGAATGTAGCATCAAGAGCTCAGAAAGACATAATGAAACCATGATGGGAACGCTTCTTAAAAAGTAGAGTCAACCTTACAGAAGAGTTTCAAATTGGGAATGCCTGAGATAAGAAAGAGAGAGGCAGAGACAAACAGAGGTATTTTGATATCATTTGAGCCTATGTTTTAAGTGGAAGTCAGAAATATCCCTGAATTGTTTTATTTTATTCATTTTTTTCATAGTAAAAATCAATTTAAGATACTGTATATTAACTATTCCTAAAAGACGCTTACATATTTCAACCTCTAAAGATTGAGTTCTAAAAGTATATAGTATTAGTTTGATCCATAATGATATTATACATCACCATGAAACTATGTATAGAACTTCATATACTAAGTGCTACTCTGTTGCCACTAATTAACTAGTAAGTATGATAGAATTCCTTTCACATTATTTAAGCTCCAGTTTCTTCATTTATAAAATAGTATACTTACATCTGTATTTAATGAAGACCCTTGGTACTAGTCTGACCGAGTTTACCTTTCAAATTTAACGTCTTGAGAACCCATTCTCTGAACCATACCCCTCATTTCACTGAATATAATTTTTGCCTTTTGTTTCAGATGGCCTGCTCATGTCTCTATATCTGACAAAGAACATTTGATATCTAGACTTGCTTCATTTTCAGTTGTCTTAGCCCTCCTGAAAATTATTACATTGCCCCCATACTAATCTATACATGCCTCTAATATGCCTCTTACTGTTTTGGAATGTAATGATTTGGTAACTTTCTTTTCACGAATGTAATTGTTAGAAGTGCTGAGGAGTATGGTATTTTCTGAGTATCTTTAGCAAACTCACACACATAAACATATGCTTTCTGAGTATGGCCTTTTATAGTAATTCATCCATTGCAGAATTATTGAAAGGCAGTATTTAAAAAATAGCAGGAAGTAGGGAGATGAGTTGGAAAATTAAGATTTTAATTTTATGGCTTTGATTTTGTGACTTCAGAGTCTGCATATAGTTAGTATTAAAAAAATTGTTTTTGATTTGAAAAAGTATTCATTGAATGACAGGTTCAGCTCAGGAAATTGATAATAATGTTAATATCTCTAATAAAATATTTATTAATTATTGTTTATCAAATAGCCCCAAGATTTAAAACAACATGGGGGCACCTGGCTGGCTCAGTCAGTTGGCCATCAGACTCTTGATTTTGGCTCAGGGTCATGAGATTAAACCCCACCTCCAACTCCATACACAGCTTGGAGTCTGCTTGAGAGTCTCTCCCACTGCTCCTCTCCCTTTTTTAGTTCTCTCTTTCTCCTTTCAAATAAATAACTGAAATCTTTAAATAAAACAACCACCACCAACATTTTATTGGCTTATTATTCTGTGTGTCAGCAATTTGTACTGTATTCAGTTGGATGGTTTTTCTGCAATCATCTGACTTTGACTTGGAGAATATTTTGTCTATAGGTTCCCTCCTGCTGCAATGGTTCATCTACCCCAGATGATCATTTCTTCTAACAAGTTAGTTTTGTTAACTTGAAAGGGCTTCCATAATAAAGTACCACAGACTGCATAGTTTAAACCACAGAAGCCTATTTTCTCACAGTTCTGGAAGCTTGAAGTCCAAGATCAAGGCAATGGCAGGTTTGCTCTCTTCTGAGGTCTTTCCTTATCTTGCAGATGGTTGCCTTCTTGCTGTGTCCTCACGTAGTCTTTCTCCTGTGCTTGTGCAATGCTAGTGTCTCTTTTTCACACATCCAATTCTCCCTTTTTTTTATAAGGATAGCTTTTAGAACAGATGAGGGCCCACTTATATAACTTTATTTAATCTTAATTACCCTTAATAAAGTTTTATCTCCAATAGTCACAATCTGAAGTACTGGAGGTTAGGACTTCAGCATATAAATGGAGGGAGTACACAGTTCAGCACTAATAACCAAAGCTGCCTCAGTGTTGATACCATTTTCTAAAAAAACAAAGTATATGCTTTTTTGGGCTTTGGCTTAGAATCCGTGCACTTCTGCCACACTCAGCTGTTCAAAGCAAAACACAAGGGAAGTGTAGATTCAAAGATGGGAAAACACAAATAACAGCAAAGGATGTGCACTGGGAAGTCTTAGTCATTGCAAATGACCACTGATGGAAATATTGATGAAAATAATTGCTTTTAAGGGTGCCTGGGTGGCTCGGTGGGTTGAGCCTTTGCCTTCGGCTCAGGTTGTAATCTCAGGGTCATGGAATCGAGCCCCACATCAGGATCTCTACTCAGTGGGGAGCCTGCTTCCTCCTCTCTCTCTGCCCTTCTTTCTGCCTACTTGTGATCTCTTTCTCTCTGTCAAATAGATAAATAAAATCTTTAAAAAAAAAAAAAGTAAAGAAAAGAATTACTTCTAAAGAATCTTGGAGGAACGTCCATAGAAGATAACCAAGAAGAAAATAAATTCTCGTAGACATAATAATTAAAACTGAACAATAGCAAGGAAAATAGTTACCCAGAAGATCCAAACTTCTTATGCGTCTAAGGAATGATGCTAAGTCCTTAACTTGTACCATTATACATAATCCTCAAGACCATACTAAGAAATATGTGCAATTATTAATTGTACTTTATAAGTAGAGAAATTAAACTTTCTTGTGATTAAGTAATTGTTCATGTTTTAGGGTTGCTAATTTGTAAGCTGAACTATTAGATAATTCATCAAGATCACTATATTTGTGAGCTATTTAGTATCGATGCCAAAGGTTCCAATAAGAGGGAACTTAATTTATTTTTGATATCTATAAAGTTCATATAAGATAAGTTAATAGATTGCATTATGATTAATAATACCTTACTTATTCTACCTTGAATTTATTATCTGTCTTATTTTAAGGAGATAATTTATCTTCACATCTATAACTTTTTTTTTAACAAGACAGATAATTTTTAGGATCAATTTCTGTAGAGTCTGCAATATCATATAGTATAGTTATTTCTTTTAACATACAATGAACTCAAAATATAACTTATTCTGAGCCACAGAGTGATTATATATGCAGAAGTAAACCTTTTTATAAGCATACTTTAAAAAATTTGGACATACAACTCTTCCTAAAGGGATGGCATTAAAGAAATAAAATTGTTATAATAATTTTGTCAGATATTAATATAGATTCAAAATTAAGAATTAATTTATTTAAGAGAATGTGCATAAAGCCCATGAAACCATGAGTTGATATAACTGAGAACAATCTTGAAAGAAAATCACAACTAATTTAAAAAATGAGTTAACATTTTTCATTATCAAACTACCAAAATATTTGAAAAAGATATGACTGAATTCTGTTGAGTGTGATAAGATATTGTAAATGAAAATCAGTAAGCTATTCTGGAAAGCAATTATCCAGTGTGCATCAGAAAGTATGTGACCTAATAATGGCACAACTGGAAAAGATCCCTTAAGAAATAAAAATAATTAAAACAAAAAACAAACACAGTAACACACACACATGCACATTTTCACAAGGATATCTATCAATTTATAATTCTTAATAGTAAAAAAAAATCTTAAATTTTCAACATAAGATGTTGTATAAGTGAAAAAAAAAAAAGATGTTGTGTAAGTGAATTAATTTGAGCCAGTATTTTTTTAATGAAGAATTTAAATAACAACATAATTACCTTTGTCTTGATGTTAGGAAAAAAAAATAGGATATTATACATATCAGACAGAGTAGGCCCTACTGTGGCCCCATAACATACTGTCTCTAAACCTTGTATCATCAACACAGCAAATATTATTAAATTTTCATTTAAGGGGCACTTGGTGGCTCAGTGGGTTAAAGCCTCTGCCTTCGGCTCAGGTCATGATCTCAGGGTCCTGGGATGGAGCCCCGCGTCGGGCTCTCTCTCGGCAGGGAGCCTGCTTCCTCCTCTCTCTGCCTGCCTCTCTGCCTACTTGTGATCTCTGTCAAATAAATAAATAAAATCTTAAAAAAATTTTTTTTCACTTAAAAGTATAACTACAGATCATCAAAGGGGCTCTTGTTTTTTCATCAAAGACGCAGGCTAAAACATTTCACTCATTCTTCTATCCTGTTTGTACCTTTGGGATGGAAATACTGATTGTACAGTGTCTTTAAAAGCACCAGAATGCGGCACATATCATTGCCCCTCACAAGCCATTGGCCAACTCACATGGCCTCCATTACTTTAAAGGAGCTAGGGTACTGTAAACATACCATATGTGCCTAGAGTGCAGCAGAGAGATAGATGCCAATGTTTCTTTTCTGACTGTTAAATGCACAGATTCATATGGGTGTACACACACACACACACACACACACACAAACATAGTGACCATGGCTAAGGAAAAAAAATAGTATCATTCAAAAACAAAGCTGAAAGAAAATCTTGGTAAGTTATATTAGTGAATGGACTTCAGATAATTTATCATCGGTCTACCTGTATTCTTTTAAAAGATTTATTTATTTGAGAAAGAGAGACAGAGTGCACCAGACAGTGTGAGTGAGTGGGGGAAGGGGCAGAAGTAGGCAGAGAGAGAGTCCTGAAGCAGGCTCTCCTGCTGAGTGTGGAGCCCAGCAGGGGGTTCCATCTCAGGACCCTTAGATCATGACCCCTGAGTGGGAGACCAGGAGTCTGATGCTTCACCAACTGAGCCATTCAGGCATCCCCCCTACCTTCCTGTATTTTCTATAATAAAGAATATTTAATTCATAATGGAAAAATATATACTAAACACTGTGAATTATTAGATTTTTAAAAAGAAAATTTAACCTCCATTTTTTATTATTACTTCTCTTTGTGAATTGTCAATTCTCTATTAAATACATTGTGTTTATTAATAAAAAATATGTTTTTTCCAAAACATAGAAGTCTAGAAGAATATCAGTGATTATATTTTTATTATTATTAATACATTAAAACCTGGAAAGTCTTATCAATTTTTCTCTGACTGTATTTGTCCAGGACAAATGTCAAATTGATTAATGTACTGAACATCTATTGTAATTTATTGCACAGCTCTGAAGAGCAGAGCTGACTAAGCTGACAAATTAGGAATAAAGTTTCACAAGAAGACCAACAGTATAAATTATACTGTTACCAGTCACTGGGCATCAAAGTTTTAAGAAAAAAATAGTTATACTTTTTGGGTAAAGTCGAAAAAACTCTTTTATATAGTGATGGGTAGAAGACTATTCCTCCTTTGAAATAGAAATAACATATAATACCTTGCTGATATTAGTCAAAGAACCTACTCCTGCAACCCAAAATAAACTTAAAATTTTACTAAATTGAATATATTATATATAACCAGCTAAGATTTGCACCTGATTAAAATCCTTATTCAGTAAGTGGCATACACTGGTATAGTTTTTCAAAATCATGCCAATTTCATGGGTTCACCTACAATATAAAATCTTACATATAAATATAAAAACAAGAAAGTCACAAGTTTAACTCAAAGAAAGATTCAAATTATTTTAGGAATTTATAGAACTATAGAAGATTCATTTTGAAAGGAACTTAGAGGTAATGCAGTTGGATGAATTATCAGTTTTTCTCCCTGTAATTTCTTTCGTCAAAGGAAATCATAACAGGGAGCCAAAACTTGAAGATATTAAATACAATTGTTATGATAGAAGGGGAGTGGAAAACTCATCCTTCTGCCCTCCTCTCTCCTTCCTTTTTCTCACCTTCTCTCTCGCTCTCCAATCCCACCACAGTTTTTTAAATATAGAAGAGACACTTCACAATAGAGAATTCAACTTTCTGTACTTGTTCAATGACTTAAAATTTTCAAATAATTTTCTTATATTCAAAACAACTCAGAGTTTCTCTCTCTCTCTTTTTTTTTTTCTTACTCTCTCCTCCCACTCTCTTTCTTTTTCTCTCTTTCTCTCTTTCAGTTATATAACCATCTTTCAATGAGAATTTGGGATTACAAATAGAGTATCCTCATTTAATCAACTCAAGCCTGGCCTTAGCACTGTGCTACCTGCTACCAGAATTTTATGACCTTATTGTTAGAGATTCTGTATCTTGAGTTACTGTGAACTGTTGCTTGCTTCCCTATATATTTTCTCTTCTCTTACCTGCTTGCAGAAGCCCATTATTACTGTATCCTTCGTCTGCAAGGCCATGAGCTCAAGAATGGTGACCCTATTTCCAGCCCCAAGAATAAATCATGATTGATTCAATCCAATCATCTTGGTCTTGTTTCTTTGGGCAGTGGACATTTTATACATTGTCATGTAACCAAGTCCTAATCAATGCAATGTGAGAGAAACTCCACTGACAGACTTTTGTGGGAGATTTTTCTTACTGCAAGAGAGATCCTGGCAGCACCTGGGTGACTCAGTGGGTTAAAGCCTCTGCCTTCAGCTCAGGTCATGATCCCAGGGTCCTGGGATCAAGCCCCGCATCGGGCTCTCTACTCAGTAGGGAGCCTACTTCCTTTCCTCTCTCTCTGCCTGCCTCTCTGCCTACTTGTGATCTCTTTCAAATAAATAAATAAAACCTAAAAAAAAGAGAGAAAGAGAGATGTACAGGAGCATATTCTCTCCTCTTTCCTGAATAATGTTATGTTTTCATGTGATTGTAGAACTGCTGCAGCCATTTTGTCTCCATGAAGAGAGACATACTGTAAAAGAGAAAAACCTTGTCTTTATTTCATATCATTGTTAAGTAACAGAAGCAGAAAACTAAGCAAATTTAAAGTTTCACTTCTTTCACTCAACAAAAACCCAGAAAGTTGGTGTTTGTTGGCTTTGGGACAGCAACTCTAAGGATATCAAGAGCAAGAATTCATCAACTGCTTTGGCCTTTCCCTATTAATACAAGAAAGCTGTTACAGTCCCAGACAACATGTCCATATCAAAACAGTCAAAAGAGAAAGCAGGACTGAAGAGACTTAATGAGAAGACAAAACACATTTTCATATAGGCATTCTTCATGGGAAAAGAGTCTGAGAAAGTTTTTTTTTTTTTCTTTCCTGCCTCTATTGTAATGAAAGTAAGGAAATAGTTCTGAGATGGGCGCTAAGTAAGCTATCTACTATATCTTCCACACTCCCTTACATAGAAGAGAAAGACCTAAATTCTTTTTTAAAAAGATTTTATTTATTTATTTGAAAGAGAGAGAACATGAGCCAGGGGGAGGGGGGGAGAAGAGAGGGAGAGGAAGAAGCAGACTCCATGCTGAGTACAGTGCCTGATGCAGGGCTCAATCCCAGGACCTTGAGATCATGACCTGAGCCAAAGTCAGATCCTTAACTGACTGAGCTATCCTGGCACCTCTAGGAAGACCTGAATTCTTGATGATGTTATTGATCCATCAAATAAAAACACATGAGATAACAGTTTCCAGACACTTTATTATATAAGAAAATAAAGGTCTTTACTACTTAAAATACTTATACTTTGGAATTGTGTTTCTTTTCTTTGAAAATATCTTACTTGAGCCAAATAAATATTATCAAACAGAAACCTAGAGTCACATGTCAATAAAGGTCAAACTGATGACATATTTTTAAGTTAGAAGGAATAAATTAAATATACCTGAAAGCTTTATGTTGCAATTTATAAATATTTTTGTTCTTAACTTATAAGCAAATTAGTTGTAACTATATAGACATCTGTTACGGACTTTATTTAATGTCTGTCTTCCACTATTAGAATGCAGTCTTTCTGATAGCAGATACCATTATTGTTTTGCTCACTGCTGTGTACACAATGTCTTTTAAATGGTACATACTAAATAAATGTCTCAAGAAATGGATACTTGTTTTTTTTAGTTGGATTTTTGGCAAATATGTTTAAAAAACAACTCAAGACTTCATGAAATTAGTAGTCTTTAATAACATGATTTCTACTACTTCTGAGGTCAGTGGTATGGATGGAAGGAAAAATAAAACTTATTTGCAGATGTTGAGTAGTCGAGATGTTTGGTGAAATTAATTTTGTTCAAATATGTTCTGAATAATAATTTAATCTTTATATGAAGGAAAATGATTCATTTTCATTCTTTTATATTTGCCATTGATCTATGAATTAATGAGAGCTTCAGATCAATGTTCTTTGTATTCATAAAAGGAGGTCATAAAATCTTAGTGTAGGTCATTTAATCCAATCTCTTTCTCTTAATCAAGTTCTTATTAACATGGAGAGCCTGAATATATGCAGACAATGCGTAGGTCATATATATAAATATAATTTTGACCCACAAACTGCACAACCTGCTCTGGATACCAGCCCCCTTATCTACAATATTCAGCTGAGGAAGCCAGCCTGCTAGGATTGCTATCTCTAGTGACAATCCAGGAGCTAAACAATAACTTCTATAACAATTGGTCCAAATAAGCAGGATTTGATTAATAAATGGTAGCTTCCCCAATTTTTGTTCCTGTTCCCAATTTAGAACCAACCAGAGAAAGCAAAGTATGTAGTCCAAACCAATCATGTAGGATGCCCACTTCAAAGTACAACCTACAGTTTCCCCAGAAAAAAGCCTCCAATAAGGGCACACCTGAAATCTTTCTTTTTCTCACTATAAATCTTTCCCTCTCCTTTATCTGTCCACATCTCTGCCAAACCCGAATGATGGTGGCTTACTGATTTGCTATAATAAACTCAGAATAGACATTAAAACGTAGAAGTCTGTTTGGATTTCCTTAAAGGAAATTCATAAAATGTTACAGTAAAGATGTAAAGATGATCATTAGATAGTGATGCATTGACCAGGTAGCAAGGAGTGTCAGTTAAAAAAAAAATTAATCTTTATGAGATTTTTCTAACCTATTTTAAGCATGTATATCAGTTAGAAAATAGAAAACTTTGTTTTCCTGAAATATTTATTAAATATAGATGTAACCAAAATAGATCCAGCACCAATAATTTAATCAATCTGAAGGATTCCGAATTACCTTTCAAAAATGATTTACCTCAAATTTCAACATATGAAGGAAATTATGTAACCTTTTTGATGTACTTGCTTTCCAAAAAATGGAAGGAATGTAGCTGCAGTTCTAGGTTTTGTTTTGTTTTGTTCTTGTTTTTTTATACTGGCTTGTTGGAATTAAGGTTTTCTATAAAGAAAATATGGACACCTATGTGTTAAACTTACAAAATCTCAGATAAAATCTTCTAATGTTCTTCACATTTGAATATAAGTACATAGAAAATCACAAATTTAGAGTATGAATGATTAAACAGACTTTTTAGAAGGATCCAGATGAAATAAAAATAGTTCATTCTTTCTGATCTTTCAGTTGATGTTTTCTTTTAATATGAAAGTTCCACATAAAGATATGATATTTATTAAGGATATACTAATTTTAATTATACAATAATACTACATTGCTTTATCTTGATAATTTTAAAGAAAAAATTAATTTTCAAAAACTGATTACAATTATGAAGACTTTGTTTCTTTAAAGATATTCTCATATTTTTTTCTTTTCCTTAGGGTTTTTCTTAGATCACAGACATTTCTTATTGCCACCATAGGAGCTTGGAGACAGAGATGTCACTAATCTTCGATCCATGAAATAAGAATCCAAGACATAAAAGCCAAAAGAGGGCCTTTTAAGGGAGGATAATAAATCCAAGCAACCCTCAAAGGGAGAATGCACAGATGAACACCTTCCCTAAACTAAGATTACATAAAATTCCACTACTTGAGATTCTCTTTTTGGGCCATGAGGACATTTTAGTCAGTTTCTTGAACTTCCTAAAAAAGTTAAACTCTCCTACATTTAAGTGGTAATATTTTTACAGCCTTAAAATAACATAAGGAGTTGCTATTCAATGTGTATTAAATTTCAATCATGAAAAATGAATAAATTCTAGAAATCTGCTTGTACATTAAGCTTACAGTTAATAATTCTGGCCATATGTATAAGTATTTATTAAGAAGGTAAATCTTATGCTATTTGTTCTTATCACAATTAATTTTATTTTAAAAAATTGGGGATAGTAATAAGAAGATACAGTCTAGAACAGTCTTTCTGAATCTCTGACTTTCACCATCTCAACATACATGATATATATAACATCACATAGTATTAAGCAGCACAATAACATGGGAACTTGCAAAGCATTGAAATTTTGCTTTTCCTCTATTTTCCTATGTAGTTCTTAAGAGTATGCTCCCATGGAGTGCCTGGGTGGCTCAGTTGGTTAAGGTTCTGCCTTCGGCTCAGGTCATGATCCTGGGGATCTTGAATGGAGCACTAGGTAGAATTCCCTGCTAGCAAGGAATCTGCTAATCTGCTTATCCCTCTGCCTCTGCCCCTCCCACACTTGTCCTCATCTCTCCGGAGCTGTCTTTCAAATAAATAAATAAAATCTTTTAAAAAAAAAGGACACTTCCAAGAGTTTTGGACACAACTGTAATGAAATATTTGGCATTGGACAAGGGAAGAGTGAGTGAAAATGGAAAAGGAGAGTCACTTGACTATTACACAATTTGGCTTGAGTTAGCTTTCACATTGGCAGTAAACACCTTTACATCTATAACATATATAACATATAACAGGACATCCTGGGTTTTAATGCCTTGGAAAGACAGCATTATTCTGTAAGAAAGGCCACGATGCAGTGGATAATAAACATTCAGTTTCTCTTTAAAAATTACACAAGATTTTAGTGGAAAACTTGAGATCAATGAAATAAATATAAGTAATACAAAAGACAGCAGTTAGAATATCATTTCTACATGTTCTGATACAATGATATCCCCAAACAATAAAAATTCAAATATAAAATAGGAAATATATTGTTGCTATTTTTAAATGTTAAACTTATGGAACTTTCTATAGATTAAATTTATATTAGAAATACATTGAAGAATACTAAAAACAAGGTCATGTTAAATATATTGTCAGACATTGACACTTTTATCATAAAATTATGCTTATACAATTTGTCCTTTTAAAAAATGCTCATATTCAAATTTTACTTCAATGCTTACTTTATTACTCTCTGAAAGCTCAGAGGCTTGATACTTACATAAATGTATTTTTAAATTATGAATAAAAAGAGTGCTACAAATATGACTATAAGCTTTCAATATTATTTCAATAAATAAATGTAATCAATTGATTCTTTTGCAATAAATAAATAATTTATTTTGGGGGTATCTATATTGTTCCTTTCCACCTAAAAATATTAATGTTATTATACAAGGTATAATGATAGGCATTTAGGTGGAAAAATTTCAAAATGTGTTATGTTTTCATTCAATTATGTAGTTTAGATTAGTAAAATTGAGAGAGAGAAACATAGAAAGGAAGAAAGAAAGAAAGAAAAAGAGAAATAAAGAAAAAGAAAAAAAAGAAAGTGAGCTGAAGTATTTCTCCAGAGGTGCTGGGGGAGATGCCTAAGGAATTGGAAATGATGTTGGTAATGTAATGGTCTGTGTAACCTCATGAGCTGTCAAATCCTAGACTGCACAAGACTAATAGCTCTTTTATAAAGAGTTTCTTTTAGCACTGCTCCCCAAACTCAAAGGCGCAGAACACTAGCTATTTAAGGGCAAAGTGATAAAGACTCACTTACTTAGGTTGATAAGCTTTCTCAGGAGTAGCATTTTGATTCTGAAACAAGTCACAGAACTCATTAGCAGAACCAATGGCAATGATAATAGACTATGACTATCTTTAATTGTCCTTCTGTTGTGTTATGCATTTAAAGGCTACATTTGAAATGAAAGCTTTGTCGGTGATTTAATGGCAGGATTTGGGTTTTAAAGTAAGATAATCTCACACCTATAACAAGATCAGTTCTGCATTAGACACATGCCCTGGATCACCTTCAGAAATCATTGTTGACCGCATAAAATGCACACATTTGAAGATCCCGATTTTTCAAAAAAAAAAAAAAAGTAAAAAAGTCTACCTATCATTTAATATCCAAAGATATTAACTTTATGTTTCATGAAATATGAAATAAAATGCTAGCTACAAATGTGGCATATACTTCAAATGGCATTCTAGACTTAAAAGCATCAAAATGTTTTAAATAGGCATTACCACTGTATATTGCAGAGAGTTTTTAAGGCTGTCAGTGTGATAAAGAAAAATATTTCGGCATCCCTGGAAGGATGTATAAAGTTTAAATAAGCATATTCCATATGACAATATAATTTTATATTTAGAAATGTAAATGAAAAGTCACTATTTTTTTTAAAGATTTTATTTATTTATTTGACAGACAGAGATCACAAGTAGGCAGAGAGGCAGACAGAGAGAGAGAGGGGAGCAGGCTCCCTGCTGAGCAGAGACCCCCGATGTGGGGCTGAATCCCAGGACCCTAGGATCATGACCTGAGCTAAAGGCAGAGGCTTTACCCACTGAGCCACCCAGGCGCCCCAAAAGTCACTACTTTTTGACACAAATTCCAGAAAGTTGGTTCATAAATAAAGTTCTACTTCTTTGCATGTTACTGATTCTCAAAACAGGAAGAGTTATCTTGAATGTGGGATATGTTTATGAGGTATTTGTTTAAATGGAACACAGATTGTAAAACTTTGGGAACTTTTAATAGAACAAAAAGATGCAGTAGAGATTAAACTGGGGCCCAGTGATCTAGATCTCAGACAGAGTTCAGTATAAATCCCTGAACATTTATACTCCTCAGTTTGGACTTGCTTAGCTTAGCAGTCCTGTGGGTCTATCCCTTAGTTGCAGAATACTATCGTTCTTATTATAGATCCCAGGCTGTTTTCAGTGTCCTCTGTTGTTCAAGAAGGGGTTTGGATTAATTATCAAATTATTTCAGATGTGCACTTATTTAAATTATTTGCGCTTATTTAAATTTTGACAATGTAGTGAATTACATTCTCTCTCAATTTTATCTATGTGATTATTCTTAACACTCTAAGTTACGTATAATAAAATACAAAAATAACTGGAAAAATCAAGGAAAAAAAGTGTTTACAGCTTATTGTGTCTAGATAGAATGATGTGGTTAGAAATGGGAGGGCTACTGAGATTCAGAAACTTTAACAAACCAGCCTTCTGTTATTTTCCCCTTTGTTCTCATATATCAAAAGGAGAAATCAAAAAAACCAAAATAAAACTTGGTTATAGTAAATTGGATGAAGAGTCAGACAACTAAGACATTTGTTGTTTCTATCATCTATCATCCTTTTATTCCCTTAAAAAAAAAAACAACACTTCATTGAGATATGGTCAACAAACAGAAAGCTGGAGGTATTTAATGTATACAACTTGATGAATCTGGAGACAAGTATATATTTGTGAAACCATCACTACAGTCTATATCATAGATGTAACTGTTATCTCCAAATACTACATGATACCACTTATATGAGAAATCTAAAATTGTTGCCTAATATCATGTCCAAGCTTTTCCTTGGGAAAGTATTTTTGAGATTGTTTATGAACCACACTTATTGAGAGTGATAACAAAACCAATCAACCATTTGTATGCATCCAAACTCTAGGTTACAAAATATGGGAAATATTTTAAGCAGTTATAAGAACGTTTGTAATCAGGATACTTGAATATATTATAACAAAATTTGGAAAGATAAAAGTGCAAAGGCATATAAAACATTTTGGTTTCAAAAAAGTTACTACTCAGGGCACCTGGGTGGCTCAGTGGGTTAAAGCCTCTGCCTTCGGCTCGGGTCATGATCCCAGGGTTCTGGGATCGAGCCCCGCATCGGGCTCTCTGCTCGGCGGGGAGCCTGCTTCCTCCTCTCTCTCTCTGCCTGCCTACTTGTGATTTCTGTCTGTCAAATAAATAAGTAAAATCTAAAAAAAAAAAAAAAAAAGTTACTACTCAACAAACATTTGCTGAAGCCCTACTATGCATTAAGTGTAGTATAAATGCAAAGATGAAAAACACATAGTTTAAATATTCTAAAATAGTCTAAAATATTTACTATACTTGCAAGAAGTTAAATAGCAAGAAGATAATTAAAATGAATAATGAATGCTGTGAGAAAAGTGGACATGGGTAACTACAGGATTTCATAGGAACAAATAAAATGGAGGATCAAGTTCAGCACCGAGATTAGGACACTTTGAAGAAGTGATGCTGATTTCTAAAACATTGGTAGGAATTAGAATCATTAAAGGGTGATCAAGCAAAACAATAAGGACATGGAAAGATGAAGGAAGATAAAGTCTTAATTTTGGGTAGAATCTAAATCTATGAGGATGAGAGTAGGGAGTGAAGATTTAAGCAGAATTTATGTCAAAAGGGGCATATTACAGCATACTAAGAAGTTTGCACAGTAGCCTAAAATATATTGGAAGACATGGAAGAATTTTAATGAAGGGGTGGTTTTTCTTTTACATATATTTTTGTCATTAGAGTATAGTTGACATACAATATTATATTAGTTTCAGGTATGCAACATAGTGATTCAGTGATCATATATACTACAAAAAGCTCACCACAATTAGTGTAAGTACCATCGGTCACCCTATAAAATTATTATAATATTATTGACTATATTCCTATGCTGTATTTTCATGCCTAAAGCTTGTCTTTTTATAATCAGAAGTTTGCACTTCTCAATCCCTTTCACCTATTTTGTCTATCTGCCCATCCCCTTGTCAATCATCGGTTTGTTCTCTATATTTTTTTTAAGATTTTATTTATTTATTTGACAGAGAGAGATCACAAGTAGGCAGAGAGGCAGGCAAGAGAGAGGAGGAAGCAGGCTCCCTACCAAGCAGAGAGCCCGATGTGGGGCTCGATCCCAGAACCCTGAGATCATGACCTGAGCCGAAGGCAGAAGCTTCAACCCACTGAGCCACCCAGGTGCCCCTGTTCTCTATATTTATTAGTTTGTTTCTCTTTTTAGTTGGTTCATTTATTTATTTGGGTTTTTTTTTTTTTTTTAGGTTTCACAGATCACTGACTTTATATGGTATTTGTTTTACTCTATTTCACTTGGCATAATATATTCTGGATATTGTTGTAAGTGACAATATTTTATTCTTTTTATGGCTGAGTAATATTCCTTTCTACTGCAATAAACATAGAAGTGCACATATCTTTTCAAATTCATGTTTTATTTTGTTGTTTTGTACTTTCCTTTGGGTAAATACCCAGAAGTGGAGTTACTGGGTCATATGGTACTCTGCTTTTAGTTTTTTGAGGAACCTCCATATTGTTTTCCACAGTAGCTATACCAATTTACATTCACCAACAGTACATGAGGGTTCCCTTTTCTCCCCACAACCCCCAACTTTTGTTATTTCTTGTCTTTTTGATACTAGCCATTTTGATTGGTGTGAGGTAATATTTCATTGTGGTTTTGATTTGAATTTTCTGGATGATTGTTGATGCTGAGCATTTTTTTATGTTTGTTAACCATATGTTTGTCTTCTTTAGAACAATGTCTATTCAAATCCTCTGCCCACGTTTTAACCCAATTATTTTTTTTGTCATTGTTGAATTGTAGGATTTATTTATATATTTTTTATACTAACCCCTTATTGGATATATCATTTGCAAATATCTTCTTCCATTCCATAGGTTGCCTTTTCATTTTGTTGGTGGTTTCCTTTGCTGTGTAAAAGCTTTTCAGTTTGATATAGTCCCAATTATTTGTTTCATTTTGTTTCTCTTGCCTTGGGAGATAGATTCAGAAAATATCATTAAGGCTGATGTTCATGAATTTGCTGCCTACTTTTTTAGGGGTTTTATGGCTTTACATCTTCTATTTAGATCTTTAATCCATTTTGATGTTATTTTGTTCTTTCATAGGGTATAAAAAATGTGGCTCAGTTTTATTGTTTTACTTTGCTGTTCAGTTTTCCCAACACAATATTTTTTGAGGAGACCCTCTTTTCCCCTTGTATATTCTTGCCTTTTTTGTTATAGATTAATTGACTATATAAGCATGGGTTTATTTCTGATCGCTATTTTCTGTTCCATTGATCTATGTGTCTAATGAAGGAATGGTTTTTAAACTACATTTTTAATTTGGAAAGTTCTCTCTAGCATCAGAGAGGAGGGTAACTTGGGCTGCTGCAGCAAACTTGAAGAGGAATAATGAAGGCTTGGACCAGGGAAAGGACAGCAATCGGTGATAGTAAAAATATTCGAGTAGGATCAGGAGATATTAATCCTGTTCTTCCTTAACCAAGGAGTGAACTCATGATCATGATTATGATAAACCAATCCTACTAACTTTTCTAGATAAGACACATGAGTGTAATGAAGCAATGATAGGAGAATGTTTGGAGCTCCTTCATTTAAATAGCAGTTTCTTTCTTTCTTTCTTTCTTTCTTTCTTTCTTTCTCTCTCTCTCTTTCTTTCTTTCTTTTTAAAGATACTATTAATTTATTTGAGAATAAGAGAGAGCATGAGCAGGGTTTTTGGGGAGGGGGGTGGATGGTACAGAGGGAGAGGGAGAAAAGGCTTGATCCCAGGACCCAGGGATCGTGATCTGAGCCGAAGGCAGACGCTTAACAGACTGAGCCACCCAGGTGCCCTTCAGTAGTGATTTCTGATGCAAAGTTGCAGTAGCTAATGATGTCCAGACACTTGGACATTCCTTAATTTCTCTTGAGTTTTTGCCACAGATTTTTAGTCTTCCAGTAGATTCTCTGAGCTAATTATTAGTATTTCAACATATTCCCCCATTATGTATAAGAGAGCTGCCTGTAGCCAAAGAACACTTAACTGCTAAATATATTAATTTAAATAAACAGAGTTAAAAGTAAAAATAATCCTCATAATTTGGTAGAGAGTTGCTTGTGATAACAAAAGTCCTGGCTTTAAAATACAATATGACTACACCAGGCGTTCAGTTAAGTGTTTTATAATAAACGCAAATAATTGCTTCAACTTTTTTCCAAGTTTAGAAATAACAGAAATTTTTAAAATAAATAAAGTGTTTTAAAAGGAAGCCATTAAAACAAAACTTCTACTACAGGATTTACTTGGAACAATCCTTTGGCATTTTGTTATCTGTTTCAGACATTTACTACATAATTTAAATATAAGACTATCTTTTATTTAGCCATCAAATATAGATATATGAGCATGTGCTCTCCCTGAGACATATGAAAAAACTGAAAAAAAAATCAGTTAAGAAGAAATATGTTTTCCTACTAGTGTTTGAAGCTCTTTGAGAGCTTCAGTGACTATCATTAAGTCAATTAAATCATTGGGAGGCACCAGGTAGCACAGTGGTGTATACTTTGAGCCTTTGAGGAAGTCAGAGAGATGGATCCAAAATAAATATAATATGGTCTCTGTCCACAAAGAAGAAACAGTCATAGAATAACCCATTACAGTAAATGTGATCAATGCTATTACAGAGCTAGGGCCACAGAAGAAATGGAACGATCCTTTCTGGATGCAGAGTAAAGAAAGACTTCAAGAGTAGATAGCTTTTAAGGTGTGGCTTAAGAGTTTTTAAGAATATGTGTGTTTTTGTGTGTGTTCAGTTAGAGAATAATAGATGAGTCTTTTATGTGGCTGAACTTGAGTATCAGTAAAATGGGGTAAGTGGAGTAGAGGGAGATAGAAGTGGAAAATTGTGGGGACAGATTGAAAAAGACATTTAAAATATGCTATTATTATTTGAATTATTCTAAATTATTATCAACAACATGAGATCACTAAAGATTTTTATTCAAGAAACTGACATGATTAATTGAGTTGGAATGATATACTTACCTATAATGCAGAAGGCAATAGATGGGAAGAGAAGTCAAGGGACTTACCAGGAGGCTAAGATAACAGTACTGAGGAGAAATAACACAGAAGCAATACTGTTTATAGAGAGGAAGATATATATATATATTTTTTTAATTTAGTAATCAATTAGATTTGAAGAGTAAGGGATTGGAAAATGACTCTAATTTGTCTACCAATGATAACTTCTGATATGGTTAACATTTGAAAACTGAAGGGAACTGAAAACTTAGAGAGAAACCAAAGAGGTCATATTTATGTATGCTGGCATTAAATTACATGGTTGATACACTAGTGGAGATGTATGACCAGCAGATGAAATATAAAAAGATAAATCCATAAATATTGGTAATGCTTATATGCATCTTATAGTCAACTAGTGTATAGAAGATAATTAAAATTATTGAAGTAGATTCATGCTCCAGAAAATTGCATTTAGAATGAGATGAGAAATGTACTAAGGACAGAATATGTGATCTAAAGATCAGGGAACAGAAGAGGACAAAGAACAGGCAGATTACCTGGAAGAAAGACAAGAAAGAGTGGAATCCCAAAGTCTGAGAAGAAAGCACCAAGATGAAGATGGCAGGCAGTAGACAACTATTATTTGTTTTATTTCCCCTTCTTATTCCATTCTATACATTTAAATGACAACCAATTGATTTATATTTCATATGGTCAAATGACTGGTGTTTTTTTAAACCTTTTGAACACAATGACCTCTAATAGGAATATAAAAGTTATCTACTTTCATTTACATTTTGAGAAGCAGAATCTTTTGATATTACATATTTATCTTTTTAAAAAAAAATTCTGAGTTTCAGAAGCAAAGCAGAAATCACCTTAACTGACTTAAAGCAATCTGATTTGTTGAGAACAAAATTCCGTTTCTTGTACATTTTTTAAGTACAAAGTGATATAATCTAATTAGCATATTATTAATAATCTCAAATTTTATTATAAAGTTAAGAAGTGACCAAGATGGCTTTAGCATTTCTCTCACCTTGACCAATTTTAGGACGGGCTTCTTCCTGCCTCTCAGCCCCTGATCTCCCTTTCCACAGAGCATTTATTTAATTAATTAATTATTTTTTAAAGATTTTATTTATTTATTTGACGGGGAGAGAGATCACAAGTAGACAGAGAGGCAGGCAGAGAGAGAGAGGGAAGGAGGCTCCCTGCCAAGCAGAGAGCCCGATGCAGGGCTTGATCCCAGGACCCTGAGATCATGACCTGAGCCGAAGGCAGAGGCTTAACCCACTGAGCCACCCAGGTGCCCCCAGAGCATTTATTTTATTTATTCATTGTTTTTTGTTTGTTTGTTTACATTTAAATTCAATTAATTAACATAAACGTATTATCGGTTTCTGAGGTAGAAATCAGTGATTCATCAGTCTTATATAATACCCGTGCTGATTACATCATGTGCCCTCCCTAATGTCCAACACCCAGTTATCCCATTCCCCACCACCCTCCCCTCCAGTAACCCTGTTTGTCTCCCATAATAAAGTCTCTTATAGGTTTTCTCCCTCTCTGATTTTATCTTGTTTTATTTTTTCCCCTTTCCCCCATGATCCTCTGTTTTGTTTCTTAAATTACACATATAAGTGAGATCATATAATAACTATCTTTCTCTGATTGACTGACTTTGCTTAGCATAATACTTTCTAGTTCCATCCACATTATTACAAATGGCAAGATCTCGTTTTTTGATGGCTAAGTAATATTCCATCACACACACACACACACACACACACATTTGTAATTTTTTTTAAAGATTTTATTTATATATTTGACAGAGAGAGAGAGTGTACAAGCAGGGGGAACAGCAGGCAAAGGGAGAAGCAAGGAAACAGATGCAGGGCTTGATCCCAGGACTCTGGGATCATGACCTGAGCCAAAGACAGACACTTAACTAACTGAGCCACCATCCACATCTCTTTATGCATTCATCTGTTGATGGACATCTCAGCTCTTTCTATAGTTTGGCTATTGTGGACATTCCTGCTATAAACACTGGGATGCTGGTGCCCCTTCAGATAACTACATTTGTATCTTTGGGGCAAATACCCAGGAGTGCAATTGCTGGGTCATAGGGTAGCTTTTTTTTTCAACTTTTTGAGGACCCCCCCCATATGATTTCCAGAGTGGTTATACTAGCTTACATTCCCACCAACAGTGTAAGAGGGTTCCCCTTTCTCTGCATCCTCACCAATATCTGTTATTTCCTGACTTTTTAATTTTAGCCATCCTGGCTGGTGTGAGGTGGTACCTCATTGTAGTTTTGAGTTGTATTTCCCTGATACTGAGTGATGTTAGTGAGTGTTGTTCCTATGTCTGTTGGCCATTTGGATGTCTTCTTTGGAGAAATGTCTATTCATGTCTTATGCCCATTTCTTGACTGGATTATTTGTTCTTTGGGTGTTGAGTTTGATAAGTTCTTTTTAGATTTTGGGTACTAGTCTTTTATCTGATATGTCATTTGTAAATATCTTCTCCCATTCTGTTGGTTGTCTTTTGGTTTTGTGGACTGTTTATTTTGCTTATCAAGTATTTACTTTAAAAAATATTTAATTGCAAATTCTTTTTATGCCCTTTGGAGATGTAAATCTGTTTAAAATCTTGCTGGTTTTAGAACCCAAGATAGTCTTTCTTAAGGATCTGGGTGCCATCGCTTTGGAATGTAATGTTTCCTTGCTGCAAGTTATTAAACTATCTCCTTTCAAGAAGCTTGTAGAAAGTTTACTTTTCCTTTGGCTAAATAGCAAACACAGATGACCAACCCTTACCTCAACTCCAGTTCTTAGGGGCGCCTGGATGGCTCAGTGGATTGGGCTGCAGCCTTCGGCTCGGGTCATGATCTCAGTGTCCTGGGATCAAGCCCCGCATCGGGCTCTCTGCTCGGCGGGGAGCCTGCTTCCCCTTCTCTCTCTGCCTAACACTCTGCCTACTTGTGATCTCTCTTTGTCAAATAAATAAATAAAATCTTTAAAAAAGAAAAAAGAAATCCTCCAAACTTTTGTTTCAATAGAGTTGGGCTCAGAGTGAGCTCTGGTTTCTCTCCCCTCTTGAAATAGACTTGAATAAAGTTTTGTCCATTTAACTTTGGTGCAATTTCTGCTTTGACAATACTTAATATATAAAACCCACAATAATGAATACTCTAGTACATAAGATTACAGGTTCACTGAGTTTATTTTTACATTTTCCCTTTACTTAATGCTGAAGTATACTTTTTAAAGAGCAAACTTAGAAATATGTCTTTGGCATTTCCGTATGTGGCAAAGATCAGGTTGTTACATACTTCTACTTGTTCTTCAGCTCCTCTACAAATAAATTTTATATGAGAACAATCTGTTTTATCTGCTTTTCCACTGGCAAAATGGAAATATCAGTAATTATTTTTTATTATTTATTAAAAGCACTCACTGTATCAGTGAAGTGTACTGAAGCACAATGAAATATAACCCCACAGGTTTAATCGCACACAATATAAATCAAATAAAATAAAATTATAGGAGAGGGAAATTTAAGTATAGTCTCTATGAAGTCACTGTGATGTCAGCAACTGGCTTCATTTACAAAAGTAAATTTAATATCACATGTTAAAATTGATGATCCTAAAAATTTGCTTTCAACATTTAAGAGATAAATTTCCCCAAACATGGCAGGTATGCGTATAATTGAATGTGGTATAACAAAAGACTCTAACCTAGAATGATGAGAATAGTGATTCTAAAAACTTGCAAAAGTCTAGAAGTTTAAAATTTGTGTGAAATTGTTATGAGTTTTCTCTGATGATCTATTACATTTTTTACCATTTCCAAAAATGTGTTTGTTAAATTGTAACCACTACTTGAGGAGAAATTTCTCAGGCCACACAACCATTGGATGATAAACATTCTTGTTAAATTTTCTTATAAAAATACTTTATTTCTAGAACCAGCTATTAGGCCTAAACCATCTCAGATAGATAAATGCTTATGACATGTCTGAATGTCCCCAAAAACTGGTACTAAATATACTGCATATTAAAATGGAGACAAAGTTTTAATCTTTTAATATATTTCAAACCATCTTGAATATAGTAACTCAGGTATAGCAGGGGTCCTTCCATAGGCTCTGGTTTCACCCCATGTATGCTTTGAAGCCCAGTTCTCTAACCATCTCCCAACAGATTGCACCCACAACTAATTGATAACTTGTTCATTATATGGCTAGATTTATCAGCTTCCTATTCAATGTTAACTCTTTTCAAGCTTAAGAGACATCAATCTCATACCTTCTTGGCACTCTACACTATCTACATAAACATTTTTTTATATCTTATTTTATTTGAATTCAACTAATTAACATATTGTGTATCATTAGATTCAGATGTAGAGTTCAGTTACTCATCTGTTGCCTATAACCCCCAATGTTAATTATGTCACGTGTCTTCCTGAATGCCCATCACCCAGTTACTCCATCCCCTCACCCACATTCCCTCCAGCAGCCCTCAGTTTGTTTCCTAAGTTAAGAGTCTCTTACAGATTGTCTCCCACTATGATTTCATCTTATATTTTTTCCCACGCTTCCCCTATAATCCTGTTTTGTTTCTTAAATTCACATATGAGTGAAACCATATAATTGTCTTTCTCTGACTGACTTATTTCCCTTACCATAATACCCTCTGGTTCCATCCATGTTGTTGCAAGATTTCAATTCATTTTGATGGCTGAGTGATATTCCATTATAGATTTCAATCATATATTTCCATTATATATTTATTTCATACACACACATACACACTCCATCTTCTTTATTCACCTGTTGGTGGACATCTGGGTTCTCTCTATAGTTTGGCTATTGTGGACATTGCTATTATAAAGGGCTAGTATTCAAGATCTATAAAGAACTTATCAAATGCAACACCCAAAGAACAAATAATCCAGTCAAGAAATGGGCATAAGACATGAACAGACATTTCTCCAAAGAAGACATCCAAATGGCCAACAGACACTTGAAAAAATGCTCAACATTACTTGCCATCAGTGAAATACAATGTAAAACCACAATGAGATACCGCCTTATGCTAGTCAGAATGGTTAAACTTAACAAGTCAGGAAACAACAAATGTTGGCAAGGATGGGGAGAAAGGGAACCTTCTTACACTGTTGGTGGGAATGTAAGCTAGTATAGGCACTCTGGAAAACGGTATAGAGATCCCTCAAAAAGTTCAAAGTAAAGCTACCCTATAACCCAGTAATTGCATTACTAGGTATTTACCCAAAGGATACAAATGTGATCTAAAGGGGCACTTGCACCCCAATGTTTATAGCAGCAATGTCTACATAAGCTTCTTTAATGACTTTGGGCTCTCTGCCTGTGGGCTTTTACCTGTTGCTGGGAGCATATTAGGCTCAGAAAGCAGAGAAGTGCTTTCCATGAGCAGTTCTCAATCACTGGTGGATATAGACCCCAGTTTCATTGTCATCGTTAGGATAACTTTGATAGGTATTCTACACTGTCTTCCATAGATCCTTGGCAGGATTGAGCTTTAGTTGTCCAGAATGATAACTTATTTGATAACTCTTCCTCATGGATCTCTTTCTCTTCTTTGTCTCACCTCTTTAGTCCCCTACCAGTCTTTCCAGTAATTAGCTCAGAAGAATAATATTTGCACTCAAATCCATTTCTGTTTCTCATTTGCCCAGCCCCATTTATAGCTAGGAATGGGCAGGATATCCTAATTTTAGTCAAAGAAGCCCAAGCAAAAGTCTGATAGGTAAAAAAGAGAGGAGGATCTTTGGAAAGGATCTCTTCTTCTAATTAAGAGAAGATGCCAGAGGCATCACCACTTACAGCCTCCTCCCTTCTTGGTCCCCATGGAGCATTCTTTGCTTTCAATGTAGATATACTGAAAGCCACAGCCATCTTCTTGTAATCAAGCATGAGGATGACATGGAACATACTTAAAACGATGAAGGGAACAGAGGGAATAATCTGAAGCTTCAAGCAGCTGACTAAAGTCAGTATAATTTTTTTGTTTTAGCAGAAAAAATAATATATCATACTTGCTTAAGTATATTGAATTTTTTTTCTTGCTACCGCATACACTACTAAAAGATACATGTACTTTATACACATTTTTCCGGTAAAAAGGAGAAGGTTCATATTGTAAAATATGCAGAAAAACTTCATAGAAATCTTCACTGCATCCTTTTTTAAGTCTCTAGTATTATTCTTCTTGGTTGTTTAGCAACCTTCTCTTTCCTCACAGCATATGTTAAAATATTTTCTAGTGTGGTGAGCAATCACTTTTTACACTCAGTTTGCTCACTTGATACAAAAACAAAAAACCCCAGTACTTAGCCCCAGTCAAATCTTCTATTTATTTATTTTTTAAATGTGTACTTCTAATGTGGCCTTTTGTTTCATCTCTTATGTAGGCGCACAGTCCTAGAAAAAGAAACTAAAAGATTTTCCTAAATTAATTTACAAATTCAAAACAAAATGGTGATAGTCAAATTGTTTCCTCAGGTTTAAAAATTAGAAGCCCCATTTTAACATATTTACATATATAAAGTAAGAATGTACCAACAAGAGAGGGACACTCTTCTTGAAAATATGAGAAAAAATCCAGATTAAAAGAAACTGGTCAGCAGATATCAAGCAATGTCTCAGAGATAGAAATCTGGATTCTGTCAAGCCAATTCATATAATCACACTTGTAAATGTACTGTGTGCAGTATTTACTTTTATCTTTACTCCAATACTGTGTATAAGGTACAATTAGTATATCTATTTTATATAAGAAGCAAAGGCAAAGAACAATTGAGGAGGAAACAAATCTCCCGATTCTTACAATTAGATAGTTTCCAATTTAAACCAGTATTGTCTGGTTCCAGAGCAAGTGTTCTTGACCACCATGGGATTCTACTTTTTGTCTACCTGATATTTTCTTTCACCAAGAAAAACCTGTAGTAAAAGGAAATAATTCATGGGCTTCCCTAGGATTTATGATAAGCATCTCTCCAAAGTCATCCCATTACTTTTGTTATCAATCAAAACTCAACTAATTACATTCAAATATGTAATTAAATCTCCCATGTATTTTATCACAGTGAAGGGGGTTTTCCACAGATAGAAAAATCTTATATGCGCTATTATAAAGTAAGTATGTATCTTTTGATATTCACATATGTGTTTGTTCAACATATTGACCTCTTTGAATAATCAACTATGAAATACTAGAAAAAATGATTTCTGAGTTTGTAAATCTGCAGATTGAAAACATGAAAATGGTACCCTAAAATGTCATAGGGCAGCCAGCTGACATGGTCAGATAGCTACTTCTTCCTTGAACTCTCTATGGCACGATATGGAAAGATGATTTTGTTTTCAATGACACTACCAAAAAAATTACCCATATTTGAGTGAAATGAGCATGTGCTTTGTTGTCTACAGAATCCAGCTCTATATGCTGATTATGAATTCACCTGAGTAATTAAATGAATTTGAGATTAGATTTTACATCTAAAAATAAATATAGTAGTATTTAAATAGTTGTGTTGTTTTGAGATTTCAGACAACATATGTTGTCTAATTTAGAAATTTTTGGTGTTGAACCCAGGATTCATTCCTTTAATTTACCAGCACTATCAAAGCTAATCATTTCACCTTGTATTCACTTTTTTTAAAATAAAGATTTTATTTATTTTTTGACAGAGAGAGAGAGGTCACAAGTAGGCAGAGAGTCAGGCAGAGAGAGGGGGAAAGCAGGGTCCCTGCTGAGCAGAGAGTCCGATGCAGGCTCGATTCCAGGACCCTGAGATCATGACCTGAGCTAAAGGCAGGGGCTTAACCACTGAGCCACCCAGGCACCCCTTCACTTTCACTCCCTCCACTTTTTTTTTTCAATTTTATTTGTTTATTTGACAGACAGAGGCAGGTGGAGAGGCAGGCAGAGAGAAAGGAAGGGAGGCTGAGCAGAGAGCCCAATTTGGGGCTCAATCCCAGGACCCTGAGATCATGACCTGAGCCAAAGACAGAGGCTTCAACCCTCTGAACCACACAGGCGCACCTCCTTGTAATCAGTTATTATTTGGCTTACAGGATACTACATTTTCACATAATCTAACTGGTGAGTACTCTGTTTCATTTACTGAGCTCCTCATTTCTGGCCCATTTCTCAGCATTGGTAATTTCCAGGTTTAAGTTCCCAGTCCTCTTCTATATTTGTATTCACTGCCTTGTTAATCTTATTCAGTCTCTTGGCATTAAATTCTATTTGTATATGGAATACTTTTAGACTTATATCATAGATGAGGCAACTTTTACAAAGTATGGATGTATACCAAGCACTTACTCTTAGGTTGGATGTTTTTAGAAATCTCAAAATTGACATTGAATATGTTACATGTGATTTTGCCCTTAAATCCTGCTTCATCTGCATGTAGCCTTCTCCATATCAGTTGGTAAAAACTTCATCCTTCTAGCCACTAAGCTCTCAACCCTTTCATTTTTTCATACCACATACCCAATCCTTTAGGAAATTCTGTGGGGGTTTAGAATCTGACCACATATGCTATCCCACTCTTCCTACTAAACATGAACTTGAATGGCTATCTAATTTTGTCTCTTAATAGATTTCACTGTTTTCAGTCTTGCCCTCCCAGGGCAGTCTGTACAAAGAAGGGTTTTATGATGTTAGCAACCTGATTGCGTTATGACCTGCTCAAAAGCCTGCAGTAGCACCGATTGCACTCAAAGTCAAAGACAAGATCTTACAATGGCCTATAAAACCTAACATGATATGGTCTCCTTTACTTTTTTGCTCTCAACTTCTTTTACTCTCCTCATTATTTTTTAAAAAAATATTTATTTACTTATTTGATGGAGAGAGCACAAGTAGGCAGAGTGGCAGGGAGAGTGAGAGGGAGAAGTAGGCTCCCCATTGAGCAGATAGCCCAACATGGTACTCAGTCCCAGGACCCTGGGCACATGACCTGAGCCGAACACAGTCACTTAACCAATGGAGCCACCAGCATGTACTACTCTTCTTATTCTTTATTCCATTTCAGTTTTCTTGCTCTTCTGTTAACTTAACAGGCATATTCTTGCCGTGGACTTTTGCATAGGCTTCCCCCCACCCCCCACTGGGAGCTTCTCTCCCCCAAGATAAAAAAGTTTATGACTAATTCAAGTAACTTCTCAAATTTTTGCTTTACTGGTATTTTTTTTTTCATTGGTTCCTACCATTACCACCTATTTAAAATTACAATTAAACCCCCCAAAATATAATTACAATCTGCCTTACCCATCTCCACTCACTTTTATCTTTGATTTTTTTCCCACTATACTTATCACATTTTGATGGATTATATTATTTACTTCATGTATTATATTAAATGTTTATTTAGCCACTGATATCACAGTAATATGAACCCCAGCCAGGCAAGGATCTGTACCTGCTGGGTTCATTGATTTTATCTAAATGCCTAGAATGGCACCTGACATAGAGTAGGCATTCAACATACAGGCACATACTGTGCCTGACAAAGAGTAGTAGGTACTATTATTGTCTATCCAGTACTCAGCTTATCACCAATTATTGATTTTTGCCCAGAGGTCATATTCCTATCCATTATATCTTATTTAATAGGTAATGAAATTGCATGTAGACAATCCTTGAATAAAATGTAACATACAATTTTAATGCTATATAACAGAAACTCAGAAACATTACTAGAAAAAGAATCTTCGGGCTAGGTATTGGCGAATAATAAAGCTAAAGACATCCATGATGAGGAGAAAATAAATAATGATAGTGAAGGCTGTGGTGAGTCAATTAGGTTCGCAGCTGCAAGGAATCTTGGCTGGCAAGAGCTCATGGATAAGCTGTTTCCCAGGCATTATTCTCAGCTGGAGAGCAATGATTTGCCTAAGAATATGCTTCCTTTATTTGGGCAGATGATATTTATTGGCTGGTCAATGCAGGGTATAAATACCCAGCCCCTTGCTTGATTTAGAGTGTGACATCTTAATTCTGTGGAGCTCTCCATGGAATCGCTAGTGGCCTCTGTCATAAAGGTACAAACTTTCCACTCCTCCTTTTGGCTACTTCTATTTCTCTTCCTCTGAATTTTTACGACCAGGAGTGCTTCCCAGTAAAAGTCCTGCACACAGATCGTTATTTCAGAGGCTGTTTCTTTGGGGAAACTTACCTAGGACAGTTTGTACCGGAAATGATCATAGAAATCACATACTAAAATGGTATTTTAGGTTGTGTTATCTGCTGCCTGACTGGAAATGAGGACCATATCCCTGGAGGTAAGTACAATACTAACCCCTGGTATGCTGTTGCAGGGAAACTAAAATCACAGTGGAAGGGAATGTACTGCTATTACAATGTCTCAGGCATCTGAGAGTTCAGAGAAAATAGTATTTCAAAGACACTGAAATCAATCAATTTTTGTTGGATACTAATGCATGAGGGAAAGAAAAGAAAGCCTGGAAATGATTAATCACCAATTTAGGCTAAGTGTGAAACCTAGATGACCTTGTAAGCAGTGTAAATTTATTTTAATCTCTGATGGGTGAAAACAACTATGTATGAGGCCCATCATTAAATATTATAAGAATAAAAGAGCTTTAGACAAGTTCAGATTCTGAACTGTACAAGTGTGTTTATCCAAAGGTTAAGGTCCTAATTAGAAGGGCATGGGATCCTGTGAAGGTAAAAACTGGATTAATGCAGTTGAATTTCCAGATTCCTTAAACACAGAGGGGCCTTTGAGAATGGTCCAATGCTCTCTTACAAGACTAGCGTTCCATTTTACATGAAGTTGATTCAAACACACTCTGCTTTCATCCCCACTTCCACCCTGGGTTGCCACATCATAATCGAACTGAGGCAGTGCTGGGCCTACAAGATGAGGAAAGAAAATACACACCAAAAAAAGCTGTAAGACCTAGACAGCAGTTACTAGTCAGAGTCAAGTAAAGTATATGCAGGTCCTAAGGAGCTGGATTAAGAAGGATCAAAGGGAGAGATTTTGTTTGAATATATTATCAGCTATGATAGGCAGAATAGTGTCCCCATTTAACCTCCCTAAACTTCCACTTCTTAATTTATGTCTCTCACTTCATCTCTCTCTCTCTCTCTCTCTCTCTCTCTCTCTCATGGCATCTCTCACAAGAGAATTTAAATAGAAAGTAGAATAAAGTTTGCTAATAAACTGACCTTAAAAATGAGAATGTTATTGTAGGTTATCCTAAGTTATCCTGGTTGTTTCAATACGGGTTTTTCACATTGTAAGAGGGGAGTAGAAAACAAGAGTCAAAAAAGAGATATGACTATTTAGAGTGATGCCAGGTGAGCAGAATTCAACCTCCCATTGCCAGCTTTATGGATGAAAAAAGAGGGCAGGGGGTGCCTGGGAGGCTCAACTGGTGAAGCCGGGACTCTTGATTTTGGCTCCAGTTGTGATCTAAGGGTCATGAGATGGAGTCCAGTTAGGCTCTGTTCTCAGCAGGGAGTCTGAGATTCTCTCCCTTTGCCCCTACCCCTGCTCATGTGTGTGTGCACTCTCCCTCTCTCTTTTTTAAAGAAAATCTTTAAAAAGGTGGGGGTGAGGGGAGAAGCCAAGGAATTTGAGAAGCCTCTAGAAGCTGGAAATAGCAAGAATATGGGTTCTGCCCTAGAAACTCCAGAAAGTGACACAGCTATGGCAAATTTTAGCCTAATGAGACCCATTTTAGACTTCTGTTCTCCATAAGTGTTAGATCATAAATTTGTATTGTTTAGGACACTTGAGTTTTAGAGACTTGTATTGTAGCAACAGAAGACGAACACAGCACTCCTGCATGAACTAAAATGTAACATCTTGGAAAGAACCCCATGAGGTGGTGCTAATATGGTACCAGAAGGATGAGTAAAACAATGATCTGTACAAAGTAAAATATTTATGCCTGGATTGTCTTGGTTTACAGCACCTGGAAAAACGAGTGTCTCCACCTTGAAGGAGGGAGGTGGGCAGCCATCTCAGTATCCACTACTGTGTACTCATGCCTCTCAGATACATTTGCTTCATGTGTTTTTGCTCTACCTGGGTAATTTCCAGCATGATTCTTGAAGGTGTTAGCTGCTGATGGCACACTGTTAATTTCTGTTCTAGAATTGTCCTTAGCAGAAGAGTGCTGCCTTTCACTCTTAGCATCTTAATCAAGAAAAGTAAAAAAACATGGTTGGTTGATGAGGGAGTACAAGAGTACTAGACACTTTCCCTAAGTTTGAGACCATCAGGAAGGATCATCCCAGCTCCAAAGCTTTCTGTGGAGATCAGCGGAGAGACCTGTGGAAATCATACACATTTCATCCTCTCCTTCTGCCCAACATTGTTTCTTACTCTTTTCCAGGTGTTGTTCTCTAGGGCAAGGCCCAATAAACCTCCTGCATACAACTCTCCATGTTGGAATTTGTTTTCAGAGAATTAATCTGAGGAAAGAAAATTACTTTCCTCCCCTTTGAAACAGGCAGTGATTTCCAAGTGATAGACTGAGAGCAGATCATGTAGTACAATATGCCCTCAGATTTTCAGAAGGTCAAATGTTGAGCTTATCTCAATATTAGCTTTCAAGTTAGAGCTTTTTATAGTGACCTAAAGTAAGCTGCTTTGCTGTGATGGATTGGGGGAGAATTTTTAGCCCACCTCTGTTTGATGTGACCCAGGTATGATGACCCATCCTAAGCATGAAATGCTATAGCTGCTTTAAGATACAGCCAGCAGAAGTTTGGCATGGAGAGATCGAAATGTAATTAGTAGCATTTTGGAAAGGCTAAGAGGATCTTGGACATATACTTAGGAGGCAATTACTTCATTAATTCATTCATGTATTCATTCATTCATCTAACAGGTGAATAAGTGTTTGTCAAAATGTTCTAAAATGTATGGCACTGTTTCAGACCTAGAGCTAACATGGCGGTAGAGAAAAGCTCCTGCCTTTGTCTTTCCAGATGGGGTAGAGACTTGTAAAGATGCACCTTAAATACTGGATGATGGGTGCTGTAAGGCAAAAACAGAACATACCTAGGCAAGGTTAGAGGTGGAATAATACAGACAAAGAAAACAGCAAAAGCAAAGGCCCAAACTTCAGAGAGGATAACATAGTATTTCTCAGGGACCTGAAAATATTTAAGCGTGTCTGTAAGCTAGAATGGAAGTAGATGAGAGAAAGGGGTGAGCAAAAGCCAAATTGTGAAATGTCTTGTTAAGGTAGGTCATGTTAAGAGTTTAGACTTTATCCTAAACGCTATAGGGAGAATTGGAAGATTTTAAATAAGGCATGATATGATCATATTTGCCTTTCAGAAATATCAGTGTGAAACTCTTCACAGAGTTTGGCTCCTATGATACAATCTGTGGCAGTTCCTGCTTCTAGCAAACTTGATAACACCAAGGCTCTGAAAACCTTGATCTCTCAGTGCCCTGTAGAGATTTAATATACAGTTAGGGCTCTAACACCTTTTATTGATAGCATGCAGATAGATAAAGAACATTAGGAAACTCTAACCAAGAAAGCACACAGAACCCCTTTCAAATTATTGGGGTAGTCACCTGTTTCTCAAATATACAATGATATAATTTATGGCATGATTAAATATGACCTCTCAGATCACAGAGCCATTCTTTGACTATATTTTCAAAAAGGAATTATGCTCAGGGCATTGGCTATAAATTAGTGAACAATGGATCTTCTCTTCATTTCCATCAGTACTCTCAAATTTTGTTCAAAGACCCCAAATATGAATAATCATGCATGAAAATAACACAGTTAAGTATTTTTTTTAATGTTCTAGAAAATGCCATTTCCCTTAGACACCAGAAGGAAAAGCTATGCCCTTGTCTGGAGCTTTGTTTTCGTAAGCTTCAGTAAAAATCTTAGAATCTTATGTTTTGGAGAAAAGTGTTATTAACTCTGGTGAAGGTTCATTTAACCGTAAGCAGTAGGAAATCTTAACTTCTGATATCAGAAATAATCAGAAGTATTGTCTTTCCTATGGCTAAACATACCAGAACTTAATTCAGACTCTCCTTGTTAAGACTGGGTTATAAATAGTCTTAATCTCAAACATTTAGTTTTCAAAGCTATTATCTCTCTGGGTCTCCTTAAAAGCAAATAATCAGGAGAATAAGAAGCCTTCCTAGGCTCAGACTGCCCTGATAATGCCAAATGAGCAGGTAGGTGAAGCCTGGACAAGAGAACAATGTGAAGAAATGTTTGCTCTACAAATCTAAAATACAAATCAAAAGGTATAAGTTTCTCCAGAAGCAGAATCCTACAAAACACCAGTTGATCAAAACGTTATTTACTCAGCTAGAGAAATAAAACTCAATTATAAATCCTGGACAAATACGTGGTTTGTTTGTTGGTTGGTTGGTTGGTATGGGTTATACAATGCCTGTTTATTTCTATATGAATACATCTAATAGTTACTAGGCTCTCATGAAAGATAAAAATGAACTTACAAACTCAATAATGCAAAATAATAGAACAAATAATTTGTGCTGGGAAAGTACAGATATTTTCTATGTTGGCCAGATTGAGCCATTTAATTTAAATGGTGAATGACCATCTAAGTTTTATTGAATTTCCAATTTTTAAAACAAATCATTAATGTGGGATGCAAAGTGCCATTATATCTCATGAGCTTATTCCTGATTGCACATTTACTAAATAATTGGAATTTGTTAAATTAGAATCTTTTTATAATACCCTGATACAACAGTGGTTCAATCAAATAGTTATTTTCATGTTTGATTAGGAGTACATTTGGGTTTTATTATAGGCCTTGTTATTAATTGTAAATACTCTTTTGGTATGATGCCATGCAACTTGGGTTTGCCTTCTATTCTGGGGTATCTCTGGCATTTATTCTCTATGCCCTGTATTCTAAATCTGACCTAATTTAGTATTAGAATGTTGCCCTAATACTTGAATTTTAATATTTAATAAAGGTACCACTGACCTAATTTAGTATTAGAATGCTGCCCTAATACTTGCATTTTAATATTGGCTAGGCATCTCAAAATGAATATTTAAAACTCAAATAATTCCCCTAAATCAATCTGTGCTTACTTCTATAACTTTCTTTTACTCAGGGCAGCATATACTCTGATATAGCTGATAATAAAAGAATATTTTGACAAGGAGGGGCGCCTGGGTGGCTCAGTGGGTTAAGCCGCTGCCTTCGGCTCAGGTCATGATCTCAGGGTCCTGGGATCGAATCCCGCATTGGGCTCTCTGCTCAGCAGGAAGCCTGCTTCCCTCTCTCTCTCTCTGCCTGCCTCTCCATCTACTTGTGATTTCTCTCCGTCAAATAAATAAATAAAATATTTATTAAAAAAAAGAATATTTTGACAAGGAAATATCTGTACCTTTTAATTACCAAGTAATGTATATAACAGATGATAGCTGTGCTTCATTCCATCCTTAAAACCACACATGAATCTTTAGAATTTCAATCTTTTTAAAAATTTTATTTATTTATTTGACAGAGAGAGATATCACAAGTAGGCAGAGAGGCAGGCAGAAACAATGAGGGAAGCAGACTCCCTGCTGAGCAGAGAGCCCATGTGGGACTCAATCCCAGGACTCTGAGATCATGACCTGAGCTGAAGGCACCCTGAGCCAGCTGGGTGCCCTAGAATTTCGAATCTTTCTATGTTGCTTGGATCTTTACTAGAATACATTATATTTTAAAAAATAGTCTTATTAGAAAATCTACCATGTTACACACCAATAAGGTCTGTATACATAGTACTAATATCAGTAACATCACTGGTATTAATATAAATCATTATTTCCCGTGCAATCTGGGATGGAGATAAAATAATCACATGAGGACTCATATACTGTCCCCTAATTGTTCCCTTTGCTGTCAAACTAATTCAAGACATATGTAAAATATCAGGTTGAGCAGGCACTTAGGAGGAAAAGTGGGAAACATAAGCAGGCCAACAATAGCAACTTCCATATGAATACCATTTACTTCAAGTGTATTGCGTGCCAAACACTGATCTAAGGACTTTATGTATTTTTAACCCTCAGATTGTTAAGGTAGAAGCCACATTCACTCTCCTCATTTTATAGATGCTTAAAAGGAAACATGAAAGAGAGAAACTAAAGATTAAAAAAAAAAAAATGAACTGGCTGAGGGACTATCCTCAAAGCCCTGTTGAACTAGAGGGCAAAGATTCTTAATTAAACACTAAACTCTATTTCTCCTTGGGTATAATATTTTTCTTATACATGGTATCCATTCCTAATCTGCCTCTCATGACACTGCCAATTATACCTCCAGTCTCAACTTAGAAGTGGGGCTAACATTGAGAAAGAGAGGGATATCTGAGAGGGAATAAATACCTTGTCTTTAGAGGGAAAGGGAATTTGTGATTTAGATTATCTGGCAATTTTTTTTAGTGTTCCTCACGAAAATGCTTTTAAAGTAGAAATGTTGAGTGGACTCTTGGACACTTTGTCTTCGCCTTTCCTTTCCCTTAATCAATAAATGTTACTTATTTTACCCCAAAATCCTAAAATTTATCCTGTTTTCTCCATCCTGACAATATTGTTGCTTTTTCTTCCCAGACGAACTTTCTTCCTAATTGGTTCTGTATTATCATGTTTGACTCTTTCTAAATTATTCTGTAAATTTCAGCAAGTGTACACTTTCCAAAATGCAAATATTATGTTAATTCCTTGCAAAAACTCCCTGAATACTTCCTCATTTCTGAGTGTATAGTATATTTTTGTATAATCGGGTCTCTGCTTAGTTCTCTAGCTTCATTTCTCCCTACTTTCCAGTTCACACTTCACAATCCAACTAGGTCAAACTTCACCAGTCTTTCAATACATCTCATGCTCTCTTGACTATAGGCTTTTGATTATTTATGTTGAAATAATTTTAGACTTTCAGAATATTTGCAAAAAATAGTACTGAGGTCCTACATATTGTTCACCAACTTCTCCTAATGCTAACAACTTGCATAATCACTCAAACTATGAAAATAACGTTGGTACAGTGTTATTATGGAAACTACTGTCTTTTTAACTGTTGTTTTTTTTTTAATCAGTTTTTAAACTTCAGTCCTATTTCTGTGCCAAAACCTTGTCGGGGTTCCCAAGTTACATGACATTTAGTTGTCATGTTTCCTTTGTCTACTCCAGTCTGTGTCAGTTTCTCAGTCTTCCAATATCTTTCAACATAGTAATACTGAAAGAATACTGGTAAACCATCTTATGGGATTACGTTCAATTTGCAGTTCTCTGGTGTGTCTTCATAAGATTGAGGCTTGATCTTGTTAAGCAAAATATCACAGAAGTGATGTGTCCTTCTCAGTATATCACGTGATGGAGTACATAATGTTGTTATGTCTTATTAATATTATTAACTTTGATTTGTTAAGGATTTTTTTCATAGTGAAATTACTGTTTTTCATTTGTAGTTGATAAAGGACTGAGAGAGATTTTGAGACTCTGAAAAAATACTGTTGCCCCTCAAAGTTTTGCCCACAATCTTTTGCATCCACTGGTGGAACTTGCCTGAAAAATTAAAATTGAGTTTTTAAATTATTTTTTAAATTTTCTTCAATCCTATAAAATTTTTTTCTGTTTAAAAAACCCCTCTTTTTAATGTATACACTTGTTTATTCACAGGACTCTGAATTCACAGATGTTAATTTTATTCTAGGGATTATAATCCATGCTGTTGCTTCATTATGTGTTGCTCAAATTGTTAACTGTTGTTGGACTTTAGCCACTAGCAACTTCTACACATTGGCTCCTGTTTCTTTTCCACATTCTCATCCTTTTTCAAAATTTTTTTTTCTTTTCTAACATCCACATGATATTATAAATTTATCTTGGATTTTCTTGGTCCTAGATATAATCAATTCTCCAGGTTGGCCTTGGTTGCTTCATTGGCAATGGTACTTAGAAACCAATATCTGAGTGCTAGACGTGCTCATTGTTACAATGATACCATTGCTCCTAGGCTCTCTGATTAAACATGTAGGAAATAAGTATATATTGTTGTATAAGTATATATTGTATGTATATATATACACATATATATGTATATATATAAGTATATATTGTTGAAACCTACTGTACCCATAGAGTAGTTCCAGAATTGCTAACTCATACCCAGTGAGCAAAAAAATTAACTAGAGTACAATACTTGCTTACACTTCATGTTTTTAATCTCTACAGTATCATGTCAAATCATTCCTTTTTAAATATAGGCAATTATGTTCTTCCCTACTTGTTATTTATGAAATGATGAAGTTCATCTGTTACAGTTTGTATTTCATTCATATTTCTGCATCCTGTGTTTATATTTACATACAGTAAAATATACTCTGGTGTACAGTTCCTATGGCTTTTGGTAAATGCATGGAATTTCATATTTGCCAAAACTATTATGAATCAAAACAGTTTTGTCATTCCCAAAATTGTTCTGAATTTCTCCCTTTTTTAGCCAATTTACCCTCATCCTCAATTCTAGAAAGCACTGATCTATTTTCAATACTGCAGTTTTATCTGTTCCAGAATATAATCTACACAGAAACATACATTATATGACGTTATTGATCTAGCCAAAGCTTTCCAAATGCATTTAAATTTCATCCATGCTGTTGCCTGAATTAATAGTGTGTTCCATTTTATCACTTAATAGTATTCATTTGGTGGCCAGTACCACAGTTTATCCTTTCACTTGTTCAATAACATATGGGTTTCCAGTTTTGGGTGATTATGAATAAAGCTATTATAAATATTCATGTACCCATTTTTATGTGAACATAAGTTTTCATTTTCATTTCTCTTGGGAGATAGCTAGAACTGTACTGGGTAGCAATATGTAAACATCTATTGAACTCCGTAAGAAATATCCAAATTGTTATCTGTAGTATCCACATGTTTTCCTTTTGTACCAGCAGTGTATGAGAGTTACTGTTGTTCCACATCCTTGCCAGATATTGGTAGTGTCAATATGTTTTCATTTTAACCATTATGTGAATGGTCATCTCTCAATGTGGCTTTGATTTTCATTCTCTAGTTCCTAATGCTACTATGCTTATTTACTATTCATCTATCTTTATTGAATTACCTATTTAAATTTTTTGCCTATTTTTTAGTGACTTTTGTGGTGGTAGTTGTTAAGCTTTCAGACTTTTTAAAAAAATATTTGGGAAATATGCAGTTCATTAGAAATGTGACTTGCAAATAACTTCTTTAATTCTTTGCCTTGTCTTTTCATGCTTTGGTATCCTATGGTAAGGAAGAAGATAAAACTATTTGCCTAACTGATTATTACAATAATTTTCTTATGTTTCCTTGTAATATATTTATAGTTTTATGTATTTATTTTATTTTGAGCTAATTCTTGATATAAGATATATAAGATACAGATTATACAGATTAGGGCTTGTTATTTCTATTGTCAATGTATAAAGGTTCCAGCACTGCCTGTATTAAATGTATAAATGTTCCAGTGTCCTTTGTTGAAAAGGCTATTCTTTCCACATTCAATTTTCTTTTCATCATTGTCAAAAATAAGTGGTTAGTAGATAGGTGAGTCTATTCCTTGATTCTCTATTCTGTTCTCTTATTTTATGTGTTTTTCCACTTGCCCTGATTAGTGAAGAATTGTAGTAAGTCTTAAAATATTCATATGAGCTTTCAAACTTTGCTGCTTTTTTACAAATTGTTTTTTCTCCTAGTTCTTTTGCCTTTCTGTGAAAATTTTAGAACAACTTATCAGTATCTACAAAGACTGCTGTAATCTTGATAAAGATTGTATATAATCTACAAATCAATTTGGGGAAAAATTGTATTTTAAGTTTTTTATTTATTTATTTGACAGACAGATAGGCAGAGAGGCAGGCGGAGGGAGAGAGAGAGAGAGAAAGAGAGAGAGAGGAGGAAAAAGCAGGCTCCCCGCTGAGCAGAGCGCCCGATGTGGGGCTCAATCCGGGGCTCAATCCCAGGACCCTGAGATCATGACTGAGCCTTTAACCCACTGAGCCACCCAGGCACCCCAGGAAAAAAATTCTATTTTAAACTACTGAATCTTCTGAGTCACATACATAACATGTCTTTGATTATTTAGGTCTTTAATTTTTTTCATCAGTGTTTTGTACTTTTAAACAGATAGATCCTGAGTATTTGTTAGATTTATACATAAGTACTTTTTTGTAATACAACTGTAAATGATGCTTTTTTTCCAATCATTAATTAGTAGTTACTAGAACTAAAATTGATTTTTGTATGTTGACCTTGTATCCTGAGACCTTTCTAAACTCATTACTTTTTTAAAAGATTTTATTTATTTGTCAGAGAGAGCATATACAAGCACAAGCAGGGGGAGTGGCAGCAGGCAGTGGGAGAAGCAGACTCCCCACCCATTAAGGAACCCCGTGAGGGACTCGATCTAAGGACCCTAGGATCATGACTTGAGCTGAAGGCAGATATTTAACCCATTGAGCCACCCAGGCATCTCTCTAAACTCATTAATTTTAGAAACTTTTTATGTAAATCCTCTAAGAGTTTCTACAAAGACCATTCTGTCATCTGTAAATAGAGGCAGTTTTATCTTCTTCCTTCCCAATGTAAACACCTCCTATTTTATTTTTGCATTATTTTGCTTTATTACACTAAGACATCTAGTACAGTGCTGAACAGGAGGATAAGGCAGACTTGTTCCCAATTAAGTGAAAATTTTCACCATTAAATGTTATGTCCCTTGTAGATATTTTACAGATACTTTTTATCAGTTTAAAACAGTTTTTTTGTCTATAGTTTGCTGAAAAATTTGATAATGAATGATTTTCTTCATCTATTGTAATGATCATATTATTTTTTAAAATTCTGTTAATGTAACGAATTATCATTGGAAAAGGCATGTTCTTTTGTGTTCTGATTCAGACTTAGGAACTATGTTCCTGGGTATGGGGCATATGACTTTCTCATTATTTCTGACTCTTCTTCAGTTTCGAGTTCTATGTCCAGCATATACTTCTGTTTCTCCTCTAAAGGTAAAAGAGTTGTTTCTTTCTCTGGCTATACTGGATTTTCACCGGTGCCCAAGAAAGTTTGTTTTTGGTGTCCTTTCTCTCAGAGAATAGGACATTTTTTCCCCAGGAGAGACAGAGAAGATCTGGGTAGATATTCATGTCTCTTGCAGGAGCTGCTTTTCTTCCCTACGTGGGTATGCACTAATTCCAAAGTTTTTTCCATATTCTCAATACTTTTCTGTGAGCATCTCAGAGGTTTGATGGAAAAAAGAACTGCAAAAATATGCCAGCTCCCGTTACTTGTGTGGCCTCCAGCCACTCCACATGGTCTCTCTACACTTGGTCTTTACTGATTTGTTAACTAGAATACTTCTGTGTCTGCTCTGGATAAGCAAGTATTCAAGTTCTGTCTCTTCCTGCAGGCATCTTTCTTTATATTTTGTGGTGGTTGATTATTTTGTGACCTCAGATTCCTTATGGGTATTTAAAAAGTCACAAATTTTCAGTTTGTCTAAGTTCTTGTTGTAAGAGTAGATATGATATTCTTTGTAGCTTTCTATACTCTGGAGTAAAATCTAGAATCCTTACAAGCTTTTGAACATGTTCTGCTTCTTGCGGCACATTCTCTCTTGATGCTATTTGTTACCCTATCATCATCCTTTTCATAGGTTTTCTAAATTATACATTCTCTCTTACTCTTCTGATGAAGTCTTCTTTCAGGTAACTTCCTCCAAAAACCCATCTCTCTTAACAGAGGGGTTCCTCCTACAGGATTCCTCAATTACTTTTCTTATAGTTACATTTATTTAATTCCATTGTGATTTCATATTCCCCAGTCCATATCTTTATCTACTTGTAAGATCCCTGAAGACAGGAGTGTGTTGCATTTTTGGTGCCTGTCACACATTTTTAGCATTTTGTAATCATTTCTGTATTGAAGACTTCCTATTATGGGTACCACAGACAGTTTAGACAAGAAGTATGATATTATATAAAAGTCTATATCAAACCAGAATTCAATAATCATGATGTTAAATGTTAAATGACCTCTTATTGTCTGAGGAACTATGCTTCAGAAATATAGGAAAACTGATGAATGTTAGATAATGGAATATGAAATCAGCAAAGAAAGGAGTGCATCATTTTATCAATATCCTTCTCCCAGTAGTACTTATTACAGAGTTAATTGAAAATCTTTAGAGATAGGATACAACAGAGTAAAGAAAAGGAAGAATAATGCAGACATATATTCTTGTTTGGGGAAAGCAGTTAACACTATTTAAACTTACTTTTTTATATGACTGTCATTAATATTTTAGGAAACTCTTTGCTAAATCCTAATGTAAATCCCAAATAAATTTTATATTTTGTGTTTTTCTTGGCCTTTTCTAAAGATCATAAATGTTAGAGTAACAGAAAAGATGTTTGGAGAAAATTCAGATGAATTTCAAAAGAAAAAGATACAACTCCTCATCTGTAGGTAATAATGGTAGGGACAATGAGCAATCCCAGGGCTAACAACCAAGAAATAGATACCTGGCTCAAGATGCACAGACAATAGGGAGCTTCACAAAACACTAAAGTATATTTCCATAGGGAATATATTTAATTACTGTACTAGTAAAATCAATGGATATTCAAGTTATTTCCCCAAGGAATTCAAAATTTATTCAACATTTACACAAGAACGAGAAATCCTTCACTGCCTTATGCTCTGAGCCACAGTTAATTGCAGCTGAAACTTCTTAATTTTTAATATATATTTTTAATTATCATGATGAAAATGGACCTAAACATTTTAACATAACAATACTAGACTAAAAAAGCTGCAGCCTCTTTTCAGCATTTTATTGTAGCTAAATTTTTACTTGGCTACAGAGAGGAATTTCAATAAATCTAGAAATAGTCCATAAATGTGAAACTTAAATTTTAACTTTGTCCTCTTTTTTGCAGTATATCTTGTTCCAAAGAAAATACCAACAGAATTGTTACCTGTTCAAAAAAAAAAAAAAAAAAAGATTGGTAGTTTATATCTAATACTTGGCAGTTCCAAATAACTTCCAAATATCTAAAATTATTTTCAAAGTATACATTTGTGGTGTTTGGTTATCTGGAAAACTGAAGCAAGATTTCTGGAAGCAGAATTGTCAAAGTGTAAAACAGTTCAACACCGTAGAGTTAACCAGATTTGTAAATAAACACAACTTGAATAACTGGGAACACTTATCCCAGTCTCTATCTCTTTGTTCACCCTTCCTTTTTGCATCTGTACACATAACTGCAGAATGAGAGTCATGTATCATAATGGTTCAGACTAAGGAATTTGGAGTCAGACTGCTTGTGATTAGATGTCCTGCTACACTTTTCAATAGATTCTTGGCTTTGAGTAGCTTTCAAGACCTCTTTAGGACTCAGACAGGAGGGTAGTACTAGTATGTAGTGTAAGGAGTTGTTCTCAAAATTAAATGAGATCATTTGTGTAAAGCAATAAACATGGTGGCTGATATTATTCACACTCAAATGCTAGCTGCAACAGTAATGATCATATATATCATTGAAAGTCAGAATTGTAGTACTTGAAATATCCCAGTAACTGGTAAAGAAGTCACCCCCATTCTTCCTATAAGGGAAGACTCCTATTTCTACAATTCTATTAGGATATAAAGATGTTCCTCCTTTAATAATGGGCTCACCATCTCTAGAAAATCCAAGTAAAGCTTTTCTTTTGTGTTTATTTTTTACTCCAAAAAGCCCTACACTTATAAATTACCATAGGTCAAGACCAATGATTCCAGGTACTCAGTAATAACCAATAGAAAGAAAGAAAGAAACAAACAAACAAACAAAACCTTAAATTACTTAATTCTTGGTCTTACTGATATTTTACCAGTGGTGGGACACTTGATCTGTGAGAGTAAAGCAAAAATTTTGGACTCTGACTGTCGAACACTATATCTGTTACTTACTAGTTGTATAAATTGGAAAAAAAAATAAATTTTGGCCTAAGTGTTTTTTTTTTAATTCTTTTATAAAGTTAGGTTAATATCTAACTCATAGGGTCATTATAAAGATAAATAATTAATATGAACTAGGCCTGGTTTCATAATAAGATCTTAATAAATGACAGCCATTATCATTTTCATTTCGTGTAGGTCATTCTGCTTTATCAAGAAATAAACATAAACCCAGAGAAAGTAGCAAAGATTAAGTTACACTATCTGATTTATAATGGAAATTCTTGTCCTTATATTTAAAAAAAAGGATCATTAGAATTTCTTTTAAAAATATAGTTAGAGAGCTTACGTGATTTTTTTCAAATGGTTTATTAAGAGAGAAAGAAAAATAAGGTTTTTAAACTGTCTTCAGTTATAACTTGAAAGTTTCTTCTGTTGAATCATTCCTAATAACTGCAATGTCAAGTGTAAATAAGTCTTTTATTTGGTAGAGTAGTGGGTCAATTAAAATTGTTTTTCTTAAGTTATGAAATATTTTAAGCATAAAATGATAAAATGCCTCTATACCCGGCAACTCAGCCTAAAAAAGTCTTAAAGCAATTGAGGTCCCAGGATACTTCTCTCAATAGTTGCCTTCTTTGTTCTCCTACCAATAATACATGCCCTCAACATTACCATTCCTGAATTTGAGGAGTCATTTGTAGTGTGTAAACCAAAGCAATAGTAACTTTATTAAATCACCAGAAATACTCATTTTTATTTCTGCAGTTGAGTTTCAGAAGGAAAAAAAATGTGATTATAAACTTATGAGAATTTTCTGTACTGCTTTCTGGGTTTTTGATTTCTCATTTAAGTTAAGTAATAGTACAAGTTCCTTTCATTGCTAACAGAACCATGGAACCAGAAAATGTCAAGGTCCTCTCCAAATCAGGGATGAATACAATAAATTAATATACTTAGCCTTATAATTTTAAAACATGGAGCAGCTTGATTAAAAACACCCATTCAATTAAAAAAATATGGAAAGCACCATGCTAAGCAAATTGAGATTTTTCCTTATATTTTGGGGTAGATTGCAAAGTGACTGTTCCTCTCCTTTACTTTTGTTAAATATTGTACATAAATAACTTGTTTTATATTCATCTGTACCTGCTTAACATGTTTGCCACTCTGAGCAAATTAGTAGTGACCTTGCATAGATCTATACCAACTCTTGAAAGCTTAATGTCTTTTCTAACCTTCAAAGACTATTCTCAGGGTGTTTTTTAAAAATGTTAAAATATGCTTTTTAAAGTGGAATGGCTTTTTAAAATAGACTCTAGGGAAAGTAGTGTTAACATGGACTTTCTTTAAAAAGGCATTTTTTTTTAAATTTACAAGACAAAACTCTGTAATCAAACAGGCAAAAATTAATATAGTTTACCTTCTATAATGTTTGTTTTTAAAACTTTGGTTTTAACCAGATGCTGTCATGGTAGGAGAATGGAAGTATAAATGAAAATGATGAGATACATACATAGAATAGGTTTGGTCCTCTCTAAGTGGCTGGAAACCTTCTGTAACCAACTCCATGGCAATGAAGAAAGATCAAGACCTTTTCTAAGGCAAAGCTGGTCACTGTATAGAACTTCCTTGAGGATTCAAGTGTGTGAGGTATTCTACTGTATGTTTATATATGTATATAGAACTTCCTTGTGGATTCAGAGCATTTCCACTGTATGTCTATATATGTATACATATACACACATAGATACATATACTTATCAAAAAATGAATAGAAAATGAATGGGGTGTCAAAGAAACCCTTACTGGAGACCTCATCACTTAGTGGAAAAAAGAGCATTTTCATTTCTTATATTAACTCACAATATACTCTTACCAGTCCTAGTGTAGTACCATATCATCTCCACTTCATTCCATAAGTCAGAAAAGGTTATGCTACTGTGTGTCCAATAAATTTGGTCCCTTTAACCCAAGGCATCCAGAGTGCTTCAGATAAGAAACAGAATTTGTTCTAAGTCTACTCTCTTTTACTAATTTACAAATATATTTGTTTTCAATGAGTAGTGGAAGTGTTGATATTAATGACATGGAAAATTTTTTTCTTTATAATCTCAATTCTGGGACTATATGTTAGAGACTCTGGCTTAATATCTAGAATGCATACTCTGGTAAAAACAAAACAAAATAAACAACAACAACAAAAACTATGCCTGAATATATTGGATACCTATTTGGAGTGTCTACTGAGATCTTAGTAAGCAACTTAAAACTTGTCTTCTGACCTCAACTACAATTCTAAGTCTTCAGTTTTTACTCTGACTCATTGGCTATGGTTTATGGGAATAGACCCATGAGGCTCAGAGTTTTCTCCCCAGGAGAGTGTTTGGGAATTATAGAAAGGAATGTAAATAAAGCATTGGAAATGGGGTAGAGGCTTAGTAGTTGCTCCCTATGTGGGTTAGAGAAGTAGAGAAAGCCAATACATAGAGACAAAGAACAGTGAAACAAGCACACAAATGCTTATTTAGTGCAAGGTACTAAGAATGACAAGTACAAATCTCGTCTTTTTGGTTCTACTACTGCTCTGTGGTCCAGCTGATTTTCTGCCGTTGACTTTCATGGTCTGTTTCATTATAACACATTTCCACTTTTTGCCCAAGACATTTCATATTGGTTTATTTCCCCCCAAAATACTAATTTCCCCCCAAAGTACTAATTAAAATATGTAAATTAGTCTAGTCTTCAGCATAACGGGAATATAAAAAAAATGAAAGCCAACTTAAAGTTAGGATTATTTTTTTTTTGGAAGATCCTTGCAGCATCTAAGAAGGAACCACTTGACTACTCCTCATTCATATTTGAATTAATAACCTTTACCTAGCAATTTATTTTGAGACTTGGGTGAAGATGGCTTTCCCCCTGGAATTTATAATCAGAGAAAATGCATCAAGTTAAATTCCCCAGTCAATAGACAATCTTTTTTCTTTATATTCTCTGACAAGTGGCCATATTCTAATGCTTTTAGCAATTAGGATCTCTTTCATCTATGAAGCAGTTAGTTATATTATTGTTAGACAGTGATGTTAGAATTTTTCTCTCATATTAAAATTTTCCAAAAATGGCACACTGGAAGTTCAGAGGAAGTTTGTTAATGCCTTTTCAAAATGAAAATTTTACGTTGTTAATATCAAAGTACTGTTTTCAGAATGGCAGCCAAAAACTCCCAAGGGATTAGAGAACAGTTATTATGACTGATGTGAGATGAATGGTCCGATGGTGGGTGAGACAGGAAACTAAGTTGTAAAATGTTATAAATGAAAATGAAAATGAAAACAGTGGGGAGACCATGACATTGAGAACTGTGCTTCAACTGTTCTGCTTGTCGTCTTGGCCCTAACTTGGCATTAATATTGGATAAGAAATTTAACTTTCTGCATGAGTTTCTTCACTTTAAACAAAATGAGGGAAAAAAAATCTCTAAGGGGCCTCTTCTAACTCTGACATCCTATGGGTAAATAAAAGAATGTATTACAAATACCTATGTAGCCACTCTACTAATCAATGAGGCATGCAGTGCTCATGGAACAACGAGTAGGGCCGAGCACTTCAGCACAGTACTTCATCAAATGCTGAGCCTTGACCTCTCTGTTCTTACTGTGACCCACGACGCATGGCTAACAGAGAGTTTCAGCGTGCCATCTGTCACATCAGCATCTGTAGTTTGAGGACTGGATTATAGCCAAAGATCCATCAATTGATGTATCAGTCTTTCCATTCTTAAAGTCATACAGCTTTAAAAGTGATGTCTTTGCCTTTATCTACATTTTACTTTTGATAAATCATAACTCAGTGGTTAGCAACGAACTAGAAAAGTAAGTGAATAGTAAATCACTGATACTGACTGTGACTTTTATCATCCAAGTGAAGATGGCCACTCAGTTGGGTCCGAGAGATTGTGAAGTAGAAAAAGCACATTGAGTGTTTCATTAGCACCACTCCATCCTTCTCTGTGTGATTCCCTTCCTGTTCTTCTGTATCCTCTCTCTCCCTTATTCCTGTCTATTGTATTCAGCTCTGAATACCAGAACCGGTTACTGATGTACTTTTCTTCCATTCTAGCCTACTCTTCCACATTCAAGACCCTTTCTCCTTCATTCAAAGTATCTCTCACTGTGTCTCCTACTCTTTTATCTCTGTTAAGTAGCTGACTAGTTACTGAAATAGCTATTTGGTGCAAGGCTATTAATGGCTGATAAAGAATATGTGTGCTACTATGTACTTGAAAACTAGAAAATATTTACTTGATGTACACCATGTGCCAGAAACAGTGTCTTAATACAGGATTCAGAAATGTATACCTACACCATCTTATATGTCTTGGAGATCTCAGCCTAAAGAGAGAGGACCAAAGTAAATTTCCAAAATATGGTGTAGTGAGTACTATAATAACTGTGTAAGCAACATATATTGAAAGCCTAACGAAAGAACTTCATATGTTATGGAATGAAGGGATAAGAGGCAGTAACTGGACATTCTGTGACAACTGTTTTACTCAAAGTCAGAGTGGCTCAAGAGGAGAAGTTGTGTTCTTCAGGAAGAAGAATGTAACCAAAGTACTGAGGCAAGGAAGAAATTCCTGAATTATCTAATAGAAAGGGAAAAGGCTAAGAGATGATTTTTGCATATGATCTTATATAACATATTAAGCCACGTGGACACTCTAATAATGTAGCATATGAATAATGGGAGACCATTAGAATGGCTTACATGTTTGTAAGATCAATCCCATAAGAGTATAGAAAATGAGTAGGAAGCACAGAGAAGGAAGCAGGGAACTGGAGGCAAAGAAGATACTTAAAAACCCACTGAAACTCAGGCTAGAATTCAACAATGGAAGTAAAAATCAAGAGGCAAATCCCCCAGATGTTTATTACTATAAGAATGCACAGGGTGTAATGATTCACTGAACCTTTGTATGAGAAGTGAAAGTGTTCTTAAAAGAGAACAAAACTTAAGATAATATCAGAATATTTGACTTGTATGTTTGAATAGTTTTTAAAACCATATGTAGAGATCAGGAAGAGTATAGGTAAACACTCTGAACAATGTAAGTAATCAGTGAAAGAGAAGATACAAAATATAGCAATAGTTATAAGAAGAAAAGATAGATATAGAACATACTAAGTTTTAAATATATATTATATATACCTCTATAATATATATATATTTGTAGAACACAGTATCTTTGTGTATACATATATGTATATATATATATAAACACACACATATATATGTATATATATATAAATGTAATACAGCAATTTCTGGAACTATATCTAGAAATTGGGAAATAGGGCTAAGTTTTTATAATTAAAACTATTAACAAAGCATATAACTGGAATTTCTTTAGATGAGTGTGTAGCAGGAGGGAGAGAGATCTAGGAAGAATATTGATATTTATGGGGTAACAACAAAAGGTCAGAGAAGTAAAAGAGAAAATCACAGTGTGGTAACCAAGGCCAAGACCTATTCAAGGAGAGGAGGAGCAAAAAACTTACTCTTTAATGGCATGCAGGATAATGTTTCAGAAAGAATAACAGATGAAAAGAAAAACCTTGATGACTTAAGCGAAAGCTTGGTTCAAATAGGTTTCAGGAGCCAAAATGTGGCAATAGGCATTTGAGCAGAATGAATTTTATTGCAATGAAAAACTGAATAGGAGGTGGGGTAATGTAAGCTTAGAAGAGGAGCGGAACTAGGCCACGCTGGGGATTTTGTTTCTAGATCTCATAGGTTAGAGAGGACTATTAAGTACCAAAGCAAATATGCCTATTAGGCAGTCCAATATGAGTCTAGTATACAAAGAAGTTTACTAGTATGTTCTAGTATACAAAGAAGGAAATAAGGTGAAGATAGAGATTCAGGTTATTGGAATATGTGCAAAGCCATGTAACAACAAGAGACTACACAATGAGAGAGAGCAGATAGAGAATGGAGGGAAGATAGTATCTAGCTGTGGAAAGATGAGAAAGAGCCAGTAAAGGAGACTGAGAAGTGACCACCAATACAGTAGGAGAAAAATCAGAAAAGTGAGGTATCCTGGAAGACAAGAAAAGATGTTTCAAGAAAGAGGAAGTGATTAACTGCACCAAATGTTATTAGAACTCCAAGTAGGCTAATGCATGAGAATTGCCTAGAGGATTTGGCAAAGTTGATTTACTGGAAACTTTGATAAGACCAATTTGATTTGGGTTGTGGGACAAAAATTTAATTGTTAAGGATGGAATAGGAGAAAGAGAATAAATCTTTAATGTAGGAAGCTGAAATTCTCACTTGATCTGAATTTTTTGCTATGAAATAGTACTGATCACAAAATATATAGATTTCATGAAATACAGTGAATGTTTAGAAAAAATTGTGAGGAAGGGAAGTTATAACTTACTAGAGACACACCCATTGCTTTTGACTAGAAAATGCCTCCTTTAAATTTTGAATATCTTTTATTGACACTTCATCACCTTCAACATGTTAACTCATGATGGTGAGCCATGGCAGCAGATCCAGTGGAAAAGAAAATTTGGAGTCAAAAGCTTTGCCCAAAGTACCTTAACTTAAACCAAAGAGGTGGTTGCAAATTTTATTTATATTTGAGATAAACCTAAATAACAAAATTCTGGTAAATACACTAATAAAAACGGTGAGTAGCAAAAAATTAGAAGTGGAAGCATTGCCTGGAGGTAAATAATATTCTATTTAACATAGAAATTAAAACTAAATATTTTAATTGATAATGTAACGCAGAAAAAAAATAGGGAAGAGATTCTCAAATTTTTATTGTGTATTTGAATTTATCATTATATGTCAGAATCATTTTGGACTAAGTGTATCAAATATAAAATAAGATTTATATGCATAAATTCAAGGCTATAGTTTTTATTTTGTATATATGTAGCTCCCCTAAGAATATGTTTACTATAATACATCTATGAGAATGTATGCATTTCTGGGACTGGTCTTAAAATTGTCTGTGGTAGCTCAAAAGTTAATATAGCACTCTAAAGAATAAAATACTATGTTCATCAAGAACTCCAATTTCAAAGTGTTAGTGTTTATAACTTCTCCTGTTTGCTATGTACTCTTGACATTGAGTCAATCGCTTCCATTTCTCAGGTTTCTATATAAGCAGCTTTTTTTTCCCTCCTGCTTTAGATAGAATTGACAAATACAATTGTAAGGTATTTAAAGTATACTATACAATGATTTGGTGTTCATAATTAGCAAGTCCATCACCTTAGGTACTTATTTTTTTGATGAGAATGTTTAAGTTCTTTCATCTTAACAATTTCAACTATATAATACAGTATTACCAGCTATAGTCACTATGTGATACATTAGAACCTCAGAATTTACTCATCTTGGAACTGACAGGGAGAATTTGGTAAAGGAGTTCTACTTCCCCTTCCCTCATCCCCAGCTCTTGATAACCACTTTCCTGTTGTTTTGGTCCTATGATTTTTTTTTTCCTGATTCTGGATATAAGCCATACCATGCAGCATTTATTTTCTCTACCTGACTTTTTCTTTTTAGATTTTTTATTTAATTGAGAGCTTGAGAGAGCACATGCAATAGAGAGGGAAAGCAGACTTCCCTTAAAGCAAGGAGCCTGATGCTGAGCTTGATCCCAGGACTCTGAGATCATGACCTGAACTGAAGGCAGACACTCAACTGACTGAGCCACCCAGATGCCCCTCTCTACTTGACTTTAAAAAATAATAATAATAATATTTTATTTATTTATTCATTTATTTATTTGTTTATTTATTTTAGCGAGAGTGTGCATGCATGAGCAGGGCAAGGATCAGCAAGGTGCAAAGAGTGAGGGGCAGAGTGTCTCCAGCAGACTGCTCCCTTGAGCCCCTTTTAGAGAAATATTTAAACCAAAATAATCTAAAAATGTATATCAGAATCCAGTCTACATATATACCAATTTATGAGAAATTTGTACCAGTAGCCCATCTTGGTCTTTATATTTATCTATAACTATATAAACACTCTTGGGGAAATATAAATAGCAAATTTATAATCAGGAGAAAGGGAAGCTTTAAAACCTATCAAGGGTAGTTTTATTCTTATTATCCTTATTACAATAAAAGAAGGAGCTGCTGATTCAGTTCTCATATCAGAAGAGAGAATACAAGAATCTGATTAGTCACATACTTGGCTAGTTTGCAGCTCTTCAAAATTAAAGAGTTTAAAAAATTATGTGGGACTCAGAAATAAAAGTGCTTCTATAGTTTTCTAAGTAGTGTGGAATGAATCACTCTCCTGCAGGAATTTCAATGTATTCTAATCTTAAATTGTATATAAATTAATAAAGTGCTTAGTTGCCTTTGGAAAGCCCATATGACTTACAGGCACTAAGTAACCTTGTGGTGAATAAAAATAAACATAATACAAATATTTATTACAAGGGAAATGGACTTGTTAAACCATCAAATTGACAGTCACTCCATAAATGATTCACAAATTGATAAACCTAATGTGGTATATCAAAAGAGAGGAAATAAATACTACTTTTTAAGTCAACTCACTCACTCAACCTTCTTCCCCTGAGAACTTGACAAAAGACTAATTTAAGTATTGTGTTTTCATTCTACATTCCACAGGAAAAAACTGGCTTAAGAGGAAATAGCCACATACTTTATAATAAAAGATAAACATTACCAAATATCATTATTACTACCCTTACGTATAATCCCTAAAAATTTGATGATATCAAAATAAAGCCTTCGGCTTGGTGCAAAAGATAAATTGCTCTAGTTACAACAACAACAACAACAATTTTATATACACTAAATAAATATCACTCATGAGAAAACAATATATACTTTATTAACAGTGTTCTTCTGGCCACTTATAACCTATTGATTGCTAGTTTCATCAATGTATGGTCTTTGAAAGAAAAAAAATAATGGGCACTTAATCCACATTAATGTTTGATCTTTGTAGAAATGATAAATGAAAGAAATCAAATAAAATCAAAGGACTAGAAACATTGGTAAACAAATTACCTAAGAATTATATTCAGCTAGGAAACAGAAGAAGAGAAATTACCCATTTCAAACTATTTTCAATATAACTTCTCAGATAGCAGAACCCATTTTCAGTAAACATTTCCTTTCTGTGCAAATATAATTGTTTAATAAGAGAAGAGCTCTGAACGTTTTACTCTCTGTAAACTAGGTGCAGTGAATTTCTTTCCTCTATCAAGTACTTCAAAATAAAGGTGTTGCTACATTGTTATCAATTTGTGTCAAATATTGTTACTACTGTCATAACACAGTAGACTCTCAACATTCAAGTGGCCAGAGAAAAATAGCAAATAAGCTCTGCCAAACATGCCAATGGAAAGAAATGTGGAAGTAGAGGAGGTGTTTCTCCAGAGCCTGAGACTTCCATTTCCATTCCCATTCCCACTAGTGCTCCTGGAGAAAGAAGAGGAGGCCCTCTACAACAAGGCTGTTACTGAACTCTTCCTATGAGGAAAGGAAATGAACACAATTAATAATATGGTAACACAATTGATATCTTTACATGTTGTTGAGGCTGGCATTAAGGTATTATCCAGCTAGAGTCTAAAAGTTAGTAATAGGAAGATGACAAATTTTGAAGTTACAGTGTATTAGTTCTCTAACTCATTAGCAAACCTCATTCTAACCATGATTCTTACATGCATTTAAGATTTGATTGTGACCTTTCAGTAAACTAGTAGTACTAGTATATTAGTATTAACTAGGATGTTTCTCACTTCTCAGAATAGCAGCATTTACCAAGACAAAGATGATTTGGTTTGTGGTAACATTACTTCTGATCTAAAGTCAAGTTTTGCTGAAGAAAGTTAAGGAGTAAAGAACTATTAATAAGTAACTTATCTTTTATAATATATACATACATATATATATACACACTAGTTGAGCTATATCCCCAGAAATTCAACTGAATTTTTCAAGAACTTGTACTAAGTATTACTTTTTTAGATATTTTTTAAAGTTTCTATTTCTAATAAATTTACATTACTCTGCTGTAGCCATATTTTAAATACATGTATCATCAAATTCAAAAGAATCAACTTTAGAAAGAAATCAAGTATTTCTCAAGATTTTGACATTCATTTTTTTCAATGTGTATGTATTTCCTAAAATAAAAACCTCTAATTTTAGGAATTTAACATTAAAAAATAAAAGAAATAATGTTACCATAAAATATTGATTTTTATATTTGTCTTTTCCAGTAGAGTTTATTTTATTCTAAAAAAATACATAAAATAGAAAAGAATATAAGATATTTGCTTTCTACCCAGTTCTAGAAGTATATATTGAAGTCAACATTAGCAGTTAGATGTAGTTAAATCCTACATAAAAAGGAAAATAGTCACTGAGTTATTCATTCCGACAAGTACTTCATTTTGATCATTGTCTTAAAGCACTCAGAGTCTTCAATGCATTCCTCTACTTATCCCAAATATATTTTAAAACATTTTAACACATTCATACTGCAAATGAATTAACAAAATTAATTTTCCATATTTCCATCAAAGTGCTTTTCTTAAGCAGAAGAAATCTTAGCTGTAAGATTAAGGATCTGAAAGATATTTTGAGAGTAAAACACACATTTGGGAGGAACACCTGAAATTGTATCCTTACACCCTACATAGGACTTGAACTTTGCCCTCAAGGGGTTTATTTACCATGACACTGAAGATAAAGAAGATAAAGACATAGACTTGAAATAATAAAAATAAAAATAAAAATCCTTTGAGGAAATCAGAGGAAAGTTTCAAAGAAAGAAAAACTGACTTTACAGCTCAAGATTGGATAGAGCATGGGAAAGCAAAATGAAGCAGGGGTGAAATTGGGGTTGGTTGGGGATAAGATAAAGTGATTTTATACTGGAAAAAAAAAAACAACCCCTCTCACTTAAGAGTAAGATGATCTCATTATCATCTTTTAATTAGAAAACTCTCAAGAACCAAGAGGATTGAAATTCTCCTTCTTCTGTGTTTCTTCAGCAAAGATATATGAGTTTATTACCAGAGAAACAAGGAGTTTCAAGAAATTGAACTTAAAAGATCTTAACATTAATTGATTTTTCTCATTGGAATTATCTTTTTGCTCCTTTCGCAGTTTAATCTTAGGAATCCATCCACTGGAACAATGCAAATATAAGGAATGTCATCCACAAATAAAAGCTGCCAGTGTAGGGGAGAAAAAAAGGGGGTGGAGGCTGCCTACTACTTTGGACATAACCCTTTTTTCTCCTCATCAAATAACTCCTGAGAGAGTTTCTTAGAGTCCTAGAAAATACAAAACAGGATATAATGGAATTTACATAATGGAATTTATAATGAAATTTATTATAATGGAATAATTTAGTAGACCCAAGACACAAATCTTTATAGAAAACAACACAGGCTAAAACCCAAAATATACAAAACAGTGTCTCTTCTCCACAGCCTATCCTTTTGCACTTAGCAGTTTATTCTTTACAACACAAATGGATTCCCTGTGCCTTCTTCCCTAATTAACCTTAGCATTAAAATTATTTAACAAAAAAGCCCTTTAACAAAGCTAGAGATAAGAAAACTCATGCTATTTCTCAAAATTTAATTCCTAACACATTTCACAAAACATGAAGAGTAAAATCCATAAGGGCCATTTATTTTTTAATGGTGGCATTTTCTGAGACTTCTGAATTCTCAGACCTTTCTTCCATTTTAGTTTTCTGCTTCTTCAAGCAGGTCACGGCTACAGCCTGACAGGGGAAAAAAAAAAATGTGGTACCTCTAATTTGTTGTGAGTCTACTTGAATCCTACCTTCTTCACATTCTGCTTTTTGTCAGACTCCATCTAAAATCAAATCACTATTGGCCCAGACCATGTCCTCACAAAAAATGGCAGAGTTAGTTGTGTCCAAATAACATAATTCTGCTTAGCTATAACAGTTTACATGGCTATGTGAACTATCAGAGCCATAGCTTGAAGAAATGTCTGCCGTGAGCTTACAGAAACTGGTCTCACCAATATACTTCCCTTTGCTCTACCATTAATATCTGAAACCAGATCAATTCTTGTCCACAAACAGACAGAAAAAAAATGGTAAACATTGAATATTTTTTGAATTTTCTAGTTAACCATGAAACCAAGGAAAACACAGCTAACCGCACGTTTTATTATATCATTTGGATTAATTAAATCCTCATGTAAATTAATCTAGCAATCATTACATTACATACATCATGTAATGCTAGAATAGATTCTGTAATATTTTGATGAAGATTTCTACAAAAGAACTGGTGTGTAGGAGTTGGCTAGAAGGTACCCAAGAACTCCTCAGATGTATACATAACTGTAAGATTCTCCTCAGTCTACCAAAACCTTTATATATAGGTACATAACTAAACCATTCCAGAGAGAACGCCATAAACTTTCCCTGCCTTTAGTTACACCCACAAATTGTTACCAGAGCTCTCTTTGTAATAAGAACAAAGATGAGTATTTTCACAAAATCCTGTAGATGTGAATCCAGTATGAACATGACTTATAATAAAAACATGACCCATGAATGAAGCTGTAGAAAATGGAAACAGACTTTTATAGAAAAAAATACTTAGAATGATATATATCTACCAAATTTTGCCTTTAACTCCCTCCTCTCACTTCTACCCTCTCCTGTCAAGGAGAACATATCCTTTTATATTTTCTCTATGACAGATGCATTGATTTTTCAATAAGGCTGTGTGCCAAAATTTCAGTTCAGGTGTGTATGAAATCCTCACTATGGCCAAAAGAATACATCTGTACTACTTTTAGTATAAAGATAAAACAGGAAAAATCCAGGTCTTGGTGTCCTTTGGGAGCAAGTAGGCACATGGCCAGGTTTCTCATACTACCCAAGGGTATATTCTTCCCAACAGGCTGAACTTAAACATTATTTCATCTGCCCATACTGGTTCTTTCTGTAGTTAATCCTGACCAAATGTCAATTCCAGCCATTAGCTACACTAATGGCTGGTTTTTATATTCTCCATTTGGTCAGATAATAATAAACCTCTCTCCATCCTAAGCAAACAGGAAAACTGCCACCGTAAAGTTACCACTAACATCAAGTCAGCAAAAGGCAAAGACATATTAAATGAAGCCTTTAAAATTTTGTTTTGGTTAGCAGCTTCCACCAGAACCACCAGACTAATAATTTTGGTTTTGGTTTATAACCTATGTAATTATCAAGGACACACTTTATTTAACCAGAAACCGAGGCTTGGGTCCTATGACTAATTATATGGCCGAGTTGTCCCTTATGTAGTAGAGGAACATTAAGCCAAGCCATAACTACAGCTCATTTGAAAAAAGAAAGCAGCTAAAATTTTATTTCTGCCATGTAAACTACCTTTTGATATACTCCTGTATCTATTTGTGAAATAGCAAGCAGAAAAAATTCTATCTGTAGATTCATCTGGTTCAGAGAAAGGACACAATTCAGCTGAGTGTAGAATTTAGTCTTCTGGTAACCATGATCAAAGAAGGAAAACTAGTAACTCTATCAGTCTGTATACATTTCAGAAAGGGGCCAACTAAATCAACTTTCTGAAGTCAAAGTAAGTTTTTCCATTGGACTATTTCAGAAGAAAATTTAAAATAGGATAGCATAGATCCAAGACTTTCTGAAATACTAAGTTTTTTTTTAAAGATATAATTTGTATATAACACTGTATTCAGTGTATAACAATACTATATTTCTACATATTGCCAAATGATCACAGTAAGTCTAGTTAACATCCAACAACATACAGTTACAACTTTTGTTTCTTGTGAAAAGAATTCTTAAGAACTACTCTCTTAGCAACTTTCAAATACACAATAAGGTGTTGTCCACTGTAGTTATTTTTATATTTTATATTTTACATTTTATAATCTGCAGGCAGTACTGACATTTTTGTAACCGAAAGATTGTGTCTTTTCTCAACAGCTTCACCCATTTCCTCTATCTAGCACGCTTCACTTTGGGAAAATACGAATCTACTCTCTGTGAGTTTGATGTTGTTGTTTTAGAGTCTACATGTAAGTGAGATGATACAATATTTCTTTCTCTGACTCCTATTATGATGAGCATGATCCCCTCAAATTCCTTCTATGTTATAGCAAATTGTAAGCTTTCCTATTATTATGAATAATATTCCATTGTGTATGTATACCACAGCTTCTGTTCATCCACTGATGGTCGCTGAGATTGCTTTCCATGTCCCTGCTATTGTAAATAATGTTAAAATGTACATGGGGTCCATATATCTTTTTACCTTAGTGTTCACATTATCTTCAGATAAATATCCAGAAGTGGAGTTGCTAGATCATATCCTAGTTCTTTCTTAACTTTTTGAGGAACCTTTATACTGTTTTCTATAGTGGCTCCACCAGTTTACATCCCCACCAACAATGTACAAGTTCCCTTTCTCTGCATGCTTGCCAACATTTGGTATTTCTTGTCTTGGTAATAGCCATTCTAAGTGTGAGATAATACTTCATTTTTATTTTGATGTGCATTTTTTTCTGACGATTAGTGATATTGTGCACCTTTTCATGTCCCTGTTGGCCACCTGTTCCTATTCTTCGGAAAAATATCTACTCAGATCTTTGACTTTTTGGATTGGATTGTCTTTTTTGTTTTGTTTTTGTTGTTGAGTTGTATGCGTTCTATGTATATTTTGAACATTAACCCCTTATCAGGTGTATGATTTGCAAATATTTTCTTTTGTCTGATAGGTTGCCTTTCCATTTTGTTGATATCTTCCTTTGCTATGCAGAAGCTTTTTAATTTGTTGCAGGTCCACTTATTTCTGTTTGCTTCTGTTGTCTTTGTTTTGGGTGTCAAATCTAATCAATCATTGCCCAGACCAATGCTAAGGAGCTTACCACCTATGTTTTCTTCTAGGAATTTAATGGTTCCAGGTGTTACATTCAAACCCTTAATCCATTTTGAGTTAGTTTTCTGTGTATGGTGTAGGATAGTGGCCAGATTTATTCCTGTGTGACTATCCAGTTTTCCCAACACTATTTATTGAAGAGACTGCCTTTCCTCATTTTATATACTTGGCTCCTCTGTCATAAAATAATTGACCATATATGCTTGGGTTTATTTCTGGCTTCTCTATTCCGTTCCATTGATCTATGCGTCTGTTTTCATGCCAGTACAAGACATGTCAAATACAATGTTTTGATTACTATGCTTTTGTGGTATAATCTGAAACAAGAGAATGTAATGACTCCAGCATTGTTCTTCTTTCTAAGGATGGCTTTGGCTCTTCAAGATTTTTTTGTGATTCCATACACATTTTAGGATTATTTTTCTACTAAGATTTTTAAATTCATAAGTTTGTTATGTTTAAACTGTGTATTAGTTGCCTCATGTTCTGGTTTTAGAATAACCTTTTGATTATAGTCAGCAAGAAAACTTTGATGATTTTTGTTTTTTGTAGGAATATATTAAGTTACCCAACACAGAAAAACCACATTTCATTCACATGGATCTGGGTAACCAATACATGTTTTTCTCACTCCTTCAACACTTTATAGTCTTTATAGTATAGATGTATAATCAAGATATAACTTCTGACACACTAGGGATTAGTTATTAGTTGATATTGGTTTAAATATTATTTGAATTTATTTGGGCACTCATAAAGTCTAAAAGAGATTTCAGATTTCACGTAAAAGAATCTCTAGGATACTGAAAAATGTAGTGGTCACTGTTTATTGCCTTTTTAGACTTTCTCAGTAGTTATTTCAATCTTGGCTAGGAGTTTCTTCCAGTTATATCACACCTAATTATCTCAGTGAGAGGGCTTTTGAAGGAGAGGATGCAAAGATATTTAAGGAGTTTCTAGGATTATTTTAATTTTGTATATTGTACTGTATATAGAATGAAATAGCCATAATTCTTCTCATTATATATTTATAAATATATATGCATTTTTAAAAATATTTTGTATCTTAAATTTTTTCATTGCTTTATTGTTTTTGTGTGACACAAAAAGCATACTTTGATTTTATCGTGGTTATGAATATTATGCACTAGTGATTAAAAATTATTATTATGCAATTACAATAGTAGTTTCTAAGCAATTCCATAGGGTATATTGCTAAATCATTGCTGAATTTATACCATAAAATAGTTTTTGCAAAATATTCCTTTTTGTTAAATGGTAATATGACAATAAAACATAAATGTTCAGATTTTCAGAACTGGAAATCTTTCCAAGGATTGTTGAGACTGCTTAGTCTGAAATTTACAATAGTAAAATATACATATATATAATAAAATATATACATTTAGCTATAAATTTACTGAGTAAACTCTCAGTATTAATGACACAAACATTTGTCATAATTCTATAAAAAAGAAATCAATCTTTGGTATTGTTCAGGAGTTTTGAAAGTGAGTAATCAAAATGTAACTGTGACTAACTTTAGAGCAGAAAATAATTAACATTTATTGGCCAAAAACCCTAAGGAAGTGAGATCTCAGTAAATCATTTGATCGATTTCTCACTGACTTGCGGGCAGGAGTGCTCTCCCCCTCCGTCCCTGTCTCACCTTCAAATGGAAACAGAAATGGTGATTATGTAGAAGATAAAGAGTTCCCAAAACCATAATAAAGGGCTCTTGTTTAAGGAAGAGCAGGAATGACTGATTAACTTATAAACCTGCTCAAAACAGGAACCTGTCCTTTTTTTGAAATTAAGATATTATAGATAAAAAAATACATAGCAAATTATGAGAATGTATAAGATTTCAACCTAAATTTAATACTTGAATACCACGTAAAATAGCTAAGGGGAGTCTCCTCTTCAGTCAAGCAATTAAGTTCTCAGTGTTGGGGAAAGGAAGGATGAATATGTAAATTTATGGATTTTAACATAATAAGCCTTTGCTAATTGCTTTCAGAAAGGAATTTGTGGCTAAGATTACATTTCTTTTCACAGTTGCAAGAACAACTAACTCAAAATACTGGCAGGAGAAAAATAATGATTCCAGGGGTTAGGGGGAACCCACCTTACTTTACAGAATGTGAACTGGGGAATTTATTTTTCAAAACTTTCCATTACTTAGGCAGTTTACTACTACAGGGAGTATTAAATAACATGAGATGAAAATGACAAAACAGATTTTTTGATAAGCACACTATTTTTAAGAAGTATCTTCTGATAAAATGATGTGAAATCTAAAACATCTTGAAAATGAACTACACTATTTCAAGTAGCTGAGAGCAAAAATGAGACATCTGCCAACCGAGTCAGCAAAAGGGGGAATGACAAGATCAACAGAAGTTGAGTGTTTGCAAGTTGTAAAACATTTTATGACACGATCTAGATGTTATTATTTTTTTTCTCTTTCTTAAGTGAAAGATTGAAGGTGATTCTAGCATAGAAAGCTATTTCTGGCAGGAAGGAAATTTCTTGAAATAGTCCCAGCTTTGAAGGCCATCAGAGTGAGAGATTGCCTATCTGCAGTGGTATCTTCAAAAATGGAATGAGCCAACTTTTTTTTTTTTTTTTTAATCAAAGGCTACATTATCTGTGAATGTAAAATAACAAATAGGGGACAGAGAAAGGAGTTTTGCAGTTAAAGCAGTTGTGGAATTGCAAAGGATAAACATCCAACTGAGTTTTAGAATTCCCCATTCCATTCAAGATCCCTTGACCTGTTCTGTTTAATACAAACTGTATGTTTCAAAAGTTTTCAGATTTCTCACTGTGGTCAGCTGTTAGATCCCAAAGAAGTAACCATAGTCAGTTACTCTGAACCAGTTGGGGGCAGATAGTATAAACTCCCTGGATTTCTCAGACCCTAAAAGCATTCTAGAATATTAGAATAAAGAGAATATGAAACTACAGAACTGTCTCAGATCTATTCCTCTGCATAATGACATTACCATATGTTATATCACAACTACTATCCCTAATTTAAAAATATATATATATATATATACATATATATATATATATATGTACAGATATATATACATACATACATACAGTTCATAGGAACTGAACTCTGGCTACCATTGACTTGTGATCTCTATCTGTATCAAATAGACTTGTATTTCTGCCCAAATTCACTTTGTCTCCAAACTTTACTTGGTACCTTTTCCTGCCACCATAAACCCACTGATACTGTTCCTGTGCACTTTCTCCTTGTAGCTCTTTTGCTCTATGTTTAGACATAGAGGGGGTTTGAATCCTCTAATGATGATTTTCTAGTTTTGTTGTTGTTGTTGTTGTTGTTTGTTTGTTTGTTTTAATTAGTCTGTCTCAATCTGGGCTTACAAATTCTAAACCCTCTCCATAAACATTAGGTAATGAAGAATACTTAAGCTATGGGCTTTCTTTCTTAAAAATAAGTGGGGGTGGGTGGGTGGTTCAGTTGGTTAAGTGTTCAACTTGATTTCAATTCAGCTCATGGTCTCAGGATAGTGAGATAGAGCCCTATGTCAGGCTCCATGATGGGTGTGGAGCCTGCTTGACATTCTCTCTCTCATCCTCTCAAGGAAAAAAAAAAAAGCCAAGCTCTTACTCTCAACCCTCATTGTGCTTATATAACCCAGCAGGGAAAAACAAACAAACAAACAAAAAGCCAAGCTCTTACTCTCAACCCTCATTGTGGTTACATAACCCAGCAGGTAGCAATTGGATCATGGTTGTTCTAGATTCTTAGCATGGTTTGTAGCAGAAGGTTGGCCATTTATACCAGTAATGATGTCTCTGGTTCCTGAAACTTTCTCATACAACTTATGCTTATTTTCCTAGCCACTGATGCATTGTTTGCATAAGGGACAAGAAGTTATGCCTTCTCCATCCTTAATCTGTTTTAGGGGGCAAAGGTACTCAATATTCCTTACAGTGCCCCATAATTACTTAATTTATATTGACAGGTTACAAATTACTGTGTATCTTAAGAATAGAAGAGAACTGATGAATATTTTTTACTTATAAGACACATAGAAAGATACCAACATGAATTAAGATTAATTATGAATATGGAAACCAAAAAGTGCCAAAAAGTAAGGAGAGTTATAAAATATATCCCTTAGACTTCTCAAAATTTTACCCATATTTTATAGTTTAGCACATGATGTTTTCAGTACAAGATGAATAAACATTGAATAAAATCTTGGCATGTAACAACTCACAAAGCTAATTTAAGCAATAGTTGGACAGATTAAAAAAATAGTGTTGAAGATATCCAAGTTTGGGTTCATCATAATCATTCTGAGACTGAGGTTTGGATACAAGTAGTTTATTTGGGAAATGATCCTGGAAAACTTGATAAGGATGTACACACATGAAGCAGGAGAAGTTGAAGCCAATAAAGCCAATAAAAGTATGTTATTGAACTAAACATCCCTCAAAACAACAGAGGCTAAATCTGTACCTGGAACACTCCTTAAAATTTCCCCATGTGTTGAGGAAATGACTTTTTATTCACCATTTCCATTTGGTTGAGATCAGTTTCTAGATCAGTGGTTAAGGAACTTTTTCAGTAAAGGGCCAGATAGTAAACATCTCAGGTTATTCAGGCCATGTGATTTTTGTCACACTCTTCAACTCTCATTGTCACATGAAAAGTAGCTGGCCAATTGACCATCAGTTTCCCTGCCCAGCAAAGCTGAGAGATGGTGCCAGAGCTAGAGGATGCCCTTGGCTGAAAGATGCAAGGAGCCATGGGCTTCAATGGAAAGGTCTGTAAATGACTTGGGAAGGTTGGAGGTATATAAGTGGTAAACAGAAAAAACAATAAAATTCAAAGTTGGTAGGGCGCCTGGGTGGCTCAGTGGGTTAAGCCGCTGCCTTCAGCTCAGGTCATGATCCCAGGGTCCTGGGATCGAGTCTGGCATCGGGCTCTCTGCTCAGCAGGGAGCCTGCTTCCCTCTCTCTCTCTCTCTCTGCCTGCCTCTCTGTCTACTTGTAATCTCTGTCTCTCAAATAAACAAATAAAATCTTAAAAAAAAAATTCAAAGTTGGTAGAAGTTTTTTTAAAAGAAAGCTATAGAAGTATGTGGTATTTAAAAAAAATCAGAAGAAATATGGCATATAAAATATTATGTCAATAGTATCTCGAATTATTTTTTAAACTCTAAATTCCCTTTATTATAAGGTAGAGAAAGATATACTTTATATATATTTTTTAATCCCCATTGATTCAGTTACTCAGATACCAAATTGAATCAGTCATGTTTCATATATATAATTATAGAAATACTATGTAGAAAAAGTATGTTTCCCAAAACAAAATAAGGCAGCCATTGCCTACATACTGTTCTATAGTTACACCACATGTGCTTGGAAAGATTGTAAGCTGTCCTTTGCTTCTCCTAATGTCTATAATGACAGTGCATTCTTCCTTGAAAGTAATACATCTCCAAAAAGTGCACTGGCTTTAGAAAAAATTGTAAGTGAGATAAAATTGAAATAAGAGGAAAAAGCTTGAGGGCCAACTACATTGACTCATCTACCCTTGAATTTAAGCACCTGTGACCATAAAAAAAAAAAAAAAAAAAAAAAAAAGGTATAAAACAGTGACTCAAGAAACAAAATTGTCTATTTATTTATAGATTTTATTTATTTGAGAGAGGGCTTGTACACAGAGAGAGTTAGTTAGAAAAAGGGAGAAGCAGGCTCCCCACTGATCAGGGAGCCCAGTGTGGGACTTGGGCCTGGACTCTGGATCACAACTTGAGCCAAAGGCAAATACTTGACCAACTGAGCCACTGAGGGGCCCTGAAGTTGTCACATTAAAAAAATTGGCTAAAAACTATGGAAAGAACCTAGATGTCCATCAACAGATGAATGGATCAAGAAGATGTGGTATATATACACAATGGAATACTATGCAGCCATCAAAAGAAATGAAATCTTGCCATTTGCGACAACATGGATGGAACTAGAGCGTATCATGCTCAGCGAAATAAGTCAAGCGGAGAAAGACAACTATCATATGATCTCCCTGATATGAAGAAGTGGTGATGCAAAATGGGGGCTTAAGTGGGTAGGAGAAGAATAAATGAAACAAGATGGGATTGGGAGGGAGACAAACCATAAGTGACTCTTAATCTCAAAAAACAAACTGAGGGTTGCTGGGGGGAGGGGGGTCGGGAGAAGGGGGGTAGGGTTATGGACATTGGGGAGGGTATGTGCTTTGGTGAGTGCTGTGAAGTGTGTAAACCTGGCGATTCACAGACCTGTACCCCTGGGGATAAAAATATATGTTTATAAAAAATTAAAAAAAAATTGGCTAAATTGACAAATGATTTACTATTTTAAACTTAACATTCATATTACAAATATTTCATGAAACTATCAGTTAAAAACTAGGAAGTTCCATGTATATTCTAGGTCAACCAAATAAAGAAAAGTCTAAGAGACATAATTTATTAAATTTTCTAGAGACAGAGATCAACAGACATTTTGATTTTGTGACTTTTCTAATTTGATTTTCAGGTAGACTATATTTGGAGAACTTTGACTTCCAACTATGTCTTTATTAGACGTAATTCAAAAATAAATGAAAGATCAACCCAAAATGTTTGAAAGGTAACAGCCTTTCTACTGTAGGTTTATAAAACTATAATTGAGTTCACTCATAAGCAACAAGATTATTGCCTCATAAAATAGCCCAGTAGCACTACAGTATTATACCAATTGTGCTGCTACAATAAGACTTAGCAAAAAAAAATGTGTGCAATAACTATGAACATAAACATATAAATATATTGGATTTTTCCTTTTTGATACATCAAGAGAGAGAGTAACAACACAAGAAAAAGGTTTAAAAGTCGCAAAGATACATATATATAGGAATCAGACCAACTGTAAAAAATATAGCCTAATATCATAAATTACAATACTGTAAGTAAATATCTTAAGAGAGAAAAATATCCATGTTCATAATATACTAACAAATGAATGGCTCACAAGCTCCGTTGTGAGTTTGGAGGACAGAGATGTTAGCTTAAGCAGTATTTTATGCAGACTGGAACAAAAGAGAATCACACCAGGTTTTGAAATACGTTTCTGTCTTTAACATTCATCTGCTATAGATGGAAAAGTCAGGGGAGATATTGTGAAGACAATGGTATATGTATAATAGGCCTTATGAGCTGAATTCAACTTCAAGAAATAGAAATGGAAGGGCAGATACCTAGTTAGAATGGATAGCCTATATTTGGGGACTGTAATTATCAAAAGAATTCATTTTTTAAAAAAATTATTGACTATAGATTCTGTGGTCTCTGTTGGTTTTCCTAGGAAAAAAAAAATGATGCTATGCCAGACAATAGTAAGTTCTTGCATCTGTAATTTGCCATGTAATTTATATATATATATATATATATGATGTTAAATTGTAGAGGAAAGAGGCAAATGTGAAAATTCAAGCAGGATGATCAAATTTGCAGGCTATTGTAAATTTGTATTGTACTCCCTGTTGTAGGTACAATTCAAAAGTGGCCACAATAATCCCTTTCCTTGATTGTGAGTAGAACCATTGAATAAGACAGGATTAGGCTACCAATCAACTGTGAGTTAAAAGAGAGGGTATCCTGGGTGGGCCTAACCTAATCAGGTGAGTCCTTGCAGGTGAAGCAGCAGAGAAATTATCTTCCTGCCCTGAAAGGAGAAGTAAACTGTTATGTTGTGAGTGGAACTATGAGGGAGAGGCCTGTAGTTGCTGAGATTGGCCCACAGCTAAACAACAAAAACAACAACAACAAAAACAGAGACTTTGATAACTATAATCCCAAAGAACAGAAATCTGCCAGCTACCCAAAAGACTTTTAGAGAGCCCCAAACTCTAAATGACAATGCCACATGGCCAACATGGGGGAGCATGAACACAGAACACATTTGTTTTCAGACTCTTGACCCAAGAGTCTGTGTCTCAGACCCAAGGTCTGTGTGGTTTCAAGCCACTAATTTGTAATAATTCGTTATACAGCAACAGAAAAGAAATACCTTAAGAGATCAATTAATTTTTTTTTTTAATATTTCAAGTTTTTATTTAAATTCTAGTAAGTAACATGTGGAGCAATATTAGTTTCAGAAGTAGAATTTAATGATTCATCACTTAAATATAACATCCAATGCTCATCACCAATGCCATCCTTACCACCTATAATCCATTTAGCCCATCTCTCCTCTCCCCTCCCTTCCAGCAACTCTCAGTGTGTTCTCTATAGTTGAGTCTCCTGTGCTTTGTCTACTTCTCTCTTTTTTTTTCCCTTTCCCTATGTTCATCTGTTTTGTTTCCTAAATTCCACATATGAGTGAAATCATGTGTTACTTGTCTTTCTCTGACTTATTTCACTTAGCATAATACATTCTAGTTCCATCATATTGTAAATGGAAGATTTCATTCTTTTGGATGGCTGAGCAATATTCCATATATGCCACCTCTTCTTTATTCATTCTTCAGTTGATGAACACTTGGAAACAAATATTTCCACTCTTGTTTCCTGTGTTGGAAATTTTTGCCATTCTGACAGGTGTGAGTTGGTATCTCATTGTGGTTTTGATTTGTATATTCCTGAAGATGAGTGATGTTGAGTATCTTTTTATGTGTCTGTTAGTCATCTGAATGTCTTCTTTGAAAAAATGTCTATTCATGTCTTTTGCCCATTTGTTAACTGGATAATTTGTTTTTTGGGTGTTGAGTGTGATACTTTCTTTATAGATTTGGGATTTTAACCCTTTATCAGATATGTCATTCACAAATATCTTCTCCCATTGTGTTGGTTGCCTTTTAGTTTTGGTGGTTATTTTCTTTGCGTGTAGAAGCTTTTTATCTTGATGAAGTCCCAATAGTTCATTCTTTTCTTTTGTTTTCCTTGCCTCAGGATACATGTATAGTAAGAAGTTGCTGTCTGTGTTCTCCTCTAGGATTTTGATGGTTTCCTATCTCATATTTAGGTCTTTCATGTGTCTTGAATTCATTTTTGTGCAGGGTATAAGAAAGTGGTCCAGTTTCATTATTCTGTATGTTATTGTCCAGTTTTCCCAACACCATTTGTTGAAGAGATTATACCTTTTTTTTCCATTAGATATTCTTTCCTGCTTTGTTGAAGATTAGTTGACCGTGGAGTTATGGGTCCATTTCTGGGTCCTCTATTCTGTTCCATTGATGTATGTGTTTGTTTTTGTGCCAGTACTATACTGTGTTGATGATTACAGCTTTATAATATAGCTTGGAGTACAGAATTGTGATGCCTCCACCTTTCCTTTTCCTTTTCAAGAATGCTTTGGCTATTTGAGTTCTTTTGTGGTTCCATACACAGTTTAGGATTGTTTGTTCTAGCTCTATGAAAAATGCTGGTGGCATTTTGAATGGGATTGCATTGAATGTGTAGATTGCTTTGGGTTCTATAGATATTTTAATAATATTTGTTCTTCTAATCCATGAGCACAGAATGTCTTTCCATCTCTTTGGGTATTCTTCAATATCTTTCATAAGTGTTCTATAGTTTTCAGTATACAGATCTTTTACCTCTTTGTTTAGGTTTATTCCTAGGTATCTTATGGTTCTGGGTGCAATTATAAATGGGAATGATTCTTTGATTTCTCTTTCTGCTGCTTCATTATTGGTGTATAGAAATGCAACGGATCTCTGTACATTGATTTTGTATATTGCAACTTTATTGAATTCATTTATTCTAGCAATTTTTTTGATGGAGTCTTTCAGGTTTTCTACATAAAGTATCATGTTATCTGCAAATAGTGGGAGTTTGACTTCTTCCTTGCTGATTTGGATGACCTTTATTTCTTTTTGTTGCCTGATTGCTGAGACTAGGATTTCCAGTACTACGTTAAACAATAATGGTAAGAGTGGGCATCTCGGTGTTGCTTCTGATCATAGAGGTTAAGCTCTCAGTTTTTCTCCATTCAGGATAATATTTACCATGGGACTTCTGTATATGGCCTTTATAATGTTAAGGTATATTCCCTCTAACCGTACTTAGTTGAGGGTTTTTACCAAGAATGGATGATGTACTTTTTCAAATGCCCTTTCTGCATCTATGGAGAGAATCATAGGATTCTTGTCCTTTCTTTTATTAATATGGTATCATGTTGATTGGTGAATACATCCCTGCAGTCTTAGAATGAATCCCAATTGTCTGTGGTAAATAATTATTTTAATGTACTATTGGATTTGATTCACTAGTGACTTGAGAATGTTTACATCCATGTTCATCAGGGATATTGGCCTATAATTCTCATTTTTAGTGGAGGCTTTGTCTGGTTTTGGAATCAAGGTAATGCTGGCCTCATAGAATGCATTTGGAAGTTTTCCTGTCATTTCCACTTTTTGGAATAATTTGAGGAGAGTATTAACTCTTCTTTAAATGTTTGGTAGAATTCCCCTTAGAAGTCATCTGGCCCTGGACTTTTGTTTGTTGAGAGATTTTCGATTACTGATTCAGTTTCTTTGCTGGTTATCAGTAAGAGCAGAACAATTAGACAACACTTCTCTAGAACACCCTGTTAGTAATTTTTAGCTTAATTATATTAATATGTATTATTATTCATATATACTTAATGGCAATGTATTAATATTAATGTATATTTCTGAATACTAAAGTGATATGTTTGCTAAAATTAATCCAAATGATACCAAAAATGCATATTAAAAAACAAATGTACTTTCAAATAGACTCATTCCATATCCTCTCCTATCCCTGCAATATTTCCCAGAAAATGGTTGTTAGCCCCTGTTTACTGTTTTGTTAGGCTAACATTATTTTTAAGAAACACAAATAGCACTATGGTATATGTCCTCTTTTTTATCTCATTTTGTCTTTCTCTAAATAATTACATGTAATTATAATTAATTATTCCATGTCTATTCATCTAGAGTATCATGTCATTCTTTTTAACAGCTTATTATATGAAATGCTGCTTCTCTAATTATTTGTACAATATACATAAGATCCCAACTAAGCTACCCTCAAAAGATATGGCTTGGATAACTGTAAGGAGGTTGCTTTAAAAAAAGGAAAAATTCTGGCATTCGTTCCATAAACTTTTATACTCCATGGTTACTGCAGATTCCATTTCTTTAATCCACACTTTATGCTTTTATAAAGGCACAGTGATTTTCAGTAAGACCTCAGAGAATGCAACAACCCCTTACTACAGATGAAAACATGGTTTTACAAACTTGGTTCCAGAGATGTTCAATTGGCTATAAAATGGCTAGAAGTTGCATAAGAAAGTATCCTGTACAATGAATTAGTTTTCAGGCTACTATAAAGTCATAATAATTTTGGGAAGATGCTATGAGACTAGTGAATGTATAGATATGAATTATGAAGGATTCAGAAAGAAAAGAAACAGGCATAGACCTCTTTAAGCAAAGGAGAGACTAAGTAAATTAAAGGACGTAGATATAAACCCTGTCTAGTTCATTAAGTAGTTGAATGTAGAAATCACAATATATACTTTTGTGACTATAGAAGAGACTGTTCGTTATTATGTGCCCTATGGAGTTGCTGTTCACTCAGGTGACACAACACATAAAAGTGATCTGGCCTCAAAATAGATTATAAAAAGTGACCAATGCCTAAGTATGTAATAAACTACACTCATTTATCTAACAGCCTAAAATTAAAATAAACTTACCATTAGTATTAATAAAATTTAGTATTAGACTCTGAGAGGAAGGGTGTATATTTCTGAAAAAAATAAGTTTTTTAGAAGCAAGATGAGTTGGTTATTTAGAACCCAAAGAGGTTGTCCTTTACCAGGCCTTATAAAGTCTCAACCTTTGAATGTACAGCATAGTTTTGGCACAAAAAAAAACCCCAAAAAACAAAACAACACAACAACAACAAAATGACAACAAAGAAACTCTTGAGAGTACCACCATAAAGAGCCTGTAGTTCCTTTCCTGCATAGTTTTTTTTACTGAGGCCTCTGGTCTCATCCCACCACCTCAGTGACCTTGCACTCTAATTTCTAGTCCCTGCTTCCTAAGACCGCCATTACTGTTTGGGCTCCCCTTCCTTTGCTGTAGTCAAAAAATGCATACAGGCATATATCTGCTATACAACTGGGACTTAAATCTCATTACTTCTATCTCTCTAGGGTCATAGTGGGATATATAGCATCTATTTTTATTTTTATTTTAGGATTTTACTTATTTATTTGGCAGAGAGAGACAGAGAGGCAGGCAGAGAGAGAGGGAGGGGGAAGCAGACTCCCTGCTGAGCAGAGAGCCCGATGCGGGGCTCCATCCCAGGACCCTGAGATCATGACCTGAGCTGAAGGCAGAGGCTCAACCCACTGCACCACCCAAGCGCCCCTATGTATAGCATCTAAAGAGTGATTTCATTTTTAAACTTGTTTTCAGTAGGACAGTCAGTCCAGTACAAGTTATCCCATCATGGCCAGGTGGCAGTTCCTGTTTTGAAATCTATAATATCCTAATATCCATAGAAAATGTTTCATCATACTCCACCCTCTTCCTCTGAAATATTAATCAGCTTTGTCATCATCCTCTTTATCCATGGACTGTATTTAAAACTCACCATCTACTTAGCCCAATGCTCATTGATAGAAGTGAGGTTTTTGTTGTTTTTTCAAGAAATGCTTTCCATACTGGTTTGCTTGCAATTGGAAGTCATGTTCACCTTTTTCAGAAGTTGAACTATTGCTATGTATATTTTAAGAAAATGTTTAGGAAAACTTTGATTTTTACAACACTTTGGAAATACAACATAGAATTTTTTTTTTTTTAAAGATTTATTTATTTGAAAGATTGAGAAAGAGAGCACAGTGAGGAGGGGCAGAGGAGAGGGAGAGAAAGAGAATCCAAAGCAGACTGCATGCTGAGCATGGAACCTGAGGTAGGGCTGGATCTTATGAGCTGAGCCAAAACAAGAGTTGGATACTCAACCAACTGTGCCACCCAGGTAAATAAAGCATGTAAATCTTTTGTAGATACATCATAGTCTACAGAAAATAAACTTTTGGCATTTAAATTTTCAGATTCTAATAAACTGGGAGATATTCAAAAACTTTTCCAACCCAAGATATATATGTCTTGTATATACGTGTGTGTGTGTGTGTGTGTGTGTGTGTATTTGCCACTATATATATGCTTTCAGACATTAAAAGAAAATTGGAAAACACATTATATCAAATTCTATTTTGAGAAGGAACAATTGAAAGAATAATAGAAATGTAATTTCCTTTTTGCTTAAGCTAGATGAAAATAACCAGATGCTATTTGAACTTTGTTTTATCTAAAATTTAGAACATAGGAGAACAAATGATAGGTGTAGAAATAAGATAATAGTTTGAGACCAACTGAAGCAGAGAGAAGTAGATTAGACCATCCCGAGCTTAAAAAACAAATACATCTAAAGGTACTTTTCCTAAAAAGTAGACTTCAGCTGAATGTTGCATTATAATATCTGATTAGTCATGTATTAAAACATTTTTATAAGGTTTGTTACTGGTAACACGGCTAAATAGGTCTTCATTGCTTTTGAACAAAGATGCTTTAGAACTAGTGTCAAATATTCCTTTATGGATGCCTTAGAGGTTAATCAACTAACAGCTATGCCAAGTGACACAGTCAGACACCTCCTTAATAGAGGCTTAGTGGTCAGGTCAGTAAGGTGGGTGTGTCACAAGGACAAAGGGCAGTTCTGGTAAAGCCTTTTACATCAAACTTAGGAATATGAGCTAGCCATTGTAGATCAAAAATTAAAATTATCTTAAACAAAACCTGCATTTTTACTGGAAGTTATTGAAAATATGAGTCATAAGATTCCTTGGTAAAATATTAGGGGTCTCAGTTTGGGGTTTTTTTTGCTGCTGTTGTTGTTTTGTTTTGTTTTTGTTTTGGTAACACTACATTCAAGTTTCTATAGGTAGTTTATAGTCACATTTTTAAAAATTTTAGTTTAATGTTTTTTCAGTGTTCCAAAGTTCATTGTTTATATACCACACCCAGTGCTCCATGCAGTGAGTCTGGTGGTGGGTATATATTTTATATGGTGGGTACATATTTTAAGAAATTGCTTTTATAAAAATGTCTTCATAGAAAACTACTCGGGAGTGAGTGGTGGTGAGGTCTTGCTGAGTTGTTGCTATATTCAAACAGAATTTGAAATAGTAACAGAATTATCTTGATTATATTTTGTCTATTTATTTGTTAATACATTTAGATTCATTTTTGACTTACAAATGCCCATCTAGAATAGAAGCCCAAAATATAATTTCCAGAAACATCTTAACCAAATGCTCTCCCATTTTAGAATTTAAAACTTTATCTAAAGCCAATTTAAGCTACAGAGAACATATCATACTTTGAATTATTAAATATGATTTTTTATTAAGTATCAAAATTATCAGTAAAACTAAGTTTTATGAATAAATTCCATTGTAAATATTCATCAATGTTGTGCAGAAAAGAAGGAAATGATTTTTCAAAATTAAGCAACATTTCCTAGGCTTTCAAGTTTTCAGCAGTAGACATTATGATAGAGACAAAAGAAAAAAGTATATAGCTCTTAACATTCATATGTATGCATATGGATACATGCATACACTTATTCATGAGATCTGTACTTTTCCAGAGGTACAGAGATGCTGTTCATAATTACATTGGCTATGTTGACTCAACATTGTGGAAGCTGAATATTTCATACTTATGAAAATGCCTAACGCAAACTGCACTGTTCTGTGTTATTAATGAGTGTGTAAAAGAAAAAATTGGAAAATGTAAAATATCTCCATAAAAAATGCAGGGGCAGGTGGTTTATTTGTCTATGAAATAAATCTTTAATTAATGCTCTGGAATATGATTTTGAAAAACAGTATTTGTTCCATCTTTCCTACCACTGGAAGAAGAGAAACAAAAATACATTTGTATTTCTTTAAAAAATAATTCCCTTATATATGGATAAAATTATACATTTAGAAACTACTTAGGTATATTATAACCCAAAATTTCTAACACACATTCAAAGCTTCTTGTTAATCTTCTTGTTATTGAATGTGGTTTAGGTTGCTTTTTTTCCTAAACTTTGAGAAACAGGATGCCAAAATCGGGCCAGAAAATACAATCCTGTCTTACATGTCCTAACACAATGGAGAATGGGCCAGGGAAAGAGAAAGAGGGAGGCATATTCAATGTGGAAGAGACACAAAGTTACAGGTTAGGAAATTCGAACAAGTTAGATACAGCATCTGGAGAATGAAGTGATTGGAATTTTTTTTGAAAGGAGACAGCCGATATAGGTGAAGTCCAACAGAAAAGTATATCTCAGAGTGTTAGAAAGACCTAGTCATGTGTCATCGGGGAGAAGAGCAGGCAAAATGCTAAAAGACATTTGGAATACCTGCCGGTTTATACCTACAGTTGTGGAAGTAGATAGCACAGACTCACTTGTGGCTTAATTATACAAACATGATATTCAAGATAGGTTTCCAGTTCCAGGCAAGCTTGGGGAAAGACTGTGAAGTACCCCAGTTGTTGGGGAGATAGGGATGGGGGGATTAATCAGACTATTACAGAAGTTAACTAATTCCCATTAAGACTGAGCTTCAGAGTCTCAGACTTGTAGCATTCAGTTTCGACTGCAGGGCCTCCAACAGCAATGAGGTGATTCCTAACTAATTTGTTAATGACAGAAGAATAAAAAAAATACAGGAACTGTTAATGAAAATAGTTCTGAGCTCATTATCATAAAAATATCTTTTTTTTTTTTTTTAAACTCTCCTAACATACTTTCTGGAATGGCAGAAATAGAATTGGAGTTGGGTAGGGCTACCAGAAATGCCCATGGCAAGCAACACACAAGTGAGGCATTTCTGAGATGAAAGAGTAAAAAAGACTATAATGTTCTGCTTTAAGAAACAGAAAAGTGGGGTGCCTGGGTGGCTCAGTCATCGAGAGACTGCCTTTGGCCCAGGTCATGATCCCAGGGGCCTGAGATGGAGCCCTGCCTCAGGTTCTCTGCTCAGCAAGGAGCTTGCTTCTCCCTCGCCCCCATGCTTTCTCTCTCTCTGTCAAACAACAACAAACAAACATACAAACAAAAATTTCTTTAAAAAAGGAGAAAGAAACAGAAAAGTAAGGAGGCAAGAATATTATATTAACAGCTGGTAAACTGAGGTTGCAAACACTCAACAATCAACAGATCTTTTTTTTAATTAAGCACTTACTATGAACCAGGTGCTATGTATTTATATAACTATGTGAACAACATATTCTCTGTTCTAAGGAATTTATGGTATATTAAAAAGTTGGGAGTCCAAGGAGATGTGACAAAATTTGCCTTGCTTCTTAATGCATTCCCATGTTCTTACAGTATCCTAGGGATATTGGTGACCTGACAGTCTTGCTGTTTATTAGTGATGAGATAAGGATGAAGGACAAATGGCTTAAATTCTAATGATTAAAAGGGCAGTCAGAATGGTCAGCCACTTCCCTACTCTGACATTATAGCTAGAAAGGCAGACAGGAGCATCACATTTGTCCCTGGCCAGGGAACCTCAGATTTGCTTTCCTCATCTGTAAAATAGGAGTACATTTGTTTGTTTGTTTGATCATTGTGTTAATCTGAGGACAAGTGATAAACTGGCAAAATTCCTAGGTTTGACTAGTACTAAATACTTCACTAGGAAAATATATACTTTTATATAAATGTGTGTGCTTAAGATTAAGAGCACAGAGTTTAAGAAGTGACATCTAGGGGCGCCTGGGTGGCTCAGTGGGCTAAGCTGCTGCCTTCGGCTCAGGTCATGATCTCAGGGTCCTGGGATCGAGTCCCGCATCGGGCTCTCTGCTCAGCAGGGAGTCTGCTTCCCTCTCTCTCTCTGCCTGCCTCTCCATCTACTTGTGATTTCTCTCTGTCAAATAAATAAATAAAATCTTAAAAAAAAAAAAAAGAACTGACATCTATATTCTACATTATAATGGCATTGATTTTACCCTGGTGAGATGCCCAAAAAAGAAGTTCTATGGCACATCAGTTATTGGTATATTCAGGGACTTTCTTAATTTATTAGATCCTTTCCTATTTACTCTATTAAATAATGCAGGCCTCTTTCATATTTCCCTATAATTCTTATTTTCCAATCTGCTGCTCATCTTCCCCTATGATAAGGATTTCAAAACAGAACCACAGAGGCACCTGGCTGTAGAGTCTATGACTTTTGAGCTCAGCGTTGTGTGGTCCAGTCCCATGAGGCAGGGTAGAGTTTACTTAAAAAAAAAAAAAAAAATTGTAAATGGAACTAGAAATATACATGTTAGTTTGTTCACATAATAACATTTATTTTCCTACAGGCATTCATTGATTATGTTTAAACTTACTATTACCCTTGAAGATAATCATTTCTCACTAGTATCTCCATAATAAAGAATTAGAAGTAGCAATGTAACACTTGACTACATATTAATGACATTAAGTGAAAGATGGCAGAAATTAATAGAAAATTAAACTACATAAAATACAGAAGACCTATAAATATTCTAAAATACCCTATTATTGGTGCAAAATAATTTTTCTATCAAAAGAACAGGTATATATAAGGCTGTGTACTAGGCATTCACAGTTAAATTTCAGGTTTTTTTCTTCTCTATGTATTTTTAGTAAAAAAGCTATAGCTTTGAAATAATACATTATTTTTATGTAATTTGAAAGAAAATGCTTTGCTATGTTTTGATAGTTAATTTCAAATAGCATAGATTCTTCAATTCTAGCTACTATTGAAGTTTATGAACTAAGGGGATATTAATCAGGTGAGCCCCCAAGAGTATGATTTTATAAATAACTACTATAGAATAGATAATTCAACAGCAGAAGGCAGCTAAAGTATAGTGAGATAATAGAGAGATTTTGAATTTAAATTGCTCTCTACATTTCTCATTATTTTTGAGTCTTAATTTTAGTTTGTTTAACAGAAATGCAAGGGCAGATAAAAATACAATAAAGAATTCCTTTCAATAGAAAAGCATTTCCCTTATTCAGAGTTGAGAACTAGAAAGAACAACTTATTGTACTGTGGAATGAATTGTAGCTCAGAGAAGTAAAGTGACATGCTCCAGTTTATACATATTTTAATTGCTTTAGAAAGATTAAAAACAGCATTGTCCCTACTTTGTCCTATAGTAATTATAGTATTTATCAAGAGGATTCTTAAACTACAAAAGTGATTTATATATGATGATAGTATAGACCCCTCACTATTTATAAAATTTTAAAAAGCAGTGATTCTATCGAAATTTATTTATATAAATTTAAATTTTAGCAATATAATTATATATGAATAAACTTTTTAAAAGGCTTTGATGGAATTAAAGTTTTTGTTTTATTATTTTTCATGGTGGATTATATTAATTTTTATAATACTTTCATATCTAAATCTCAAAAGAAATTTAGACTCTGCCAATCTAACCATATAGATGAATAGCAAAATATATGTGTGTCCTGCTGTCTCTAGTACAATAACTATTTCTCCATCCATCCTAGTAATTTATAGATCTTTAGTTGGAAAGAAATTGATTTGTATTTATCATTAGTTCATCACAAATACACAGTTCACATGGATAGTGTGTATTTGCTAAGAGGTGACTGCTTGGTCTCCTATAGAAGAGTATTATATGGGCTGTAAGGTTCTTATAAGCTTTTCAAACCTGCCTTTCTTCTCACGAGTTTGGAGTGCTTTATCGATATTAGCTCATTAATCTTCACAGCATCCTTGCAAAGAAGACAACAGGTATTATCTCTGTTCTACACATGGAGCCACAAATAATGGAAAGGTCAACTGCCTTGTCTTGGGTTCCTGGTAAGGCAGCAGTGAAGCAGAGCTCATCTTTAGATGCAGAGAGTGCTTACACACACCCTGAGCTAAATCGCTCTGTTCTGAGCTTCCACAACTTTTTTGATAAGCATCATGAAGAGATTTTTTTAAATACATATTCATCTTCAACAAACACATTGCAAGGCAATATAAAGGAGATTGGAAGGAAACCCACAGGTTTAAAGACTTAAAAGTTTTATGAATTAAATGAATTATGCACTCTTTGTTTGGATCATGATTCAAAGTGTAAAAAAGTGAATTTATGAACTAATAAAAAACTGAACATTGACTAAATATTTAATGATATTTAGTAATTATTGGTGGAGGTTTAGGTGTAGTAGGTTATTAGAAGAGCCTTGTTTATGAGACAGATTCTTAAATACATATGGATGAATTGATACAATATCTCAAATTTGTTTCCAAGTCATATAGGATGAGACAGGACATGGTGTATTAAACACTATCACATTTAATTGCGATTGATAATTGAAGCATGTGAGTTCACTATATTAAACTTTATATTTTTATGTTTAAATTTCTTATCAAAAAAAGGGTTTTTTTTGTTTTGCTTTTAAAATTTTTAAAAAGTGGAAGATGACTCCCCCTAATGAAATTCTGGCTAAATAGGTTTTTGTGGAGCCCCAAAACCTTAATTTTTCACAAAACCTCAGGTGACTCTTATGATGAGAACATCTTGGAAATACTAAGCCTGGTGACCCATTCTTTTTTTTCTTTTTCTTGAATTTTATTTTTTTTTTCAGTGTTTCAAAATTCATTGTTTATGCACCACATCCAGTGACCCATTCTTGAACTCCAAAGAGGCGAATATAAAAAGCCAAATATTTTAGCATCCATGATTTATAGACATATACTTTTTGTGTTTGTGGAAATTTGGGTAATACCCTATTATTGGTGCAAAATAATTTAAGTTTTCTTTCAAAATAAAAACTAATTTATTGCTTTAAAAAGTAATAGCATTATATTAGTAAAAATCTACTTATGAATTGAGTGGGCTGTACAGATCTATCAGTAGATTTACTGAAAAATCAAAGGAGCAAAGTTCATCTTTTGCTAAGAATTTTTCTACATCAGATTAAGATAATGTTACTCTGCCATAAAATAGCATCAAAGTATATCTTATTAGACAAGAATGCAAGCTATGACCAGGTCTTGAATAAAGTTTTAATGATTATTTATGGAAAATAAGTAATTTGAAGGTAAAGGTTGATCTTTGCCTTTTCAAAAAATCATGTAACTATGTGAATCTGACATCAATAATGAGAAATAAAATGTTTCTTTGAAAAAAAATGCTCATGAAAGTAAAATAGCAACACTCTCATATTGCTAATTAAATACAGTTTAACTTAGTTTCTCATGAACTCCTAGGCATTTAGCTGACATTAAAAGATTGCATTATGACTTAACTGATGCTCATTTGGTGGCAAAATTAGCCATAGGAGGAACAATTGGCAGAAGTTTATCTACAAATGATACAGCTTTTTCTTTTTCTGTTCTAACATTGTTAGAGAAAACTTCCAAGCAAAGAAAACCTTATTAAATTTTCTCAATAAATCTTATGAGATAATATTTTTACTGTAACTTTTTTATAGTATGTTTTTAACTTAAATATAGGTTTAAAATCTGTATAAATACTATATCTATTAGCAAAATTCACTATTTAGTTAAAACATTTCATTAATAAGAGGCTAATATAGATCAATCAACATCAACATTGACTAGTCAGTTCAATTCAACTAGGAGCAATTGTATTACTTATGCTTGTAAAGTATTATTCATAGGCTTTCTGGGCACTTATGAAAACTATAATATGTATATTATTGTGTGTGTATATATAAGTTTTTCTTAACATTGTAGACATTTTTCTTCTAATAATGTATGTTTCTCTGTGAATGCATATTAATTATTGTTTGAGTTATTTGTGCACCCACAGAACAACCTGGTTCTCTTCGAATGCATAGATGTTCATTTCCAAGATTTCTGACCTATTGGCCCAATTCTTAATTCCTACTTTGTATTTTTGAATTAGGGGGAACTTAGCATCATGGGTCAGGTAGGCAGTAGAGTGGGGAAGGTTGAGAGAGTGATTTCTGGATTTCTAAAGCCATCAGTATGAAAAATTGTTGCAGCAAAACTCAAATGAGTTTTTAAAAATTAGATTCATACTATTAAGTATGTCTTTAAAAAACATATTTCTACTTACTCATGACTATTTAAAATTTACATATCTACTATTTATGTTGACAGGAAAATTTTCTGAATGTTAAGGGTTCTCTTACTCAAATTTGCAAAGCTCTATTGGTTTCTCACAAAGTATCTGAGGTAACTCTGAAGTAAGTGAACTAGAAGATTCATAAATCTAGTGTGGACATAATATCTGCAAGAAAAGTTGTGGCTGTGGTTCCTGGGTGGCTCCGTGGGTTAAACCTCTGCCTTCGGCTCTGGTCATGATCTCTGGGTTCTGGGATCTAGTCCTGCATTGGGCTCTCTGCTCAGCAGGAAGCCTGCTTCCTCCTCTCTCTCTCTCTCTCTCTCTCTGCCTGCTTCTCTGCCTACTTGTGATCTCTCTCTGTCAAATAAATAAAACCTTTAAAAAAAAAGTTGTAGATGATTAGAGTGTTTGCACCATTTTTCCCCTATTTCTTTTTCAGATATAGTAAAGCAAATTGCAAAATTTGCTTTTGTTTTAATCTGCCCAGGATGCCATAACAAAATATCATAGACCAGGTAACTTAAACTATAGAAATCTGTTTTCTCCCAGCTCAGAAGGCCAGAAGTCAGAGATCAGGAAGCCAGTACAGTTGTGTGTTCTGGTGACCAAATTCTTCTTAGCTTACAGACTGCTGCCTTCTCACCATGTCCGCTCATGACAGAAACAGAGAGCAATCTCTCTTCCTCCTCCAAAAGACCACCAAACTAGGAGCCGAGCCCATTTAAAGTTATTTTCTGAAAGCCCCATCCCTAAATATGTCACATTGAGGATTATTTCAACATATGAATTTTGTGGGGACAGAATTCAGTAGCAGCTTCCTATCCTTTATGTTAATGTTAAATTTGAATCTAATTATCTGTCTTCCTGTGATCATGTAGTATAACTCTTTACATAGTTGATGGGGTAAGTTTTCCAAAAGAGAAGTGAGAAAACTCTGGTTGCAAATCCCAGCTCCACTACTTAATTGTTGTGGAACTTTAAACAAGTTAAATTCCCTAGGTTCAATTTTCTCTTCTGTAACTTGAGAATAATAATGTGTAGAGGTAAATCAATTATCATTTTATAGATACATAGATGCATTTTGTAGGTATAAATTTAAATAGTTCTTACAGATAATGCGTTTAGTACAGGACCCAGTACCTTGTGAATATCTGAATGTTTTTCAATGTAGTGTAATTGGCATTATGTCGATTTCAGATACAACATAATGATTTGACGTCTGTATATATTGTGAATGCACCCTAATAATTCTAGTTAACATTTATCACTGTAGTTACAAATTACTTTTCGTGTGACAAGTTTTAAGATCTATTCTCTTAGCAATTTTCAAATGTGCAATACAATACTATTAACTACAAGCATCATGCCATATGTTACTACCCTATGGATTATTTATTTTATAACTGGAAATGTGTACCTTCTGATGTTTTCACCCGTGTCAGCCACTGGCCCCACCCCAGCCTCTGGCAGCCACCAGTCTGTTCTCTGTATCTGTGAGTTCAGTGTCTTGGTTTTATGTTTAGATTCCACATTTAAGTGAGAGCTTAAGTGTCTTTGTGTGACTTAGTTCACTTAACATATTGTCCTCAGGTTCAATCCATGTTGTCACGTAGGGCAAGTATTCATTCTTTTTTATAACTAAATAATATTCCACTGTGTTTTATAGCTAAATATTCCTTTCCATTATGTTTTATAACTAAATAATAATCCATTTATACTGTATACACATATACACACTCACATAAACACACATTTTATTTATCCATTCATCCATTGATGGACACTTAGGTTGCTTTCTTCAACATTTTGGTTATTGTAAGTTATGTTGCAATGAACATGAGGTTGCATATATTTTTCTAAATGTTTTCATTTTCTTCAAATATATCCAGAAGTGAAGTTGCTAGATGATATAGTAGTTCTAATTTTAGTTTTTTAAGGAAGTTCCAAACTATTATACATAGCGGTTGCACCAATTTGCATTACCACCAACAGAGCACAAGGGTTCCTTTTTCTCCACATCCTTACCAATACTTGCTTTTTCTTGTCTTTAAAAATAGTCGTTCTTTTTTTTTAATTTTTTATTTTTTATTAACATATAATGTATTATTAGTCCCAGGGGTACAGGTCTGTGATTTGCCAGGTATATACACTTCACAACACTCACCATAGTGATACTATGGTATCACAAATGAAACTTTCCCAGTGTTCATAACCCAACCACACTCTCCCCCAGTCACCACACCCCAAACCCAGCAACCCTCAGTTTATTTTGTGAGATTAAGAGTCTCTAATGTTTAGTCTCCCTCCCGATCCCATCTTGTTTCATTTTTTTCCTTCAAGACAATAATAGTCATTCTAACAGGTTTAGGCTGATACCTATTTCTGGTTTTGATTTGTGTTTCCCTGATGATTAGTGATGTTGACTGAGAACCTTTTTATGTACCAGTTGGTCATGCATATATCTTCTTTGAAAAATGTCGATTCAGATTTTCTGCCCATTTTCTTTTTCTCTTTTTTCCTCTGCCCATTTTTCTAATTGTATTGATTTTTTTGTATTGAGTTATATGAGTTCTTTGTATATGTTAGATATTAACCACTTATTATACATATGACTTGCAATTTTTTTCCCCATTTAGATTGGCTATTGTTTTGTTGATGGTTTCATTTGTGTCCATTTGGTCGATGCTTTCATTTCCTTTGCATTTCATTTGTTGATTGTTTCCTTTTAGTTTGTTGTAGTACCACTTCTTTATTTGTGCTTTTGTTGTCTTTGCTTTTGTTATAAAAAATGAAAAAAACTCATCACCAAGACCAATGTCAAGAATCTTACTGCCCGTGTTTTTTTTAGGAGCTTTATGAAATGAGGTCTTAAGATCAAGTCTATAATTCATTTTGATTTAGTTTTGGTGTATGGTGTAAGATAGTGTTGGATTTTTTTTTTTTTTAATGTAGCTGTCCAGTTTTCCCAGGACCATTTATTGAAGAGACTGTTCTTTTCCTATTTTATATTCTTGGTTCTTTTGTCATGCATTAATTGACCATATATTCCTGGATATATTCCCAGGCTCTATTCTATTGATCCATGGGTCTCTTTTATGTCAATACCATACTGTTTTGATTATCATATCTTTATAATAGACTTTGAAATCAGGAAGTGTGATACTTCCAGCTTTGTTCTTCTTTCTCAAGATTGTTTTGACCATCTAGTGTCTATTGTGGTTCCATACAAATTTTAGGACTCTTTGTTATATTTCAATGAAAAATACCATTGGTAATTTAATAGGGATTATATTGAATCTGTAGATTGCTTTTAGTATTATGGATATTTTGACAATATTCTTTCAATCTAAGTGTACAGAATATGTTTCCATTTATCTGTGTCATCTTTAATTTCTTTCATCAGTGTCTTATAGTTTTCAATGTACAGGTTTTTCACATTCTGAGTTAAATTTATTCTTAGGTATTTTATTTTTCTTATTTAGTTATAAATTGATTTCTCTAACGGTGTGTCAGTTTGTTGAAATGCAACAAATATATATATATATATTGCTTTGTATCTTGCAATTTTTCTGAAATTGTGTATAAGTTCTAAGCTTTGTTTTTTTGTTTGTTTGATAGAGTTTTAGCATTTTCTACATATGTCATCTACAAAAAGTGATAGTTTTCTTTCTTTCCAATTTGGATGCTTTTTATTTCTTGCTAATTGCTCTGAGAAAGACAACCAAAACTATGTTTTAAAAAAAGTGGTAAGAGTGGGAATCATTGTTATGTTCCCAATCTTAGAGAAAAAACTCTGGAAAAGACAAAACAACTACAACAACAAAAAACCTCTGAGCTTTTGACCACTGACGCTAGCTATGGGGATATCATATATGTCCTTTATTATGTTGCCCTCTATACACACTTTATCGTAAGGTTTTACTATGAATGGTGCTGAATATTGTCCAATGTTTTTTTCTGCATCTATTAAGATCCCATGATTTTTATTATTCATTTTGCTTATGTGGTATATCACACTCATCTTTAGACATTGAACCATCCCAGCATCCCTGGAATAAACCTGATTGAACATGGTGTATAGTGTTTTACTGTATTATTGGTGTTTACTGGTGTTTTGATGTATCATTGAATTTGGATTGCTAATATTTTGTTGAGGGTTTTTGCATCTCTGTTCATTAGTGATAATGGCCTGTAGTTTTCTTCTCTGGTGGTGTGCTTGCCTGGTTTTGATATCAAGGTAATGTTGGCCTCATAAACTGAGAAATTTAGAAATTTTCCCTCTTTTTCCTTTTGTTAGAAGAGTTGAGAAGAATTGTATTAATTATTCTTTAAGTATTGGTGGAATTCATCAACAAATTAATTTGTTCTCGTCCTGGACTTTTATTTGTTGGGAGAATTTTGATTACTGATTCAATCATGTTACTAGCAATTAGTCTATTCAGATTTTCTATTTTTTCATGTTTCCGTGTTGGTAGGTTGTATGTTTCTTGGAATTTATCCATTTCTACTATATTGCCCATTTTTTTGGTTTATAATTGTTCCTAATAGTCTGTTATAATCCTTTGTATTTATGTGGTATTGATTGTAACCTCTTTTTTATTTCAGATTTTTATTTATTTAAAACTTCTTTGCTTTTATCCTGGGGAATCTAGTTAAGGTTTGTAAATTTTGTTTAAAAAAATACTCCTAGTTTCATGGATAATGTTTATTATCTTTTTAGTCTCTATTTTATTTGTTTCTACTCTAACCTTTATTCCCTTCCTTCTACTGATTTGGGGCTTCACTTATTCTCTTTCCTTGGGAGATAAAGGTAGGTTGTTGGAAATTTTTCTTGTTTCTCTAGATGAGCATGTATTACTATGAACTTCCCTCTTAAAACTACTTTTGGTACATCCCATAAGGTTTGTTTTGTTGAATCTCCATTTCTCTTTCTTTCATGATTTTTAAAATTTCTCTCTTGACTTTATTCTTTTAACCTGCTGTCCAGAAACATATTGTTTAATCTTCACATGCTTGAAAATTTTCCACCTTTCTTCCTGTAAATTGATTTTTTATTTCATTTCATTGTGTGTGAAAGATGTCTGATGTGACTTCAATTTTATAGACTTGTTTTGTGACATAATATATGATGTACAATGGAGAATATTCATGATCCACATTAGAGGAATATATATTCTGTTGCTTTTGAATAAGGTATTCTATATGTATCCAGTAAGTCCATCTGATCTATTGTACCATTAAAGGCCAGTGTTTCCTTAAAGATTTTTTTTGATAATTTATCTATTAGTAAAAGTGGGGTATTACAGTCCCTTATTATTTTATTGCTGTTTATTTATCTTTTTAGGTCTGTTAATATTTGCTTTATTATATTTAGGTGCTCCTATGTTGGGTGCATAATTATTTACAAATGTTATATCTTCTTATTGAATTGACACTGTTATCATTGTAAAATGAATTTGTCTCTTATTACAGTATTTGTTTTATAATGTATTTTGTCTGTTTAAAAGTATAGTTACTCTAACTTTCTTCTGGTTTCTATTTGCGTGGAATATGTTTTTCCATCCCTTCACTTTCAGACCATGTGTCCTTACATCTGAAGTGAGTTTCTTATAGGGAACATGTAGATGGGTTTTATTTTTTACCTATTCAGCCTATCTTTGTCTTTTCATTGGAGAATTTAGTTTATTTACATTTAATAACTTTTATAACTTTTGATAGGTATGTACTTATTTCCATTGGGTTCATCATTTTCTAGATGTTTTTATAAAGTCTTTTTTCTTTTCTTGTTCTCTTCCTTCATAGTTTGATGACTTTCTTTAGTGGTATGTTTAGATTCCTTTCTTTTTATATTTTTTATATCTGCTATAGGTTGTTGCTTTGTGATTACCATGAGGCTTTCAGTAAATAGCTTATGTCTATAACAGTCTCTTTTAAATTAATAATAACTTAAGTTCAAATGCATTCTAAGACTCTACACTTATGTTCCCCCACAAAAGTTTTATATCTTGATATCATAATTTGTATGTTCTGTATCCATTATCAAATAATTATATTATCGGTGCCTGGGTGGCTCAGTGGGTTAAGCCGCTGCCTTCGGCTCAGGTCATGATCTCAGGGTCCTGGGATCGAGTCCCGCATCGGGCTCTCTGCTCAGCAGGGAGCCTGCTTCCATCTCTCTCTCTCTCTCTCTCTCTCTCTGCCTGCCTCTCCATCTACTTGTGATCTCTATCAAATAAATAAATAAATAAAATCTTTAAAAAATATATATATATTATCTTTCTACACGTTTTTTACTCACCATACTAGTTCTCTAAGTGATTAACCCACCACCTTTACATTAGGTTATTCTGAATTTTACTGTATGTTTATTTTTACCCATAAGATTTATACTCTCCTATGTTTTCCTAGTATGGTTTAGTGCCCTTTCATCAGTTTAAATTCCTTTAATGTTTCTTGTAAGGCTAGTCTTGTGGTGATAAATTTCTTTAGTTTTTGCCTTTGTGGAAAACTCTTTATCTCTCCTTCAATTTTTTTCTTTCCTCTTCTCCTTTTGTTTTGTTTTGCTTTTGTTTGTTTTAAGAGAGGGAGGGGGAAGAGGAGCAGGAGAAGGAGAGAATCTTCAGCAGGCTTCATGCCCAGGCAGAGCCTGATCTCACACCCCTGAGATAATGACCTTAGCTGAAAGCAAGTGTTGGATGTCTAAGGGACAAAGTTACCCAGGCGCTCTTTCCTTCAGAGTATTCTTTGTTGGCATTTTTCCCCAGAACTCTGAAGATCTCATCCACTCCCATCTGGCATGTGAAGTTTCTGCTGAAAAATCTGCTGATAGTGTTTGGGAAGATTCCCTTGTATATGACAATTTGTTTCTTTTGCTACTTTTAATATTCCTCCCTTGTCTTTTTTTTTTTTTAAACTTTTGACAGTTTATAATATATATTGGTGTGGGTCTTATTTGGATTTGGATATCTGTTCCTTCTCCATATTAAGGAAATTACCAGCTGTTATCTCTTCAGATATGTTTTCTGCCTCTTTTTCTTTTCTCCACCTGTAGTGCAAATTTTGGTCTGCTTGATGTCCTATCAGTCCCTTAAGCTAAATGCACTTTCATTCTTTTTTTCTGTTTTGCTGCTCTTTTTGGATGAGTTTTACTATCTTGTATTTATGTTCACTGATCCTTTCTTCTGCTTCATCTAGTCTGCCTGCTATCAAGCAATTCTAATGTATTTTTAATTTCAGTTGTATTCTTTATATTTGTGACTTTTATTTTATCCTTTTATTTTCTATCTCTAAAGTTCTTATTTTGTGTATCCATTCTTGTCACAACCTTTGTAAGCATCTTTTTCTTTATATTGAACTCTTTATCAGAAAAATTACTCGTCTCTGTTTCATTAAGGACTTATGGTGGAGTGAGTTCTCTTGTTTTCTTTTTCTTTTGGAATATATTCCCCCCACCCTTTTTTGTTGTTTGTTTTGCTTGGCTGTCTATGTTGGTTTCTGTGGATTAGATGTAATAGTTACCTGTCTCCTGTCTTGATGGACTGACCACATGTGTATGAGTCTTACTATTTAACTCTGTCCTTATTCTTCATTGCATTTCAAATCTTTGTGATTGTCTCAGAAACCTACTTTATTCTTAGTGGTTCCTAGTAGAGGATGTGACAAGGCCTATCAGTATCCCAAAGGGGAGGATCTCATTTAGCACCTTAGATTCAGGCTGACTGGAAGCCAGACCTCAGGCAGCAGTTATTAAATTATACAGATATATACATTCCTTTATACTAGTTCTACTGGGCACCAGAGCCAGGAAATCCAGAGATGTTCCATGGGCAGGAGCCATTAAAAATAAAGATGCAAGGTAAGGGTACACATTCTTTTTTGGGAAATACTGGTGAATTATGGTGAAGCAGAGGGAGAGTGAAAAGTTGATTCCACTGGTCTCCATACCCTGAAAACTCCTCAGTAGGCCTCTAGATGTGTGCCAAACCAGAAGCCTGCCCCTCATAATAAAGCTCCAGGGCAAGCAAATAGGCTTTTTTCATAGAAGAAAACTTGTGGTGTGTTTTAGTCATCTGTACTTTGCATTGAAGGTGGTAGCTGACAAAGAACTCTCTACAGTTTTTATGGTCATGTAGGACCCTAGAAACCAAGCCCCACTGGCCAGGCAGTAAAACCAGCCATGCAATAAAGGGACATCCCCTTACTGGCAGCAACAAAAATGTAGATTCCAGATGTAAAAATCTGTATACCAGATGTGTTTACAAGCTTTCTTCTGGGAAATACTGGATCTCTGGAGCACAACAGAGGAAAACCACAAAAATAGTGCCAGCCCTCTGAGAACTCTGGAGAGGATTACAATTAGCCCTTGGATGTGTGCTAATTAGAAGCCTGCCCCTCATGCAGCAGCTATGAAGACAAGCTAATAGGCCTCTTTACAGGGAGATTGGGTACCTCATTCTGTTGCCTCTTTGCTTTGTCTTGGGGGTGGTAGCCAGTTAACTTTCTCTCCATTGGTTACAGTCCTACACGGCTTGCAAGTATAAACCCTGCTGGTCATCAGAGGCAGGCAATCTAGAGAAGTTCTGTGGGTGGCAGCCACAAAAATTGGGGTACCAGATGTGAACGTTAGCTCCTTTCCACAAGATACCAGCAAGCTGGAGCAAGACAGAGGGAGAGCACAGAGATGGTGCCAGCCAGCCTCCATCCCTATAGAGTATTTCAGTAACCCCCTAGATGTGTATTAAATGTCTGCTATTCAGTCAGAAGCTTCAAGATAAGCAAATAAGCTTCTTTCATAGAAAGATTTTGTATGTTTAGTTAGCTGCCTTTGTGTTGGACCCTGGGTGGGTGAGTCTGTATGCACAAGTCCTTTAAGAACTGTTTCTCAGTTCACTATAGCCTGTGTATCTCATGATATAAACCCCATTGGCCTTGAAAACTGGTGGTTTTGGAGGCTCATATCTCAGATGCAGGTCTTAATAGTTGGGATGCCTAATGTTAGTTTCAGGCTCTTTGCTCCTCAGGAAGAAGTTTGTATTTGTGAGCTTCCTCTTGATTGTGGGTTGCTGTGCCACAGGTGGGGTTTATGACATAATCGTGTCTCAAGATCTCTTACCCACTTTGAGGGATGTCTGTGTGTTTCCTCATTCACCTAAATAAATGAGAATTACTTAGCTAGTCTTAGGAATTTTTGTTTCAGAAGAAATTATTCCATACATAGCTGTAGATTTGGAGTCTCCATGGGAGGGGATGAGTTCAGAAGCGCCTGTGCCACCATCTTGAAATGGAACCTTGAATACTTTACTAAAATGCTATATATACTGACCCCATTGTGTAAGTGAAAGTGAATTATACTTGGACACTCCTTCATTCTATGTATCTCTTTGAATGTCTGTCTTGTATCATTCATTGCTCTTATTAAGGATGAGGTTGTATTACTGGACAAGAAGAACAAAGTTTTTATTGTCATGGAGTCTTTTGTGAGAAATAAAACACACAGTAAACATAAAAGGCCATTACCTGGTAGAGAGCTTTGCAAAAAGTTATATAAAATGATGGGAAAGAGTGACTATTTTAGTTTGGGTGGTTAAAGGGCATCTCTTTAACTTATGAGTATTGGGAATGAACTGATTTTGCTAGTGCTAGGTACAACATTTATGGTAAGGAGAGAAATAAATGAATGCGAATTCAAATAATGAAAGATGAGAATCATTCAAAGTCAGGCTGGAACAGGTTGGGAACAGCAGAATGGGTAAGTTAGCAGAGGGAGTCTAGGTACAGGCCAATAGGGCTTCATGAGATAGGGAAGCATAAGGATTATCTTCTATGTGGGATGTTAAGAATATTAATCATTTTATACAAGAGAATGATATCGCCAGAAATGTGTTCAAGAAAAATACTCTGACTCTTATGAGAATGGATTATAGCTAACAATGGAAGCAGAACATGCAGATGAGAGGCTACTGCAGTGTCTGTAACATTGATGCATATCAGACAGTGGCCTCTTCCCATCTATTCTAGCTAGGTCTCATCAGTGCTATAATTCAGAAGGACAATAAATATGTCTTTTGAAGATTAAATGATCTAAATCACTTTGTGCTATTATGGTTGTCAATAGATGGGTCCTGGCATAGAGCATGCATTGCACAGAGCTGGTATTCAAATGTATCTATTGCCAGACTACCCAATAAACCTCTTGCTGTTGACAGTTGGAAATATTATCATTTCTTCCTCTTTCTTCTTCATATGGTCATGGAAGAAAAAAAATATATATATATATATTTATTTATATATTTATATATATAAATTAAATAAATAAACCTCAAAGTCAGGACTTCAAGTTTTAGTTTCAATCTAGTTGTAAAATAATGTGAATTTACCTAATAAAAAACTATACTTGAAATATAGCATAGTCATTGGTCAGACTGAGAGCATGCATCACATTAACTTCAAAGTTAATTTGTGCCATGGGTGGGGTTTATGGTACAGAGTACCATGTGGTATACAGTACCATATTACTGGTATGGTACAGAAGATATGGTAGGCCTCTAGTATACTGTGGAAAAAATAATGATCCAAACTTTAAAAAATTCACTTAGGTTTCATTACAGACAAACATTCGCTTTGTATCTGGTGGTGCTGATGCTGGAGAAAATTGCAGGTAGGTGAATTTTAATTATATGTATTTATTTTTATAAGTTAATAGAGGAGGAGCAAAGATAGTCCTAAGAGATTTAAGGAGCATTAATATGCTTATAGTTGTTAATATTACTCGATTCTCTGCTGTATTAAAAGAAAAAAAATAAACCCTCACAAACTGAAAGGTAATTAGGGTCAATTAATCTATCCTTCTGATCAATATAAAAAGAATCTTCATATAAACAATTTTAATCATCTATATCTTTCTCTTTTTCCTAATATTGACATAAAATTCAGCAAAAAAAAAAAAAGACATTACCTACTCTGTAGCAAGGACAAAAAAAAAAAAAGTCACACTCTCTCTGAAAAATTTATAGTAAAGAAGATAGGAACATTTTGGTGCCTGGGAAACTCAGTTGGTTAAGCATCTGCCTTAGTCTGAGATCATGATCCCAGAGTCCAGGGATCAAGCTGCATTGGGCTCCCTAAGTGGGGAGATTTCTTTTCCATCTGTCTGCCACTCCTGCTGCTTGTCCATGTTCTCTCATTCTGTCAAATAAATAAGTAAAATCTTAAAAGTAAACAAACAAACAAATAAATAAATAAATGAAAGCATTAAGAACCTCAACCAGTTATGTAACTTTTTTTTTTGAAAGCTTTTTCTAGGGGCACCTGGGTGGCTCAGTTCTTAAGCATTTGCCTTCGGGCTCAGGTCATGATCCTAGGACCTTGGGATCAAGCCACATTGGACTTCCTGCTTGGTGGAGAGCCTGCTTCTCCCACTAGATTGTGTTCCTCTCTCACTGTCTTTCTCTCCGTCAAATAAATTAAAAAGATATCTTTGAAAAAAAAAGAAAGAAAATTTTTTCTACGTTAAAAACAAAACCAGGAAACATTGGCTTCCATTTTTTTTTCAAGATTTTTTTTATTTATTTGACAGACAGAGACACAGAGAGAGAGGGAATACAAGCAGGGGGAGTGGGAGAGGGAGAAGCAGGCTTCCCTCTGAGGAGGGAGCCCAATATGGAACTTGATCCCAGGATGCTGGGATCATGACCTGAGCCAAAGGCAGAGGCTTAACCCACTGAGCCACCCAGGCACCCCACCTTCCATTTTTTCTATGGCATATAACAAACAGGGCTCTGTTTTCCTTCCAATATATTTAGTTGTCTGAGGTTAGTAGTACATTTCCTTTCTTAAAAGTTATAAATGACCTTCTACATGCTGGGGGAATAAAAGAGTTTCAGTCCTTATTTTATGGAACCTCTACTGTACCTAACCTAATGTTTATTCCTTCCTTAATTTTTTCTTTCCTTATTGCCTCTTTCAGTACATATTCTTCAGTTTTTGTTTGTTTATATTTGATTTTCTGTATTTCCTTGGTTCATTTTTGGGCTCCCTTTTTTATCCCCTACCCACTCCCAGGTTTGGCAGTTAACCCTCGCCTAATTCAAAACAGTTAATTTGACTCTATATTCTATTCCTAGTCATCTGGTTCATGAAGATCTGTCTGCTGAGCTCTCAAACAATCAAATCTCCAGTATCTCTTCAAACACAATAGAGTATAAAATATGAATGAATAAAATAACAATTTTGTTTCAAGTTTAAGTTTTTAAAATATTCATTTTGGGGGCACCTGGATAGCTCAGTTGGTTGAGCATTTGCCTTTGGCACATGTCATGATCTCAGGGTCCTGGGATCGAGCTCCGTGTCAGGCTGTCTGCTCAGCCTCTTCCTTTGTGCTCTCTCTTGCTCTCTCTCATTCTCTCAAATAAATAAAATCTTTTAAAAATTAGGTATTTATTTTGAACTCAATGGCAAAATGCAAAGTATAAGAATTACTAACATCAAGAACATTATTTTAATTTTCACTTTATTTTTCTAAGAGATAAGACCATATGTTAAATTTGGTATATAATTCACTCTTGACATGATAAAAATTAAAATTGAATTACTTTTATGATAGGAGGGTGTTAGGAAAAATATGTTCTCTTAGAAGTAAACCTCTCATCTTAATAAATTACTACTGTCTGGGACCTTAATAATGTTAAATCATGGCCTACCTTCTTGTATCTCAGAAGGAATAATTTACTTTGAATGAACAAAAATTTACTTTCAAAGTAAAATTTCATCTTTGTGACTATAACTCTGCATTATATCAACTAGTAAAAAAGTATTATCAATGGTATTCTCCTTGGAAAACCCTGAATACATGTTTAAAAGATAATATATGTATGTATATATATACATACATACATACACAACCACACATATACACACACACACATATATATATGATAAAGAATATAAGAAAAGCCCTTAAAAGAAGGCAAGAAATGGAAAATTTGATGATTTATGTTTGTGTCTTCAGATGGCCATCATTCTAATTCAGAACTAGATGAACCATTCAGAAAGTCCGAGTGGATTTCATTTCATTTTAACTATTACTCAATTTATTTGCTGTCTTCAGACATTATTGGATACCTACTATATACCATAATCAACATTAAATAATGAAACAAAAAGACCCATGTCCAGCACTGGAAATGCTAACTGTTAGCACAGAGACTGAAAACTGGTAGTCTCAACATTTCACCTGCTGTTGTGTATGTTCAGTCTGCTTAGGTCACCACAATCCCCACCACTCTTTTTTGTTTCTCATCCGTACCTGGGCCATGTACCATTGTGTTTACAATCTCTAATCAGGTCTGTTCAGTCCTGTAGCTGTGTTAAAAAACACAACCTGCAGGAAAAATGAGAAGAGAGAAAGAAACTGTCATAGAACAACTATGAGACCAAATACTAATATGAAAGAATATGATGAACTTGTATTTGATTAAATAGGCTTCCTTATTCAATGACATATCTAATGGGTAACCCAAGAAAGAAGACATGGGCTTTTCAATTGGTTCATTTGAAATGATAAAGATGAATGACATCATCTAGGTAGTGGCATATTGGCTTTTTGCTTGTATTTTTTCCCCCTAAACCACAAATCCTTTGTTTTAAATAATATACAGAAAAAGGATGTGTAATGCTGATAAAAGGGGAGTTACTATGATTGAAGTGTATGAGGAGGTATGTGGACTCTGTTTAAAGTCTGGAAACCACAGGGAGAGAAAAGGGTCAGGAACAGAACTCTAAAGGATACCTACATATGAGTGTCAAAACTAAAGAACCAGCAGGGAAAAGTCTAAAGTGAATGGTCAGTGTAATAGAAAGAAAGCCAGAAATCAGCGTAGGAGGAAGTTTTGAAAAGGTGTTTGATATGGTAAGGATAAATCAAAAATATCTTCATATTTAGCTATTTCTTTACATAAGATTATGTGAAGAGAATTTAGATAGTAATGTTTCCAGGACTAAAATGAATTGAGAATTATGTTAGAATATAAAAGAATGTAATAGGTAGCAGCTTGAAGGAAAAGTAGAGTAGAAGCTTTTTTTGTTGCTCTAGCACATTGAAGAAAAGGGAAATACCTGGAGAATTAAAGCAACAGGAGAAAACAATGGGCATAGCAAGATCCTGGATTAGGTGAGAGGTCCTTGGATAAAAAAAGCAAAATAAGGGATTTATACCTAGAAATGGCAGATATCCATACATTTATAAAATAAGGGAATGATGAATTGTTTGAAGATTGAAGGAGTTTACATAAGATAGCTTTTATTTTCTTTGTGACATAGAAAATGTTTGTTGGAATGAAATATAGATGGGTAGAAAAATTGAAAAGGATAAAGAGCAGATGAGAAAAGCCCCAAAACAAATTAGCCAGGAGCAAGTTAAAGAAACAAAATTACTTTACTGTGCTCAGGGTCCAGTTCCTGTTATAAACCATAGAATTTTTCTGGTGTCCACTTGAACCATCAGCATCATTGTTCCTGATTTATTTTTCTCATTGGTGAAGTAGTAATAACTTTTTTGATTTTAAAATCAGAGAGCATTTGCCCTAAAATAGTTCATGTGCATTGGGGTGACTTATCAATAGAGAAGTTATAATTTGAATGGGATCAAATTCAGTCTGTAAATAAATGTTTCAGGATCTGTTTTAGAATATTTTCATCAGTGGTTCAGATTTGGAATCCACAACTAAATAGGATAAATCCAAAATGTAGTCATAACTTGGCTCAGATTTGTGATAACTTTGGATCAATTTCATTTGACTGGCAGGATAGATCCACCTTGATAAAAATGCTGTACTAAGATTTGGATTTATATATATATATAAAGCCCTTTATCTGATATGAATTTTATGGTCAATAGCTTCTAAATGTCTAGCTGTTACACAATCCAGGACTGTCACTTCTGAAGATACTGAGCTTCAAAATAAAGTAAATGGAATACATCTTTCCACTTAGGATGCTAACCATTCTGGCATTATTATTCAAAGTCCTGAAAATACCTTTTTAAAGATATTGTAGCAAATTATAATTCTACTTTGAAAGATTAAAACTAGTATACATATTACAGTTACTTTTCAGTTACAAATGTGAGCTCACCTTCAAATACAGTGATGCTACCACAAGTCTATTATTGGATCTATTGCTGATAGTGTATGTACTTTAAATTATTTTCCAGATCCATATATGTTGCTTTTAGCTGTTTCAGTCTCTTGCCTACTTCTGATATGAATCCATAGCACACATTTGCAAAAGACCTACATTATGAGTAGCATCCATTATCATGAGGGGGACTCCTTTTTTTAATTCAAAGCTTACTGCACTTACATGGATCTATGACCTTACCTTCATTAGAACAGTCTTTAACCAGCTCAGCAATATAGCTTTAGGGTACAATTATCAATATCTTTCTTACAGAAAATTCCCTAATGCCTATTTTAATGGCTTTTCTGATTTACTCCTTTTATGGTCATGCGATCAGAAGAGCTGAGATTATTGAACCTCAACCTTTAGCCTAGTCTCAAACCAGATACTGAGTCATAATCAAGGGAGCAATTCAATCTTATCCTCAGCCATTTACTAGATCAGCCTTTGCCCCAAATCATACTTGAGTTTTCTGCCAGGCATCAGTCTCATAGAGATGCCTAATCACCCTGAACTTTAGTCCTCTCAGAGGCTTCATTACTAGCCTGAACATATGCCTGTTTCCATCATTACTACTGAACCAAAGGAAAATGGAATATTAAATAACCAAAAATAAGGTTTTGCCAAAATTTTAGGCCAGAGTTATGAAGGTACAGGCTGACAGGTATTATTGATAGAAATAAAGATGAGTATAAGTAAAATAAGAATAATAGTAGGAACAGAAGATCATAGGTATGGAAGACACTACTCCAATAAGAGCTTGCTACATTATAATAATGGAGTGTGCCAAGGAATTAATAATGAGTGTGTCCTGAAAGAATGAGTAATGGCCCAACACCTAAATTACCACATGATCTTGATTTGTTCTTGAATACCCTTGTATGGTCTAAAGACACACATATCTAAATTTGTTTTTCCAGTCTTATTGAGATGACACACAGCACTGAATAGGTTTAAAGTGTATAGCATAAAGATTGGACTTACATATATTATGAAATGATTACAATTGAGTTTGTTCAACATTCATCATCTCATTTAGATACCAAAACAAAACAAAACAAAACAGAAAAAAGAAAAAAAAATGTTTCTTTTCTTGTGACAAGACCTTTTAGCATTTACTCTCTTAATGCTCTCAAATAGCCCATGGGGCAGTGTTAACTATAGTCACCATGTTTTAGATTACATCCCTAGTACTTATTTACCATATAATTAGAAGTCCATACTTTTTGACCAACTTCATCTAATTTCCCTCCCCCAATCTCCAGTAACCACACATTTAGTATCTTTTTCTATTTGTTTTCTTTGGGTTTTATCATTGTTTTTTTGTTTGTTTGTTTGTTTGTTTTTGTGTTTAGCTTCCACATATAAGTGAAATAATACATTAGTTGTCTTTCTCTGACTTATTTCACTAAGCACAGTGCCTTCAAGTTCCACCAAGTTCCACTGTTACAAATGGCAGGATTTCCTTTTTTTTTTTTCTTTAAATATTTTATTTATTTATTTGACAGAGACACAGCAAGAGAGGGAACACAAGCAGGGGAAGGAGAAGATGGAGAAGCAGGCTTCCCATCCAGCAGGGAGCCCGGGGTGGAGCTCGATCCCAGGACCATCTGATCATGACCTGAGCCGAAGGCAGATTCCTAACGACTGAGCCACCCAGGTGCCCCAGGATTTCCTTTTTTTTTTAATGACTGAATATTATATTGTATATATGTATCCAACTTCTTTATTCACTCATTCATCAAAGGATACTTTGGTTGTTTCTATGTCTTGGCTGTTGTAAGTAATGCTTCTGTAAACATAGGATGCAGATATATTTTAAAAATACTGTTTTTATTTTCTGTGAATATATTCCAAGAGTGGATTTACTGGATCATGTGGTAATTCTATTTTTAATTTTTTGAGGAGTCATCATACTGTTTTCTGTAGTGGTTGCACCAATTTACATTCCTACCAGCGGAGTATAGGAGTTCCTTTTTCTCCACATCCTTGCCACAATTTGTTATCTCTTGTCTTTGTGATGCTACCCATTCTAGCAGATACGAGGTAATAGGTTATTATGATTTTGATTTGCATTTTCCTGATTAATGATGTTGAGCACCTTTTCATGAATCTGTTGACTCTGCATATATCTTCTTTGGAAAAATGTCTATTTAGTTCCTTTGCCCTTTTTAATTGGATTATTTATTTTCTTGCTATTGAGTTGTATTCTCAGATACATATTGCAAACACTTTTTTCTCCATTCTGTAAATGGTCTTTTTACCTTATTGGTTTCTTTTGTTGTATAGACGTCTTTAATTCAAATTAATTTTTATAAGTAGTATAAAATAGGGGTCTGTTTCATTCTTGGATCCCTTTCCAAATCTTAGTTGGCCTATATGCTTCGATTTATTTCTGGGCTCTCAATTCTGTTCCAATGGTATATGAGTCTGTTTTTATGCTAGTACCATACTGTTTTGATTACTATAGCTTTATAATAAAGCTTGAAATTATGGAGTGTGATGGAGTGTTTCTCTAGCTGTTACACTTCTCAGGATTGCTTTGGCTATTTGGGATCTTTTCCGGTTCAGTACAAATTTTAAGATCGTTTTTCTACTTCTGAAAAAAAATGCTATTAGAATCTGGACTGGGGAGAGGAGTCAAGATGGCGGAGAAGTACCAGGCTGAGACTACTTCAGCTAGCAGGAGATCAGCTAGATAGCTTATCTAAAGATTGCAAACACCTGCAAATCCATCGGCAGATTGAAGAGAAGAAGAACAGCAATTCTAGAAACAGAAAAACAACCACTTTCTGAAAGGTAGGACTGGTGGAGAAGGAAATCCAAAGCGACGGGAAGATAGACCCCAGAGGGAGGGGCCAGCTCCCGGAAAACGGCGGAGCAATGGAGCACAAAATCGGGACTTTTTTTTTTTTTTTAGATTTTATTTATTAATTTGACAGAGAGAAATCACAAGTAGAAGGAGAGGCAGCCAGAGAGAGAGAGATAGGGAAGTAGGCTCCCTGCTGAGCAGAGAGCCGATGTGGGACTCAATCCCAGGACCCCGAGATCACGACCTGAGCCGAAGGCAGCGGCTTAACCCACTGAGCCACCCAGGTGCCCCCAAATCGGGACTTTTAAAAGTCTGATCCGCTGAGGGACATCGCTCCAGAGGCTAAACCGGGGTGAACCCACGCAGGGTCAACGTGGCCTCAGGTCCCGCAGGGTCACAGAAGGATCGGGGGTGTCTGAGTGTCGCAGAGCTTGCGGGTATTGGAATGGGAAAGCCGGCTACAGAGACAGAGCAGACAGTAAGCTCGCAGCTCGGGGTTACCTTGAACTGGTTGCAGGCTCGGTGAGCTCGGAGCGCGGCCGGAAGTCAGGCAGACGGGAGTTACCGGGCGCTGTTCTATGAGGGCGCACTGAGGAGTGGGGTCCCGGGCTCTCGGCTCCTCCGGGCTGGAGACCAGGAGGCCGCCATTTGTATTCCCGTCCTCTGGAACTCTACGGAAAGCACTCAGGGAACAAAAGCTCCTGAAAGCAAACCTGAGCGGATTACTCAGCCCGGCCCCTGGTAAGGGCGGTGCAATTCCGCCTGGGGCAAAGACACTTGAGAATCACTACACCAAGCCCCTTCCCCAGAATATCAACAAAATATCCAGCCAAGACCAAGTTCATCTACTAAGGAGTGTGTTTTCAATACCAAGGAGAGCAGCAGAATTCCAGAGGAGGAGAAAGCAAAGCACGGAACTCATGGCTTTCTCCCTGTGATTTTTTAGTCTTGCAGTTAAAATAATTTTTATCTTTTTCATTTTTTTTCTCTTCTTTTGCTAAAATTTTTTTTAACTTTTAACTTTTTCCTTTTTAAAGTTTTTTAACTAGTTTATCTAATATATATATTTTTTCTTTTTTATACTTTTCTTTATTCGTTTTCTTTTTTTAATTCTTTTTTTATTTTCCTTTCTTTCTTTTTAAACCTCTTTTTATCCCCTTTCTCCCTCCTCACGATTTGGAATCTCTTCTGATTTGGTTAAAGCATATTTTCCTGGGGTTGTTGCCACCCTTTTAGTATTTTACTTCCTCCTTCATATACTCTTATCTGGACAAAATGACAAGGCGGAAAAACTCACCACAAAAAAAAAAAAGAACAAGAGGCAGTACCGAAGGCTAGGGACCTAATCAATACAGATATTGGTAATATGTCAGACCTAGAGTTCAGAATGACAATTCTCAAGGTTCTAGCCAGGCTCGAAAAAGGCATGGAAGATATTAGAGAAACCCTCTCGGGAGATATAAAAGCCCTATCTGGAGAAATAAAAGAACTAAAATCTAACCAAGTGAAATCAAAAAAGCTATTAGTGAGGTTCAATAAAAAATGGAGGCTCTCACTGCTAGGATAAATGAGGCAGAAGAAAGAATTAGCGATATAGAAGACCAAATGACAGAGAATAAAGAAGCTGAGCAAAAGAGAGACAAACAGCTACTGGACCACAAGGGGAGAATTCAAGAGATAAGTGACACCATAAGACGAAACAACATTAGAATAATTGGGATTCCAGAAGAAGAAGAAAGAGAGAGGAGAGCAGAAGGTATCCTGGAGAGAATTATTGGGGAGAATTTCCCCAATATGGCAAAGGGAACGAGCATCAAAATTCAGGAGGTTCAGAGAACGCCCCTCAAAATGAATAAGAATAGGCCTACACCCCATCACCTAATAGTAAAATTTACAAGTCTTAGTGACAAAGAGAAAATCCTGAAAGCAGCCCGGGAAAAGAAGTCTGTAACATACAATGGTAAAAATATTAGATTGGCAGCTGACTTATCCACAGAGACCTGGCAGGCCAGAAAGAGCTGGCATGATATTTTTAGAGCACTAAACGAGAAAAAAATGCAGCCAAGAATACTATATCCAGCTAGGCTATCATTGAAAATAGAAGGAGAGATTAAAGCTTCCAGGACAAACAAAAACTGAAAGAATTTGCAAACACCAAACCAGCTCTACAGGAAATATTTAAAGGGGTCCTCTAAGCAAAGAGAGAGCCTACAAGTGGTAGATCAGAAAGGAACAGAGACAATATACAGTAACAGTCACCTTACAGGCAATACAATGGCACTAAATTCATATCTCTCAATAGTTACCCTGAATGTTAATGGGCTAAATGCCCCAATCAAAAGACACAGGATATCAGAATGGATAAAAAAACAAAACCAATCTATATGTTGCCTCCAAGAAACTCATTTTAAGCCCAAAGACACCTCCAGATTTAAAGTGAGGGGGTGGAAAAGAATTTACCATGCTAATGGACATCAAATGAAAGCAGGAGTGGCAATCCTTATATCAGATCAATTAGATTTTAAGCCAAAGACTATAACAAGAGATGAGGAAGGACACTATATCATTCTCAAAGGGTCTGTCCAACAAGAAGATCTAACAATTTTAAATGTCTATGCCCCCAACGTGGGAGCAGCCAACTATATAAACCAATTAATAACAAAATCAAAGAAACACATCAACAATAATACAATAATAGTAGGGGACTTTAACACTCCCCTCACTGAAATGGACAGATCATCCAAGCAAAAGATCAACAAGGAAATAAAGGCCTTAAGTGACACACTGGACCAGATGGACATCACAGATATATTCAGAACATTTCATTCCAAAGCAACAGAATATACATTCTTCTCTAGTGCACATGGAACATTCTCCAGAATAGATCACATCCTTGGTCCTAAATCAGGACTCAACTGGTATCAAAAGATTGGGATCATTCCCTGCATATTTTCAGACCACAATGCTCTGAAGCTAGAACTCAACCACAAGAGGAGGTTTGGAAAGAACCCAAATACATGGAGACTAAACAGCATCCTTCTAAAGAATGAATGGGTCAACCGGGAAATTAAAGAAGAATTGAAAAAAATCATGGAAACAAATGATAATGAAAACACAACGGTTCAAAATCTGTGGGACACAACAAAGGCAGTCCTGAGAGGAAAATATATAGCGGTACAAGCCTTTCTCAAGAAACAAGAAAGGTCTCAGGTACACAACCTAACCCTACACCTAAAGGAGCTGGAGAAAGAACAAGAAAGAAACCCTAAGCCCAGCAGGAGAAGAGAAATCATAAAGATGAGAGTAGAAATCAATGAAATAGAAACCAAAAAAACAATAGAACAAATCAACGAAACTAGGAGCTGGTTCTTTGAAAGAATTAATAAAATTGATAAACCCCAGGCCAGACTTATCAAAAAGAAAAGAGAAAGGACCCAAATAAATAAAATCATGAATGAAAGAGGAGAGATCACAACTAACACCAAAGAAATACAAACTATTATAAGAACATACTATGAGCAACTCTACGCCAACAAATTTGACAATCTGGAAGAAATGGATGCATTCCTAGAAACATATAAACTACCACAACTGAACCAGGAAGAAATAGAAAGCCTGAACAGACCCATAACCAGTAAGGATATTGAAACAGTCATTAAAAATCTCCAAACAAACAAAAGCCCCAGGCCAGACGGCTTCCCAGGGGAATTCTACCAAACATTTAAAGAAGAACTAATTCCTATTCTCCTGAAACTGTTCCAAAAAATAGAAATGGAAGGAAAACTTCCAAACTCATTTTATGAGGCCAGCATCACCTTGATCCCAAAACCAGACAAGGATCCCATCAAAAAAGAGAGCTATCGACCAATATCCTTGATGAACACAGATGCGAAAATTCTCACCAAAATACTAGCCAATAGGATTCAACAGTACATTAAAAGGATTATTCACCACGACGAAGTGGGATTTATTCCAGGGCTGTAAGGTTGGTTCAACATCCGCAAATCAGTCAATGTGATACAACACATCAATAAAAGAAAGAACAAGAACCATATGATACTCTCAATAGATGCCGAAAAAGCATTTGACAAAGTACAGCATCCCTTCCTGATCAAAACTCTTCAAAGTGTAGGGATAGAGGGCACATACCTCAATATCCTCAACTCCATCTATGAAAAACCCACTGCAAATATCATTCTCAATGGAGAAAAATTGAAAGCTTTTCCACTAAGGTCAGGAACATGGCAGGGATGTCCATTATCACCACTGCTATTCAACATAGTACTAGAAGTCCTAGCCTCAGCAATCAGACAACAAAAGGAAATTAAAGGCATCCAAATTGGCAAAGAAGAAGTCAAACTATGACTCTTCGCAGATGATATGATATTATATGTGGAAAACCCAAAAGACTCCACTCCAAAACTGCTAGAACTTGTACAGGAATTCAGTAAAGTGTCAGGATATAAAATCAATGCGCAGAAATCAGTTGCATTTCTCTACACCAACAACAAGACAGAAGAAAGAGAAATTAAGGAGTCAATCCCATTTACAATTGCACCCCAAACCATAAGATACCTAGGAATAAACCTAACCAAAGAGCCAAAGAATCTGTACTCAGAAAACTATAAAGTACTCATGAAAGAAATTGAGGAAGACACAAAGAAATGGAAAAATGTTCCATGCTCCTGGATTGGAAGAATAAATATTGTGAAAATGTCTATGCTACCTAAAGCAATCTACACATTTAATGCAATTCCTATCAAAGTTCCTATCAAAGTACCATCCATCTTTTTCAAAGAAATGGAACAAATAATCTTAAAATTTATATGGAACCAGAAAAGAACTCGAATAGCCAAAGGAATATTGAAAAAGAAAGCCAAAGTTGGTGGTATCACAATTCCGGACTTCAAGCTCTATTACAACGCTGTCTTCATCCAGACAGCATGGTATTGGCACAAAAACAGACACATAGATCAATGGAACAGAATAGAGAGCCCAGAAATAGACCCTCAACTCTATGGTCAACTAATCTTTGACAAAGCAGGAAAGAATGTCCAATGGAAAAAAGACAGCTTCTTCAATAAATGGTGCTGGGAAAATTGGACAGCCACGTGCAGAAAAATGAAATTGGACCATTTCCTTACACCACACACAAAAATAGACTCAAAATGGATTAAGGACCTCAATGTGAGAAAGGAATCCATCAAAATCCTTGAGGAGAACACAGGCAGCAACCTCTTTGACCTCAGCTGCAGCAACTTCTTCCTAGGAACATCGCCAAAGGCAAGGAAAGCAAGAGCAAAAATGAACTATTGGGATTTCATCAAGATCAAAAGCTTTTGCACAGCAAAGGAAACAGTTAACAAAATCAAAAGACAACTGACAGAATGGGAGAAGATATTTGCAAACGACATATCAGATAAAGGACTAGTGTCCAAAATCTATAAAGAACTTAGCAAACTCAACACCCAAAGAACAAACAATCCAATCAAGAAATGGGCAGAGGACATGAACAGACATTTCTGCAAAGAAGACATCCAGCTGGCCAACAGACACATGAAAAAGTGCTCCATATCACTTGGCATCAGGGAAATACAAATCAAAACCACAATGAGATATCACCTCACACCAGTCAGAATGGCTAAAATCAACAAGTCAGGAAATGACAGATGCTAGTGAGGATGCAGAGAAAGGGGAACACTCCTACACTGTTGGTGGGAATGCAAGCTGGTGCAACCACTCTGGAAAACAGCATGGAGGTTCCTCAAAATGTTGAAAATAGAACTGTCCTATGACCCAGCAATTGCACTACTGGGTATTTACCCTAAAGATACAAACGTAGTGATCCAAAGGGGCACGTGCACCCGAATGTTTATAGCAGCAATGTCCACAATAGCCAAACTATGGAAAGAACCTAGATGTCCATCAACCTATGAATGGATAAAGAAGATGTGGTATATATACGCAATGGAATACTATGCAGCCATCAAAAGAAATGAAATCTTGCCATTTGCGACAACATGGATGGAACTAGAGCATATCATGCTTAGTTAAATAAGTCAAGCAGAGAAAGACAACTATCATATGATCTCCCTGATATGAGGAAATGGTGATGCAACATGGGGGCTTAGGTGGGTAGGAGAAGAATAAATGAAACAAGATGGGATTGGGAGGGAGACAAACCATAAGTGACTCTTAATCTCACAAAACAAACTGAAGATTGCTGGGGGGAGGGGGTTTGGGGAAGGGGGGTGGGATTATGGACATTGGGGAGGGTATGTGCTTTGGTGAGTGCTGTGAAGTGTGTAAACCTGGTGATTCACAGACCTGTACCCCTGGGGATAAAAATATATGTTTATAAAAATTTAAAAAATTATTAAAAAAAAAAAGAATCTGGACTGGGATTGCATTGAATCTATAGAGAGAGCTATACATAGTATGGATGCTTTAACAATATTCTTTCTGGTGTATGTGCTGCTGATTCGAGCATAAATATATTAATTCTTCTAATTACTTAACACAGATTTCTTTCCATTTATTTGTGTCTTCAGTTTCTTCCATCAGTGTCTTATAGTTTTCAGTGTCGTGAGTTTCACCTCCTTGATTAAATTTATTCCTAAGTATTTTATTGTTTTTGATGCTGTTGTAAGTGGGATCATTTTCTATTTCAGATAATTGTTAGTGTATAGAAACACTACTGATTTTTGCATGTTAATTTTATATCCTGTAACTTCATGAATGTATTTATTATATCTAACAATTTTTCAGTGGAGTCTTTAAGACTTTCTAAATATAATACCGTGCCCTCTGCAAACAGTCATTTTTACTTCTTCCTTTCCAATTCTGACACCTTTTAAAAATTTTCCTCAACTGGTTGCTCTATCTGGGCTTCCAGTACTATGTACACCAGCAGAGATAGAGCACATTTGTCTTAGTCATGGTCTCAGAGGAAAAGCTTTCAAACATTCACCATTGAGTATGAGTATATTTGAGGTATATATGACCTTTATTATGCTAAGATGCATTATTTCTATACCTAATTTGTTAAGAGTTTTTAATCAAGAATTGATGTTAAATTTTGCCAAATATATTATCTGCATCTATTACAGTGATCATATGATTTTTTTCTTTCATTCAATTAATGTGATGTATCACAGTGACTGATTTGTGTATGTTGAAGCAGTCTTGCATCCCAGGGATAAATCCCACTTGAATGTGGTGAATGATCCTTTTAGTGAACTGGATTATTTACCAGTATTTTATCAAGAATTTTTACATCTATACTCATCCAGAATGTTGGCCTATAGTTTTATTTTAGTGCCTATCTCTGGCTTTGGTGTTATGATGATGTCTAACATTGTAAAATTGGAGTATTCCTTCTTCTTCTCTATTTTGGAAAATTTTAAGAATTAATAGTAGTTGTTCTTTAAACAGTTGGCAAAATTAATCAGGGAAGCCATCTGATCCTAGACTTTTCTTTGTTGAGAGATTTTTGATTACTGATTCAATCTTCTTCCTACTAAGTGGTCTGTTCAGATTTTCTATTTCTTTCTGAATCAGTCTTGATAAGTTGTATGTTTTTAAGAATATATCTATTTCTTCTAGATTGTTCAGTTTTTTGGTGTGTAGTTGTCCATAGTAGCTTCTTTTTATTCTTTGTCATCCTCTTGTGTCAGTGGTGATGTCTCCTTTTTTATAGAGAACTGTTGATTTGGGACTTCTCTGTTTTTTACTTCATTATTCTAGCTAAAGGTTTGTTAATCTTGTTTATCTTTTCAAATAATTGGCTTTTAATTTAATCTTTGTTATTGTTTTCCCCTTCTATGTTTCATTTATTTCTGCTCTTACTTTTATTATTTACTTCATTTTGCTAACTTTGGGCTCAGGTTTTTTTTTTTTTTTTTTTTTTTTTTTGTAGTTCCTTGAGAAATAAAGTTAGGTTGCTTGAGATTTTTCTTTTCTTTTCTTTCTTTCTTTCTTTCTTTCTTTTTTTAATGTAAGCATGTATCACTGTAAACTTCCATCTTAAAACAGCATTTGCAGCATCCTATAAGTTTTGGTATGTTCTGTTCTCATTTTTGTCTCAGGATACTTTTTTATTTCCCTTTAGTTTCTTTTTTGATCCATTGGTGGTTCATGAGTGTTGTTTAGTTTTCACATAGCCGTGAGCTTTTCCAGTTTTCCTCCTGTTATTTATTTCTAGTTTCAGACCATTGGGTCAGACAAGATACATAGTATAATTAAGTCTTCTTGAATTTGCTAAAACTTGTGACATGACATATGGTCTATCCTGGAAGATATCCCATTTGAACTTCAGAAAAAAAACTGTATTCTGTTATTGTCAGATAGAATATTCTACATATGTCTATTACGTCTATTTTGTCTAAACTGTTGTTCACATTCACAGTTTATTTAGTGATTCTGTCTCAATGATCCACCCATTGTTGAGAATGGGATATTAGAATCCCCAAATATTATTGTATTGCTATTTACTTCTCTTCCTAGCTCTGTTAGGTTTTGTTTTATATACTTAAGTGATCCAATGTTGGGTGTGTAAATATTTATAATTATTATACCTTCTTGAGTAACTGACTCCTTTATCATTACATAATAACCTTCTTTGTCTTGCTTTGCCATTTTTAAAGTCCATTTTTCTGAAGTAAGTAGAGATATCACTGATTTTTGGTTGTTGTTGTTACTGTTGTTACCATTTGTATGAAATATCTTTCCTATCCCTTCACTCTCAGTATATGTGTAAATTCAAGGCTAAATTGAACATTTTCTATGCAGCATTTCATTAAATCTTGTCCTTTTTTTTTTCATTCAGTCATTCTTTGTCTTTTAAATGGGGAATTTGATATTTTTACATAAAGTAATTGTTGATAAGGGTTTACTATTGCCCTTTTGTTTATTCTTCTCTTTGGTAAATTTATTGTTCTTTTTTATTCTTTGTGTTTGTGTTTGCTTTAATGTCTTTTCTCATCTATATGCTTTGACTTTTTTATCATGTTCTTTGTGTAATTACCATAAATTTTTCCATGTGGCTACCATGAGGTTTACACAAAATATCTTAAAAATATAAAACCTTAATTAAACTCATAAGAACTTGATTTCAATACCATCCCTAAACTTTCTTTTTGCTTCTTTTCCCCCTCACATTTTAGGTTGTTGATGTTACAGTTTACATATTTTTATATTATACATCCAATAACAGATTATTGTGGTTATGGGTATATTTTACTACATCTTTTTTTTTTTAACTTTTTAAACTACAGTTGTAAATGAATTATGTACCACCTTTACCAGATCATAGAATCAACTTTGACTTTATATTTATCATTAGCAGTGAGTTTTATGCTACCTCTTATGTTTTCATAATGTTAATTAGTATCCTTTCATTCCATGAAAAATCTCCCTCTGACATATCTTGTAAGGCAAGTATAGTGGTGATGAAATCCATCACTCTTTGTTTGGGATAGTCTTTATCTCTGTCATTTCTGAAGAACAACATCGCTAGATACAGAATTCTTAATTGAAAGTTTTTTTTTTCTTTCAATATATCATCCGATTTCCTCCTCATCTTACAAGTTCTGTTAATTAATCTGCCTATAGTTTCATTCAGGGTCCTTTGTGTGTGACATCTTCTTCTCTTGCTGCTTTAAAAATTCTTTGGTTTTGGGACACCTTTCCTTTTGTGGCTCAGTGGGTTAAGCCTCTGCCTTCTGCTCAGGTCATGATCTCGGGGTCCTGGGATCAAGCCCCATGTCGGGCTCTCTGCTCAGCTGTGGGCCTGCTTCCCCCTCTCTCTCTGCCTACTTGTGATTTCTCTCTCTGTCAAATAAATAAATTAAATCTTAAAAAAATTCTTTGGTTTTGACCTTTAACAATTTGATTATAATGTGCTTTGATGTAGTCCTATTTTAGTTTAATACATATGGGGTCTTTTGGGCCTCATGTCTCTGGATGCCCACTTCTCTTTCCTGGTTTGGGACTTTTCAGACATTATTGCTTTAAATATATCTTCTGTGTCTTTCTCTTTTTCTTCTTCTTCTGGATTTCCCACAATGCAGATATGGTTTCTTCTCATTGGGTTCCCTAACAGTCATAAGCTTTCTTCATTCATTTTTGTTTTTGTTTTTGTTTTGTTTCACTAATTTCAAATGTCCTGTCTTCTAGGTTGCTGATTATTTCTTGTGCAAGGTGAAGTGTACTTTTAAAGCTATTAAATTATTCAATTTAGTCATTTTATTTTTTTGCTCTAGAATTTTTTTGATTTCCATTTCTTTATTAAACTTCACATTGTGTTCATGCGCTTTCCTAAATTTATTTCGTTGTCTCTGTGTCTTATATTTTAGTAAACTTCAAGATTATTTAGAATTCTAGAAAAGTTATATTTATACTATACCATAGTCTATTAAATGTGTAATAGTATTATGTCTTAATTCAAAATATTTTATTGCTAAAAAAATGTTAACCATTAATGAGCATTCAGATCATAATCACTGGTTGTAACTCACAATATTAATGTACTGATAATTTAAAATTTGGAAATATTGGGGTGCCTGGATAGCTCAGATCATTAAGCTTCTGCTTTTGACTCAAGTCATGATCCCAGAGTCCTGGAATTGAGCTCTCATGAGGCTTCCAGCCTACTGGGAATCTGCTTCTCAATCTCCCTCTGCCCCTCCCCCTGGCTTGTTCTTTCTCTTGTGCTCTCTCTTGCATACTCTTTCTCTTTCTCAAATGAAATATTTTTTAAAAAGTTAGAAATATTGCAAAAATTACCAGAATGTGACAGAGACACAAAATGAGCAATTGGTATTGGAAACATGGTACCAATAGACATGCTTAAAACAGGGTTGCCACAAACCTTCAATTTGTTGAGCAAGCCTCCCCCACCCTGACAATTTGCAAAACACAATAAACTGAGATATGCCTGTATTTGTTTCCTTTTGTGGTATCATGTTTACCTGATTTTCCATGTTCCTTTGTTCCTTATATGATATCTGTGAATTTGAGTAATTGTCTCCTCTTCCAGACTTTATAGTTTTGCTCTGGTAGAGACAGCTATTCACCAGTCAATTCAGTTTGGATTTCTGGATGTGTCAGGTGACAATTCTTGGACAAATGGGGCTTGCTATCAGTATCTATTTGGAGGTGAGATCACTGCCCAAGCTCTGAGATCAGGGGGTAAAGAGGGGTCTGCTGGTGTTATTTGGATAGGACTGCTGGTTTTGTTCCCAGTTCAAAGAAGGATGTAGAATTGGTTCCATGGTGGACCAGATTCTCTGATGAGGCTTATAGATGGCCAATATAGGTATTATATTCAGTAATAGGTCAAGATATGAATTAGCTTTCCTGCACTGGTAGGAAAGCAAAGAATTCCCTAGGCCCTGCATAGCTTGTTGTTTGGGGACTTGAATCTGGCAAGAATATGCACTGAATTCTCTAGCCACACAGAATTTCTGGTTTTTCTGTACGGATGAGGAAAGCCATGGGATGTGCTCTCTGTTCAAGTGCCACTGTAAGGCAGTTGAATGGGACTATGTAGCTTCCCATGTGCTCTGGTTAGGTTCCCTTGTAAAGCAGGATGAAACCTTGTCTTCATCAATAGACAGAGCTACAAGTTAGTTTTACTGCTTATCTCCAAAATTGATTAGTTCTTTTTTTATGGTCTTGACTCAAGCTGACCAATGTCCCAAGTTCTCTGGCTGAATTACGTTACTGGCTTTGGTCTGCAGATGATCAGTCATACTCTCTGCTTCTAGGTATTCTGGCTAGGCTTTCTGTTGGTAGGAGCTGAGGGCTATACTCAGTGGTCGTTTTGGCTATGACTCAGATTCCTTGTCTTGGTTGGGGCAGAGCAGCCTCTATGGTTGGGAATGCTTTTTGAGGACCCAAATCAGCTAGATTTTTACCACCTATGTTTCTTGGTTAGACTACACTACTGTCTTGGCTTTGTAGATGAGTAAAGCTGCTAGTTGGTACTATTACTTGAATGCCACAGGTAGCAAGGTGTTCTGCCAAGATCCATGTGCTGTGTAAGCCTCTACGCCCCTCTCCATCATAATTGATTTCCAGTGGTAAAGACATGCAGATTCTGCCCCAGATCCTTGTGGAGCAAAACTAGATTGAAAATATCTATCTAGTTTCTAGGAAGAACCATAATCTCTGGGGAGACATCTTGGTGTGATGCTTGGTCTACAGGAGGAACACTGAGGTTGATGTGTAGATGCTCCTCTAACCTTTGTAATACAGACTGTCTTGGTCTCCGTGGTGCAGGGATATGTGTCATCATCACTGTCATGTTCTAGGACACTCTCAGGAATACATGCCCATGAATAACTGTTAGATGTCCTTCTTGGGTGGGGAGAGAAAAGTTGGGAATGACCTCTATGTCACCCTCTTGAGGACACTGCTCTTACAGATTTTTAATGAGAATTTTTGGGGGGCAGAATTTTGGTCTTGCTACATAATCCATAAATATAGTGTTATATTTTCTCTCTTTCAATTAATTAATCCTCTGCCTATAAATACATATTAAAAAAACTCATAAATCTGTAATATTCCCAGAACTTACTTGTTCTGTTCAGCTGTGTATTATATGGGTTGTGGAAAATTAATTTTCTCTCTTCTATTCAACAACGTTTATTTAATGCCTAGTATGAAGCCTAGTACTAGGTTATAAGTGAATAACACACAGTGACAGCCACCATTTGGGAATTATAGTTTGGAGAATTAATAAGTGCTCCTACCTTACATTAAGGTTTAGAAAACAAAAGGAAGAGCTAATGTTTATCTATTGTAATGAGTTTCACGAAGATGGTAAAAATTCATGGGAAAGAGAGTAAATTGACTACAGGATTATTAAAAACAACAACAACAACAACAACAACAACAACAAAACAACAAAAAAACCCCACAACCTTTTGAAGAAAATTTATATGAATTTCCTAGGTAAAAACTTATATTTGTGGTGGGGAATGTATTCCTAGTAAAGGAAACAGATTATTGAAGTGGGAAATGACTGGCTACATTAAAGGAAGTTCAAAAAATCCAGGATGGCTGTAAGCTGTAAAACAGCTTCATGTCCAGATAATGACATACCCAAAAAAGAAAAAAGAAAAAAAAGTCAGTGGTTATAGGTAATGCTAGAGGGTCTGGGAATCAATTAAAGAGCAAAAATCAGAAAAATGACATATCTATTCTCTGTTAAACTATTAAGAATTGTTTAAATTATGGATCAGAATCCATAAATCTAAAAAGTATGTTGATTGGGAAAAGTATCCCAGAAATAAAAAAAAAATAGTGCAATATGCTACTTATAGAATAAAGAACACATGATTAAACAATAAAGCATAAAGTAAAATAAAGCAAAAGTAGAAAATTATTTTGAAAACCAATTTAAGAATATTCCCAGTATTTAGGATAATAGTAACCTATGAGGAAAGGCAGAATGTGAAATAAATACAGCATTTTGGTAACATTCTAGTGCTTTATTTTGGTGTCAGTAAACAGTAGTTATTTTGATTTCTAAGTTTCTATGTTACTATTAGCTATTTTAATATGTCAAGTATTATCTTAAAATAGAATGGATTGGTGGTTGGGGAGGCAAATAATAGACTATAAGAATACAATTGGGAGACCCATAGAGTTGGTCTCAACTGGGTGGAATAGGTGAGGGAGAGTATTGGTGCAGGACGGCTTTTAGGTTTCAGGTTCCATCAGTGGGGGAAAGAATGTTGCCTATTTCTGAGATGCAGTAAATTAAAGGACAGCTAAGAAAGACAAAATGTTTAATTTGGAATAGTTTGAATTTGAAATTCTAGAGAGCTCTCTTTGAGGAGATGTAAAACTAGCAGTGGGGCTTGGAAAATCTGCACTGTAGAGACATCATCTTCTTCATTTACTGACAGCCAATCAATTGCCAGGTATAATTGTATCTCAACGATGTACATGTCTTTTAATCATCTCTCTCCTTACATGGCTACCACTCTAACTTAGAATCTTATTTCTTACCTAAACTAATCTCTCCAATTCCATTTAATCCATTCAGATAACATATTTATATTATACCCTCTAAAATGCAAACTGAATAAATTTTATTTATTTACCTAAAAGTCTTCAAAGATTCCCATGTTCTTCTACATCATCTAAACCCCTCAATCTTTTTTACCTGGATCTTTGTGATATAATTCAACTGAGTTTTCCAGTGTCATCTGATACTCTTCACTACTTATACCCCATAATTCTACCAAATGAATGTATCTCTTGTTACTTAATACATCCTACATTTTTATTAATACATTTTTCATTAAACTTTAGATTTTCTAACTGTAGGGACGCCTGGGTGGCTCAGTTGGTTAGGCAGCTGCCTTTGGCTCAGGTCATGATCTCAGCATCCTGGGATCGAGCCCCACATCGGGCTCCTTGCTCCGTGGGGAGACTGCTTCTCCCTCTGCCTCTGTCTGCCTGTGCTCACGCTCTCTCTCTCTCTCTGACAAATAAATAAATAAAATCTTAAAAAAAAAAAAAAGATAGATTTTCTAACTGTAATACCTAAGCTAATTTTATTCGGCTATACTTTAAGCCAATCTCAAGTCCCACCTTTATTTATTTTTTCCCCACCTTTATTATCATGTATTTTCTCATCCTCAGTAGCAGGTAAGATACTGTTTTCTACTTTATTTCCCTTCCTCCCATTTTCTATAATCTTCATTTGCACTTTTGTGTACCTCAGTAATTGTCATATTCTGCTTATAGAAGCTGGTGACATGGATTCAAATATATACTTTATTAAACAAACAAGAAAAGAAAATATAGTTAAGTGACTTAAGACTATGAGCTTCAGTTTATTTGAAAAAAAAACAACAGGAATTATATCACATTAGTATGAAGATAAAACAATATATAAAAATAAAAGGCAATCCTCTTTTGTCTTCCATTCATTTTTACCATTCTATAACCTAAAATAGTGCCTTTCACAAAATATCTCTTCTATTAACTCATACAAATTTAAATTGAATATGTTAAAAATTTAGCTAAATAATTATCTTTAAAAATGTGAATGCAGAATTTATATGGTATCAGTCATAAATACCTCATTAGGAATTATTATCAGGGAATTTTTCATAATTACCAACTGAACTCTAGGTAATAAAATAATAGATTTGTATTTGTTTAATAGTTTTCATGTTTTTATTTTAAGATAAGAAATTAAGGCACTATCCACCAAAAAACAGACCAAACTGTACTGTTTACATAAAAATAAAGAAAATGAATAGAAAAAGTAAGATGAGGTAAAAGGAAAGCAAAGTAAAACCAACTTTGTCTTAAAATTTTAGCTTTGGGTTGGTCTTAAAGAGAACAGATTCAGAGAAAAAATACTATGGCACAAGAAAAAAAGTTATAAAATAAAACAACCTTTTATTTGGTCCCATTATTGCCCTTTAAGAGACATAGTTGGCTGAGATTAGCCTAATAAGTACTAAAATATGTATATATTGAAAACAGAAACCACGCACATGAGATGTGATATTTAGCTCTTATTTCATAATTTTCACAAACATTTGTAATATATTAAAATATTTCCTAGCTACCAATTATAAAATAAAAAGCTGTTGTTGTTAATCATGTAGACATTTTCAAAGTCAGCAGGAACCTCTTGATGGCAACAAAGCTTTGAAATTCATATGTGGCTATTTTTAGTCCACATTTTAGCATAGTTACCAGAAATATTTCTAATTCTGTATAAAGTACAAAACTATTATATAATCAGTTTGTTACCTGAAGGATGGATTATGGTTTTGTACTTCTGTGAAGTTTTAAACTCATACTTCAGATGAAATATATATGCTTGGTGGAATAATACTCAGCTGGATTTGTTGTTTACCATTTCAGAATATTGCAAAAAGCCATAGTGTTTTAGATCTGCTCTGGAAAGTAAAGGCACCTTACCAGAGATCCAACATGCTGCGAATGTAGGAACAGGAAGAGTAATAGTAATAGCATCTAAAAACCCAGGATAAATTCTTTTTTTTTAAAAGATATTTATTCATTTATCTGATAGAGAAAGAGAGAGATCACAAGTAGGAAGAGAGGCAGGCAGAGAGAGAGAGGGGGAAGTAGGCTCCCTGCTGAGCAGAGAGCCCAATGCAGGGCTCAATCCCAGGACCCTGAGATCATGACCTAAGCCAAAGGCAGAGGCTTAACCCACTGTGCCATCCAGGCACACTCCCCCCTACTGTTTTTTTTTTCTTAAATACATTTTTTCACCCCTAAGATTATTTATTTATTTATTTATTTATTTATTTATTTATTTGACAGACAGAGATCACAAGTAGGCAGAAAGGCAAGCAGAGAGAGAGGAGAAGCAGGCTCACCACTAGACAGAGAGCCCTATGTGGGGCTTAATCCCAGGACCCTGGGATCATGACCTGAGCTGAAGGCAGAGGCTTTAACCCACTGAGCCACCCAGGTGTCCCCCAGGATAAATTCTTGATATGTGATTGTTTCATGGAGTCCATAAACTCCATAATTAATGCAGGCATTATTCAATTTAGGTTCAGCAAATCTCAAAGGTTTGGAAATCACATATTGGAACATGGGATGGATTTTTTCCCCATAAAACAATGTTACAGTGTAATAAGTTCCTTATGGCCCCCCACTCCTGAGCTTAATGAAATCAAACTTTTTCTCTATACCATTATATGTATAAAACATAAAATATTACATTATTTTATTGTTACACTTTCTCTTTATTACATGTATCTGTGTCTAGGCTTAGCAGCATTATGTTCAAAATTTCTGCCAATTTCCCATTGTTTTTTTTTTTTTAAAGATTTTATTTATTTGACAGAGAGAGATCACAAGTAGGCAGAGAGGCAGGCAGAAGAGAGGGGGAAGCAGGCTCCCTACTGAGCAGAGATCCTAATGTGGGGCTCGATCCCAGGACCCTGAGATCATGACCTGAGCCGAAGGCAGAGGATTAACCCTCTGAGCCACCCAGGCGCCCCCCCATTGTTTTTTAGTGAGTGGAACAGTTAAGTCCTCAACAGAGAGCCAGGGGCTAGAAGCTTACTAAGCTTGGCATTTAATTCTCATTAGAATTATTTGTATGCCCAGATATTTATATTCAGCATTATAACTAACATTGATAATGTCCAAATTGGTTTATCAGTTTAAAGAAGATCAGAAAAAATAAATCAATTTCTCTATTAGAAGATCTTCCTTAAAATAATGTCTGTTTGTGAGCTTGATCCTTAGGTCTCTTTAGGGTCCAACATAGTTTATTGGCCTTTGCTCAGTATGGGGTAGGAAGGATATTTCTGGAAACCCTGTATTTCCAAAATTCTGTCCTCTTTTTGATTACCTTATTCTTGATTTCCTCATTCAACATCTCATTTACTAAATCCTCTTTTATCCTCAAATGTCTTCTTAGAGTTCAGAAATTAATGCTGCACCTTTATGTTTTCATATGCATTATCTTGGGGGGAATCTTATATATTTTAAGTAGTACCTAAATTATGCAGTAGTTAGATGGATGCATGGGCTTTAGATTATCACAACTGATTCCAAGGTTTCATGAAATCCCAAGCTTCTCATGTTGTTATTTTCCATACTCGTGTTACCTTCCGGTTCCATACTCACTGCTTCAGTTAGGTATAAATTTTACCTCTTTGCTCTTTGAACATAATTACTTAATTTTCCCTGTATTGCTTGTTGTCAGAATTTCCACAAGAATAGAATCTTGATGGTGGTTTGTCTTTGAGTCTCTTGGAATTAACACCAAACTGGCACCAAGTGATTGTTTAAAGAATAAATATGCAAAAGAAAAACATTTTAAAAACAGAAAATATTTATACTAGGATTTAGTGATCAAACTCAAGGTCACAAAAATCATCCTTAGGTAAAATCTGTGCTCTGATAAATGAATTTGATTTTGGTCAAAATTGGTAAGAAAAAAACAAGAAATTATGTAAAATACATATCAAACATATTAAATTCCTTTTAAATGTTACCCTGAATTTGCACGTGTCAAGAGTATCTTTTATGGTCATTAGAAAACCAGAATTGAAATAAGTGATAAAAATTAATGAAAATGTTATATAACCTATGTAAATAAAGTAGGCATGACTCATCTTTCAGCTCAAATATTGTTACATGACCAGGCTTTGCTCTAATACTTTACTTCTCTTAATAGGCCCACTATTAACCTATTTAGGGATCAGAGAATAGGCAATAGGAATAAACAGTGAGTCTTCATCTTTGCAATGCTGCTCAAAAGACCTTAATCAACAACTATTGATTTTAAGTCTAGAGGGAGGTCAGCCACAGTCATGTACATTAATATTTATTAAAAGTTGTAGGTGAGGTATAATAAAAATCAGATCTTCTATTTATCTGCATTTAGATGGCAAGGAAATTATGCTGTAAAAGCAACAATAATTGATTTCAGTTATTTTCTTTACGTTAGCTTGACAGACTTCTGGTGCTGACTTGTAAGTGAATTCAGAAAGTGATGTTTACAGGAATCAGAACTGAGAACAGCAGACTCTAGTACTTTTATCAAAATCAGAATGAAGGGAGAAGGAGTTATCCACATAGCAGTAGCAATAATCTTAAATTCTCTGTAGTCTTTATCTGTTTTATTTTTCTTTTCTTTCTTTTTTTTTTTTCTTTCATTTTTGTTCTTCTTTTCCTGTAGAGGTTATTAACTTACAGAAGACTAGTAAGGGTGATAAGAAGGAACTTAGTACAAGTCCACACATTTAGGAATCTTAAATAACTCAAAGATGGAGAAGTGAACTGAGGGCAATACATTCAAATTCAACAAAAGTTTATTTTATCTACTGAATTGGATGTTTGAAAAATGATATTGAAATAGGAAGGAAGAAAATAAAGAATGATGAAAATATATTTTTTATATTTCAGTTTTTATATTGTAAGTATTCTCTTCTACATTTTTAATATCTCAGTATTGATGAACTTGGTTATTGCTGTGGTGAGAAGTAGAGGTGTTGTGAAAACAATGCTACAAAGAGAACTACAGGGTATCGCTTGTTGGCCAATCCCATGTTCCATGGATATTGTGGCAGTAGAGAGGCAACCTGCAAAACCACATATTTATAAGTTCATCATTCTTCTGTTTTAGAGACCAGGCAGAAATTCAAACTTTGGCCCTCACATCCCTGTCTTCTCTACCCACAGAGGTCACTGCAGGAGATTATTCTCCCATAATATTCTCCCACAAAGCAAGAGGTACCCAGAATACACAGCAGAACAAGAAAGTACGGCAGAAAGGATACAATGTTCTTGATCAAGCTAAAGTAGACACACAGTTATCATGTCATTTGCTTTAATATTAATTTGTATTTACATAGTTGCATATGCTCTTCCAATGCATTTTCACATGTCATTAGAAATGCACAGCAATTATCTCCAAGTTGTAGGTTGCTGAATGATGTCATATTTGTTATGAAAGCCTCCTTAACACAGAGACAGCCATATTTCAAGCAACTATTGCTAATGAGTATTCAGTGATCTTAAAGGAAACTGAAAATGAGAAAGGATTTCAGGACCAGGAGTAAATAGAAATAGGGAACCTGACTTACCTTTGACAAATTTTGAGAAATAGTGGGCAGCATATCCAGCAGTAGGACATGACCAATATGAGCTGATTAATGTCATTATCAATCTAAAGAGGTGAAGAATGAATATTCAAATCCAGATACCAGATATATCAGCATCAATTATGTGCCTTTAAACAATCGTGTGTTTATAATAGAGACCTGCCAGATTTTTGACACATACTTTTTTTTTTCAATTCCTAGGTACACAGCTAGACCACAATCCTTGAATCACTACCAGATAGGTGACTATAAGGTTCAACACTTTTTTTATAGTATTATATGAACATAAGTAGTATTAGTCATATTTGAGCCACAAACACTATTCATTGGTCTGCAAGAACAGCTAGAATAACATTGACTTAAATCATAGCCCAAATGCACATAGTCATCCAAAGATCAACCAGTATGCTTCAACTCATTCTAGTCTCCTTTGTGGAAAATGGTCGCATCATTTTTATCTTATCGCCTCCTCCCCTCCATTTATTGGTTTTATTTCAATGACTTCAGTCTCTTTGAAATTAACACAAGAGTTTAGATTCCCCAGTTTAACCTCTGGTGTATCCTAGAATAAGACTTGCCTATAACTCTTCATCTCTGATGCTTGTTGCTACTGGATACTTTGTATAAGGTCCTTGTCCAGTTCTGGGACCCAGACCCTTCTAAGAACTGACCGCTTCACTGTTAGTGCTCTGGCTATGTTTGCTTCATGAAGATTTTATAAATTCTGCCACTAGGAATGTTAGAACAGAAGATGTTGTGGTTCTTCACTGATGAGTTACTATGCAGGACACTGAGATCCAGAAGTCAATAGGTCAATAGCCAGAATTATGAAAGCTGAAATCTAACCCCTGTGAGGAATTAAAAAAAAAAAAAAAAAAAAAAAAAAGTAGAGGAGCTATAACATTTGCTAATACTCGGGCAAAAAGCCTGGCATTTAGAAGTTCAGATCATTAAGTATACTGAAAATACTGTGGTAAAAACTGTGTACAAGAAATTATTTGAAATATTTTAAAATCACAATATATGTTTGGGTTTATGTGTTTATGTTGAGAAGTTACTAGCCCAGTTCAAACCAAAACCTTTTACTTACAGCTACAAAACTAATTCCGACTTTTCAACAAGGAGAGATATGTCCATGAAAATCTTCATTAGTAACTACTAAGGAATTGAGAGTACCTGATTCTAGAGATTGAGAGATCAGTATCTATAGGTGAAAAAGGCTGGGACAAGTAGGCTGACAATGATTTGGGCTATTTAGCTAATTCAGTAAATGCTGTAGTTTGCAAGAATGACCAAATCTGTGGTCTGTGGTACCATAGCTATCATATATAGTAATGGGGTTGAAAGAGGAGAAAATAATTGAATATATATATCTCCTCATTTTAAAGTTTTTTTGGTGTATGGCCAGGCATTTTGAGTCTCTTCAGTGCATTATACAGATTCATGAAATGAAGTACTCTCAGTTGATTTTTTTCAACTGCAGGGGTCATGCTAAGTTCTCTCTCATCACTGTTTTTCATTCAATAACCCTCCAGGGAAGATTGCAAGATTTCAGACTTCTTTTCTAATAACACATAGACAACATTCAGCTTCACATTTTCTTTCATTCAAATACCAATTTCACGAGGTTTTAATTTTCTTAGGTTTGTTTAGGACATTAAATGCAGATACAGAGTAAGAGAATTAGAATCCCAGATTTGTGTTATTCATTAACAATATTTATTTCCTTTTAAAATAGTTAATATCTATAATGATATGGTCTTTTATTTTCTTTCCATTCTAAATTACTATTTCTAATAATTCTCCCATATTGTTATAGCTTCAGAATTAAAAACTTTTTCAACATAAAAATAATGTTCTAAAACATGTGATAAATACCCAAGAAAAAGCATACAAAATGTAAAATGCATTTTGTTACCATAATCTGTAATGTTAAGTTATGTTTTATGGACAATTTTAAAATTACCACTGGAAAAAAATATAAATAGGAAATACTCAATTAAAACTATTACAGCAGAATGGTCAAAAATGTATGACACTAGCAAAAACTTAAATGTCAGCATGCAAACTATGATATTTTACTTTGTTACTAATGAGTACACTGATATGCTCAAAGGAAGCATTATTAAACAACAAAAATTTTAGCAAAATTAGAAAGCAACAATTTTTAAATTAGGCCACAGCCAAAGCTAATACTCAGCACTATATAATCTGTTTATCAGTATCATGATCTATTCATTAAGTTCTTCCCTAACAAAAGGATCTCCGTATATGTGTTCTATTTTTAAAATATTGTTTTAATCAAATTGCAAAACAAATGCATTCTGATTGAATGTATTTTTAAAAATATGGAAGAAGATAAACTTTTTTATTATACCCATATTCACTTTCCAGAAGAGTGTCCTAGTCTATGGCCATTGCACCCTGAATGCAGCTGATCTTATCAAAAGAGTGTCCTAATCTTTAAAAAAAAAAAAAAAAAAGTGTCCTAGATCTTTTCTGTACACAGATAGTACAAGCTTGTACATGGTTGTGTGTACACACACATTATTTAGTGTGAATATGCTACATACCCTATTTTATAATGTGTCTTTTTCCCCACTTACTCTGTTATACATAAAATTATCCATATGATTGTGTATTCTTTTTGGGGGTTGTTATTCGTTTCAATATATATTTATTTATTCACTCTTCATTTAATTGTTATTTAAGTTTCTTCAATTTTTAATATACCTATCATGCTGCAATGAATATTCCTGAAGGTACTTTCTGCAGTTCTGTATTTTAAGATAAAATTTTTAAATAGACTCAAGTCAATAATATATATTTCTCTTTATTAAAATATATTTGACATGTAACACTATGCAAACTGAAGGTATACATAGATTAATTTGGTATATTTATGTATTACATATGTTTGCCATTGTGGCAATCATTAGCACTTCCATCAGACCACATAATTATTTTTAGTGGTCAGAATAATTAAATCCTGGTTTCTTAGAAAGTTCGGTTATAATATAATATTGTTGCCTACATTGACTATACTATACACCAGATCTCTAGGGCTTATTTACTATCTGTTGCACAGGATACCATTTAATGACATCTATTCCTCTGCCCTCAATCCTAGATAACCACCATTTCATATTCTGTTTTTACACATTTGGATTCTTTGAATTCCATATATAAACAGTACTGTACACTACTAGTCTTTTTGAGTTATCTTAGCATAATATGCTCAAGGTCTGACCATGTTGTCCCAAAAGGCAGGATGTCTTCCTTATGGCTGATAAAACTTCATTATATATACATACACCACCTTTTCTTTATCCATTCATCTTTTGGGCACTTAGGTTGTGTCCATATCTTGGTGAATAATGCTGCAATAAACCTGAGAGTGCATATTTGTCTTCAATATCTTATTTTGGGGTATACGTCCAGAAGTAGGATTGCTGGATCACAAAGTAGATCTATTTTTAATTTTTTGATGAAACTGCATATTGTTTTTCCATAGTGGCTGTTCTAATTTACATTCCCACCAACAGTGCACAAGGATTCTCTTTTCTACACATTCTCACCAACACTTATCTCCTGACTCCTTGATGATAGTCATTCTAACAGGTTTGAAGCAATATTGTGATTTTGACTTTCATTCCCTTGATTAGTGATGTGGTTACCATATTTTCATTTACCTGTTGAAAAATCTGTATGTCTTCTCTAGAGAAACACTTTAGTTTCTCTATTTTTAAATGTGTTGTTGTTGAGTTATATGTTTCTTATATATTTTGGATATTAATTCTTTATTCAGTATGTGGTTTTGTAAAAAATTTTCCATATTCTGTCAACTGTTTTTTTTTGTTGTTGTTGTTGTTTTTTGTTTGTTTGTTTTGTTTGGTGCAGACACTTTTGGGCTTGATATAGTCCCATGTGTTGATCTTGCTTTTGTTTGCACTTTGGTGTCACATCCAAAAAGTCATCACCTGGACTAATGTTAAGAAGCTTCTCTGTTTTCTTTAGGAGTTTTTATGGTATCTGATTGAATGTTTAAGTCTTTGATCCATGTGATTTAAAATTGGGCCCTTGTCTAATACCAATTACAATAATTATTACTCTGTATATGTTTATCCAGTTTTTCTAGTACCAATACTTGAAGAGACTATTCTTTCCCCATTGGATCCTCTTGGCTGCCTTGTCAAATATTAGTTGACCATATAGCAGGGCTTTAATTCTAGGCTTTCTATTTTGTTTCATTGATCTATGTGTTTATTTTTATGCCATCACCATATTGTTTACATAACTATAGTTTTGTAGTATACTTTGAAATCAGGAAGTATGATACCTCCAGATTTTTTTGTTCTTTCTCAAGATTGCTTTGGTTATTCAGGGTCTTTTATGGTTCTATGCAAATTTTGGACTGTATGTCATATTTCTGTGAAGAATGTCATTCAAATTTTGATGGGAATTGCAATGAATCTGTGGATGGCTTTGTGTAGCATGGAATTTCAATAATATCATTTCTTCCAATCCATGAACATGGAATGTTTTCCCATTTGAGTTGTCTTCAATTTCTTTCAGCAAAGTCTTACAGTTTCATCGTACAACTCTCTCATTTCCTTGGCTAAATTTATTCCTAGGTATTTTAGTGTTTTCGATCCTATTGTAAATGAGTTAGTTTTCTTAATTATTTTTATTAGTGTATACAAATGCAGCTGATTTATGTTGATTTTATATCCTGTACCTTTGCTGAAATTGTTGATTAGCTTCAACAGCTTTTTGATTGAATTTTTGGGATTTTTGTATATACAAAACTGTATCATCTGTAAGTAACAAAAGTTTTACTTTTTTCTTTCCAGTTTAATATATTTTGTATCTTTGTCTTACCTAATTGCTCTAGGTAGGACTTCTTAAACTATATTATATAAGAGTGATGAAAATGGATATCCTATCTAATTCTTGATCTTAAAGGGAAAGGTTTCAATCTTTCTTCATTGACTATAATGTTAGTTGTAGGTTTGATATATGTGACTTTTATTGTATTGAAGTATATTCTTTTTATACCCAACTTGTTGAGGGTTTCTACAAAAGGATGTTATTTTGTAAATGCTTTTTCTGCATCCATTGCAATGATCTGTGATTTTTTTTCTTTCATTCTATCAATGTGGTGCATTACATTAAATGATTAGCATATATTGAACGATTTTTGCATCACAGTGGTAAAGCCCACTTGGTCAAAATATATATTCCTTTTAGTGCATTTTTGAATTGAGTTTGCTAACATTTTGTTGAGAATTTCTGCATCTATATTCATCAGGGGTATTAGTTTATATTCTCTTTCATAGAGTATTTCCATCTGGCTTTATTATCAGGGTAATGCTGGCCTCATAAAATGAGCTCCAAAGTGTTCCTTCTCTTCTGTTTTTTGAAAGAGTAAGAAGGATTAGTATTAATTCTTAAATATTTGGCAGAATTTGCCAGTGAACCTGTCTGGTTCTGGAATTTTCTGCATTGGGAGGTTTTTGATTACTGATTCAATCTCTTTTCTTGTGCTATTGGTCTGTTCAGATTTTCTAGTTTTTCCTGGTTTCCTCTTGATAGGTAGTATTTCTAAGAATTTATTAATTTCTTCCTGACTAATTTGATGACATACAATTGTTTATAATAGTTTCTTATGATACTGTGCATTTCTGTAATATCAGTTGTAATGGTAACGTCTCATCTTCCATTTTTAAGTTTTTTTTCCCCTTAGTTTGAAGTTTGTCAATTTTTCTTATCTTTTCAAAAAAACCCAGCTCTTAGTTTCATCAATTCTTTCTAGTGTTTCTAGTTTCTATTTATTTTTACTCTGATCTTTATTATTTCTATCCATCCTTTGGCTAACTGTAGACTTAATTTGTTCTTTTTCTAGTCCTTTGAGTTGTAAAGTTAGGTTGTTTGATCTTTTTTAATTTCTTTTTTTTTTTCATTTTTTTCTATTTCATTTCTTTTCAGTGTCCCAGCATTGTTTGTTTATGCACCACAACCAGCGCTCCATGCAATACATGTCCTCCATAATACCCACCACCAGGCTCACCCAAACCTCCACCCCCCTCCTCTCCAAAACCCTCAGTTTGTTTCTCAGAGTTCACAGGCTCTCATGGTTTGTCTCCCCTCCAGTTTCTCCCAAGTCAATTCTCCTCTCCATCTCCCAATGTCCTCCATGTACACATTATTTTTAAAACAGTGAGCTTTTCAAAGATATATTTTCCTGAATGGAAAACAACACCATGCTTTCAAACAAATAATGAGCTCCAAAATGAATGCAAAGTGAGGTAATAAAATATTTGAATTTTTATCCTGTATAAGAGTGTCTTTCTTTTTTAATTTCTTATGATATGCTATAAGCTTTCCTCTCACAACTGCTTTTGTAACATCCCATATAATTTGGTATATTTTTTTCTATTTGTTTTGAGATAATTTAGTTCCCCTTTGATTTCTTTGACATAAAGTTTGTTCAGCATATACTCTATATATATGTATATTATATACATATATAGAGAGATGTTTTCCAGCTTTTCTCTTGCATTTGTAGTTTTATTTATTATTTTATCTATTTATTTGTCAGAGAGAAAGAAAGCACAAGCAGGTGGAGCAGCAGAGGGAGAGGGAGAAGCAGGCTCTCCGCTGAGCTGGGAGCCTGATGTAGGACTCGATCCCAGGACCCTGAGACCATGACCCAAGCTGAAGGCAGATGCCCAACCGACTGAGGCACCCAGGTGTCCCCTTGATTTGTAGTTTTATACTAGTGTGGTCAGAAAAGATATTTGGTATGATTTCAACCCTCTTATATTTGTTAAGATTTGTTTTGTGTCTTATCATTTGATCTATCATAGAAAATGTTCCATGTGTACTTGAGAAGAATGTGTCTTCTGTTGCTGTTGGATAGAATTTTTATATATTTCTTTTCTGATTTTCTGTCTGGATGATCTATCCATTACTGACAATGGAGGTACTGAAATTCCCTACTATTATCACTGTCTATTTTTTTCTTTCAGATCTTTTATTTAGGTGCTCCAGTGTTGGGTATGTATATGTTTATGATATAACTTCTTGATTTATGGATCTCTTTATTATTACATATCTTTTTTTGTCTTTTACTATTTTGGGGCTTGAAATCTATTTTGTCTAATAGGGTTTTCACTTACATGGCATATTTTTTTTTTCCTTTTTTTCACTTTGAGCCTACTGTAACTTTAAAATTAATGAGTCTCTTATAGGGAGCATACAGTTGAGTCTTGCTTTTCTTTAATTATTATTTTTGAGTCTTGAGATGCATGCAGGCACTCTGTACCTTGTGGTTGGTAAATTTAATCCATTTATATTTAAAATGATTACGGATATGTAAGAACTTACTACTGCCATCTTATTGTTTGTCTTCTGCCTCTTTTATATTTCCATTGTTTCTTTTTCCCTTTGTTTCTGTTTACCTCGTACTATCACCAATTTACAATGGTATTATGCTCCATCTCCCCTTTTTAGTAGTATGTTCAATCTCCCTCTCGATTTGTGGTTACATGACTTGAAAAACATACAATGCTTATATAAAACACATCATAGGTAAAATCATCCATTTTATGCTCATAGCAGTTTATACTTGCTATAAAGCTCCAACTTCAAAAAAAAAAAAAAAAGATCCAACCTTTTACTTCTCTTTCATATTTTTAACATCACAACTTTTATGCTGTGTATTTGTTAACAAATTGTAGTACCTACAGTTATTTCTAATATTCTATTACTTTACTATATTAATCTAATATTCTAGATTAATATATTAATCTAATATTCTATTACTTTAAAGTAATATTCTATTACTTTAAACTTTATCCTATAATTAACTGGTCAACACACTACTCTAATAGAAAATTTTCACCTGTACTAGAGTGTTGTGTACATTAATATGATTTTAAGTCAGTGATTATTGTCTTTTGGTTTCAGCCTGAACTCCTTTCGTCATTTTTCACAAAGCAATTCTAGTCATAGTAAACTCCCTTAGCTTTTCTTTGAGAGAGGCTTTTTTATATAGAAAAGCTTGTCCCTCCCATATGAAGTTTCTTGGCTGCCAATTTTTATCTTTTAAACCTCTAAATATTTCAGTTAACCCTTTCTTGACCTATAGAGTTTCTTATCTTAATGGGTTCCATTGTAAGTTATTTTCTTTGCCTTTAAGATTTCTATCATTATCTTTTTGATAGTTTCAGCATAATGTGTCTTGAAGAAAGTCTTTTTTGTATTGAGAAAATGGGGTGTTCTATTGGCTTCATGAACTTTTATGTCCAATTCCTTCCCCAAGTTTGAAAGTTCTTTTCTTTAAATTTTCTTCTCTTCCTCTCTGGTACACTAATTATTCTTGTATTTTGCCTTTCTAAGTCTGATGGCTCTTGTAGGATTTATGTACTTTTAAAACAACTTAGTTCTCTCTCTTCTTCTAATTGACTTCAATCTTTATTCCTATCCTCCTAGTCACTTGTCCTTTCTTCCATCTGCTCTCCCCTGTTACAGATGCTTTCTATAATATTTTTCATCTCCTTCAGTAGCTATGGAATTTGGTTTATTTTTGTAATTTGAATTTGCTTCATAAAGAATTCCTCATGGTCATTAATTTGAGTTCACTGAATTGCCTGAGTTTTCTTGAAGCTCAATGAATTTCTTCATGACTATCTTGAATTATTTTATCAGATCACACTATTCCATACCTTTGAGCTTGGTTTTCATTATACTGATTTACTTGATTTTTCATAGTATTTAAAGATATGTGCTTCTGTTTCATATTTAAAGTAGCAGACACCTTAATGTTTTATTTTTAATTTGGATCTTACAGTCTGAGACTATTAGAAAAAACTCTCTTGTGTTCCAGAAGGTGGCACGATAGCTCAAGTTTGTGGTTTCTCCTACCAGATATGGCTCTTACTGATGCTGGCAGCAGTGGGGAGAAGATGTAAGCCATGTTTGGACCTCATGTTGAAGTCCCAAAGCAGAAAGCAGAAAGCACATTCCTTCAAAACTTTGTTTTATTTTCTTGTCTGAATTCTTCCCTTTCCTTTACCTCCTCCCAGACATGGATTCCTGTTTCTAAAGTCCAGGCGCTTCTGAGGGAGAAACAGGTCTCTCCAGCCACCACCTGCACAACTCAAACAGCTAGGCAGTCCCTTACCAATTTTGCTTTTCCCCATCTTGGGGACTTTGCCACTGTCTCTGCGAAAGGCCCTGTGCCTTGTTGCCCTGAGGAAGGGGCACCTTGATGAGTTACTCCCTCTCCTCTAATTCCAAATTTATCTCTCTCCAACTCTGATGCCATGCTGGATTCTCCTGTTGTGGAGGTCCAGCCAGCCTGGATTCTCTGTTGTTTGGGGGTATCTACCCAGATGGGCACTCGTCAGAATTCCTTTTCCCTGTTATCAGTGAGTTGGGTAGAGCTGTCTTTATAAATCCGATGGAGTGGCAGCCCCCACTGAGATTCTACCTTCCCACTTACAGATGCAGATAGGTGGAAAACTCCCCCGTATCCTGCAATATTGTGAAGAGATACTTTTGTTTGATTTTAGATGTTCAACTGGTTGTTTATCAAAGAGGAGAGAAAAAAGGAATGGCTCATACCACCATGAAACTAGTACTACTCTTCAATAATGGACACAGTTAGAATTGTGATAGACAAATTCTAGTTGAATTCCCAAAGTCTGAAATCAATCAGAAACTATGTACATCTTTTTTTTTTATCATTTACTAATGATAGATAGTATTAAATAGCACTGATTTAATAAATCAAACATTTTCCATGTGTCTATTAGATATTTTACTGTTCCCTCTTTGGTTTGCATATATTTTTTCCTGAATTATATTTTCAGAGGATTAACACTACGTCACAAGTATTTTCTCCCATTTTATCAATTTTTTAAATCTACTCACCTTTTGTGAATATTTTCTATAAGTCTTTTCTGAGCTTTGTATTTTGTTCAGGAAGTTCTTTTCTTCTTGAAAAAAAATACCTAAAATTTTCTTATCTTCTACTATATATATAGATACATATATTAGGCCCTTCACTGCTTCTTATATCTTAATTTTAATTCTGAATATGTATGGTGTCAAAGACTTATGGTTTTAGTCCAAACAGTGGGCAAGTATATATTGTTTTTGGTATTCTCACTGGTTTCAACATCTTCAGCTGAAGAAGTGCTTAGCACTTAATCTAAATGTCCTTTCCACTTCTGATTTCTTTACTGTCTAGACATAAGAAATATGTTGAGCTAAGACAAATGTAGAGAATTTTAGTAGTCAAGGAAGATGAAAGAAAACCACCAAAACCAAAAACAAAAAAAGCCCACAACAGTTAACATAGCAATGTTATATTCAAATGAAAAAATGACAACAATGTGAATTTATGATCTTAGAATTTGCACCTCTGTAACACAATGTGGCCTAATAGCAGTAGCTGCCTCACTTTAGTCCATTAACCCAAATAGCACCTCAATTTAAATTTCTAATACTTTCACTCAATTTAAATTTCTAATACTTTCACTTTAAATTTCTAATACTTTCGCTAAGCATGATACGCTCTAGTTCCATCCATGTTGTCGCAAATGGCAAGATTTCGTTTCTTTTGATGGCTGCATAGTATTCCATTGTGTATATATACCACATCTTCTTGATCCATTCATCTGTTGATGGACATCTAGGTTCTTTCCATAGTTTGGCTATTGTGGACATTGCTGCTATAAACATTCGGGTGCACGTGCCCCTTTGGATCACTACGTTTGTATCTTTAGGGTAAATTCCCAGGAGAGACTATGGACTCTGAAAAACAATCTGAGGGGTTTGAAGTGGCGGGGGGGTGGGAGGTTGGGGTACCAGGTGGTGGGTATTATAGAGGGCACAGCTTGCATGGAGCACTGGGTGTGGTGAAAAAATAATGAATACTGTTTTTGTGAAAATAAATAAATTGGAAAATAAATTAAAAAAAATTCTAATACTTTCACTTAAAGTATTACAATATTATGAACAACAACAATAAAGAGGGAAGCCTGGATGGCTCAGTCAAGCATCTGTCTTCAACTTAGGTCATGATCCCAGGGTTCTGGGGTCATGCCCTGAGTCGGGCTCCTTGCTTAGTGGGGATCCTGATTTTCCCTCTGCTTGTGATCTCGCTGATAAATCAAATCTTTTTAAAAAATAATAAAGGATATATGTATTTCCCACTGGTTTGGAGACCCCGAAGGGGAGGGAGCAGTCTCAGAAATGGGGTCCTTGTGCCCTTTGGAGTAACAGCAGCTCTGCTAGAGACCACTTGGTAGGATGTACTGACTTAGGGAGAAAATCGCATGTGGAGTGAACCCAGAATCTGTGGGGTTCTTCAAAATGTAGGAAGTTTGCACACAGACACCAAATTAGTAGTCCTGAAGAAAAGTGAACTTGAGGACAAGGAAAAGTTTAGGAACTGGGTGGATTTATAAATTTTTCAGACTAAGTGAAAAACTATGTAGAGAATATAATTTAAAACTTCTTTACCTCATTTATAGATACTTGTATGGCATACTAATACAATATAGCATATTTAATGCTATGCATGAAAGTAAGGGACAATCCAGAAAAGGAAAGAAAGCCTGCCTTACCTCAAATCCCAAGTGATGCTCTTTGGGTACAACATGTCTAATTTAGGAATGAACACCTAGTCTCTCAAATATGTGAGAGGAGATGGCCTGAATGGGGTTTCCTAAATTACACTCAGCATTGAAATATATTTGTGATTAATTTGTAATATAAATATATTTCAAATTTTTACAAATGTAATTATGATCTATTATATATAGATACACACACACGCACACACACACGTCATTCTATGTACCCAGAATTGTTCTAGGGACTGTTGATATGAAGTTTCTGACTTCCTGGACCTTATAAAGGAGGAAAATACATATATATATATATATATATATATATATATATATATATAGTGATATACCAAGGAGCAAAGTAATTTGAGAAAGTGATAACAAAGGAAAATAAATGGTACAAAGTGAGAGAAACAGGCAATGGAACAAGTCGACTTTAGGTTGAGGATAAAAAAACGGTCTTTCTGTGAGAGTGACATTTGATGTAATACAAGGAAGAAAAGGGACTAGCATAGGAAAACTAAAGAAGAATTGTTTCAGACAGAGGGAACAAATACTCTAAGGCTATTAAGCTGAAATGAGTTTCACATGCCCAACAAAGAGAAAGTGGGGATTTAGGGCAATGGAAAATAGAGAGTGCTTTGGAAGTTAATTGATGATATGAGTACTTGTTACCAAACTTAAGCAAACATGGAAGGTTTGTAAAGGTGACAAAACAGATTGCTGGGTCCATGTTTAAGTCTTCTAATTCTAATTCAGTAGGTCTGGGAAGAGTCCCTAAGTTTGCATTTCTTTTGAGATCCCCAGGTGATGCTGATGTTTTTGATCTGAAGACCCACCTTATGATCCAAGGATATAGGTCTTTGAACACAGGACAGGAAATTTCGATTTATTGTTTCTATATATAGTGGAAAGCCATTAAGTGATTTTAAGCACTAGACTCTGAATAAAGCATAGATTGGAGGAAAATAATAGAATGAAAGTAAAATATGTACTCAATCTATTGTATCTTTCGATCTGAAGTGTGTCTTCTATAAAAAGGCATACAGTTAATAGTTTTTGTTGTTGTTTGTTTTTGTTTTTAAACCAGTCTGACAACCTCTGGCTTTCCATTGTTTGATCAATTCACATTTAGTGGTATTGATATGGTTGGATTTATGTCTGCCATCATACTTTTTGGCTCTATATGTCTCATTACTAATTTATTAGTCTGTTTCTCCTTTACTAAATTCTAGGAAGCATGGTGTACAAAATTGAGATTGCTATAGAAAATGCTCCAAAATATAAGTTTAACCCAGTGGAAGGTCCCTTCCCCTTGCCTTCTCTCCCCTAACATAGCCTGGCAACTTTTAATGCAATGATTGATGGACATAGACTTCTATTTCTTGGCTGCTCTATAATTATGACTTCACAATCCTTTGAGTTTAGCCAGTAAATAGGAAACAATAGTTAAAGTTCTACTTGCTTTTCAGCCACCTGGGCTCAGAAGTTACACTGTTCATTTTGATATAATTTACTGGCAAAAAATTATCACATCCCTTCCCAAGGTGCCAATGCAAGAGGTTTTGAAATGCTACCAAAGGTGCAATGACATATGATATAAGAAAGGGGAGATGGCATCTTTAGTGGATTGCATGTTGTTCCTGCTATGTGAGGAAATATGGTAGATAACTTAGACTAAGACTTTAATAGGAGAGGTAGAGAAAATGATAGGTTCAGAAATGTCAGGGAGATAGAATCAATAGATTTGCTGAGGGATATGAGCTACACTGTAGATAGTAATATTATTTACTGATATAAAAAGAGGATTTGAAAAACAAAGAACAAATTCATTTTTGAAACATTAATTTTGGGGTGCTAATTAGCCAAATGAAAATATAAAGCAGGTACTTGGTTATATGTATCTAGAATTCAGTAAAGAGTTGAAGAGTGGATATATATACTTGGAAGTGATTAGCCTAGAAATAATATTTAAAGCTATAAATATGGTTTTCTAGGAAAAATGCACACATAAGAGAAGTTGGCTCAAGATCTGAGCCCCAGTGGTTCACCAATATTTAGAGGAAAGAGAAGGGAGGCAACAAAAAACACTAAACAGCTGACAGTGCTGTAAAGGGAAGACCTTAAATATGTGTGGTCATGGAACCCAGGGGAAGATAACCTCTCTTTTTCTTGTAATGCTAACTGTGCCAATTATATCTGACTTTCAGGTAAGATAAACAAATGTTATAGAAGTCACTTGTGACCTTGAAAATAAATTTTCAAGTCCTAATCAAGTCCAGATGTCATAACTCTTTTTCCATTAGAGAGGGAGGAATCATGCTGTGAGAAATCCTGTACTAACCCACATGCAAAGACTACATGGACAAGGCCATGTGGAGAGAAACAAGGCCCCAGATGATGGTCATTATCAGTTGCCAGACATGTAAGTGTAGTAAGTCTTCAGATGATTCCAGCCCCCATTTTTAGTTCTTTCTAGCTGAGGACTCCTACATTACAGAGAAATGACAGACCATCTCTATAGTGTTCTCTCCAAATTAATGTCTCTCAAAATCTGTGATCATAATAAATAGTGTTTTACTCCATTAAGTTTTAGGGGTACTATGTTTTGCAAGCCTAGTAAGTAGGATATAAAACTGAATTCAGCCATTAACTAAGAGGTAAACATGGCTGGGGAGAGGGGACAAAAAGGACGTTGCTACAGGATGGATAAAGTGCAAATGGGTTGGAAGGGCTTTGGCTTTTATGCTGATAGGCAATCCTTTGAAGAATTCTGAACAAAAGGATAGCACAATCTATGTCAAAATATGTATTTTCTTATGAGCAAATTTTTGGCATGCCTTGTGTTTGTTATAAGCAAATACACCCCTGTGGCAATAACTTCATATCTAGTAGTAAACTTCTACCTCAATTTTTCTGAAAATGTAACTTTAGTTTGGTAGCAAAGAAGCCATGTAATACAGTAGATAATTCTTTATTATTTTCAGTTCAGTTTTCTTATTCGAAGGAAGTTACTCATAGAAAACTATTAAGGGATACATTCACCTAAATGACATTTCTAATATTTATCTCTATTATATATTTGAGCAGAAAATACTTTGGCTATATTGCAGATTCTTATCTAAATTAAATACTCAAGGGGGAAAATATTTTGGAATTTCATAGGGCTGTTTTGTTCCAACTCTGTCTGCCTCCTCGAACAATGCCCAAGCAATTGGTTAAAAATTGAAAATATCAGGAGCGTATTACTCTGCAATATGGTTTAGAAATTCTTTTAGCTGGTAAAAGTCTGCTTGAAAGTTGATATATGTCTTTCTCATATGAGAAATAGCATACTACCATATTTATAGTTTTACTAAAATTTTTTCACCAACTGATTTTTTTCAGAGATGAGAAAATCTAAAGTTGCCATAACTACAAATATAGAGTGCAATATATTCTAAATTACTTGTGTTTCATTTCTCTTATGAAACTTATAAAGGATGGGAATCCTACTGTATCTATAGACCACATACTTTTCATAAGGTATAAGATGTTTAATGAAGAGGAAAGATCTCAATGTAACGTAGTCCGTTTATGATGCCTAAAAGATTTGCAAGACATTAAGTCAAATACTTAAACCAGTTGTACCATATCATGGAGAAGTTAAAAGAAAAAAGTCACCTGAAAAATCAAACTATATGAGAATCATGTTTTAAAGCACATAGTAATATATTTGATTTGTTTAAACAACCATCTATATTTTTAAATGGCATATTTATTTTCAACACCACAAATTATTTTGATGCTTCCTTACTGCATAAGGTGGATCGCGCTGTTCCAAACATATGTTTACTGTGAATGAATTAAGATTTTCACAATACACTTCCATTACACATTTATATCAAAAGAGGTATTAATAGATAAAATATATTTTTTACAGATACAGGCTAAATCAATACAGTTCATAAAAATGCAGTCAAAACTCATGATTTCTGTCTCTAAATGACACATGGAAGCTCAATAAATTGTATCATCTGTCTCATCTTTATCACTTATTACCTATGAGATTTGATTGCTATAGTAGTTATATTTAAATAATATTATGGAAAACATCACATAATTTATACAAATCGGGTCTTCTCATCAGATGAAAATCACCAGGGAAGGAAATAAATTCAATTATGTATTTCTCATGTAGGCATAGAGAATTTCAGTGTCTGATACATGTTTTTTTCTTTTATGTTGTCAGGTCGACCCTAGAAAACTGTGTTCTGATATACTCATTATTTAAATTCACCATTGGGTAAGCTGGTCTGAGGTAATTACATTCTCTATATGTAAGGACTATAGACTGTAATGAAATAATCCTGTGCAGCCAAAGCCATTTCTTACTGTGAGCAAAGTTAATTTCAGGAATGACCTTGAAGAGCTAGGCAAAATTATTTTATTACAAAAGAGTGATTTTAAAAAAATGTACTAGACTAGCTGAGATAGAGTTAAACCATTCAAAAACTAAGAAATTTCCCTAAAAGTCAGAGAATTGAGTCATAATAGAATTCATGTGAGCCTTTAGTTTCTGCCTTTCAGTTTATGAAGGAATTAAAGTTATTAAAAATAACTTCTGTTATACAGTGGCCATTGATCTGGTCTTATGAAAACAACTATATTCTTCCACTCCAAGGAGGTTTTAGGGCACATAGCTACAGTTTTAAAACATGTATAATACATATATATTTATGTATAAAATCTATACTGTGTGTGTATGGTCACATTTTGATATTGTCCTGCTACATGAGAGAAACAATACAGATATTGCACAACTGTGGCTGGAATATTATCTGATGATATAAGCAGAAGGGAGAAATATAGTTCTACAATAAAAGAGACGAACAAAATCTGCACTAGAAATAAGGAAGATACTCTGGAGAAAAGCAATAAAGGGCAAAATATTAACTTAGTGACTGTGCATAGTGAAGAATTTATTTTTCTTTTACTCTACAGCTGCACTTCCAGTATGAACATTTTACTTAAGTGATTGATTTTACTTTTCTATCTCCATTCCTGAAAAGTCATAAACCATAAAAATATCTTAAGAAAGGGCTGAACTTAATTTTATTAGATTTAAATGAAACCTCTATCCATTATCTCATAATTTGAACCAACTTTATTATCGTTTATACCTCCTTACTATTGTAGTTCTCCATATTCAGATTTTCGCGATTTAGGGAGATTGCTGCACTTAGGGTTTTTCATCCTAGATAAATGGATATTGGCAAATGAGCATCAGGAAATATGTAGAAAAATATTAAGAGCTAAAGAAAGATGGAGATGAGGAGGAGGGAAAGATTGCTATAGCTCTGAGTTGAAAATACTAGTCATTAAAGAGTAAATGATTGGTGGGGGAAAGAACAGAGGCGACCTTAAGTAGAGATTAACAATTACTACTAGTTAGAGCAGAAAGAAAGAGGGAACATGATGAGTATGAGAGAAAAGAGAAATAATGGAATAGAGTATTCTGTACATAATGTTTGTTTTGGGGGAAGGCTTGGCAAAAGCCAGAGGAGGAGTTAGTTGAGGAAGAGGAAAGAGAATGGAGAAGACATCATTTAGGTAACTTATTTTTTATAACTTTCTTAAAAATGTTCTTTGTTCCAAGTAATATTCAGAATGAAAAATTGTCAATCCTTAATAACAAAGGTTTAGGTCTCTCATGGATTGTAAGCTTCTGCAGAACAAAGAACTTTATAAACCTTTCAAGCATCATGAAATACAATTATAAAACACCTTGTGGGACATTGGCTGATATCAGATATTTGTTATGGTAACCTAGATTATATAGCAGTGGAAGATTGATAGTTGTCAGTAAATCAAGAAATATAAATCAATGACTTGTTTAGTAAGACAGCAGCATGCTGTAATCATTAATACCTACATCTGGTTTATTAAAAGTACATCCAGGCACTTTCATTTTGTCTCTTTTGTACGGTATATTCTTGTGTATGTGAACTCATATCCATACAATTCATGTGAAAAAGCAATGTGGAAGTCAACTCTGGTCACCACACTGAAAATTCAAATGTGAAAGGATGAATTGCTGTGAGTTCATTTAACAAATTTAATTTGGACCATGTTTACCAGTAGAAAATAACACCCTGCTTTAAAATCTAGAGATATTAATAAGAATTACCTTTTAAATAAATTATATAGGTATATATTTATCTGTGTAAGGAGCTTTATATGGGTGGTTAAGCAACTAAAGTAACCAAAAGTTTTTATACCAGGTCAGCAATAGTACTTTGATAGACATCATAGGTCAGTAGATAGTAGTAAGATCACCTTAGACAGGAAGAAAAGGAATTGTCATATCTAGAAATGAAATACAATCACTAATACACAGGTTTAAGCCATGGAAAATAATGTGTTAGCACAAGAAGGTGGAAGGTATATGTACATATGTACATATGGGATATGTACATAATGATAGAGAAATGAATATTGTCAGTTTAATCTAGAATACTAGAATTCATGCAAAGAAGAGACTCATTAAGTCCTATTTGCTTCCATGCAGACGTGTTCTATAAAAACACCTACTACAGGGAAGTTCCACTATTAGAAAACTTCTCTAACTTTAAGCTGAAAGTGCTGCCATCATAAGTCTTCACTTTAGTTATTCTTTCTGATAGTTCATATAATAAAATTATTTCTTGTTCAAAAAGCAGTAATTTCTAATTTTGATGACCGTAATCAATTTTCTCTAATTCATCTATTTCCCCTAGGTACACATTATATTACATTGTTTTCCACCTTCACCATAGGATTTGGCAAGCTTTAGCGTGGAATTTTTTTCTCAAGTATTAAAGTAAAATTCCTTCTAGGAAGCACTCCTGTTTTATGTAATGTGTAAGAAAAAAAAAAAAACCAACTTTAAAATTTTACTTCCTCAAAAGGCTTAGGCATCTCTCCTTAATTGATGCTGAATGTTAGGGCACATGGTAAATAGGGCGAGCAGCTTTTGTAAGAGTTTGGCAAATCTGAATTAAAAATCATCATTGCAGGGTCATAGGGAAGTTCTATTTTTAATTTCTTGAGGAATCTCCACACTGTTCTCCAAAGAGGCTGCACCAACTTGCATTCCCACCAACAGTGGAAGAGGGTTCCCCTTTCTCCACATCCTCTCCAACACATGTTGTTTCCTGTTTTGTTAATTTTGGCCATTCTAACTGGTGTAAGGTGATATCTCAAAGTGCTTTTAATTTGAATCTCTCTGAGGGCTAGTGATGATGAACATTTTTTCACGTGTCTGATAGCCATTTGTATGTCTTGATTGGAGAAGTGTCTGTTCACATCTTCTGCCCATTTTTTGATATGTTTGCCTGTTTCGTGTGTGTTGAGCCATCTGTAGCCCAATGTTTATAGCAGCAATGGCCACAGTTGCCAAACTATGGAAAGAACCAAGATGCCCTTCAACGGACGAATGGATAAGGAAGATGTGGTCCATATACACTATGGAGTATTATGCCTCCATCAGAAAGGATGAATACCCAACTTTTGTAGCAACATGGGCGGGACTGGAAGAGATTATGCTGAGTAAAATAAGTAAAACAGAGAGAGTCAATTATCATATAAGGTTTCACTTATTTGTGGAGCATAACAAATATCATGGAGGACAAGGGGTGTTAGAGAGGAGAAGGGAGTTGGGATAAATTGGAAGGGGAGGTGAATCATGAGAGACTATGGACTCTGAAAAACAGTCTGAGGGGTTTGAAGTGGCGGGGGGTGGGATGTTGGGGTACCAGGTGGTGGGTATTATAGAGGGCACGAATTGCATGGAGCACTGGGTGTGGTGAAAAAATAATGAATACTGTTTTTCTGAAAATACGTAAATTAATTTAATAAAAAATATATATATACATATATATAGTATAGTCAAATAAAAATATAAGACAACTAAAAAAATCATCATTGTTTTCAGCTTTTTACTGTGGGTTTTTGATAGCTTCAAACTGAATTTACAAAATATCAAGCTTATGTAGAAAATGTAAATAATCTTAGTATTTTCTGCTATATTTGTTGACTTATATACATATACCTATTTGTTTTCTTTAATGTCCACATCAAGAATTAACTGTGCATATATCTATGTATTCATATCTTTATCTACTTCAATGTACCATAAAATTAAGTGAGCATTTAAAAACTTTTGAAGAAAATAAATTCATAAGCATAAATGGTATGCTTATAGGCTATCTATAATAAATTAGAATATGTGGGTATACTGTGGCAAAGAAAGAACAACTTTAACAGGTAAGTCAGAGAAACTGACAAACTGGGGAAGGTATAAAATATTCAAATAAAAGTCAGTCCAGCTTAATTATGTTGTAGCAGTCTATTAAACTATCTCAAGGAGGGGACAAGATGGCGGGGAAATAGGAAGAGGCGCCTTTTCAGCTGGTACCCCAAAGTGAGCTGATTACCTACCAAAGAACTCCGATCACCCATGAAATCAGCCTGAGATCAGAATTATACACGTCTGGATCTCTACAGGGGCAGAAGACACCAATGGGCAGGTACAGCAGAGTGGGAAGAGCGGACTGATATCGGAAGATAAACAAAAGGGGGAGGGAGCCACCAGTGGCGACCGGTGGGAAAGTAATACCCCAATATGAGCGAGAGTGCCCTGCGTCTGGGGACCAGCAGTAACTTGGAGACTGGTTGAAAGCACTCCAAAAGAGCAAAGGATCGCGGTGGGGGGGGGTGGAATTGTGGGAATCAGGGCGGCTAGGGACAGGGGCTTAAGTCCCCGGTCCCAGACGGCCTCCCAGGTGCTGAGGCAGAGAGAGTGCGGCGGAGAAACCGCTCTTGGTCCCTAAGCCGCCAGCGCGCCGCAGTACGCGTGGGTTCCGGCTCCTGTGAGGGGATGGGAGCTGCGCCGGTCTGCAGAACGCGCGCTAGCCCTACCACAAAGCTCGAGATACGCGCGCATGCCCATCGTGCTCCCCTGAGTTAGAGAGGCCTGGCCGGCGCTCCTTGACCCGTGCCATTGTTTCAAAGCCTAAGCCGCACGCGCGAAACTCTTCCCCTGACAGAGGCGCGCAAAAGCCCAGCCTGGGGCTTACGGACCAGCGCCCCGTTCTCAGTGCCCCAGACGCGCGCCCGACCCACAGCTGCCTCTGAAAAGAGGTGCGCGCAAGCCGGGCACTCCCAGCCCGGGCCAGCGGCAAAATCTCAGTGTGCGATCGCTGCTTGGAAACTCTCTGGCGGTCGGGAGCTCCCAGACAGCCGCCACTGCCTTGGCTTTGGGGACGAGCAAAAGATCCTGCGCCCCCAGGGTCTGCAACGTGGAACCTGTGCTGGCAGCGGCCAAGGGGGAATTTATTCAGCTTCTGCTCCCAGACTGAGGCTTCTCTCTGAGAGGGAGATCAGGGTATGGTTTGACTTCTTCTAATACTACAAAAACCATCAAAGGCGGTCAAGATGAGAGGAAATAAAGTGAACAAGCATAAAAACCGCCAGAGAACAAAAGCCTGAAAAAACCAGTTTCCCCAGAGCCCACCCCCTTGAGGGGGGTGGGGGGACTCAACTCAGGAAACATCATTGACTGACAACCCACGTGGCAAGCCCCTCCCCCAGAAAACAAACCAAGAAAGAAAAAAAAAAAAGGACTACAAGAGAACCACCAGTACTTCATAGGAAAACTTGTATTGTTCACTCGTTTCCACTATTCCGGTTCATATTTTTTTTTTTTAAACATAGGTAATTTTTTTAACCTATTTACCATCACAGCGAGCTGTATAGTACATCAAATTCCATAATACCTTTCTAACCTGAACTTTTTGATACATACACCTATGTTTTTCTTTTGCATTTTTATTTTTTGAATTCCTTTTTTAAAAATTTTAGTTTAGTTTAGTCTAGTATATTCCTTTTTATTTTTATCCTCTAATATTCATATAGAGTTAACTTCAAAGAAATCCCCTTTCCCCAATCAATACTACCCCTATAGGTAAACCAATTTTTAATCCGCTTTATCTTAGGAAAGTTGAGTCCTTTAACAAAGATATCAAGATATATCCAGGAAGAATCAAAACAACCTTCCTCGCACACACTGAGAATTTATAAGAACTCTCCCATCTTCTTCCACCAGTGTTTCTGTGTTTTTTGTGTTCGTCCTGATAGCATATAAATTTTACACTTGTGGTTCTTTTTGACGAGGTTCTTTCTTTATTTGCATATATATATATATATATATTTTTTTTTTTTTTCTTTCTCTTGCCATATAATTGTATCAGTCTTTTTATCTCTTTTTGTTTGTCTACTTCATAAATCTTACCTTGGGGCCCATCTGGGCTGAACCTTCTCCTTCATCTTCCCTTTCTTTCCTGTCTCTCTCTCTCTTTTTTCTTTTTCTTCTTTTCCTTTTTTTTTTCTTTTTCTTTTTCTTTTCTTTTGTCTCGCATTTGGGTGGGGAATCCTGATTGCTCAGAAGTGTTCCAGGGTGCACCTTGACTGCAAAACGGTTAATACATCCAGCTGCATCTGTTCAGTCATCTCCCACCAAAATGACTAGGAGGAGGAATGCACAACAGAAGAAAAATACAGAGGATGGACCTTCTGCAACAGAGCTAAAGGCTATCAACATAGACAATATGTCAGAAAGAGAATTCAGGCTAACAATTATACAGGCAATAGCTAGGTTGGAGAAAGCCATGGATGACCAAAAGGAATTGAATAGGGCCGAACTGAAAGCGACCAGACAGGATGTTCACAATGTTAGGGGGGAGCTTAAAGCTACCAGGGAGGAGGTTCACAATGCTCTCAATGAGTTCCAATCTAATCTAAACTCTCTCAAAGCTAGGGTAACTGAGACAGAAGATAGAATTAGTGATCTGGAAGACAAACAGATAGAGAGAAAGGATCAGGAGGAAGCCTGGAACAAACAGCTTAGATCCCACGAAAGCAGAATCAGGGAAATAAATGATGCCATGAAGCATCCCAACGTCAGAATTATTGGAATCCCTGAAGGGGAGGAGAAAGAAAGAAGTCTAGAAGATATAGTGGAACAAGTCCTTCATGAAAATTTTCCGAATCTCGCAAATGAAACCAGCGTTCATGTACTAGAGGCTGAACGGTCTCCACCCAAGATTATACTTTCCAAAAATACATCACGACACGTGATAGTCAAATTGAGGAATTATAATTGTAGGTATAATCTCTTGAAAGCCGCCAGGGCAAAGAGGCTCCTTACTTACAGAGGGAAGCCCATCAGAATAACGTCAGACCTGTCCACAGAGACCTGGCAAGCCAGAAGAGGCTGGCAAGATATATTCAGGGCACCACATGAGAAGAACATGCAGCCAAGAATACTTTATCCAGCAAGACTGACATTCAAAATGGATGGAGAGATAAAGAGTTTCCAAGACCGACAAGGCTTAAAAGACTATGCAACCACCAAGCCAACACTGCAGGAAATATTAAGGGGGGTTCTATAAAAGAGGAAAAATCCCAAGAATAGCATTGAACAGAAATATAGAGACAGTCTACAGAAAGAAAGACTTCAAAGGTAACTCGATGTCAATAAACACGTATCTATCGATAATCACTCTCAATGTGAATGGCCTAAATGCACCCATAAAATGGCACAGGGTTGCAGATTGGATAAAACGACAGGACCCATCCATATGCTATCTACAAGAGACCCATTTTGAACCTAAAGATACACGCAGACTGAAAGTGAAGGGGTGGAGAAGCATCTTTCATGCCAATGGGACTCAAAAGAAGGCTGGGGTAGTGACTCTCATATCAGATAAATTAGACTTCAAACTAAAGACTGTAGTCAGAGATACAGAAGGACACTACATAATCCTTAAAGGGGCTATCCACCAAGATGATCTAACAATTGTAAATATCTATGCTCCCAATATGGGAGCAGCCAATTACTTAAGAAAACTGTTAATCAAGATTGAGTCATATTGATATGAATACACTAATCGTAGGAGATCTTAACACGCCTCTTTCAGAATTAGACAGATCATCGAAGCAGAAAATCAATAAAGAAACAAGAGCATTGAATGACACATTGGACCAGATGGACCTCATAGATATATACAGAACATTCCACCCTAAAACAATAGAATACTCATTCTTCTCAAGTCCACATGGAACCTTCTCCAGAATAGACCACATACTGGGTCACAAATCAGGACTCAACCGATACCAAAAGACTGAGATTATTCCCTGCATATTCTCAGATCACAATGCTTTGAAACTGGAGCTCAATCACAAGGAAAAGTTCAGAAGGAACTCAAGCACCTGGAAGCTAAAGACCACCTTGCTTAAGAATGCTTGGATCAACCAGGAGATCAAAGAAGAACTGAAACAATTCATGGAAAGCAATGAGAATGAAGACAATTCGGTCCAAAACCTATGGGATACAGCAAAGGCGGTCCTAAGGGGAAAATATATAGCCATCCAAGCCTCGCTCAAAAAAATTGAAAAATCCAGAACACACCAGCTGTCTCTACACCTTAAAGAACTGGAGGATCAACAACAAATCAAACCAACTCCACACATAAGAAGGGAAATCATCAAGATTAGAGCTGAGATCAATGAGGGAGAAACCAGAGATACAATAGAACGTATCAATTAAACTAGAAGCTGGTTTTTTGAAAGAATCAATAAGATCGATAAGCCACTGGCTACACTAATCCAAAAGAAAAGAGAGAAAGCCCATATTCATAAAATTATGAATGAAAAGGGAGAGATCACAACTAACACCAAGGAAGTAGAAACAATCATCAGAAGTTATTACGAACAGTTATATGGCAATAAGCTTAGCAACCTAGATGAAATGGATGCATTCCTGGAAAAATATAAACTACCAACATTGAACCAGGAAGAAATCGACAACCTGAATAGACCGATATCTAATAATGAGATTGAATCAGTGATCAAAAACCTCCCAAAAAACAAGAGCCCAGGACCTGACGGATTCCCTGGGGAATTCTACCAAACCTTCAAAGAAGAAATAACACCTATTCTCCTGAAGCTGTTTCAAAAAATTGAAGCAGAAGGAAAACTTCCAGACTCTTTCAATGAAACCAGCATTACCCTGATCCCCAAACCAGGCAAGGACCCTACCAAAAAGGAGAATTTCACACCAATATCACTGATGAATATGGATGTTAAGATTCTCAACAAGATCCTAGCCAACAGGATCCAACAGCACATCAAAAAGATTATCCACCATGATCAGGTGGGATTCATCCCTGGGCTACAAGGATAGTTCAACATTCACAAATCAATCAATGTGATACAACAAATTAGTATGAGAAGAGAGAAGAACCACATGGTCCTCTCAATCGATGCAGAAAAAGCATTTGACAAAATCCAGCATCCGTTCCTGATTAAAACGCTTCAAAGTATAGGGATAGAGGGAACATTCCTGAACCTCATCAAATCTATCTATGAAAGACCCACAGCAAATATCATCCTCAATGGGAAAAAGCTTGCAGTCTTCCCATTGAGATCAGGTATAAGGATGCCCACTTTCACCACTCTTGTTCAACATAGTATTAGAAGTCCTAGCAACAGCAATCAGACAACAGAGAGAAATAAAAGGTATCCAAATTGGTAATGAAGAAGTCAAACTCTCTCTCTTTGCAGATGACATGATTCTTTATATGGAAAACCCAAAAGACTCCACCCCCAAACTACTAGAACTCATACAGCAATTCAGCAACATGGCAGGATACAAAGTCAATGTGCAGAAATCAGTGGCTTTCTTATACACTAACAATTAAAATACAGAAAAGGTAATTAGAGAATCGATTCCATTTACTATAGCACCAAGAACCATAAGATACCTGGGAATAAACCCAACTAAAGAGGTAAAGGATCTGTACTTGGGGAACTACAGAACACTCATGAAAGCAATTGAAGAAGACACAAAAAGATGGAAGACCATTCCATGCTCTTGGACCAGAAGAATAAACATTGTTAAAATGTCTATACTGCCTAGAGCAATATATACTTTTAATGCCATTCTGATCAAAATTCCACCGGCATTCTTCAAAGAGGAGCAAATAATCCTAAAATTTGTATGGAATCAGAAGACACCCCGAATCGCTAAGGAAATGTTGAAAAACAAAAATAAAGCTGGCGGCATCACATTACCTGATTTCAAACTTTATTACAAAGCTATGATCACCAAGACAGCATGGTACTGGCATAAAAACAGACACATAGACCAGTGGAATAGAGTAGAGAGCCCATATATGGACCCTCAACTCTATGGTCAATTAATCTTTGACAAAACAGGAAAAAATATACAGTGGAAAAAAGACAGTCTCTTCAATAAATGGTGCTGGGAAAACTGGACAGCTATATGTAGAAGAATGAAACTCGACCATTCTCTTACACCGTACACAAAGATCAACTCAAAATGGATAAAAGACCTCAATGTGAGACAGGAATCCATCAGAATCCTAGAGGAGAACATAGGCAGTAATTTCTTTGATATCAGCCACAGCAACTTCTTTCAAGATACGTCTCCAAAGGCAAAGGAAAGAAAAGCGAAAATAAACTACTGGGACTTCATCAAAATCAAAAGCTTCTGCACAGCAAAGGAAACAGTCAAAAAAACAAAGAGGCAACCCACGGAATGGGAGAAGATATTTGCAAATGACAGTACAGACAAAAGGTTGATATCCAGGATCTATAATGAACTCCTCAACTCAACCCACACGACACAGGCAAACACATCAAAAAATGGGCAGAAGATATGAACAAACACTTCACCAATTGAGACATACAAATGGCTATCAGACACATGAAAAAATGCTCATCATCATTAGCCCTCAGGGAGATTCAAATTAAAACCACATTGAGATATCACCTTACACCAGTTAGAATGGCCAAAATCAACAAAACAGGAAACAACATGTGTTGGAGAGGATGTGGAGAAAGGGGAACCCTCTTCCACTGTTGGTGGGAATGCAAGTTGGTGCAGCCTCTTTGGAGAACAGTGTGGAGATTCCTCAAGAAATTAAAAATAGAGCTTCCCTATGACCCTGCAATTGCACTCCTGGGTATTTACCCCAAAGACACAGATGTCGTGAAAAGAAGGGCCATCTGTACCCTAATGTTTATAGCTGCAATGGCCACAGTTGCCAAACTATGGAAAGAACCAAGATGCCCTTCAACGGATGAATGGATAAGGAAGATGTGGTCCATATACACTATGGAGTATTATGCCTCCATCAGAAAGGATGAATACCCAACTTTTGTAGCAACATGGATGGGACTGGAAGAGATTATGCTGAATGAAATAAGTCAAGCAGAGAGAGTCAATTATCATATGGTTTCACTTATTTGTGGAGCATAACAAATATCATGGAGGACAAGGGATGTTAGAGAGGAGAAGGGAGTTGGGGTAAATTGGATGGGGAGGTGAACCACGAGAGACTATGGACTCTGAAAAACAGTCTGAGGGGTTTGAAGTGGTGGGGGGTGGGAGGTTGGGGTACCAGGTGGTGGGTATTATAGAGGGCACGGATTGCATGGAACACTGGGTGTGGTGAAAAAATAATGAATACTGTTTTTCTAAAAATAAATAAATTGAAAAAAAAAAAAACCTATCTCAAATAACTTGACTTGACCATCATGTCATGTTTTGCTAAGAGACCTTGGGCAAGTCCCATAACCTCTTTACATTTCAGTCTTCTTATCTCTAAAATTAACTGTCTGAAAAATTCCAGTGTCATTCACTGTCCCCAAAGTGTCTCCATTTTATGGTCTGAAAATGTACTGCTAATGTTTATATGAAAAATTCTGTGAATGACAGTAAATTTAATATATACTTGGTATTCTACAAAGACATGGGAATGTCTATTTCACAATAAAACATTTCAATAAGGCTTCAGAAAATAGTATCAATCACAAAAGACATTCATAGAAGAGAAATAATAAGGTTAAGATCAAGGAAGAAATAAGAAGGGTTATGTTAAAAATAGTAGTAAATTTAAAAAATACTAATAAAATTAGTAAACCTTACCTAAATGTTTAGACATCTTCACCTGAGTATGTATTTTATAATCAGTAATCATCAACAGAAGCAAACTTTGAGTTCTTAAAAAATAGACAGGACTTAGCTCTATCTGGATTACATCTTACAGTGGTGATATTTAACATCGGCTCAATTTTAATGCACTATTTACATTTTACTGAAACTTTTATTAGGTATCCTTGCTACCCCCATCAGGAGGTAATATAACATGTCAGATTAAGAGTATGAATGTTAGAGCCACATTAACTGGGTCTGAACCCAAACCCCTGATCTGATACTGGTCAGGTGTATGATAGTAGGCAGGTAACTGGAGCTCTTTGCCACTCAGTTTCTTCACACAGATTTTGGGATAGTAAATGGGCTGTAAATGCAAAGATCATAGAACAGTTCCTGGCATGATGTAAGTATTTTAAAAGTGCTAGCTGTTACGATATAATTAGTTGTTACCTTTTTCTTAATACATGATTACAGAGGAAATTAGAAGTGTTCATGCCTAATAACTTTACATACTTAAGCTATGGTTTTCACTAGTCACTTGACATTTTTTGTTTTAACAAGAATGGCTTGATAAAAGGAATTTATATTTAACCAAGCATATATCATTAAAATATGCTTGTTACCTCATTTTAGTAGAAGGAGAGCAAAAATGCATCCCATAAGACTCAGTTTACAATCAAAGAGACTTTGTAACAAGAAGTAAAACTGCCATGTTCCAGATCTAGTATAAGGTATCTCAGCCATTCATCGAACAACTCATTAAACATCCATGCACGTGATGCTAAATGTCTTATTCTCAGTTATATGTACATAAATATGAAACCATCCTTGCCTTCAAGGAGTTTCAGGCTATAGAAGAAATACAGCTCTTTAATAGGTTCTAAACTCCTGATATGTCACAGTACGCTTATAATCGTTTCTTCTCAGTTTTCACAAAAGTCATGGAGAGAGGTCTCATGAAGAGAATGTACATAAAAAGGGTGTTATTGGGAGTGGAGGAATGAAAGATGAACAGGGTAGAGTTGAACATTCCAGGCTGAAGGAACAGTCTAAAGAAAAGTACAGAATAAATAGTGATGTCAAAGTCAAGAACAAGTAGACAGCATTAAATTCTCGTAAGTGACAAAGTACATTCACACACACAAAATTTCCTTAATGCCTTATTGAGAATATTAATTCATTTAGACTTTAAATGAAGTGATTCTATTAAATGATGGGAGAGAAAGAAAGAAAAAAACAAAAACAAAAACAAACCCACAGGCATGAAATAAAGCTCTTTGGCCAGACTTTTTCCAGGTTAAGAAGAACTGATATTCTTTGAGTTCATGGCATCAAAAAGAAAAAAAAAAAATTTAGCAAGAGTAAATTTACGTTATAGTAAAGGAGAAATTAAACACAAAATGACTTTTCTAACTATGGATGCAGTATTTTCTAGTAGTATGGAATTACTTTTAGAATAGTAACTCATTCACTTTTGGTTTATGCTTACAGTAAGCATATATTTTTGTTGTTGTTACTAACAGTAGAAGAGTAAGAGTCAAAGTAAACAAGATAGTGTGCCTTGAATTTAAAAGAAGTTTTGTTTCTTTCTAGGATGTTCTGTTACTGCTATGTAATCTAATATTTTTTTTTAAAGATTTTATTTATTTATTTGACAGAGACAGATCACAAGTAGGCAGAGAGGCAGGCAGAGAGAGAGAGGAGGAAGCAGGCTCCCTGTTGAGCAGAGAGCCTGATGCGGGACTCGATCCCAGGCCCCTGAGATCATGACCTGAGCCGAAGGCAGCGGCTTAACCCACTGAGCCACCCAGGCGCCCCTATGTAATCTAATATTAATGAAGCATTCCAAAATATTTTGTAGGGAAGGAAGGAAAGAGGGACTACAAGGAGAAAAATGGAGATGGGGTAAAGAGAAGTTAAGGAAATAAGGAGAGATGAAGGCAAAACAGTTTGCATAATAATTTAGCATGTTTATATATTTGAAACAAAAATATTCTCCTTGAGTGATTACTTGATCTAGTGGATGTAAGGGGCATTTTAAAGGAAACTGGTGGCATTGTTCTCTTACTAAAATTCAAGGCCACTGAGAAAACATATCTTTTCCCAGGGAAATGAGCAATTTCACAAACCTTCTAGAGAGCATATGGTCACCACTAATCTAGTGGCTTAATCCTCTCCTTTGGGTCTCTCATTCTATTTCAGGTTATCTATCCTTTGCCTCCAGGCAGGACTACAACTAAGCCATGGAAGACAGATGGGTTTCTAGCCCACTCAAGATTTCTAGGGAAGTCATTTCCACAGCCTCTCAACATTAATCAAAATAGCCAGCCCATGATTTAATAGAATAACAAAATATCCCAAGTAGGCAACAGTTTTGATAAACTTTGTTTTTTGATTCCATGACTGACAACGGTTCCTTTCCAGAGAAAACAAATGAGTTTAAAATACATACCAGGCAATGTGATTTCAACAGCCTATTAAATCTCTATTTTGAAATACATTTATTTTTCTGGCTGTAAACATAAAATCTAATTAGTAAAGAAACACAAATAAAATACTTTGCCTACTATATCAGGCTCTTTACAGGTATAAGACCTAAGCTTTCTTCCATTTTTGAATGTATCTTTTTGGTTGTAATCCTTTAAGGCCTTAAAGTCATAGTGATGATTTTCCCCACAATTCAATCCTTAAAACATTCAAAAATTTCATTTTCTAATGACAATGTGAAATTTTACAAAGGAAAAAGTGCCTCCCACAAAATAATTTTTTTTTTGTAAAATATGGAAAAAATCAAACTGCTTAACTGACTTTCAAAACATGTTACCTTATCAGGTTTTATAGCTAATTTAATATTTTTATCTTTCACAATTCTGTTAACATTGACAACACCCATCCCCAGGCTTTGCAGGCACATGACCTCCACATCACACATTAATCCCATTCTGTATTCCCATGTTTCAATCTAACACATTCATAAATCTCTTTAAGAATGACTCATGTAAAAAAAAAAAAAAAGAATGACTCATGTAAAACAATGTCTCCTATCCACTGTGAAAACCATTAACCAGCAGGCTTTATCAAACTATATTTACTGCTTACATATCTCAGTAAGTATGAAAATTAAAATGCATCAGTTCATTTGTTCCAAAAGACATCCTATAGCTAAGTACTATTAGCCCTAATTTAAAAATAAAAAATAAAAAGATGAATAACACTTTCTAACAATTTATTGCACTCTTATTATGTCCTAGGGACAAGGTTCTAACATAATTCACAATATTTTCTATTATACTAACCTGTTATCCAATGAAACAGATTAATGACAAATTTTTTCAATGTAGTGTTTGGTTTTTATTTTTTGGTTTGACATTGTTAAAAATTTCAGGACCCTTAAATCATAAGAACAATGGAATTTTCTACTCAGAGTGAAACAATGCTATATGAAAGATGGGTAGTCTGAAGTACTGATTCATATTTAGAACTACTAACTGAATTAATACAATATTAATATTATATTAAGCCTTCTAAAGAATATTGATCTTGAGAGTAAATTTTTGGAGGCAATGGATATGTATATGGCACAGGTTATAGCGATGATTTCAGGGATGTATCTTCTCTCCAAACTCACCAAGTCATATGCATTAAATTGGTACAGTTTCTTTGAATGTCAATCATACTTCAATAAAGTATTTTTTAAAAAGATAGCTACTGAAGAGTTTCACAGCCTATGTGCCTGACTCTATTATTTCTGAACAATACACATGCATATATATTATATGCAATACCCACTTACTCATGTGGGGCTACTATTTCAAATAGTTAATCTCAGTAAATAACCAATCAATCCAATTTTAAAGTTATAGAATAAATAAGATTAAACTAAGGTACCTGCCAAGATAGACTTTTTCCAGTTCATTTTCAGAATAATATGAATTACTATTGCTTAGTACATTCTTACCAATTATACTTATGCTTTTATAGCCCTATGGTAGAAACTGAAATTTTTGATAATATAATAAACACAGGACAAGTAATTATCTCATGAGAGAAAAAGTATCATTTGTTCTTGTGTTTATCCAAAAGTTGATGTGTATATCATTTTGAATCATATTTCCTATTTTAATTATCTAACGAATCTATAGGTATATAATAAAAAGTCCCTGCAAGACATATAACACTGTCTCTATATCAAAACTGATAGATCAGAATTTTTAACCATAGGTAAAAGGTTTATCTTCTTGTTGCTGCTCTGAAATTTTCTACAGATTTCAGAATAAGTGGGAATTTAGATAGAAGAAAATACATTCAATTGTCAGTTTAACTTGTACTTTTCCCAAATATACAGCAAGAATTCGTCATGTCCTACTTCAGATAGATTTTTAACAAGTTTTCTTTTAAAGGACTCTTACTATCTTCATAAAGGAAGTAACACGATTATACAAAATGTTTCCATCATTTTGAAGTTTCTATTTATGTAAGTAAAATACTTTGCAATTAAAATACGACTTTTTTTGCCATACTTGCTGATACTTAAGTAGTGCATGTTACCTGATTCTCCTTATCACTAATTGCCTTTTTAATAAACTATTGCTAGTATAAACAGACACCTACTTCAGTTTGATTGAGAAACATTTCAAAAAATGGTTTTATATAGGCATTTTTCTTTCCCCAAAATATTTTAGCAATTTTTTTAAATACAAATTTTGATTAAACAATGTAAACTTACCTCATATTGAAGAAAAAATCTTTCTCTCATATTTGTCCCTGCTAGAAATCCTTTTTTTTTTTTTAAGATTTTATTTATTTATTTGACAGACAGAGATCACAAGTAGGCAGAGAGGCAGGCAGAGAGAGAGAGAAAAAGAGGAAAGCAGGCTCCCTGCTGAGCAGAGAACCCGATGCAGGGCTCGATCCCAGGACCCTGGAATCATGACCTGAGCCAAAGACAGAGGCTTTAACCCACTGAGCCATCCAGGCCCCCTAAAAATCCTTTATTAACAATAAATGCCTTATTCTAGGAATGGATGGATTTTGGCTGATTATGATGCATTTTCTTCCCTGGAATTTGTTTTGAGATTTTTTTTAAAGATAAAAGATATGTATAAAAGATTATATTATCAGTTTCCTGTTTTGGTTTTTTTGCGTCCTATACTAACTTCCCCAAAGGTAATTTTCATTAAATCTTACACTGTTCCACGCCCACACCTTCACCTCTTTGTGTTCGCTTCAGTCAGAACTCTCAGATTCAGAAATGTCTAGAGGGCGATCTTTCTGTGATTGATTTAGGGAAGCAGGTGTAAAATTTTGTGACTTGAGTTTTTTTTCCTGCAAGTCTTCTCTTTCAAGTCCCTTAATCTGATATAAAGGACAGGGTAGTCTGTAATCACACTCTAATCTCTATTGGTCTAAATCCAAATAATTTCCTTCCGCACCCTGCTTGGTTGAGACTTAAATCCTTTATTATTCAATGATCCTATTTTTAAACTCTGCTTGGGAAAGCAGTGGTGACTTTTGATGCTAATCCTATTCAGTCCACTGACTCTATCCCCTTCAGGGAAATGGCCAGAGATTTTTAAGGGCGTAAGTATATAGCAGCCGTACAACAAGAGAAAGAGGAAAGCTAAGTTAGAATTTTCAAAACTACAGAGGATAATAAAAATAAATCCTTTATATTAAAACCCAGGTATATTTATTCTGATGAGCAACCTATTTATTCCATTAGAATAGTTAAATCCTTTAGTCACAGTTTTTCCTTGCCTAGGAGTTCATAGTTAGAGGATTGTAGGATAGGCAGTTGATTTTATATTCAAGGCAATAGCACTGGCAAGTCCTCAGACACTTCAAGTGAAAATTGAATCTGACCATCTTCCATGTTAAAATTCTAGATAAATGTTAATTAATATAATTTCTTATTTGGAAGTTGCAAACGGCCAAGAAGTAATACACATAAAAAACCATTCAGACAAAGCTCTGAGCTGGGGGTCAGAATACCTACCTGGCTTCCATGTTTGAGACTCCCATGATGATCGAGTAAGTATATAAAGCTTAGATTCTAAATCAATTTTTAATAAAAAGGAGTTTAGATCAATAATGATGACATCATTTTAGCATTACAAGACTGTGAAAGGCAGTCTCATAAGCACAGTCTTTGTGCTCTAGGCCACATTAGAATGCTACCTTGCCAAGAGATAAAGAGCCTTCATATCCTGTGCTGGGCTCATTACGTTGTGTGAGAGCATCTTCCCATGTTTCAGACTCAATGCCTACAACTTTGTTGTGTTTAAGTATATGGCACCTAGCCAACCATGCTGCTATGTCTGACCCCTCTGAAAAGAGGATGGGGTCCTAGGGCCGTACGAAAACAGAGTTTACAGGTCAACTGCCTGTGTTGGCTACCAAAAGAGAACTGCTGGTCATGGGGAACCATTGCCCACTGCAGAAGCTGCTCTTGCTCTGTTTCTCCTCTGAGTAAAGCATTGTTATATCTAGTGCTTGACTGTATTGTGTTCCCCTTGCACACTCCAGTACCACCATGCAGTGGGCAGAAGTGTTCAGATTTCTACTTCTGATAATAGGTACAAGATGCCACGTATTTATCATAAAATAATGACCTTATGGACTTCACGTGGATAATGTAGTAACAATTTAGCTAACATATGCCTAGTCACTTATCTCTTAATCGTAAGAGTAGAGATAATGTTTGTGTCCTTTTTCTTGTCATGCCAGTATACTTCTAGTCCTTCTAGTTGGCATGACCTTCCCTCTCTATCTCTTAATTTCTCATTCTTTAAGCCATAGGTCTTAACAAATATTTCTTTTTCTCTCCCTTCCTGGAGAGGGATAACCTTTGCCAGTCCATCTTATTTCTGAAACTTATGCTTAACTTTACCGTAGTACTGATTACGCTGATTTGTAATTTTGTATTGATTTACAAATTTACACTTTCTATTACAATATGAGCTTCATGAGGACAGAATTCATGGCTTATAATACATATGATATTAACATGTATCATAAAGATACTACTCAAACTTTTTGCAAATGAATACCTGAATAAATGCCTGGATATCCTGATATTTCCTCCTTTCTCAGTTCTTCTTTTAAAGAATCACAAATTTGGGGTTCCTGGGTTGCTTTAAGCATCTGCCTTCAGGTCAGGTCATGATCCCACCATCCTGGGACTGAGCCCCACATTAGGGAGCCAGCTTCTCTCCCTCTTCCTCTGCCTATTGCTCTTCCTGCTTCTGCTCTCTTTATCTACCAAATAAATACAATTTAAAAAAATAACAAATTCTTATAAGTCAGAAAATAAATTGTCTTTCTTAACCTATATTTCATAGTGTTCATGAGCTCAGGTTTGTAAACAGACCAAGATTTGGATACTGCTCTCTTTCTAGACTAGTGACACAAAGGAGGTCTTGGAACTTTCCTCACCCTATAGTTGTCATCTTACATTAGATGATTAATTCCCAAAATTAACATTTATTTCACATATAACAATTATAGCACATAGATGATAAATCATAATACTTGATTTTTCACATTTAAAAATACATTTATGGCTTCTGTCCTTGACAAGTAAAAATTTTGTGATTGGATTCCACTTGGCTTATCACGTATAATCCTGGCTAGAGTTAAACCTGTTTTTTTCTGACTTCTGGTGCTGGTTAAGATGGAGCAAACCCACTCCATCCTGCCCTCTACCACAACTGCTTACAACTAAAAATGTGGACATAATGCCAAAAGCAACCACACAAGGACTCTTAAAAGTGAACAGTAGCAAGTAGATTGTACAAAAAGTCCACACTGAAGAATGACTGGTAGAGGGGTCAGTTTTCTGTTTCATACCTGGCTCTTTGACCTGAGCATGGTCAGAACTGCAGAATTACACAGCAGGCAGAGAACAAAATTTTCCTAGGAAAGCCCTTCTGTCTTTTCAGAAGACTGGGGGAAGGGGACTTTGAGATCCCAGAGAAAAATCTTTCTCTCTCTCTCTCTCTCTTTTTTTTTGGTCTTTCTCTCATCCCTGTTTTCACGTCAGCCCCAGTCATAAAGCTATACTGCTATGGTGCTATGAAAAGCACTCCGAAAAAATCCAAAGCGAGAAACCCCTGTGATCAACCGTGTATGTGAGGAATCACCATTATTTTATTCTCTCTCATCATTTGACACTTGCCCTCAAGGATGGACCCAGTCATAAATAATTATGTGGCAGGACAGGGGCTAAAATTCTGAGAGAAATTATTTTTCCAACCAGAAGAGGTGGGGAATGAGGACCATGGGTATTAGAAACTGTGTGGAAAATACTGAAGAAGAGTGAGCCAAAGAAGCAGGTTCTCTTGCTCTACGTATGAACCAATACATGGACCTGGTTCACCACCACCATTAACACTCAATAACACAAAGCAAAGGATTTGGTAATTGAACTATGATATAAACCACTAACCAAATATTTTAGTCCCAGATGCATAACTCAAGGAAAAATAGTTAAAATTTTGAAAATACACTGATATTGGAGTTATTGCCACAAAAGATGAAGTACAACTTGCCTTCTGGACCTAATCATGTCATCTGCCTTCTAAAATCACAACAGTGATACAACAAACAGCATTCTCCAGAGAATTTGAGCAGAGTCTAGAATCTCCCAATATTGAAAATATCCAGAGTACAGTAGAAAATAACACCATGCCAAAGGGTTAGGGGAAGGAAAATGTGACTAATTATCAAGTGCAAAGACAATGAAATGTCAACCAGGATTGCCAGGACAATGATATTATCACACAAAGACTTGAGCAACAATCCATTAAGTGAAGATTAAACACTATTGAAAAGCAGAAATTCATAGCAGAAAAATATAAATCATAAAAATATATAAACAAAAATTTTAGATATATATCTGAAATTAAAAAAAAAATAGTTAGATGGTTTCAATATCAGAAGAGATGCCAGAACAAAGCACCAGTGAAATTGAAGATCAGTAGAAACTTTTGAATATTAAGAGTAATGAGAATAAGATTGAAAAACTTGTGAAGTAGCCTCTTCATTCCTACTGAGTATCATGCTGGAAGTCCTAAACAGTGTAGCAAGGGAAGGAAAAAAACAACATGAAAGATGCTGGGGAAAGGAAATAAAACCATTCCTATTTACAATCAACATATAAATCTTATGGACAAAAAATAAATAAATAAATCTCAGGGACTCTACACAAAACCCTCCAGAACTAATAGGTGAGTTCAGCAAGATGGCTATATGTAAACTCAATAGTACAAAAATTAGTTCTTTTTATAATTAACAGCATTAAATACTTGGAAATAAAAATTTTAAAACAGCATGATTTACACCACACAAAAATAAAAGATTTAGCTATAAACCTAAGAAAATATGGTCTTGAACAGTCTGCTAAAAACTATGAAACACCAAAGAAAGAAATAAAAAAAAGACCTAACAAGTGGAAAGAGATACTAAGTTCATGATTGGAAGACTTAATGGTATATCAATCTACCCCAAATTGACCTACATATCAATGCAATCTAATCAAAATCCAATATATTTTGTAGATGTTAAAAATATTACTGTAAAGCTTATATGTAAAATAAGGCAGTTGAACTCTCACTTAATATTGACTCAATGTAAAACTACAATCAAGACAGTGTGGTATTTTCAAAAGTATATACATAGAGATAAATAGAAAAAAATGGTGAGTTCTGAAACAGACCCAACACAGATGATAGATTTTTGGCAAAGATGAAGTCCTAATTTTAGATGAAATGATAATCTTTTCCACAAGTGAAGCCAGAAAAATTGGACATTCATGTACAATTGATCCTTGACCCATATTTTACATTTTAAAAAGAAATTAACTCAAATAGACCACAGATGTAAAAGTTTAAACTTAGGAGCAAACAGAAGAAAATCTTGTGGCCCATGTTTTAGGCAAAATATTCTTAGATTTGATACCAAAAGTGTGATCCATTTAAAAATGCTAATAAAATGGGGGTGCCTGGGTGGCTCAGTGAGTTAAGCATCAGATTCTTGATTTCAGCTCATATTATGATCTCAGAGTTATGAGATGGAGCCCCTCATCAGGCTCTGCATTCAGCAAGGAGTCCATTTAATATTCTCTCTTCTCTCTCTCTGCCTCTGACCTTCCCCCCATTCGTTCATACTTTCTCTCTCCCTCCCTCTCTCTCTCTCTGTCACACACATACACACACACACACACATCTTAAGTGGATAAACTGAACTTCAGCAAAACACATTAAAAAAAAAAAGCAACACTATCAAAACTGATAGTAAAAATACTGGTAGAGATGCACAGGAGCTAGAACCCTCATGCATTGCTAGTGAGAATGCAAAATAGTACAGCCTCCATATGGAGGAGCTTTGTGGTTATTGTCATTTGAAGAGTTGAGAAAAACAAAGCAAGAATCATTCTAAAACCACCTTTAATATTTATAGCCACACTTTGTGCTGTATTGCTCTGCAAATCCTCAGATGGTCACATCTCTTGTTATTAGGAAGCAGTAGTGTAGAAAGAAACCAGATGTTTCAATAAAATATATGGACAGTTTCAGTGTTGATATGACATTTATAAGTATGGAAAATTATATAATTTTTATGTTATTGCATGATAATTCTGGCAGCACTAATGATATTAGACAGTAAAACTATAATTAAGAAGTGTAAATTCAAAATGGCAGAACAAAGTCTTATTTTAAAGGAGCCGATGTCTTATTTAAAGGATTAATGAAAAAGTGGAAGGTAATATCAAGGTATGAAGGCATTAGAAATATGAATCCCAACTCAAACACCAATATAAAAATAGATATAAATTAATAATTAATTTTTAATGAACTAAATTTAATGGGGATAATTTCAAGCAGCTATTTAAACTATAAATACTTAATATAATTTTTAATACTCTATCATAATTTTCATTATAAAGTATGTTGTTAAGTGTTCATACATTTTATTAAAGCTTAAAAAATTTGTATTTGGGTTTCAAAGCCTCAAACTCTTTGACTTGTTATTGCGGCATTACAGGAAACCTGGCAGGTAGATCATTTTATAAAGCATTTGCATCTCTTTTTTTCAGTATTATAAAAAACACTTTTATTAAGAATATAGCTTATAAATTTATGCTCTTAATATTAAAGTGTGAAAATATAGCTTGCCCCCCTTAAGAAAAAAAATGCCTCTCTTTATAGAAAATCAATATTTCACAAAATCTTGAACCATAATAGGAGTTAAGTAATAGGCACTTTACAGTTTAATTGCCTTGTGGATGCTTTTGGATTTTCCATTTCTATTCTGCTCTGAATTTTGCCTCATTTAAATTTTCCATCTTTTCTTATGGAGATAAATTTAGTCTTTTATTATTTGTGCCAGTGTGTGCATGAATGGAAGCCCATAAACTTTTTGCTCTTTTGTGCTGTTGTTTCATTTAAAAACTATTACCGATAATTTTAGGGTGTTTTTTCCTGTTCTGCCATTTAGTATTGTAAAATCAAAGAGAAAAGAGTCTCAGGGGATAGCCTTAAATAATGGAACATCAGTATAGGGATATTAGGTCTTTGTTCATGCCCCCAGCAATAATGAGGCTTCATCTGGTATAGAAATCAAGATCCAAGGACTCAGTACCAATTATCCTTCAAGGGCTCATGGCTTCTTACTATCTAGAGATGCCCAGGCAACTCAAAGAAAGGTTGGTGATAGCCTGCTTACATATCACAGATTTGTAGATTCTATTACAAATCCTTAATTGATTCATATAAAAATCCAAGAATTAAATATTATGTACATTGTCATTTCCCTTATATTACAATTCAGGATGCTAAAAGTCAGAAAACATAGGTAGTGTGCCAGAAATCAACCAGCAAGATAAAAAAAAGTCCTGGAACCGCAACCTGAGCCTTTAGTCCCCCTCCCCAATCTCAGGCTTTTCTTGCATAACTAACTCTACATTGTACACTTTCCTCATTTAAAATAAGATATACTGAAAAAGATTCTACTAGATTCTACCATCAAATAATTCTTGCTTTGTGTTCATGACAAGAGCTCTACACTTGACTTCATACTTCTCTTATTATATATGAATTTATCAAAGCACATGTATAATCTGATAATTGAAATAGGTGAAACCATCAGAGGTGATTCTGCTCTAAAACAAACAACTGAGAGCAACTAAAGTTATTTTATTATACTATTATAATGGGTAAAATTTTTTTTTTAAAGATTTTATTTATTTATTTGACAGAGAGAAATCAAAAGTAGGCAGAGAGGCAGGCAGAGAGAGAGAGAGGGAAGCAAGGCTCCCTGCCGAGCAGAGAGCCCGATGTGGGGCTCGATCCCAGGACCCTGAGATCATGACCTGAGCCGAAGACAGCCGCTTAACCCACTGAGCCACCCAGGCGCCCCTATAATGGGTAAAATTTGACCACAATACTTAAGAGTGTGATTATATTCATCTCTTATTTAATTTAAAAAAAGACTGTATTTATTTCCCTGAGTCACACATCAGCTTGAATATTTAAAAGGGTACAAAAAAATCACTCAGATTACAATTTTAGTCCATCATTTTTCGACTACACCATCCTCTCATCTCTCAACATCTATAGTTCATTTTCTTTCCTATGTATTTGAGTCATAATATATTTATACTGCTGATCTCTGTACCAATATAGTATGTTCCCGAGCAAGTATTAAATCATTTAAGAACAGAAACAATATTTTTAACTACTTAACATACCTCAAATACATGCTAATTGATTTAAAATAGATATGGTAACATATTTACACACTCATAAGTACAGATTTCACTGCCTTAATTCAATACATTTACTGAGCACAACTTCTCTTGTTCATGTCTACATATCTGAATGTTTCCTGCATTAATTTTTCAGAAGCATTATCATATCTTTGAACAACAAATTAATAGAAGAAGGAAAAAATGAGGCCAAAAAATTTCTCTGTATTTAAATCAAGATACACCCATAGTACGTATGGTAATAGTATTAGATGAGTTTTTACATCCCATTACTGTAAACTCTAATTTTTAAAAGCTACTTCTCTGCATAAAGTTCATGTTATGAACAAATAAATACCAATTAGATTTTCTCTATGTATGTCTTCACATCTTTTTAATTTAATTTGTTGTATTATGGTCTGCACTAAGTTATTATTGTGGTCATTTCTCAGCTGCTACTCAGTAAAGGTGCTGTTCTTATAAGTTTTACGATATTTTTCATCGAGAGAATTAATTTACAAACACACGTAAATCCACACTTAAACATTCTGCATCCATACTGTCACTTAAAAGAAACTTGAATGCTTTTGACCAAAAAAAAAAAAAAAGTATCTCAATAGTGCTATAGATAATAAAATAATTTTGATTATGCTAACAGGAATCACAGAAGAGTTAAGTAGTCTGAGGACTGAATTTTATATAGAGATCTCAATTTAGGTTCCATTTTAATTGTTAATTAACTATAGTATTAAGTAAGTCATACTCTGGCTAAGCTCCTTCATCCATAAAATGATTATGTTGAGTGTGGAGAAGACAGATTAGTTAAAATTAGTTTAGGGATAACTGCCCAATTATCTATGAGAAAATAAACCTGAAAACTAAACTTACTCAAGTTGAAATAGATTCCATAGGCTTAAAGATTCAAATATAAATTAAAAAAATAAAAGAACTAAAATTAAAAGTGATTTTATTTTGAGGCACCTGGGAGGTTCAGTGGGTTAAACCTCTGCCTTTGGCTCAGGTCTTGATCTCAGGGTCCTGGGATCAAGCCCTGCATCAGGCTCTCTGCTCAGCAGGGAGCCTGCTTCCTCCTCTCTCTCTCTCTCTCTCTCTCTGCCTGCCTCTCTGCCTACTTATGATTACTGTCTATCAAATGAAGAAATAAAATCTTTTTTAAAAAAGTGATTTTATTTTGATTGTTGTATATTTTAGGAATTGGAGAAAATTCTTTATAATCATAACTGAGAATTCAAGTTACATAAAAAATGCACTTGATAAATTAGGCCTTTAACAAGATATAAACATTTTTAAAAGACAAATTGGAAAAATATATACAAAATAAGAAAAGACTAATGTCCTTAGTATGGTTAAAAACTCTTAAACTTAATATTTTTAAAAAATTAATTAAAAATGAGCACAAGATTAATAGAAGTTTATAGAATTACATATATGTATATGCATATGTATATGTATATATATATATAAAAGGTACTTTTCTAACTTCTGGATATGATTCATGTGGCAAAAATGTTGCCTACTAAAAACATCTAGAAATTGAAGATTATAAAATTATAACTTAGTTCACAGAAGAGAAGGAAGAAGAGGCTGAGAAGAAGGAGGAGGAAGAAAAGGAAAGAAACAGAAAAATAGAATGGTAAGAATGTAGATAGATGTTGTCATTATCCAGGGAAGCATTTGTCCATCTACATAAACTAGCAGATGAGCTTTAATTTCACAAGACAGATTAACAAGCTATGAGTTTGTGAAAGGTCAAGAGTTGGCAATGTGACCAACACTTAAAAACTTTCAAGTCTGTAAATGGCTGGGTGGGGGGGAAATCACAGGGAAGGAAGATACCAATGAAACTTTTATCACTTTTTGTTGGCAATTTGAAGACCCGTAACTCTGCCAGTGCTACTCATAGGAGTGGAATAAATCTTTCTAATAATTTGCAATATCTGGAAATATTCACCTTAAGAAGTCACTGTAAAATTCTGTTCTCAGCAAATGTGAGAGTTAATTTTATGTTTCAACTTGGCCAGGCCATGACATTCAGGTATGTGATAAAACTGCATAGGTATTTCAGTGAAGGTATTTTTTTTTTTTAACAGAATTAGCACATTTAAATCAGTAGACTGTGAGTAAGGCAAATTGCCCTCCATAATGTGGGTGGGCCTCACCCAATCAGTTGAAGACTTTAAGACTTTTTTTTCTTTGTCAAAGAAAAAGGAATTCTGGTAGCAGACTGGCTTAGAACTTGAACTACACTTCCCTGCGTGTCCAGACTGCTGGCCTATCCTTCACATTTTGTACTTGCTAGCCTCCACAATCACATGAACGAGTTCTTTAAAACAAAACTCTCCAAGTATACACATCTTATTGGTTCTGGTTCTCTGGAGAACCCTGGTGAATACAACATTTAATATCTTTGTACACATGAAGAGAAATACTTGCAAAGCCAGTATGAAGGGATACACTATAATCCAGGTCATGGACACACATGAAAATAAAACAACCAAATAAAAACCAGAAAGTTTTCTCAAAACTCTACCCACACACACAATAAAGCATATTAGTTTAAAAAAAATTAATAGGAGACACAAAAATGTTAGGTACAGAGTGATGTACTCCATATAGCATTAGAGTAATCGAAAATAGAACCTAAAATTTTTAATATTATTCCAATTATAAAAGGACAACTGAGTGCTTAGGAAGATGAAAACTGGCAGATTCATAATACAACAATTAATAATGAAAATATATAGACAGTGAAATTTAAAAAAAAAAACCTCAAATGTGATATATTGTAAATCAGAAATAAAAAGAAAATTGGAGAACTGGGTCATCACACTATGTAGGATACATTACAGAGAGATGGAAAATATGTCTAAATAGTAAAAGGGCACTGAGTCTAAAATGAGATCATTTAATATACACTTGAGTTCTTAAAGTGAAAGTTAAAAAAGAGGCAAAATTTGAAGATAAAACAATGATACAGTGGGGAGGAGTCAAGATAATGGAGAAGTAGCAGTCTGAGATGACATCAGGTAGCAGGAGATCAGCTAGATAGCTTATCAAACCATTCCGAACACCTACAAATCCAACAGGAGATTGAAGAGAAGAAGAATAACAATTCTAGAAACAGAAAATCGACCACTTTCTGAAAGGTAGGACTGGCAGAGCAGTGAATCCAAAGCACAGGGAAGATAGACCACGGGAGCAGGGGCCGGCTCCCAGCAAGTGGTGGAGCAACGGAGCACAAAATCAGAACATTTAAAAGTCTGCTCCACTGAGCGACATAGCTCCAAGGCTAAATAGGGGTGAAGCCCATGCAGGGACAGCATGATCTCAGGACCTGTGGGTCATAGAAGGATCAGGGGTGTCTGAGTGTCGCAGAGCTCACAGATATTAGAGCACAGAAGCTGACTACGAGATGGACGTGAGGAGTGAGCTCTCAACTCGGGGTTACCTTATGGTGATCTGTGGCAAAGGTCACTGCTCTGTGAGCAGGGACTCCATAGGACCCAGAGAGAATCCCCTGGAAGAGCTCAGGGATCTGCAGGGTTCACAGACTCCAGGTGGGGCTCTGTGCCAGAGACAGAGACACTTGGTCACATGCTGGGTGAGCTTGGAGCGTAGCTAGAAGCCAGGGAGATGGGAGTGATTAAGCGCTTTTCTCTGAGGGGGCATTGAGGAGTGAGGATCCAAGCTCTCAGCTCCTCTGGGCCAAGGACTGGGAGGCCTCCATTTTCATTCCTGTCCTCTGGAACTCTACAGAAAGCGGAAAGCATTAAAAGAAGAAAAGCTCCAGAAAGCAAATCCAAGCAGATTACTTAGCCTGGCCCCTGGTAAGGGCAGTACAATTCTACCTCAGGCAAAGACACTTGAGAATCATTACAACAGGCCCCTACCCAAGAAGATCAGCAAGAAATTCAGCCAAGACCAAGTTCATTTATCAAGTAGAACAGCGGAATTCCAGAGGAGGAGTAAGCAAAGCATGGAATTCATGGCTTTCTCTGAATGATTCTGTAGTCTTGCAGAGTTAATTTTATTTTATTTTATTTTTTCTTCTGCTATTTTTAAAAATTTTTACCCTTTCTTCTTTAATGTTTTTTAACTAGTTTATCTTAACAATTCTTTCAAAAAAATATTTTTTGAACCTTCATTATTATAGTCAAATTATATCCTTCATTGTATCTAACTTTATTTTTTATATACAAATAGGGTTTTTTTCTTCTAAAAAATTTGGGATACAACTTCTTCCAATAGATCAAAAATACCCTAAATCTAGCACAGGGCTTTGCTCTAGTCTCCAGCCTGAGCAAATTCTCTCCACTTTCTCTTTCTTTATTCTCCCAAACAACTTATCAACTCCTTTTTTAGAAATTAAAAAAAAATTTTTTTTCATCTTTATAGTCATATTCCATCCCTTCATTGTGTTTACCCTTATATATGTTTTACATTCTTTAAAATTTTGGGAGGTAGTTTCTTCTAAGACACCAAAATACTCCCAAAATTAAGTGGGTGAACCTGTTCTATTCACCAGTCTAATATATACATATTTTCATTTTTATATTTTTTCTTTATTTTTTTTCTCTTTTTAATTTTTAATTTTTTTATTTTTCTGAACTTCTTTTTACCCCCCTTCCACCTCCCCCACGATTTGGGGTCGCCTCTGATTTGGTTAAAGCACATTTTACTGGGGTCTTTGCCACACTTTCAGTATTTTATTTTCTCCTTCATATATTCTTATCTGGATAAAAGGACAAGGCAGAAAAACTCACCACAAAAAAAAACAAAAAACAAAAAACAAAAAACAAGAGATAGTACCAAAGGCCAGGGACCTAATCAATACGGACATTGGTAATATGTCAGATCTAGAGTTCAGAATGATAATTCTCAAGGTACTAGCCAGGCTTGAAAAAGGCATGGAAGATATTAGAGAAACCCTCTCCAGAGAAATAAAAGCCCTTTCTGGAGAAATAAAAGAACTAAAATCTAATGAAGTTGAAATAAAATAGCTATTAATGAGACGCAATAAAAAATGAAGGCTCTTACTGCTAGGATAAATGAGGCAGAAGAGAGAAATAGTGATATAGAAGACCAAATGACAGAGAATTAAAAAAACTGAGCAAAAGAGAGACAAAAAACTACTGGACCACTAGGGGAGAATTTGAGAGATAAGTGACACCATAAGATGGAACAACATTAGAATAATTGGGATTCCAGAAGAAGAAGAAAGAGAGAGGGGAGAAGAAGGTATATTGGAGAGAATTATTGGAGAGAATTTTCCTAATATAGCAAAAGGAACAAGCATCAAAATCCAAGAGGCACAGAGAACCCCCCTCAAAATCAACAAGAATAGGTCCACACCCATAATCTAATAGTAAAATTTACAAGTCTTAGCGACAAAGAGAAAATCTTGAAAGTAGCTTGGGACAAGAAGTCTGTAACATACAATGGTAAAAATATTAGATTGGCAGCAGACTTATCCACAGAGTGGACTTTCTGGCCTGGGAGGCCAGAAAGAACTGGCATGATATATTCAGAGCACTAAATGAGAAAAACATGCAGCCAAGAATACTATATCCAGCTAGGCTACCATTGAAAGTAGAAGGAGAGATAAAAAACTTCCAGGACAAACAAAAACTAAGAGAATTTATGAACACCAAACCAACTCTACAGGAAATAATGAAAGGGGTCCTCTAAGTAAAGAGAGACCCTAAAAGTAATAGATCAGAAAGGAACAGAGACAATATGCAGTAACAGTTACCTTACAGGCGATACAATGGCACTAAATTCTTATCTCTCAATAGTTACCCTGAAGGTAAATGCCCCAATCAAAAGACATGAAGTATCATAATGCATAAAAAAAAAAAAAACCCATCAATATGCTGTCTACAAGAAACTCATTTTAGACCCAAAGACACATCCAGATTTAAAGTGAGGGGTGGAAAACAATTTACTATGCTAATGGACATCAAAAAAAAGGTGGGGTGGCAATCCTTATATCAGATCAATTAGATTTTAAGCCAAAGACTATAATAATAGATGAGGAAGGACACTATCATACTCAAAGGGTCTGTCCAACAAGATCTAACAATTTTAAATATCTATGTCCCTAACATGGGAGCAGCCAACTACATAAACCAATTAAGAACAAAATCAAAGAAACACATCAACAATAATATAATAATAGTAGCAGACTTTAACACTCTCCTCACTGAAATGGACAGATCATCCAAGTAAAAGATCAACAAGGAGATAAAGGCCTTAAATGACACATTGGACCAGATGGACATCACAGATATATACAAAACATTCCATTGCAAAGCAACATAATACACATTCTTCTCTACTGCACATGGAATATTCTCCAGAATAGATCACACCCTGGGTCTTAAGTCAGGTTTCAACCAGTATCAAAAAACTGGGATCAATCCCTGCATATTTTCAGACCACAATGTTCTGAAGCTAAAATTCAATCACAAGAGGAAATTTGGAAAGAATCCAAATACATGGAAACTAAAGAGCATCCTTCTAAAGAATGAATGGGTCAACTAGGAAATTAAAAAAGAATTGAAAAAATTCGTGGAAACAAATGATAACGAAAACACAATGGTTCAAAATCTGTGGGACACAGCAAAGGCAGACCTGGGAGGAAACATATAGTGGTACAAGCCTTTTTCAAGAAGTAAGAGAGGTCTCAAATATACAACCTAACCCTACACTTAAAGGGGCTGGAGAAAGAACAACAAAGAAAGCCTAAACCCAGCAGAAGAAGAGAAATAATAAAAATCAGAGCAGAAATCAATGAAACAGAAACCAAAAAAACAATAGAACAAATCAACAAAACTAGGAGCTGGTTCTTTGAAAGAATTAATAAGACTGATAACCCCCTGGCCAGACTTATCAAAAAGAAAAGAGAAAGGACCCAAATAAATAAAATCACGAATGAAAGAGGAGAGATCACAACCAACACCAAAGAAATACAAAAATTATAAGAACATACTATGAGCAACTATATGCCAGCAAATTTGACAATCTGGAAGAAATGGATGCATTCCTAAAGACATATAAACTACCACAACTGAACCAGAAAGAAACAAAACCTGAACAGACCCATAACCAGTAAGGAGATTGAAGCAGTCATCAAAAATCTCCCAACAAACAAGAGTCCAGGGCCAGACAGCTTCCCAGGGGAATTCTACCAAACATTTAAAGAAGAACTAATTCCTATTCTCCTGAAACTGTTCCAAAAACTAGAAATGGAAGGAAAACTTTCAAACTTATTTCATGAGGCCAGCATTACCTTGATCCCCAAACCAGACAAGGATCCCATCAAAAAACAGAATTATAGACCAATATCCTTGATGAACAGAGATGTGAAAATTCTCACCAAAATACTAGCCAATACGATCCAACAGTACACTAAAAGGATTATTTACCACGACCAAGTGGGATTTATTCCAGGGCTGCAAGATTGGTTCAATATCCACAAATCAATCAATGTGATACAAAACATTAATAAAAGAAAGAACAAGAACCATATGATACTCTCAATAGATGCTGAAAAAGCATTTGACAAAGTACAGCATCCCTTCCTGATCAAAACTCTGCAAAGTGTAGGGATAGGGGGTACACACCTCAAGCCATCTATGAAAAACCCACCACAAATACCATTCTCAATGGAGAAAAACTGAAAGCTTGGAAAAGGTCAGGAACACGGCAGGGATGTCCATTATCACCACTGCTATTCAACATAGGATTAGAAGTCCTAGCCTCAGCAATCAGACAATAGAAAGAAATTAAAGGCATCCAAATCTGTAAAGAAGAAGTCAAAATATCACTCTTTGCAGATGATATGATACTTTATGTGGAAAACCCAAAAGACTCCACTCCAAATCTGCTAGAACTTGTACAGGAATTCAGTAAAGTGTCAGGATATAAAATCAATGCACAGAAATCAGTTGCATTTCTCTACACCAACAACAAGACAGAAGAAAGAGAAATTAGAGTCAATCCCAGTTACAACTACACCCAAAACCATAAGATACCTAGGAATAAACCTAACCAAAGAGCCAAAGAATCTGTACTCAGAAAACTATAAAGTACTCATGAAAGAAATTGAGGAATACACAGAGAAATGGAAAAATGTTCCATGCTCATGGAGTGGAAGAACAAATATTGTGAAAATATCTGTGCTACCTAAAGCAATGTACACATTTAATGCAATCCCTATCAAAATCCCATCCATTTTTTTCAAAGAAATGGAACAAATAATCCTAACATTTGTATAGAACCAGAAAAGACCTCGAATAGCCAAAGGAATATTGAAAAAGAAAGCCAAAGTTGGTGGCATCACAATTCCGGACTTCAGGCTCTATTACAAAGTTGTCATCATCAAGACAATATGGTAATGGCACAAAAACAGACACATAGATCAATGGAACAGAATAGAGAGCCCAGAAATAGACCCTCAACTCTATGGTCAACTAATCTTCGACAAAGCAGGAAAGAATGTCCAATGGAATAAAGACAGTCTCTTCAACAAGTGGTGTTAGCAAAATTGGACAGTCACATGCATAAAAATGAAACTGGACCATTTCCTCACACCATATAGGAAAATAGACTCAAAATGGATGAAGGACCTCAATGTGAGAAAGGAATCCATCAAAATCCTTGAGGAGAACACAGGCAGCAACTTCTTCGACCTCAGCTGCAGCAACTTCTTCCTAGGAACATCGCCAAAGGCAAGGGAAGCAAGGGCAAAAATGAACTATTGGGACTTCATCAACATCAAAAGCTTTTGCACAGCAAAGGAAACAGTCAACAAAACCAAGAGAGAACTGACAGAATGGGAGAAGATATTTGCAAACGACATATCAGATAAAGAGCTAGTATCCAAAATCTATAAAGAACTTATCAAACTCAACATCCCAAGAACAAATAATCCCATCAAGAAATGGGCAGAGGACATGAACAGACATTTCTGCAAAGAAGACATCCAGATGGCCAACAGACACATGAAAAAGTGCTCCACATCACTCAGCATCAGGGAAATACAAATCAAAACCACAATGAAATACCACCTCACACCAGTCAGAATGGCTAAAATTAACAAGTCAGGAAATGACAGATGCTGGCATGGATGCAGAGAAAGGGGAACCCTCCTACACTGTTGGTGGGAATGAAAGTTGGTGCAACCACTCTGGAAAACAGCACAGACGTTCCTCAAAAAGTTGAAAATAGAGCTACCCTGTGACCCAGCAATTGCACTACTGGGTATTTACACTAAAGATACAAATGTAGTGATCTGAGGGGGCACATGCACCCGAATGTTTATAGCAGCAATGTCCACAATAGCCTAACTATGGAAAGACCCTAGATGTCCATTGACAGATGAATGGATAAAGAAGATGTAGTATATACATACACAATGGAATACTATGCAGCCATCAAAAGAAATGAAATCTTGCCCTTTGTGATGACGTGGATGCAACTAGAGGGTATTATGCTTAGGGAAATAAGTCAATTGGAGAAAGACAACTATCATATAATTTCCCTGATATGAGGAAGTCGAGAAGCAACATGGGGAGCTTTAGGGGTAGGAAAAGAATAAATGAAACAAGATGATATTGGGATGGAGACAAACCATAAGAGACTCAATCTCACAAAACAAATTGAGGGTTACTGGGGGTCGGGGGTAAGGAGAGGGTGTTTAGGTTATGGGCATTGGGGAGGGTATGTGCTATGGTGAGTGCTGTGAAGTGTGTAAACCTGGCAATTCACAGAACTGTACACCTGGGGCTAATAATACATTATATGTTAATAAAACAAAACAAAACAATGATACAAATATTCCTTATTTATACTCTATGCTCCTTGTCATATCATAGTGAAACTACATAATATAAATATATAATATATTCTATATATACTACACAATATAAAATATAGAATATAGAATATATTATTAAATCCACCAGAGAGCAAGTCAGCTTATTTGTAAAGGAATATGATTCAAACCTGAATTCTCATTTTCAAGGAGACAAAAACATTTTCAACATGCTGAATTAAAGCATATATAAATCTGGTAGTCTATACTCTTGCATATTACTACTTAAAATAGAAGTTTGAAAATGGAATTTCTATTGGAAACTCAATAATATTTACTGCTTCTGGACCTTGGCCTGTTACTCACCTAATATTTACTCAAACAGTCATGCTAGTTGTTAAAATATTGAAATAATTCCATATCAGTTTGAAAACAGCTGATGCTCTAAGTCTGGTGGTTGCCTCTCTCTGAATGACAGATTAGGATAGGAGAAACAATGTTAGTCACATAAATTGTTAAGCATTTGGTTAAAAATGAGTCAAGAACTAACTGTATAAAATAGGAGTAATTATACCAATCGGTATTTAGACTATCAAAATAAGATGCAACAAAAATGCTTGACAAAAGCAACATAGTAAGGAGTGCCTGGGTGGCTCAGAGGGTTAAGCATCTGCCATCAGCTCAGGTCATTGTCTCGGGGTCCTGGGATCCAGCCCCGCATCCAACCCTCTGCTCAGTAGGGAGTCTGCTTCTCCCTCTCCCCCTTCCTGCCTCTCTGACTACTTGTGATCTCTCTCTCTCTGTCAAATAAATAAATAAAATCTTTTAAGAAAAAAAGTAACATGTTAGGACAAAAAAAATACTTTCAATAATAGTATTATAATATGCTTATATTTTTTAGTTAATTTTGGACACTAACTTTATTTTTTGCTAAAAGAAATATGTACGTTAAAAATTAATAAAAATTAACCACCAAAAGCAAGTCTCAACAAATTGCAAAGAATTACTAGCAAACATGTCACATTAGCTGACTACAGAATAATTTTAAAAAATCAATAAAATAATAATTAGCATGTCTTTGGGAATTTTTGAACCATATTTAAGTTTATTCATCAATGAAAATAAACCTTAAATTACGTTAAAAATATTCAGAACTGAACCATGAAATTCTGACATATCAAAACCTATGAAATGTGAATTATATACAAATTCTTTAATGAAAATGGCCAAGATATAAAATGGACAAAAACCAGGTACCTGGGTGGCTCAGTGGGTTAAAGCCTCTACCTTCCGCTCAGGTCATGATCCCAGGGTTCTGGGATTGAGTCCCACATTGGACTCTCTGCTCAGCAGGGAGCCTGCTTCTCCATCTCTCTCTGCCTGCCTCTCTGCTGACTTGTGATCTCCATCTGTCAAATAAATAAATAAAATCTTTTAAAAAAAGTGGACAAAACCCAAATGGCTTATAGATAAAAAATAAAATAAGGGTTTTTATAAAGTAAGACAAATAATGCTGAAAACATGAGAAACAGATACTTTCCTAGACAAAATATGAATTTCTACCACTTACTCAAAAAGTAAGATAACATCTCAATAGTCCCATGCCATTAAGAAAATGGAATCATTAAAACTCTTCACCTTTCCTTATTCCTCTCTGACAACATACATTTTAAAAATATCTAGGTCCCACTGTTTTACAAGAGATTATTTTCAAGTCTTTTAGAAACATTTTTGTCTTATTCAAATTTTTTCAGACAGTAAAGTGGAAAAAAATAAATATATCTAAATAATTATAACTTTGATATTAAAACTGATAAGCACACTATGAGAAAAATTACAGGTAAATTTCTCTTAAAATATAAGTATAAAAGTTCTAAACAAATAAAATCTTAAGTATTAGCAAGTCAATTATTAACTTATTAAAAAAGTATCTTAATAGATGAAAGGAAACTATTTTATGATGTTCAACATTTCTTTTTTTTTTCAAGATTTTCATTTATTTATTTATTTGACAGAGAGAGACAAGGCGAGGGAGGGAACACAAGCAGGGGAAGTGGGAGAGGGAGAAGCAGCTTTCCCACTGAGCAGGGACCCTGACTAAGGGCTTGATCCCAGTACCCCAGGATCATGATGTGAACTGAAGGCAGATGCTTTATGACTGAGCCACCCAGGCACCCCTCAACATTTATTTATTAAAAAAACAACAAAACACTAAAACAATTGTGGTAGGCTGATAAATGGCTCCAAAGGTATCTAAATCCTAACCCCTGGGCCCTATAAATATTACCTTATATGACAAAAAGGATCTTAATATGGAATATGACAACCATATCCTGGATTAAGGATCAGAGCCCTGGATGGAATCACAAGTGTCCTTGTGAAAGGAGGCAGAGGGATATTTTACTATAGAAGAGCACATGGTATGATAACCAAAGCAGCTATTAGAATGATGTGCTTTGAAGATGAAGGAAGAGGCTACAAACCAAAGAATATAGGCAGCCACTCAAAAGCTGAAAAAGGCAAGAGAATTCATTCTCCTACCAGTCTTCTGAAGAAGCCAGTCTGCCATCACCTTGACTTAAGCACAGGGAAAATGATTTGGACTTCTGACCTTTAGAACTACGAGACAATAAATTTATTGTATTCTTTTAAACACTGAATCTGTGGTAATCTGTTACCATGGCAATAGGCCAGTGACAAAGATATGTGTGGGTGCTTTGCATATCATTTCATTAGCATTATAAATTCATATAAGAAAGGATGGACGGGTCAGGAAAGTTCTGAGGCAATTTGCTATTTACATGGGAAAAGATAAGGTTAGATCCCTACTTCATTCTGTTTGTAAGAAATTAGATTTATTTTTATCAAAGATAAATGTGTTGGGGTGCCTGGGTGGCTCAAGTCAGTTAAACGACTGGCTCTTATTTCCGCTCAGGTCATGATCTCAGGGTCCTGGGACCGAGCCCTGCATTCAGCAAGGAGTCTGCTTGAGGATTCTTTCACCCCTTCTCTCCCTGTCCCTCCCCCTGGTCATGCTTTCTTTCTCTAAAATAAACAACTAAATAAAAGCTAAGTGTGTCCTACAACCATAGAAAACTTTTAGACTAATACAAAACAACATTATGACCTGGTGTAAAAAAGACAGCTTAAAAAAAAAAAAGACAAATCTATAAAGGAAAAGAACGGCAATTTTGCATCAAAAGTGATATATCATCAAGACAAAAGATATAAACAGTTCCCTAAAAAAGAAAGGCATCCAAATTGCTAATAGAATTTTGAAAGGTTCCCACTCTTACTGTTAACCAGGCAAATGTCTAATAAAATAGAAATAACTATGTACAATTTGTAGGATTCTGGCACAATTTGAATAAAAGTGTTAGTGAAGAAATAGAGAAGAAATTCTGGAAGGGTGTAAATTGATATAATCATTAAAAAATAATTTAGTAATACTAGTATAATTGAAATACACACACACACACTTTGGTTTGGCAATTTCTCTTATTTACAGTGATTGCATTTGTAAGTGAAAAAGTAAGACGTTGGAGAATGTATAAGTCATTCTAATGAGAATGGACAATATGAAAAATTCACATGAATGAACTAAATAGAAAGAATTCATTTGACTAGGTGTCAGAAGTGAAAATGGAAAAGTCCATTTTCATGAGGACACATATAGTACGATTCCATTTATATCAAATTTTAAGATACACACTTTTCATAAATACCTATATTTATGTTAAAAGTACAATGCTATGAGTGACAATTCCTATTAATTCATTCCTTAGTCAATTATTTATTGAGTAGCTCCTGGAGATTCAAAATCGTCCAAATAAATATGGATTCTCCCCCTCTTCCCTAGTGGAGGAGAAAGACAAAAAGGTAACTGTAAAATATATAACATATTAAGTTGAAAAAGAAATTTTCAGGTAATGTTTTCCTATGATGCAAAAAAAAAAGAAAGGAAATACAGAGCGATATTCTAAGATTTGCATGGAAGTTCTATTTTGTCAAATACATGGAAGAACCTGAAACAATGACCAAATACTAAAACTTTTTAATTTCATCAGTAATGTTTGTCACATACATGTATATACTTTGTGCATTTAAAATATTTGTTTTTAAAATGTAAAATGAAAACTGATACTAAAACTCTTCATAATATATACTTAAATAATTTACTATTTTTCATATGTAGTGTTGAGGAGGGCTTGGAATAGAATAAATTGCTGTGTTCTTTATAGCTACCGTTAGTAGAAACTGTGAAATAGTGCCTATTCCTTGAATAAAGCAATTCTTCCTCTTATACTCTACATTGGAGGAATAATTCAAAGACTAATAAACTGTGGATACAGATGTTCATTTTTGTATTATCTGTAATAGGAAAAACTGGAAACAACTTAAATCAAAAAATGATTATTTAAATAAATTATGGTTCAGCAATACAATAGCATAACATAGTTGTAGAATGACATAGATATCTGAGTACCAGCATGCAAGTGTGCCTATGATATACTGTTGAATGAAAAAAGTAAGTACCAAAACCATATAAATAGTGTGAAGCAATATTTGGTTAAAAAAATCTGTTTATGTATTCATAGAAAATGTCTAGAAGGATAGACATGAAACTATTTATAGTGGTTACCTCTGGGGCATGGAATTGGAATGGATTTTAATACGAATTTCTTTAGTCCACCTTACACACCTTTGCATTGTTGCATGTTAACTACCAATATTATTTAAAGAATAACAATACAGAATAAATGATCACTAAGTAACTTTTATATATGAAAATTTGATCACCAATCTTTAACTTCCTTCTTCTCTCATTATTTACCATACTTACTTAACAAACTTCATGTCTAGTTAAATACCCTCCTGTTCATTCCATACTTGTAACCATATAGATCAATATGGCTAGAGAAAAACAGGTAACCATGGGGACTGGCCTCACTTTACGTTCATAATCATTAACATCAAGTGTGCTCTTTAGTAGTACCAAGAAATCAAAACGCATTTCCTTTAATACAGTTAATACCCCAGAAAGCAATTTTCCCCTCTTTAGATCTTTTAACTCTATTTCCCCAGTTCTCAATACCAGATAAGAATCTTGTTTCCTATTTGACTGGGGAAAAAGCAATCAGGAAGAAATTTCCAGCAACTGCAACTAATCTATCTGTCCCACGTTTTTTCCATTCTGTTGGATGAATTGTAGACTAAGATCAATTATGTTCATACACATTGCACTCAATTCTTTCTCATCCACAAGAGGACATAACTTTAGCAATTCTCTTACTGGTACATCATTATTTATCCGTCTCTACTGAGTTATTTCCAGTAGCATATTTGTGTCCTACAATCCTTCACATCTTTAAAAAAATAAAATAAAAAGTTCCTTGCTCTATATCCCCTTCTAACAAGACCTCATTTCCCTGCTCTACTTTTATAGCAAATACTTCAGTGTTTCATTCCCTATACTACTCTATTTCCCTAACTTCTATTTTCTCTTGAATTCACTGCATTCAGCCTGTTACCCTCACCCCCTTATTCATGATTACTATTATCAGAGTTGGCTATGAATGAGGAATCCTCAGTTATCATCTGACTTGGTCTGTAGTAACATACTCTTGACTTTGCTTCCAGATCATTCTCCTAGTTTCCTTCTCCTTACTGGCAATTTCTTCCCAATACCCGTCATGATATCCTTCTCCATTATCTCGTCTTGATCATGTAGAGAGGCTTAGGGATTAGTCCTTGGTCCTCTTCTCAGTTTTCAATGACATCCACGGTAATCTCATTTAATACCATTGATTTAAAACCCACTTCCGTGTTGATGACTCCCAGGTATTTAACACTAGCTAAGACCCCTTCTGGAGCTCCATAGTAAACACAATTAACAATTCAGTATTTTGATTTCCCAGTCCTTAAACTCACCATTACACTCTCTCTTCCTCTATTTATTTTTATTATTTTAATAAATGGCAAGTAGATCTTTCTAAGTAATTAAGCTAAACACTTGTTGTAACATCCCATAGCCAGTCTGTCAGCAAATATGATTGTCTCTATTTTGAAATATTCTGAAACTGACCATTTCACACTATCTCCACCATGAGCATTTTGGTTCACATTGTCATTACTTATCTGGATTATTGCACTAACTTCCAGCTTATCTTTCTGCTCTTTCTTGCCTACTGACGATTCTCAATATAGTTCAAAGGGTTCTTTAAATATGTCAGATCATGTTATTTCTCTGCCTAAAACCTCCCGATGGCTCCCCGTCTTACAGCAAAAGGGAAGGTTTTTACAATGACCTATAGGCCCTACATGATCTGTCTTCCTTTTTATTACTTTTCTGACCTTATCACCTACTATTCCCTCCCTCATTCAGTTCATGACCTGTTGCTTATTGAACACACTAGACAAATTCCCTCCTGAGGTTGGTGCTTTCTTTTCCTTCTCCCTAGAATACTTTCCTACTGCACAGACATTTAAATGCTTGTTTTATTTATTCCAGTTCAATTTTATCTTATTTCAAATTTGTTCTTATTGACAACTTTTCGGCAACCTTATTTAACATTATAAAACTGTCCTTCACCCTAGCACTTCCTAGTCCTCTTCTCTGCTCATTCTCTAAAACACTTACCACCACCAAAAACACTAGATTTTCATATTTCTATATGAAGCATAATCTGCAAAAGAAAAATCCCTCATAATGTCAAGACTGTTTCATATATCCTTCTATGCTAAGCATCTGGAACATGCTTGGGAATAGTATGTTTTCAATAAATATTTCCTGAATGAATGGATGAATGGGTGAATTCTATCAGACTCGAGACAAATTTTCTGAAATGCGTTAAAGGACAAAGTAAGTGATTTAGAAAACCAACCATAGTTGATAAATATAACCCCACTTGTTTTAATAAGCAATAAAATAATCTCAGTTATAAAAAGTTGTTACCTATTAAAATTGATCACTTAACGGGGTGACTGGGTGGCTCAATTGGTTAAGCATCTGCCTTCAGTTCAGGTCATGTTCACAGGGTCCTGGAATCGAGCCCCATGTTGTGTTCCCTGCTCGGTGGGGAGTCTGCTTCTCCCTTTGCCCTTCACCCCAGTTGTGCTCTCTGTCTCTTTCATTCTCTCAAATACATAAAAAAATACTAAAAAAATAAAAAAATAAATAAAATCGATCACTTAAAGTCCCAAAGCACTAACATTCTTAATGACAATTAGACTATTTTTATTATTAAGACTAGATTTTTCTGAGGACTTCATATTGAATTTTAGGTCATTATTTGGTAGTTACAATGTGAATTTGTACAATGATTTATAAAACCAAATATTTCAAGATAATCAATTTTAATCTAATTTTATGTATCATTGGCATAAACACAAAAATTTGTAGAAACACTGATGAAAATCTTTTATAGTAAATTTTCCTATCATCAAACTATCATACTATAACTTAAAAAAAATAGACTTTTTTTTCTTCCTTTTTTTGTGGTCTAGATATATGATCCGATAGAAAACAAAGGCTTCCCTTTGTCAAAATTTTTGTATGACTCTTGAAGTTTATATAACTTCCTATCAAAAATCACAAAGAAAACTATCATGTGAAAGACATAGAGAAATTCAGTATTAACCTATTTAACTGAGTTTAATCCCTGATTTCATAAAAATAAATTTGATAAATAGAATCAATTTTATTTAAACATCAAATCCTTTTCTCATAAAATATAAATTAATATAGTACAGAATTAGAAGTCCATAAAGCACACATAGATATGTTGTTGATTTATTGATACATTGAGCATTTTGTATTCATTATTTTTCCTCACACTGGTGTGGCTTTCAAGAAATGGATGGTTGAAGAAATTGTTTTATATGTTAATGTATAATCAATATCATAGTTAAGGAATCATAATCTTTGTAATATTTGGCATTTTATCATAGAGACTGGATTTTTCAACATCCCATTATATAAATGCATAATTTTTTTTGAAGATTTTATTTGTTTAACACAGAGAGAGTACAAGCAGAGGGAGCAGCAGAGAGAAAAGCAGACTCCCTGCTGAGCAGGGAGCCAGATGCCCAGCTCCATCCCAGGGCCCTGGAATCATGACCTGATCTGAAGGCAGACACCCAACAACTGAGCCACCCAGGTGTCCTTAAATGCACACATTTTTAATAACTTCTAAAAACAAAAGAAATGTAATATATCAGTTTGAATGGATGTGTATCAAATTCATGTTCACATATATACATACATAATGTGTCAATTTATTCTGTATTTAAATAAGATATAAGATCTAAATAAACAAAATAAATAAATATAAAAGCTATTAACATAGTTTCATAAGCATCTTTTTATAAACAAATAATGTATATGTCAAAGATAATGAGCTGATTAATATGACAGAGGGTGGAGTGGATAACAGATGTTTAAAACTGAGATATTTGGAAAAAAGAGGTACTACCAACCGGTTAACATACAAAAGCAGAAATGAAGACAATTTAAATTATAGCTACCAAACTCTTTTAGCGTAGAAACACACAATTGCTCCTGGTCATATAAATGTATGTGAATATTATGGAAATTGTTTCTCAAAGATATACCCCCAGGCAGGCCAAGGACCCATTCAAATGTCACTGCTCTACTGATTGTAGTGGGTGGCGGAGCAGTTTCATTTCTAAAGATAATTTTGCCATAATAGTTTTGAAATTATTATAAAGTAATAGTGTTGCTTTGCTTATGCAAGTTTAAGTCACTTTTAAGGCAATTCCCCCCGAAAAGAAAGAAATAAAAAAATGGTTAGAACAATGATGTTTTAACCATGATTAAAGATATTAAATTCCATTAAGTTCCCCAACCAAAAATCTCTTGATTTTTTCAGAATACTTCTTTTTTTTTTAATATTTTATTTATTTATTTGACGGACAGAGATCACAAGTAGGCAGAGAGGCAGACAGAGAGAGAGGAGGAAGCAGGCTCCCCGCTGAGCAGAGAGCCCGATGCGGGGCTTGATCCCAGGACTCTGGGATCATGACCTGAGCCAAAGGCAGAGGCTTTAACCCACTGAGCCACCCAGGCGCCCCCAGAATACTTCTTATACACATGTACAGCATCTATATATTTATAGCAACTTCTCTTTTTTAAAATTTAAAATTGATTTTGTAAATCTCCAGGCACTTTAAATGATTCCCTATTACCTTTTAGATATCACAGAAATATTCCAATGTGTCAATAGAAAGAATTTTTGAACAAGAGCATTATAAACTAAGTCAGAGGGAATTCACAGGTTCCCTAACATATTTAAAAATACTGTTGATTCTTGGATTTGAAATGCAGCGGTCCATTTATACATAGATATTTTTACTGTATGGTACTACAAACATATTTTCTCTCCCTTAAGATTTTAATAACATTTTCTTTTCTTTTTTGTTTTTAAGATTTTATTTATTTGACAGAGAGATCACAAGTAGACAGAGAGGCAGGCAGAGAGAGAGGAAGGGAAGCAGGCTCCCTGCCGAGCAGAAATCCCAATGCAGGGCTCAATCCCAGGACCCTAGGACCATGACCTGAGCTGAAGGCAGAGGCTTTAACCCACTGAGCCACCCAGACACCCCTTAATAACATTTTCCTTTTCCAACCTTATTTTATTTTAAGAATATAGTGCATAATAACATATAACATTCAAAATATATGTTAGTTAACTGTTTTAAATGTGAGGTTTCTGGTTGACAAAAGGCTATTAGTAGGCAGGTTTGGGGGGAGTTGAAAGTTATACACAGAATTTTGACTTTGTGGAAGTTCAGCAACCCTAAATCCCACTTTGTTCAAGGACTAGCTGTATTATTTTTTCATTTTGATAGCATCTTAAACACTCAATAATATCTGGACTATCTTTTTTTTTTTTTTAATTTTTTTTAATTTATTTATTTTGAGAAAAACATTATTCATTTTTTTTCCAATTTATTTATTTTCAGAAAAACAGTATTAATTATTTTTTCACCACACCCAGTGCTCCATGCAAGCTGTGCCCTCTATAATACCCACCACCTGGTACCCCAACCTCCCACACCCCCGCCACTTCAAACCCCTCAGACTGTTTTTCAGAGTCCATAGTCTCTCATGGTTCATCTCCCCTTCCAATTTACCCAAAAGCACATACCCTCCCCAATGTCCATAACCTTCCCCCCTTCTCCCAACCCCCCTCCCCCCAGCAACCCACAGTTTGTTTCGTGAGATTAAGAGTCACTTATGGTTTGTCTCCCTCCCAATCCCATCTTGTTTCATGGATTCTTCTCCTACCCACTTAAGCCCCCATGTTGCACCACCACTCCCTCATATCAGGGAGATCATATGATAGTTGTCTTTCTCCGCTTGACTTATTTCGCTAAGCATGATACGCTCTAGTTCCATCCATGTTGTCGCAAATGGCAAGATTTCGTTTCTTTTGATGGCTGCATAGTATTCCATTGTGTATATATACCACATCTTCTTGATCCATTCATCTGTTGATGGACATCTAGGTTCTTTCCATAGTTTGGCTATTGTGGACATTGCTGCTATAAACATTCGGGTGCACGTGCCCCTTTGGATCACTATGTTTGTATCTTTAGGGTAAATTCCCAGTAGTGCAATTGCTGGGTCATAGGGCAGTTCTATTTTCAACATTTTGAGGAATCTCCATGCTGTTTTCCAGAGTGGTTGCACCAGCTTGCATTCCCACCAACAGTGTAGGAGGGTTCCCCTTTCTCCGCATCCTCGCCAGCATCTGTCATTTCCTGACTTGTTGATTTTAGCCATTCTGACTGGTGTGAGGTGATATCTCTGAACTGTCCTGCATATAAAAACTGACAAAGGAATTCATTGTTTGAGTTTGTTTTTAAAATCACATTGATACTGCGTTGAACTATTTTAATTTGTAGATTAACAAAGAGAATAATGGTGACTCAATATAGAAAAGATCCATTTATCTGAAAAAAAAAAACAAAAACACATACTTAAAAAGATATGCACTATCATATTCATTACAGCACTATTTACTTTGGATTAGATATGGAAATAATCTAAGTTTCTATTGTTGGATGAATGGCTAAAGAAAATCTCTTGTGTGCGCACACACACACACTGGAATATTATTCACTCACAAAAAGGGATGAAATCTTCCCATTTGTGATAACATGGATGGATCTTGATGGCATTATACTAAGTAAATCAGACAGAGAAAGACAAATACCACATGATTTGATTTATAGGGGAAATTAAAAACATATTGCCCAGAAAGAACAAACAATTGTACTGTGTGGTATATACTAGCAAAGATTTTACAGCACTTTAAATAAGTATGTGACATGACGAACTCAAAAGAACATTCTTAGAGAAACCATATGTTTATTCATATTCCAAGTGCTGATTAAATTTAAACATTATAATAAATATTAAGCAAAAATGAAAGTGATTAATTCACAATGGGGGACTCCTGAGAATGTCTTTTTGAAATGAATTTCTACATGGCTTAAGAAACCACATCATGCACCATTTACAACTTAACCTTACAGTGACGCCATCCAGTAAGTTAATCACTAACACCATTGTCCAGTGGGCACTGAAATGTGGCTAATCTGCATGAGGATATGCTATAAGTATAGATAATAACCCACAATTTCAGGAAGCCTGGGTGGTTTAGTTGTTTAAATGTCTGCCTTTGGCTTGGGTCATGATCCCAGGGTCCTGGGATTAAGCCCCGCATTTGGCTCCTTGCTCAGCAGGGAGCCTACTTCTCCCTCTGCTTGCTGTTCCCCCTGCTTGTTCTCGCTCTCTCTCTCTCTCTGACAAATAAATAAATAAAATCTTTAAAAAATATATTCAAAAAATTCCATAATTTAATGACTTAGTTAAAAAATATAAATATGTATAAATAAGTACACACTTATTTGATAAGCATTTAGTATAGAATTGTTGAATCATTATATTTTATACCTGAAACTAACACTGCATGTTAATTATATTTCAATTAAAAAAAAGAAAATTATATCTAAAAATCTAAAAAAAGTTCAGAAGATCTGAATACTTTTCCAAAGAAGACATACAGATCACCAACAGACACATGAAAAGATGTTCAAAATCACTTATCATCAAGGAAATGCAAATCAAAACCACAGTGAGATATCATCTCACACCTGTCAGAGTGGCTATCAAAAAGACAAGAAATAACAAATGTTGGAGAGGTAGAGAAAGTGAAGTCTTGTACATTATTAGTAGGAATGTAAATTAGTGGAGCTAATGGAAAACAGTGTGGAGATTCCTCAAAAAATTAAAAATACACTAACCATGTGATACAGCTCTTCCACTTCTGAATATTTATCTGAAGAAAACAAAAACACTAATTCAAAAAGACACATGCAACCCTAGGTTTATTGCTACATCATAATAACCAAGATATGGAAACAACTTAAGTATCCATCAATGGATGAATGGATAAAAATGAAATAATTCTTAGCCACAGAAGAGAAGAAAATCTTGCCAAGTGTAACAACATGAATGAACCTAGAGGGTATTATGCTAAGGGAAATAAGTCAGACAGAGAAAAACAAACATTTATTCATTTATATGTGGAATCTAAAAAACCAAAACAAATGACCAAGCAAAACTCATATCTACAGAGAACAGACTGGTGAATATGAGAGGGAAAGGGGTAGAGGACTGGATGAAAAGGGTAAAGAGATCAGTTGTATGGTGACAGCTGGTAACTAGACGTATTGTGGTGATCTATTTTTTGTTTTGTTTTTAAATATTTTATTTATTTGATAGAGATTGAGAGAGAGCATGAGCAGGGGGAGGGTGAAGAGAGAGAGAGAAGCAGACTCCCCAATGAGCAGAGAGCCTGACTCCAAACTTGATACCACGACCCAGGGATGAAGACCTAAGCCCAAGGAAGACACTTAACCCACCGAGCCACCAAGGTGCCCTGTTGTGATACTTTGTATGCAGTGCATGTAAATATTGAATGATGTTGTATAGCTGAAACTAATATGTTATAAATCAATTTTGCCTCAAAAAATGAGAATCTAAATATTTTATTAAAATGGTACATTAATTCCATATTGGAGTGATAATACCTTAGAAACTCCAGATAAATAAAATAGACTAATAAATTTAATTTTACTATTTCCTTTTATTTTTTTAATGTGGCCTCTAGAGGGGCACCTGGGTTGCTTAGCGGGTTCAGTCTTTGTCTTCAGCTCAGGTCATGGTCCCAGGGTCCTGGGATGGAGCCTCAGGTCAGGCTTTCTGCTCAGTGAGGAATCCGACTTTCCCTCTCCCTCTGATCCTCCTCCTGCTCGTGCAGGCTCTCACTCTCTCAAATACATGAAATCTTTAGAAATAATGTGGCTTCTAGAAAACTTAACATTTCATATATGGCCTGAATTTTATTTCTATTGGGCAATGCCATATTACAAGATTATTTGCTATCTCTGTATCATGTGCACACATACTCTGCATAAAGTAAACTTCCAGGTCATCTTGAATTAAAAGTCATACTTTTTTTTAATATTTCCGTGTTTTTGCAGATAATTTTTTCTTTGGATTTCCCCTCATATCTTTCTATTCCTGAATAATCCCTACTAATAATTCATTACTTAGCTAAAAGGTTAATACTCCTGTGAAATGCTCTTTATTTTTCCAAGTTAGATTTTCCCTCTTCTGAGCACTTCTAGCCCCTGTGCATGTCTATAATGTAGCACCTTTCACATATTCCAACTCTTTTTCTACATGATTATTTTCTTGTGAGATCTTGAGGCTGAGAATATTGTTTTAATTAGCTTTTCATTCAGTCTTTACCCTGCTATCTAGTAAATGTTCGGTATGTACTCAGTGAATATTCAGTAAATATTTGTTGAATGATTTAATGAACGATCAAAGACTGAACATCTATAGTTACAACTGAAAGTGCACACTTTATTTATAAGTCAGATGGCAACTGAATTATCTTTGCCCACAAATCTATGAAAGGCAGGCTAAACCCAAGGAAGCTTAAAAGTCTCTTCAAATGAGGTTATGAATCTATCACTTACATTTCTGAGTTTCTGCTTTGTATAATTCATCTCACTTATAGATTGCTTCTCTTTTCTAGGGATGCTCTTTCTATCCCTCACTTTATCCACCCATATGTGGAATTAGGCCATTCCGAAATTTCCAAACACAAAATATCATACAAAGCCCTTGTGTTTGTAATAGATCTTATTTAGGGCTTGCTTTGGTGAAAGGAGTTTAGATTACAAAAAGGAAACAACTTTAAAAGAAATATAAGATACAAGCACTTAAAATCTTTTCCCCACAGTACTCCAACACTGGAATATTTTTTATCTTTTTATCCCAGAGTCCCTGTCACACAGCTGCTGCTGCTGCTGCTGCTGCTTCTCCTGCTGCTTTTTCTTTTCCTTCTCCTTCTTCTTCTTCTTTGGCTTTTCCTATTGCTTTCTCCTAAAACTCTTTTCCTCTACCTTTCACTCTTGAAAGTCCAGGGGATCTTCTCCTTATACTTCATTAGATATTTACTTATTTCTGCAGGTCTTACTTTCAGATTATGTATTCTGTAGCTATTAAGACAGTCAGAAGAATTAAACGTCTTTTACTTACTGCAATTATCATTTATCATGGGCATTTGTGTCGGAAAATAACAAGTTCTGTACTCAACAATGCATGGACCATATGAGGACAAATATGTTACTTTTTATTGGAATTAAAACCACTGAGATAAATACAATATTGTGAAAACAAACATCTAGAAAAATACTGTGCATTTTTATGTCATTTTCCTGGATCTTAAACCTAATTGGTATATTCAATTTAATATATTTTATAAGATAAATATGAATCACCACAGATTGAGATCTTTGTATTAGTCTCCATTGTATTTAAAGTTTTTTACCAACTGCCAGATGTACTAGAAATAGTAAGCAAATTCTGACAAGTGAATCAATAACAGGATAAAATAGTAGGTACTTTTACTAAGTAATCAGCATAAAAATTCCGGAACTACAATACCTAAATAAGTCTGCAGATTCACCATAAAATAATCAAGAACCTAAAACAATAACAACAACATTTTGATTAAGTTCACTTAGTGTTAACTAGAGATTTAGAACAAATAAATTTATTCAGAGCAAATTCAAAATTATCTATTTCCAAGTAATTGTGGTCTGAAAAGCACATTTTTAAATAGCAATTTGTTCTCCCACTTCATACATTCTGTTCAGCATTGGCATCAGCTCAATTTTATTTTAAGGTATGTGCTTCACTAATGCCATCCAGTAGTGATATGGTCTAAACTAAGTCAAAAGCAGAAACCAAAGTGTTTAAGAGGAAAAAAAAAATGTTCAAGATATATTTAGAATATAGAATCAGTAAGGTATCAAAATAAATTGGGTGTGGTAGTTGAAGGAATAATTAGGATGGGTCTCATTTTTTTCAGGTGCAGGCAAATAAAAGACACAGTGATGATAGCTATGAGAAACAGGAAGCTAGAGATTCTTCTTGCTCATCACTAATCTATGCTAAAATTAGATGGCAACTGAGAGATGAAACTTTAAAAAAAAGTAACTTCAAGAAAAGAATGTGAAATACGAATTGATCCGCTAGACTGCAGTAAGAATGAAGAAATGAAATTCCACAATGTTTCTTATAATTACAGAAGTGCATGTAAAATTTTTTTAAATTTCTTTTCAGCATAACAGTATTCATTATTTTTGCACCACACCCAGTGCTCCATGCAATCCGTGCCCTCTATAATACCCACCACCTGGTACCCCAACCTCCCACCCCCCGCCCCTTTAAAACCTTCAGATTGTTTTTCAGAGTCCATAGTCTTTCATGATTGACCTCCCCTTCCAATTTCCCCCAACTCCCTTCTCCTCTCTAACTCCCCATGTCCTCCATGCTATTTGTTATGCTCCACAATTAAGTGAAACCATATGATAATTGATTCTCTCTGCTTATTTCACTCAGCATAATCTCTTCCAGTCCCGTCCATGTTGCTAAAAAAGTTGGGTATTCATCCTTTCTGATGGAGGCATAATACTCCATAGTATATATGGACCACATCTTCCTTATCCATTGAATGTCTGTTGAAGGGCATCTTTGTTCTTTCCACAGTTTGGCGACCGTGGCCATTGCTGCTATAAACATTGGGGTATAGATGGCCCTTCTTTTCACTACATCTGTATCTTTGGGGTAAATACCCAGAAGTGCAATTACAGGGTCATAGGGAAGTTCTATTTTTAATTTCTTAAGGACTCTCCACACTGTTCTCCAAAGAGGCTGCACCAACTTGCATTCCCATCAACAGTGTAAAAGGGTTCCCCTTTCTCCACATCCCCTCCAACACATGTTGTTTTCTGTCTTGCTAATTTTGGCCATTCTAACTGGTGTAAGGTGATATCTCAATGTGGTTTTAATTTGAATCTCCCTGAGGGCTAATGATGATGAACATTTTTTCATGTGTCTAATAGCCATTTGTGTCTTCATTGGAGAAGTGTCTGTTCATATCTTCTGCCCATTTTTTGATATGATTGTCTGTTTTGTGTGTGTGGAGTTTGAGGAGTTCTTTATAGATCTGGATATCAGCCTTTTGTCTGTACTGTCATTTGCAGATATCTTCTCCCATTCCGTGGGTTGCCTCTTTGTTTTGTTGACTATTTCCTTTGCTGTGCAGAAGCTTTTGATCTTGATGAAGTCCCAAAAGTTCATTTTGGCTTTTGTTTCCTTTGCCTTTGGAGACGTATCTTGAAAGAAGTTGCTGTGGCTGATATCGAAGAGATTACTGCCTATGTTCTCCTCTAGGATTCTGATGGATTCCTGTCTCATGTTGAGGTCTTTTATCCATTTTGAGTTTATCTTTGTGTACAGTGTAAGAGAATGGTCGAGTTTCATTCTTCTACATATAGCTGTCCAGTTTTCCCAGCACCATTTATTGAAGAGACTGTCTTTTTTCCACTGTATATTTTTTCCTGTTTTGTCAAAGATTATTTGACCATAGAGTTGAGGGTCCATATCTGGGCTCTCTACTCTGTTCCACTGGTCTATGTGTCTGTTTTTATGCCAGTACCATGCTCTCTTGGTGATCACAGCTTTATAGTAAAGCCTGAAATCAGGTAGCGTGATGCCCCCAGTTTTATTTTTGTTTTTCAACATTTCCTTAGTGATTTGGGGTCTCTTCTGATTCCGTACAAATTTTTGGATTATTTGCTCCAGCTCTTTGAAGAATACCAGTGGAATTTTGATCGGAATGGCATTAAAAGTATAGATTGCTCTAGGCAGTATAGACATTATAAAAATGTTTATTCTTCTGATCCAAGAGCATGGAATGGTCTTCCATCTTTTTGTGTCTTCTTCAATTTCTTTCATGAGTGTTCTGTAGTTCCTCGAGTACAGATCCTTTACCTCTTTGGTTAGGTTTATTCCCAGGTATCTTATGGTTCTTGGTGCTATAGTAAATGGGATCGATTCTCTAATTTCCCTTTCTGTATTTTCATTGTTAGTGTATAAGAAAACCACTGCTTTCTGTACATTGACTTTGTATCCTGCCACATTGCTGAATTGCTGTATGAGTTCTAGTAGTTTGGAGGTGGAGATTGGATAAAACAACAGGACCCATCCATATGTTGTCTACAAGAGACCCATTTTGAACCTAAAGATACACCCAGACTGAAAGTGAAGGGATGGAGAAGCATCTTTCATGCATGTTAAATTTTTATACCTACATTTATTTATCCTGACAGAAAACAGGAGTCTTCCGGTCAGAGTACAGACTATTTATCTTCATGGCAAATTTAGCCTTGATTTCTTATGTTCTAATTTCCAATGGGGCAACTCAGTGAGGGCCATATGTACCCTGCATGTACAGAGTTTATACTTCAGGAGATCAACCCAGAAATCATGGGGTGATTATAGAGGACAGCTGGCATTTACCCCTCATTCTCTCTGGACAGAAAGTGAACTCTGATTTGGAATGTAAAGGCACCCTATCTAGGAAAAGGAGATAAAGGTCTCTAGATATCTTGATAGCTTTTCATTTAGAATATAAATAAATAACTCCAGGAGAGTTGTCTCTTAATCTCTCTGGATAACTTATAGGGGAGGGAAAACAAAAACAAAAACAAAAACTTTTGTTATCCTCTTAGTGTCTCTGTCTGGGCCTGAGAATTAAGTTGACATAAAATAAATTAACAGAAGAAAAACAGGGAAGTTTTATTTTGTACATGGGAACCTTCACAAGAAAATAAAGACCCCCAGAGTGGTTAGGTATAAGTAGTTATATGAACATATATAAGTAGTATTTGTGAAAAAGTAAAATATAATGGGAAACTAAAGCAAGGTAATGATTATTTTAACAAATTTCATTTGTTCAGTATCTTCTTGGCCTAAACTCTTCTTCTTTGAATGTAAGAATGTTCTTTTCCACCAGATGCCTTTATCTCAAGATAGTTAATATACCAAATTGACTTATTTTGGGGTGATATGTTCTGAACTTTATTCTGTCTTCAACTTTCCAAGTTTGTTTTCCATTCTAATATCTTTTAAACAAGGGGCCAGCAATCTTTGTTCCAAAAGCTGTTAAGGGTGCAGAAACATGAAAATGTTCATGAAGTATTATTTTCTGTCCATGCTGTGGTAATATGGGTCCTATGTTAGGATGAACGGTACAGTTTACAGATCAGGTTGTTTAAGTAGAGTGCCGGTAGATGTTACCAGAATCAAAGAGACAATGTGTAAGGTTAGGGAGTTAGATTGGTTAGCCCTGCAAACTCTGTAATATCTTACAAATCATAATCAAAGTGCTTCAAAGTCTTTAAAGTAAGTATTGGAATGCCCTAGTGTAAAGGGGAAAGCATATCTAAAGGGCATGAGTCACAACGGAAGAAGGCATTTGATAACCAAGCAAGAAGTAACAGTTGAAAGCCAGAAGAATTTGTAGTCCCCCTGCCCTCCCCCACTTCTGAATCCGTTTCACTGGAAAATAAACGGCCTTTCGCTATGAGGAGAACTGGGTTTAAGTTAAACCATAAATGGGCTGCATGTGTTCTGTGATTGGGCTGAGTAAATGTTTACCACAGAACCAGCATTCCAGTGACTTCAGGGGGAAGAGAAGAAAATGTTTAGGCCAGAGTCAAAGTGGATAAACAGAAAAACTGTTTTCTGTATTCTACTACAGTTCACTTCTGACACTAGATATGTGGGTTTTTCCACATCAAGCAATTCTCTAATTCTCAGTGGCCATGAACTGGGCATCCTCAATTTTGACACCACCTACTTAAAATTAGCAAAGATCACATAGGTTAAAGGCTCAGTACCATAAGACTGCACATCCTCCCACACTTCATACATCAATCCCAAGTCCCACGTTCCCAACTGCATTTCTGATTAACCAGTTCTAAATTGGGGGTGTAGGGTCCAAGGGCATGCCACCTCACAATGGACCACTTTGGCATATTATTTTAAATAAAAGCTACTAAGAAATAGCCAATGCTCTGTCCCCCTTGAAGTAGGAAATAAGAGTAACAAAAAATACTCTTAGGAAATTATACTTAGGAATAATTTAGGATATTTGAAGGGTTTTAGGACCTCTGACCAAAATCCTAGACAAAGACTGAACTATATACATCTCTTATTTTATCATAATTTACAGTAGAAAATGTCTCAAGCAATTAGATGTGGAGTTTGAATGGGCAATGAATTAGAGTCTATTTTCCTTGAAGAGACTAAGGACTTGAGATAAAATATTCCTATAATATTCAATCTCTTCAAGGAAAATAATAAAAAAGGCTCTTTAAATAGTAATAATAACAAAATAATAATAATAAAAATACAATCACATTCTGAAATAAACAGAACATTTGAGTTAATGTTTGTTAAGTAGTCACTTGTAGTAGCCTATTATCTCTTCAACATTAAAATTCATGTGTAATTAAGTTCCAGTTTTATTATTCACAAAAGATAAAAGAATAGCACAAGTTTGGTTTGAAGAGAATGTTGGAAACAGCCCCACACCGTGGGTCTGTCTGTAGCAAACTGAGCATGAGGAAGGTTCTGAGGGAAGACCACCCTGCATGGCTGGCACCCGGAATGAGGAGCAGAGACAGAGGCTTCTCTCCCATCAGGCTTGTTTCTCAGCCTTAAATAGATACTAACATACAACAAACTAGGGAGAAACCATTTCCATTTATCCCTTCTTCCTAACGTATCTTCACTTACTTTTTCTTCTCTCATTTTTTCCTTACTCACCCTTCACCGTTTTTTCTTTCTTCATTCATCACCTTTCTACCTGTTTCCTTTCTTTTCTTCAGTTCTTATGTCCTTAGCATTTCTCCTCTTCCTTTTTCTCCCTTTCCTCTCCAAATTCCCTCCTTTCTAAGACACCACTGGCCACTTCCCACAAAAAAAGGAAGCCAGTATTCTAGTTTTTGATGAGTCTTGTGTTCTAGTGAGTGCCCCTTGGAGGTTCACCACATTCTGATTTTTTAAAACAGCATTTCCAGTAACTGCTGATAGGCTTTAATTCATGGGACTCTACCCTCAGCTATTAGACAGTACATGGAAACTATGCTGTTACGACCTACTTTATGCTTTTTTACTGAGCTCTTGAAGATAATGCAGTGCAAGTGATCATATTAGAATATGAGTACTGGTAGCTGCATTTTACTAAGCATGTAAGGACCTTGAAAGTTCTAAGTCTTCTAGAGTGCTTATCTGTATCTTTTATATTAGTGATACTTTTGACAACTTAATTTCTGATGACAATGTACATCTTTGAAACACTTTATTTTTCATTAATATTCTTATCTATACTTTAACCCTGTTAAAAAGAAACAACAGAAGAGCCTGGATAGCACGTTGGTTAAGCATCTAACTCTTAGTTTTGGCTCCAGTCATGATCTCAGGGTCATGGGATTGAGCCTCACATATGGCTCCACACACAGCATGTTGTCTGCTTGAGGATTCTCTCTCTCCACCTCTCTCTGCTTCCCCTGGGCTAGTACTCTAAATAAATAAATAAATAAAAATAAAGAGAGAGAGAGGGAGGGAAGGAGAAAGGAAGAAACAAAGAACAGATCCCCAATGGAGTCACTTTCGTTAAGCCACACTGAGACTAGGAAACTAAAGGGATACCATTTTTTTTCTCTCCCTCTCCTATTTCTATTTTTGTTAGGCCCTCTACCTCCACCTCACACACATGCCTTATAGAACAGATAATGTATGTTTTCCTTCTGAAGATCAAGGTGTTAATGATTTCTTTGGCGTCTTCAGGTATAATCGATAACATTTAAGGAGTGACTTGTCTGGGTTATCCTGACCATTTTCTAAGACCACTGACTACCAAGACCCTTGGTTCCAGGGGATAAGTGACTTACAAAGCACACCGAAATACTCATCTTTGTTCCCAGATGTCTGAGAGGACAAGTGTCCTGGAGCACCATTCTTAATAAAAACCCCAGGCCTCAAGCAAAGAGGAGACTCACTCTCCTTTCCTTTCCAAGTCTTCTGGATACTGTCTGTATTTGTGGTGTCTTCAGTAAACTCTGCTCTCACCTCCTTTCAACTCACATTTGATTTCTGTCCTACCGAAGCCTAAGACTCTCTTGACTGGTCCTATGGGATCTTCCTCTGGGTCCTTGGACCCACCAAGATTGCATCAGTAAGACCCCCCCTAGCCTTTCTTCCTGAAGGAAGATGACCTCATCTTAAATAATCCTTTATTTTCTTTTGCTAATAATCTCCTTGTCCCAGCATACTTCTCCCTATTAGATCTTTCCACTTCATACAAATCCTAGGAGATCCTTTTTATTTGCTAGATGAGAAGCTTCCCCATTATTCACTGAATAAAGCTAAATAGATCTTTCCATTTACTCAGCTGAATTTTGTTTTTTAACAAGCCATATTGCCAAATAGTCAGCTATACATTTCCTCAGTTTTTTCAGAATGGGAGTGGTCAGACAGAACTATAATAGTCATGTAAACACAAAATAACCCAAAATGTACATTGACATGTAATAGACATTCAATTATGTTCCTCAAAAATCTTGTGGAGAATTAAAAATTCATTTTTGTATTCTATTACTAAAAACAAGTCTTAGGGGCACCTGGGTGTCTCAGTGGGTTGGGCCTCTGCCTTCGGCTCTGGTCATGGTCTCAGGGTCCTGGGATCAAGCCCCACATCAGGGAAATCTCTGCTCAGCAGGGAGCCTTCTCCCCCCTCCCCTCTCCATCTGCCTGTCTCTCTGCCTACTTGTGATCTCTGTCTGTCATATGAATAAATAAATCAATCTTCAAAAACAGAACAAAACAAAACAAAAAACAAGTCTTATAATGTTTACTTAAAAAAAAAAAACCTCAAGAAGAATTCACTCAAATAAAATTTCACTCTATTTGGGGTTTTAAATTTTAGTTATTAAAATTTGGCACATGTTTTGTTCTATTCTTGTATATTTGGTTATTATTTTTAGAACTTACATATTTAACCTAATCAAGACTAGGATGTCCCCAATCTTTCATTATAAAAACAGAACATGTGAAATTAGAGGGATAAAAACAAGTTTGGCAAAGTATTTTAACTTCTTTAGGGTCATTTCAGTTCAAGTTTTGGGCAAAGATTCAGGCCAGTTCTTATTTTATCCGAACTAGTGCATCCCTAATCATAATGCTAGCAACCAGCTGTGTTGATTCATTTGTATCTAGTACATGCTTTTATTGTGCTAGAGAGGAAAAGAACTTCATTTCATTCTGTGCTCAGACAAGGGTATTTTTCATCAAAAACAACATAATACCATCTCTGATTTTTGCCACATTCCATATGATAGTTGTGAATGATCACAGCAAAATATGTCTTAAGCAACTTTATGACTAATTTAAATAAACATGTTGCCTTTCTTGGGTATGAAAATAAAAGCATTTAAGGTTTGCAGTATAATAATTTATAATATAGAGTGTTATAATAATTTATAACACAGACTCTATATTAAGTTACTAGCTAATGGAATATGCTGAAAGATGCCCCAAACCACATTCAATGTTGATATGAAGCTGTCTGTCCTGTTATTTTTATGTAGGTACATTCAAGAAAAGATACTATGAATGTGAATGACAATGGCGCTACATATTATATTTATTCACATATTTAAATGCCTACACCCTTCAGCATTAGTTTAGTATCTGTTTCTATATTATTATAGAGGGAAGTCACTTTCAAATTCACTTCAAAAATAAATTCAGCAGATTTTGATTCATTTAAAAATAAGACATACAGCAAGTCTAATAACTGACAATATACCGAAATATTTTACTTTATCTTTTAAAATGTTGACAATGGACAAGTTACCTGCTCCACTAAGTGTTCCATATAAATATCATGTGTAATCCTAGTTCTAACTAAATTTTAATTGAATGCAATACAATCAATTATATTATACTTTTCAGGTACTCCAAGATTAAAAATTAGGTAATATTATTTCTATTTTTAGAAATAAAAATAAATGTAAATGTATTTATACATATAGGATTCCCACGCTCTGACCTACATAATCTGGAAAACCTAAGAAATTAGAATGTACAATTTGTAGCTTAAGTCTTCTATATTGTTATTTGTAACAAAAATCATTTTAAATACCTTGATATGTAGGACTATACTGAACAAAATATTCCAATGTTCCTCAAGAACTGACTTGTTTGAATATATTTCTGAAACATCAGAGAACCTAAATTTCCATTATACTTTTTATAATAAAAGCATGTGAGTCTGATTGATAAGGAAAAGATACATATTGTAATAATATACAGTACAGTCTTTTAATATCAAAATAATAGTTTTTATATGTGATAGGAACTCAAAAGCTTAGAACATAAAAAAATAGAGTAAAACAATATATCCTGTCACTGAACAGTCTCAACCTATGTTTCCATAAAATCACTTGTCTCGTTTCAAATGATCACTTATTAAATAAATCAATATTAAGAAAAACATTTTGTCGATGCTTCTACCAAGCCCCCTTTTCCTCATTTCTTCAAGTTTCTGCCCTAGGAATTTGTGGTCAGTGAAGGGCAATTCCAGTAGGTGGAGTAATAGCAAAACAAATACTCTATGTGACTCTAACTTTCTACTTCTATTGTCATTTTGGGGGCAGAAATTAGCATAAATTAGGTTAATACAGAAGATGAGGTAAATATAGAAATAAAAAGCATAAGTATAGACAAATGCATTGCTTTACAGAGGAAATGTATTGCTGTAAACCAAAACTTACTCCCTTTGGTTTTCAAATTTCTCTGTATTTTTCCTTTTCACTTTTAAAACTTTCCTAGAGAACTTTTCATTTAATATAAAAGTCTGAGAGACTAGCTTGTATTAGCAGCACCAAATGTGACAGAGTGCTCCTGAGTAGTGTGTAGAGGGAAAGTGGAGAGGACAGACTCAGGCAACTTCAATGCTGATATTCTGACTGTTTGAGATTTTAGAGAAAATTTTCTAATAACGTCATGGCCTTGCTAACCCACACTCATTTAGCCTGGTCAGAACCTTCACTCAACCTTCACTGTCCTGAGCAGAAAAGCATGACAGAGCAATCTCTGCCAAGCAGATCAGCTCATACTCTGTTAGGGAGGGATGCTTTCAAGGCATCTAACACTATGTCTCTTGGGGATCACATAGAGCTTTCACCAGCAAAAGTTTACCAAATATGCATGTGAAGGAAGATATATATTAATTTATTCTATCCCCATATTTTTATCTATCATCTATCCGTATTTATACCTATAACCTATCTATATCTAGAACTAAAATGTATGTACTTCATAACCATCTTTTGTGGTTCACAAGAGAAATCTCCCTTCCTCCTAGGCTCTGATCAGAAAATCTTGTAAAGAACTTCACTTGAACAAATACGAATATGCCTGGTATCCAAAGGAAGACCCTGGTATTGCTCCCAAAATAGACAGCAATTTATAGACATCCTTTCTGAGTGCTTTCTATCTTTTGTGGATTAATTTAATGCTCAGATATTCTAGTTGAGAAGTATGAAGATCTGAAGGCTAGCTTGTTTTAATGTTTTTCCTTTGGCTTGTCACATAGAGTATGTTAGCCCATGTCTTAAAATTTAGATGACATGCACTATTGTAGTAATATACAGGAATAGAGAATCCTCAATATTTTCTTATTCTCAAATACAAGAATCAATTTAAAAGGAGGGGGCACATGGATGGCTCAGTTAAGCATCTGACTTTGGCTAAGGTCATGATCCTAGCATCCTCAGCAGGAAGCCTGCTTCTCCCTGACCAGCTCCTCCCTGCTTGTGTCCCCACTCTCTGTCTTTCTATGTCAAATAAATAAATACAATCTTAAAAAAAGAAATTGAAGCAACACACATTTCCTTAGTCTAAAATTTGTTTCCTTGTGTTTTATCTAATTTGTGTCTTATCAGCTAGATAAATATAGTTACTATTTTATCAAATATGCATGAATGTGAAAATATTAATATAAGCTATGAATTCCATATTCTGTATATCTTCCTATTAACCATTTCTCTTTAAAATGTTTAACATTAAAAATTATGTATCATAATTTTTAAAAAATGACTATAACTACTAAAGTTATTCAAAATAAAACATAAATATTTAAATTTATCTCACTTATATTTTATTTATTTTTCTGTATTTAATATAATTAAGAAACAAATATATAGAATGTGATATGCACACTTTTACACTCTAAGTTTACCTGGTAAGAATCACTAAGTAATTGAACATAGATTCCAATATCTGAGAGCACCTCACAATGGCAATTTTTGTTAGCATAATTGAATAGCACAGAAGTTAATAAAAAATATTTTAAAATCTAAACAAAGGTGAATCTTTAATCAAGACTAATCTTGATTCTTTTTACAAATGTTAAATAGAGGGAAAATTAATGCTCTTGTGTAAATATTTCCTACTATATAATCAACTCAAATTTTGGTAATTTCTTAGTCCATATAATTCCATATCTCTCACAAGTAGATAACCAACTTTTAACAGCAGAGCTACAGAATCCCTGAGGACACATTGACATTTTTTCCTCATTTTGAGGGGATGAAAAATTAATGAGTTACTACCAGGAGGATAAAAGTATTTTATCAGGGAACAGTCAATAAATTAAGTGAAATACATTTTATTAGAATATGTTATATTGGCAGAAGGGATCCTTCCTTTCTCTGATCTCACAGTTTCATGTGGAAACACTTGGGTTAGGATATCCTTCTTTATTTATCTTTTATTTCTTTCTTGAATGGTTATCTGACTGGTGGGTTAAACAACAGCAACAACAAAACTGTCATCCACTGCTTTAAAATTTCTTGACTTTGTAGAATTAAAGCACTGAAAGTTTCATTTTCTGGACATATAATTTTGTGTTTTGTTTTTGTTTTTGTTTTCCCCCCACCTCATTCTTTGAGAGGCAGAAGTCTTGAAAACTCAAACTGCTTTGTAGATACAACCTCCCTGGGATGGGAGGTTCCAAGGTATTTATAAGTACAGGAAAAGGGGATAGTGTGGGAAAGGAAAGAGGAATAGCCAATCCATTTTAGATACAGATCTAAAGTGATTTTCAAGACATTTGTGATAAAAAATTTTTTATATCCACCTGGCTGTCTCTTGTGTCTTATTTTTCAATTTGTTTCTATTTTAGGAGAAAAAATAAAGTGCTATATATTGACAATCATAATCCCAAGATATGTTTAAGACATTCTAGTGAAACTCCCTGCTGACTATAGTTCTATGTTAAATATGGCATCAATTTTAAAATACCTTTCAGCTTACCTGAAAAGAGATCATATCAAATCAATTTTATATATTATCATAGTATTTTACGTAATTAGTAGTGTCTTCTAAAGTTATTTATAGCCTGGAGATAGTAAAAAAAAAAAAAAACAACAATGCAATCTGCTGAGGATATGATAATTTTTTCTCTGATAAAGCAGCTGTATAAATTTTAAGGTCTTCATATTAGGCCCTTATAACATTAACATAATGTGTTAGATTTTTCCTAAGAAGTTTTAGAGTCTAGAGGTGAAATCAACCTTATTATAATGAAGTAGAAATTATTTAAATAGAAGAGTTAGTTTTGTCAATATGTATTGTCTTGAAGCTTCTTGCACATGAAACTTCAGTTTACTAAAACACATCAATGAAAGCATAGATAAGATTATTTAAGACTGTATTGACTGGCATTAAATTAGAATGAATACAATTATAAGCACATTTTTAAATAATTAGATAAAGTTCTATAATATGGTTATTCATTCCAAATGAATATAGCATATAGAATATTATATATTTTTGAGAAAAATATGTCATTCCTATTAATTTTATAATTTCCACTTAAAGACAACATCACCGGTCTTAAATTTGAGGTAAAAGTTAAAACAGGAAAAATAATTTAGTCATATAAACCTATTTGTAGACTATTTATGTATAGATATGTAAGCAAAAAAACCCAGAAGAATCAACTCAACAATAAGGTTAAAAAAGAAAAAGAAAAACCAAAACCTATAAATCTATATGCAGGCTATTGTTCAAGGACAGAAAGAAGACTTTTTCCACAAAAATGAAAGAGATTAATGGATTTTTAGATAGGAATGGATTTTTAGAGACTCACCTCCTAGTCCCTCTGACATGTGGACATATACTTGTACAACTTTGAAAGCATAACATGATTTAAAGTAGAATGCTGTATATGGCACATTGTGCCTTGAAAATGATATTTCCAGTCTGAATATAATATTAGCACAAAGAAAGTACATTCCAGAGAAGGAAAAAAATCATTATGTAGTAAGTTCCATCTTATCTAGATGGCAAAAGAGGTCATGTCAGTCATGAAGGACAATTCCAAACTATCACAGCTGAGCAAAATTCCATTATAAATCATCTCAATATAACATCTCAATATACATAGATTCAATTTTACAAAGTCATCAAATCATGACCTCATTTTGATAGTGATATATAATGTAACTGTGGATCTGGTTTCACTACTAACTAGTTGTGCAATCATGGATTGACACTTCCCCTTTTTGGATATTGTCTCCATCTATGAAATACAAGGATTAGAATAGGTGATCTCTAAGGCCCCTGTAAAGTGAATATTCTGTGTTTGTTCCCGTAAAATCATAGAATATAACAAAAATGCTGTTCTTGATTCTCAGTGTCAGCATTCTTGAATGAGATTATGTTGCATTTTAAATGATGAATAAAAGAATTTCAGTTAAACTAAGTGCATCAATTCCCTAGAATGGTGAATGAATTCTTCGCCTGCTCAGGGATGAGAGGAGTCACTCATCATTAATTTATTGTAAAGGCAATGCTTCTTGATGTTTGGGAGCCTTCAAATTTAGTTCTACATGATGATTAGTTCTCACCACACCACATACATTACTATACACACACACACACACACACACACACACACTAAGGAGTCTAACAAATCTAACATTCCAGATAATTGTAATTGAGTAATAAAATTTACTTTTATAAATTAATACACTCATAAAAGTAAATTTTATGTTCATGATATAAACCATTGCAGGTTTTTCCAATCTCGCCATTATTCATATTTTGGTCTAGATCATTCTTTGGAGTGGGGTGCTTTATTGTGTATTACGAGTGCTTAGCTGTAGCAATATCTTTATCTTCTAGATTTTAGAATCAACTTCTCTCAAAAGGTTTCAACAACAACAACAACAACAAAAAGCATCCCCTGGGGACTCATGCCTTCTAGAGGACAAAATGTCCCCTAATTAATAACCACTGGCCTATCGCAATGCTATCTGTGTGTATGCTATCAATAAAGCTCTAATAGTTCTCCAAAAAAGCTCTCATCTTAATGATCCATGATAAATTACTTCATTTAGGTTTAGACGTTAATTACATTTAATGTTGACTTATAGTAGTGTAAACATTATGAAACAAAGACTCTTTTAGCTTAGTTTCTCTTAAAACTTAAAATTATAAGAAATCTATTTAAAAACACAAGGTTCACAATACCCAGAATATGGAAACAATCGGTCCTCTGACAGATGAATGGAAAAATAAAATGTGACATACATACATAATGGGGTATTATTCAGCCAACGAAGAAGGAAATTCTGCCATTTGCAACAACATGGATGAAACTGGAGAACATTATGCTAAGTGAAATGAGTCAGAGAAAACAGATACTATATGGTATCACTTATATGTCCATTAAAAAAAAAAAGGCCATTTAATAGAATTGTTGCTAGGATGAGAGGACATGGGGATAGGGAGATGTGCATTTAAGAGTGTAATCTTTCAGTTATTGAGTTAGGAGGATCTAATATATAGCAAAGTCACTGTAAATAGGGTATTGTGCACTTGAAAATCACTGAGAATAAATATTAAGCATTTTCACCAAACACACCCACACACACACAAACACACTGAGTGAGCTGATATGTGAATTATTTTAATCTTGGTAATGATTCTACAACATATATATACATACGTAAAATCATCACATTGTACACTTTAAGTATATACACCTCTATTTGTCAATTATTTCTCATAAAGTTGGGGAAATAAGGCCTCTGCTGAGAAAACAGTTTTGCAGATTTGCTTCCCTTACACAGATTCTCCTCATTACTGGGCAAACATCCGTAAGTTCTTGTGTGCTATATGACAGAAGAGCAGCTGACTGAATGTTGTGGCCTTTTCTATGACCTCTATGTTCATAAATATTTTTTTGTATGCTAGCAAAAACAAAAATAACTCTTTTTATTACTAGTTTTGAACCAACAAGTTTGTTGGTTCCTAATGAAAATAGCTTATCTACCAAAAGTTTTGTTTTTCCCTTTTTGTGGATCTGGGATACTCCATTGTTCATTTGCATATACACAGCATTATTTCATATAGTTAGTATTTTAAAACTAATTTTGATTAAAGCCACCATGTTTCTATGTTCTGAGGCTCCCCCATTGAGGCAAAATCATAAGTAGGCAAAATTATAAATCCCGAGAGTATTATGCATGTCTATAGAGAGAATGCTACTCAGATCATAACTATATAATGACCTTAACCAGGTTTACTTTTCAAGTGTTTAATGATATACTGAGTGCCTCTAAAAGTTTTTGGACCCTTTCTAAAATTAAAGTTGTGCAGTTTTTGTTGTAAGCTCAATTTCAGTGGTTAAACTGGAAAAGATGTTAATAAGAAACAAATAGCTTAATTCCAAAAAATGCATTCAGGGAATTTATGTTGTAATTTGTTGATATGTTAATTAATGAAACATGTTACAAAACCGAGAGCAGCTATTGAGATTTTTCTCCTAGGCCTAAAGAATACAACTAACATTATTTAAGCTTTAGTCAGTTACTGTAGTGTGAAAAAGGACACTCAATAAAATAGGTCTATTTTCTCCATCAGTAATGATCTTCTTTTCATCATTATTTACTTACTTCTAATCTACTAAAGTCTTTCAAATAATACATTTTGCTATCAAATGCATAAAATTTACTTGCCATATTCATTCTTATTAGAAAAATCATCAAACTATAAAGAATATTAAATAATAGAACTGCTAGAGATCTAAATTAGCCTTATAAAAAGGGAACTGAAATGTTATTTTACAGATGTAACTCTTTTTTCTCTCTGTCCAATCACATTGTGAGTTGAAGTCAGAATTGGCATTTTATCTCAACCACCACTTGTTAAAATTCCAAGTGAATTTTATAGCATGTTTTTCAATGGTTATTCAGATATACATTAAAAAAAAAGCCAAAATATTTTTAAAGGTATTTTTTTATTATTTAACACGGAAAAAAAATTACCTATTTTGTAGTTACTTCTATGTCCATATAATTTAAGGTATACAAAACAAAGGCTTAACCAGTTAAGATAATTAAGTAAAATATAATATAGAAAATATAGATTTAATTGTTAAATGTTTTAGTATATGGAGAATAATTCACTTTTTTGTTATCAAAATTTTTAGTGAAGGATAGCAATATTATCAAGGGCTATTGCATCTGCAGTTGACAGCATACTTTTGTCTTCTCACATCTATTCCCTAACCCTCGATAGTGACCAAACTATTTAAGTTCTTTGTGTCTTACTTTCTCCTTCTCTAAATCTATCTCTACATAAAGGAGTTTTATTATTTTTTTTTAAAGATTTTATTTATTTATTTGACAGAGAGAAATCACAAGTAGGCAGAGAGGCAGGCAGAGAGAGAGAGGAGGAAGCAGGCTTCCTGCCGAGCAGAGAGCCCGATGCGGGACTCGATCCCAGGACCCTGATCATGACCTGAGCCGAAGGCAGTGGCTTAACCCACTGAGCCACCCAGGCGCCCCAGGAGTTTTGGTCATGATCTCAGGGTCCTGGGATCGAGTCCCGCATCGGGCTCTCTGTTTGGCAGGGAGCCTGCTTCCCTCTCTCTCTCTGCCTGCCTCTCCATCTACTTGTGATTTCTCTCTGTCAAATAAATAAATAAAATCTTTAAAAAAAAAAATAAATAAACCATCTGTGCTTCACAGTGAAATTCTATCAAACATTTAGAGAAAAGTTAATACTTATTCTTCTCAAACCATTCCAAAAAAATAGAAGAGAAAGGAAAGCTTCCAAATTTGTTCTGAGGCCAGCATTAGCCTGATACCAAAATGGGGATAAGGACACACACAAAAAAGAAAACTACAGGCCAATATCTCTGATGAACATAGATGTGAAAGTCCTAAACAAAATACCAGAAAACCAAATCCAACAATACTTTAAAAAACCCTACCCCTGATCAAGTGAGTTTTTTCCAGGATGCAAGCATGGTTCAGTATCTACAAAATCAATCAATCTGATATATCAATTAGAGAAAAAATTATAACCAATGATCATTTCAATAGAAACAGATAAAGAATATGACAAAGTATAGCATTCATTCATGATAAAAAACCACAGCAAAGTAGGGTTAAAGGGAACATAACTCAACATAGTAAAGATTTTATATGAAAAATCTGCAGCTTACATTATCCTCAATGGGGAATAGCAGAGCTTTCCACTAAGGTCAGGAACAAGAGAAGGATGTCCACTCTCAGCACTTTTATTCAATGTAGCGCTGGAAGACCTAGCCATAGCAATCAGATAACAAAAAAAGAAATAAAAGGCATCCAAATTGGTAAGGAAGAAGTAAAACTTACACTCATTGCAGATGACATGATACTTTACATTAAAAAAGCGCTTAAGACTCCAACAAAAAAAACAATAAAACTGGTAAATGAATCCAGTAAAATCACACGATACAAAAATCAATGTACAAAAATCGGTTGTTTTCTTATACACTAATAATGAAGCAGCAGAAAATGAAATTAAGAAAGCAATCCCATTTACAGTTGCACCAAAGACAATAAAAAAAAAATCTAGGAATAAATTAACCAAAGAAATGAAAGACCTGTAATCTGAAAACTACAAAATATTGATAAAAGAAATTGAAGACCACACAAAGAAATGGAATGTTACTTTATGCTCATGGATTGTAAGAACAGATAGTCTTCAAATGTCAATAATATTCAAAGCAATCTACAGGTTTAATGACATCTCTATCAAAATACCAACAGCATTTTTCACAGAGCAAGAACAAAAAATCCTAAAATTTGTATGGAACCACAAAAAACCCCAGTAGCCAAAGCAATCTTGAAAAAGAAAAATTAAGCTGGAGGCATCATAATTCCAGACTTAAAGTTTTATTGCAAGGCTATAGTGATCAAAACTATATGATATGGTTACAAAAATAGATACATAGATCAATGGAACAGAATAGAAGTCCATAAATCCACAACTGTATGGTCAATTAATCTACAACGTAACAGGGAAGAATATGCAGTAGGAAAAAGACAGTCTTTTCAACAAATGGTGTTGGAAAAACTGGACAGCAGCATGAGAAAGAAAGAAATCGGACCACTTTATTACACCATACACAAAATGAACTCAAAACAGATCAAGGATCTAAATGTGAAACATGAAACCAATAAATTGTAGAAGAGAAGAGAGGCAGTAATTTCTCTGACTCTGACATTGTAGCAGCTTCTTTCAAGATATGTCTCCTGCGGCAAGGGAAACAAAAGCAAAAATAAACTATTGGGACTTCATCAAAATAGAAAGTTTCTGCAAAGTGAAGAAAACAACCAACAAAACTAAAAGGGAACCTAAAGAATGGGAGAAGGTATTTGCAAATGACATATCTGAAAAGGGTTAGTATTCAAAATATGTAAAGAACTATACAACTCAACACCCCAAAAACAAACAATCCAATTAAAACATGGGCAGAAAGCATGAACAAACGTTGCTTCAAAGAAGATATACAGACAACCAACAGACATACAAAAAGATGTTCGTCATCACTTACCATCAGGGAAACCAAAACTACAATGAGATATCATCTCACACCTATGAGAATGGTTAAAATCAACAACACAAGAAACACCAGATATTAGTGAGGATATGGAGAAACAGAACACTCATGCATGCAAACTGGTGTAGCTCCTGAGGAAGACAGTATGGAAGTTCATCAAAAAATTAAAAATAGAACACTCTACTATTAAGGAATTGCATTACTGGTTATTTACTCAAAGAATATAAAAACACTAGTTTGAAGGGATCTACATACCCCCTATGTTTATTGCAGCAATATTTACAATAGCCAAACTATAGAATATATAAACAAAATCGTGCAAAACACACACACACACACACGTTATTCAGCCATAAAAATGAGTGAAATCTTCCCATTTGCAACAACATGAATTGATCTAGAGAGTATAATGTTAAGCGAAATGAGACAGTCACAGAGAAAGACAAAAAACATATGATTTCACTCATATGTGGAATTTAAGAAACAAAACAAATGAACAGAGGGAAAAAGGGAAACAGAGGGAGAGAAATCAAAAAACAGACTACAGAGAACAATTAGATAGTTACCAGAGAGAAGGTGGGTTGGAATGGATGAAAGAATTGAAAGAAACTAAGAGCACACTTTGTCTTGATGAGCACTGAGCAATAAATGGAAATGTTGAATCCCTATATTGTATACCTGAAATTAATACAACACTGTATGTTAACTACACTGGAATTAAATTTTTAATAATTAAAAAATTTGAATAAAAATAAAACAAACTCTATCTATATAGCATTTTGAACAGGTAAAGATAGTAAGCATTCAATAAGCATTACCCTTTGTAACCAGAGAATTCCCTGTTGTTGTTAATTATGAAACTGTTAATTCATCTTTAAACAGGGGAAATGAAATAATGAAATATATTTTGTAAGGATCATAGTGTTATATATTTCATAAATTATACATTTCTTTGTATATTTCAGCCTAACTCTGATAATATTTCCCTTTACAAACAGTACCGTATTCTAAACACAAAATTCAATAATTGTAATTTGGTTTTTAATTTTAGTTGTTAATAAAACATGAAAATAAATCTGTTAAGACTGCTTCCATATATAGGCAAACCTCTCTACCCACCTCTAATTAATATACACTAATCATTGTTAGCATCCCTTTCATGGTTTCTGATCACCTGGCATATTTCATGTATTTTTTTAAAAGATTTAAAGAGAGAGAGAGAGAGACAGCGAGAGATGGAATACAAGCAGGAGAAGTGCGAGAGGGAAAAGCAGGCTTCCTGCAGAGCAGGGACCCAGACGCAGGGCTTGATCCAAGGAGTCCAGGATCATGACCTGAGCCGAAGGCAGGTACTTAACGACTGAGCCACCCACGGCACCCTCTGTGTATTTTCTAACTTAACCATCATAATGATCTTGTGATTTAGGTATTATTACCATAACTTACCATATGAAACAACAGATTCCGCAGATTCTAGGAGACTGGTGATTCTAAATCAGGTCCATGTGACCCCTTACATATTATTGCCTAAGTGGAATGATAGCCCTGAGCTTCTAGGAAGTGAGCTTCTCTCATTTGAACGCAAGAATTTGCTTAAAGACTCGAGTTTTAGAAGATAAGATAAATTCTACTTTTGTTTTTAATGATAATTATCCCTACATTTTTCTGCAAAATAGAAGCAAACTACTATTAGCCCAGGGTGACCTAGCCATATTTTTTTCATCCATTTTTAACTCATTACTCCAAATTCTCAGTCTCTAAAATATTCTTGTCTCAAATGAAGATGTTGGGAGGAGGTGGTAGATGAAATCCTGGAAAGTATCTGAGACATGTGCCAGCTGAGACATATCTATGCTAGGGATGATGTTATAACCATATATTGCAGGGGCACCTGGGTAGCTCAGTGGATTAAATCCTCTACCTTCAGCTCAGGTCATGATCTCAGCATCTTGAGAGGTCTTGAGGGGTCTTGAGCCCAGCATCAGGCTCTCTGCTCAGCAGGGAGCCTGCTTCCCTCCCACCCCCACCTCTTTGCCTATTTGTGATATCTATCAAATAAATATTTTAAAAATCTTAAAAAAAAATATATATATATATACATATATATCAAAAAGAAAAACTTGAGGACCGGGAGAAGTTTGGGGGAAAACTTTTAAATAAAAAAAAAAGAAGAAAGTAAAAGAAATATGATGAAGAAGAAAGAAGAAAGAAGAAAGAAAAGTATTTTAAGTTGAGCTGTAATTTAAACTTGACTCTAACTCTAAAACCTATGTTTGAAAGTGAGAATTTCTTCTTATTAAACCAGTTCAAGTACTTTCTTCACTATTGAATACTTTTGTTTAATTTTGCTTTACTTATTTTGCTTATTTTTTCCTGGCCCAATTTTACTTAATTTGTTACATGTGTCTTAGATGGTAAACTTCAAGATGGTGTAGATTTCTTAAAAATTAATTTTCTGGCCCTGCACATTTAGATCTTTATTTTAAGACAAAAATTACCAAATAATTGTATTATTTTATAATCATTAAATTATTATTAAATACATAATAATTATTATTATGCATTAAATAAATTATTAATACTTAAAACATAATAATATTTTTATAATTATTAAATTAATACAAATAATTGTAATTACTCTGTAACAGACATCCACATCTCTTCATTAAACATTAACGGAACAGATGTATGAATTTCTGAATGACACTCTGGTATCCTGAATGAAAAGTAATAGTAATAGGTATTAAATATTTTTACATTATCTATCTAGTTATTATGTCATTAAATTTAACTTAAAATATTAATACATAGGGTTATCAAGTAGCTTCAATATGATAGTTTATATTTTTTAATGGAAAAAAGTAGATTATGAATCATTGCTTTGCCTATGCAATCCTTAGGAAATATCAAATGTATCTAAAAATATGAAATACGCATTACTTTTAAAGAGTAAGCTAAATTAATGAAACATTCTCAGTAAGACCAGCTGGCAGTGAGAGAGATTAAAACTGCTCTCATTATAAAGGATTTGCTGTAGAAAGTTGGGTTACTTCTAAACTCAGTACAATAGAGATACAGCAAGACATTGACCTATAAGCAATAACCAAAATGACTGCAGATAAGGGTTAACTTTGCAGTAATTTACAACTATAAGATCATTATTTCAAGGACAGCACTGAATTTTAGTTAACCTGCTTTGTCTTCTAAAAAATATTTAAATAGATGAGAGTTTAAAAATATAGTATACCATTATATATGAGTTTACAAGCATTTTCCCTACTATACTTTCTACAAATAACTACTCAATATTATGGCCAGATGATAAAATTATCATTACTCCCCCCCCCCATGTAAGGTGATTCTTTATTATATTTCTGGCTCATCTCTTCAGTAGGTATTAAGAAAAGCCCAAGAGAGGAACCACAGGTTAATAACTTACATTATTAGTTTATCACATATTTGCAGAATGAGTAAATGAACTGGTTCTAGAATTTTAAGACAAAAATTTTAAATGTAGGCATTATTTTCAAGGTAAAATTTGAGCTGCAAATCTGTGAAAACTTTAATTTTATTACTTAAAATACTTATTTATATAACATCAATATTACTTATTTCTCCATATGCTTTTTCTTAGAAGAATCAAAGAAGAATTAATAAGCCATGGGGGACAAGATGGCGGGGGAGTAGGAGGAAGCGCCTTTTCAGCCGGTTCCCCAAAGTGAGCTGATTACCTAGCAAAGAACTCCGATCACCCATGAAATCAGCCTGAGATCAGAATTATACACGTCTGGATCTCTACAGGGGCAGAAGACGCCAGTGGGCAGGTAAAGAGGAATGGGAAGAGCGGACTGATATTGGAAGATAAACAAAAGGGGGAGGGAGCCACAGAGGCGACCGGTTGGAAAGTAATACCCCAATACAAGTGACAGTGCCCTGCGTCTGGGGACCAGCAGTAACTCAGAGACTGGTTGAAAGCACTCCAAAAGAGCAAAGGAACGCAGGGGGAAATTGTAGGAATCGGGGTGGCTAGGGATAGGGGCTTAAGTCCCTGGTCCCAGGACAGCCTCCCCGGCGATGAGGTAGAGAGAGTGCGGCGGAGAAACCAGCTCCTGGTCCCTAAGCCGCCAGCGCGCCCGAGAATGGGTGTGTTCTGGCTCCTGTGAGGGGATGGGAGCCGCGCCGGTCGGCAGAACGCGCGCTAGCCCTACCACAAAGCTTGAGATACGCGCGCACGTCCCTCATGCTCCCCTGAGTTACAGAGGCCCGGCCGGTGCTCTTTGACCCGCGCCATTGTTTCAAAACCTAAGCCGGGCGCCCCAAACTCTCCCCTGACAGAGGTGTGCAAAAGCCCAGCCTGGGGCTTACGGACCTGTGCCCCGTTCTCAGTGCCCCAGACGCGCGCCCGACCCACAGCCGCCTCTGAAAAGAGGTGCGCGCAAGCCGGGCACTCTCAGCCCGGGCCGGCGGCAAAATCTCAGTGTGCGATCGCTGCTTGGAACCTCTCTGGCGGTCGGAAGCTCCCAGACAGCCGCCACTGCCTTGGCTTTGGGTGCGAGCAAAAGATCCTGCGCCCCCAGGGTCTGCAACTTGGAACCTGCTCTGCCAGTGGCCAAGGGGGAACTTATTTAGGCTCTGCACCCAGACTGAGGCTTCTCTCTGAGAGGGAGATCAGGGTGCGGTTTGTTTTTCTCTAATACTACAAAAACCATCAAAGGCGGTCAAGGTGAGAGAAAAAAAAAAGTGAAAAAGCAAAAAAACCGCCAGAGAACAAAAGCCTGAAAAAAAAAAACCAGTTTCCTCAGAGCCCACCCCCTTGAGGGGGGCAGGAGGACTTAACTCAGGAAACATCATTGACTGACAACCCACGTGGCAGGCCCCTCCCCCAGAAAACAAACCAAGAGAGAAAAAAAAAAGGACTACAAGAGGACAACCACTACTTCATAGGAAAACTTGTATTGTTCACTCGTTTCCACTATTCCGATTTTTTTTTTTACACATAGGTAATTTTTTTAACCTATTTACCATCACAGCGAGCTGTACAGTACATCAAATTCCATAATACCTTTCTAATCTGAACTTTTTGATACATACACCTATGTTTTTCTTTTGCATTTTTATTTTTTGAATTCCTTTTTTAAATTTTAGTTTAGTTTAGCCTAGTTTATTCCTTTTTATTTTTATCCTCTAATATTCATATAGAGTTAAACTTCAAAGTAATCCCCTTTCCCCAATCAATACTACCCCTATAGGTAAACCAATTTTTAATCCGCTTTATCTTAAAAGTTGAGTCCTTTAACAAAGATATCAAGATACATCCAGGAAGAATCAAAACAACCTTCCTCGCACAGTGAGAATTTATAAAAACTCTCCCATCTTCTTCTTCCACCAGTGTTTCTGTGTTTTTGTGTTTGTCCTGATAGCATATAAATTTTACACTTGTGGTTCTTTTTGACGAGGTCCTTTCTTTATTTGCATATATATATATATATTTTATTTTTCTCTTGTCATATACTTCTATCAGTGTTTTTATCTCTTTTTGTTTGTCTACTTCATAAATCTTACCTTGGGGCCCATCTGGGCTGAACCTTCTTTTTCATCTTCCCTTTCTTTCCTGTCTCTCTCTCTCTTTTTTTTTCCTTTTCTTTTTATTTCTTTTTCTTTTCTATTGTCTCTCGTTTGGGTGGGATATCCTGATTGCTCAGAAGTGTTCCAGGGTGCACCTTGACTGAACCACAGTTGATGCATCCAGCTACATCTGTTCAGTCATCTCCCACCAAAATGACTAGGAAGAGGAATGCCCAACAGAAGAAAAATACAGAGGATGGACCTTCTACAACAGAGCTAATGGCTATCAACATAGACAATATGTCGGAAAGAGAATTCAGGCTAAAAATTATCCAGGCAATAGCTAGGTTGGAGAAAGCCATGGATGACCAAAAGGAATTGAATAGGGCCGAACTGAAAGCGACCAGACAGGATGTTCACAATGTTAGGGTGGAGCTTAAAGCTACCAGGGAGGAAGTTCACAATGCTCTCAATGAGTTCCAATCTAATCTAAACTCTCTCAAAGCTAGGGTAACTGAGACAGAAGATAGAATTAGTGATCTGGAAGACAAACAGATAGAGAGAAAGGATTAGGAGGAAGCCTGGAGCAAACAGCTTAGAAACCACGAAAACAGAATCAGGGAAATAAATGATGCCATGAAGCATTCCAACGTCAGAATTATTGGAATCCCTCAAGGGGAGGAGAAAGAAAGAAGTCTAGAAGATATAGTGGAACAAGTCCTTCATGAAAATTTTGCCAATTTCGCGAATGGAACCAGCATTCATGTACTAGAGGCTGAATGGTCTCCACCCAAGATTATACATTCCAAAAATACATCAGGACACCTGATAGTCAAATTGAGGAATTATAATTGTAGGTATAATCTCTTGAAAGCTGCCAGGGCAAAGAGGCTCCTTACTTACAGAGGGAAGCCCATCAGAGTAACGTCAGACCAGTCCACAGAGACCTAGCAAGCCAGAAGAGGCTGGAAAGATATATTCAGGGCACTAAATGAGAAGAACATACAGTCAAGAATACTTTATCCAGCAAGACTGACATTCAAAATGGATGGAGAGATAAAGAGTTTTCAAGACCCGCAAGGCTTAAAAGACTATGCAACCACCAAGCCGACACTGCAGGAAATATTAAGGGGGGTTCTATAAAAGAGGAAAAATCCCAAGAATAGCATTGAATAGAAATATAGAGACAGTCTACAGAAAGAAAGACTTCAAAGGTAACTCGATGTCAATAAAAACGTATCTATCGATAATCACTCTCAATGTGAATGGCCTAAATGCACCCATAAAACGGCACAGGGTTGCAGATTGGATAAAACGACAGGAACCATCCATATGTTGTCTACAAGAGACCCATTTTGAACCTAAAGATACACCCAGACTGAAAGTCAAGGGATGGAGAAGCATCTTTCATGCCAATGGGCCTCAAAAGAAGGCTGGGGTAGCGATTCTCATATCAGATAAATTAGACTTCAAACTAAAGACTGTAGTCAGAGATATAGAAGGACACTACATAATCCTTAAAGGGACTATCCACCAAGATGATCTAACAATTGTAAATATCTATGCTCCCAATATGGGAGCAGCCAATTACTTAAGAAAACTGTTAATCAAGATAAAGAGTCATATTGATATGAATACACTAATCGTAGGAGATCTTAACACGCCTCTCTCAGAAACAGACAGATCATCGAAGCAGAAAATCAATAAAGAAACAAGAGCATTGAATGACACATTGGACCAGATGGACCTCATAGATATATATAGAACATTCCACCCTAAAACAACAGAGTATTCATTCTTCTCAAGTGCACACGGAACCTTCTCCAGAATAGACCACATACTGGGTCACAAATCAGGACTCAACCGATACCAAAAGACTGAGATTATTCCCTGCATATTCTCAGATCACAGTGCTTTGAAACTGGAGCTCAATCACAAGGAAAAGTTCAGAAGGAACTCAAACACCTGGAAGCTAAAGACCACCTTGCTTAAGAATGCTTGAATCAACCAGGAGATCAAAGAAGAACTGAAACAATTCATGGAAACCAATGGGAATGAAGACACTTTAATCCAAAAACCTATGGGATACTGCAAAGGCTGTCCTAAGGGGGAAATATATAGCCATCCAAGCCTTGCTCAAAAAAATTGAAAAATCCAGAATACACCAGCTGTCTCTAAACCTTAAAGAACTGGAGAATCAACAACAAATCAAACCAACTCCACACATAAGGAGGGAAATCATCAAGATTAGAGCTGAGATCAATGAGGTAGAAACCAGAGATACAGTAGAATGTATAAATGAAACTAGAAGCTGGTTTTTGAAAGAATCAATAAGATCGATAAACCATTGGCCACACTAATCCAAAAGAAAAGAGAGAAAACCCAAATTCATAAAATTATGAATGAAAAGGAAGAGATCACAACTAACACCAAGGAAGTAGAAACGATCATCAGAAGTTATTATCAACAGTTATATGCCAATAAGCTTAGCAACCTAGATGAAATGGATGCATTCCTGGAAACCTATAAACTACCAAAATTGAACCAGGAAGAAATCGACAACCTGAATAGACCGATATCTAATAACGAGATTGAAGCAGTGATCAAAAACTTCCCAAAAAACAAAAGCCCAGGACCTGACGGATTCCCTGAGGAATTCTACCAAACCTTCAAAGAAGAAATAACACCTATTCTCCTGAAGCTGTTTCAAAAAATTGAAGCAGAAGGAAAACTTCCAGACTCTTTCTATGAAGCCAGCATTACCCTGATCCCCAAACCAGGCAAAGACCCTACCAAAAAGGATAATTTTAGACCAATATCACTGATGAATATGGATGCTAAGATTCTCAACAAGATCCTAGCCAACAGGATCCAACAGCACATTAAAAAGATTATCCACCATGATCAGGTGGGATTCATCCCTGGGCTATAGGGATGGTTCAACATTCGCAAATCAATCAATGTGATACAACAAATTAGTATGAGACGAGAGAAGAACCACATGGTCCTCTCAATTGATGTAGAAAAAGCATTTGAGAAAATCCAGCATCCATTCCTGATTAAAACGCTTCAAAGTATAGGGATAGAGGGAACATTCCCGAACATCATCAAATCTATCTATGAAAGACCCACAGCAAATAACATCCTCAATGGGAAAAAGCTTGCAGCCTTCCCGTTGAGATCAGGAACAAGACAAGGATGCCCACTTTCAACACTCTTGTTCATCATCGTATTAGAAGTTCTAGCAACAGCAATCAGACAACAAAGAGAAATAAAAGGTATGCAAATTGGTAATGAAGAAGTCAAACTCTCTCTCTTCGCAGATGACATGATTCTTTATATGGAAAACCCAAAAGACTCCATGCCCAAACTACTAGAACTCATACAGCAATTCAGCAACGTGGCAGGATACAAAGTCAATGTGCAGAAATCAGTGGCTTTCTTATACTCTAACAATGAAAATACAGAAAGGGAAACTAGAGAATCGATTCCATTTACTATAGCACCAAGAACCATAAGATACCTGGGAATAAACCTAACCAAAGAGGTAAAGGATCTGTACTTGAGGAACTACAGAACACTCATGAAAGAAATTGAAGAAGACACAAAAAGATGGAAGACCATTCCATGCTCTTGGATCAGAAGAATAAACATTTTTATAATGTCTATACTGCCTAGAGCAATCTATACTTTTAATGCCATTCCGATCAAAATTCCACTGGTATTCTTCAAAGAGCTGGAGCAAACAATCCAAAAATTTGTATGGAATCATAAGAGACCCCAAATCACTAAGGAAATGTTGAAAAACAAAAATAAAGCTGGGGGCATCACGTTACCTGATTTCAAACTTTATTACAAAGCTGTGATCACCAAGACAGCATGGTAGTGGCATAAAAACAGACACATAGACCAATGGAATAGAGTAGAGAGCCCAGATATGGACCCTCAACTCTATGGTCAATTAATCTTTGACAAAATAGGAAAAAATATACAGTGGAAAAAAGATAGTCTCTTCAATAACTGGACAGCTATATGTAGAAAATGAAACTCGACCATTCTCTTACACCGTACACAAAGATGAACTCAAAATGGATAAAAGACCTCAACATGAGACAGGAATCCATCAGAATCCTAGAGGAGATCATAGGCAGTAATCTCTTTGATATCAGCCACAGCAACTTCTTTCAAGATATGTCTCCAAAGGCAAAGGGAACAAAAGCAAAAATAAACTTCTGGGACTTCATCAAAATCAAAAGCTTCTGCACAACAAAGGAAACAGTCAAAAAAACAAAGAGGCAACCCACGGAATGGGAGAAGATATTTGCAAATGACAGTACAGACAAAAGGTTGATATCCAGGATCTATAATGAACTCCTCAAACTCAACACACACGAAACAGGCAAACACATCAAAAAATGGGCAGAAGATATGAACAGACACTTCTCTAATCAAGACATACAAATGGCTATCAGACACATGAAAAAATGTTTATCATCATTATCCTTCAGGGAGATTCAAATTAAAACCACATTGAGATATCACCTTACACCAGTTAGAATGGCCACAATTAACAAAACAGGAAACAACATGTGTTGGAGAGGATGTGGAGAAAGGGGAACCCTCTTCCACTGTTGGTGGGAATGCAAGTTGGTGCAGCCTCTTTGGAGAACAGTGTGGAGATTCCTTAAGAAATTAAAAATAGAGCTTCCCTATGACCCTGCAATTGCACTCCTGGGTATTTACCCCAAAGACACAGATGTCGTGAAAAGAAGGGCCATCTGTACCCCAATGTTTATAGCAGCAATGGCCACAGTCGCCAAACTATGGAAAGAAACAAGATGCCCTTCAACAGATGAATAGATAAGGAAGATGTGGTCCATATACACTATGGAGTATTATGCCTCCATCAGAAAGGATGAATACCCAACTTTCGTAGCAACATGGATGGGACTGGAAGAGATTATGCTGAGTGAAATAAGTCAAGCAGAGAGAGTCAATTATCATATGGTTTCACTTATTTGTGGAGCATAACAAATAGCATCGAGGACAAGGGGCATTAGAGAGGAGTAGGGAATTTGGGTAAATTGGAAGGGGAGGTGAACCATGAGAGACTATGGACTCTGAAAAACAATCTGAAGGGTTTGAAGTGACGGGGGGGGTGGGAGGTTGGGGTACCAGGTGGTGGGTATTATAGAGGGCACGGATTGCATGGAGCACTGGGTGTGGTGAAAAAATAATGAATACTGTTTTTCTGAAAATAAATAAATTGGGGGAAAAAATTAAATTAAATTAAAAAAGTTTCCCAATTTAAGACCTGTTCAAATCTTGGGAAATTATTGAAAATAATGGTTGATCTGAAGTAATTTGTTTTAAAAGATTAGGCTTTCAATATAAAACACATTATTTCTGCATTTGTTATCAACATTATTATTTGCTTAAAAGCATACCAGTCTTGCCAAATAAAGCAGACACTTGAAAGGCAAAGTTTAAGAGATAATAATGGCAAGAATTTTGTTAGAACACCTATTTTGGATGAGAAGCCTCACTGCCAGAATGTGCTTTCCTGTGACATTTATGGGGAAGTGCAAGGATTTAGCAATTAAGTTTGCAAAAGTGGAAAAACACCTGGGGTCATAACTCAGATTGTCTCAGTTTCAGTCTATTCATCTGCAAAATGAAGAAGGTCTACAGATCTCCCTTGATTTACTATGGGGTTACCTCTCAGTAAACCCATTAAAAATTGAAAATATAAGTAAAGAATGCATTTAATACACCTAAACTGCCCAACGTCATTGCTTAACCTAGCTTCCTTGAAAAAATTAAAAAAAAAAAAAGAATTAATAAGCCAGAAGTAATGTAATGTGCTGTTTATGATCATTGGAAGAGAAGCCATCTCTCTTTTTATTTTACAACTTTTTCCCCTTTAACCTCATTATCTAAGTAAGATGACCTAGCACAAACATAATCTTGGGAGAAAGATAAGTAAATTTTAATTGAAGAGAATAACAAAAAACATTCTTTTGAAAAACCATCTTTGTTCTCTAAAAAAATGATTTTTACTGTTTTACATAAATGAATTTCCAAATGCCACAGAGATTCCCTTTTACCTAAATCAGTAAGTCTCATAGTTTGTAGGAGAAATCCTTCCCATTTGGGAAATTTGTGGTAATACTGAGATTTTAGCAATACTAACTAAAACTTACTGCCTGTAAAATCTTTTTTTTTTAGATTTTTATTTATTTATGTCAGAGAGAGAACAGAAGCACAGAGAGCTACAGGCAGAACAGGCAGAGCAGGCAGAGGGAGAGGCAGGCTCCCTGCTGAGTTCCTGCTGAGTAAGAGCCCGATGTGGGACTTGATCCCAGGACCCTGAGATCATGGTATGAATGGAAGGCAGATGCTTAACTAACTGAGTCATGCAGGCATCCCTGTAGCCTTTTCAAGAGGAATCCCAGAACTGATTAGAGACAGAATGATAGAAATAGGATCCATAGTACGTATGAGAAAATATAAACGATTTATAATAAAATTGCAAGAGACTTTTGATAAAAGAATATAAAAATAAGAGCATAAAACCAGCAATAATAATGACATGATAGACAAATAGGTTAACTATAGACTTAAAAATAATGAAAACTGGAAGACTAATATCTTTGAACCACAAGAAAAAATATCCATTGATCTAAATGTGTTTGTATAACAAAACTATTTATTAATAATGAAAGGAAAATAATGATAATTTCCAATGAACTGGAGTTAACATTACCACAAATAGTTCTTCCCCAGAAAAACTTCTAAAAACATATTTCCAGAAAGAAACAAAAAAATCTCAGAAAGATATTCTAAGATGCCAGAAAACATAATGGGGGAAAAAAAAGTTATGAGGAAGACAATGTGGAAATACAAGAAAAAAACATGTGAACATCAAGATACCATTTACATACCAAGGACAAATACCTAGAAGAGATCCTTCTAACAATCCTCAGAAAGATTTAACCATAGGGACACCGTGATTTTGGATTTCTCACTCCCAAAACATATAGATCTCTGTAGTTTAAGGGAAAAAAAAGTAATAAAATTATTAATATTTAAATTAAAGATATCTATACAATAATAATAGGAGTATTGATAATAATATCAAATGTATTTGGCTAAAAATAAATCACAAAAAAATGATCTGTAAAATAGATTAGAATTGACAGAATAAGAGTCCTAAGGTATTAAAATAATTCAGAGGATCCATAAGGACGGTGCATAGAAAATATCAAAAACTTCAAACTTCCTGATTTGACAAAGTAAAAAAACAATGAAAAATAGGTAAAAAAGAAACATTTTCAATTGATATGTAAAAGGAAAAAAGGAGGAAAAAGGTCACAAAAAAGTGGGACAAGCATAAAACAATAAGATGAAGTCAAAATACATCGATCACCAAAAAGAATAAACTTGTCAGTAAACAAAAACAGAAAATCTAAATGGAAAAAAAAATTCCACAATATGCAGTTTGTAAAAAACACAAAATATAGATACCCCAAATGTTTCATAAAATAAAGTTTAGAACAAGAAACAGGAGTAGATATTCTAAGATTCAAAAAGTAGACTTCATGGCAACACATACATACACACACACACACACACACACACACACATGCACACACACATATCTATAGGAAGGTGAGGGTCACTACGTAATGAAGAATGTTTAATTAACCAGGATAATATATACCAATCATGTATTTCTTTTACTTAATTAGTTTTAAGATTAGATTGAACCACAGGTGTCATTAAATATAGAAATGCCTGAAGTAATTTATTTCTTTCTAGTGAATTTAAAATTCAGCAGCAAACTATCTAGTGTTGGTATGAAAACTTTGCAATTCAAATTCAAGGACCAGGTTTCTTCTACCTCCTCTCTCGGTCAGACTTAGGTATAATCTTCATCCTCATCTTTCAAGACAGTGACACTGTGCCCCATGCCAAGCTAGAGAAGGGACAAACAAGAGGAAACACAGACTCTGCCAAGAACCATTTAAAGATTTTCAAAAAATATATTATACTGCTTATATGCTATTAGTCATGAACCGTATCTAGTGATAACATCATGTGGAGATACAAAGGAGGCTGACAAAGGCAATATGCGTTAAGTGTCACTATTATTGCAGAAGTAGAGAACAGATTTCAGAAAGTAACCAGCAGCTTCTGCTTCAATAGCTTCAAAATTCAAAAAGCAGAAGTTGATATGACTCCCCAAATAATAAGGTACCTAGGAATAAATCTTACCAAAGAGGTGAAAGACCTGTAACTCTGAAAACTATAACACACTGATGAAAGAAATTGAAGACTACACAAAGAAATGAAAAAAACACTCCATGCTCATGGGTTAGAAGAAAAAATATTGTTCAAATATCTATATCATCCAAAGCAATCTGCAGTTTTAATGCAATACCTATCAAAATACCAATATCATTTTCACAAAGTTAGAACAAACAACCCTATTAAAAAAAAAAAAAAGATTTTACTTATTTATCTGAGAGAAAGAACAAGTAGGGGAGAGGAGAAGAGGCAGAATCAGACTCCTTGCTGAGCAGGGAGCCTGATAGGGAGGGTCATCTCTGTTAGGGAGGGTCCAGGAAGGCTCAGTCCCAGGACCCTCAAATCATGACCCGAGTTGAAGGCAGATGCTTAACTGACTGAGCCACCCAGGTGCCCCAACAATCCTTAAATTTTTACTGTAGGATGAAAGATCCTTACTAACCAAAGGAACCTTGAAAAAGAAAGATAAAGCTGGAGGCATCATAATTCCAGACTTTAAATTGTATTACAAAGCTATAGTGATCGAAACAGTATGATACTGGCACAAAAAAAGACATAGATCAATAGAACAGAATAGAAAACCCATAAATCCACAACCATATGGTCAATTAATTTACAACGTAACAGTAAAGAATATGCAGTAGGATAAAGTCTCTTCAACAAATGGTGTTGGAAAAACTGGACAGCAACATGAAAAAGAAAGAAATTGGACCACTTTCTTATACTATACACAAAATAACTCAAAATAGATTAAGGACCTAAATGTGAGACATGAAACCATACAAATCCTAGAAGAGAAGATAGGTAGTAATTTCTCTGACATTGTCTGTAGCAGGATCTTTCTAGATATGCCTCCTGAGGCAAGGGAAACAAAAGCAAAAATAAACTATTGGGACTACATCAAAATAGAAATTTCTACACAGGAAGGAACCAGCAAACAAAACTGAAAAGCAATGTAGAGAATGGGAGAATATATTTGCAAATGACATATCTGAAAAGGGTTAGTATTCAAAATATGTAAAGAACTGATACAACACCCAAAAAACCAACAATCCAATTAAAACATGGGCAGAAGAAATAAACATTTTCCCAAAGATGGTTAACAGACACATAAAAATTTGCTCAAAATCACTAATCATCAGGAAAATGCAAATCAAAACTACAATGAGATTTCACCTTACACCTGTCAGAACGGCTAAAATCAACAAGATAAGAAACAGGTGTTGGGAAGGATGTGGAGAAAAAGGAACACTCATGCACTGATAGTGGGAATGCAAACTGGTACAGCCACTCTGGAAAACAGTATGGCAGTTCCTCAAAATGTTAAAAAATTTAACTACCTTATGATCCAGGATTCACATTATTAAGTATTTACCCCAAGAATGCAAGATCTCTAATTCAAAGGGATATACACACCCCTATGTTTACAACAGCATTATTTATCATAGCCAAGACATGGAAGCAGTCCAAGTGTCCATCAATTGATGAATGGATAAAGAAATGTGTGTGGCACAAACATGGGATATTATCCAGACATAAAAAAATCTTGTCACTTGCAAGGTCATGGATATAGCTAAAGAGTATAATGCTAAATGAAATAAACCAACCAGAGAAAGACAAATATCATATGGTTTCACTCATATGTGGAATTTAAGAAACTAAGAAGCAAAGGGAAAAAATTAAAACAGATGGACAAATCAAGAAACAGACTCAGTTATAGAGGAAAGAACCGAGGCTTACCAGAGTGGAGGTGAGTAGTGGTATGAGTTAAATATTAAGTAGGTGATGGGGATTAAGGAGCACACTTTTGAAGAACATAGGGTGATGAGTTGCATTACAGTATTTTATACCTGAATTTAATATAACACTAAGTTAACTAATGGGAATTAAAATAAAAACTTAAAAAGTTGATAGAACTGCAGGGAAATAGTCTATCGATCATAGTGGAGATTTCAACAATGCACTCTCAAAATCTGAGAAGACAATAAAAACAAAAACAAAAACAAATCCATGAACAAAAGAATCACCAAACTAGATTAAAGGACAACTATAGGCCAATATCCCTGATAAACATAGATACAAAAATCCTCAACAAAATATTAGAAAACCATTTTCAACAATACATTAACAGTACTATTTACCATGATCAAGTAGGATTTATTCTAGGGATGCAAGGATGATTCGAAATTCACAAATCAATCATCATCCTATACCACATCAGCAAAATGAAGGAGAAAAGTCATAGAATGATTTAAATAAATGCAGAAAAAGCATTTGACAAATTCAATATCTATTCATGATAAAGACTCTCAACAATAGGTTTAGAGGAAACATACCTCAACATAATAAAGGCCATATATGAAAATCCCACAGCTAGCATTATACTGAAGATGAAATAATGACAGCTTTCCCTCTAAGATCAAGAACAAAACAAATATGTCCATTCTCATCGTTTTTAATCAATAGTACTGGAAGTCCTAGGTACAGCAATCAAGTAAGAAAAAGAGAGAAGAGGCATACATATTGATAAAGAAGAAAAACTTTCACTATTTGCAGATGACATGATACTATACAAAAAACACTTAAACTCTACCAAATAACTATTGGACATAATAAATTCAGTAAAGTAGTGGGATACAAAATTAATACTCAGAAATCAGTATCATTTCTACACACTAATGAAGTACCAGAAGAAGAAAATAAGAAAACAATCCTATTTACATTTGCACCAAAAATAATAAAATACCTATGAATAAACTTAACAAAACACTGTGAAAGAAGTTGAGGACACAAATGGAAAGATACTCCATGCTCAAGGATTGAAAGACAACTGTCAAAATGTCCCTGTTGCCCAAAGCATTCAACAGATTCATTTCAATCCCTATCAAAATACCAAAAACATTTTTCACAGAACTAGAACAAATAATACTAAAATTTACATGGAAACACAAAAGATCCCAAATAGCTGAAGAAATCTTTATTTTTTTTTTAAGATTTTATTTACTTATTTGACGAGAGAGAGAAAGGTCACAAGGAGGCATAGAGGCAAGCAGAGAGAGAGGGGAAAGCTGAAGAAATCTTGAAAAAGAACAAAGCTGGAGGTATTTCAAAGATATACTACACAGCTGTAGCAGTCAAAACACCATGGTACTGATACAGAAATAGACCCACAGATCACCAAAAAACAGAACAGAGAGCCCAGAAACAAACCCGTGCTTATATGGTCAATTAATCTATGACAAAGAAGGAAAGAATATACAACAGGGAAAAGACAAGCTATTGGGACTACATCAAAATTAAAATCTTTATCACAGTAAAATAAATCAACAAAACAAAAAGGCAACCTATTGAATAGGGAAAAGTATTTGTAAATGATATATCTAATCAGAAGTTAATATCAAACTCTATAAAGAACTTATACAAAAATACCAAAAAATTGATTTAAAAAGGTCAAATGACCTGAATAGACATTTTTCCATAAAAGACCTATAGATGGTCAACAGAAAAGATGCTCAATATCACCAGTCATCAGGGAAATAATGCAAATCAAAACCCCAATGAGATATTACTTTACATCTGTCAGAATGACTAAAATTAGGAAAAAAGAAATAACAAACTGGCAAGGAAGTAGAGAAAAGGGAACCCTTGTGTATTGCTGGGAATATAAATTGGCACAACCACTGTGGAAAACAGTATGGAGATTTCTCAAAATGTGTAAGCAACCTAAGAGCCCATTGATAGATAAATGAATAAAGAAGACAAGATGTGGTATATATACAATGGAATATCACACAACCATAAAAAAGAATGAGATTCTACCACTTGCCACACCATGGATTGACCTAAAGGGTATCATGCTAAGCGAAATAATTCAGATAGAGAAAGACAAATACCATTTGATTTCACACTTATGTGGAATCTAAAAAACGAATAAACAAACTAAAAGCAGAATTAGATCCATATATACAGGTAAGAAACAGATAACCATCAGTTTCTTGGATGTAGGGGGATGTACACAATGGATGAAAGAGAAAAACAGGTAGAAGCCTCTAGTTACGGAATTAGTAAATCATGAGAATAAAAGGCACAGCATAGAAAATGTGGTCAATGTTACTGTAATAGCATTGTATGGTGACAGATGGTAGCTATACTTGTGGCGAGCACAGCATAACGTATACAGAAGTTGAATTACTATGCTATACACCTGAAACTAAAGTAACATTTTTTGCCAATACTCAAATTTAAATACGAAATGATTTAAGTCATCTCTGAGTAATCTATATTATAGTAAGATATTTTTGCAGAAAGTTACAAACTTAATTGCAAGATGTGTAAAAATGTTCTGTAGGTTCTATGAAATTGTTAGAACATTTTCAGCACAATTTTTGTAAAATTTACATGGAGTTGTAAGACCCACAAGTAACCAATGGGCTCCTGGAGAACAGCAAGTCTGGAAGATCTTCCTCCATGAAATATCAAGATTTATTAAAAAAATATATATTTAAGCTAAGGCATAAAACAAATCAAAGATAAATATATTAATTGAAGAACATTTAATCTATAACAAAAGAATTACTGGAAATAATTTCATCATCATAAATGAGGAAAGAAGAGTATTTAATTGGCAGTGACGGGACAATTGATTATTCATATTAAAAAAAGAAGATGAAATTAGGTCCCCAATTCATGAGATCTACAATAATCAACTTCACATACAGACTTAATTATAGGAAAAAATTGTAAAAATTTTAGAAGACAAAAGAACCTCCTGTTGGCCGTAGCATAGAAATACTATTCAAACACAGGAAAAGTTCCTTGTTTGGTCATTGTTTACAGGCATTGTATGGAATGTATGTTTTGTACATGAAACATATATTTTGCATAATAATTTTTCAAATATATGTCATAGAAATTTTTGTTTTCCACCTCCTGATTTTTGTTTTCTATTTTCACATTTCTAAATGCATCTTGTGGTGAAAGTTACAATTTTAATGCCCAAAGAAGGAAAACAATTGAAAAATACACCCCATTAATAACTAGGAATTTGTAAAATAAAACTACAATAAGAAACTTTTATATTCATAAACTGGCAATGCCTAACAATACCAAAAACATTGAGAAGAGTACATAGGAAACCATATATACTGCTAGTGGAATAAATTGATATAATTATTTTGGAAATAAATTTGACATTATGTTTTAAAGTCATACATCTAAATATTAAAAGCCTGCAACTGTCCTTCTAGACAAATTACTGCAAACACACATTAGAAAACTGGGAATATTCAAATCAGCATTATCTGTATCAACAAAAAAATAAGAACTGCCCCCCAATATAGAAGAATACATAGATAAATCATAATGTATTTATTTAACAATGAAATGGCAACAAATGAAAAAAAATAGCAATAACATGAGATTTAGAAACAATGTTAATAAATAAAAATATCAAAAACTTCATAAAGTATGAAAACACTTTTAAAATCTCAAATAAAATTAATGCATTATGCAAAAATGTATACCTATGGTAATTACATATAGATGAACATACAAATTAAATTGTAAATTAAAAAAAAATTCAAGCAATTTTCACTATAATGAGAGGCATGCCAGTAGAATAGGAAAAACTAATAGATAGCAGTAATAGTTGTTGTTTCATTGATATGTTTTTTTATTATGCTACATTACTTACAAATTTGTGACATATTTTATGCAAATAATACAATTGTTCCATGATGCCCAAAAGCAAAATAAAACACGTTACCAATTTTTGTCTTTGTTCTTTTTTTTTTAATAAAAATCACAGAGCTCTCTCACCGAGTTATAGTTAGAAAACTAAGGCTGTAAAAAACACAGTGTGCCATCAGTAACAGGTGAGGATTCATTTTATATGAATTAAAATAAAGGTTTTAGTTAAAAGCAATTAAATGTACATATATGGAGAGAAGGAAAGGAACTAAATGAGGATGCTTTTCAATTAAGTTTTAGCTTCGAATTAAATATCCCATGTCACTTGCTCAACATCACTGGTTCTGGCTCTCAAGTTAGAAGAATGCTCCTTTCCAAATAAAAATTTTCCATGTCAGCAAAAATGTCCAAATCATCTATTTCACACTGATGTGCCTTTTTAAAAACTTTTCTCTTCAAATCAAGGGCACTTCCTTGTTCCAGATTTAAGAAGCAGATGAAATATATTCTAATAGATTCATATCATAAATCTCTAGTGTCTAAGTAGACCAGAAGAAACATCTATCTGTCCTGATCAGTATCTCCAGAGGCTATTATATTCTCATAAAAAAAAAAAAAAAAAAAAAAAAGTTGTCATCTGTGTAGAGCCCATCTCGGTCTCTAGCTTGTCAGTTCAAGAACATTAGAATACCTCTTTAGTTTTGTTCATTAAGATGTATTTTTTTATTCCCCATGATAACCATTAATATTCAAAAAATACAGGAAAATGCCATTAAGGCAGGTGCTTAAACTAGAGAATACTACTATGCCAAACACTTGGAGCTTCCCAATTACTACTGGACCCTATTTCCGTCTGGCAACTGACGGTTATATCACAACACAAGTGCCATTTTGAGGCTCAAGTAAGCAGCGTCAATATAACTGCTAGTTGCAGGATGACTTTGTAGTCCTAGAGGACTGCAAGATGTGGATGATTGCTCCTCAGAGGAATGACTGTTGACAGGGCTGGGGAAACAGTTCATGAATGATGAACCGAGAAAGCGTCCAGCTGCTCATGCAGACCTGTAAATGTGCCATACCACAACCTTAGGAAGGATTACAGCAATTTCTCTGTGTCCTACTGTTTGCCTCTGAGCAAGAATGACAGACATGCTCAGTGTCACTAGGTATAGTCTAGATCCACACATCCTGCTCTTTTAGTGTCATTAAGAGGTAACATCATGAAGAATTGTCAAAATATTGAATTTTTCTGTTATGTCTTGAACATATAACAAGTCCCTTTTTGGAAAATAATGATTAAAAAACAACTCTAAAAATATTTAAAATCAAGGAAGAACTTACCAAAGTTCATCTTCGCCATCTATTCCCAAGACTAATAGCATTTCAGTGACTTGATCAAGACTCACAATATATGCATTTTTAAAAATCAATCTGCCCCTATATGTGAATTTATATAAATATAAGCCTATAATAGGCATGCCTTGAGCTGCTTTAATTGTGGAAAACATTTACATAATAATCCTACAATAACATATTGTGAAAAAGAAGAACATACTTTTTTCCTCTGATACTTCCTTCCCTGGTAACCACAGCTATAGTATTTAAAAGGGGAAACTATAATGCTTCAAGAAAGACACTTAAAATACACGCAAGAATGGAATCATTTACTATTTAACAGATTAATCCCATTCTATGATGTCTTTGATATTCCTGCCACTATGAATTGTTCATCACATTTGCTCAAATATGACAACATACACCTTAAGTTAGTAGTTTAAAATTTAAGAGTTAAGTAACATAATCAGTTTTATGAGCAAATTTTATTTCCCTCCCTTCCCTACATATTGTGTCATCCACTTCATTAGTTATTTGCTGGTGATCTTTGTTAGTCATTAATGAACTACTTTATTTATCCATCTGAACCACTCATTGCCTACTACTACTACTACTACTACTACTAACTACTACTACCACTACTACTACTGTAAGACCACAGGATAGCTAATATTTAAAATTTTTAAGTACACAGTATAGTATGTTAACTATAGACATGATGTTATACATCTCATCTCTAGAGCTTAATTCACTTTGTACAACTGAAACTTTAATACCTGTTGAGTAGCAACTTTCCATTTCCCTTCTACTTCCCACTTTTTCTTCACTCTTCCCCAGATCACACTGCTGTCTTTGCATATTACCACCATCTTTTTCCTTTTTCTGTTTTATCCACCTGATTCCTTATCAAATCCATTGGATTTTCTCTTTAATTCTCAAACTCCAGATAATGATCCAATCTACATGTGGATAATATTTAAATTGTCAAAAGGAGTCTTATCCTGTAAAAAGAACATCATTATCTAATAAAGAGATTCTATTTTCTGAATATTAGATAAACATTTTATAATATCAATATTTTATGAAGACCTCTCTGCTAAGGAGGAAAGAACATGTTATGCTAGCTAATATATTTCTTGTCAACCAGTCTGTTAAGCAGGTTTTATATCCGAATTAAATTTTTGATTATTTTAACATATTTATTTTTAATATTCTTTTAGTCTACCCTATTAATTAGTCTTTTGAACAAAATGAAACAACGTTTCCTAACCAGTAAGACCATAAGAAAATTAACATTTGGATGAAGGTCTAGTTTCTGGTAGGATAAGGTAATGAAACAAGAATTGTCACAGCTCCTGCTAAACAGAAAGGAATTGAAATGCCCTGCCATTATCTCAATTCTTGACCAGAATTTAAAATGAAAGTGAAACCCCAGTCTGCTCTATTGGTTGGCTGATGATGATTTTGGTAAATATAATTAATATTCGTCTTAAGTTTGTTTTAAAACTCAATTTTTCAGGCAGTTTTATGTGAGAATATATATTCAGTTATATTTAAGTATATTTGAAAATAAATAGCACATAGCTTAAAAGTGTGGGATATTTAGGAATTTCATTTGGAAACCATTTTTGCTTACTTTCAAAAGAAACCATAATCCTTATATACTGCCTAATCCCTTGTTGAAAAGTTAAAATGTGCCACAAACACTCATCTGGTTCACTTGACAATTTGAGAAAATGACTGAATCATACACACTTGAAAATCAAAGGTCGTAGTAAGGATACAAACATATATATACTTTTCTTAAAATGTATATATGAATGTGCCTCTTTTCCCTGATATTCTATTTGAAATGGTCTTCTAAGAAAGCAAGGTATTTGGACTAAGTAACTTATTTATAAAGTAATTTACAATGAAACTATATTAGTTACTGTATATTTATATATATGAATTATGCTCTAACATCTCAACTTAGAAATCCATGTCCATTAACATTTATGAAATATTTGTTTCTCAATATATCATAACTTTATGATATATTTAGTAATTAATAGTGACAAGACAGATTTTGCTTAATCATTTTTAAGTATTCATTGATAAATTAAATATAGTATACATTTACAAAAACAATGCATTTATGATAAATGATTTCCTTAGTAACTTTGTATGCTTGGTGTTATTATGGATGCTTCTAGAAGACAAAATGCCAAATTATAGTAACTTAGCTACATTATTCTTTTATCTGTTATGACAACAATCATCTTATAATATAGATGATTAAGTAAGTATAAATGTGTATATTTTATCAGTTTAAGAAGTGATAAATTCTCTATAATTATAATTTCTTATGATTATAGGTATATACAACAGGAAATAAAACCAATGATCATAACAAACTGATCATCTCTTTGCTCATGAAAATTTAGTTGGTCATGATGGCACTAATTTATTATGACTATAATCCTTCTTATGTGCAAAATGAACAGAATTTAAGTAGAGAAAACTCTTTAGTTTGAATGTAGGAAAATATATTCCCTTATGTTGTCAAACAAGTATAACGATTATGAATTTGGAGTCCAGAGAAGCAGGCATTTAAAATTTCAAATCTACTACTTACATGTAACATAATTTTAGGTCAAATTGTGAGTTGCAACATCCTCCTTCAAAAAAAAGAATGTCAGTCAAAATACGTAGATATTATAAGAATTATATGAGAAAAAATTTTTCATATAGTATAAAGTATACAGTATCTGACTAACAGTGGTATCTCTAAAAGTATTGAATTTTCCTTCTTCCTTTATCAGATATGCAGATAAACAACAGTCTAAATAGACATTTTTCATATACTTAAAAAAAGCTTTGGCTAATATACACAAAAATATTTAAATTGGTGAGTTCTGTTAAGTGGCATTAGGTATGTTAACATTGTGCAACCACCATCACTATCAATCTTCCTAACTTTCATCATCTCAAACTAAAACTGTACCTGTTAAACAGCAACTCCCCATTTCCCTCTGTCCATAATACCTGGTTATCAATATTCTGTTTTTTCTCTGTTTATTCTATTTACTACATAGAACAGACTCATAAAACATTAGTCCTTTTACATCTGGCCTGTTTCATTCAATATCATGTTTTGAAGGTTTGTCCGTATTATAGCATGTATTCGAATTTCATTCTTTTTAAAGGCTGAATAATATTCCATTGCTTGTGTATGCAATATTTTGTCTATCCATTCATCCTTTCATGGACATTTGGGTCACTTTTAACTTTTAGGTATTGAGAAAGTGCTGCTATAAATATGGTGTGTGATCATCTGTCTGACAACTTGCTTTCAGCTCTTTGACATTTATACCTAGAAGTGGAATTGCTGAATCATGTAGGTATTTTATGATTAATTTTTTTTAGGAAACACCATACCATTTTTCACAGTAGATACACCATTTTAAACCCCATCAGTAATTTTATATCCTTGCCAACAGTGTTGTTGCATGCATTGTGTTTGTTTTTTGGCTCTTGATAGTAGTCATCCTAATGAATATGAAATGATGTTTTATTTTGGTTTTGATTTGCATTGCTATTAGTAGATCTTCAGGGTAATGTCTAATCAAGTCTTTTTCCCTTTTTTTTAAGCTGAGTTGTTTTTGGCACTGAGTTTAAGGAGTTGAATATATATATATATATATTCTGGACATTAATCATATATTCTGGACATTAATCTCCCATCTGATAGAGTATTTGCAAATAATTTATTTTGTTGACTGCCCTTTCACTCTGTTGATGGGGTCTTTCGATTTAAAAATTTTTTAAAAAGGTTTTCATTTTGATATAGTCCATTTTATCTATTATTTTCTTTGGCTTTGTTGTCTGTGCTTTTAACATCATATCCAAGAAATAATTGCCACATCTAATGAATCCTATACCCTGAATTTTCTCCTACAGTTGTGTATCTTTAGTTCTTATGTTAAGGACTCTGACCCATTTTGTATTAATTTTTCCATATGGTGTGAAGTGAGAGTCCAACTTTATTCTTTTGCATATGGATACCCAGTTTTCTCAGCACTGTTTGTTGGAAAAAAAAGTCCCTTCCCTATTGAACGATCTTGACCATACTATTGTAGGTCATTTGATTATATTTGTGAGATATTTATTTCTGGGATTTCTATTTTATTCTATTAATGTATAGGTCTATTACAATATAGACCTATACATTAATATTATTATGGTAATATTACCATATTACCATATAAATGCCAGTATCATACTCTTGATTACTGCAGATTTCAACTAAGTTTTAAAGTCAGATCATGCTAGTTTTTCAACTCTGTTGTTTTTTTTTTTTCAAGATTGTCATATTTACAATCACTCGAGATACAAATTTTAGAATAAGTTTTCTATTTCAGCAAAAAAGGTTATTGGGACTTCAAAAGGGATTACATTGAATCTACAGATCACTTTGGGTGGTACTGACTTCTTAACAATATCATGTCTTCTAATCCATGAATAGAAGTATCTTTTGATTTATTTTTGTCTTTAATTTCTTTCACCAATATTTTTAAATTTTCAGCATACCATTTTTACTTCCTTGGCTAAGTTCATTCTTAAGTGTTTTATTCTCTTTTATGCTCTTAAAAAATGGCTTTTTAAAAATTTCCTTTCTGTATTGTTCATTGTTCGTGCATAGAAACATAACAGATTCTGTTCAACTTTTGTTCTCAAATGTTGTTGAAATAATTTATTAGCTTTAACAACTATTTTGTGGAATCTTTAGTTTTTTTCTACATCTCAGTTCAAGTCATCCACTTAGAGACAATTCTATTTCTTTCTTTCCAACGTGGATGCCTGTACTTTTAGTCATTCATTGCCTAATTGCTCTGGCTAGAACTCCCAAAACTATATTGTATACAAGTGGCAAAAGGAGGAATCTGTCTTGTTCCTGATCATCCAAAACAATCTTTCAGTATTTCACCATTGAGTATGACATTATTGCAGATTTCTCATATATTCCTTTTATTATGTCAAGGATGTTTTTCCTTCTATCTGTCCTTTGTTGAGTGTTTTTTTTTTCTTTCAGCAAAAAATGGTACTGAATCTGATCATATGCTTTTACTGCATCATTTGAGATGACTTTTTTTCTTCATTCTTTTAATGGGGTATATTATTTTGACTATTGAATTTATTTTTAATTGAACCATTCTTGCATTCCAGAAATAAATTCCATTTAGTCATGGTATGTAATCCTTTTAATATACTGCCAAATTCAGTTTGCTAATTCCAACCAAAGTATACTGAAGATTTTTTGCATCAATATTCATAAGGGATATTGGTCTTTTTTTTTTTAATTTTGTTTTGTTTTTGTTTTTGTTTTGTAGTATCTTCATTTGGATTTGGTGCTAGGGTGATGTTGGCCTAATAAAATGAGGCCTCATAAAATTAGATGTTGTCTCATCTTCAATATTTTGAAAGAGTTTGAAAATGATTGATTTTTTTTTCTTTAAATGTTTGATATTTGATAATTCACAGTAAAGCTATATGGTCCAGGGATCTTCTCTGTTAGGAAGGTTTTGATTACTGATTCAATCTCCTTACTAATTATAGGTTATTCAGATTTTCTATTTCTAGAAAGTCTAGTGGCTAGACTTTTATGAATTTTTTTTCATTTAATGAACATAAAGAGCTATGAATCCAAGGACAATAAGATTTGACTCTACAAAATTTACTTTCTAATTTATGTGCTTTTCTATTAAAGAACAAGATAAAGGGAAGATAGGAAGATGATATTTTTAAGTGTTTCTGATCAGGACTATTATATATTATTCCATTTAGAATATTATTCCATTTAGAATTTTTCATTTTTATTATTCCATTTAGAATATTATTATTCCATTTAAAATATTATTATTATATAGAATATTCCATTTAGAATATTACATTTTGTATTCTTATATCATACATTATATATATATCCCATATCATGTCTTATATGCTCTTCTGAATTCATCATACCAGCTATGTGTCTTTGAAGTCATGTAACTCTTTCAGCCTGTTTTCAAAAAGGAAAAACTGTCTTCACCACATTTGATAATTTTACATATTTGAAGACATGGATATTTCCAAAACCTCCTGCATAGTCCCTAACATATAGTATCATGTACCCAACAAATTAGTTCTTTCTCCTTGTTTTCTTTCTATCTTGAAGAATAAAATAAGGATTACAAATAACTTTCAAACCAAAAAGTAAGAGTTCCATGGTAAGTTAATCTTTTATTTCTTTTACTTCAATAGTCTACTTTTTTATCTAATAAGTAATTACATAAAAGGAGGATCATACATTCATTTAAATGTAAGGACTGTTAAAATATTTCACTAATTTTTTATCCTTCAATGTATTTTTCATAGACAATAGAGCACATGCATTTAAGGTTGCATGTTTTCTAAATAGCTGAATATGTAAATTAATATATGTAAATACATCTTTAATAGCTAAATATCTAACATACACATTCTTTTGTGAGAGGAAACTTTATAAATAAACATTTAAAAATATTTCCATGAAGTTCATTTAGAAATGCTCAATCGTATGAATTCTGCTGAAATCTTTTCATCATGACCCTCACAGATTAATTTGTTTCTAACTCACACTAAATTCAGAATGCTGAAGAAAAACTTAATTATATCTATTTGGTCTTTTAATTCACTCTGCAATTGGGTTTTAAACTCAAATCTTAGAACAGAGGACAGGTTATAAGAGAACTTTCTTTAGGACTTAAGTGAACAAAACTGCACTTAAAGAACATATAGATTATAACCATATTATGGGACTCTGCTGGGGACTAAATGAAAATAAACCATATAATGACAAGGAAAGGATACATTTACTATATATAAAATAATAGTATTAACTTGGAAAATTAATAGAAATAGAAAGTTATATTAAGAGGCTCAAATTAGATTTTTAGGAGAATTTAGTATTTTTAAATGCTAATGACAAGAATAAAGGCATCATACCTGACATTTGAAATGTTATTCCAGACAGTGAATAGAATTTACTGTCAAAATGTATCCTGAAATTAAGGACAATGCCTTAGACATCTCCCTTAACTGTTTTATTTTGTGTTCTTAACAGTCTCCTGTACACTTGTTTTAAAAATAGAGTCTCTACAGATATTTATTGGTTATCAATACAAATGAAACCCATCTAAAATACTGATTTCCAGATCATGCAAACATCCAATTCTTGTCACCATCAAGCTCCATCATTTAAATAGTTGTTCCTCACAGCTTATGTTAAAGGTGCTTTTAGAATAAAGGAGAGGGCAAAACTAAAGTCCTGAGTAGCAGAATATTGGTCTTAACGGTATATTTACTAAATGCTTGTTATAATTTATCTATATCTGTTATAAATGGAAGTCTATCGTAAAATAATTTGTAAATTTTACGGGATGCTTGGGTGGCTAAGTTGATTAAAGGTCTGTCTTCAGCTCAGGTCATGATCCCAGGATTCTGGGATAGCGTCCCTAAGTGGGCTCCTTGCTCAGCAAGGTGCCTGCTTCTGCCTCTGCCTGTCCCTCCCCTGCTTGTGGGTGTCTACACTCTCACTCTCTCTCTCTTTCTGACAAATTAATAAATAAATAATCTTTTTAAAATAATAATTTGTAGATTTTATTTATATATGACAAAATAACTTCTTTCAATTCTGCTTGGGTAAGATTGTTAAATAGCAAAGTCATGAAATTTTGATAAATAGTGAGGTTATGAACATTTTTGATAGCTGATGCCAGCCTCTCCACATTTAATGCCTTTACTAATATTTGGAAATTCCAAAGGTCATATATATTTCTTCCATTTAGCTATCGCCTAATTTCCACCTTTGGTTAGACTTCCATTTATCACTTCATATTTTGTAACTGCTTTAGATTTTTTTTGCCTTACACTTGCATGAAACATTTCTTACTCTGTTCATTAGAAATCTATTTAGGTTCAAAAGTTATTTTATTCATATATTATAGAAGTAGTATTCTGCATAGAATACATTACTTTAAGTAGAATAGCAAAGGCTAAAATAATGGCTTGATCTCCATTTTTTCTCTTAAAAAGCTCCCACAACATGGTAAACCTATAGTTTATCCTAAATAAATTTATCCTAAATAAATTTAGCATGAAGAACCAAATTCCTCTACTTTAGAATTTAACAACCTAGACAACAAAGTCTTGACTATGTTTTTTAATGTACTAAATATTACTATTTTAGTAAATAATTATTGAGTACCTAAAAATTACAGTAAGATATGTCTTTTTTTCTATTTGGGCTGTTATAATCATATTCCATTTAGTTTTTTTGTTTTTTCTTTCTAGGAATTTATAGAATTTCTAATAATACTGGGTCATCTTGGTGGGTTCTAGAACTGTTCTTAGAGCAGACAAATGTGCCATAATTTGGATGCATAATTGTCTACATACATTCCCTCAGTAGAATGCACTACCTCACTGTCTTTTCCTGGTTTGACATTTGAACTTTGGATTTTTAACTAAAATGTCTTTTCTTCTACAATGTGTCCCCTGATACTCCTCTCATTATAAATGTCCTTTAACTCTCATTTGATGGCAATCACAGTAGCAGGGATTGTCTCTTTTATTTCTTTACCCCAATCCTTAATACCTAGTACATAGTAGACACTCTAAAGTTAGAGAATTAAATTTTTTTTTACTTCATGCATTTCCCTTTCTCTTGTCTTCAATTACCTATTAATAAATGTAATTAATGCCGAATCTGATTAAAACTGTGTCCTAGATTTAATTCTTGCTATTTATAAATTATGAAGGGACATAAGGAAAAGACAAGGTGAAAAATTTGGCTGGAAAAAAGATGATGGATGGCTTTTCTTAGCTTCTGACATGATAAACATTATGTGCTTATTCTTGGTTCAAATATGAAAAACCTGTTTCAAATTTCCTATAAAGTTAGATTCTGAGAGAGAACCCATATTCCATTAATTTCCCCCCCTCTCTCTTTTTCCCCAAAACCCAACCTCACTAACGGAATTCAGTGTTTGGGCTGTGAAAGATTTAAATTGAGTATTTGAGGGCTTTCAAGAAATAGTATATGCATTTAGAGTTTGTCCTCGTACTTTGCTTGTCCTCATACTTTGTATTTGATTTAGCTTTGACTACAGCCATATTCTCAGAATAATCCTTCTTGACATTCTTAAAATCCTATGTAGTTAAGGTAAATCATATATTCAGCCACCTCTATCTTATAATGTCTATAAAAACATATGCATTTAATAAATAATGTCAAATTAATAAGACTAAATCCCATTCCCCATAGCCCTATGCAAATAAATAAGGCATTAATTTCCCTAGGAGAAAGCTAAACTCCCAGGACATATTTCAAAGCCACTTTCAATTATCATAATTTGTGAGATTCCTTCAGTCATGAGTGAATAATAATGCCCTTCCATTTTCAATGCCACATTTAGATGTTTTTTAATTCCACCACACCACCTTTCAAAAATGTCTGTGGAATATTTAATCAAGGAAATCTGTAAAATTTAAAAACTCTGAACTTTACTACAAACTTTGTTTCATCTATGAAGGATAAGTTTTTCATACATATTTAAGTTTTCTTGTGAGAGTCAATATTTTGATACTTTTTTACCAAGCAAATATCTAATTGGTATTAATTATATCTAATTGGTATTAGATATAATTAGAATTAGGTATAAAATTATATAAATTTATAATTAGATATAAAAATATCTAATTGGTATTAATGACCAATAATCTGTGATTTAACAATGCTTTCTATTCTTAGTGATATTACTTGTAATATCTAGAGCTATTGTATCAGTGAAATTCTAATGCAACCCTATTATGCCAGGTTTCCAGAACATACAATATTCAGTTCCTTCATTGAATTAATTAAGATATATTTACCTTAAAATAAGAATCTCCTTGTCACAAGACATATTGAACTTCAACATACATTGAGTGTTACCTATGTACCTATTTGGGACTTGAATTATTTGTTATCGTAGGCTACAAAGACTAAACACATACTTCTTTGCTCAGTTTTACTTATATAAAGGTCCTTAAAAAGGAAAAAAAAATATATATATATACACACACATAATTCCCATGGTCATTCTCTTCTCATTTATTCTTCTGTGTGTAAAGCTTCTAGAACTCTTGGACACACAGGTTTTCAAAATATAGTACACATTAAAATCACTATCAGCTCTAGGTCCAGAGACTCCAAAGCAGTACACCCAGGACACCACATTGTTAACAAGTTCACTGGATGATTCTGGTACTTGTACCACAGGCTGAGAATCACTATTATAGGTTATGAAATTCTAGGTTTGGAATCCATGGAAAATTTTGAGAAATTCCTGAGAGACAGTATGTTGACCTTTCTTCCCCACTGTGTTTCAGTCATTTATAATATCATTTTGTATAAAGGCAATTAAGGTTAAGTTGACTGTGATCCTTAATTTAAGCTAAATAAAATTCAGATATTCCAAATAGGAATTATATGAAAGAATGGCTGGCAAAAAGTTGGATATACATTTTAATAATGAAATTCTTTTAAGTGATGAAGAAAAAGGGAGAGGAAAAGGAGAATCATGGGATGCAAACACAGCCATATAAATCACCATTATGGACAATGACATCAAATAGATCTCAAAATAAAATAACAAAAGGAGGGACAATGGAAAGTCAGGTTGATAAAAAAAATGAAAGTAACTAGTAAACATGGGTATGATATGACCATTATTATCTCAAATATTGTGCAAATTCTATTTAAAAGTTCATCTTAGGGTGAAAAAATATTAAAATTTCTTAGCCCTGTATCCTAGGTTTGACTAAGCTTATAAAATTGCATGCATTATAACTAACTACATTGTTCTCAAACCTAAACTGAGCACATACATCCATGAAAAAAAATTAGATTCTAGTAAAATGTCTTGTGACAAGATAATATATTCTCAGTGGGTATAGTTTAGATGATCAGAACAAAGCAATACATAGTGACAGAGGTAAAAGGCATCATGGCATCTTGACGAGTCATTTTGTATGCTACAGAGTTTTGACAAATGTGGACACAGAACAGAACAATAATTAATACAACAAATGTTTGTTCTTCCTGGTATCACGATGTTCTTGTTTCCTGTTGTAGATTATAATATCCTAATAGGAAAAGATCTTTGTTATTTAAATTTTGAAATGAGCTTGCTGTATGATACAATTCTGAATAACTTTACATGCTGCTTTAATCTATGCCTAAGGTGAGGTTGGTGGACCTCTACCCAGGTATGTGCTTAATAAAGTAAGTTTAGAAGCAGAGTCCATCAACAGGTGAACTGTATTTAAAACTGGGTACCACCAGCAGATGTATATGTTCTACCCTTAACAAGGTATGATGTGGTTTTGAATATTAGCACCTGGATTTTTTTTTTTTTTTTTAACTTCACCAAAGTTTCTCTCATGCTTCTTTTGACTATTCTCAGCTCTCAGTGTGACACTGGGACTCATACTTGGTAGCTAATAACTCAAAATGGCCACTAAAAAGCCAATATCATTTTTAATTTATGTAATTGCCCAGGTCCTTTCTCTGCCTATTCTCCACATTTGCCACTTTCTGATTATCAAATAATACAAAGTAAGTTCTATTATAGGAAAACCTAGAAAGCTACAATTTATCAGTATTATTCTTTGATTCAAGTTACTCCAATATTCATGCTTAAATTGGACATCTGTCATATTTATTGTCTACTTATGCTCAAAGTTTCATTCAATAATTTAAGCAAATATTTATTGAATGCATCCTAGATGTCCGGCATAGTTTCTGGGTTCCAAATATGTAGCAACATACAAAACCAGCAATAACACTGATGTATACAGTTTCTATTCTAATGAAGGGAGATTTTAAAAAAAACTAACAACATGTAAAATGTGAGGTGGACAAAAGTAATGAACACAAAAATAACACATGGTGAAAGATAAGAGAATGATGTTGCATTGCATTGTTATATGGAACAGCCAGAAAAGTCTTACATGTTTTCTGAGCAGACGCAATTCTTACTCTACTCACTGTGAGCCTGCTTGGGCTCCCAGTTCAGCAGCGAGTCTGTTTCTCCCTCTCCTTGTGTTGCATACCCTCCTTGTGTACTTTCTCTCTCTCAAATGAATAAAGAAAATATTTTTTTTTAAAAATGGAGCTTAAAACAAAACCTTCCTTCCACATGTATGACTTAGGAAATCTTCCCATCTACCGAAAGAATCTCAAGTACTGTGAAACTGGAACTCACTCTCTCAAATGGCCATAGCTCAGGTCCAGTTATTCTCATAGGTATAATTTAACCAGGAGTTGGAAGTTTCAGTGAGTATGCACTGCTTTCCAAACTACTGGTTTTATTAAGGGAAACCACATATAGCTCTGCCATACTAGGGTTTAAAATTACAACTCTGGATCCTTCAAGTACATTAATATCCCAGGTTCTCAAGTCGGCATTAATATCCCAGGTTCTCAAGTCTGCACCGGCCCGAGTACCTCTATGAGTCATATATAGCTTCAACTTCCACTTTACTGCACAGCTAGGAAGTCCCTTTTAGTAACTGAAGATTTCTCTTTCTTTTCTCTTTTCCTCTTCTCAGCTATGCCTTTGCATTGACAATAATATATTTTTTAAGCCTGTTGTTGCTGTGTTTGAAACTAAAGGTTATGGAGGTTGGTAGAAGTGGGAATGTGTTCCAGATTTTACAGCCCCCTATCAGAAGTCCCCTCAACTAGCAGTTGAAGAGTTTGCAGTGCTTTCTATGTACTAAACTTTAATCTTAAGACCATTCATAAGAAAGAAGTATGTAAAATATGTTTAATGTATTTTAAGGATTCACACCAACCACTTAATTTATGGTGACAAGTACTACCTTACTAATTAGAAATTACCTAACTCTGCATCAAGTAAGATAATAGCCAAGTTTTTATTTTTCCAGAGAATGAAAAAAGTAAGCTTGAAGGATCAAAGTTTAGAAACGTCAGTGTTCATATTTAGTCTTCTCCTTCTCTGTTTACTCTAGGAATCATGGTAGGAGTGATATACCATCTTATTGTCAATCAAGGACACATTGGACCATTGAAAATGCACTTTGAATGACTGAGGAAAACAAAGTCACCATGTTTGGCTCTAGACAAAGACCTTAAGAGATTTAAGTTATGTTTCAAGTTATATGACTCTCAATTACAAACATCCATACATGATGGTTACAGAATCCTCTCCCACTAATGGTGTAATAGAGTCTGTGGAAATGCTTTTTCAAGAGATATAAAACACATTGTGACTTATAAAATGTCCTTTCTTTCACAGAGTAGGTGGCAAGAAAAGTTCTCCTCTAAAGGGGATAAACAGACTATCACTTTTAAGGATAAAGGAAAACTTTAAATGCTACATTTAAAATTCCATATCCAACTGATATTAATATGGTTAAGAAGCAAAAATATGGACTTAGTTCAAATGGAGAGTAATTATTATATCCATAAGAATTTCACACCACATATTTTTTACATTTTCCAAATTAAGTAGAAATCTCAAAATTATATCAATTTTACTGATATTAAAATATGTTAAAATTTAATTCTATGGAGACTTGAAAGTGATTTTACTGTGCTGTTTTAATTCTTTTCTTAAGTCATATATCATAGTGTGTAAACATTTGTGTTTTGCATTTCTATGAATGATTTGTATGCATGGGTGTGACTGTTTTGTTTCTATACCTACAAGAACAACTTCAGTAGAGTAGTTTTTTTGTTTTTTTCTCCTGGGAATTATCATGTGGCTTGCAGGGGAAATCTCTCTTTAAGAAGTTTAGGGCAAGGGTGTCTGGGGGCCTCAGTCGATTGAGAGACCAACTCTTCATTTCGGCTAAGGTCATGACCTCAGGATCTTGAGATCAAGCCCTGCCACCTTAGGCTCCACAATGTACATGGAACCTGCTTAAGAGTCTCTCTCCTTCTTCCCCTCTTCCTCTGTACCTCCCCCCAACTCAGGCTCTCCTTCCCTCTCTCTCTTTCAAAAAAAAAAAGAAGAAGAAGATGACAATGACATTAAGTACAACTATGAATAATGTAAAGGAAGCCATCAGAAACTATCTCCATGGACGGAAGTGAGGTATAAATGGTTAAGATTATGTTAAAACTTCACCCTCACTGGCTGAGTTAGAATTTCCAGTTAATAACTCTTATAAGCTTAAATATCAACTCAAGAACCTTTTGGCTAATTCATATGCTACCAAACTACCTCCTAATTGCAGAAACTCAGTTTCCTAAATGTCTTGGATGTGGATCGTGAATTTAAAACAGCAAACCCCAGAACCACGCTAAACAAAGTAATAAACACAATAAAAGAAAAACAGACAAAAAGTGTGAATAAAGGAACTAAAATTTATGTAGTACCATTTTGAGAAAAAAATTAAACCAATTAGAAACTATACTCCTAAAAGTACAAACTAAGATATCTGATCTACCTAGAGTCTCCAGATAAGTAAAAAACAGAGTATAAACAAGTTGTTGTTTCTGACTTTGATTTGACTGCTAGATGAAGGGATCAATATTAAAAGTATCCTTTTGAAATAGACTCAGAAAAATAAGATATTTATGTTCCTCCTCAAAGCCCATCAGAAAACTCTCTGTACATCAGAAGCTCTTAACAATCAAGCAAATTGGATGATCCACTCTGGATGAAAAATCAGTACCCCTGCCATCCAGTCCAGTGCAAGGAGGATCTTCAGACATTTTATGGACTCATAAAGAGATGAAGATTGTTTCAGGACTTCTACTCATTAGGCCAGACTTGACTAGGACAGACTCTGATCTAGAATGTATATTTCTAGAATGAAAACAAACAACAAATACAAACAAGTAACTCTTATGGTCCAGATACCATGTCTTCAAGTGACCAACCTAGAAGCAAGTTCTTATACTGAGCTCCCTTATGTTATAAGTTGAAGTTAAGTTCCTTCTCTGGAATAGAAGGAGATGGGTGAACCTCCTCTCTTTCCAAATAACTACCAATACTTCTAAAAAAACATGATTTTTGCAAGCATTATACACTGTCCTGTTCTTTTGCACAATATCGAGTCACACAAAGAGCTCATTCAACATTCAGGATTCTTTAGTTTATCATCCAGAAACAGTTCCTACGGAATGGTGCAATGGCATACTGACTTGTAGGATGTGATTAGGATCAGAAGCCAGTTAATGGTGCAGTTTTTCCTGTAGATAGAATACATGGGTCTCAGAACTAATAGTTGAAGTTGGTGGTGACTTCATATTTATAACCAATATACACTTTTATAATATTTTAAAACTTTTTTTTCCCAAAACTTCATGTTCTCTAGAATTTAAGATTTTACTACCCTAGGGATAAACACTTTCTACTACAGGATTGAACAATAGTTCCAATGATTTGGATCTAAGAGCTGGTCATTAGCATTGTTCATGCTCCTTAACAAATAAAGGGATGGGGAGAGAAGGGTATTTCAGTGTTGGATGAGTATTTCACAGTAACAAAATAGTAATAAGGAACAATAAGATAACCACTATAAAATAGGAGCCTAGAAAAGTACAGTTGGAACTCAAATGATTGGGATTTTTTTTTTCCTAACCATGTCCAAAGTTATGGTTAGATTACTAGAAAGCAAGACAGAAAGGATTGTGAAGGCTTCAAATCACTTAAAGAAATTTTGGATCACCCACCAGTGAAAGAAAAAAAAAAACACTATTACAGACCTGGTTTAGAAAGCTCTGCTCTCTGCCACAATCACTAAGGTAAGGAAACTAAAAAAGAACATTTAGGATAGATACCTATAGTTAACACAGGTGCCTTTATTTCAGTTCCGAGAAACAGAAACTTCTCCCACCCCTGCAACTCTAGGTCCTACAGTCATGACTACTACTAATCTACATGGGAAATCAATACAGGAACACATAAAAAATATAACCCTCACTCTTGTACGTTGGCACCAAAAATCCAGCATCTCCATGACTGGGGTAAGCCCTATATACAGGAGAAGTCACAGAGTCATTCTCCACCTCAATTGCACCTTCCAAACTTCACACAAGTTTGGCAATTCACACAAATGTAGCAATCAGTGAAAAACAAGTCATATCTAAAAACCTAGTTATAAGGCCATCTGGGAAGTGGCATATGCTGTTGGTTTTACCAGCTTCTGGAGGAAGAGTGTGGTTCAATGGATGTATTGATTGATGATCTATACATATGAAGAAAATCAACTACAGCTTGGGGTCCAGTTACAGAAAAAGAATCATACTCTCACTTCATAACCCAAATATATTTTTAAATACATGTCTTGCTATGATCTTCCCTTCCACTGATCTTTTCCCTACTAATATATATAAACAGTATTTGTTGTACATCAATTTACCTCTACATTCATAAACTATCAGATCTTATTATAACATTCTACAGAAGACAGGAACATCGCCCAAAGCCAAGGACTTGTCACTGGGATTCAGCCCATCACTCTGTGTAGACTTTATATACAGTGGTGTGTGCGTGTACCTGCATGCACACACTACAATTAAATGTGAAGTGGAGACAGTTTTAAAACTACCTACCGAAAGAAATATGTGTGCCAATGTCTTTTTATTTTTTAAACACACAAGGAATAAATATAGTAGATACCTGTTTTCTAACCATTCTCTCATCCCTTTTCTTTAAAAATCAGTATCCCTCTTTTCCTTTATAGAACAATTCTCACATTCCCATATTCTTCATGGAAATATCAAAGATCTACCTATTACTCTGCACATTCCTCCCCTCATTCCTTACAGAATACATGTGGCCCAAGTGGACACATGTGGTTCATGTGGACCAAGTGGCTGTTTTTATGCTTCTGGAAAATGTCAAGAAGGTTCATGGATCCCATGATTCCTCTGCTTTTCTTTCCATCTCTTTATTTCTGTGAATAGCTTAGTATTATTCTAATATTTCTGTCTTAGTCAGGTTGGGCTGCTATAACAGAATTCTATAGAGTGGGTAGCATAAACAACAGAATTTTTTTTTCACAGTTCTTACTTTGTCTTCAAATGGCAGAGAAAGAGATCATCCCTCTCTGTCTCTTCCATAAAAGCACTAATTACTTTTAGTAATTAGTGGAGCCCTATCACCTAATTACCTCCTAAAGGTTTCATCTCCAAATATAGTCATATTGTGGATTAGGGCTTCAACATATTGGGGAGACACATTCAGTCCATAGCAATAATCATGCTATGAATATTATATACATTTTTCATTTATATTAATTCAGCAATAATGAAATTTTTTGATCAATTTATGGTCATAACCATAGTTATATGTCCTGGGTACTGTGAGAATTATTTCACATGCTTTCTCATATTTAATGCAGTAATAATGTGCAAAATAAATGTTATTTGAATTTTATAGATTAGGAAATGAAGTCCTTAGAGGGAGGTGGCTGGGCCAAATTGTTGATGGGTATTAAGAAGGGCACTTGTTAGGATTTGCACTGGGTGGCTTTTTTTGTTTGTTTGTTTGTTTTTAAGATCTTATTTATTTATTTGAGAGAGAGCATCCAGGTGTGCATGAGTAAGGGGAGGAGCAGAGGGGAAGAGAGAGAAGGAGATTCCCCTTCTGAGCAGGGAGCCCAACAGGGGCCAATCCCAGGACCCTGAGATCATGACCTGAGCCGAAGGCAGGTGCTTAATGGCTGATCCACCCAGGCACCCCAGCACCAGTGTTATATCTAAGTGACGAATAACTAACTTCTAGTCCTGAAATAAACAAGTAAAATGCCTAAAAAATTAGAATTGCTACACCATAGCATAAATGGAATTAAACTAATATACTTTAGGTCTCAGAAAGGAAAAAAAAAAAAGGGAGATTTGGAGACAGAGACATAGGGAGACCTAGGGATAATATTATGTGACAAGAGAAGCAGAGGTTAGAGTACAGCAGCCACAAGCCAAGGAACACCAAGGAATGCCTGCAAGGCTGGAAGAGGCAAGGAAGAGGTTTTAAGAAGAGAGCATAGCCCTGCTGATGCCTGATTTGAGACTATTGGCTCCAGAACTATGAGAGAATCAATTTCTGCTGTAAGCCACCCAGTGTGTGGCAATGTTGTGGCAGCTTTAGGAGATTAATACATGAGCAATTCCTAAAGAAAGAAAATACTAAACTTAAGGAAAAAAAAAATGGAAATGAAGACTTTACAGAATCCAAGTAACTTGAGTAAAGTATCAAAACTAGAAACTACTGAAGACCGGATCCAAGTTACGGCTCTCTAACATGAAAGCTATGTTCTTAAATAACGGTATTTTATCTATATGTACTTTTCAGTCAAAAAACTACTAAAAAATTTTGTAGAACCAATACTATATTTTTATGCCTGATATTTTTTCCACCCAGAATCTGGGGGAATAAAAAATATTGGACCAGAAATCGTATTCAATCATCTAATAACAAAGTATGGGGGGTGGGGGGAGGAAAAAGAATATTTACACCTTCTAGTTTGTATGGAAAGAGGCCTATAGTTTTGGCTAATAGGAAAAGATAAGCCTGACATAGTAAAACTTCTTTAGTATTAAGAAAACTTGTATTCAGAAAAAGATAAATACATGCATACACATGCAAAATGTATCTCATGACACACCAAGACCTTCCGTTGAGGTTATGTCTCCCTAGCACCAACATATGTGTTAAGTAAAAACTATAGAAACAGAAAAGTATTGTTTTTCAAGTGATGATATGAGCGTTCCATACCATGTATAACATGTCCTAAGCATGCAACTGATCCCAAAGTGGATACACTTCTAAACAATTATCCATCCTGCCAAGGAAGATTAACATCCTGTGATCGCTAGTAACAACTTTTGAGTATTGAAACGGTCATTCCCCAAGATCTCTATATATGATCAGAGATGATTTTATCACTTCTTAGACCTAGTGAATTAAAGTGTAGATTATTGGTGTTGTGACACTTATAACTTTAAGAATAACATGAGTGTCTAATGAATGAGTGATATTGGCAGGTAGTAAATGACATGGCCAAGTGAAGAGTCAGATTTTGTTCTAGCCCTGGATGTGCTCCATGAAAACCATGTCGCCAGGAAAATTATTAAAATTATGTAGAATTACTTCTACATTGGCAAAGTTAGATAGTGTGATTGGATATTCACCAAAGATACATCTCACCTTTCTCATAATAAATTATTGAACTCTAATAAGCCTGCTATGGCACTGGCATACAAAAAAATTGTTTTCTAAAGTTGCCATAAAGTTAACACTATACACTATTTACTCTGGAAGCAAGATTTTTGGTTTTTAATGTACCTAAATATTTCCTTCAAAAATTACAGAGGCCAATTTTTATGTGTGTTTATAAACGAACTATAAATACTTGATTCTAAAGTATACCATCTACATAACACCTACATAACTTGATTCTAAAGTATACCACCTACATAAATACTTGATTCTAAAGTATACCGACTATAAATACTTGATTCTAAAGTATACCACCTACATAACATGGTTGAGTCCAGGAAAGAAACTATGGAATTGGGTGCCAGTATATTAACGTGGACATGTCTCAGCTTTATTTTTGTCATTTTGAAGTTACAGATAATATCATACAACTTGAAATTATCTAAACCTTATTTTTATTTTATTTCTTTGCTATAGCAAAGCATAAGTGCCAAAAATAATAATTTGCAAAACATAGCAGGCATCATGAAAAGTGAGTGTCTGTACTGTCTTTCTTCTTTCATACTGATAATCTTGATTTTGAAATGCTGACAGAAAATTCAAATTGTAATCTGACAAAAAAAATTTCACAAAAGTCTTTGTCTCTATTCCTTATAAGAGAAAATCTTTTTTTTGTTATAAAACTCATAATTAGAGATAAATTCTTCAGTTGAACAAAAGGATAACTTTGTGGTTTTACTTTTATACACATATGTGGTTTTAGTTTTATATGAAACTAAAATGGCAGTTCTTTTATAGTGTTCTGGATGGAGGAAGTGAGAGTCTTAAACTAAAATAAAATATTAACTATATATTATTTATTTAAAAAAAGAATACACTCTCATCTGGTTTTATTTGAATAATCCATTTTGGTATGCCTGTGATGTTTACCTAGATAGAATGTCAACTTATTTGCAGAAAATTAAAATCTATGTGGAAAATATAACATCTGTTAATTATTTTCTGTTGAAGACAAATAATAAGTGAGTAGATTCTAATAATTAAATTAAAAAGCTCCCTAGAAGGTTGGATAATTGTTTATCTATGCCCATATTTCACAACTAAAAATGCAAATTACTCACAGTGGCTGTAAAGTAAAATGTGGGTCTTCAAATATTCATATGGAATTGAGAGAATTGAAGGATGCGAAGAGAGTTTGTAAAATCTGCTTAACTTATAGGTAAGGAACTTCTTCAAAGGAAAACAGCTCGATCATATTAAAGCTGAATTTAGAGTCTCACTTCCAGGTTTATTTCAATTCAGTATCAGTTCCTGGATGGATTCCATTATTCTCAGTATATTACTAAAGAATAAAGGAGAGGAAAAAAAGTGTTGGGAAACAAAGCCCAATAAATGCAAACCCAAGAAAATAATTCAGATAAAAATATATATCAAAGGCTGCACTTGCTTTCAGCATATGGAGATTAAATAAAATGGCCAAACTTTCTCCTAAAGGAGGGATATAGAAGGTTCAAGATTATTGAATCATGCCAGTAAAATTGTTACCACCAATAAATTGCTCTCAGTTTTTCTCAATTTTTCTCCAGACATAAAATTTTAGTTCTAACTTTTCCATTGTCTTCATTTCACTTCACTCTGGCTTTAGCTCCCATTTCACAGAAATTTCTTTCATTAAGGTTACAGTGACCTTTATGACTTTCAAGTAAATGGCCAATTTCTTCTTACCTTGTCTGACATCTTAACTTTGGATACATGTTGCTGCAACTTTCTTCTTGAAATATATTCCCCAGCTTCTATTTATGATTTTTCTCTAATATCTCTGAACTCTCCTCAGTCTTCTTTACTGATTATTCTCTAGCCCTTTAAATAATGAAGCACGTCAAAGTCTGGCTTTAATCTATTTCTGCTTTCCCTACACTTTTTCTAGGAGATCTCATCCATTCCATTCCAGTTTCATTCTGTACACAAAACATGCAAATGTCTATCATAATCCTGATCCAGTCTTTTGTGTATGAGAAATCTAATCTCCAATCTTCATTTGTCATATGCAAGATGTCTCTAAGAACTTTTGATACTAAGACGCCCAAAAGCAAACTCACAATCTTCTTCCTTGAAGATGAATTGCAAAAGGATGTTTAAGTTGGTATTTCTTTACTATTAACTGTACCCAACACAAAAAGAATTCCCTCTATTCCATAGAAAATCTATTTCAGACAATATTCCTCCATATCAAATTCCTTTTTACAAACCTCCGTGACAGCCACTGCCAAGTTTATACTGACTTCTCAAATAGCCCCTTATTCTATAAAAAAGAAATCATGCTCTGAGTTGTAAATATAATATTCTAAGTCCAATATTCTTAGTTATGCCATTTACTCATCATTTGTTTACAAATCTTGAACTTATAGCAATGAAATACAGACTACTAGGCCTCTGATCCCAAGGAACTTACAGTCTAATAAGAGGAAAACAAAATAAAAATGTATACAAATAAGGTGATTTCAGTTAGCAATTAAAAATCATCTAGAAAGTTAAACAGGAAAATGTGCACAGGTTGTCTTAGAGATGGATGGTATTTTAGCTTGAATGGGAGGACAGTTCTTTAAGCAGGAAATATTTTTAGTAAAACCAGAAAAATGGAAAGATCCAGGAGAAGAAAGATCAGGAGGAACAATTGAGGCAAGGATGTAAATGTTTAGATGGCCTACTGGGGTGGGAAAAGGCTGAGTGAGTGTGCATGACTGAGGAGAAAAAGGACAAAAATAAACAGGAAATGGTCAGTGGAGAGTTCAGAGGGTATGTGTGGAAGGGGAAAGAGGGGGCAAAAGGGGGCAGATAAAGGAAGATGAAGTTGGGGTGGGGAGTGAGAGAAGCAATAGCCCACTCATATAAGGTTTTTGCCTATGGAATATTTGGTTTTATTCTAAGTGTAATGGGAAACCACTGGGAGTGAGAGGTTTAAGGGGATCAAAGAAACCACTTGGTTTACATATCTAAATGCTTATTAACATCATTAGGGGGAAAATGTCAGTCCTATGGTGGTAAAACCTAGGAGACAAAAAACTCAGAAGCAGTTGGAGGGCCTGATTCTACCTTGTGGAGGAAAACAAACCACAATATAAATTAAAACAAAAATTGGAGAGAAGCAAAAATAAAGGAAAGACAATAAGCGTTCTACATTAGTTTTCTCTTGATGAGTAGCAAATTACCTCAGATCTTAGAAGCTTAGAACAGCATTTATTATCTCATGGTTTCTGTGGGGCAGGAATCTGGCACAACTTATCCTGCACCTCTACTTCAGGGTCTTTCATAACCTACAAACATGACAGCTGGGCTCTAGTCATCTCAAATCTCAACTGAGTAAAGATTTTCTTCTAAGATCATGTGACTAATGGCAAGATTCCATTACTGGAATATTGTCAGAATGACAACCTTATTCACTCACTGACTATTGGCCATAGGTTGCCCTTAGTTCCTTGCCAGGTGGGCTTCTCAAGAAATGCAACTTGCTTCATTAAAACATACATGCTTAGGGGCCCCTGGGGAGCTTGCTAGGTTGTGTCCAACTCTTTATTTCAGCTCAGATCATGGTCTCAGGGTTGTGAGATGGAGCCCTGGGTCAGGCTTGGCACTGGGTGTGGAGCCTGCTTAACATTCTGTCTCCACCTCTGCCCCTTCCCTCAGCCACCGCACCCCCCCCCCATAAAAACAATATAATGCTGAGAAGGCAAAGAGAAAGAGTATGGTAAAAAGACAAAAGTCACACTCTTTTTAAAAGCTAATCATGGAGGTAGAGTTAGAAAAATTTTGACATATTCTCTTTGCTAGAAACAAAGCATTAAATGCAGCCATGTTCGAAAGGAAATTACACATGGGCAGAAATACCAAGACATAGAGATCACTGGAAGTAATAGTAAGTGACTCCCTACCCCCCACTATCCTCTGGCCTCCACTAATTTACATCCACCCCAAGTGTAAAATATCTCCTTTCAAGTTCCCCAGAAATCTCATTTCATCATATCAGCTCAGATGCCCGACCCTTCCTTATTAAAATTAGTTTTAACTCCTTGTTTAGTACCTGTGACCTGTGATACCTATTGAAATCATTTAGAGCAGAAGGATCATTTAGCCAAGTCTTTCTAAATTCCTTAACCATGTATTCACAGGATTTAATAAAATTCTTATTATTTTAAGCACCTAGATTTTGTGGCATTTTGTTATATAGCAAAAGAAAAACTAGGAGTCCCAGTTTTCAAAACAACAGAAATGCAGGACCACAAAATACACTCTGCAGTAGCAATGTGTCAAAAGTCTTGAAGCAAAGCATCCTTATGTTTCATGGTCAGGTGCTCAGAGCACTATCTTCTGGGAAAGTAGGCACTGAAGGCCAAACAGCCTTCAGTTTGGGCCAGGGGGGTAGGGTGTAGGTGTTAGCACTGACATTGATGCTCACAGAAGGCTTTTCTGTATGGGGCACCCAGGTTAAGCCAATCAGAATCTGTGGGTAAAGGGATAACTCTGGTAACCATTAAAGGTAGCAGGACACGGTGTGCCAAAATATGTTGTGTTGGTATATTACTTTAAGGTGTAGGCACTTGAAAAAAAGCAAATTCAGGAAGAGGTTTTCTCTAAATTCTCCTTATCTGACTGAAGACAGATCCTATGAAAGGAACTCATTTGCCCTTCCTGGGAGTTTGATCAGCCAGGGAAGATCAACTCTTACCAAGGAAGAGGAGACTTGAAGTTACTACCACATCCAAACCATAGCAAACTGACATACCACACATCTGTTCTTCTGAGAGCCCATTTATTTTTCCTAAAAATCACATTGTCCTAAGATACCCATATCCTCTTCACTTTCCCTATTAAGATGGACTTATTAATCCTGAATTCTAAACACTCTGGAGAGAATCCCTTTTCCCTGGGTATCTTCATGTTTACACGACCTATGCATGTTCGGAAACTTTGTTCATTCTTTTTTTATTTATCTTTTATTAGAGGGTTCTCAGCCAAAAGCTCAAAAGGAAGAAAATTACTGTTACTCCTCTATATCACTCAAAGAAAAAGCATTATTTCTACACACATCAAGAAGTGGTGGAAGACCCATTGTTTCTTATTGCACATTCCTCCACAAGCTCCTCAAGTAGAGGGAGGGACAAGTAAAACACAGCAGGCAGCTCTTGTTCAGAAGGTCAATGCCAGACACCTCAATGTTACTGAAACCCCTATCTCATTTCATAGATATTTCATTCCATAGTTTAGGAGAAACGTTGACTGCCTGGATGTCCAATGGTGGGTGAATATGTCCCACGTGGTTGTGTGTCAAAAAGGACAAGGCTAGGCTTCCAAGTATTTAAATCAACAAAAGGTTGACTTCATCTTATGAGACTTTACCTGAGCAAAAGCTGGCTGATATTTAAAGAAAGCTTTGGACTTCCTCTTGAGTAAGATTTTAATCAGTTAAGGAAAACAAATGCATCACTAAAGGTTAGACGATAGGAGCAGGAGGATTATCAGCCTGGTATTAGGGAAGCATAGCAATCTGTTCATGGCTGTGGTAGAAATGTTCCTGGCAATTTTTGGACTCCCAGGATAGTCTTTGCTACAAACTTTCTCTTTGTCAGAAGACTTTGTCCTGGAATCCCCATCATAAGCTACAGTGACTCCTGTTTTCATCCAGTCTGATGACTTTAATTATCTTTCCGCTGATGACACTCAAATGACTCTGTTTTCCAACTATCACCCAAATACAAAATTCATACTTCTATCTGCTCACATCTTCTCTTAGATGTCTAATTGACATCTCAAACTTGACATGTCTGAGGCTAAATACTGGAGTTTTTCTTTCTCCCATATCCACTCCCATGGTCTGCTCATTCACCTACTCAATGAGAAAAAGCTGGAGTCATTTTGGTCCCCGCTCTTTCTCTCACATCACACATTGATTCAGCAGACAATCATCTAAGCATGCCTTCAAAATCATCTTAAATCTCTTCACATGACTCCTTCCCCACAGCAACCCTTCTGATTCATGCCCCATACTTTTTAAAGAGAATATTGTAGTAGCCTCCTGATTGGTCACCCTGCTTTGAATCTTACACTTTAGTCTAAAGCCATTTTGATCCTTTAAATGTAAGTCTGATTATGTTAAATCTTGTGATTAAAAAAAAAAATGTTCCATATTCCTAATAAACCAGGTCAAGAACCTGTCACCTCTGGTATCCTGCTTGAGTTGTATTGCTGGAATCCATTAGCAACCAAACCACTTCAGTACATTTTATCTTCACTGGAATGATAGTAAGCATTGTTTGAATGCAGGTATGTTGCCAAAGATGTTTTCTAGGCATTCCCAAAGTTATTATTAGTTGAGGGGCTAGAGTATCTCTGAAAATGACCTCCTCCCCAATCCTAGGATAATATTTGCCTGTTATCTCCAGAATTAGATCTGTGTATGCCTATACCTCATTATTCCTCTTAACCCCAAAAAGGAATGGGAAAACTTCTTTAAATATCAATGGAGAAAAACAATTATAAGAATGGTACCTATGTCGGACCAAGCAGTTACCCCAATATGTCCCGTTAGACCTATAATTTGCTCATTGGGGCAATATTAACATATTAACGAGATATTGTGTCCTTGGTCAGAGCTTTCATTAGTGCCTGTGTACCTCCCTTACTCCCATTCTCATCCCCCTGACCCCATGGATCTGTTGCACCGGGACTTGAGGTTTCTCGGAAAGTTTTTTGCTAATAAAAGAAGGTGAACACAGATTAATAAATGATCATGAGAATTGGTGCTATATATTATTAACAATATATCCTGAGAACTTCTGCCTGCTTTGAAAAGAAATATGAAAAGTAATGTGATGAACTGAAGTCCTACTGTAGAGTTTAGAAAGCTCCTTTTGTTTGTAACTTGTTACTTTCAGTCTTTATGTTTCAAAGGTTTTAGATTGCTCCTTAGAGTTTAGAATTTATCTGTCCAGGGCATTACACTGCCATAGAAGAGGGGAAAATATCCCCAAGTTCAAATTTCTATTTTCCATAATAAAGGCATTAAAATCCCACAGACCTCATTCTTCATGGCTGAATCGTGTGTCCCACAAGGTGAGACACAGGACAAAAAAATGCACACATCTACTTTCCCTCAGTTCCCAGTAGTTTTCGTTTTCAATCAACCACTACAAAGTTCTTTTTCTAGTTATCAAGATGAATACAAAAAATAAAAAATAAAAAAAAAGATTTCATGCTCCAGGGCACTTCTGTGTTAAAAAAAATACTATCACCCAAATAACTAATGCATACCTTAATGTGATTGATATTCAACTTTATGATTCCAGTTTAGGCAGAAAGGAAACAGATGAATTACACTTGACTACATATCAAAATATACCTGTGAAATAATCTTCCAAATGAAACAGAAAGGTGGATGCCTTTTCATATGCCAAGGGGAACTGCATTCATGACAACGTCTGTGTTTTTTAAAACCAAAATAACACTAATAAAAAACATAGTACAAAATGTAGAGCAATCAACACTTCTCACATGAGAAAGTTTGACCTGTATTTTTTTTAATATAATCATGCTGATCATTAATTACAAAACAGTTATAAAGTGTCAGTTTCTGTAGTTTGGGGATCTGAAGTATTTGAAAGTATGTGAATGCATATTTTCCATGTGGGAATTTGACTAATGCACAGAAACTTTACAGAGTCATTATTACCAGTAAATTCCCTTTGTAGATGAATACCCATCTTTTCAAAGGACTTTCTATAATTATTTCAAAACAAAAGAATAGAAACTATAATCAATTACAATGAGAAACAAGCAGTAATTAGTTTTACTTTTATAAACTTCTAGGACGTTAAAATTCAGTGATCCCTATAGACAAGGGAAAAATACAACAATATGTGTAGTCATTTCAAGCTTCCCAGCATAAGATCAGGGTTTTTTTAATTGAAAAAGTAAAATAATCCATAGATATGTGTTCAAACTTCCCTGTGCCAATGGTAGTGATAGTATAGTGGAAAGACTACTAATTGGAAAAACTGGGATTCGAACTCTGCTTTACAGATCACTGCTCAAAGTATGGTAGGAGTTTCTTTTGGGAGCTAAATGAAGTACCAAAAAAGTTCCTTTAAGAAATTGTCCCATGCGGGCGCCTGGGTGGCTCAGTGGGTTAAGCCTCTGCCTTTGGCTCAGGTCATAATCTCAGGGTCCTGGGATCGAGTCCCGCATCGGGCTCTCTGCTCAGCAGGGAACCTGCTTCCTCCTCTCTCTCTGCCTGCCTGTCTGCCTACTTGTGATCTCTCTCTGTCAAATAAATAAATAAAATCTTTAAAAAAAAATTTTTTTTAAGAAATTGTCCCATGGAAGGATAATTAAATTTGGGTCCTTTTGTATCTCAGTAGTTATAATAGGACTAACATGTACAAGCATAAGATTTAACATCAAAGTTTCTACAAGTCAGAGTTACCTAAAAATGGCATGGGAAGAAGGCACAGTATATATTCAAGCACGATTTTATACTAGACTATTACATGGCAAGTTATCTGGGAGAGGAAAATCAAGCACTGAGAAAACTATAGGACTAGAATTTCTACTAACCCTGAGATTTTTTGCCTTTCTGGTGTCCACATTTTTAATCTTTCTTGAATACTATCCTCAGATACTTGCTTTTGCAAAAGCTCATTAATTAAAACCATAATGAATCAAGTTCCTTTGAATGATTCTTATGACTCATGATCTCTATTTAAATGCATATGTCCTTCAAAAGTATCTTCCATTCCAGCCAGGACAGTTTCTATCTTGTGCCACCATGGTCACCAAAATACCATGGTCAGCACTACCTCCATTTTCCCTGTCCTACAACTCAGAATGCCTTCTTAAATTTCTGTTGAGGATAATGCCTGCATTCTTCAAGATCTGCCTTACTGCTTTAAACACTTGTTACTTAGCCCACTATTGGTGAGGGAGGAATTCTTGTCCTAAGGTTATGGGAATGGCAGAACACAGAACACCCAACTCCAGAAAAGTGATATGGATGGTTTATCAGCCACATATACTCAGCCCAGGAAAGGAGGGCACCATATGTCATACAGTGTCACACAGTGCATGTACTTAGGAACAGAGTGAACAACCATCAGCTGGGGAAATAGATTTTGTAGTGTCAAGAAAGTAAAGTTCTGTCTGGTTCCAAAAGAGAGACATGGTTGATTCTTTGAATTAGTTCCATGGTCTAGCAAGGAAATGAAACCTCCTACTCAGGAATAAGCAAGAAATTATCTGTCCCTTTAGTGAGGAAGACTCTTTGGCTAGGGAAACATATTTGTGCAGGAGCAGAGTGCTGAAGGGAACTTGCAGAAAGTCTATTGGGACCCTCCAGATGTCAAAGCAGGACACAATACTGGACCTTGATTTTAGGCCTTCCACCACAATCATGTCTTATGTTTCCCATAAAATCTTCTTATAAAATGAGATAAAGTACACAAAAGTGATCTTTAAGTTAATACACTAATCTGCTGTTTTTCTGTCTACTTTAAGTTTCATTGAGGTCCGTATCCAATTGAATAAATAGCAAGAATGTAACATTATTTTATATATGCAATCTTACTACTAATTTATTTTTTATATCTTAATATTCTAGATTTTATACCCCTTAAAGGTACTGACTTACAAAAGCCATATTTTACTTCACATTCTCCATTGCAATGTAGTCATTTGACTGGTTCAATCACCTTATGAAGGGGGACCGGGGTGCGGGGGGCATTGAATTCTAGTAAATTTGTTCATTCATCCTCACTTACAAAAATAGATGCATTTAGGGAAAACTAATTATAATATATATTCCCTTTCCTAGGTGACTTCCATTATCAAATTGGCCATTTCTTCCCATATAAAACTAGGCCTTACTAGACTATGTTAAACATCTCTAACGTTGAAGTGATTAAAATAGTCACCTGAAATTCAGGGATAGAAATTATTAAACAGGAGGCCTGTAGGCACCTACTAAATAAAATCAAAGTAATTGGAAATCAGCAAGGATTTATTAAAGAGTCACATGAAAATTAACTTGCTAGGGTGCCTGGATGGCTCAGTCAGTTAAGTATCTGCTTTCGGCTTAGGCTGTGATCCCAGGGTCCTGGGATCAAACCCCGCATGAGGCTCCCTGCTCTGTGGAGATCCTGCTTCTCCCTCTCCTTGCATGTTGTGCTCTCTCTCACCATCTCTATTTCTCTATCAAATAAATAAAATCTTTAAAAAAATTAACTTGCTTTTTAGCAGTTTTGCAACTATCATCAATTTAGAAACTACCATATAGACTATTCAAATTTTGTTGAGATATGTGACATGACTTTAATATTTTTGAGGATTAGAAATAAATTTGTAGCTGGTAGAGAAATACATTGAGCATATTGATTAGTGTCAAGCTGACCAGAAGTTTTTTCTCGTTTGATGAAAATCTCCATCTTTGGTCTTATTCTCTACAACAAAATGAATGGCCAGGATAGGACACAAAATATGCTTATCAAATTTTAAATGGCATATGGTTAAGAGAGATAATAAATGAAAGAATCAGATACAAAATTATCTCAGCAAGCTGGAAAGCTTAGTCTGAAGAAATAAGATTAAATTTAATAACAATATTACAAATAAAGTCATATTTAATTTAAAAATCCATTGTGCAAGTTACGGGATAGCTAAATCTGGAAATCCAGTTGGCCACAAGATTAATAATGAAATGTCAGTGTTATGAGGATAATGTTCAGGGTCTAGAATCATGGGGCAGGTTGTCCAGGCACACCTGCACAGTTCAGCTCTGCACACATCTAGAGCCCTTCTCTGCTATGAATGTGCAGGGAAGACCACGTTAGAGGCACAGGATGACCAGGGAAAATATCCAACTTAAGGTAAGAAAAGATAGAAGAGCGGACAAGCACAGTATAATTAAGGAAAATATTTGGCTGTGATTTGAAATATTGGTTTAAGGTTTCTGTGCTTTGATTTTGTACTTAATACTAAATTGTAGAATGGAGACATCATTCTCTGTTGCAAGAGATTGTAGTGGAATGCATATATACTTGCATATACATCAAAAGTAATTCTGACAAAAATTACTACCACCCCAAAGTTGATCAATATTCACTTACCAAGCTTTCAAGCCCTCTTCCCAGATCACCAGACTAAAAAACAAAAGTATATCCCTGAAGCCAAAAACCACTCAGAGGTCAGCCACAAATACAACTTCTTCTATAAATCTAACAAAAAGCTGATAGAAAGAAGCTGTAGGAAAGGAAAGATAAGAGACAAGATAATAATAGTACATTTCAAAGGGTGAACTTCAAAGGAAGAAAGTTTGGAGGAAGGAAAGCAAAGGGTTGGTATGGTTAGGAGTGGGGGCCAATAGCAAAAAGAACTTAGTAAAATGACTTTGAATTCACCTTTTTTCCCCCTTTTTTAAAAAAAATTCCAATTGATAATGCAACTCTGGTAAAGAAGATTTTCAAATTTGCATATTTACTTTAAGATATTCCAAAGTGTCAGACAAATTGGATTTTTATTTATATTTAGCGAACTCATCATTTTTCCCTGAGAAACAGAAAGTTCTGATGTTCTGAGGCTCTTTTTTCAACCATTAAATAGGCTGATATTCCCTCAGAATCTCCCAAGCTGCTGGAAAACTGAAACTTGACACAAAAATAATTTTGTTATGCCTGACAGGTGGGTAAAGTATTTGAGGGGAATTGCAGTGACTTTCAATTATCTATCCTTAGACACTTATCTGTTCCTCACGGTGCCCTACCTAATGAATAACTCTTCTGCAGATGGTGAGAAAACCAGGATTCTTAATTGCCACCAGGCTAAAATTAACATCAGTCAAGAGCAATGCTAGGGAAAAAACCAGGTATAACATAGTTCATCTACCAAGAAAAGGAAGCTCAATATAAACTTTGATGATGTATATTATAAAATGGGTGGTAAGGATCATTTTAACATTATGAAGCCCAATCAAATTCTTTTATTTCTGAGGGGTTCAGAGCAAGTGTCCCCAAAATGTGCCACTCTGGCATGTGGGCTATTTTTAGCTGAAGGCAAATGAGACTCTGAAGGCTCAAGAGAGACTTTTGCTTCTCCCCTAACTACCGAGGAGAATCTAAATTGAGGATCTTTCCAAGAATAAGTGTTATTACCAGAGATAAAATTTGATCTGAGTGACCCTTCCGTATGGCAGGGCAAATATTTAATTACCAACCATCTGCTCTTTTTCTTATCGCCCTATTACTGCCCTCTTCCCCTTTGAAGCCTCAGGCCCTGATCCCAATCCTTAGCTCAAGATGACATATATATACCTCATTGTTCTGGTCTTTGAACCCCCCATGGATGTGAGGTTCCTGTGTGTACAGAAATTTATTTCTCCTGTTAATTTGTCTCATGTTAATTTAATTTTTAGACCAGTCAGGAGAATGTTCAGAAAGTAGAGAAAAAATTTTCTTATGTAACAGCTCTAAGAGCAAGTGTTAATAAAAACAGTTATAATTTTATATTCTTTTCCCTTGAATTGATATATCTTAAATATGCTTTTATATTTATATTATCTAATCCTCAAAATCCTCAAAACTACCTTGAAAGACAGTATAATATTGCTTATCCATATCTCACCATTAACATCTATAACATGAATTTAAGTAACTCAAGTTGACATTAGTAATTTAAACAGTATATACCTTCCTCTCACAAGGTTAGGGCTCAGTTTTATAAGTGCTACCATTATTTCTCATATGAGCTTGCAGTTTCTGAAGCAATGATACGTATGCAAATAAATGTCCAAAAAATTGGTGATGGAGTATATACAGTGTGATTTCTGGACATATTTAACATTATTATAAGTCATTCCTTGCAAACATATTAAAATTTAGGGTATAACACACACTTGCAAGGAAGGAGAAAAGTTTGAGTAAACAAAGGCTTTTTTTTTTTTTTTAGAAATTGATTTCAGATAATTGTCTAGATTTCAAATATGTTTTAGCTGTTAGGTTCTTGCAACTGAATACTGATTAGTTCAAAATCTTGCATATTGCCTCTTTCAAATCTCATTTCTTTATCACGGCTTGAAAGTGAGGGTATGGGACAAAAACAAGGCAGCAATAGCACACATAGCTTCGTAACCATAGCTCTGCGTTTAACTTCTGTTTCGGTGCTTCAACTTCTAGGTCACACACATAGACGTGAACAATCTAATGGCTCGGGGAACAAGAAGGGTCAGTGAAGTTTCTCCTTTCCTTATCTTTCCTTTCACTGTTCAGTTAAACAAAGTCTGTGAGATTAAAAACTTGGCTCTGGGTTACTGATATAAGTACCGACTTGAGTCTAGGCCAAGGCAAGTTAAATGCTGGAAGCTTTGATGCAATTTAAGTTCCATTCAAAAGCATCACTAAGCTGGAAACATACAAACATAAACCTCGAGAAATGTTGCTGAACCACATCCATCCTAGGGTCTTCTAGGTGGAATTGTTCTGTAGGGGATTTCTATACCAACTACAAAACCACATCACAAAATTGGTCCAGAGTTAGGTGGATGAAACATAAAGAAGGAACTCATAATTTTCATTGTAAAGTTCTCTGTAGTGATGGAATTTCAAATACTAAATACTTTTTCTCTTCTATCAAAAGATCTCATTCCTGTGACTACCTAAGAATAATTAGATTAGCAAACCCAGGTCCCGTGTTATAGTTTGTTTTGACTATGGCTATATGGAATCTTCTAAATGGCTTTAACTAAACTGGCTTTCCACGTCTCAGGTTGAATTTGAAGGTGGGCAAATTTCACGATACTGAAAACTTTTATATAATGAAAATCATGGATACAGACTGATTTTTTCATCCTGCAACCATGCTTCTTGATTAGCCTTCCTTACGTTATTGGATATTTTGGGAAAGTTGTTACAGTAAAAGTACAAAAAGTAAAATTGAATGGTTCTTATCCAAGCCCTCTTGGGCCTTTCAGGGAAAATAAATAAGCTGTTAAGTTCTGCGATAGCCTCTAACTTAAGCCCTCTCTATGAGCTGCAGAGTAAAGAGCTGCACGAAAAGGATAAGAAATTAGGAGCTCCTGGATATCAGTCTCTAAGGTGGAATTGTCAGACTTCCTTATTTCCTTATACCACGCAGTATTTAGGTCATTGTACAAATATCAACTAGCTCTTAAGGAAAAATATTTATCTCCTTATGGGAGGAGCTTGTAAGGGTTTTCATTGTTGTTTGCTTTTTGTTTTTGTTTTTGCCTCTCATATTGTCCAGGGGATTTAAATAAGGCCACTTTGGAAATTATTTATAAAGAGTTGGCTTAGTGACATGATGCTTTAGCAAAAATCTCTGTGTGGCTTTTTAAAATTTAATTATGTCTTCAAGCATCTGGCTACTATTCAATTACTGCTGTTGGTGTCATCCACATCTATACTTACTAGAAAGAGACAGTACTTGAATTGTTTGCAGTTTACTGTTCCAGATTTTACTTGTTATTTATTGTTGCAAATGCCAGTATGCCCAAATCAAAAGCTTTACCCCAAAACACAAACACAATTTCCTAGAGCTTATATTTTTGTTCTGCACATTCCATTATCTTAGATAAGTTGTCTATTCCATCACAATGGAGAAATGTTTTCGTTCCTACTTGGCATTAGATACGTACATTTTGCTTTGTAATATGCTTATCATCAATCAATTTTCAGGAGCTGAGTCTATTACTAACATAAAACAGTGGAAATGCTGCCTTGATGATAGAAAACAGAATGTCAGAGCCACAAAGACAGTAACTCGGGCAGACAGAAAGGCTAACACTTAAATGCAATTTCCTATTTTGGGGGAAGGAATTATTGGACCTTCTTTAGTCCTCTTCACTTATTCTGTTGCCCCTCAGGTCTTTCCTTTTTCGCTTTTAATATTAGATTTGGGGAGATTCAATTGACTGCTGTGCTCTACTGCCTGATCAGTCAGTAAAAGAGCACCAAAGTCAAGAAAAATATTTTAAGAGATGTCAGTTCCATAAAAGTCAACAGAGATAAAGAGATTTATTGCTTCTATCCTCACTGCTGACCTGATTCTATTGGAGTCGGAAATCAAGAAAATCCGATTGTTTGTGTGTGGGTATGAAAGCAAGCAAGCAAGCAAGCATGAGAAATAGATTTAGTTTGCAGGGGAAAGGAATAATATTTATAAGTTGTCAGAAATCCCCAGAAGTTGATATTTTACTGTGCTACCTGAATTTCTGGAACTTTTTTTTTTCCTCCTGTTGACAGAGAAGAAAACAAAATAAACTAAAAGGTAAAATATTCTGTTATATTTATTTGTACATTAACTTATATTCTTACTTGATCAATGTTTATTATGCTCCTACTAGATTTTAGAAATTGTGCTACTCACTAGAGTTATAACAGTAGGCCATCCTAATTGGGCTCTATTTTCATACTATACAGCCTAAGGGGAAAGACTCACATTATTCAGTCATTTCATATAAAGGAAGATTAAAGGGTTTGAGATAGAGAAATAATGAGAGAAGAAACTGCTCAAGTTGTAGACCAACTCTAGCAATTTCTGTAATTATTAGGTACCTTCCGGGTCAGATCTCAGTTAGAAGAGATTGTGGTCAAGATTGAATCCCTGGATGGTCCTAGGGTCATCTAAGATATTAATACAGAGATTTTTCTGGGGTAGGAGGGAATTCAGAGATCATAATATAGTCCTTCATTTTACAGATGACAAAAAAAATTATGTGGCTCAGAGGGCTAATTTGTTCACACAGCCCATTACTGATAGTTTGAAAAGTAAAAAATGTAGTTTCCTTGCTCTTTTCATTTCATAAATTCTGCCAAAATATTTTAATGGTACCTTATACAAATAGTGTTTTTCAAAAGCCACACTTATTTTAAGGGCAATAGGAGTGAGTAGTACTATATACCACATAAAGTGTGTTATGTTTTAGTTTCTATAAGAGAGTTAAATATTGTTATTTACACATATCTCAAGTGTCACACTAACCTAAATATTCTAATAATGGATTAATTCAATGAAAAGGGATTACCCGGGGCGCCTAGGTGGCTCAGTGGGTTAAGCCTCTGTATTCAGCTCAGGTCATGATCTCAGGGTCCTGGGATCGAGCCCCGCATCGGGCTCTCTGCTCAGCAGGGAGCCTGCTTCCTCCTCTCTCTGCCTGCCTCTCTGCCTATTTGTGATATCTCTCTCTCTCTCTGTGTCAAATAAATAAATTAAAAAAAAAAAAGAAAGAAAAGGGATTACCCATCACAAACTAGAAATTCTATAATGTGAATACCCTATCATATATCTAAGCTCTCAAAATGTACTAGCACACATAACCCATAGTTCCTTAATAGTCATGTTTCTCCATTTAAGGTCATCTGGGAGAAGAGAGGAAGGGAGGATAAAAATTGCAGATTTTCATAAAAAATTATTTATGTGTATCTATAGATATTTATATCATATACCTATATATATCTATAGGTATCTATATATCTATATAAATCTATATAGATATAGATAGACATCTTGGTCAATATCATTTGAATGTCTTCAACTGCTTGGGATGCCTGGGGGCTCAGTCAGTGACAGACTCTTGATTCCAGCTCAGGTTATGATCTCTAGGTTTTGGGATTAGATCAAGCCTGGGGTTGGGCTCCATGTTCAGCAGGGAGTCTGCTTGAGATTCTCTTACTTCCTCTCCCTCTGCCCCTTCCCACATACATGTTCTTGCACTCTAAGCAAATAAATTTTAAAAATAAATAAATACGTCTAACTGCTCAGCAAATTTTAGGCATGGACTAGAAACCTACCCATCTTATAAATGCTGATTTCAGATTTCAAATACAGTTCCAATGGGTTCTAGTTTGTCATCACTCTTATTCTTCTTCTTGTACCTTTGTCACCAAAACATAATGCCCTTGAATATTTTGACTGCTAATAATTTTTTTAAAGATTTTTATTTGAGAGAGATAATTATTTTTAGAAACGGCCATCACTTATCCTTCAAAATTGTAAAACATTTTTATTTTTAGATTTATGAACACTAATTAAAGAAGCCAATTAATCATTTCCCATTTCCATTTGATCAATTTCTTCTCTGCCATTTTTGTATTACCTTGGCCATTAGCTTTTTTCCACTTAATGAAATGTGTCAAGTGCATTTCGGTGAATATCAGAAACATAGAAAATACTGCCACATGTTTTGTAAAGGAAAAAAGCATGCCTCAACTCTAACATAAAACATGCATAATAAAATGCCTTGTGTTGAATGAACTGCATGAGATCATATTTCCTTTTCTATTCTTAGAAATGGTCTACTGATTCAATAATGCTTACTAATTCTTGCATTTGAGGAAACTAATGTAACATAGATTACTCTGAAGACATATAACTTGAGATTTCTATTTCAACTTCACCAACATCATTAGAATCTTAAGTGTGACTATCTTGCTCTGCATTAATCTTATTACCTAGTAATTTTGAAAAGTTGTCCTTTATACGTGTCCTACTCATTGCCATTATAGATGGAAAAGTTTGCTTGTTTTTTGAATCAGAGTCCTTAATTCAGTTCAAAGAGAACTTCGATTAAATTACCTAAAATCCTACCAAGAAGGTGGCACCAGATTTACCTTAAACATTTTTGAAGAAAGAGGCAATCCTTTAGGCAATGTAATAAGACAAACTGACAAATGATCCAAACTTGGTTATTTATTTCACTACTGTATCATTCTACCAGGTGATTCCTCCATTTTGCCATTTCCATATTACTTTAATTTTTATTAGAATAACTTGGTAAGTTGCAGTTCTAGAGGGCAACATAGGAGACTTCCTGAGCCCACCCTCTCCCACAAATGTACCAAATTGATAGCTATCCATGGAGAAATTTCCTCTCAAAGAAATTCAGAAAACTGAGTGACTCCTACATATTGGGCAAAAGAAAAAAACCCACAGTGAAACGGGGAGAGTCAGAGGCAAAAATCTTGCTATAAACTCCACCCAGCATGGCAACATATAGTTGGAAAGAACTTAAAACTCCTCACTTCACCGTGAAAATTGAAGGATTTGGACCCAATATCTAATGCTTCTGCTTTTAAGACTTCCATCTCAGGGACAGGCTCCCAAAACACTTAGCTCTGAATGCCAGTGGAACTTGTCTTCAAGATACCTCTAAGACTACAACAAACAAGTAATTTGGGGGCTTGTTAGAACTCACCTTGGCGATCCTCCCAAGGCTCAGCACTGAGGCAAGAACTTGAAATGCCCATCCCCCAGTCTTTCCTGGAAAGAAGCCTATTTGCATATCTTAAAAGCCACAGCTCAGGGTCAGGCTCCTAATTTAACAGAAAACCAGAAGCTGACTGCAATTTTCTCCAGAGACAGGAAGGCCAGCAGGTACCATCTTTGTACTTTCCCTTGGTCCTGCTCCAGTCTGTGAATCTTCCTGAGCAGAGGCATTTGTGCACAAAAGATATGGGAAAGGAAGATCATCAAGTTTCCATAATAAATCTTACATTTATAAAAGGGCCCAATGGGCCCTTAGGGAAAAAGCAAGATAAAAGTTGTTTTATTGCTTTAAAAATATAAATTTTCTCTTTATTCATTAAAGATCTTAAAAAGCATAAAAGTCATGAAATATAAATTCTTATGTGTTAATAGAACTTTTTACAAAGAAACCCAAAGGTTGGAATTCAAAGAGACCTGCTAGTATTCCCAGTGTTAAATTTAAATACTTTCTATTGATAAAGTTGAGTAAGTTCTTTATAGGTACTCTTAAAGGCAGTAATAAGCATACTTATCAAAACACGATTTAAATCTGCTTACTCCTTAACCTCCTGGTAGATATCTAAGACCTGAACTTAAGGTCAGGATTTTTAGTTATTTAATTCTTGCCTAATGGAATTAAAAAACACTTCCTTAGGCTTTTCAAATTAATAAAGTTTACTAAAACATTAATATGTTGTCTGAATATCTCATGGCTTTTTAAGTTTTCACATTCTTCTAATATTACAATTTGATTTCCTAGTTTATTTGTTTGTTTTCCCTATGATTTGAGATCGAGGTCATGGAAAAACTTTGTTTTTAGTTACATTTTTCTGGCATCATATAGTCTGCAAAGGTAAATTTTAGAGTTCCTGACTAAAGATCCAGCAGTTAGCTGCAGGATTCTGGTGACTCCACACTATTCAGGAATAAAGTTCTGCTGATCCAAGTCCGAGCTTGGAAAATAAACATCAGCTCTGCATGAGAAAACATCAGCTTGGCTGAAGATAACTACAATTTATGGATAGGAGTTTGGAAACCTGTACTTGAATAGCCATGTCAGAGTCAGAGGCTACTCAGGCAAAAGACTGGTTTGTGAACACCTCAGGACATGTACCATAATTTACCAGAAATACCTAATAGCAGGCATGTTCTTGCTTTTGATAGACAGTGATTAATATAATTGCAAGTGAAAATGCTGGTTTTTTTGCTTCAGGGTATTTCTCTACACAGCAAAGATTTCCCAGGTATTTGGATAAAGATCATACTTACTAAAATTGCAAAATAAAAAGTCCTTCTTGCTTTGCATATATTTACATAGAGGTAACATGACATCCAAAGAGATGGAGAAACTCATGTAGGTGAATTAACAAGAATTTAACAAAACCCTGCATATTTGAAGAGACTTTGCCTTACACTGCCCTCTTGGCAAATTTTGGTTTTTATTATTTCTGGGATTGGTCATATGACTTAATTCTTTACCCATTTATTTTTGATCGAACAGGGATTAATTATAGCAATTTTATTGGTTATTTAGTATTTATCAAAAACACTTTGCCATGTTTCCAAAAACCTACCTACCACCTACAAATCAGGTCCACATATGTCCTGGTTTGCCTAGGATAATCCTGGCTTATGACTAGTTTTTTGTTTGTTTGTTTGTTTTTGGGTTTTTTTTTTTTTTAAACTATTGTCTGCTTTTATCCTCAAAGAGTTCTGGTGTCCAAGAGAAGTATTATATAATCATTCTACACACATGAGAATGTACAAAGACTCATTCTCTTATCCCTTAGTTTTTAAGAACTAATTTTGATTACAGTAAAAATGACTCAGGATGGAAATTAAGAAAACTCAGAGCCCATAAAATGTCAACAGTGGGGGAAAGTTCTCTTTTGGTGGAAGGTATTGAGCTGGGAGGATCCAGTAGACAGAGACCTGTGAATCCTTGAAAGGCCAAAGTCTGATTTCTTTATTGATTCTTCTATATCTAGTTCAGTGTTGGATAGGTAAAAACAGTAAATACTACCAGAGCGATTAAATTCTTAGTTTGATTGACAGGAGGATGACCACTCAGTATCAGAATGATATATATTTGTGGTGATTTTAAGAAATGCCTCTTTGAAACAATCCCATCTATACAAATAGGTGACTTGGACTTCATTTTGAATAAACTTTCTTTCTAGTAAACACAGTAAAGAATGAATGAACTTGCCTCTGATGTTCTTTGAGGTAAAGTATGCCCTGTAGTCACTGACAATTGATTTGAAGGGAAGAAGAAGAAAAAAAGAGTGTAAGAATGTATTTATACTGGAAAATGCTGTTTTTACAACCAGATTCACTGTAGAACATGTTCTAAAAATGAAGCTTTAGATTCTGGTTAAGACTATTTTTTTCTCAGAAAATTTTTATTTCTCTAATTACTGTGGTTTTAATATTAAACAGACTTTTCCAGTCTATACCAAGCATTTATTTGGGAGTAATTTCCATACCTGAATGAAAAAATTATGATGTAGAACTGCCAAAATGTATCATTAGGTCTGTGAATTCTAAATTAGGACACTGTATTCCGATGTGACTAAGGTAGCAACTGGGGTACTGTGGAAGCACAGGGGCTTTGGTGCAATCCATTTCATGACCCACACCTCACCCTAAAAAGGAAATAGGACAAATCTCAGCAGAAACACACACTACTAAAGATGTAAAGCTAATTAAAACAAAAATGGAAACAAAAAACAAAACACCCTCAAAATGTTTAAAATAGGCATTTAGGACAAAATCGGAATTGTCACAGACGTCAGTATACTTGACAATAATTAGTTTTTTTTTTTTTTAATTTTACTTATTTATTTGACAGACAGATAGAACATAGGTAGGCAGAGAGGCAGGTGGAGGGAGAGGGAGAAGCAGGCTCTCCGCTGAGCAGGGAGCCCAGTGAGCAGGGAGCCCAGGACCCTGGGATCACGACCTGAGCCAAAGGCAGAGGCTTAACCAACTGAACCATCCAGGCATCCCCACAATGATTAGCTATTGAAAGAGTTCACAGAAGGTAAGTTATGGTCCCTCACCCTGAGAGGTGGTCAGGTTCTTCCCTGACCCTGTTTCTCCTCAGGTAGTTTCCATCTTGGTGAATAACAGTACCATCCACCTTGTAAACTAAGCCATGCCCTGAACTCACTTTTCTCTTTTTCAGCAATCTTAGTCATACTGAGGAAGTCCCAGAACCTAGGTCGGGTTCGGTGGGGTGAGGTTCAGAGCCAACGGCTAAAGAAAGAATTCTTAAGACGTCTCTGGTGCAAAAAGGTGGTTTATTAGAGCACGGGGACAGGACCCGTGGGCAGGCAGAGATGTGGCTGCCCCCGGTTGTGAGAGATGGCAGGTTATGTACCCTGCAGTTGGGGGAAGGTGAGAGGAAGGGAGGTTTCAATGGAGTTTTCATATGCTAAAGAGGGCCTACAAGGTGCCAGGATGTCCCAGGCCTACCGGAGGCCTTGCCCTTGTGGCTGGATTAATGTTGTCTTTAGACCAGCCATTAACATTAAGATAGTTGGGAGACTTTTTGGTGGGGTGTCACAATCCTGCTATCAATCGTCTTTGTTAGATTTAGGACATTTGTAAGCCCGGGAGACTCCTGTCTAGCAGGATTGTGAGCTCTGCAAGTTAACTATTTGCTTATTGTTCATGGCAGTCAGGGCTGCCTGAGGGATGCTACACATATGACTGAGGGGGAGCGGATGGAGAGGGGGGTGCAAGGCACCAGCTTTTGTTTTGTCTTCAGCCAGCCCCATGCTCCCTCATCATTACCTTCACAGCTTTGCCCAAGATCAGTGAAAGTGCCACACTCATGCCAGCTTCCTGTTAATACATGCTAATCCTTGAGTAGGGGTTGATCATTTCGTCAAACAACCTATTAGGTATGTGTGAGAGTTACCAGTTAATATGTTACTTTTTGGGCAGGAATCCAACATCCATTTCCTATTCTTCCTATAATCATTCCACTCTTGTGCTGCGATATGACCTTTTCACTACCTGATAGTGATATGGTCAACCAAGATTGAAAAAAAGACTGGGAAAGCTGATCATAGATTCACCCACCAATGGTAACCTAAAGAAACTTATTTCTTGCCACCCAAGAGTCAGGTTCTGCCCTCGTTCCTTCCTTGCTTCCTCAGCATCCAGTTATCCCTGTGAGCTCCATAAATCACTCCACAAAATTTCCTTTTGCTTAAATTAGCTTCAGTTTCCCTTGTTTGAAGTCCCAAATTCCTAACAGACACACCGTGGATCCTCCCAGAGGTACTGACTGCATTCCTGGGGCTTAGAGCATGCCTTACCCTTCCCAGCAACCAGCACTGAGACAAGTATATTTTGCTTAAAATGAAAATGAAGTAGCACAAAAAGATGGTGTTAGACTCATCCTCTAATTTATTCTCACAAATTTTTCCTAGTGATTAGTGTAGCTAGTAGCTAAAACTGTTGCTTGGACACAAACAAAAATGCCAGAAAATTATTTTGCTGGATAGTAAAAAGCTACTGACTTTTATACCAGATTATTATTACAGCAATTACACAGCTGACATGCAGAAGCCTTGAAGATATGTGGCTCTTGGGATAGCAAACAAGAAGTTTGAAATAAATGAAACTCAAATACCAGAGTCATGTTGATGGTCAGCACTGCTCCTTTTGGCAAGAAAGCCAAAAGAGTTTGTTTCCTCTTCCAAGAAACAATTTGCATGACACTTGCTGTAGACACTACTTTTCCTCCCGGCCACACATTAATTGACTACCCAGGTGCTCAGAGTAATGAGAGTAACACCAAGTGCTTGTAAGAAAAGAAAGAAAGGAAAAAAGAAAGAAAGAACGAAGGAACAAAGTAATCACAAACATGATTGCCTTGATAATAATTAATGCTTGGGGGCTAGCTTATACCTTAAATCAATAATGTTTATTTTTCCCCATCTCAAATCTATAAAATTCCACACATTATTCTTTCTCCACACCCCTTGCCAGAAGAGCTAAAAGCAAGCCTGTGTCAAATTCTTGATTCCATATCAGTTGCAGACACAATGCAAGAGATAAAACCTAATGAGTTTCTACAAACACAAACAATTTGTTAGCATTGACTGGTCACTTCAGTGAAAGAACCAGTCAATTTAATCAAATTGGCCAAACTGGCCTTAAGCTGAAGTGACAAATGGATTTAGTCAAAATAATCAAACTAAGTAAATAGACTGGGTGTGTTCACTTCAATATCCTTATTATGGTTCCGAATCTTAACATTTTTGCTAATAAGCTCTGGTCCCTGCTAAGTGAAAAAACATTAGTTCTGGGGAGCACAAAGCAAGATGTCTGCTCACCCCAGTGGTCATAGCCAATCATCTGAATGAGCAAAACATGTAGGCAAATGGAATAAACCTTTCCCCCTACCTCTTGACTGAGGGCATGCCCAGGAGTGCTACACCAGGTTTTCTAATCATTGGCATGTGAAGAATCCAGAAAAGACATTGCCCCTAGCCACAGTATAATTGGTTATATACATACAGTATAAACATACGTTTACTGGACAGTGGACACAGGAATACTGAATTAGAAAACACACCCAAGTGACTCTACCAGGAATCTAAGAAGAATAGACAGCAGAGAGGGCTTTCTAAAGCCCCAAACAATCATGGTAATTCACTTCCAACGGTTGCCCTGCTGGCACTCTTCCTAAGCAGACAGGGGAGAGCTGCTGCATCTCTCAGATAACAAGGTAATTAATGTTAAAAAGGAAGACCATATTGAGGAGGGTCAGTTGTAGCTTCAGAATTATAAAAAGGTAGAATTAAAGAGCCTATTTCCATTTGGCTCGAACTTTTTTTTCTAAGGCTTATTTTAAAAAGATTTGAAAAGGCAGGGGTAGAGACGTGAATAAACAAAAGCTATTACAGAAAAATAAAATTCTTTTCCTCTCAGCCTCTTTCCATTTCAGAACTTTTCTGAAGCCCCAGTGGCATTTCATAATCCAACCTTCCAAAATTAGTTTCATCTCCTTAAAAAAAAAAAAATAATCATAGAATGTGTTCACACACCTTTAGAGGTGATGCCATCCTTTCAATGAACTAAGGATCTGCCTCACCTTCTCACCCTGATTCTCCTCTCTGCAAGTAAATACATAATCACTAATTTGTTAATTGCGTGAACTCCACTAACAGGGTGTACAATTATTGTAGGATGACATCTGGAGGAATTATACCATCAGAAGGTGGTGATGAGCTTGCAGAGGACTATACAAGACTTACATGTCCTATATTAAAAGAAAAGACTAAATTTTTTTTTTAAAGATTTTTATTTATCTGGGGCACCAGGGTGGACAATCAGTTAAGTGTCTGAATTTTGGTTTCTGCTCAGGTTGTGATCTCAGGGTCTTGAGATCAAGCCCCGTATTAGGGTCCTGCTCAATGAGGAATCTGCTTGTTTCTCTCTCCCTTTCCCTCTACCCGCTCCTGCTCACATTCAGGCGCTCTCACTTTCTCTCTCTTTCAAATAAATAAATAAAAATCTTCTTAACCTTTAACTGACTGAGCTAGTCAGGCACCCCAAGATTAATAGAAATTTAATATCATTTTTAAATCCATGATAATGATTTCTTAATAAATAACAATAGTAAATCTTATCTTTAAATATCAAACCAAGGAAATGTGTAGCCTTATACAAGTCTAAAATAAATAAATCAGATAATTAGAAACATTAATTAGGTTTATCAGAGAAGCTGTAATCCTAAAAATGTAATATCTAATGTATACAAAATACTCTCTGCTAGATATAGGCTTAGTGTTTTAATATCTATTAGTACATTTAAACTTCATAACAACCTTAAGTTAGTTATTGTTGTTAACCTCATTGTTTTTTTGGGGTTTTTTTTAGATTTTATTTATTTATTTGACAGAGAGAGAGATATCACAGATAGGCAGAGAGGCAGGCAGAGAGAGACGAGGAAGCAGGCTCCCCACTGAGCAGGGAACCCGATGCAGGGCTCAATCCCAGGACCCTGAGATCATGACCTGATCCAAAGGCAGAGGCTTAACCCACTGAGCCACCCAGGTGCCCCAATCTTGTTGTTTTAAGATGAGAAAACTGAGGCACAGGGAAGTTGAGCAACTTGACAAAGGTAACACAGCCAGTAAGCTTAAGAGCTAAGATTTGAACCCAGAAAATCTAGCTCCATGATCCAGACTATTAATCTATACATACAGTGACCCTTAAAATGAAACATCTGGATATCTGTACAAGTGAAAGACTATTCATAGTTTTGAATACATTGTTGGAGCAGCAGGGTGACCCTGCAAGGAATGCTAATATTAATGGTAAAAGAAAATATAGTAAGGAATATATAACTTCCATATAGCATTCATAAAAAAAAGCCTACATTTTTAAAAACACATTTTTTATACTATTTACTTATATTTGAATGTACCACACTCCTATACTTAGTACTCAGTGGCAAAATATATATCCAGAAACAACACCCATTACAGAAAATTTTAATTTCTTTATATTTACCTATGATACCTGTGTTTTTTAAATGAGTATGCATGTGTTAATTTTTTAACCATAAATTTAATTGATCAGTTTGGATTTGGAGAAAGCTGTCTTGAATGATTACTATATGATAAGTCTTAACTAGCTTCTAGAGACTGTATGCATTACACCAACTATAATCTTACGTCCACAGTCATGAGAGGACAATTGATTTGTCTCATCAAAATCCTGGTAGACAGAGAACAAGTCAGAACTTTGGAAGTTTGGATTCAAACTGAAATGTACAATTAGCTAAAATCTATGATGTTGGCTATTTCTTAAAATATTTCTAACATGTTACATGACTATGGTAGAAGATAGAGCCCCCAGCCGTCCTCCCCACCTCTTGGCCCTCTTGCATACACAAGCACACACAACCCACCACCAATTCCAGAAGAGCAAGAGGCAAAGGGAAATAAAAGGAAGTAGTCAGTCATAAGAAGTCTCTAAATATTTTATAGTTTTCCAAAGACTAGCTTTATCATTTTGATCAATATAACTAAAGGAAAGCCAAACAGCTCACAACTCCTAAAACTGAGGTATGCCATAAACACGGGAAAAGGACAGTCCTGATTCTCACGCGAAGGAAGTCCACGCAGAGCATTTTCACCCAGGAGACAGTCTGCCTCATTAACCTTTAGGTGATGGCAACTGAGGGAGACAACAGAAAAAAGGGGGTTGGAACAGCTCAAGGAAAGATGACAACAAGTCAGAAGTAAGATGGGTTGTGACAGCGATGATCTCCAAAGGAAAGAAAAAACATGGAAATCGGACGCAAATGGAAAGTGACAGGAAGAAACTGTTTGGGACTATAAATTAGCTCAGTGGGAAAGGAAGTGGAACATGCACTGGAGTGAAACCATTGAATTATGGGATTATGCCCCCAGAACTCGTAGCATAGCAATATTGTCTCCTAGCCAACAGAGCAGGACTAGATTTATTATATATACATCCTCCTGCCTTCTTCATCCTGTTCTCAAAGCAGCGAAGTCAGTTGCGAAGAGAAAATTAACCAGCTTTTTCCTTTCTTGCCTCTTCTTTGCTTCCCAAATTAGTGAGAAAATGTAAATGTGAATGTTCCCTCGGTAGCTGTCTCATCACAGATGGTGACACATTAGAAAATCCTGGTGAGAAAATTTAATTCCAGTTTTCTCCTCTCCATCAAGGCTGATGTCCCTTTGAATGTGCTAATGGACCCTCCCCTATTCAGAGTCTAGTATATTTACTTTAAACTCCTTTCTTTTAAAGGTCTTTTAAAATGAAGAAACCTGATGATATCAATGACTCCACTGATTTCCCGTGTTGGAACCTCAAGAGTTTCACTTCGTATTTCTCCTATCGGCATTCTTAACGGATTGTCTGTGGAAGGCCTTCTGACTCTGAAATCTAGGTCACCAATGGATTGCTCCTTGCTCAGCATCCACTTTCTTTTTTGTTTCTAGGGATAGCTCTAGTCCACTTCAAACTAAAGATATTTAACACATCTCTAAATACTGTGAAATATTGCAGACTTCTACGATCGAGTTCAATGGGAGCACATCAGCTCACACTTCCTGAATGTTGGACAGCAAAAGATGTGACCACTCTATGCTCTACCCCATGCAGTCTAGCCTTTAAATGAGTACCCAAATAAACACTTAACATGCAGAGTGGTCAATGCCTCTGGGCATGCATTACTCGCCTCATACTACATGCTTAAAGAATGAGGGAAAAATAGTAGTGAGGAAGTAGGTTTGGTTGGGTAAAGACTGAAACAATTTTTGTTTTTTTGTGTTTTTGTTTTTAAAGATTTTATTTATTTATTTGACAGAGAGAGAGATCACAAGTAGGCAGAGAGGCAGGCGGGGGGTTGGGGGTTGAGCAGGTTCCCCTCTGAGCACAAAATCCGATTCGGGGCTTTATCCCAGGATCCTGAGATCATATCCTGAGCTAAAAACAGAGGCTTAACCCACTGAGACACCTAGGTACCTCATTTTTGTTGTTGTTGTTGTTGTTGTTTTAATGCAGGTTTTGAATAGAATACAGATATACAAAGTTAAAAACAAAACTGAAGGATCCTTTAAAACCTTAAAGTACTGATGTGTCTAGAATAAAATGGCTGCTTTGTGAGAAAGCACAGGGGGATGAGGTAATGAGAGGATATGATAAGACATTCTTGAATATGCATTTTAAGCCCCTACACTAGATGAAATTTCTCCTCCCTGGAGAAAATGAGTGATTTGCAGGCTTTGGACAGATATATTTATTAATTAGGAAAGTCTGAGAGAAAAGCTAGCTTGAGTGTGGGCTGGAAATTCATCACCTCATCATCCACCACATCTCAGATAGGCAACAGCAGGAGATGTCAAAATACAAGAATATACAGAAGACCTGAACTACTTTCTCCAGGTCACTCCAATCTCCTTCAAGAGAGAAGGAAGTAGGACATTCTGAGATTCAATGTCCACACTCTTCAGGTGAGGGGAAGCTTTGAGACAGAGATGAGAAACTACTGACCTCCCTCGAGTTTCACTTCAAGGTGTCACACGAGGGGATCAATTCTGCAATTTTCTTGTCTGATAGATGTAAGAGAAAACATCAGACAGCCTATGTGAGTTTTCACAAATTTGGGGGAGATTTTCCCAGATGAATGAGAAGTGCTACTTGAAAGAGGAGGGGCTTCACACCATCCCAGCAGGCAGAGTGGGAAGCCCAATGAGGAGATGGAACAAGGCAGGGAGTTATTTCAGTGCAGAGGAGAGCCTAGGTGGAGGTGATGTACAGAACACCAGGTGACATTCACACTCATTACTAGTATTATCCATAGGAGGAACTGACAATCCCAGAGCTTGGAAGTGACCACAGCAGGGACACTGCTGGATGCAACTGTTCACTGGGAAATATAAAGCCTTGAGAAGACAGAAGGATCAAAGAGGCTAGTGTTTTCAAAAAGGAGGGGATGCATTTATTTCTATTATTTTTTTCATTTCAAATCTATGAACTGTGGCCTTGTAGAATCAAATACCTCAGAGACTAAAGATTAAGGCTAACTAGTAAATATTTTTATAAAAAAACTGGCACAGTTGGCTTGACTCCAATGAGGAAAACTGATATAGTTCTATGGATCATAAGACATTTAAATCCTAGAGAATATGGTGAGGTATATAAAAATATTTAAAACTGTCTTTTTAGCATATTTTCTTTAATATTGTATTGTCTATTTCAGTAGGAAAATAAATATCTGTAAAACTTATAATTATTTAAAAATAGTCCTTTGTAGTTTCAGAATATGGACTTTTTTTAAAAAAAACACAAAACAGTAAAAGAGATGATCTGTATTATAAATGCTTTAAAGTAAATCATATGGAAATTTTAAAAGTTAAGCGTAAGATAAAAAAATACAGAATATTGAAATTTTAAACTTCATTTAATAATTAAATTCTGGAAGGACAAAGTATGGTTCAATTTCAGCAAATGATATCGTTTAAAAATATTGTTTAGTAATTTCTAAAAGGAATTTGTTATTAAGCCTTTTAAGAATCAATAAAATCAGTCAACCAATAAAAGTAACAAAGAAGTCCATAGTCTCTCATGGTTCTCCCCCTCCAATTTCCCCCTACCCCCGACCATGAGAGACTATTGACTCTGAGAAACAAACTGAGGGTTTTAGAGGGGAGGGGTTTGGGGGGCTGGGTTAGCCTGTAGTGGGTATTAAGGAGGGCATGTATTACATAGAGCACTGGGTGTTATACACAAATGATGAATCATGGAACACTGCATCAAAAACTAATGATGTATTGTATGGTGACTAACATAATGAAAATAAAATCAATAAAATCTTTAAAAATAAATAGATAAAACCATTTTTGACCCAGGTCAGGGTGGGGGGGATAACAAAGAAGGTCAACAATATCAGGTTTTACTTCACAAAAATTCAGAGTAGATAATAAATATATATACCTTTTAGGGTTGATGAAAATAGGAAAATAATCATCACATAAAATTCAGGAAGAAACAAAACATAGGTCTACAATTCCTCATCTGAAACCTCAGTCATTGGAATTTGCATATATCATATATTATATAAACCTCCCATCCATACTCTTTAATATATTGTTCCTCAATATTCACACCAATTGTGATAAATAAGAGTATCAATGGTAATATTAGTATAGTTAAGTTTAGTCACCAAATGTGATTCAGTGCCAAACCAATGGGGGGAAAAATGTTTTCATCATTTACTACATCACAGAATCATAGAAATAGGGTTATGTGCTTGTATTTAATATGCAAACACAAATCTAAGAACTTCATTGACAAACTTTTTCTGTCTTTGAGCAGCAAGTCCACTAGCTATGAAAAGTCAGCTGGAATGTAAAAGACTAGAGTCTATGTTGTGCTGATTTACAGAAGACTCTCCAGTCAACAACGCTATGCAGAAATTCACATGCACCAAAAGGAGAATGACTGAATTCAGAATGTTAAAAGAGAGAAATTTCCAAATAGTGCTAAAACAGAATTTCAAGTAATGTAAGTTATCAGTATTAAAATTGTAATCACTTCTTCATTATGTTATTGAGTAATACACTGCGTATATCCATTGTAGAGCTTTTCATCCTTGTATTCTGCAGGCAGGAATCACAACGGAAAAGACTCCTGATCTCAGGAGACTTGGAATGGTGAACATCGTGACCATAGGCACCAAGGCCTGAATAGTGATCAGAATATGACCATTAGATTTCTTTTGTAGTAACTTACTGATTTTGGTATCTCTAGCACTGAAGTAGATAGGCAATTAATTCAAAACCTTACTTGAAATGTATAACAAAAAAAATCATAGGTTTGGTGAACAAAAGCCTAATATGAATCAACACAACAAATAGTCATAATCATTCATTCAATGCCCAGACCTGAGCCCATCTAAATATTAGGAGTCCCTTTTTAAAAAGGACTGTGTCACCTTAAGATTGACAGTTCTACAAGTACATATTTCTGGATACTTCCCCTAAGGGACCTGAAATCATTTACCATGTAACTGAACTGGAGAAAAGAAATGAGATTACTGGATACTGTGATGATAATCTCTGGGAACTGTGGTTTGAATGTCAGGTGACAGATGGAATTTTGGTCCAGGTCTGTCTTTGCTTTCCCACTTTCAGAAGGCAAAGTTGAAATGGACATGCTTAACAACTGACAGAGTTAGACAATTAGCTATGTTTATATAAATAATCATCATCATTTTACTTTTGCAACACCAAAAAGCACAGTTTGAAGTTACTATTTAAGAAGTTAACCTGGAATTTTAAGAAGTTAATCTTCACATATGAAGCATTAACCATCCTCATTTTATCATATAATTGATATATAGAGGAGCAACATTTGCTACCCCAAAATGTATTCCCTTGGCATTTGGATTGTTTTCAGTAGAATATGTTTAAGAAATCGAAGGTTCCAGAAGTTTTTTTTTTGTTTGCCTTCCCACTAATTACCTAAAAGAATTTAGATAGCTCCCATCTTGAAACAGGTTCTCTAATGAGAACTACATATAACATGAACTAGGTGTTGCAGACAGGGAAGAACCAAGCAAAGTATGTAAAAATTTCATCTGTAAGACCCATTGTTCATGGATGTTCAAGCAAAGATTTGTTTACCTAACATTTACTTTTTCCACTCTCCCTGTAAATTTCCTTTGTTTCTTTTGAAACCCCAGATTCCCACCCACTTCACTTTTGCCCAAAACGACAAAAATAATTCGTTTTGCTGGTTTTCAAAATCTCTCATGTTTACTTGGATTCCCCCTACTTAATTAAATTAGATTTTTCTCCTGTTAATCTGTCTCATGTCAATTTGATTCTTAGACCAGCTTGAAAGATAATCTTGAAGAAGAATTTTGAAAGATGAAGTTTTGCCTCCTCAACAATCAAAAGACTGTAAAGCATGATTTATGAGGTTCTGAAAATTTTCTTTAATAGCAAAACATATGTAAAGACAACTCCTTAATACTATAAAATATAATTTTTATTCAAAGAAGAGGTGTTGCAGAGAGAGTTATGGTTTGCAGAAAGAGTTATGGTTTTAATTTGATAATTGTAACCCTTTTGTTGTGATTAAAAGTTCTCTTCACCAATTTGGAAATTTTCTCATCTTAGAGCAGAGAATGGAATATACATATAGATATATAATTAGGCTTGTTTTAGATAAATAAGCCGGCAAATATAAGGAGTATATTTTATATGCAATATATGGAGGTCATATAATACAGCTAAAATAATAAAAATACAATTATATCAGTCTTGACAAAATCAGTATTAATCAGGTCTTCTTTTTCTCCCCTTTTTAGAGATGAGGAAATTGAGGCACGAACTGATTTAGTGATTTCCCCCAAGATCCCACAGCTAGTAATTGGGGCCAGTATTCCAATTTCACAGTTTGGCCCCAGTGTCCATGCTCCTAGTTATTATACTAAGAAAGAACTTAGACCTAAGAGAAATATGTTGATATGAGTTCTTTGCTGCTATATTGAATTTTCCTGATCAGCATAAGGAGAAGGTGCTTTCAAAACCAGCAAAACGAATAAGGAGAAAGAATTTCTCACACAAGTAAGAACATAATGGGCATGCCCCACCTCTTGGTTGTCCTGGCTATGAGGACTTTACCTAAGAATACCAAGATTATAAAATTAAAATTCAGACATGCAAAGGAAAGGAAGTAAATAGCAGTAAGAGGTGGTAATCTGTGTTTTAGCCGACTCTATCTCTGGGAAAGGTCTAGATAGGGACTTTGGCAGTGGACAACAAGTAAATGTTCAGACGTGGATTATAAATAGAAGGCACTATAATAAGTTTTTCAAGACTTGGAAGAAGCTTCAGTGTACTCTAACAATTGTGGATCTATTGTTTCTTGTGACATTTGGCTGAGAAACATGGCAACTGTAGAACCTGGTTTGTTTGTTTGTTTGTTTTCTATTTGACGTTTTACTAAAGTCAAGGAGAGTTGAGCCCACTGTGAGGGGTTAACGGGAAAAGAATAGATTTTGTTGTTGTTATTGTTGTTACATAGAAAATCCTGAATATGACAATATGGTTTGTTTGAAGTGACAAAACCAGTTTAAACCACTTAATGCCACTATAGTCGTACACGCAGCTAAGAATTCTGAAATGTCTGGATATAGGTTTCAACCTATGTAATCAGGATTCTCTTTTCTAATTTCTACTTTCTTGAGTGTTTGTTGGTTCATACTTTAAACTCCTCACATATTGAAAAAAAAAAAATCAACATCAGAATCTCTAGCTTTGTATATAAAGAAAACACTTTCTCCTCTTGGTCCCATGTATTCATAAAACACACACAAACACCCTCATAATAGCTATTTATCCATCTCATCTCTAGATCTGGACCAATTAATTACTTGATCAGGAGAAGGTGTGAGAAAAATCCGAGTTTGCAAACTTGGGTTACATCCCTATAGGTGGTACTAGGCCTCGAGGCCGGCTTCAGACAGAAATGCTGATGACATATGGGAGAGGAGTGTTTATACATAAAGAAACCTTGGACTTACACAAGTATTTATAACTGTACAATTAGGTTTCTTTTCCTTTCTCCTCCATATTGTCTTTTATTTCCTTTCCAATGTTCCAAAGCTTGCAAATGATTTCCAAGATTAGAGCATTTAGATACATGAATTTTAAAAAATGGATTTAAATGTATATAATTGAAGGGGTTCAAAGTACTAGTCATTAGAGAAAACTAAAGATTACTTTAATTTAAAAAAAATCACTAATATTTTCCTTTTAGAGGATTTAATAAAGTATAACATCATAAAAATTTAAAAATATATATTAAATCAGTTAGACCAAGAGAAACATTTTCTAAAACAAAAAACAAAAACAAAAAACAACCTTTCTAAAGGAACTTTCTGTAAAACTTTAAAAGCTATGCTCTCCTAACACAATCTTACAAGACTCAAAGTAGGCTGCAGAAGCTGAATTTTGCCACTGGTAGCTCTGTGCATTTTTGTTGAAGAGAATGATATTCAAACCAGAAACAGAATTTTATGCTCTCTGTCTCCTACATTTCAGTATTTACTTTGTGTCATACTCCCCAAGCACTCTTTATTAGAGTCATAAGCGTCAGCCTATAGATTCAAAATTCACCTCTAGAATACCTGAATATTTGCTTACTTCTAATTTTCATATTCTCTAAGATTTTAGAGAAAATCAAGAATGATCATACCTAAATTCATTAATTTGAAATGAATAACTTATTTAATGTAATTATATACTGTCTAAAAATTTTCTCTTGTACTTCTGTTTTCTAGTAGTAAGACTATTTTTTATTATAAATGTTAAAATGTTATATGTATATTATGTAAAAATGCAAAAAAATATGAAATGACAAAAAAAAAAACCTTCCCTATTATCACCTAGAAAGGATCTCTTATAATATTTTGGTGATTTTTTTTCTCCATATATACACACATTTTAAACAGTTAAAATCACATTAATAAGCTTTTCATCTTTTTTTAACTTAAGTATTCTCTCATGGAATTAAATCCTTTTTTTCAGTTATTTCATTTCCCCAAGAGAATCTATAATAAGTCTTTTGTGTGTATGTGTGTGTTTTCCCTACTAAATACACAGTCATGGGTATGTTTCTGGACTCTATTTTCCCATGGTTTATTCGTCTATCATTATACTAATACTACTCATTCTAGCTTTACAGTAAGCCTTGATCCCTTAGAGAGTAAATCCTGCCCCGTGTGCTTCTTTAGAATTTCTTGGCAATTGCATTTCCCTATGAATTTTATAATCAACCTGTCCATTTCCAGACAAATACACACTCACACAAATCTGAGGATTTTCATTATGATTTTACTATCAGTCAATTTGAGGATAAGATCAAGTTTTTTCCATTCCCTTTGCCTCTTTCTATTGATATATATTCTAAACCACGATCATCATACATCAGTGGAGACTGAAGTCTTTAAGCTTTTCTTAATATCATTTCATTGTCTTGAACATCTTTCATTAGATTTGGTTCAACTTGATTTAATAGGTTGTTGTATAGGGTATTCTAAAGTTTTTTATGTTTCTTGCTGCTGTAAGAGTCATGCCTGTACTGTGGAACATTTGTTCGTTTTTAAGTTGAATGTGTGTATGTGTGGTGTGTGCGTACATGTGTGAGCGATTCCTCTGCATCCTTTAGCACTTCACTGCTGCAGCTAAAAAATGTTAATTTTATAGGTGAAAATCAAATTTTATTATCTTAATTTTCATTTCTTTAATTATTAGTGAGAGTGAATATTTTTAAGGGTTCATTAGCCATTACAACTGAATAATTAATGATTCTACAAGCTACAGAGAAACTCTTATAGAAATATTAGCTGAATTCTGATCATATGCTTTTTATGAACAAGCATGTTGATCAGTCTTTATTTAATCATGGTTTTGGTCTGTATAATACCATTTCCTAGAACTATGCTCTATAGTAATGCCTAAACCTTGAAATTCCTTTTCTTAGGTTCTTGTTGTTAACTAGATTCACTTACTCTATTCCTGGGATGCTGAAAATTTCCTGACACTGCCAACTTTTCATTTATGACAAAGTATGTCTTAATACTTACTAAATCCTGACATAGATATAGGATTTTTTGTCATATGTTATGAGAGAAACGAATCTGATTTATTCCTTACTTTCAAGTGGTTGGCCATCTAATAGGGTAGAAAGTCATATGTGCAGTTAAATATCATCACGGTTGGGAAGGGAATCTGAAATTAGACAACTACAAAATTCCAAATGGAACATAAATTTTCCTTTGTAGTTTAATTTATTTGGTCCCATTCCTTTTTTAGATGCTAAGGAGTCCTACCTGGCCACCTGTGGTAAAAGAAGTTGATAAAAAGACTATTTGAAATTATACAAAATTTATATTAAAAAAGATAGGTGGAAGACAAACAAACAAAATGTTGCCATAAGATTATATATAGGACTGAACTTCACAGACAGGATGGCATTTGCATTCCCTTTATCATGTACTTTGGGTTAATTCATAGATTTGTTCAATGAAAACTGGGTTGTGTTAAGCCAACCCCCATGTCCGAGAAAAAGCAGCAGATTCTGAATCTTCTTACCCTGCAGGTGTTACAATTAATTAAACCAGTGTTTCTATTTTGCATGTACTATGATTGTGATAACAAGTGGTGATTAGTCTAGATAATATTGTTAGGCTCTCACTTTCCAGCTTAGGGGTATTGCTTTCATTCTAAAGTGTTGATTGTTTCTTATCTAACTTTGAAAATAAGATTAGATGCTTTTTAAACTGATGTCTCTTGTATTGTCTAACTATGGAAATTTATATGGTAATTTAAAATTTGATAAGCTATGAGTGGCATAAGCCTGCATAATAAAGCAATCATAAGTATTGACACTTTGGGCAGAATTCAGTTCAGTCTGCCTGTGTAAGGAAAAAATTTCCTTACATACTGAAGATTTAGAGGGGACACTGAATGTACTACTCATCATCTAACAGAACTGTCTTTATTGTATTCACTTTCTGCACATGTCTGGAAAAGTTTATTTTGGGAATTCAACAAGATTAATGAAGAAAATAAAGGATAATATCCTTCCAGTTAACATTTTATTAAGTTTATTTATTCAACAACTTTTTTTTAATGTTAACTTTATAAAACAAACCACTCTGTAAGGCACAACAAAGAATCAGATGCCATTCTTAACATCTAATAGAAGGCAGACAACCTACATTCAATTTTCATTACTGCAATCTGAGTATAGATTTGCTACTAACTATCAATGTGACCCTGTAAAATTAATTCGAAGTGTCCTTTTGTCAAAGCTAAAAAGATGAAGATAATCAAAATGTGGATTACATTCTACATTAACCAAATTCTGACACAGTAGATACCAAAAAAACCTTTGCTTTCTGTTGTAGGAAGCTCTGACATGGCTTACAATAATTCCCACCTCTGGTATTCATACCCTTGTATAATCTCCTCCCGTTGCATGTAGGTTGAATCCAGTAATTTGTTTTCAAAGAACAGAATGCAGTAAAAATGAGGAATTTCACTTAGTTGATTATAAAAAGACCACAATTTCTATCTTGCCAGTACTTTCTTACTGATACTCTTTCCCTCCAGATTTGCATCCTGATCTTGCTCGCTTTGATGGAAATACAAATGGTGGACACACATGGACAACAAGAAACTGAGGCCCTCAGTCTACCAGACTGTGAGGCACCAAATTGCCTCTTAAGTGGTCTTGGAACTGAATTTTGCCCCAACTGAATGTGGAGATGTCTACAGCCCCTACCAATACAGTGACTGCCACCTTGTGAGAGAGAAATGGGCCAACATCCTGATTTCCGTCTGTGACACACCCTGAAGCAGAAAACCCAATAAAGCTAAGCTCTGATGCCTGACCCACAGAAATTGTGAGATAAGAGAGGTGAAGGGTTTTAAGCTTCACCAGCAATTGGTTATCCAGCAGTAGGTAACTAATACAGTTTATCTCCCATATTGCTTCTCTGAATCTGCATTTGCTGTTCTATAAAAGACGGTAAATAATGTACAACCTACTAACCTCAGAGGTCTTTGTAAAGTTTAAAAACAATGATGTAACTCTTAAGTACTCTACAAATACAAGCTATCTTAAGGAATAAACACTGTTAGCAAAAGTGATTAGTATTACAAGGCAACTAATTACTATTATTAAACAAATACCTAAGATATTCCAGGCACCTTCCACAGTATTTTAGAAATACATCTAGGGGAGCCTGGGTGGCTCAGTGGGTTAAGCCTCTGCCTTTGACTCAGGTCATGAGCTCAGAGTCCAGGGATCGAGCCCAGCATTGGGGAATCTCTGCTCAGCAGGGGGCCTGCTTCCCCCACCTGCCCCTGCTTGCTGCCCTGCCTACTTGTGATCTCTTTGTCAAATAAATAAATAAAATCTTTTAAAAAAACAAGTACAATGTTCAAAGTTTTTGAGAGTGAAAATAATCACTTAATCCTCCACCCCGTTCCCCCACTTGTCTCTCTGCCTACTTGTTGATCTCTCTGTCAAATAGATAAATAAAATCTTAAAAAAAAAAAAAAGAAAGAAAGAAATACATCTAATTGACATTGCCATAGCATAATCGAGAAAATTGAGATTCAGCAAAATTTACTAACTGGCAAAGTTTAAGATGGGATGGTTTTGGAACTCATCACCCATGTATGGCTCAAAAGTTCACATCTTTTCCTCTAAGAGATCCTGTTTTCCTATTGTTTTTGTTTGTTTGTTTTACTTTTTGTTTTGTTTTGTTTTTTAAACAAAGCAGATAGTTAAGTTTTCCAAACATTAAATGTCTCGCCATGAGTAATTTGGTGCTCCACTTATATCTCCTAAATGGCTGTGCTAATCCTCCAGCTCTTGAGTACTGGCTGCCTCCACCTCTGAAGAAATCCCTTGCAGAAGGGAGGCACAGCCTGAAGGTAAGGACGGACGTACACAGGCTAGAACATGAAGGCTTCAAGTTGAGATCAACTCTGTGCTATATAGTTGATGCTTCAGAGTCTACTACAGGATGAAGCAGAAGCGAGTTTCCGGATAAGAACACATCTCTGCTATGCTTTTATGCCTCTGCCCTGTCCTGCTTCCATTTCTGTCCTTCTCCTGAGAACACTTCCTCCCTCAGTAAACCTCCTTCACCTTCATTGTCTCAGCCTCTGTCTCCAGGGAACTCAAGCTAAGAGAGTCCCTATGAATCTCTTATTTTCTACTTTCTTTTTTATATACTTCCATCCCCTAATCCAAACCCCTCATACACTTACCCAGAAATGTATTTATTCAAACCTTCAGGCTATAATCACACTGATTATTGAACTTAACAAAACCACCAGCTGAGATACAAGGAACAGTAGGCCCAAGTTGTAGTTTTACTAATTTCTGAAAAGTCTTTTTTTTCCCCTGCATGGGTCTTGGATATAAAATTTGTATATAACACTGTGTCCATTGCATAGGGGAACTCTTATGTTGCATTAACAGAAATTTTATATATAATTTTTAAACTTCATTCATTTTGCTTGTAAATTAATGCTATATGTTAGAAAAATTTGAAAATATAGGAAAATTTATTTGAATTTTACCTGTACCCTTAATTCAACTAACCAAAAAATTTTTTAAAAGTTTAATTTTAAAGAAATTTAAAAAAAAATCCTAGTCAAACTGCTATTTTACTAATATAGAATATTAGTTTTTGATGGAAATTTCTGTAATTTTACCAATTATTACACTTTGGGCACAAGGTATTTCTTTTTTTTTTTAATAGGTTCCACACCCAGCATGGAGCCCAACATGGGGCTTGACTCAGGACCCCGAGATCAAGACTTGACCTGAGATCAAGGGTTGGATGCTTAACTGACTGAGTCACCCAGGCAACCCTGGGTACAACACATCTTATAAATTCATTTCTCACTCTTCTCAACAGAACTATTGTTATGGTAGGAGATTTTGGTCTTTCTATCAGGAAGTGTGTTCAGATAAACTGTGAATTAAACTTCTATTTCCTTTATTTTATGTTATTCTTATTAACTCTGTAGGACAGAGTCCTCAGAATGCAGGCATATTGACCTTCTCTAGTTATGGTTCAACATAAATACAAAATCAATACTCACTGCCCTCACCTTAAACCCTATTCAGTGAGGTAATTTATCATTTAAGTAATTATTATTGTATATATTTATTAATATCACAAACAAGACATAATCATTAATAATTGCAATCATACTCATAGTACACCCCCCAAAAACTGTAGGATTGTCTATCGTAGATACCATGGGACCTGAAATTAATAATTGATGTAGGACTGATGATTATACTCTTTAAAGCCTTATACATCCTTTTTCCCCTCTATGCAGCCTTTAAACACAAACTGACAGGCAGTATCTTCCTCAAGAATGCCGGAATGTTACATAGTTTTTAGCACATTTTCAATAAATATTAAAAAGCTTAGTTCTTTGATGCTTACATTGTTTAATATCATGCATGCAGTAGAGTGCAGAGGTCACATACTATCTCCTTCCCGGTTTGGCCTTGGTCACTGACCCCTGAGATTATTCTCAAAATGTGTCTCAAGTAGATGCTAATCTTTGTCACAAGGTCTCTTATCAAAATGCCTTATTTAATAGACAATTTCTATTTTTTTTCATATAAAAAAATGAAAAAGGAGCATAAAAACATTTTGAGCACAAGTCAGTCATTATCAGGTAAAGGAAGCCTTGTTCCTGACAATGGCCAGCTAGCATAACTATGGTAGTTCTATGGTTTATACCTCCATCTGGGTAGGTTTCTGTTTGTTCTGCAAATGTTACTTATGGTATTTTGATATATATGTTAAAACAACAAAAAAAATCAAAATAAAGATTTCATAAGTCCAATAAAAACTTACTCATCTGTTTCTCAGTATTTTTGCTTCATATATCCAATTAAAGTCTATTTTTAGATGCAAGATTATCACAGTGCTTCATTCTGCCAATGATGGAGTCCATTTGGACATAAGTTCAGCATACATGCATGGTATTTGTTGTACATAAGGCACTGTTCTTACTCTGGCTATAGTGTCCAGTTCTTACCGCTATATAATTCTACCTCTCATTATAAACACTTTGGAAGATTATATGCTCAGAAACCTTGCTAAACTTTATAATTAAAATAATTATAAAGTCAAGAATACAACTAAAATAATTTTAAAATATTCTTAACTTTATCCTAAAATATGTTACAATAGCCTTTGGACAATAGCATTTCAATACTTACCTTGATTTTCTGCTTTTTAAGATTATTTAAAGTTTACTCTCTCCCCTGCCCACAAGGATACATTTCCTTTCCAGAAAACAAACAATCTCCAGCTAGGTTAGAACCCATTTATTATAAACACTGTATCATAGTAAAAAGTAATTTTGTTCAGTTGTTCAATAAATAAACTGGATAAAGAAATGGGTATGTAATTATTTGTCTACCAATAAAAATGTATACCATGAAATTATGACTATGATATGAAAAATACCAATAGGTATACACCTTGGTTTTACTTAGAGCCACCATTAAATAACTTGGATCATGGAATGTGAAAAAATCTCACGGCTTTATAAGAACTAGCATGTGTGAAAAATAAATCAATGACAGAAACCAATGTGTGGTAACTTATCTACAACTACAGAAAGTTCCCTATACCACTTGTGTTTCAAATGCTAGGAAATTGGAAATAAAATGTATTGCTATTTACAGTGAAACTATTTTCCTGATTAGAACTGAGTGATAGGCACACCATCACAAAGTAAAAAGTCAGTCTTTTCATATGAATGGAAATCATAATCCATAGGCTCTTTGAGAGAAAGATCAGAAATTTGGTTTTAGAAATGGGGAATCAGGGCCCTGAAAGCTGAGTAATTTGCTTAGACCTCTCTGCAAGCTAGTGATTGAAATGGAGCATCGTACTACCACTTAGTCTCATTCTTAATGGCACGTAGTCTCTAGTCATTAAAATAAGCACAAAATAAGAATGGCCTCAGGTAATCCAATCACATTTTGTTTCACATCAATTACCTCAAAAGTCAAAACTAATGCTTTGTGTCTTAAGTATTCTAATATCAACTTCACACAATCTACCTATACATAATTTAGTTTTTACACACTTGTACCTGATTCAAACAAGAATTTGAGTAATAAGTCTTTATTTCTTATTTTAAAATGTGCTTGTTTTGTTTGCACTAGCCATGTAATTAGGAAAGATGGTGTCTTTGTGAAGACATTATTTTCAATATTTCATGAACTAAAAAAGCTTAAAAAAAAAAAAAAAAAAAGCATAGTTAGTTCCATGTGCGTGCATGCATGTGTTCTGTCTTTGTTGAAATTAGCAGTTACCAGGGCTGCATTATGTGACTTGAAAACAAGGCCCTCTGCACAGGATATAAATTCAACTTTAATAAGATATAAAAAAATAAGTATGTGCTGCAAATATAAGATTTTCCTTTATAGTGACAAATTCTGATCAAGCTATAATAGTTGAAATCCATGATTTTCTTTATCTAGGATCCCACCTTTCCTACGGTATGATGAAAGGACAATATAGACCACAATATTTTGAGTATACACATGCATAGAAGTACAATTCTGGTCACCACTTCTTCAGTCTGAGGGGGATTTCCCTACACTACCTAGCAATTCCTGGATACTAGCCAGGTATCTTACAATTCAATTCATTTCAGACACTATCCATCTATGTAGAGATAGCATCAGTGTCCACAAGTTAAGGGCTGAGACTTACACAATGTACTCTCCCACACTTCAGAAGTCAATCTCAAGTCCAACTTGTTGCCTGTGCTTTCTGATCAACTAGTTATAGATCAGAGATTTCAACCAGTCCTCCTTATGTTCAATTAGTTTGCTAGAGTAGCTCAGAAAAATCAGAGAAACATTTTAATTCCTAGGTTACCAGTTTATTATAAAAGGATAGAAGTCAGAATAATCAGACAGAAGAGATGCAACAGGCAAGGTATAGGGAAAGGTCACACAGCTTCCATGTTGGAGTACACGACTCTCCCCACATTTCTAAATGTTCACCAATCCAGATGCTCTCAGAACGCTGTCCTTCGGGTTTTTATGGTGATCTCATTACATAGGCATGATGGATTAAATCATCCTCCACTGGTAACTGATTCAACCACCAGTCCTCCTCCCTTCCTCAGAGGTGGTGGGGAGACTGCCAGGGAGGAAGGAAATTCTAATCTCTTATTGCTGTTGCTTACCCTACCAACCAAACCCCATCTTTAGGTTACCTATTCACCTTTCAAGAGTCAGCTCATTAACATAACAAAAGAAACCATTATTGCTATCATCACTTAGGAAATCCCAGTGGTTTTAAGAGCTCTGTGCCAGATAAACATCTATTATAAATCATATCATAATATGTATGTGTTGTTTATATATAAATATTCATAGCTATGAACTTTTAAGGTATGAAGTACAGTAAGTACTACTATACTTACTACCCAGATATTGATAAAACATGACCTATATTCTTAAATATCTTCTTTGTTTTTCCCCATGTCCTACCTCACAGACATAACCATAATATTAAAGAATTTACCGTTACATGATCTATCACCCCCAACATGGCCACACATTTTCCCATTCCTATATAGTACACTTTCCTGCAATGGAACTTCCAATTCTTCTCATGAATAAGTAGAACCTGGACTTTGCTAGATCTTTTTTTGGCTGAATTGACTATGATGGTGAATTTTCTAGGTCATATTGGGGTCAGGCCTGACCATGTGGTCAAACATTCTTCTACATGTTTTGGTAAAAATGTGTTTTTGGAGGAGTTTATCATTTAAATCAGTGGATTTTGAGTAAGCAATTGTCCATCATCTTGTAGGTAGGTCTTATCCAATCAGCTGAAAATTGAAATAGAACAATAGACTGACCTCCCCCTGAGCAAGAGAAATCTGTGGCAGAGAGCCTTCAGACCTAAAATGCAGTGTAAGGCTTTCTCCTGCATTCTCCATTCTGCTGCCCCTTTCAGGGACAGGGTAAGTTTAGACTTGTCCATCTCTATAATTCTGTAAACCAATTTCTTTTTTTTTTTTTTTTTAAAGATTTTATTTATTTATTTGACAGACAGAGATCACAAGCAGGCAGAGAGGCAGGCAGAGACAGAGAGGGAAGCAGGCTTCCCGCTGAGCAGAGAGCCCGATGCGGGGCTCTATCCCAGGACCCCAGGATCATGACCTGAGCCGAAGGCAGAGGCTTAACCCACTGAGCCACCTAGGTGCCCCTGTAAACCAATTTCTTAAAATAAAACTCCTTCTATAGATGTATATCTCTCATTGGTTCTGTTTCTACATCAAACCCTAATACATTGCCACTTTAAAAACACAAAGCACACATGGGAACCTTTGTGGCTCAGTCGGGTAGGCAACCAACTCTTGGTTCCTGTTCAGGTCATGATCTTGTGGTCATGGGATCAAGGTCCTGCCTCAGGCTCCAAGCTCAGTGAGGAGTCTGCTTCAGATTCTTTCACTCTTCCATCCCTACCCCTCCCTGCTCACACACTCTCAAATAAAATCTTTAAAAACAAAACAAAACAAAACAGAAAATAAATACACAGAAGCTTGCAAAATCCTTACATGTTAAGTCTTGACCTCTCTGTGCAAATGGTCTCCTTGGAACCCTGTGACCACCATATGAACAAACCTGGGTGCCCTGGCTGGCTGATGAGAGGCACAGTTAACTCCATCATTCATGTCAATAGCCAATCTCCTTACAGATGTGAAAGGAGAAACTCAACTACCAGCTCCCTATAAGTGCATGATCAAGCCCAGCCAGGGGTATGCAGAGCTGGGATGAGCCATTTTAGTGAGCCCAAGTTAAGTTTCCAAACCACAAAATTTTTAAATCATTTTTATTGAAGTCTGAATATTATACAGCATTATATTTCAAGTGTATAATAGGATTCAGCAATACTATATGTTGTTCAGCACTGCTCACAGTAAGTATAGTCAGGATCTGTCATCAAACATTTTTGTAATCATACTGACTATATTCCCTATGCTATATTTTTCATTTCTATGACTTATTTACTTTTTAACTGGAAGCTTGTACCTCTTAATCCCCTGTATTGATTTCGCCGATCTCCCCACCCACATCCCCTCTGGCAACCAATATTTTTTGTATTTAAGTGTCTGCTTTTTTGGTCTTTTTTCTTTGTCCACTTGTTTTGCTTTTTAAACTCTATATATGAGTAAAATCATATGGGATTGGTCTTTCTCTTATATCTCCCCCTCGCCTGCCTATAGAAAGAGTGATGGCAGGTATCATTTATCTAAAAATACATCTTTTAATCTTTATTGTTAAGTATGATGCTTGCTCTCCATTTTTTTTTAAACCTTCATTAATTTCCATGTGATTTAGCTACAAATTTATGGATGAATACTGAATTTTATTTAATGCTTTTATTACATATACTGCAAGGATCATCACTTTTGTTCATCTAATGTATTAATATGGTTAATTGCAATATAGATTTTCTTTATGTTAAATCAGTCTGGCACTAGCAGGCCAGACAAACCCAACTTGGGTTGGGATAAACCCAACTTGGTCATACTATTTTGTCATTTTATGTCATGTTGTATTTTTACTGTGCATTATTATGTGTTTGCGTATCTGCTCCATGATATTAATCCATAATTTTTCTGCTTCATATTATCCTATCAGTTTTGATAATAAGGCTACGTTGGCCACAAAACTTGGGAGAGTTCCTTTTTCCCCATTATTTAGAAAAATTAGATTAAGTTTGAAATTGTATCTGCCAAGTTTTGTCTGGGCCTGATATTTATTTTGGAGGATAAAATTATACTTTACCCATCAGTTCAGCAGTTCTAATGGTTATATTTCTATTGATATTTTCTATTTGTTTGAGTAAAGAGTATTTATTTTTAGCAAAAAAATTCAACTTAATTTAAATTTCAAATTTAAACTATAATTTTTAGTAATTATTAACTGCACAATCTCTGCTAAATATATACATATATACATATATTTGTATCAACTTCTCAATCTTATTTCTGACATTTGTCTTATTTTCTTTATAAAATGTTCTCAAGGTTTTCAATCTTATTAGTTTTAGAACTTTAACCTAATAGGTTTTTTTTTCTTTATATACTTTTATATCTCATTAACTCTCATATTTATTCATGCTTAGGTAAGACAGTAGTAAGGATCATTTTAGGACTCTTTTTGTGCCTATTTAATTCAATGCTTAGCTCATTAACTGTCACTTTTCTTTTTCTCATCTAAGTTTCCCTAATATTAGCATAAAATTGTGATAGGTGATATTTTCATTGTTATACATTTTGGAGAATTTTTTTAAATCCCATAGTTCTTTAAGTGGTTCATTTAGTAGGCTTCCTAAATTCATAAGCATTTGGATTAGTCATTTAAAAATATTTTCCTCAAGGGGGCGGCTGGGCGGCACAGTTGTTAAGTGTCTACTCTTGGTTTCAGCTCAGCATGATCTCAGGGTCATGGCATCAGGCCCTGCTCAGTGCAGCTCTGTGCTCAGTGGGGAGTCCGCTTAACACACTTTCTCCCTTTCCCCCTCTGCCCATAATCTTTCTCTCTCCAAAGCAATCTTTTAAAATATTTCCCTTAAAAACACTTATTTATAATTTTGGTCTTGCAGATGTTAATATTTTTATTTCCATGTTTGTTCCTAATCTGTATTCCCTAACAGTTTTCTTTATATATTCTGCATAAACTACTTTAAAAAAATCTAATTCTACTTCATGTGGTGTTGCTGACTTCTTCCACTATTAAAAGCCTATTTCCATATTTCATTCTTGATTTTTAAGTATTTCACGGATACATACATGCCAAAAATTGTACATATTTCTTAGGAAATGAGTATTTTTTGCTTAACATTTTCTTAAAGTCTATTTCCTATTATGATAGGCATTATTTTAATATTTCTATGAACTATTGTCTGTTATTTTTTCTCTTTCAATATTTCAATGACCTTAGTTTTTATGTTCTATAAATGGCACAGTTTCATTGTATGTATATGTATGTTCTCATCTAGTCTAGCCATTTTTTATCTAACTAAAGATATTATTCCATTTACATAGATTAGGATTGCTACATTTGTGTTTATTTCCATTATCTTATCTTGTGCTTTTTATTTTACCCAGCTTATTGTTCCCTTTTATATCTTTTGTGCTTTTTTCCTTCCAATTTTTAAGATCACTTAGTAAAACTTGTTTCCTTTTAGCAATTCCAATAAAACTAACATGTTTTCATGACAAATCTGAAATTATAATTCCTCCTCCTATTGATACTACAAGAACTAGAACACACTACTTTTGACTTCTCTCCTAGCAGCCTTTTTAGTACCAGAAATTACTACTACTTATGCACTGTTTCTTAAGATGACCAAATCATTATACAGCAATAGACTGACAACTTCAGACTCCTCCATCCTGGAAAACCCAGGTATTTCTGTAACAGAAATAAATATGCAATCTCAGTAAGGGTTGGCCTCTACTGAGGGAGGGCTCAGTCAATACTATTTCATAAAAGCTTTCATAAAAGCAATGTTCCAGAATTCCACAGAACATTAAAGAGACCAGGGACCCAGTTTACAGCAAAAGAAGGTCCTAGAAAAGGCCCATGAACGCAGGCTCCTTTGCATCATGTACTGTACCACACAGAAGCTGCACAGAAATGGATAGGGTGGTAAAACAGCCTGTGGACAACATAGCTAAAGAGCCAGCACGAAGACAAAACTCTGAGTATGAGGTACTCTTCTCTACAATGCTGTATACTCTGTGACTCAAAGTCCTTTCGGTGGCGCTGGGCTCCCAGTAGGAGGACGACATGGGAAAAAAAAAAAAAAAAAAAAGAGGTTCTGGAAACCAGGCAGTGAGGCAGGAGTTGCTGCACTTACTGCTCCCAATATCTCCCAGGATCCATGCTTCCACTGCCCACAACTCTGGGCTCAGGTGTTGGAGGTCCTGGTCCCACAAAGAGGCACAATTTTGCCTGGGGATACTGTAAGTGACCATTATAATAAATCTGCTGCTGTATAGACACTTTTTTGTTTCCAGACACCAAGAGAAAAAAAGAGGATCATTTGTGCAGATTAGTTGACCTTGACTACCAGCCTAAGGCAGGGCTGCTTTTACACAATGAAAGCGGAGAGGAATATGTATGAGCAGTTTCTGATTCTCTTGGCCACTGTGACTCTGAATTAACAGGTAGAGCAAACCAGCCTGAGCAAGCCAGCCTTGACAAGAAAAGTCAACCACAGAGCCAAAACCAACTGTAGCAGTGAGGACTGACTACTCTGTCCCACTGACTTCTGTTTTTAAAGTTTTTTTAAGATAAAAAGTCCACTGAAATCCTGATGGGACTATTCCCTGAATCCACAGGGAGAAGTGTTTCTGGGCAACACAGGAGTGGACTGTGACAAAGAGATGGGATACTTAGATCCTCATTCAAATTAGGATTTGCCACTCAACTGTGAAAAGTACCAGGAAGCCGCTGTCAGCTGTTAAGTATTTTAAGGTCTTCCTCAGCTACAGAGCTGGCTGAAGGTCAGGTACTTGCCTAGACAGCAAACATTTGGTGACTGAGCATAATCTAAGTAGAAAAGTCAAATAATTGACAAAAAATACTTAATCCAAATCTTCCCACCAGTTTTACCGAGTTTCATTGGCCTCGTATTACAATTTAACTTTTTCCTCTGGCAAATCCCTTTCTCTTCATGAGATCTGAATTCTAGGATGCGCTTAGACCCTGAACTCCAGGTAAAACTTTGCTTTCAGAGATGGTGACACTCCAGATACTTGTTTCCTATCCTCAAAAATAAAGATTGGTCTCTGAGTGGCCAATTTTCACATGTGTCACATGCTGTAGACAAGTTTATTGAGCAAATAAACCAAAATAGTCCAGCTTGAAAACTGAATTGCTCTGTGAAATGTATTTTCCTTTATGACTAAAATACTATATATATATATATATATATATATATGCATGTGCCTAGTAGTATTCCCTTTAATTACTCTTAGCTTGAGTGGCCCTCTGAACTCCTACCCCCGGCACAGACATTCCTGAGCATTTGTATTTAATAATTCTTAACATATGACTGTCACCACCCAATTCAGTGTTGTAGTGAGAACATTCTTAACGTTAATTAAGAGGATAACTAAAAACTATACAGTCATACCAATGTGGGAAGGTGAATGGTTTTAGGATTATGTTTTTGAATACTGTAACATCCATCCTTTGCACCACCAAAACTAAAACTAAAATAAAAACAAACTAACAAATTGTTTAAACTATGGTTCTATACCTTCTCCCTTAATGGACAGCTGATACTACAATGTTGTGTCTTGATTCCTTGTATACAATGTCTACTTAGGGATTATGGAGATGAAACTATGGCACACAGTACATCATTTAAGAACAGCTAGAAACCTTTGGGAGCCCCTTTCTTAAAAGGTGGTCTTACAAATACATGCACAGACTATGATACAGTTCTCTCCAATAATCAATAATCATATAAGCAAATCATATAGACTAAAGTGCCTCTGTCCTTTTGTCAAAAAGACGATTTGTCAGGTACCCCATATATCTTTAGAAGAAGTCTGTCAGTATTTATTAGGATTGTCCATGCAGTTCCATAAATACGACATTCATTTGGTACTCTTCCGGTTGCCCCATACAGCTCAAGCAGGGAAACTATTGCCTGGAAATGGTCTTATTTTCTAATATTTTTCACAAGGAAGCTGTTTGTGTTTCATTCATCAGTTTTATGGGCTTTTCTCCCTGTTTTTAGAAAGCAGAAGCATGCTCAGTATTCAGTCACACACAGAGCAGACTCATTACAGATTTGTCAATGAGCAATTTACCAAGCAGAAAGTCAAATTAGCTTTACTGGAAAGTTGACTGTGGTGTGTTATCCTCAGTGAAAGTAGCAAGTAAAATTTTACCCACAACTGGTTACATAGGGGTAATTAAAACCATTAATCTTCTCATTGATCTTTAACTGTTGCCTACTATATTTAGCAGCTAAGATTCATGAGCTACTGGAGTGTGTCCATTGTCACAGATCTCCATCGATAGATATCCCCTAAAGAGGGCTCCAGGGTAAAAGAGCATTTATCTGATTTATGCCTATTATGTGGTTCATTCAGACCCGAAACAAAAAATGGTTATGCTTTATTAAGAAGCAATATTTGCAAACTGCAAGTCTCATGGAAATTTTAACTTTTCATGCTACAAAAAATAACACATGGTAAATGCCTTTTGAGTCATATCTATTCTATTTATGTTTATATTTGATGGGGATATGGTTCTACTTGATAACATTCTAAAGTGCTATAGGGCAATGTATAATTTTTATACTTAAGTGCTCTTTTAAAAAGTAAATGTTTGACCTTATAGTCCATAATTAGGTCTCTGAAGAGGTAATAGTCTATCACAAAAGCATGGCTTGGTTCACAGATCACTGATACAGTTAGTTTTAACAGATGCTTAGGTACCATTATAATCTTTCCTATCCATTTGACTGTCATAAAAGTTAGACCCGTGTGTCCAACTTCAGTGATTATTTCTACAAGGCCTTTGCTTTCCTACACTAGGAACAATTAGTAAGACTAGTGACCTTCACCAATTAGAGAATTTTTGGAATTAGGCATGTGGTAACTACTCTCATTATTTACTGGGGAAAGTAAAGTGTAAGATTCAGATATTTCATTCTGGGTGCCAATAAGAAGTGAATAGAAGCCTGAGGATTTGGTATCTTGAAAGCTGCGGTCTTGGAAACTTAATGATAAGTGATCTTGCCCTGTAAATAATGTCCATACCACTTCCACACTCACATTAAATGAATCAGTGCCAATACAAACAGATTAGTCATTACAATTTTACTGATCAAAAATGCAGAAGTAGAAGATGTGCAGTGAACAACTGTCACTTGAGCATTACCATTACCAGTGCCTACACACTCTTTATGTTTGGGAAGAAAGCACTCCTTATGTTGTCACCTCGGTGAGAGTCAAGAACTCCCTTCTTTCACCTGAATAGTTAGGAGGAAAGCAAGTAGGCCTTGCAGAAAAGGACATGAGAGACTAAATCTTGCAAAAGAGATGTTCCCAGGGGATTGGATGTGGAGGCTGACATCAAAGTGCCACACAGGTGGGTATCCCGGAACAGGCTCACCAATGGTGAAAGCTTGATATCCTGCTCCATGACCCTGGCTTGTTCTCAAGGTCTTAGGCTCAATCAATCCTTTTTAGTTTTCTAAGCCAGGTTCTCCAGATTTCTAATCCTTTATGCTAGTCACTCAAAAATGCTTAATAATTTATTTTCTTCTAAAGTTTACTAGAGCCCACCTTTGAGGTTTTAAATCAATAATCATGATTGATACACCATGTTTCTAGGTATATGTATGTATATAATGTCCTAACTCAATTTGCTTGATGAATTCTCCTGGCTAATGACTATTAGTCAACCATAAGATTTTTTATCCTTCATGTGGATTAATATCAATAATTTCACCCATTTCTGGACTTTAGACTTCAGATCTCAAAAATGATAAATTCAGAGCTAGACATCTGAACTCATTTCTGCTAAGTATTTTTTAACATTCCTCGGGCTCAAACACCTAACAATGTTTGTGAGATACTAAAATTTACTCATTAACACACATCACACATTGTCAAGAAGGGCTAAAGTTACAAACTTAGTAGCTAGGTAAGTGAATATATGTTTGTTTCTTCTCCATTTATAGTAGTAATCAAGTCTTAAAAATAGTCCTTTTTTTTTGCTTTCATTGTACCTAGTACTATCACATTTTCCAAAATATTCTCTTAATCCCTAGTCACCTCCTCCCCAGATGACTGAATTCACTCAATCATCCAACAACTATTAAATACTAATGATGTAATAGGAGGCATTTGTTAATTAGCGAAGTACACATGGATTCTGCCTTACTCATCTACGTGAGATAGACAGGAAAAAAATAAGAAATGTGAGACACAGTTTATGAAGACAGCACATTCTATGCAGAGATGGGAAATAATGAGGTATGAACTGAAGAAAGGAATAGTAAGGAAAGAACTTTCAAAGAATAAGACTTTAAGAAGGTACCCAGAAGTACGTAAAGAAATTAGCCATGAATAGGATGAAGATGGGTATATATAGATATAGATACAGAATCTATATCTATATCTATATATATGTTGGGGAGAGAAAGGGACAGAGAGAGAGAAGTAGAATATGTGACAATTTCTGTATTACTAAGAGTTTAGAATATATTAAAAGCTGACAGGAAGTCCATGAGGCTGAATTGTTGGCTGCTATGGGGAATGACACTGAAGTGGGCAGACACTTCATGTACTAATTTGCTGTCCATGGTAGAGTTTGTCCTGAAGAGAGTGGGAAGTGGTTGAAGGGTTTAAGTCTATGAAGTGACATAATTTGAGGTATTTTTATTAAGCTGGCTAAAATGTGGAGAATCAATTGAAGTTGTCAAAGCTGGCGTCAGAGAGCAGTAAGGATGCAAGGGATGATGCCGGTTAGTCTAGAGTGGTGGCATGTGAGAGCTGGAGAGCAAAAGACTATTTTTGAGATAGAAAACGTGGGACTCAATTGACCACCAGGGGTTAAAAGTAAGGAGAAAAACCCTTCAAGGGTGATTTCATGTTAAAGTATACGATGATTTTAAGAGCTTTGAATAAAATGAAGTTAGCTCTATGCTTTGGTACTGTACCTCTTTCTCCTGTTTCCTCTCTCCACTCTCTCCCCCTTCTGTTTACCTATAGAAAGTCCAGAAAACTTCTGAAAATGAAGCAATCAGATATCCTAAAGACCTCTGAATACAAAATATGAAACATTATGAATAAACTATAAGGAATGTAATTTTAAACATATAATTGGGATTGCAGTAATTTAAGATAATTTTTAAAAAATCATCCTATTTGCTTTGTTGTTCAAGACAATTCTGGTTCCCTTCTGAAGACCTTGGTTTCCCTGTGGTCCCATCAGGCAGGGCTTTATCTTCTCCATTGCAGCTCTGAGTCTCTGGGAGGGAAGATTACACTGTTCTCCATAATGGCCCTTTATAGACTTTTAGAAGATTTCTTATTTTTCTTTAACAACAAACGCATGTTTGAATCTCATATTATCATGTGATGTTACCACCTAATCTACAATTTCCCTTTAACCCCCAGATCATTTATTTTGATTTCTTCATGATTTTAGGTCTATTAGAATGGCCTGTCATAGTGGTTTCAATATAGATATAGAAAATACTTTTCCTACTATGGCCTCTCAGTTCCTTTAAAATCTCTCCTTCAAGAAGTAGTCTTTTCCTCTCATGTACTTCAGCCATTCACTCCAGTGGGAATCAATGATCTTTATTCTTACAAATAGCCACAACCTCTCCATAGTCTCACTTCATGTAGCCTTTTCTGGGAGAACTAAAAGTGATTCTAGGTTAATGTTAATTTCTTGTGGTGGTTATGGTGTGATTATAAAATACAATATTCATATTTGTAGAAATGAAATATTTGGAATTGATGGAAATTGATTTTGAAAACCTACTCTCAAATGGTTGGAGGAAAAATAAAGATTTTTATTTTTATTATGCTTTTAACATTTGTGTAAGTTTGATATTTTGCAAAGTTTTAAAAATATATACCAACAAATGTATAGAATGTCATAATAGGTATTCCCATAAATGAATCAATCTTAGAAGAATTCACAGCTTATAATCACAAAGATACAACGCAACAACCCACAATGGATAAAGTCGAGATTGCTAGATAGAAAACGTGCAATATGCCAACTCATAATGAGAAAGAAACATTTTGGTTGAAGGAGCTATATAATACACTTTCAATTTAAGTCTAGATTCAACCCTCCAAAAACACTTCCCAGCACATGGAGCTGAATATCAGTGTTTCCCAAGCAGCTTTGAAACTGCTATAAGGTATGGCCCTAACAAACTCTCAGCCCATCTTGAGGATTGCTCTTGGATTAGCATATTAGCAAGTAATGTGCTTCATAAATATCAAAAAGAACTTTTTTTTCAATCTCTTTAAAACATTTTTTAAAAGTTCAGTAACTATTAAACAGGAATTAGGCAAGCGAGGATGCACAATTGAAAAAGAAAAAGAAAAAGCCTACCTTTACTTAAAGTTGGGGGCTCTGGGGTGCCTGGGTGGCTCAGTTGTTAAGCATCTGCCTTCAGCTCAGGCCATGATCCCAGGATCCTGCGATCGAGCCCCACTTCAGGCTCCCTGCTTGGCGGGAAGCCTGCTTCTCCCTCTCCAGTCTTCTCTGCTTGTGTTCCCTCTCTGGCTGTCTCTCTCACTGTCAAATAAATAAATAAAATCTTTAAAAAAAAATTAAAAAAAATAATAAAGTTGGGATCTCTTCCAAGTTATCAAGAACTCAGACGCCCAAGATATCTGTGCTGCCTTCTCTGCACAAGTGTCTCCACCCCCCGAAAGACTTTTTAAGTAGCCTGGAAATCCCAAGTCAGCAAAATTAGGCATGGGGAGGAAAAATCTGTCCTGATTCAACTCTCTGGGAGTTGGACCAGGTTAAGCTCTCAAGTGGATTCAGGTAGGTCCAGTCACAATTCAGGAGTCCTGCCTGCAAGCTGAGCTTCTCCCCCGCTCAGCCTCAACAGATCAGGGCTCTCAGGCAGGCTTGTAGATGCCAGTCTGGCCAAAGAAGCAAGAAGGTGCTCCTTTCATTTCCAGGTCATAAAGTAGGAATGCTGGCCAGGCCATGAGCATAGCTTCATTTATAACTGCTAAATTTCTAGATGTATAAATTTTAACCTTCGTTTTGAATTTAATCTAATCCTGAAATTTCTTAGCCTTCCAGAAGGTTCCCTGTCCCAGCAACTCCAGCTGCTAGTTCCTTTATGTCTACAAGCTCATTCCCACTTCAGGACACTCACCTGCTAAATTTCTGCCCATTAAGATCTTCCCTGGCTCAGGTGTCCACACCATACAGATCTCCTGCCAACTCCTCCCAGCTACTGGATGCAAAACAGCACACTTGCCCCCTTTATTCTCTGTTTACCTTGTTTTATTTTGTTCATATTACCTAAACTCTATGAAACCAAAACTTTGTCTCTTATTTATCTCCCCTCAAGAAAGTAAAGGTCATGAAGGCAGGTATTACAACTTTTCATCATGTGGCCCCCAACACTTAGAGTATAATATAGCTTCTCAATACATACCAAATAGATGAATGAACTAGAAAAGGACATGAAGTAATGTGATTTTATTTTTAAAAAATTACAAATAATTTGAATACATAAGTTTGTAATATCTAAAATAAGCAAATGTTAAACAACAGCTAAAAGTGTCTAAAATATTGGAAAGATCATGATCATATAATTACTTGTTTAAAAGATCCAATAAGCAGAGCCAACAAAGCTACGTCAAAATGCAGATGCATCACTTTATAGTAAAAATTTTTAAAAATAAGCTTAGAGTTTCAAGAAAAAGAACATTTGATAAAAGTTTGCATTAATGAGACTTTTTTTTGGTCTTCTTAAACTCATGAATAGCTAAATTAAAATGTTAAATCTATCATGCTAGCAGTTTTTCATAATTGGTCACAAGGACACATATAGAGTTATTGATTGATCATTGTTAAACTTTGTCTAATTCAGCACTGACCGTTTTAGTAACCTTGATGACTGAAAACAAAACAAAACAAAACAAAAACATATGCACAGGGGCGCCCAGGTGGCTCAGTCGTTAGGAATCTACCTTCGGCTCAGGTCCTGATCCCAGGGTCCTGGGATGGAGCCTGGCATCAGGCTCCCTCCTCTGCAGGTAGCCTGCTTCTCCCTCTTCTACTCCCTCTGCTTGTGTTCCCTCTCTCGCTGTGTATCTCTCTGTCAAATAAATAAATAAAATCTTTAAAAAAATACCTAAAGTAAATTTGAACATTAGCCAAGCCAGGGAAAGAGGTAACTATAAACAATAGGATAATAATATTAGAAAACTTAAAAAAAAAAAGTTTTAAGAGATAAGACTAACCCAAGAATGTACTTGGATACCAAAGGGAAAATTATATTCTATGTTTAGTAAAAAATGACCCACACCAATAAATATTTTGATACCTAAGTAAATATAAAAACTGAATTCTAAGTCAGCAGTCATTTGACCTTGGAAATATTGATTTACATTTTGAGGTTTAACATAAAGAATTTAGGTGAAATCAGTAAATACAGCAAAAGTTACATACTGAAGTTTTGTGACTTCCTCAAACGGGACAATTTTAAAGTTGATGCATGTGTTAGTCAAGAGAGTGGAATGAACAAACAAGAAGGATTTTATATCCACTTCCTTAAATACCATTTTCATGAGGTAGAATCAGGAGAATATATTATTTTCTTACAAGTACATAGGCCCAAATGGGATATCACTATTTATCAAAACCATGATTTTCAAATACTGATAAGTTTCAGGAATGAATAGTTCTTCATGGAAAAAGATACTCATAATCTGCTCATGTTGAAGTAATTTGTTTTTAAATTTTCATTTACTTAATTTATCAGTACAATAAAATAAGTGGTGACAATTACATTGCATCTCAAACTTAGTTTTTAAAATCACCAGATACATAGTAATGACTGTGGTGGGCAAAATCTTAAAAATGGTTCCTGCAAGACTTCCACTTCCATTCTCTGGTTATTATTCAATCAAATACTAACGGAAGGAGGTTACTAATCAACTGACTTTAAAATAAGGAGAGCATCCTTGGTTATCCAGGTAGGCCCCTTCTAATCACTTGAACCTGAAAAGCAAAGAAATTTCTCAGTAGGAAGCAGAGATGTGGCAGGAGAAGCAGAGGGGAGGTGAATCAGAAGGGAGAATGATTCAACTATTACTAGCTTGGAGAATGAGGAAAGGGCCTGTGAATCGAGAAATGTGAGTAGCCTCTAGAAGAAGAGAATGACTCCTGGCTGACAAACAATGAGAAAACAGAGACTGTAGTGCTAAAACTGTATGGAACTGAGTTCTCCCAACAACTCGAATGAGATTAGAAATGGATGCATTTCTACTGGCTCCAGAAAGAAACTTGAATGAGAATGGAAATGGATTCATTTCTACAGGCTCCAGAAAGAAACACCACACTGCCAAAACCTTGATTTTAGCCCAGTGAAACCCAAAATCTCATCTACAAAATGTGAGATAATAAGTTTTTTTGTTTTTTTTTTTTAAAGTCACTGTGTAGTAATCTGTTTGGTATCAATAACACACTAATAAAATGCCGGAGATCAAAACTACATATTCAATCATTCTGTAGATTACAACTACATTTAAACTACGTATTCTTAGAGGTAGAAAAAAATGAAATGACTTTGGGTACTTATAGAACTGATTATTTTTGGACAAATTTCCTTTAGATAGCATACAGTAAGCTACTATAATATACATATTGTTGAAATAACTTTCGAGGCTTAAGGTGGAATCATTTATTCCCCAGGTGCCATGTCAGCAGACTGAAACTTAGATGACTTTTGTATCCTTGTAAATGTCTTGCTTGATCAGAAATGTAACGTATCCAGTGAGCCAGTCCCAAAACACCAAGTCAGCTGTGAGGTCTATATTTAATTCTTTGTTCCTACTCACCCAAAAGGTTGATTATGTGGTCCCAGATAATCAGATTTTTTCCCTTGTTCTTTGTTTTTTCATCCTACAAAAGCTGCCTTCTGCCTGATTTTGCAGTTCTCCAAATGGTGGCTGTCTACACAGGACAGCCTGTTTAAAGTTCAGTTTGTATCATTAAATTTTCCTCTTTAATCATTTTTTTAACAATACAAACACACACACATGCATATTCATTAGCACAGTCTATGTAGTAAAAGAAACAAGTGTTAGAGAGTTATTAATTATACACCAAAGACAGTGTGCCACAAATAGCCCTTGTTTTTACCCTATAGTAAAAAAGGAGGTTTCCAAAAAACAGATATTTGTACCCAAGATTTCCAGTTTAATGCCTATCTGCCAAGGCACAACTTTTTAAAATAGCAAGTGCTTTTTAATACCTCCAAGCATTATTGTCTAACAAAATTCTCCTGCACTGCATAAAGGATGCACTCTTACTGTAAACATTAGAGTTGTCAGAGATTGGGCATCAACTGATAATTGCTCATTTCTCATCTGATATTTTCTGTCTTGTGAAGAGACTGAGATTTTAATTTCTGTAAGGTCAAATTGGTCTTGGTGCAAAACTGAATCATCCTCCTAATCATAATGTTGCTGAAATGCCTTAATAATCAGTTTTGCTTCCCTAACCTTGAACAACTGAATTTTCATTTCATTAACTTTTTTTCCCTTATTACTAAAAATATTTATTCTGGCTATAATGGTAATTTAATTTACCAATTTAAATGCTTTGCATCACAGTTATTTTTATACACTTCTTAGCCTCCCTAGTAAATTTAATCTCTCTTGAGGTCACTGAGATTTTCCGTGTCATCTTTTTATAGCCCCCAGCACAGGATTTTTCACCAAGTTTGCATCAAATACAAAATAATATTTTGACTATCTGGCACAATATTTCCTGCAAACTTTCATGGATTTCCCACTAATTAGTGAAGTGGAGTCATATCTATGTTATATTCCTCTCTCCAAGAAACCTTAGAACTCTCTGAAATAAATGGGCTATGTTCTCTGTTTTGTTAAGAAGGTTAATTAAAACAAAAACCATTAAGTATGTGGACTGAGAATTTCTGGTTACTCCCATTCACCTCACCCATATGTAAAACCTGAAAAACTCATAATTTCCTGGATTCTAGTGATTGGTTTAACTGGAGTCCCTAAAACGCCACTAACGGTTTTCTTGGCAATTACTTACAAAACCATTACCTACTTCCATTTGAAGCAGCCAGTCTCCTAGGACTCACTCTACGATTTGCTACCATTCCCATCTTCCAAAATCCATGGACCGTGCGGCTCTCAGGAGTGGCTCATCTGACTTTTTCCAATCCGCAAGCTTTAAAGCACAAACTCTTCTGATTAAATGAGGGAGGCTTTAATGGGTTTCAGTTGAATGGGGGTGGTGAGGGAGTCTCCTTTTCTTCTTTCCTGCTTCTCTTCCCCTTCAAGTCACTTTCAGTTATAGTGGGTGCTACAGCTAGTATCCTATTGTAGAACAACTGAGACCACAGATTCTAAAAGCCACACATGAGTTCTAAGCCCAGCTCCACTTTGACTCGTATAATCTTGTACCCTCTGCTTAATGATGCTAAGGTAAGATTGTTACTAGGTGCTTTTGTTAAAGAGGTGCATGGACTGAAAGGAATCAAACTGAGCAATTACATATCAAGCAGGTCTTTATTAAATTTATTTTTTTTGTTACTTTGAATCTCAAACATAATAAATTTAGGGAAAAAAATAGAGAAAGGAGAAATCTACTGGATGCACCTCAGCCTGGGGCTTTAGGAACAACAGACAACACTGTCTGTTGCTCTGTGTCCTTTGGTGTGTCTCCATGGCAGGGCGGAACTCCAACAGTGGAAGCTCTTAGGAGGTCTATGGTATTGAATTGTACTCAGTCTGGTCATGTACAAAAAGGGTAAGTGTCAAAATCCAATTCATTATGAGTACATTTCTAGTTTTTCTACTACATCTAATTTTATTTTGTTATCTAACACAATTATCTTTTCCTATTGTAACTGTACTTTCTGATGGTGGAATGCCTACTCATTCATTAATTCACTTAACCAACTGCAAAAACTTTAGTGCGCAGAGCCTGATTCACTTCACTTCCTGGCATCTATACTAGTTATATGATGTCAAAACTACATAAGTCAGCACTAAGGGAAGAAAATACATTATCAAATCGCCAATGTATACTATATAAGTGTTTCTTGTTAAAATGTATACTGAATATGCACCTGGGTGGTTCAGTTAACCATCTGCCTTCAGCTCAGGTCATGATCCCAGGATCTTGGGATCGAGCCCCCCATGGGGCTCCCTGTTCAGTTGGGGACCTGCTTCTTCCTCTCCCTCTGCTGCTCCCCCAGCTTGTGATTTCTGTGTCAAATACATCAATAAAATCTTTAAAAAAAATATATATATATATATAAGGTTCATGAAAGTGTTAGTAGTTCAAATGAGGGGAAAATGTCACCTTGAAAAAAATCAAAGACCTCACTGAAAAGAATACGAGAGAAATACCTCCAACCTCAAACTTGCCTGTGAAAATGACACTTCTGCCATTCAGATTTATCCACTTACTTTTTATAAATATTTTTAAAAGTTATTCATTTGTGTGTGAGAGAGAGAGTCCACGAGCAGGGGGAGAAAGAAAAGGAGACACCCCGCTGATCTGGGAGGCCAATGTGGAGCTCCATGCCAGGATTTTGAGATCATGATCTGAGCTGAAGGCAGATGATTAACTGACTGAGTCACCCAGGCACCCCAGATTTATCCACTTTTAAAAATAAGGTACCCTTGGGGTGCCTGGGTGGCTCAGTAGGTTAAAGCCTCTGCCTTCGGCTCAGGTCCTGATCTTGGGGTCCTGAGATCGAGCTCCGCATCAGGCTCTCTGCTCAGCAGGGAGCCTGCTTCCTCCCCTCTCTGCCTGCCTCTCTATTTGTGATCTCTGTCTCTCAAATATAAATAAATAAAATCTTAAAAAAAAATAAAGTACCCTTATGTTTTACACCAAAAATAGTCAGTAAGATAGTCTCTTAGTGAGAACTGTAATGTAAACTCTATAATAGAAGCTTTAACACTGACATTCATAATTCCTTATCCCTTTAAGCACAGAAAGATTATGAAAATAGTATGTAATGATCAACTTTTGAAAAGCCACAATGCTAAATTTATATCTACAATATATGAATGTTTCTCTAGATGGTAAGCTTTGACTAAAAAGTTAATCCATATATGATTAGCTTATTTGAAAAATATTTTTTGGAAATTCTAGGGAGGTGATGTTTTAAAATAATCTCTATACATGGATAATTTACTGAAACCTTGGATACTGCTTAAACCACAAGCTATCAGTCAAACATCCAGGTCAAAAAAATATTCCAGATTTAGATTCTTTATTTATTCACATGGCATTTTTAAAGTCCTTCATCCCTGTCATTAGAACACTCTTTGCTTTCATAAGGTATCACCAATATGAGGTGTTGTATCCTCTAATCTCATTAGTACCTATGGGCTGATTTTGTGTAAGCCCCACCTAAAATCATCAAGCCTCACACTGATGAGAATTTATTATGTTAATTTTATTTCTGTGCTCTTCTTTCCCTCACTACAGTATTAACTACATTACAAGGGGGTTACTAACATTATCAAAAGCTAATTTTGGTAATTACTTCCATCAGCTACCAAAGGAGCATGCAGCTCACTCTTGATTTCTTATTGTTTTAACCTGAATTCAACCTCATTTCATATGAAAACTCAAAATTTCAAAACAACCAAAGAGTCAAATTCTGATTATCTCTTCACCATAACAGAGCAATGTAATATTAGAGAAATTTCTCCACGGAACTTAGGGCTAGAATAATTCATTTGTATTTTCGAAAGCATGTTAGAGGAAGTCTCAACCAAGCAAAGTTAACCAAATTCCTGTAAGAGATTAGAAAGTTATTAATTATCTCGTTAATAATTGAGTAAAGAATCCATCTTCCCAGTCCTACTTATTTCTATTAGAGAAATGCATTCTCTAATAATCAGCATATTTCCCTGTCCTGAGAGCTACAACTACTCACTCTGCAATCATCAGCCACAACCCGCCACTGGACAGTATAGTATATGAGCACCTCTTTATAGTTTGTGACTGCAGAGTTGAAGGGATCAGGAAAGGACACCTAACGGCAGTGGGGTTACTAGGATTTTCTGAATATGGATGAACTGAGTTCCACATGTAAAAACTAAGGAATGAGGTCTATGGAGAAGGGATGGGTAAGGTTGGGACAGGTGAGAGGTGGGAGCATTTGCTGCAATATTCATGGAGCAGCAGTAAAAGGAGGTTGCAAGTTGAAACAGGCATGCACAAGCAAGGGTACATATGGATTCCGAGTGGGAAACTGAGAGAGAAGCTGCATTATTCCTTGTTTCCATCTAGTTCCTGGTTCTACTACACCCTCATAAAACCAGACTTGTACTTACCACTTCAGTGGGCTTGGATATAGCATTTCTAAATAAGGTCTATAGTTTTCTTTTCACTGGTATTATTTCTGTGTGTGAAAGTTGATTTCTAGTATGTGAAACTACAGAATCCTAATTAAACTACTCATATACTTTATGCCACCAAAATACAGTTCCCATTTCATAATTTGCTGCATATTTGTAGCTCTTTGTTTCTCAAATTTAGAATTCTAATTTGATTCATCCTATAATCCTCTTTAAAATAATACGGAATATTGAATAAAGCTTGCTATGCAATTTTTTTAATATGTTCCATGACCTCAGGTAATATGGCAACTTGAGTTCAAATACTCAGTAAGCATGGCAAATTTATTACATTCAAGTATATATTTTTGGAATACCATATGCTCTCAATTTGAAAACATTTTCAAGTTGATTTGTATGAGTAATTTACAACTAAAGTCTGAGATATCAAAGATTATAGAGAGTTGTTCCAAATATTCTATATTTTTAGTATCACTTCATTTAAAATGTTTTTAAATCACTCAAAGGTACATAACCTCATATTTTAACAAACTGTTTATCTCTAATACATTGCCTCATCTCTTCTAGTTGATTCTGTGAAAGGTCTTCATTGGAATAAAACTTTTTCTTACTATCTATGGGATTAAATTTGAAATTGTATAAATGTGTCATTTTTTTCCTTGCATTGTTATATCTGCATATCTCCTCATAAAATTTTATAATAGGCACAGGTCATAGAACAGATGCCCCATATGAAACTAAGTATGTAAGAACAAGCAGGGCTCAATCATTATTACATAGTACATAAAATACTCATGAATAAGTGAAAATATAATAGGAATAATACATAGCATAATGATATCATCTTATATAGAGTTCTTATGTCAGTTTTGCCTTGTCAAATTTTTCTATTGTTAGAAAAGAACTTAAGGAACTTAAGAAATTATTATGTATCATCGGTGAATCACTTTATAACAGTATTCCCACTACTATAATCCCCACTTTTTGGATAGAAGTTTTAACCTTCAATAACGAAAGTTAAAAAAAAAAAATACTTAATAGGACAACATACATGTTAAAAAATCACCACTTCCAAAAACTTATATGTGAGTCAAAATTTCAAGACTGTGAAATAAACATATGAATTAGATACTCATACTGATATGAGTTTAACTTGTCATTCATAACCTGTAATTAAAGATTGGTTTATTCATCAAAACTTTTATTCTTACTAACTGTATTTATATATTTACAGAAAACAATAGCAGATTCATTAATTTCCTCACTGTCCCAAAATCAAAACAGAATGATAAAAACAAATAAAACCATAATAATGATGAGAATAAGAAAAGAGATATTAGAAAATTACTAGAAGGGGCGTCTGGGTGGCTCAGTGGGTTGAGCCTCTGCTTTCGGCTCGGCTCATGATCTCGGGCCCCATGTCAGGCTCTCTGCTCAGTGGGGGGCCAGCTTCCCTCTCTCTCTCTCTCTCTCTCTCTCTCTCTCGGACTGCCCCTCTGCCTACTTTTGATCTTTCTCTGTCAAATAAATAAATAAGTAAATACTAGAAAAGGAGACCTTTCGATGAAAGTCTGACTATGTAGGAGTAGAAATTAATTGAACAGACAGGATAAGCTGCAACTTAATGTGCTTCCAGAGGTGGGTATGGACAAGAAGCAGTTCTTCTGCCCAGTGAAACTCCAGCAGAGTTAGGACTCAGCAATGCTAGGAATAGAAGATAGCAGAAGAATCATGACTGGGGGTTGGGAACAAGAGATTATCTAAAAGTCTTACAAGGATGATTTTCCACACTGCATTAGGACATGTTTTAACCAGGCAAGGGATCCCAAAGTTGTAGAGTGGATTAACATAATGGTAAAGCCAAAATCTCTACATTTTGCAAAGGCTTCAGTCAACTCTATTCAATCTCCCTAAATCAAAACTCATAAATTGATTCAATCCTCCTATTTATACCAAGTAGCCAAACAACTTTATGCTTCTTGATGAAATTCAAACAACTGGATATGAACAAACAATATGGATAATGAACTTTTTAAGAAAGTACAGCATGAAAACCAAATCATATATAAATGTATAAATAAGATGATGCAGGAAGCAAAAAAGGAGTAATAAAACTTCAGTCATTAAATCTCTAAAACATGTATGTGTGGAACTGAACCATTAGCACTATGAGAAGACTTGGAAACTATATTATGGTTGGGTAAATTAATTTAAAAATTTAATAAAACAGAGTAAAGATAAAGTCATTGAAGTTTCTCAGTGAGACAAAATAAACAGAGAAAAAATTAAAAAAAAAATAAAGTTAACACCTCCATCATTTGACAAGTAGAAATTCCAGAAAGAAAAGCAGAAAGAAGTAATTAGAATAATCCTTGAGAAGGGAAAGACAATAGCATTTACTTTTAAAGACAGCCAGATGCAAAAAAGCATCTGACAAAGTACAACATCAATTCATAATAATAATTTAAAAAAAACCCTCTTAACAAAGTAGGTTTAGAGGGAACATACCTCAACATAATAAAAACCATATATGAAAATGCACACCTAACATTATACTCAATGGTTACAAAAAAAAAAAAAAACTGAGTGCTTTCCTTCTAAGATCAGGAACAAGACAAAGATAATCCACGTTTACCACTTTTATTCAATATAATAAGGGATGTCCTAGCCACAGCTATCAGAAAACAAAAAGAAATCAAATCGATCCAAATTGGTAGGGAGAAGTAAAAATTTCACTAGAAAACAAAAAGAAATCAAATGGATCCAATTTGGTAGCAAGAAGAAAAAATCTCACTATTTACAGATGACATACTATATATAGAATACCTTAAAGACACCACCAAAAAACTGCTTGAAAGATAGAGGAATTCAGTAAAGTCACAGGATACAAAATTAATGTACAAAAATCTATTGTATTTTATACACTAGTAATGAAATTGCAGAAAGAAATTTTTAAAATAATTCCACCTATAATTGTACCAAAAAGAATAAAATACATAGGAATAAACTTAACCAAAGAGGTTAAAGACCTATTCTCCAAAAACTATACAACACTGATGAAGGAAATTCAGAATGGCACAATGGAAAGGTAGTCCATACTCAGAGACTGGAAGAACAAATATTGTGAAAATGTCCACAACTCAAAGAATTCTACAAATCCAGTGCAATCCCCTATCAAAATACCTACAGAATTTTTCACAGACCTAGAATGCATAATACTAAAATTTGTATGGAAACACAACAGCCACAAAACAAGGATTCTTGAAAAAAAAGAGACAAAGCTAAAAATATTATAATTCTAGATTTCAAGATATATTATAAAGCTGTAGTGATCAAAACAGTATGCTATTGGGACAAATATAGACACATCCATCAGTGCAAGAGAACATAAATGCAACAGAACAGAACTGAGAAATAAACCCATTCTTATATGGGGATTAGTCTTCAACAAAGGAGACAAGGATATACAATTGACATAAGACAGACTCTTCAGCAAATGGTGCTAAGAAAACCAGATCACTTTTTCATACCATGCACAAAAATAAATGCAAGATGGTTTAAAGACCTAATGTGAAACCTGAAGCCATAAAATTCTAGAAGAAAACACAGGCAGTAATTTCCTTGGCATCAGACACAGAAACATTTTTCTAGATATGTCTCTGTAAGAGAAACCAAAGCAAAATTAAACTACTGAAACTGTAACAAAATAAAAATCTTGCTCACAGTAATGGAAGTCATCAACAGAACAAAAAGGTAACCTGATGAATGGGAGAGGAGATTTACAAGTGATATATCCAATAAGGAGTAAATATCGAAAGTATATAAATAACTTACACAACTCAACACCAAAAATACAAATAATCTAATTTAAAAAGTGGGTACAGAACCTGAATAGACATTTTTTCAAAGAAGACATACAGATGTCCAACAGACACATAGAAAGATGCTCAACATCACTCATCATCAGGGAAATGCAAAATAAAACTGTAAGGAGATATCACTTTATACTTGTCAGAATGGCTAAAACCAAAAACACAAGAAATAACAAGTTTTGGCAAGGATGTGGAGAAAAAGAAACCCTTGTGCACTGTTGATGGGAATGCAAACTGGTGCAGCTACTGTGGAAAACAACATGAAGGCTCCTCAAAAAATGAAAAATAGATTTCCATGTAATCCAGTAATTCCAAAGAACATAATTTGAAAAGATACATGCACCCCTATATTATTGCAATATTTGTAATAGACAAGATATGGAAGCAACCCAAATATCCATGCATAGGTGAACAGATAAGAAGTGACTTTATAGGGCGCCTGGGTAGCTCATGGGTTAAAGCCTCTGCCTTCGGCTCAGGTCATGATCCCAGGGTCCTGGGATCGAGCCCCACATTGGGCTCTCTGCTCTGCAGGGAGCCTGCTTCCTCCTCTCTCTCTGCCTACTTGTAATCTCTGTCTCTCAAATAAATAAATAAATAAACCAATCTAAAAAAAAAAAAAGTGACTTTATATATGTGTAAATATTACTCAGCCATAAAAAAGAATGAAATCTTTCCATTTGCAACAACAAGGGTGAAATGAGTAAAGGTGAAATGAGTCAATCAGAGAAAGACAAATGTCATGTGATTTCACTCATATGTGGAATTTAAGAAACAAAACAAATGAACAAAGTAAGAATGTCCAGAACAAACTGGACTCTTAAATAACATGGGAAAAAAACTGAGGGTTGCCAGAGGGTAAGTTGTGGGGGATGGATGAAGTAGATAAAGGGCATTAAGAGTATATTTATCTTGGAAAGCACTGAGAAATGTCTAAAGTTGTTAAATCATTATATTGTACACCTGAAACTAATTTAACACTATGTTAATTACACTTGATGAATAAATAAATAAATAATTGAAAAAAAAAAGACATACAGATGAAAAAGCATAGACTTTCTATACATGTAAACTGGCAAGGAGTCTTCGGGAATTCTGTATTATCTTTGCAACTATTTTTAATTTTAAAAAAATTTCCAGGGCGCCTGGGTGGCTCAGTGGGTTAAGCCGCTGCCTTCGGCTCAGGTCATGATCTCAGGGTCCTGGGATCGAGTACCGCATCAGGCTTTCTGCTCAGCAGGGAGCCTGCTTCCCTCTCTCTCTCTGCCTGCCTCTCCATCTACTTGTGATTTCTCTCTGTCTACTTGTGATTTCTCTCTGTCAAATAAATAAATAAAATCTTAAAAAAAAAATTTCCAAAATGCAAAGGTTATTTAAGACAATATGTTTCTACTGGCCTGCCTGGGTGGCTCAGTCTGTTAATTCACTGCCTTAGGCTCAGGTCATGATCCCAGGGTCCTCCGATCAAGTCCCACATCAGGCTCCTTGCTCAGCAGGAACCCTGCTTCTCTCTGACTCTGCCTGCCACTCTGCCTGCTTGTACTCAATCTCTCTCTCTCTGTTAAATAAATAAGTAAATAAATAAATAAATAAATAAAATCTTAAAAAAGAAAATATTTTTCTATTGTTTGTCTATCTCCCACCCTTCTTTCATAATTGGCCATACCAGTGAAAATGAATCTTGGTTCTTACCTCACACCATATTCAATAATTAGCTCTGAGTTGATCAGTGATCTTAAATGTAAGACTTAAATTTATTAAACTTATAGCAGAAACCACAGGAGAATATCAATGTTGCCTTACATTAAGCAAATAATCCTTAGAAAAAAACAATAAGTATGAAACATAAAATATAAACTATGAATTCCAATTTATCAAAATTTAAAAACATGCTTTTTAAAAGTTATGATGAATAAAATTAAAATGCAAACCACAAACTGAAAATATTTTAAAAAACATTTTAATAAGGGATGTATATCCAAAATATATAAAGGACTCTTCCAACTCAATAAAAAGTTAAACATCCCAATTAAAAATGGGCAAAAATTGAACAAATGATATTTCAATTGCAAATAGAGCCATGAGAAGATAATCAGTCACTACTGAAATATAAAAAGTATAATCAGATACCATGGCATACTATCTAGAATGACTAAAAACAACAATAAGTATTGGTAAAAATAGAGATTAAGTGAATTTCTCAAACATTACTGAAAATGCAAAATGGCCAACCACATTGGAGAATAGTTTAATGGCTTCTTACAAATTTTTACCATATGATGCACATATTCTACAAATGTCCATGCTTTTAGCCAAGAAAAATGAAAGTACACCTCAATACTTCCACACAAATTTCCCCAGCAACTTTATTCATAACAGACAAAATTTGGAAAAAAAACTCAAAATATTATTAGCTGATAAAAGAATAAACAAACTGTCACATACCCATACAATAGTAACTATTTTGCAATAAAAGGAAAAAACAAAACTACTATTATTTTCAAAGTATGTGTAAATTGTAAAAGCATCATTCAAAGAAAGTAAAGGAGACCAGACACAAAAGAGTGCTGCATGCCATATGATTCTATTTATATGACTGTCTGGACAAGGCAAAATTATAGTGATAAAAAGCGGATCAGTAATTTTCAAGACCAAGTGTTCAGGACAGAAGACTGATATCAAAAGTACATGTGTTAAAGACTCAATAACCCAGCTGCCACACAACAAATATGTCCATATCATAGTCAGCTGTACCTATCAATGTTACTTTATTTGGTAAAGGGAATTTGCAGATGTGATTAATTTAAGGACCTTGAGAAGGAGATATCATCCTGGATTATCCAGGTGGGCCTTTTGTAAACACAATGAACAGGTGCAGGAGTCAAGAGGGGCACAGGAGGAGTGACATCAACAGAAGAACCAATGGGACAATGGAAGACTGAAAGGATGTGACCACAAGTCAAGAAATACTGACAGCCTCTAGAAACTGAAAGAGGAAAGCAGCAGATTTTCCCCTGGAGCTTTCAGGAGCTAGTTCTGACAATCATTTTGTTCCCTTCAGATGTATTTTTGACTTCTAATGTCCAGAAGTTTAAAAGGATACATTTGTGATGATTCAAACTACAAATTTTGTGGTAGTTTGTTTCAGTCATAATAGTATACTCATCTAGAGGATGAGGGAAATTTTAGAGGTGATGGAAATTGTCTTTATCATAATTGTGGTAGTGGTTTTAAGACTATATAAATGTATCAAACCTCACCAACTATAGACTTTTATTATATGTAAATTATATAAAGCTGATTTAAAAATTAAACTTTGTTATATCCATTTTATTCCCATTATTTTACCTAAATTTACCTGCAATATCCTAAACTTCCCATCTTCATCCTATTGATATCTTAGCATCCTTCTAAATGTAGCTGAATCTACAAAGTCTTCCGATATAACCCTAACTTCCTGCATGTTCCAGTAGCTTTCAAATTATCTCTCTCGCATACTTGTTATTTTCTGCCCTGTGGTATAAATAATTGTAATAATTCATCTTCTCTGGTAAATTTAAGGTCTCTCAAGACCTAGCACCATGAAGCTTTGTGTTCAGAATGCACCCAGCACAGATCTTCCCAAAGAGTATCTATTTCATAAACATCTGCTGAAAAAATGCACTAATTAATTCATGCTTTTATTTACTCAGCAAACATTGCCCAAGTCATTACTATGGACCTGGTTCTGTATTAGGTACTAAGAATTGAGATGTCTTTTCTGGTGATCACAAAGTTCTTTTTTCTTTTTTTTTCCATCCAAAGCCAGAGATTTGGTACATTTATTGTGCTAACAGCTCCTACTTGTCCATAAAAGAAAGCAAGATAAACACAATATAGACACCTCCTAAGGTGATTAAATGGCACTCACACAGCTCTGTGATCTGGACTCCATCCATTCTTTCAGCTATAGCAATCCACACAGCCTGGATGACCTGTGATGTCAGTGTGTTACTGCCTACAGTCTTGGTTCCCGCTTTGTTTAACAGTGTGATTAGCCAGCTATTCAATTTCTTCCTCTCAACTCCAAAGGCTCTACTCTATGCATCTTATTACGTAGTAGGATTCTACTGTGGTGGTGACCGCTGCCACATTTTTACCATGTGTAGCCCAAGCTCTGCATCACACAATCGCATTCAGTAACAACCAAGCTGGTCTTCAAAAGACAGGCAAATAATCTGGTCTGGATGATAACATTATGCTTTATGTTAAAATTTAAACTTTGTGCTAATGAAGTTTCTGGGGAAAAGAAGATGGCCCCAGTATACACCAGCTGGATTGCATTTTTAGGCTGGCCTGGACAATTTTCACTTCACAGGATTCCTATGAACCAATTTTATTCTTACAGAGCTTTGAACTAAACCATTGTATTCACTGGTCTCATAAAAGTTTGGTATCTGATTCATCTACTACCTCTCTTATTTTTATAGAGATAGTACTAAAAAATGGAAAGCAGTGTTTCATATTTGTATTTTATTACAGAAAAACCTCTAAAATGTCACCTCTATGGAGCTGCAAATGATACTAATTTATCTTCTCACAGTTTAGAAGAGATGTAGCTTTTTTTTTTTTCCCCCTAACATTTTCTCAATTCCAGAAGATTTTAACTCTATCTCTTTGGCAAGGATTTTTTTTTTTTTTTCAATTCCTTTAGTTTTCTATCAATGTTGGCAAAATTTTCTTAATTCTGGAAAAATACTAGTCATTTATACTGTGACGTTATTTTTTAAAACGTTTTTAAAATCTAATGAGCTTTTACCCTAGTATTTTAGTTTTTTCAAAAATAAGGCAAAGTTGAGAGATTTTACAGTGAATGCCTGCATATGATTAACTTTCACTGAACTTATCTCTTTCACATACCTATCCATTCCTCTATCCATTCATGAGCCACTTTATTTTGCAGAAGTTGCAAGTAAATTAATTGCAGACATCACTAATTTTTCCTCTAAATATTTCCAAAAAGAGCATTACTAGAGTTCAGTATTTATTTACAATTTTTTTCTTTTGATGTATAATTTATACACAATGAAACACACATTTCATAAACAGTTCATTCACTGATATTTGGCATAGCCTACTGTTGTGTAACTGAAATCTCTATCAAGATATGCATAAACTTCATTCCCAGATAATTCTCTCTGATCTGCCTTTCCAATCAATATCCGATCTGCCTTTCCAATCAATATCCCCTATACTACCCTCAGGGTCAATCTCAACTCTGATTTTCCCTCCATTTTGTATTTTACTAGCTAGTTATCTATATCCTTAATGAGATTTAAGGAACTTTGAAATAGAAACTACAAAAACAGGAGAATGGTCCAGAATGACTGAGTAAAGAGCTCTGAAAATCTGCTTCTTCATAAAAGCAAAAAGAACACTAACAAAAATAGTCAAAACCAGCTTTTTCAGAACTCTGAGAATTACTAAAGGCTTGTAACTATCTAAGAGGCATTTGTTAAAAAAGAAAGATAGAAAGAAACATCTGAAACTCAGTTTTAAAAAGTGAGCTTTGTGTCACTTTCATTTGCCCTAATCCCACTCTTCTCTTTTTAGTGGTTTAGAAAACCAATAGTCTTGTGACAATGGTAGCTATGGAAACCAGCATCCCAGAAGCAATTAGAGGAATATGAACAGATTTGGAGGTCTACAAAAACCGTAGCCCCTTCCTCCCAAAAATGGCACTATTTGACTATTTGGCAGCTTTCTGAAAGCTCCATTAACAGGGTTTGCCTTAATTTGACATGACTGTAGAAGCTCACCCAGTGGAAAAAGACACATGCCCAGAACATTCATGGCAAATGATCATGGCTAATTGTTTAACATTGAAGCTGCTGGCTTTTAGGCTACCAAGAGGCTGGCCAAAGTCTTAAAATGAAACACTGAGGAATGAAATGTCATATTCCTCTGATATATTCCTGGGAATCTAGAAGCTCATGCAAAGCATGCCCAGTAAAGACAGGAGAAGGCCCTAATCTCATATTTCTGACTGATCCTGAAGCTCTGCTCCAGCAATTAAAGGCTAAAACAGAATTGTAAACTACCTGTCAGACCACTGAACACATACCCCAATATACACATGAAACTTCTCAACAAAGGCTGGGAGAATTATTGGTTCAAATCATTTAAGGAAATCTCCATCCAGTCATTAACTAATAACTGAACTAACTACAGACTTCAGTGACCTCACATGACAGAGTTCACAGAATTAGTCCAAGTAAGCAATTACATTACAGCAACTCAATTAACCAGTAATTGTATTAAATATAAATAGACTAAATACTCCAACTTAATGGCAGAAATTGAAAAAGAGCATTTTAAAAAAATAAACCAGCAATATATAGTAAATCCTTGAACAAGATGGGTTTGAAATGCACAGATGTACTTATACACAGACTGTTTGCTTGTTTATTTTTTGATAAATGCAGTGCCATACTATAAATGTTTTTCCTCTTCCTTATGATTTTCTTAGTAACATTTTCCTTATTTTATTTTATTGAAAGAATACAGTATAAAGTACATGTTAATCAACTATTATGTTATTGGGAAGATTTCCAGTCTATATTAGACTACTCATAAAGTTTTGGGGAGTCCAAAGTTAGATTTTTGACTGTGTGGGAGCTTGGTAACCCTGGCCGCAACATTGCTTAAGGGTCAAATATACTATCAAACAAAGAAACACTTGAAATTAAAGTCACAAATAGGTTGAAAGTACAAACATTTTAAGAGATATACTATACAAACAGTAACCAAAACAGCTGTAGTGGCTATGGTATCATTCACAAAATAGACTTTAAAATAAAAATTTTCAATAAATACAAAGAAGGATATTTTATTTTTTTTTTAAAGATTTTATTTATTTATTTGAGAGAGAGAGACAGTGAGAGAGAGCATGAGCGAGGAGAAGGTCAGAGAACGAAGCAGACTCCCCATGGAGCTGGGAGCCTGATGTGGGACTCGATCCCGGGACTCCAGGATCACGCCCTGAGCCGAAGGCAGTGGTCCAACCAACTGCGCCACCCAGGCGCCCAAAGAAGGATATTTTAAAATAGAAAAGGCCAATTCATTGAGAGGGCACATTAAAATTATAAGCATATGTACATAAAAAACAGAATCCCAAAATATATAAAACAAAATGTAACAGAATTGAAGGTAGAAATGGACAATTCAACAATAATAGTTGCAGACTTTAATCCCCAACTTTTAGTAATGCATGGAACAAAAACAAAATTAATAGGGTAATGGAAGACTTGAATAATACTATGAAACAACTAGCTCTAACAGAGAACTATAAAACATTCTACCTAATAATAGCAGATTACATACACATTCTTCTTAAATATACATAAATCATTCTTTAATTTGGCCATTTATTAACCATAAGACAAAATTCAGTAAATTCAACTAAAATTATACAAAGAACTTTCTCTGGCCATATGGAATAAAATTAAGAATCAATAAACAGAAAAAACCAGAAATTTAAAAACAGGTGGAAATAAAATAATTCAACTCTAGATAATGAATGGTTCCAAGAGGAAATAACACAAGAAATTTGAAAATACATAGAAATGAATGAAAATGAAAACAAAACATACCAAAATATACTGAATGTAGCCAAGGCGATGTTTTAAAGGGAAGTTTATGTTATGGCTATATTAAAAAAGAGAAGTAATATCAAACCAATAACCTAAATTTTCACCTAAAGAATCCAGATAAAAATAGAGGGGAACTTCTTCAACTTGATGAAAGTCTATCTACAAATAACCTACAACTAATATTATACTTAATGGTGAGAAATTCAAAGCTTTCCCATTGAGATCAGGTATAAGGCAAGGATGTTTCTTTTCACCACTTCTTTTCAAAATCAGTTGGAAGTACTTGCTCATGTAATAAGGCAAGGAAAAGAGGTACATACAGATTGGGAGAGAAGACATAAATTGGGAGAGAAGACATAAAATCTTTTTTTGCACAGATAATATGATTAGGTAGAAACATCCACCTGCCCTCAAAAAAAACCCTGCTGAAATAAATGTGATTATGAGTTTGTGAAATAAAAGGTCTAAATCTAATAGAAAATGTACAAGATCTACATAGAAAACTACAAAACTCTGATGAATGAAATTAAAGAATTAAAAACGTAGAGGGAGAATAAATTCAAGGGTAGGGAGATAGTATTGTCATGCCACCATTTATCCCCAAATTCATCTATAGAGTCAATGCAATAACAAAATTCCAGCAAGTTATTTTATGGATATTAACAGATTTATTCTAAAGTTTATGTAGAATAACAAAATACCCAGAATAGTCAAAACAATATTGAAGGAGAAAAATGAAGCTGGAGAACTGATGTTACCTAACTTAAATATTTACTGTTCAGCGGCAGTAATCATGCTGGTGTGGTATTGGTGAAAGAACAGACAATAGATCAATGGAACAGAACAGAGTCCAAGAATAAACTCAGAGAATTAGAAGACAAGCCACAGACTGGGAGAAAATATTTACAAAATACACACACACACACACACCCCAAAACAAAACAAAACAAAACAAAAAACTGAAAAACAAAACACACACCTGAAGAACAGCTATCCAATGTACACAAAGAACACTTAAAACTTAACAATAAAAAATAAACAACCTAGTTAAAAATGTATACAAGACTTTAACAGACACATAATCATAGAATATATATATATAGATGGCAAATAAGCACACAAAAAATATCTCATGTCATCAGGAAAAGACAAATTAAAACAATGAGATACAACACATACACCTATATCAGAATGGCTAAAATTCAGAACACTGAGAAACCAAAAACTAGTGAATACAGGTAGTAAGAATTCTCATTCACTGCTTACGGGAACACAAAATGCCACAGCTACTTTAGAAGACAGTTTGGCAGGTTCAAAAAAACTAAACGTATTTTTACATGATCCAGCAACCACACTTCTTGATATTTACCTAAAGGGCTTAAAAACTTATGTCTATAGAAAATTCTGTACAAGGTTGTTTATATCAGTTTTATTCATAATTGCCAAAGTTTGGAAGCAACCAAGATACCCTTCAGTAGGTGAGTGGATAAACAAACTGTGATACACTGAAATTATGGAATAGCATTTAATGCCAAAGAGAAATAAAATATCAAGCCATGAAGAGACATGGATGAACCTTAAGTGCATATTACTAAGGGAAAAAAAAATCTGGAAAGGCTACATACTATATTATCCGAACCATATGATATTCTGGAAAAGCAAAATGAGGAAGAGAATAAAAGATCAGTGGTTACTAGAGGTGGGAAGGACAAGAGATGAACAAGCAGAGCACAGAGGATTTTTAGGACAGTGAAAATACTCTGTATGTTATATTATAATTATTGATATATGTTATTATACATTTGTCCAAAACCAGGGAATGCACAACACCACGAATGAACCCTATGGTAAACTACAGACTTCGGGTCATTATGATGTGTCAATGTAGGCTCATCCTACTTACAAAAGTACTATTCTGGTAAGTTGTTTTTTTTTTTTTTTTACTATGGGGGAGGCTACACATCTGAGCTCATAGGCTATATGGGAAATTGCTAGACCTTCTTCTCAATTTTGCTGTAAACCATAAATTGCTCTAAAAAGTTAAGACACCTAGAAATATATATATAATTTAAAAAATAACTCAAGAAAAAAATCCATTAGACCAAAATCAAGTAGAAGACAATTTTTATTAAAGACAAAAGTGGAGGAAAAAAATAAAGGAAATCAATAGAGAAAAATGAATGAAATCAAAAGTTGATTCTTTGAAAAGAGCAACAAAACTAGTAGTCCTTTAGATGTACTAGTACTGGGGGGGAAAAAAAGAAAGAAAGAAAGAATCACATTATTAAAAATTAACTAAAAAAAACCCCCAAGAATTAAAAAAAAAACTACTGTTGCATAAATAATAGAAGATGATAATGGGAAAATACTATGAATAACTGTATTCCAACAAATTAGATAACTAGATGGCATGAACAAATTTCTGAAGATGGAAATTATTGACATTGACCCCCCCCAAAAAAATAGAAAATTTAAGTGAGTAAATAACTAAAATTGTTGAATTAAGAAGCTTACTGCAAAAAAAGCCCAACCCACGTGATTTCACTGATGAATTATATCAAATGATTTTAAGAGTGAAAGTCCTTTATAAAACTTTAAAATACATAGAAGAGGAAATGCCTTTCAATTAATTCTCTGAGACCAGTAGTACTCTGATACCAAAACCAGAAAAAGACACTCAAGGAAAAAAAAGACTGTAAACTAATATCCCCTATGGATATAGAAAAAAAAGAAAAATCTTCAAATTACTTGAAAAAAGTCCAGTAGCTCTTTGTAGAAAGAATATATCACAGTCAAAGGGATTTGTCCCAGGAATGCAAGTTCAGCTTAATATATGAAAATTAATCATTGTAATACACGAAAGTAGTAGAATAAATGTCAAAACCCACATAATCATCATCATAAACAGAAAAAGCATTTAACAAAATCCAACACCCTGTCATTGTGAAAACACTCAACAAACTAGGAACAGAAGAAAACTCTCACAGTAATGAAGGTCAAAATAAAAACCCACAACTCTCATCATACTTAATGATGAAAGACTGAATGTTAGCCCTGCAAAATAAAAAACAGTAAGTATGCCCATCACTTTTATTCAACACTGTTCTGGAAATTTTTGCCAGAGCAATTAGGCAAGAAAAATAAGTTAAATGCATTCAGATTGTAAAGAAAAAAGCAAAACTATCTCTATTCAGATGATATGATCTTGTACATAGAAAATACCAAGGGGGGAAAAATAAAGAAAATTCCAAGAAATCCAAAACATACTGTTAAAACTAAGAAAGTTCAACAAGATTGCAAGACACAAAATCAATGTACAAAAGTCCTTTGTATTTTCAAATACTAGGAATAAAGAGTCCAAAAATGAAATTAAGAAAATAGGGGCGCCTGGGTGGCTCTGTGGTTTAAGCCGCCGCCTTCGGCTCGGGTCATGATCTCAGGGTCCTGGGATCAAGTCCCACGTCGGGCTCTCTGCTCAGCGGGGAGCCTCCTCTCTCTCTCTCTCTGCCTGTCTCTCTGCCTACTTGTGATCTCTCTCTGTCAAATAAATAAATAAAATCTTAAAAAAAAAAAAAGAAAATAATTCATCTTACAATAGGATCACCATAAAGATTAAAATATGGAGGAATACATTAACAAAAGAAGTTAAAGGCTTATACACTGAAAAAAATCACAAAACATTACTGAAAAAAAAAAATTAAAGGCCTAGATATAAAAAAAAAGAAAGTACCTGCTCATGGGTAGGAAGATTTATTATGATAGGAAAACTCTCCAAATTGACTTACAAATTCAGTGCATTCCCTTTCAAATCCCACCTACAACTTTTTTGCATAAACTGACAAGTTGATTCTAAAAATTATATGAAAATGCAAGGAAATCTAAGTAACCAAAACAATCTTGAAAAATAATAAAGTTGAAGGACTTAACACTGTCCATTCTTTGTATCAACATCATTATAACTTTGGAATCAAGCACAACCAGCATAGATATTTATTTCTAGAATCTAAAATTCTTACCTTTTTTTAATTTCTAGTCAATCACATTCCCTACTCTAATGCAAATGTATATGCTTATATGTTTTTGCCAGAGATATGTTAGCATATATACATTTATAAAATTACACGTCAATTATTTGGTGGTTTAGTTTACATTACAATTGGAAATGAAGAGGACCTGCTCACTTATCTCTCACTCTTTCTTCCATGTTGGCTAACCATAATTACCAAATATTCCAACTACTTTTATATGAGACCTTGGAAGATATATAAATATGATTTAATGCCATAAATCTTTAAAATATTCCTCTGAATGTTTACAAAGGTAATAATGCCTTATAATTATATACAATTTTAGGTTTTGCAAATAACATTACCTTATTTAATATAAATATGGGTTTATTAATGAAGTGATGACCCAACAACATAATTAAGCCAACATATAATAATAGTTCTACATTTTGTAGAGTGTATCTTCATTGTTTTCTTTTAGGAATAAATTTGTTGGTCATATAATTATTTTTAATTGATCAGTCTAAGCAAAGAAATGCAAAGTAATTCATCTTTATATTAATGAAATTTTATACACTGAAGGATAATTAGAATTCTGGAGATATCAGAGATATTGATATTGTCTAGCCAAAACCCTTATTTGGAGTGTCAAGGTCACTCAGATATTTTCAGTTTAGTATTCTATACTTTATGTAATGAACAGACACACACATGACAATTAATAATTAACCCTGTAGGACTAATGTGCAAATGAAGTACACCTTTTTACAAAGTTTTCCCTCTTCCCACCCATTTATTCCCTCCCTCTCTCTTTCTGGCTTACTCTTTCTCCCAGCTTTAGTTTTATATGATTTCCTGTTCTTATTTGTTGATAGTGATTCTAAATTTGAAGCAAACTTAGTGCTCGAAAGCATCATATATTATTTAAGGAAAAATGTGTGTTAAACACATTCCTGTAGATATTAGTCCCTAGGGAGGCCCTTTGGAAAATTTTGCTTAGTGGTTAAGCCTAGACAATATATTGTTAGATGCATCTCTATTTCCTTACCTATCTCATACATAATTAACTGCTAGTACCTGGTTTGTGTTCTTCTGTCATTAACTATTTGAGAATTCACATAGAACCAAGGCTTATATTCTATAACCTTTCAGGCATGACAATGAAATTAGATATTATGACTGACAGACTAACTTGGTGGCATTTTTTTTTTCTCCTAATAAAATTAATCATTGCCTCTAGGAGTAAGTCAAACTTTGAATTCGATTTGACCATGCAGATTTTAAAACTTACTTGAACTATTTTGCTGCTGGCAAAGAATCTGTCAGCCACTGCTGTAAAGTTTGCATTTGGCATCTTTTGAACCATGAAGACAAACATGATAATAAAAGGATATGACTAAGAAGCTAACAGCTTTGCATTAGTGTTTCTCACATCAATGGTAGTTTAGCAGATTCTGCATAATTTTCCCTGGGGTTAGAGCTATGTTAGGAATATGTCTTTTGAAGTTAAAGATAAAGGTCATCATTTTGTGGAAGGAATACATGAAAGGACAAATTACAAGATATTAGTAGAGTTGAGAATGGCATAGGACCTCAAGATGTTTTGTTGAAAAAAAAATCTTGGAAAAACATACTCACTAACTGGTACATACATCATCTTTTCTCACATTCTTCTACAGTTTCAGGCCTCTCAAAGAAACAGTTTTAGCTGGATTGGCTATGAAACCATATTATTTTGCTTCAGTCATTTAATGGATCCACTATATGGTAAAAAGGTAGGGAAGTTAGATGAGAAACACAATAAGACATCTGGGTTAGAAATCACAGGAAGTGTGTGTGTGTGTGTGTGTGTGCGCATGCATGCACACACATATATATATGTGTATTCACAGATTTATCGTAAAGAATTGGCTCATGTGATTATGGAAGCTAGAAAGTCCAAGATCGGTAGGCAGCAAGCTAGAGAATCAAGAGAGCTGATGGTACATGTTGCTTTCCAAAAGCTAACAGACTCAATACTTAATAAGAACCAATATTTCAGTTCAATCTAAAGGCCAGAATAATGTCTCAGCTTATTCAGCTAGGGAAGTGGAGTTCCCTCTTATTTATTGTTAGCCTTTCTGTTTTATTCAGAGCTTCAACTGATAGGATGAGGCCCACCCACATTTAGGTGGGGCAATCTGTCTTATTCAGTCTATAAATTTAAATGTTGGGGCACCTAGGTTGCTCAGTGAATTAAAGCCTCTGCCTTCGGCTCAAGTCATGATCCCGGGGTCCTGGGATTGAGCCCCACATCTCTGATCAGCAGGGAGCCTGCTTCCTCCTCTCTCTCTCTGCCTGCCTCTCTGCCTACTTGTGAACTTTATCTGTCAAATAAATAAATAAAATCTTAAAAAAAAATTAAATGTTAATCTAATCTAGAAATTCTCTCACAGACATACCCAGAATAATACGGGCAAAATGTCTGGGCACCCTGTGGCCCAGTCAAGCTTATATATAAAATTAATGACCATATAGACAAAATAGGAGTTGATCATTAAAAGGAGAATAATCAACCTTCAATCACAATATTTTCATGTAAAATTCAGAAAAATGTATTTTGGTACTGCTCAATGAAAGGTCATTCTTTAGTCATCCTGTCTCTTCTCAAATACAGCATACTCCTGCAGCTGCTATAGATAGGATTATACCATCCATAGACGTATGAATACCTTAAAGCAGACCCTCTTTGTTTCATTGTCTTGAGTGTTCAATATAAAGTCTAGAATTTTTATCCATTTAATAAATATCTGTTGAATGAATTAGATGACCAATATTACCTACAATTTAATAACTCATATTATGTAACATTTTAGACTTGTCACGGCACTTTTACATGCTTTATCTCACCAGAGCATTATGATCCCAATTCCATCAATAAAAAAATAAAGTTCAGAGATAATACTGACTCACAACCAGAAGTCAGCAAAACAAACACTTGAACCAGAGCCTCCAAATCCAATCTATACAGCACAGCAACAGTAAGGAAATGATTAGGAAATGATAAAAAAAAAATGACATAAATTGATCACCTTTTATAAATTAATATAATTATAGGTAGTGTTTAAGACTATAAGAAAAATCGGGGGGGATTCAACATATATTACCTTGTTTAATAGTGGCAATAACCAAATGAGAGGGATTATCACTATTTTATCCATACAGAAACTAAAGATTTAGAAGCTATATAAACTACACAAGGTTATATAAGTAGTAGCGATTAGAACCAAGTTTTCTGCTGAGGTCAGGCTAATTCCTAATGTCTATGCTAACTAACCACTCATATATAATCATTTATTCTTTAAAATATTCCCACAAAATACGTGGAACAACATTTCACAAGTAAAGAATGGAATCTCAGAAGGTTCCATTTACTTATCTAGGCCACGAAGACAATTAGCAGAGTGCAAATATTTAAAGTCAAGTCCAAACCTATCTTCTTTTTCCATTGATCTCAGCCTCCACTGCATTTCAAGCCCTCTGATGTAGGAGACAGGCACTGGGCCTGCACTCACAAGCATGTACTTTAACAAACAGAAAAGGTTACAGAAATATAGTTACTAAACTCTGTATTAACTTATAATTTGAGCCATTAAAGAAACCAAAATTTCCCTATGGGTTGCACATCAATCCAAAAAAAAGAAAACTCCAACTTATATTAATATAAATGACAGAAATATAACACTTAGCAAGATGAGTGAACAAGGAAATATGACAATAAATGAAGAAAAGGATCTGCACGATGAATAATGTATAGATACTTCATCTACAATTTTTGGCAAATACTTCCACCAAGTCCTCATAGAGGATATTATTATGATCACATTAGCATATTCCAGTAGTTTCTTTTTTTAATATATGGAAAGATAGGTAGTTTGAGACAGCTATATAGACATGGAAAAACAACTATATATAACTTGCATGCATTTGAGTTAGCTATTTAGAATTCTTCATATAGTTTATTCTGTAAAGAGATTTCAGTATAAACCTTTCCTATGTTATTATCATAAGCCTAATTTAGAGAACCCCACCAGATGTTCTGAAGAATCACTTTGGTACAACAGACTTTTGAATGTAAGAATTTGGTTAGGCAGGTGAGCTATATGGTAATTGTTTTATATTCTGCCTCAAATTATAAGGAGCTAAATAGATTAAATTGATCCACAACTTTAAGGAATGTATAGTGTACTGAGAAATAAACCATGACATTTTGCCAAATATCCAAAAGAGAAGAAAAAAAAATCTAGTTTGGGAAGAAAAGGTCTAATTTCAGTCTGAACCCACTGACCAGGTTGGGATACTCTTCAAACTGTTTAAGATAAAAGAGATCTCAGGGGACGCCTGGGTGGCTCAGTCAGTTAAGCAGCTGCCTTTGGCTCAAGGTGTGATGCCAAGGTCCTGGGATTGAGTCCGCATCGGGCTCCTTGCTCAGCAGGGAGCCTGCTTCTCTCTCCCTCTGCCTGCCACTCTGCTTGCTTGTGCTCTCTCTTTCTCTCTTTCTCTGTTTAATAAATAAATAAATAAATAAAATCTTATTTAAAAAAAAAAAAAAGTTATCTCAGTAAATAAATGCAGACCAGAGATAAGGACTTGGAAGTCAGATTCTTCAAATTAATTATGCAAATTTTTTAAATGATTGTAATTTTATCAAGGAATAGAATAACAACAAAATCCAGAATGTTAAAGTGTTCCTGCCATCAGTATTTGAAAGAAAGAATGGAAACAAAACAGATGCAGTTCCAAAAGAAGAAAGAGAAGTCTCACTACCACCATAAAAGACTTATGAAAGAACACTTTAGAAAGGAAAGTTGGCAGACACTGAAATATGTTGAAAAAAGGCTGGAAGAAAGGGTGACGTGGAAAACCTTGATTTGATTATTAGGAATTTTTTGGTAGCCTCTTTCAAAGCAATCTCAACACTGGGTGGGACATAAATCAAGCAAAAAGTTATAAAGAGTAAATGGCTGATGAGTATTAGATATTGATCTGATCAAACTTCTACTTTTCAAACTTTAATGAGCATATAATCATGACTTTAAAATGTAGATCTTAACTTAGTGAATCTGAAATGTAAACTGAAATTCTGCATTTTTAAAAGCTTGTAGGTAATACCACTGCAGGTGGCCCACAAATCAAACTTATGTAATGAGACTGTACAGTGCTCAGGTTGATTTGGTAACAAATAAATAATAGAGTATACTTATTATTCAAGGGATTGAGGGGATGGAAAGAAGATGGAATGCTTTGAGCTCAACTGAAAAAAGGTCAAGCTAAGCAGAAATAAAAAATGAAGCAAGGATGCATTTTTGGTAAATCTTTCTCTTGCTAATACTTAATTATCAAGTGTTTTTACAGGTGTGGGTTGGAAAAGATTAACCAAAAATATCGGGTAATAGTATTGTGCTTGTTCAATCCTGATACAGATGGATCATGAAAAAGGATAAGCTTTCACTGTGATTTAGTAAAGCAACACGTGAAAAGCAGTTGAGGCTTTTAGAGATACAAAAACCACATGTGTGTGTGTGTGTGTGTGTATCTTCCAAAGTTCAGTTTTCATTTTCTCCCTACATTCGAAGATGTTCTTTCTCCCCCTTTTATATAAAGCTTATAAAACAGTAACAGAAGATACAAAAAGAGCTAAGTAAAATATATATTACTTATAATAATTATGATATTTGAATAAAGTTTCAGTACTTTTGTTTCCCACTCATCAAAAAATAGAAAACAGATATCTTAATTAGCAATTTGTTAGAAATCACTTCATATGTCATAGTGCATTGTTTCCTCAGTTGGAGGCACTTCTGGGTAGAGAACTCAATCTCTAATGAGACCATTATTTTCTAGTTCTGATAAAGTAAAAAGTAATAAAAGATATACATTTAATAGAGTGTTCATTTAAACAAAGAACATATAAGTGAGTTCAAAGATGGCATAAAATTAAACATGTTTTTGCATATTTTTATCTATTTATTTTTAAATGTCTGGATGCTGGCCAAGAACATCTTAAAAAATCATGTCAAATTAATTGTTTCCCTGGAGGGGAGCACATAGATAAGTTGACAAAACCAATATTTATAAACACTGATTGGCTGAAAATGTTTCCTGGATTAAGTTTCAGTAAGGTATCAACATGAATACAAGTTCTTCATGAACTAATCTTGGAAGAGAAACATCCTCATCAAAACTAGGAACTAGGAAATAATAGCATACACCTGCAAAGAATGTGGATTAATATCCATTAGAAACAGTACAGAAGGAAAAAGATAGAAAGAAGACAGCAAGGCCACACTCAAAGTTATTCTTCCAGAGAAAGGAGAATTATAAGAAGACTAAGCAGAGAAGAGGGAAAAGGGCAGGCGAGGCTTAGTTGACGAAAAGACGACGAATAGTTGGCAGTGACAATCAGAGGTTTTCCAAAGCAGCTTTTCTAGGAGCACAGGGCAAAAACAAGCCACAGCAAACTCAAAGTTAGCAAATGGCAGGCCAATCTCCTGGAGGTCAATTTGCATATAATGATCCTACCACTTAAAAAAAAAAAAATAGAGAAATAAAGGTACACTGAACACTTCATTTAAAAAGTATGAAGAGTATGAAGATGCTCTTTACCTAAAATAATCTATTATTAATATATGAATGATATATTTACTTTAGATACAAATTATTTATTATATACCATGTACAAGCAACTCGACATGCAAGATATCAATGAAAGCTTCTAAAACTGCTTTGTACAGGGCACTGTAATTTTCCTATTTCACAGATCCAGAAACTGAGTATCAGTGAGATTAATTTACCAAAGTACACCTTGCCAGATACTGGCAAATCCAGAATTTAGATGCAAAATAATTATGGCTCTCAAATCCCGTTTTTTTTTTTTTTTAATTTATTTATTTCAGAGAGAGAGAGAGAGAGAGATTGAACACAAGTGGGGGGGTTGGGGAGCAGAGGGAGAGTGAGAAGCAAACTCCCCTCTGAGCAGGGAGCCCTACTCAGGGCTCCATCCCAGGACTCTGAGATCATGACCTGAGCTGAAGGCAGACACTTAACTGACTGAGCCACCCAGGTGCCCCTCAAATCCTATGATTAACATTTATCTTAAACTATCTCACAAGTGACAAATGATATGCAAAATCAAGTAATAAGATATCACTTTGAACTTAAAAACTAATGCTGATATTGATTATTGGCAGAGACAAACAGAAGCTCTCAGTGCTAATGGGAACATAAGTTGCCATAACTTTTATGAATAATATTTTAAAATTAGTTATTAACAGTCAAATAATCCCTTTGAGACAGCAAGTCTACTTCTAAGAATTTATTCAAAAGAAATAACAATGGATGGACTTAAAAATTTCAGTAAAAGATTATTTACCATAACATGCTTTAAATTACAAACAAAAAATGAAGATCTCAAAAAATGATTAAAGTAAAATAAATTAGAGTATATCCAAGAGAACATTACATAACATTGAAAAATACACTGAACATTGTAAATGGCTTTCAAGATAATATAGCAAAAATCTTTATATCATTAAAACACACACACACACACACACACACACACACAGAATGCACTTATACATACATGCAGCTTAAAAAAAGAATTTGGTAATCATTTCTTTATTCCAAATTGGAAAAGAATTGTATAATTCATACCAGTGGGTTAATTTAAGTCCATTTCCGTTTCAGAGACTCCAAAAGAGTAAGAGATAAAACTGAAAGTTAGACTCTCTTTTCTAAAGAACCTAAGATTTAAACCCAGTTCTTGTTAAACATGACCCTGTATTTTTAGTTAAGATGACTTGTCTAGGGGATAATGTGTGCTATGCACCGTCCTAAGTACTCCACAGACACCTGACTCATTAGTTTAATGTTGCTAACAATCATATGTGGGAGGAACACCATGGGTACACGTTTTTATACAGATGTGAAGTAGCAGGTCACAGAGCTGGTAAGGGGCAGAGCCAAGACTTTCAAGCCAGAACAATCTTGACACAAGGGCTAATACTTAACTACAAAGTGAAGATGCCTTTGTATTCCCTGTGTTCCCTCTACCTTCTCCACAGCCTCAATGGCCTCATCCTAGTAATTCTTTTCTTCATATCCTGACATTTTTGAATTTTATTGGCTTGAATTATTATTTAAATATCACCTCTGTATAGGTAGTATTTATGTATCTATGCATACATTTTTTCCTTCCACATTCTGTCACCTTAATTGCCAAAATTGTGTTGCTTAATTGACATTGACAAAGGTCACAGAATTAACTAATTTTATCAAGCTGCCCAATTCATCTCTTAAAACTTGTCCTCTAAATTGGCTTACTAGAGGTATGTTTTTAAAGTTTTCTGTTGCCTTCATGCTTGAGTGAGAGGTTAGCTCAATCTAAAAGTCTTGGATTTCACACTTTACTTCCCTGATGATTTTGAAACAATACTTCTTCATTTTCTAATTGTCATGTTCTTTCAATTGTATTCCAAAGTCAGCCTTATTCCAACTTATAATCAAATTCCATTTCCCCTCTGAGTGGCATAATTTTTTTTTCTTAGAATTACACTTATGTTAATTGATCTGCATTATTTTTCCTAAACATCTTTTTTTTCCCTAAACTTCCTTGTAATTTCAGTATGTAGCTTCAAGTTTTCATTTATGACAGTTTTCTTAGATTGTTTCTGAAAAATATGTTTCTGCTTTCATTTTTCCCAATCTACTTGTTTTGCTTTTTTATAAGGGTCAGTAATAATGCATACATTAGATCACCTTTTTCTATAACACATAATTATTACTCTTTTCCAAAACTTTTTTTTTTTACAAATTTTCTTTTACATTTCATTTGGCTCAATCTTCTTAATTATCTCCTTTATCTCTCCAACTATTTTTAGGAGAATATATTTCCTTTTGTCTACTTCTACTGCAATCTCTATTTCTGTGATATTTTCTTCTTGATATCTAAATATATGAATATATTACCTTTGTCAGATAATTTTTCATTTTTTTGCATTGTCTCACTCTCATCTCACTATGCTATCTTGTTTTATAGAGAGGTTTTATTGAGATTTACTTCAATTTATTTAATGACAAAATGTGTACACTAAATTTTACCTGCTTTATGGTATAATCTGTCTAGCATGTTTCTAGTATGTTGATAAATACCTTTTGGATGATAAGCCCATCTTCATGTTTTATTTTCAATTATTTTTGCCATGATACAGCTATTTTTTAAAATAATATTTATTTATTTGAGAGAGAAAAAGCATGAAAGACGGAGAGAGAGAAATCCCGAGCAGGGGGAGGGGTGGAGGGAGAGGGAGAAGCAGATTCCAATTTGAGCACAGAGCCCAGTGGGTGGCTAGATCCCAGGACCCTGGGGTCATGATGTGAACTGAAGAAAGACACTTAAATGACTGAGCCACCTAGGCACCCCAAAACTGCTTTTTAATTTTTTTTAATGAATGATGGTTCTTCAAAAAAAAAACTTTGCAGAAGTTTATAATAAAGAAAAAAATAGTGGTGAATTAGGGTGATGACAGATTTAACCCAGGGACATTGAACTTAGAGCACTGTCATTTTCTTATAAGAATCTCTAATGTGGCCTGGTGCAACTCTGGTATTGCCAGAAGTCTCATTCTGGGTCTGCTGACTCTGTTTGGACCTATTCAACTGCAAGGAAATACATTCACACACACCTTCAAATGGATTAAGGAATTATCTGAATTGCTCTTATTCAGGGTCTGAAAATTCCAGGGTAGGGCTCACCAACACACAGAAGCCAGAATATCAGAGTCGTCAGAATTATTACTCGCTGGAGCTGGAGTGAGGTAGAGAAGCTGAAGGGAATCCATTCTAGAAAAGCTCCATCTCTGCTCTTTTTCTACTGTACCTCATTTACTCATTTTCCATATTTTGCTTCTGAGTAAGCTAAAGAAACTCTGTTCCCATTACAAGGGAAAGCAAGAAAGCAAATAATTCTTGGGTTTTGTCCTAGTTCCCAAGCACCTGATAAGATCTAAGAAGAGCCAGGTTCAGAACATAGTCCAGGACATTAGCTTTAAATAAACCTCAGCTGATGCTGGCATCAATATCCTTATCTTCAGTAATTTACAGATTAACACCTGTTGTTTACCTGACACTTGCCTTTGATTGTACCCTACCATGGATCTCTGAAGGAACATGTACTCTATTCCCCTTTCCAATATAAACCCCTAGGCCCAAGCAACAACGAGACTCATGCTCTTTTCCTTTCTGAGTCTCCCAGACACTTCATCTACTATTCTGTCACCTACACTACTCAGTAAACTTTGTTTCTACTTCCTCCAGCTAGTGTTTGATTTCTGTCTTGTATGAATCAAAGACCCTCTTGGCTGGCCCGGTGGGACCCCCATTTGGGTTATGGGACCTAGCCTACCTGTATTAGGAGGTCACTCAGTCCTGTTTTCTTCTGGATTTCTTCTATTTCCAGGAATTCTAGGCTTTAATACTCCTCTCACCAAATCTGTCAGAAAATGCATTAACTACCCAATATCTGTTTTTCTTTTCTCCTTTACTAATAGAAGCACAGTTGTGTTTAGAGCTGCAATGTATCCAGTTGCACTCTTTGTGTTCCCAGACTGTGTGACAATGAGGAGTGACATGAACCCGTTCTTAAAATGAAAAAGAAGACATCTACTGGATGTGATCCAGTAATGACACTATTTTCCTGGAATAACTGAATAGATTGAGTTGACCCAGGTATGAGCTCCTTGCCCTTCCCCCTTTTTTCTACCTGCAGATGGAGCAAACATCTTATGACTTTAAGAGTCACAACAGGGAGAACAGAGAATGGAGCTGGATGGAGCCCAGACTCCTAAGTCTTGTAATGACTGTACTTGCACCTGACTTACTAAATATTTTTTTTTATGCTCTAGTAGTACCAAAAGAAAAATAAAGCTTATTTTCTTAAGAGACTATAGTTGAATATCTGGTACACAGAAATAATAAAATCCCCAAATCACAAGATAAGAAAGGGATAGTAGTTTACTTCCTGGTTTTCACTTCCAAAATTCCTGAAATTCAATCTAATGTATTTATTCTGTTGAGTGATAGGTCATTCATAAACAAATAACAATGTCTAGGATATGGGGGTGGGGGCTTTCACTCTCAAATCTAAAGCCAAGGATGGAATTAGCTTTACCTGGACCAGAGAGACTATAAGTGAAAGTCACACACAACAAAGTATCTTTCTGAGGAGAAAAATGAATGTATTCAAGAGAGCCAAAACCATTCCCTCAGAATAAGGGAGGGACGGAGGGAGGGAAGGGGTGTGTGTGTGTGTGTGTGTGAGAGAGAGAGAGAGAGAGAGAGAGAGAAAGAGAGAGAAAAAAATGATTACTACTAAATGATAACTTCAGCTGACAAATATTGGCAGCAGTAAGGTTTCTTACTTAGAAACCCATAGTTTCTCCTCTAATTTGTCGCACTAAAGGCTAGCTTTTGCAGTGATGGAATGTCTGCATGATTTCCAGCTTCTCCTCTAACCCAAGTATTACCAATCAAAATTCAGGAGATTTCTACAACGAGCTTCTACACTGGGATCTGTTTTTTCAAAATAAGTTGGTTTTACTCCTCAGTTTGTGTCTCGTAGTTTAGAAAATATAGTTGCCTAGAGAATCTGGCAAAAGTCTGACACACTCAGTACATTTGTTCATGTATTGCTGCTATAGGCACTGGTGCTTCCCAATTCTGGTTAAAAACAAGTTTGTTGTTTTGTTTTTTGTTATTGCATTTCTGCTTATTGTTTCCCTTATTTTCACTATTTCTATTTAGGAGATAACAACAAATCTTTATTCCATCATCTTAAACTGAAAGTACACCATATACCACTTAAATTCACAAATATATATATAAGTATATATATCTCCTACTAGTAAATTCATACTCTGGATTTCAGATTTATCCTTAATATAAAAGTATACATTTCTAAAATGCAGTTTTTATCATGCCAACTCTATCTTCAAACCATCAAAAGCAATTTTATCAAAAGATAAAATCCAATATTCTTACCTCAGAATGCATGTACTTATCAAAGTAAATTCAACTACACAGTGTTTCCAGCTATGCTCTGTGGTTCTTCAAGTTTACAAGTATGCACAAACTCTATTTAAAATGTTTTATCTAAAATGTTTACTCTATCTAAAATAGTCTCTTGGTCAATCAACAATATGCATTTACTTATAGGCCAATAGCATGGAAAGCTTCCTTCATTGACTTGACAGATATCATCATTTTGAGTTTCTATGTTATTGCAGCATTTGCCATACCCTGGTTTGTATTTTATTTATTTAAATATGTGTGTTTTATGTTGAAAGGTTTTACTCTCCCTTCTAGATATTTATATCTGTAAAGGCAGCATCTTTCTATAACTCATGATTGCTTGTCTAATGGCTCCTAATCGAGCAGGTTTTCAGAGAACATTTATTGGATTATATTTTTTAAATTAAACTTAAAAAAAAGAGTTGTACAAACAACTTTTACTTGTGTGCCAGGCAAAGAAGGATCAATTTAACCATTCCAAGTTCCAATTTAACTTTTAACTTGTGATCACCCTGAATTTACACAACCTAAATAAAACTGACAGAACAACTATGAATTAGTGTTAATAACAGTAACTTGAATAAGTAGATTGGTGTTGTGAGAAATAGAAAAGAAACAAACAAAAATGCGCTATAAGAATTCTGTTTGATATTATCTTCCAGATGATCTGGAACTTTTAACCAGGAGTGATCACCTCTTGGAAATATGAAAGTACAGCATGCATACCTTCATAAGAGATCATTTTTGAGCTAGTGTCTCCCTATCTACAACTCCTCTAGATCTCTTTTCTAAGATTCTATTCTACATTTTACATGTTGTCTAAAGATACAGGCATGGAATGTCTATAAAAAACTCATATCAGAAAGAACATTCTGTCTTTCATCACTTGACAGTGTTTCCTACCAACCTTTTAAGCAAATGTTTTAGATCTCTAATGCTGCATGCACACACAAAAAACAAAAATTAGTGGTGTAAAATAATTATTTTGCTCATGGATCTGGTGTCTGGGCTGGCACCTCAGCAGGACTAACTCATTTCTGTGCCACTCTGTATCAGCTGGGACAGCTTGAAGCCTGTAGTCTGTAATCATTCAAAATCTCATCTTCTCACAAGACAGTGTCTGGGATGCAAAGTCTTAGCTAGGAAGGCTTGACTGAGCACCAGAATTCCTTGGGAATTCCTTTCTTGGATGAAAGAAAGTCTTTCTGGATTCTCTTCATTTCTATGTGATTTTGCAACACAGAAGCTTCAAGATAGCTGGCCTTGTACATGGTTTCTCAGGCTCCAAAACATGCATCCCAAGAGTTAGCAAAGGGGAAGTTGGAGCTTCAATATTACTTTGCCTTGGAATTTATATAGTATAAATCATACTCTGTAGGTTGGAGTACTCACAAGCCCACTTCCAGATTTAAAAGAAGGGGTCACAGAAACCATTTTCCCATAAAAGGAAATGTGATGTCTAACTAGAAATATTGTCACGGACATGGCTAGAAAACACAATTGGTTACAACAAATTTATTTTCCTCTTGGAAATTCACTGACAAATGTAGTTACGTATAGTATGATAATATCCTATATTATTTACTGTCCTTCAAGAAGGATTAATCCTTGAGAATAAATGACAAATAATTATGTTTGGGCATCAATGCTCTTCTGTTTAATAATAGTTGTACTTGTTTTCAAAATTTCTACTTTGTACTTATATCTCTTTTTACTTCTTTTAAAAGCTGTTATTATTTAGTCTTGTTATTTTAGAGTACAGAATGGGCAAGTCGTACTGTAATATACATCTACCTAATTGACACTCATAATGTAACTTATTTTTTGTATTTTCTTCATATTTTTCCTCTCCTTTAATTCTTACTTGCATCTCTGCTCTCCAACTCTTTCATTAAAACTTTATGGATGGGGGCGCCTGGGCGGCTCAGTTGGTTGAGTGGGTGCCTTCGGCTTGGGTCATGATCTCAGGATCCTGGGATCGAGCCCCGCATCCAGCTCCCTGCTCAGCAGGGAATCTGCTTCTCCCTCTCCCTCTGCCCGCTGCTCTGCCTACTTGTGTTCTCTACCTGTCAAAAAAATAAATAAAATCTTTTTAAAAAAAAAATAAATAAATAAATAAATGAGACTTTATGGATGAAAGAAAGTCTTTCTGGATTATTCTCCCTAGTACCATCACCTCCTCCTCTTTAATCCACCTAAAATTCATTTTTTAATATGGTATGATGAAAAAAAGTTGTATTTTCTATATATATTAAAAATTATCCTAGTATGACTTATCATATACTTTATCTAATTACCAAATTTTTAATCAGCTTCTTTGAGGTACAACCTATGTATAATAAAGTTCACCAGTTCTGCATGCATAATTTAAAGGTATTGACAAATACAAGCGATAACTAAAAAAATGTGTTAATTGATATACAAGATAAAAGGATATAAATTGTGACATTTAAAACATAAAACGGGGGGGATAAGAATATAGACCTGTAGAATGTGTTCAAACTCAAATTGTTATCAACTTAATATAAACTATTAAAAATATAGCCTTATGTAAACCTTTTGTGTATGCCTTCTAGTAACCACAAGCCAAAGATCAAGAATAGAAACAAAAAGGATAAAAGAATCTAAGTATGTGAAGAAAGAAAAATATCAAATCAAAAAGGCAGGGAGCAAGAGAAAAATAAAGGAACACAGGACTTACAAAACTGCCAGAAAGCAACACAACAGCAGTAACATACCTATCAATAATTACTAGAATATAACATACTAAATTCTCCAATAGAAAGAAAGACTGGCTGAATGAGAAGAACCAAGACTGATCTATATGCTCCCTATAAGAGACTTCTATCAAAAGTAAGGTCACACACAGACTGAACATATAGGGATGGAAAAGGATATTCCAAATGGAAACTCAAGAAAGCTTGGCATACCTATACTTATATTATACAAAAAAAGACTTTAAGCGGCGCCTGGGTGGCTCAATCAGTTAAGTGTCTGCCTTTGGCTCAAGTCATGATCCCAGGGGTCTGGGACTGAGCCCCGCTTTGGGCTCCCTGCTCAGTGGGGAGCCTGCTTCTCTCTGCCTGCTGCTCCCTTTGTTTGTACTCTCTCTCTGTCAAATAAATAAATAAAATCTTTAAAAAAATAATTTAAGATGGGTATTATAATAAGAGACAAAAAAGGTCATTATATAATGGGGAAGGGATAAATCTAACAAGAAAATATAACATTTGTAAATATTTATGCCTTTACCATAGGAACATCTACATATATAAAGCAAATATTAACAGATTTACAGAGAGAAATAGACGGCAATACAATAACAGTTTGGGGCTTTAGAACTCCATTTCATCAATGGATAGATTACCCAGACAGAAAATCAATAAAAAAACATTGGCCTTAAATGACATGTTGGACCAGATGGACTAAGATTTTGCCAGACCATGCCATCCAAGGCAACAGAATACAAATTCTTCTCAAGTGCACACAGATTATCCTCCAGGACAGATCGTATGTGAGGCCACAAAACAAGTATTAGTTAAATTAAGAAGGTTGAAATCATATCAAATATTTTTCTGAACACAATGGTAAGAAACTAGAAATCAATTATAAGAATAAAACTGGAAAAAGTAATAAATATGTGGAGATTAAATAAAATGCTACTGAACAATCAATGGGTCAAAGAAGAAATCAAAAGAGAAATAAAAATGTAAAAATATCCTGAGCGGTGCCCAGGTGGCTCCACTGGTTAAGCATGTGACTCTTGGTTTCAGCTTAGGTCACGATCTCAGTGTAACATTTGGGCTCCATGCTCCTAAATAAAATCTTTAAAAAAAAAGAAAATGGAAATACAGCATGTCAAAACTTACGGAATATAACAAAAACAATTATAAGATGGAATTTCATACAAATAAAGGCTTACATCAGGAAACAAGAAAAATTTCAAGTAAACAACCTAACTTTATGCCTCAGGGAACTAGAATAAGAAAAAAAAAAAGAAGAAGAAGAAGAAGAAGCCTAAAGTTGGTAGATGAAAAGAAATAGCAAAGATCAGAGTAGAAATAAATGAAATAGAGACTAAGAAAAGATCAATAAAATTAAGAGCATGCTTTTTGAAAAAATAAAAATTGGCAAACCTTTATCTATAATCACTAAAGGGGGGTGGTTAAGAGGGCTCAAAATCAGAAGTGAAAGAGGAAAATTACAACTGATACCGCAGAAATACAAAGGATAATAAAAGACTATTAACTAATCCTTTTCAACCTCTTCTCAGAAAAACAAAAGAAGAGGAAACATTTCCAAACTTATCTCACAAAACTAGCATTACCCTCATACCAAAACCAGGCAAAACACAAGAAAAGGAAATTACAGGCCAATATCCTTGAAGAACATAGAGGCAAATTACCTCAACAAAATATTCATAAGCCTAACTCAATGATACATTAAAAAATCCACACATCACGAACAGGTGGGATTTATTCCAAGGAAGCATAAATGATTCAACATATGCAAATCAATCAATGTGATACAGTACATTAACAAATGAAAGAAGTCTCAGATGAGCACCTCAACAGATACAAAAAAAGCATATGACAACAGTTAACATCCATTTATGATAAAAATTCTTAATAAAGTGGGTATAGAGGGACTGTACCTCGATACATACAAGGTCTTATATGACAAAACCAAAACTAACATCATACTCAAAGGTCAACTTTCTTCTAAGATCAGAAGAAAGACAAGGATGCACACTCTTGCCACATATATTCAACAGGGTACTGGAAGTCCTACTCAAAGCCATTAGGCAAGAAAAAGAAAAGTCATTCAACTTAGAAAGAAAGAATTATAACTGTCACTTTTTGAAAGATGACATGATATTTTATATAGAAAACACCAAAGATGGGGGAAAAAAAAAGAAGAAAACCTGTTACAACTAATAAATGAATTCAGTAAAGTTGCAGGATACAAAATTAAGGTTCAAAAATCTGCTGCATCTTTATCCACTAATAATGACCTATCAGAAAATGAAATAAAGTTCTATTTACAATAGCTTCAAAGAGAATAAAACACCTAGGAATAAATTTAACCAAGGAAGTGAAAGACCTGATAATTACACTGATAATTATAAATATTTCATAACAAAAGAAATTGAAGATGACACAAATAAATGTAAAGGTATGCTGTGCCCATGGATTAGAAGAATTAATATTGATAAAAATGCCAGTACTACCCAAAGAAATTCAGATTTTTTTTTGCATAAAAAAATAAGTCAAAATAAGTCACTTTAAGATGGAAAACCAAGTAGCAGAAACTAAAGAAAATTAAGTCTAAAGCAGAAGTCAGCAAACTACAAGATTAGTTACAAATTTAGTTCATATCTGCCCCCTACTAGTCTGATCTGGCCATGTCCATTTCTTTATTATCTTTGATTTCTTTGAACAGTTATACCAGTTCAACCACTGACATGCACACGAAATTGAAAATATTTACTTTCTGCCCTTTGACCCCTGTTCTTAGAGTATCATGAAAGTTAACTGATATAAAGATAAGCACTAAAAGAATTATATATATGTATATATATATATATTTCTAAACACCACAATAAGTTAAAAGTAGAGTACAATTGAGTTCAAATCAAATATATTAGCCATAGCAATAAATGTAGTAGGTTTGATGCACCTATTGTGAGACATATTCTCTGATTCACTGTAAGCAAAACTTAAATCTGTTATACTCAGAAGAGACACTAACACAAAGAGACTAAAATAAAGGAATGGATAAAGATTTATCAGGCAAATAAAGACAATAAGAAAGCAGAGGTTTCAATCTCTCAGGACAAAAAGTATTATATAAGAAAAATAATGCCACTTTAAAACGTTAAAGGTGACAAATCATGACAACAATATAATCTATACACCAAATGTCTGTCTATATAATCTATACACCAAAAAATACAGCGACCATTGGTGTCTGCCTTCAACAGATTTCAATTATTATTATTATTATTTTTTTAAAGAGAGAGAGAGTGCATGAGCAAGTGGTGGTGGGGGCAAGGAGATGCAGAGAGAGAGAGAGGGAGAGAGAATCTGAAGCAGGCTCCAGGCCCAGTATAGGGTCCACACAGGCCTCAATCTCACCACTCTGAGATCACGACCCTGAGATCAAGACCTGAGCCTAAATCGAGTCAGACCCTTAACCAGCTGAGCCACCAAAACACCCAAAACTGATTTTATTTTAGAAATAAATGCTTGAGATAGGTCAGACCAAGAATGTCTGTCAAAATCCAAAATTTCGGGGCACCTGGGTGGCTCAGTGGGTTAAAGTCTCTGCCTTCAGCACCTGTGGTGATCCCAGGGTCCTCAGATGAAGCCCTGCATCAGGGTCTCTGCTCAGCAGGGAGCCTGCTTCCCTTCCCTCTCTCTGCCTGCCTCTCTGCCTGCTTGTGATCTCTGTCAAATGGATAAATAAAATCTTAAAAAAAAAAAAATCCAAAATTTCTTTTACTTCAATTTATTAGATTTGCAAATAAGCAATGTAATGAATGCATGCTGACCCCACATTTTGTATTATTTTATGAGATGGTTGGTTATGTGCGGCCACAAGAGGAGACAGAGGAGAAGCAGGGGAGAGAGTGCGGGGGTGGGGGGGGGAGTTTTGTATTTACAGTTCCTAGAAACAGTAGGTGTAGATGGTCACGAGAAAGAAGACAGGAGCAGAGGAAAGCATGAGACCCTCGCCTTTGCTGGGGCTTTCAAGAAAAAGACAAGGCAGGGCGGGTTAAACAGTTTATAGAATTGGCTAGTTTAAGTAATCCCACTCCCTTCTGCAATTTGGGCTACAGGTGTGATCGCTTGATGAGCTTCTGGTTGCTAGGGTGACTACTTAGAGGAATATTACGTCCTGAAGTGCACGGGCCAGGTAGACCAGGTATGGCTCTGGATTGGTTCGTGTTCCAGATTCCGGGTAGGCGCTTTGATATCTCTAAGAATTGGCTGGTTTCTTCTAAACCAATCTCCTCCAAGTCAAAAATATATTTTAAGATGTCAAAGCTTTCAAAAAAATTTTTTTTAAATATACGTTACTATACACCATGAACATAAGCTAAGAGGGGGATCACAGTGGTTAGAATGTAAAAGCTGCATCTGTTCTCCCAATGTTGAGAATCAGAAGTCCAACGAGAACTCCAGAACTCCACACTCTCCTAAACAACCACCACCACCACCACATCCCTCCCTCTTCCGACCTTTAACCATCAAAATTTCTAAACCACAAAGATTCCAAAGACACTGGGTCTTCATCTTCATCACCACTCACGACTGACCACCGTTCTCTCTCAGCCTTCACAGAAGCAGGCTGCGAGGCAGAGGCGCTAACCCCCACCTCCCTCATTGCTGCTTCGAGGCCACCCTCCCACCGGACGCCCTGGTCCCGTTTTGCGTTTTCTCTCGCGGGATTAGGCCACCTCTGCGGCTTTTTCTCATCTAATACGACCCCACTGATACACCAGTGATATCCAGCGATATTACCGCATTTCAGTGTCCCACTTTCTCATGCACCTCCTTTCTTCTCTGCCCAGTTTATAGTCCACGGTGCCTCGTCACCCCCACTTTAAAGCACCCGCCTTCTCATTTCCCAGCTCCCTCGCGGTTTCCTCTTACCGGCCAAAAAACAAGTGCCGGTGAGCCTGGGGCTTAGCATTCGGTCCCCAGGGGTCTCTGGCGGTGGGACTCCGGCGCCCCGGGAAGTTCAGGTCACCCGTGTCCCCACACGGGAAACCCCCAGGCCTGCGCGTCGCCCCCAGCCGGCAAGGACCGTCTGAAGCTCGCTCTCCCGCTCTCTGGGGCCGCGTTCCGGCGGCGGGAGCAGAAGGCGGCACGTGGGCCGGGGCTTCCCCGCGAGACCCGTCCGCGAGACCAGAAGTGCGCGGAGCACTGGCCCTCTGCGCTCACCCCGCCCCGCCTCGACCCCATCTCGGATCTCCCCAACCACTCTGTGACCCCTGAGAATTTGGGGATCTGCGTCTGGGCCCTAGCTTTGCTCCGAACCCCAATATGGGACCCGACAGAATGCCCAGTCCTTGGAAACAGCGCCACTGGCCCTTCAGAGACCCCACTCCGTCGGTGCCCACGCTTCCTACCCCCACGCCTCTAAAAAATCCTTACTTTGTTGGTCCTGGAGTCTTTCTGTATAGAATGGTTTCTAAATTGCATAGTAATAAAGTATAGAATGGTTTCTAAATTGCATAATAATAATAAAGTCAAAACTAAATAACCCTCAATGAGTAACCAATTTTTATTTTTTATTTATATAATAGAAAACTACACAGTGAAACTCTGCGGTCTCTCTTCAAACAGAGGACAACTAACTCCAGTGGACCTTTATTTCTGTGTAGCAGTTGTGTCACATTCCCTAGCCTTTTATCCTCCCAGTCCATTCATTTCTCCACTTTACCAGAGAACAGTTTTATAACTTACCTTTTCTCCCTCAATACCTCTTCCCCTCCTTTTCTCACTTTACTTAATCACTTTCCATTTCTGCTTTACATTTTCCTTAAATTAAAACAATCAAAAAAGTGGCTAAAGCTAAATTAAAGAGTACACCAGCTTCAATTTTTCTTAACTATTCAATCATCTTTACACCAAATTTTCCCTCTGTCTCCTGAATCGACATTTTTCCCCCCTAATTTTTCTTTTGGCTAGTTCTCATCAATATAAAAACATGGTGTTTTTTGTTTTTTAATTGTATATTAAAATAAAAGTTCATAATATCATGTGGTAATACCACTTTCCGGCCAGCTATGGCCCATATCTCTGTGTATTAACATACTTCCTTAAAAGAATTTCTGATTATCCTTATACATAATTCTCCCCAGAACCACTCTTTTTTGGTTTGGATTGTTTCCCTCTTTCCAAAAGATATGTTGAAGTGCTAACCTACAGCAACTTATTTGGAAATAAAGCTATTACAGATGCAATTAGTTAAGATGAAATCACACTAGAATAGTGTGAGGCCTTAATCCATTATGACTAGAATTCCTATAAGAAAACACAGGATACCCAGAGAGAATACCATATGACAGCAGAAAACAGTGACAGGACTAATGTAGATCCAAGTCAAGGACCACCAAGAATTATCAACCACTACCAAAAGCAAGGAAGAGACAAAGGATTATCCCCTAAAGGGGGCATGGCCCTGACAGCTTGATTTCAGATTTCTAACTACCAGAATTGTGAGATAAGAAATTTCTGAGTTTTTTAAGCCACCCAGTTTGTGGCATTTTCTTAAGCAAGCCTAGAAAACTAGCCAAAAAGTTGGTCTTGTCAAGGTCATAAAATGTTCAAACATCAATCCTTACCTTACTTGGTTTATCAGAAATACTAGACATGTGTGTTTATTCCTTCTTCACAGAAACACTTTCTTCACTAAGATCCAAAAACACAACGTTGTCCCTGTTAATTCCTATCTCACTGGCTACTCCTTTTCAGATACCTTTTCTGGTTTCTCCCCATTTCTTCGGCTCTTATGGGTTAGAGTGTCCAATGTGGTTTTTTTTTTTTTTTTTTTGACCTCTTTTTTTTGGCCATCTCTTTCAGTTTCATGGTTTTAAATACTCTTTATAAGCACCTAAGTATTAGATTTACATCTCTAGCTAAGACCCCTGCTGTCAACTCAACAGTACCTCTTGCATGTTTAAGAGGGATTTGAAAATGAAGATATCCTAACTTTTCCTCCAAATTTCTCCCCCTTCATTTCAGTTAACAGAAACCCTTTTTTTTTTCCCAGTTGTGCAGACCCAAGAAAACCTTGGAGTTTCCTTTGATCCCTTTCTTTTTTTATACCCCAAATCCAACCCTTCAATAAATGCTCAGCTCTTTCTTTAAAATGTATCCAGTATCCTCTTACAACTACTTATCATCACCTTGATAAATCAATATCATGTTTGAGAGAACCATTGTAATTATTGCTTAACCAGTGTCCTTGCCTAGTCTTATTACTCATAGTTTATTTTTACTCACTAGTCTATTCTTGTCACTGAATCCAGTGTGTTTATGTTACGACATGTTCGAACATGCCCTTCATCTGCTCAAAACTGTCCCATGGTTTTGATTTTACTCAGAGTGAAAGACAAATTATTGAGAATAGCCAGGGAGATCCTACGAAGTATTCCTTCTCCCATCCTATTATTCCTCTGATCTCATTTCCTCTTGCTCTCCCTTTGTTCCACTCCCAAGTGACCCTTCTTTTTTCAAACATATCTCAAAAATTTTTGAGATTTTTGCATTGCTCTTCATTCAGCTAAAACACTTTTCCCAGAATACCACATCTTACTCCTTATTCTTTTTGTGTCTTTTGAATGTGAACTTCTCACTGAAACTCTTAATAACCACCCTATTAAAAATTGAATACCATCATTTCTGCATGACCTACTCTACTTTCTTGCTTTACATTCTTTTATAAACTTTTTTGTAATCTGAAAAAATATGCATTTAATTTTTTTATATATTATCTATCTTACCCCTCAGGAATACCATATAATCAAGAATTATGTTCTTCTTAATTTACAATGATATAATCAGTACCCAGAAGAGTATGACATACAGGAAGCACCCAATAAACACTTGTTAAATGAGTGAATAAATGTATCAACCTTTAGAAAAATAGTAAATAATCTAAATGAACCATTCATTCATTCAACAATTATTTATTGAGTACATACTGAATTTTTAAATATTCAGAATATTTATTGTTAATAGGAACCTCAATTTATGCTATTCTCCTATACTTTAACACACTCCATTGAGTGTAAATACTTCAGCAGCTGATGAAATTTTCAGTTGAATCAACAAAGAACAGAGAAGGGCGTTGAAGATTAATATTATCAGACTTGAGTGAAGAGAAGGTCCTCTAAAGAAAACCTGGGTTTTGATAAAGAAAAGATAGAACATACCTAAATAAATAAAAGTGGTCAAACCAAATGGACTAATATAGAGTAAGATTATCTTCATGAGTGATAGGCAAATAGAATTGCAGTGAAGAAGATGGGATTATATAATCACATTTCTCTGTCAGTGCTTTGGATGGAGCTAGCTTCAATACAGATTATCTCCTAACAACCAATGTGTTGATGTATAAAAACAACAAAATTTTAAGGATTCAAATACTATTACTTCTGAAATACTTGAATCTCTCAGCAAAGGTAAACAATCCTGTCATTAGTAGCACTAACAGTTTTTGCTGCCTCCAAACTCTTTAAATACTTCAATGACAAAGTATTTCTCCAAGGGTAAAATATTTGATCCTTGATGAGACTTAGAAGAAATCCCAATTTGGCTATTGCTTACTTTTCTGAACTCATCTCTCCAACTTGGTAATCGATAAGCTCTTACTGAACAGCAGTTCCCTCAAATCTCTGTATTCATTTTTTATGTTTTTTATTTCTCTTGTTGAATATTCTGTTGTCCATCTGCATGAAGTGTTCTCCTTCTCTGACCTCTCTCTCTCTATCAAAGAACTCCTGCTCACCTTCTCTATCTCTATTTAGATGCCACTTTTCCCAAGAGTCTCCCTGATACTTCAATATGCCTTAAGGTTACCATTTTACATTGAACTTAGCCCAAATAGTCCTTAGGACCATATACTGGGATTGCTTGTTTACATAGGTCTCCTTCACTAAAATCTTGAAAGCAGAAAGTGAATCTTATTCCTAATGTCTAGGACTAGGCTTCGCAAAAAGCTGGTGCTCAGTAAACATCTATTTATTGAACAAGTTAATGAATGAATCTCTTCTTCTTCTTCTTCCTTTCATAAGAGTTTTCTTTGTAAAAACAAAAAGAAAAAAGAAAACACATAAAAACAAAAAACCATACCTTAATTATGTAATTTCTCTATTTAAATATATATGCTGAGTCTCTAATACTAGCAATGATTTTTCTAATGGATCCCATAAATTAAAGGGTTTAATTAACTTGGGGTGGCAAAGAAAAGATTAATGAAAAGGAATTAGAGACTTCTTAAGTCCATTTAACAAAGCAGCTACAATTTCATTTTTCTGTATATTAGATTTCAACACTTAATTTTGTTAGGAAAAATGAGAGTTTCCATGCCTTAAAAAATAACGAAAGTAGATAAAATGTCCTATAGAATTAAATGCACAGCCCTTTATAGGCAAACAAAACTCAGCCTCCACCACCAGTTTCACTTTCCTCGACTGGTGCAGAAAAACTCTATGAACACCATACTCCCATTGATTTGTTGCTAAAACATGTCAAGATCTTACTGGCCTCCTTGCTAGTCCTACTCCTTGAGCTTGGCAAGTAAGTATTTTACCATCATCTCTTCTTTATGACTCTTGCTTTCTAAGAGCCAGCTAGTACTTTGATCTTCTTTTCTGGAAACATTAGACAATCATAGTGACTCTTTTCATTATGACACCACAGAATTTTCTTCAAGTTTTAATTGCAATATTCAGTAATAATGTATTGTGATTATCTTCAGAGATGCTTCTTCCACTACTACTTCTCAGCAACATAGAATACATCTTTTGCATCTCCATATCTGTAGCACATAGTGTGTGCCACATAAAGGTGCTCAGTATATTTTGTTGCTTAAATAAAATTAAAGGATATGAAAACATCTTCAAATATACAAAAATTATTTAACATGTATCAATAGTTGGAGTACTCAAAATAAGTGAAATAAATTGAGTTAAAAACCACAGCTATCAAATATTTATAATTGAACCTCAAGCATCTGACAGTTTGTAGTTTATTTAGTACTAACTTTTCATTATAATGTGAATGCTGGTTCATATTTCCTATGCATATAACAAGAGTTGTGGGAATAAAAATTATGTATATGTACATCCATGGTTTATCTAATAATCACTAGAAAATAATGATCTTCCTTGACTAGGTTGTAAGTTCTATAAATATAGAAAGTGTTTGGTGCTGGTGAACTCCCTCTTTGATGTTGGATAACTTTTGCCATGATCCTCAAAATGTTAATCACCAAGACTCCTTCTCCTTTGGCTTCCAGATAATCACCTGGAATGCTTTTGTGGAAGACTAGAGAATGTAAGAAAACATGTCATTCCTAACTGCTTTTCTGGGGCATCTTTATCTCCTCCTTGTCTCAGGAACCCGCCAGACAGACCCCTCTTTTACTCACAGCACCAGATCCTGTCTAGAAGCATCACAGCAAAGTAAACGAGCAAACAAATAAATATATATCATATGTCATAAATGATATATTTTTGTATATACGCATATAATAAAAGAAGAAGCAGTGTCTTATATACCCAGTTATTGTACTTCCAGCTCATAAAACTAGCCTGGTATCTTCTAGTGATTAATTTTTTTTTTAAGATTTTACTTATTTGTCAGAGAGAGAGAGTACACACAAGCAGGCAGAGAGGCAGGCAGAGAGAGAGAGGAGGAAGCAGGCTCCCTGCCAAGCAAGGAGCCCGATGTGGGACTCGATCCCAGGACCCCAGGATCATGACCTGAGCTGAAGACAGTGGCTTAACCAACTGAACCACCCAGCGGCTTAACCAACTGAGCCACCCAGGCATCCCTAATTTTTTTTTTTTTTTAATAAATGAGGGGGGAAAGTAAAGAAAGCAGGAGCTATTCATGGAATGCAAAACAAATTTTTTTTGAAGATTTTATTTGATAGAGAGAGAGAGAGTAGGCAGAAGGCAGGCAGAGAGAGAGGAGGAAGCGGGCTCCCTGCTGAGCAGAGTGCCTGTTTGTGGGGCCTGATCTCAGGATCCTGGGGTCATGGGATCATGACCTGAACCACCAGTGTGCCCCAATAAATGAGGGGGAAAAGTAAAGAAACATGAGCTATTCATGGAATGCAAAATTTTTAAGAAAACTGGATAATGGGGTAAAAGTAGAGGGAATAATAGGAATCTAAATAGGATCAAAAAGCAAGATTAAATTAGAAAGATTTGTGTCTGTAATTTTGTCTGAAAATAGTGGGACTTATTAATGTGTGGTCTAGAGGAATAAGTGAAATCTAATTTGCATTTCAACAACACCAATGATAATGATTTGAATACTTACTGTTGGGAATGTCATTAGAACACAGGGTTTATGAATTGGATCAAAATAATGTTCCACCTGGCTCTCAACTTCAATCATAAAGGAGAAGTAAGTTGCTATTTACTTTTATTTGCTGTTTATTATTTAATCTATTATTCAGGTTGTGCTATCTTGTTGGCTTGTCTTTTTGTTTTTATTTTTGCCACTATAATTGTCACATCGAACTGATGCCCTCTTCTGAAATGATTAGCCAATTCCCTCCCTGAGTTATATAAAAGAACACTAGGCCATATATTTTATGTATATAATTTGGATTATTTGTTTTCAAAAGAATATACCATCTTTCAATTTTTTAGTTTTATTGTTCACACAGGGATTAGAACATGGAAATAAAAACTGAAAATGTTAATTTCCTAAGCAACTTTTGTCTTAGGATTGACAACCAGTAACATGACCTGTGTGTCTCTCCTGATTTAGAAAACTGAGAAGACTCGTAGAATGTTTAACCAAAAAAAAAAGAAGAAACATTATTTCATATCCTATCATACACCCATTAAATCAAGGCATCGAAGATAGCCAAAGGTCAGTCTAATGATAGTTTTGAAAATAATTGGTAGTTGCTATGTTACTGAAATGGTGAACAGAGCCAGCTACATAATTTGTGGGGCTCTCTGCAAAATGAAACCATGACACTCTTTGTTCAAATATCAGGAAAAAAAATTCATTTCTTATATTGTTGTTGAAACTACTTGTAAGACTCATATTTGCCATTGATGTTATGTTCATTGGACATGGGACCATTCATATGATATGTACAGATCCACTTCAGCACCTGGCTCATCTTGTGACTCCACACTTGGGGCAAGGACATCCTGACCTTCGTTTCCCTTAGATTGAGCCTTGGATCCTCCTGGAACAATGGACTGTGGTGGTTACTAGATATGAGTGGAGAGTAAGCAGCTAAGAACTTGTCTTGGGAGGCAAAGAGGTGGTGGGAGGCAGAATCACAGAGAAGCTGAAGCTCCAAACCCTTAGCACATACTCCATTGCTCCATCAGACTTCACTTAAAAAATATTGCATTCTAAGAAAAATTTTAAGAACTTCAAAATGGTACCACAGGGCATTGAACTCCAAACATGAGGCCCTGTTTAGTTTGAAGTCCTGTGCACCTATACTGGACACTCACCCATGAAGCCAGCCCTATTGTTCGTGGAAGTCATAAGCCAATGCTTACCAAGTCTTTCCATGTAAGATCTAGGCTTGCCTGAGATTATTATCAATGTAAGCAGACCCCTAGCTATACAGATTTGGACTTAAATTGATTCATATTTATATATTTGACAAAATATGCCTATTTTTTCAATAAATGGAATTTGTTGCTTTAATTTGCTTGCTGTTTTGGGCTTTGACTGCCTATGCAAAGATAATCTTCACTGGTATTTCAATGGATTTGCCTCCAGAGCTCTAAATCAATTTGTACAATAAATTGAGAAAATGTCTTTATTTCCATCATATCCTCCCCAACATCTTTATGCTCCCAAGTCTTCTATTAGTAGAAAGTTGTTCAGTTTTTATCTCCATGAATTGCCGTGTTCCCAAACTGCCCCTTTCTCTTCCACAAGTCCCATAGAAAAAATAAAGCAAATCTCTAGTTAGGTTCCTACTTACTGCCAGCAACCTCATTAAATACAATTTACATTATGGTTGTATTATAATCATTCATTTGTGAAGGCATTAAAAGAAGCTCCGAATCTTACAAATTTCAACAATGGTGACTAAGATCCCTGCAGTATAGATTATGCCTCTGATGGATGAACACTAATGCTCTACAAATATTCTTGTGGAAAGGAGCATCGATGTTCCCAAAGGCACACGATTGCACGATAGAGTTCAGGAGCTAGATTTAAGTTCTAAATCTGACTCTCACTGAATTAGCGTGTATGTGACCTCCTATGCTTGTTTTCTCTTTATTAAAATGTGGTGTTAGTTTTGAAGATTTTTTAAAAATTATCTTCTGGTGGGAAAACAATCTTTCTTCTCCAACTCTGAAGGAGCAAGAGGCATCTGAATTTAAAGAATCACACTATGTGTTAAAAGAGAAGCCGCTCTCTACTCTTAATGCATACTTCTATATTCTAAGTGTCTTTGTAGGGTGGATGGGGGGTATTGAAGATTCTCACATCAGGTAATACTCTGACTCCCTCTGTGTCCTACAGTATCCCTCAGTTCTGAAATGAGGTGCCTAGAGTTAGTCCAGACCCCACAGATTAAGGGCTCAGTCTTACAAGACCAGTCCTAACTTCAGATGCCAAATGCCAGTGGGGGGTCCCCAGGTTAACCACAACTTCTGTCCAACTTAGTTACAAATCAAGCACACTCCTTCCTTAGTTTTGAACATTTGCTAGAACTGCTCACAAAAATCAGGAAAGAAGTTTACTTACTAGATTACAAAGGTTATACCTCAGGTATAGCTAGAGGGAAGAGATGCATGGGGCAAGGTATGGAGAAAGAGGAGCGGAGATTTCCAGTCCTTCCCCAAACTCTCCACCCTCTGAGCAACCAGCCATGTTCACCAAGTAGGAAGCTCTATAAATGTTGCCATACTTTGGGGATTTTTATGGGGGCTTCATTACATAGGCATGATGGATTAAATCATTGTCAATTGGTGATTACCTCCTACCCTCTCCACTCTCAGAGGTCAGGATTTGGGGCTGAAAATTCCAACCCTCTGATCATCTGGATGCTTCCCCTGGCAATCAGCCTATCCTGAGGCTATCCAGAAACCCTCAGCCACCAGTCATAACATACAAAAAGACACTTAGTACTTTTTGAGATTCCAAGTTTTTTAGGAGCTGTATGTCAGGAAAGGGAAATAGGAGCCGTATTATAATATCTTAGCACAAAGATCATAGCTAGTGGCTGCATACAAGGAAGAAAAACATGGGTGAAAGGTGTTTCTGCAGCTGCGAATATGACGTTTGGTGTAAAGTTATTGCAGATTCTTAGGCTGGAGTTCATGGTTAGGCTTGAACTGTGCCCCAGTCTCTGAGCTAAGTACTATGTGTATGTCCAATATAACACGACTCCAACCAATTAGCGGAAAATCTATAAGCCAAATATGATTAAAAATACTATTGTCCTCTATGACACCTAGAGGCCAAAGAAGGGACTTTAGTGTCACACAAGATAATATAAGTGTTATTTAAAGTTAATTTAAGTGTTATTTACTTGAAGCGTGGGAATTAATTTTATAGTAAAGGAATGAAGCTGATAGCCTTATATTTTCATGGAAACAAATCTAATTTTAAAGTTACTTTTGAAGCAAATAAATATGCAATTGGTAGATTATATGGTTGGAGTGTGAGTCCTTAGATTCCAAAAACCTCTTGCCATGGAGTCAGACCATGGCAATTTGTGGAGTCACTGACCCTTTGAGATCCAATTTTGTAAAGTTTCCCTGATCTCTGGCAAAAGGGTATTAGGGCATGCTCCCATATGATAAAATTGACAAATAGATACACATTGTCTTTAGGAATTTTCCAATTGCCTTTTAGTCATTTTTCTCTCCCAATACATTGAAAAAAAAATTCCACTTCCCGATATTCTCTTAATTTGTGATTAAAGAAGACATATGTTTCCCATATACCAGTTTTAATAGTTAAATGTGTTTTCAAATATTAGAGTGAGTGATTGTCATATTTCAGGGGTATTATGCTATTTTCCAGAAATAATTCATTAGTTTGAAAGGCCTCCACTGTCTCCAATCTATGTGAAAATATATTCCTTAAAACTGCCATGTGATCAGATTATATGCACCCTCCATCTATATAAGGACTTAGGTTAGTAAAGGCAAAGTGAATTCAGGTTTTGATAGTATGTGCAGGACATTGTTTTTAGGACTTTTAATAATAATGTACACTCTCTAGTCATTGTTATGGCCACTCCTCAGAAAATGAGTTAATTTTCTAGATTTTTCTAGCATAATAAAGTATTAGCTCATTATTCAGATCTATTTTTTTAAAAATCAACATGTAAAATCTTCAGAGAGAGATAGCCATCGAATTTAAGACCATGAACACTGGTTTGAAAGATATACTATTTATTTACTTTTAAGTTTGATTAAATCATAAGTTTTCTTTCATAATACCTTTTTAAAATTAGAAACAGAATTACCCCACTCCTCTGTCCAACATAAGAATGCCAAAAATACAGCATGTGGCCATGACTTGGGAGGATGATTTAATTATTAATTTTGACAGTTTGGGTATAGAATGCTATATTCAGTTTCCTAGTGTACTTCATAAAGTGGACTGATTATATATAATAGGTGTTCAATAATTATGTTTTCATTAAATAACATGCAATATAGAGTAGCCCTAAATGGCATTTAAAATGCAACTAGAAAATGCTTTTTCCTTTTAATCTTTTCCTTATATGTTTTTTATTTGCTAGATTTCAATGCATTAAAATATCCTTAAATTTCCCAAAACAAATAAAATATCATTTGAAAGAAATGTTAAAACTATGCATCTCCTTCAATTTCTTGATTTAAAGGAGTGTACAGTTATTTTTAGCATCATCCCAAGATTGTCTTTTAATGAAGGTCCCTCTCACTGACTGAAGCCACTATGCAATTATTAAGAACGCTTAAACTTAACTCTACCCTTTAGTGAATTAAATGAATTCCTAGTATGCCTCCTTGATTTAAAAAAAATGCCAAAGAATATTTTGACAGAAACAACAATTGCCAATATGAAAACACAGAGTTGAGTTTTATCTAGGAAACATGAGTATGCTAGGTTTCTATATTTGTACATGTTTGTACACACATATTTCTACATAGACACATGTATATATACACATGAGCTATATAAGAGAGGGCATTTTGGCTATCAGAAAATAAAAACAAAGATTGTGTCAATGAATGTGATTATTTCAAATATCATTTTCTTTCAGACATGTTGAATTCTATCTTTGATATAGAATCAAATGTGCTAAATTGTATGACAGGGTTGTTTTGGCTGGGAATAATGAATTAAAAGAAATAAAATGTTATTTAATAAAATAAACCAGATACAAAATATTGCCTTGTATTTACAGATAAATTTTTAATGGAATATTTCATGGTCTAACACAAATATCAGACCCAATGACACTAATTCTTGTACAGCCTTTGGCTTACCCTGTATAACAAAATCTGTTATTTAAAGTAGACTATAAAATACCTTATGGTAAGTGAACTTCCAAAGACACAAAGAAAATCCCCCATAAATTTAAAAGCTTATCTCAAATTCTTATTGGCATAAGCTTAGGATGGATATATTATTAATTGTATTATCTTAGGTAGTTGAAATATATAATACTGGTTAGAATGTGGAAATTAAAAAAAATAAGTTTAGGTATTTTTGCTTCTGTTCCTAGTCAACATTAGTAAACACACATAAGTGAATGCAAAATTACCTTTACAGAGTTTTGAAATTTTGGCAATCTCAAGCAAATTTCCCTAAGTCAGCAACATTTTTTTTTTTTAACCTTAGTCAGCATATTACAAGGTTCATATTTTCCAAGGAGAAACGATTAAATGTTGTACAAATAAGATAACATTTATTTTTACTACCATTTAATTTTTAAAACTTTCACTTAGAAATTTACAAGGAAATTAGGCATCACTGAGAAAATCTAAAATGAATGGATAATGTAGTCAGTTGAAAAAGATACACAAAATAATGTGTTTGGTATAAAGGAATGTGTTTTGTGACATCCTTTATAACTTGTCAGTGGGAAGAAAGTTCCATCTTTCATTGTCTGCTTTCAGACCTAAGAAAATGAACTAAATGAATAGACAATTCAGTAATGTCCAACAGATAACTAAAATTCAAATTTTATTTTTCCATATGTATCAGACAATTTTTTTCTGACAAGACTTTACTGAAAAATGAAGTGCAAATGGGAACCCTGTAAGAATGTTTTTAAGAGTTGTACATGACATATTTTAAGCGCCACTAAGTACACATTGAATACTTTGTAAGTATATAGGCATAGCAACATGCAAGTGTCATGTACCTAATATTACAATATGCATTTTGTTTTTTGAAAATGTTTATGATAACAGTAGATTCAATAATTGTGGTTCTTTATCTTCTGTGCAGTTTGCTTTATTTGGGCAAATCTTCTTTACAGCACAGAATTTATTTTTATGTTGTCATAAATATACCCTTCCAAAAGTTATGAATTTCATGTCATATAAATAGAACATTTTATTTTTGAAGCTACATTACTGGGAACACCTGCATTTCTGGGTACCATTTTCTGAGATAAGTCTTTAAATTTTTTTTTTTTTTTAACATGGCAGACTTGTTCCAATGTTGATTATGTTAAAATACTTATGATAAAAATGGAGCTTTCTTGAGGGAATACTTTTTGGTTGAGTGAAAAGCTAAACAACCAATTCACAAATACTGATGTGAACTGAATATGAAGAAAATAGGTCAGTAATCCCAAACTCGTGGGTTAATCCTTAACTGCATCATTGAATCTACAATAAGTACAGCAGGTACAGTTAAATAAATTTGTAACGAGATTAAAATTTTATACACTTATAAGGAGAAAGAGTCCTAGTTTTGACAAATCTCTAAATTATTCTTCTATTTATGAGAATCATTCAATACATCAGAAACACAGAGAAAAGCAAAAAGGATAGAGAGATAACAATTCAGTTTACATTTCATACTTTTTTTTAACCAACTGGTGACCACTGCTTTCAACCATCAAACATTTTATTGCATATAACTTTCACTATCAGCAAATATAAAGAGAAAACTGTCTACTAGTATCATGTACAAGGAAAAGCATTTGAAGAAAGAAAACATTTGAGGTTTGACAGTACTGTATATAAGAGAAGTGTAATGTGGCATTCAAAAGTCCGTGTGGGATTCACTGCTGTTCTGACCCTGGATGTGGGAAAAGTGCTTAAGTGCTGAGCCCTGGTAGGTTTTTCTTTTGCCCCTGCAATCTTCAAATATCTTTTAACTTTTCTTCTTTTGAAATATACAGTATGTTTTATAGGGGAAAATAGTGTTTCTTCTTTACATCTTTTTCACATGTGGGCCCATTCTCTCCAAAATAACCATACATTTCTTGTCACTAATATATATATATATATATATATATATATATATATATATATATATATCTAACATATATATATGGAAAAGATGGTAAAGGTTTGACCAAATATATTTTTAACATAACCACATAACATAGAAACATCCTACGTTAAACACATTTTATAGATTTAACATAATTTTAAATAGTTTCTTGCATCTTTTTTTTTTCTTCCTTAGGAAAAATTGCTTTTAAAATGTAATTTCCTTTTAGAATAATTAAATTACATCATTTGAAAAATTCATATTATGTCTAAGCAGACAGAATAAAGTGGGCATTTGTGGCAATACTTTGCATTCATTATTCAGATATTATTTGTTAATAAGGAGGCAATTTTAAATACTTAAATTTTTGTCTTACATAGATAAAAGTTCTTGGGAAAATAAATCACATACATAATTTTTACTTAAAAGTACAGCATTGATTTATAAGAAACTGTTGCATTTTAAATATTAAATGAAATGTAAGATTGGATTCCAAAGTGTTGCCATTTAAATTATTTTTTAAAAATCAACACACTTATATTACATTGAAATACTAAGTAGGCATGAGAAGAACTATCCTTATAAAGTTAGCATATTTTGCCTATAGGAAAAGTTAATGATAGGAAAGGAAAAACAAATGCAAATCCATACACCATTGAATACAATAAAAGAAATTGGCTTTTGAGATTTCCCAGGGGCTGGGGAGAGGACTGCATGTTAGTCCCAAAGAGTGCTTCCTGGGATATCCTGTAAATAATTATTTCTTCTATATCATAGCCCATGTTAAAAGTGAGAGGTAGAAGGATTATTGTAAGTATGCATGGCAGAGAACTTACCAGCTATATCCAATAACTATTGCATTCAATATTAATAATCTCAATACATAAAAATGCTGATGAGTTTAGAACCCATTCTTGTATGTTGTCCCCTTTAGCTCTCTTTATAATTTTGCTACTTTCTTTCAATCCATTGCCTTTGGAAGGGTATAAGTGCAAAGGGTATGTCTGGGACAGAATAGGGAGAGAAAGGGGGAAAAAAACAACAGAAAAAAGGTCCCCAAAAATCCCCATTAAGATATAGTGACTTTAACTATTAATTAATGGTAACCTATGTTCTTTGATTGAATAAATGTGTACTTATAATAAAAGTACTGTAATCTATTAAAATATACACACATTTCAAAAAAAGCTTAAGAATTTCAAATTCAATTAGTTATCAAAGTTTACAACTCAGGTTATTTCTTTGTCTCCAGTAGTGTTAAAAGCTAGGCCAAATAATTTTATTGTGTCACATTCATGATTAAATAAAAAAACTTAAAGTGTCTGTTGTTGAATCAATTATATTTTTAATTAATGTTTTAGTGTGTGGGAGGTGAAGATTAGCAACCTCTAGGACTGTGTTAAAGAATTCTTTAAAATCCCTTTGCATTAGTATCCAGCAATAGAATTGCAGATATTGCACTGAGTATATTTCAATATTGCCAGTGTATATTTCAAAACAAATTCTATTATCTACACTAAGATTTCCTCTTTCCCAATATTCAAAATGCATATTATAATTACATGGGTTTCCAACATCCATACACAGCAAGTACAAGATACTTACATGTACGTACACTGTAGTTACCTATATTTTGCATAGTTTTTAGTGTGTACTTTGTGCCACTTAGTAAAAAGCATTACTCAGTAATTCTTATTAGGTGTTTCATTTCTTTCAGCTGTGGTTTTCAGTTCTTTTTGTTTGTTTGTTTTGCTTTGTATATTCATCACAGATTACCATTTGCAAAGGGAGATAATATTGGGCATTTTTCGTGGGCTCTAAGTAATCCGCAATATAATGGGGAAGTTGCAGAAAGTTACGAGGTTTTGCATTTTCTTCACAATTAAAAAACATAACATGAATTTCATATTTATCATTCATAAAATTATCCTTATGTCCAAAGGAAAATAAAATGTATTTTAAATGTTCCCCTTGGTAACACTTTGCAATAAGTGGCACTAAATTACACGTTAACTGGTATGTTACATGGAAGAACCATCACGGTCAAACAGCTGCTGTACATGTGCCTATATGGAATCTCAATGCTGTTACAGTCATGAGTACATAATTACAAGTGAGCCTGTCCTTTTTACTGAGATATTTATATTTTTACAAAGAAATAAAAATAAATGAGGTGTTAGCTTCTTTGCCATATTTAGGAAAGTTAGTTTTCTTTCTCTATTTTAATTGTTGGGTTTCAATGCAATATTAAGCATCTTGAATCAATATGAGATCATCCAGTTTCTAGATTAAACTCCAATATCAGGTTCCTTAAACTGCTTCTTGGGTTCTCTGGTAAAAGAAAACAAGTTGAAATCTCTCTCTCTCTCTCTCTTTCTCTCTTTCTCTCTCTCACACACACAGCCACAGCCACACCCACACCCACACAAACACACATGTCATGTGCTCATGTGCTCGATCTTTGCTCTTGCATTCATAAACTTTCCTTTTTCTTCCTAATTTTAATAATCATCCCATCTAGGACACTCAAAAATGGAAAAAAAAGAATGCTGTTTACACTTTTTTGATGGAGGACAATCAATTTACACTGTAAACAGTACACTGGCAGAGAATAGCTACTTTGGGTAAAGAATAATGTCTCATACTCTACTAGGGATATATGTGTGTTCACACTCCTTCCATTCAGTTCCATAGCTACTGTGCTCAACAAGCAGAGCCAGAAATTGGCTGTGTGCATACACATGTGCACATTTCACACATTGCAATCAACATGGTCCCATTTTTGTATTTTTTCCTGATTTTTATAGAAATGTGTAGAGTTTTTATAATTTATTCCCTTGTTTGGTGGAAATAGAATAAATTTTAAAGAGAGTAAAATACAGTTCTATTGCTATATTTTTCAAGAACTAAAAATGATACCTAATTCAAATCTAACTATTTTAACTGGCTAAACATTTCATTAGAGGCCACAAATCCTAATATATTAGTTTCTTTTAAAGAGTTCTATTGGCTTTTTATATTACTCTAAAGGGTTAAAAGAGTCAAAAATTTTGAAATACAACCAATTTTTGATGTCTAATTTTATAGTGCTATAAATAATGATTGAGTTATTTAGGCAACAATTTAGCAGTTGGAGCAAGTAGAATATAGACAAAATGAAAAGGGATGTAAATACAGCATCTATGAAGAGTAGCAATTTTGTAAGTGCATCCTGAAATTAAGTTTTAAATAGTAATTGATGATGCAGTTTATATGACTTACTTCTGTAATAAGAACCTTTCCATTTTGTACTAACAGGATGGATTTTGTTTTGTGGAGTCTTTCTAAAGATTATGCATTGAAAGATATGAACAGTTTATAAACCTATTCTAGTTTCAATGTGTCTAGTAGCACCTACCTGATTCTCTCAAACTACCATACTATATTAACATATTATTGCATTTTTCCACAGATGGTATGGAGTGAACTGTAAAAACAAGCATGCAATCACATCAATGCAGACTTATTTCCTTAAAATGTCATACTGTATATGATTTATTATGTTAACACTCAACCACATCATATTATTTATGTTCTGTATATTCTGAAAAAGTGCTGCTTGACTGACATCGTCCTTTTTCTTTTGTGAGAAATCAACAAGATAAATGCTTCAACAATAAAAAAAAAACAATTTAAAAATTCTAACGTTGTCTTTAAAAGTTTATACTTTTCTGATAAATAATCTAAGATACAGCACCCTTGTCTTCCATTTGATATTAATACATGATGTCATACTCAACCATTCTCATTTCCCAAAAATAAATTCCAAGATATTATTTTTAAAACCATAGGCCATCATACTTTCAGACATCACAAGTGTAGCTACCATATTGTCATATTTGTTTTCTTCTTAAAGGTGCAATGCTTGTGAATGGGAAAATAATTTTTATCTAACTGGATTTTTAATTTTTAGCATATAATAAATTTAATGAGAACTAATCTAGCAGTATTATATTTTACTAGAAGAAATAATATGACTTTAGATTGACTCTGTCATATTTAAGAATACAGCATTTCTTAATGTTAAATACACCAAAATTTCAGAAATAATCCAGAGAAAGAGACTTTCACCTTGGAGTTAAAAGCATGGCAGAAATTCTCCATCACTAACTGTTCATAAGTTTGTACCTCACAAAATGCATAGACAGGAATTTAATATAAAGAATTAGTTCATTTATACAGAAAACATGTCTTAAACACTTCTTTTTGGCAAACCAACATAGGTAAGCAGCTCTGGAACTGCCAAATTAAAATTTGTAAATTTTTAGCAAACTAAGAGTTTACTTTTAGGTTATTATTCAACTGTGGTTGTAATTTAAAACCTGAGGCTGTGCACTGGTTGTTAGCTTAAAATTACCTTTCCTTATAACATTGTGCTTCCATTGTATAACAAATAAAAATTAACAAGAACTAGAAAAATTTGTTGTTGAACAGTGCTAGGACATACAGACAAAAATACTAATACATGTTATCTACTTATAATATTGGTTTAAGTAATATCTAAAGGGATATAATGGACATTAGAAAATGCTTACTTATGACTGAATTACCTACAGCCAAAAAAGTTAAATATGTATCAAATAATGTTTAATTGGATTTATTATATGCACTATATACAGATACTAAATGTCTCAAAATTGTGCCCTATGAATACTTCAATTTTGTTTAGGCAGGTGAGTCTTTATGGAGCAAATAAATTATAGAATCAAATTAGAAAAATGAATGAAATCTTTGTGATTCCTGAAGCAGTAAAATGTTTGTAAAAATGTTTTGGTAAATGAAACTAAAATAACCAAATGGTCAGATCTATATAATTATATAAGATGTCATGTCATGATTGCAATGCATACACACATGGCTCCTGTATCAAATACTATATTTTTAAATAGCAAATTGATACAGCTTCACCAGTATTATCTCAAACATTCCAGAATCTATTCTACAGTATTTTCAGTTGTGTTTTCTAGGGTGTATGTTTCCAAACATGTCTTTGAAGACAGACATGTAGAAAACATTGTTGTAAACCTCTAATTTCTGATTAAACTTAGATGCATTAGGTCTTTACCTAATCCTGTTCCTTGTGAAAACTGTCCAGTGGTACACTGACAAAATTTATGATTTAAAGGGAAAAAAATGAGGGCAAAAAAAAAAAAAAAACACCTTTGCATACTTTTTTTCAACATATAAAAACAATTCAATACCATGACCCAAGGAGATGAGTAACATTGTTAAGGCTGTATATTCAAGCACTGTATGTTAAAAGAGCAATGGTGTGGAATTTAGGCAGTAAGAAATGTCCTGCATTATGGATGGTACAGTAATTAAAGAATGATGCTTTCAACAGCTGATTGTTGGTATACACTGGCTACTGATAGCAGTACGGTATGGAAGTTAATAAAGGTAGCAGAAGATGGTAGAAATGAATTCTGAAAGATGATAGCCAGTTTTCTCCAGCAGCCAGCCTGGTAAAGAAAACTCATAATCTTGGCCTGCATTTTAAATGAAATACTCTTTTTTCTCTTCAGCATTGACTTGGCTGCCTTCAGCATTGATAATGGCTGTGTCAGCATCCGGTGCATCTTCAGCCCCTTTAGCTTCATTTGTTAAGTATGTTCCTGTGGGTATTGGAAGAAAAAAAATATATATATATGTCAATTCTGTGAGAATGGTAAGATAGCCAGAATTAAAGCTACATTCACTTAGGAAGGAGCTTGTGCCAGATTTCTCATATGTTGGAACATATTCTGTGACATAATAAACCACATAATTCATTCTTCTACTGTTGCACACTATCTTTCAGCTTTCAGATATATATTATAGATGAAGCTGTGGCCAGGTTGACTAGAGGCAACTGCCTAACTAGTGTGGGTGATGAGTAGTTTGATTTCTTTAATGATGGATATAGACCATGTGCTCTGTGCAGCTGTAGCAATCAGGGTCCTTTGTTAAGATGTTGATAATGATCACATCAAACGTGTCATCCTCATTTTGAAAACTCCCCTTAAAAGTAGATTATGTCAATAGTTTGCTACCTAGACCATTGCAAAAAAAATTACATATTTTCTTCACTAATATGGCCATATGTATATCTATAAACCTACAAACAATAAATGTTGACCGAATGTTTAACATTATAGTTGAATGTCAGTCTAAGAGATAAATTATAAACTTGTTTTTCCTTTTTACTTTCTTCTTCTTTTTTTTTTTTTTTCCTGAGCCAGTGACTCACTCTGTGACCTTTGGCTATTGGTTAGACATTATTTTGTTAAACCAAACCAACCTTCATTAAGTAAAATAATCAAGATTTCTATGAAGTAATTTCATATTTAAATCTCTCTCTCTGTCACATATATACGTATACTCATTTAATTGTTCACGATAAAGCTAGTCTTCAGAATGATTTTTGTTAAACTTAAGATAAGAATACTTTGTTAAATATTACCTACCTTTATGTCTTGCCAGATATCGACCAAGCAGAAATATAGAACACAGCGTCACAAATACAACTACGGCCACTATTCCTCCTATAAGAGCATGATCAGGGCCAGTCTGGCCAGCCAGAGCATTGGGATCTAGAGAAGAGAATAAAACATCACACAAATGATATCTTATTTAAGCATAGAATATATATTTGCATTGGAATGAGTTCTTTTAAAAATTAGAACATTTCTATTGAAATAAAATTTCATTAATGTGTATTAAACCAACCATCTAGTCAACAGATATTCATTTGTACAACATACCTGGGGCTATAACATTTGCCACATCAATCACAGTTGTCATTGACTATACATTTTAAGACTGGATAAACAAATATACATATATAATTTTTTTTAAAAATGGGAGAGAGAGCACATGAGGGTGGGGGAAGGGCAGAGGCAGAGGTAGAGAGAATATTAAACAGACTCCCCACTCAGCATGGAGCCTAAAGTGGTGCTCAATCTCATGACCCTGAACTGGGATCATGACCTGAGCTGAAATCAGGAGTCCCACACTTAACCAACTGAGCCACCCAGGTGTCAGGTCAAATAAACATGTATAATTTTGCATGGTTTATGCCTTTTCTTTCTTTTCTCCTTCTGAATATATGTGTGACTGTGTGTGTGTGTGTGTGTGTGTACACACATGTATATTTTTTAGTGTGATGGATACAGCTGTCTCACTTAAAAAATAAAACTGTGTCATGGGAAATGCTGGGACTGAAATGATAACTTGGAATTTATTATCATATAAATCTTATTTAAAGCTATAGCAATTGATGAACTCCCCAAGGGAGTAAGTCTAGATAGAGAGGAAAAGAAGTCTAAAAACTGAACTGAGGAACTCCCTTATCTAAAGTCCTGGAAGAGAAAGTGCTTCCAGCAGAGCTGATTGAGAAGGAGAAAACAGTGAGATAGAAAAATATCCCACAGAGTACATTGTAGTTGATCAAAGGAAAGAACATATTTCAAGGAGAGGAGGTTGTTACAAATTGGGTTAAATGTGATTGACAGAAGGAGGAAAATGAATACTCAGTGTAGAGGATTAACTGCCTATTTGACTTGTAGTTTTAGAGAAAGTAGCTGGAGAGTTACAGATTAATAATATACTTTCACATTTGGTCTCTAGTAAAATTACAGGAAAGAGATGAACCCAGCAAAGGATAGCCAGTTTTCAAGCAGAAATGAAAAGATCAAAAGAAAACCTAGACAACTGGGAACTTCAAAAGTTTAGAAAATCAACTACCTACAGAAGCCACACAAAAAGGGATAAAACTGAGTGAGTTTTGAACAACAAAACCCACAAAGCCTACTGCAAAGATCAGGTTAAGTATACTGTCTACCCTCCCAAGACCATGTTGCCAATATCCTTATAGTAACTACTTATATTCTAAAGGAGGGATTTCGGGGACGGGAAAAGTAAAGAAATAAATTGGGCCTGGAAATTATGCTCTCCAAAGATCTTGAAGTATGATAATAGGCACATGAATATGACATATTAGGAGTCTAATGTGTTGTTAATGAAACTATTATGAGAAAGTAGCATATATTTAGATAGGGGGAAAAAGTCCACTTAAAACTTCAAACAACCTCAGTTGTTTGAGGTTGAATGCAAGAGGTTGATGGTTGAATGCAAGAGGTAGAGTATAAAAGCTGTGCAGTTCCTATGAAGAACATATTCCCAAACATACACTCCAAATGTGACCATGGAATATAACTGACAGGTTGAACTTCCCATGGGGTAGAACTGCAGGAAGCAAATAAGTGTACAGAAGAGAATTCCATTTCTTCAAGGAATTACAACTACTGCCAAGGCAGAGGGATCCTTTAAGGCTAGTCTGGCATGTTTTCAAAATTGTTATGGATAATGACTACTCAGTGTTTCCTTTCTTTATTTCCAGATGGGAGCACTTATATTAAGAAGCACTTCCTCATGGCTTTGTTCTTGCACTGTATTTTGTGTATGGGTAGAGAGGAGTATTAATAATTTGTCTTCTGATTCATTTGTCTCCAGACTAATATATCCAGATATGATGAAGAGGATATTTTGGGTATTTGAAGATCTTAGTCTTTGAGTTAGTTACATTGGCTTGATGGAACATTAGGTTGTCTTTTTGGACAGAGTATGGCAGTTGTTGGTGTCAGAAGAAGAGGTGAAGAAATATTTGGTGATCAGAAGGACATATTGGGGAAGATATTTCTAACTAATTAAAAACTTTTTCCTCTTCTTTCCATGCACAGAGCTAAACATTTTCCAGCTTCACTTCAGTTGAATGTAACCATGTCTCTGTGTTCTGGAAAACAGAATGAAGGTCCAGCCAATAAAAACATCCCACATGCAACTCTCCAGGGTGATCTCAGGAGACATAAATTGAAAATGAGAGAAGCTACAAGAGTAGGTACGGAAATAGATTATTCAGTCTCCACCTGGAAGAAAATTGCCCAATTAAAAATACATGCATCAAACCACACAAGGGAAAAATAAATAAATAAATAATAAAATAGAAATTATAAAAAGTTTATTTTAAAAACACTGTGCATTAAAAAGTTAATCTGTTATGGAAGCTATTGTTAATATATTTTTATTATATATTTCTTGTATTTTCCTTAATTTCTGGCATTGGTTGTAAATATAAAAATTATAAAAAAAGAAAAACAGGAAGAAAATGAAGCAAAAAAAAATCTGTCATGTCTTAGAATTCCCCAATCTTATTGCTTGTTTAGACACTTCAGAACCAGTTTCAAACCCCACTTCTTGCTTAAGTCCCCAAATGCAGATAGTCATAAATCATTTCCAATTTGTTTGCTGAATATCGCTCAGAACTGAGCACTCTTTGGGGGAACTGAGAAATCACTCCTGTTCATACATCTATGTACCTATTTCATTTCCTGAAGGTAAATTCTGAAACATGCTATTGCTGAACCAGTTGGCATAAACATTATTTAAAGGCATTTGATAAATAGTGCCAAATTATGTTGTAGAAAGATGGTATGAATTTATCCTGTAGCATCTACATCTGAAGGATTCCCCCCATAAAACTAACATCAGATGTTAAATTTTTTTTAAAAAAATTGCCAATGTAGTATTGCTAAGTGTTAAATATTTAGTACTTACAAGTTTCCATAAATATGTCTAACTGCTTTTGCCCATATGAATTCATTAATTTGAAATGGATGCTTATTCATTTTGACCATTTTTCTATTCAAATTTTCTGTTTCAATAGCTTTCTCCATAGAAAGATGAATATTTTTAAGCGAGTTTTATTTATTCTTCATTTATTATCTTTTCAGTGATGGTTAAGCATTATAACTTTATGTAATCAAATCTATCAAACTTTTGTGTTATGATGTCTGACTTGTGGGTCATGATTTGAAATACTTTTGCCATGATGTGGTTATACACATATAGATTTGTGCTGTCATCTAACATTTTTATTGTCATATTTTAATCTATCTAAAATGTATTTTGGTCTATGGTTTGATGCTAAAGTATAAAACAGAACAAAACAGAAGGAAGGAACTTCCTTCCTTCCTTCCTTCCTTCCTTCCTTCACTCCCTTCCTCCTTCCTTTTTTGAGAGTGAGCTGAGAGGGGCAAAGGGAGAGGAAGAAAGAATCTTAAGCACCCTCCATGCCCAGTGCAGAGCTTGACACAGGGCTCCAACTCACAACCCTGAGTCATGACCTGAGCCAAAATCAAGAGATTTTGATTTGTCAAGAGACAATTAACAGACTGAGCCACTAGGGACTCCTGTACTTCATTTTCTAAAATATTATGTCTAGTATTTGTCAAGATTATATTTATCATTTTCATTTTATGACCATGAAACCTACTCAGTTTCCAACTTGTTTAAATAGTGTTTAAGTTGTTCTGCTAGGGTTTTCCTTTTTCTTTCTTTCTTTCTTTCTTTTTTTTTTTTTTTTAATCTATTTATTTGAGAGAGAGAGTGAGCATGAGAGGGGAGAGGTCAGAGGGAGCAGCAGAATCTCCGCTGTGCAGGGATCCTGATGTGGCACTTGATCTGGGGACTCCAGGATCATGAACATGAGTGGAAGGCAATTGCTTAACCAACTGAGCCACCCAGGTGCCCCAGATTTTTCTTTCTATTATTGATACCAATATGGATGACAATATCGTCTTGATTCTGATGATCTCAGAATTGCAGCAAAAATCTAGAGGGACAAGCTGGAATCCTTCTTTTGACCATGGTAGGTCTCTTTACTCATCCCAATATCTAGAGTTTCTTTTACATTTCCTATTTATCTAAAATTTGAAAGTAAATTGCAGTACACATCTCCTCATAGGAAACTTTCATGATAATAACATTCTTGAACCTTGGATATTTAAGTATTACCTTGTATAATATATTAGTATAATGAATCCACACTCAGATTCATTAGAATTCAGAACAATTAGTCAGTGTTCTGGCTCTTTGTTTTCCCTCACTCCACCAAGATAAATCTGAAATCATTCAGGTTTGGTTTTTTTTTTCCCATCATTTAAGTGACCTGCTTTTTCTAAATGACTGCATTCTTTGTTTTTTCCTCCACTGTATTTTGATATTTTACCTAGATATATTTTTGTCATTTGCCTCAAGTCAAAATGTTTTTTCATTTGGAAACCTACTGTTTAAAATTAAAATCAAATTAGTTCATTTGATTTGAGATTATGAATTCTTTTTTTTTAATTCTCTTTTGATTAACAATTATTCCTTTTTTTTTCTCTTTTCTTCTTCAGAAAATCCACATGTGTCCTGGTAGAAAATTCATATTCATATTCATATTCATATGCATATTTCATGTTGCATATGTGTCATTCCCTCTTTACTTTTTTATAATCATTTTACTAATTTACATTTTGTTTTAGTTATATTTCCCAAGTTTATCTTGTGTTTATTTGATTTCACTTTCTACCATAGATTTTTCTTATTTCTTCCAAAAGAATTTTGTTATTGATTGTGACTTAGGTTTAACCACACTATTTAATCCCACTGTGTACTTACTAGTAGATGTTTTAGGTAGTTGCATACCATTGACAATAATAAGTGGCAGTTTTATAGTATTCTCTTTATTGTAGTATAACAATTCCATTTAAACATCTGGGAAAATGCTTTTCTTTGTTGAGCATACATTATTTCTCTTCTTTTACTGAAAATATTTTTCAATGGATACAAATTAACTTTCATTCTGTTTACCCATACTTGCATTTTCTTTATTATTAATGTTGAAATGTTTTGAAGAAGGATTCTTTGTTCTGATGCTGGTAATTATTCCTGCTCAGCTTTAATGCTGCAAATCTATCCACCTACAGAAACTATCTTTAAAATAAAATATATATCATATGGCATCTGTACATAGTGGGTAGACTAGAAAGAGTCTTGGGATGTAGATCATTACTGGTGAGAAATTTCACTGATTTATTTCATGTATTTTGCCTATAATCTTCATGATCACAGTAGAATCTCAGATATGTGGACTATTCTTCCTTTTCTCTGTACAGTAAAACAATCTTTTTAGAATTTGTTTAAATAAATTTAAATTTATAGTGTTTTCATATATTATCATTGTGTTTTAGGTACATTTGTAGGTATATTAATAGGACTTTCAGAGAAAGTAATGCAAACACATTTATTTGACTCTCTTCATTAATATTCTACATATACTCATAGTCTGTGAACTAAACACTTCAAGTTTTAGCTTTCACCTCATCAGCAAAATAAGTCAACATATGGCCCCAGAATTTTTAAGGTTTCAAAGATATTATGGATATAGATGTTACTCTGCACATCTATTTGTGAATTTATTTTTTTTTAAATGAACACTGTTGGTTATGCTTTTCCTTTTCCTCCTTAACTGTTAGAGCTAAAAGTCTGTCTGTAATTTCTATTCTTAACAACTAAAACAAATGATTGAAATTGAGGATCAGATAAGTATCATCTTAATAACGAAAAATAATATATAATTTAAATGGTTTGGTCTCGGTGGGAATCTCTTATATATCCTCTCTCATATCTCTCTTACTGTCATAGCAATAAAAAAATTTTAAAAAGTACAACGTTCTGAAGTTCCTTTAGTGGTAGCTGAGTCTTCATTATTATTCAGATAAATACATCATATATCTTAGACCGTTATTCATTCTCAAGTGTTAGTCTATGATTTGAGGGAGATAGTCTATTAACACTGGAGTAAGTAAATCCCAATGGATTTGGCAATAATTAGCAGTCTCTTTAGTTGACAATGCACAAACACAAAGAATACTATAGAACTAAAACTTTCTAAATTTAACATTTTTCAATTTGGGTTACTGAACACTTACTAAAGGTCTCCAAAGAGAAAATTATGTCAAATAATAATATTTAGGTTCATAATTTCTGATATTCAGAAGGGTAGAAAGTAACCTTATAGTTTTATTTAACACCTTAACAAGGAGAAACCTAAATTATGTAATTCTATCTCTGAAATCATTTCTGGGGTTTTCTATCAAGTAGCTTGTCTGTCATAAATTCCCCTTTAAAATGAAAAGTATAAACTCCAAAGAAAGAACATCTGACTTTCTAGGATCACATCATGCAGAATTCATAAATGTTACATAGTTTTTAATTCAAGTGTTAGAATTATTTTATGATAAGTAATTTTATAAGTTATCACATATGATTTCCAGCTTGAAAAAAAATGGTAAGAAAGAAGTAAAACTAAGATCATTTATGTAAATATTTTAAAATTAGTTTTCAAGCCTCTTTTTAAGAGAATGATTTTTCATTGTATATTAAAATATATATGTTTTCCAGGCCACATTTGGATTAACAATTGTAATTTTTTTAAATGATAAGATTCTAAGGATGTGTACTGTAATAAACATGCTAAGTCACTCATGAAACTGATAAAAAGTTTTTACTGTTTTCTTATTGAAACCTAATAAATACTATCTACAAAGCTTTAAATATCAGGGTTCAGATGATACATTCATTATCAATAGTTCAGTATCATTTTTAAAAAGATTTTATTTATTTATTTGAGAGACAGAGATCACAAGTAGGCAGAAAGGCAGGCAGAGAGAGAGAGAGAGAGAGAGAATAAGCAGGCTCCCCACTGAGCAGAGAGCCCAATGGGGGTTTGATCGCAGGACCCTGGGATCATGACCTGAGCCGAAGGCAGAGACTTTAACACACTGAGTCACCGAAGCGCACCAATAGATTAGTATCAATTTTAAAAATATGGAGTAATGAATTGGATAGTAGACCAGAAAACTGCCAATTAAGTTTGAGACTAAAATAAAGAGAAGTCTTTGACAAATCTAGGAATAGAATTCAATGTCAATATTGAAAAATATGAGTAAGAAAAAGCTGGAACAAATACAAGAATTAATGAAAGAAACAGTGCCTCTTATAGAAAAGTCACTAAATAGTTCCCTAGTAACATTCATCAGTCATTGTGAGTCAAGATTCAAATGAATCAGGAACAGAATAGTACAAATTTAGACCAAATATGACCAGACTGCATGATAAGAGCCATTTCAACAGTAAATCCACTTATATTCTGTACCCATTTGGGAGAATTTTTTAAAGTGATTGAAAACTCTTGGAGAAATTTCAGTTTAACTTTAAAATGGTTCAAAAGTATGAGATTTAACTCAAAAATAAGTGTAAAGCTGGGATTGTCACAGTTAGAAATAGAAAGCATAAATGACTTTTCAAGTTTAGTTTCCCTAAGTGATTCTGAATCATAATCAAATGACATCTAGCATTTCTACTGAATCTTCTCTTGCTGGGAATGTACTTGCTTTGTGTATTTAAGACTTTAGAAAGTAGGTTATTCTTATTTTAAGAAACAGCTATGGACTGAATTGTGTTTCCCACGAAATGCTTATGTTGAAGCACTATTCCTCACTGTAGTGGAACTTGGAGATGGAACCATTGGGAGAAAACTAGGTTTAAATGAGATCATGATGGTGAGGCTCTCACAGTGAGATTAATGCCCTTAAAAGAAAAGATACCAGAGCTAAGTCTCCCTCTCTTTCTCTTTCCCTCCCTCTCTCTGTCTCTCCTGCTCTGCCATGTGAGGACACAATTTGAAGGCAGCTCTCTGCAAGCTAGGAAGAGAGCTTTCTCCAGAACCTGGCCATCTTAACCTTCTAGCTTCCAGAACTGTGAAAAGTAAATTTCTGTTGTTTAAGGCAATCAATGGTATTTTATTTCTGGCAGCCTGAACTGACTAATGTGGAAACCGTATTATGATCTTTTTCATGTGTTCTCTCACTTGACTTATGTAAAAATTTAAGGCCATAGAAAATAGACTTGGGGAAGTGTGGATAATCCATACTCACTTCCAGTCAATTTTTTTGGAGACATATAGAAGATACAAGACTATACCAATCAATTTCTTTTAGTGAGTTACCTGTGATTGAGTTGTACATTGTATTAGGTGCTGTAGTGAGTTAACCCTGAAAACCCCTCAATATGCTCACCCACCTATGTTTCACAGTGGTTAAGATGTAGTGATTGACACCCAGAACATCAGATGAAATAAATCTTGGAATGAAACTATGTTGTACTGTGTACACAAATAAAAGGAAAACCATAGAATCGAAAAAAAGCAAGTTAAAGTCTTCAAGTCAAAGAATTGCTCACAAAATCCTGATTTTACAAATTGCTTATACCAAACACTTACTTAATTGTTTATACCAAACCACTTTCTGCTTACCACTTACTGCTACTGATTTGACTTTAAACAAGTTTCTTAACCTTTTTATCTTTAAAATGTGAATAATTCTTATTTTCCAGGGTTGTCAAAGATTAACCGTGTTACTGTACATAAAGAGCTTAAAGGCATATTTGACACAATGTAATGTAAGCACTATCTAACAGTTATATGCGGGGGAGGAAGGTGGAAAATATAAATTGCTGTGTAGAAAAATATAGGCTTCTTTTTTCAACTTCTAAAAAACTCATTCAGGACTTTTCTCTACATGATAATGGTGAACTGTTCTAAGTGTCTGAATATTTGAAAAATGGGGAGGGGATATTAATAGAAAAAAATTTGCATAACATGAGATTGAAGAAAATGAAACTAATGGGAGTTTGATGGGTGAGGATTAAATGAGAGAATAATTTATTGAGTCTTTAATCTATGCCAGGTTCTGTTTTATAAATGGCTTATTTTATTCAAAGCATGCAAAGTGTTGACTCAGAAAATCATAGTTATTATTAATGTAAAGATTGATAAACTATGGGACAGCTTGTCTAAGCAAGTTTTTGGGATAGTTTTTGAAAGACTTTAAAAATAATTATGAAAGTCAGTTTTTAGAATGTGTCAGATGACTTCTATTTTGAGAACAAATTTGTTAAAATATTTTTTCACACAAGTATTTTCTTTTCTTCTGTCATGAAGAGGCATTCACTGCCCATCCTGGGTAAGTGACTTGACTTCCTGTTAGTGTTGTTTCTTCATCCCTTAAAATATTCTTCTTTCCCTATGCCTATGTAAAGTTCAAACAACATTGATTGGCTCCCCTTGTCAATTAGTCCTGAATTGTTTCATTCAGAAATGGCTTTTCTCTGGAATTAATTCACTTGCTTTAGTTTTATGTTCCCCAAAGAAGTTTACTTTACAGAAGTTTACTTGAAGAGGAAAGCTATATCTTTTATTTGTAAAATCACTGAAATAACAATTTTACATAGTTCTTCGAACCCAGCAGACTGAATGAGTGAATGGATAATATTAAATTCTTATACTAAATTCCAAAAAGAACCTGGATCTTTAGATACCATTTGTTGTGCCAAGCAATAAATCACTACTCTTGGCATTAAATTATTGGTTAAAAAATAATAATGCGGTTACTATTTAAATATTTTAGAAATTAGTACTAAGTAAAAATGACTCATCCAGATTTGTACTTAATGCTTTGGATGATTTGGTCCTAACATTAAATTTGAATTCTTACTATGTATTTAAGGGCCTAGTTTACTTTATCTAAATGGAGTAATGCTTCAGAAAGAAAGTCACTATTGCAAAACCTTAGAAATAGTTATACATAATTTCCCGATAAAAATATATTATTTTTTGGCAGTATATAACATTTGCAAAGTCCCTAGAGGAAAATATATCAGTATATTCACTCAAGGATCATGTATTACCTTCTAATTTTATGTACAATCCCTGTTCTAACAAAAATACTTAAGAACAATCTCTAAAGGATAAAAAAACATGAAAATATATTGTTCTTTGTATATGTACAGTGATTTACACATAATTTTAACTATGAACAACATGTATAGGGACTCTAAATCTATGGATTCTAACTTAAGGTTACATCACACAGCAGGTTTTCATTAGTAGGAAAATTCCCGGCAAGTGCAATGCTTAGCCTTTCTTCTACCCCCCAAATTGTGTTCCATTATCACTCTCATAAATATACATGCTGCCACACATTTCTAGATATAATAGCACCTACGCCTTCCTATTAAGAAAGATTAGGACAATAATTATAAAATTATTTTGTTTGTTTTGTTTTGAATTTAGTGTTTCAAGGTTATTTCGCTTAGAGATATCATCAATTTATAAACTGTTTTAGCAAGTGAGGTGTGATTATCAGTGACACAAAAGTGAAGTGTTGCTACATCCTACACAGACCTTATACACTGCCCTATAATTTCTCTCCTGCAAGAATTGTCTCCACTCAAGATCTTTTGACATTTTTTATGAGTTACAGGGTTCCTAATTATGTAACAATTGATTTCATTAACAGGTATTATAGATCGTTAACAATACACTGGACCTAAACAACATATGCACTTGAATAAGATTCTCTATTTGTCCTAGAGAACTAAAATTTAAGTGGAAAATTTCTCCCAAAAATGTGTTCTTGTTTTTGGATAAAGTAGGCTCCAACACAAATCTCTTCATTTTGCTAATCTTCCGCTCTCAGGATACTATTTCTTTGACTACTTCAAATGAGGAACCTTTTCAGCTCTGAAGAATTTGAACAATCCAGAGAGGGCTCTTATCCAGCAGAGTAGTGTAACTATTAGGAGCAAGGGCCCTTCACAAATGCTTCACCTCATTTAGCACTGACATCCAAAAGGGGAGAGAACTTCCAGAAGGTGATTACCTGTGTGATAACAGGAGGAAGGTGAAAGAGAGGAATGTTCTTTAAGGTTATCTATGAGATCAAGAGAACAAAACAAGGTCTTAGGTAGCCATGGGATTATTTACTGCTTGAACAAGTTAGTTAAGTTATCCATTAGGCAGAAGACACCGAGTGTCATTTTACTGCTTTTAACAGTAGTCTCTCTTTAGGACTGAAGATCTGAAATAGTATCATTCAGAACCAAAAGACCCAGGTATCACTTCAGTTTGACATTCTTCGAGTTTCACTGTTCTACAACTATTAATAAGGATGTGTACCTTTTCTGCCTTCCTCTAAGAGTTATTGTTAATATGGAGCCTGTACCTGTAAGTCACATCTAACAGGTGCTCCATATATAATATAAAATAATGAGCTTTGTTAAAGTTAGAGACTATAAACCTGAATTTTGTAGTTTTACTTTATTTTCAGATAAAATATGCTTAAATTCATTCTTCAGTGTGCAATTTCTCTTACATTTATGTGATCTATAGAAGTTGCTGTATTTTTTATTCTATTGCCTCATGTCTTTCTCACTAGGAACTGTTCTGCCTTCAATTTTAACAATACCAACTCTTTGCACATCACTGGTCTCAGCCTACACACATTAAATAAATAAATGGGAACAACCATTAAGAAGGTAGACAAATAACTAGTATATGACATTGCCATATGTCTATGTTGGCAATGTACTCTGTGCAAATCTAAAAGAATGAATTAAAGTATTTTTAAGCAGACTGGAAGTTAAAGAATTTGTATGCCATGTTTTCTGCAGAAGAGTCAAATCTAGATTTAAGCATATTTCTTCTTAAACTAAATTAAAAAGAAATGACCTAATAGAAACTAAAGGAAGTATTTATTGGATAAAACCATAGTAGGGCAGATTTAATTTCAAAACACTTAGAAAATATAAAGCATAAATGTTTGACAATGAGAATATTTATAACACTCTACATTAGTCTAAAAACTTTAGTCTGGGGCAATTGTTTATGTCAACTCATAGCAGAAATGATTGCAATGGAAGAAAAAATATTTAAAATGATGAGGAAGGATCACCTGTGAATATGTCCATTTTTATTACTGGGCCAAGTTATTAGAAACACAGTACCACTGCTACTAAAATAATTGCCCTTCAGAAACCAGTCAGCTCTGAAATGTGTGCTATATTACTGGTCAAATTCAGTCAAATGAATAGCCTTGTATCTATTAATATTTTTAAATTGATTACCCTGGTAATAATTACAATAGTCATACTGACTATGTTCATATAATTTTTTAAAAACTACTATAAATGCTCATTGAATAAGTTCTCCAGTTACAATAAAGAATATATTCTAAAGAATATAATATACACATTCTCTTTATATATCATTTGGAAGAGACTGTCACACACCAGTGGGAAAAACTTATGTATGTTTTAAATTTCAAATCTTAAGTTTACTGGAATCTTACTCCAGTATTTTTTCATAAACTAAATTATGTTCAAATAGAAAGTAAATCTCTCCTATTTTGCCCTTACTGGTCTTTTATACAATAGCTGTTGGACCAGTATGTTACTTAAACTCTCTCTGCCTCAGTATCCACATATATAACACAGGATAATAGTGGTAAGGGGAACAAAGAACTTTTGTGTGAATCAGATCAAGTAATATATATAAATAAAGATCTTAGAACAACCTCTGGCCATAAAAGATAATGATAATGGTTAATATTTATTAAGAAGATTTTTCTTATCATTTTATTAAATGTATTCAGTGATTAGCTTATTTTATCCATAAGCCAATCTTACAACATGGTTACTGTTTTCATGTCAAATTTAGTAGATTTTATAGTAAATATTCAATAATTCTTTTTATCATTTAACTTAGGTATCAATCTCCAAATTGAAAATGGAAACTAACACAAGCTGAATTAGACTGGTATGAAAGCATTCTCATTGGAGGAAAAGTGTCATGGAAAGGTTATATCATGACTAATGTATATTAAAAACTAACTGACATCTGCACAGAAATGATCATGTGAACAACTTTCTCAAGTTTAACAAGGGATTTAACTCCTGAGATTCTTTGCTTTCTCTGTGTTGTGTTCCCTTCTTCTTCTCCTTCTTCCTTCTTCTTTTTTTTTTTTTTTGGTTGTTTTTCTCTTTTCATACCATTTTAGGAGAAGATTGGAAGATAAGAATCAAAGACCAAACACCACTGGGTGTCCTCTTTACCCCATAATCCTGAATTTATCTTCCAAAATGGCCAAGGCTGGTAAACAGTGGCTAGACTTAACAAATTCACCAATAAATTTATTCAAACACAAAAGGTTTGTAGAAAAATATGTTCAAATTAAAGATTTACAAGAAAAAAATCAGTCTCTTAATTTAATTGATAAGGTGTAATGAAAATTGACTGGGATAGCTCAAACATTATATTATGGAAAGCAATTCAGAATGTCACTTCTTTTTTTTGGATCTATTAAATATATTTATTTACCCACCTATAGGAAGAACTTTGGAAGAAGGCTGTATCAAATTTAGTGATTTCTTCTAACATGAATTCAGAGGAAAATATCAGTGTTAAACTCCAAGGTAGTTAACTCTTGGATATCTGGCTCAATTGTACATAATTTATATATTTAATATCTGTCAAGAGCTGCCATATCCTCACCGTCATTAACCTCACAGACATCAATAATTAAGTGATCAGATAGCTCTCAGATCTAGACACTGGATATGACAGAAGAAGTTGTGTGCATATTTGTGAGTATAAAATAAACTCTGTTATTCCCAAAATAAATGAAAAGTTTGCATGAAACATACCACGCTTAATATACGACAATGCTTTCAATTTAAGCACACATGAATTTGCATATTTCATGAAATAATGGACTGTGTTTTTTTAAATTTAAGAAATAAGTATGCAAAGTGCAACTAAGCCTGTAACAAACTCTTCAGAGGAATTTAACTTAAATATTAATGAGTGGCAGATATGCTCATAAAATAATTCTGCCCTTACAAATTAATATGAAGTACGATTATATGTAAAATTTTGTCCTACATCATTGTTAAAAAGCACTGGGCCTAAATTCCTGTTATGCATAAAATATAATTACTCATTTTAACAACTATTACATACACAGCACTTTGTAGAGCAAGAATACAAATGAAAAGACCTAACTGAAAGTTCTGAGTTACATTTACTAAAGTCATTAAATTTAAAAAAAAATTTAAATGGCAAGATTAAAATACCTGCAATTTTTATTCTAAACTCTGTCCTGTGGTCATGAACATAGGTTTTTTTTTTTTTTTTTTTTTAAGATCTTGTTTATTTATTTGAGAGAGAGTGAGAGCATGAGAGGGGAGGAGGTCAGAGGGAGAAGCAAACTCTCCATGGAGCTGGGATTCAGATGCGGGACTTTATCCCAGGACTCTGGGATCGTGACCTAAGCCGAAGACAGTCACTTAACCAACTGAGCCACCCTGGCGCCCCAACATAGATTTCTAAAACTTTTTTGAAGTGGTACCTAATACCTAAGACTGTCCTGGAATTTTAATGGAAGAGACTTAAATCTTTCTTCTAATTAAGCATTATTTATAAAATTTAGAAGAGATTATGTCCATAGATACCACTAAATATATAACCTAAAATAAATCATATTCTAATTGTGATTGGAAACTTAGTGTAGTTTAATCATTCTTCAAAGTTTAGCAAAATTGTTTATTTCCGTTTTGATAATATATGGAGTGTTGTTTAGTTCCCTCCTTTCTCCTTTGTCCCACCCTCCACATAAAATCCCTTTTTCCACATTCTTCCCTATTAGCTGTCATTCACCGAGTTCAAATTGCCTAGCAAGATAACATATCAAGAAAATAACAAAGAACAAACCTATTTTCTCAAGGCTAAGGCTACAGCTCAGCACCAGAAATGTTAATATCTGCCTCTCCATTTTGTTCACTGACTCATAACTGTCTTTTCTTTAACTTTAATATGAAAGAAACTTTAAGTATTTTTTACCTGTAAGATTTTCTGTTGACATAATTATAACAGGGGAGAAAAAGTCTCAAAATTAGCTTTTACCAAAGAAGAATTTAAAAAGTTGTTTTTTATGGAAAAAAAAAAAAAAACCTCACCATAAAAGTGAGAGTAAATGAATCAAAGTCTCAGTTAAGTCTTCTCTTATAGTTAGAGAGGCTTAAATTGGATTCAACCAACTATGAATTGGATGACCCTGGACAATTTATTTAACTCTCACCGAGTCTTGGTTTATACTTCTGTAAAATATCTTTACTGATCATCTGTCTTATAGAATTACAGTGAAAGTGAAAGAACATCTGACATGCAAAGTTCTTAGCATGGTACCCAGCAGAGAGAATCAGTATGCTATCCTTGCTTATACAATTGACACTTTTCAAGATTTACCTAATTTGAAATGATAGTTAGTGAAACCAAGAGAAATAAAGAAGTCACCGAACTTAAAAACATTCTTAACTGAGAGGTAAAATAACCACTAAATAACTGCAGTGTATACCATATTAACCTAAAGTTAGGGGGAAAAAAAAGATAATTTATTGATAGGGTGATTTTGTTTTTTAATTAGCATTTTAATTAGAATAAAAAATCTTATGCAAGTTTACTATGACAACAGTAATAGCTATTAATAGAATTTTAATCAAGCAATAAAAATTTTGAATATCATTTCAGAATATGTATGTGATTTAACTGACTGCTTCTTATTAGTTATGTCATCTTATGTTAATAGAGACCTATTATTTTTCTTTTTTTAGTTATAGCTCACTTTATGGATTTCAAAATTTTAATTACATTTTTCTCTTGAAAAACAACAACAATATATAAGAAGATGTCACGTTTTTGTGAATACTTTAGGAGCTGTGTGTGTTTCTTTTTTAAAATTCCTTTTTTCTGACTTTGAAAATAAAATAACATAATCATAATACAAATTTCCAAATGTTAAAGAAATATGTACCATTAAGTTGAAGTCTTTTTTTACCTCCATTCTCTAGAGAAACCTCCATCGATTTTATCATTCATATTACTTAAATTATTTTTATACATACTAACATGGCTTGCTTTTGCTTATTCATATTTTAGCACCATGTAAAACTGCTGAAGTAGAATAGTCAGGATTTATTCATCTAATATTAAATAAAGTTTTGCTATCTAACACTTTTCTCATTGGAAAATTCTAAAAAGTGGACTCTGTGATAATCTCCTTTTCCTATTACTAATCCAAGAAAATGTCATATACTTTCCCTTACACTAAATTTAGGTGGAACAGATATTCAGGATCCTAGGTTTGGCATTAGAAATGTGAGTGTATTTTACTTCATTGTGTCCTTGTTGGTGTTTTGTTTATTATTTTTTGTAAGACATTAGCTGTGTAATTTATACTTCACTTTACTTAATACTCATTGTAGTAACATGAGTGAACAAAAGAATAAACAATCCTGTGGACTGATAAGAAGCCCCTTTCTCCTCTTACATAGATTAACAGAGCTTTTACTTTATCTTACTTCCTTGAGGTACCATGTGATTTGTAGCAATACTCTAGTCTAGTCAGTGATAGATGGAAATTCTACCCAGAGGGTCAGGATTACATCAGTTTGCAACTGACAAACTCATTTCCTGACTTCTCTTGAGACAATAATAAGGCCTTGAATCAAAGGTCCAGTGTAATTACCATGTGTATTTCAGATTAAATAAATGTGATAAAAGCTTCCATCTGGCTGTTGATCAAACATGTGGGGAGATGCTGATTTCCAGTGATATATTGCAATATGCCTATTGTAACAGTCCCTGATGCCTTCCCGTAAATTACTTACATTTGGGATTACTTGATTTAGGCAGACAGAAATATTACTCACTTCTTAAATGCTGCTCAATGGGAGTTTGCAAGATGTAGTCTAATCTTACACTTGTTAAGGAAGACATTAAGAAATAATGGAGCCATGTTTGTTTTACTAAATGACGGTTCTGCTCAAACTACTTGAAAAAGGCAAACTTAATTTCATATCAACCAGGAACTTGATGTTCTTGATGACAGAAGACTACATCTAAAGGGATTAGAAATTAAGATACTAGATAAATGGTCGATTGTATTAGAGAATGCCCAAATTTTGATAAATGAATGAAATCTCGATATTTACTTTAGCAAACAACATCAATAGCATAGTAGAAGTATTGAGAGCTAAGTGAATTTTTGGTAAAAAATTTCAGAGATGTTTTGTCAGTCAATGTTATCATGAAGATATTTATGCCTTAAAGGGGAAAAAAAAAAGCAATGCACTGGCTTCTGGTTGTAGGAATACTGAAAGGAATTTTTCTGGGGTGTTGGTTATTCTGGAATAAAGTAAAAATAAAAAAGCTGTCATTTGCCTGTGAGGAAAAATTCACAGTTCATTCCGGTATTTATATGAAGGTAAAAGACTCTAGGTATCATCCAAGGACTCGGGATTTTTCAATCATGGCACTAGTGACAATTTGAGCTGGGTAAATTTTTTGTGTGTGGGGGGTTCTGTTCTGTGCTTGGCCTCTACCCAGTAGATATCGGACTCCCCAACATGGTTACAATGAAAAATGTCCCCAGACAATTGTCAAATAATTCCCTATGGGGCCAAACCTCTGGGGGTGGTTCAGAACCAGTCATCTAGGTAAGTTTACTTAATAGATGCAGAAGGTATACGGAGGGTAAGTTAAAAAAGAAAAGAAAAGACAAATTATCAACTATTAAGCCCCTTAACACTTATGTAGTGTTGCATAGATTTATGTAGTATAGCATAGCTATTACATATTTTAAAAATAAAGCATCACACTTGAAAAAACTATCAAATATTAAAAAAATATGCTTATAAAAGTTCAGATGTAAACAAAGTATTCAATCAGGGTGTGTATAGGGAGGCTAAAGAAAAAAAGAAAAACTAATATAATCTAGGTTAACTAGTTACATACACATAGAATGTTATGGTATAAAACTGGTTTTTTATAAATTTTTAATACAATGGTTTTTAATATGAATTTATTGAACTGAACTGTACTACATTCATTGCGTTAGGCTGAATCTTGAGCAAGAAAATGAGGCTAGACAGAATAGCATAATGGCTGAGAGGGTGGGTTCTGGACTTGAATATTCCGAGTCAGAATTTGACCTTGTCACTTTTAAGCTGTGACTTAGGACAAATAAGAGCATCTCTGTGTCTGAGACTCCTCACGTATAAAATGAGGACAACAATAGTATTTACTTTGAAGGGTTACTGTAAGAATTTAATAGTCTTACCTATATAAAACACTTAATAGTGCCTGGGCACATTGAAAGAAATATATATATATATTTATACACACACAAACATATGTGTATATATATGTATATATAAAAATACTATTAATTGTATGAATATATTAATATTATATAGTATTATATCATATAGTATCATATATATTACAGATTATATAGTATATTACTATAATTATTATATTACCATGTTATTGTATTATATTTTATATGTTATATCATGAATTATAATTATATGATTAATATAATTATTAAGTATCATTATGTATTATTATAGCTTTCTATAATATAAAGCAGTTCAATTTAGCAGCATATTATGATAAATTCCAGGGTAGTTGAGAATTGGCTTATGAATTCATTCACAACTGTTTTCAATAACTCAGAATCCCTGCAAATTGAAAAGGAGCCATTGAAACGCCAGCCTTTATAAAAGAAAAAAGGAAAGGATGATTCTAGAGATTAAAGACCAATATATTTATCTTCAAATTCCAGAAACAATGGTAGAACAAATTAGCCAATCAATTTAAATCACTAGCAGCTTGTTAGCCGTCCTCCCCACTCCTAACGATGACAGTTCCTATGGAAATAATAAGTATATTTTTTGCACATATATGTACTCTTTCATGAGCTTAATACAGCTGTAGAGCCTAAGAAGGGCATATTGCTGTTCTACCTTCTAGATTTTCTTTCTAAAATGTTTATTCTCTCTGATTTCCAAATATCTGTTGCTAGAGGCAGGAAAGTATAATGGAAATCTCATACAAGTATAGGTAGAATCTCACCTGGCAATTAACTAACTTTATAGCCTTAGGCAAATTGCTTAACAATGTTGTGATCTGTGACATCTAATTCTGAGACTGAGTGAGGTGGGGGAGGGGGAGATGAAGAGGAGGTAGATGCCAACTGAACTATGTTAATTAAGTTAAATCATGAAAAGTGGTCATTCCTATTGGTCCTACTCCAACTTGGAAAGGAAATCATAGAATTTAGAATTATAAGAAATTTTTTATTGAATATATGGTTTGGAAAACCAGGCCATGGACATGCTTGTGAGGAGGAAATGAGGGGAACAACTATAACTGAAATCAGGGTACAGTCAAGTAGGACAAGTTTCAAAGGATATAGCCAGCAAAAGTATTAACTGGAATCGAGAGGACAATGTCCAAAGAATCCAGATTAAGATAGACTGAGTCTAAAGACTAATTGTCATTGGGTCAGCAAGAGCTTCAGAGACAAGCAAAAAACAAAACAAAACAACAACAACAGAAAACACACCACCACCACCAAGAACATAAAAAACCCTATAACCCTATATACCTTCTTGGGCAAGAATTTCTCCCATAACCTCTAAGAGGCAACTGAAGCTCTTTACTCTCAGGGCTCCAGGCTGTCCTGATTGTCTTTATTTTGGTTAAAAGACCTCACTCATTGTGTTTAATACATGTTAACAAGAAGCTGAGAAAACAACGTAGCTTTCTGTTTTTCTAAAACTAACTTTTGTTCTGTTCACAAGAGGAAAAAAAACCCGTAGTCTAATAAAAACCTGTCTTGGGACACCTGGGGTGGCTCAATGGGTTAAAGCATCTGCCTTCGGCTCAGGTCATGATTCCAGGGTCCTGGGATGGAGCCCTGCATCGGGCCCTCTGCTCAGCAGGGAGCCTGCTTCCCCCTCTCTCTCTCTCAGATGCCTGCCTCTCTGCCTACTTGTGATCTCTGTCAAATAAATAAACAAAAATCTTTAAAACAAAACAAACAAAAACAGCTTAGTCTTCGGTTACTACTTTCTAGTAGTTTTGGAAGTGTATATTCAGCATATGGTATATTTTACTTCAGTTTCTGTCTAAACGAATTCTAACAAGAATGTATTTTTTTTAAACCTTCAGAAGAAATAAGTAAAAGACTTTTCTAAGAACTTTGCAATAATTCATTGTCCATTTAAAGTCTAGTCTCGGAGTTGTGCTTACGTGTTATAAATGTCTTTTCGTAGAATCTAGCTATAGAAATTCCATCTCTCTTCACACCTTATTTGATACATTTAGGTGTCCATGTTCACATTACCATTCTCCTTCCATTATAGTTTACCTCGCTCTTTTTCTCTCTAAAAGGCATTGCTGTCATCTCCAAAGTGTTAAATTGCATGTGGAGAAGAACCATAATTATTTTTTTTCTTAATATATATCTATGACAGGCAATGCATAAGCTGTAATAAGTATTGCCAACCTGGGGTGCCTGAGTGGCTCAGAGAGTTACCCTTTGCCTTCAGCTCAGGTCATGATCTAGGGTCCTGGGATCAAGCCCTGCATTGAGCTCTCTGCTCAGCAGGGAGCCTGCTTCCCCCTCTCTCTCTGCCTGCCTCTCTGCCTGCTTCTCTGCCTACTTATGATCTCTCTCTCTGTCAAATAAATAAATGAATAAAATCTTTAAAAAAATTGCCAACCTTTCTTCTTGTACTTATGTTTTCATGTTACATGCTGTTATTATGTTAACAAGTTTGTGCTTAACAAAAGTAGTGGCAATGGGAACAGGGTGGAAGTTAAACCATTAAATTAACTAGTTGGTAGAGAAAATGGAAACCAATAAATAATTATACCAAAACACATGTACACAGTATTGTTTGGAAGAGAACAACTTTATCATCAACTTAAAATTTGCCTATTAAATCTATAAGAAGCAGGAACAAAGAAGTTAGTCCTCTCAGAAAAGACTAGTAATTAACAGCAAAGAGATAAATCAAGAACATTACAGAAATAGCCATAAGTGGCCACAAAAACTGTAGTTATTATTTTGGTGAAGGGACTAGAACAGTGAAGACTGATGTTAGAAAGAACCAAGTATTGTATATTTGATCCAGTATTAAAAGAAAAGTAATGTATTACAATTAAAAGGAGGATTTTTTAATTTATTCACTGTTATTTACTCTAACAATATTTATAGAGAACCTAACTTGTATCAGACAACATGTTTGGCCTGTGACATACACTATACAGTTCCTACAATTAATAATAATATTAGCAAGATAGCAGCTATTTGAGTACTTAATATCTGCCAAACACTAAGCCAAATAAACTACATATTTTCTCTTTTAGAACATTCATGTGCAGTTTTATTACTATTTATTTTTGAAAGATTTTTATTTATTTGTTTGACAGAGGGAGAGAGATCGTAGGTAGGCGGAGAGGCAGACAGAGAGGGAGAAGCAGGTTCCCTGCCAAGCAGAGAGCCTGATGCAGGCCTCGATCCCAAGACTCTGAGATCATGACCTAAGCCGGAGTCAGAGGCTTAACCCACTAAGCCACCCAGGCGCCCTTATTATTTTTATTTTTCAAATGAAAAACCTGAAAGAGCAGATAACTGAGATGGGAACATGAACAAATATGCAAGGGATTACAATGAGAAGACAAATAGAAGCAACAGAACAAATAACTAAGTCATCCTGGAGAGACTGTGAAACGCTGTTTGGACTTTTTTTAAGGTAAATTTTTAAGAAATAGAATGCGGGAGGTATGAAGAGAGAAATTAGAATATTAGCATCAGGGAGAGCTACAGATAAAACGTTCAGATTTTAAGAGAAACCATGGTCTATTTGGAAGGATCCAAGTAGTTTAGAATATCTAGAATATAAAACATGAATTTGTTATGACAAGAAATGAACAGAGGACATGTTGTGACTTTGTACGCCACATTAAAGAATTTGGATTTTATTCCATGACATTAGAAAATCTTCATAATTGAAATCTAAACACTATTTTGTCTACAATATGGAGACTAGCTTAGAAGGGCAAAAACGAGGCATGGAGGTCATGTAGAAGGTTTTTCCAGTCTCACCTAGAAGTGAAGAAGACCTGAAATTAAATAGTGGTGCTAGAAGTAGAGAGAAGTTAAAGGATTGGCTGGATATTAAAGAAAAAGGATTAATAAGATTTAATGTCTGGTGATAAAGAGAAAGGTGTTACCATTCAGTGACAGATAATAGAAGTTTGTGGCAGGATTAATGAGTTTGTTTTAATGTGACATAACTCTCTGTAGAGTAAAGTAGACCCCATTTGGCAACTGAATATACAAAACTGGAGCTCAACTGAAAATTCTATATTGGAGGTAGACTTAAGAATAATCAGTATAGGGATTCTCATTGGAGCTACTAAACTAGATGAGATCCTCAAGAGGTGAAAAGAAGACAAGAATAGAAATTTTAAAAAACAAACTATATACTAGTATATTTAATAATGTCACTGACCATTATGCATCTGCCTTCAGCTCATGTCATGATCTCAAAGTCTTTGGATGGAGCTTGGTGGCATTGGGCTCCCTTCTCAGTGGGGAGTCTGCTTCTCCCACTTCCTCTCCAACCCCCCCCATCTGCTTGTGCTCTGTCTTTTGCGTACTCTCTCTTGTGTATGCTCAGTCTCTCTCTCAAATAGATAACTAAAATCTTTAAAAAAAAAAAAAGTCACTGAGAAATCAGTTAAAAAAAACTTCCCAAACTTATGTATAGACACTCATCAACTGTTGGTGAAGAGAATACCAGGAAAAAAATAGATCTTCCTGGATCATCAACTGGCCAATGATTCAGAAGAAAGAATATGGTGTTATTTATTAAAATGTAATAAAAACCAAGTCTTCAAAAGAACATTTCATTATTACAAGACTTTTAGTCTAATACATGTGTATATTCTTAGACAGAAAAGTTTGTACATAGGTAGATACTTGGGCATCACACCACAGAACCAATTCATGTATCAAAATCAACGAGGACTCGCATGGTCCTAAAAGTTATGGTCCTTATCTTACAGTACTTGTCAAACTTTTCTACCCAAATTGAATCACTGAGTTCAGGGATGAGTGTAAGGTGAAGAGGTTTGCACTGAAAGAGTAAAAAGAAAAAATAAAATGGCAGCAGGATATAAGGAATGAAAGATTCAAAAGATGGATTTTGGGGGGAGGGGGAGGTTTTTGGTTTTAGTGAGAGATCAGATCCAATAAAGAAAAAAGAGATTCATATAGCATGACCTTAAATACAAAGAAATAAGAAATAATACAAAGAAATAAAGACAAATCTTTTGTCAAAAATCTCAATATTTTCAGGAAAATAGGAAGAGGTAATCTGTAGAGAATGAGAAAGATAAGTTAATTTTAAGGGATTTGGGGGAAAGAGCCCTCAATTTCATACAAATTGTAGTTAGCTCTGCAAAATATTTCAATAGGTTTAATTGCTCAGTTAAAATTTTGTAAAATTCTAAGTTCTACATGTAAAGTTGACTGCATTGGGGCTTCATTTCAAAGCATACCTCTTAAAACAGTAATTGACTGGATATCATCTTTTGGTCACATCTGAATTATCATCTGAATTATTTGATAACACATTTTTATCATTTATAATTACAAGTATAGAGTTAAAACAATTCTATGTTATGCTTTTACTACAAGGATATATATATAGTTCATTGACTTTAATTTCCTCAAAGCTATTAATATACTTTATAGCTACAAAGAAAAGGCACATCTGAAATGCATTAAAAAGTTTCCTTTTAGTTATTGCTGTCAGCCACATTTTATTATAGCAATTGGTAAGACAAGGAAGAACCTTTTATCCTTTAAAAGCCTAGTTTATATTTTATAGCATTGTTTACTAAATGCTTAATGTCTATTCTAGCCATAACACAGATGTCCTTTTAAACACCAGCTGTTTTAAAACTTTATGTACCTGTTTGATAACTGGCAGACAAATTACCAACATTTTTATTCAGAAAAAAATAATGGCCTGCTATGCCTCAAACTGAATGATAGGGATATTTGAGCTTTGTCTGGGAAATACATGAAAACCATAATGGCATGGCACTTGCATGTTGCTCCTTTGGCTGGTGAATTTTTATCAATGACCATCTCCAAATTATAAATTCAGTCAAAATCAATATCCATGAAGGAATGGTTATCCATACAAAATATAGAAGTTAACAAATTAATATCTAAGTTAACAAATTATTTACATTTACTTTTTTTTATCAACCAACACCTTCCTTCTTCATATGTGTCATTTATCATTATAATTTTCTCCTCTATTATTTAAGAAATTGCCCACAGTAAGTTTTCTGCTGTGACTTATGGTAATTTATGATTTTTCTAGTTCAATTATGTATATCCTTGCTTTATTATTTTAATTAAAATGTTCATTCAATATGCCTAGAAGGATATTTATACCAATACCATAATTTTTGTTTTATTGACCACTTCCTTAATTGAATGCATTTTTTAAAGATTTGAAATCCAAAATACTAGTTTCTCCACATAATTTTTAAAATAAATGATTATCTTGTGTATTAGATCATAAACTAGCAGACAACTATTCGTTCATTCATTCATTCATTCATTCATAAATACCTATCATGTGCAAGACCCTGTGCTAGGTTTAAGGTCAGAGAAGTCATAGTCTCAACACTTACAGCATTTACTTCATATATTCAGTTTTACTAACTGTGGACAATATGATAAAATTGGGTTTCTAGGCTTACAGAGCAGGTGCTCAGTGACTAAACTCTTGCTCACCTGTGTGGTCAAATCTGAAAGCCAGTCAACCAATCTCTTTGACATTGGTATTTAATTACCACTTCATGTGATATGGATGAATGTCCCAAGGAACAGTAAACAGGAAATTCTTTGGCAGTAAAGCACAGTAAATCATAAATATTACAATATGAAAGAGAGTTCCATTGAATTTTAAAGCTAGAAATGTCCTTAGGGGCCCTAGAGTTTATCCTGAAAAAAAGAAAAAAAAATAAAATTGGTTCTTTTTGTCAGTGGTTCCCAGATCTCAACAGCAATATTTTCTCCTCTTTTTTTATACTCTAAGACCATTCAAATCTTCTCTCTCACAGTGCCTACAAACAACAACTCTAAATTCAAATAGATATCATTAAACTCAGGGCAGGTATGTATTCTCTGTTTGTATGTATGTCTTCAGGTTTCAAACCATTACAATAGAATTTTAACCTGGCTTTTATCTCCCACTAGTAAAATAACACCCTCTCAAAGCTCTTTGTGGATTAGCTAGTCCAAAGCAAGTGGTATTTCCTAACCCTTATCCATTAAACTTCTCCATATTATTTTTAAGTTTTCTTGTTCCTTGAACTTACAGATTTCTGCCTTATTTTATTTTATTAAGATTTTATTTATTTATTTGACAGAGAGAGATCATAGGTAGACAGAGAGGCAGGCAGAGAGAGAGAGGGAAGCAGGCTCCCTGCTGAGCAGAGAGCCCGATGCGGGACTCGATCCCAGGACCCCGAGATCATGACCTGAGCTGAAGGCAGCGGCTTAACCACTGAGCCACCCAGGCGCCCCGATTTCTGCCTTATTTTAAATTACATTTTATCAATCAGATTATGTTCTTTTGTCTTTCTCTTCTGCCTACTTTCTCAAAGTAGATATTCCTTAAGAATTTAACTTCAATTAATTCTTTCTCTTGGCAATGTTATCTTTAAGACTGTAGATACGATGTTGTTGACTCCCATAATAATTTACCTCTCCAAAGTCTAAAAACCAGTCTCAACTATCAGTATAATGCCGTGCATTTTCCTGTGAGATATTCCATGGAATGTTAATATCCAACAAAGAGTAGTGAATATAGCTGTGATCTAGGAGCCAGAAGTTTAAAATCCTTCTATTAGCTGAGGGAAAATGTACTAGTCACGTATCCTCTTAATCTTTATTTACTTGTTAATGAGCTGATAAATTGAGACAAAAAACAAAAAACAAAACAAACAAACAAAAATAAAACAACAACAACAACAACAAAAAATATTTCCCTACTCCCATTTACTCCAGGCCCAGGAAAGAGATGAAATTGCTCAGAATAAAATGCAAAGCACTATTTAAATATTTTTCCATTATAGATCCTGGATATCAACCTTTTGTCTGTACTGTCATTTGCAAATATCTTCTCCCATTCTGTGGGTTGCCTCTTTGTTTTTTTGACTGTTTCCTTTGCTGTGCAGAAGCTTTTGATTTTGATGAAGTCCCAAAGTTTATTTTCGCTTTTGTTTCCTTTGCCTTTGGAGACATATCTTGAAAGAAGTTGCTGTGGCTGATATCGAAGAGATTACTGCCTATGTTCTCCTCTAGGATTCCGATGGAGAGTTTGACTTCTTCATTACCAATTTGGATACCTTTTATTTCTCTTTGTTGTCTGATTGCTGTTGCAAGGACTTCTAATACTATGTTGAACAAGAGTGGTGAAAGTGGGCATCCTTGTCTTGTTCCTGATCTCAATGGGAAGGCTGCAAGCTTTTTCCCATTGAGGATGATATTTGCTGTGGGTCTTTCATAGATAGATTTGATGAGGTTCAGGAATGTTCCCTCTATCCCTATACTTTGAAGCGTTTTAATCAGGAACGGATAAATATTTTTCCAAAATAACTTTTTTTATTACACTGTCCCCTACTTCTTCTCACCTATTTTCTTAAACATTCTTTTCCTTTGCCTCCCACAAATAATAACCTATTAAATCTTGCCAATTTATTTCCATATTTTCACCATTAGACACTTATTTTTTTTGATTTGAACAATCATCTCTTAAATCATCTTTCAGCCTCTAGACTCTCTCCATTCTCTTTTGTTCAAAGGCCAAATACAACGTTAATGCGCTCAAAGAACATTTATGATCATATTGCTCTTCCATCCAAAACTGTTCAACAGCTCTCCTCATCCAGTAAATTAACTATCTCTTTTTGGCATGATGTTTAGACTCAGCACAAGAACGTTCCTATCCCACACTCTCTGGGCTTATTTCCCTCTACTTAATGTCGAAGCTTTTCTCTTCCAGTCTAGCTGGGGGATTTTGCCTTCTGGTTCTGTTTTCATGTTTTTCACTTTGGCTTCCACAGATCATGTATACCTATCTATTGTACCTAGACCAATTGTAGTTGTACATTCTCCATTAATCTTTCCTTTATGTCTCCAGGTGGAAATCATGCTATAAAAGAGCAGACATTAATGCACTGGAGCATTTTACTAGGTACTATAGGTACACTCTATAAAATAATCTGGGATAAGTAAGGTATTATCATCCCATTTTACAGATGAAAATACTATTAAAATTTTTTATAACTTGCTCATTCAACTAGACCATAAAAGTCAAGATCTTATTCACTTGTGTCAGGCTTCAAATCTGATATTCTGTTTCTTTTCTAGAAGTTGTTTTAAAACCATTTAATAGATTTAAAAATACCAGGAGGAAGTTTAGGATACACAGAAGGAATAAGAAGAAGTGAAATATGCCAGTTATAAGCCTCACTACCCTGGCTTCAAAGAGAAGCTATTCTCATAAAGGGGAGAAGGAGGGTAAAGAAGAAAATATATTCTGGAAAATATTTTAGAGAAACAGTTCCCATTTTTGTATGACCTACTATGTATTTTATAAATATTTATCTTACGACTCTTGTTATTTTAAAATGCTTTTTTAGGGGCTCCTGGGTGGCTCAGTGGGTTAAGCCTCTGCCTTTGGCTCAGGTCATGGTCTCAGGGTTCTGGGATAGAGCCCTGCATTGGGCTCTCTGCTCAGCAGGGATCCTGCTTCCCCCCCGCCTCTCTGCCTACTTGTGATCTCTGTCAAATAAAATGCTCTTTTATAGAAATTTATAACCATTCTTCTCATTATTAGATTAGAAACTATTTGAAAGTAATCAGTGCCACCTTAGTAATTTTTGCATTGTTCATAATATTGTTAACTCAAATATTTATTAAATTAATAAATGAGTCTACCTTTACATGTCACTATATAATATTAAACAAAGGATTATGTAAACTCAAATAATATCATCCTTCATTTTTTCCACACAGTTCTGTAGGTTGCAGTTGCTTCTTCACACCCATTTACATAAGTCAATCATAAACTTTATTTTGCTACTGAAAATAGAGTACAAAACTCACACTTTATATGAAGTTAATTAAATGAAGTTTAACTCTGAGAGTCACACAGAATTTCTAGAAAAGAAGTTCACAATACAGTAGCTAGATATTAACTTCTAAAAATGGACTGTAAGTTCATTGCTCCAAGTGGAATCAGAATTTCCTAATATCAGTTAGAAGGGATGATCTATATCCTGGATCATTGGGACCTCCATATATGACAATATGGATATTTACTGAACTGATTTGAGTTGCTAAGGAGAGAACAAGTATTCACTTTCTTGTATATACCTGAAGCCTGGCCTAGTATTTAGTTCATGTAGATCCTTTCATTGAAGTTTTTGGAATTAATTCTCTTCGTGATCTTATAAAAAGCAGTAACTTTAAATTTGGGAGAATAAAGTCCAAATTTAAAAACTGTGTAGCAAAAACATTTTAAAATAATTTTCAAAGAACCATGTTCAATTCTATATTTAATATGCTAAAATCATTCAAAGATAACTTTTATCCTCAAGATATTCCCGTAAACATGATGAGTCATTTCAGTAGGCTATGCCTCATGGAGCATTTTAAATAAACTTGAAAATCAATTATAAGGAAATGGATGTTTTGATGCTGGTAGCAACATCAAAACAAACAAACAGACAAAAACCAAACCAAAACAAAACCCTCATACTTCCTATGACAATACTGATCTAATTAGGAGCAGCTATGCATTGAAAAGGTGTGTCCTAAAATGATTTATGATAAAATATACAGAGAAAATGGATGAAAAACTATCATCCCTCTACTATTGTGAGTTCTTTCTACCCTTCCCCCACCGACACACATACACAAACACACACACACACACACACACACACACACACACACTTTACCTTGGATTTTAAATAATATTACACCATGGGAAATATACATGGCATACATTGATGGCCTGCTACTCTAAATTCAGAAGAAAGAATTCGATTGCATTTAAATATTTCTGGGTTATCCAAGAAGACCTGAGGGCAAACTAATACTTTGGGAAGAAGAGTGAAATGTGCAGTAAGGTGAGGGAACTACATTGAAAAATGTAATTGAAAACTCTCTAAACACATTTAAAGGTGATTTGTGACCAATACTTTTCCTAGAATTAGTATTAATTCAACCTCTCTCTCTCTCTCTTGCTTTCTCTCTCTCTCTCTTTTTTTTCCCTTAGAGTTGAGTCAGAATTCTATTGTTCCTCTGAATTTTTTTTTTTTAGTACTATATATCTAATATCCTGTTGAGAAGAATCTATCAAAGGCCATGTTCTCCTCTTGCAAGACATTCTCATTGTTTATAAGCTCTACTACAAGGTCCTTGCTAAACAAAGTGAACCATAAGAATACACATATTTGAACGAAGGTTTATAATTGTAATATTTTGATTTCATATCAAACCAAATTTAGGGAGCATCTACTAGTTTCTAGTCACTGAGAAAAAGTTAAGTAGCTTATAGTCTAGCACTAGAATCTGGTAGACCAAGAATAATCACAACACCGTAGCTAAATGTAAATCCTCTCTGCTAACAAGTTGTATGAAAACATACAAAATGAGAATAGAAGAGGTATATCAGAGGAACTGACATCTTTAGGAGATTTTTGAAGTATAAGTAGAAATGTTCCTGGTGGCAGGTTGGGGAAAAAGACATACCCAGTAGTATTTAAGAAAGCATGTAATGTCCAACAAAATTATCAATGAAAGATGCCTGTAAGACAGTGATAGTATCTGAGGTCATGAAAGACCTTAGTTTCAATAGACGTTTTTATTGCTTACACCATGGTTTCATTTGGTCCTCACAAAACAGCCTGAGAAAGTGGTATGGGTATGGTTATCTCTAATTTATCAAGCTCAGGGAAAATCATGAAAATATACAACAAACAAATAGCATAATTGGGGCTAAAACCTCGGGTGTCTTGGGGGCAAGATGGTGGAGAAGTAGGAGACCTGTTTCAATGGTACCCTAAAGTGAGCTAATTATCTACCAGAACACTCTGAATACCCATGAAATCAGCATGAGATGTGGGATTATACACTTCTGGATCTCTACAGGGACAGAAAACTCCAGTGAAGAGGTAAAACATACTGGGAATGATTAGACTGATATCAGAGGGTAAACAGAAGGGGGAGGGAGCCACCAGAAGTGACCCATTGGAAAGTAATACCTCAATACGAGAGTGCCCTGTGATTGGGGACCAGCATTAACTTGGAGTCTGGTTAAAACCACTCAAAGAGCAAAAGACCTTAAGGGGCAACTGGAGGAATCCAGCGGTCATGGGCACGAGCCTAAGCCCGCAGACCCAAGATGGCCACCGCTGGCGAAGACCCATGCCAGAGAGAATATGGTGAAGGCTCCAGGCTGTGGTCCCTGAGCCCAGCTTTTTGCTGCTTGCACAAGCGCTGGGCTAGGCATGTTCCCGCTGGTGCACATGAGAGAGTCTAGTGTGGATGCCAGCCAGTGCTCTCTAGAACCACAGCCTTTTGCACTCTGCATGTGCAATACATGGCCAGGGTCTGAGCCATGCTCCCCACTTTCACATGAGAGAGCTCTGTGTGGGACTAGCCAGTGGTTTCTAGAACTGGTGGAGGGTCTGAACACTCCCAGCCCAGGCTGGAAAATCTCAGTGTGCTCTCTGGTTGGGATCATTCCGGTGGCCTGGACCCCAGAGAGCAGTCCCAGCAAAGGCAGCCACTGGAAGTGAGCTTCCTGGAACAATATCGATCATGGTTTTAGTGGCATGGGGTGCAGGGACAAGCGGCCACTTTGGGTGACACCTGAGACTGTGGCTGCGGAGTACGAACTGCCTGGAGGTTGCACAGCTCAGCAGAGTTTACACAGGGGGAGTCTGTGTGCTCTGAATCACCTAGAGCGGAGCTGATTGAGGCTTCTTCCTGAGACAGAAGTCTGGGTACAGTTTGCTTTCCACTAAACCTCCAAAAAGCCACAAAAAGTTTCTGAAGAACAAAACCTCCAGAGAACAAAAGCCTGAAAAACCGGTTTCCACAGAGCTCAGCCCCTTGAGAAGGGGCAGGAGGACTCAACCCAAGAAAGAGGGACTGAAAAATGACAATGGCAGCCCCCTTCCCCAGAAAGCCAGCCAAAAGAACGAGAGGACAAACACCACGGTGTCCCCATAAAACTGAAAAACCCCATTATCAGGGGAGAACAAGATAGTAAGCTACCAGTATTGCCCTAAAACCTGTATATTTCATAGATACAACTTTTATTTTTAATTAGTTCTCACTATTCTTGTTCTTTTAAAAATTTTTAACCTCTTTATCATTATGAGAGGTTCAGTACAACAAATTCCATAATAACCTTTTTTTTCCATAATAACCTTTTAACTTGAAATTTTTTCATACATACACCTGTGTTTTTCTTTTGCTTTTCTATTTTTTTAAATATACATATAGATAGAAGCTTCAAGGTAACCCTCTTTCCCTAATCAATACTACCCCTATATATAAACCAGTTTTAATCTCCCTTTATCTCTGGAAAGTTGAATCCTTTATCAAGATACACCCAGAAAGAATCAAAATAATCTCCCTCGCCCACATTGAGGATTTATAACCACCCTCCCATCTTTTTCTTCTGTCAGTGCTTCTGTGTATTTGTTTTTGTTCTGGTATTGTATAAATTTTATACTTGGGGTTCATTTTGGCTGGGTTTATTTTTTTTCCCCCCTTGTCATTTACTTTTGTCAGTCTTTTTTTTTTTTTTTGTCTGTTTTTGTTTGTATACCTAATTTTACCTTTGGGGCCCATTCTGGTTGGATGTTCTCTCTCACTTTTTTTTTTTTTCCTGTTTCTCTCTTTCTCTCTCTCTTTTTTCTTTTTTCTTTCTTTTTAGTGGTGACTTCCAATTGCTTAGAAGCCTTCCAGGGTGCACCTTGGCTGGATCATGGTTGATATATTCAGTTACACATCCCCTCAACCACCTCTCACCAAAATGACTAGGAGAAGGAGTGCCCAACAGAAGAAAAATTCAGAGATTGTGCTCTCTCCTTCAGAGCTATTAGATATGGACATAAACAGTATGTTGGAAAGGGAATTCAGTGAAACAATCATTCAGGCAATGGCTAGGTTGGAGAAAACCATTAATGACAACATGGAATTGATTAGAGCAGAAGTGAAAGCCACCTGGGAAGAAATTAAAAATGCTATCAATGAGATCCAATCTAATCTAAATTCTCTAACTAACTAGGGTAACCAAGGCAGAAGACAAAATTAGTGATCTAGATGACAAACTGATAGAGAAAAAGGATCAGGAGGAGGTATGGAACAAACAGCTTAGAAGCCATGAAAACAGAATTAGGGAAATAAATGATGCCATGAAACATTCCAATGTCAGAATTATTGGGGTCCTTCAGGGGTAGAAGAAAGAAAAAAGACTAGAAGATATAGTTGAACAAATTCTCCCTGAAAATTTTCCCAATCTGGGGAATGGAACAAGCATTCATGTCCTAGAAGCAGAAAGATTACCTCACAAGATCAATAAATATAGAAAGACATCAAGACACTTAATTGTGAAACTGATGAGTCAATAATTTTAGACAAGAGCTCTTAAGAACAGCTATGGGGGAGAGATTCCTTATGTAGAGAGGAAGGTCTATCAGAATAACATCAGACCTGTCCACAGAAACCTGGCAAGCCCGAAAGGGCTGGAAAGACATATTCAGGGCACTAAATGAGAAGAACATGCAGCCAAGAACAGTTTATCCAGCAAGACTGACATTCAAAATGGATGAAGAAATCAAGAGCTTCCAAGACCAGCAAGGTTTACAAGAGTATGTGACCACCAAGACAGCACTACAAGAAATATTAAGGGGGATTCTATAAAAGAAGAAAGAACTCAAGAGTGTCATAGAACAGAAATTTACAGAGACAATCTATAGAAACACAGGCAATAGGATATCAATAAAAATGTATCTTTCAATAATCACTCTCAATGTGAACTGCCTAATGCTCCCATAAAATGACACGGGGTTGCAGATTGGATAAAACGACAGGACTGATCCATATGTTGTCTATAAGAGACCCATTTGGAGCCTAAGGATACATCCAGACTGAGAGTGAAGGGATGGAAAAGCATGTTTCATGCCAGTGGGCCTCAAAAGAAAGCTGGGGTTGTGATTCTCATATCAGATAAATTAGATTTTAAACTAAAACCTGTAGTCAGAGATAAAGAAGGGTGCTACATCATTCTTAAAGAGTCTATCCACCAAGAAGGTCTAACAATTGTAAATATTTATGCCCCCAATACGGGAGCAGGCAACCCCATAAGACAACTGTTAATCAAGATAAAGAGTCATACTGATATGAATACATTAATAGTAGGGGATCTTAACATGCCACCCTCAGTAATAGACAGATCATCCAAGCAGAAAATCAATAAAGAAACCAGAGCATTGAATTACACATTGGACTAGATGGACCTCACAGATATATACAGAACATTCCACCCTAAAACAACAGAATACTCATTCTTCTCAAATGCACATGGAACTTTCTCCAGAATAGATCACATACTGGATCACAAATCAGGGCCCAACTGATAACTTAAAGATTGAAATTATTTCCTGCATATTCTCACAACACAATGCTTTGAAACTGGAACTCAACCACAAGAAAAAGTTTGGAAGGAATTCAAACATTTGGAAGCTAAAGACTACCCTATTTAAGAATGCTTGGATCAGCCAGGAAATCAAAGAAGAACTTAAACAATTCATGGAAACCAATGAGAATAAGGACACTTCAGTCCAAAACCTATGGAATACAGCAAAGACAGTCCTAAGGGGGAGATGCATAGCCATCCAAGCCTCCTTCAAAAAAACCTGAAAAATCCAGAATACACCAGCTCTCTTTACACCATAAAGAGCTGGAGAATCAACAACAAATTAAGCCAACCTCACACACAAGAAGGGAAATAATCACGATTAGAGCAGAGAACAATGAGATAGAAACTAGAGATACAATAGAACACATCAATGAAACTAGAAGCTGGTTTTTTGAAAGAATCAATAAGATCAATAAACCATTGGCCAAACTAATCCAGAAGAAAAGAGAGAGGACCCAAATTAATAAAATTATGAATGAAAAGGGAGAGATCACGACTAACACAAGGAAATAGAAACAATTATCAGAAATTATTATCAACAGTTATATGCCAATAAGTTAAGCAAACTAGGTGAAATGGATGTATTCCTGGAAACCTATAAACTTCCAAAACTGAATCAGGAAGAAATTGGCAACTTGAATAGACCAATATCTAGTAACAAGATTGAAGCAATGATCAAAAACCTCCCCAAAAAACTAGAGCCCAGGACCTTACGGATTCCCTGGAGAATTCTATCAAAAATTCAAAGAAGAAATAATACCTATTCTCCTGAGGCTGTTTTAAAAAATAGAAACAGAAGGAAAACTTCCAGACTCTTTTTACAAAGCCAGTATTACCCTGATCCCCAAACCAGGCAAAGACCCCACCAAAAAGGAGTATTTCAGACCAATATCCCTGATGAATAGGGATGCTAAGATTCTCAACAACAGTACATTAATTTAATCCAGCAGTACATTAAAAAGATTATCCACCATGACCAGGTGGGATTTATCCATGGGATGCAAGGATGGTTAAACATTCCCAAATCAATCAATGTGATAGAACAAATCAATAAGAGAAGAGAGAAGAACCACATGGTCCTCTCAATTGACGCAGAAAAAGCATTTGATAAGATACAGCATCCATTCCTGATTAAAATGCTTCAAAGTATAGGGATAGAGGGAACACTCCTCAACTTCATAAAATCTATCTATGAAAAACTCACAGCGAATATCATTCCCAATTGGGAAAAGCTGGCAGCCTTCCCTTTGAGATCAGGAACACAAGAATGCCCACTCTCGTCACTGTTGTTCAACATAGTACTAGAAGTCCTAGCAACAGCAATCAGAAAACAAAAAGACAGAAAATGTATTCAAATTGGCAACGAAGAAGTCAAACTCTCTTTGTTTGCAGATGACATGATACTTTATATGGAAAACCCAAAAGACTCCACCCCCAAGCCACTAGAACTCATAGAGCAATTCAGTAATGTGGCAAGATACAGAATCAATGTACATAAATCAGTTGCTTTCTTATACACTAACAATGAAAATATAGACAGGGAAATTAGAGAATCAATTCCACTTACTATAGCACCAAGAACCATAAGATACCTGCAAATAAACCTAACCAAAGAGGTAAAGGATCTGTACTCAAGGAACTACAGAACACTCATGAAAGAAATTGAAGAAGACACAAAAAGATGGAAGACATTCCATTCTCATGGATAGGAAGAATAAACATTGTTAAATGCTATATGCTTTTGCTATATGCTATATGCTTATTGTTAAATGTCAAATGCTATACAGCCTAGAGCAATCTATACTTTCAATGCCACCCTGTTCAAAATTCTACAAGCATTTTTCAAAGATCTGTAACAAGCAATCCTTCTGATTTGGAACCAGAAGAAACCCTTAATTGCTAAGGAAATGTTGAAAAAGAAAAACAAAACTGGGGGCATCACGTTGCCTGATTTCAAACTTTATTACAAAGTTGTGATCACCAAGACAGCATGGTACTGGCACAAATGCAGACACATAGACCAGTGGAACAGAATACAGAGCCCAGATATGGACCCTCAACTCTACGGTCAAATAATCTTCGGCAAAGCAGGAAAAAATATACAGTGGAAGAAAGACAGTCTCTTCAACCAATGGTGCTGGGAAAATTGGACAGCTATGTGTAGAAGAATGAAACTCAACCATCCTCTTACACCATACACAAAAATAAACTTGAAATGGATAAAAGACCTCAACGCGAGGCTGGAATCTATCAAAATCCTAGAGGAGAACATAAGCAGTAACCGCTTCAACATCGGCCATAGCAACTTCTTTCAAGATATGGCGGGGGGGTGGGAGGTTGGGGTACCAGGTGGTGGGTATTATAGAGGGCACAGCTTGCATGGAGCACTGGATGTGGTGAAAAAATAATGAATACTGTTTTTCTGAAAATAAATAAATTGGAAAAAAAAAAAGATGTCTCCAAAGGCAAAGGAAAGAAAAGCAAAAGTAAACTATTGGAACTTCAAGATCAAAAGCTTCTGCACATCAGTCAATAAATAAACAGTCAACAAATAAAGAGGTAACCCACGGAATGGGAGAAGGTATTTGCAAATGACACTACAGACAAAGGGCTGATATCCAAGATCTATAAAGAACTCCCCAAACTCAACACGCACAAAACAGATAATCATGTCAAAAAGGGGCAGAACATGTACAGACACTTCTCCAAAGAAGACATACAAATGGCTAACAGACACATGATAAAATGTTCATCATCAACCATCAGGGAGACTCACATCAAAACCACACTGAGATACCATCTTACACCAGTTAGAATGGCAAAAATTAACAGGACAGGAAACAACAAGTGTTGGAGAGGATGTGGAGAAAGGAACCCTCTTACACTGCTGGTGGGAATGCAAGTTGGTGCAGCCACTTTGGGAAACAGTGTGGAGAATCCTTAAGAAATTAAAAATAAAGCTTCCCTATGACCCTGCAATTGTACTACTGGGTATTTACCCCAAAGATACAGATGTAGTGAAAAGAAGGGCCATCTGTACCCCAGTGTTCGTAGCAGCAATGGCCACAGTCGCCAAACTGTGGAAAGAACCCTTCAACAGCCAATGGATAAAGAAGATATGGTCCAGATATACAATGGAGTATTATACCTCCATCAGAAAGGATGAATACCCAATTTTTGTATCAATATGGATGCAACTAGAAGAGATTATGCTGAGTGAAATAAGTCAAGCAGAGAGAGTCAATTATCCTATGGTTTCACTTACTTGTAGAGCATAAGGAATAATATGGGAAACCAAGAAGAGAAGTGAGTTGGGGGAAATCAGAGGGGGAGATAAACCATGAAAGACTGTGGACTCTCAGAAATAAAATGAAGGTTTTGGAGGGGAGAGGCGTTGGGTGAGTCTGCTGTTGGGTATTATGGAGGGCACATATTGCATGGAGCACTGGGTGTGGTGCATAGACAATGAATTCTGGAACACTGAAAAGAAATTAAAAACAAAAACAAAAACAAAAAACCAACCCACTAACTCAAAATAAAATAAAATAAAACCAAACCAAACCTCAGGTGTTTTGACTCTTGTGCAACATAGTACTCTCAGAGTCCTCACTCTTACTATTTTTTTTAAAAAGATTTTTATTTATTTGACAGAGAGAGAGATTACAAGTAGGCAGAGAGAGAGGGGGAAGCAGGTTCCCCACTGAGCAGAGAGCCTGATGTGGGGCTCGATCCCAGGATCCTGGGATCATTACCCAAGCCGAAGGCAGAGGCTTAAGTCACTCAGCCACCCAGGATCCCCTTTACTCTTAATGTGTTTTAAATTTAAACACAACAATGCCGTTTAATGAAAGGCATGGAAATTCTGAAGTCAGGTACACCCGGATTTGAATCACAGATTTGTCCTCAATGGGAGATCCTGAACATCTTGAAAACTGTTTCTAATTCCATCCAATGAAGAGCATACATCTGACTTAAAATCTTATAAACACATTCCCTAGTACATAATAAATGTTCAATTAACAATAGCTATTTTTATTTGATTATCACTACCAATTTTATTTTTACTTCAAATGAACAACTGTGTATTTCTCAGGAAGAGTTAATCATGCTTTTGAGTTGCTAAGAAAAATTTTAAAATCTCCTTCAAACCACATTATATTGCATTTATCTGTTTAAATTATCTGCCTCCTCTCTTAATATTTAAATTCTTCAAGGATAACTAAACATTCATTTCTGTACTCCTGATGCATAGTTCCAAAGTTATTATAAGGTTGAAGTAAAGTAAATGAAAGGAATAAACAAAATTTTTACTTTAGTAATTGTTCATTATAAGTCATATTTGTTATATTTTAGATGATAATTTATCATACGACTTTAAAATCTAGTGAAGGTTTAGAGGTTATTCCTCTAATAAACAAATTAGCTCACTTTACCCGACCCCCATCTCAAAACCTGCCCATACCAATGAAGAAAGCTTCTATCAGTAAAACTGAAAGGAAGGTATGGTATAATCATTGGTATAAAGATCTACAAAATAAGTATAATTTGAACTTTTGGTGACTATGAGACTGAAAATTAAAAACAAAACAAAACAAAACTGAAGTCCCTAGAAAATATTTATTTTTAAAAAGTAGTTCAATAACTATACTTCATGTAGTATATACTATAGTTAGTATAGTATAGTATAGGATACTAATATAGTACTATAATGAAAGATTATACTTACACACAAAGATGTTTATGTAATCTCCTAGTGGAGGTTAGCTAATATTCTAGACCAATGTTAAAACAAATGACACTAATATAGCATCATTCATTTTTATTCTAACTCCTAAATATGCAGTCCATTTTGCAAGATCTCTGAAGTCATCCTAAATATGTTTGGTAGCAAAAGTATTTCCAAAAGCACCTAATGTGATCAGAACTTTTGCTGGCATCTAATTAAGCCAATTTTTGTTTTCATTATTGTTAAAGATTTATAACTTACAGAACACGGGCAACTATGGATTCCATATATTTATGTCAAAGCAATAATAATTATTCTCAATTACTAATAATGTCCTAATTTGTGCAGACCTCAGGCCTAAGATAATTACAATTTTTACTTGAAGATGTGATATGTTAATGATCTATAAAATATTTTGGAAGAAGTACAATCTTCTTTTATTTTAATTACTGTTCACTATGAAAATTTGAATGTATAACACAGCAGTAAAGATTTAAATTAATGATTCTCTAAGCCAGGATGGGTAGAAAATAATAAAGTTCAGAATATGAATATGTATCAAGGTGATAAAATCAGAGACATGGTCTGTTCTGTGTTAAGCAAAAAGTAGGTCAGAACTTATGTAGTAAGGTTTAGACCTGTTAAAGGGGCCAACCTAACATGATAGGGTCAATTAGACAATAGAAAGGGGGCAAAGGCTGAATCTCACTGAAGCTATTTGGGGAAGAAAAAAATCCTTAGGTGACTAGTGTTCCATTTACATATTAATGTGATTTAGTTTATCAAATTGTATAAATATTACATTGGCAAACCACAGTGGAGTTTTGGGTTGGTGAGAAAAATCAGGGTAGCTTTTGACTTCAATGGGAAGCATGGGCAAGAAAGGAACACGATACCAAGATTTAGTGGTAAATAAAGGGAAGGAAAGGACTATATCAATCTTTTTTTTTTTTTTTTTTTGAGTTCTTTATAACAGTTCTTATTACAGGTTAAGGTCATAGCACAATTTTAAGATTGAAGCTGAAATTAAGGGAGAGTTGGTAGTTTTAATATCTAGCTACCTGGGACACCTGGGTGGCTCAGTTGGTTGGACGACTGCCTTCGGCTCAGGTCATGATCCCGGAGTCCCAGGATCGAGTCCCACATCAGGCTCCCAGCTTCATGGGGAGTCTGCTTCTCCCTCTGACCTTCTCCCTCGCTCATGCTCTCTCTCACTGTCTCTCTCTCAAATAAATAAATAAAAATCTTTAAATTAAAAAAATCTAGCTACCTCTAGAAGGACAGAGTCATTGTAAGAGGAAGATAGATCTTCAGTAGAACTGAAACTCTGGAAGATAAAGAGAGATTTACGTTTCTCTCAAGTCCTTCTCGCAAAGGTTAAAAAAAAAGAGAGAGAGAGAGAGAGAGAGAGAGAGCTAAAACCAAACTAGGATAATGTCTTTTTGAGTTACAGTTATTCTATGGTGACAGTCCATAAGAGAACTGGCCACAGGATGAATATTGTCTCTCACAGGGTAGTGTGTACATACCCTGGTGTGTCAACTATGTTTAAACATATGTTAGGATTTGAAAGAAAGAAAACTTCTCAAAACCTTGCCAATGTTGTTTTAAATGTATGTAGCCTGTTGGGATTTTTAGATTTTGCTGTTTTTTTTTTTTTTTTTTCCTTTTACACTGCCTGCTTTTTATTGCAAACACATTAGGAAAAAAGGAGTAAAGATAAAAATAAGGAGTAAAGGGTCAACATCTTGCAAATCTCAGAGGAATAACTTTCTTGGTTTTTGCCAAAGTTTTTCATTTCCTTGAAGTGTAGTCTCAGTTCAAAAATCTGAAAAGAAGCCTGTATGTGAACTAATGTCACTATGTCACTAAGTCATTGTCACTAAAAACTAACACAACAGAAAGTTTGCATTATGATTTGAGACCACACATTTTCATGCATACTTTCTATTAAAAAAGAGCCAAAATAATATAAAAACTGAATTCTTAAGATTGAGGAATATTGGGAGCGCCTGGGTGGCTCAGTGGGTTAAAGCCTCTGCCTTCAGCTCAGGTCATGATCCCAGGGTCCTGGGATCAAGCCCCGCATCAGGCTCTCTGCTCAGCAGGGAGCCTGCTTCCTCCTCTCTCTCTGCCTGCCTCTCTGCCTACTTGTGATCTCTGTCTGTCAAATAAATAAATAAAATCTTTAAAAAAAAAAAAAGATTGAGGAATATGACCGAGACCTAAATTTATTTAGAAATGAAACATCTAGGTTATATTTATTAAATAACCATTTGTAGTCCAGGAAATGAGGACACTCTCACACTCTCTAGGTGTGTGTGTTTGTAGGTGTGTATACCTATTAATAATGAAAACTAAAATGACTATTATGCATATTTGTACAAATATCAGCTTTAAATGAAACTGTACAACTTGATCATTATTTATATTTCTGACAAAAGTAAGGTTATATTTCTGACAAAAGTGATGAAAAGAACAAAATAAATGAATATTGCAAATTTAAGCTTTTTTGCCAATATTAATGTTATCTTATGGCCAAGTTTTTCAGACAGATTGTCACGAAGTTTCCAAATTTTCAGTAGTTACAAAATGGTTCTAAAAAGAGAAAGAGATAGCATAGACATTTTCACAATATTTATTCTTCCAATCCAGGAGCATGGAACATTTTTCCATTTCTTTGTGTCTTCCTCAATTTCTTTCATGAGTACTTTATAGTTTTCTGAGTATAGATTCTTAGCCTCTTTGGTTAGGTTTATTCCTAGGTATCTTATGGTTTGGGGTGCAATTGTAAATGGGATTGACTCCTTAATTTCTCTTTCTTCTGTCTTGTTGTTGGTGTAGAGAAATGCAACTGATTTCTGTGCATTGATCTTATATCCTGACACTTTACTGAATTCCTGTATAAGTTCTAGCAGTTTTGGAGTGGAGTCTTTTGGGTTTTCCACATAGAGTATCATATCATCTGCGAAGAGTGATAATTTGACTTCTTCTTTGCCAATTTCGATGCCTTTAATTTCCTTTTGTTGTCTGATTGCTGAGGCTAGGACTTCTAGTACTATGTTGAATAGCAGTGGTGATAATGGACATCCCTGCCGTGTTCCTGACCTTAGTGGAAAAGCTTTCAGTTTTTCTCCATTGAGAATGATATTTGCAGTGGGTTTTTCATAGATGGCTTTGATGATATTGAGGTATGTGCCCTCTATCCCTACACTTTGAAGGGTTTTGATCAGGAAGGGATGCTGTACTTTGTCAAATGCTTTTTCAGCATCTATTGAGAGTATCATATGGTTCTTGTTCTTTCTTTTATTGATGTGTTGTATCACATTGACTGATTTGCGGATGTTGAACCAACCTTGCAGCCCTGGGATAAATCCCACTTGGTCGTGGTGAATAATCCTTTTAATGTACTGTTGAATCCTATTGGCTAGTATTTTGGTGAGAATTTTTGCATCTGTGTTCATCAAGGATATTGGTCTATAGCTCTCTTTTTTGATGGGATCCTTGTCTGGTTTTGGGATCAAGGTGATGCTGGCCTCATAAAATGAGTTTGGGAGTTTTCCTTCCATTTCTATTTTTTGGAACAGTTTCAGGAGAATAGGAATTAGTTCTTCTTTAAATGTTTGGTAGAATTCCCCCGGGAAGCCATCTGGCCCTGGGCTTTTGTTTGTTTGGAGATTTTTAATGACTGTTTCAATCTCCTTACTGGTTATGGGTCTGTTCAGGCTTTCTATTTCTTCCTGGTTAAATTTTGGTAGTTTATATGTTTCTAGGAATGCATCCATTTCTTCCAGATTGTCAAATTTGTTGGCGTAGAGTTGCTCATAGTATGTTCTTATAATAGTTTGTATTTCTTTGGTGTTAGTTGTGATCTCTCCTCTTTCATTCATGATTTTATTTATTTGGGTCCTTTCTCTTTTCTTTTTGATAAGTCTGGCCAGGGGTTTATCAATTTTATTAATTCTTTCAAAGAACCAGCTCCTAGTTTGGTTGATTTGTTCTATTGTTTTTTTGGTTTCTATTTCATTGATTTCTGCTCTGATCTTTATGATTTCTCTTCTCCTACTGGGCTTAGGGTTTCTTTCTTGTTCTTTCTCCAGCTCCTTTAGGTGTAGGGTTAGGTTGTGTACCTGAGACCTTTCTTGTTTCTTGAGAAAAGCTTGTACCGCTATATATTTTCCTCTCAGGACTGCCTTTGTTGTGTCCCACAGATTTTGAACCGTTGTATTTTCATTATCATTTGTTTCCATGATTTTTTTCAATTCTTCTTTAATTTCCTGGTTGACCCATTCATTCTTTAGAAGGATGCTGTTTAGTCTCCATGTATTTGTGTTCTTTCCAAACTTCCTCTTGTGGTTGAGTTCTAGCTTCAGAGCATTGTGGTCTGAAAATATGCAGGGAATGATCCCAATCTTTTGATACCGGTTGAGTCCTGATTTAGGACCGAGGATGTGATCTATTCTGGAGAATGTTCCATGTGCACTAGAGAAGAATGTGTATTCTGTTGCTTTGGGATGAAATGTTCTGAATATATCTGTGATGTCCATCTCATCCAGTGTATCATTTAAGGCCTTTATTTCCCTGTTGATCTTTTGCTTGGATGATCTGTCCATTTCAGTGAGGGGAGTGTTAAAGTCCCCTACTATTATTGTATTATTGTTGATGTGTTTCTTTGATTTTGTTATTAATTGGTTTAAAAAAAAATAAAATAAAAAGAGAAAGAGAAGGGGAGGTAGGGGAAGTGAGAGAAAGAAAGAACACATCACTCTGACTTATTAAGACTAACGGGGGCGCCTGGGTGGCTCAGTCAGTTAAGCCGCTGCCTTTGGCTCAGGTCATGATCCCACAGTCCTGGGATCAAACCCTGCAATGGGCTCCCTGCTTGGCAGGGAGTCTTCTTCTTCCTCTACCTCTTCCTGCTGCTCTACATACTCGTATTCTCTATTTATCTGTCAAATAAGTAAATAAAATCTTTTAAAAAAATTAATCTAACATATTCAAATAAGAAATGTTCACACGTAAGTAGTACATCATTTATTTGAAGCCACATCTTGGCCTAAATGGAATTTGGCCCAAGGAAAGGTACTCTTTACATATATTTTTGTACATATAAGAAGTGATGAGCTAGTGTTTAAAAAAATAATATTAGATGTTACCTGAGCCATATCTACACTGATGAATTTATACCTTAGTTTAAGTTAGGCACATCACTGAGATATGATAGGAAGAAATACACTGCCTGGAGGGGCAACAAAATTAAATGACATTAAAGATTTTTCAAATAGGAATTGAAATGATGGTTATAAGGAAGTTTTCAGCGTACACATACCCGCAGGATACACATTCAGTTTTCCAAAGCCAAAATCAATTTAGCACCCAGAAATATATATTTTTTCTGTAATAGTACTCACTAAATATTTTGTGATGAATTAAAAATATTTAATATTTTCTTATAAATTAAAAGACAATTTTGAGATATCCCTAATTAATTAGCAAAAGATGTCTAGAATAGGATTAGGGAATAATATCTATTTGATCAAATCATAGGAACCTGAGGGTTCCAAAGGATAACTTTTCTAGACTGTGTTATATTATCAAAATGTTCTCTTTATAAGTTACTCCAAACTAAAGTCTAAGTTCTATTTAGGGCCAAGTTTGCAAAACAATTTCCCTTCAGCTCGTTCATAGTAGTATGAACCCACATTAACTTGAGGGGACAGAAGCGGGGCTGTGAGACAGCTGAAAGCAATCAGCACTAATTCTTGATATGCAGTGGTTAGAATATAATTACTGTACTATTTCTCTTGGATTGACTTTCTTCTGAAAAAAATATAACCTTGTTTTTCTATCTAAGTATTCTCATTCTAAGTTTGTCTCTTCAAAAGAGATGATGAAAGCTTTTAGATATTCTTTTGTTACATTTAAATTTGTTTTAAATCCCTAATTGAGTCCCTAGTAATTTCTGTTTTCTTTATCTTTAAAAAAGTGCAATTTGCAGGAACTGTACTATTTTATCTTGATTATATAGCAAAGACATATTAATCATCATTAAACATGAATAAAACTTAATGATTCCCCTAAGTGTTATTATCAGAAAATGCCAGACACTGAATTCAGAAGGTTAAGATTTTAGAAATTTATTTTCAGAGACAATAAAAGGGTAAATTTAAGTTTTCCACCTCTCCCCACATTTGGAAGTAGAGTCTGATGGGAAAGATAATTTGGTGGAATGTGATTAGCAAAACTTGTGCAAGCTTTTATGCTTAAAGGGAAGAGGTGGGAGTGACAACAGGTAGCGCATTTCTATACAATCATTTGACTATATTTTCTTTCTCTTTCACCAGAAATTTTTCTTTCTGTGTTATTAACCTCTAGCTCAAAATAATGTTTGCCATAAAATGAGAAAATACATAGCATAATTTTCTCCTACTCATGTGTTACCAAAGAAACATTCCAATGGTATTGGCACACAGAATTCTAATAGCTTTATCTCATATAAGATGTTTATTAGGAAAAAAAGATTCTTATTAAGAATTAAATATTAAAAAAATATATATGTAAAGGTTTGCACACATATATAGGTAATAGCTTCATAACATGTTTTACTTATTATTTCCCTCTGTTTATTTCTTCTACCTTAATTTGACACGCTATCACCTGCTATAGAGTAATAGAACTGAATTAAAAAATAATGTCTACCTGTAGAGTGAAAAGCAATTGTTACATGTCGGAAATCTCGAGATTCTTGCAAAATGATTTTTTTCACTTTGATAATAAATTATTAACTTTTCCTAAATATTATAATTCATTGTGAGTGACCATAGGTACAACAAGTTGAAGCAATAGGAATATGAATTAAAGGAGAGCACATTGAACAAGATGGTCTCCAGGACCTTCTCATATCTGCTGTTCTATTAAATATGCATTTAACTTTGTTAATGTATTAAAGACAATATGTCATGCTAAATTTGTTATATATAACATATATTTACTTGATTATATTAAATTACCTTATAATTTGCATTATATCCACAATAAATATAAATTTATTATATATTATATATTTATACACTTCTTCATGATTAAGAGACAAGATATTTTATATTGAGATTGCTCTATTAACACATTAAAACAGAATAGTTTTTAGTATAAGTTATATGGAGAGCATAGCTTTTTTTTTTTTTTTAAAGGTTTTATTTATTTATTTGAGAGAGAGAATGAGAGGGGAAAGAGAGAGTGTAAGATGGGGGAGGGTCAGAGGGAGAAGCAGAGAAGCAGACTCCCCACCAAGCAGGGAACCTGATGGGGGACTTGATCTTGAGACTCCAGGATCATGACCTGAGCCAATGGCAGTTGCCTTACCAACTGAGCCACCCATGTGCCCCTGAGCATAGGTTTTTTAACAGAACGTTGATTTCCATGTCTTTTATGGACACAAATCAAAACTAAGTAACTGCATATGCATATATTTATATATTACAATATTTTATATTTTGATCCAACACTAAAGTGTACCTATTTATTAACTCTACATTGGGTTCCTCTAGAGTGTATACTGTATTAATATTTTTCTCTAAGATAATATATAGACTTTTGGTCTCAGTTAAAAGACTGTTACCTTTCCATTATGTTTTCTGAGCTATTAAATTTTGAATTTGTGTTTGTAATCTTTTACTTCCTTGAATCTTTCACTGTTTCTGATTTTTTTCAAAATTACATCTTTTAGACATACTTGTTTTCAATCACATCACCTGGACAGAGTGATATGTTTACTTCTTTCACAATATAATTGACTGCACAGATTGTATACAGAGCTGTGCATTCAGGATGCTGTTCTTAGTTTCTTCCTCTTTTCCTCTACTGTCTCCCCTTCTGCTCTTCCATCTCTTCCTCTTTCTCTTCCTTCTCTTCTTTTCCTACTTTTTTTTTTTAATATCCTTAAACCCATTGATTTTTAAAATTTTTATTTTTTCTTGAAAGGTTTATTAATTTGTTTGAAAGAGACAGTGCGTGCAGGGGAATGAAGGGGCAGAGGGAGAATATCTCAAGCAGACTCTGTGCTGAGTATGAAACCTGACATGGGCTACATCTCAGGACCCATGAGATGGTGACCTGAGCTAAAACCAAGAGTCGATCGCTTAATGAACTGAGCCACACAGGTGTGCCAACCCCACTGATTTTGGTAGGTAGATTTCTAGATTTCACTAACCATGGCACTGAGATTCAGTGTGTGTGTGTGTGTGTGTGTGTGTTTATATATATACACACACATATACAGATACATATATATATTTTCTGTTTTGTTTCTTTCTAAATCTGAATACAGGTTGCTGATTTTCAAATATTTACTTAATATCGGTTAAGATGCACATATTAGTAGATAAGGAACCTATTATTATGCTTAATTATATAAACAAATTTCTTAGTATTAAAGCAAGGTTGAGTTATTGGGAATAAATTAACTTTGTTAAAGCATGTGATTCTTTTAATACATTACTGGATTGTATTTGCTAGTATTTCATTTAGGATTTTTCCATCAGTTACATACAAAGTAAAAGTGATCTCCAATTTTCTTTCTTTTGTGCTATCTTTACAAGACTTTGTTATGGACATTTTGTTAGCATTATAAAAATAAATGGGAAACTTTTTTTTTTTCTCTGTGCCTGGCATTAGTTTTAAAATAGCACCTATTTTAAAAAAAGAAAATAAAATAGGATTTATTTCTTTAAATTTTGATATAGTTGGCAGGAATATAATAAATAGCACTTTCTTTTATATTATCTGTAATTTTGTCTACTTAAGATTTCTACTAAATAAGTTTTCATAATGTGTTATTTTTCTAGAAACAGATCTATTACACACAAGTTTTCAAATCTGAGAGTTATAGAATACATTTTAATTTTTAAAATTTCTTCTTCATTGGAAATCTTTATTTTATTAATTTTACAGATTAATAATTTATTTATTTTTCTTGAAAAGATTAGTGATTCAAAACTTTATTGCTTTCTTTATTGACATCAATTCTATAATCTGCTTCCTAATTAATTTCTGCTTTTATCTTTTCTTTTCCTTTGCTTTGTTTACATTTAAATTTTTCTGAATTTATACTTTTTAAGATTCATATCTTTCTTCCTCCCCTCCTTCCTCCCTTTCTTTCTTTCTTTCTTTTCTTTTCTTTCTTCCTTTCATTTCTTTCTTTCCTCTTTTCTTTATTCTTTCTTTCTTTTTTCTTTTTTTCCTTTTTTTCCCTCTTTCTCTTCTTCCCTCCCTCCTTCCTTCCTCTCTCTCTCTGTCTCTTTTCCTTCTTCCTTTCCATTTGCCAATAAATTATTTAGTGCCTTGAATTTTCCTGAATTTGAATTTGCTTTGAATAAGGTTCAGACAGAGTTCATATATTACACATATATTACATAGGTCTGCTGTTTTCAAGGTAGTTTTTAATTGAAGGTTTATTTTTATATTTGACTCATGTATTTATTTCCAAATATTGTTTATATTGCCACTTAAAATTATTTTCTCTCTTGTCATTATATTCTAGGATTATTGAATTAATGCCAGAGAAAACACATGTAATAATTGTTAGCATTTTTTATTGATTGCTATTTTCTTAGGTACCCAACAGATGATTGATTTTTAAAAATAGGTTTATCCATATATGAGAAAAAAATTACAGTCCTTTTTTGTAGGGTATAATTTTATGTATATCTAACAGTTCATCTCTATTTTTTGTTGTTATTCACCTTATTAATATTCTTAATATTATCTGATTTCTTAAATGTTGTAATTCCTTATATGGTTCTATAATATGTAATATTATACAATGGTTTTGAGGTAATTATCTTTGTAATTTATACTATTATCAATATGATATGAGCATCTTTATTTCATTTATTGTTCTTTACATTAATTCAAATTAAGGGCTTAGAAAGATTAACTAGAACAGAAGTTATTGAGATATTTCCCAGGTACTCTTAGAAGGAAGAGCAGGGTTCACCAAATCTCAAGCAACTTTTACCAAGATAATCAACAAGTATCATTTAGAGAATCATTTAGAGCATCACCTAAATATATCATTTAAATAAATTTAAATATAACCTGAATATAAATTATAAAAGTATTAAATTAAAAAGAAATAGAAATGACATCCAATTAGGAATTTGTTTAAAATCCTTTTGTGTTTAAAAAAATAATAATAATAAGTTTCTTGGGTGCCTGTGTGGCTCAGTTGGTTAAGCATCTGCTTTTGGCTCAGGTCATGACCAGGGAGCACCGCACTAGACTCCCTGCTCAGAGGGAAATCTGCTTCTTCCTCTCCCTCTCTCCCTGCTTTTGCGCTCCCTCTCTCTCTCTCCCTCTCTCAAATAAATAAATAAAATCTTTTTAAAAAATAAAAAATAGTTTTCTAAGCAGCTTAATAAAAAAAAGCTGTTTGTTTTGTGAAAAAAGCACCTGCTTATGTAATTAAATAGTTGCATTGTCAACTACTTCATATGATAAAAATGCCAAAGCAGATCAACACTTATAAAAGTAAGTCACAGAGATGTAGAGTTTCAGCAAATAGTATTTAAAACTTCTATTTTAAAAATACAATTAACAGTATACAATGGTAAAATATGCATGCATGCTAAAAATATAGTTACCTTCTTATGTTAAAAAAAAAAAAAGTAAGAGAACTACTAAATAAATAATTTGCCAAAGTCTTCAAAACAGATTTTCATCCCTTAAAAATTCTGAGATATTTAAGGATCAGTTTTTAGAAAAACAAATGTTTTCTATCATTCATGTGCATAGCAATGTTATCACTGCAGTGAATGTCTACTGTGGATACACCATTTTGCTTTGGTTTTTCTGATACTGGGAAGAATACAAATACTATAGCACCAAATATGCATTTCTTAAGCTGTTAATGTTCAAGCTCTTCAGTCTTAAGTTCCCAATGAACACTATTCTGTATTTATATTCAGTGAGAATCGTTACTGCCAAATACTCTGTATTGTTAATATATACATATATATATATATAAATATACTTATATTTATATAGAAGAGAGCATTTGGGGAAAAGAAGAAAAATATTTTATTTCAAATGCATTGATATACTGAGAAGATACTCCTCATAATTGAAAACTGAGGAAAAAAGATCAAAATTAATAGCATTTTCAAGGCATAATCCTTAAATTTGTAAGAAGATAACCTTATTAATCAAATTACATAAAATTCATCTGGGTGAATTTAGAATCAAATTGTCCTTGAACTAGGAAAAAAGAAAAAAACATTAAAAGGAACCTCTTTGCCTTTTAATTATTATGGATCAAGATTGCAAATGAGAATTTAGCTTTTTAAATCCTCTTGGGTAACAGGATTTTCACAATTATTTGAAATTGTCATTCTAGTTTGCATAGATTACACATTACCTTCTTCTACCTCACATAAGCATTGGATTAAACATCCTATAAGGCTGGTGATTTTCTTTTGAAAATCACATTTATGGACATGGAATGTAATAATCAGAGACTCAAGTTTACTGTCCAAAATTACATAATATAGTAGAATGATTCTATAATGATTTTTTTTTATAATTTACAATCAGATATGTATGATGTTCAAAAGTTCTATGTTAGTAAACTGAAGATTTAATGTTTTCTTTTTCCTCTTATGGATATGTGACTGCTAAAAACAGTAGCCAGTTTGCTTCATGCTACTCATCTGAGGGAGAGAATGAGTTGCACATCTTTCATTCCCAATGAACAAAGTAAGATTTACCTTCACTAGGAAAGGTAATGCTTTTACATATTGGCACACTGTCTTTTTGCATAATCCTCAATTTTGGAAAATAAAATTGATTCTCAAATCCAAAATTATCTTCACATGATGCTTGAGATGGCCATGGTTGGCTGGACTTTCACGATACATTGAACCCAGAACTCCTCAATTATAGACCACCTGTCCATGTCAGCAAGACCTGCTTCCATTCCTAGAGCTACAGTTCATATTTTTTTCTTACCTCTATTTTGGTCTGTGTGAGATTAATTTGCAGGAGCTGTTCAATAGAAAGATGGGCAAGACTTTATTTGTCTAAAATTAAAGATAAAAGAAAAGTCTTTTTTGCAGTTTGCTATAAAAGTGCCATGCATGGCCTTTCATTATTTTCCCTGTACTCTTTGAACAGGACATGAAAATTGAAAGTCTTAGAGGAGTCAAAAATTCTTTGTAGTAATTCAAACATTCTTGAGGGCTTGATAGGATTACATTCTTCCTCCAGTGTGTAAGCAGGAAAGGTTTAAATCACCAACCACAGTTTGATAATTGCTGGGTTATATTTTATTTGTCCTTTCAAGAGTACCCATCTCTTTGTGTCTTCCTCAATTTCTTTCATGAGTACTTTATAGTTTTCTGAGTATAGATTCTTAGCCTCTTTGGTTAGGTTTATTCCTAGGTATCTTATGGTTTGGGGTGCAATTGTAAATGGGATTGACTCCTTAATTTCTCTTTCTTCTGTCTTGTTGTTGGTGTAGAGAAATGCAACTGATTTCTGTGCATTGATCTTATATCCTGACACTTTACTGAATTCCTGTATAAGTTCTAGCAGTTTTGGAGTGGAGTCTTTTGGGTTTTCCACATAGAGTATCATATCATCTGCGAAGAGTGATAATTTGACTTCTTCTTTGCCGATTTGGATGCCTTTAATTTCCTTTTGTTGTCTGATTGCTGAGGCTAGGACTTCTAGCCTCATATTATTCTAGCCTCAACATATTCCTATGTTGAATAGCAGTGGTGATAATGGACATCCCTGCCGTGTTCCTGACCTTAGTGGAAAAGCTTTCAGTTTTTCTCCATTGAGAATGATATTTGCAGTGGGTTTTTCATAGATGGCTTTGATGATATTGAGGTATCAAAGTACCACCCATCTTTTTCAAAGAAATGGAACAAATAATTTTAAAATTTATATGGGACCAGAAAAGACCTCGAATAGCCAAAGGGATATTGAAAAACAAAGCCAAAGTTGGTGGCATCACAATTCCGGACTTCAAGCTTTATTACAAAGCTGTCATCATCAAGACAGCATGGTACTGGCACAAAAACAGACACATAGACCAATGGAACAGAATAGAGAGCCCAGAAATAGACCCTCAACTCTATGGTCAACTAATCTTCGACAAAGCAGGAAAGAATGTCCAATGGAAAAAAGACAGCCTCTTCAATAAATGGTGTTGGGAAAATTGGACAGCCACGTGCAGAAAAATGAAATTGGACCATTTCCTTACACCACACACAAAAATAGATTCAAAATGGATTAAGGACCTCAATGTGAGAAAGGAATCCATCAAAATCCTTGAGAAGAACACAGGCAGCAACCTCTTCGACCTCAGCCGCAGCAACATCTTCCTAGGAACATCGCCAAAGGCAAGGGAAGCAAGGGCAAAAATGAACTTTTGGGATTTCATCAAAATCAAAAGCTTTTGCACAGCAAAGGAAACAGTTAACAAAACCAAAAGACAACTGACAGAATGGGAGAAGATATTTGCAAACGACATATCAGATAAAGGACTAGTGTCCAAAATCTATAAAGAACTTAACAAACTCAACACCCAAAGAACAAATATTCCAATCAAGAAATGGGCAGAGGACATGAACAGACGTTTCTGCAAAGAAGACATCCAGATGGCCAACAGACACATGAAAAAGTGCTCCATATCACTCGGCATCAGGGAAATACAAATCAAAACCACAATGAGATATCACCTCACACCAGTCAGAATGGCTATAATCAACAAGTCAGGAAATGACAGATGCTGGCGAGGATGCGGAGAAAGGGGAACCCTCCTACACTCTTGGTGGGAATGCAAGCTGGTGCAACCACTCTGGAAAACAGCATGGAGGTTCCTCAAAATGTTGAAAATAGAACTGCCCTATGACCCAGCAATTGCACTACTGGGAATTTACCCTAAAGATACAAACGTAGTAATCCAAAGGGGCACGTGCACCCGAATGTTTATAGCAGCAATGTCCACAATAGCCAAACTATGGAAAGAACCTAGATGTCCATCAACAGATGAATGGATCAAGAAGATGTGGTATATATATACAATGGAATACTATGCAGCCATCAAAAGAAACGAAATCTTGCCATTTGCGACAACATGGATGGAACTAGAGCGTATCATGCTTAGCGAAATAAGTCAAGCGGAGAAAGACAACTATCATATGATCTCCCTGATATGAGGGAGTGGTGATGCAACATGGGGGCTTAAGTGGGTAGGAGAAGAATCCATGAAACAAGATGGGATAGGGAGGGAGACAAACCATAAGTGACTCTTAATCTCACGAAACAAACTGTGGGTTGCTGGGGGGAGGGGGGTTGGGAGAAGGGAGGTAGGGTTATGGACATTGGGGAGGGTATGTGCTTTGGGGTAAATTGGAAGGGGAGATGAACCATGAGAGACTATGGACTCTGAAAAACAATCTGAGGGGTTTGAAGTGGCGGGGGGTGGGAGGTTGGGGTACCAGGTGGTGGGTATTATAGAGGGCACAGCTTGCATGGAGCACTGGGTGTGGTGAAAAAATAATGAATACTGTTTTTCTGAAAATAAATAAATTGGGAAAAAAAAAAAAAAGAGTACCCATCTCTTCCAAGTGTCATTCTCTTGGCAAAAATGTAATGAGGTTTAGGTAAAATGAGGTAAATCCTGTATTTCACAGCCTGATAAAATAGAACAAACTGGCAATGCTTTCCCCAGTAGAAACTCCATACCCATATCTCTTCCTAGAAAGCTCAGTTTAAATGTGTGCTCCATGAGTAACCGGTGTGCGTGCAAAGAGCAACCTATCAGCACTTTTCTCAGTGTCATTTCATTCCTCCTTTCCTTCTTTTCCCTGCCCAAATGTATCCTCACTTGCTACTAGTTTTTATAATTAATGTTATTGTTGCTGCTATTTGTACGATAGGTATTTTGAAAAGTCTTTTCAAATCCACTTTGAATATAGGCAGAGTTTGGAAAACAAAACAAAACAAAACAAAACACTATTAAGTTGCTGAAATCTGGGATGTAGTGAAATTCAGCCTATCCTCAACTACTACTAGGTCATAAAGATTTGGGATGAGGAAGCAGAAGGATGACAGGTGGACAGAGCCAAGAAGTTGGTTCATAGTCTCAAATTAGTAAGACCAGCTGATATAAAAAGATAGCCAACAAGGGAATTTCTAAAGCAGAATGGTCCTCAAAACAACTTCCATCTTCTTCATGATTTTAATGAGAGGAGCCCCCAGGCAAGTATCACTTGAACCTCAAGTGAATCTTCTCTTGTTACATCTGGCAGCTTATTCCTAGTGGGGAAAATCAATTTCAAGATACACCTCCTTCAGCTTTCTAAAATCTCATCCTACCCTCATTCACTTTTCTCTGTCTTAAGAAGAAATCTAACATTCAACAGGTTAAATGTTGGAGCAGAAAGCTGCTCCACAACTTCATCCGTCAGGCAGAGGTTAGGTGTTTGTGGGAAAGGGGTTGACCATGTGATGTGGTGAGGTGTGTACTTCTAAATTCAGATCCTCTCCCCTGATTCCTGCCACTATACTGACAATTTTGTCATCAGAGATAAAAGCTTTTGTATCAATGCACTGAGATTTGTGATAGACCTCTTTAGGGGATGCATTTTAACAGAGTAGTATCCTACATTAATTCCTTATAATGTGTTAGTTTACCAAGTTGGATATTGGAATAAATTTTTGGAGATTACAGGATTTGATACTGAAGCAAACATTAGACAGTGAACCAAACATTACTCATAAGTTATTAAAAGCAGAGCTAGTAGAAACCATTTATGATTACCTTCAAAGTCCTATTTTTATGAAAACACCAGATGGTGTCCTAACTGTGCCATTGGAAGAAGGGGTGACAATACATGGAGCAGGAAGTGATTTCTGATTTTTATGGAGTTAGCAAGAGGGAGAGAGAAGGCCTTGGCAGAGGAAAGCATTTGGCTCAGCTTAATAGTGGCTTTTGAAAAAAAAATAAAAACTGAAAGCCCTTCTGTATGTCAAACGCCAAAAAATGTGGTGTAGCTTGGTCAAAGATGTCAATTCTTGTGGGGCACAAAATGCCCAGTTGGGAGTTATAACTTATGCCAGCCCAGAGGTGATGGTGAGACATTGATGAGTTTTGCTGAAATTCACATTTTATGGAAGTGTCTCTAAATACTGTGTGGAGAATGAAGGAGAAGAGATATAATTGAAATCAGGAAAAAATGATAAGTGGTTATTGCAGAGATGGCCAACAGCAGGGATAATTTTCCCTCTATACTTACTATTATTTTGTGAAGAATTAGATGAGGTTCACTTTATGAATATGACAGAATCAACCTAAAGACTTAACTCCAGGAAAATGTTAGACAGAGATGTAATCTTCGATGAATCACCACATTCATCTTGCATTCTATGTTCTCTACATACTAGTGTGTGGCATAATGTTCTGATTTGGTTTCCTAACTATGAGCTGAAGCACCCCATGGCACCACAATGAACTGATGAGAGCAGTGTGGAATATTTTTTTAAATTTTTTTTTTAAACTCATTTTTAAAACTATTTTAGTTATTCATTTGAGACAGGGAGCACAAGCATGGGCAGAGGCAGAGAGGGAGAAACAAGCATGTTTCCCTGCTGTACTGGGAGCCTGACCTGACTGACTTGCAGGGCTTGGAGATAAGACCTGAGCCCAAGGCAGATGCCCAAACATCTGACCCACCCAGGTGCCCACTGTGGAGTATTTTAAATTTTTGAGGGAAACAGCAACATTAGCCAACTACCACATGAACTACTATCCAGTAATAGCTCTGAGTTTCAGCATTAGATACCACTAAGTTCCTTCCCATGATTCCATTACATTGTAAGTCTGGAGTCTGGGTGTTTGCTGTGACAAAAGCAAGTGTCATGTGGATATCATCATGTAACTTCTACGCTATTTTTTCTTGAATCTTATTCATTTTGATTTTTAAAAAAAGATATAAATTTTTAAAAAGATATACATTCTTTTAAAAAAAAGATTTTAAAAAAGATATAAATTCTTTAATTTGAGTTTGTTTTTGTTTTCTTTTGTTTGTTTTTGCAAGATCATTCCTTTTCATCAATCCACCATCCACAAACTACTATCTTCCTTTTCTCAGTGGTACACTTATAATATAATTTGGATATTCCTTACCGTTCTTGATAAAGCAAAGGATCAGTGATTTGTCTGGCCAACAGACTTATTTTATTTGAGTGCATAGGCTCAAAATAAATATGAAAGCATATTTAACCAGGGTTGCCAGGGTGGCTCAGTCAGTTAAGCTTCTGCCTTTGGCTCAGGTCATGATCCCAGGCTTTCTGGCTAAGGGGGCAGTCTGCTTCTCCCTTTGCCCAGCCCCCAACATCCTCTGACATTCCCTCAGCCCCAGCTCACGCTCCTGTGCACACTGCCTCTCTCTTTCTTGTATAAATAAAATCTGTTTTTGTTTTTTTTTTAAAGAAAGTATATTTAAGCATAAAACTTACAGTTAACAATATTATGGATTCCCTTTTAAAGTAAGGTAATTTGTCAACACTGGACCCATAGTTTTCCTACAAAGCAATAATCAGCAGGAATATCTTAGTGTTGCTTCCTTCTCAAAAAATTTTTCCCTCCACTCTGGCATATTTCTTACTATTTTACCTAAATAATTCCAGTAGTCATTTGAGTTTGTTCCTGATTTAATGTGACAGAGAGTTTTAAGTTGGGATTTGTTATTTAAGATATGAAGCCTTAGTATCTTTATGTCATGTATCTGTAAGTGATGTAGACAGTGAAAGTGTCTCTATAGCTACTAATACTAGTACTATTAATAGATTACATTTTATGAAATTATTATTCTATATATAATGGGCACTATTATAAACACTTTATATTTATTATCTCATTATACTCACAGCAATATTATAATCACATTCTAATGGTGTTTTGTTTTGTTTTTAATTACAGATATGTCAAGAATTGTCAATGTTTTCAGTTTTTACCCTGCTTGCAGGCTAACCGATTAACCTACCACAGATACTGGCAGGAGATATGAGACTTCTGGGTTAGAGACAATGTAATTTGTTACCATGGAGCGACTAGCATGAGCTTTAGTTTGCTTTGGTTCCCCTGCAGTTTGACTTCCATGGAGCAAGAAGAAATGGGTTAGGGTGTGCTTCTGCACACAGTAGGTTTTCATCAGCTGAGGAACCCTTGAGTTTAGAGATATCCAGTCTTTTATAATGGATCAAGGAAACCTGCTCCATGTCTATCATTATTAAACTAGACAGTAAATTTGCCCTCTGCTGAGAAGAGAGATCCTATCTCTAATACTGCTCACTAAATAAATGTACCTAAAGTAAATAAAGGTTTATCTTTTCACAATGGTCTGAGATAGAGGAGGGATAAATAAAGAATTTATGATATCGCTGTAAACCTTTTGTTTTCAGGTAACATTTCAATTTTTTCACACTAAGTAATTGTATTATTATAAATTTAAATACGAATAATAATTAGAAACGTAAGTAATAGATTAAGGTGAGAATAAGGTATTAATAAAATCTAATGGAAACCTGAACTCTGAGAAACAAGAAACTTTAAAACATGATTTAAAATGTCCCATTTATAAACAAATTTGAACCAGCAGTTTCTAAATTCTTCTATTCCAGAGCACTTTAAAAATCATGGATTCTGTTAGTCAGCCTTAGACCTATGTATCAGAATCTCATGTGGTAGTGTTAACAACAGTTAAGGAAACTTCATTTTAGAAAGGTCCCCAGGAGAATCTGATGGGCAGGATTGAAGAGAGCTTGGAGATCATGCAGCTGTGAAGTATGATCTTCAAGTGGGTAAGTGAGACCTATCGCAACTGTACATGAATCAAAGTGACCTTCATATCACCTTCAGGAGGCACAATGGAATCATGATTTACTTAAGAACCATACATTTAACAAAACTTTCTATTCAGTGAAAGTAATGTATTAACACACTTAATCTCAGCCAGAAGGATGTGAAGCAAGAAAAGTAATGGATTAACAGCATACTGCCAAAATGGCATTAACGAAAAGGGAGCTCGAAGAATAAGAAACTTACATGTTAATTCAGAGTTATAATAGTGAGTAATATCGATTCTTGTGGACTCGAGGAGTTTGCTTATTCAAAAGATGTAAGCTGTGGAAGGGTAAAAGCGGTTCACCAGGCAGATGTAGGCTTGATGATATTTACCCCTTATGCTATACATCTCCTTACTCTGCATCATGTGAATAATAATTATTAATTAATTTCCCAGGTACTTTGACATTAAGAAGAAAGTGCTCTGTATTTAATAAGGAATCCAAGCCCCATCAATATTTTAGATTCTTTCTCACCTTCTTGGGGGCTCATGTTGCCATCCACTCTTATCTATTCCCAGATCACTGATAAATCTTCCAATTTTCTTGACAATTTTTCTATCAGGTTCACAATTTCCTTCTCCAAACTAAATCCTATGATAACTCTGGGAAATTCCAATATCCAAATGAAAGAGACATCCATTGATCTATAACTACATATACCGAAATCTTCCGAAAATCTCCACACTTGTATACCCTACTATTAAATATTATTGTCTAACCATTGTTTGGTCACTTAAAAACCTTTCTCATTCTGACATCAGAGATGTTGGGTGAACTACTTGGGTCACCTAGCAGTTTCCCATCACAGAATTATGAAATTTAACAAACTTCTATCTGGAAAAAAAAGAAAAAAGCAAACCTTAGTTTTAAGATCTTATACTGCTTTCCTCTCACTATCTGCTTCTCTTATTAAGTTCATCTGTGTTTGTCTAATCCATTATATTCCTTTTCAGCTAAAAAGATGATCACTCCCTAGAACACTTGATCTTTTCTCTCCATGACCCTTGTCTAATCACAATGCCATTTTTTTTCTAGTAAAAGGATCTGTATATCTGTATAAATCTGTATAAAATGTAGGCTATTCAGAAATCTGAAAATAAATCAGAAAACATTGTAAATCTGCACTGCTACAAATTCAGTTGACGACTGGACTCCTCCATTCTTTCCCTCCTCCCTTCCTTCCTTCCTTCCTTTCTTCCTTTTTCTGTCATCCTTTCCTTTTTACTTCAATTATGATACCACCTTGAATACTTAAAATAAGTTTAAGGTTCTGCAGGTTCTAACCCAAATAACTATTGTATCCTTTCATACCATTTATGAGATAATCTGCATCCTTTCAGATTTTTGAATGGCCAAACTTCTTTTCACCTCATGAGCTTTGTACTTGCTATTTCTTATTTCCAAAGTGCTCCTTCCTACTCCCCAACTCTCAATTCCCCAACTTCACATCTTGAACATATTTCATATCTAGTAAATATCACTACCTTATGAAGGTCCCCTCTGATGAAATTCTAGAGCAAATTACAAGATTCTGTACATGAAAAAAAAAACATTTTGTACATATTTTACATAGCATCTCTCTCCTCTACTTCCCATGAAGGCATTGACTTTATTTATCTTGTTCTTTATCTAGCCCAGGGTTTGCCAAAATGCCTTATAGAAGTAAATGACAATTACTCATGCAATAAAGAAAACTTTCCTGGAAATTCTGATGTGTTTCTACTCCCCTCCTTTTTCATTAACCTAGTAACTATGTATACTACTTATCATACTGAGTTCTTAGTGAAAAATAAAGGTTAAATACATATTTACAGAATACATATTTACAGAACCAATGGTAAATGATATATTTATTCCTTCTTAGAGACTTATCTCATTGGATTCATTGACATAATAAGTTTCCTAATGAAGAACAGACAATAGAATTTGGTGATTATTAAAAGTTGTGTCCCTTTTAAGACCCTGTTCCAAAGTCAGCTTTTTCTCCTAGATGACTTGCAAGAAACACTCCCTAAAAATATGTGAAAAGAAAAAACAAAAAACAAAAAACTAAAGATTAATTGTTTAAGGAATGTGAAAGATCACCTTCTCTTCATTTTACATTTTTCTGTCATAACTATACAACCACAGAAACAACCTCTAATATTCACCAACTTGTAGTGGAGTAAAAATTCAATTGACTTAATTTTATAAATAGCCATTATTTAAAAAGAAGTTGTTATTCTGACATGGGATTTTTTTTTAGAATATCAATATTTTTCATTTTTCAATTAAAAAAAATAATTAATTCCTCTCCAGTAGCAGTTTGAGGAAATGTTTGAAAAAACAGAACAGTGATGTGAAATATATATTTGTAGTACTTTATACTTTCCAAGCTGCTCCCATATTCAAAATTATGACTCCTACTTTGTAGATTATGTATAAATAATCAAGGAGATGTTGTTAAAGTTAATGGTTCTAATTTAAAAATTAAGTTATAGTTATGCAAATAATACAATGAGTTTTCATTGAGAGTTCATTCTGGAAGCGTAAATTAATTCTTTACTCAAATGATTATGTTGCTTTATTTTCTTTATGTCTCATAGATCAAACTTTCAAAGTGATTCCCTTTAGTTTCTGGACACTTAAACCTTGAGGTTTAATTTAAGCAAAATACTTCCATTGTAAAGCCAAACTGAATGGAAAAAAGAAAGTGACAGTCTTGACCTTGGGTAGATTCCAAAGAAGTCATTTTTGGAAGGAAGACAAAGCAATTATAGCTCCATACTGACCAATGTATCACTTAGCACTTCTGATCATAAGATAAGGCTTGCAGGGCTGGGATGGGGTAGGAGAGAAAGTTACTAAAATAGTAAGAATGACCAAAAAATAAAAAAGATTTTCAGAGGTATTAAAATTAGAAATCCTTTATCTTGTTTTAAGACTTAATGATATCCTAAAACCAGATGTTTAAAAAACTCAATAAAATAACTAATCCCAATAACTATTCTTCAGGATTAAAAAATGAGCGTTCCCATCAGACTAGGCTAGGGACATGTAGAAAATGAAGTCTAAAATATACTTGATAATTTTATGAAGAACTACAAAGTTTCCCATAATATTTCAAAATAAAAATGTTTTAACCAGATTGAGTCTGTTATCAGCTATATAAAGGAATATTAGAAAGACATCTGCCCATTTATAGGTGTTTCAACAAAAACATTTAGAGTTTATATATTGTTTTTCCCATAACTTGTACTATTTGGAAAGAAACACAGTGTAGGAAATAGAATTATGTGTCTGTGAATTTTAGTTCTAATTTTAAGCTAGTTAAGTGATCATCAGCAAAATGAAGTGGAAATTTTTAATCTTGAAAAGCTTTTCCAGGTTTAATAATCAATGATTTTTAGTGGCATTGTTTGAAAACATAAAAATTCTCAAATTTTGATTCCCCCTAATTCTGTTTTACATATTAAGAATTTCAGATGAATAAGATCTTATAATATTTTATTACATAAAATTTTGTCTTCTAGCTCCTCTTCTTAAGACCTAAAATTTGAACTAGATTTGTATTAGAAATTGTCAACCAATTTCTCTGTCTATTGGAAAATAATATCTATCATGGGTTATTGTGGGAAAAAATGTGTTTCAAAAGATTATGGTTTTGGGCCTGGTTATAGCATCACACAGTCTATGGTCATAAATCTCTTCTTTTCTCTGGGATTCAATTTCCTCACCTAAAAAATGAAGGAGTACGTAGGCTGCATTGCTCTGAAGATTGTTTCTATCATTCTATGATTCTACTACTATTTTATATTTTTAGATAAATGTAAAAATCATTCAGGTATATTGGGGCTAATAAACTTAGCATAAGATAAATATTATTGTGTTATCTTAAGCAAAAATAAAGTTTTAACTTGAATGATTTAACATTAGATAGAAGATCATTTATACTGTTTTTCATCATTATAATAATGCAGACCTCTCATTTTATCTTGAAATCATGACCAGTGTGACTTTTAAAAAATAACTTTTCAAAATAGGTATGGTTTTCACATTTTGAATAGTGAATTCCTGAGATATTTATATATTAAACAAATATGAAATTTTGATTAAAATAATCCACTGAGTGAATAGGTAAAACCCCATTTTACCAAAATGTTCACTGGATATCTCAATTCTCTTGGGCTTTAAAAAATTACAACCGTTATTATCTGTTTATATTTGGAATATATACTTGGGAACACAAACTTAACTATATTTTAATGTTATACTGCAGTTAAACTGATGTTGAATAAACGCAAAATATATTATTATTAAACTTATAGTTCTTACAAATTTGGAGAAATAAAATGATTCTTTAATATTAGACCTTTCATATTTGAAGAAGGTCATTTAAGCTCAGGAAAACATCAAAAGATGACACAGTAAGATAATCATGATACAAAAGTAATAAAGAAAATGCAGAATAGGATTTCACATCAAAATTTTTTACATAAACATTATTCCAGATATTTATATACAATATACACTACACGTTTCAAATAAAATGTTATCTCAATAATATGGGATATGGAAAAAATCTTTTCCTTTAGTTTACTTATCATTTTTCAACTAATTTTTTTAAAAGATTTTATTTAGGGACGCCTGGGTGGCTCAGTTGGTTAAGCAGCTGCCTTCGGCTCAGGTCATGATCCCAGCATCCTGGGATCGAGTCCCACATCGGGCTCCTTGCTCAGCAGGGAGCCTGCTTCTCCCTCTGCCTCTGCCTGCCATTCTGTCTGCCTGTGCTTGCTCTCTCCCTCTCTCTCTCTGATAAATAAATAAAATCTTTAAAAAAAAAAAAAGATTTTATTTATCTGTTAGAGAGAGAGAGTGAGCATGAACAGGGGGAGGGGCAGAAGGAGAAGCAGGCTCCCCACTGAGCAAGGAGGCTGCTGTAGGGCTTAATCCCAGGACCCTGGGGACATGACCTGAGCCAAAGGCAGACACTTAACCAACTGAGCCATCCAGGCAAACCTAAACTAATTTATTTGTGATGAACTTGTTTAAAATGAGACATACAGAGAAATTTTTTACATTAAGAAGCTAAAAATTTCGAAACTTAGCTAATCAATGAGAAATAAGTCTGCCAGATCTTGAATATGTTTAGATGGTTTCTCAAACATTTCACAGAGTGCTTTACTTTACTGGAGGAGTTTAAATACAGTTTAACTGAATTTAGTAATGGGGAGTTTTAAACTGAGTAAGTGGTTTCACTAGATCAATATATCAAAGATGAGTATTAAGTTGCACTAATTAAAATATGCTAACATGGTATTAACAAAGCCCCAATTTTTTAAATGATTAATTATATAACTTCAATATATTTTCTAATAATGGCAGCCCCATATTTATAAAACCACCCATATTATGGCAACAGAAAATGTGAATACTTGTTTTCATATTAGAATACCTCTTATAAGTAAATGAGCATCACTATTTTAGAGATGGAGAAGCAGTAGTATAACTTGCATATCATGTACCTGGTCTCCAAACTAGGTATTTCTTCTACTGAAGACCATTTAAATGTGTTAATATTTGATAAAGAAAATTCTTTATAAAATAGATTACTTTAGTTTAAAAATGTTTCTGACTTATTTGATAATAGATCTAATTGAATAATTAGAAAATGCAATGAGACTCTTTTATCCTACCCACTTTAAGTCACATAACAGAAACCCTGATGTTCTAGATTTTTAAGAACACTTACATGATTTTTAAGGATGGCCTATTTACCACACATTGCAGCCTTCACCTAGCAGTTAGTAGTTAATCTTACTGATAGTCAGAAAAAAGTAGTAATTTCTATCCTATGTTGTTTAGATGGGTAATTTTAAGTAAATTATTAATAATTAGTATAAAAGTTAATGAGTGGTTACTGCAAGCAAGGCATTTTTTTCAAAGATTTTTCATTTATTCCTTTGACAGACAGAGATCACAAGTTGGCAGAGAGGCAGGCAGAGAGAGAGGGGGAAGCAAGGCTCCGCACCGAGCAGAGAGCAAGATGTGGGGCTCGATCCCAGAACACTGGGATCATGACCTGAGCCGAAGGCAGAGGCTTTAACCCACTGAACCACCCAGGTGCCCTTAAGCAAGGCATTTTTAAAAAGATTTCTTTATTTATTTTAGAGAGAGGGAGCAAGCATGCAAGCAGGGGGAGGAGCCCAGGAAAAGAATCTACAAGCAGACTCCCAGATGACTCCAGAGCCCCTGGGGTGGCTCTATCCCAGGACTCTTGAGATTATGACCTGAATCAAAAACAAGAGTCAGACACTCAATAGATTGTACCAGCCAGGGGTCCCACGCAAGGCATTTTTAAAATTCAATGCATAGATACATTTAGTTTCAAAATGACATTATAAGGTTGATGCTATTATTATTGTCTGCATTGTTTAGATCAGGAAACTGAAACATAGTTCAAGGAAAGTTACAAAACTCTAGTGTGGCAAAGTGTAAAAAAGAACCCAGATAATATCAGTCCAGCAGAGGCCATGCTCTTCATCATTTTATTCTATAATCATTTTTATCCAATATAAATAGATCAGTCTTAAGCCTAAGAGAAAATAGTATCAGAAAGTCTTTGTAAACTGTGGACTTTGGCTATGAAGCATTTGATCAACAGAAACGCTGGACTCAATTACAGAACTATGAAAATGGGCTATTTGTGTTATTTTTATGGACATCACAGCTGGAACTCAATATTTATTTTACCACCATAATGTGAGGTGTTAGAAATTTTACAGATAGTATAAATAATCTTTCAGTGGGCATTTGGACAGGAAACAGTGACCAAAAAGCCATATATCTTGGTCAGAGTCTAGTAATTCATTTCAATCTTTTAGTTTTCAGAACATTCAAACCTAAATGGGGTGTGGAAGTAAAGAATTATGTTAAGGAAATTATTTCAACCATTTTAAATACAAAGAGATTTTATCCCTAAGTTTTGATTGAAAAACAACAGAAACTATGCTGGTCTCTGAAATGTTGGTGAAAGATTCAGATATGCAGATCATATTTCATAGAATTCAAGAATGGAGAAATATCTTGAATTCACATAGTCCCTTAAGTAAGGAGGTGAATTTCCTTGCCTAGAGGCCAAATCAGGAAAACACCAAAATATCCTGCTTCCAGCAACTAATTTCACTGTCTCATGCTGAGTCTATATATGATATTTTTTGTGAAGCCAGTGAAACATAACTATACATTTAGACTCTGGTGTATACTATTTTTACCTTTTAGTAAAGCACCATTTAATTTAAGTTACTTTAAAAGTTCACATTATATATACATTGCCATGAAAAAATCCTACATTGGTATATTGCCTAATATTAAATAGAGGGATTAGAAATATGAAAATGAAGTAGTAAAATGAAACATTAGGACTTCCTTCTAATTTGCATAGTCTTTTCTTTTGACTTGGATTTAAGCTGGGATATGTCTGTCATTAACCTGGTAGGTCTAAGAGGAGAGTGTATAAGGATTTGTTTTCAGTTCCTTAAAATAGCATCTTGAGATACAGAACTCAATTTCCAGCTAAATCTCAGAACTAGGGAATAGGATACCTAGAAACACCAGAAAAATTAAACTGTTATTCTTAGTTCCTTGAAAACAATTCTAATATCCTACTCTCAACAAAACTTTCCATCCTGTCAGTGGTGAAATGCCAAGGGGCACAAGCTGTACCATAGACAGTTAACTTTCAGAGTAAAAACAAGCTGAATTGTTTTTACTTTACAAGTTTCCTATCTGCTAACTTAGCTGAATTAATAAAGTACACATAAAAAACATCAAAGGCAGAAATATCATGTAATATATTAAAGACTGTGATTGCTCCTTCTAAAATCTTCTCTGAAGAAAATGTTTTTCTTTTCTGAAAAGCTATTATCTCCAGACTGAAAATTATTTGCCTACATGACACTAGAATTCTTTTAATAGAAAGTTAATAATACATATCTGTATCAGTGTATTATTAACCTACAGCTAACTCATTTTTAGAGCTCCCCTCACCCCCATAACCAAGTTTTTGAAAGCATTTGTTTCAAATAAAACAGTCTGCATCTATGCAAGTAGATTTGAGAATATTTCAAATGAGGAATCTCTCACTACTCAACAAATTGTACGGGTATTCCTCTCACTAAGATTCAAAATGGTTTCCTCTTGGGAAGTAAGTTATTTAAATAAGAATATATTTTATTATTATTGTTGTTGTTGTTAATATTTTATTGTATCTCACAACAATCTCAGCCCTACCATACTTCATAATCTTCTCTCCACATTGAGTGTGTTTTTATCTTTCCAATGGTAGCCTGGAAAGGGAGATTATATACTAAAGTGAATTGGATGGCTGCTATCTTACCACCATTACTAGCTTCATGACTAGTGTTCTGTTATGGACTTGTGATATGTATATTTATGAGAAAAATCCAAAACTAAACTAAAATCTGACAGCTTTTGTCTAGAGTGAACAAATTATATGACATATTCTAAACCAATTAGATAACATTCTACACCCATGGGTCTCTGCCGTTCATTTTCCTTATGGCCCCCAAATCCACCCTCTACCCTTTTTTGCCTTGCTCTGTGTTCTGGGAGCCTGACTTCTCTGCATGGCTCCACCCAGATTCCTTGACCTCTGATTTCCTTGGAATTGGATTAATGGAAAGATATTGGAAGACAGGAGAAGAAAGCAGTCCGATATTGATCCCTCCTCTCCTGGTGTCTCTACCTGACTGAGGTTTGGATACCTCTTTGACCACTGCCCTTTTCAAGCTGCCCCTTTTCTGGCCCAATTCTTCTCTAACTAGAATACCCTGTTCACTTCCTTTGGCCCTTCAGGTCCAGGGCTGATTACTGTACTTAGCTGTTCAGAGTTCTCTTGTGCCTCCACATCCCATATTAGTTTCCCAAACTGTCCATATTTTCTGTGAAAGTCTCCTCATTAAAAAACTCTTTCATTACACTGTATGAGACTGCCATCAATGCCTGCTGATATTCTGCATAACACACTAAACTAGGAACGTAAAAAGTTGGCAATCAATATTTAAAGAACGTGACTTCAAGGAAAAAGAAAAATGATCATGTTAAGACCATTGCAGCTTACCTAGTTTAACACAGACTACTCTAGAAAATCCTTCTGGTTTTCATTATGGAACCTTGTTCTTAGACATCAAATGTGGTTCAAACACTTTCAAAAAAGTATGTTTCTCAATGAATCTAGGAAGTCTTCATGTTAAAGTTGCCTTTTCTTTCTCTATTTAAATATTCATTAATCAGCATTCTTTGCTTACTAGTGAGTTAAATAAAATAGTCCTGGGGCTATTTGAGTTCAACTTTTTATTTTTTCTAAAGTGAAGAAGAACTGGACTTAAATTAGATGTTTCCATTTATTATTCTGAGCACTGAGCAGAATTCCCTTTATACTAATGTAATTCTTTAAACAATAGTGGTAAAAAAATAATTTGATTTCTGGTCTTGCTAACCTGTTCGCATTTATAGTGACTTTGCTGACCGTTTTTAAAGCTAATGAACTCAAGTTTTTTTTTTTTTTAAAGATTTTTATTTATTTATTTGACAGACAGATCACAAGTAGGCAGAGAGGCAGGCAGAGAGAGAGAGGAGGAAGCAGGCTCCCTGCTGAGCAGAGAGCCCCATGCGGGCCTCGATCCCAGGACCCCGAGATCATGACCTGAGCCGAAGGCAGAGGCTTTAACCCACTGAGCCACCTGTGAAACTGGTACACATCATTGGCCATGATAGGTTTTCTTGCAATAGTTTAAGCCTGTATACTGACTGGGACAATATTTTTTCTTAGTCCTTATTTTTAATTATTTTATAGACATCTTTCCCCTTAAAAATCAGTGTTATCTCAGCTTTAGCATAAGGCAGTTCTGATACTAAAACTGTATAAGCATTATAGACATATTTAAGAAGTCATTCAGAAAATCTGTCTCTTTGCCTTGCAGTCACCTTATACACACTTTGCATCAGGTAGCATTTAATTTTCTGGCCACCGCTAATTTAAATGACTACAGAAAGCTAATGGGAGATTATTTGAAATCTAGAGAAATTAAAAAAAAAACCTACTGTACTATTGAAACAAGATATGTTTTAAAATATTACAATTATTCAAGCACTTATTATAATTCCATGAACTCCCCAGAGTTAATAGATTGTATTAGACCCTTCTCAGAAGTCATGCTTTGTGGCATTTGCTCTTATTTTATTGTCCTGGCAGAAAGTTCCAGCAGAAGTCAAGGTCACCTTCTATCCCAAAGTTGGTATAATTAGTATCAATTCGGTGTTTCACCAAGCTAACACAGGAGGTTATTAACTGTGTTTCATGTGGAGTGTCAAAGAAGCAAGGGCAGTGCCAGCAATCTTTTCAGCTTCAAAGGCAAAGCTCATAAATTTAACTCATTGGTTAGTAAGAAAGATACAACCAGTTTAGTTTATTAATGATTTTAAAAATAATTTTAGAGACATTCTAGAAATACATTTATATATATACGTAGTCTAAGCTTTTAAAATATAAAACAGATCATCATCCTAGTAATAAGTGACAAAGTCTTTGTATTTTATAAGTGATGTGCTTTCTGGAATATTATAAATATGGAAAATCTTAAACTTAACATTTGTATGTATACACATACTATATAAAGATGAATCCCAGAAAATGGCACATAGTCTACTAGGGAACATTTTCTTTTCTTTCTTAGATGTTGTTTTGTAGGAAATGTGTATGCTGTTAGATTGTAGAAAATCTAGGTTTATTACCATAATATCAATTAAGACACTCTTACATTTACAGAAGTAAAAACAATATTAGTGAAACTGTTTACTTAGAAGAAATATAAACTAACAGAACTAAGATTTCTGTTTAAATTGATCTAAGCCAAAGAAATAAACAAGCTTAAAATGAAACTCTTAAAAATGTTTGATGTTTTAAATTGCACAAACCACAAGAGTGCCCTTAGAAAATAGAATAGAGCATAAGTGTACTGCTTCCCTTAATAGGTCATATTGGAAAGAAAATAAGAGTATCAGTTCTCCTCAACTATTTCCCAAATGCTAAAAAGAAATGGGTAAATATTTAAGGATTTTCAAATTTTGCTAGAGTTCATCCTCATACAAGTCAGACTCAAAAGTTTTGTTTGGTGTTAGACGTGGTTATGTATAAAAGCAATATGTATTCTTGTTCCAAATAAGATCTACGAGAATACAATAAAATGACTTTAGCATTCTGTGTTATCTTGGAATAACTTAAACTGAAACACTGCCATTATTCAAATGTGTGAGTCCGTAGCAGACTAAGAGATGGGGACCTCCAGTCAGCATGCTCTCCCACGCCCCGCCTGTAGCATGTCCCTTCAGCATGAGCAACACAACACTAGTAGCAAGGTTGAAAGTGCTCTAAGCTATGGACCATATGTGTTGCTTCCTCTTTCTAAGTAGGAAACATTTTTAGTAGCCTATTTTCATTATAAGCTATGTTTCAATATTTAATTTTAAAACGGCATCAATTTCATATAATAATTGTTATTTTTAAAAAGACTAATGGAAATGTAGCAACACTTACAGCTTAAATGTGGAAACCTGTCTTTTTGCAGATAGGCAGGTCTCACTATATGGACCATCTGGAGACTGAATTATTACTTAGTTTTTGCCAAGTGGAAAAAAAAAAACAAAACAACATATTGACACTTAATTTTTAAAAGCTCACAACACCATGCAAATTTTGTTTTATTACCACCAATAAAACCAGAAACATTTTTAATAGCTAAACACTCATAATACAACCTCATAAACAACTTCTTGATTTTTCACACTTTGGGATTTAACTGTGTCTAGATGATATATTTTACCATTGCAAATTCTCTATTTGAGTGCATTTATAGTGACTAACTCAGAGCTCCAATGTTTATACTCCATTTATTCTTTCTCAGTGTTGGCTTTTTCTTTTATTCTGTTAAATGTTTATGATTTTAGATTCCAATTTTTAAAGTATCTATACCAAAAAGGGAAGGAGGTGACACATTAATAAAACCAAATAAAAGTAAAGATAGACTAGACTTTCTTTGATACAAAGGAAATAGAGAATAGAAGCATAGGTCAGATCATTATTGCTTTTAAAAGTTATTTAATTAAATAGATGCTTTAGATGGTGGTTTGGAGAACACATATATGCATATTGTGTTCATTTTACTAACGCTTATTGTATTTTGAAGCCAGAGAAAGGAAAGAACAATCAAGGTAAAGAAATCTGCATATAAAAACACTATTGCATAATCAGCATTTTAGACCAATGTTTTCATTAAACTGACCATATTAAATATGTGTGGAATTTTATAATTTTATAATTTTACAATGGCAGCACATGGGCTAAAAGAGTTTTGGTTGGTATATGCTAAAATTCATTCTATTCTACATGCATGATTTAAAATATTTCACTTAATACTACATTTTTAAACATAAGTAACAAAATTAGCATGCTATTCAGTAGTGAAGAATTGAGAACTTCAGTAGAAGAGCTTGACGTTAAGCTTTTGATTGTCAAGATATCCATTTTTTTAAAGAGATTTATTTACGTATTTATTTGAGAGAGAGAGAGAGAGAGGGAGAAAGAAAGAGAGAGCCTGTGAGAGAGACAAGCAGAGGGAGAGGGACAAGCAGACTCCCTGTTGAGCAGGGAGACCCACTCTGGACTCTATCCCAGGATCCTAGGATACCCCTTGAGGTATTTATTTCAAAAGATGTCCCCTTGAATAAACATATTGCCTGCAGTAGGATACAGCTGCTAGCCAAACAACAAGATAAGGAATTCTGCTGCCCGACCTGTGAGATTTCCTCTTTCAGAAACCGTTGGGTAGCTTAGGTAACTGACTACTTGGAGTAAACGCACTTCTTCCTTTCTGTGCCCTCATTCCCACTCTTATGCTTCAAATTCGCCAATGAGTGACCCCAAAACCTTTGGATGCTCTAATAAAGGCAGAGTGTCAGGTCCATGCATGGTCTCTCTTTCTGTTTGTGACCTCATTGTATGGCCTTCCAGGAACTGATTAATAAATCTTGTGACTCAAAGTTTCCGATGGTTTCTTGCTAAAATGTATCCTGAGCTCATAATAAGAACCACAAGGGCTAGTCCCATCACAACACTGGCCCCAGTAAAGTAAATGTCTGTGGGGTCTCCTATAAATATTAGGAGTAAATGCCTAAGGACAGTGCCTTAGGCATTCCTATCTGAAGGCATTATTAGCAATAGGCTGCAATCAATGCAGTGGTACCTATCTTTAAATTTTGTGTTTGGTCATTATTATTCTAGTTGCAGATAGTTTGATAATGGCCAAATTCTTAAATTTTTAAAAGATGTCCCTTGTTTTTGTTTTGTAATGCCATGCTAAAATAAGGTCCCATTGCAATTAGCCTCATTCTAATTAACAAATTGGTTAGGATTACTAGACAAATGATATAATTGTATTAGTATAAATTTTTTTTCCATTTCAAAGTCTAAAGTAAGCCCAAATCTATATTTGAACCAATAACTCATTTAGATGTTTACAAAGATAGACTATATAAACAATTTTGCCATCAAGTTTGGAATTATGTTTCCTCATTTGATGTATTGAAATGCATAAAGTATTTGAACAGACTCTTAGTATAAGGACAGGAATATATCAGAAGTTTTGTATTTTCTTTTTATTTCTATCATCTCATTTTTGTATTTGAAAGACATTAACAATTGTGCAGAGCCAAAAACACCAATTAGGAAATTATTTGTTTTCTCTCTTGATAAATATAAAACATTCACTTATGAATATTAATTTAAAAAATGATGATAAATAGACATAACCACTGATATATGTCATTGTCTCATATACAATTAGAAAAAATTCAGTACCTTTATATTGTTATCTGTACAGTGAGGATACTGTTAAAGATTCTTAGAGTATGACATAGTTATGAAATTAAAGCCTTATGACATGATCAAAGTGAAAAAGTTTTCAAATTAAACTACACCATGCTAAAAGAATATTAATACTAGAAATCACATCAGGTTATTTGGAACCATTTCATAAATTATCATATCTAACTTATAACTTAATTAACATTTATCACAGTGATCCAAAAGAAAAAAAAAAAAACATAAGAAACCTTTGTGAGAGAATATATCTGTCATATGAACTGAATGATAGGGTTAATCAGGCCATTAGACTTTAAAAAAACCCCTGCAATTTCCAAAAGTAGAAATTAAAATGTCTTGCAGCAATGTTCTTTTATAATAAAACAATTTTAAGAGATCTATAAAATGTCCAGATTTTAGCTATATGATACAAACCCAGAATAAGTTTATCAACTATTGCTATATTCATAGATAGATAAATTCTATATGCTCAAGAAATATCTTATCTAATGTTTTATATAAACAATAAAAATTGGGCTTAAAAGTAATCAGTAACTAATACCAAAATTTTTTCCAGAGTTATGTATATAATTATATATATATATATATATGATTTCAGTAATTGCATGATACAGCTATAGATAAACACATTTGTTTTACGAAAAAGAACTGAAAAATAAGCCTATTATATACTGAGTGGCGATTATGTTTCCAGAACTCTAGATATTATTTGATCCTCAAGACAATCTGGGAATTAAGTGCTTCTATCAAGTGTTTCTCATTTTTCTGATAAAAATGCTGAGGCTCAATTTGATTTGTTGTCCAAGACCAAAGACCTTGTAAGCAGAAAAACCAAAACTCACACCCAAAAATGCCTCTGGGGCACTTTTTTTCCTTGCCCAGGACTGCTCAAGGGTACTGGCTTCTCCATGTCTTAACACGTCTATTTGTAACAAGATACTGCTAATTGCTAGCTTTCATTCCATATGGTTGAAGCTCTGCTTCCTCCTAACAGAAATGCATTTTATGTATAAACTGAAGAGTGGTGAAACTTCTCAAGGTTGTGGCTGATGATTTGAGGATATTCTTTTGTTCTATATCACCTTGATTTCTAATACAGCCACAGGAGGGATTCTTTAAATGTATGTTTATCATATCTGAGGATGGAAAACTTAGTAGCAGTGAAAGAGTGTAGATGGAGACACAAATGGTGATTCATAAGCTGTCACTTATTAAATATATAGATAGATAGGTAAATTATATTTTATGAAATATAAGAAATAACATTTAAACCCCATAAAATCAAATAAAGTTATTTTACTTTAGATTATTTAATGAAAGGGGTGAAACAAGTAAGCCTAAAAAAAATGCAAGATGAAAATACTGAGTCCTCTATAGTTCTCACCTTTTCTTAGGCAATATATTCTTATTACAATCTTTTTTAACTATAATTTTGAAAAGTCTTTTATTAATTTTATAAATGAATTGAATTTAAAGAATAATTGCATCTGAAAGCTCTAATAGGCAATAAACAATTAAAGGAATACTAGTCAACTTAAAAAAGATAAGTGCAAAATTTACAACAATGTGAAAACGAGTACAAAGCTTACTTAAAAAAAAAAATTTTTTTTTTTGTTTTTTTTTTTGAAAGGGAGAGAAAGCGCATGGGAGGGAGGGGCATAGGGAGAGGGAAAGAGAAAATCTTAAGCAGGCTCCATGCTGAGGGCTGAGCCCGATATAGAGCTCAATCTCACAACTGTGTGATCGTAACCTGAGCAGAAATTAAGAGTCAGATGCTTAACCGACTGAGTCACCCAGGCACCCCAAAGCCTCCTTAAAAAATTAAAAATAGAAATATCATATGATCTAATATGTCTACTACTGGATATTTGCCCAAATAAAATGAAAACATTTATTCAAAAAGAAATATGCACCTCTATGTTTATTGCAACATTATTTACACTATCTAGGATATGGAAACAACCTAAGCATCCACTGATAGATGAATAGATAAGGAAGATATGGTATACACATGCACACACACAAACGTACATACCCATGAATATTAATCAGCCATAAAAAAGGACATTGTGCCATTTGCAACAAGGATAGACCTAGAGGGTCTCATGTTAAGTGAAATAAGTCAGACAGAGAAAGACAATCGCCATACAGTTTCACTCATATGTGGAATATAAAAAAAAGAAATGGATACAACAAATAAAAAGCAGAATCAGACCTATAAATACAGAGAAAAAACTGATGATTGCCCAGGGGAAGAGGGTGGTGGGTGTGCAAAATGGGTGAAGGGGAGTGGGAGATTCAGGCTTTCTAGCTACGGAATGAATAAGTCATGGTAATAAAGGGCATGGCATGAAGAATATAATCAATGATACTGTAATACCACTGTATGGTGACAGATGGTAGCACACTTGTGATGAGCACAGAATAAGGTATAAACTTGTCAAATCACTATGCTGTACACCTAAACTTAACATAATGCTATATGTCAACTGTACTCAAATTAAAAATGAAAAAAGGTCCTCGCTCTGATGAACTTCACATTCTAGTAAATGGCAATGGAAATTAAACAGATAAATACATAAAATAATTCATAAAAATGTTTATCTACTGACTGAGTCTTCTACTCCCTCAAATATGGACTAGAACATTAATGATACAAGTGCACTTGATGACTTTCCCAGGCCTCAGTGGTTTGTTGAAGATGGGAGAGAAAAGTAGGTATTAGACTAACACTTAATGTCAATGTTGCTTTTTTTTTCTATACAAAATAACTACTATGAATTGCCTAACTTATAAAATACTTTTTCTTTCCACATATTTTGGTGCCTTTTGAAAAGTACCTTCCATTTGTTAGGTAAAAATAATGGAATGTTGTGTGTCTTCTGTGACATTTGTAATGTTCTACTGCAGAAAACTCTTTACGACTTTTAAAGTCCATGGTGTAAATTACACAAAACATTTTAGGAAACCTGTAAAAATGAATTTACTAGAAAAGGTAGAAAACTGATTTCATTTTAACTGGCTGGTTCAGATGCAGTAAGTGATTCCACTTAAGATGCATGTGAAAAAAAATAAAATATGTTATTAAACACTTCACTTTGAAATAAAACATTTTTCTCTAATTTTATTCTAAGTTGTGTATTCATATATGCCCAGGAAGGACATGAATACTTTTCCTTCATTAAGCACAGACACTGGTTACTTGGGAAGGATGCATTAATTTAATTGCTAGTGATTTTAGATAAAACATGTTTAATTTCCATAATCACACTGTCTGGCATGACCCCATCCTCAATAAATGTTTTTGAAGAGGAAAGAATAATTGAATATTAGCAACTTTTTTGTTATAAGTAGGTCTTCAAAAAAAAAATTAAGTCAATGTCACCATCCTTTTCCATCAAAGTGATTTGTCTGCATAGTCAGAACTTAGTATTATCATAGAGATTTTGTTAGCATGCACTAATTGCATTTCACATAAGTTACTATTTGTAAAAATCTTTGGAAAATAATAAAGTGAAGCAAAGTAAAAATTTAGGTATCTCTCATTTCATACAATATCACAAAGTATTTTTTACCTTTTTCCATTTTTATTACTTTTCCCCCATTTCCATGTAAATTGTTATGAGAAAGATCCTTAAATTCTTCCTACTTGTAGATTTAGCTCAAATACAATTCATTTAATAATACTAAAATAAATGGGAATTTTAAAAAAATTCTTACACCTAACTATTATCAAACTTCAGTTATCAATCATATATCATATAATAGAGTTAACATGATTATTAAACATTAATAATTATCTAATATCAGATATTTTTCAGAAGCAAAAGAATAATATGATAACTCTTATATCAAAGCTAGAAACTCAATTTAATTTTGTAAATCAATAGAATCCCAAGGAAAACAGTCTAATTGAACAACCTTTACAAGTGAAGGAAAATAATGTTAAGCCAATACTTAGTACAACTTTAATTAACAGATATTAGTGTAAAGTACCCATGATTTCAAGTTAAATCGTTAAGTTTAACACATATTAGTATAGGCAACATAACACAAAACATGTATAAATACAAAAAGACAGACTTAAATAAGACAAATTATCTTTGAACATTGCTTATGCAAAAATTAAGTTTAAAATCTGTTTTCCTATAATGCACTTTTATAATTTGTTTAATTTCTTCATCACCTACTAACCACTTAATGACTGCTCAGGAATGCTTTCCTGTATTTCTGAACCATAATGAAATTATTTTTTGCCTTTAAAGATTACTTCTATTTCTTCAAGGTTGCTTTCCTTAAGGCAAGAATATTTATTAATAAACCAATACCGGAAGTTACTCACAGAGCCAAATGAATTCCTATGATTCTGAACAGCTTTACCAATATTTGTTTTTAGAACATTCTGTTAGTACACTAAATAGATCTACTCAGAGATCTATTTAAAATGACATCCTACTTTAGGATGACATGTTGAATATTTACTTAAAAGTTCTATGTGGTGAATAGTTTATCATGACCCCACAAATTATGCCAATTTTTAGAACACATTCAACACTGTGAGTATTTTTATTCCAGTGGCAGAAGAATAAGTCATTAACATTAAACAAAGATCTTTAAAAAGCAAAAGCTACTTTTGCAACCTTGAACATCTTATTTCTTTCCTTACATTTATAAGGCAAAGCAAAAAGGGAAAAAAAAAGTGTCCAATGTTCACATTTAAATTGGCTCGGTGTTTGCTCCATATATTTTTAACCTATACTCTGGAATATTTTCATAAGCGTCATAAGTGGCACTAAAAAAATTAAAATGTACCATCTTGCCTCATATTCTATTCCAATAACCCTGATAGTAATTTAGGTGACTTAATTACTCTTAAAATGAAGTAAAATTGGATCTCGATTTTTCTACCCTTTAAAAAAAAACCCTTTAAAGCTTCATTTAATGTGTTTTCCAGGCCATAACAAAGAAGCATACTGTACCTCTTACGCTGCTGGTTGTTGCGGATGTGGTTGGGCTGGTTGTTATGGCTACAGTGGTTGTGACTGTTGCAGTGGTAAGGGAGGGCATGATAGGAGTGGAAAGCAAAGTGTTGGGAACATCTGGTGAGTGGAAAAAAACAAAATATAAAACAAAATCATATCATGCAAACAAAAGAGAAACACACATGATTCAAATTATAAATACATAAGTCTTATTTAGGTTTAACTTTAACAGGCTTACACAGATTATCAGGTACAAAGCTGGCTGTACCACATGGTTCTTGTCATTTTTTTTGTTCACTTCTTTTTCCCACTCCCACACAAAGCAAAAACTTGGAGCAATGCTTGAGAATAAGCAGATTACTTGTAATATTTAGAGTGAAATTTAAAATGACAAGAATTCATTTGTTCACTGAGTCATTTAAAAAGTGTGACATGCAGTAGCAAAATAGAAACAGGTAAAACCAAAAGTGACATGCTTTGTCAAAGAAGTAAACAAAGAAAAAACACAACAGAAATAAACACAAAAAACACCACCATAAAAGATTAAAGAAATGTTAATGATGGATGAGTATATGCATGTTAAATGCTTTTTTGATTTTTTTTTTTTTTTAGGAAAACTTAATGGTAGGAAATAAGATGACAGCAATCTTTAGAAACAAACAAAAAAAAAGAAGCTAATTGTTATTATTATTACTTTGCTTTTCTTTTTCTCACAAATGATGTTAATGCACAGCTTAGAGTCTTGCAGATCTTACCCTGATTAGCTGGTAACGCCTTCTAACAATTTTGCAGTACCTAGGAGTCTTTAACAAGTATTGAGTCAACTAGCATGGAACCCAATATTCTGAAAGGCTTATGACTTATTTTATTTGGCATACATAGGAGAGGTTATTGAACATAGACTTGAACCATAATACTCCACCCCTAGCCCATAATTAGTCAAAGTTGACAAAAGTCAACACTAGATTCCGATAGAGAAAACATAATAAACAGAAAGAACAACTTAGAATTTTACACCAAAATCTTCCTTTCACTCAAAACTGGCTGAAAATTTGAAGAGCGGTGGAGGAAACACTGAAACAATGTAGCCAGTGTCAAGCTATAGAACCTGAGTAAGAGTCTCCAAAAGTCAAATCTTGTCTCAAGTGGATAGGCATATAATTTACACAGTGAGGAAATGAGAAAGAGTTCACAAATTACCTATAATTACAGTGCTGGGGTTTGATTTCACATGTTTGCCACACAGTCCCTATATATTCAAAGTGTTTGACAGATTATTTTGCTGTTAAAAGGCTTCCTGTCATTCTCTCAGCTGAAGTCTTTGAGTCACACCAAAAATTTTCTAGTTTTTTACTTCTGATAAATTAGCCCTCCTCAATCCTCAGACTTGAACCTGCTGGATTCTCTACACTAGAGACATCAGAAAACAGTAGGAGCTCGCTCTCTTATCTTGGGTATTGATGTTTACACCTGTTTTTCAACAGGGAAAATGCTTTCCAGACAGTCAAATTAAGAAAACAACCTTCTAAAAACTCAATGGTGCTACATTAATCACTGGAGAAAATGGGTATTGCCTGGTGTGCGATTACCATGATCATAAAATAGAACTGACTTTAACAACATTATACACTGAGTAAATATTATGTATATGTGCACATATACCTCTTATTTACTGATTTTTATAATACCTTCTTATTTTCATGGTAAGCTTTCCTAAATGGGTTAGGCAGGCTGAAAGTAAATGAAAGACATTTTCTAAATTAAAAAACATGAGTAATATTAATGTTCATGCATAGCCTAAAATAGAAAATAATACATTCTTTGTCGGCTAGTAAAATCTTTTGCTTATTAGGATCTCAAAATATATGTATTTAATTTATGCAAAAGGAAATGTCTTACAGGGCTATCAAACACAAGAACATATAATGGTATTAGCTCTTTAAAACTCCATGTAAAGAAACTGATACTACCAAACCTAACACAGATGACAAAATAATACATTATTTGCTATTAGACAATGAGTTAAAATAAGATTCCATTAGATCTGAAAAGCAGCCTTCCAAAATCAGCCAGTATCATTCACCTCCTATGAACTGGAATATAAATAACAGTGTTTAGTGGTATTTGTTCATTTTTTGAATTAGCCAAAAAAAAATTATGTGGTCTTTTTTCTTTATTCCATATCAACAAAAATAGAATAATAATATATCTTGATTTGTTTTGGAGAGAGTATATATTTTCAGGTACTATGTATATTTTTGTATTAACCAAACTATATCTTTATTTCCTATAATTGTGAAAATGCAGTAGTTGTAAAAATTGTTAATCCACTTTAAGAAAACTGCCTTACTATCTTTTAAAGTGTTCAGATAACACTACAAATCATTATTGGCTCATACTCTGACTCCTGCTTTATCAGTCCATCATCCTCTCATCCTTCCCTCTTGACTTCAAATGTACCTAAAAACAAATCTGGTGAAAGAAATTTGATGAAAAACACCTTGGACAAATGACAACTGGGCCAGGAAAAGTATCTGTCAAATAAGAAATCTCTCCCAGTCACTGTTGGGTTTTCAATCATTACTAACTTTATTTCATCCTACAGGTTCTGAAACATTTTAAATATTTTCATTTATCCTTTTTATGCTACACTCTTGTTTATCCAATTATTTCAACTCTATTGTAAAAGAGCAACTTTGGAATGATCTAAATACTCAACACCAGAAGAGTAATCAGAATCAACTGAAATGCATCTCCATAGGATCAGTTGGAATTCGTGGAATTCTTAGAAAGATAAAAAACATTGTACAATATTTTTCTCTTCTACCTAAACTTTCTGTCTGCTCTGATTTTATTGATATTTGTCTCCACACTTGACAATTAATCCTTAAAGGGAAGAACTCTGCCTATTTATTGTTCAGATTCTAGCACAAGTTATATGGTTAAAAAATATTTATTAAATGAATTTGTTCATAGCATAATAAACATATAACATATTTTAGGGGATCTAGAAAAGTCCATTTTTTTGACAGGGTCACATAGTTAATATAAAACTAAAAGATTTAATTATTTCTTTTTTTTAATTAAATTAAATTAAATTAAATGTTTTCAGTGTTCCAAAATTCATTGTTTATGCACCACACCCAGTGCTCCATGCAATATGTGCCTTCCTTACATCTACTAAAAAATCCTCCCTATCTTCAATATAGATAGACAATAATTATTTTCTGAAAGATAACTTTTTTTTAAATTTTTTTTTAAGTAAACTCTACCTCCAATGTGGGACTTAAACTCACAACCCCAAGATCAAGAGTCACGAGCTCTACCAACTGAGCCAGCCAGGTGCCCCTAAAAGACAAATTTTTAAGGTCACAATTTATAACTTCTTCCTAAAATAAATATCCTTGCTAACAAAATGTATTACTTCCCACCTTTCCTGCTACTTTGAAAGCAGTGTGAGCCTGACATGAGATCCATGTCCTCCATGTTCCTTATGAACTCTTCATTTTCACTTAATTCAAGACTTTCAAAGAAAGAGTAACCGGCCATGAGGGCTCACTAAGTAGATCCTCTCCTGATCAGTAATAAAAGATCACAACAAATGTATGAATTGTCTATTATTATCCCCACTTAATGGATAAAAGAAATTTGAGATAGAACCTCCTTGTCTCTAAATTTAAATATATATTCATATGCATATACTAGAGTGCAGAGAGACTATTTTATTTCATAGGAGTATAATGGAGAAGTTTCTTGAACACTTCCACCTCAAGATGATTTATTTTAGCTGCCTGACTGCAACTCTTGTCAATGTAGAAATTAGAAAAAGATTCTGAGCTGCCTTTCTAAGTCCAAATACTCATATTGAATTTTCACTCCTGTAACCAAGTGGCAACATTTCACATCATTTCCCAATTGTTTAAAAGGTCTGGTTTTGTGCATTCTCTTTTGGCCTTTTATTTAGATACTGATAGTGAAAATGGAGCTCCATTTTCATAAGGAAACATGACATTGGAAACACTAGTACCTTATCATTTATTTGTCTCATTTTTAGGTATCTAGAATTCTGTCCAGTTTTAAAACCATTATACTGTTAATACAAAGTGCTCAGTCAAATATAGTACAGGATAGAAAAGGCAGTGGGTCATTTTTTTTCCTTCCAAGACATACTCATTTTTTTAAGAATAAAAATATACTAATCCACATGCAGAAGAATTACACATGTGCACACACACAATAAAAATAATTGAATCCTGATTTGATATTAATTTACTGTTCATAAAGCAAGATGATCTACAGTCATATTAATATTTTATGTCATTTACTGAACATGACTTGTTGATTTTAGATCTTAATATTTTAATATTATATGATTAAAGGATATCTGAACATGGGCACTAAGTAACTACAAATTTTTAAAAAAGATATATTAATAGTTTGTGACATAATTTATGAATATCAGAATTCAGAAATGATAACTATATAATAAGTTAATCAGTTAAATACATGGCATTTCATCTCTGATTTCTACAATACAAAAGATGGGGTCAAATTTTTTATTGCCATTTTCCTTGGAGAATATCTTATTTGAATCAAATAATATTGAATTTGCCTGAAAAAAGTAGTTACAAATAAAATGTTCAAAAGAAATTAACTTTTATATATTTCCTAGATGTAAAAGCATAAAGAATGAAGAGTTAGTAATTGATAAAATATGTAGTGGAGAAAAATGGTATTTAGGGAAGTGAACAAAGTAAAAATAATCTGATTTTATTTGTCTAGATAGATGTATACCATAGCAAAGGCAAGGCTTCGTTTAAAGGAAAAATAGCCTTTTTTATAGGGAACTGAGAAAAGTAAAGCTTCCAAGACATGAAAATATTTGCATATAGTTTTACCTATACATAAGGTGCGAATTACAATAAATTACACTTCTCATTTCAGTTGTAACATATATACTATTTTCCTGTAAAAGGAAAATTCAGGAGTATTTCAACAATGTCAGACAGAACCCCAAATTTAGTCAATTGTACAACTGCATATTAGTGCAAACTCTAAGTAGGCAGCCGAGAGTTATCCATGTGAGCAAATGCTGGGTTACAAATAAAAGCAGTGTAAATAGTGCAGGTTACTTCTGTAAGGAGCTCCTCACTTGCAGAAGCACAATTTCAGCTCACACAACAATGTTGTTGAATCAGGAAACTGAAATCCATGGACAGGGACCATAGCTAAACTTTGTTAATGACTGATTCATCAGTCCATCATCTCTCCTGATCAGCCTGCTTGATTCTGCCATGAAGAACTCCAAACTGCCTCCCCCATTGTTAATAGGCACCTCATTGGAATAGGAGGGTCTAGAGTTCCTCAGAGCATATGTGCCTGCCTTCTTTTCTTTATTTTTCATAGTGCCTGGTTAACATAAGCAAAGGAACTAAAGTCTGGCGCACAAAAAGACATGTGCCCCTGACACGAGTCTTTTCCCAAAATTCTAGACTTAGTTCTTGCTGTTCTTTTCTTCACTACCATGTTCTCAGAGCCACATCCTGTTTCTTTATCTTTCCTTATCTTAATCTTTCCTGTTTCCAATATCTTCCTTCAAAGCACCCTCAAATCACTTAATGCATACTTCTACGCAAGCTTGTTATACATTACATTACCATTTTATTTATATATCTATCTCACCAATTAACTTCAGGTTCAGTTGTTATAAGTCAACATGTCTTCGTTTTTTAAATTATTTTGCCATGGGACAAGTTTACTCTGACTCATTCCCCCAGTATTATCCAATCTCTGTCCCTTTCTTGATAGACCTAGCAAAATGTTACTCTCAAGTTTCAGCCGGATTTGGATCTGCTCAGTGAAGACTTCCTTAACCAACTAAACATCAACGAATTCCCCTTCTCTCTGAATACCCATCTTTTTTTTTTTTTTTCCTAGCATTTATGTACTGCTTCCCTCACTATATTACCAATACCCCCATGATAACAATGTTCTACATTCGTGGGCAGCCATATGGGCACAACCAGAGTTATGGGCTTCTCACTAGCTCTGTGTCTCTATTTCTCTCTCCCAGTGGAGGACAGAATACACGTGTGATGCTACAGTAAGATTTTTAATTTAAATTTAATTTACATAATCAATTAATATACTCTATTATTCTAACTTATTAATGATAAACTATACAGTACATAGAATATATATCAAAGCTCTTTACAGAATTGGTGGTTGAAAAGAGGGAGGCTATAACATTTGTTTGGCACTAACATGCATTGTTTGTATTTTATTCTTTTCACAAGCCAACAAGATGATAAGATAACAAAGAGAATAGAATAATGATACACTTCTCTGCTTCCTACAGGTACCCAGTTCTATGCTTTGAATTTGACTGGTACTTTATAAATAATGTTCCTATCGGTGGTAATGACAATGATGTCAGTAGATAGGGAGTAGTGTCATTTTTAATAACATGAATCAGTAATTGAGACTTATTCATGGTTAATTTGTGAGAAAAAAAAAAAATCCCCTCCTTGTTATTACCATGTATGAGATTTTTTTTAGAAATTTCTGCTAAGAGTCTTCAAGTCTAAATGATTATTTAAAAAAATTAAAATGCAGCACACTGAAGAATCTTATATTCTGAATGCGGGTTTTGAATGTTTTTAAAAGTGTTAGAGCTCTAAATCATATCATCCAATTCAATAATAGAAAAGTGCCCTTTTTAATCACATCCTAATGAAGGAATTAAAAAAAAAGTGCAACCGCATTTTCTTACTGGAGCTTATTAGAGCAGAGCAGATCCTGTATAACCTTGTTAAAATGAAATCAGTTCCAACAAGCACTGTACACAATAAATTGAAGAATGGTGTAGCACCTTTTTTCCAATAACGAGCTTTTCAGGTTAAAGGTATGTTCTGTTCCCTACAAACGCAGTGTACAATAATTTCTAACTTGTCAACCTGTTTTGTTTTCTGGCAGTTTCTCTTTTTAAAAATGGCATTCTGGCCCATTCAGAATGGATTTTCTAAGCAAAATTAAGTCTAAAGAGTCCCAGAAGCCCAAGCTGCTTGTTTCTCTCCAAGGACTAGTGTTCAATAGGGAGAAAAATTGCTACCATTTAGTCTGGACTCCATATGTCTACTTTCTTTCTGCTTTATGTCACTAACTCTCCAGGGTGGTCCAAGGGTAATCAAGAGTGAGTCCAAACCAAGGATTATTAGTGGAGATACAGAAGGGTCAGAACTCAACATATATTAGAAGTATTAAGGTGAGAAATGTCTTTTTGAAAGACGCTATTCACATTTCCTAACCTTAAAAATAATAGGGCATCCTTAACCTTCTTACTGATAATTGCACTGCCATTGGAAGCAATTGTAATGGAAAAATGTACTGTATTTGCTTTTTTACCTGTGCAGAGAAGGACGTTTATCTGCTCCCATTATGTTCAGCTACATGGAGCAGCCTATTTGGATTATAGCGTAAGAATGGATAACAGCACCACGGCTCTTACTGAAATGACAACCACCGGGCTGACAAGGCCTCAACTTGCCCATGCATGCTTCCTTCTCAAGAGCCATATGGTAACCTCATCTGCTTCATAAAAAGGAACCCTTTTAAAAATTAGATTAGAATGAATCCTTTTTCATTCCTCTGATAGCTTCTACTGGCTTCACATACTAAATGGAAGCCTTATGCAATTAAAAAAAAAAAAAAAAGCTGTTTTTTAAAAATGAAAAGTACTGCAATTTTAACCTGTAGGCGGTAACCAACAGTTCCATGTAATTGCAGGAAAAGTTTATGAATAAAATCAGTCTGTTGTTTGAAAAAAAGTGTACATTTTTTTTTCTCTTAAAATATTCCTTCATTGTCCAAACTGACAAAAGTAAAATGGAATTTAAAATAGGAAACAACAACAACAACAACAACAACAACAAAAACCCTTCCACGTGGATGATTCTACATTACTTAGCTCCCCTTACTTTAATACAATGAGCTCTTTCTTAAAAGTACTTTGTCAAAAAGTAAATCAGATGATTTGGTCAAATACTTTAAGTTCTGTGAGGATGAAAGTTGTCTTTGGGAAAAGAGCTCTGTCACTGGTTAAAAAAAAACTCAAATCAAGTATGAATACATACAGGAAACACGCGATCTAGGAGAAAAACACTGGTTGAGAAATCCACATACTGACCCACATCCCTAATGTTTGGAGATCTCACACAAAGCAAAGTGTTTCCTAACCTTACAACAGATTATTAAATAAACTGCCCCCCCCACCCCAGTTTTTAGTTATACAAACTGATTACCTTCCCCAAGCTACTGACATTTAAAATATGCTCTCAATAAGAAAGTGAATATTTTACCAAAGTAAAGCATTTCTAACCATGGAACTTCATATTCTCCTGAATAAGTCTCTTGGAATATTCCAATTAATGAAGGGACCCTGAAAACATCTCTAAAGTTACATCATGGTGAGGCACAGGACTGAAAACTCTTCACTTTTTAATTTTTGCTATGAAGTTGAGGCATAATAAGGAGTGTTTATTTATTTCTTACAGGCTCTGCAGTGTTTGGCCTAACACTTAAATATAGTAGATACTTAAGGAATATTTTCTGAAATAATAAATAATTAGATAGTATGACACTGCGATAGAGATTTTCAGAAAAAAAAATTTGTCCAGAAATAAATATTATCTTTGTAAGTGATGTTATAGACTTCCAAAGAACGAATCCAATTTCTAGTAAGCAATAATCACAGAATTTTGCAAAAACAAAACAAAACAGACATGTGAGGTCAATTGCAAAAATCTTCTAATTTCTGATTGCTTTTTTCTTTCATTTTTTTTAAATTTAAAATCAATTTGCCGACACATAGTACATCATTAGTTTCTGATGTAGTGTTCAATGACTCATCAGTTGTGTATAACACACAGTGCTCATCACATCACGTGCCCTCCTTAATGCCCATCACCCAGTTACTCCATCCCCTGACCCACTTCCCCACCAGCAACCCTCAGTTTTCCCAGAATCAAGAGACTCTTGTGGTTTGTCTCCCTCTCTGATTTCTTCACATTCAATTCCCCCCCCATCATCTTCTATGCTATTTCTTATATACCACATATGGTTTCAGTCATACATAGAACTTCTAGGATTTCTATTGATGTTATTAATCCTTCTATACACATTGTCCATTTTGTGCACTGCTTAACTGCATAAGGCACCATTTACATATGGATTGCTAAATAAATATATCTTTGGGTATCATTTCTTTTCCACATATGAGATGAAACCTAAAGGTCTTGATTCTGGTGACAAAAAAGAGTGAATATCAGTTTCCCTAATTCTGCTCTGAAGTCAGGATACCAGTATACAGAAGTCAGGGCAGTATACACAGGCACACATATATATGAGTATATGTGGATATGTGTGTTTATGTATATACATATGTATGTACATATATATTATTTTACTAAAGTTTATTCTGTTGAAAAGAGAGGGAGAGAGATACAAAGAGATATAAGAAAGGGACAAAGAAATATTATAATCCTTAAAGAAATATTTATTGATTGTTTACTATTTAGAAGGCATTGTTCTAAGAGCTAAAGATACAGAGATGAATGGGAGTCATAAGGTCTCTGCTTTCAAGAAAGTCATAATCTACTGGATGGATATAGAATACATTCACATGTATAGATACATACATATAGTATATATAAACATAAATGCATACATGTATATGTATATATACTCATGTACAAAATAAAAAATACCAATATACAACTAAAATACCAAATAATGATAAATGACTTGCAGAGAATTAAAATTTAAGTGATGCATGATTGGGGCCATTTTAGATTGGAGTGGACAAAAATGATCTCTTTCAGAAGATTCATTTAATCAAGATCTGAAAGATAAGAAGTCATTCTTGTACATATCCATATTCATGCTTCCTGGACAAGAATTCAGGACAAACTTCCGAGAGAGAGAATGAGCTTGATGTCTTAGAGGAGTTAAAAGAGGACCAGGGAAACATAATGATCAGGGAGAGAGTGATGAGATGTCTCTTATGCAAGTAGTGGCATATTATGCAGGGTTTAGCAAATGAAGCTGAAAGGATTTGGGTTTTACACTAAGTGTGATGAAAAGCCTTTAGGAAAATTTAAATAGGGGAAAGATATGAGGGAATATGTATTTTAAACATTAATACATTATAGCTATGTGGGAAAGAAATCATAGACATGGATGTCTCTCTAGTCTAGGCTAGAGAGAATAATGGAGAGAAGTGGACATACTGAACACATGGTTTGGGAATAGTGTCAACAGGACTTGCTGATGAGTTGGAGATAAAGATAAAGAGGGGTTAAGGATAGTTCTTGGATTCTGGATTAAGTACATGATATGCTGTTACAATGTTAGTAAAAACTACATTGTAAGAAGCTACAAAGCAGGTTTTATGAAAGATCTGTATCTTCTAGTTGGGTGTGCCATTATTTCTGAAAACAAATGCCCAATTCCCCACGGACTTGAATATTGCTTCAATTCTCTAACGAATGAGTCGACTAATGCTGATAAACTTGAGCAGCAGAGCTCTGTACATCTTTGTAAAGCTACAACCTAACCTTATTTCCACATAAAAATCTAGAAAGACTGAGTATCATGGATTCTTCCATTTACTTTACTGCAACTAATAGAAGAGATTATGTATAAATAGCACAAGAAAAGATGTTTGAATTGCTAAAAATTGTTGGGTGGCAGACTCTTCTCCTTTCAGGCAGGAATGAGGGCTTTCCCCATGGATGGTTTTGCCGGTGCTCCATGGAGATACCACACAAACATTTACTTCACAGTGGCAGAGCAGTACCTTTGAATGAATTTTTTACTCTGAAAGGTAAAACCTTAATTCATCCAATTTGTGCTCATCTTAAAACAAAGAGATGGGATTAAAACTCAACTCTGTATTCAGTATGCTGCCCATATGCAACTTTTTAAATGTTTTATAATGAAACAGTGCTCTTGACTCCACTATTTGATCCCATTCCCCTTCTCTCTGCAGAGTTCAACAGCACATTCATCCAGTCAGAGGTATGCCTTTCCCACAGGCATCACAGCTCTCCCTGCTTTATTCATGTGCAGAAATGATGTGTTTTATCTCGGCGATTAAAGAAGATACAGTTTTAAGAATCGTCCAACTAGTTTACTGTCTGCAAAGTCTCAACCAGAGATGAGAGCAGCAACCATAGGGCTCTTCCATTAGCACACTGTTTGTTGCTCCATATGGGTGTCTTTTCTCTCCTTTTCTTCCTTCACTGTGTATTTTCCCATCTACACTTCTAAAGAAAGCTTTTCCAAAGGAAAAATGCTCATTATGAGTACATAGAATTAATTTACCAACTGGTTGGTCTGTTTCCGTGTGAGGGAACAGATTTTAGCTGAATCTCTTTTTAATGTTTACTAGGCTGTGCATCTGTCCATAATCCAGTCTTCTCTTTCTCACTGCCCACCCACCCATATGAGCTCAAAAATTCACTCTTTTGGTTCCACAGTGATCTGCATCACCTGGCTAGCACTACAACTAAGATGGGGGGAAAAAAAGTCATGTAGCCTCTCATTGTTTCTAAATGTTTCATTGCAACATAAATGTAATAGTAAATTTCGATGTTACTGCCAACTTTTTAGTCTAGCTAGGACTAGACTAAAGTATTCACTAGGAAGCACTGAAGTGCATTTTTTCATGTGATGAGTGTCTTCAGCAGTTTTCAAATCACTGATAATCATGACATGAATATGTAAAACAAATACTGCAAGACTAGAAATACATGTATTATAATTGTGTTTGCTTAGTTCTATGGTAAGATAACTTTAAAAACAAGTTCCACATATTAGTTTATGAGATTCCAAATCTGTTTCATAATTATTACCCCATTCACCTGTATATGCGCTAATTATTTTGTCAAATTTAGAACCAGGTACTAATAACCCTGAAGCAACAGAATTTATATCCTATACCCAAGTGAAATATTTAAAGGATATGATAGATGATTTGGAAATGTTTGCTAAGGTGAAAGTCCACCCTCCATGACTCCGTTTGCATTTCTCCCACAGTAAGCAAATCAAGTAAAAGGGAAAATCAGCACTGAAGATTAAAAGATAAAATATCTTCACAGATTAAATATAATCTGTGAAAAAGATATATATCTAAATGTGCAACAAAGCTAGGTACTTTGCTTGATGCGGAAATCTGCAACATCTTGTGTGTATGCCTATCTCTGAGTACTTTTGATATTTATTATTTACAATAAAAGTAGAAGAAAATGAAGATAGTAGTTGTATCGACTTTTAAAAGCTGAAAAAGCATATGCAATCGCTTGATACCTTTCACCAGACTAACACACACAGACATTTCTAGCAGTAATATTCCCACTTACTATTAAAATCTAAAATACTATTTTAATGATGGTTCTTATTAACTAACAATAAAATGTGATGGATCCTATATAGTGTGTGTGTGAATGTGAGTGTATGTGTATTACTTCTGAGATAAATTATCCTGGAAACATAAAAAAAGCTATCATGTTTTTCAGCAGTATTCATTGCAGTAGATACATGATCAAATAAATAAAACAAACCATAACTGTCAAGTGATATCTTAGAGATATCAAGTCAGTGACTGTCACTAATGTAAAGAAGCTTTTTATTATTTTTTACTTTCTACTGTAATAATACTGGTTATGGAGAGTTTTACTTCTTTTATGTGGTCATTAAGGTAAAATTTGCTCAAAAAGCAAAATATGTACACATAAAAGTAAAGATATGATAGGGAATATAGTGGGTAATTTTACTTAAAACAAGAATAGTAAGATTATGATGTAATGAATTGTTACAAAAGTTATTCACACAAATAGAAAAATAATGAAGCAAAGGAATTTTAGAACAGTGGCAAAATAATTTTAAATCTCATATAAGGGTTATTATGTTAATAGGAAGAATATGTTTGAAGAGAGGTGGGAAATGTCACACAAACCTTTCTCAAAGAGTGCATCTCTATTCTGTTATGACTGTCTGAAACAACCCTGAGTCGGGTTCTGAGTGGAGTGGATTCTCCACTGAAACTCTCATCTGACTCCCTGGAACTCTATCCCACGATCTGGGCCTGCCATGTGTAGTGCCACTACTGGTGGAAAAAGAAATACACTATTCACTTTTTTCTACTTGTATTATTATATATCTTCCCAAATCCCAGGGAGGGTTTGGAGGATGCAGATGATACTAAGGAGTCCCAGCTTCTCTGTTTCACTTCCATTTGTATTTTGAGGAGTGGTTACAAATTTCTCTTGCATGAGTATGAAGGCAGGTAAAAGGTATTGGCAGTGCAGAGAAAGAAGAAATTTAAGATTTGGAAGAAATCTGATTTGTGTTTCTCACTGTCATATTCTTTCTCCAGATTTCCCAGGTGCTGTATGTTTCTGACACTTTCAAAAGAACATGTATTTTGCAACAGTTGATGAGAAATAAATATTAGAACTTGAGTTGCTTCTATCCACAAAATAAGATTAGCTTCAGGTCATCTGTAATTCTCTGCAGCTATTCCTTATGTGATAAAAAGGCATCCTCCATATTCCCTATACTGGAAGATATGTTTCTAGGAAGTCTTGTTTGAGGAGAAGATATTTAACCTAAACCCTCTGAACTTGATATTGTATTAGAGAAACAAGAGTAATTATATCTTTTATCCGATACTCTCTATGTAACGAATCTGCCATACTATTGAAATTTTAAGATATCCTCTGTTGCCTAGTTGGCAAGAACTTAAAATTGTCTCATTCTTTAATAGATATAACTTAATTTATGCTTTGAGTACCATTCAGGGAAGACTCTGGGCACTAAGCTGTATGCAACTCTTGTGTAAGGTTTTCATCAGAGATTGAGTGGATTGAGATTTCCTTTGGTATCTTAAGGCTACTAGTAATATAATAATAATAATTTGATTTATTGCATATGTATGCACCTGGCACTGTGCTGGCTACTTCCATTTATGATGTACACCATTAGCCTTTGAACAATTCAGAAGTGCTGTGTTACTGGTTTTTTTTTGTGTTTTTTTTTTTTAAATTATAGACACTTGGACCATACTCTCAAAGACTTCAAACAGCTACATGATTGTGTGTCCATTCTTCTCTAGTTCTTTTATTTTGGTATTATAACTACTTGAATGCTTATCATCCATGTTAAATTCTAAACTTAAGTTCTATTCACCTTTGCTTCTATAGTGCTTTAGTATTCAGTAGTTAAATGCTAAATATTTATTTGGTGAATGAATGGTTTTTTTTCTCTTGATCTGAGTTCTCCAAATAGTAAAACAGCAATGGACTAGTATACTTAAATGCCATTGACATGGAAATAATCAGCCCTTCTAAAAAAATAAATAGTATGATAGCAATAAAATATGAGAATGACTTCAATATTTTTATACAGAAGCAAAAAAAAGTGGGGGGGGACAAACCATGAAAGACTCTTAACTCTAGGAAATAAACTGAAGGTTTCTGGAGGGGAGGTGGCTTGAGGGATGGAGTAAATGGGTCATGGGCATTAAGGAGGGCACGTGATATGATAAGCACCAGATGTTAGATGTAACTGATGAATAACCGAACTCTACATCTGAAAATAATGACGTACTATATGATGGCTAATTGAATTTAAATTAAAAAAAAAAAAGACTATTCTGACACTAATTAATAGTATATATAACTAAGGCTACCAATTCAACACATAAATTTTTCCACTGCTGAACTTATTAATGAAAAATGCTACTTTATTTTCTGATGAAAGCCTGCAAAGTACAAATCATTCATAAGTATAATATTTTATCCTACAAGTATTTGTATGTTAAATTTTGTTAGACCTTTCACTGATGGTGAATTTTAGACTGGCAGTTTCAAATTACCATCTGTAGTTCTAAAGCTGAAATTTGTAAAGGTGTAATTAGGAGGGGGGAGAAAACTCTCCAGTGTCCACAACACAAAATGTCAGTGCTGTTAACAATTAAATGTGATAACATTTAAATAATGTACTTCCACTGACACCCAAAGAATAAAATCTAACCATTAGGATGGCATCTAGATAGCAGATGATTTCACAGGAAAGTGCTCAGACCTCCATCAAGTTAAGAATCAATAGAACATGGGAAACTGTGGTAGAGTCAAAGACACAGTCTCAGCTCATGAAAGGCCCTTCTGTGCTGGAGCTATATTAAATTATCACAGCTAATGTAAAATCAACCTTGGTGTAAAAGATAAAAGGGTAAAGTTCTCACAAATGATCACTTATCACTCCATTCCGAAATGCATACAGCATTCATTATAGATCGAAATGCCACTCAAATTTCATCATTTAGTAGGGTTTTGAAACAGCCAAACCATTAACAGAGGAGAGTAGCTTTTTATATTTATACAACCAGTGACTAATGAAACATTATACCCTGTGTGCAAAGGGGAAAAAAACCTTTATTTTGTAATGAACCCAATTGGAGCTCTTTTTAAACACAGAGTAATATGGTTTCACTGTTTCATCGAGCCTCTCATTACTTGTGTCAATAATCCTAGGTAAACTACTGTTGAACTTCACAGCATTTATCTAGCAGCATGAATAACATTAATCTATGGGGTGCTTTTGGTGAATTGTAGTTCAAAAAGCAAAGCCAAAAATGACTTCTTACAAAGTGGTTAGAGAAGTATTTATTAGAAATATGTCAACTGCCAAATACCTAAAGGTAGCTTGGCTATTTAGGAAATCATGCTGTTGGCTAGCTTGCAAACACTGGGAAAACATATGCATTTGCTCCACTTGAATTATGTTAAAAAAAAAAAAAAAAGGATGACATACTTTTTATCTAAACTGTATTATTTTTTTCTATCACTTCCCTTCTAACTCTTGGTATTTTTGTGTCCTATTGCTTTCGACACAATGTGACATGCTATACAAAATGCCCCTAGGTTCCCTACAACTGTCAGTGAGAAGCACTCAGAAAGTGCAGAGTGAATCAGACTTCACTTCTATGACTGCGTGAGCTACACACACAGGTCAGCATGAACTGAAAGCTACTCCTGGATCCTGCTCCAAGGATCTAAGTTATTTTCTTGACACGCCCAGGACTTGTTAGACTCTCTCTGGCAGGAAGCCTGGCAGGGAGTGTCTACAGGGCTTTAACACATTTAGTTCCAATTTATGAATTTAATTGGATTAGGCTGATCTTTCTAGAAAGTTGCAATCTGCACAATTCATAGGATGCTAGAAATTAATCTCTCAGCTCTATCTTCAAAGAATTTATATGTGGTCAGTCTATGTACTACAAGTCCTCGTTGGCCTTTACCAGCAAAGAGGTATTAAGAATTGAAAGACTGCATACACTAAAGTAATTTAAGAATATGAAAGTTGTATATTGATTTAATATAGTCTCTTTCTCCAATTTGTCCTGTACCACAACAAAATAAATACCTGGGGAAAAAACATAAATGGTATTAATTTTTTCCCTAAAATAAAATCTCTTTACAAAGAATTAGACTCTACCCCCCCACACCAAATTCTGTTTTAGAAAGGTACAGAACTAATTCATGCTCTCCTAGTATTTTTAATTAGATTCATGGGAAAGATCTCAAATAAATATCCTCTATTCATATTTTTAAGATACACTGGCTTTATTACAGTATCATGTTTTATACAGTGTTCATTTGATATACTGTTATATTGTATTAGCACAATACTAGTCTTAGAAAAGATTTTCATAGTGAGATATGAGGAAAACCTTACATTCTCTGATGTTTCTTTCTCTTGGAAATTCAAAATGTAACCTGGCATAGTTAATAAACTCTGAGAAGTCTTGCAATAAAGAAACTTGACTAATTTTTTATTACATTATTTATTGATCTCATAAAAGTTATCTCTATCTAACAATATAATAAAGCTATATCATGAGCAACAATTGTGGCTTTTGGAGGTTTGGAAAACCAGGGACTGTCTCAGTCTTAGGTACTGTTATTTCTTTTTGCCATTTTGTTATATTTACTCACACTGTGAGATTAGTGCAGTGAAGAAAAAATGTCTGTGACTGTTTCAAATCATTGTTCATAAGAAATTAATGCAATTACATATTGTACACCTCTGTCTTTGCTGCATCTCATTAATGTGCTATCTCATTCCTTGTGAAACCAGCTATAGTGATAATAAAGTATATTTTTACGATTTACAACCAAAACTAACTTAAATATAGATTTCATGATTATGATTTATAACTAAAAGTGTTTATTTGTAAAATTCAAAGAAAACCATTATTATTTACTAGCCGCGACCAAAACGTATATAATTGCAATAAAGAAAACCTTTTACAAAAATACTTTTTATTTTTAGCGTATGTTGTAAATTTATTAGTTTGACTTGGAACATATTGTGAATCTTTTATGATAAGTCCTTCTGAAAGAAAATGAAAACCCATTTAAAATCGTGTTTATTATTCTAAAGACTGTGATAAATTTAAAGTTTTTCAGGTCATTCATTTCTTTCATATATACTGATATCAAAAAAGTACTCACCGTGTACAATGAGAACATACTCTGCACTGCTTTGGCCGATGGTGTTCGTGGCTTCACATCGGTATGTACCATTATCCGTTTTGTTCAGGAAAAGAATGTTTAACTCCCTACCACTCACAACCATTCGGTCAGGATCTGGCAATTCTCCACCATCCTTTGTCCACAAAACAGGTTCTGGCCTATTGGATTTAAATATGCACATAGATATGAAAATGAGAAATTTTTCATATTATGTGAAGTAGATAAATCAAGCAATTTACAAATATTTAACACTCATTTTGTGCATATCCATATGCTAACTTCTATAAGGTACCAAACGACCACCATGCTCTCACTCAGGAGATTTGGAGATACGGCAAATGCAATTTAATTCTATTCTGTTAAACTAAGCAGGCATGTATTAACGAACTAATTTGCTGAGTCATTAGAGCAATCCTGTAGCCTCAATCCTGATGTGAATTCTCATACTTGCTATTTCTGGAGGATGGCTTTGGGGCTTTGGAGCAGCCTTTTCCAGAAGTACTTGGAATTACACCTTTACACTTGAGGCTACTACCACTGTGACAGTTTTGCTTGAAACCATCTGCTTTTCTCACTCCCTACCAGTTTTTCCTTGAAGGTCTCTCTTTTAGTCTCCTAGTTGTAGCAATACAATTGACAACTAACACTGTGGTGTAAAATGGAATGGTTTGATAAATGTATATATTGCAAATGTATATATTGTATATCATAATTGCTTTAGTTAACACCGATCACCTCACATAGTTATATTTTCTCTTGTGATGAAACTTTAAACATCTACTTTCTTAGCAACATTCAAATAAACAATACAACATTGTTAATTATAGTCAGCATGCTGTACATTACATCCCCAGAAATTATTTATTTTATAACTGGAAATCTGTACTACATTCATCCACTTCTCCCACTACTCTATCCCCTGTTTCTAGACACTTTCACTTGACGTTACATGGGAAGTCTTAGAGCAATTAAACAGGAAAAAAAATAATAAAGTGCTTGTACAACTGAGTAGCAAAAAATGATCCAACTAAAAAAATTACAGATGAATTGAATAAATATTCTTCCAAAGAAGACATTCAAGCGGCTAACAATTATAGAAAAAATGTTCAACATCACTCATCATTGAATAAATGCAAATCAAAACCATAATGCAATATTAGCTCATATCTGTTAGAATGCTTATCATTAAAAAGTCTAGAAATAACAAGTGTTAGGGAAGACATGGAGAAAAGGGTATACTTCCACACTGTGGGTGGAAATATAAATTGGTGTAGCCATTTTGGAAAATAGTATGAAGTTTCCTCAGAAAATTAAAAATACAACTACCGCTTTATCCAGTAATTCCATTTTTGGGTAAATATCCAAAGGAAACAAAATCACTATTTCAAAAAGATATCCACATCCCATGTTCACTGCAGCATTGTTTATAAAAGCTAACACATGCAAAGAACCCATGTCCATCAATGGATGAAAAGATAAAGAAAATATATTCTAAGTATAATGCAATATTATTCAGCCATTGAAAAAAGGAAAACCTGCTATATGAGACAACATGGGTGGAACTTGAGGGCATTAGGCTAAGTGAAATAATGAGACAGAGAAAGACAAATTAAGTATGATCATACTTATAAATGGAACCTAAAGAAAAGTTTTATGGACTTATGGAAACTGGTAGTTCTCTTTTAATTAAATTCTTGCAAAGAATTCTCATCACAAAACCTGTTTGCAGGGAGGAAAGGATAAATGAACCATGGACATCTGTCTTCCAATATTTTACATACTTTTGTAATTATAAATTTTAGGAATAGTTAATAATACCTACTGCCGTGGGTTGATATGGTAATTACCCTAGATGTGTTACTAATATCTTCTATATTTCTCACGAGGATACTTCCGATATCATTTTAAAAAATTTAATGCATGTGGGGCGCCTGGGTGGCTCAGTGGGTTAAAGCCTCTGCCTTCGGCTCGGGTCATGATCCCGGGGTCCTGGGATCGAGCCCCGCGTCGGGCTCTCTGCTCCGCGGGGAGCCTGCTTCCCCTCCTTCTCTATCTGCCTGCCTCTCTGCCTACTTGTGATCTCTGTCTGTCAAAATAAATAAATAAATAAATAAAATTTAATGCATGTAAGAATGTTGATGATCAGAGATGTATCCAAACATTGGTCTGACTCTGTAGTTAATGCTTTGTCTACTACCTCTTGCTTACTAACATGATAAATATTTTCCAATTTTTTATGTCAAATTTTCTATTTTAACATAATTTTATCATGTTAGAAATTATTTTTGAAATAGGTTTAATTATTTCTTGACTTTTGGGGGAAACATTTCACTTCCATTTTGCTATTGTAAAGACAATGAGAACATATATCTTGATTAATGAACTATGACATCTTTTCTAATTCAGAGAATATGTTTTTCTGAAAAAATTCTGAAGTGGCAAAAGCTGTGAACCAAATAATAAAAAATACAGGAAATAGTATCAAAACAAGCAGATCAGCAATGTGATGAAAGAATCATTTAGTTTAAGTAGTGAGACATTTGGGAGTGAACAAAGAGAAGACAACTAGGACTGTATCCATGAAAATTCTCAAAGGGCATTTTATGCAGAAAAAAAGAAACAAAGAAATTAGTTATCTAAAACTATTAGAAAATAAAATAATTTATATCATCCAATTACATAGACAACTCACTCTCATGGTATATTTAATAAAATATAAACCATTAATATTTCTCAACTTGCATCATGCACCCCACATTAGCTAGCTGCTCTTTGAATTTACTAATTCTTATGTTAAAACTGAGAGCCTAGATAATCTTGAACCCTGTACATCCTTAATATCCTTTGAAGAGACAAAACTATGACTTTCTGCATATAACTGAAATATTACAAGGTATGCCCTTTCTACAAAGCCACATAAGGCCAATATTAAAATAACAGTTATATTAAGGATAACTTGAATTTTAAAAGATTCATCCTTAAGATACTACTCAACAGATGTATTTCATTAAGAGGCAATACTTTCTTAATGTATAAGTAAAAATTTTTAAACATACACAGATATAACTGGATATCTCTCTCTATGCATTTTCATACACTCAAAATTATACCCCTCCAAATCCAAACTATCGTAACTTCTCTCTGCTTGTGTTCATAAGATTTCAGTCACATCTTTCAGTATATGGCCCTGTAATCATATAAGTAAATTTAGATATGCATTTTTTAGTTGTATAAGCAGAAATAAAGTTCAAGATCTAGATAAATTATTTAAGCTACCAGCCTGTATTTAAAAAGAATGTTTTCTGAAAAATAATTCTCTCTACTAGGAAATAATGAAAAAATAACTGCAGAAATGGTTCAGAGGAGATTATAGAAATATAAGCTACTACTGACACTGAATATTACAGGGTCCTTGATCCTACTCTGTATGGTAAATCTTCAAGGTGGCAAAAAAAATTAGCGCCATAAGACGCAATTTTAATGAAATGGAGGTTAGAGTTTATACATCGATTAAAAATATCCTACACATATTCCAATTAGTACTTAAAATGTTCAAGCTTCTTAATATCACCATAAAAATATTAAGTGGTTTAGCAAGTCTTGATACAATTTGTGTTTCATCTTAATAAAGAGGGCCCCTAGGCTTTCTCTAATTGGAACCCAGAAATGATTGAGTTTCTTGCTGCAAATGAATAACAATCTTCCCTGCTGTTCAGACAACCAAAGGAGATCATTTAAAAAGTGGTTCCAGTCTATAGTTTCTATGTGATAAGGCTGAAAAAGAGTAGGAGCTAGATACCAGGAGAAACAGGACACTGACACAGCATCAGGCATGAGATAATGCTATATAACTCCATAGTGAGAACATTAATATGGTCAATCCAGTTTCCCCTTTAAAAGCCCAGATAATTAGAATTTGGAAATCTTCCGTATGAGATAACATTTGATTTATGTTTCTGTCTACCAAATCTATAGGGCTAAAAAAACTTTTTTTTTTTTTTCCTTATGCACCTAATGACATTTTGCGGCTATTTCTTCATAGGATAATGGAAAACAACAACAACAAATAAAAAAAAAAAAAAAAGTGAACGAAGAAACCAAACATGTGCGTATATTTATTCTCTTATATTCTAAGGTCTTGGTGGAATTGTTTTACCTTAACAGATTTTGAGAAAAATTTTTATTAACCTCATATTTTGTTTTCTCTGTATCTAATGAGAAATTCTCTGATATTTTTAATAACTCCTTATTTATAAATTAGTGTTAGAAGGAATTGCCACAACTCCCTTGGGTTAGCAGGCTATTTAATATCTTGAGCTGGATACAAACCTGATTTCACATTTCCACTGAAACTCTTTGGTCTTTGGGGCACTTATTCTGAAAAGCTATACCATTAAGAACAGTCCCTCTAATTCTTCCAACTGTATATGGGATCCTTACTCCCTAGATATTGATGCCAATGGAATCTTGCTTTGCCTTCTTATATCTCATGCTCTTTAGACTCATGCTCGAGAAGAAGAATAAAGAATAAGCAGTTCAGTTACAGAAAAATAAGCGTCATAATGCAAATCTCCTAAAAAAGAGGTCTGGTGTCCTTGCAGAAGTAAACACGAGTAAAAGATCTTCCATACTGTGGAATGGAAGCACTCTCCAGTATCTTCCTTTTCCCAAATGGCTATATACCCTTGGAGTTCTACAGTGCCTTTTTCTTCACAAGCACAGTACATGTTGGGCTCTAACATTAAGATTAGTTTTATGAAAATGAAACTCACTTTTCCTAAATGAAAGAAAAATAATAAGTTGCTGTAGTAGCATTCAAGTAAACACCTTGTTTTGGCTCAAAGAAAAGAGAAAGAAAGTTGCAAATGCACATATCTTACATTTCTTTCATTCAAGACAAAGCAGGAACTTATAGTTAATGACTTGATGTCTCATGCACTTATCAGTGTATGGCACATGAAGATGATTACTACCTTTATTTCAGTTTAAAAATTCCCAGGTGATAGATGTGATTGAAGATTTAATAGTAGGGAGATTTTTAAGCCCAATCCTTCTCTATTTCCTGTGATGGTTTCACTCTACAGTGGAAGAAGGTGGTAGAAGCTATATAAACATCTTGATCCATTTTTCTGCTTGAAGCAAAATTATACTGAAGAAATTATACTGAAGAGTCTATGTATAAAATTGTGTTCATGCAATCACATTTTTAGAAAAGCAGAGGGAAAGAAATTAAGTTCAAATTGACAAGTGAGTTTGACATTCAGTTCAATTAAAAAATTTTAAGTTTATTGGGTGCTGGGAAGAAGGATTCTGAGGGATTCTAGCCTCAACCATTCTTCATTGGGTGGATTGAAATTGCATCCATAAGCCACAGCCCAGATATTGCCAACCAAGTGAGGTAGAAGGAAAAAAGAGAAGAGGAAGAAAAAAACACAAAAAATAGAAGCTGGTATTGTTTGCTCCTTTTCTTAAAATCTCAAATATAAATACAAAGCAAGTTCAAGGTGTAGCCTTTCTTAAATTAATGCAACCAACTTAAAATATAATTTTGTAAGGAGTATCTATTGGAAGAAAGTGATGTGGCTGCTACACAGGAAAATATAAAGAGATTACGTGTGGAGCTACTTATTACATTGACCACTTTAAATATAAAAATACACAAAAGGTTATTTTGCTATTGAGGATCAAATGAGAGGTTTCTGAAAACAGTTGTGTAAATAATAGTCTACACATATTTCAAATCAAATTCTTAATTATTGTAAAATGTTGATCTAGGACCTTGGAGAATTCATCAAGCTGAGCTTTTTCCTCAAATCTGACTGTTGTACAACTTAATTGTGATAAAATTTTCTTTCCTTTTATTTGCAATATGGATTTCATGCATTATTTGGAAGCAATTTTTAAAACATCAAGTAACTTTTACTATTATCCAAATTAACTTTGACTATTTTCCTTATTATAGCTGAAGTTCATTTTAAAACATGATCAATGAAACAGTTATGTGTCTGTTGTTATAGATACAGTTCTGCTCAAAGGAAAACAAAAAAATTGAGAAATATTTATAGTAGTCCTCAATGAGTTTCAATAAGTTTAATTAGCAGAAAATGTTCTACTCTTACACTTGTAATCTTAAGAGAGTTGAAAGCTCAATGAAGATTTTTGTTATTGTTTAAGTATGCCTATGTACTCTTGACTAGGTACTTCATAAGTTTACACAACTATCTAAAGCTATCAATAAACAAATGTGTATAACTTTTTGAACCAGAAATTATGAGGGGTATGAGGAAAATAAACATCTTCTCTCTGTGACATTACATTTTTGTAGTTTATATAAAATATAAAATATATGTCATCAACCGTAACACTTGCAGGACATGGTAAGTGGCAGAATTGAGTTATAAAACATAAAAATTCACCATACTTATATTAGGGACATTAGAACAGGCTTTATGAAAGCTATCGCTCTTGATTGATATCTTTAATTATGGCAAGATTCTGAGTGGTAGAAATGGACAATGCCAACTCAAGAGAAGTTAGGACCCTAGCTAGGATGCTTGCCCTCACGAAGCCATATTATTGAAAAGATGAATTTAAATACAGCGAGGACCAAGAAAAGAGAACAGTGTCAATAATAGGTGATATCGTGATTAACTAAGATAACAAATTATGAAAGGGCAAAGTTAATGACTTGTGGTAGGATAACTGAGTTGGGAATAATAAAATCAAAAGTCAGGAAATAAGTTCTAACAGGACCAGATATGCTCATAAAGAACTTAGTCCAAGAAAGTTTATAAGAAAAACGTGAAGATGAAAAGTATTATTTTAATGTTAGAACAGAAGACTGATGATGTCATTTATATGGTAGAGAGAATAAAATGTGATGGAGAACATTCTGGTCATAAAGACAACCATGAACAAAAGCAAAGAAATGGAAAGTTTTGGGTTACGAACATGAGGAAACAGAAAAAAAAAAAAAAAAAGTACATTTTTTAGCCTGGAACTCAAACCTGGCCTTGGGTTCCAGGCTAAAATATCTGGACAGTTAGGAAAAACAAATATACTTTGCTAAGTCTTTTAAGAAGTGAGTATTACTGTTCACAATATCTTTTAAGTATAGCAATGTGAAATATCTGTAAAAAGAAGTTTCAATAAAGAGACCATCTACAGTGTTCTTAAGAGAGAAAGTCAGGTCTTACATAAAGTTGGAGTAATGCAGGGAAGCAGAGAAAAAAGGAAGATAATAGAATAGCAGTTGGGAAAGTCAATACAATTTTTGGAGCCAGAAAATATATGGTGTTCATGAAGAGAGAGAGAGGGGCCGTTCTCATTATGCCATCCAGTTTATATAATAAGAAAAATCTCAGTCTTAAATAAGAAAAAAGAACAATGCGAAACCAACATACCACCAACCAGCCAACCAAATAAACAAACAAATGTAAAAACAAAAATTTTAAAAATTGAGATATAGCGGATAAGGAAAGTGGATGATTTTACTTTGGAGCATGCTAGTTCAAGAGCTAGGAGAAGATCAAGAAATATATGTTTATTCGGCAATAAGGAAATGAGAAATCAGAAGTCAGGCCTGAGGACAGAACTGGACTCTTTTAGAGAGATTGTGGAGTCAAGCAAATGCCCAAGCTCCAAAAGGAACACAAAAGGATAGATTACTGGATATTGTGGAATATTTTCATTTAAGGGATGAGAAAAGAGAGAGAATGAAGCCCAAAAGGTCTGAGAGAATGCAAAAGAGAATAATGTGATATGAACAAGAAAGAATTTCTTCAAAAATGTATTGACTTAAACATTTACATTTCTAACCCATCCAATATCTTGACCTCTCAGATATCAAGGGGATTCCCTCATATTTGGTAATTATTTTGTTGGTCCTCCCTCAGTCATGATCACATACCAAACTTTGCCGTCATCATTACCTCATTATTATAAAACTGGAAAAATTTCAATTTTTTTCAATCATAACCTCCCATCTTCTCTGTACACTGTTCTAGTAGGCATCAAAATCCTAACTAATAAACCCATCACTTCCTTTTATTCTTCAATTCCCCTCTACCTTTAGTTCTCTCTTTAATAAGACTTTTTATTTTATTTTATTATTTTATTTTATTTTATTTATTTGATAGAAAGAAAGAGAGAGTGAGTGAGATGGAGAGGGACAGAGAATCTGAAGCAGACTTCATGCTGAGCACAGAGCCTGATGCAGGGCTCAGTCCCACAACTGCAGAATCATGAACTGAGTCAACCCAAGAGGTAGATGCTTAACCAACTGAGGTACCCAGGCACCCCTCTTTAACCAGTCTTAAATGCAATCAAAAATTTTTTTTTCTTTTTCCCACCATTGTGCTTGTCTGGTTAATTCCCAGCCCTGAGGAACACAACCTTTCTGTCTTCTCTTTATCAGAACATCAAAACAAGGTGAAGAAAAAAAAAATGAGAGGGTAAATGTTTTATTTGCTTACACACTGTTCTTGAAGTCATTATGCAAGAATAAGCATGAAGAGCAATGAGAAAAAAATAATTATTTTATTTTTTGAGAAAAACAATTTTAAAGCCAAAGTAAATATAATTACTATATCTTTGAATATTTCATGTATCTAAAAAGTTTGAAGTTTATTTCTCTGATCTGTGGAAATATGTCTCACGTAGCATTATAAAATTTATTTAGAATATATGATTATATCTACACATTTCTGCCTTCTAGAACTCTTCAACATAATATTGAAAACATGTATTTTTATAAAATTTATATGTTGATACAGCTAATATTAGCATTTGTTAAGTTGGCTCTGCCCTAACATTTTAAATATTTAGGGCTAAAACAGTACAGTAAGTAAAAAGAAAAAAAGGAAGGAGGGGCTTGAGGAAATTACCCAGATGAAGGAATTATTAAATAATTTCTCTTTTAAATACATAATTTCTCCATGTATTTATAGCCTGTTGCAGTTATTCGTCCTGACTCATCTAATAAGTATGTTTGTGCATTTTGTGTGAGAAAGAAAAAGAGTAGAATGGTTCCTTAGCCTCTTTTCCTCACTAGCCCCCATGACCTTTTGTGTTTAGTGGTTTCAGGACATGCTCTTCAATCATGTGTTTTATCATAGCAATTTTTAGAGGTTAGCTTTTGCTCAGTGTAGGTATGGTATTTCCCATACCTGCACAGTTTTTTTTTTTTTTTTTCATGTAAAAAACTACGTGTAGTTTGAGAATCTCAATGATTCGTATTTAAAGGCTTGACGGTGAAAGCCCCAAACTCAAATATCACCGTAAGTACTTCTGTCTGAAAGGGTCAAAGGTGTTAAGGTGGTAATAAATGAAGTCAGTTTGAAGTGGAAAATTCAAGCCTACTTATTCCATTAAATTTTAAGTTGACACTCTGATTTTGAATCTACTTACTCACTCATGTAAACTCCTGAAATCAACTACTACACTAGTGTGGTGTCAAGTAGAAGTCTCATTACATTAAAGATTAGATTTAGAAGGGACAATAACATCAATGTTAAGTTCATCATTACATTTAAAACCTCAATAGCAAATAAGAAAAGGACTTCTATCCTGATTAATCTGAGCATATGCTACTTGATTCTGTTTTTTAAAGGCACTTCTTGCCTCCAAGTTTAGAAGCTTGTAGTTGAAACAGAAAATAACCAATATGCAAGAGGTAAGTGCTCTTTAGAAGCTTTGAAAATAATGGCCTTTTTGAGAGTGCCTGTGAAATCCTGGACCACTTTTTACTGAAAAGATAGTGTTCGTTGATGATTATTTTAACACTTTTGAGAAACAATGCAGTCATACTACAAACTGTATAATTCCAGCCAATTTATGGGACAACAAATAAAAGATTATCCCTAGAAAAGACAGGATTGTTATGATCCTGAAGGAGTGACAGATTTTAGCACTGAAGGAAAAATATTCAAAATTGTGACAAATGCTTGAGATAATCTCTCAAGGGCTTTGTGCAAAAGCAAAACAATTACCCATGCCTTATCTATACTTAGCTTTTCTTTTCTTTGGTAAATAAAAAATATTAATTCCTGGTTAAAAGATCAAGAAATCTTAAGTAAACTAAGCAGTAATAAGTTCCTCTGTCCATATACATTAAGCTTAAAATCTCTATGATATATTTAAAAACAATTTTGCTCAAGAAAATATTTTCAACTTATTTGAAACTTAGTCACTTCTGAAAACTTCCTTTGACTAAGCTAGACTTTGGAACATTTTCACTTTTCTTTAAATCAAGAATTTTTGAGTATAAATTTTTCTGAATCTGCCACTGTATCAATCTATGTACATTATAAGGACACTCTGATGCCATATAAATTGTACCTTCAAGCATCTTAATCAATCGGATGCCTGAAAACCATTAAGTTCAAGGGGGCATTGCAATGATGTGGTCCTATATCCCATGTATGAGTTACTTTATAATCCATTACTTGTACTACTATAAAATAATGCTAATTTATAAAATCTATTATTTATGAATATTTATATTAAACACTATGTTACTACTATAGAACTGCTTCTGTTCCATGACTTGCTTCTTTTCTGGTATTAAAACAAATGGTCTTAGAAAAGTAAAAGTAAAATGCACATCATTTATCTGATAGCTGGGGAATTAAATGCCCCATATAAGTCAATGCTGAAGATAATTGAAATTTAAGACATAAAAATGTGAAAGTATATTTTGATCATTTGAATGAAACCCTTCTCAAAAGCTCAAACTTATCTGGATTATTTAAAATAACATTCTTAGTGGCTTTTGATTATTTTTTTGGAGCTCAGACCTCTTCAGTCTGAACATGTATTTTTGTATACTGATGGTTTTAGAGGGACTGAAGTGATTAAGACTTCAGCTTCACCACAGCTGGTGTTAATGCAATGATTTTCAAACCTGTTGAGGTGTGATCTATAGAAAATCACATTTTATAACCTTACATAATGCACAAACCCATACAGGAAATGAAAGCTTGCTCTTTGTAAGGCACTGTGACATTGTCTTTACTTTTTCTTCTATATTTCTCTACATTTTCCTTTCTAATTCTATTATTTTCTATTTTATTTTTGGCTCTTAAAAGGAATCTGCTAATTGATTTTTATAACTCATTAATTAACCACAGCCAGCAATTTGAAAAACACTGACCCACAGTGAGAGTTCCTATGCCCTATAGGTCTCTTTGTCCTGTGCTACAAAGATATTATATTTTTAATCTTGCTTTTATATGGGCACTTTGAATATGAAAAAGATGAGACCTTAGATAGGGAAGGAATAGGGGCCCCAACTAGGCTCTGAGGTTATTTCAGGTATATAGACAGAAAAAAAAAATAAAGATAAGGAAGAAAAAAAATCAGAACCCCTGTCCCAACTGCTAGGGCTAAAATATTTCTCTAATAATTACACTGTGGGGGTGCTGTGTGGCTCAGTTTGTTAAACTTCTGCCTTCTGCTCAGGTCATGATCCCAGGATCCCGGGATTGAGCCCCATATCCGGCTTCCTGCTAATCGGGGAGCGTGCTTCTCCCTCTACCTCTGCGGCTCCCCCTGCTTGTGCTCTCTCTCTCTCTCTCTCTGTCAAATAAATAAATAAAATCTTTTAAAATTAAAAAAAAATTTATGCTGTGACCACAGAAAATACAGAATATCTACACACACACACACACACACACACACAATGATCAGGCCTCAAAGGAGAAATTAACTATAAAGATTAACCAGACCTACATATCTGCATATCAGAAGATCATAGATGTCACAAGAAATAAAGACTCACACACAATGTATCTCTCATGTCTAATTTCAGAGCACTGAACTCACCGCCAGCAAGTTTCCTGGTAAAGTCCTAACTAATAAAAGGCCAGAGATTAAAAGCCTTCATTGGCAACCATGTTGGAACTGCTCTCACATCTGAGAGCTTTTTCTGTATTCTTTTTTTTTTTCCTTATTATGTTATATTAACCACCATATAGTACATTAGCTTTTGATGTAGTGTTCTATGATTCATTGTTTGTATATAAGACCCAGTGCTCCATGCAATCCGTGCCCTCCTTAATACCCATCTGTATTCTTGCTTAATAAAATTCTATCACTTTGCTCATTCTCTTTGGTCCACAAGTTTCATTCTTCAACTTCCTGAGACAAGAACTTCAGTGTTCATCCATGCAATCTTGAGTGTTAGTGATGAAGTTCATCATAGAATGCCATTTCAGAAACATTCGCTTGCAGCAAGTCATAATGGCTGCTGTTCTTTTATCCTATTTTTTATTTTGATTCTCTCTTCCTTTCTTCTTTTCTGGAAGTATCCCAAATATTTCTGGTACTCTAAATTTGCAAGAGTTGGACTGTAAAGTCATTGGTAATTAGTGGCAGATTCTTTCTATTGTAGTTGAGACCATTATAAATGTTCATATTTTCTACAATTGAGGGCTTTATTTGCCATTTAAATTTTTTCAGACTCTTAAGTTTAGGGGGTTTCTGTATAATTGAGGTTATATCTGAAAAAGTGAATCTATATACACTCCACATTGTAAAGATCTGTGTAATGCAAGAAAATGTCTTTAGATTAAGTATATGGATTTCAGAGGAATAAGAATTTTCTTAGTTTAACTATTGCAGATGACATGATACTATATATTGAAAACCCTAAAGACTCTACCAAAAACTATTAGAACTAATAAATGAATTCAATAAAATTGCAGGATACACAATTATTTTACATAAACCTGGCATTTATATACACCAATAATGAACTAATGGAAATATGAATTAAGAAAACAATTCTATTTATAATCGTATCCAAAAAACCCCCCAAAAACCTAAGCACAAATTTCACTAAAAAGGTAAAAGACCTGGGGCGCCTGGGTGGCTCAGTGGGTTAAAGCCTCTGCCTTCGGCTCAGGTCATGATCCCAGGGTCCTGGAATCAAGCCCCGCATCCGGCTCTCTGCTCAGTGGGCAGCCTGCTTCCTCCTCTCTCTCCCTCTCTGCCTGCCTCTCTGCCTACTTGTGATCTCTGTCTGTCAAATAAATAAATAAAATCTTAAAAAAAAAAAAAGGTAAAAGACCTATACTCAGAAAACCTTAAGACACTGTTAAAAGAAATTGAAGATGACACAAGTGGAAGGATAGTCCATGCTCGTGGCTTGAAAGAACTAATACTGTTAAAATGTCCATTTTAACTCAGAGTAATCTATAGATTCAATGTAGTCATAATCAAAATACTAATAGCATTTTTCACAGAACTAGAACAAATAATCCTAAAATTTGTATGGAACCAAAAAAAAAAAAAAAAAAACCCCAAAACTCCCAATTATCCAAAGCAATCTTGAGAAAGAAGTACAAGACTGGAAGTATCACATTCTCAGATTTGAAACTACCCTACAGAAATATAATAAACAAAACACAGTACAGTACTGGCACAAAAACAGACTCATAGACAAAAGGAACAGAATAAGGAACCTAGAAAGAAACCAAGCTTACCTGGTCAGTTAACCTATGACAGAGGATGCAAGAATACCCAATGGGGGCAAAATAGTCTTTTAATAAGTGGGACTGGGAAAACTGGTTGTCAGAGGGGAAAGGTGGGGGGGGAATGGCAAAATAGGTGAAGGGGATTAAGCAGTACACATTTCTAGTTATAAATAAAATAGTTACGGGATATAAAGTATGGTATGGGAAGTACAATAAATAATATTACAACTTTGTATGGTGTTGGATGGTAAGTACACTTTTTGTGTTGAGCATTTCATAATGTATATAAATGTCCAATCATTATGTTGTATACCTGAGAATAACATAATGTTGTATGTCACCCATGCTTCAATTAGATAAATAAATAAATGAAATAGAAGAATTTTACCATACAAATCACATATGTGAATGAGCACTTATCGTCACAGAAGATAGATTTTATAAAACTAAAACATAATGAAAACCCATGAAGTAACTAGCATATAGAAATTCTATTTGATAACAAATATTTGAAATTAATTTAGAATCTAACTGATAAAGTACATATAGACTGCTTCTTAGTATCCTTTATAGAATGACTTTTTCTTTTTAGTTTTGTTAAGATTTTATTTATTTGAGAGAGAGAATGAGAGGGAAAGCGTGAGAAGGGGGAGGGTAAGAGGGAGAAGCAGACTCCCTGCCAAGCAGAGACCCTGATTCAGGACTCGAATCTGAGACTCCGAGATCATGACCTGAGCCAAAGGCAGTCGCTTAACCAATTGAGCCACGCAGGTGCCCCTAGAATGACTTTTTATTTTCAAAGGAGAAAGATATTTATTATTCTACATTTCCCTCAAAAGGAGAAAGCTGATATTTTTCTGTGTTTTTGGATTTCTTGTCTCAAATATGCCCTTATTACTCCAATAGTCTTTGGCCTATAGTCTCTAAAGTATATGTATATATATATATGTATACATATATATATATATAATTCAACTGATTATATATATATTATATATATTATAAAATGTCTTTGAATGGCAAAGACACCTTTGAAGAAGAGTTCTAAGGAAAATGAACTTATCACAACTGAAAAGTATTTCTAAAGATTGATATTCAAGTGTGAATATTTTGAATGGCTTGGATACTTTGCTGAGTTCAAAATTAAAAAATCTGCTTCCCCATTAATTGAAATACCACCAAATACCTACAGTGATTCTGAATTAATTTTAGTTTCCACATTTTGTTTCCTTCATATATTGTACAAAAGTCATGTCAAAATATTTAACACAGGCACAGAATAATCTGGTGATCACCAGAGGGGCAGATGTTAGTGCTAACGTTATGACATATATTACAGAAAAAACCTGCAAGGATAAAAGACAAGTCTTATTGAATAGCACTTGTTGAGCAAAGGGTTAATATTTTCTTTAATTAAGGATGAGGTATCATATTTCAGATTTTTTCATGTTAAGAGTGATTTTTGTTTCTATAATTTTCCTACAATTACCATTTTGATGACTTGTTTTTACATAAACATGCATGCCATGTTTATGTATCTTTAAATAAAGAGTAAATGCCAGGATATAATCTCATATTTAATTTATTAAAAAACACAGGGATACCTGGGTGGCTCAGTGGGTTAAAGCCTCTGCCTTGAGCTCAGGTTATGACCTCAGGGTCATGAAATAAGCCCCATATCGGGCTCTTTGCTTGGCAGGGAGCCTACTTCCCCCCCTCTCTCTGCCTGCCTCTCTGCCTACTTGTGATCTCTATCAAATAAATAAATAAAATCTTTAAAAAAATACATTAAAAAACACAGATTTTTAAACTCATGTGTCCAAAAGTACACATCTTGAAAATCTTGTCAACATATAAGACAGTGTCATTCCACAATGGTGTCTTAACCATAGTGAGACATTTTTGTGTTAGAGTTTCCTGCTGAACATTTACATAATCCCTCAAAATAATTGGCTTTTTGTTGTAAGAAAACTGCTTACCTAGAAATGTTCAAGAAATACATTTCCTCTATGGATCTATAATCGTGGTTCTGTAAGCTCTTATGGGACTTTTGCAAGACATAGGAACATTTAATTGAAAATGATTGAGTGCCCAACACACCACAGATGCCCAGCCTAAATAACAGCAGTGGAGATTACCAAGAGTCAGCTTCTTGTTTCAAAAACAAAACCAAATATATTCAGTCTCATTTCCAAGATAACCACTTGTGTGTTTCCGCAGAGTCGATGTGTGATTAAATTTTGAAACCATGCGATGGAAGCAAAAGACCATATGGGCCTCAGAAAAGAAACTCCTATGGGAAGGACAGCACATGGATATATATATATATATTTTTTTTAATTATGAAAACTTAGAACTAATCCCCCAATATTATAACTTTAAAAACATGGTAGAAGAAATTGGCTCTATTGCCTTTAACTTTTAATTAATTAATTAAGACAATTTTGAGTCTTCTACATATCGGGAAACAAGCAAAACACACACACACACACACACAGCCAAATAATCAAAACAAACAAACAAACAAACAAACCACAAAAAACAATCTAAAGGCCTATAACATTTTTTATACCAAGGACTGACATTTTGAGAGATTCTAAATGGTAAGGACCCTTATTATGTTCATTCCATCAATTATTTTGGTGATATCATAAGCATAATACTTAACAAAAAAGCATAATTTGGAGGATTGTTTTCTTTTAACTTCCTGCTTATACCCTCTAAGGTTTCACATTGTATTTCACTGCATTGGTTTTTACATTTGCATTGGTATTGCTTGTAGCTGGAACATGCAATCTTAATCGTTTTAAAGATACATCAAATTAAGAATATAATCTGGTCATACACACACACGTACACACACACACACACACACACATATATATATATATATATATATATATATATACATATGAAACACTGAGCACTTAGGTGGCTCAGTCAGTTAAGTGGTTAAGTGTCTGGCTTTGGTTTAGGTCATGATCCCAAGGTCGTGGGATCAAGTCCCACATTGGGCTCCCTGCTCTGTTGGGAGCCTGCTTCTCTCTCTTCCTCTGTCTGATGCTTCCACTGTTTATGCTCTCTCTCTTACTTTCTCTCTCTATCAAATAAGTAAATCTATAAATATATATATGTAATAATAAAATAGTTATTATACACCTAATCATAAAATCTAGTCAGGAATTATTTAGATATATTTAGAAACTCTTTAGATAATATTTAGATATTCTAACAGGTTTAGGCTTACCTAAGTGGTAATTGATTTATAAAATACATTTTTTTTACATATTTGATTAAAATATAGCCTTTCCTACTGGTTGGAAAGGAACTCTCTCATTCTTGCCAACTTCACCAGGTTATTGTGAAAAATCAATAAAATAGGAGAACTGAAAACACTGGGTAAATAAGAAAACATAATCATCAGTGTTGTTAAAATTTTATTTATTTATTTTTAAACATTCTTAAAAAGATTTATTTATTTTTTTTAGAGTGGGGAGAGGGCAGAGGGTGAGAGAGAATCTCAAGCAGACTCTCCACTGAGTGCAGAGCACCATAAGGGGCTCAATCTTAAAAGTGACCTGAGCCAAAACCAAGAGTCAGACACTTCACTGTGCCACATAGTCACCCCATAATTTTTTTTTAAAGCATGTTTGTAATCTCAATTCTACTTGGGTGATTGGAAAAGATCCTACAATCTCCATAAAACTTATTTTCCTCATTTCAAAACTAGAAATGATTATAAGTCTGCAAGCCTTTTCCAACAAGATAGTTGTGTAGTTTAAATAAGACAATAATCATAAAAAAATTGGGAAACTATATCAAAACAAGGTCTTACATATTGACCCTGGATTGTCAACCACCCACGGGTTATGCTTTTCATTCAGTTTTGGTTGTGTAAAGGTATTTAGATCTCCTTTGGCCTTCTGTCAAAACTTGCTAACATGGCTCTTCCATTCCAGGAGAGCTGCTCTTGTCCATGTTTTGGGGACCAAAACTCATTTTCTATCCCTTTGAGTCCTTTCCAATTATTCTAAAACTTTTTCTACCTTAACACTATGAAGGTGCTGCTTCTATGGCTCAGTATTTTCCAGTTTCCCATTTCTCACTATATTATATTTTACCCCTGACAGGTATTTTCCAGTTTCCCTATTTCTCACTATATTATATTTTTCCAGTTTTTTCCAGTTTCCCATTTTCCAGTATTTTCCAGTTTCCCATTTCTCACTATATTATATTTTACCCCTGACAGGGATTCATGCCTCTGACTCTCTTCTAGCACCTCATTATTACTGTGTAACCGCAACTAAAATAACCATGTTGTTCAATCATTTCTGCCATGATTTTAGCATGGATATCTTTGCTGTTCAAACATGGTTTTTAAAGTCACAGATAATTCTGTGTTCATTCTGCTTGCAACTTTGGATTTCAGAGCCGTGGAAGAAATTTGAGATGATAACTCAATTTCCAGGATGGCCATAGCAGTCCAAAATTTGCATATGTATTAAATATATAATTAAGACTCCCAAGTTTAAAACTTGGTGAGATAGACTGTATGTAACTCTTTGACCAAATTATAATTTATTGTCATCCTCTTGGTTATTATTTACTATGAAGTTACTTAGAGAAATTTTGAATACATAGTCATTTATCTTTAAAACAGTTTGTTCACTAGATTTTATTTTATTTTTAAAGAAAAAAAAGACTTGGTAAATGGGCTTGAACTCTAATGTAAACTGTGGACTTTGTGGTAAGAACAATGGATTCCTGTAGGTCCATGGTTTGTAATAAGGGCACCCCTGTTGTGTGGACTGTTCATAGTGGGGTGTGTTGTGCATGTGTGGTGATGGGGATATATGGAACTCAGTACTTTCCACAGTTTCACTATGGGCCTATAGCTGCTCTAAAAAGTATAATTTATTAATTAAAAATAAAACACCTCAGGTAGTTAAGTGACTTGCTCAAGTTGACTCAGACTACAGATATCCACAGATTTATAATTCAAGCCTAGTTTTGTATTTCTCTTTCTAATGTGCCACACAATTCTCGGTGCCCCAGAACATGGCTGCATAGGAATTATATCTGAACAGAAGCACAGACCTTGATGATTAACTCCATGACTTTCTATAACATAGATCTCAGGAGAGAAATAACTGTTGTGTAATTAACATCTATTATGCATTAGGTCAAATGCTAGGAAACGGCTATTATTATCAATCACTGCTCTTCTTTCAAAATTTGCGTTTGTCCTGTTTTGGCCTAAAACATTTCATTATGGATGATAACTTCCCTTGTTTAACTCCTGGTTTATTTTGTCATTTCTTCTGACTGTGATTAGATTGTCTGAGAGTTAGTAAATAACCTGTGTTTTGTAAAAAGGTCATCTTAGCCTGAGAAAATGGACTTGATATAATAATTTGCAACTCGTTTTTTAATCTCTATTATACTAATAAGAAAATGCATCAAATATATCAATATGTTCTTAACAGATTTCTTCTCAAATTCTTGATCATTTTGAAAGTGGATGCATAATTGTTCCTCTAGAACACCTTACCGGTTGTTACATGGTATGTGATCTGTCTTCCTAAAATATCAAAATCTTTCTTCTTGTACAGAACAGGGCATGTTATGTGCTATGCAATTATGTATACTAGATTTATGCCAAGACATGAGAATAGCTGTGGTTACCAAGAGGTAAAATAGTAAGTAAAATACAAAAATCATGCTGCATACACTGAGAAGTTTATCGAGACCTATCATTATTTTATTTTACAGATTAAATGTCAAATCTACATTTATTTGACTAGAAGTGTTTCATAGCTTTTCTGAAGTAAATTTACAAAGCATTAAACATTTGATTAAAATGAATGATGATTCTTTAGCTCTAGCATGTGAGGGCAACCCCACACCTTTTAAGGTCATGACTTTAATGTAACAGCTTTTTTCTTTCTCTACTTCTATAAATGGAGAATGCTGCTGCCTGAAAGCTGTCTGGGAATTCAGCCAAAGAAAGAAGAAGGTTGCAAAAACTCTGGGGACTTGAAAGAAAAGTGGTTGGCATTAGCTCTGTCCTCACTTTAAACGAAAATTAAAACAAAAGACAGACATGTACAGTAATCTCTCTTTTAAGGAAAGAATACAATGCCTCTATAGTAATGTCAAGTGGAACAATTTGGTCCTGGCCCAAGATATGCAGCTGTTTCACAGGAAAATAGCAAAAGGCTTCAGTCCAAAGCAGGCAAATAAAGCATGATTGTTCGTAAACAGTCACTGGGGCCCTCACATTTAGAACAAGGAAAACAACATTAGCATAGAGGAGGGCAGGTTAGGGGCATGAGTCTCAGTACAAGTTGAACCATGCCATCGGTTTATGATTTATACAAAAGACAGTGGTGTCATTTTGCCTACTATCCATATGCCTAGTAACTGTGAATAATTCATTCTTCAGGAAATTATGTACCAGGGAAATACTTTTTAAGAAACAATGAGGATTTGATCATGGATTAAAGATACGAGAAGAAAAGGAATCATACACCCATTATCCATTTCTGGTTTTCACCTGCTCATTCAAGAAGGATCAGACAAATGGAAAAGATGGTGGAAAGTAAGTGTTTGGATAGCCCTTTGGAAGCTAAGCCATGGTGTGGCTTCTCAGTGGTTTCAAAATAACAAAATGGGGAATCAGGTGTAATAGCTGTAAAGTAATAGAGCAGAACTTTGACGGTGATTACCAGAGTAAGACAGGAAATTTGGACCTGCCCACTGGGTATATGTGATATTACATACTACATTTTCAGTCCTATTCTTTAGGATTTTTTGATCTTGTCTTAAAATATGGACACTAGCTCTATTTTTTTTTTTAACTTCTGTTTGGCATACATTTCTTTTCTCATTCCTTTCCACTTTTCATGATTCATCTTCTGAAATGGGTAGTCTTTCCGTGTGCTTTACTTTCCCACCACCTACTAATTCCCTGATTAATCCATTTCAATTTGCCTTCTGTTCTCTTTGCTCTAGTGAGACTGTTTTCTTTATGATCAGTAAGATTTCCTTCTGGGAAAATCCAATGATTTCTTTTCGGTCTTCCCTTGTTTTTTGTCCTGTCTGCCTCATCTGGCACTGTTGGAGACAGAATAAAACTAAAGAGAGGCAAGGAATTACACTGTCTTTAAAGAGGTTAATGCTTTCATTTACTAGAAATGATAGTTACTTTGAGAATGCAGAAGAGTGGATTTTAAAATGATTAGGAAGAACAGAAGAGAAACAGTAATCTAAAGGCAGGAAGGAATCAAAGACGTTAAGACGTTAGCTATTTCTATAACGTCAATGGCCTGGCAATCTACAAAGAAAGAAAACGATAAAAAGAAAATTGCAAATGAGTATACAAGAGAATCAGTTAATACACATTTATTCGTAGGTGGTGGCATAAAGAATGTAACACTGGGAACTACCCAGATAAACACAGAATAGAATGATCATTTTTACCCTTATGGAGCTTATAAAGTAATCACCAGAAGATATTATGATAATTAGGGTTTTTTTTTTTAGTATGGCTATAACTTCCTGCTAGATATGGTCAGTTTGTTAGGAATTTGGCAAGTTTTCAGAAAGGGCACACATGTAGAAAAAAGCCTGATAAAAGAGGATGGCAACAGTAAAACATTTCTTAGGACTAGCCACTTTTCTACCTTCAGGCTTCAGGGTTCATCTTCAGTGCCAAATAATTTTTCAAAAGTTACTTTGTCTAACATAAGGAACACTTTAGTCTCAACAAATGAAGTAGCAGAAAAATACCTGAAAGAACGTAAGGTTGGGGCAATGACTGAACTGAGCGCAAATCCCGAGTCATCCATTTTAAACCTGGACAAATAAAGGAAATTTGGGGAACGTTGCTGAGCAGCTTTAGATTTCCATAAAATAAGGGGTCTTTCTTATTTTGTTTACTTCCTTTACAGTGATATTAGTCAGGATCCTTCTGACAAAGGAAACATGTTATATTCCTCAAACTTCTGGAACCTTTGTATTCTTAAGTGAAATAAACAAATGAGAGGCTACTGCACTTTTCATTCATCTGCTGTGCAGAGGAATATCACACATCCAAACTTATTCCTAGGTAGCTGAAACAGAGACCCACAATAAAACACATCTATTCGACCACATTTGAGCTGAGGAGAATGGACTATCTGAAGATCTAACTACCTAGACCTCACAAGTTAATTATTCACATAAATTAAAAGCCAATTCTAGGGTGCCTGAGTGGCTCAGTCAGTTGAGCATCTATTTTCTTTCAGGTCATAATCCCAGGGTCCTAGGGTAGAGTCCCACTTCAGGGGCCTGCTTCTGCCTCTGCCCCTCCCCCTACTCAGGTTGTCTCTCACTACCCCTCTCTCTCTCTCAAACAAATAAAATCTTAAAAAAAAAAAATAAAAAGATCTCAGGTCATCTGAATTAATGGGATGCCTGGATGGCTCAGTTGGTTAAACACCTGCCTTTGGCTCAGATCATGATCCCAGGATTCTGGGACCCATTCAGTGTGGCATTGGGCTCCGCTCTCAGCGGGGAACCTGCTTCTCCCTCCCTCCCCTGCTTGTTCTCTCTCTCTCTCTTTCAATCTCTCTCTCTTTCTCTCTCAAAAAATTAAAATCTTTAAAAAACAAAACAAAACAAAATGCTGTTGCTGCTATTGGGAGTAGATATGGAACCAAAGAGTAGATCGTTGACAAGTCATTAGATACTCTTTGAACAGGGGTATATTTATTTCCAAGCATTCTAATATTGTGTTTCCCAACCTTATGTAATTGTATAAGTTGTACACATATTCCAAATGTACACATATATACTTTGAGGCAGATCAATGAAGAAAAGGTAAAAGTAAAACTCCCTTGCTATGCCTTCATCATGATCATGTTCCTTCACATCCCCATATGCTGACCTCTGAGATTATGAGGAGGGAAAAAAATAAGCAAACAAACAAAACAACAATAGAAGCTGAACCAAATAGAGAGAGAGAGAGGAGGAACAGACTGATGTGGGAAATAATATATGAAAGCAACAGGTGTGCAGATGGAAGGAAAATTTAGGCAAGAAATTCTGTTGTGAGATACATAGAATCAGGACTAAGGAAATTAGGATTTTAGTATGTCTAAAGCTGAGTAGAGTCTATTATACTTCTTTTTCTAGTAAAGAGTACTGAACTTGTAGCCAAAAGCTCTTCTTAAAGCTATAATACCTAAATGCACTGTCACACTAGGCATACTGCAGTTGAAAAATGTCTTATATAAGCAATTTAATCTTATCAGAAAGTAAGAGCTAGGAAAGTGAATTGTACAGAATATATTTCATAAAGCTACTATGAAAAAGTTTGTTCCTTTCAGAGTATAAAATGCCTTAAATGTTTCTTAAAAGATAGAAGAAAAGCAGTGGATTAATTTATTGAATATTCTTTATATGCTTGTGTCTTTAGAAAATAATACTAGAAGTCAGAATAGTTTTAAAATAACAAAACTTTGATAAAGAAAGTGTGAATTCATTTAGTGTGTTAAAATTGAAATATCATACAACTGAAGAAGTTCAAATTTCAGGATTCTGCCTTAATGGTCTTTTAGAAAAATTCCTTATGTAATAATAAGAAATCTAAATTTCTATTAGAAATAACTTTTTAGTAATTTAACTTGATTTGCACAAAAGCTAGCCCATATAGTTTTACATGGAAAACAATTAAATTCCTCCTATTAAAATTTAAACAAATTGCAAAAAAATTGGAAGCTTTTTAAAAAATCAAATAAATGACTTCCAGCACAACCTAGACTGTCACCATATTAGAAAGATCAAGGTGCTGTCAAATAGTCTTTGAGTCATGCATATTTGGGTAATCTATGCTTGAATTTTGCATAAAAAAGATTTTCTATGAGTTAGTTGTTTATAAACATGAATGTCAAAAAGTTAAATATTAGAACTATATATTCCAATAATGAAATTATTTTATAATTGAAAATGTTGAAACATCTCACATTCACAAATTATGTTCCTTGGGGCTACATTAGAAATGTAGATGTGATTTCCCTTCTTATGAAAATGATTTCCCATTTAACTTTAAAACTTGAGAATATTTTGAGGATGCTTCAGTATTTTCAAAGATTTTTATAGGAAAACTAAATTTAGTAATGTGTAATGTCTATCAGTCTTATGATGTAAACAGTGACTGATTAAGCCCACTTTCCTTTCAGGTTGAAATATCTTACTAGAAATAAAAGGGAAAAAAATCACAGCTGGAAACCTTCCCAGAAACTTCACTAGATGACAAAGTAAAAGACCAGTCTTCCACAGATACTTAATGAAGACATGGTTCAGGGGATTTCTGTTCTAAAGATCACTTTGCCCACCAAGAAAAGACAAAAAACAGTGGATTTCTTCAGTTCAAGTCTGAAATCAAAGCAGGATAGGAGGAAAAAGTGAAAACTTTAGTGCTCATTAAATCACTTACAGTGGTTTTCCTTTGGATTCACAAGTCAAAATTAATGGCTGTCCTTCTTGTGGAAAAGGAGTGGATGGTATAATCTTAACTGATGGTGTATCTAGAAAAAAAATGGAAAGGAATATTAAGAAAGGTCACTAAATACACATAAACATATATATTTCATAGTGGTACATCATGGCAACTGTTCAGGCTTTTTCTTATTATTGTGTACATTTACAAGGGATTTCTGAGATTTGGTGAAACACAATATACAATTTTAAGAAGCTACCATCCTGTCTATGGAACACTAACAAAGATATCTGAATATCTTATGAACCCCACTGTAGTATTATTTCTGAAATCTGAATATAAAACTGAAATTGCAAAATGTGGTTCAGATGAATATCAAGCATTTCATACAATTGTTTCTTCAACTATTTATAGATGGCTATGAATACTATTATTATGGGCCAAGTGACTTTATGTACATTTAAATAACAACACTTTTCTTTTGCAGGAATACCAGGACTCACAATAAAGAACCCTCAAAGAACTCAGGATCAACTACTGTCTCATAAGCATTATGCAGGATCTTTTTGAAAATGTAGGAATGCAGGGGTGCCTGGGTGGCTCAGTGGGTTAAGTCCCTGCCTTTGGCTCAGGTCACGATCTCAGGGTCCTGGGATGGAGTCTCACATCCGCATAGGCTCTCTGCTCAGCAGGGAGCCTGCTTTCCCCTTTTCCTCTGCCTGCCTCTGCCTACTTGTGATCTGTCTCTGTCAAATAAATAAATAAAATCTTTTTAAAAAAGAAAGAAAATGCAGTAATGCAGCACTTAGCACATGTTATTTGCTCTAATGTACAGTCAGCAAATAATTTAAAATAATTGTGTAGAAAATTACTAAAAGTTAACCTTTTGTTATATATAAGGCAACAATTGTAATTTTTTTAAAATTTCGATTTAAAAATAAAATCATCCTTGGTAAAAGAGGATTCAAAAATACTTTTTGACATTAATATGTATAGCTTTTGTGCCACATTTAATACTGTTTAATCAACACATAGATACCTATTTCATAGAAGAAATGAAAAGTAAACTTTAAAAAGGAGACAATGTAAACATGCTCATTGCTCTATGAGACTTTGCTAGTCTTGACATTGTGTGGCCAACACAACATGGGATTCCTATCAACATGCAAAAGCTTCCTGCTCCTACCTCTGCATCCTCAACAATAAACAAAATGGGCTCTGCATATTCCAGACAGTCATGATTATTTTCACCCTTCCCTTAGGGATGATGGAAGAATTGAACCACCCGGGGTTATACCCACACTCTGATTTTGAACCAATTAAATAAGTATCTATCAACAGTATAACTTTCAGGTTACTTTTAGGTTACTTTAGAAAAATATTATTCAGACTTGTCATATATCAAACAGTAAAATAGGATCCTGTGGAAGACCTTACATCATACTTATAAATTATTTACAGATTTTTAATACTTTTTTTCAATCTTTTAATCAAGAAAATACATTCTTTTTTTTTTTTTTTTTTTAAAGATTTATTTATTTATTTATTTGACAGAGAGAGATTACAAGTAGGCAGAGAGGCAGGCAGAGAGAGAGGAGGAAGCAGGCTCCCTGCTGAGCAGAGAGCCCGATGCGGGACTCAATCCCAGGACCCTGAGATCATGACCTGAGCCGAAGGCAGAGGCTTAACCCACTGAGCCACCCAGGCGCCCCAAGAAAATACATTCTTGGTAATCAACAATAATATCCTGGTTGCAAATAGGGATTCCTTATAGATTATGGTAAAGATTTCAGTGTGAAATAACCCAAGGCAGGGGGAAACTTGACAAAATAGGACACATTTTCATCATACTTTTTTAAATGATAGGAAAAAAATTTAATAAAGGATTAAATTATACTTCAGCAATTTTTTGATTATCACCATCACATTTATGGAATCAGTTATTGACTAGGGTGATTGTATAATGTTTTCTTCAAAAAGTGAAGGCGAAATGTCAACAGTTATACAGGGTAACAAGTATGAGCCAAAATTATTTTGGAAAATGAGGTCTATTGTCTTTTTAACTTTGAACATATATGCATATAGCAAAATGTATTTCATCCTGACAAGCAGAAGCAAGATTCAGTTCCAGAGGGGAAAAAAAAGTGGAAGAAAAAATGCTCACAAAGTGTGATTCTAGAGAAGAGAGTTGTGTTAACTTGGGTGTCTATAATGGTTAATTTTGTGTCAACTTGAATGGACCATGGGGTGCTCAGGCACCATGGGGTGCCTTAACATTATTCTTGGTATTTCAGTGACAGTATTTTTGTAAGAGATGAAATTTTTGTTTTTGTTGTTAAGATTTGACTGATAGACTGACTGATTGATTTAGAGAGCACAAGTATGGGGAGACGCAGATGGAGAATCTTAAGCCGGCTCCATAACCAGCACCGAGTCCAACCCTAGGCTTGATCCCACAACCCTGAGATCATGACCCGAGCTGCAATCAAGGGTCAGACACTTAACCCAATGAGCTACTAGGTACCCCTATAAGAGATCAACATGTAAATCAGTAGACCAAGTGAAACAGATTGCTCTCCCTAAAGTGGGTGGGCCTTGTCAGATGAGTTGAAGGCTTGAGATAAAACAAAAAAGTTGATCCTTCCCCAAATAGGAAAGAATTCTTCCTGTCGGATGGCCTCCAAGCTAGAAGATAGCTTTTTTTTTCCTGTTTTGGTCTCAAACTGGAACTAAATCATCAGCTCTTCTGGTTCTCTAGCTTGGCAACTCAGCCTACAGGTCTTGGGATTTGCAGCCTTCATAACTGTGTGATCCAACTTCTTATAGTAAGTCTCCTTTTCTATGTATACATGTTATTAGTTTTGTTTTGACAAATACAGAAATCTAACAAACAGACCCTGAGACACGTCTTTTATGGGAGTGATATTAGGAAGGACTGGATGTGAGACAGGAAGAGAAGGAAGTAAATAAAGAATGTGCTATTGAGCAGATGACATGATGGGCAAACAGGATTCGATTCTGCTCTGGAACTCTGAGAGGCAATATAGGGCATGCCTCAGACTTATCTTACTTGATGAGTAAGGGGCAGGAGTATGTAAGGAATATTTACCAATTTTCATTAGTGTTTGGTTGAGGATTACTCTGAAGGGAGGTGGAAGGTTATTTCCCTGGCATGCTTAGTCAACTCAGTGCACAAAAATGGTGTTTGCTAAAGGGATATGGGCAAGTCACCACTAGTATCTGCTTCATTAAGGTAAAATATATAATGACAGGTAGCTGTTAGAATAGAGGAAAACAGAATATGGCCCGGTTTCTCTTAGCTTTGCCAGTTTTTGTTTAAGCAATTTATTAAAGGTGAGAATTTGTATCACACATAATCCCTGGAGGCATGATTCAGGATTCCATTTATATTCCAAACACAGAATTTTAGTTACAAGAAAATGCTAGAGCAAATAATATGTTTTGCATGTATTTCTACAAACTATCAGGCAGACTACCAAATAACCTCTAAAGTAACCAAAATCAAGGGATATGATACAATGTTCTTTTATTTTACTTCAGAATTATTCAAAATGTTGCTTAGTTTCTATGCCTACAAATTATGCTTGCTAGATTTCACAGCACCCCACTTTCTGTGTCCCCCGACCCCCACATGTTTCTGATTCAACTCTTATATCTCTGGCTACTCTTTCTCAGGTTCTGTTGTCTTTTTGCATTTAGGCTTTAATTACTGAGATCACCAAGAATGGAGTTCATGATCTGTTCTCATGTTAATTTTGGCTGGGTCCTTTCAGCACACCCATCTCTTTAGATTCTAGGTAGTAACCAGTTGTTCTCAGGTTTATATTCTAGAGGCAAATCTGTACCACAAGCTACACTGAAATATATGCAGCACCCATTTGACATGTCCCCTCAGATGTCTAAAAGACATGGTGCCTTTACCATGTCCAAAATGAACTCCAGCTCTCCAACCATTACCTCCATGTTCTTTAACTGGCAATCTCTTGTTCTGTAGATACTGCCAGCCTCCTCCATCCAGCTACATACACCAGACACCTCCTGTTTCCTTGGATTTCTATCTTCAACCAATTAATTAATTCTGGTTGATCTATGTCCGAATAGTTTTCAAATCTGCTCATTTCTTTCTTATAGCTCCACAACTACTTCTTTTATCTAGTTTATAGTGATAGTGAATGGTCTCTCTCTCTCTCTCATGCCAGTTTTTGTCTCCCTAAAATCTGATTTTTAGAACTAAACAAAGTTGTCTTCTCAAAACATAAATTTGACAGGGGCATCTGGATGGCTCAGTCAGTTGAGCATCTGACTCTTAATTTCAGCTCAAGTCATGATCTCAGGGTTGTAAGATGGAGCCTCAGGTTGGATTCCACTCTACATGTGATGTCTTCTTGGGACTCTCTCCCTATCCCTTTGACCCTCCCCTTTGCTCATGCTACCTCTCTGTTTCTAAAATAAATAAATAAAATCTTTAAGAAAAAAATACAGATAAATCTGATAACATCAATGTTCTGGTTAAAACCCTGAATGCTTAATCTTTGCTGTTAAGACTGAAAGCAAAATCATTAGTATAGCCTTTATCTCATGTGATCTGTACACTTATTTATTTAGTTAGTTAGGTTTTTGGTTTTTTTTTTTTTTTTTTTTTTTTTGAGAGAGAGAGAGCTCAAGCATATACAAGCAGGAGGAGAAGGAAAAGAAAACTCCCTGCTGAGCAGGGAGCCTGACAAAGGACTTGATCCCAGGATCTTGAGATCATGACCTGAGCCAAAGGCAGATGCTTAACCAACTGAGCCACCAAGAAGCCCCCTTCTCTTGCCTTCTAACATTCATTTTCATTCTTTGAATAAATTTTATACAAATTATCTGGAATATTCCATTCTGGGAGAGCTTATTTAACTCTTGAAACTCTTGAAACATTTTTGAGGGCATTCATTCCTTACCCTCGAGTTTGATCAGATGCCTTTTCTACATGTTCTCTATCACATTGGTATAATTTTTAAACAGTCACGGCTATATCTTCAGTATCTTGCATAATGCTTTACACAAAATCTGTGCTTAATAAATAAATTCTTAAATGAATGAATATGCTAAGGATTTCCTTATACTATCTTATTGGTTTGATATATTAATCCTAAAATACTAAAAAGGGTTTCATTGAAATCTTTTGGTGTCTGTTGTATGTAAAATTAGTCTTAAATATTCAGGTTACAAATAAACCACTTCTTCACAATACAGAGTGACAGTCTTCAGTTCTTTGTGGATATGTATGGTATTTCAAATTACTAATATAATGTATTATATTGTACCAATTAATAACAGTAAAAGGGGGTTAGTAAAAATGCATTATTATTGCTATAAATTTATCTTAGCTTTGTTTCAGCTTTTTAAAAAATTTCCATCTCTGTTTTAAAAGGTCTTCAAGTAAATGAACTCTAAGACCATATTTATTGAACATGTCTATATAGAATCATATATATTTTTATACAAAATCTAATGCCCATCATATATAAAAAAACATACAGATGGCAGAGAACAGTAAATAATTAGGTTTAAATTATTTTAGAATACAGAATATATACTATTATTATAAAACACTACACTTAGTAAAATATATATTTTTTTATATGGTTATTTCATTCACTACATTTTGAGCATTCAGGATCCAAGATCTTAACCTATCTAATTGTATGTTGTCACCTCCTAACAAAATGCCTTAAATGTAAGAGCTCTTTAAATGTTCAGTGTATAAATGAATTAGTTGCTTCTTATTTCTTTCAAAATGCAAGAAAATGAGAAAGTTTGAATAAGAATGTAGAAAACAGGGATATATTCATTCATCCACAAATTATTTTTCAGTGCTTCCTAGCATACAAGCAAAAAATATGCAGCTATTTTAAAAGCACAATATTTCCTTTCTAAGATTTTTGTAGGAAAAATATCCCTCTTTAAAATCTATTTTTAAAATTATTAAAATGTGAAAAAAACACACTTTAGTCCTAAGTGTTATTTCTTTTACTTATCTGACAAATTCTGGGTTTCCTTTAGAAACAGGCACAATTACTATCAAGAGATAGATTGATGCACAAATGATTCTTTTTTTAATCAAAAATTTAAAAGCTTTATGAACTTGGCAGTAAGGACACCTCTTGTTTTATTTCAACAACTCAGAATTTGAATCAAAGTGAAGATATTGATCCAGTGAAATGGATTTTCTATAGACTTAACAAAGATTTTAGAAAGGAGGAAAGATCAGTGATGCAGCTACTATTAAACCACCTAATGGACAATCTTAAACATACAAGCTCTTAAAGTATTTAGTGTCAGTGGTTCAATGTTTATCCATCACTTAGGGATCTGTAGATGAATAAAAAAGAAGTTTTAAATTAAATGTTTTATCAATAAAAAAAGAAAAAAAGGGCGCCTGGGTGGCTCAGTGGTTAAGCCGCTGCCTTCGGCTCAGGTCATGATCTCAGGGTCCTGGGATCGAGTCCCGCATCGGGCTCTCTGCTCAGCAGGAAGCCTGCTTCCCTCTCTCTCTCTCTGCCTGCCTCTCCATCTACTTGTGATTTCTCTCTGTCAAATAAATAAATAAAATCTTTAAAAAAAAAAAAAAGAAAAAAAAACCCTTACCTCTTCCATAAAAAAAGAAATACAACAGAAATTTAAGATTATAAAGAACATCAGCCTGTTATGGATGATGAAAAAATTTCCAAATAAGAGAAGCAATTGTAAACTAATATCTACTATAAGTGTACTGTATCATTTCATATTGTATAATATATTGAGTGAATAAAGGTGGTTTATAACTTAAAACATCAGTCAGTTGCATTTTCCATGACATTATGTGGATCCTTGGTTAAAAGCAAAATATTATTTTGATCATTTTATGGAAAAGTTATTTCTTATGAGTACTCCCAAATAATTCATTTAACATTTGTATAGTTCCTAGAGCATATGAGTCATAGTACCATTACCCATTTTTATCCATTATTTCACCAGAATTGTAACATAACATTATAGCATTCACAGTGTAACACCTAAAGCTCTGGTATTAGTTTTCATAAATGATGCTACTGAGTATTTAGTATATTCTTAGAAAAGCAAAATCTGAGCAGTGTCTATATTTTTCACTGCTTTATCCTTGGTTCTAGAATAACTCCTGGCCCTCAATTAAATATTTGTTGAATAAATGAATGAGTTATGAATTTTAATAATATTTTCCAACCATTAGTGTGTTATAAATCAAATTCATTTGTTATAGTTAATCTTCTAGTGGTAATGAAAATTGGGCAAATACTTAGTAAATAATAGTCATTGTTTTAAATATTCTATATCTATTGGCTCAGTGAACTCTCTCCTACAGCATACCAGGAAGGTTATGTTGTTGACCTATTGTGTAGAACATGAAGGTAAGTCTCAGATGAGTCATTCACCCTCGTTACATAATCATAAATCATTTACACAGTTTGAATCTTGGTCTCTGATCTTCACTTACCTCAGTAAACTTGTGTTTCCTTTTCCCTCTTAGATGACACTAGGAATTGCTAGTGCTTCTGTAGTAACCTCTGTGTCCTCTATCGTTCTTTAAAACCAACTCTTTTCTCCATTTGGCTGGATTGGAAACTGGCAAAAGATTTGCTTTGACTCTATATGATCTGCAAGTTATAAAACCTATCTGGCAATGTTACTGAATTCTACATGTAAACCATATGTCAGTTTCCTGATAATCTCCTCTTCTTCTTCTTCTTTTGTTTTTATGTATTACATCCCCCCTCACATCTCTTCAAAATGAAAATATTCTTTTGAGTGAAGGACGTTAAAAGGTACAGACTTCCAGTTACGAGATTTTTAAGTTTTGAAGATATAACGTATAGCATGATGCCTATAGTTAGTAATACTATATGTGTATTTGAAAATTGCTAAGAGAACTGATCTTAAAACTTCTCATAACAAGAAAAATTATTTTAACTATGTGCAGTGATGATGTTAAATAAACGTTATAGTAATCATTTATATGTGTATATATATGTATATATATATCCTAAATAACTATATTATATACCTTAAATTAATACAGTGTTATATGTCAATTATATATCAAAATTATTTATCAATAAAACTGGGAAAATATTTTAAAATAAAGAAATATATTCCCTTATTTATTATGATATATCCTTCTCAGCAACATATTTCTCTTCTCTATAAAATAATACAGAAATATTCCCAGAGCAAATTTCTATTAAGGAAAATTTAGAAACTTTTAAGTATTTTGTAAATGAGAGAATTATGATTCTTTGCTTTATAACGATGTTATTTTATAGAAGTTTCTGGAAAAAATAATTTAATTAGCACCCTTATAAGTATCTCTTGGTAATTACATTAATACTAAAGAAAATTAGTCACCTATGCAAATTTCTGAAGCCACTTTGAAGTTTACTCTAAAATAAGTAATAGTTCTCAGTTAGAGGCAATTGTGCACCCCACACCCAAGGACATTTGGCAATATCTGGAGATATTTTTGCTTGTTACAACATGGAGGACATATAGAAGTAATACCATTAGCATCTAATGGATAGAGGACAGGAAGGTTACTGAACATCCTACAGTACAAAAGATATCCCCTTCACAGTAAAGAATTACCTGGCCCAAGATGTCAATAGTAGCCTCCTGTAAAATGTTTATTTTTCACTCTATTCATAACCTATATAGCTCTTCTTTGTTACAATGGATTGGGAATGACCAGAGAACTATGAAACCGTGTACATTTATATGGGATGTTTGGTCTATTCTCATATCTCATATCTCTATTTTGAAATGAAGGAAGTATTGAATACTCTGAGAAAGGCCATTATAATACTTTCCTGAAGTAAAAAGCTACAATGCAAACTCAGTCTACACCTCAAGGTTGACCACTTTTTATGTTGATATACCAAGAGTTAAATAGAACCATTTCAGCTGTTATGTATTTCCTCTATGTAAGACTGATTTTTTCTAAAGTATCTAATTTTTCCCCTGTTTGTAATTTTACAATAAAACTCAAACTTTTAACTTCCCTTTTAACTCACAACATTATGCAAAGAATGCTCAAAACTATCAGGTACTTTTCCTTCAACAGTTTGTTAAATTCCTTTTGATTCTAATGAAAAATTATTTTGTGTTAATCTTTTATTTATTCAACAAATATCTACAAATTAGTGTGGGCATAAGACCCATTGCTACTACTAGTCAAGTGTTATACATCCACAAATATAGTAGCCTTTAGTAATTTAATCCAAAGCAGAAAGATAAATTATGTATAGTTCAAAATCATGCAAAATTCAAAACTGAAAGCAACATAGCACTCTGACAGTGTATTATGGGTGTTATTGAGGAAGAGATTATATGTATTTGTCAGAAACAAAGAAAGTGGGGCACCTAGGTGGCTCAGTGGGTTAAAACCTCTGCCTTCGGCTCAGGTCATGATCCCAGCATCCTCGGATCAAGCCCCGCATTGGGCTCTCTGCTCAGCGGGCCGCCTGCTTCCTCCTCTCTCTGCCTGCCTCTCTGCCTACATGTGATCTCTGTCTGTTACAATAAATAAATAATATCTTAAAAGAAAGAAAGAAAGAAAGAAAGTTACCCAGAGAAGTGGCATTTAAAACAATTCAAAGAATACATAATACTTGAGCTGACAAAATTTTTCTAGAGGTAGAGAAAATAAAGGAATTCAAACAAAGAGTTGAACAAGGGGTTGATGAAAAGAAAAATGTGGACTGTATATGAGTTGTATGTGAGACATCTAGAAATAATGTAAACTCTAGGATGTATTATCTCTATAAAGAGGTGCCAAAAGCAATGTTATAGAGGGGTATATTTTCAAAACCTTCAGTATCAGGCTAAAGAGTTTGGACACCATGTTAGAGGCAATAAGACAGCATCTTAAGTTTATAATCAAGTGAGTATTAGGGTCAGAACCAAGGTTTAGAAGATAAGATTTGGCAGTGGGTAAAACTGAATGGATCAGGGAGCTATTAGAAGCAAAATGTCTCTATTATGAAGTTGAGCCACAAGGAAAGTAAGTAAAAGTAAAGTTAAAGTTAAGTAAAAGTTAAAAAAAAATGTTAAGTAAAAGTTAAGTAAACGAAAAAGGTTGCAGTAGAAGTATAGATAATAACATCAATATTTTTGCTTATACTCTAATTCATAAATTTCTATAACTGTAGACTCTATAGTACATTACTTTAAGTGCATTTTCTCTGTCTCATTTATTCTTACTTATATTTTAGCTTAAAATAATTGTTTCTCCAATATTTTATTCTAGTTCTTAGAATAATTATAAAATATAGGGAATTTATAATTTGGAATTCATAATAATTAAAATAATTATAATAATTTATCAAATGAAGTGCTCTTGTATTTAATGGTCTGATACGATGATGTAAAATGCATAGTTTTAATTCAACAGTGGTAGAGTTAGCTGTGCTGTGGGAGACAAAGATAGATTTAACTAGTTGATAGCTTCGACACTGGAGATGAATTATTTAGGAAAGGCATCAGTTAAATTTCATGGCTACCTAGTAAATTTTGACAGCTCTGAAAGCACATTAAAAAAAAAATCTCCAAATCATTATTTAAAATAAAAATGAAAAACCAGTACTCATTGTGTTTCTAAACATTTTCAAGTTGTTTGTGGTTTTGGTAAATTAAAGAAAATTTATTATGTCACCATGAATAGAATTCATCACAGGGATGCAAAAAGAAAGAGTAAATAATGAAATGAACACATTAATGTAAAGTTGTTTTAGATTTTATAAATCTGCTATGGGATGGCCTAAGCACTGAGTATTTATTTAACAAACATACATTAATAGACAATGTATAGATTAAGTCAAACATGATGGCTTAATGTAAAACTATACATCTTAGTGAGGGAATGAATATCTCACTTCATGTTCATTAACTATTAAGTTAACTATCAAGTTTGGTTTTGTTTCCTATGTTATCTAATCTTTAAAATGTCCCCTTTTGGGGTACCTAGGTTAAAACTCTGACTCTTGATTTTGGCTCTGGTCCTGATCTCTGGTGGTGGGATCCAGCCCCACATGGGGTTCTATGCTCAGCAGGAAGTCTGTTTGAGAATCTCTCTCCCTCTTCTCTTCCCCTTTTGTGCTTTCACTCTGTCTCTCTTTTTTTCTCTCTAAATTAAATAAATAAATCTTTAAAAAACTAAACTAAAATAAAATGTCCCCCTTTATGTCATTCTGGTAAATTTGACAAAGACTAAAATCATCATAATCATCATCACCATCACAGTAACAATAAAAATAATACAGTAATAGTCCTTTCCTTACATTTAGTGTATATTTTCAAACATGTTTAAATTGAGAAAAGCCAAATCAAAAAATAACTACATAGTTATTATAGTAGATTATCTCCATGAGATGTTTCCTTTAGGATAAAAAGGTTTTATTTATATCTTTTATTAATGGGAAGAAAAAATATTTTACAAATTATTTTTGTTTTCCCAGTATCATCACATTTTTAATTATTTTTACTGAGTATAGTTGACACACAATGTTATATTTGGTTCAAGTGTATAACCCAGTAATTCAATATCTTTGCTGTGCTCACCACAGTGTAGCTACTATCCATCACCATACAATGTTACAGTATCATTTACTGTATTCCTGATGCTGTGTCCTTTATTCCTTTGACTTATTCATTCCATAACTAGGAGCCTGTATAGCACGTTCCTCTTCAACCATTTTGCTCCCCGTCCCTCAATTCCTTCCCCCTGGCTATCATTTGTTCTTTGTATTTAAAGGTCTGATTCTACTTTTTATTTATTCATTTGTTTTGGTTTTTAGAGTCCACAAAAAAGTGAAATCATACAGTAGGTATTTATCTTTCTCAGTCTGATTCACTTAGCATAATCACCAAATTTAAGATCTTTTTTTTTTTTTTCAGTATTGGTGAATAATGTTAAGTCCTGGGCAAAATTACAAAGCAAACAATCTTTTTATATATTCTTTTTGCTTCTTTAATTGGTTCCCTATTTCTATTCTCAAGGTTTTTCAATTTCCTTTTATAATATATAGACCTCAGAGAAAGTATTTGCTAAACTTGTTTTCAGTCATAAGGTATATGTTACCTTCCTAATGATAATAATAGAAAGCCAAACACTTATAAAAATTATTTGATTTAATCCTTACAGAAAATACGAAGTAGGTATATTTTCCAGATGAGGAAATTAGGTTTAGAGTGACTAGCATAAAGTTACTTAGGGAAGCTTGAATTTCAACTTAGTATTTTCTGACTTTAGAACTTGAACTTTAAAAAATGTAGTATTGAGGGATGCTGGGGGTGGCTTAGTTTGACTTTGGCTCAGGTCATGATCTTCAGGGTCCTGGGATCAAGGCCCATGTTGGGCTCCCTGCTCAGCAGGGAATCTACTTCTCCTTCTCCCTCTGTCCTTCTATCTGCAAGTGCGGTCTCTGTCTTTCTCTCACTCAAATAAATAAATAAACTCTTAAAAAATGCAGTATTGATTTTCAAGGTCACACTACATTCAAAATATATTTTCTTTACATATATATATATATATAAGATTAGAATTAGTATAGTAATTAGAATTAGATAGTAAGATTTAGTAAGAATAGTAATTTAGTAATAGTAAGATAGTAAGAATTAGTATAGTAATTAGAATTAGATAGTAAGATTAGAATTATATATATATATATATCTTACTCCAGTGGTTGTTAACCTGTATTTGGACACCAAACACTCTAGTCTTATAAGAGCACAGTTCATCTCTATACAGCACAGCTTATATACTGCCTCAAAGAATAGATAGGCTCTGATCATCACTCACTCATGAGCTCCAGTATAATCATTCTATGCTTTACTTTAATCAAAAACTAAATCACAGGGGCGCCTGGGTGGCTCAGTGGGTTAAAGCCTCTGCCTTCAGCTCAGGTCATGATCCCAGGGTCCTGGGATCAAGCCCCACATCGGGCTCTCTGCTCGGCAGGGAGCCTGCTTTCTCCTCTCTCTCTCTGCCTGCCTCTCTGCCTACTGGTGATCTCTGTCTGTCAAGTAAATAAATAAAATCTTTAAAAAAAAAAAAAAAAAAAACTAAATCACAAATTCTAAAATTGTAGGTACCACAAAGAAAACTGAAAGGAATTTTGAAGATCAGAATATAACTTTATGCAATTCTGTAATAATCACTAAAATAATCACTAAAATCACTAGCCTTGTTCATAAAAATATAAATTAAAAATTTCCTCCTAGAAAAGGTATGCAGGTTTAACCCTCAGTATATCATTAGTGTGCAATGGCCTCAATCTTAGTTGTTGAGTGTCTTTTTGCAACAATTCTAGGGGCACCTGGGTCGCTCAGTCGTTAATCAGCTGTCTTCAGCTCAGGTCATGATCCCAGGGTCCTGGGATGGAGCCCTACATTGAGGGGGGGGTCTCTGCTCAGCAGGAAGCCTGCTTCTCCCTCTCCCACTCCCCCTGCTTGTGTTCCTTCTCTCACGGTGTCTCTCTCTGTCAAATAAATACAATCTTTAAAAAATGAAAACAATTCTAAATACATTTAGAGAAAGTATTTCATGATTTGTATCCTTTCTTAGAGGTCCTCCAAAAAACAAAGAGAGAATTCACTTTTTAAGATAGATTTTAAATTATTCTCTCTTGCAATTATGATATGAAGGTACTGGACTCTTGTAAATCTAAGATACATTATGAAATTATAACAGTGTTATATTTTTTGTAGTATGAGGAATCTTGCTACTTTAGGATTCTATGAATTACTTCATCATGAACTTGACCCTAACTCATCAATTGTCCCCAACTATGCTACAAGAAATGACATAATAAAAAAAAAATAGATGTATGATAAAATCATCTAGAGTTGTGGTGTGCAATATAGTAACCACTAGTCACATGTGGCTATTTAAATTTCAATATAAATTGACTGCAATTTAATAAAATTTAAACCATTCATTTTTAGTCAAAAGGTTTACATTTCAAGTGCTTTGTAGCTCCATGTAGCTAAACATTGGCTACTTACTATTTTGGGACAGATAGGAATATTACCATCATCACAGAAAATTCTATTAGACAGTGCTGGTATGGATGGATTATGCAAGAATGATATAAATCAGCATGGTTATCTCATCCCTATTTACTTATAGGGTTGCTTAGGTTTTGTGTTTTCTTACATGGAAGTAGAAAAAACGTTTGGAAATAAAAACACAATCATTCTAGTTTTGTTTGCTTGTTTGTTGACTGCTTAGCTTTCATGATCAGTTGAGAATTCTGGATCTTTCATTTCCTGCTCAGAGTAGCAAGTAAAGAAAATTGACAGAGAAAGATATTTTAAAATTATTAGACAGATTAGATGATAAATTCAGAGAGAAAACAGTAGAACTCAAGAATCTAATGATGGTGAAACAGAAGTCTTCACATATGAAATCTTAGATGCATTTTATTAAACTAAAAAATCAATATATAAACAATTTGTTTCTAAGGAAACAAAGGGAGGACTTCATCACATAATATTTTGCAACTTGGTTTTGTTAAAAAGGAAATATGACAACATTCTTTCATTTTTATGATCTCTGCAAATAAGAATTTATATAGTTCATAAGGGGATAAATGATGAAATCATTTGATAATGAAATTTTAAAATTCATTTTCTTTTTCAATTTAGTTGGTGCTTATAAATCTAAAAATGAAATGCTTGCAATTACGGGGCAAAGATATCTTTACTGTCTTTGAAAAAATTATGAATGATCATTTTTAGAGTATTTCATTTTGAAAATGCAATTGTAAAAAGAACCAGAAAAAAATGACTAAATAGAACACATTTGAGATGTCTATTTGAAATCTGACCTTAGTATTTATAATATGGTATGTTCTAGGAGCATACATGACAGTTGTTGTCCACTTTGGATAGATATATCATCAAATCCAGGAAATATGGAATAGAAATCCAAGATTGCTGTATTTAAATTTTTATTATTATTATTATTTTATATCTGATGGACCAACATGTGGTTTGAATTCATGACCCTGAGATTAAGACCTGAGTTGAGATCAAGAGTCAGAGCTTAACCACCAGAGCTTAAGTGCCCCTATATTTATTAAACTCTTATTGAAGAGTATAATAATTCTGTTTTTCCTTACCAGTTTATTATTACATCTAAACATTATTTAAAAAAAAAAAACAATTTACAAACTAAAAATCTAAAATAACGTGTCTCTTAGATCCAGATGGTGATGGTAATTGCATTCTTTCCTCACATATCAAGGATTGATACAATAAAGCTTAATATACTGATGATTATATCTGCCTTAATTATAATATAATCAAATTTATGATGATTTTAATTATAAATGTATAAATATGGATAAAATTACAATGTTGAAGAAGAAGAAAGTCTGAGGGCTGATACTACCCAACTTCAGGACATTATATAGCTACAGTAATCAAGACAATATGGTATTAATGCAAAAATAAATAGATCAAGGAATAGAATGGGGAGCTCTGAAAGAACCCCACATAAATACAGTCAACCGATCTTTAACAAAGGAGCAAAGACAATTCAGTGGAGAAATGATAGTTTGTTTAACAAATGCTGAAACAAGAGGACATCCCCATGCAAAAAAATAATCCACACATAGACTTTATATTATTCACAAAAATTAACTCAGAATGGATCATAGACCTAAATGTAAAGTGCAAAACTATAAAACCTCTAGAAGATAATATAGGAGAAATCTAGGTTGACCCTGGGTTTAGTGACAACTTTTTAGGTAACACTGAAAACATAATCCATGAAAGAAAAAAAAATGGTTAAGTTGAATTTTCCTTAAATATGTTTGCTCTTGAGAAAGACGCTTGAAGAAAATAAAAAGACAATGAGGAAAGTATTTGCAAAGGATGTGTATGATAAATGAGTGGTATCCAAAATGTTCAAAGAACTCTTAAAACTCAACCAGAAAATCAACCCTATTAAAAATTTGGCAAATATCTAAAAAGACACCTCACCAAAAAAGATATGCAAATGAAAAATAGCATCTGAAAAGATGCTCAGCCTCATACATCGTGGAGTTGCAAATTAAAACGAGATGCCAGCACTATTGGGGATGACCTCATTCCAAAACACTGACAACTCCAAATAATAGTGAGGACATGGACCAAGGGGTACACTCATTCATTGCTGGTAGGAATGCAAATTGATACCACCGTTGTACAAATTTGTTTGCAATTTATTACAAAGCTAAATATAGTCTTACTAGCAATTCTATTTATAGTATAAGATAAACATTCAGATTTTCTAAAATTTCATGTTTTGATCTTAGTGACATTGAGATACATTGCTTCTTCATAATCAATCAATTTGCCTTTTGCTTAAATTTGTTCTAATTTAAAACTGAATGTCAGTGACTCAAAGAAGTTGAAAACTTCTATTCAAACGAAAACCTGTGCACAGGTATTTATACTAGGTATATTCATAATTGCCAGAATTTGGCAGTAACTAAGATAGTTTTCAATAGGTGAACGGATAAACAAACTCTGGAATATCCAGGCAGTAGAATATTATTTCGCAATAAAAAGAAATGTCCTATCAAGCCACAAAACCACTTGTCAGCACCTTAAATGTGAAAGAAAAAAGTCTAGAAAGACTATACGCTATATAACTCCAACTACATGACATCCTAGGAAAGGCAAATCTCTACAGCTAGCTAATAGATCATTGGTGGCCAGGGAGTTGAGAAGGGGGAAAGAGCCATCCAGTGGTGAATCACAGGGGGTTTTAGGGCAGGGAATGCATTTTGTATGATATTGTAACCATGGCTGCAGGACATTATAAACTGGCCAAAACCTTATAGAATCATACAACATAAATTGTGAAGAATGATGTAAAATGAAAGACTTTAGTTAACACTAATCTATCAATATTAGTTAATCAATTGTAATGTGTGTACTACAATAATACACGATAATGATAGGGAAAATGTGAGGGGGCAGGATAGGGGTAAATATGGGGACTTTGTATTTTCTCCTCAATTTCTTTAATAAACTAAAACTACTTTTAGGAACACCTGGGTGGCTCAGTGGTTTAAGCCTCTGCCTTTAGCTCAGGTCATGGTCTTGGGGTCATGGGATTGAACCCCACATTGGGCTTTCTGCTCAGCAGGAACCTGCTTCTCCCTCTCTCTCTGCCTGGCTCTCTGCCTATTTATGATCTCCGTCTGCTAAATAAATAAATAAAATTAAAAAAAAAAAAAAAAAAAGGAGTTCAAGCCCCAATTTAAGGAAAAAAAAAAAAACACAAACCAAAAAAACCCTACTTTTAAAAATAAAACCTATTAATTAAAAAAAGTCTTTTGGACCCAGATAGTAAATAGTAATGACAATCTTTCTGATATGTTAACAGCTAATCCACTAAAGTTCAATACATCAATTGAGTATAGTTTTCTAACCATATATTTTTCTCTTATGTGTATGAACATATTTTCTCTTGTGTGTATGTATATATATTATAGTACAATCAGAAAATAGAACTAGGGACGCCTGGGTGGCGCAGTTGGTTAAACGACTGCCTCCGGCTCAGGGCGTGATCCTGGAGTCCCGGGATCGAGTCCCACATCAGGCTCCCAGCTCCATGGGGAGTCTGCTTCGCTCTCTGACCTTCTCCTTGCTCATTCTCTCTCTCACTGTCTCTCTCTCTCAAATAAATAAAATAAAATCTTAAAAAAAAAAAAAAGAAAAGAAAATAGAACTAGAACAGTTTGAAAATCTTGGGGTGCTAAATATGTAGTCACTTTGGAAAAATCAACCTTGGGGGTTCCTTGGTGGTTCGTCAGTTAAGCAGCTGATCCTGATTTGGGCTTAAATCATGATCTTAGGGTTGTGAGATTGCGCCTGTGTTGGGCTCTGCACTGGGTGTGGAGCCTGCCTAACATCCTCTCTCTCCTCATCCTGCCCCTCTACCCCCTTCTCCCACTAAAGAAAAAAAAAAAAAAAGGAAAAATCAAGTGAACTATATTTTAAAAACAGAAGTTATTTAATCAGAAGTTAAAAATATTGGACATGAATCACTTATGCTTATTTTCTCAATATTTGCTTTTACTTGTCAAAATCATTTCTGTCTCATTTTCATATCCAGTTTTTTCCTTGATTAAATTGACTTAAATTTAAAAGCAAATGATACATTGTCATCTGTACAATACATACATTCCATCATTTGAGAGCTATTTTTGACTGCCTTTTTGCGAAATTAATTTGTGTGCTTTAAATAATGTTAAAACTTTTAAAATAAGCTTGATTAGGAACTTCATGATAAGATTGATTAGGAAAGGCCAGTTAAGAATATATTGTATTAGTGTAATATATGAATTTAATATTTGTTAAAATGTGGAATTTCTGCTCATAAATATATATTCATCTCTTCACTGAGATTCAATAACAAAAAATGTTTACTTCTATTAATAACAGAAATTTTATAGTAACAGTGAATCCCTGCACTCAGATCACTTAAAATATTTAATGATTCAATTATTTTAAATAATTCAATATTGTAGGGATAAATAAAATATTCTTTTACATGTAAAGGAAAAAATATGCACCTCATGACCACATGTGAATAATATACCATTATGGGCAATATATGAATGTATCCTTCCTAAAAAAGTTTAAAAGTCTATTTGACAACCATAGATGAAACTGAATTTAAGATGTAATTTGAATGTTAAGACATAAACCATAAAACTCCTAGAAGAAAGTATGGGCAGTAGGCTCTTTGACATTAGTCTTTGCCAAGATTTTTTTTTTTTTAATTAGTCTTCTCAAAAGCCACAAAAGTAAAATTAAAAAAAAAAAAACAAAAGGAGTCCATCAAACCAAAAAGCTTTTGCACAGTGAAGGAAACCATCAGCAAAATGAAGGGGCAAACTACTGAATGGAAGAAGATATTTGCAAATCCTATATCCTATAAAGGGTAAATTTCCAAAATACGTAAAGAACTTATACAACTTAATATCAAGAAAATCAAATAACCCCATTAAAGAAAAAGCAGAAGGCCTAAATCTACATTTTTTCCAAAGAAGACTTGGCTGTCCAGCAAGTTTGTGAAAAGATATTGAATATCACTCATTATCAGAGAAATGCAATTCAAAACCACAATGAGGTGTCACCTCACACCTGTCAGAATGGCTATTTATCAAAACAACACAAAATAACAAGTGTTGGTGAAAATAAGGAGAAAGGAAAACCTTATGCACTGTTGGTAGAAAAGTAAATTGGAGCAGCCACTATGGAAAACAGTATGGCATTTCCTCAAAAAATTAATTAGAACTCTAGGATCCGGCAGTTCCATCCAAAGAAAACAAAAGCAGCAATCTGAAGAGAGATATGCACCTTTATGTTCATTGCACCATCAGTGACAATAGTAAAGATCTGGAAGTAACCTAGGTGTCCATCAGTAGATGAATAGGTACACCTGAAACTAATAAAATATTGTATGCCAATTATAATTTAATTAACGTTTTTTTAAAAAGTAGGGATCTCAAATAGGGGTTTCACCTTTATTAAGGTAGATAAATGTATCTTTTTGCCAAGGAGCATAGATTACTTCATGATTCTAGCATGTATACATTTCACGAGCTTTGTGAAATATTTTGAAATCTTAAAAAACCCTTTCAAAGTATGCTCAGGCATTAATGTGACATTTTCTTAATCTAAATAACAATTTATTTTAATTTTTGAAAATTTAACCTAAAGAGAGTTCTCATTTCACCTTTCCTGACTCCTTTTACATTGGCCTCTAGGCCATAGATAATTTATGGTAGACCAGGTAATTAGATAATCAGCATTTCACAAGTGAGGCACCAAATGAGTGAGATGTTATTTTAAAATCTACTTGTAACACTCAGCTTTCTGTCTAATAAACCTGGATAGCCTGAAACATTCAATCAAGTGCTTTCTATAATATATAGAAAAGTGGTAGAAGTATAGTTAATACAACAACATAGAATAATTTAAAAGACACTGACTGGGGCTAAACAGGTTAGGGAGCATTGAGTAAGGGGGAACTGATATGATGTGCATATATAAGCTTTTACTTATATTATAAGCAAAGAATGGCACTATAGCCAAATAGTAAATGATAAAAATATATTAATGATAACATAAGATTTCATAATTTGATGAACTTTATATATATTGAATATTTATATGTTAATATTTATACAATACTGACTATTACACATATAATTTACCATATCAAATATATACACACAGAAACTTAAAAATCTGGGTTCTTATTTATCCATATGGGCAGTTCAATTTCACAGTACTAAAATGAGTTGTTAGAACATTCATTACTCTGAAATATTTTACTAATCTTTCTCTTCTGCTTCTCCTTTTCAGTAACAGCTGACTTTTTGTGAAATTTTTGTCAGTGCCACATACAGAAAAGAAATGTTCAGTTATTTTCTTCTTTTCTGTGTTTTGTGCATATTTCTTGCTGTCTGTGTGGATACATTATTCTTACCGAAAATTAAATAAAATCTGACTTATACAATCTGTTCTTCTAAAAATAAAATCAGACAAATAAAAAGTTATTGTTTTCAAGGAGATTTGCATAAAAATAGAAAGATGAATTTGAATTTCCACCTATGAAAAAAGAGAGTGGCATTCTTCACTGCTCAGGTACAACGTGTGCTGTTATCTGTTGAGTGAAATTTGCAGTTATTTGTGGTTCACAGTGAAAAGTCTGCATTATCTTAAATTTCAAATTTAAAGACTATTTTCCTTCATATGGCATTAAAATTTATGATTAATATTTTGTAAAGAAATGCAGATTACTATGAAACACTTTAGAGATTGTGTCCTTCTAAATTGTGTATCACAAGGTTATGGGGTTAAAACATAGGCCTAGAAATATAATTCCTTCTACTATATATTTTGCTCTTTGCCTTATGTGTTTAACACGTCCTAATTTATTATCAAACTTGCCTTTCCATAATTACACAGGATTTTAATTTCAAGTATAGTCATAACTTTCCATTATGGTAGAATTATATATTTGGTCTTATCACTCACCACAGAAAACAGTGACAACTCTTATGTTCTGGGGGTCCAAAATGCTAAATGTTCCTCCATTTGGGCCAACTTTTGTGGTTATTCATGATAGGACAAGTATAAAACAATGCAGAAATCCTAAAATTTATGTTCCAAAAATTCTAGACTAATCACCTTCTTCCTTTTCAAATTCTTTCTCTTTCCGCCCACTTACATTGATAGAAATTTCCACATCATGCATATTGTACATGTGTATCTATGCAGAGCCATGAAGACCACACCTAATTTGTTCAATTTGCTCTAATTTTAATGCAAACTACTGCTTAATCCCCACTCTCCATTCTCCGCTCTGAGTTTCATCTCTGGGGAATGTTTTGCATCCCTAAAGGAACATTCAGCATTATCATCAGTTAGTTTTAATTACCTTCACATACTTGAATGGTGGTAAGTTGGATGCTGAAAGAAATAATTTAAATAGATATGGTCTTTGCCTTCTAGCCACTTACATATTAAAATATGATAAAATGTGTTGCTATTTTTAATTGGATAGCAAGTGTAATATTTTTCATGCAAAACTTTCTAAAAAATGAGACAATTGCCTTCCTCCATGAAGTTAGCTTAATAATGCACACTGAGATATAGTGAACAGTAAAAAATACCCAGGAAGTATATGTATAATAGCTCCATTTTAGACTCCCAAGAAAGTAACAATGACTTTGGCGGCTAACAATTGGCATCTGACGGCTAAGCTGAAGTTTTCTCAAAAACATAAATGATTCTCTAGAATCTACACAATAATCAGCTGGAGCTGCCTGTGACTATGAGTAGAAGCAGGCAAAGGCAAGTCTATTCCATGTCCAGTTCTGAAACAAGACAGAGACCAGGATACTCAGCAAGCACAAAAAATTAGAATGATTAACTGCTGCATCTTTATAAGAGCAAATCTAATTATGCTTTAATGCTTTTGCTTTCTAGGTAAAAGTTACCAACATATTCATGCTTAATTAGCTCCCAATACTGACAGCACTCAATCCAGAATCCTCTTTAAAATATTCAGGACAAACCCAAATTCTCTAACAAGGCTCTTCAAACTCTTTCTTACTAGTACCTAGAGATTCATCTGGTATGCCTCTTCTTTGCCATAGCAAACTAATATATCTGATTTCACTTGACTGTTGGTGGGTTTTTAGTGATTAGTCTTTGGCAGGTGACCTTTAATAAATGTTATGAATTATTTTCTTTTATTAATACTGAAAATTACAGTTAAATTAGTAATTATTATTTTTAAATCTTTCTTCACTTTATATATAAGTGAAAAAAAGTTTAATTCAAATGCTGATAACCTGGGTCCTCTTGACATATCAAATTATACAATTTCCTACATTTTGGAAAACATGTTGATAAAAAATAGGAAAGGGAAGGTGCTATAGGCTGAATGTCTGTGTCCCTCTAAAATTCATATGTTGAAATCTAATTCCCAATGTGATATATTTACAGATGGGGCTACTGGAAAGTTATGACTAGGATTAGATCTCTTACAAAAAAGACCCCAGAGTTCCTTAGCCCCTTCTGCCATGTGCAGACACAGAGAGGAGATAGCCATCTATGAACCAGGATGAAACCCTTTACCTGCTCCTTGATCTTGGACTTTCAGCTTCCAGAACTGTGAGAAATATATTTCTTTGGTTTATAAGCCACCCAGGATATGGGTATATTTGTTACAGCAGCTTGAACTAACTAAGGCAAGTGGAACCTATTAAAGTTTTTAAATGTCATAAACAAATTGTCTAATTTGATCCTTGTATAAATGAATTATCTAATTTAAAAATCAAAGCTCAAACAGTTTTAGTAATTATCCCAAGGTGTCACTGCGAATAAATGTTGAAATTTGAAGACAACCTCAGTTTGGGCTCTAAGATATGCTTGCTGTGGAATTTGTTTCAATGAGAATAAGAGGAAAATTAATGAAACTAACTTAATATAATTGAAAGTATTTAAAATAGTATAATAATTTTAATTAATATTAAACTAAGAATAATTAACACACAGAGAGAAATAATTAAAAATCATAATCAGATTGACATTTCCCTATCAAAAAGTAAAAAAATAAAGTCTGGTCCTCCTGGTATCTCTGATCTTCTCTCATAAATACCCTCCAGTTAATATCCTCTGCACTGGTCTACTAATATTTGTTATTTAAATATATGTATAATATAAATATAATATATATTTATAATAATATAATATATAATGATATAATTTAATATATGTAATAAAATAAATATTTACATATAAACACATTATATATGTTATATTCTAACACACATATATTTTTTTGAACTCCATTCCCATCTCCTAAATCATACTCCTTATTACCTCTGCTTTATTTTTTTCCCATAGCATTTAATGCGCAACATGCTGTAAGTTGTTTTTACTTATTTTGCTTTTCTGTCATTCCTACATAGAATGGATGCCATGAGAAAACAGGAGTTTGTTGTTTGTGGGCTTTACTTTTTTCAGCTTTATCTTATATATTCAGTTGATTCATTTTCATGTGAATAAATATTTCTAGATCACCTGTTATAACCCAGGGTCTTACTAACTAATAAAAATTTCTACCATTTGTTAGTTGTATAAACTTGGCCAAATGACTCAACCACTATAACCTTCAATGTCATTGTCCATAAACTGTGACTAAAGAGGGTAACTACTCATCAGGTTTTTATGCTGATGTCCTAACATGAGGCATGAGATGAAATAATGCCAGCAAAGCATTTAGGACTGCCACTGACCCACTGGAGTCAGCCAATTAATGTTGTTCCTATCACTTGTCAATAATGATAAAGTTGATGAAGAAAACATAATTGATATGCCCATGTATTTATAAAGACTTAAAATATCTCATATAGAAGGTAAAAATTGTCTCATTTTAAAAGCACAGAAAGCATAACACATTTATATATAACAAAGTCACTTTCATACAATAAGGTCCACCCTCATTGACTCTGCTAAAATAACAACTTTTCCTACACTACCCACAGGCATACACATGCATCAAGTCACCATGTGGAATATAATTAGAAGTTTTAACCTTAAATAAGGATATTTCTTTTATTTCTCTTCCTTGTCAAGAATGATATTCAGGGGATGCCCAGGTGGCTCAGTCATTAAGTGTCTGCCTTTGGCTCTGGTCCTGATCCGAGAGTCTGGTAATGAGCCCCTCATCAGCTTCTCTGCTCAGCAGGAAGCCTGCTTCTCCCCATCCCACTCCCCTTGCTTGTGTTCCCTAATTCACTGTGTCTTTCTCTGTCAAATAAAAAATAAAATCTTTAAAAATTTTTTTTTAAAGAATGATATTAAGGCAAGAACTACCTTCCTCTGAATGTGATTAATACCAGTGAAAGTAGCTGTACTTCACTTTGCTGAAGATTTTGCTGCACACATTTGGTAATTCAGGATATTTTGAAATGATTGTAAATGTAGATGAAGAGATTTGCTTCTGCTGAGATAAATGGGAAGGGAGTAGCTTTTACTTACAGTGTATTTCTAGCACCTGCATGGCCACCTGAGGGGTGGCATTGAGGGACTCATGGTCTACTCTGCAGATCACAGCCACGCCATCGTCGCTCCGGTCCACTCGGAAATCCAGTGTGCTGCTGACAGTGAATGTCTTGCGATTTGCATCCTCTTCTTTTAAATATTTTACATCTAAAAATAAAATTTACATTTAAAAATTTTGGTTCATTATCTTTCAAAACGTAACAGATTTCATTTACTCAAGTCAAACCTAGAAGCACCGTCTCCATCTTTTTTTCAATTTTTAAAAAAGCAAATATTTGTTAATTTAACATTTAATCCTTTTTGGTTTGAGCAAATAAAAATACAACTACTTCAGAAATAAAATTTAAAAGTAACTGTATAAATAAAATAGAAGGGTGGGACATAGAACTATATTACTATTGTGACTGGATTTTTGTTTTGTTTTGTTTTTTTAATACTCCATTTGAGAAACCAGGTCATTTTAGAATATTAATCTCCTTTCTTAAGATTTAAGTTTACATGAGGATAATCTTAATTTTCTGAGCCTCAAATACAGTTGGGAAGGCCAAATTCACAACATCTGATTATGCCCAAAAGAAAGTACAATGTATTTGAGCTATGATTTCAACATGAACAATGTGAGGTGAACTTATTTGCTAAAGAATACCTACAATGAGAAAGTTGTCATCTTTTATAAAGAAAGGGAAGAGGACATGGATGCAAAAATTCTCAACAAAATACTAGCAAATCGAATCCAACAGTATATTAAAAGAATCATTTGCCACAATCAAATAGGATTTATTAATAGGCTGCAAGGGTGGTTCAATATTCACAAATCAACTAATGTGATACACCACATTAATAAAAGGAAGAATAAGAATCAGATGACTCTTATCAATAGATGCAGAAAAAGCATTTAACAAAGTACAGCATCCATTCTTCATAAATCCCTCAACAAAGTAGAAATAGAGGAACATGCTTCAACATCATAAAGGCCATATCCAAAAGACAAACAATGAATATAATCCTCAAGGGGAAAAACAAAGCTTATCCTCTATGACAAGATCAAGATAGGGACATCCACTCTCACCACTGTTACTTAACATATTACTAGAAGTCCTAGCTTCAGCAATGAAACAACACAAAGAAATAAAAGACATCCAAATTGGCAAGGAAGAAGTCCAACTCTCACTATTCCTAGGTGACTTGATACTCTATGTAGAAAACCTTAAAGACTCCACCAAAAAATTGCTAGAACTGATACATGAATTCAGTAATAGCACAGGATACAAAATCAATATACAGAAATCTGTGGCATTTCTAGATACTGATAAGGAAGCAGCAGAAAGAGAAATCAAGGAAACAATCCCACTTAAAATTACACCAAAAACCATAAGATACCTAGGAATAAACCAAAGAGGTAAAAAAATGGTACTCTGAAAACTATATAACACTTATGAAAGAAATCGAAGAAGACACAAAGAAATGGAAAAACATTCCATGCTCATGGACTGAAAGAGTAAATATTGTTAAAAGCAATTTGCATATATAATCTAATCCTTATAAAAATACAGTGTCTTTCACGGAGATAGAACAAACAATCTTAAAATTTGTATGGAACCACAAAAGACCCTGAATAGCAAATGCAGTCTTGAAAAAGAAAAGCAAAGCTGGAGGTATCAAAATTCTGGACCTCAAGCTATATTACCAACTGCATTCATCAAGACTGGTATGTCTTGATGAAGTATGGTACTTGAGCAAGTATGGTACTGGCACAAAAACAGATACATTGATCAATAGAACAGGATAGAAAACCCAGAAATGGATCCACAACTCTGTGGTCAACTAATCTTTGACAAAGAAGGAAAGAAAATCCAATGAAAAAGAAGACAGTCTTTTCAACAAATGATGTTGGGAAAACAGGACTGTGCAACATGCAGAAGAATGAAACTGTACCACTTTCTTAAACCATATGCAAAAATAAATTCAAAATCAATGGAAGACCTAAATGTAAAACAGTAAACTATCAAAATCTGAGAGGAGAACACAGGCAGTAACTTTTTTGACCTTGGCTGTACCAACTTCTTATTAGACATGTTGCCAGAGACCAGGGAAACAAAAGCAAAAATGAACTATTGGGACCTCATCAAGATAAAAAGCTTCTGCACAGTAAAGGAACAATCAACAAAATTAAAATGCAGTCTACAGAATAAGAGATGATATTTGCAAATGACATATCTGATAAAGGGTTAGTATGCAAAATATATAAAGAACATATCAAACTCAACCCCCAAAAAGCAAATAATCCACTTAAGAAATGGGTAGAAGACATGAATAGATACTTTTCCAAAGAGGATATCCAGATGGCTAACAGACACATGAAAAGATGCTCAACATCACTCATCATCAGTGAAATACAAATCAAAACTGCAATGAGATACCACCTTACACCTGTCAGAATGGCTAAAATTAAGAATACAGGAAACAGTAGATGTTGGCAAGGATGTGAAGAAAGGGGAACCCTCTTACACTGTTGGTGGGAATACAAACTGATGCAGCCACTCTGGAAAACAGTAAGGAAGTTCCTCAAGCAGTTAAAAATAGAACACTCCTGTGATCTAGCAATTACACTACTGGTAATTTACCCAAAGGATACAAAAATTCTGATTCAAATGGACATACCCCGATATTTATAGCAGCTCTATCAATAATAACCCCGATATTTATAGAAGCTCTATCAATAATAACCAAGTTACAGAAAATAGCTCAAATATCCATGACTGATGAATGGATAAAGAAAATGTGAAATATTACCTAGTCAGCAGAAATAATGAAATCTTTCCATTTGCAGTGATGGGGATGGACCTAGAGTGTATTATGCTAAGAGAAATGTTAGTCAGAGAAAGACAAATACCATATGATTTCACTTATATGTGGAATTTAAGAAACAACACATGAACATGGGGGGAAAAGGAGACAGGCAAACCATAAAATAGACTGAGAACAAACTGAGGGTTACTGGAGGGGAGGTAGACAGGGGAATGAGTGAAATAAGTGATGGATATTAAGGAGGGTAGTTGTTGTAATGAGCATTTGGTGTTTTATGTTAGCGATGATTCACTAAATTCTACTTCTGAAACTAATATTACACTGTATGTTAACTAACTGGAATTTAAATAAAAACCTAAACAACAACAAAAAGATTTTGCTTGAAAAAAATTTTTAATTGAAAAAAAGTCACCTGAATAATTTGAATATTTAAAAATATATAGTTGCAGTGAAATTTACATTGAGATAAATGCTCTTCACTTAGGTAAAGGATTTATTTCAGCATGAATGAAATCTTGAATACTTTTATCAAGACATATATTCATTTATGATATTTTGTGCATGATTAAGTTTCATTGCTAATTGGTGCACTCAGGAATTATTTGTTCTTTATAGAAAAGAGGTTTATAATATTTTTATTTAACTTAAAAGTTCTTAAGTCCAAAGTACTTGATAAGAAGGGGTAATTTCAATGGGTTAGAAATCAAAGTGATAGGCTATAGATAAGATATAATAAGATTTTAAATGTAGTTAAGGGAGAAAGCTGTTCCATTTTCTTATTCTTTCATTTCAAATGAAAAATGATAATTTCATTTTATTTTATTATGTATTACTTTATTTTTAAAACATTTAAGGACATATTAATTACAACAAAGTAATGTAAATTCAGTTTCTCCATTGTTATGCACTATACAAAGATTTGACTTTGAATGTGATATTGAATTTGAGGTATTTGGTAGGTAGAAATTTGCATGGTCCATTGAGTTTTACTTATTTCCAGAGAAGTCTGACTTTATCTTAATGTTTGATTTTTAAAAAAACGGAGTAAGTATTAGTAAAGAATAAAACTAGGTAAGTGTTCCATGTCTTGTTCTTGAAAATATAGGATTGTGTTTATGTAATTTAGACAGTTTTGAGAATAAGAAAAAACTCTAACATTTGAAAAGTAGGAGAACATAAAAAGCTCTATTCTATCTTTTTAACAATAAATCAATCATACAGATACAAGATTTTTAATAAATATGTTTCATGAAATAACTCATTTTTGCTAACCAATTTGCATTTGAAAATTAGTTTCAATGTCAGTTAAAAAATATTAGAGTAAAAGATGAAATTATTTCCTTTCAGTCAAAATATGTCATGATAATACAGATGCGTTGAGAGCCCTTTGTTATATTAAATACATATGTCTGTGTGTGTGAGAGAGAGAAAGAGATCTTTTACTTTTCAGTGTTTTATAGATTTATACAAAGTGTTGTCTCATTTTTATATATTTTTTTCTTTCCTTTAAATCCATATCCAACATTTTCTGGTTTGTAGCTCTAAGCAGTAGCAGTATAAGAAAATTTAGATCTCAAAACAAACCACTTTTATAATTATGTTATATATTATATGAAAAATTGTTCTAAAATATTGCTGCTAATTATTTAATTTCAATCACAGCTGTATTTTAAGAACCCACACATCTGCTTCCTTTACCTGATTCCTTTACAAAAATATCACTTAAGGGGCACCTGGGTGGCTCAGTGGGTTAAAGCCTTTGCCTTCAGCTCAGATCATGATCCCAGGATCCTGGGATCAAGCCCAACATCAGGCTCTCTGCTCAACCAGGAGCCTGCTTCCCTTCCTCTCTCTCTGCCTGACTCTCTGCCTACTTGTGATCTCTGTCTCTCAAATAAATAAATAAAATCATTTGAAAAAATCACTTAATATAATATTAATTGGACACATAAAATCTGATAGCAATTGTGTATAACATAAAATTTTAATGAACATCATTCAAATAGAATAAACAAAGTATAATTTGTTATTTTTAATATTAACCTATGGCACAGCCTATAGTGTTCCTAGAAGCTATAAGATGAATAAGAAAAAAAAAATCAAGAAGAGCCAATCATATTATCTTTTCCTATATTTTATAGGATCTTCTCCTTATCCCCACTCCCCAAAAATAGTAATTAAAATCTATCCGTGTTTTTGCTTTCTAGCTTTACAAAATAACTGATGCATTCATAGTTCTAGAATCAATAGACATTTTTTTTTTATATTGTGCAATTTGCTGATTGCATGTGTACTCTTCTTTCAAGCTCTGTCTTGTTTCAGGGTTTCCATTTTTTCTCCTTTGCCATGTCCCTCAACAACATTGCAATCTAGAGCAGTATTTTTCAAAATGGGATGTGCATACACACCACCTTTGGATCTTGGTAAAATGTAGATTCTGATTCAATATTTTGTAGGATGGAGCCTTGAAGTCTCCTGCTGGCCCATGGACATATTTTGAGGAGCAAGGGTAAAGTAGATGACACATCAAAACCAGAGATGTGAGGGAGGAGCAAGATGGGGAGGAGTAGGAGACCCAAAGTTCATCTTGTCTCAGGAATTCAGCTATAGAGTTATCAAACCATTCTGAACACCTACAAACTCAACAGGAGATAGAAGAGAAGAATAGCAGCAACTCTATGAACAGAAAAGCGGCCACTTTCTGGGGGTCGGATGTGCAGAGAAGTGAATCTGAGGTGATAGATGGGAAGATAGACCATACTGGGGAGGAGCCAGCTCCCAGCAAGCTGTAGAAGAATGAAGCACAAAATGTGAAACTTTAGAAGTCTACTCCACTGAAGGACATCACTCCAGAGGTTCAGCGGGTGTGGAGCCCTTGAAGGGACAGTGTGGTCTCAGAACCTGTGGGGGTCACTAAAAGACCAGGGGTGTCTGAGTGTAGCAAATCTCCCAGGTATCAGAGTGTGGAAGCTGACTGCAGAGACAGAGCCAAGGAGCAAGCTCTCAGCTGGGGGTGATCTTAAACCATGATCCGTGGCACAGTCATGCCACTGGTCTTCAAGCAGGGATGCCACAAGTGGCAGATCCAGGGAGACCCCCTCCTTCCTCTTCTGGGAGGAACCTCATGGGAGTGTGCTGCAGGAATCTGCTGGGTTTGGAGTCTCCAAATGGGGCCATGCATCAGAGATAGAAATTCTTGGTCACAGACCGGGTGAACTTGGAGGTCAGCCAGAAACCAGGGAGACTGGAGGGATTGACTGCTTTTCTCTGAGGGTACACTGAGGAGTGGGGCCCTCAGCTCTCAGCTCCTATGGGGCTGGAGATTGGGAGGCCGCCATTTTCATTCCCATCCTCCAAAGCTGTATGGAAAGAATTCAGGGAACAAAAGCTCTTTCAATCAAAACCGAGCAGACTACTTAGCCTGGCCACTGGCAAAGGCAGTGCAATTCCACCTTGGGCAAAGACATTTGAGAATCACTGCAAGAGGCTCCTCCCCCAGAAGATCAGGAAGAAGAGCCAGCCAAGACCAAGTTCACCAATCAATGAGAATTGTGGAACTCCAGAGCTAGGGGAATGCAACACATAGAATCATGGCTCTTTTCACATGATTCTTTAGTCTTTCAGAGTTAAACTTTTCAAATTTTATTTTTACTTATTATATTTAAAAAAATTTTCCTCTTTTCTACTTTAAACTCTTTGACTATTATATCTTATCAATACCTTTTTTAAAAATCCTTTTAAATTTTCATTGTTATAATCATATTCTATCCCTTCATTGTATTTAACCTGATTTTTTGTACACATATAGGTTTATCTTTCTTTAAAATTTTGGGATACAGTTTCTTCTAACAGATCAAAATATACCCTAATCTAGCACATGACTTTGTTCTAGTCTCCAGTCTGATCACTTTCTATCCTCCATTTTTTTTTTCTTTTTTCAACCAATTTCTTATCAATTCCTTTTTCAGAATCTTTTTAAATTTCCATTTCCATTTACATATATGTAAATTTACATTTACATTACGTTTACATTCATATGCTATTCCTTCATTGTGTTTACCCATATATATATATACATATATATATGTATATATATATATGTATATATATATAATGTTTTCCTTTTTTTAAAATTTAGGAGGCAGATTCTTCCAACAGACCAAAATACACCCAAAATCAATTATGTGTCTCTGTTCTATTCACCAGTCTTTTATATATATATATATATATATTTTTTTTTTTTTCCCCTCCTCCATTCTTCTCCCTTTAGTCTAGTTTCAGGTCTCTTACAATTAGGTTAGTTTATATTTTTCTAGGGTTGTTGCTACACTTTTATTATTTGGTTCTCTCATTCATCTATTTTTTTAAAAATGATGTTATCTATTTATTTGACAGACAGAGATCACAAGGAGGCAGAGAGACAGGCAGTGAGAGAGGAGGAAGCAGGCTCCCTTCTGAGCAGAGAGCTTGATGTGGGGCTCAATCCCAGGACCCTGGGATCATGACCCAAGCTGAAGGCAGCGGTTTTAATCCACTGAGCCACCAGGCAACCCTCATTCATCTATTTTTATCTGGATAAAATGACAAAGTGTACAAACTCACTACAAAAAACAAACAAACAACAACAACAAAACAAGAGGCAGTGCCAATGGCTATGGACCTAATCAATACAGACATTAGTAAGACATCAGAACTAGAGTTCAGAATGATGATTATCAAGGTGCTAGCTGGGCTCAAAAAAAAAAAAAAAAAAAAGCATGGAAGATACCAGAAAATCCCTTCCTGGAGAAATAAAATCCATTTCTGGAGAAAAAAATAGAACTAAAATCTAACCAAGTTGAAATAAAGAAAGCAATTAATGAGGTGCAATAAAATTGGAGGCTCTTACTGCTAGGATAAATGAAGCAGAAGAGAGAATTAGTGACATAGAGCACCAAATGATGGAGACTAAAGAAGCTGAGCAAAAGAAAGACAAACAACTGCTGGACCACGAGGGGAGAATTCAAGGGATAAGTGATACCATAAGATGAAACAATATTAGAATAATTGGGCTTCCAGAAGAAGAAAGAAAGAGAGAGAGGCAGAAGGTTTATTAAACTAAATTATAGCAAAGAATTTCCCTAATTTGGTTAAGGCAACAAACATCAAAATCCAGGAGGCAGAGAGAATTCCCACTCAAAATCAATAAAAATAGGTCAACATTCCCACATCTAATAGTAAAACTTGCAAGTCTCAATGACAAAGAAAATCCTGAAAGCAGCTCAGGGAAGAGGTCTGTAACATACAGTGGTGGAAATATTTGATTGGCAGCAGACCTATCCACAGAGACCTGGCAGGCTAGAAAGGACTGGCATGATATATTCAAAGCACTAAATGAGAAAAATATGCAGCCAAGAATACTATATCCAGGTAGGCTGTCATTGAAAATAGATGGAGAGATAAAAAGCTTCCAGGACAAACCAAAACAAAAATAATTTGCAAACACCAAACCAAGCCCTACAAGAAATATTGAAAGGGGTCCCCTAAGCAAAGAGAGAGCCTAAAAGTGACAGACCAGAAAGGAACAGAGACAATATACAGTAACAATCACGTTACAGGCAATACAGTGATACTCAATTCACATCTTCCAATAGTTACCCTGAATGTAAATGGGCTAAATGCCCCAATCAAAAGACACAGGGTATCAGAATGGGAAAAACAAAAAACAAAAACAAAAAAACAAAAATGCAAAATACAAAAATCAAAAAACATCAATATGCTGTCTGCAAAATACTCATTTTCAACACAATGACACTTCCAGATGTAAAGTGAGGGGTGGAAAACAATTTCCCATGCTAATACACAACAAAAGAAAGCTGGAGTAGCAATCCTTTTATCAGATAAATTAGATTTTAAGCCAAAGACTAAAGCAAGAGATGAGATAACACTGTATCATACTCAAAGGGTCTGTCCAACAAGAAGATCTAACAATTTTAAATATCAATGCCCCTAACATGGGAGCAGCCAATTATATAAACCAATTAATAACAAAATCAAAGAAACATCAACAATAATACAATAGGGTGCCTGGGTTAAACCTCTGCCTTTGGCTCAGGTCATGATTCCAAGGTCCTGGGATTGAGGCCCACATCAGGCTCTCTGCTCAGCGGGGAGCCTGCTTCCCCCTCTCTCTCTGCCTGCCTCTCTACTTGTGATCTCTCTCTCTCTCTCTCTCTGTCAAATAAATCAATGAAATCTTAATTAAAAAATACAATAATAGTAGGGGACTTTAACATCCCCCCCTCACTGAAATAAACAGATCATCTAAGCAAAAGTTCAAGAAGGAAATAAAGGCTTTAAATGATACACTGGACCAGATGGACATCACAGATAGGTTCAGAACATTCCAACCCAAAGGAACAGAATACACATTCTTCTCTAGTGCACATGGAACATTCTCCAGAATAGATCATATCTTGAGTCACAAAGCAGGTCTCAACTGGTACCAAAAGACTGGGATCATTCCCTGGAATGGGAGTCATTCCATGTTTAGGGATTGGAAGAACAAATGTGAATGTCTATGTTACCTAGAGCAATCTACACATTTAATGTGGTTTTCAGACCACAATGCTTTGAACTAGAACTCAACCACAAGAGGAAAGTCGGAAAGAACTCAAATATGGAGGCTAAAGAGCATCCTACTAAAGAATGAAATTTAAAAAGAATTAAAAAAAAACTCATGGAAACAAATTAAAATGAAAACACAACTGTTTAAAATCTTTGGGACAGAATGAAACTCGACCATTCTCTTACACCGTACACAAAGATCAACTCAAAATGGATAAAAGACCTCAACGTGAGACAGGAATCTATCAGAATCTTAGAGGAGAACATAGGCAGTAATCTCTTTGATATCAGCCACAGCAACTTCTTTCAAGATACGTCTCCAAAGGCAAAGGAAACAAAAGCGAAAATAAACTTCTGGGACTTCATCAAAATCAAAAGCTTCTGCACAGCAAAGGAAACAGTCAAAAAAACAAAGAGGCAACCCACGGAATGGGAGAAGATATTTGCAAATGACAGTACAGACAAAAGGTTGATATCCAGGATCTATAATGAACTCCTCAAACTCAACACACACGAAACAGGCAAACACATCAAAAAATGGGCAGAAGATATGAACAGACACTTCTCCAATCAAGAAATACAAATGGCTATCAGACACATGAAAAAATGTTTATCATCATTATCCTTCAGGGAGATTCAAATTAAAACCACATTGAGATATCACCTTACACCAGTTAGAATGGCCACAATTAACAAAACAGGAAACAACATGTGTTGGAGAGGATGTGGAGAAAGGGGAACCCTCTTACACTGTTGGTGGGAATGCAAGTTGGTGCAGCCTCTTTGGAGAACAGTGTGGCGATTCCTCAAGAAATTAAAAATAGAGCTTCCCTACGACCCTGCAATTGCACTCCTGGGTATTTACCCCAAAGATACAGATGTCGTGAAAAGAAGGGCCATCTGTACCCCAATGTTTATAGCAGCAATGGCCACAGTCGCCAAACTATGGAAAGAACCAAGATGCCCTTCAACGGATGAGTGGATAAGGAAGATGTGGTCCATATACACTATGGAGTATTATGCCTCCATCAGAAAGGACGAATATCCAACTTTTGTAGCAACATGGACGGGACTGGAAGAGATTATGCTGAGTGAAATAAGTCAAGCAGAGAGAGTCAATTATCATATGGTTTCACTCATTTGTGGAGCATAACCAATAGCATGGAGGACAAGGGGCGTTAGAGAGGAGTAGGGAATTTGGGTAAATTGGAAGGGGAGGTGAACCATGAGAGACTATGGACTCTGAAAAACAGTCTGAGGGGTTTGAAGTGGCGGGGGGGTGGGAGGTTGGGGTACCAGGTGGTGGGTATTATAGAGGGCACAGCTTGCATGGAGCACTGGGTGTGGTGAAAAAATAATGAATACTGTTTTTCTGAAAATAAATAAATTGGGGAAAAAAAAAAAAAATCTTTGGGACACAGCAAAGGTGGTCCTAAGAAGAAAATATATAGCAATAAAAACCCTTCTCAAGAAACAAGAAAGGCCTAAAGTACACAACTAACCCTACACTTAAAGGATCTGGAGAAAGAACAGCAACAAAAGTCTAAACCCAGCAGGAGAAGAGAAATATTAAGTATCAGAGCAGAAATCAACGAAATAGTAGCTCGTTGTTTGAAAGAATTAAGGTTGATAAACCCCGGGCCAGACTTCTCCAAACGAAAAGATAAAAGACCCAAATTAATAAAATCATGAACGAAAGAGGAGAGATAATACCAAAACCAAAGAAATACCAACAATTACAAGAATATATTATGAGCAACTATACACTAGCAAATTTGATAATGTGGAAGAAATGGATGCATTCCTAGAGACATATAAACTACCAAAACTGAACCAGGAAGAAATAGAAAACCTGAAGAGACCCATAACCAGTAAGGAGATTGAAGCAGTCATCAAAAACCTCCCAAAAACAAGACCCCAGGGCTAGACGGCTTCCCACAGGAATTCTACCAAATATTTAAACAATTGATACCTATTGTGCTAAAACTTTTCCAAAAAATAGAAATGGAAGGAAAACTTCCAAACTCATTTTATGAGGTCAGCATTACCTTAATCCAAAAACCAGACCCCATCATAAAGGAGAATTACAGACCAATATCCTTGATGAACAGAGATGCGAAAATTCTCACCAAAATACTAGCCAATAAGATCCAAAAGTACATTAAAAGGATTATTCACCATGACCAAGTGGGATTTATTCCTGGGCTGTAAGATTGGCTCAACATCCACAAATAAATCAATGTGATACAATGCATTAATAAAAGGAAGAACAAAAACCATATGATATTCTCAATACATGCTGAAAAAGCATTTGACAAAGTACAGCGTCCTTTATTGATAAAAAATCTTCACAGTATAGGGATAGAGGATACATATCTCAATATCATGAAAGCCATCTATGAAAAACCCACGGAAATATCACTCTCAATTGGGGAAAACTGAGAGCTTTTCCCTTAAGGTCAGGAACACACCAGGGCTGTCCACTGCTATTGAACATAGTACTAGAAGTCCTAGCCTTAGCAATTGGACAACAAAAAGATAAAAGTCTTCCAAGTTGGCAAAGAGGAAGTGAAACTGTCACACATATTATATAATAATTTATATCAGATAATATGATACTTTATGTGGAAAACCCAAAGGACTCCACTCCAAAACTGCTAGAACTCATACAGGAATCCAGTAAAGTGTCAGGTTATAAAATCAATGCACAGAAATCAGTTGCATTTCTATATACCAATAGCAAGACAGAAGACAGAGAAATTAAGAAGCCGATCCCATTCACAACTGCACCCAAAACCATAAGATACCTAGGAATAAACCTAATCTAAGAGGCAAAGAATCTATACTCAGAAAACTATAAAGTACTCATGAAAGAAATTGAGGAAGACACAAAGAAATGGAAAAACATTCCATGTTTAGGGATTGGAAGAACAAATGTGAAAATGTCTATATTACCTAGAGCAATCTACACATTTAATGCAATCCCTATCAAAATATATTCAATTTTTTGATATAGAACAAACAATCCAAAAATTTATATGGAACCAGAAAAGACCCTGAATAGCCAGATGTTGAAAAAGAAAACCAAAGTTGGTAGTATCATAATACCAAACTTCAAGCTCTATTACAAAGCTGTGATCATCAAGACAGTATGGTACTGGCACAAAAACAGACACACAGATCAATGGAACAGAATAGGAGTCCTGAAATGGACCCTCAACTCTATGGTCCAACTAACCTTCCAACAAAGCAGGAAAGAATACCCAATAGAAAAAAGACAGCCACTTCAACAAATGGTGTTGGGAAAATTGGACAGCCACATGCAGAAGAATGAAACTGGACCATTTCCTTATATCACACACAAAAATAGACTCAAAATGGATGAAAGACTTCGATGTGAGACAGGAATCCATCAAAATCCTTGAGGAGACACAGTCAGCAGCCCCTTTGACCTCAGTCACAGCAACTTCTTCCTAGAAATGTCATCAAAGGCAAGGGAAGCAAGGACAAAAATGAACTCCTGGGAATTCATCAAGATAAAAGCTTCTTCACATCATAGGAAACAGTCAACAAACCAAAATACAACCGACAGAATGGGAGAAGATATTTGAAAATGACATATCAGATAAAGGGCTAGTATCCAAAATCTATAAAGAACTTATCACACTGAACCCCCAAAGAACAAATAATCCAATCAAGAAATGGTTAGAAGACATGAACAGACATTTCTGCAAAGATAACATCCAAATAGCCAACAGACATATGAAAAATGCTCAACATAACTCATCATCAGGGAAATACAAATCAAAACCACAGTGAGATACCACCTCACACCAGTCAGAATCACTAAAATTAACAAGTCAGGAAATGACAGGTATTGGTGAGGATGCAGAAAAAGGGGAACCCTCCTACACTGTTGGTGGGAATGCAAGCTGGTGTAGCCACTCTGGAAAACAGTACAGAGGTTCCTCAGAAAGTTGAAAATAGAGCTGTCCTACAACCCAGCAACTGCACCACTGAGTATTTACCCAAAGATATAAATGTAGTGATCTAAAGGGTCACGTGCACCCGAATATTTATAGCAGTAATGTCCACAATAGCTGAACTACGGAAACAGGCTAGATGTCCATCAACAAATGAATGGATAAAGAAGATGTGATACATAAACACACACACACACACACACAACACACACAGAGGAATACTATGCAGCCATCAAAAAAGCCTCTGAAACCTTGCCTTACAACAATGTGGATGGAACTAGAGAGTATTATGCTAAGCAAAATAAGTCAACCAAAGAAAGACAATTATCATATGATCTTTCTGATATGACTAATTTGAGAGACAGGGCAGGGGACTGTGGGGGATAGGGAGGGAAAAAATGAAACAAGATGGGACTGGGAAGGGAGTCAAAACATAAAAATCTCTTAATCTCAGGAAACAAACTGAGGGTTGCTGGGGGGTTGGAGGGAGGGAGAAGATGGCTGAGTTATGGACCTTGAGGAGGGTATGTGCTATGGTGAGTGCTATGAATTGTGTAAGACTGATGATTCACAGACCTATACCCCTGAAGCAAATAATACATTATATGTTTTTAAGAAAATAGAGAGAGAGAGAGAGAGATGTAATCAAAGATGAAGAGGAAATATTGGGATTTATTCTAACCCCCTTTCTCTCTTCATCTCAATTTCTCCCTATCATTTTAATCTCCTCTGTTCCTAACCTCCCATTCTACCTTTACTATTTTAAAATATGAATTTATTCTCATTTTTTTACATTTTTCAAAATATGCATTTCATGTATCATATAATGTACTGGTATGCTGATCAAGACAAATTGAGAGCAAACAATAAAGAGAGTTGTTTGTCAGATTACTTTCCTCATAATACTTGCTGCTACCCTTCTATCTTTTTTTTCCAAAGGAGGTTCTGGACTTTTAGAACTTGTTCACAAATAATCAGAATAGTGGTTGCTTTGGGTCAGTTATGACCCAGTTATGGCCCAGTGGCAGTTATGAACTGTCTTATTATGCTATTACTGTCTATGTTAGAAATTTTCTAAAATAAAAAAATGTTAAAAAGAAATCTTCCTAAGAAAACTCCTCAAGTGTGCTCCTCAACAAGTTATTTTGGTGAACATTTCTTGAAGGTAAAGTCTCAAAGTAAGTAATTATCTACCATTTTTAATATTTATCTTAATGAGATTTGGAACGTAAAAAGTAGTCCGCTTGTATTTGGGGTTTTAGATCTTGATCTCACCAAGAGCTAAGGTGGAAAAAAAAAAAAAAAAAACAGATGTAATTTTTAGTGAGATGCCCGGAACCCCTCAATTAAACAAATTTAGAAGCCCTGAATCAAGTTAGCTAAGGAAAAAAGGTCATCTGTGTATTTTTTTTAAAACATACAATAATTTTCAAAAAAATATCAAATCTCAAGATCTATATCCATATTTATCTTTCCATATCTGTAATGTTAAGTCACCTACCTTAATGCCTATAGTTTCCAGTCTCTTTTGGATTAGATTTTTCAAAAGGAAATCATATAAAGTGCAGTTCCTTGGACAGTCACCTTGTCTCCACAATGGTTCTAATCACCTTGAGTACAACAATCTGAATTTTTGTGATGCTTTTCCTTTCTGCACTTTTGTGATTTTAATCTCATTTAAACAAATCCAGAAAGAATATACTTCCATTCCTACAAAGGGTAATCTTGTTTTGCATCCTGTGGAAGCCTTCTCTATCAGACATGCATGTAATGTGGGCTCATTTCCTTTTTTTTTTTTTTTTCCTCATTTCCTTTTAGTCTGTTGCAAGGCCAATATGCCACAGCCACACTGGGAACAAGGTAAGACTTAGACACAGCTTCCACTATTCTCAGTACTGGGAGTGGCATAATGTTTCATCATTGAGAGCTATCTCTTAGGAAATATGCAAGATATTATGTAACTTCTCCTAATCTATTTGGGCCTTTGATTTTCTAGCCATGACCAAGAAATGGGCAGGGTTGCAGTGTTTACCCTAGATATTGATACTTCCGTAGGACTTGAACTTTACTATTATTTTCGAAGTCTGGGTTTGTACAAATGTTTTATTGTGGATCGGATGATACTTTTACGGAATTATTCTGAATCCATATTAATTGTACCTTAATGATTTAACAATTTGTTAGTAAGCTGATATATGCCCTCTTGTTATAGAGAAGGGGAAATGTGATCATAATATGAGACAACTTTATCTCAAAAATTTGAAGTCATCATTCTGGACAACTGGATGTATTGTGTAATAACTGTTTAAAAGAAGTTCTATCGATCAAATTTTCTAAAACTAAATATACCATTTTTAGAAGATAACCAACTCCCTGTTATTTTTTAAAATTGACATAAAGTAACTATAGCTGGCTAATTCATTCAGTAACTTAGATGCATATTTTATTTTTCTAAGATTTATTTCTTTGAGAGAGAGGGAGAGCATGTGCACAAGAAAGAATGTGGGAGGAATCACAGAGGAGGAGGGAGAGAGAAACTTCAGCGACTCTGTGCGATAAGCATGGATCTCCTGACTTTGAGATCATGAGCTGAGCCAAAACTAAGAGTCTGCCACTTAAACCCCTGTTCCACCCAGGCAATCCCTTAGATGTGTATTTTAAATTCAGTTTGTCTTGAAGGGAATGCCAGAAATTCTTTTTTTTTTTCTTCTCTTAAGCTTGAGTGTTCAAAAAGTATTTTACGAAGTATCTTTCTTTCATACACAAGGTAAGTATTTTGTTTCTGTTTTAATTTTCTCCAGAAGAAAAATATAGAGGTCAAATCTTATATGGTAGAACTCTAATTCTGGTAACCATTTTCGTTCATTCACGGGAGAAGACTTCAAAACAGATTCATGAGGCCAATCTCATTTTGCCCAAGAATGTTTCTTCCTACAACTCCAACTAGAACGGGGGAGATTTCTGTAGATTTTTCTCATAATGCTTCAGGTTTATTAGAGGTACCAGTGTCATCCTGGCTTTTAAAGCTATGGTTCTACCATGAACCAGCAATAAAACAACTGTTCTACTTGGCAAGGAATTTTACTGAAACTCAGTTCTTGTTAATCGATTTCAAAAGTTCAAATGAGTGTAATAATATTTATGGATAACTGATGAAGAGGAGACACTTCATCTAAATATTCTAAAACCTCACTTTGAATTTATTCAGACAGGTGGAAATTTATTCTTGGATCAGGTATCTCTTAAATGTCATCCCACAGGATTGCATTGAAAGGTTCTACAAATATATGCTGTACGGATCTTGTTATATGTACCCTGACTCCATTCAGTACATACACATTTGTTTGACAATTGTGGATTCAGAGAGGAATTCTCTTTCTCTCTTGACTCTCAGTTCCAGAAAATGTTAGACCTATTTTGTACAGTGTTTCATGGATATAATAATTTACTGATTATGTCTCTCTCTCTTTGTAGTAGCTAAAAGTACTAACAAAAAAAATTTGTCAGCCACCATTAGGAAATGTGAAAGACTTTATGAAAATAATTTACTTGTTAATCTCACTTTGGGTTTTATCTTATTTTCTTTACCAATTTAGCTGTGTTCTAAAATCATTACCTTTTATATTAATCAGTATATTTTTTAAATTAATACAAATCCTTCCAGCACATAATGAGTTGTCAGAGTCCCTGTCTTTCAAAAACAAAAACAAAACTAGACCTAGACGATTATTGTTTAATGGCTCAGGAATGTTCAAGTATCTATTAAGATTAATACCTTATAAAACAAACAATCCTAAAGTTTGTATGGAACCACAAAAGACCCTGAATTAGCTAAAGCAATCTTGAAAAACAAAAAACAAAGCTGGAGGTATCACAATTCCAGATTTCAAGATATACTATAAAGTGTAGTAATCAAAACAGTATGGTACAAACACAGAGATAGACCCATAGATCAATGGAACAGAATAGAGAGCCCCAAAATAAACCCACAATTATATGGTCAATTAATCTACAACAAAGGAGGCAAGAATATGTAATGGGAAAGGCCTCTTTAATAAAGGGTGCTGGGAAATCTGGATAGCTACATGCAAAGGAATGAATCTGGATCACTTTCTTACACCACACACACACACACACACACAACCTCAAAATGTATTGAGGACTTCAACATGAGATCTGAAACTGTGCAACAAAGAAGGCAAGAATATTCAATAGGACAGTTCTCTTCAACAAAAGTTGTTGGGTAAACTGGACAGTTACATACAAAAGAATAATACTAGACCACTTTCTTATACCATATGCAAAAACTCAAAGTGGATTAGGGATCTAAATGTGAGACCTGAAACATAAAAATCCTAAAAGAGAGCACAGGCAATAATTTTTCTGCCATTGGCCATAACATATTCCTAGATGTCTCCTGAGACAAGGGAAACAAAAGCTAAAATAATCTATTGGAACTACATCAAAGTAAAAAGCTTCCACAAGTGAGGGAAATAATCAACAAAACTACTGCAACATATTGCAACTTATTGAATGGGAGATTTACAAATGACATATCAAACAAAGGGTTAATACTGAAGAATTATAAAGAGTTGATATAACTCAACACCCAAACAACAGCTAACCCCCAAAATGGGCAGAAGACAAGGACAGACATTTTTCCAAAGAAGGCATACAGATGGCCCAAAGGCACATGAAAAAAATCAACTTTACTCATCAGGGAAATGCAATTAAAAGTACAATGAGCTGTCACCTTCCATCTGTCAGAATGGCTAAAGTAAACACCACAAGAAACAAATGTTGGCAAGGATGTGGAGAAAAAGGAACTCTCTTGCATTGGTGGTGGAAATGCAAACTGGTGCAGCCACTCTGGAACACAGTGTGAGGGTTCCTCAAAAAGGTTCGCCTGGGTGGCTCAGTGGGTTGAGCCGCTGCCTTCGGCTCAGGTCATGATCTCGGGGTCCTGGGATTGAGTCCCGCATCGGGCTCTCTGCTCAGCGGGGAGCCTGCTTCTTCCTCCTCTCTCTCTCTGCCTGCCTCTCTGCCTACTTGTGATCTGTCTCTGTCAAATAAATAAATAAATAAATCTTTAAAAAAAAAAAAAAAAGGTTTACTACCCTAAGATCCAGTAATCACAGTACTGGGTATATACCCACAGATAATGAAAACAACAAATCAAAAAGATACAAGCATTCCTAGGTTTATTGCAGCATTATTTATAATACCCAAGATATGGAAGCAGCCCAAGCCTTCCATAGATGATAAAGATGTTGTATAAATACAGAGTGGAATATTATTCTGCCATAAAAAAGAAATTTTGTCATTTGCACATAGAACTATATCCTCTAGATCTGTGTGAGTGCAATAAGTCAGAGTAATACCTGTCATAGTATTTCACTCATATATGCAATTTCAGAAACAAATAAGAGAAATGAAAAAACATACTCAACTATAGAGACTTGGTGGTTATCAGAGGGGAGCTAGGGAGGGGTATGGGTGAAACAGGTGATGGGGATTAAAAGCAATGAATAATGTATAGAATTTTTAACCCACTGAGCCACCCAGGTGCCCTGAATAATGTATAGAATTTTTAAATCATTGTTTTGTATACTTGAAATATAATACTAAGTTCATTATATTCATATATATTTAAAAATAAAGATATAATTTTCTTTAAAAAATAAAAATTTAAAAAATTAAAAATATATATTTAATACCTTAGAAGAATACCTTATAAGAATTATATTGCTGAGTCCAGTAAAACAATTAGTAAGGAGTAGAGTCCTCTCCTTTGAAAATTATTGAGGTAAAGTCTTTGGTCACTTTTACCAAGTGATGATTCTATAACTAATTCTATATTTATACTTATTCAACTCTATATTTAGCTTCCTGTACCTTAGAAGAACATTTAGAACTAGTTTGCTTATTTCAAGAGAGCATCCAGTACAAAAGTCATCCCCTCTAAAAATTATTAATGTTAAGTATGAGACCACTTTAACACAAGTGATTCATTTATTCCTCTAGATAAAACCTTGAGCTTTTACCATGTGCTTGACACCATGTCAGATTCTACATATAAAAAGTTAGGTTAGGAAATAAATCCCAGTATGGTGAAATAGACAGATACATAAATATATTATTTAAATATTTTAAAAACTACTGTTATGTTCAAAATACCAGAGAACAACAGTTTAAGAATTAACATTACCAGATCTTTTCTCTTTTTTCTTCACCCCATCAGATATATCTTTTGAAAGGAATATGGGAGATAGACTATTCTGGAGAAAAATAGTTACTGAGAACATTAGTTAATAATTTTTAAATAAAAATTTAAAATACAAAAATTATATTATTATATTATATACATATTATATTATATATTATCACTGTCTTTGAATAATCATCAACAATATGAATATATTATTTCTGCAATACTAATATAATGAACTAAAATATAGCATTTGTCAGTTCCAACAAGGTCTCCCACTTTCTTTCTTATACAACATGTTCATGAGCTGTGAGGTACATCCTGCATAGTTTGTGAAATTTATCTTGGGCAATTTGGGCTTAGTTTACATTCTACCTATTATTCCTATATACAAAATTCCAAAAAAGAGGTAGGTAGGGGAAGAGATAGCAATTGTTTGCAAATAAAATCCCAGACTAAGATGTTTTCTTAGGGACTCCTTAATATTTTCTATCTAATGAAATTAGAGTCATAAAATCTAAAAATTTTATCAAAATGTGAATAGAAGTTATAATCTTCTATATCACCTATACTTATTAAATGTGAGTTCATGGTGTTGGATATAACCAGGTTTGGCTTTAAATAGTAAATTTGTCTCTTATCTAACTTCTTTTGTAGACATTCCTAGCCTATTAACTGCCATGTTCTATAGCATGTGTCTCAAGCCAGGTATGACTAAACCTGATGAGGTATCTGAGTCCAGGGTGATTAATCTCCAGGGTGACAAGCATGAGGCTTTATCCCCAAGCAGAAATGATGTAATTAAACTACCGTGTTTCTGATTCTCTATCATATATCTTAACATGATTTTAAAACTTTGAAGATTTAAAACAAAATGGAAGTTAAAAACATGTGCTAGAGCATGCATGCATGCATACATCTCATTTCTTGTCCTAGGAAAGCCATGATTTAGCCAAACTCATGAGAGAACATAATTCATGAGGTAGGGAAAAGGTGTGCAAAACAGAGGAAGAACCAGATAGATGGTGGCAACTGTAGACAGAAAGAAGCTAAGTCACTATGATCCAGTTAATCAGTGAACTCTATCCAGGGAATAACATTTATAGCTATAACTGGGTTCCCTTGTGTTCTTTTCACTTGGTCATGGTCAGTAAAACCTCATAATAACCTCTCTTCACTTGAGAGTAGGTTGAGTGAACCTCAGTACCATTAACTAAAAATTTGGACGTGAGAAGTCAACTTTCACTTATAGCCCTTCCTAAGAACAAATTTTATACTTTGTGCACTATATTTTTTTCTTTTTAAGCTGAATCAAAAAGATTACACTATCCAACTGAAAAAAAAAAAATTTACCTGACTCTAGGTGTGATGCCTCCAAGTACTCACTATATTTGTGTAGGTTATAATATCCTTTCTTCTATTGAAGACTGAAAGATAGCTTCTATTTTCTATTTTAAAAGGTGTTTTATTGCAGACCCAAAAATGATGATAAAAGATAGCAGAAAAAAAATTTTGAAACTCACCCATTGAACTATAAGAAAATAAATATATCTATCCATTTGAGTAAATTCTATAAGCAGCAAGCATGACTCCTCTGAGACTCCTAGGATGATGCCATTTTCTAGTCTTCAAACAATTTATTTTCTGGCCTCTTGTAGCACTGAGCACATGTAGGAAAAATCAGCCTGCCCCTCATGTACTTATTGTGAAAATGAATCACTTGCATCAGGAAAACATTTGTGTTGAGAAATTAGCTTTCTGAATATTATGCTTCTCTGTACCATGTACTACAACAGTTCTCTTAGTCAGTTTTCAACAGATTATATTGTTTTCTGAGCCACATATCATTTCTGAGTTCTAATTATCCAGTAGGACATTCACAAGGTCTAATATAATTAATTTATTCATAAAATAAAGAATAATTGGGAATTTTGATTTGTTTATCTCTTCCTTTTTTTCTACTTTTTTAGGTTTCTCTTCCATGACTCCTCTCTCTTCTTATTTCTCTTCTTTCTTTTCTCTCCAAATATTCTTAATTGTTATACTTCTGCATAGTTATCATAAACAGCATGTAGAACAGGGTCTGGAACATCATAGATGCTCAGTAAGTCTGTTCTTAATTAACTAAAATAATTGCAAATTCTGTCTAATAAGTAGACTCAATCCATGTCAACATGTGTAACTTTTGGGCAGCTGTCAATTTGTTACCATTTTTCTTTGTAGTGGATTTCTTTTTAAATTCTCCTATCAAGGTGCCTGGGTGACTCAACTGGTTAAGTGTCTGACCTTGGCTCAGGTCATGATCCCAGGGTCGGTCCTGGATCAGCCCTATGTCCGTGTTCAGGAGCTAAGCAGGGAAGTTGCTTCCCCATCTCCTTCTGCCCCTCCCCATGCTTGTGCTCTCTTTCTCTCTCATAAGTAAAATAAAATAATAAAACAAACAAAACAAAATAAAATAAAACTTCCTATCATCACTCTCCTGAGAAACTGAAGGTGTTGGTCTAATCTCTGTATAAGTGAGTAGTTTCTCTTTTGGAAGCATATAGAAGTTAGAGATAGATCATCAAAAACTGGGATCAGACACACTAAATGTACATAACAAATCTTTTTCTGGTGCAGTTCTATTGTTGTATTACCTTTTTCCACTCTCATTGATTACTATTATTACTTCTTTTCTTCTACTCAGAATTATATTTACCCTGTATTTGCCTTTCAGTTCTTCTTTTCACTAATTTCTTTAAGCATAGTAATACTAAGTGCAGCCCAACTAGATCAGAGTTCATACATCAGAACTTCCCAAAGCTGAGAGTTCAGATATACTTAACTGTACATAAAAAAAGAGAAGAAAGGAGATGGACAATATAATTTTTAAAAAGACTAATTAGGGTGCTTGGGTGGCTCAGTCATTAAGTGTCTGCCTTCAGATCAGATCAAGATCCCAGGGTCCTGGGATCAAGGCAGACATCAGGCTCCCTGCTTGGCGGGAAGCCTGCTTCTCCCTCTCCCACTCCCCCCTGCTTGTGTTCCCTATTTTTTTGTGTCTCTCTCTGTCAAAAAAAAAAAAAAAAGACTAATTAAATTAAAGGGGTGTCTGGGTGGCTCAGTTGGTTAAGCATCTAGCTCTTGCTTTTGACTTAGGTTGTAATCTCCCAGTTGTGAGATTGATCCTCCCCTGCTTGCATGCTGTCTCTCTCTAATATAAATAAATCTCAAAAAAAAGACAAATTAAAAAATAACTGAATTTAAAAATACATCAAACTATTAAATCGCTTCTTAAAATTCATACATGATCATTTCATATAAAGTTCATGAAAAAAGAACATAATTAAAAATTACCTATAATTACCAGGAAAAGGGAAATTATGAAATAGTTACATCTCCTATAGAGTCAAGAAATAAATTTCTAATATAAAATGGTCAAGAAGAGAAATAGAGCTTTCTTCTGTGGAAAAAAATAACAGGAAATGAGAGATAAAACAATTTATAAGAATAAATAAAGGCATGAAAGGTGATATATTAGAATAATTTATGAGTCAACATTGTAAAAAGACATGAATATAAAAAAGAAATCAGAGAGTGACTTCTACAATAACAGCATAAGGGACTCTGCAGACTCCCTTTCCAGTGAAAACATCCATAGTGAAAACTATTTAAATATAAACACATTTATGTTCTATAAAAAATGTGCTAATAGTATACAGCAAGTTAAGAAACAATTATTCAAGAAAATCTATTAAATCTTAGTAAGAAGAAAAGGGTCTGTGGTACTTAAGAAATGACCTAGTCCCTACCCTCACCCCGCCTCCAACTCAGCACAAGGGAAGCTTGCCTCCTGGTGAATGTAACCAAGAAGATGGGACCCTCCGCCCAACTAGTACCCTTCCAAAGGTTACAATATTTTCATAAAAGAGCCAGGCAGCCTCACTCCAGTATTCCCCTCACTCCTGCTCTTGATTTCAAACACCCAACTCCAAGTGAGTATGGCTAAGAAACTGGGGGGGAGGGTGTCTCTTTCTCTACCCAGTTGGGACTTACAGGTCAAGAATACAAAGACTCTCATAGGTCTCACCTCAGTTCACTCATAGAGTAGACATTTCAAGCCAGAGAGGCAAGTTGAGAAAACCAGGGGTGCCCACCACTTCCCCAGCACCCTGCTTACAAAGTGAGAGTAAATGTAACAGAAGAAGTCAAACATTCTGTCAAAGTGAGTTCAGATAATTTTCACTCTTCTTCATGAATATCCTCTTAAAATCATTAAGTCACCTTAAACCAAACAAGTAAACAGACACAATTAAATGCACTGCCATTAAATAAAAGTATTATTCAATTATTTAAAGGTGGTGGGGAAGAATATCAAAAAAGAGAAAAGAGAGAGTTGCAGCAAGAGAGAACTCCAAACATCTTCAGTGTCTCCTTGAGTGTTCAGCAAAGAAAGCACTGATTAGATTAGCTGGGACAAGAACCATCTAAAAGGATTAGAGGAAATAGCACATGATGCCTACACAGGGCTGGAAATAGTGTCTGTTCTAACCTATCTGACTGGAAAAACCTCATAGCTGGCACTGCGGGCACTCAGAAGGATTTTACCTTAGCAATAGGAAAACAATAATTCCTGGAATAAATATTGCTCTGGTCTTGCCTAAGAATTTTTTTTTTTTTAATTCTAAAAGGATTAAACTCTTTCTAAGCAACTTAACCAGAAGGAGATGTAATAATACTTATAGAGATATGAGAATATTCAGCATCAAAAAGGTAAAATTCACAATGTCTGGAATCCAGTCAAAAACTACATTCAAAGAAGCAGAAAAATGCTATCTATAATGAGATCAATCAATCAATCAAAACTGACCTAGACATAATACAGCTGAAATAAAAGGTAAAACACACTGAAAATACAAAACAACTCAGAATACACCCAAAACCTAAACATATGAAATTTATGGAAGTAATTCTTTATAATCTTAGGTTAGGCAAAAATATCATGCATATAATACCAAAACATGATTCATAAAAGTTAAAAATAAGTAACGATAAAATAAAAAGGTTGGACTTCATGAAGTAGTTCAGTCACTTCAGAAAATAGTTTGGAAAGGTCTTTAAAAATTGGACATAAGGGGCGCCTTGGTGGCTCAGTAGGTTAAACGTCTGCCTTCCCCTCAGGTCATGACCCCAGGGTCCTGGGATCAAGTTCTGCATTGGGCTCTCTGCTCAGTGAGGAGCCTGCTTCTCCCTCTGCCTGCCACTCCCTCTGCCTGTGTGATTTCTCCCTCTGACAAATAAATAAAAATCTTAAAAAAAAAATGAACATCGGTCTGCCATATGACCCCACATTCTGCTCCTAGTCATTTCCAAGAGAAATAAAAGCATATACACTTACAAAGAGTTTTACAAAAATGCTCATGACTGCTCAATTGTCATGGCCCACACTATAAATAACCCAAATGTCTATCCAGTAAATGGATAAACAAAATATAGTACAGATCCATACAATACAATACTTATCCACAATAAATAGGAGCAGCCTTTATATATGCAACAACATGGATGAATCTGAAAATATTTTTGTTGAGAAAAATCAGAAGAAAAGGAATATTAAATGAGTCTATTCATATAAAATTCCAGAAAAAGCAAACTAATCTATAATGACATAAATCAGAACAGTGGTTCTGATTTGAGCATGCAATGTGGATTGGGCAGAGACCGTCAAGAGGACAGGATTTTTAGAAGTATGAACGAACATTTGTGGATGACGAATATATTCATTATCTTGATTGTGTTGAGGTTTCATCACTATATACAAATGTGAAAATATACCAAACTGTCCACTTCAAACATGTGTATATTGTTTTCTGTTTATTATATCTCAATAAAACTGTTTTTAAAACTGCTTATTATATCTCATTAAAACTTTTTAAAAATTAAAAAAAATAAAAGAAAGTTTCTCAATGTTATTTACTTTTATCAACTATTCACACTCACATGAAACAATTATCTTTTTCTATAAGATGTCTTATATATCTAATAGTGTGACCTGCAGCATCTTGAAGGGATATACTTCACAGCATTCAGAAACTTCCAGATTGTCCATGTTGTCACACACATGGACACACATGTAGTGTACATAAAGGTTACTATTGTTACTATTGTAACTAAAGTTACTATAGTAACTAAAGTTACTAATTGTTACTATTGTTTTCTTTTTTCCTCTAATATGTGTCCAGCATGATCCAGATTTAAATACAAGGACATTTCCAAAGTTCCAAAGAACACAAAAAAATCATTGATTTATGGTATACAAGTTTAAATATTAATACTTTCAGTTAATCCTTATCAAATCTGACACAGGAACATTAAACTCGGGGGACACAAGTCTTTTCTTTTTATTTTCTTTTATGTTTACTTTCAGAGAATTCACAATCCCTGTAGTAGATATTAATATTTCTCTCATTTATATTAAAGTTTTCTAAAATGATGTCAAATGAAGCATTAGACTGAATCTAGTTTTGCAACACCAAACAGAATATGTTAAATTAGATATATAATCTACCATTTTTCAAAGTAGATTTCACAGAATTTAATAAAAAACAACAAAAAAAATGAAACCAAGACAATTATGTGGTCAAAGAATACTGCTAAGAGGTTGGCTAATGGAATTTTTGCACTAATTTTCAGATATGTGAAAATGCGGCAGTATATTTTGACTCAGTTTTACAGAATCTCCTTGTAAGAACAGACTCATAATGTACATGGAATATTAAGAATAATTTTCTAAATTTAGTAGATTGGAACCCCTTTCCTTTGTTTCCTTGAATATCTACCAATACTTGGCTTAGTGGCCTCTAATCCTGTGGATTCTCAAAAAATAATGAGCTAAGGATCACCAGAGGTACTTAATAAACAGGATTTCTAGGCCTAACACCCAGGAATTCTAATTTTAAAAGTCTGCATTGAGACCAGAAATAGGATTTTTTTTTTTTAACTAGCACTTCAGGTGATTTAAATCTAGGCTATCTAAAGCCTACTTTTTAAGAAACACAGCTTTCAGAAATTCACTCTCATGCTTCCACATGCTGAAAATTATTTACTAACTGGTCTTAGAGTAAAATTACACTACATTTAGCCTACTTTAAAATGAACTGTTGCATTATTTTTGATTGACGTTATATTGTGTGTCAAAAACCCTATTCACCCAGGGAAACACAGCTCAAGTCAACTTAAGCCTGATGGTCAAACATCTGAAACACACAATGTATAATAAGTAAATAACACTGGTAGAATACAGGCAATACTATTAGGTACCGACAAGCTTCAATGACTCACCACAAAGTCAGGCTTTGCTGGATATGCACGTCCTTCATAGCATAATTCCAAGGGTAGGGAGCAAGTACTGCACACATGAAAAGCTATGACTATTTTAAAAGGCTGAAACTAAAAATGTACCTCACTGTGAAATGATAAACCTTTGTATGACTAAAATCCCTTTCCTAGACGTTAAGTCACCTAACTCCAAAAGCTTAATAAGCTTAACTTTTAAATTCTATATAATTACTTCAACTTCAATATTTTAATAAATACTGAATAAACTTCATTATATATTTCTGAACTGATTTTTCCTAATGCCTCTCTTATTTCCATATGTTCATTACTTGAGTCATTCAGACACTGAAGATATTTATATTGTCTTTGACCTTTGTTTTTATTTCATCTCTCAGAGTCATTCACCAAGTGCATCTGAAGTTTGTCTTCTCTTTCAAAGCTATCCTTTTTAAAAAAAATTTCATTCTATTCCAACTAAAAATTCCCTTTTATCCATTAGGTCAGTGTCTTACTGGCTCATGCCTGAAACATCCCTTAAATCCTCTTCCAACCTTCCACTGTCTCCCCAAACTCAAGTGTTAGATCTTAGAGTACTCAAGTTCAGTCATTGCCAGATGTATGACCATGAGAAACTACTCCGCTTTCTAGATCTCAGTTTTCTGTTATTGCTACAAAACAAATTATCATAAGCTTAATGGCTTAAGTCAACACACATCTATTATGCCACAATTTCTATGGATTAGGAGTCCAGAAAAGGCTTAGCCTGGTTCTCAAGTCAGTATCACCAGGATGAATTCAAGGTGTTGGCTGGAGCTATGATTCCCATCTGAGTCTAAGGGTCTTCTTCAAGCTCACTGGTTGTTGGTAAACTTATTTCCCTGAGGCTGTATGTCTGAGATCCCCATTTGTTTGCTAGCTGTCACTTAGGAACTGCTTTCAGCAACCAGAGTTCACCCACAGTTCTTAGCCCCAAGACCCTTAAAGACAGGGCACCAGCTTGCGGTTTACTTTCTTCCAGGCCGGGAGCAGAACGTCTCTCTGACGCTTCATTCCTTTACAAAGATCTCCCCTCATTATATCAGGTTTGCCCTTGACAATCTCCCTTTGATGAACTCAAAAGGGACACATAATTATACCTGCAAAGTCCTTTTTGTTATATAAGGCAACATGACCAAGGAAGTGATATCCCATACACTATACTCACAAGTCCTTCCTACACTCAAGGGGAAGAGATTATACAAGGATGTGGGTCATTGAGGGTGGTCACGGAATTCTGCCTAATACCTCAGTGTAAAAGCTAGTCAGCTGGAAAAGAAATCTTAAGATTTTATGATAGTAACTGCTCAAACTACAAATAAATAACCTTATACCTGAAGTGGCAAATTAATAAAGTTTATAAAAGTTTATAAAGTTTATTAAGTTCACAGGGAGCTGGTAAATTTAAAAAGGCAATGTTCATCTTTTTCTCCACACTAAATGGCAAATATTCAGACATCCTTGCTACACAGAAGATTAAAAGCTGCAGTGAAACCACCTATGGTTTTGAATACAGAGCTCTCCAGAGGCACCAAAGGGATTTCTGAGTTAGACTCATGGCAGTGGGATGAGGAGGGGAAGGATAGATGAAAATTATGTTTTATTCTACTCTCGAAAGCTTATAGGAAAAAAAAAAAAAGAAGTCTCAACCATTGCCTACAGAATAAACTAAAACCCCATTAATATGGAATAAAAGATCTTCCAAGATTTAATTGGCCCTGGTCTTCTTGTTTACCTCTCACATCTATATTACACAGAAAGTTCCATGGTTACTTCAAATATGCTTTTATTCTGCATGAATACATAGTTTCTTTCCTTAGAATGCTCTACTACCTACTTGTATCCACAAGCCATAGAATGAATTTCATTCATTGTTTAAGGTCCACTAATTTATTTAACTGCTATTTACTGAGTTCCTATATTGCTTAATGAACTGTTATACCTCTCTCACAAAGTAAGGCCATTCTCTGCTTCATTTTTGTTTGTTTGTTTGTTTGTTTGTTTTTGTACAAAATCTATAGCCAGATCATGTATCTATTATGATACTTGTAAATATTTTTTAAAAATATTTTATTTATTTATTTGACAGAGAGATCACAAGTAGACAGAGAGGCAGGCAGAGAGAGAGGAGGAAGCAGGCTCCCCACCCAGCAGAGAGCCCGATGTGGGGCTTGATCCCAGGACCTCAAAATCATGAGCTGAGCCAAAGGCAGAGGCTTAACCCACTGAACCACCCAGGTGCCCCAGTACTTGCTAAATCTTATGTGTCCAGCCCTGGAATGTGAATTCTTGGAAGGATTGATTTTGTTTTATTTGTTTCTATTTCTAGGACTAATTCAGGGATTGTTACAACTCATTAATTATGGTATGCTAAAGATAGTAATGATGATAATAATAGTAGTATTAATCATAATAATATGTAAAATGGTTTTAGTGATTCCTCATTCTGTGAAAACACTTTGTATATATTGGCTCAAACTATATCCTTGCAATAGCATTTTGAGATGAGGATTGTAAAGCTCAGAGACAGAGGCAAGACTTCTATACAAGTTACTGTTGCTTCTCAACTTTTTTTCTCTATACCAGTGTGGTCCCCAAACAGGAGCATGTGACACAGTGTTGACAATGTATGTTCTGGGACTCCAACTGAGATCTACTCCATCAGAAAATCTGGGGTCAGGGCCCTATAGTCTGAGATTCAACAGGCACTATAGGTGATGATGTCTGCTTAAATTTGAGAAGCAGTGCTTCAGAATCTAATATGGAAATGTCCTAGCCAAGAAAACGTGATCTCTAGGACTTGCAAACAACTTTTACACAGAAACTTGAAAATTAAATCCGTATGTTAGGTAGTGATAGAGGAAAAGGAAAACAAACAGAGAAATGACTCTTCCTGAAGTCAGAAGTCACATTGATGTTCCATACACCCACTATACAGAGTCTAAAACTTAACACAGTGTCAGTGTGCTGAACTGGGCAATGCTTAGTTAAAGCATAAGCAAAGTAATCTTCTCCCTTGACTGTAATAACTGGGATTTACATCAGTTGCACATTCCTCTTTAGAGGAAAATGTCCTCCATAACTTGTTTATCACCCCAAAGACATCTCCAGGTCAAGGTTCTTGTTTTCTTCATTTGGATCTTCACTCATGCATGATAGAACTCTATGTAATTGGGAAGCATTTTTAACCATTTTGTATTCAATTTAATTTGATTTGATTTGATTAGGTTATCTTTTCCCATTGCTTTACACTAGGGTATATCTTTTTAATAAGTGTCAAGTGATATTGTAGAAAAAATTGTTGAATGGTAGTAGGAAGTCAAATTTTGATCTTTGGAAAGACAGGAGTGCAAGATAAGGATGGGAGAGTTCCTTTCAAGGAGGAGTGTTTGCTGAGGGATTTTAGAGTGAACTTTCACTTAATATTTCTGCAGGACAGCAAGAGTAATGACTGTGCATTTGGTTCAGAGTACCTCACACATCATATTTGCATATACACCTATAAAAATAGTTTAATGCACTCAGGAAGTTCACCATATAATTGTGAAGACAAACTATATCACCATGCAAAAGAAGAGTTATTAAAAGAATATGTAGATGAATGCAAGTTTAGGGATAATGAGTGCTCTCTCAATGGCCACACATAAGAGAATGCAGAAATAAAGGAGGCCTCACTACTTCTGAGAGGCGTACAGAACCTTAGGCTGATTATGTATATGGTTTTTGTCTTGATTTTTTTTCTAGTCTTGACTCAGATGGTTTTCAAGTATGGGTTTTATAGGATCAAACTTTTTATGTCTTTACATATAAACAAAAGTCTCCTGCTTACCTAGGATAGAACTGAATCTGGAATTTAGAGCAGAAGCCAAATTTGTCAAAAAAATAAGGTATATTCTCAAATATGAGTACATTATAGATGTCTCATCAGGCTACAGTGTTAAAAACAATCAATCAATATTAATGAAGTACCTACTACATTAGTCTCTGACTTCCCTGGGAATATGAGACAAACCCTTGAAACACAAATAAAATGCTAATAGGGAGCAACAAACTATGTCAGAACTAGGATTACAAAACAACTAAAGGAGAGTACTTAAAAACATTCTAGCATAAATCATGCCTTTCACACAGAAAGACATATGTGATGTGTAAGAATTCACTGACGGGAGCTTTCTCACAGGCCAAGGAAGTTGGATTTAAAATTTATTCTACAGGTTAGGACTTTTGATCAGAAGTATGTAAACAGAAAAAGTGGCTGGATCAGAGCCTTATCATAGTGTGGTAAACTCTGGATGCAGTGTAGAGGGTCCATTTAGCAAAGATCTAACCAAGTCCAGACATGTCCAAACAAAATCCTAAAGGCAGAATTAGAATGGGTATAACTAAGCTCTAGCAGTATATATGATCTGGTTAAATACTAACCTGAAAGTTTAACTTAGCATAGGAACATGTCTAACTTGTATCCTGGGGCTTGTATTTCTTCAAATTTTGTTTAATAAAATGTATTTAATAGAAGATCTGTAATGAAAGTCATGATTAGGGATAAATTATAGATAAGCCCTTGTTTGGGGAAAAATATACAGAAAGAATAATTAAAGTAGAAAAGAGAATAACTGAGTGGATTTTAAACCTATAATTTCTTTTTTTTTTAAACCTATAATTTCTTATAATAGAGGTAATCCTATATTATATTATTTTTATCATATGATCCTATACTGTATTATCATCTCTGTTTTTAATGGCCTGTAGGCCCATTAGTAAGAATTATTATTAATCTAACATGAGATATTTGAATTACAAGTTAAGATAATTAGAATGGTTTACATAAATCTATCCCTTAGCCGGTAACGTTGAGAATAATATGTCACTTCTATGTACATAGTACATCATGATCATCATGATTGTTTAACAATCATCGTAAACAATTGTATTTTAATGTGCATCTGACATCAGGTCCAAGATATCCATATGTGGAGTTGAAAAAATAGAAACAAAACAAAACAAATAAACAGAAATTACTACTAACCTCACTAGATATCTCCCCTATAAACTTATTCCCCAGCTAAAGAATGTGTGTATGTATTTAGGTGTTTAAGTACATGAAGTAAGAGCAGATCCGTACTTAATATTTAAACTACTGTGCATTTTTACTGAGATGAATATATTTTTTTGTACTCTGTGAGAACTACTAAGAATCAGATTTATTGATGTGTAGCCAGTTTTGCTCTTAGGACTTTATTTTCAGAAACCAAGAAATTGCAGACATAATTCATGGAATTTCCCTGTCTGTAATCTAAATACTATACAGGAGTTTGGAAATAATAATATCTAACCTGTACTTAGTGCTCACTCTTGCCAAGCATGAATCTAGGTGTTTTTAATACATTACCTCATTTATTTCTTTAAATTTGAGATACATATTATTTTTAGATTTGTTAGAAGAGGAAAATGAGGCATACAGAGATTATGTTAATATACCTTGTAGAATTACTAAATTTAAGAAATGGGAAAATCTGGTTTAAATTACACTTAATCAGAAAGTGACTATAATTTAAAAAAGAAAATGTAAAATGTCCTGTATCAAAGACTTCATTCTAGCTTCAGTACATCAGTTTTGACTTGGGACCTTTTCCCATTCTTTACCTTTGATCTCTTTGTCATTTTTGAACCATCTTATATCAGCTGCAGGTTTACTACCAGAGGTTTTACAAGTCAGCTGCATCAGGTCTCCCTCCATGACTGGTGATGAAAATCCGCTAATTTGAGGCTTCTCAGGAACACCTGAAATTTAAGCAAATGGTATGATGATCAATCTCCAGGGCTGATTCATTCTTAGGACTATTACATTCATAAAGCTAAAATGGTTTTTTTTTGTTTGTTTGTTTTTTTAAAGATTTTATTTATTTGACAGACAGAGATCACAAGTAGGCAGAGAGGCAGGCAGAGAGAGAAGAGGAAGCAGGCTCCCTACCGAGCAGAGAGCCCGATGTGGGGCTCGATCCCAGGACCCTGGGATCATGACCTGATCTGAAGGCAGAGGCTTTAATCCACTGAGCCACCCAGGCACCCCTAAAATGGGTTGTTAAGTGACAATATCTTCAATCAAAAATAGTAAAGTGTTACATAATAAAATAAACCATTTAAAATATCTATATAATGTATATAGATATAAAAACCATGTGTATATGTAATATATACAAACAAAGATATATACATATGTATATTGAGTAGTTTTCTCTCTTTATCTGTGGGAGATACAGTGCAAGGCTATGCCTGAAATTGTGAACAGTACAGAACCTATACATACTATATTTTACTCCTATACATACATACCTAAAATAAGTTTAATTTATAAATTAGGCATGGTAAAAGATTAACTGACAGCTAATAATAAAATGGAACAATTGTAACAATATGCCATAATTAAAGTTATGTGAATGCAGTCCCTCAAAATACTGTACCATACTCACCCCTCTTCTTATGAGGATGTGAGAAGATAAAATGCCTGTGTGGTAAGAGGAAGCGTGGCAAATGACGTAAGCATTGGGATGTAACATTAGGCTACTATTGGTCTGACAATAAGTCAGAAGGAGGATCATCTGCTTCTAGACCACAGTTGATCATGGGTAACAACTGTGAAAGGTGAAATTGTAGATGGGGGGTGGGTTGGGGAACTACTTCATATGTGTGTGTGTGTGTGTGTGTGCGTGTGTATTATCCAGAGGCATTTAAAATGCATTTAGTTCAAAGTAGCTTTTAAAGCTTTACCTACAAAAATACTCTGTAAATCTTAGAAACAGCCATTCAATATATATCTTAGGATTTATCAATATAAGGATTCAAGAAGGTAGATTGTAATGGGGAAAAAAATCTAGAAAGCTCATTTCTTTATTCTTTAGCAAAATTTAATTTAACTAAAATAGCATTTTGCATTCCTGATTTTGTAATTCTTAAGGCTTAAAAGATATTATTATCCTCTATGTACTATGTTCAAGAAATGTATTTTAGAATAAGATTCACCAATAATGGCAACCATACTCACTGCTCAGATTCTTCTAAAGAATATCTTGATGTCATTTGTATTAGAAATGCAATAGTAGTTTTGGGAAGCATGATGCATATTATGTTTAATATTTAATGCTAACCACTAGTAATTACCTTTTCTAGTCCAAATGATCTAATAAATAATCAGATAAATAATATGCAGAGATATTACATGGATGATTTAAATAACAGAACATTACACATTTCTTGGGCAATAATATTCTCTTGTCACAGTAGAAGCTTATTAAAATTTCTTATAAAATTATTCAATAATAAAGGCAGGCTGAAGAGTATTGTAGTACTTAATTTAATTTGAAAATTAAAAAAGCGTAAGAATGTTGGAAAGCACCAATAAGAGAAATACAAAAACAACAACAACCATGATAAATGATGGGTCAACATGCTCTGATTAGTTGAATATTTTTTTCCCTTTCACATTCATATTGTGTCTGTGTGTGTGTGTGCATTTAATCTATGTCACACTACCATTTAATAAACTGAAATCATCCAGTTGTCTGTTCTTAGGGTCTCTAGGTGGCTCTCTACAGAACAATACATTAACCTTAGGCAGTTGTTATCTTGCAATACTCCATTTTAGTGGATATATTTTGTCTGTAGTGGCAAACTTGTGAAGATTTTTATAAAATAGTCCCAGTGGGACTTGCAAAGAAACATATTTCATATCGTATGTACAAAACCAATTCACTAGCTGGATTAACTTTAATATTCCTGCTGAACAGAACAGCATGCATTAGTTCTTTTATAGGCAATGTTATGCCTTTATCTATCAAAAAAGGAAGGCAAGCGAGGGGCAAAAAAAAAAAAAAGAATCAATCTTTTAAATTCCTCTAACTTGTTCAGTACGCAGGTGTGTTTCAATGAACTGCAGCAATTTCAGCTGATTGGGCCACTGACGTCTGCAGAATCACAGAGAGCTCTGAGCTGCAACTTGATTTCCTTGGAATCTCTAAGAATGTAATGGTTCTTTGTATCACTTTAACCTTTGGGGAAAAGACCCAGTATTTAGAAAATAAAACCACAACAAAGCTACAAGCTACATGGAGAGTGACATTATGTACTTCATTTAAGGATCTAGAAAACCTACACAATTAAAGGAAGACATAGAAATGTCAGGGTCATTTAAATGCACTAATATACAAAAAGAAGTATATTTGAAAGCTGTATGACATTAGAGAAGGCCTCCATCAGATGACTTAAATAATAAAATGGAGGACCACCCCATAGACACATTGAATTCACTCTGGCCATTATTCTATGACTTTATGAAAGGATCAGCATGTATAAAATAGATAGATGATTTGAAACAAAGGAATTTCATTGAAAATCAAGAAACCTGGTGTCTATGGCTGGCTGAGAAACAAATGGTAACATGCCCTGGAGAAGTTATACAAATCCTTACACTCCCTGGTCTATTTCAAAAATGGGGAAAGTGATTAAGTGGTTTTTAAATGCCTTTTGCTATAATGTAGCCGAGCAGGGATTAAACTCCATGAATGTGATCCTCAAAACATATATTTGTTATGGAATCACAATGCCTTGGCTTTTGATCTCATATTGTTAGTCCCTTGCACTTACCCAGAACAGTGAGATAGGCCTTGGAAGTTTTGACAGGCATTGTAAATAAGGAACAGGTGTACTGCCCTTCATCGGAGAGAGACACATCACTGACGCTGATACTCAATTCATGCCAGGAAGCTCGAACCAGCTCAATCCTGTTGTCCCTTAAAGCTGGAAAGAGAAAATATTGAAAATGCAAATTACAACATTAGAAAAAGTCCAGTTAAATATTTTTAGCACAACACAAGAAACATGGTCTTTGGCCATATATCTATATCTTATTTCCTGGAACAGTTTAAATATATGGAAATATTTTATCAGTTTTTTTTAAATCAAAGCAGAATTAGGTGTTCCTTAATGTTCTCAGAAACAGCTTTTTAATTAAATGATTGCATCTAGTACAATACCTCAGATGAGGTAGATGTTGGTGGTGATAAAAATGACTTTCCTCCACAGGCTTTCATGGAATGTTAGTACCAAAAACACAATAAACAGAAGGTTTCACTTTTATGTACAGATAAATTTGGGAAAACTATGATTGCTGTATTCCTTCCAAGAGACCAACAATGAACATTAGCATATTAAAAGCATATTCTCTGCAGTAGAGAAACCTGTTGAACATCCTATAAACCAGAGCTTTCAGCTGAAGAATACCTATAAGGTACTGAATTTTTAAATTTGCTCTCATTGATTGTAACCTCTAGTGTACCATCTGTTACTTTTAATATATTCTTTGGTTCATACCACCTTTTCTATTACAGAGCTTTTTGTTTTGTTTTATTTTCCACAGAAGATCTCTTACTATGCTCCTCTTGATTCATTTTTGGAAAAATATTAAAAAGTTTAAATATCATTATATTTCCTACTAAGTACAGTTATAAAGCTCAGAGTTAAGAAAAAAGCAAAGAAAGAAGTATTCTGAAAGAGGAAAGAGGACTAATTTAGGGACACTGAGACCTGAGGAACAACACAGAGGTTCCCCAGCCAATAATAAAAGGCAGTTGAGGACTGACCTTTCCCAATCACAACCTAGCAACAGCAGGTGGCCTATGCAGACTCATTTTTTTTATCACATAACAAATGGGAGTCCTGCCAGTATCTCTGGGAGAGACTGGGCCACCTCCAAGGGGAAGCAAGTGGGAGCATCACTGCCTACATGTGGCCATGGAAAGTCATCTCTTTCTCCATTGGACTGGAGACTCTCCTTCAATGCCTACGGACAGTGATCAATTGGGCAGCAGGGGCTGAGGGGTGAGCCTTCTTGGACAAATACCCAGCCCTTAAAGTGATCTCCCATGAACTAGAGAACAACTTACCCCTGCTAGGGTCATCAGGCAACCTCACCTTGGGGAGCTCCTCTGCCTCCTTAAGTGGCATCAGTGGAGACCAGTTCAACCCCCAATAGAACTAGACACCTCAAGCTGACTAAATAGCACCGTTTGGCTTTGAAAAGCAAATTGTTGGTTGAACCATGACCTGAAAATGTCACCTAGGACTTCATGCTGAACCTAAACAGGATGACTGCTTCCTAGAATAGAAAAACTAAAGTATAATCCAGAGTCTCCTCACATAATGCTAAAATGTCCAGGATATGATATCACACCAAATGCCAGGAAAATCATAATCTGAATGAGAAAAAATAATCAACAGACACCAACACTGAGTTGAAACAAATGTAATTACCTGACAAATAATTTAAAGAAGCTACCATAAAAATACTTCTGCAATCAATTACTAATTATCTTGAAACAAAAAATATATAAAATCTTGGTAAAGAAGTTATAAAAAAAAAAGGAATCAAATGAAAATTATAGAAGCCAAAAGTACAATAACCAAAGTAAAAACTCACTAGAGTGACTTGATAATTCAGTAGAGAGGAAACAGAGGATGGAATCAATAAAGATAAAGCAATATAATTCACTCAATCTGAATAAGAAAAAGAGAAGAAGTTGGGGGGAAAAAAAAAGAGAGAGAGAGAGACGTGGACATGTGGGACAATAACCAAATATATCCAATATTTGTAACACACAAGTCCCAAGTAAGTGAAAGAGACTGGGACTGAAAAAGTATTTGAAGAAATACTGTTCCAAAACTTCAAATTTGCCTAAAGAAATAAATATACTGAATCAATAACACGAACTAATCTCAACTGTGATAAACCCAAGAAAGTCTGTATCAAATGCATCCACATTAAACTAGAAGGCAAAGAAAAAAATCTTGAAAGCAGCCATAACCTTTAAGAGAATACCAATTTAAATGACAACAGAGTCCTCATTTGAAATTATGGAGACCAGAGGGAGTGGTACAGGAATCTTGGAGCATCAGGAAAGAAAAAAAGATCAACTGGAAGAACAAAAACCGGGGTAAATCCAATACAGAGTATCCTTCTTTGGTTGTCTTCGTTATATGATGGTTGAAACAAAAATTACAACATCAGCTGATACAATGCTGAACAAATATAGAAAGAAACCTCAAGACAAGTACAAACTGGGCAGGGCAAAGGGATTGAAAATAAGTAAGATTTCCACACTTTACTCGAAGTAGTCAACCATTGCTCCTAGTAGACTGTGGTAAGTCACATACATATATTTCAATACCTAGGGCAATTACTAAGAAAATATACAAAGTTGGGGCACCTGGGTGGTTCAGTGGATTAAGCCCCTGCCTTCAGCTCAGGTCATGATCTCAGGGTTGTGGGATCAAGCCCTGCATCTGGCTCTCTGCTCAGCAGGGAACCTGCTTCCCCCTCTCTCTCGGCCTGCCTCTCTGCCTACTTGTGATCTCTGTCTGTCAAATAAATAAATAAAATCTTAAAAAAAAAAACTTATAAAAAAGAAAATATACAAAGTAAAACACTCAAAAACTCTATAAATGCAGATGAAATCAACTTATATAATGTCTTGTAATAATAAAATGATAAATATGGAAAAGAAATTAGTGTTTACCAAGGGTTAAGGATAGTATAGGTAGGAGGGAGTGAGAGAAATGAGGATATGGTTATAAAAGAACAGCACAAGAGATTCTTGCAGTGATGGAATTTTTTGCATTTTGTCTGTGGTAATGGATACATCACACATGAAATACACATGAACTAAACACACACATATGCACACACACAGAGATGAGTATATGTAAAACTGGTGAAAACCAAATAAGATTGGAGGGCACATCACTGTTAGCTTCCTAGTCGTGATATCTGCAAGATGCTGGTGAGATCAAGGGTCCATGAGATCTCTCCATATTATCTCTCACAACCGAATGTAAATCTACAATGAAACCTCTGTTAAGTGGTGCCTGGATGGCTCAATCAGTTAACTGTCTGACCCTTGATTTCAGTTCAGGTCATGATCCCAGGGTCTTGAAATCAAACCCTGCATTGGGCTCTGTGCTCAGCAGGGAGTCTGCTTCAGAGTCTCTCTCCCTCCTCTAAAATCAAAGCAAAACAAAGCAAAACTTCTTAAAAAAAAAAAAACCCACAAAGCTTTATGTATATTTGAAGAACTAAGGGAGATAGTCATGTTATCAAAGCTTAGAATTCTTCACATACATTTGCCACAGAGCCAGAGGGGGAATCACAAGTATCAAATATTCTTAAATTGCTGTACCTTCCTTTTATGTTTTGTGAAAGGAGCAGGCAATAATATAATATGTAATATTGGGGGGGAAATTCTAAATTTTCATGATTTTAAATATATTTCAAAAAATCATCCTCCCCAATACTCAAATAACACACACCTTAATGATTGTAGTCCCTCTGCTTACCATTCTTTATTAACTCTAATTCTATAAGGAGACATATACTTACAAATATTTTTGAAATTAATTTTACTGAATATAAAATATAAGGCAAGTCTGATTATGATTATATTTGTGATTCCATCAAGATATAGTAGACTTTTTTTCAAATGTCCATTTTATATTCTATCTCCTACAGGCATATATATATATATATATATATATAGCAACTGAATGATATATATATATATATCATTCAGTTGCTAGACAAAAACAGTGGGACACAGATTTGTTATTTTCCCAATAGAACCTCAGGCTATATCAACCACTTTTCAAAGCTGTGATTTATTTAAGAAAAACATTTATCATGTATTTCTTGTTTCTTTAAAAGAGAGGTCACCAAAAGGGAAAACCCAAGGTTTCTGCCATGATACTATATGGGTAAGACTTGTTTCTTACCCCCTGTGTTCAATTTCATTTCTTCTAACACCGTTTCCACTGACAGAGAGACAGAGCTTACAATTTTCAGTGGATCTTAGCAAAAAGAATTTAACTCTCTTTTGGTCAGACTATTTTGTGGAAACTATATAACATCACTAAAAATCAACTGAATCTCTTAATATACTCAAATACAAAACTTTCATATTTAGATCATTTGCATGGAGTAAAACTAACAGCAATGACTTAAGAATAAAAACAAAATTAGGTAGTTGTATAAAATCAGATTTCCTGTGGACAATAATTCCTGATTTATTTTCACCTTCCAATTATGATGAGAACTAAATGATTTCACGTACTATGTTAAGTTCCTCAAAATAATCTACGATGACACGTTAAAATATTTTGAGTTTAGAATCCTGATGAGAACCTAAGTATTTTAGTGTCTGAAATGTCTCAATTAATTTAGCTCACCAAATCATATAATAGTTTGAATTATTATATGATTACTACCAGCCTGACTAAAAACTAGGCTCTGAAAAACAGAATACCTGAATTTTTTAAAAGATTTATTTATGTATTTGAAAGAGAGAGGGAGAAGTGGGGGAGAGTACTGGGAGTGGGGCAGAGGGAGAGGAAGAGAGAAAATCTTAAGCCGCCTCCCTGCTGCGGTCCAAGCCCCACCCACATGGGGCTCAATACCACAGCGTTAGGTCATGACCTAAGCCAAAACCAAGAATTGTTGCTTAACTGAGTGTACCACCCAGGCCCGCCAAGAATACCTGAATTTTAATGTGAGATCTGTCATTGATTAACCATATGGACCTAAGCAAATCACTTAAATGTGTGCCTTGGTCTGCTGACTGTTAGGTGGAGATGATAATAATTGAGTAAAAGCAAAAGGAATATGGTTTAGAGAATTGAAATGTATAAATATATCTTCAAAACCTGAAAACGTAATTCCAAGAACCAGGAAACTGGCATGATTAGTAAAGGGACTATTTATTGTGTGAATTTCCTTGATAATTCGTTTGCCAAAAAAAAGAAACAAAAAACTGCCTAAGGAGATCCTCATTGGACTGAATATTTTAAACAAATCATACATCTATAACATTTATCCTTTCAAGTTTGTAAATACTTATGATGTCATCTGCAGTTCATTTTATAACATTTTCAGTATGAAAGAATAAAGGAAAACCTTTACGAGTCCAAAGAGGGAAATACTATAACTCAGTGGGTTCCCTGTGAGCAGGATCCTTGTCTTCCTCATCTCCCGCGCCCCTCACCATCACTGTCTGCACAGGAGGTATTCAGTGAATGGCTATTGAAATGAAACTGAGAGCCTAACTCTGTCTGGATATGATAAGAGCAGAGTGAAAAAGAACTGAACTAGGAAGTCCTCTTGAATATATCTCCACAGGCTCCCCCATGGGAAAGAAGCCAAAAAAAGAAGAAAAACAGTGTCCCGTTTAGACACTGTTGAGCATAAAAGAGCTAGAAACATCATGCTATGAAAACTTTTAACAAAATGATAGTTCATTGGAAAATGATTTGAAATACTGAATGAGTGATCTCTGAAGCCATTGTCATGTTACCTTACGGTTTTCAAGTGAACACAAAAAGCAGTAGCTAATCAGAGAAAATCTGATTTAACTTTTAACTTTTCCACCTAGTAAGGCCCAAACATATAGTGAACCTAAATAAAGAATTGTGATATTGTTAGCTGAAGTGAATTCAATCTTTAAAAAAAAAAGAAAGAAAGAAAGAAAGAAAGAAAGAAAAAAAAAAACCCACAAACTTTCCTTTGTGAATACAGGATGCCCATCATTATGTAAGTAACTTAAAAAAAATAAAAACTGAAACATCTGTTTAAAAAAAAAAATTAAGCATTATCCAAAGAAAAATTGAACAGAAGAAATGAGTATGTGTAATAAAAGAATGAAAGGTAATTGCTTACACATCTCAGAGATTAAAAATGAGCTAATGGGAAAGTGGCCTACTCTGAGGTCATGCCTCATCAGCTATTAGGTGCCTGCCACCCACTGGTGAGGTGATTTAATGACTCGAAGCGCTGAGCTCTGGAGGATTTAATCTTAGCTGCAAATAAGAAGTCTGACCAATGAGTAAGGATCTATTAAATAGTACTTAATGCTGGATAAAAATTATTTTCCCAATATACCATTGGTTCTAAATGGTTCATCAATCACACAAATGAATATGTGGGATCCATGTTGGATAAAATAAAAATTCCCAAGGCAATTACTTGGAGGATTTTAGTCACATTTTTACTAATTTCTAATAAAAGTTCCTGGCATAGTTAATAAGTTACATATTAACTAGTTTTAAACCAAATTAATTTCATAACAGTAGTATTTTTTTATTTATCTGACGTTATTCATTGAAGAAACTGGTAAGAATTTGTGCATATTTGTATTAATAGTTTTCCTTCCTTAAGTGTTATTTATTTATAGATGATCATAAACTTCTTGCCAGAAACATTTTCAAAATCTTTAGGTTGGTTTCCAGTAAGTAGTATTTCGTGTCACAAATAATGATAAAAATATATTTTATTATGTAATTACTTTGAAGAGACTATTAAATGCAGCAAAAAAAAACCTCATTGTTTTTACATTTTTTCCTGGTTCTCATTTTACCTAAAACTTCCTCAAATAAAGATTATGTTATATTTCTCTATATTTTCCATGAGGCTTTACACGTATCAGAGTACATATAGATGTCCACTAATAACTTGTTGCATTCAATTTAATATGTGGACCACACCTTTTGCATATAATATCCTATAATTGTACATATTAACATAATTTCAGAAAATTTTTTGTATTAAAAGGATATTGTATATTGAATGATTTTATCATTTTATAGTTTGTAGACAAGTACTAAGGAAAAAACCTATATCAGAGTGATAGAAGTAATTCCAAGTGTCCTGTTGGCTACTTAAATTCTCAATGTTGAGCGTAAGTTTCCAAAAGTATACCATCCTATACCATGGACTTTAGCCAAGAGAATCACTGCAAATATTTATTTAGAAGTTTAAAAACTACATTTATTATCCAACAAGTAACTTGCATTTTTTGAAGTTTAACATCACTGATGTGATAGGATTTCAAGAACTATAGTGTGTCAACCTTCATTCTCTGTTTTCAGCTCAAGCCCCTTCCACCCTGGTGTGTCCCCACTTGGTTCTTATAGAGAGTTTAGAGGTGTCAGTACAATAAGCTCAGTCCTAGCTATGGGAAAATTGTGCCTAAGAATGCTTCCCATGGTCTTTCATTCAGTATCAAGTTTATTTTCCTGTCTGTTGCCTAATAATAGACTCCTTCCCTTGACTCTGGCTTTGTTGTGTTAAGGCCAGCACTCTGCTCTGTTTCCCAGCTTCTGTAACAAGCCTGCTCTCTGCACATTGTCCATGTAGACCCCAGCAAACCACCTACTCTGCTTCTCCCGTACTAATTTCTCTAGAACTGTTCACTAAGCAAACTGACTCATCCAATCTGCTAGCCCCTGTTTTTTCAGCTCAAATCTCTACTATCCCCAAGGGTAAGAATTAGAACAAGGAATTAAAACTTTAGTGAGGTCAACTTTGTTTTAGTACACCAGAATGACTTTTCTACTAATTAAATCTGAATCCTACTAAATCAGAAAGAAAAAATAAGCCAAATTAAGCTCTAATAATCTTCAAATAGGCCACAGATCCAAGGCTTAACTCTTGTCAGAACTTATGATTGGTATGTTGACATGTATGATGTCACAACATGCCTGTAGATATTGGTAAAAAAGGTAAAAAAGGCAACCTAGCCACTCATTTTTTTATAAAAGTGTTATTCTATTAATACTACACATATTTTACTTGTTAAAAATATAATCAAATACTATCTACAATCAGCATGTGTTATTTGTAATTGCACTATGGATTGAGATAAAGGAGTTAACACAGACAGAATAAAATATCAAGCTAGTGAATCCTTTTCTGTTTTGTTCTTCACAGTCATACAACTCAGAACAATCTAAATCAATCTTCTGGAAAATTGGTAAAACAACCATTGCTCCAGAGCTGATATTTGGTATACCAAGTTTCAGCTTGAACTGAATTTTTAGTGAAACCATAGTAAATGGAGTTTTAGAAGAGAAAATGTGAACAGAACCCAAGCAATAAATCTGGAAACTGTGACACTATTTGAAGGAAGTTTTTTCCCAGTGGTAGAATTTCGATTTTTAAACCTCAGATTTTCTTACTTCAAATGGATAAAAACAAAAATTCACTCCTCTCGTTCCTACATCTGTCATCTATTATTATGAAACATTTGAAAAAAAACAAAATGTTATTACCCCTAAAATATACTAATAATGAATACACTTGGTTATGGAAAATTTATTAATATGTTTGTGGAATAAATATAAATTCCATGATATTTCTACTTTCTAAACTTTTTGTCTTTGCTATGCTTGCCCCTCTTCCTTAGAGTGTCCTCATCATCATCTGTCCTGATGGAAACTCCATGCTGTAACTACTTACACGATATGCCTATAACCCTGCCCTATTACCTCTTCTATAACATAACATTTAAACTGTTCATCATATAAGTCCCTAAATATCTGAAATGTTTACCTTTCTATTCTATTTCCCTATTCTTCTTCAAAATGCCTATTGACTTAAAAGCACATGAGCATGTGTTCAAACGTGGCAAGAAATCCATGCTTCTTTAATTAAAGGTATATTATTTCCTCTGCATGTCTCAAGGTCACACTTATCATTCAAACTAATTAACATATTGCTTTTTTTTTTTAAAAAGATCTTATTTATTTATTTGACAGAGAGAGACACAGTGAGAGAGAGAACACAAGCAGGGGGAGTGGGAGAAGGAGAATCAGGCTTCCCACAGAGAGGGAGCCTGATGTGGGACTCATCCCGGGACCCTGGGACCATGACTGGAGCAGAGGGCAGGCACTTAGTGACTAAGACACCCAGGCGCCCAATTTATGGCTTTCTTCATACATTCCTCCATGCTGTCCACCTCCAACTATATTCATGTCTTCCTTTAGTCTTCCACGGAAGGAATATGCATGAAGCTAATAATCATTTGCTGAGCCTATGAGATGAACAATGAACATTACCTGATCCAGCATTTATGTGCTGATATGCTCCATTTATCTTACTATATGTTCATCCCTCTAGCCCTGGACGAGACTATTTGCTACTGCCCTTCGTAAATCACATAGTACTCTAAATATAATTCCCATTCTCTCTACTGGAAAAGTGAATGAATAAACAAGTGGAAGTACAAATGAATTAAATAGCAGGGGCACCGGGTAAATCATGTCATAGAGTAAGACATAAGTAAGGACAGTATGCTCAAAAAATATTTTTAATATGATAATGACTTTGAAAATTTAATGTTCTAATAGAGTCCTTGCACCTAATAAATTTTCATTTTGTGTAATTTAAATTAAAAGAAGTTTGCTGCTTTGGGGTGCCTGGGTGACTCAGTCCGTTGTGTCTGACTCTTGACTTTGGCTCAGGTCTGACCTCACAGTTGTGAGATGGCCACTGGTGGGCCTGGAGCCTGCTTGAGATTTTCTCCTTTTGCCCCTCCCCTACTAAAAAGAAGGAGTTTGCTGCTTTTGATCTTTAGGCTCTAAATCATTAGATTTTTTTTTCTTACTTGTATAATACCAAAATATCAATAGAGATCAAAATTAAAAAATAAAATATAACTTATATTTAGACAATTCAAACAAAATTAATTCTTCTAAGACTCCATTCAAAATCTCTTTCTACATTTTGATATGATTATGTAGCTGAGTTTTAAAAATCTAAGACAGTAGAGATACCATCCTATACGTTATAGTAGTCTGTGACCATAAACCTTCTAAATCTATGGATTCAGGCTCTGAAAATTTACTCCTTCTCTTAAAGACAGTTATCTTACTCCAACTTTGCCAATGTCATATGGCAAAAGAAATTTGTAAAGCCAAAGAAAGTATACTTAAATGTTCTTTTATATCTTTAGTTAACCATCTAGATATCATTATACCCACTGACTTTACAATATGGCTTTGCTTTTGGATGTAGGGTTGCTTAAAGTAATAGGAAGTTTCTTTATGTTGAGCAATGACTGCTCAAGGTCATTGGTGGAGGGCAATACTATAGAAGTATTAGGGACATAAGCTTCCATTTCAACATTTGACTATAAAAGTCTTCAAAAGAAAGTGAGCCTGGGGAAGCATATGTAAAAAATTTTAATGGCCGAGGCCTTGAAGTACATGTACTATCTCAGTCCTCATTTCCTGTTCAGGCCCACAGCCATACTTCAAGGGAGGCTGGCAAATGCGGTCTAGCTATATGAACAGGAAGGACATAATTTTGGTGTATGTTGATAAAAAATTCTATTAAAGTATTAAAGTATGAAAAGTATTTATGAATATTCTTTATGAATGTGTTCTCAACATTGCTTTAGATTCAGAAAAGAAATACCTATGAAAGTAACACTATCTTTGCTTTCTATTGACTGTGCCATCCTCTAAGCTATGAGCATTACTCTAATTTTAGAAACTGAGAGGTGAATTATTATTAATTTTTTACTAAAGTAAGTTTCTAGAATAAAAAAAAATTCAGGATGGTTTATATTAATTACAAATGTATATTAATTACATACATATATGTGTACATTTTTGCCAAAGAGAATGTGCAATATTAATTTCAATTCTGATACTAATTTGAAATAACGTTCTATATACCTTCTTAAGCTAATGTGACTCTAATTCAATTATGAAAAAATTCTACATTTTCTTTAGATATTGACAAATCCTTTAAAATGCTAACTCCTATTTGAGAATTCCAAATAAATTTTCACTGAGATAACTGCTTGAGAAAGAAAACGCTGCTAACACACACACACACACACACACACACACACCCTCATCCATGTATTATCTCTCTGACAATCTGTATAGTACATTTTGAGAAAGAATTATATATATATATATATATAACACATATACATATATATATACACACATATAAATATATGTATGTATTTTTATATATGTATATTTAAATCTGGGGATATTTTCACTGGAAAAGAGAAAATGCAGCATAGAGGAAGGGGTTACTGGCACGTGAATGGAGGATCATATTTATTAAAACTCATTGAATGTCAGAAGCTAGTGAGAGGTTGATTTGGGTTCAATATGGAGACTGCTTTTTTATCTGTTGAGCTCTTCACTTCTGTATTCAGCAAGCTCATGAGATATTGAGTTCTGTCAAATAAGTTGTACAAGTAATGGCTACTTGCTCTCTTGTCAGGAACGTTTAAATGTCTTTGCCACATTGCAAAAGACTGTATCCAAGTGACTTGAAAATTTCTTAGAAGTAACAGTTACTACTTTTACACATATATTAAATTACTAAATGTGTTCAATCATAATTAATTCCTGATTTCAGTGACCAGGAATCACTAACTCAATAGTATACTATACCCTATGTATGCTTTCATCTATTAAAAAAAATTGGCAGATTTTTAAGGTACTTTCAAATAATGAGTTATACTTTAATTTTATTAATGATCTTATTCATCCATATTTTAAAATTATCTGATATGAATTATACTGTGTTCAGTATGTAGCTTAAATTTGAGTGGGTTTTATGCTGAAAATGTCACTAATGAGTTAATAATTCTACAAGAACTACTCAGATAACTAAGTGTGTTTCAAAATTTCATCTTAAGGAAATTAGTATGCATTCATTCAAAATGGTTTCTCTTTCTGCTAGGCTTCAGTGTCCTTGTCAAATAAATGAGCATGCAAAAGCAAGAATTTATGGAGAGCAGCATGTGTGTGTGTGTGTGTGTGTGTGTGTGTGTGTTTATATATGTATATATAATGCTGCAATATATAAAATATTCTTGGATCAGATGATTCTCTTTCCCCAACACCCTCTCACCTAGATAAAAAACAGATGCATTTCATTTTTATTAACAATGTATTTCTCTCTTCAAAAAATGGCTTAAGGAGAAAAGAATATACTATTTGTCAGTGGACACAAGAACATAACAGAAGCTTAGTGTATAAAATTTAGACCTAAAATGCCAGAAGATTTCACTGTATGCAGACATGGTATATTCTGCATTTGGAAAAAAAAAAAAGGAATAAATGTACCATTACTAGTAGCAACATATCAATAAAACATGTCTTGTAGGAAAGTGGGACCATCCAGTTTTAACAGCCTCAGTCTTTAGAAATTTTTTACAACTCAAAGTTCATATAATTTATTAATTATATTAATTAATGTTTAATTACATTTAATTAATAATTAATTACATTTAGAATTATAATTTATAAATGTTCATTCTGATTCAATACATATAGAAAATGCTAAATGCTGCTATCTGTGCAATTACATTCTCCTCATTTAGTGAATAAAGACCGTGTTTACTAGAATTCTTGTTCTAACATGACCACACAACTGCATTTAATACATTATACTGTTCAATGTCTAATGTGGGTAGTTTTGCAAGGAAAGATTGTTAGTATATGATAATCAAAATTTAATAATTGCAACATTGGCATACACATTTTCAAAGATCTTATACAGAAAAAACTTTTCTCCCCTTTGTGTGAATGAGACTAAGGTCATTTTGGACAAATCCCTCATGATGACGGTCCTGCTACCTGAAATCTTAAGCACATCTTGTCACACACACACATTCTTTCCTTTTGCTTAACCACACCCTTAATATACCGTGGGGGCATAACATCCTTCATCTTCCCTAGATAACACCTGTTGGGAAACATTTCCCCCTTGGGTGGCCCCAGTTTGTACTCCCTCCCAGCCAGTAGGGCTATAAAAGCTAATCTTATGGGAGGTGGGGTTGTAGTCATCTACTCATCTTGCAGCTGTTGGCAAGTCCCCTTCATAAGCCATTTCTTGTCAAGTGGGGTTTGTTCTTTTTCTTAGGTTTTGCAGTAACTTTGGCCTTTGGAACTTGTTTTGCATATACCTTCCTTTCTCAGCACACCCATTTCATCTCCCACAAATAAAAGTTTGCAGGTATTTTGTTTGTTCTTCAAAACATTACTTCTCTAGGTGTTTGTTACATTATTTCTTATTTTCTTTGAGAAAATATCTTTCAGCATTTGATACAGTTCACAATTTGATACAGCTATGTGCCTGGATTCCTAGAACAAAAAAATTATGTGGTTTTTGAACTGAACAATTTCTGTAAGCTCTCATTCTTTCCAACAACCTACAATATATTGGTGTCCTCATGGACATATGAAATTCATTTTTTACATCCCACCATAAAACCACCATATGTAGCCATGTGGTATAACTCTCATGGAGCATTTATATCAAAAAGACAGGAAGATTATGTGTCATTCTATTATGGAAATGCATATACAAAGGTACACTGGGAATGAAAAACATCTGCCTTCATTAGATAGAGAAACCAGGCTTTGGTATTTGTGATCTTGTAACTTTATAGGGCCCCATAACTTGTGAAAGCCTTGAATCAGTATTTGTAACAAAGAAAGAAAAAATGACTCAAGACTATGTTGTGTTCTTTTCTAGTGATATCAGTCTCATCTCCTAAAGCCTTTAATTTGGATTAAATATTCACAGGTTTGCCATCATTTAGAGGACAACCTGATTATTAGGTGAAATATCTTCTACTATACACAAATTTTGAAGATCTAGGAATCTGCTAATACATTTAAGAAAACCATTTTTACATTTTTGAAATTCAGGCATAATCATGAAAAACATCACTATAATACAGATTTCATTAATAATAGTTCATAGGTTTCTATGAAAGGTATTGAATTTTTTCATAGCTATTAAATTTTATGACTGAAAGTTTACTAATTTAATCTTGATCTTGTTTCCTTCCTCAATTTCTCCATGTCTTACTATTTTTCCCCTTCTGTAAAGGAGGACATGAGTGTGAATCTTCCAGAATATAAATACTATCACTGAAACATCAGAAGATTAATATTGATCATGAATATTTTTTCTAAAATATCTTCTTACATAAATTGAGCATTCAATGGAATGTCATGAATTTCAGAAAAATAAAAATAAATCACAATTTACCATATAGAATTTGCGGGATTTGAAGGATGACATACTATTTTCTAAGTTTAAACTGAAGCATTTAATGAAACTATTTGAATTTTCTTTCTTTATATTATGTAATTTGATTTTTCTTCAAATTAGTCATCTAAACTGTTTTTTAAAATTGCTAATTCCTATTAATTTATATGCTAACTTTTAGAAGCCTACCAACATGCAAAAATGTAGGGCACTCAAATTTTGCTTATAACAAATTTTAGCAAAAGACAGATAAATTCAGTGGTTATAAAAAAAGAAGAGGCTACATATTGTAGTATGTCACTACAACAAATGTGTAAAATTAGTGATTTTTACATGTTTACATTATACTATTTATACAGTATTATATATAATATAGATACAATAATTTGTACTGTATATATAAATTCATATAATTTATATAAGTAATAGACTTCTATGTATATTTGTAGTACATATAAATAATTGTATAAATAAATAAGCGTCAAGGGGCAATTTGAAATGAAGTGGGACAAAAATTCAATGCACAACTAAAATTGTTGAACTTGAAAAGCCAAAGATACATAAGGAGTGACTGGTAAAACCTAATTTGATAAAAGGCTTTTACTAGTAAGTATAGAAAAGGACTCTTTTTTCACTAATTCATACAAGTAATATTCCAAAACTTACTGAAAAGATGAGGAAAAAAGTATACATCAAATTAAACACATCATGTGAGATCTATAATAAAAGAATACATGCTGTTTGATTGCATTAAATATAATCATTCAGTAATGGCTTTGAATTCTTACATTGTAGCTGGGTTGAAATGAGACATATTGTGGAGTTGCCTTCTGAAACCTGGAGAGAAACAGTGAGCACACACTACTCTTGCTAATTCTCAGGAGGGAAACCCATAGTATGATACACACTACTTCAAAGGTTCCTATACCTGCTGACCCCACAGCTTTCATACAAAGCTCTGAGATCTAGACTGTTGAGCTTTGAGCTTGCCTTGGCCTTGGAGCCTAAGGCAGTCTAACAACTGGCCTACACTGTGTGAAAGAACCTGGCTCTCTCTTAGAGAGCTTTCACCAAGACAATGAAGAAAGTATGAAAAGGAAGAGTGTCTAAAATTGCCTTCCCATGCAGGAGAAAATAAGAAAATTACATGTTTTAGAAGTAATCTTCTATGAAATTGTATTTTCTTTGTATATCTCTCAACACATAGGACAACCTTATTATGCAAATACTTTCTGGGATTTCTCTATTGAACAAAAAAATATAGGAATAATAAATAAAGCCTTCAAACACCGGGTAAGTGCTACTTTTTTAAACAAACCACGTGTTTCCCATTGAGCTCCAGAGATCTTGTGTTATAATAACCATTGGTCAAAATAAAAGCAATATCTTGCCATCCAAACTGGATCTAGAAGTGGCAGTGGTATACTGTATTTGAGGGGGCTCAGAATTCCCAGGTAAAATGTAGGCAGATGATGGAAGAAACAGGGAGAGGTTTGATAGCAACACGCCATGAGAACTGCACTGATACTGAATTTTGACTGGTTAGGAATATCTGAGATCCCAGAAAAAAATTAGGACAGTTGAGATCCCATCTGAGACTTACAGGGCCATTAGCATTAAAGAAGGTAGACACTGAGCATTGTGCTGGGAGCCAGCACATTTATCTACCATCTGGTTTTAGAATAAGACGTCACTTGGTAATAATATTCACGTATGAAATGCCATCGTACATTAGATCTGGTAGAGCTTTCCATTTTAAGGATGACTAGTTTTCTACCAAAAAGAAAAAAAAGAAAAGAAAGAAAGAAAAGTGTTCTCCATTTCCATAATAAATTCAAGAAGTAGTTGTCCAATGAAGGGCTACAGGTCTCAGCATATCCTTGCTTTGGAGTAAAACCATGTGAGTAGATTTAGTCAATGGAATGTAAGTAGTAACATACTTCACTTCATTGCTGAGGCTTTTAAAAAGTTGGTGGATCTTCTCCATCCTCTCTTCTCCCTTCTCCTATTTTGAAAGCAGAGGGTTCCATAGATCTAGGTGATGAAAATGCCATGGAATTGAAAAACCTTGGATTCCTGACTCCCCACAGAGTGCAAATCCACAGGACACTAAAACTTCTATATTGAATACTATGTCAGAGAGAATTAAAATCCTATTACTTTTAACTCCTGAAATTTGCGAGTTTGTTTGTTAATGAAGCTAGCATTGTTATAACTAACAAAAATGAGTTAAATAAAAAATAATATAGTTCCCATGAAAAATACTATTGATTAAAAGAAAGGGACATAACCTCCCCAAATTATTATAGCATTTGCTATAGGAACCAGAGAAATTATTATACAAGTGTTTACAACTCTCAGTAGGCTATAGGAAGTTACAATCTTCATTTAAAAAGAGCAGAAAGATACATAGAAAAATTATCTGAAGTATAATGAAAACAGGATATGATAAAAAAATAGATTAAAAATACAAAAGAATTCAAGTTCAAAGTAAAGGCAGCAGTCAAAACCATATCAATATAGTGAGAAATGGAAACCAACTTGAGCTCTCTTAGAGTACAAAATAAAAGGTAATATAAGCAAGAAAAACTACAAATATATACAGTCTTGTGTGTGTGTCTGTGTGTGTGTGTGTGTGTACAAACACACAGAGAGAAATTACCAAGAAAAATTATATCAAATGTAACTAAAGACACATTATTAGTAGAATAATTTCTATGGCTAAAATTAATGGTATTTTTTTCATTCTAAAATGTACTGAATCCCTGAAACAAAAGGAGAAATTTCATCATCACAACTTTGAGAATGAAAGCTTATAAGGCAATTTTATAACCAACAAATTTATCTTCCACATGATATTGCATCAAAATATTGTTAGGGGATATCTGGGTGGCTCAGTTGGTCAAGTGTTCAACTTTTGATTTTGGCTCAGGTCATGATCTCTAGGTCATGAGATGGAGCCCCATAGAGTTCTGCACTCACTGGGGAGTCTGTTTGAGATTCTCTCCCTCCCCATCTATCCCTTCCCCTGCCAGATCACTCTCTCTCTTGCTCTCTCTCTAAAATAAATAAATAAATCTTTTAAAAAAAATGTGCAAGTAAACTTAATATCCAATGTTGGGAAACAAACTTTTTGATAGACTACTAAGAAGCCTTCATATTTTAAGCATTTATATGACCTTTAACATAGGGAAAGAATTAACCCTAAATGAAAACAAAAGTATGCAAAATTAAGGATTCAGATTGTTGTCAGTTTTATAATAGAAGAGAAAGGTAACTATTGGAATTTCAGGCGATTTTTTCCTGATTTTTTTATACTTCTCTGAGTTTTCTCATTTTCAGCAACTAACTTACAATATGCTTAAAATATTAAAACTTTAGAAAATCTAAATAGCAAGTTATGTTTTTAGTACTTAATTATGTTATTGAAATTGGTTATTGACTAGTTATAGAGCCACTTTATTTATTTAGAATGCATTTTGGCAATAAATATACTATAAAAATCTTAAAATAAAATATGAAAATAAGATAATGTGGAAGTATATGAACTTCCAAAAAATAGAAAGAGAAAAAGGAAGTTGTGATTATCATAGTAATCACATTAAAAAGCCTTTCCATTTCAGTATTTTTATCACTAGTTCAGCTCAGATATCAATTTTCTCAACAAACATACATTGTTTATGGAAATATCCTCTCCTCTGTAAAATAAATGTAATGTAAAATTTTTGTAAAGTATATCTTATTTTAGTACTAAATATTTTATGGGTTTGTGTTTAAAATATCAAAATTCACTGTTTGATTTACATGTTATACAGATGTAGAAATTTATTACAATTTCTTTATAATATAGAGAGAATTTTTTAAAAAGAAAATCTATATATATTTTCCTATTTATTCTTTCATTTATTTGAGAAATATTTCTTTAAAACAAAACATGTCTATATTCTGGAGGCTTTGGCAACAGCATAAATGCTCTTATCTATGGTAGAGGTCATTATATTATGGGGAAACATTTCCATAATAAAATAATATGTAATGAATAGGTGATTTTTGTATTTATTTATGAGGATTATGAGGAAAACAGACTTTAAGACAAATAGGAGAATACACTAAATGTGACAGTCTTGAATGATGACATAATATCCTCTTGTCTGTGATGGTGACACAAAATGGCAAAGGACACAAAACTGTCACTCTTGTTGTTTATCTTCTATCTGAGACTAATAAAAGAGGGAAGGTGATTGACGGCACATAGACACAAACACTGTCTTTGACATACGGTTGTTACCTTTTATACATATATAAAAGTACTATACTGATGCTTTTAAGGACATCTTACTTTTCTAGCATCCTAAGATGTTGTGTTTACCTAAAGAAAAAAATAAAGAATCTACTGGTTTGATTATATGAGAAGTTACATATTACCCCTCTTAGAAACTATTGCTTCTAGATGTATTATATGTTCAAGTATGTGTCTGCATTTATATGTATACACACATATGTATATTTATATATTCAGGCAGAGAAAGTAAGAGAGTCACAGTGAAAGAAGGCAGAGAAATAGAGACAAATTGAGGAAAAACAGAAAAAGGAAACAACAGAAAAAGGAAAACACCTAAGATGTGGGTTCTTTTTTCTAATATAGGTTTCTTTCAAATACATAAATTATTAATTAAAACATTTGTTCCTAACACTGAATATGTATAGAGGAAGTTCCAAAGAAGTAGTAAGTACCTGTACTGATTTTGAAGAGCTTGCAATTTATTTGGAGGAGATTAAACATACAGATATAAAATACGTACATGATAATTGCAAAGCAACATGAAAACAAGTGAATGATAATGCAGCATAAAATTCTTAAATCAGAGCTGGGGATAGAAAGTAATTAACTAAGGATCTAATGAATCAAGAAAACCATTCTGGAAATTTAAATATGAAGTTAGGCCATGGACTGGCAGCTAGGTAGGAGGAGACCCAAGATCAGAGAATTAGTTCCAGTAAAAGAAGTGAGGGTCTTGAAAAGGGTGGGCAGACCCAGAAAAGGAATACATATTTCCACATACACAAATATATTTCAGGTTCTGCCTATCCAGAATTTTGCCCTTCTCAGCTAAAGGTAAATTGGGCCACCTGGGTGGCACATCACGTAAGCAGCACACTCTAGATCTTGGCTCTGGTTGTGATCTCAGGGCTGTGAGACCAAGCCTTGCATCAGGCTCCACACTAAACGAGGAGTCTGCTTGAGACTCTCCTTCCCTCTCCCTCTGCCCCTCCACCCTGCCTATGCATGCATGCTCTCTTTCTCTCAAATAAATAAATAAATAAATCTTTAAAAATAAAAATAATGGTAAATAGTTAACAATATGCCTGCAACCTTGTCCACTTCTGGACTTCTGTTCTCATGGATCCCTCTGCCTGGGGTGTCCTCTATAAACCTCCCAGTTCTAAATCCTACTTATTTTGAAAGGTTATCACTCTGATAGTCCTTTGCACAGAAGTTATGCTTCCTATCCTCATTAAGATGTCCATTTCTCTGAATTCTTAAAATACAGTTCTCTTTTGAGATTTATCAATCCCTATGATATATTTTAAGTATCTACGTTAATAGTCTCTCTTGCACATTAAGTTTCTTAAGAGCAATATCATATATGTGCCTGGGTCATCTGTGTCTACCTTACAGCTTACCTAAAAATCAGGAATAAGAGACATGGCTACACAACTAGAAAATGTTATAGTCCTAATACCATTTGACAGAAACAGACTTTCCCTGCAACATCCAACTGCAAAATTAAAAAAAAAAAAAAAAAAGATTCTGCAAATGCTTATAGAATTCATTAAGGATGCATTTGTTTATATCAGATTTTATATTTTGCCAACAAATATTTATCCCATCAGGAAAAACTAATTCAAATAAGCCAGGGTTTCCAGGTAGGATGATGCAGGAGTTCATATTTTGACTTAACACATTTATTGCAAACACATAATAATAATAAAAATATAAGGAAAAACAGCACACATACAAATTGGCCCTCCAAATAAAATAAGCAGAAAAGAACCATATGATGAAGTGGAGATTGGTAGTAAAGCCGCAGGCTTGTTTAACCCTAGGTCTAAAGTTCGCTCCTAAGGAGTTAAAGGGATTTAAGTGCTCTCAGACAACCAGAACCAGGAATAGAAAGTTCTTAAAGCCAGAGCCTGGAGAGAAGTTCCCCAACTCTGAAGGAAGCTAAAAATAAAACTCATCACCATCTGGGCTGTGGCTTCAAACACCCTGCAGGTCTCAGGCTGTGAGCACACAGACAAAGCCTTTTAATCAAGAACTGAGCAACCTGACTCTCTAACCAGATCACCCTGCACACAGATATGCCTTAACTTAAAAAAAAAAAAAGCATGGCTGGTCCTGGGCTGTGGGACTTGGAAGGTAAGTGATAAAAGATAAGATAATATACAACCTCAATACAGGAAAGTGTGAGCCCGAGGTGGGAAGTGAGAGGGAGAAGGAAAAGAGAGAAGGAGTCAGGAAAAAAAAAAAAATTCTCCCACTTCCAAAGAGTATATACAACAAAACTGCATAAACACTACATCTCAGTTGGTCAAAGGATATAAAATAAGTATGTTTAAGTTGCTTCCAGTAATTAATGAAGAGTAATTTCCATTCAAATAAAAGTGCAAAATTACAAAAGAAATAGTCAGAAGTGAAAAAAAAAATCATAGGTCAACATGAAAAGAAGTTATGTTATATTGATAGAGAATGCAGTCTCTGAAATTAAAAATGGAATTATCAAATTTGTAGCTATTTTTGAGATATTAAGGAGCAAATACCTCAGAAAGACAACGATATATGCTAATTATATTATATAAATATAAATGACAGCAATTGAACAATCCGTCTTCATTGACAGCCCACAAAGTATATCTAATAGACTATCTACAAGAGGTCAAGGATGGAATAGTATTGTTTTACTGGATAATTTTTGAAACTTTACCAAAACTGAAGAAATACTTTAAAAAGAAAAGTTACAGGGCAGTCTCTGATGAGCAAAGAGAACTAAACAAAATATTTAGCAAATAGAATCCACTAATATACATAGAGGATGGATCTATCCTTAACAATTTGGCTTTATTCCAATCACACAAAGCGTTTCTAAGTATAGAAAAATCAAACAATGTATTTTACCGTACCAGAGAATACAAGAGGTAAAAAGCCAATGATGATCTCTAAGGATACATAAAAGTATTTTCTGAAACTAGTAACGTTCATGATCAAACGTACAGATCTTGAAACAGAAAGGAACTGGTGATTAACTTTCATATTAATGATCACTCCAACCATAGGCATTGTTCCTTGACTTCCTCCCAGCAGAAGAGCTCATTCTTCTACCGCCCCCGCCCCCCGCCCACGCCACTCTCTGTGGATGTGCTCCTCACTTTCTTATACCATGCCACACTTTCTAATGTGCAGCACTTCCACAGTTTGCACACATTCTACTTTCTGACCACCAACTCTCATCTTGCCAGGACCTCCCTCTGAGAATCCTTTCATCCAACCGGAACCTTAAATCCTTGGATTCTATCACACTTTTCACTGTCACCCATTCTCTCCATGTCCCCTTCTTCCCACAACATTATGCAGCTTGGATTTCATGGTCAGTTTTTAACTTTATTCACTCATCAAATAACTGTATTTGCATATTAAAAATTATAGAAAGAATTCTCAAGTGCTGTTTTAGGTCCTTGGGGGCAACCTTGCAACAAAGATCATGCCCTTGATCACCTGCAAGCTCCTCATCTCTTGTTTACTTCAGTATCTTCACTTGGAAAGACGACATAACTACTCCCCTATTCATGTCTGTAATCTGCATATGAAGTGATTTCATCTCATCTCACAGCTTCAATGACATCAATATGCTGACAACTCTCATATTTATATCAACAGACTGGATCTTTCCCTTGAATCTATGACATATATATTCAAAGAGTTTGACACCTTTACTGAATGCCTAAAAAGCCACTCAGGATTAACATGTCCAAAGCAAAGTTTTTCATAGCATTTCCTCCCCAAACCACCTCGTTTAGTCTTCCTCTTCTGGTAGCAATTCCAGTCATCTAATTGCTTTGGAAAAATAAATTTTTGAGTTGTTCTTATGCTTCTGTTTTTTATCTACTGGGCATTGATCTATCAGCAAATGCTGGCAGCTTTATATTCAAGGGAGTATACTCAAGTGAATCCTCAGTTCACCACCTCTCATCCCCTCTACTGCTTTCACCATGGATCAAGCCATCTTGACATCTTACCTGGATTACTAAACTTATCTCTCTTATTCTACCTTTCTCCCTTCAGCCTATTTCCAACATAGCATCTTCAGTGACCCTATGAAAATATAAGTCAGAGTAGGTTACTTCTTTGTTCAAAACCCTTTGGTGGTTCCCATTTTACTTAGTAAAATTAGAAGTCTTTATTCTGATCTTCAAGGCCCTCATAGATTTGGTCCACTGCTCACTCCCTTGCTACTTCATCCTTGTTCATTCAGAAGCCATATTGCCTTCTCACCTATTGAAAAGGTCTTTACTAAAAAATGGTTAACTCTAATCTCCTTCAGGCCTTTACTTAAATCCCACCTCTTCAGCCACCTCTTGCCACCATTGCCAAAATCTCACCACCTTCCCTTGCCATTTCACACTCTTTTTCCCTTCCTGCTTTTTTTTCCCTTTAGCATCATTATTGGGCAATTCTTTATCTTTTTAGTTTCTTGTTTCCATCTAATAGAATTCAATCTCCAAAAGGGTCGAATCTTTATTATGTTTGCAAACGTATCCTAAGTACCTAGAATATCACCTAATCCAGAGAAGGTAACCATACATAAAATATATATGGAAAAATCAATAAAATGCCTACAGGTAGACAGTTTTTCTAGAAAAAAATGCAAAGACTATCTTTGTAATTACAAAATAGAGATGACTTTCTTAATCAAAACACAAATGTACAAACCATAAAGATCATTGATAAATTTAACTATGTAAAAATGTACACACAAAGATGTTAAATAAGACATATGGTAGGTGCATGTCAATTATATCTCAATAAAATTAAAAGAAAACAGAACAGTAGGGGCACCTGGGTGGCTCAGTGTGTTAAAGCCTCTGCCTTTGGCTCAGGTCATGATCCCAGAGTCCTGGGATCGAGCCCCACATGGGGCTCTCTGCTCAGCTGGGAGCCTGCTTCCCTCTCTCTCTCTCTGCCTGCCTCTCTGCCTACTTGTGATCTCTGTCAAATAAATAAATTAAAAAAAAAAAAAGAATCTCTTAAAAAGAAAACAGAACAGTAAATGGCAGGTTACCAATGGGAAAATATTATCAAAATTCATACTTGATAAAGGATTAGTACCCAGGACACATAAAAACAAATGTTTCAGGAAAAAAATCCTAAAAAGAAATTAGGCAAAGGATATGAGCAAACAAGAATAAAAAATAGAATAACCAAGATTTGTAGAAAAACACTGGTGAACACACTGTGGTCATGAAAATGTAAATTAACTATTTGGCACTTTTGGGATTGGTAAGAATTTAAATGTTTAACATTATAAGCAAGCAGTGGCAAAGGTATGGAATCATGGGATATTTTATACTTTACTATTAGGAATGTAAATTGGCATAAACACTTTGGAGAACAACTGGAGAATACCTAGAAAAGTTTAAAGTCATTCTTATTTTTACACTCTTCCATTCTGAAATACAAGTAGGTGTGCTACAGAAAGTCATCCCATAGTACATGAACATTCCTTATAATACTGTTCATAAGTGTAAAATTCCTTCAGACAAATAATTTGTACATATTTATGGTATTTCTTCATAAAGGAATAGTATATAGCAGTGAAAACAAACAAACATAAACAATGAATTAATGCAGAATAATATAAAAAATGTTAATAATAGTTAAAGAAAATTTCACAAGATATAATTTTATGTTTGAAAGATGCAAAAAATAATAATATTCAAAAATCATCAGTAATATGCGTGTGTCAACAACATGAGACATACAATAAATGATGAGCCCCAAATTAAGGGCCTTGATTATTTCTGAAATGATTAGCGATGAAGAAACAGGAGACTTTATTTTGCAATGTTTTACTTTCTTATGCAAAATCTGAAACAGATATTACAAAATGTTGTCATTTTTATTATGGTGAATAAACACTGATGTTTGTTATATAATTCACTATATTTTTGTATTTTTAAAATATTTACAGTAAAATTTAAAAAGCATTTATTGATATTCGCCATCAAAAATAATTTATTCTTGGGCGCCTGGGTGGCTCAGTGGGTTAAAGCCACTGCCTTTGGCTCAGGTCATGGTCTCAAGGTCCTGGGATCAAGTCCCACATCAGGCTCTCTGCTTAGCAGGGAGCCTGCTTCCTTCTCTCTCACTCTCTCTCTCTCTGCTGCCTCTCCATCTACTTGTGATCTCTCTCTGTCAAATAAATAAATAAAATCTTTAAAAAAAATTATTCTTGATTTCTGACTTCTCTGAAATACATTTCTTTTGATCAACATGGAACGTATTCTTTCATAAACTAAAACCAGTTTTCAACATAAAATAATTAAAAATTTCATCTCAGTTAAAATATATAATAAAAAACAGAGAAAGAGGAGAAAACTGTTCTCAGTGATTGAAAAACCAAATCAAGATCAAATGTGTTAATGATATAGTTTACATTTGGTCTTGTGGTTAAAATAATCTGTAAAGGGCGCCTGGGTGGCTCAGTGGGTTAAGCCGCTGCCTTCGGCTCAGGTCATGATCTCAGGGTCCTGGGATCGAGTCCCGCATCGGGCTCTCCTGCTCAGCAGGGGGCCTGCTTCCCTCTCTCTCTCTCTCTGCCTGCCTCTCCATCTACTTGTGATTTCTCTCTGTCAAATAAATAAATAAAATCTTTAAAAAATAAAATAAAATAAAATAATCTGTAAAGAGTCATTTGATATTCATTGACCCCTATCTGCTCTGAAAAGGTAAAATCTGGTTTCACTTAGATGTGACAATTAACAAATTAACTGAAAATAATAATTACATAATAAAAAATGTGAGTTACTATGAATATTGTAAATAAAATAAAAATTAGGGTAAATTTATGTTGTTTTTCATTTTGGAAACTAAATTTGTCACCATTGCCCATGATGTAGACTATGGTGGTATAAGCTTGGGTAAAATTTGGAATTATATTTCAATAATCGTGGCTTTAAAATTTTCCTTAAGATTTCAACTTCAGTATTCAGTATACTTGGAAAGTATACAAGGTACAGAATGTCAATTGTTTGTTTAAAATTATCTAGTTAGATGTTGTGCAGTGCTTTTATTACATAATTATAAAATTGTACTTCCTTGATAAGAACTCAGAAATAAGTAGTAGTGAAGTAATTATAAGGGAAAAAAAATGTATCCTAATTGTGATGGTTAGTTTCTTACTGCTAAGTAAAATAGCAAAAGCAAAATGACTGAAATAACATGAGTCATCATAAACTAAAGAAAGTTTTGAGAATGAAATATACAGGATCATGATCAGAGTTGTTTCTCTGACTAAAGTGAAAATAGCTGTGACAAGTAATGAATAATTTGTATAATTAATTTTTTGGTCATGCTATTTATTAATGAAAATTATTGCTCTTGTGGAGCATGAAATAGATTGAGTAGACAGATGGAAGAAGTGTCAAAGTGGGGAAAAGGATGAAGTTTGAATGCATATGTTTTTAATAATATACTAAGACATGTTACATTAAACTTAGAGTTATACTTGAGTTATTTATATCATCAGTTTTGAGTTATTCTCACTTATTAAAAGAAACATAAATTATAACAAATGGTAAATGGTCTATCCATCCCAATATATTTTAAGATGGATAAAGGCAGGGACCATGTTTGTTATTCATCATTATTTTTTAGCACCTGAAAAATAAATATTTGTTTAGTTGAAATGCTCTGATATTACTATCACCATTGATAAATATCTAACAAGTAAAATCTAGGCTAATATGTTTATGAATATGTAACCATTACTCCAAAAATTTATACCAGCAATCTATACATATTCCCAGAACTCTAGAAGATATATACAAATGCTCATTCCACATCTCTACTGGAAGATATCTCTAATTTACAGGCCAAAATGAAATTTTTTTTTTTTTTTTTTAAGATTTTGTTTAGGGTCGCCTGGGTGGCTCAGTGGATTAAAGCCTCTGCCTTCAGCTCAGGTCATGATCATGATCCTGGGATCAAGCCCCACATCAGGCTCTCTGCTCAGCAGGGAGCTGCTTCCTCCTCTCTCTCTCTCTGCCTGCCTCTCTGCCTATTTGTGATCTGTCTGTCAAATAAATAAATAAAATCTTAAAAAAAAAAAGATTTTGTTTATTCATCTGACACAGAGAGAGAGAAAGAGAGCACAGGTAGGGAGAATAGTAGAGGGAGAGGGAAAAGCAGGTTCCCCGCTGAGCAGGGATCCTGACCTGGGACTTGATCCCAGGACATGGGATCATGACCTGGGCCAAAGGCAGACACTTAGCTGACTGAGTCAAAGGCAGATGCTTAACTGACAGCCACCCAGGCACCCATCAACATGAAATTCTTGATCTTCCTCCCTGAATTTTTCCTGATAATCTTCCTCGTCTCATTTCATATCAATTTGACTCTTGCTTAAGCCATAACCCATAAAATCATTCTTACCTCCTCTATTTTCTTCACAAGTTTCATCCAACCATAACAAATGCTTTTAGCTCTATTTCCAATTATATATCAGGAAGTTGACCACTTCTCACCACCTCCACTGTTAACACCCTACCTAGCTCAAGCCACAACATCTCTCATTTGAATTATTGAGATTCCTACATTTGAGGTTACCCTTTGTTATGGTTAGTTTTATGAGTCAAATTGACTGGGCCTCAGGGTGCCTAGATATCCAGTTAAACATTCATGAATGTATTCAAGAGGGTGATTCCAGAGGGGATTAGCATTTGAACTGGTGGAAATCACTTGGACTATTTGAGCTGAATGTTAATCTTTCCCTAGTCTCAGTCTCCCTGGTTCTCAGGCAGACTGTGACAGGAATATGTATCATTGGTGTTCTGGGTCTCAGACCTTTGAAATCTACCACTAGCTTCCCAGCAGATCACAGGACTTCTCAGCCTGCATAATTGCATAAACCAATTTATTATAATAAATCTCATTTTATATATGTATCTGTGTAGCAGTTTATCTATTGATACATCTATCTATCTATTATCTTCTATTATTTCTATTTCTCTGGAGAACCCTGATAATATACCCCCTATCTTCTATTATCAACACAGCAGCCAGAGTGATCCTGCCAAAATCAGTTCACGTTATTTTTACACTCAGACCCTTCCAATGGCCTCCTATCCTAATCAAATTAAAGTAAATCAAAGTAATCAAAGTAAAACCCCAAGTTTTTACAGTGGTCCACCAGGCCTTACACAATCTGCTTTCCTCGCTCCATTACTTCTCTGATGGTCTTTCACACTCCTCTCCCATTGCTCACTCTGTTCCACCGGCAGTGGCCTTGCTGCTCTTCCTAGAACATAGCAGGTATGTTCCCAGTTCAGTTCTATTCTGATTTCCCTACTGATAGTCTCAAAAAAAAAATCTTTCCTCTCTTCCTTTAGGGCATTCCCGACCATCTTACTGTTCCAAACTAATCTATTCCTCTTTCCTGCTTTATTTTTCTCCATAGAACATAATATAAATATTACTTATTTATCTTGTTATCTGACACATTCACTAATCTGTAGCCTCTGTGTGAGCCAAGACTTTTGTTATTTTGTTACCCTTCTGTACTTCCTGCATCCAGAACAGTAAATGTTACACACTAAGTAATCAAGAAATACTTTTTGAACAAATTAATTGGTTTGTTGCTAATATGTAAATAGTGTCCAAGAAAACACATTATAGAGTGTTTTAAAATTATAGAGTTCAGCCAAGTTTTTACACTTCATAATAAATATGCAGAAGTCAATAGATTCACAACATAACAATTTAAGCCAGCTCAAGATATAATAGATAAAAGATTCACTCAAATATTATTAACAGACATTTTCAAAGAAAATATATAGATGGCCAACAGACACATGAAAAGATGTTCAACATCACTCATCATCAGGGAAATGAAAATGAGGTGCCTGCCAGAATGGCTAGACTCAAAAGGACAAAAAATAACAAGTGTTAGCAAGCATGTGGAGAAAACATGCACTGTTTGTGGGAATGTAAATTGGTGTGTCCACTATGGGAAAACAGTATAAAGTCTCCTCAAAAATATTAAAAATAGAAATACCATATGATCCAGCAATTCCACTAGTGGATATTTACCCAGAGAAAATAATAACACTAAAATGAAAAGATGTATGCACCCTTGTGCTTATTTCAGCATTATTTGCAATAGCCACGATATAGAAGCAACCCACTGTCCATCAGTAGATGAATGGACAAAGAAGATGCAGTATACAGGCACACATTGGAATATTACTTAGCCATAAACAAAGAATGGGATCTCGCCCTTTGAAACGACATGGATGGACCTTGAGAGTATAATGCTAAGTGAAATAAGTCTGACAGAGAAAGATGAACACTGTTTGAATTCACTTATTTGTGTAACCAAAAAGAAAAACAAATGAACAAAGAAAGAAAGAGACAAAGAAATAAACTCTTAGGTACAGAGAATGAACTGGTGGTTGCCTGAAGGAGGTAGGAGAGGGATTGGTGAAATAGATAAAGGGAATTAAGAGGTACAAACTTCCAGTTATAAAATAAATAAGTCATGGGAAAAACAAACAAACAAATAAATAAATAATGGAAATGAAAAGTACATCATAGGAAATACTGTCAATATCATTATTAACTATTATTAATGCTATGGTTAACATTCTTTTTTGACAGATTATGACTATACTTATCATGATGAATAATGAGTAACGTATAGAATTGTTGACTCATTATGTTGTACACCTAAACTAACATTACACTGTATGTTAATTACACTTCAATAAAAATATAATACTTAGCAATAGCATATGCTTTCAAAATTTAATACCTGAGTAGATTAAATGGAAATGGAAAAATAATTAAGTGAAAAATTCTTTTTTTTTTGAATGGAAAGAATGAGTAACATAATATGATAATTCTAATTAATTTAGAATTTTAACAAAATTTCAGCCAAATCCCACTGATTTAGTTTTCAAAAACTTACACAAGTAACAATATCATGAAAACTGACTAAAGTACCAAGAAAATATTTGAGATGCTGTGAGGGCATTTAACATAGGGAAATGCTCTAGCAAGTGACATCAGGAAAAATACTCTTGAAAAATGAAAATAAAACCTAGATCAGGAGAAAGATCAAGAGTCAGCAAGATGGAAGTGTTTGTGGGTGGAGGGTGGTTCCTAGTGAGAGAAATTTGCAAAACATTTAAAGACATAGGAAAATATGACTTAGTAAAGCACAATATAACCTGTATAAATTCCCAGTGATGTTTACAGGTAAGAAGACAAACATTAAAATGTCACAGAGATTGCATTGGAGTAATGGGATTGTGAGTAACCCTTATTCCTTTTTCATTATTCTATACATCTCAAATATAATACAACAAACATGTCCTATTTTTTTTTAAAGATTTTATTTATTTATTTGACACAGAGAGAGAGATTACAAGTAGGCAGAGAGGCAGGCAGAGAGAGAGGGGAGGAAGCAGGCTCCCTGCTGAGCAGACAGACCAACGTGGGACTCGATCCCAGGACCCTGGGATCATGACCCGAGCTGAAGGCAGAGGCTCAACCCACTGAGCCACCCAGGCGCCCAACATGTCCTATTTTTACATTAAAATATTGCAAAGTGGTAAGTTTTGGGCCACAACCTTTAAATACATTCTTCTTGTTCATAGGTATTAGATAAAAACTGTCACTAACACTGAATTAAGTTCATTCTTTTGGTGTATCAGGAGTATTCATGTTTTTTAACCTATCGAATAGCCCATTTAGTTGTTCCCTTTTTCTATATGTTATAGGAGTAACAATCCACTCTCCATCAGGCTGCGGCACATGATTAATGTGTCAGCATGAAGGTGTTTTACTAGCCTTTTGCATTCTATCGCTAAAGGTGAACTCAACAAAATCCAGCAAGACACATTTGCCAATCCTATAAAAATACCATATAAACTGTTGGCTCGCCGGTTGCATATAGCAGCAAGTAAAGCATAACTGTATTCAATACGCGTACTCCAGGTAATAACAGAGTAGTTTATTATCATTGCAGGTGCAGAAACCTGCCAACATTTCAGCCATCTGGGCTTCCTCAGGGCAGCAAACAAGTAAAATATGTGAATGAAATATGTGAGTTGAATACAGTGTTATTATTTTTTTTCTTATGGGCTCTCATGAAACTATATATTTTAGAAAAGCAATTCTGTAATGTTAGTTTACTTTAGAAAGCCATCAACTTTTACTAATTTAAGCCCATTAGCATTCTCACTAAATTGCTTATGTCTGAATGATAATGGATCTTCAGATGACATTTTATGACAAATAAAATTGTGGTAAATGTAATATAATTGAATGCACAAAAGTTATAATTCCCGCGGGGTTAATGAATAATCTCTCTTTTAACATATTTCACCGATTGCAATATCATGACAGCAAGGTTCTATTCATTAGCAGTTAAACATATGCTATCATAACTTATCAGAAGATTTCACTTATAGAAAAACACACTAGACCTCTCATAGTAAGTCTGAAATACTGTGAGGCTCAGTACTCAAATAATAATTTTTCAACTGAAATAAGTTTATCTCCCATCAAGAGGTTCTTAGAGTTTTCTCCATTGTTAACACAAAGCGCAGTGAAATCATTAGAACTGAAAGGTAATGGAAGGATCAATAAAGAAGTTTACCATTCATTCTACTTCATAATTTACTACCCTTCCATATCTCCTGCCTCTCAAAGAGTACGTGGCACACAATAAGTAATCAAGGAGTATTTTTGAATGAATGAATGAATTTGCTATGAAGTATGTAAATAGTGTTCAAAAGTATATATTGAAACTCTTGAAATCATACAGAGTCGAACAGTGTTTTTATACCTTATGTTTAAATATGCAGATGTCAACAGATTCACAATATAGCAATCGGAATGAGCTCAAGATATAATAGATAAAAGATTCACTCAGATACTAATAAATAATACTTAGGAATAGGATGTTTCCAAACTTCAATATATGAGTGGATTAAATGGAAATGCAAAGATAAATACATGGAAAGTCCAGTTATGGAATGAAAATAATGAATATTATAAATATGACAATCTTTCCTAATTTATGTATTTCTAAGTTTAATACAATTCTTAAAGAAACTAAAACTAGACTTGTTATTTTGTTTTGGCTGACAGTGTATCAGTAAACAAAGGTATTTATTCTCCTTAAATCTGCATTGCTGATGATGGTAAAAATTAAATGTAATTAATTAACAAATATTCTGATAGTAAAGAAACTAATGCCTGGGGCTTCTCCTAAAGATAGTGTCAAATTCTCTTACACTCTAAGGTTGTAGGAATATTGTTATAAAAACAAATTGTATATTCACAGCATCAGTTCTTTTTGTCCCTTTAAATGAACCAGGTACACCTACACAACTGAGCCTAAGATTTGTAAAAGAAAAGTAACAGCCACTTTGGAAAACAGTGTGGAGATTCCTCAAGAAATTAAAAATAAAGCCACCCTGTAGCCCTGCAATTGCACTACTGAGTATTTACCCCAAAGATACAGATGTAGTGAAAAGAAGGGCCATCTGTACTCCAATGTTCATAGCAGCAATGGCCACAGTCGCCAAACTGTGGAAAAAGTCAAGATGCCCTTCAACAGATGAATGGATAAAGAAGATGTGGTCCATATGTACAATGAAGTATTATGCCTCCATCAGAAAGGATGAATACCTGACTTTTGTATTAACATGGATGAGACTGGAAGAGATTATGCTGAGTGAAATAAGTCAAGCAGAGAGTCAATTATCATATGGTTTCGCTTACTTGTGGAGCATAAGGAATAACATGGAGGGCATCGGGAGATGGAGAGAAGTGAGTTGGGGGAAATCGGAGGGGGAGACAAAGCATGAGAGACTGTGGACTCTGTGAAACAAACTGAGGGTTTTGGGGAGGGGGGTTGGGTGAGCCTGGGTATTAAGGAGGGCATATATTGCATGGAACACTGGGTGTGGTGAATAAACAATGAATTGTGGATCACTGAACAAAATTAAAGTAAATTAAATTTTAAAAATCTATAATGAGATACCACCTCACACCTGTCAGAACAACAAAAGAAACAACAGGTTTTGTAGAAAATGGAATGCTCATGTATTATTGGTATGAATGTAAACTGGTGCAGCCACTTTGGAAAATATTATGGAGATTCCTAAAAAAGTAAAAGAAAAATAAAAGGAACTAATTAAATATTAATAAAGTTATTTAGGTAGAGATATTTTACTTTCAGTTTATGGATTTAATAATAATTAAGTTCTCAAATCTACCATGGTAAATGTAAACTTTAATACTGCTTTTTCTCTCCTGCTAAATTTTCTATTTTTAATTTAAAGCACACTTTAAAATGACTTCATTTTAAATAGCTTGGCTAGTATTGAAATTCCAAGATATTACTTAAAGCACCAGAGATACATTTTAATTACAGGATTTTTTTTGTTTTTGTTTTTGTTTTTGTTTTGGATGGTGAATTGCATTTAAATTATATTGGTAAACATAAAAATAATTTAAAAAGAAGAAAAGAAAAGTCACAGCAATAGAGTTGATAATAGGCACTGAGCACTCTGGCAAATGTGCTCCAAAACTTCCCTGCCTAATCCCAGATCTCTTGGGGGTTTTCTACCACACTTTGACTAGGATCAAACTTCTTGGCTTATTTATTTTATTCTATCTCTGACCTCGACATCATAAAGAAAACAGCATGCATGGTCTATGTCAGGGCACTGCCTTGTACACCTGATCCCAATACAAAAAGGTATATTTTCTCACTACCAATGGCCACTATTTTATAGCAAAAATAAATAATTTCTATTACTTTAAGTAAAATGTTTCAATTCCAAGAATTAGAAAAGAGGAGTAAGAAATTAAAGGATAAATTTGAACTAATGCAATGTGATGCTTTGATCTCTCTCTTAATCAGCCTGTAAGTGTGTATGATTGCTCACAATTAAAATGCTTCTTAAAAGTGAAAAAAGAAAAAGAAGATTAAAAAAAAACAATTCCTCAAGTCTTTACTGAAAGAAAAAAAATGACAAATTTTGCCAAATCCTGTTTGAATAAATCCCTCTTTTCTGTCAAAAGGGAGGGCTGGAAATCTAGTATCACTGAATAAGGATGTTTTGGAATTTAATACAAAACTTTAAATTAACAAGGGAAGAGCAACGTAATTCACATGTAAAGGCATGCACACTGTTAATTTGTCAGACCCATCTGAAGGGCAGTGCAAATGTCTCCAAGACTTATGGAGCAACTTTGGGCTGAGGAAAGAGACCCAAGGGCCAATTCTATAGGTGGTGATTTCTCTGTGTTTCAGGGAGAGGGTTCTCTACACACTGCACCCCTTTTATTTCCTAAGAAGCTCTTTTATTTCTGCACGTGGGAAGATAATTAATGGGACAGAAGTTTGTAGTTCTGGCCAGAAAAGAAGACAATATGGTAGGAGGGGTGAGGAGATGAAATCAGGAGAAAAACCCTCTTAGTAGCATGAAAGGGAAGGGCTCTTGAAGGAATTCTGATAAAAAGCTCCCCCTGAAGCTTTTTGTGGTAAATTCTATATAGTATATTCATAAAATAGAATTCTCTGGGCCAATTTGGAAAGTTATAAAGATGTATCCATATTGTTAAGGGCCCCCAAAACAAGGACTATAGGTGGATATTGGAGTTAGAGACATGATACACAAATGCATTATTTTATAAGCACTCTCAGAATGATTGTGGAATATAGCATCAGGAAGGAAATTCCAATTATCTATTTATAGAATAACTAGGGTAAATAAACAGGTGAAGATTCTTCTGCAGAGCTCTTTTTAAAAAATTTATCTGTAATATACCATCATGTCCTGCTATATGCTAGAAACTAAGTAGTTTGGCAGTCAGCTGGATGTCTCCTTTACAAGCCTATAAGGGTTTCAATCATCACTGGCTAATCATAGCATCACTACAGAGCTTAGAATGAGATCTTTTACATGAATGCATTTAAACATTTGATAATATAAGGGAGGAAACTGGCTCATGGAGAAGTTATGGAGTTATGGAAGCTCATGGAGTTGACCCAGAAAAATCTATTCTGTTGCCGTAACTGGAATTTTGAGCATTATATTATTTGGATTACCAGTAGAATTTGCCTATTATTTTACTGTTTTCTTCTTTTAAAATTTGCTGTTGAAAAGATCTAAATGTTAGACTAATTACCATATATTTTTTGTGATATCACTTAAATAATTATATAAATATTATTTTTTTTAATCACACTACTTAATTTCTAGTTTTTGTTGCACTGAAGAATTAGTTCATATTTTGGTAACTCATTCTTTTTTCCTTTCTTTCTCTTTGGATATATTACATATTTAGAAGCAGGATAAAAAGAAAGTAACCATGCATGTCAAGGCCATTTTAATCAAGTCATTTTAGCAATTCAGAAACCACAAGGGTAAGAGAATTACCTAGCTTATGTTTTATAATTTAATAATATTAAGACTCCGATGTAATGTATGCTAATTTCTTTAATTTTGGATTTAGTATTAAAAAAATAAAAAATGGAAAGTTTTAAGACAAGGATCTGATTCATTACCATTATTTTTTATTTTTTTCTGTCTTTCTTTCTTCGTTTTTTGTTTGTTTTTGGTCCCGTTGGCCTCAAATGCTTCTTTTAATAACTATACAATTGATTATGGAAATAATTGTGGAAAATGTAAATTCCTTCCTGCCTATGATGCTTAATTGCTCTTTTTTAGCTGCCCAGTCATCTAGAACTTCCACTTATGGTTTTAATTACTGCTAATGTCCTAATGACAATGCTGGCAGGGAATGAACATAGTTTTAGAAATATTGTTTAAAATTAAAATCAAAGGCCCAGCTAGAATTTTAAGAGGTCTTACTATATCCAAAAATTACGCTAAATTTTTAGGTTAAAAAGAAATAGATACTAGCAGTCATTAATTCATTCAATGGAAAAGTATTGATTGACTTCTGTGTGCCATGTGTTGGGCTACTAGGAAAGAGCTTTTCCTGGGGTCAATCATGTGTAAACAAATAAGTACAACATAAAGTGCTTAGTTCTATCGAAATCATGTGCAAAGTATAATGGTAATTAAATTATTTCAGCTGGGGGCACCTGGGTGGCTCAGTGGGTTAAAGCCTCTGCCTTTGGCTCAGATCATGATCCCAGGGTCCTGGGATCGAGCCTGACATCGGGCGCTTTGCTCAGCAGGGAGCCTGTTTCCCCCCTCTCTCTGCCTACCTCTCTGCCTACTTGTGATTTCTGTCAAATAAATAAATAAAATCTTAAAAAAAAACTATTTCAGCTGAAACAAAATGTCACAAATTATCATTTTAGACATTAAAAGTTACGACAATATTTATGCCTCAATATTGCCAATTTCTAGAGTTGTATTATCTTCACTTTCCTGTGTCTTTTTCTTATTTCTGTATATTAATACATTTTTCTCTGCCTCATATTTCCTATAAAATGTGAAAAAAAATAAGGTAAAAGAGATGGCTTTTTTACAAACAAATTCTGGAATTGTTCAATTGAACCAATGTATCTCACTTGAACGTCCATGAATCATTGAGTATTTATTTAATGTCTACTAGTGTCTTACCCATGATAATGGGTCTAAAAGAAGTCAAGACATTTGTCTGCAATCAGCTATCAGTCTTTTGGAAAGAAAAAAAGACAAATATACATGTCTCATAAGCTTGTAATATCTGATTTCTTTTTTCATCTCTTATATTGATCACATTTTATGGATTTTATGTTATATTTCCAAATTCTTTTACTGTCTCTAGTTCTCATTCACCCCTCTGTTACCTTTCTGCTCCCTTTAGCTACCTTACCTTTCTGGTCTCAGTTAACTATAGTTTCTTGACAGAGCTTTGTCCTTACCAAATTCTTCCTTATTATAAATTAGTTTGCATGTTATTCTTCTTCATTGCTCCTGTCCTTTCTTTAAGATATCACATCTCACAACTTATAATTGTATTTTATTTGGGAGGATTTCTGGTGAGCATTTATTGCTTGTCTCCAATCAATGGACTGTAAATATATTGAAAGGCAAGAACACTACTGTTTTGTCCACAACTGTGTAATCAGTTCCAAAAACTTGATTTGGTACATAACAGCCCTCAATGAATATATTTTCAGTGAACAAATATCCATGAGTGTTTAAAATTAGGGACTAAAGAGGCGCCTGGGTGGCTCAGTGGGTTAGGCCTCTGCCTTCGGCTCAGGTCATGATCTCAGGGTCCTAGGATCGAGCCCCGCATCAGGCTCTCTGCTCCGTGGGGAGCCTGCTTTCTCCTCTCTCTCTGCCTGCTTCTCTGCCTACTTGTGATCTCTCTCTCTCTCTGTCAAATGAAAAAATAAAATATTTTTAAAAATAAAGTAAAATTAGGGATTAAAGAAAAATGCAAATTTTTCACTCCCACTCAGAGAAAGCATGCCAATGTTTTTCACAGTAGTCATGACTTCAGGAAGAGAGCCTATGCCCTGGGCCTTAGAAAAGGAATGAATAAAATTTTAGAGACAAATTGGAGGAGAGGTATTCAAGTAGTGGGCAGCAAATAGAACTAAAAGTGGATGAAGCATGTCATGTGTATCCTATTAAAGCCTAGTAGAGCAAAGGAGATTATTTGAGTAATGGTGGGAAATAGACCTTAATTGATTCAAAAAAAGAATCTCAAAGAGTAGAATGATGCGCTTACCACAGGGAATAGGGAGGCTTTGGACATTTTAAAGAAAGTTGAAATAATCCGAAAAAATGTTTTAGGAAGATTAACCTAATCTTGATGAAGAAATAAATAAAAGAACATACTCAGAAGTACCAAAACCAGCTTTGAAGTGACAGTAGGAATAATCTACAGTAATAAGATGACACTGTAAATGAATAAATACTTTAGTTAAAGGAAATAATATACTTTACTGTACTAGGAGAACTAAATTAACATAAAAACTCTAACTCAGAATCATTTTTTTTTCATCTTTACTTTTTTTAACTGGCTACACACCTTATGTGAGAAATAGTTCATGCTCGGGGTGCCTGGGTGGCTCAGTCAGTTAAGTATCTACCTTCAGCTCAGGTCATGATCCTAGGGTCCTGGGACTGCACCCCACATTGGGCTCACTGCTCAGCGGGGAACCTGCTTCTTCCTCTCCCTCTGCCTGTTGCTCCCTCTGCTTGTGCTCTCTCTCTCAAATAAATAAATAAATAAAATCTTAAAAATAAAAAGAAATAGTTCATGCTAATTGTAATATCATTGTGAATAAACATGGATTTATACAAAATAGGTGGCTGGTTTTTGAGTTCCATAGTCAGGAGGCATCTGGACATTTTTAAATATTATTTCTGTCAGATCTGAGTATCTTCGTATATATTTTTAATGTGTACCTAGTTTCTGATCTAACTTACAGCGTTCATTTTTCTGTATGTCAAAAGCTTTGATAGCAGAATGTTGATTTCAGGAAATTTATATTAAACTGTGATTATGGTGGGAATTAAATTTATGAAAAATAATAAAGTAGCTAGAATAATAGAATTGGAGTAATTGTGTTTGCTTGGTCTTACAAAGTGATACAAAATTTGAAAACTATTCTGGTTCTTAAGAGTAGTTATGAATTATTTTACAACTTGTGGACATAGTAGGTGACCGAACTTTTACCCTTTTTTGTAAAATGATCTTACATGAAACGACAAATAGTAGAATAACTGTGAGCAATTTAAGAAAGATCACACCAACAGAGAGGTCACAGCTGGAAAGAATCTTCACCTTCTTATGCTTATTTCAATTAATCATAAAAAACAATTGCAAAATGTCACAACTGTCCTCCAACTCTAAATTTAAATATGAAATACAGAGCTCATTTGATTATAAATGTTCTTGCACAAAATAAACCAAAACACAATTTTATTTTTAAAAGACACAATCAAAATGTTTTACTATATTCTATAAGATGTTAGGCATAAAAGATTAAAAAGTTTACAGGGGAGGAGAGATTTTGAGGGTTACACTGAGAGTGCCATTAGATCCTTTTTTTTTTTCCTGTGCAAGCAAGTACTACTTTCAACTGGATCAAATAAGTAAGGCCAATTCTCCCCCCAATTTTTCCCTTTGCTTCAATATGCTAGAGGTTTTGGCATCCAGAGAAAGATCACTATGGTTCAGATTAGCAAGACAGTAACCATACTCCATTCCCAATATTACACAGCAGGCAACCAACCCTGTGCAAAGTGTAATGGAAGGAGTCTTTGCTTTCATCAAGTTTTCTCAAAACACTAAGATAAAACTTGTATTTAAAATGAACATTCAGCAGGCTACCTGGAAGTCTCAGTCGTTAAGTGTCTGCCTTTGGCTAAGGTCATGATCCTAGGGCTTCCTGCACAGAAGGAAGCCTGCTTCTCCCTCTCCCACTCCCCCTGTTTGTATTTCCTCTCTTGCTGTCTCTCTCTCTGTGTCACATAAATAAATAAAATCTTTAAAAATATAATAAAATGAAAATTCAGCATTTGAAGATGGAATAAATAAGTGTTTTAGGCAAATCAAATAATTCAGAGATATAACAGATACACACAAGGCATGGGGGGGAAGCATCTTGCAATCAACGCGCTATGGGACAGGAAAGTTTTCAGATAGACCAGAATAAAGAGCCGTCTCACAGCGCACTGTTCAAGAGTTGGCCTTGGTTTCTGTGCAAATTACCACTCGTTCTACCATCCCTGGCCAGCACAGTGATTAGAATCCCCAGAACTTTCCAGAGGTTGAGCTTCTGGACCCACAGCTCCCAGCCACAAGCAGGCTTGTCTATTTACCTCAGTTTGCTATATAAATATTGTCATTTTCTATCTGTGCCAAGACATGAAAACATTTGGAAAGCACTGAGTTAATGAACAGCAAAATATACAAAGTTTTCATTCCTTATTACAGAGTCAGTCATCCTTAACATTTTTGATGGTGTTCTGAATTTAAAACACCTTCAATTATGTTTGTGTGGATTACTGTGTCTCAAGCTAAAACGTTTTTTCCTGTTAAATCCTCTACTTGGTAATACTTTCTGTGCAAGAGCGTCTGAGAGGCAAGTCTCTGAGAAGTCCTGTACCTCACAATTCACTGTGCTCCCTTGAGTCTGGTATATACTAAATGCAGACACATCTTATCTCAGGACATGTCTGTTAAAACCAAGCCCAAGAAATGTTCCACAAAAACAAAACAAAACAAACACACCAACAAATAATTTCCCTAGTTTAGAAATCCTGGCTTAGAAATCCTGACCTGGAACGGATTGTATTGACTGATATTCAAAACATGGTCTTCCAGATGAGCTAACCAGACAAGAAGTACAGAAAGCGGTTTTAGCAAGGTTTATTTCTGAGGGCGCTATGTATTCCATTCAAGCTATTGAACAAGGGGTGATGGCTGCCAAATTCTGAAGCTGAAAGTGCTTTTTGGGAAAAGGTTATTTTAAAATTCAAGATACATTTTACAAGGCAAGAATGTTGATTCATTTGGGGTTCAAATTCTTCAGAAAATGGATTGAAAAATATTCAGGAATCAGTGGTAGACATACACTTTTGAAATTAACAGTAGTTGTTCAAATGGAGAGCAACATACAGCCATTATTATAAAAAAAAGTAAGAGGAAAGCATACAATCTTACTAATTTTTCATGATATGACTGAGACTGACTCTAATCAATGAATTCTCTAATAGTATTTCCCTTTATATAAAGAACATTGGCTCATTTTTAGGTAATATAATTGTGTCGCAGAAGACTGGGTGTCCTGTTGAAGTGCAAGTTCCTTCTACCCTTCTGTGGCATTTTCTCGTGGAGGTAAAGTTGACATTGCTCAGTTCTCTTTCATTTTTTTGGGCCATATGAATAATTTTCACCAACTGGACTAAGACAAGCTTAAACTGCCTGGATTCATATTTTGACTCTGCCAATTATCAACTGTGTGAATTTATGAAAGTTACCTAAATGCTCTGAGGTTCAGTTTCTTCATCTGTAATACAGGTTAATAAAGGACCCCACTTCTTTTTTTTTTAATTATTTTTCTTAACATATAATGTACTATTTGCCCCAGGGTTACAGGTCTGTGAATCATCAGGCTTATAAATTTTACAGCACTCACCATAGCACATACCCTCCCCAATGTCCATAACCCAATCAACCTCTCCCTACCACCCCTCCAGCAACCCTCAGTTTGTTTTGTGAGATTAAGAGTTTCTTATGGTTTGTCTCCCTCCCGATCCCATTTTGTTTCATTTTTGTTCCTTCCCAAACCCCCTCCCCTATCTCTCAAATTCCTCATATCAGAGAGATCATATGATAATTGTCTTTCTCTGATGGACTTATTTCGCTCGGCATAATACCCTCTAGTTCCATCTACATCATTGCAAATGACAAGATTTCATTTCTTTTGATGGTTGCGTAGTATTCATATATAGATATATAATCTCACATCTTCTTTATCCATTCATCTGTTGATGGACATCTAGGTTCTTTCCATAGTTTGACTATTGTGGACATTGCTGCTATAAACATTCGGGTGCACGTGCCCCTTCGGATCACTACATTTGTATCGTTAGAGTAAATACCCAGTAATGCGATTTATGGGTCATAGGGTAGTTCTATTTTCACCTTTTTGATAAAGGATCCCACTTCTAAATTGGTCATCAGGATTAAATGAAGTAGGCCAGTGCCTGCCAAATAGTAAGTGAATAAAGTTGTTCATCAAGTAAAATTTAAAAATGTATTTATAGTTTCTTCCAGTTATTCTATTATGTTAATTTCCTAAATTTAGTTTCACTCTAGGGGAAAATTACTTAACATTATTTAGAAATCATAGTGAAATGAGAGTTACTCTATTTCTCATTACATCCCTGAATGTTAAGAACTCAAGGCAAAGCCAACATATACTAATAAAGATGTCTGTAATTTAATGATTTCCAGCAGATATAATACTATTATAAATGTGTTTTATTCCATTAATCCATTCATCTTAATGTATTAGACAATTCAAAAAAACTCACTGAGAAATCGAATTTGGGTTTTTAACTTTTTCTGATTTTTTAATGTATTTTTTTCTAAAGTATTATATTGCTGAAAACTCAAATACTGTATAAAACTAAGAAAAACAAAAAATACATCTACCCAAAGATGTATTTCTTAAATATGGTAATAGAGGAAATGAGCAAAATCTTTCCAAAGATTTTATAAAGTCATTCCTTATCTTTCTGACCTATAAAACTGTGGAGAGTTAATGGATCAAATACTGAGATGAAAATTATTGTTAATCCAATCGGTGACTGTACCAAAGATCCATTTTCATATTTGTTTTTTGTTGTTGTTTGCTTTTTGTAGAGGAAGAATGATCTGAGATACATTGTTTTTCTAATTGATCTGCTCAGTTTTTATTAACTACTGAAGCTAGTTTATACTATTTTGGGATAGGGATTAGCAATGCGTAACAAGGAAAATTCTCCATAATAGAAACAATCACCATTTAAAATAAATCCTATAGGTTTTAAGTTAGTATGCCAAAGTGGAAGTTATTGGCAAGCTGGCACACTGTTAATGTCAACATTATTACCCTTTTTTCCCTTGTAGACCATAGTGCTTGTGTAGAGTTAACTGGGACTTGCAAAAAATATTCTGATTCATAGGACTCTGGCAACAAAATTGAATTATCACACTAACCAAGTAGAACTCAAACTAACTTAATTCATGTTAATAGGGCCCTACATTTGTTTTCATATCCAGTTAAAGTGATAATGGTCAGAAGAAAAAGTAGGCACATAATCTTAAATTGTTACTTTCATTTTCGCTTAATTGCAAGTACTTATGTACCCTTAAAATGAGGTGTTTTTGGCAAAGTATTTCCTGAAACCCTGTCCCTTAAACCTCCAACCCATATATTTCAGACATCTTTAATTTAGTAGATACCAAATAAGATTATCAGAAATGGAAACAAAATAACCTACTCGTTACCAAGTGTGCATCTAAGGGTCTATTGTTCAATCATTCTGGAGTATGCTGAGTGCTTCTTATATGTTGGTTGAGTGATTAAGGAAACGAATGAATGCTGACTTTCCTAAATTAAGCATATGGAAATGGAAATTGAAATGCAAGACTCAAAAACATTCCAAACTCACACCTTTTCACTAAAAATAATCATAATATCTGTTACTAAAAACTCTCTATTCTTATGACCCTTTGTGTTCTGAAGTTTGACACCTACTATACAATAAAATAGGAGTAATTACAAAGTTTCAGAATCCAAAGGCCTCTGCTGGTCTCTTCCAGTCCTCTCCTACAAAAATGAGGGCCTGTGATCTCCTTCTTCCCTTTGAACCTTCCCCTTTCCAGTGGCCAGAGGAAGGATTTGGCCTTTCTAGGCAGCACCAACCCAACTGCCACTCTATGACCTTGTCTCTATGAGCCCTAAGAGTTCAATTTGAGTTCAGGGCCTCCTGTAAAGCTTGATCCCAAGACAGAGCCAAGTCCCAGAGCCACTACCACCAAAACATTCCTGAAGACACTCAAATACCCCACCGAAATTTCTGATCACATTTTAAAAGTAACTTTGTTACTTAGGAATTGTTTACCATCTCTTATTCCATATATCGTATGCACATGTGTATATGGTATGAAGAGGCTAATGTCAGGAACAATTAGGAGATTGGACCCTTCACTATGGTTATTTCACATATAGCAAAAGATGAAAAACAGATGCTAATTTTAATCATTAATGAACTGAATATTTACTTCAGGAAGTCTTTTGCTTATATTGGTCCAGGAATGATAGAACAGAGGATCTCTTTCATTTTGAACTTAGGCCTTTCATTCTCTTTTTTGTTGCTCTTTATTTTAGAGGTTTTTATTGTGACTATGTCAATCCCCTTAAAGCTAGAGCAACAAATATGTCTCGAATTTTTCATGGAATTCATTCTATTTTTTTTTTTAAGATTTTATTTATTTATTTGACAGAGAGCACAAGTAGGCAGAGAGGCAGGCAGAGAGAGAGAGGAGGAAGCAGACTCCCCGAAGAGCAGAGAGCCAGATGTGGGGCTCGATCCCAGGACTCCGGGATCATGACCTGAGCCGAAGGCAGAGAGGCTTTAACCCACTGAACCACCCAAACGCCCCGAATTCATTCTGTTTTTAAAAATGTGTTTCTTTTTATTTCATAAGAGCTAAAAAGGGAAATATAAGTAAATTTGCCCAATGACACCAAATCACTGGTGGAGAACTCTAAACTTATCCTATAAAACCACAGCTTATTTTTCAGGACAACAAATTCAGTGATCTTTTGTAATTGGCTATTTTTATGTGATATGGAGAAACATTTCTTTGAGGCTCAGAAATCCTTGATACCTGGATTATCTCCTATATTCCTCTCAAGAACTCTGTGAGTGAGATATTAATATTATGACCCACTTGGAGGGATGAAAAAATTAAAGCTTAGAGAGTTTCATTCTCTAAAAAAGGCATATACCTATAAAGAGGAGGTGCTGGGGCTGGACCTGGAGGGCCGGACTACAGAACTGAGCCCTCAAATACCCTGTCCTTTCTCAGCTGGTAGGAGTGTGGGGGGATGTACTTTTAATACCTAAACGAAGAACAGCAGGTTTGGTCTCTTTATTAACTACCATTAACACACACACCCACACACACACACACCCAGGAACCATTTTCTGAAAGGACTGATAGCAGAAACTCTTATTCAAGCCTGATTTTTGGAAAGTTATAAAACACATTTGCATTAGAGTTGCTCCTGGAGTTTTAGCTTCTGTTGTTTACCAGGAGCATTAAGGTGATCTTCAAATGCACTGCTGGGCTGGGAGAAAGGCCAGCTTAAATGTGTATTCATGATAATTCTGCATGTAGTTAGTTAAGACTTCTTCCTCCTAATTCTTTGAGGATATTTTCCTTATATTTATTAAACTATTAAACTGATGAGATAAAATAAAACTAGATATTTGTTACCTTTGAATACCAAAATAATGAAATGTTGAGAAAATGGCAAATAGATATTTGTTATTAAAAATTACACCATTTTTAAATAATAAAAAAATGCAGGATTAATTTTTAAAGATAATTAACCTTTCTCTTCCTGATAGGAATTTAAAGAATTACCATATAGTCTATTATAAATTTTCACTGAGGAATAAAAGGAGATAGAGAGAGAGCAAGACCACATCCTAAGCAATAAAGTTAACTCTGTAGTTAGAAGGCAATGGTTCTATTTGATTCTGTGTAATTAATATTAGCCAAAAAAAAATACATTATCTAAGGAAAACAGAAGATTCCTTAGTTTTATAAGTGTGATCTAAATATAATCTAACAACATATTTTGGTATTATTCCATTTTTCCCCAAAATCCTCTCCCACCCCCAGAGTGAGAGGGTATGCAAGCAAGGCAAGGGGCAGAGAGAAAGAGGAAGAGAGAGAATTCCAAGCACACTTCACGCCCAGTACAGAGCCCAAGACTCTGAGGTCATGATATGAACCAAAATCAAGATTCTCACACTTAACCTATCAAGCCCCAGGCACACCACAAAATGCAGTTTTCAAAAGATGCTTCTAGTGTATCTAAAGGTCACGACAGCTTCTGAAACGATAATGATACTAAATACTTCTTCATAGTTATTTGGTTTCGTGCTCTTATTTCCTCTGCAAATGTATGCTGTACTACTAATATATAATTATAATTATCCACTTATGTTTTGTTCTTATAGATAACACCTGTAACTGGTTGCTATATGAATGTATGACTATAATTAAGTATTTTTAAATATTTTCAACTTGCTATTTAAGGTATTGGGGATTAATGCTAAATGAATTTTGTTTATAGCATCTATTCTAATAATTTATGAATCTTACATCTAAGGAGTTAATCGACAATCTTTTGTGAGCCATAATCCTGCCTCCCACAAGTTAACAATAAGGGTATAATCGTAACAACTGAAAGAGAGACATAAGGATGAGTTCAATAAGCAGAAGAGAGGTTGAGTTAAAACATATGTGATCTCCTCTCTTAAATCTCAGTTCCTCAGTGGGGTCTGCAGAGAAGGAGGGCTGAAGAGATGTGGTTTTCCTGATTCCAAATCTTGCCAAGAAGACATGTGATGGTGTCCAGTCTGTAGGAGAGCTTTGCGAAAGAAATTTAGGTTTGAGATGAATTTAAGCGATCATAAACAGGGAATTATTTGACCCAAGAAGATAGATCTCATTGATTCAAGTCTAGTTTTTGCCACAAAGCTTTGACAGAAAAACACAGCAGGTGTCCTGGTCTGAAAGGGCAACATTTCCTGAAAGAATGTTGGGGAAGGCAGGCAAATATAGCTTGCATTCAAGCAGAACATTTTATTTTCTCTATCACTTCAGCTGTTGTTCCTCATCTCCAGAGGCTGCCAGCCATGATCATTTGAGAAGTCACAATGGATCTATTCTATTCAATCCTCTTGTGGGGATAGGTCATTACACAGCAGTGTGGGACTTCCCAGAACAGATTTTCCTTCTAGTGCTAATTTGTTTTTCTCTGGAGCAATACGCAGAGGCACTAATCATGATGGTTCATCGTGAGTGTTTTCTTGGTAGACTTTTTTTAACCTCTGCAGCAGCTGCAGGAGTGGAAAATATATGCATTAAAGCAATTAAATGAGAAAAAAAATGTAAAAGGCATAACATACCAGTAATGTGTGTATGATAGAAGGGTTTATTATAGAAAATAAACATACATTATAATTAGTTACAAGACAGAAACTGTGATTTTTACAAACCACATGCCCTGAAAATTTTCCAACACCATTATAAAGGCTTCTTAATAAAGGCGTATCAATGATATTAGAGAGACTAGTTATTTTAAGGTCTATCAAAAGAAGAGGTGACAGATTCTATGATTCTCTGCCTAAATATGAAAGAAGGAAAAAATTTATATGTATATATCTCTGTTGCTATATAGTATCCTTATTGCTATATAGTTTTTAGTAAAGTCTGCTAATCTACAAAAGTAACTTTGCTATTCTGAACCTTAACTATGCAACACGCACTAGAGACATCAGACATATGTCCCTCTCCCCAACCAACTACCACCCATATGGATTGACTGACTCAAATGAGAACCCAAGGGGAGAGCAACAACCTACAGATTTTAGCTTAATATTTCAGGACTATCTAAAGATACTATGGACTGCCTTTGAAAGTAGGAAGTATTCTCTAACAGAAACAGTCAAAGTTTGAATGAGCATTTGGAAGAATGACATGGGAATGAAGGAAATATCAGAAAGAAGAGCAAGTCTAGATGATCTTTAAGCTCCTTCAAATGCCAGGGTCCATATTTCCTATGTCAGTCCTAAATTCATACAGTACTAGTCTTGTAGCCCCTTCTCTTTAATCCTTTTCTGTTACACTACTCCCTCTACTACCACACATATAATTCTAGCCTGGCACTGGAAAGTGAATTTAAATATGTGCTAAACGGATACCATTACCTGCAATACTCAATTTTTAGTTTCACAATTGCTGATTTTCTCTCTGAAGAGTTTCATGTTATGAAGTGAGTATAACATAGTATTCAACTGAATCAGTTCTATAAATTAGCATTTACTTTTCTTTCATGGAACTCCATTAATTATATAGTTTTGATTATATTGTTACAATAATTATAATATTTATTGTAATATAGAATATTGCAGACCAACTTAGAATGATTGATATTTGAATGGTTGTCACCCCATAATAATATGCACTGTGTACACAGTTGCTTTGTTCTTATTTATTAATTTTTTATATGAAAGAATCAGAGGTCTCAATCCCCATAGATGACCCAGCTCAGCTCATGGTTCAAGTCATAAATAAATAAATAAATATATATATATATATATATACACACACACATATATATGTGTGTGCGTATGTGTGTATATATACATATATGTGTGTGTATATTTGTATATGTTATATGTAGATATACTATAAACATTTAATGTTATGATTTTATACATACTATTTAAAAAGCAGTAAATCTGTACACTGTATTAAAATTACAATTAATTATTATAGTTACAAAAAGTAGTTTGGGTGCCATTTTTATCCCAAGATATATATATATATATATTTTTTTTTTTTAAGATTATTTATTTATTTATTTGACAGGCAGAGATCACAAGTAGGCTGAGAGGCAGGCAGAGAGAGAGAGGAGGAAGCAGGCTCCCTGCTGAGCAGAGAACCCGATGCGGGGCTCGATCCCAGGACTCTGGGATCATGACCTGAGCCGAAGGCAGCGGCTTTAACCCACTGAGCCACCCCGGTGCCCCCCTAAGATATATTTTAATTAATATTTTCATTCACTAATACAAAATGCACAATAAATTTCTGAAAAGAGTGATAAAGCAGGCAGTTAGTTAGACAAGAGCAGGTAAGAAGTGCTTTAGTACTGGTAAGAGGGCGGAAACCAAGTTCCAAACAGCCCGGAAGACTCCAGGGGATACGCATGAGTTCTCCCCTATGACCACCACTCTGCAATAACCTGTAGCTTCATTATGATACATTAATATTGTGGTTTTAATGGACTCCCACCACACCCCACCCCTCCAGAATGGATGCCATAACAGTTCTGACAAGGACCAGATAAGGCCAAAAACTCCACCATTGAACTGGTAGGAGGAGTCCCTTAGGTAATTGACTGCAACCTTAGACAGCTGGCATCCCAGCTGTAACCTGTTGCTCATCCGGACCGTGGAAGAACCAGACAAGGCGACTTCCGGTGGAACTGCTACCTCTGGGCTTGTCTGCTTTCCCATTTCCAGAGTGCACTTTTGCTGAAGCTATTAATGCTCGCTTTATAGTTTGGCTTTAGAGTTTGGCTCTGCGTTTTCTCTTGGCTGAACTTAAAAAAACTGAGGCCTGGGAAGGGACTCACCACTGACAACAGAATAGAGGTATTTTGGGTCATATAATTGCACACATGCAACGCTAATCAGCTTCTTCAAAACAAAACATAGGGGCCAATGAGAATCCTAGTTAATATAAATTAGCTCTTTTAAAACTTGAAAATCATGTTGTACTATATTTTTAAGTAATCGAAGCAACAACTACAGGAGTATACAAATGCAAATATAAAATGCAAATACATAAGTATATGGGCACATTCCTGATGCGAATGACGAGGCTCCAGGTTGCCCTGGTTTTGTACTGTTAAGTCTCAGGTGAGGACTTCTTGCAAACATCAAGTTGTTAGTCATGGATATCCTCATAGAAACAAAGAAAGTGGGTGTCATTTTTTTTTTCTAAAAATGGAAGGGAAAACAGAAACAAAGCTCAAAAACTAATTAAACTTGCTGCAACAGAAATGAAAGCATTTTGATGCAACTTATTAAAGGGAAAATGCTGTGAAATTAACAGTAATCAAAAGCTAATTAAGGTTGATGCAATAGGAACAGTGAAAGAATGCCTGATAACATTTATTGAACTAAAGAAACATGACTGTCAGAAAAAGGACACATGTAGAATAAAATTCAAGTAATTACAGAAAAAGGCTAACACATAGAAAGCACAGGTGTATTATAAACAAATAAAGAGAATTTCGGAACACACACATCCTAGTATAATCTTTTTAAAAAAATCTTGATTTTAGTTAATGAACATGTCTCCATGAGTAAAAAAAGAAGGCAAGAAATGATGCTTTGATTGTCCCCTTTTATTTTTTTTTTAAAGATTTTATTTATTTATTTGATAGACAGAGATTGCAACTAGTCAGAGAGGCAGGCAGAGAGAGAGAGAGAGGAGGAAGCAGGCTCCCCGCTGGGTAGTGAGCCTGATGTGGGGCTCGATCCCAGGTCTCTGGGATCATGACCCGAGCTGAAGGCAGAGGCTTTAACCCACTGAGCCACCCAGGTGCCCCGATTGTCCCCTTTTACTACTCATAATTACTTGTAACTCTCAAATGGCAATGATAAAATGGTTCTTTTTTACTGGATGAACCATTTCATAAGATCTATAAAGAGTACATAGCCATTTACTTAATGTGAGAGATAGTGACTAAATTCAATGTTTTTCCTGAATGAGTAATGTAAGAAAATAAGATTCTGATGTTTTCCTCTTATTGTATAACGAGTGACCCTGACCTCCACATTTGCTATTTCGAGATATGATCATCTTTATTCTTTCAGACTGACTTCCCTTCATCTTGGTTAATGTCAATTAGCTAGAAAGCTGAATTTTGTACATGAGGTAAGTATGCCAATCTCAGTGTGCATTCAATGAGTCCATAACACAGGTTCAGAATAGCTACTAGAAAGAAATGGTCCCAAGGCTAAGACAGAAAGAGGGCAAAGAACAATTAATAACTATATGTTTTTATCATTTGTTATTAATTATTAGCCTTTTTTAAATAAGACTGAGTGAAAAGGAGAAAAATGCAGAACCCAATACACTAATTATTGCAAATATTACAAAAGGGATAGGGTATATAAAAATAACAATTTGGGTATAATCCATAATAGTCACCTTTAACCGAATAGAGAGGAAATAGTACTATTTCAGTAACTAAAAAAGAAGGTTGATGCAGGTACTCAGACCAAAAAAAAAAAAAAAAATCAAAGAAACAAAACAAATCAAAGCCATTATTTTTATTCCTCCCAGGCACTATGCTACACAATGAGTTCTCCCTGCCAGATGAGCCACAATGCTAATTAGGGTACCTTGATCTTGGCTGTTAGGTTTGCTTCTAGAAATAATACCTGGGAGGAAAAGGCATGTGACACTAGACCATGGCTCTTAAACTTTCACGTACATATACTGAAAAGATGAGTGTGGTAAAATGAATGGTCTGGGTCGTAGCCCCACAGATTCTGATTCAGTAAGTCAGGGTAAGTCCAACACATCTGAAATTTTAGAAGCACCCCCAAGTGGATTTGCTGTAAGGGCCTTTCAATTCCATTCCAAGCTGTAGATTTTATGTCCCTTAAAGACAATAACTGTTTATTTTCCTTTCTACCAAACAAGTCACCTTAGTCACCTTCAGAACCCCAATCCCCATTCTATTATTGTAACTGAGCAAAAATATTTCTTTTTAAATTTGTGACTGGTGTTTTATATATTGTACAAATAAAAAACTATTGTGTAGAGCCAATAGGAAGTAATTTAGTTAAATACCTGGTGATTTTCAATCTTGGCTGCACATCAAACTCACCAGGGGCATCTTTAAAATACTATTGCAGGAGCCAGGCTCCAAACCAATTGAATCAGACTCTCAGTGGGTAAGCCTTGTACCTCTGTATGTTCTAAATCTCCCCCAGGTGATACTGAGGTACAGCAGAGATTGAGAGTCTCTGACAGTAAGCTAGTTAGAGTAATTAATCAATAATAGTAAGTTCCTAATAAGAAATTTATAGAAATTTCTGATAAATGTCACTACTATAGTCTTGGTTTACCCAGTACTTTTCCTTCTTCTATGCTATGCTATAACGGCAAAACTCTGACTTACATTTTTTCCCAATTTTTACTCAATTGCTATTTGAAGTTTCTGTGAATTTCTCTCCTCTTCAGAGAAGATTTAGTTTCTCTTTGGAGCTTAATTAGTATGTTTACTTCTACAATATTGCGCTATTCTGAAATCAGATACCTGCCTATCCATTAGTCTACATGGGATTGCCATATTTTGGACATGGGTTCAGCTCTCAATGACCATGTCTGTATTTCGTGAGCCCCATCTCCAACCCCACCATAACTTAGCAGTGTGGGGTGCAGTGTTCGGTGACTGAACACAGTACATTATACTCTCCCATTGACCTTTTTCACAAAGCAAAAATAGGAAAAACAAAAAAATCTCCTCTCTGTTCTTGGAAGCCAAATGATGTAAACACCACAAATTGTTCGAAGCCATTTTCCCCCCCATTTTCTTTCTCTCTCTTTTTTTTTTAAAAAAAAAGATTTTTATTTATTTATTTATTTGACAGATCACAAGTAGGCAGAGAGGTAGGCAGAGAGAGATGAGAAAGCAGACTCCCTGCTGAGCAGAGAGCCCAACTCAGGACTCAATCCCAGGACCCTGGGATCATGACCTGAGCCGAAGTCAAAGGCTTTAACCTACTGAGCCACCCAGGTGCCCCTTTTTTCCCATTTTCAACAAGGCAGCCACTATTTGGAGAACACGAAGGCAATAAGCAGAATAAAAAACAATGATATAAAAGAGAAAAACTAAATGGCATTCAAGATCAAGATTACAATTGATTCTGAGACTTAACTTTATTCCAATCCTTTTAACAGCTGAGTTACCAATATATTCTGATTTTGTGAACCTGTAGCAATTTGGGTTTCCATCAACTGCCCCAAACAGTACTTTTCCTATAATCTAGCCTCCCACGATCATGTTGTGCTCCTCTAAAGGTCTTCCAAAGGAAAAATCATACACCATGAGTGGGCTCTGCTCTATGTTTCACCACTCCCTACTCTGCACTCCTTTTGGGATGAATGACACCTTCATTTGTCCACCTGGCTTTTCAGAAGCAACATTCTGCTACTATTTAAAATAGATTTAGAATTTAAAAAAAAAAAAGAAAGAAAGAAAGAAAAGAAAAAAGAAAATAAACTCTAGATTATTAAGTTAAAATTCTTTTTTCAGAAAAACACAATATATTTTGTAGAAAATAATTCTTAATATTATTTTTGAGTGTTCAATGTGTGTTAGGACGTAGTCTATATTCTTTTCACTACAAACTCATTTAATCTTTGTGACAATTACAAACTGGGTTGCTTAGGGCCCTGTGCTTATAAGAGTTCCATGACTGGCTTGAAGCCCCACTGTGAATGGTTTAGTTTAATATTCTGCTGTCGCCAACCTGAAATTGGTCATGAATTTTAAACAAGGGGCCACACATTTTATTTTCCACTAAAAGCTACATATTAAGCATCTAATCCCTATCCATGAGATGTTTGATTTCTGTTTTCATTTAAAAATGCAGAAACTTCAAGTCCTTTGTTCAAGTTCACATGGCTATTAGGTGGTACATTTAAATTCCCACACTGGCTATGTAACTCCATTGACTACTTCCTCAGCCACCATAAATGAGATAGCCACTTGAAATTTAAATTGAGCATGTGAATGAGTGATTACAAAATAGAGTTGTCAAAAAAAAATACTAAAAATTTATCTAAATGACCAAACGTTCCATCTGATTATGTGTACCAATACTAGTGCACCAGTGAATTAGTGTTTATATACTTTATACCAATAAGATACATCGTATAAGGGCTATAGAGGAAGGAATTCTGTAGATAATTAGCTCTCATAAAGATGACTTACTTTAGTCCTTTTTTGTCATAGTATTTTGGTTAAATAATTTCCTAATCTAACTTAAGACAAGGTACCTATATATTTTGATTAAAATGATTACCTTCTAGTAGAGCTAATTTCAGAAGTTATGTCTAGGGTAATAATATATTCTGAGGTAATGTGCCTGCAGAAGAGCAACAGAGCCCTTTTTAAACAGTATATTGTTTATCAGAGTTCACATAGGTATTTTTAAAGAAAGCTTCTTCTAGTCCAAGATTCTCATGTGTATAGAACCTCAAAAATGATTGCTGAAGCACATCAGTCAGTTCCAGAGAATGGTGATAAGACATAACTGACACACACTTGGCAAAATAAAAAACAAAAACCACTGTGTGCAAAAAGTGTCCTTCCTTCCCATGCTCCCTTTGCCCCACCCCAGTTCTGAAACTTTAAACCTGCCATGATGAATTATTTTTCCCTTGAGGTTGTGGAATTTCTCTGTCTCTGAGTTTCATTTCCTAGTGGAATTTTAGGCAAAAGTAGAAAGACTATTATAAATGCCTAGATGGGTTTCTACTTCAGAAGTGGGAAAATATTACATACTTCAGTTAAACAGTATGCTATTTTCCCTTTATTTTTATGGCCTTGGTTCATTCCACTGAATGAAGCAGAGATGTGCACATTTAATTCTACTGATGTAAAATTCTATATTGTACTTAGCTGTGTTCATTTTAATTTGTGTTGTTTGGAGCATGAGTAGTATTCTAAAGTGAGTATGATTTGAAGCATATCTTGGACCATAAAACATCCCTTATTAACCAACCCAGGGAATAGTAGATTGTTATATTTTGCTTCTCTCTCTCTCTCTCTCTCTTTTAAGTATGGAACTATCCAATATGGAAACTGAGACCTTCATTTTTAGAGCTAAGAAGATAACAGTCTCTGATGACAACCATGATCAATCCAGTTTCTTGCAAAAATAGTTAATTTGAAGTCACCTGAAATCATTTTGCCTCTTAACTGAACTGTACTTTGGCCAGCCACTAACATGGCTTTATCAATGCCACTTGACTCACATTGAAATCTTTAGAGATATCAACTCTGGAGTCAATAGATTGATATTCAGTTTCATGTAAAAGGAAGATAGGTTTGAAATGCTTACTCAGTTTTAGTCATGTGGGAGGGGTTGTCTTTGAAGTTCCCCTGGCCATCTTCTTCGGTGCACAACATAAATTACTCCAATTCGGTTTCTATTACCCTCTATTCAATGCCCATTAAATCTTTCCAAATAGATATCCTTTATGTCACACACGTACAGTGAAATTCAAGGCCCTTTCTATCATATAGTTAAGGGGTGCCACATACTGCTCTCAAACACGGAGAGTAATTTCCACATTTTAAAGCAACAAATTAATTCTGACCTCCACTATTGACTCTTGAAGAAGGAGCCTGATCTTCTAGGCCTTGATCAGTTTGCCTCTAAAAATTTCTAATTATGGTTAGCAGTCAGCAGAAGGTTGGAAAAAAATCAGAACCTGAAGCCATATGTGACCACAGTATCTTCTTTTCTTTCACTGGAATAAATTATCATCTAGACCAGTAGCAAATGGTCATTTTTGCAATCATGCCTTCTGGGCCTTTTTCCTTTGACTATTTTCATCTCACTACACTAAAAGAAAATGCACTTCTGTAGAAAGTCACTATACTCTTTAAAGGGAATTTTCTCTTTTCCCCCTGAAAGCTCTTTAAATAAGTGATGACAAAAGGTCAGATGCTATCAGCGTGCTTTAATCCCTTCATTACAAGTCAATAACATCATTTGTATTCCATTTGGTGTCTCAAAACCAAAACTCGTTTTCAAACTGACAATTTGTGGGCAATTATGACATTTAAAATATCAGCCTGTATGAGAGTGGTAGGGAAATATTTTCTTCACTGAGGGCTTTTAAACACATACAGCTCTTTAGAGCCAGAACTTAACCAGAAATGTGACAACTTCCAGCAGAAAAAAAGGGGAATGCCATGAAAAGACTTAAAAGGAAAATTTACCAGCTAGAGAATTTATGATAAAGTAGAATCGGTCTATGGTGAGTCTCTCTTTCGTAAGCAAGGAGATACACACACACACACACACACACACACACACACACACACACGTTGTAGGTACAAACAAGGTCTCTAAAATTCCCTTTGGGGATTGAATTGCAAATTCTCTTACTAAGAAAAGTAATAAAAGACAAAACACACAAATTTCCTTAGGAAAAATACCAAAAATCAAAATAAACAAACGGAAAAAATTACGATTCTCTAAAATTCATGATTTACAGAGGAATTCAGAGAGTTTCTATGGCTCTGCTTTGCCTACAGGTTTACAATCCCTAACACAGCTTCTTGAAGTTTCCAAAATGAAAAATGCCCCTGCGAGCTCAACTTTTAGGCAATCTTTGATTATTTCCCTACAGCTCAAAGTAAACAGTGATTAACAGGGTAAGGCCAACATGTCAGGAGGAAAAAAAAAAGGAAGCAGAAACTGTTCCCATAATAGCTACAAATCACGCCTTTCAAATTTTAAAGCGTCACTTTTTTTTTTTTTTAAAGATTTTATTTATTTATTTGATATAGAGAGATCACAAGTAGATGGAGAGGCAGGCAGAGAGAGAGAGAGATGGAAGCAGGCTCCCTGCTGAGCAGAGAGCCCGATGCGGGACTCAGTCCCAGGACCCTGAGATCATGACCTGAGGCGAAGGCAGCGGCCCAACCCACGCAGCCACCCAGGTGCCCTAAAGTGTCACTTTTTAAAAGCTATCAAACTATGTCTATCAAAGCATTAATCACAAGTATATGAAGAAAAAAAATGTAACACTAACAAAACTACAAGGGCTATCCATGGAGTAAAGCTTTTCTTTTTTGCTTTTTTCAGTTGTTTTTTGGTCCACTACAGTTTTGATGTCCTTCAAGCAGTTAAACCTGTCGTTAATTTTCATTTCTATCATCTTGGTGGGATCAAGAGGCCATCACACCCATAATTACAATATTCATGCACAAGCACTCATGTGTGCAAGCCCCTCCCACACACCGACAATGTATGAGTATCCAATTAGCTCATTTTAATTCTTTGTCTAATATACAGCTGACCCTTGAGCATTGTGACTGTTGGGGCACTGACCCCCGGACTGATGAAAATCCACATGTAATTTTGAGTCTCCCAAAACTTTACTAGTAACCTGTTATTGATTAGAAGCCTTTCCAATAACATAAACAGTTAAGTAATACATATTTTGTAAGTTATATGTTTTATATGGTGTACTCTTACAATAAAGTAATGTAGAGAAAAAATATTAAGAAGATATTAAGGAAGAGAAAATATATTTATAGCATTGTACTGTATTGGTTGAATCAAGTGTGTAAAAATAGAGCTGCACATTTCAAACCCATGTAGTTCAAGGGTCAATGGTAGTTCTATTTCAGCTGTGTCCATAATGAGTTCTATAAGCCTTAATAACTCAACTTCTCTGGGATGCTATATCAAGTTGAGGAGATTAAATAAGATGTTGCCTGTGAAAAATAAACACTTTGTGTGACATACAGAAATTACCTGGGGAAAGTGTTAATCCCCTTACTATATACCCATAGCCAATCTTCTTTTCCCTTAAGAGGAATGGGGAATACTGAGCAAGAAGTGCTTAATCCTGCAAATGAGGCTCCTTATTGGAAGTATTCTGGTCCTCACTAGATTCTGCCCAGTAGCTTCATCATATTCTATTGCTTCAGTGGATTTAAATAACAGCCAAATTCATAGCATGGATCATATGACTGAATTAGTACTGATAAGTAAAGTAAGTACTAATGAGAACTGATGAGTAAAAATATATCCTCATTCCTAGAAAAAATAGTTGCCCAACTAGAGTGGGCCAGAAAGACTTTAATGTATGACAACAACCCAAATCTTGGGGTGCCTGGGGGCCTCAGGTGGTTAAGCATCTACCTTCAGCTCAGGTCATGATCTAAGGGTCCTGGAATGGAGCCCCACATCGGGCTCCCTGCTCACTGGGGAGTTTGCTTCTCTCTCCCCCTCTGCCTCTCCCCTTCCATTCATGTTCTCTCTCCTTCTCAAATGAATAAATACAATCTTTAACAAACCCCCCATAAATCTTCTACATAAAATGTGTTTAAGAACTAGAAAGTAGACTTTTCTGTTGATGTCCCCAAATCTTTCTTATTAGTTGATGATTTTTAATTTGTATATTTTTTGGCTGGACTTTAGCCAGTTTTCTTAAGGCCATGTAATTAAAAACTCTAACCAATTAAAAGCCCCATAGCAATCTTTGATTTGCATATAGGATAGTGTTTAGTTTGCTCTGCCTAGATTTACGACTCTTAAGGACAGATACTATGACATTTGTGAACATTGAAAGACTTCTGAGTATATAATAAAAATTTATCTCATTTTAAACAAACTCAAATGGAAAAGTATAAACACTAAATATACGATTTCTTTTTCCCTTTGCCCTAAGAAATCTTTGGCAACCACGGCACTTCTATTTTTGGACATTCTTTCCTTAATAAAGTAGAAATCTTATAGATGGTTGGTGCTCAAGTCATATAAAATTCCCCAGTAGAAATGTATGGAGATTTCTTTCCATGGTTAATTGTATTTTGAGGGAAATACAGCACAGAACCATTCACTATTCTTTCTAAACACTTAAAATAAGCCTCAAGAAGACTTTGTTTATGAAACTATTTCAAGTGAAACTCTCTGATTAACTGTTCTGTTCCTAGTCTCTGGTCTGCTATTTATTTATTTACACAATAAAACAAGTGGTATTTCCAAAGTGATAAAACAAATTGAAAATAATTAAGCTTTCTATACATGAAATAACCTCCTCTTTGCCTAATTTACTGAGAATCACTTGAATTTCTAAAGTGAGATTTCTTGATCTAGAGAAAACCCAGTATTTTTATGAATCTACACAGCCCACTACACAATGCAGTTTATATACATTACTGCATGCACCTGAAAAGTAATAAAAATGCATGTTTTATGAAATGTCTTAGAAATGAAATGTACTAGAAGTTAGACAGCCATTATAATTTTCTACTGAGTTACCACCCACTATAACATTTGTGAGAGATTGCAATTTCCACAAGCACTGCTGGAGGGCTATCAAGTTTTTATGGTCATATATTTTCATATTATGTTGTCCAAAAATGATTATTCATTTACTTAAATGTTCAATTTTATTCAATAAAAAGAATGATCTCAATGGAACCTACTGTGATTCCCTTAATACTCTCACTGTAAGGTCATTGAAAGAGGCAGTATTAATGGTGCTCTCCAGCATCCTTGATGCAATTTCTAGCCTGCTTATGTGACCTTCCATTTGGGGGTCAATTTGGGTAACTTAGTGAAATTAGAATTTTCTGCATAATCCTAGACCACAAAAAATCCAATAGTTCCTGACTACATTTACCTTGCAATCAGAATATAACAATGCTATCTCAATTCTAATTTCCACTTGATTTGTAATTGCAGTGGTGCTTCTTCAAAAGTGGTTGTGAATTTTTAAGTACAGACCTATTCTCCAAATGGGTTAAACAGAGCTCTGCATTTAACAAAAATAAAACTTTGAATATACATTTTGAGGTGGGTTAATAGTCTTTTTCATTAGGATAAAAGAGCACACACTGAGAATATCTTTCTGCCATCTGAATAATCAATGAGCCAATATGTTTATAAATCTTCCAGAAATTCCCTATGGTTTAATTTTTTTTAAAGTGTTTATTCATTTCTGCCCCCTATCCTTCACTTCCTCAATAACATTTGGTAACTTTAGGAGGAATCTTTTAATTTTGCAATTAAGAGAAAGAAGTATTTCATGCTTTCTCTTAACAATCTCTGCATATTAAAAGAATCCCTATTACACGTTGGTTGTAAAGGAATAAATGCTAAAAAAATTATTTGGGGAAAAAAATAAAACCTACAGTTAGGGAAGCCATTAATTTCATTATTGTTTTTTAATGACTGAAATATGAACATGAAATTTGTCATTTTTTAATAGAAATATAGTACAAACTGATGATTAAATCTAAATGCATGTGTTAATTAAATAGTACAGTGGGTAGCTTTATACAAAAAGTAGAGTCCATCTTGCCAATAATTACAAATATGCCAAGATTAATTTATTGGTGCTCTGTAATTCTCCAAGAAAAGTGATTGATAATGTACTTAGAAAATTCACAATAAATGAGTCATATCAGAATGACAAGTTTTTTTTAATTATCCTAAATTTCTATAGAGTATGCAATAAAACAAAAGGTCAGTAATTATACTGTCCTGATATAGTTATAATACTAATCTCTTAGCTGTATTATTTTACTTGCAAAAATATATTACTGGGATTGTGAAACATAGCAATTATTAATTAAAATAGTTGACACTCTAAATCATTTTGAATACAATCCATATTTCTTATCAGTAAAGAAAACATCTAACAAGGATTTAGAGCATTGAGAGTAAGCTTTAATACCTGACTTTGTACTCCAAAGTGTTTACACATAGTGGCTCTAAAAAACATTGTTTAGAAAATGTTCATTTAGAAAACATTAGTAAGATGCATATTCCAAATCCTACAGATAGTTTTTTCTAAAGTTGCTTCAGTGAACAGTTTTGTTAGTGATTCTGGTGTCTGTTTTCACCCCTTGCACTCTATATGGCCTGAGCAGCGGACTCCTTTGGAATTCATTTCCCCAGCACACTGCTCTCCAGTTTACAATTATATTCAGCCAAAGACAGGCAAAAGCAGGAAACTGCAGGGTGGGAGGGAGAGGTAGGGTCTTTCTTTTGGCTCTGGTAGTGGCTGCATGTTTGGTTACAGCTTAGGTCATGTGTGTCATTTCAGGCTTGGGGAGTAGTTTCTCACATTGTTGGCCCCTGAGTCATTGGTCTTTGTTGGTTCCCCCAAACTTTAATTCCACACCGTTATAAAAATACCTTTATTAAATCCTCTTAATTGAAACTTTTGGCGGTGTCATGTGATTTCTGCTGTAATCTGACTACACATTCTCCATGCAATTTTACTTTTTTTTTTTAAAGATTTTTTATTTATTTACTTGACATAGAGAGACACAGTGAGAGAGGGAACACAAGCAGGGGGAGTGGGAGAGTGAGAGAGAGAAGCAGGCTTCCCACAGAGCAGGGAGTCCAATGTGGGCCTTGATCCCAGACCCTGGGATCATGACCTGAGCCGAAGGCAGACGCTTAATGACTGAGCCACCCAGATGCCCACCATGCAATTTTACTTTAAATACTAATCCGTTTTTTTTTTTTTAATTTATTTATTTGAGAGAGAGACAGTGAGAGAGAATGAGCGAGGAGAAGGTCAGAGAGCGAAGCAGGCTCCCCATGGAGCTGGGAGCCCGATGTGGGACTCGATCCCGGGACTCCAGGATCAGGCCCCGAGCCGAAGGCAGTCGTCCAACCAACTGCGCCACCCAGGCGTCCGTTTTATATTGTTTTCAAGCATTCAATCCAAGTGTACATCTTTACAGGATACTTGGGTTCATGTATATAAATCATAATTATCAAAACAAATTATTCTTGTTTTCAAAAGTTTTCAAAAAACAATTATTCTCCCTATTTTCAACCAATTTGACTCTTTCTCCTCACACTCATTTTCTCCCAAAGTCCCCATTTCTTCTTAGGGCATCACATTCACAGAGGTTTGAGACCCAAGTTATCAATGATCATTACTGACTCCTACCCATGACTTCCAATCATACATCAAGCTAGTTTATCACCAGTATAAGCTCAAAGATCTCAGTGTTTCTTACAGTTGCTCTTTCTTTTCCTGGTTTGGGTTCTTTGTTTGTTTGTTTTAGATTTTATTTATTTACTTGAGAAAGAGAGGGAGAGAGACAGAGAATGAGAGAAAGAACATGAGTGGGGTATGGGGCAGAGGGAAAGGGAGAAGCAGGCTCCTCGCTGAGCAAGAAGCCTGGCATGGGGCTTGATCCCAGGACCCTGTGATCATGACCTAAGCCAAAGGCAGATGCTTAATGCATAAGCCACCCAGGTGCCCCACTGGTTTGGGTTCTAACTGCTTCTCAGTTGGATTACCTGACCCTCTCTGGTAAGGGAAAGACTGCTACTCCATTCAGCAAGCCCATACCCCAAACTAGAAGTGAGATATGAAGGTTGCATAGCTGTTCTTTCTTTGGATGGTCTTGCTTCTCACATTCAAGATAGGTTTTTAAGGTACTTTCAAAAAGTCGTACAATTGATTTTCACCTTCTATGTATTCTTTAGACTTAACCGAGGAATGAAATGAGACTCTACCCCACTTGTGGCTCTAATTCCTCATGCACATCAGTACCAGCATCATCCTCCCAGGGACAGGCAGTCCTTCCTCCTTCCTGAAATTACCCTTCACAGCTTACCTTGTGTTCACCTTGGGTTCTTTGGAAAGACCCTCTGTCCATTATGTTCCCCATATAAATCCACTCTAACCTTTCCTTCCTTAGCTCCCATTTTCCCCAGGAAAAGGTATTGCAATCCAATGGTGAGCAGAGGCTATAAGTGAGGTCAGACTACCTAGGGTTACATCCATGCATCATCATCCACATTTCAAATTTGGGCAAGTTACTCAACTTTTCCCTACTTCAGTATCCTTATATGTAAAATGCACATAATAGTACCTCTACTGTGAGTACTACATGAGCTCATGCTTTTCAAACACTGTCAAGCCAAAATAGACTATCCACTCTTTCCTCAGTACATTCTACATGCAGAAAAATGTGCGAGGATAGGTGTAAAACAGCAAAAAGTCATAGAGATTTCAGCAATGTCTTAAACTACACCAACTTGCTCTGCTATCTTTTTAAATGGATCTCAAAATCTATCTCCTAATTTGAGTTTTTTTCTGATCTCCCTAATTTGACATAATTTTTCTATGTTCTCACCACTCTCTAGCATCTTGTTAGTTTTTCTTGCAGGAGGTACTCATAAGTATATATCCATACATTTATATATCTCTACATGTAAATGCATAGGTATAGATAGACAAATACATTTCTCCATAAGAATGTTCACCTTTTGAGGGCACCTGCGTGGCTCAGTTGGTTGAGCACTGTGCTCTTGATTTCAGTTCAAGTCATAGTCTCAGGTTCATGGGATGGAGCCCCGCATTAAGCTCTGCACTTGGCATGGAGTCTGCTTGAAATTCTCTCTCCTTCTCCCTCTGCCCCTTCCCACCCCCTTCACCCCGACTCATGCATGCTCCCACTCGAAATAAATAAATAAATAAATAAATAAGATCTAAAAAAAAAAGAATGTCTACATTTTTAAGGTCACATATTGTTTTATTAATCCCCTCCTGCAACTATAGGTTTGCTTAAAACAGAATGCAATTGTATAATGCCATTTAATAGTTCTTTAAAGTCAAATGCCTACTATTTGATAGGCAGTCTTTGAGGATTATTGGTTAAGATTACCATGCCTCTGCAATTATCCCCACTTCATCCACAACAGTGCTTCTCAAAATGCCAGTTACAAACTATTTATTACTTACAAACAGATAACTACAGAAGTCAAGAATAAATGCTTAGAAACTTTTATAGTAATTTGACATTGCTATGACTTTCAAGTGTGTGATCTGTCTCAACAAATTTGGTATGTGGCACAAGTTTTTTGTAGAAATGGCTGGAGAAGCTATAATGGCAGGGAAACATTTTACAGCACTTGAATTAAGGAGGTAATGCAGACCATAAACCAATATACTGCTCTCTTCATCAACAAAGTCTTGCTATATAGTAAAAAATGGCAGCTGAATATCAGGGTTCTTGGTAATGTAGTGAATTATGTTAAAGCCAATGTATTAAATGCAAGATTATTTTCTTTTCTTATGATACACAGAGATTAAGTATAAATAGCTCTACTGCATACTGATGTACAAAGGTTATAGGTATAAAAACGTCTGTTGAGAATTTTTGAAGAAGAAAAAAAAAAGCTCATTCCCAAATTTTAAATATGTTAGATAGACAGTCTTCCTTATTTGTATGATATATATTTTTTGAAGATTTTATTTCTTTGAGAGAGAGAATAAAGGGGGAAGTTGGAGGGAGAGGGAGGAGAGAAAGAAGCAGACTCCCCGCTGAGCAGAGAGCCCAATACTGTGCTTAATCCCAGGACCCAAGGATCATGACCTTACGTGAGGGAAGCTCCTTAACTGACCGAGAATCTAGGCGCCCCTTGTCTGATATATTTTTTTGTTGTCAATGATCTTAATACTTCTTGCAAGGAGGGAATGCAACATGTTTTGCAATAGTAGGTAAGATTGAAGAGCAAAGCAGAAAAGTTAGAAGCTTGGAAGAACAGAGCTTCCTGTTAAGAACAATTATTAGTAATATGATCCATACATTATGTACAATTATTAGTAAAATATGTGATCATTTTGACATTTGCAAAAAGTTATTATTGACTATTTTACAATACTGATTGGACATTTTGAATTGAATAGCCCATCAAAAAGACAGAAACTCATGCATACTGAAGTCAATATTTTTCATCAAAATGTATTTATTTATAATCTTATAGGATAAATACTCTGGATACTAATGAAGGATTGAAGTGAATTTTGAAAATGCAGGAAAACTTGCCTCATTTGGATAAAGTTTAAAATGAATATCTTAAGACTGCTGAAATTGCTTCAAAATCTCTTTTTCCATCCTCTTAACATACTTGTCTGAGATTCATTTCTCCACTATGACTGCTATTAATATAAGACATGGAAATAGTTAAGATTATACATAATTCCCCACAGGAAATGCTAGTCAATCCAAAGAGATTAGATAAATTAACAAGCAGGAAGCAAGCTCATGTCACATTAAAATTTAAACAATTGATATATATGATGTTCATTCAAAGTATGCGTGTAGGTTTTTAATATGAACAGTTGTATTTATTTCATAACTTTTTGTTTAGTTCTGATTATAGAATAACAAAAAAATTACAAGCATATTAATAATTCTCAGTATTATTCCTAATCTACCATTACTCGATGAATGTATATGATTTTATAATTCTTTTCTTTTGAAAATAATAAAAGTTGGGATTTGAATATTATATTTTTTTCATTTTTTTTTTTTTTCCAAAAGACAAATGTTTCTCACCACAGATGTTTTGAGAAGTACTGACTGAACTGCATGAATAAGGTTAGTTTGTTTGTTGTGGTCACTGTTGGAGCTCCACACTTAGAACCTTAGTCTGAAAGTTGCAGAAAGGACAATTCAACTCCCTGTGCATGCAAGAGTAACAGCAAAATCCAGCTCTCCTTCTTTCTATTTTCTGTAGTTGTTTGATACTTTAAACTGAATTAAACTGTAAAGTTAAAGTAAGTAAAACATCTACTAATTATTTTGAATCTATAATCTTAGGATCCCCTCAGAAACCGAGAATTATAATTAATATCTTTTGTCATACCTCCTCTGACATACATAGGTAGTAGTAGATTAATAATACAGTCAGTTGTATGGCTACTCATAATCAGATTACTTTGTTCTTGGATAGAAAATGAGAAATTGACTTCTGGTTGCCTGATTACATCACAAGCCCAGTCAATCAATTCCTTGCTCCAATATCTTCCAAATATATTGTTTCTATTTCCTTAGCTCTATTTTCTGTTAGGGAAGTAGCTCTTCAAATACTGAACATTTCTTTATTCTTCTATTTAAAAAAATGTTTATCACAACTCATGTGCTAAGGCAGGAAATTAAAGTAGAGCTATGGCTATTTGAAAACAGAATCACAATTACTTGGAGACAATTCAGGGTAGTATAATGAGAAACCCAAAATAAGTTCAAAACACTATTAGAACTAATAAGAGAGTATTTTCTGAGGAGATAATAAACAAAATAGAAGTGTACAGTTGACTTAATGGATACTGAGTCAATATATAGAAGAGGTCAACAAATAATAATTGATAAAAGTAGCTGCAAGTGCTGGGGTACTAGAACTGGCTTCCATTCTCACTCTGTGGTACTCTTTGTCACATAATCTCATTGGCAGTTCTTCAGGGGGGAGAGTCTTAACATCTTTTATGAAAATCTTGTACCACAGAGCATACACTCAACATAAAAGTTCTCTCTCCCTAATGCAGGTCCCTTTCCCAAAGTCTTTAGAATAGGAACTCAGCCTCCATATGAGAAAACTTCATTGTATTTCATCTTCAACATTGTTATAGCACCCAGGAAAGAGTGAGGCTGGATATCATCATTAAAATACACTTCAGCTTTATGAAAAGGGCTTTTTTAGGTATATACCCATTCATAGCCACTTTTGGTTTAAAGAGAATATGATCTCAAATTTCTTTTAGACTGAAATTGCTTAAGATTTCAACGGCAGGCTTTTTTTTTTTTTTTTAAATGTTGTGTCATTTTGTTTTCCAACATATCAAAAATCTCAAAAATACTCTAAGAAGAGTTCCAGCCTGCAAACCTGGACAGAGCAGCATGGGACACTTCACAACACATTGGACTCCAGAGACATATTGGCTGAAACTGAAATTGCTTTATGTGATTGGTCAAGGTTGGTTCATGATTACAGGCAAATCCATGATGCAACTGGAATTTAAACTCAGCTACCCCGACTATGAAGTGTATAAATCCCAACCAACCAGCTCTTCTATAATGTGTGCAAAAGTTCATGAGGTAGGTTTTTAAGCTACAAAAGATAAGTGAATAATAAAAAATTATCATTTTCATAGGAGGCCACAATTACTCGTCCCTAGAAGATGTTTTTATCATAATTCACTATTAGGAAACAGGCCATTCAATTTTCGTGGCATGCAAATTTTTAGCATCATAGAAGGGGAGCTGTATGTACTTGAAGGGATTTTGAAGGGAAATGTAATAAAGTATGTCTAGATTGGTACTACTGCCATTCTTTCTAAAAAGTCACTGTGAGTACTACAGAGCATACAAACCAATCATTCTGCATTTCCCCTTCCCACTTTCCATTTGTACTTCAATCTACTTGCTAATCTCAATGTAGACAGACATGACCAGGCGACTTAATTCTTACAAACACCCACACTTAGGTACTAAAATAACACTGCCTCCTACACTTCACAGTGCTGCAAAAATGCTCATTTACTGCTGTTTGCAAGAGCCTGCTGGAGCTGAAGAAATAATAAGCTAAGGAAAATAGAGTGCCTATACTAATTTAGAACTTTTCACACTCAAACATTATAAAACAATACATTAAAATATTTATTCAGGAAAAGCTGTTTCTAAATTGTATATATATATATTTTGATTGTGGAGAAATGTTACTTGAAGAGGTGTGGGGAAGGAAAAACAGTCAGTTTTTATAAATACAGGAAATATCCAAAATTAATTTAAAAAAAACACAAGTAAATAAATTGAATGGTAAATCATATTCATTAACATTTTTAACTATAATAAATTGGACAACTTAGAAGAAATGAATAAATTCCTAGAAACATGTGACCTTCCAAAATTGAATCAGGAAGAAATAGCAAATCTGAAGAGACCAATTACTAGCAATGAAATTGAATCAGTAATCAGGGCACCTGTGTCTCATGGGTTAAAGCCTCTGCCTTCAGCTCAGGTCATGATCTCAGGATCCTGGGATTGAGCCCCGCATGAGGCTCTCTGCTCAGTGGGGAGCATGCTTCCCTTCCTTTCTCTCTCTCTCTCTGCCTGCCTCTCTGCCTACTTGTGATCTCTGTCAAATAAATAAAATCTTTAAAAAAAGGAAAAAAAAGAAAGAAATTGAATCAGTAATCAAAAAACTCCTAACAAACTAAAGTCCAGGACCAGATGGCTTCACAGGTAAATTCTACCAAACATTTAAGGAAGGAAAGAAAGCTTTCATATTTATTTATGAGGCCAGTACTATCTGGGTGATACATGAAAACTTGCTCCTTGATGTCAAAATTCATGTCATATTAGTAATTCCAATGGTCAGCATAATTCCTGGGGCACAGAAATATTTCATATAATTGAACTGGAATGGTCACTTGGAAATCTTTTAAATATTAAATCTGCTTGGACATGTAGATTAACATTTACTTTGTGCAACCTGCTTTCTGTAATGACTATTAATTCTCCAAATTGAGGATCTTTAATATCACAAAATATAATTCCCCAAAACCTGGTTAGTCATTATTTATTTTAAAAATTGTTTTGGGAGATGGAAAGAGATGACACAATGGTGTTGACTATCCACCAAGGCTGATTCTAGCCATCATCCACTTTTACTGCTGAGAGAAAAAATGTTTTTCTTCAGGTGGTTTAAAATCACTTTAACAATTTCTGACTATGTACTGACTCTGGATATCTTATCAACCTGCTGATATAAAATATATGCCCAGAAACATAAATAATTAGAGGATAAGGGGAATCTAATTTTAACCAGGACAAGCTTTCTTTTAAGCAGTTTTATTTAACCTGGAATGGACTACTCAAAAATCAAAGAGCTACAATAACTGGAAACAACTTTACACTTTAGATAGTTAGCAAATATTTATTCAATGACTGATTGAATAAACACAAAAGTTAATCTCAGGAACATGCTAATTTTCAGAGACCTACCATTACTTGATTTATTTGTATTATGTTTCACTTTTATTTTAAATAAAAGTATTATAAAATGCATCAAAAATAGTAATATTAGTGAAACTTTATTTCTCTAAAATATCATAGCAAGTATGGAAAATATGCTGAATTCTGAAATATCCCAAAATTAACACTTGCTGAAAACATTCAGGCATAAATATGTGGTTTTGAATGTCAAATCCTGATGCTGTTATAGCTTAACATATAACCACTAAAAACATATAACAAATAAAATTTATAGTGTATATGGTTATCTATATTTCATGAAATTGCTAGACTTAAACTACACTAAAATAAACAGATTAAGAACATATATTATGTATAACTAAAGATTTTGCTGATACTTAATGAAAATTTCCCATAACAACTTTATCATTAGAAGATTAAGTGAAAGGAAATTATTTCTTCATAAAATCTATTAGCACACAATTTAACATATATATTAAATTTGAGAAATATAACATTGAAAGATTAATATGTTTTAAAAATAGCATTGTGACTTATGTCTCCCCAAAAGAAACAATGCTACTTAAGGTCATTGTGAGCAGAGTGATGCAAGGTTCCTGTAGAAATTATCTTCACTGAAAATAATTGGATAGGGAGAGATTTTTGTATATGCATGTAAGTTGTGCTGGTTACTTTCTGCTTATCCTTCTAGATTTCTTTTTTTTTTTTTTTCTCCCCCAGATCTTTGCTCTGGGAGAATCCTTTGACCTGTGGTTTCCATTTGAGCTCAGATAATGAAACGTATTGTCAAGAAATCAGAAGGTAGGGGGAAAGAGAAGTCAACTGACATATTTCCATGACACCCCTTTCCCAACCACTCAGAGCTTCTAACCAGAAGCCTCCTTCCACACTTGTAGCTTTTGCTTTTCTGTCCCCTTTTCAGGGCCGAGGGTAGGATAGTTTCCTGCTGTTGCTAGCTCCTAGGTGCGAAATCACATTGACTTGTACCTTTAATTATGTCTAGAAATATCTGTAAATAGTGTGCTCATTCTTTATTAATTCAAGGGTATAATTTTTAATGGTAACTTGATTCAGACCGTTTAATATGCATGAATTTACTAAGAAAGATGCTGATATATATGAAATGACTATAGTATGGTGGGAGTTGAAATATAAAATAAAGTGTACTCAGATCTCTTTCTGAGAAAGTGACTTTGGAGTAAAGACCAAAAAGAAGTGATGATTTTCACAAGAAAATTGAAAAACAAACAAACAAACAAAAATCCAAAACACTATAAAATGAAGTCCTTATCAGAATGATTCAGCATAAAGTAAATTAGGTGCATTGTAAGAAAACTAAGTCTCATCATTTTGTCATTTACTACACAAGTTATTCAAATCTGCACTCTTCGACTTCTTTATTTATATAATGGTTCTGCCTATGTTACAGGGTTGCTGTGAATACAATGAGAAAATATAAACTGAAGTTATTGAAAAATTTTATTGTGTCACTTTAAGTTGTCATCATTAATTCCATCTCTTTACTGAAATATATATATATATATATAATATTTTTTAAAAAAAGAAAGAAAAAAGAAGGGTAATATTGGCCACACTTATACCTGCCTTCCTGAGTTAATTTTTAATATTTTAAAGTCTGTCACATTGATTGAAAGCAGTCGTGGGTAAGGATTCTGTCAGGAGGCACTGGCTGACAGGGAGTCAGGAAAACGTTTACCTTCATTTCAGGTTCATCTCATTTTTCTTCTCTTTATCACTCCTTGTTCTAAGACACCTTTTGCATGTTCCTTGTCTCCCACTGTCCCCAGTAATAATGTAAAATTATTGGCAGAATAATTAGATAATGAACACCAGTGATTTTTGGTTAGACCCTTAATAAAATTTTGTTTTCTTTCCTCCAGTAATGAAATTTCCTCCAGGAAATATTTGAGAATCATTCAAGCCTAATTCAAAAAAGCAAAACTGCTGTGAAGAGAAATTCCACAAAAATTTACATATTTTGCATTTTTACATAAAAACAAATACAAGCACATAGGGATATCTCTGTGGAATGCATATGCTATGCACCCTTGGAGATGTTTGTGCAAAGTATATTTTTGTCAATAATAGGAAGGAATTGAAGTCGTTTTTTTTTTTTCTGAGCATTAAGTGATCAGACTGTACCTCTTCAATTGTTTTTTTTTCCCCATACCTGCAGAGAAACAGACGCAATGATCTAATTGATTTCTTTTATTTCTATTCCAAATGCCACACAGCATTCCTGTGGTGTTTCAATGAACTCTATTCCCTATTTTCTCTGTCTCCGTATACCCTCCCTATTCCAAATGCTTACCTACTACCATTTATAACAAATGTGTGAGATTTGTGTAAAAAGAAAGAGAAGAGAGGCCTAACAAGTGAATTAGTTAGTTATGTCTATTCTAGGTCCCTCTGACCCATAAGAACCTGTAATGTCTATCCTCTTAATTTTTATTTTCTGTTTAGATTTGCAGGGTGTTAAGTGTTATAGAAAAAAATTTCATACAGCAACTATGCAGAAATGAAATGGAATTGTATTTGAATATTTAAGTCACAGGTTAATGATTTTTGGTTTTCAGGTACACAGAAAGTAGACAGGGAAATTGTTAAAACTGCAATTGTGATCCAACCACCAGAACATCTGATATGGTCAGGTGTTGATGAGCCCCCGTTTTTACTCTGCTAGTTGTTGTCAGAGGCAGGAATAGACATCAGATCTGACTCCCGTCTCCGATGCTACAATGTCACCACTAAAGCCATGTAACTTAGGGACGCCTAGGTAGCTTAGTAGGTTATGCTCCTGCACTCAAATCTCATCGTATCTGTTATAAATAGTAGTAGGTAAGCATTGGAACAGAGTGGGTATAGCAAAAGAGCCCCACGTGGGCTCCCTGCCCTGCAGGAAGGTTGCTTCTCCCTCTCGCTCTGCCTGCCACTCCCCCTGCTTCTGCTCTCTCTCTCTGCCAAATAATAAGTAAAATCTCTAAAAAAATTAAGCTATGCAACTTAAACAGCAAAATGTCATTTATTTACTAGTCAATGCATGTATTTATAGTGACCTAGGGTTTTCCCAGTTGGAAATTAGATACCCTATTAGCCAAGGCTGGAATTGGACAAGGTCTATTACAACATCTAAGGAGTGAATCAGCATTTAGAACTGTGCTTTACGAAAGAGTAACCACTAGCCACACGTGTCTATCGAGTACTTAAAATGTGGTCAGTGTGACTGAGAAAGTAAATTTTGATGTTATTTAATTTTGATGTATTTATTTTTATATAATTTTTATTTATATTATTTTGTTTTTAGTTATTTTATTTTATTCCATTTATATCTTTATTTTATATTATTTTATATAATTTTTAATTTATTCATTTAACTTTAATTTAAATATTCACATGTGGCAGCTGGCTACATAATTTTGTTCTGCACAGATATAGAACACTGTCGTGGAAAATCCTCTTGGGCAGTGCTGACTATAAATGCATCCCTCTGTCTTACTCTATGTACATCTTCAACATTTTCAAAGGAGCTGCTGCTCTTTACTTAAAGGGCAGCTGCTGATATCAGTGGCAGAGACTACCTGGGGTAGACTTAAGCTGACCTGGTGTCAGATGCCTTTCTTTTCTGGCTTTCTGGTTAAAACTAACACAGAGGCCACACCTCGATTCCTTCATTACCCCTCATTAGTTGAATGTCTGTGGACAAATTCCTTGAGAGTTTGATCCTTAATTCTCCATTTGAGGAAGCTGTGGGTCACGTTGAGTGCGCTCACAGGAGCCAAGGCCCGGATTTTTATTGCCAAACTCAAGCCTTCCTCTTTATATTTTATGTGAATGAGAAATCTTACAATACCAGTTTCACTTTAGCCGCCCCCATCCACCCCTGCTCTTGAGAAGAGATTCCTGAATATTCATATTTAACTTCCCTCACAGAGACTCCTAGGAAAGGGCTACAGCTTAATTCTCCTTCAGCTGATCACCAACTGCCCACTCACAGCATGCTTTTCTTTGTGAATAATCGAAAGTAAACAGGAAAGGTTTCTCCAATTCCAGCTGGATCAATGGGCCACCATTCTGAATTCTTTGTTCAACCCTCACAGGCAGGAAGGACTCAGGTAGTATGAAAGCCTTCTCAGAATCTGGCTTGAAACTCAGATTGGCAGTGGCAATGTTGATGAGAAGCACCTGTCCCATTCTTCTGAGCCATTGGCTCTGCTTCCTTTTCTCCCTGCCTTCTTGATAACTGATGTCAGTACAAAAACCTAAATTTAAGTATACAGAACTCTTGTGAAAATTGACTTGCTTAACCCAAAGCTTTTCAACCTCAGCTGCATTTTAAAATCATTTGAGACACAATTAAAACACTGTAATAGTGTATACCCTTGAAAGATTGTTCTGAAAGCTCCCACAAATAAGAGGTAACACAATGTGAGGCAGAAGTAAGAACAGAATTAAGGACGGAACCTTTATTTAAAGGTAGCAGCCACGTGTAGAAGCTGGCACAATCAGTGATACAGACAATCACTCGTTTTCTCTATTGTTCTCCTGAGTGGTTGTCACTTGCACAGCAAGTGTGTGTTACTCTAGCCATGCTAACTCACACTTAGCTTCCGCACTTAGGCTCTGGCACCATATGGCATATTTGTTTGCTCGAGATAAGCCTAGGATTGACGTGAGACTGGTAAAGGCAGACAAAAAGACCGTGGGGGAGGGGGGGAAGTGTACTGTGGCATCTTCAAAAAAACGCTTTCATTTTCAAACACTTGCATTTGATGGACATCACTGTCAAGGAGCCCTTCCACTAGGACATCACATAAGAACTGAACCAATGACTGACTGGTGAAGGAATAGACATATTCGATTGCCATTCATGAAAGGTTTTTTTGTTTTGTTTTGTTTTTTAATTCAAAACTTCTGGTTATTCTGTTGCAACAAACTATTTTTTTAAACAATTTATTCATTTATTTGAGGGGGGAGGGGCAGATGGAGAGAGAGAATCTCAGGCAGACTGCCTGCCTGGCTTGGGCCTGGATCCCACAACCCTGAGATCATGACCTGAACAGAAATCAAGAGTCGCGCTCTTAACCCACTGTGCCACTCAGGAGCCCCTGTTGCAAAAGACTATTAAAACCATAATAGATTTAGAGTTACAAGCAGTCTAATATCAAAACCAGAAATTGGCTATAGTACACACACACACACACACACACACAGTCTTTTTTCAACGTAATTCTAAGCCGTTTTAACAACTGGTTAAAAAACGAAATAAAGTAAGTGCATACTGTAGTGATTCATATGATTAGGTATTTTGCTATTTTATAACAGTAAGATGAATATGTTCCTAAATATCCTAGACGTGACATGATGGATTTTTCCCACCATAATTATCCTTCAGAAAAGAGGGGCTGCTTTATTTCCAAGTCTTTTTAAATCTTGTATTACAAGTTGCTATTTTTTTTTTTTTTTTTTTTTTCAACAGGATCCTAAGACGCATTAGCTTGAAATACCCTGAATCAATTCTGGTTTTAGATGTTCTATAAAGGATAACTTACGGAATCACGGAAAGAGAAGGCAAAGGCATTTTGTATAGATTTTGGTTTTGTGCCTGAGGATTTGACCTCACAATTGTAGATGTCACTGTAAACATGAGTCTCAAAGATCTGCTCGAAAAGCAGTACAATCAGTTGTTGCATAGCGCAGATCATTATTACACTCCTGCAGGATGAATGAACAACAAAAAAATTGTTCTGCTGTCATAAAAATTCATAGTTGTTACCTGGAACAAATTTCTCATTGATAATATCCTACACTTTGAAAAAGTGCGGCTAAGTAAGGTTATTTCATTAAATGCTAGGGTGGAAAAGCAGTATCTCTAAGTGAATATATGTTTTTGTATGAATTTAAATACACAAATGTACTCAAATCAAGGAATTAAATATTATAACTATATATTTAATTGTTCCATGAGCATCTCTAAATGATTTTGTCCCCAAAACATTTTCTCTTGCTTTGCATCATTGGGAAAGGGAGAAATTTCCTTAAAATTGATGTCACCTTGTGTTTGGGCATACACGTTTAAATATTTATTTGCAAATACTGTAATCAATTAATACTAAAAGCAAAAGGAGGTTTTTAAATCTCCGTGTGTGACTCTTATGTATTTTTTTTTAACTAATGGGATTTTATTCTTTAAAAAACAACAAAAAAATTTATTTTAGGGCATGAGAGCGAGAGGGGAATGGGGGCAGACAGGGGAAGAGAGAAAGACAGAAACTCAAGCAGACTCCCTGCAGAGGCTGTGATCATGACCTGAGCCAAAACCAATTAACAGGAAACTCAAAGGACTGAGTCTCCTAGGTGCCCCAATGTGACTTCATTCTTTAGAAAGAAACAGAGATCACTTGGTTTAAAAAACAACAAACTCCTCCAAACACCATAAAGGAGCAAAGAGAAGTAAACATTAGCACATTTTTTTTTAACTTTTTAGGAGATGTGCCTTCACTACCTCAAAAGCACTGGTAAACTTAAAGTCAAAATATAAGCCTTACAGAATATTAGCATGATTAAACTTAGATATATTTTTTACTGGGAACCAGTGAAATCAAAGGTAGTCTTCAAGCTTCATTTTTACTTGTATAACTTTCATTCCTATTCATACACCTGAAATACAGGTTAGTTTATGGGGGTTATATTTATAAAATTATAAAGTAATTCATTAATTCATAAAATCAAATTTTTATTCTTGAATATCCTTTCTTTTAAAAAAACTTTAAAGTATCACATTAAATATAAATAGATATAAAGATAATCTAAATAATTAAATATAAATAAATAAAGATAGATATTACTCATATTTTTTAAAACTGCAAAGATATATTTTATAGTCTCACAAAATATCTTTAAAATTTTCTAAATGGGATTAAAAAGAAGTCCTTAATCAGAAGCATCACATAACCAATAATACTAATAGGGATTAAAATTACATTAATACTACTATAGTGAGTATTTAGCAGATAAACATTTCAAAATTCATTTTCAGGTTCTTTAAAATATTCTTCATGTACCAAAAAAAAAAAAAAAAAATTAAAAAAAGAAGAAATCTCTGTGACTAAAAGTCCACATTAAACCTAAGTGATTACAATTCTAATCAAGACATAATTATGGAGTCACCACTTTGGCTTTAAGTCTGGCCAATATTTGAGTCACAAGGTTTAAATCACCATACTAACTTTAAAATCTCACATTACTGTGGGACATTTAACCCCATCCTTCCATATGCTTCTATGACAATGCAGCCGTTGGTGATTCCTGCTGTACTCGTCTTTCAAATGGCAAAATAAAACAATAAATAAAAACTCTTTCTAAGTAATGCAGGTCTACAGAAATGCTAGCCTGACCCTCTGTGATGCTTAACTTTATATGCCCACCAATTAATTAGGCCCAGTACCCCAATATTTGGTCATATGTCAGTCTGGATGCTGCTGGGAAGGTATATTTAGATGAGATTAATTTAAGTCAGTACACTTTAAGTGAAGCAGATTATCCTGCTGTGCCCTTGTTCAATCAGTTGAAGCATTAAGGGAAAACATTTGAGATCTCTGGAAGAGGGATTTTGTCTCAGACTGCCTTCAGACTTGAGCTGCAATACTGATTTTTCCCTGCGTCTCTAGTCAGCTGGCCTGTCTTGCCTATTTCAAACTTGCTAGTGTCCACAATCACTTGAGCCAGTTTCTTAAAATTTCTCTCTCTCCTTCCCTCCCTCCCTTTCTCTCTCCCTCTCTTTTTGTAAGTATTTATCAACTATCTATGCATCTATTTATCTATTGAGAGAGAGAACACTTGTCCCCTACCAATGTGCTCTAAAATATAGTTAATCATGGGTTTATCTTCTGTCCCTTACTAGACTGTATGTCCTCCAAGGGCAGGGATTTTATCTGTTTGTTCACCAACTCTAACATCTTTGATAAAGGAAACATTAAAAATTATTTGTTGAGTCGATACATTTTTAATCAATCCTTCATTACATATTAAAATTTTAAATAAATAAACAAGTCATTTTAAATCTAGAGTGTATCAAAGAAGGAAAACTACAGCAAGGTAAAAATAATGAATTCCTATTTTAGGGCAAATGGGCAGATTTATTGGACTAATACAACTATACTTTAACCATTAAAATGAAACTGCTTTCAAATTATCTTGCTGTTACCTATACAGATTCATAAGAAATCCAGGTAATGAGACCACGTTGAACAGCCAATGTATAAATATTTATATTCTATATGATGTAAATTTATCTATAGCAACAGCTCCATATTTTTATTATAGTTAATGAACTCCCTTTTCCTCCCAATGTTTACAATAATGGATGCAGTCTTAGAAATTCAATGTATACTTTCAGGTGTTTGCTTGAATGAATTTTATGAATTTCATTATTTCTCTAAAAAAGCTTTAATCAAAATCTATCATCCAATTAGGAGTCCAGTTAATTAAGGAAGTCTAACTCGACTTGAAGTAAACACACCTTTTTCATTTCAGTTCTTTATTTTGAAACATGGACTTACTTAAACTTATTATGGGTATCGTTTCTACAATTCTTACTTTCAAGCCCATTCATAAGAATAAAATCACAAAACTTTCCAAAATCATACAGCATCTTCTAAATATATTAAGCTAGGGTTAATAAAAAATATATATGTATATTACCTGGAGTGAGGAAAAACAGTTAATCTACACACAAGGCAATTATAAGAATGAAGGAATATATCTAGAGAGAAGATAATGGTTAAGAGAAAGCATAAGATGATTTTTGAAACAGAATTGAAGCTGTTTATTTTATTAAAAAGTTGACATAGGTTATCTTTAGTGTTTATGACTTGCAAACTAAAGTATTTAATATTTAACATGTTTAAATACAAGCAGCAGCAGTTTGGTAATCATAACGAATAATTTGAATCATCTCAGAAAAATAAATTCATTATAATTAGGATATTTCAGAATATGATTAAAACATTTAAAAGAAAATGTATTCACCTTTCTTGTCATCAAAGTACAGAGTCTGTTGAGCTGGATTTGACCACTGGAGGGAGGTGTTATCATTTTGATCAACCCTGCAGGTCAAAATCGCAGTTCCACCTTCAACAACCGTTACATTCTGTGTTAGTGGAAACTGCCCTTGGCTGCCTAAAAAGGGATTAAAGAAAATGTTGATTAAATGAAAGTTATAAAATGATTAACTTCCCAAGAGCTGCATTGGACTTAACTTTTCACTCAAAAAACAAAACAAAATAAAACAAAAACATTCAACCAACCAAACAACAACAAAACTATATATTACAAAAAGACAGAAAGAATAATTGAAAATTCTTAATCAGGGACAACAGTTTTGCATATCATTAAGACTCCTTTATACTCCCTTATGTGTTCCAGAAAAACTTCTTTGCCTTCTAGGCACACATGAAGATTTATATTCAAATAGTAACATGATTATCATTAATTTCCTTTGGCCTTGCATTAATTATATAGGATGGATCTCATCATCTTTGAAAACAAGCCACTGGAATAATTTTGGCTGAATTAAACTCTCTAAAGCAGCAGAAGAAACCACATAAAATACTTCCCTGGTAGCTTTTATAATCCCGAATAGTCTATGAAATATGGATACTAGAACTTTAGATTCAATTTCTGATAAAAGAAATTTAAAAAAAGAATCCTATTTTACCAGAGCTTCTTGTAGATGTAGCTGTTTTTAGAAACACAAAATGTGTTGGAGAAAACAATGTAAGTGTTTTTAAAAAAGTGTTCATCTTGTAGACTATCTACCAAAATCTTAAAAAGATTAACCTAGGAGATAGAGATAATATTCTCGTCTCTACTTTCCTGATTTTCCCCAACGAATATATATTTCTTTCATAATCAAGATAAAAACACATATTTTAAATGACCCTTGTCAAATTGGATATCATTAGAATATAATCAAGTATTCCATCTTCCTAAGTACCATAGTACTTTATTAAAATAATTCATATAATAACTTTACTTAATAAGAACACTTCTAGTGGTTAAAACAAAATTCATGCACATGGAAACATAATACATAATTTTACTTCAGCAAGATGATCTGGAGATAAGCTCTGCCAAGTCTGGTAACAATTATCAACATGGGTAAAAAATGACTTTCCAGAGCCAGGTTAAAATACTATTATGTGAGCAAGGTAGTTCATTAAGTCAAGGATAATTTACATATGCAAGAACATTATGATGACTTAATCACACCCATGAAATATATTTCCCTTTTCTTCTTTAGTTTTGTAATGATCCTGTCATTACCACAAGCACCACTTGAGGTTATGCGGGAGCTATTGGCATAAAGGATCTTATTACCAAGAAGCCTGTTGATTGGCACTGTAAGAGACACAAGAGCCTGAAGGGGAAAATTTCTTTCCAGATCTAAATGACACAAGCACAGAGGTTCATGACCACGTTATATAATTAAGCCTATCAACTATAAAATCTGATATCAGTAGCTTTGTCTTCTCAATGCCAACCTCTTAGAGTCACTATGGCAACTCCCCAGGATATCTCCCTGTAGTCTTTAGGGTGGAGTTTTTAAATTGAGGTTAGGAGATGTCTGGAGTAAATTCTTTGATAGTTGACTTAAAAGTCAACAGGAGCCAGAGTGGGATGTGTTTTGCCTTCAGCTCAGAGGTGACCTCTAGCAGGGAAACGTGGAAAACTATCAATCTTGTGAAGTGAGGTGAGGCGAAAAACCATGTAAGAGAAAACATGAGCTAAAACAGAAAGAAGAAATAATTACCAGGGATATCAGATTAACAGTTCATAAATATGAAGCTCAGAATGATTTCAAGATATTTTGCTCAGATTCACGAGTTTTGATGTAACAATAAACTTGACAGTGGGAAGGAGGAGAGATTCTTTAAGTAATAAAAAGCACACAACTGCTAATAAGAATACACAGTGCATCCCGGGTGGCAATTTGACTATCAACTGGTACATAAATAATATTGTCTGCTTCTTTAAAGAAGTGGAAAAAGAGCAGTGATGCTTGCAACAATTTCATCCACTACATTTGCAAAATAATTTTGAAAACATCCCCATAAGAAAATATTATCCTTCTCATTTCACAGATGGGTAAACTGACACTGGGAGATTAAGTGATTTTTCCATGGTGAAACAAAGTCAATGAACCATTTGGGGTTTGTTCTGAAAGTTTAACATTTTATTCTTATTTTTCCAAAAAAGGCTGCAGGGTCATAGTAACTTGATTACTATTTGCTAAAGTGTGAATTAGATAACAATAAAAAATATAAATGAGTAAATGCTTTAACAGTGAAATTTTCAGTCGCATACCTAGCTGAAATACGTCCTCATACATTTCAGTTGTAGCATTAAAATCAAATCAGAGAGGATGTCAATATCAACTGCCCTCACATAGCCTATCCTATTCAGAACTTCCTTTTGACAATTATTTTAATCTTTCCTTACCGGCCTAGAGAAGAAAGAAAGTGGTATTTGCTAGGGTTTTCTGCATGTGGGTTACTCTATACACACTTGCATACCTATTCCTTGTCCTTTTAGGTAGCAGATTAGGACAACTTCCCTCCATCTTGTCCCCACGTGGATTCTGACTTTAAAGTGTTATGACTTCAGTTCCCTGGGACTTGCAGCCTAAAATCCCTGCAGTCAAATAATTTAGTTTTTCCCCATAGAGAGCAAACTCATGTGGAGAATCTACTAATCTTAAATACCCTTAGGATATGTGGTTTCCAAAATCAATTCAAAAGCCAGTTTTGTAGACAGTCAAACTTCTTCTCAAGCTTTGAATTGCCTTTTACTTCTAGTTACAACCTGGAGAGAGCATCAGATTAACTGCCACTTTTCTCTTTTAACTCTTTCTGGCTCAAGGTTGTCATTTAATTCAATTTTAGAGAGTCTTTCTGAAGAAGTTACTAATTTTCCCAATTAGCAGAATCAGTATGTTACCAAAATTGAGGATTCATTTTTAGGGCATTCATTAAACAAATATTTTGGGGGACCTACCACATGCTTTGCCTTGGATGAATCAACATCATCTGAAAGATGCACAGAGGAAGTTTATAAGGAGACTACAGAGTTGGGAGATTTTGCAAGAGGATATAAAGGCAGGGGAGAAGGCAGTCTGTTTGTGGTATATAACTCTTTCTTTATTCCCTCCATCTATAAGGATTTCTGAAATGCATTGGTCATATCATACTTTAAAAGGATCCTTCCTCCAACTAAGCTCAGCCCCCTCCTGGATTTCAGAGGAGTTAATCCTTGTCAAACAAGTGTATGATCAAATGTAAGGAAATAAAACTTATCTTTGAATTAGTTTCATTGCTTAACATTCTGTATTGTGAACTGAAGCTTCCAGTGGTGCTCACTGTCCAGAAGGAAAGCATCTCCTTAGAGCAGTGGCGGGCATTATAGGGGAACTCGTGACAGTAGAAGGACCATAGTAACTCAAGTCTGCTACATTTGTTCATTGTCAAAACAGAGGGGCACAAGGAGAGACATTCCTTACTAAGGAAAAAAATATGGAAACTTAAAATCATAAAATCCTTGTTGGTATATTATCTTAAGACCTTTTTTTTTTTTTTTGAAGATCTGATTAAAAATCATGAGGAGTATACATAAGATACAACAGATGTAATCTAGAACAGACATATCCAATACCATTGTCAGAACCCAAAATGGGACATAAAAAAACCAACTGCGTCAAATTTATGCTCCAGAAGGGGACAAGCATACAAGACAAAAACTTTCCTTGAATATTGAGTAAATAACCCCTACCTAAGGTCTCTTACGTAGACAGGGCTCTGAGATGGAAAATATTTTACTTTCCATTCCTGGTCCAATTTCTTTTGGATCAACATTCATTTTAAAGATTTATTTATTTATTTTGAGAGAGAAAAAGAGTGAGAGAGAGACAGAATGGCAGGGGGGTGCAGAGGGAGAGTGAGGGAGAGAATCTCCGGCAGACTTCCTGCATGGAGCCTGATGAGGAACTCGATCTCACTACCCTAAGATCATGAACTGAGTGGAAACCAAGAGTCGGCTGGTCAACTGACTGAGCCATCTAGGCACCCCAGTTTTCATAGTACTCTTCCTCTGTCATCCCATCTTCCACAATCACTAAGCCAACGGTAAATATATGAAAAATACAACTAAACTTACCTGAGCGTTCACAATATTCTAGGCACTATTCTAAGTGCATTTCTTTTATAAGTGATTTACTTTTCATGCCAATCGTGTTACCCTTTCTACCTTGAAAATGCTGGAACTGATGCAAAGAGAGTTTAAATAATGTGCCCACAGTCACACAGCTGGAAAGTGCAGCAGCCAGATTCGGAACCTTCCCACCCTGTCTTCAGACCTCACCTACTTAACCAAAAAAAAAAAAAAAAACTGCTTGGGAAAGAAAGTGAACTTAATTCTGACTGAGTAACTGTTATAAAATAAGCATAGAGTTTGGAGTTAAACATTTCAAAGATGCATTTCAACCTTTTACATCTATTTTTAATAAGTGAAGGAACATTTGAAATTCAAGTAAAAGCTGTGATGTGCTAGAGCGGGCTCATACCAGCTCACGAGAGTCAACCGAATGTAACTTTTCTCACTTCATGCTTAATGACATGAGCTTCAAATGGACCTCAGTGAGAGTCTTTTCACTATAGAGATTGGCAAACAGCTCGTCAGTGTCTTTTTTTTTTTTTTCTCCCACAGAGGCAGTTGTTAATCATTTATATAGCACACCACTGGAAAATCACCTTTGATGTGTCTTGTTGGGGCTCTTACCTACATATTTAGCATAAATAAAGGGTTTTTTTGTTTGTTTTTTGTTTTTTTTCCTGAAAACCAATGAGCTCTTTCCAATGCAATAAAACTCCATTTTTGAAGTTCTTCTCTTCATATTTTGAGCCTTCTTCAGTCCCTTTTCCCCTTTATCCTCAAATCATTTTCTAAGAGTCCTTTCCCCTCCCACTCATCATTCTTCCAATAAAAGTCCTCTCAATTATCTTCTTTTCCCCCACCTCTACTCCGCTAAACTGATAGTTTTCTTAGACTGCCAAGTTGATTTCTAACTAGCATCAGGGATTGAAACCCATTTAGGCTAGTTTCAGTAGTTATATGGAAACAATTTGCTAATTTATTGCTGTGAAAGACACTTTAATGAAGAGCAATTATTCAATAGTCTGCAAAGATGGCTTTCCTGACCCTGTCTTTAAATAGCAGACAGAAGTTGCCATTATTCCTTTAATGTTTCTATTTCTCATATGCTTAGGGAAAAAATGGTTCAAACTGTTTCTTGTCTGGATCAGGAATTACCAAATTCAAACTGAAGTGAACAGAGTCTTGACTCCTGTTGACCTCAGTTAGTTAAGAGCTGTCCTTGCTTCCCACATTTCAAGCATGCTTTCACTGACTAACCACCAAGAACCCAACACACTGTCACGCAGCACATAAAGAAGCAAATTCTAAGATCATGGCTATCTCGACCTTGCTGACAAGCTGTGATGTGCCATCACTGTAGAGGAGCAATAAACAAAGCAGTGAAGAGAGATCTTTGAAGCCAGCAGTATTGTTGAAAGAGAGCAGACAGGCAAAAATGCATGTTTGCACACTGATCCCAAAACATGGCTCTGCTTCCAAAAACGGCATCATTCAAGCCTCGCTATCTCCTGAATGAACGATGAGTGAAGGCGATGGCTTTCTCCATCTCTCTTCCTGCACTAAAGATTAAATGTGGAGCGCAACAGTGGATCCGTGCACGCAGTGCATGAGTGCTTACTAACTAAGGGCAGTAATCACCTGAGATATATCTAGACAGACAGGCAGAGGGTGAGTCTTTGCACATCTGAGAGGGAGTGAGTTACAGTCAGTGGTTTTTTTGGGTAAATGATCAACTTTTGTGGGTTATTTAACAGGAACTGAGGACCTTCAATATTTTTCTTCCTGAAAATGAGCACAACTTTCTCAGAGGAAGAACTGGATTTAACAACAGTGAAGGGAACAAATAAAAGCAAGGTGTGAAAGAATTGAAGGTGTGATTGTTCCATGAGAAAGAATAAACTTCCCATGAGACAAACAATACCACATATTTTGATTCTTCCTTTGGGAATATATTTATGCTTAGTGAAAACTGTCAACTAAGTCTACAGAATTGTTTAATTCAACAGAGGTACTGGCATCTGAATCAAGTGGTATAAGTAATGCTTTGATTTGTTTTTAAATTTTTTTTTTGTCCTCTCAAGAACCCCATTTTAAATGCAAAATACTGGCCTCATTAAGGTTCTCATATTTTGGTCACAAAAAACACAGGTGCTAAATGGATCAATACACAGTATTATTACAGGTCCTTAAATATAACAAATGACAGAAATAGGCATTCATTTCTCAATGAAATACAAAGGAAGCTTACTATTCTCTAGATCTTCCCTTAGCTTTGTGTCTCCCTTCCTTCCCCCTCCCTCTCATCTGTTCCATCAACAGGTTTGGGATTTATACCATGAACCTGAATATTAGAAAGTTCAAGATCATTCTTGTTGCTTTGAGTCTAAAAATATATCTAAATGCACACATAGCATGCTATTACTTCCACTAAATTACCGAAGGCATTCTAAACAAATAACCTTCTAATGTGAAAGTTGTGGCTCAGTAGTTGTGTGTACCGAAACACACATTGCATAATAAACCTATTGGATTGAAAATCACAAATGCTATTAACGCAAGCTTAAAATTCTCAAGAGAAGTGCAATAAGTGCTCTATCATGTGAGAAAGGAAATTGGAGGAAAAATTAAGACTGATAACTAAGTGCAAAATGTTACCCCTTTTGGAATGTCCCTCTGTTCTTTGAAATACAGAATTCTCTAGCCATTTTCTCATGATTTCATTTCAGCTTTTAGGTTTGTCTAAACAACTTTAAGTATTCCGTTTTCCTAGGTGACCTCATATAATTTGTTTTTCTTTGACTCTATCCTTTCAGGATTCAGCTTGTCTTATAGAGTATAACACCTGGTATCCACCTTCTGTGCCGTCCCTCTGCCCAGCCACTGTGGAGCATGGCCATCAGTCTGGTGCTGCCTGCCAGTTTCCATAGAGACAGGAAGCACGTTGGAGACCTGTGTTCCATTGCAACTGCCAGACCAAGGCAGGGAAGAAACAAAGCTGGCGGGCAGTGGGTCTTGGAAGGCCAGGAAGGTTGGAAGGGCTTTCTCCTCCTGATATCAGAGCATAGCAGTGCCAGACTGGCAGCTTCAGCAGTTACAATCCCGTAGACCAGATCCTGGTGTTCGCTATGGCCATTGTGAGGGACCCATTCTGCTCCCAACTCCTGGAGCAGAAGCTCTGTGTACTCAAAGCTTGGCCCAGGGCCTTTGCTGGCTTCTGATCCATGACAAAAGGCTCTTTCAGATTTACAGTGGCTCCCACAGCTCCTGACCCAGAGAATCATAATTCTCCTGCAGAAATTTCACCTCTCTTTCCCTTTTCCAGAATGTGTAATAGGTTTTTCTGGACACTCATAGCAGACCAGGAAACCAATGGGATTACCATTGGGTTGTTTCCAATTAACCTACACAGTGACTGTGAGTAGGTGACCCAGTTAACTATGCAACATCATACCAAAAGTAGTTACCATTTGCTGTGTCTAAGTAAGATTTATAATTAGAATCAGTTCTTGATTTCAGGATCAGGGCTGGCCCTGAAGAAATTTGAAATGTAGGTGTAATGAAACATCAGCCCCTTCCCCTACATTTCAAAAATGTTTTTGTGAGATTGTATACCTCAGCCTTCTCTATTATAGATGTTCCCAGCAGTTTTTCTTTCTACCTAAAGTAGATTTCTCCAATTTCATCCATTAATTTTATATTACTCAGCCATATCATATTTTCTTTAATTTATAAAATTCTAAGTTTCAGAGAGTATTTATAAAATCCTAGGAAATGCTGTTCTATGACAGCTTTATGTTCTTGCCTAGTGGTTGTATTGCCTCAGTATGTTTTAAAACATTATCTGATTTTTAAAAGAATGCTCAATATTTTAAAAATATCTATTTGTAAAAAAAATAAAAAAATATATATATATTTGTACAAAACCAGTTCTTTTCATTCTTTATTTGCTTTTCTGCCTGCTATTCTGTGAAAATGCATAATAAACAAAAAACTATTAAAGGGTCATGGATTCAGACTAAATGTAAATATATCAAGCTTTGCAGCTGAAATAGATTTTTGAAATAAAAACATTAAAATATATTTGTTTTCATTAATTTATCTATATTTAATTTATTCCCTTAAATGTTTTGAATCTTCTCAAAAATTCTAATAATAATTTATTGAATGAGCATGTATAGTTTTTCAAGAAAAAAATTAACTTGATGAATTGTTCACATTCATATTCATAAAGTTGTTTCTTTTCCTACTCATACAGATCTTTAAGTATTGCAATGTGGAAAAATAAAAAGCAAAGGAAATAATTTTATTATTTTTTTTAATTTTTATTTATTTTTTTAAAGGAAATAATTTTAAAATGAAAAGGAAACTACATGTCTCACAAAGCATTATGAAAAAATAAGAGAATTTTAAAATTACTTTTATAACTTCAAAAAATGCTAACATGTAATTATCATGTGTGTCTAAATTCTTTTTATCTTTTTAGAATATTGCTTTCAGGGTGAATGCGCAAGACCTAGATAGAACTGACTAGCTTTACCTGGTAACTGATGAACATCTGAGAGGCAGCCTTCCAGAGAAAAGAAATTTATGACCACAATCACAGTCTGGTTCACAGTGAAGCTCAATCACGTAACTAAATTCTAAACTGAGATGTCAACCTGGAGGAAATATTCTGGAAAGGAGCACACAGATGGTAGGACTCTTCTGAAGACAGGGTGAGGAATATAGTGCTGACTGTACAATAATCAATCTTCTGAAAGCAAAAAAAAAAAAAAAAAAACAAACAAACACCCAAAAACAAAAAACCCCACAATGGGTGGGACATAAGTATTTAAAATTGAAGATCCTGGGGAAAACTTCAACCTGAGACAAAAGAGGGAGAAAAGTGCTCACTTCAGCAGCACATATACTAAAACTGGAATGATACAGAGAAGATTAGCATGGCCCTGCACAAGGGTGACATGGAAGAAGGGGGAAATGATATCTATATTTTCCATATCACCCTGTAGGTCTTAGAATGTCCATATACTTAAAGAAAGTAACAAAGTTGATTATAATACATTTTAGAATATTTAATAACCTCAAGGAAAATTTAAAAGTCTAATAACATTGCCAGGAGCAAATTAAATGAAAAAATGTAAGAAAATAGAGCAAGCATTATTAAATCCCAACTTTAAATATACAATTGCCTAAAAAATACAAAATACAGCTAGCAAAATAAGGTAAACATAGTAAGGAAAGGTATAAGCTGAGAAGACAATTAGGACTTCAGTCTGGTTTTTATGCTAGTATTCCCTAATTCCAAATGAAAAAATATATATACAATCAAATTAATTGTTGCCTAATATATTGTTGTGAATTAGTGATTTCGCTTAGTTGTAGGAGACATATTTCGATAACATCTTTCTTTTGGTGGAACATACTTGCATACTCAGCAAGCATAAAATCATATTGACTATTAGCCAAGTTGCCTATAGATTAATGTTCTGTTCATACCTTATTCTCTGCAGAAATTTTAAATAATTGCATTGGAACATTGAATAGAGATGTTCATGTAAAAGAGCAACAGAGATTCTATTTGAATTATAACTCTTTGGATTAAGGGACGTAATATGAAATTTTGAGATATCATAGATACAAGATATATCAAAGAAAAAATATGGGGCATCTGGGTGGCTCAATGCGTTAAGCCTCTGCCTTCAGCTCAGGTCATGATCCCAGGGTCCTGGGATTGAGCCCGTATCAGGCTCTCTGCTCAGCAGGGGGCTTGCTTCCCCCTCCCCCTCTGCCTGCTTCTCTGCCTACTTGTGATCTTTCTCTCTCTCTGTCAAATAAATAAATAAATAAATAAAATCTTTAAAAAAAGAAAAAAATATGATATCAAACATGTCATCCAATAATGTGCAATCACTTCACATTAGGCATATGAACTATACACATAAACGTATATAATGTTAAGGGTTTCTGAAAATTATCTTCACCTTCATAATGGATTTTGTCTATAAAATATACTTCATGACATTAATTTATTCAACAAATGCATTCTTTGTGCCAAGAATGTGCTTAAAATAGTAAAAGCTAGAGATAAAACTATGAACAGGCTAGAAACGTTGTAAAGTTTTGTCTTTAGAACTTACAGCCTAGATATAAGCAGTAAAACAAGAAAACAGAAATTTATACAGGAAAGCCTGGCTAAGAAGGTGGTGAAATTTCAGCTAAAACCTAAACGGGGAGAAAGTCCAGCCATTTAAAAATTGCCAGAGGACAAAATGTTGGAGAGGGGTGGTCAATATTCAGAAAGTAAGTTACCTGATATAACAGATCCTAAGCAAGAGGCAGAAAAGAGGTTGACTAGCGAAGAACTGAGAACAAGACAAAACAAAAACCACTAAGTCTGGTGCATAAAAAACAACAGACTTGTGGTCTAACACAAGGTAAGAAAGAATGTCAAGGTCAGGTAAAATATAAATACATAAAAATGCAGGGCTTTTTATGTCTTAGTAAGGAGCTTACACTTATTCTAACATGCAGTGGTAAGACACTGAGGAAAAAGACCCAATATACACCCCTAGAAGACACTGTTTTTTTCTGGTAATTAATCATTATTCTTAAATCAAGGATTTTTAATCTTAGAAATGAATCACTGTAAAAATAGTATTTATAATCAAGAACCTTATTGAGAAAATATCAAAGAATTCATTAAATTACTGGATAATCTGTAAAGGTAACTAATCTTTTTTTTTTAATCTTACACTGTAAATAATCTGGTAAATGACTTTTACTGACTTGAGTTTGTACCAAAACAGAATTGTTACCCATAGTCCCATATCCCCCTGACTCTCTGAGAGACAATTTATTCCTTACGTCCACTCTGAAATGTCATTGCTTTGGGAAGTGCCTTGTGATTAACAATGGAGAATTTCTGTTTTATTGTTTGTTTTAAAAGCTGTAGTAATATCTGGGAGACAGGAAAGTATTGCTGGTAAACTATCTATGGCTGTACACATTATTTTTAAAACAGTGTACTTTCTCAAAGATATATTTCCCTGAATGGAGAACAACACCATGCTTTCAAATAAATAATGAGTTCCCAAAGGACTGCAATGGAGGCAATAAAATATTTGATTTTTTCTCCTGTATACGAGTGTCTTTTATAAACTTTATAAAACAATTTTTCCTTTGATTAATATAATAGAAAAGAGTATTTTCTGTTCTAATAACAGCATTTTTATGCCCAAGGAAACTATTAGTATGTGAACCAGAGACATGTAGAAAATTCTTGATAGCGGAGGCAGAAACTCATGTTACTTTTAATTCTTTAAATGGCATATGATATTGCTGTGGACATAGTGGGCATATATTTTTGAACACATGAAACGTGTTCAAAATGATACCACCTGAATAGTGAAGTGTTGATCAATATGTGGTAACATATAAATCAACTTGGACTATTCCCTAAGGAACAAGTTCTCTTTTGAAAAAAAAAAAAAAAGTAATAACACAGTGGTTAATAGGATGTGTTTTTTACTGTTTGATCATTTCTAAATGCACAAAGATTTCATTAATGTTGATTTCACCCATCTTGTCCATGTTTACGTGCTTTGATGTTCAAGTCCTTTGTAGTGCCACATTAGATCTAGGGGAACACTGCCCTATGAGAGCAAGTGGAGACTGCTGTGGGAAAATATTAAAATGAAACTTGATACTTTGTATAGATTTGTACAGATAATTCAGCTCAAAGAATTCTACTTCTGATAAGGCAGAAAAAGAATTAATGCCGTCTTCTCATATCTCTTTTTGGGGTTACTACATTTGTAATTTGTTAATAGAAAATTATAATGAATTGAAATGTTTCAAATGGAAATTATTAAAATTAAACTTCAATAAAACAAGTTGATATAAATTGAAAATAGTTCAACTGATTCCTTATATTTTAAGAATGCATGTTCTGGAAAAATGGTTGCAAAATGATAGCTGAAAAAAAATATTGATAGCAACACCAGTGATCCCTCACTACAATATTGGAAGGAAAGGGTTAACAGCTGGTTCTTGGTCTTTCCTTTAGTTTCAGGGAAAGCCTAAAAAGTTGGCTCTTGGTTGAAACATACTTGCAGTTCAAGGAGTTCACAGATGTATATTGGATCCAAAGTAAATGAGAACTGGGGAGGTGGCTGTGTACTAGACTATGCATCTACATTTCATAGTTGGGAATATTTATTGAATAATAAATGAGGATTGACTAAATGACCTTGTACCAGAGAATGGGAACTGGTGACATAATCTTGTGAAGGCTGCATGCCTACTAAGTCACCAAAATTGAATAGACTCCAGGGGTCTCTGAGTGGCTCAGTGAGTTAAATGTCCAGCTTCTGCTCGGGTCATGATCCTGGTGGGGTTCTGGGATCAAGCCCAGTATTGGGCTCCCTGATCAGTGGGGAGCTTGCTTCTCCCTCTCCCTCTGCTGCTCCTCCTGCTTGTGCTCTCTCTCATGGTCTCTCAAACAAATAAATAAAATCTAAAAAAAAAAAGAAAGAAAGAAAGAAAGAAAACTGAATAGACTCTAGAAAAGCTTCTCTGAGGTGTGGTACCTAAATCAATGCAGTCTAGTTTTGGATAAGGAGTAACTGCACACTCAGAAGCATTTCAGGAAGTCACAAAGCTTTGCTAGTTCTTTTTTTTTTTTTTTTTAATTAATTTATTTATTTAACAGAGAGAAATCACAAGTAGACAGAGAGACAGGCAGAGAGAGAGAGAGAGAGAGGGAAGCAGGCTTCCCGCTGAGCCGAGAGCCCGATGCGGGACTCGATCCTAGGACCCTGAGATCATGACCCGAGCGGAAGGCAGCGGCCCAACCCACTGAGCCACCCAGGCGCCCCAAAGCTTTGCTAGTTCTTAACATCCTTGTTGGGTCACTTGTCTTGGACCTTTGGATCCATTTGTTGTTGGATATAGCCTGTTGTGTCTCATGGATATTATCATATTCATGAAACCAAGAATTGTGCTACTGCTCTAGTAAATACCAGAATTAACCAGAATACCAGATTAACAAAAAGTATTATTTCTGCATAGTCTATCTGCTGAGGTAAATGTCCAATAAGAACAGAGTAGTCACATTATTCATGCTCGAAACTGTTCCTATTTGTTCCTGTTTCCTTTCCAGATCAGATTGAAACTAAAAAGACTGCCATACTTTATGAATTCTACATACAAATTTGTGCAACAACTGATTCTCATTTCAAATTCCTAGTTATATATGCTTTGACAGATCTGAAACCAAAGATATATGCTGTGTTAGATAGATAGATAAATATAGATATAAAGATAAATATAAGATATGTATTTTTCTCTATATTTAATATATAAATAAATATATATTACATGATGCATATTATTAGTAACAGCTGATACCTCGCATTGCTTAAATTTTGATATGCATTGACTGCTGTGTTTTGCAAAAGTTTTAACACATCCTTGGAAGGTACAGATTTTTCAACTTTAGGGCACTGAATAGGATAAGCCACAGACTCAGAGAGCATTTGTAAAAACAAAACAAAACAAAACAAAATTGCAAGTGTATCTGGTATTGGCAGCAACATGGCAATAAGTTTACGCTTCTGAATACAAGTATTTTTGAAATGGCAAATGTGCGTGGTTAAAAATCAATAATTATATTTAGTAATGATTCATTAAGTTTATGTTCAGGACTATAATCTCAAATCTCACCATTTATATAATTGACCAGCTAAATTAAAGGTACCTACAAAGAGAGGGGCACCTGGGTGGCTCAGTGGGTTAAAGGTACCTACAAAGATGACTATGAAAATAAAAATGCACTACATAATTTTTTAACAAACTTTTTCTCACCAAGAACAACCAGCTCTTCACATTAAAGGGTCAAATCTCTGTAAGCAAAGTTCTAAATGCAAAGAATCCATCATTACTCAAAATTGAATAATGAATGATAAAATTCAATAAAATCTGCTATTTGTTACAATTTGAATTTCATTAGTACTAAACTCATAATTTATAATGCCATGATAGTTACTTTAAAAATATATAATGTTTATTTAATGAGGGAATTTTGACATGTAATATGCTCCCTTATTTTTTCTTGATTAAGCTTGTGCAGCCCCAGGGCACAGGAAATATCGACTCATATGGCAGGGTTGATAAGCATCAACTCTCCCTGCTGACTTGGGCCAGCAGGCTTCTCATGAATCCAGCAGATGTTTCTGCTATCTGGGCCAATGGAAACCTTATGGACCTTTTTTCCTTCATCTCCTCCCAAGAGCAAATGTTAACACAGCAGAAATTTGGATGGATGCCAAATAGAAAGCAGAAGTGTTGGTGAGAAAATAGGGTGCACTCTTATCCATAAATAGTGGTCATCAGTGGTTTGAATTGAGTACTAAGCCATTTTAATGGCTTATTTTTGTGCATTAGCTACTTCATTTAACCAAATCCCTATAAACACTTCTGTTTATAACATAATACAACAGCATTTGTCCAAACACATAGATCTAATCCTTGAATATGCTAATTGTTTTAAGATACAAACCAGAAAAAAAAAAGAATCTGAATATAAAAAGTAGGACAGTTGTTTATTTCTGATATTTTTCTTATATGAATGGAAAGCTACCTAATTGTCAACTTGCAAATTACTCAACTTAATTTACATTTTGTTGATGTCATGTTAAAAAAGTAGCAATAGCAGGCTCAGTTTTGATAAGAATTACCAAGAAAAAATAAACAATTAAAGGATTAATCTTAGCACTCTTTGTTGCATATCATTCTTGTTTAGCTGAATTTTAAATATATACTTTCAAGAACCCAGTCTGATTAAATTCCCATAGTTATCCCTGATCTGTGTCTCCATCAGGCCACCCACACTGACCCAGTGAAGTGTCCATCAGTCTTGTAAGATTTAGATTTTTATTACCTATATTCAAATTCTGTATTTTAGAATTCTCTCTTGTCTTTATGTAAGTTTTCTCCCCTAACCAACACATTAATTTAAAGGGAAAGTTTTTTTTTTTCCAATTTATTTATTTTCAGAAAAACAGTATTCATTATTTTTTCACCACACCCAGTGCTCCATGCAAGCTGTGCCCTCTATAATACCCACCACCTGGTACCCCAACCCTTCACCCCCCCCCCGCCAAAAGGGAAAGTTTTTAAGAGGTGACACATGTTACTGAGACTCCTAAACTATGTATTGCCCCCATTTATTATAGTATAACAGGATATATTTCCTGCTGACACAGGGGTAAAAAGTTAGGAAAGAAATCTGAATAGAGAAATAATTTACTATTCATTAATTTTTTCTTATTCTAATATTATTTATTGAACACCTACTATGAGTAAGACATGTGACTTACTCATAAACGCAAGTGAAAAGAAATAAAGTGTAGAAGCATACTACATACTATAATACTTGATAGGAGTTGTTTCAATAAGATCAACATTGACAATGTCCTATGATATACTCTATCCACTCAAAAAGCAATGTTGAGTAGGTGCTTGACAGAAGACTTGTTTTCATTTGTTTCCATGATTACTTTAGAAAGGGCATGTCTTTCTGAGTGAAGTAGCAATGTATAAGTAGCTAAGAAGTATTGGCAGTATTTTAAAATGCTTCCTGTGCATAGCACTTTTAGGTGTCATAAGAAAAGACACTCGCTCATATAACTATCCAATGCCAAACGTTTAATAGTTTTCCCCCTTGTACTCTAATTGTCAGAAATGTAATTTTAAAATTCCTTCAAGGATTTTGTGGGTATTACTTAGCTTTGTTAATGAGAATAGAAATTCTGGTCCAGAAAGCTGGCAAACATAACCATGAGACAGAGACACTATAGAGATTTAATTGCCTACAAAAGTATTCTTTGCAAGCTGTGCAAACACTCCTTGCTTAAATAAGGAATCAAGATGATGGAGATTTTACATCTTAGTGAAACAACCACAGACACAGTTTCTGGTTTTTGTAATGAAAAAAGCCTCACCAAATAGACTACCTTTTCATTATTTATATTGTTTTCGAGATAGAAGAGTTTAAAAATCTTTCAGAAGGCTCATAATTAATGAAATAACATAAAATAAAGGAATCAATTGTAGGTTCATACATACGTCATATAAGACAATCAAACTATTGTGTGTTATGAAAGAAATAATGGAATATAGAACCTAAGGGTGGAGAGAGGCACTTAAATCCATATTCCAAAATTAACAAAATCATTCTAATTCTAGTTATTGCCCTAATAATCCTAGCATATCTTAAGTAATCAAAACTATATGTTTAAAATATTCAATTATTTCAGTATTAAAATAATATGCGGTTTAAAAATAACAGCAAGATAGAAAAGAATGACAGCAAGAATTAAAGACCAACTGATGAAAGACAAATGAAAAGAAGACATTTGAGAATGACTTTGGTTTTCCAGATAGATGATAGAATAGATGGTGGTGTCACTAATTAAGATCTAGGCACAAAAGGAAAAGTAGTGTATCTGTTAATTTTTTTCATTTTAGCAAACCACCCCAAAACAGTGCCACACATCAACTACCATTTTTATAATACACAGTTCTGTGAAGTGCCAGTTTGTATTGGGCTTCACTGGACAGTTCTTATAATCTTGGCTGTGCTCCCTCAGACATCTATGGTCAATTACCAGTCATCTGCTTTTGGGGGCTCTGCTTCTGGGGATAGGCTGGCTGTCATCTGGGATGACAGGTGGTGACTGGGCTTGATATCATGGCTCCTAGCTCCCAAGACAACAGCCCAATGAACAAGCAGTTTCCAAGACTTTTTTTGTTTCAAGTTTGTTTCAAGTCCATTGGCCAAAACTAGTCACAGGGTTAAGCCCAGAATCAACGTAGAAAGTGACCACCCAAGCGAACAGATGTAGGGTAATGTGAACAAAACAGCAGCTATTGGACAGACTAAAGTAGTTGATTATTGAAGAGAGAATAGTACATCTAAAGGCAGGGGAGAAATTCAGAATGAAAGTTTTTCATACTCCAAATATTGCAGGAAAACCAAGTTTATAGAAGACCAGAGTCATGTTCATGGGGAGTGGCCACCAATATGACTTAGGGGCTTTGCCATGAAAAGATTAATTGAAAAAAATGAAAGGAGAAAGAAGAATGCAACATTTTAGAAAGTGAGAGGTGATCAAATGAAGATATTAAGTGTAATGAACACCTTTGAAGAAACTTGACAATGAGATTAAACAAAAGTGATTGAAGAGAGAATACAGAATTTGAGGCAGATTTTTGTTGTTTTATTATTTACTTCTTTATACAACTTAGTAGCAATTATGCTGTATAATCTTCATTCTGACTTGGATGACTTCTGTCTGTTCTATGGAAAATTATTTCATAAATGTTCACTTTGATCCACAAGGCAGATTGAAAAGAGTAAGAATAACGAGTACCAGTATTTTCCCACTTCAGGAAAGGCATCTCAAAACAGGTGCTTATTTTTAGATAAGTAGTTACTGTTATTTGTTGGTCAGTACAGTCTTTTTTTTTTTTTAATAAATGTGTTGGCCTGATGTCCACACTTTTTTCCCCCCATGGCAATATTAGGAAAACTTAAATGAAAATAAAAATATAACATATTATGAAGGTAAATAAGAGTACACCTCACCTCACATTGCAGATTTCTCTTAAATAGTCTTGATCTTTATTTTGGAAATGTTATTCATTTTTAAGTGCTGTAGAAGCCCAAGAAATACTTTTTTTCTTTATGGTACATTGATAAAAATGCTACTGGCCCACTAGATATTTCCCAATCTCTCACATCTTTACCAGTATAATCATTGTTAACCTACCTGTTGTACTATTTACTTCTGTTCTTAAAATAAATAATTAAGGAAATCTAATAGAAAACATAAGGAAATAAACGCAGTTTCTCATGGACTAATAATCTTCACAAATATACATATGTCCATTTTTCTTTACACATATGGTAAGAACACAATATCTACAGATGTGTAGTAGAATATAGAGAATAATAAAAAAGATGCTCAGGTTGAACAAGGGAGAATTTAGTCATGGTATGATTGTTTCTGAGAGTTGCCTTACAAATATGAAATCATCTAAAAATAAATTTTATGTTTAAAAGTAAACATTGACTGCAAAAAAAAAATCAAATTATATAAAAGAACTCACATTCTCTTTTGATCAAAAATATGACCCATACAGGGCACCTGGGTAGCTCAGTTAGTTGAGTGGTTGCCTTTGGCTCAGGTCATGATCCCGGAGACCATGGATTGAGTCCCGCATCGGGGTCCCAGCTCTATGGGGAGTCTGCTTCTCCCTCTGACCTTCTTCCCTCTCATGCTCTCTCTCACTGTCTCTCAAATAAATAAATAAAAATCTTTAAAAAAATATGACTCATATATACCTATGGTCATGAAATACCTAGAATCTCCTTAAGTATACTGCTCATAATCTTATAAGTGGACAATGGCTTAAGCAAAATTCTACCTTAGATTTAACAGTGATTAAATCTAATCAAGTAATAAGTCCTCTTGTGCTGAAGGAAAGTATGAACTATCATGTGCATTTGGCAAGAGGGATTTATTTGTGTATTACACAATGCAAATAATGTGTATGAAGAGAGTGTCCTTAAAATGGCATGCAAATATTTCTGCTCAGATGGCTCCCCATCCAGATAGTTAAATGCACAGGTAAAAGTGAACTGCAGGGGCACCGGGGTGGCTCAGTGGGCTAAGCTTCTGCCTTCGGCTCAGGTCATAATCTCAGGATCCTGGAATCGAGTCCCACATCGGGCTCCCTGCTCAGCAGGAGCCTGCTTCCCCCTCTCCCTCTGCTGCTTCCCCCACTTGTGCTCTCTCTCCTTCTCTCACTCTCTGTCAAATAAATAAATTCTTAAAAAAAAAAAAAGTGAACTGCAAAGCAACTTTGGGAGAAAGGGAACCTGAGGCTAAGCAAGTAGAGCAACAAGTAAAAAAAAACAATAGGAGGTGAGTGAATCATATATACATATATATATATATATATATCATATGAATTATAGTAATAATAAAACAATTATTTTTATGCAGAACTGTGTATATATACATATTGATGCTGAAATATTCCTTCAACAGAAAATAGAAATGGCACACTTTCTAAATGATGATTTTCAGTAAGTGCATTTTTAACCACCAAATAGTAAAAACACATTAACAATTCTATTTTCATCTTCTTCTTCCCCCCAAACATTCCAAAAAGATTTTCTCTTGCTAGAGTTATGCTAGCTAAATCTATCCAAATGGATATCTTAGATCAGTTTCCTGATCTCTCTGATATGAGGAATTTGAGAGGCAGGGCAGAGGGTTGTGTGGGGAAGGGAAGAAAAAAAAAATGAAACGAGATGGGACTGGGGAGGGAGACAAACCATAAGAGACTTTTAATCTCAGGAAACAGACTGAGGGTTGCTGGGGGCTGAGGGGGAAGGTTAGGGTGGCTGGGTTATGGACATTGAAGAGGGTATGTGCTACGGTGAGTGCTGTGAATTGTGTAAGACTGATGATTCACAGACCTGTACCCTTGAAGCAAATAATACATTAAATGTTAATAAAATCTAATAAAGAAAGAAAGAAAGAAAGAAAGAAAGAAAGAAAGATCAATAAGAATTTTCCTACTATTCCCTGGCTGAGGTGTTGAAGGGGTTAGAATCCATACCTATGCATCCTTTGCCAAATGCATATGAGATGGGATGAAACAATAGTGAGTTCATCCACTTTAATTTTAAAGTTTGCTTCCTAAAGATTGTTCATCATTTCTTGTGGTCCTAACTCCTATTTCTGTTCTAAATTGGGACACTTGAAAAGGTATTCTACAAATTAGTTTGGCTAAAAGTTTGTCAGTTTAAGGTAAGTTTTTTACTGAGCACTGATTTTATACATTTTTATTGAATGATGTAAATTGTGGGGAAACTCTTTATAATGAAATTTTATTTTAATCAGAAATATTGGAATAGGAGGGTAAGACAGTAAAAAAATAGCTAAGAAATATGGGAAAAGGTGAGAGGAGAAGAACCAACCATGAAAACATGAGTTTAAAATACAGCAAATAAGCTCCATGCAACTAGATACATTAGAATGTCATGAGAAGAATGTCATAAGGAATTTATTTATGAAAATGATAATGCAGAAATACAAAATGAAAAATTTGCATAAGTAGATGAAAGTTAGAGAAAGAAATATATGCATATTTATGTACACTTTGGAAATATAATAAGCAATGAATTTGAGATGGTTTAAAAGGAAACATGAATAAATAATGTATAACCTGATTTATACTAGAGGAACAAATAAACAGGAATGAATTAAATTGTGATTCAAAGACCATATCAAATCAAGTCATATTATTTAGCAGAACTTTCAGGCATACAAAAGATATATCCCATTTTTCAAATACTTTACATATAACAAAAGTTGTATGGGATTCATATTTCTCTTTCAATATGGGAATCTTTGAGTAAATAGATATAATCAACATAATTGGGAAGTAACAACAATTACCCCTAGGCGTTTATTTATAAAAGATATAAGAATAGGGAGGGAGACAAACCATAAGTGACTCTTAATCTCACGAAACAAACTGTGGGTTGCTGGGGGGAGGGGGGTTGGGAAAAGGGGGATAGGGTTATGGACATTGGGGAGGGTATGTGTTTTTAGGTAAATTGGAAGGGGAGGTGAACCATGAGAGACTATGGACTCTGAAAAACAATCTGAGGGGTTTGAAGTGGCGGGGGGGTGGGAGGTTGGGGTACCAGGTGGTGGGTATTATAGAGGGCACGGCTTGCATGGAGCACTGGGTGTGGTGAAAAAATAATGGATACTGTTTTACTGAAAATAAATAAATTGGAAAAAAAAGAAAAAAATTGTTAAAAATGCTTTACCACTTATGTTGAAATAATTACGTTTTCCTGATCCACAAAATGTAGCCCCTCTAAGTAAAGAGCAGAAACAAGTTCAAGATGTATATTATTGTCATCAACAGCATAAAAAAGAGTAAGTTATAAATTTTAAAGAAAATAGATAGGGAATGGCAAGGTGGAAATTTCAAACTAGATCTCATATTAAATACTTTTCTATTCAACTATCTATCCTGAAACAATTTTTTCAGGGTCCACTGTATGCCAAACATTATAACAGGCATGGAGTTTTAAGATGATAATAAAAATGAAAATGATGATTTGAGTTCAGTAATGCACATGAATTTGAGAGATCCATGTAGTAGTATTTAATAAAATATTATTCTCTCTCTTTCATATTCTTCTGAAGATGAATGTCCTTTTTTTCAAATCTTAAGTGCCACCAGGTCCCTTTTATCATAAACAAGTTAAAGATGCATTTTTTCTATCAATACATTTAATGTTCTCAATACAGAAAGACTACAGTAAACCTAGAATGAATGATGCTTTCCCATTTGATACTTGTTATTAATTTTAGTTAATTAAATAAAAACTTATCAATTAAAACTTCATTTTCCTGGAGTAACAGTAGTAAAGGCAAAATTATGATTTTACTATGAAAATTGCTTATATATTTTCATTACACTCAAAAAATGAATTCATAGATTTTTTAAAAAAATTGCTGAAATATAAGCAACTGGCTTGTATATTGATATGTGCATTAAGGTAATTTTCTAGATCAGCGAATTCATGTTAGAAATGGTTGCCTGTACTAAAAATCCTTTAATAAAAACCTTCTACTTTTTAAAGTACTGAATTATTTTAAAGGTAATTTAGTACCTAATAACATGTAGGCGTGAATGAATTTATTTGAATAGCAACCAAACCGAGCATGGTTTTCTCATAAGTGAGAGTGTAATTCGTCTGGCATGTCAGTGAGTAAGTTTATTGTATTAGATTGTATGTAACTGAAATAATGGAAGATCAACCTCTAGTAATCTTGTAATACACAAATTCACCTAGTGTAGCATCAAATCTATTTTATAGGGTATAATTTGAAAGAATTAAAAATACCTAAGAGCTAAAGAACAGAAGTCTGCATAGACAGAAAACTCAGTTTATACAATTCTGAAGGAAAATGATTATCTTAAGGCATTCTGAATGGATTTTTTCAGGCTTACATAGCTACAGCATAGTCATCAAAACTTGTTAAAAGCTATGCAAATCTCTTCAGCTCTGTATGTAAGACCTGGGCCAGGTACCAGCATATTATTAATTCCTGCAGTAATAGAACCAATGCTATCAGTAGTAATGCCATTATGCTATTATAGAGCGGAAAGCTTTTAAAGTAGGATAACTTTAATTGTTTTGCAGAAATGCCAATGCTCTCCTTTTTAGGATTTGAAATAATTGTAAAGTTTACAAAATAATTCTGGTAAATGAGCATTTAAAGGTTTGGGTCTTAACTTGTTATTTGGTTACTTCAGTTCTTTAGTCCTCTACATAGATACCTTTTTAAGTACATGCTTATTAAACATTCTTGTTTAACATTTGTTAAATGTTTAACATATTAAACATTCTTATTAACATTTGACTTTGCTTGAACCTATTTTTAATGGAGGTTTATTAAAATTACATGAGGAAATTGCTATAGGGAAGAACTTATTTTCATCATTATTGGTGTATGTATGTGTATGGGTGTATGTATGTGTGTGTGTATACATATAAATGCAGAGAGTCATGTGTTATGTGTGTCTATATATGTGTATTTTCTAGATCCAACTGACTAGTAATAATTTAGCTACACACACACAGAAAAGCTGAATGAAAACTTCTTCAATCATTTTTGAATATTATGAAGATTTATTACCCTGAGCCTGGTGGACCTGCTGGCTATTAACTATAAACTATTCAACTTAGCTGCTTTCCAGTATTTTCATGGTCTTCTGAATGCTAAGAACAGTTACCAATGTTATCTAGAATAACTATAGCACACGATGTTATGTCTGACTTGAATAAGATGATCTGTTAGGATGGAAGACTTCATAATCCTTTGGGAAAATAAAGACTAAAAATGAAGCCTTAAAGAAAACTTTAATTTTTCTAATTCCAGAGTTTTTCTCAGCATAAAAAAGTAGTAATCTGCCTGGGTGCATAAGACTGATAAAAATGTTCATGAGGATACTATTTTTGCAGCTGAAAGTAATAAAGAATGGGCATTAAATAAAATATACCATGAAATTGTTTTTAAAAATGAAAACTTTTCAATATGTTTATATTAAAATGTATCTTTGTTTAGGCTGTTTTGCATATGGTGACTGTTCTACTACATATAAATATTTCATTAAATCTTCCTCTTTAAACTGCTGAAAATAATTGCCTTTCTTTTATTAATTGCTTCTTTCTCATGAAAAGAAATTCCACTATGAATTATGCCATATAAAATGTCTTTAAGCTATTCATATTAAAGTTAAAACATCCATATGCATATGAACTCAAATGAATAATATTTTTTGCTTTGTCCATCTAAACTAAGAGGCTGTGCATTTGTTTGTTGATGGACAACATCTATCGTGTCTGTTCTTAGATTCCTTGGTAAATTTTTAGCTAGAGCTAAAAGTCATATTCTTCAGAGAAAGTGAAAGGATGTAGAGGAAATGTGGTGGGAGGTTAAAAAATGCAGGCAAAGAATTCCATGAAAGTGCTAAAGCTATTATTAAGGGTTATCAAAGACAAGTTTCTCAAATTTAAGATAATTTTCAAAACTAGAAGTATATGCCTCAAAAATGAAATTCATGTTTTTCTTCCTAGGAACAATATCTTCTCTTTAAAAAGAAAAAATCTCATCTATTGGACTTAATGTAATTATTATTTAAAATAAATTATAGCATCTCATCAACTTTCAGTCTTTTTCATTCATTAAACACACATTTATACATACTACTTTAATATTTACCATTTTAAAATGCATTGATCTTACTACGAGGTATCAGGAATGATCAATATTGATATGGACCCTAACCTTCATGAAACTTTCTTTTTTTCTTTGTTGGAGATTTTAATTTATTTGAGAAAGAGAGAGAGACCTAGCAGTGGAGAGGGGGCGAGGGGAAGAGAAAGAGAGAGAGAGAGAGAGAGAGAGAGAAGCAGACTCCCTGCTTAGCAGGAAGCCCAGTGCAGGTCCTGGGATCATGACCTGAGCCCAAGGCAGAAGCTAAACACTGAGACACCCAGACAATCTCTTTATGTAACTTTAAGCACAGAAAAATCAAGGACATTAAACCAGTAAGCAGCAATCTCCAGTCTCTCTCTGAATGATGTTGTACATGATTGATCAAATCTCAGATAAAAATGTGCCTGCAAGCTTTAACATTGCATAGAAAAGTGATAAGTCAACAAAGTAAATACTCAGTAAGTGATTAATACATATGCATATTTGACCAGTAAAAGACTGTTTAAGTGACCATTTCTCTTATCTGAAAATAGAGATTTGAAAATACAGGTACTTTTGTGGCAGGGTTAAGTGTACTAAAGGTGCACTTAGCATCACGTTATTGTACAGGGACAGCTAAGCTATTCATGAAAATGCTAGCTTCACTTTCCTGTCTGCCTTTACAGCTGGATTGCATTGCCTATCTTACTTTTTAATGAAGTGTGACCATATCGTTACACGACAAAAGATTGTGAGCAGAGGAGATTGTTTATTTTGTAGGCTTGACCCACTAAGACATCCCAAATACTTTGCCATGTTCCCCTCCCATTCTGGCTGACTATGTGACTGGCAGATGGGCAATGAAATCCAGGAGGTTTTTGTGTCTGTTCATTTTTTTTTCCTTAAAGAAGATGACAAAGCCCTTGCTAGTCTGTTTCTGAAGGAGGAGGACCAGGCCTCAGATCAAGAACACTCATATCTTGTTAATAAGTGAACAAGCAGAAAAAAAAATCTTGAATATATTATAACCATCACACAGTATGTGTTCTTTTTGTTATAGCAGCTAATGCTACCTAATATATTTATTAAGGGAATCACCCAATAGAAAGAGCATATTTTTTAGCTGGCAACGAAAATGAAGATGAGAATTTGGAGTGAAAAAAAAAAATGAAGAAAACTAGAAATGAAAACAGACCAAAAAGGGAACTGAATTGCTAAACACTAAAGATTGTACTCAGCAGTGGTAAGTGATAACCCAAAATGTGGCTTCTAAATGAGACCAAGAAAGATGTGAAATATAAACAGGTAGTTGTTGTTGATCCTCAATAGCATTTTGTATTTTGAGGTTTGTATAAATATCTCTTTCCCTAAACTGAATTTCTTACTTAGTCCCTGGCTGCCAGTATTCTTGCTAAGGGGGTGGGGGAAGTCACCATTCCCTAACAATATTTAATTTTTAACTGGCAGTTTGGAATTCTGTAGTAAACTATAGATTTTTTATTAAAGACTACACCAAAGGAAGTAAAATTGGGTTAGAAATATAGAAATGTATTTTGTTTCTGAGAAGAGGTGTCTCTCTTCATTCAAGGTTTTTATTGAAGAACTGAGGTATTCTATGAATTTTGCTTGACAAACATTTGCACATAGGAGACTGAGACAATGTACACCTATAATGTGCATACATATATTTAAATACAGACTTAAGCAGGTGAAGACAAATTTCAATATTAAAATGCAACAACTTCGAAGCTAAAAATCACTGAAAAGAGCTTAATGATAAAATAAAATCAGTTAACACTATGAAGGTTCTTGCTCTCTCTTTTTTTTTTCATACAAATGCATGTGAGTGTCTTGTCTTGCACAGTTTTAAAACAGGTCCAACTTGTTTAATGTTTTATAAATTCTTTGGTTAGAAACGATCCTGCTAACCTCATCTTTGTTCTCTCCCCATGATATTTTCATTTGCCTCCAAAAGTGTCAGAGGTGCACAGATTCTTTTATCAATACATTTTACACACACACCAAAAAAAAAAAAAAAAGGAAAAATACAATACTAAACCAACTTGTAAAGGTTCAGTGCATTTACTACCCCTTTTGCTGAAAAACTTCACCTTTCTTGATTTATGACATTCTAGTTCAACTTGGAAAAAAATGAAACCAGTTCTTTCTGATCATTGACAAAACACTCTTAGGAAAGATCAAAATCTCTTCTTCAGCTCATTATAGATCAGCTATCTAGACAGATAGAACATGAAGAAAGACAGATATTGCATTTGGAAAAAAAATGCTTTTCAGAAATAATTCTATCAGCACACCATAAATTTCTAGCCTATTCTCCATTTCTTTTTGAATATTTACCTGCAAAGCAGAAGCCCTTTTTGAATTCCTTTCTTCATTCTCACCTAGCTCTCTTCTTCATTTTTCCTAAGTATGTCATTCTAATACATTTATAATGTTTAAAAGCGTGTAACACATAAGTAAAAACTCAAAACCTGAGGCGAGACTAAAGTTATTAAGGACAGGATGTATAATATCAACCAGATATATATTTTCCTCAACTACTGTATGGGGCTTGTTAAGCAAGTTAAGTTCCCCCCGTCCAGATAATACAAAAATACTGAATTCTAGAATATTCCTCGAGAATCTTTTCAGTTCATTCAAACATAAGGTAGTAAATACATATTCTGTTAATGCATCCATAGGAACATTAATTTTTATCCCACTTCTCTGGAGAGATATTGATTGATTCGTGGATTGACCAATAAGTTTAAGAAGTTCAGGAAATGCTGTTATTCTAACATGATAATTACTTAATGTTACCGAATCAATGAACTGTAGCCTACACTTCACTGAACAAAATGCTCCTGGTCTAATTTAGATTGATAAAGTGCTCACTTCCAGGGCTCACACACCTTTGCAGAAGAATTATTGTTTTCCAATTCATAAAAGTAAGAGGGTTATCTTATTCCCTGCGAAAAAGGGGTTAGAGACCCATAAAGGAGCACATATCTGACATCTATCATGGGACACACTGTGGATGACATTTAGCCCAGACCACATGTTTTTGTTTTGACCACAAAAACAACCCAGTACATCACTGCATTGTTAAACACAAATGCAAAAACATTGTATGACTGCCCTTGCTGTGAAGCAAATTATCGAAGTGTGTGGAAAAACATGTCTGGATTTAGAAGAGGGGAAAATCATTTGTAGGCCTTGAATGAGGGCATCAACAAGAAGAAAATGACCACATTTAGTGGAAAATGAAGAATTAGAAGGGTTCTCCAGATACTACAGTTCAATGTCTTCATGTTTCCCATTATCTGTCATCCCCTTGCCATTTTTTAACTGGGTAGGACTTCCACATATTTGTAGAATGGCAATCGGTTTTCATAGTTCACCCTACTACCATATAAAATAATTATATTTGGATATGTTGTTAGTGGTGTTTCATTTTTAGTGGTTCATACAACAGTGTGAAGATACTTAAAATTCTAGCATCTTTCCCAAATAAGCACATAGCACTGGGTTTTCTCCTAGAAGTGACATTAAAGATTGTGCAATTTTACTTTGTCATGTTTCAGATGAGAACACCAAGGCCTCCAGAGGTGAGGTAATTGCCACCATGGCACAATTTGTTACTGGTAGGGTTGGCCAAGAAACCGAGTTTCCTGCTTCCTAATCAACTATCCTGTTTCTACAGCATCCCATTGAAAGATACTGCAGAATAGCTGTTTTTTTTTTTTTTTTAATGAACTGCATATAAATTTGCAATGAGCAAGTACATTTCATTTGAACTCATATTTTTAATTGAGCCATCAATATTTTATGTTCTAGCAGCAAAATACCAAACAAAGTTAATTATTTTTTTCTTCTTTCTTTTTCATTGAAGTCAGAGCATTGCAATGTAGATGTCACAAAATACTGCATTTTTTACTTACAGGAAACAATAGGACAAAACCAAGCACTGTTATTTATTAAAATGAAATAAAGTGGCAGTTCTTGTTAACATGTGAAATATCAAATTAGTATATAAAATAGATAGAGGAACAAATTAAGCCTGGAAAAGATAGCATTTCTTTAATGAAGTATTTTTATATAACTTTTATAGGATAACTAATTTTATGATATAGGATTATCTGAACAAGAAAAAATATATAAATGTACATATATTTATATACATATATACACAGGAATGTTACACATATATTTGAATATATATATATTTCAGCTCATATGTTTAATAGACCTATCAACATTTTATACTCTAGCAGCAAAATACCAAACAGAATTTTTACATTTTTTCTCTTTTCACTTTTTTCTCTTTTCTTCTCATTGAACTCTGAGTGATATATATCCACATATATGTAAATAAATATATTTATAAATATATATTTTTATTTTAATTATATATATACAAACCTTTCTTTCTCCCTCCTCTCTCTCTATATATATGCAAGAAAAGATATATATGTGTGCAACAAAGGAGATATCCATATATGTATTTATCAGTCGCATGTGGACATTCAGAAGTAATTTCCAACCTAGGAATAAAGTTATAATTTATAATATGCATATTAGATTTTAATAGTGATTATTATTGTAAATGTTTATGAATTTAGCTGACAACTTTTGCTACATAGTGTTTGCTCCCAGTTGGAAAAAAAAAAAAAGAAAAAAAAATGCAAGCTACAAATACAATTATTCTCTTATGACCCTGAATGAAACCAGGTAATGTAGTATATTGGTGAGATACTTAAAAAACTCTCATCCCATGTTCCAGTTCTCAATAATGATGTTTTAATGGTTTAAATGACAACTTGAAGGGATTTATCTACCTCAGTGGTAAGGTATATTTTAAATAATTACCCATATTACCTGAAAAACACTTGTTAATGAGCTAGCTTATGGCCAAGGATTAAACATGAGATTTAGTTGATAAATTATCATAGAAGCTATAATAAAGAAGAATTGAAAACAAGAAGATACATGATCGTCTGGGCAGTAATAAATTATAATAAAAGCAACAAAATCAACAAATGCTAGAATTTACTTCTTGTGTTAAAGGAACTGTTAAAGGAACCAGATGTGAAAGACTAGATAATGTACATTAGTTGAGTATGCTAAAAAATACCATCTGTTTCGATTACTTATCAAACAGTATAGATATTCTATCAACATCCCAAATGTTTTATTTTTGGTGAAATTTCTGGAGGTAATAGGGATGAAGAGAGAAAGGCACATGGGACTCTCTCCCTCTAACCAGTTTCAAAATTGGGCCAGAGGCTTTCTGTTCCTGTGAAATTTTGAGAAATTCAAACTGTTTCTGTAAAGCGACACATAGTTTTTAGGAACATGGAAGTGCTACAAGGTCACAATTGGAGGGACACCACTCTCCTGGATGGAACTGACAACTGCACAGAAGAGGAGACAGGAAGCAGTAGAATAAGAGATCACAATGAATAAAGCAATAGAATAAGAGAGCCACAAGAAATTTAGAGACAAAATTGCATGGATTAAATTTGCACTACTATTGTGGCTACTCTGCAACTTTTATTGCTTCGTATCAACAAAAATAGGCATAGCTGCATATTGTATACAACGAAGTATATTAAACAGAGCTAGATTACTAGCATGAAGACACGATTTTACATTTTGAAGCCTGCTTTGCTTAAGTAGACTTTATCTTTCACTAAATACCTTCCATCTGAGTGATATATATCCAGTTTATTTGTACATATGGAGCAGTGCCCCATTGGCTCATGTTCAGTATTAACAGTCAGACATTAAGGAGTTAAGTGTATACCAAGGTAAGTCAGAAAATATATTTAAATCACTAGATTAAGATTTAAGATGGTTATTAACAGAACTAAATATGATAATTAGAAATTTTTCAATTTATAATATATACTTTTTACTAACAGTAAAATATTTGACACTTACTCATTGGCATAGTGTTGGATATATTTCAAGCAAGTTAAAACATATGACACATTATAGATATTCAATATATATATTAAATCCATTTGTTGTTCCATATTCTGTAGAAGTTGCTAATCTATGCAAAAATGATGGAAAAAAATCGAACACATATGTATTAAATGTAATACCTAAAGAAGGAATGCGGAGTAGATATTAACACATGATTAAGGGCACATATTAATTGATTGAATGAAATACAAAGTCATGTGAAATCTTGGTAGCATATTTTAACTTACTTTCCCCCAAAACTCAGTAAAATAATTATAGAGACACACACACAAAAGAAAATTCATGACAAAGTAGACAGTGAGACTCATCAATATATCACAAGCATTTCAGAAAAATACCTATAAACTACAAGGCCAAGAGAACTGAACTGAGATGATCAATTGTTGGTTTCCTCTCTTGCCCAATTATAAGAGCAAAATTGCCAGAATGACAGAATTGAAATTTTTCTGCAAGAATCTGTTCTTTGATCCAAAAATGAAAGGTTTGTGCTACTTCCAAAGCTTAATACCCATCCTTCTATTACATGGTGGCTTCCATTCCAAAAAGCAAAACACTAGCAGAACTCCAGCTACCTTATTTTTGGATTAGTACCTCATCTTCTATATCCATCTGAACACACTAGAACTTGGGTGACTTGACTTCCCAGTCGCCTAGGATAATTCTAGTACATGCTGGTATCCTGGCACAGTTATCACTCAGATTTCCCTTTTTTGGACAATACCTTGTATGTTTACCATACTGACAACTTATATGCTCTAAGTATATTACACAACTGGTTATAAGGGGAATTGGCAGTTGTTTGCAGAATCAGGAAAGAAATGCCAACATTTTAAAGCAAATTTGACACAACTAATTCAGGAATTGCCCATGTGAATATTTAGTATTATCATTGTTATGTACTTCCTTTGTTCAAAGTATCAGGTCAAATGTGAAAAGAACTGAGGAAAATTACCTCTTGACCTATTAGGTCTAGAGTAGTTACATGCTGGCTAGATAATCATGTGTTCATTCAGAAACTATGCACATCTTTTATGCTCTTATTTGGAATATAAGGAGTATTCATCCAATATTTATGCTGAAAGAAAATGGAATCAAAAGCAATCTTAGTACTCTGTGGGAAGCACAAATATTGGATACAATTTTCTCATTTATCAATGAGTGAACAAAACAAAAACATAGGTGGGGCCTTGCCATGCATAGTAATTCTTCTTATAGTTGACACATTTTTAGTAATATAGTCAATCAGACTCAAAGAAGACAGCCTCAGTGAGACAGGAGAAGCATGATCAGTGGAAAGAATAGGATAATATGAAAAATTAAAAAAATACAATGAAAGGCAAATATATAAAATAAGAAAGAAATGCAAGAGGGAAGAAAGAAATTTTAAAAAGCAACTGAAGAACTAAAATCTGACATGGAGATAATCGAAAGTACCTTGATACTCAAAGTAAAATAAAGAAATTAGAGGAAAGCTCCAATGATGCAGAGATAATATGACAACTGAATTAAAACAGTGGGAAAAAAAGATGATAGATCTGCTGGAAGGGGTTGAAACTCAACCTCAGGAACATTTGAGGGAGAATGAAGCATAATTGGGACTGTGCTGATTAAAAATAAATCTTGAAATAAGATGTGCACTTTATATGAAGATTGAATGTCCTTACCATCTCATAGACAACATTAATGAACTCTCAATTAGGCAGATGCTAGACGTGTTTAATATTTCAACAATATATTTTAAAATCCTAGCAGCGTCCAAGTAGGTAATTCTCAAAAAAATAGGAAGATTATGACTTATTTTCAGGAGTAATTGCCAGAGGACCCCAGAATAATAGTTATAAGTCAGAGAAGATGTTTTATATCCACTAAAGCTGTTTCTGTGTGAAAGCTTAGAAAACACATTATTTCTTACATGCTGGGACATATAATAAGCAATGAAGAAGAGAATGAATATGAAGAATTTAAAGTCGAAGTCTCTGTGTTATTAAAAAAAATAAACCCTACATTCTCTGTCATTCTTACCAAAGCCCACCTCTCTGACAGTATTAGAAAAACAGAGCCAGAAATAACAACAATGCCACACAAAATAGATTGAACCAGAATGTTGGTTTGCATACCCTTTACTAACACTACCATCTGCAGTAAATCACTTAACTTCTCTGACCTTGGTTTATCCATTTATAAATAGAGTAATTATAATACCTGCTTCACAGCTTTGTTGTGAGCATAAAAGGAGATAATTAATATGAAGGTGATCTTATAACACTTTTGTTATACAAATGTAAGAAATTATTATTAATTATTTAGGGGCTTGCAAATTCTTTAGGAAGAACAACTGTCATTTTCACATTCCTTTCTGGAAATGACCCTACTCTTGGTGCATTGATACTTCTCCCAATGAATAAAGAATTTGGAACTGAATAAGCATGTCACATAGGAAAACATACCTTGTTAAGTTTTTCAAATGCTAATTTTAAGTTTGATTTTATAACAACAACTACTTCCTGGTATAACAGAATTGACTTTGAACATGAAGTGACTGTCTCAATCTTATGTATGTAAAATTATTTCTTTTTGTTCCTATTTAGCTCCAAACCAGCTCTTTACCAAACTCTTTATTTCCTTGTTCCTTAAACAGAGGATGCTCATTCATGATCTTTTTTTATTTGTAGATTCAAACTTCCTATCTCTCAATGACTCCATCTATCATCGATACTCAGTAATTCTTTTTCAACAAATTATCTGAATTTTTGTCATTTTACTTATTTCATTTTTAATTATATTTTGGAATGGAGTGGACTTTATCTCTATGTACTTTTACTTCTGGAAAATTTCTGTTCACAAAGAATTTTGTGTGGAATATGCATAAAATATAGTATTATATAGTATTAAAATATAGTATTAAAGGGGCACCTGGGTGGATCAGTCATTAAGCGTCTGCCTTTGGCTCAGGTCATGACCCTAGGGTCCTGGGATCCAGCTCCACATCACGCTCCCTGCTCAGCGGGAAGCCCGTTTCTCACTCCCCCACTCTCCCCTGCTTGTGTTCCCTCTCTTGCTGTCTCTCTCTCTCTGTCAAATAAAATAAATAAATAAATAAATAAATAAATAAAATTTTAAAAATAAAATAAAACACAGTATTTAACAAAAAAAAAAAGAGGTAGAGGTTTATAGGTATAGGTATAGAGACAGGACTGAATTTTGTAATATAATTCGGAAACATACTTACATGATAATAGGAGATAATCACTAAATGGTAAGACATTTTCCTTCTTTTTCTTATTTCCTTCTATTCATCTAAGAAATTACACAATCATAGAAAATGCCTATTAAAAATATAATAGAGCACAAAATGTTCTTGCAAGCCAAGTCAGGGAATTCATCAAAGAAAAAGGGAGGCCAGGTAGGATGATTGTAAAGAGGGATGTGGTAAGACGGTTAGGAAATCTGGGGGAGGAGGATAAAGGTGCAAACAGAGAAAACAAATGTAAAGCTCTTTGATGAAAAGCTTCAGGATAGAAGCGGCCATTCTCTAGCCTAATGTCCAGATTATGAAGCTATAGGAAGAAAGAAATGAGAAAAAATTCACAGTCAAAGCAATGGGAGGTAAGGATCATTTTGGCAGCTGAAGATTGGCCATTGATTAGAGGATGACAGTGTTCAAAGTGGGCAGACAAGGGAAGAGTTGTGCTGTGGTCAAAATGAGAGATGGCCATATCACTGACCTACTTAAATTGCTGTAAGAAATGCTCCTAAGAAGGCACAGTTGATTCACTCAGAATAAATTGGCAATGTGGCAATAAATCATGTGCTTCTACAAGAGAGCCACTGGAGAGGAAATTAATATAAAGCTACCTTGTACAGGTGAAGATGACATTTCCAAACAACTTTAGTGGTGTGAATATATCAGGAAGTGGACATGGAGAAGTTAAATGAAATGACTCAGGGTAAGTCTCACATAAATAAAGAAGAATGCAACACAACCCCAGTTGATGGAACCTATATTATGAGTAGTTAGTATACAGTATCAAATAAGCATAGTTGGAATTGCTGCCTGCCTACTAGTCTCTTTTTCTGTATAGGACAGAAGCTCTTGTTTCTGGATTGGAAGCGACTTCTCCGGAAGCAATCTGCCAGCAGGAAGGAAGAACACATGCTAACATGTGGCTGGTCAGCTCTGTGCTAAACTGATAGGGAATTAGAGGTATTCCTTTCTTGAAGGAACTCGGATTCTTGTTAGGAAACTCTAATAAATGTCTGTCAATAATGTCCAAGGATATGTATTATAGCCTGGTTATAGTGATGAAACATTAGAAACAACACAAAGAACTATCATCATATATGTTGGTACATAAAAGCTGGATTTTTCATATAGTAAAATGCTAACCTTCAGTTAAAATGATTGAATAACTACAAGTGTTGATATCTTTAAATCTTCTAAGATGCCATGATAAGTGGGAGAGAAATAAATACCAACATATAAGAATAGTTTACTATATGGAATATATAGAGTATGTTGTATATGTACTATATAATTATTGTCTACATTTAGACATTATGCATAGTATGCATATGTACATATATATAGTGTACAGATATGTGTAACATTTATGATTTTATTGTAAAAATAAAAAGAACAAAAACATCAATGAGAAAGTTAAAACCAAGGGAGGAGGGGAGAGAAGAAAAGGGGAACATGAAAGGAATTACCAGGTAAATGTAGGAAAGAAGGAGGGAACTGGGGTAGGCTTGGGAGGAAATGGGGGGACAGGAGCTTAATGATCAGAGGACTTGAAATGGAGAAAGGGGAGATGGAAGAGTAGTGTGGGAAACATTCCAAAATTGTAAAATTTGTCATGTCAAAAGAAGTAACCTGGAGAAGACAGGTTGGTGCTAAACAGTGAAGGTCTCGAGGGGGGCTGCAACATCACCATTAACAGGTTTCTTTGTCACAGACCTTGTAATCTTTTTTTTTTTTTTTTAATTTTTTTTTTTTAAGATTTTATTTATTTATTTGACAGAGAGAGATCACAAGTAGGCAGAGAGGCAGGCAGAGAGAGAGAGAGAGGAGGAAGCAGGCTCCCTGCTGAGCAGAGAGCCCGATGCGGGACTCGATCCCAGGACCCTGAGATCATGACCTGAGCCGAAGGCAGCGGCTTAACCCACTGAGCCACCCAGGCGCCCAGACCTTGTAATCTTGAACAACCGGGGTTTCCTACTGCACTAGAATTTATCTCCTTCCACCACCTGGTCCTCATTCCCTGCTTCACTTAATTGAATAAAGGACTGCTGGTGTTACTTTATTTTATTTTTTAAAAGATTTTATTTATTTATTTGACAGAGAGAGAGAGAACAGCAGAAGGACAGCAGAGGGAAGGGGTAGAGAGAGAAGCAGACTCTCCACTGCATGACCCTGATGTGGTACTCCATCCTACGACACTGGGATCATGACCTGAGCCCAAGGCAATGTTTAACCAACAGAGCCACCCAGGGGAACAACCCAGGGGTGCCCCCACCCCCATTACTTTAAATGATGCCCTAGCTATTTGAACAATCTTTCCAGAGCAAATCAAGAAGTCTTCCTCCTGGAGTCCCGGGATCGAGTCCCACATCGGGCTCCCAGCTCCATGGGGAGTCTGCTTCGCTCTCTGACCTTCTCCTCACTCATGCTCTCTCTCACTGTCTCTCTCTCTCAAATAAATAAATAAAAAATCTTTAAAAAAAAAAAAAAAAAAGAAGTCTTCCTCCTTTTCACTTGCTAACTCTTCAACACCCAAGTTATCCATTCATAGCTCACTATCTTAAAGTAAACAGGGAGAACTGGTACTGAAGGGCACCATGCCTATGTCACACTTCAGACCCAAAGCTCTCATCTCTCAGCAGTCTGGTGACTCTGAACACAGTCATTCTTTGGGAATTGTTTTCAGTCAATGAAAGCTAACTCACTGTGTCACACTCCCGCTGCTAAAACGTGGTACCTCAGGAGGGACAACTTTTAAAAGCCGTTCTAGCTTCATACTCCTGGAGGTGCCAGCTTAGAACTTTGCTATGACTGCATTGCAACTTTGACTTCCAACCAGTTCCCTTTCCTGCGAGTACAAATCTCTGTCTGAGTGTTTTCTTGGAGAACCTTACCCCCAAGACAATGGGGAAACTGTCCATTCTTTCTATCTGCATAGATAGCTCTATAATTCTTATTGCATTGCTTATCTGCATAGATAGCTCTATAATTCTTATTGCATTGTTTTTATCTAACATTTATTTAATGAATAACCATTCCCAGATTCTTCTCTGGTTATATAAGATGGGTTGACGTGCATTTTCATTGATTTACATTTAGATGTTCATCAAAAAAGCCATTAAATTATGTAAGCTCCTTGAAAGCAGAATTGATAAATAATAGAAACCTGATCTGTATGGAGGACAGCACAATGATCTACCAAATAGACAAAAATGAGACATTTTTTTTTCTTTTTTATAACTTTGAACTCATTATGTGGTTACTAATATAATGTCCTTCTACAAGTTCTTATTTTATAGGATTAACAACTTTCATTCATGAGATTAATTGTGCTTACTTATGTTGTTTCCCTATCAGAACATGAAGGATAATTATATATATATTTTTCCTTTGAGGAAACTGCATTATTTTTTAAAATGGAAAACATTAATGTGTTTTAAAGTTAAAAAATGAAAAAAATGACTCAAGTCACCACTATGTCCTAAACAGAAGAACAAAGAAAGTCCTATCAATGGTAATAACTTGTGACTTAAGGTACAGTCTGGGGAGGTGGTGAGGGAGGCATGGTATGTTTTGCAAACATTTCTACAGATGATCCTGATACTTCTCCTGCCTTGTGGAGAATTAAACTAAAGGAAATGGCCAAAGGCATTAGCTCTAATAATATAAAATACTGCCAGCAGGACTTGTACATGATATAAATCAATTTTCTATTTCTTAAGAAGAAGCAAGTCTGTGTGGTATAAGTAAGGAATGATAAGATAAGAATCATGTTAACCATTTTTAAAGGGTATATATCTTTTTACAATTTTGTTTTTTGAATCATGTGAATATATTACCCATTTTAAACAATTTAGAAATCTAGATTTAATCACTACTACTTATCTTTCAAAGAAATGTATACAAAACAGAAAATAATAAAAAAAATGCTGAGAAAATTGGTTTTAGTGTAATTTCTCTTAATGTGTTGTTTTTGAGACATTTCGGAACAACTCCAAAGGAATCAAAATAGCAAAAACAATGAATACTGTTACGCTGAAAATAAATTAATAAAAAAGATAGGGAATAAAATATAGAGAACAAAATAAATCTATTATGAATTATAAAACCTATCAGCTGTTTCGTGTAAATTATGTAGAGAAAAGGCAGATTTCCTTGTGCTGCTAATACTGCAGCGTATCCCTGAATGAACACCGCTTCTGAATGCTTCATGTTCTTTTATAATGAATTATGCAGAAGTTCTATACCAGAACTGGGCGAAGGTGCTAAAGTTCATGTCAGTGAGTTGTTTGTGTCTCATACAGATGTAGTGGACAAATACCTTGTTTCTTCCTTACATAGAAGCCCAACATTTTGTGTAGAGTAAATCCCATCAACACACAAATGAATTGAGAAGCGACTGCTCTGATAAAATGATTTTCTTAAAAAAATAATAAAAAAAAAAGAATAAGTATCCATCTTTCAAGGACACAGCTGGGAAAATTTTCAGAGTAACTTGTGCGAGTTACGGCTGCAAATCTCATTAACAGTAATGGAATTTTGAACGTAACAACTAGCACATTGATTTGAACATTTTCCCAACATGTACATTTTATTTTTAGAAAAGCATTTCTTTCAGAGCAGTGAGAGTTCAGAAAACTTTGCATTTCTACCAAGTCTGACATTATATATGGAAGTTTCTTTCATTAAAATGAAATTACTAAAACACTCAAAATGAGACCACAAAAGGTCTTTCTAATATTTTACCAAACAGTAAAACATTAAAATAAGATGTACTGTGTCTCTTTCTCATAAACTTATGTATTATTTTTTAAATCTATGCATTTACTAGGTGCATTTATTTACCAAAATAAATCTTTCATTCTCAGAAAATATTTATAATTGAATTTGGAGAAAGTGCATGGGGGAAAAAAAAGTTTGCAATTCTGCTGTTTAAAAACTAGCAAACATCACATAGAAGAGGACACAGCTTAATATCCCCAACATACTAATTGTAGTAGAGTCTGTTAATCATCTCCCAGTATCTATCTGTTCTTCCTTCCCCACTTTTATCTGGGCATGTGACTTCCAGGATACAGACTGTATTTACACATTCTCTTGTAGCTAGGTATGGCCATCTCAGTCATGGCCAATGAAAACAAAACACCAAGTGTTAAGTGGCAACTAATGAATAAACAGTATAAACCTCTCCTGGTGTCCCTTCCTCCAGACCACTCTTAAAAGAAAAGATGTCGCCATCTACAATGATGGTATTGAGACTGGACAAATTTTAGAGAACAGTATTTTTAAATGCCCAGGTGGGCGTGATCATCACTGCTTATAAAACAGCATAAACTATTGTGTTGTGTGGTATTGTGTTATATTGCATTTCATTCCAAGTGAAAGCATTTTAATTTTGGGTTGCATTTCTTTCCCTGCTTGAAGTTTAAATGCTTTAAATGAACATTTATCGGGAAAATTGGGACAACACAGGAAAGAATTAGACAGAAATGAACAACTCTAGGAGAGGAATTCAGACAGTGTTCTATTTTCAGGGAAAATAGCCTAACAATAACAAAAAGGAAATCAACAATAACAAAGGCATTTATGGTATGTTGAGGTAATTATTTTTAAAAACTTTAAAAAATGAAATCAGCTTCTATTTGAATTTCAACTCGAAGACTGAAGAGTAAAGGAGAATTCTCCTAAATTATAGCCTGAGCTACATATGCAATGGTGCTCTTTATTTCCTATTGCCAAAATAACACTATTAAGTTTGAGTATAAAATACATAGATAAATTATCTTAGGTTTTGCTCTACCTTCACTTCACCTCTTCTCATGTTAAGGACCATTTTAAAAATTGTTTAAATTCAATTAGCCTACATATAGTACATCATTATTTTCAGGTGTAGACATGATTCTTTATATGGAAAACCCAAAAGACTCCACCCCCAAACTACTAGAACTCATACAGCAATTCAGCAACGTGGCAGGATACAAAGTCAATGTGCAGAAATCAGTGGCTTTCTTATACACTAACAATGAAAATACAGAAAGGGAAATTAGAGAATCGATTCCATTTACTATAGCACCAAGAACCATAAGATACCTGGGAATAAACCTAACTAAAGAGGTAAAGGATCTGTACTCGAGGAACTACAGAACACTCATGAAAGAAATTGAAGAAGACACAAATAGATGGAAGACCATTCCATGCTCTTGGATCTGTAGTGTTCAATAATTTATCAGTTGTGTAGGACCATATTTAAATAAAACTCATTTATAATTTTTCTCTCTTTTTGACAAATAAATGTGGGCAAGCTTTTTGATAGTAAACAAGAACACTGAAACTTCTAGTGCACACACACACACAAATAATGGAATGGAATTAATGGAAGAATTAATGTGAGATTGACAAATTCAAGTGAAATTAGCAATATAATAGTCAAAGGATTAGTCCTGTGTGAGATTACTGCCACACTGAAAATCTCAGTCATATTTAATAATATTTGCCTTTAAATTTAATGGATTACATTCCTAAACCTGTGTTTCATATAAAACCAAACTAAATATTGAGTCATCAAAAACATGCACAGATGAGACATTCTACTGGAAATAGAATACAACATGTAAATAAATTACCTCTGCTTTAGAAAGATAAACATGATATTTAAAAGTATCTTAAAGTCCAGATAAGGGCCAAAATATTTTTCCAAAGGCATCTTTTGCTAATTGCGATGAACATCTAATGTTTTCTGGACAAACATGGCCTAAATGGGGGGGAAAATGTGGTCATGTTTCTTTTTTGAGTTTGTAATTACCATCAACAAATATTTTTTGAGTCTCCTCTGTGCATGGCAGTATGGTAATAATGATCAGCTCACTGACCACCATCTAAATGTCCAATGCTAAATTAAGTTTCTCTGATTTATGTTCATTGCTTTATTTGTGCCCTGGCTCATCTGTTCTTACAAGCTGCTCTTGTGGTGCTCCTACCGGCAAATTATGTGACAGTACCAACCTGGTGTTAATTTACTGAACTCTGCGCCACCAACAAAACACTTCTCAGTTTATATATATCTCTTCCCATTATTGTTTTTCTACCTCCCTTTGTCTCTTAAGTGAGCACTGCCAAGCCCATGATATATCTGGAGTAATTAAAAAACAAATAAAGCAACTCAACTTTACACTTTTCCATCTGTTGGTCTGTGGTACTTTACATCCTTTCCACACCCTGGTGAAATCTATAAAACTTCCACTTAGTTACTAAATTCAGTTGGCCTAGGATAAAGCAATCCTCTATACTACTACTTAGAAAATCTTTTAAAACATCAATTGGAAGAGGTCACTTACTAATTAAATGTTCTTTAATGGATCCTAAAGATTAAATTCAAAATCCTCCTTTATGTCTGAATCATCCTTTACCCTGTGGCTCGTTTCCTATTGCTCCATTCTATGTATCACACACTTAGGTCACACAATCTGAAGTCCCCAGAACCTGTCACACCACAGCCCTTCCCAATGCATGTGTGTGCTTTAGCCCTTCCTTCATCTGGCTCAACTTCTGTTAAGGTTTTGAAACTTAGTCTCTATCCCTCCTCCTATTCAAGTCCTTACTTCAGTTTATCAAGAAATGCTCTACTTCTTTTCCTAGAATACCTAGTGGCTATAAATAAAATGCATCACACTTTTTTTTAATGATCTATTTACTTCTCTATCTCTCTGACCAGACTATATGCTTCGTGAAGCCAGCAACAAGTCTTTGTGACTTTATAGCTATAAGCTCCTGAAGTATGTGCACTATGTTCTCTATTGCTATAACCCAAGAACGTAACACAACTGGCCTTTTATGCAGTTATGCTCAATAAAAATATTTGGATGTATGAGTAAATAAAAGGATGAGCAAATAATGTATCTCCGAGCCAAACTTTTGTCTGTAGTTCTTAGTCCTTTTCTTATAATCTTTTCAACATATTACAAATGCTAATTTCTTCTCCTAATTGTTTTTGTGGTATTTAAGTCCAAGCACATGGAAAATTCTATTAGCAGAGACTTTTCTTTACTTAATATTAATATTTTATGAGGCCATAAACAGCTAATATTCAGTAATTTCTACTTAAGATAATCTTCCTCTCCAAGCTCAGACGACCCAAATGGAGATCAATGAATTATCTGAAATGTCCACATCTCTGTGCCAAATTTCAAATGATATTTTTATTAAAACCATGCTATTCTATTCTTCTGCACAGGAGATTAAATTATATAAAATCTTCCTGTATCTTACATTTTCAACTTTTGTAAATAACTCTATCAAGTGTTCTCAAGATCAGAGTTAAAGAAGTTGAAAATAAACAGCCATCATTTTTCATCACAAATAACTATTCAATAGTGTTCAGTTGGCTCAAAATAAGAAAAGACTAAAAAATGAATAATATAATACAAATATCTCTGTTGGGATAATTCAAAAGCATACCAACTCTTTGCTTTCAGCCAGATAAGTGGTTTTCACATTTAATATGCTGCCCTTAAATAGTTCCAAGGAAGGGGCTAGTCCAGTGATTAGAGAATTGGTACTCTAACCTGGGGGGGAGACAGGAGGATGATACAAAGTTCATTTATGTGGCTAGGATCTAATCAATCATGCCTAAATCATAAAGTCCCTGTAAAAACTTTCAAATAACAATGTTCAGGAGCCTCCTGGTGTGAATACATAATGAGCAGGGAGGTTGTCATGTCAGAAGATGTCATGGGAGCTCTGTGCCCCTTTCCCCAACCACACTTCTTTTTATGGATCCCTTTCATTTGGCTGTTTTTGCATTGTAACCTTCATTATAATATGGTTGGAATCATAGTATAGAGCTTTCCTGAGTTCTATGATGCATTCTAGCCAATTTTCTAACCTGCAGGAGGTCTTGGGAGTTCCCATACTTATAGTTAGCTAGGCCAAAATGTGGGTTACTTGGTGATCCCTGAGACTTTAGGAAGACATCTGAAGTGGTGACAGTCTTGGGAAACTGAACCCTACCTTGTGGGTCTGTGCTGACTCCTGAAAATTAGCATCAGAATTGGATTCTGTTCATCTTCTTTATTGCTTTTAGAGTTAACTTTCTTAAAAACAAATCAGCAACAAATAGCAACATGGACGGGACTGGAAGAGATTATGCTGAGTGAAATAAGTCAAGCAGAGAGAGTCAATTATCATATGGTTTCACTTATTTGTGGAGCTTAACAAATATCATGGAGGACAAGGGGAGATGGAGAGGAGAAGGGAGTTGGGGTAAATTGGAAGGGGAGATGAACCATGAGAGACTATGGACTCTGAAAAACAATCTGAGGGGTTTGAAGTGGCAGGGGTGTGGGAGGTTGGGGTACCAGGTGGTGGGTATTATAGAGAGAATGGATTGCACGGAGCACTGGGTGTGGTGAAAAAATAATGAATACTGTTTTTCTGAAAATAAATAAATTGAAAAAATTAAAAAAAATAAAAACCAAATCTGACTATAAAAAAAAAAAAAAAAAAAAAAAAAGAATTGGATTAAATTTTAGGACACCCATTTGGTGTCAGAGAGTTGGTAATGAAAACACCATTTATGGTTAGGCAAGTAGAGGTGACTTTCTGTCACTTATAACTAAAAAGAATCTAACTCTTGATCATTCATAATTTATTGTTAATTTAAACCCATTTATTTTATTTTCTAAGGGTATTTCTATTTCATCCTTCTGTAAGCCAAGATCCCTTTTGGATTGCATACAATTTAAAAAAAAATGTTAATGCTTGTGATTTTTAAAAAACATTTGTTAAAAGCTATTAGTTTCTTTTTTTGAAAACATTTAGGACGCATGATGATCATAATGTTCATTTTGTTGAGAAAAATTGACAGCCATCAGCAATGTTTTTTGTTGTTGTCTTGTTTTTTTTTTTTTTTAAAGATTTTATTTATTTATTTGAGAGAGAGAGACAGTGAGAGAGAGCACGAGCGAGGAGAAGGTCAGAGAGCGAAGCAGACTCCCCATGGAGCTGGGAGCCTGATGCGGGACTCGATCCCGGGACTCCAGGATCACGCCCTGAGCCGAAGGCAGTCGTCCAACCAACTGAGCCACTCAGGCGCCCCTGTCTTGTTTTTTTGTTTACATTCTCACAAAACTTGTTTGGGATGACAAAAATCTTCCCTTGACCAAACTCAATGGGGCTTGGTTATACTCTTTTAGGCTCCAGTGTTCTCTGAATTGCCCAATTTTAGCAAGAATCTTGCTAAGTCTGTTTTTTTAGAATCCCCCAACCTCCATATCTGATTACACCTTGATATCTAATCAGGTTCCTCCTCCTGCACCATCCCTCCAGGTGATGTCTGATCATCCTGGCCTACCTTTGATAAGAATCCTGTTAAGCTGATTTAACCAGAGGACCTTCTTACCTCTGATGCTTCCTTTTAATCATTTTCCATCCACCCTACTCCTTAGCTTTAAATTTCCACTTGCTAGTGTCATATTTGGAGTGAGTCCATTCTCTCTCCTCCAGTGACAGACTTCATTCCAGTGGTCTCTACACCTATTGTTCTGTCCACAGTTGAATAAAGTCTCTTTTATTGCCTTCAACAAGTATCATGATTTTTTTTTTTTTGTCTTTAACAGGGGAACTTGACTTACATGACTTAATAATCAAATGGAATAAATGTTCAGACTGACAAATCTATCAAAGTGCAGCCTTATGGCTGCTTGGTTAATATGGAAAATGACCTATATGAAAAACACAATAATATGTCTAAGAGGTATCATAGGTCAGAGACTGTTCAACAAACCTTACCAGATTGCAGTGAGTTCCATATGAGGTAGAGACTCACAAAGCACTGATCTATATCCATGCACCCATGCATGGACCTTGATTTTCACTGCCTTCATCACATACTTCTGGACTCACCTCTTCTAGTTCCTACCTTTCCTACTTGTCAGTGCAAGATTACCTCTCCCAAAGTGGTAGAGAGCCACACTTGGGAAGACAATCTGGAAAAAAGACTGAACTTTTGACATCATACTAATAAATACACAGATTGCCCCTGAATGTTGAGTGTGTGTGTTTTAACCTGTTGGCATTATGTAAGGAAAAATGCAACTCTCTCTCATTAGAATTATATGCAGAATTTCAGGGATCTTGTTGTTTTTGTTTTTGTTTCCTATTTCTCCTAATTATAGTTATCTTTCTGTTTCTACTTTTCCTCTTTTCTCTTTCTCAAAATCACTTTCTCATAATTATTGTCTTGCATTCCTTCAACCTTTCTCTTTCCTCCTTTTGTGTCTTCCAGCATCCCTTTATAATGTGCTTTCTGTCTTGCATCATCAAAGCCAGGACTGTCTTACTGCTTTTCTAATAATGCTGTGGCATTCGAAAAGTATTTGATGTGTTTGGCTATTGTATATAAACCACACATCTGCTGTGTGCAGCACAGCTCCCAATATCCCTGGGAGCACAGTTGTTTTGTTTTATTTTTTTTTTTTTCAAGAAACTCTGTCATATTAAAAGGCAAAACAATATCATCAATCATAGGAAGCAGATCTGCCTACCTTTGCAGCTGCATGACAAAAATATCTCTGCACACATCTTTTATTTGTACCTATCCAGCAAGGAAAGAATTCACCATATGCGATCCCCGAAAGTCTACTTTCTATTATTTTAAGTTGATTTGTTTTTCAGCCTCTCTGCTTTAGGTATCCTTTTTTCTTATCCACCTTAGTTGTCCAGTGTTTTCCAGAATATTATTCACGTTCAGTGACTGAATAATTAAATTCTCTATGCAAATTATTTCTGTTGCCTCAACTCTACATTTATGTGATAAAACTTGTATAATTACTTGCAGAATAAAAAACACAGGGCTCTTTCCCTTTCTACAGGTGGGACCTTCTGGGTATTAGTATATAGGGTATAGCAGTAATTCCTCAGAGTGGCTTAATAGACAGGAGACATTAGGATGGATTTTCTTCTCCGCAGAGAGTTTTTGCCTTCTCTTTTTCTGCATAACAATTTGAAAGTTTAACCCTTTAACATAGCTTGAATCCAAACCTCGCATGTTGATGGATTTGGGGAAACAAAAATAAAAACAAAAAACAACCAAACAAGTTTAATTTGTTATCTTTCTGTTTCTGCCTCTCTCCCTCTCTCTCACATTTACACATACACAGAAGAGGGATTCAGGTTTTCCCTGTACAGACTATTTTTCATTTGTCTCTCCAGATCTACCTTCCACACTCTTCCTTCTCCTCCTGTTTCTACCTCAGAAGGTTGATCTACACAAAAGGCTTTCTTGGTCTAGCTTCTAATTAATTTAAACAAGTGCAGAACCCTTTTAAAAGATCAGAGGAAGAAAGGAAGAAGAGAGACTACAATCTCACTTTCTATAAGGTCAAGCTGGGTATATCTCACTCTTGAAGGTGGACCTCTCCACTCTGTTCTCTCTTTCTTATCTTAGAAATCATTATCTCTTCTTATGACTGATGGTTGGTAATAACTTCCCTGTTACCAACCATGGGACAGTGCTCTGTCCCTTGTGATTTTCCAGCCCTCTACCACACTTTTGTTAATAGTTCCTTTGTTAAATTCTCTTCAAATTATCTTAAGTTGACTATTTCTGGGACCTTGACTGATAGATTCTATCTAAAAATTATTTTTAAGGAAAGTCACCATAGATATTACAAGTCCTTATAAAGGCTCTACATGTTTACCAAATGATCTCATTTAGTGCTAGCTCCGAACACTTACATAAGTTACTAACACACTCTTTACAAACACAATAATAAAAGCCAACAGACTTTAACATGAACTTAATCATAAGCATATGCTTTGCTTATTGCAAGGTTTGTCAAGTTTTTAAAAGATACTTTAAGACATACATTAAATAGTTATCTTGTGTAGATTATGGATAGCAAATGGACATTTTAAGCTTGCATTAAAATTTCCAGAGCCAAAATCAAATCAAAAAGTGCTATAATATCTCAAACAACTTAAATAGATGTGAAGATGTGCTCTGGGAAAACCATGTTAAATGATTCAAGTGGCTTCGCTTACAGCAAGATTCTGAAGTCAAAGATATATGTGAGTACTTTGAATAAAAGTTCCACTGAAATGTGAGAATAGAAATCAAATATCAATTCCCAATAAATGGATTTTATAAAATACACTAATTATAATGGTATAAAATATACTATATTAAATTGATAAATAAATATTGTAAGATAACATTTAACCATGCCAAGAACAGTTTTAAGACTTTAACTTTTCAAAATCGTGAAAACATTTGAAAAATATTTTGTACTGAAAAAATGTAATTCAATTTACAACCACTTTACAATCAGGGATATCAATTCTTTTCCTTTCAAACATACTTTCTCAATGAATTTTAGACTCCTTACTAGGATAAGGGCTAGGGTTAGGATTAGGGTTAAATGCTAGGTTTAGGGAAAAAAAAAAAACAAAAAAAAAACGTTAAGAGTTAGGGCTAGGGTTAGGGTCAAGGTTAGAAGTTAGTTTTTGTTTATGTATTTTCTTTCCTTTGATTCCCTATCCTTAGTAAAGGGCTTGTAGCCATGTCCATTTGGGGGGAGGGGTGGCAGTTCTACTGGCAGCAACCAAAGGCACAAGAATATTTTAAATGCTGTTCCCAGCAGAACAACTGTCTGAGCCCTCCACAGTCCACGCTTTAGTATCGGGATGTCAGCTAAAGCCTGTAGGGGTTAGTGGTTAGGGTTAAAGTTACGATGAGGATTGGGTATCCTTCTTAGACTGCTAGTAGTACCCCCTTCTTGTCTCAGCTCTTTATTTTCCCTTTCATTGACTGACTTCCCATGCTTTACCATCTTCAACTTTTACCTGCATTTTTTCAGTTCTGTTCTCAATATTCCAGGTTAATTACTTAAAAAAAAATGCATTGAGCTTATTTTAGCTAATATCGAATTCTTCTCTTCTCTGAATTTCAAATCCAATATTTATATCTAATTTTGTAATGAGTCTTCTGAGGAAGAGTTATGAGTGTTTACTTTTCATGAATTGAGTTTTTACTAAGCTTATTAAATTATAAAATGTGGTAAATAGTGTCACATTTGAAGTTCTATTTGTGTCCCTGTGGATTAACACACAGATAGCATGGAGAAGCCTAACTTAGTAAATTAGTGAAGAAACTAACAAATTTTTTCTCTTACTGTCAGAGCAACATCAGGCATCATGCTCAAAATTCTAATTATCTTATATCACATTATCTGTCATTTTCATCCTTAAAGTAGGTTGCTACACCCTTAAAATACATTTATTAAAATAGGTTTATTATGGTATGTAACTGTGTAGCTAAAAAAAATCCAATTAGTTCTTCTTACCATTAGAAATAGTCATAATGAAAATGTTTTTCTCATCCTATTTTCATATTCACAATATGTGTATTTAACAACATAAATGTTGAATATTAAATATATTTGCAGTAGCCCCTGATGCCATAACTGGAAGAGGCCTTTAGCGAATCAGAGACTATTTCAAACATGACAAGAAATCAAGAGGAAGAGTGTTTGGGTGTTCAGTCCTAGGAGCTCTAATCAATCAGCTTTGTTCCCACATTTACCAATGCAAGATTCAAGAACGAAGAATAAGTAGGAAATCTTAGAAAGGTTGGGGGATGACCTCAGAAGATTGAGTAGCAGAGTGAAATCATTCACATTTCAGTAAATGCTAACCTGGGCATCAAAGCACACCCCTTTAAGAGGAAAACACCTTCCAAATGATGTAGAGTTCGGAAGAAAATTACTAGATATTTTCAGCAAAATGAAAATGTATGATCAAGGTTGATCTTTTGATATTCAATCGAAGTGCAAGAGAAAAAGTGTCTTAAGATAGTTCAACAAACTTCTCAGTGTATAGATTTAATAGTGCTGGTGATTTCATATGTAATGGAGAATGGCAAGAGTAATGCATGGGGAAAAAATCATATTCTTTTACAGGAATAGGTTTGCACTTTATTCCTGATCACTATTAAACAAACAGAAGAGTTACATATTGCTAAAACAATAGGAACTAATACCATAAGCAAAGAAAACAGACAATAGCAACAATAATTAAAAAAAAAAAAAACACTGATGTCACTGTATTTCCAAATCCTCCTAAGCAAACAAACAAAAATGATTCAAGTAGAAATATATATTAGCACTTGAACCTGAGAAAAAGGAATGGTAGAATCATGTTGCATTTACTTTACTTTAATTCCAAGTGGATTCCTGAACACCTGCCTATAAAAATATTTTGTTTGGTGATAGTGTTTTTGCTGCTACACATGTCTTCTCTCCCTTGTGTATTGTCACACAGTGTAAATACACAAATCATGTCTATCTTTTAACTTACTGCATGGACTTCCCTACCAGTATTTTTTCTATGTAAAGTTCCACAAAATGTTCTAAGATACAGATATATTCTAAACTGTATCTACTTCAGAGCGGGTAATACTGTCTTTATAGATTGGCAATTTATAACAAAATTGATCTGCACTTCATTAAAGCTTTTAATAATGTGAAGATAAGTAGGGAAAAATAGGTTATACCAGGAAAGTGGAGATATCAGAAGAATAATTATCATGTAAATTATTTTCATGACAATGAAACCCATAATAATTCTCTTTCTTCTAGGGTTGTAATAAGATGAAATAAGATAATGGGCAAAAGCACTTAGAAAAGCATTTTCACTTAGTAAGTGCTCAATAAGAATCAACTATTTATCATTTTCATTATTGTTATTGTTAGTCTCATATTTACAGCACATCTTGGGCTGCTTTCATCCATTTATTCAGAAGACATACATCAGATAACTATGAATTACCAGGCGCTATATTAGGGACTAGTAAATTTTCTTAGTTTATGAAGATACAGGGACATATATAAGACAACAAAGGATGGGTAAGTGCTCTCAGAGAGGTAGTACAGGGTACCATGAGAGCACCAAGGAAAGCTACCCAAATGGGATGGGGCATGAGGGCAGTTGTGGAAAGAGTAAGTAAACTGGACAGAGAATGCTTTTTATATCAAGTAAAACTGAGCCACATGCCCTATGACTAACACGATATCTTTCTCCTAGTCTTCCCCATCCTGTTTGAATCTAGAGCCTTGATTCTATTAGACTCAGATAAGTGAGCATTCAGCTGGGGTAGATACAGCCAGAGTTCCTGCACAGACAAAGATACCATCAAAAACTGGGTAGAGAAGTAAATTGACTAGAGAGGAGATCCAAGGACAATTTAGGCTCCTTTGCCTGCTTCAGTTTCTTTTGGCAATGCTGCATGCTTATTTTTTTTTTTTTTAATGGGTGTCTAGACAGAAATGAGATAAAGTTGATTATAAGAAGAATATAAATGAACTTTTCAGTGCTTTTATTTTGAAAGCTAACAATTTTGAGACCTATTAAGGGCAGTGTGACAAGAGAAAGGCTTTGATGTATAGAAGAGGAATGTTCCTGAAGAGTCTGATAGAGGGAGAAAAAAAAAAACCTACATAAAGTATCTTCATTTCCACTAATGGAGTTATGCTTCAACAGAAAATAAAAGAAAGAAAAAGTTCCCAGTTTATAAAACAATTTCATGCACATAAATTTTTGAAGACACATTGCAAAGATGTTTGATATTATAGTAAAATGTTCACAATTAACCATATTCCTTTTATTCCAATGCCATTACAGCTTATGGTAGAAATTCATTTATATCAAAGTTTTTAAGTATATTGTTATGCCTCCTTTTATTAGACCCACACTAGTCATGCTTTCCGTAGAATATCATCCAATAGCACACAGTCTATTAGAAAACTTTCCTCATAATGTGGAATGATTAAAACAAACAAGAAAATAATTATATTCTAGCAATTTTTTTGGATATTCTAGCAATTTTGATGATCCCATCAAGATAATGTTTAAATATTTATGAGCTAACAAGGTCCAAAGTTTTCATAAATTTGCAAAGTTTTCATTCTACTTCAAACAATGTAACAGTCTGCATGTGTCCCATGGGACCATTGGTTTATATTTTCTTATTGCACTGCTGCTACCATATGTATTTAATTCTTTTCTCCTTCTCTTCTCTTCTTATCCCTTCCGTTCCCTTTCCTTCCTCCCTCCCTTCCTTCCCTTCGCTTTTCTTCCTTCCTTTCTTCTTCCCTTCCTCCCCTCCTCTTTTCTCCTCTCTTCCCTTCCTTTCCTTTCCTTTTTCTTTTTCTTTTTCCTTTGCAGTCATAGGACACTAGAACATTACAGAAGACAGAAGGTTTTCAGTTGGTTCTGCGATCCTCATCTTCTCCTGACCATTGACGTTTGCTTCACTTCCTGTAGTGCTTATCAATTTCTCTTTATTTACTACAAATGTCTTTTTCACCCTTTCTTTTCTACTGTTTTTTGTTTAAAATTTATTTATTTATTTGAGAGAGAGAGAGAGAGATAGGAAGAACAGAAGGAGAGGGACAAGCAGCCTCCCTGCTGATTGCAGAGCCCCAAGGCACCAGTGCTGGGCTGGATTTCCCAACCCTGAGATCAGCCAGAGCTGAAATCAAGTGGAGGCTTAACTGACTGAGCCACCCAGGCTCCCCTCGCCCTTTCTTTTAAATGGAAGGAGAGCAATGTGTTTCTGTCAATATACAAGCACTTAAAGAAATATGAAGTAGAAAATTATTTGTCATGAAATATGAAAATCCAGGTTTCAGTTAATATATTATTTATTCATAGATGATCCTAAAAGAAATTCATGTTTTCAGTCACACATCCCTCCTCTGTAAGGCTACGATCTCACCAGGTTGAATAAAGGATCATTTTTTAAAATGCAAGTGAAAGTGCTTAAAGATCAAACTACGGGTTGTTTACTTCTGGTTTGGCAGCACAGTTTTGAAATATTACGATATTTCTTTCTTGTATTTACTGATCCACTTAGTTCTCCTCTTCACTCTCCCCCATTCTCCTAAATCAGGCACTTTTTTAGGCTGTTTAGTATCATGATGGAAAATACACATTCAAACATTAGAAAAAATGAAGTTTTCTCATGTTTCAGATTTTAAAAGCCTGGCCTCAGGAGAAAATAAAATAAAATAAAAGCCTGGGGGCGGGGGTACTGAAACAAAAGATTTGGAAAGAAACATGAGGGGGTGTAGTGGGGAGTTTAGACACAACCATAAGAAGAAAAATTCGTGAGTAGGAAAGAAAAAGGAAACAGAGAGGCTAGTCATCTGTTGAATCACAGGCAAACAAGATCTTTGAGCAACTCTACCTAAGTAGCTCCTGGGGCTAAGAGAAGCCCCTAACGCAGAGGAGGCGACATATTCAGTCTAGGAAGAGAGAGTGTTAGGAGGCCCTTCAGATTCTGTGTTTCCCAACCTGGTTCAAGAGCTGCAGGATGGTACATAGGCCTGAATTACTTGCATTATGGAATAGTATGTGGTTTTGTAATATGAATAGTATGTACATACATATCTACAAACAATGTCTGTAATATACATTAGCAATTAACTTCAGCTGTGGAGATAGGACAGAAGTTATTACATTTTCCATATATATTTGTACATTATTTCTTGCATCTCGCCTAATGGAAAAGACATCGCTCCAGCCGCATAGGCCAAAGCCTTGTAGAAGTCCTTGATGCTTTTCTTTCTCTTTTGCTTCTGCCTCCAAACTACGAAAAACTTCCACTGGCTATCCTAGGCAATCAAATGCAATTTCTTCTTACCAACTCTGTGCCACCACATACTAAAAGCCACCATTATCTCTTTTCTATAATATTGCATTAACTTCTCTACCTCCCAAAGAGTAACTAGAATTATCTTCTAAATGCATAAAGCAGATCATGTCAGCCTTCTGCTGGAAATCCTCCAAAGCTTCCCAACTGACTCATTCTAAAAGCTGAAACTTCTAAGCTAGCTTCCTAGGCTTTATGCAACCAGGTCATGTTATCCTTTGATTTCACCTACGTCTTTCCATATCTTACACCCTCTCTTTCTACCCACACCAGATAACCTTACTCTTTCTTAAGCAGCAAGTACATTTGTGCCTAGCCTTTGCACTGGTCTTACTCTTTACTCTGTGTTCTTCAGACAATATCCTCTTTGCCTGTGCCCTTGACAGCTTCAGTTTGTCCAAATGTCAATTTACCAATAAGGTCTTACCTTATTTCATTAAAAATAGCAAAAAAAAAAAAAAAAAAAGTAAGTGTGGGGCAATACCTCCATGTACAGGTATGTCTTGACCTCATTCCCTGTGTTGTCTTCATTGTACCCATCACTTTCAAATGTAACTATACCATCTCCGTCTCCTCATTTTGCTGTGTTGTTGTTGTCTTCCTGCACTAGGATATATGTTCAGAGCATATGGACTTTGCCTCTTTCATTCACCATATATACCAATAAAACAGAAGCCCCTGAAACACAGCTTGGCCTACTGTAGGAGCCTAATAATTTTTTTTTTTTTGCAAGTCAATGAATATAGAATTTTAATATTCTTTTAAAATTATGTCTTGTGACTTAAAGCATCTCTTCTTAAAATCATGCCTGCAATATTTCAGTAAATGCTTTAAAATCTCCTTTCAAATGATTTTAATCTTTTTGTTTAAATTGCTTCCACCCTTAAGCTGCCCTGTTGTGCTGTTCAGTGTAGGAATTCCCATGTCTGACTTTGTAAGAATAAGACTTGTAGAATATTCCACCAAATACAAGGAAGGTTGTGAATTCCTTTTATACCAGGATCAATAACCATCTGAATTGGACAGATTAAATTAGCCACAGGCTGGTTTGGAGGCAGGAGGATAGATGGGCAGCTTCTGCGAGTCTCTTGTAGTTCTATACAAAGTGTTTGTTAAAGTTTCAATGAGAAAAAAAGGCACGAAAATGCAAAGGTAAACATTCTGCTCTAAAGTGATAGAGACAAATGGCATTCTACAGCACAAACCTTTTCAGAGATGGTATAGATCATCTGCATTATGTTTTGTGTTGCCTGTGAAAAGGATATGTGGAAAAAGGCACTACTTGAAATTCAGTTCCAATATCATGTTGGTTGAAAAGCTGTGCTTCTTAGTAAATCCAACCAAATACACTGACATTTTCGGAGTGCATCTGATACATTTCAATAATTAATTCTTAAGTCAAGAAAGAGTCAAGAAATCAGATGAAGAAGCACAGTAGTCTGAAAATTGCCAGTGGGAAGGAAAAAAAAAAAATCAGCCATAGATAGAACCTTTTCAAGCTGAAAAGAGGTCAGTGGGATACCACTGGGAACAGGGATGAAGCTTCGGGGGTTTTATTATTGTTATTTACATAAACCACCCAGAGAGTAAGTGAGCTGCTCAGGCCATAACTTTGCAGAAATTGGTAGACTTGGAAAAAGAAAAATGCAATCACATCGTAGAAAGAACTAAATCAATGAAGGGTGTATATAACAAGCAGTCAGAGGGAAAAAAATCTCAGACGAAAATATATTCTTTTAAAGAAAACAGATTGGAGCTGGATAGGAACTCCAGCACACCTCCACCAGGAAGTGTAATCTATATTCCGTAGATGGCCTTCGTCTTTGGATCCGTGCCACCGGGTTGCCAACTGGAACACTGGAATTATATTTGTAGTTAAATATTTTTTAATGTGGAAGAGATAAATTTCAAATAGATTTCAGACATGATAAAGTTGCTACTAAGAAAAACCAACATAAATTTCAAATGCTCTGTTTTGCAAAAATATGTTTCATGATGTCTCAGGTTATGTTTCCTTTCTGCTCCTAAATTATTATTCCCTCAAATACTGTCAACAAAAACCACAATTGAAATAAAATTTATGATTTAAGTCTCTGACAGTTAACTTAAAAATATCAATTCAACCTAATTTATCATCTATTTTTTAAGGGTTTATCATGTGTTTTTTTTAGAATGGAGAAACAATCAGACACAACCAGATCATTATATTCAATGATCTATTAAGAATATTTTTTGAGAGAGCAAGCACAGAGGGAGAGGGCAGAGGGAGAAGCAGACTCCCCGCTGAACAGAAAGCCTGACTTGGGACTTGATCCCCAGACCCTGGGATCATGACTTGTGCTGAAGGCAGACGCTTAACCGACTGAGCCACCCTGGCACCCCTCGAGAATATTTTTTATAGTGGATTTCAACACAAGGTCTCAGGAAAGGTTAACATACATAGAAAGATATGCATGGCATCTATAGCATGCTTTATCAGGTATAATTCACACACTGGAAATAAAAGAATACCTCTATAGGTAAATGCCCATGAGTTAGTATAGGAACCGCTAGATGACATTGTCATAATGTTGGTTCTGATCAATGGTCAGAGCCTCTAACATGGAAAATAAAATAAAAATATACTTATTTTAAAATTCATGAAATTGTCAGTGTGGGCTCTAGTATTCTATAATCTGGTAATAGGAAACAAGAAAGTGTTAGATACTGCTAGACAAAGCCCTTTATATTCCTAGTGGATAGACCAGTGCTTAACACATAATAGGTAGTCAATTTACTGAAAAACATTATCTGATATCCCTAAAAATTTTTTAACAAGTAATAATTTGTAAAAAGAAGTGTTTTAGATTTAGAAATTCACTGCATACTTTCTTATAATTCAAATGATTTATGCAATAGTGGCTTCCAATTGTCTCTGTTGTCTACAAGACTTTTTAAAAAAAGTAAATTATATGTACTTTACTTCCAATTCTATTGTCTAACTGAGTGAAAGAGTAAAATATACAACTCAAATGGGTGGAGTAACAAGCTTGAGTAATATAAAGTGATAGTGGCATAGATTGGGAATTTTCCCTGTGTGAGATAATTTGTTATTTAGTAATGAAATACCAAATATTCACTCTTATTTTTTTCTCCTAGGGAACATAAATTATCTAAGACAGGAGCAACTGACTTCACACTAATGCACTTACCAATTATATAGAGAAATTTCAAAAATATAAGCAGGGCAGCTGTTGGCTGAATTTATATCTCCTTATGCTAAACTAAATGATGATACTGAAACATTTTAGATGCTCACTCAGGTCAAGTGGTTGAACAATTTCAACTTTTTCTTTGCTTAGGGATATTAATTCCTATAACGAGACTCAACAAAGCACATAGCATGATCTAATTAAGCCCTATAACTCATACTAAGTATCTCAGTAGCTGAGAGACACCTGGAAACATAAAATGTCTCAGTTTATAGAAAGGGAAGAAGAACTATTTCCTGGACAAGAATTACTGATGGGTATTTATACTATTCTGTAAAAATCCGCTAGATCAGATGAGCATAGAGTTGAGCTCTGAATATAGAGAATATGATTAAAAAGGGAACATAGAAATTAACATCAGATGTAAGGAATTAATCAGTGCTAGGAAAATGCAAAACTGCTTTAGAGAGCCAGAAGAGGGTAGGCTCCACGTACTTTCTGGTAGGGTTGTGGGGCAAATTCCTTGCGCAGGAAAAGAACAACTCATCTAAGGGAGTCAACTAATGTTGTAGGGACTTGAAACTCCTAACTAGGGGTGTTAATTGTTATGGTAATTTGAAAACAAACAAACAAACTACTAGGGAATCTGTTGGTATACTGATACTAGAAGAAGATGAGTAGGGCTTCATATTGCCGTCCCAAGCAAGAAGAAAAAAGGGGGAATAAAGAAGCAAAAACAAACAAACAAACAAAAGAATAAGAAGATAGTGTAACTGGTAATGATAATACAAGTATCAAAGTGAGCAAAAATTAAAGTATTTCAGATAACAAACCTGAAGAACAGTCACTATAGATTGAAGCAATGGTAACCTAAAGCAAGCATTTAAAATTAGTGTGGGAAAATCTTAGTTATTTGATCCCTACACTGTCAGGAAGAGTTCATTATACCTGATTTATTACTGAAGCTATTGGATCAGATGCTATTATAGCTTTCCTTGGGACAGGCATGCAAAAAGAGCATATTGTTTAACTATTAGAAGAGTAAAACCGTCTATAATATAAGGTGAGTAGGAGTAACACTTTTTATCTAAAGTTATCACAAAGATAGATTAGCTTACTACATTTCTTAGAAAATGAAATGTTATTAATCTGGTTACCTATTCCAACTGAATTCCAACTGGAATGTGTATGTAATTAATTATTTTCCTTTAAGTTGTTTGATCTTAATATTAATTGCATTTGGCTATTCTTTCACATCTAATACTATTATTCATAGCAGACCTGTTTCCAAGGTAAAACTAGCTGATTGAGTCCATTTGCAAGAGTAAGAATTACATTTTTTTCATCTCCTATCAGAGATCACATCTGTTCTTTGCATATGACTCTCAATAACTGAAAAAAAAAAGTTTTGAATGCAGACTCGGGTGCCACATATCACAGAATCTGATGAGAACTGACATCACATTGTTAAATTTTGATCTTCTGACATGTCTTTTTTTTTTTTTTAATTACCAATAACAGATTGTCTCAAGAGGTAGATGACATTTTTAAAATATTTTATTTATTTATTTGAGAGAGAGAGATAGCACAACCCAGGGGAGGGGCAGGAAGAGGGAGTAGCAGACTCCCTACTGAGCAGAGGCCCATGGGGAACTTAGTCCCAGGGTCATGGGATCCTGACCTGAGCTCAACATAGTCACTTAACCGACTGAGTCATGCAGGTGCTAAAGAGGTAAATAATATTTTTTATTCATACTTAGGCAATTGTTTAAGTTTTATCTATTCTAGTGCTTCCTCACCTGTAACTATAAATGCTTTGATATTTAAAATTAAAAGTTTTATTATCTTTCAAAATAAAAGCACTTTCTGACACTGTATTCCCTACAATGAGTGCAACTTGCAATTTATATGTATTTTCAGTAATTTTTTTGTTACCTTATTCATTTCCCAGCCACTTTACTATTTCCCCTCAAATTACTTTTTTTCTCTTCCTCAATTATATGCCCAAGTTAATTTCAGATCTGTCATTTATACTTGCACAAACAATTGATGAAGCTGAAGCAGTTATATAATTTTAAAAGGAAACAAATCTCATCTAATTTGTTTAAAACTCAATAACAGAAAATATATCTTAGTATATTCATCTTTCTACCAGTTTTAGATGTAATATGATTGACATCTTAAAATTTACTGCCCATACTCCAATTCATTTTAAGGTGACACTTTCCTTTAACACTACAGAGAATTTTCAACAACAAAAGCAGCATGATTCCATTCCCTTAAAATTTGTTTTGGTATGTAAATCACTACTAGTCAAAGTTTAATAACAGAATATAGAAACTGATAATGCAAACTTCTATTGTATTTTGCTATAAGGAAGTCAATGATAAATGGGATAATCTAGGACAAAATTGTAATGTTTATTTTCTTAGGGAAAGTTGTTGCAAAAATAATATGTAGTTTCTTAAAATTAGATTATAAAAACATTCATTTATGTTGCTAGTTTATTTTAAATCATTGAGAGTGACACATGTGTTAAGATTTTAGATTTGATTCCAAAATATAAAATATACTACCACTATTTTTGACTAGTAACTTACACCTGAATTCAGTAGGTATTTTGGAAATGAATGTGCAAATTATTAAATGTGAATAAATTAATGTGTCGCTAAATGTATTTCTAGGTGCTAGATTTTAAAATAGAACAGTTGCAGTTTATAAGGACAGCTTTCTTTTTGTGTATCTCTTACTAGGCCATGGGTGCATGTGTTTCTTTTACTTTTATTTTAAGAAATGTCCTGAAAATGACTAAGACCTTTAAAATCTTATGATTACTGAGATAGCTATAGAAGAAATGCTCATTAAATACTTATTTTGTTCTAATAAATACAGAGTCAGAATATCATGCTGAAATGACCTCTCGGCCATGGCAAATACATTAAATAAGATTTGAGTAAAAAAATCCCAAAGTATTTGCTGATTCTCTAAAAAGCTTGTAAGGAATTTAAAAATCTATGTATCTATCTTCAGCTGTATAGCTACATTTCACCTAAGTCTAAATTTATTCCTCACATTTATGACAAAGAAACTATTTCATGCAGGAAAAGTAACTTTTTATTTGCAGAGAAGCAAATTCAAAGTTTTTAATGAGTCGAACATCAGATTGCATAGAAACATCTATCTCTATTTTCAGGGGAAGTATATCCTAATATACACAAATATTAGCTCTCTGATCCCTTAGCTTCTATTTGAATACACTACAACAAATGAGTTGAACCTGCATTGTGAATACATATTATTGGGATTCCCAAACTCTGGTTAAGCAGCCAAGAGATTTGATACTCCTTCCCAAGCTGACTTCTGGTTGAGATGGAAAATAATTACTTCATGGACTATTTGGTGATTGTTCAACACTGTCCAAACAGTATTCCTTCCTTGTATCTAGACAGCATGTTTAAATGAACTCAGTGCCCATCAGATGATTGTCCCATTTTGGAGAAAGTGGCTTTTGTTTGGCCAGCATGGGAAAACACCTAAGTGCTAAGTTAAATTAATAAACTTTTAAATTAATAAACCACATATATTATTAACACTTTGATGTTACTAAAATAACCTCAAATTGAATTCTAGGGAAAAAATAAAATTTATAAGTAACCTTTAATCTGCTACGTCCAAAACAGAGCAAGATGTGCGTTTTTTATGTGACTTATAGTGTGTTTTTCTTGATTTTTTTTTTTTTTTTAAGTTTCCTGGGTTGCCTGGGTAGCTCAGTCAGTTAAGTATCTGACTCCAGATTTTGGCTCAGGTCACAATATCAGGGTTTTTTTTAGATCAAGCCCCGCATCGGACCAAATGCTCAGCAGGGAGTCTGCTTGAGAGTCTTTCTCCTTTTCCCTTTGCCCCTCCCCCTGGTTGTGCTAATGCACTCTCTCTCTTTTAAGTAAATAAATAAGTGGGTCTTTAAGGTTTCCTCCCTCCGAAGTATTTAGGCATATTTGGATACACTACCACAAACTAGTTGCACCTGAATTGTGAATATATATTATTTGGATTCCCAAACTCTGATTAAGCAGCCAAGAGATCTGAAACTATCCACTTAAAGCATTACATGCTCATGGATTAGAAGAATAAACATTGTTAAAATGTCTATACTGCCCAGAGCAATCTATTCTTTCAATACCATCCCAATCAAAGTTCCATGGACATTTTTTTAAGTGCTGGAACAAACAATCCTAATTTGTATGGGACCAGAAAAGACCCCAAATTGCTAAGGAAATGTGGAAAGAGAAGAACAAAGCTGGGGCATCATGTTGCCTGATTTCAAGCTTTACTATAAGGCTGTGATCACCAGGACAGCATGGTAGTGGCACAAAAAGAGACACATAGATCAATGGAACAGAGTTGAGAGCCATGGTGGTCAAATAATCTTTGACAAAGCAGGAAAAAATATCCAATGGAAAAAAGACAATCTCTTCAATGAATGGTGCTGGGAAAACTGGATACCTATGTATAGAAGAATGAAACTTGACCATTCTCTTACACCATACAGAAAGATAAATTCCAAATGGATAAAAGACCTCAACATGAGGCAGGAATCTATCAAAATCCTAGAAGAGAGCATAGGCAGTATGCATAGGCAGTAACCTCTTCAACATCAGCAACAGCAATTTCTTTCAAGATATGTCTCCAAAGGCAAAGAAAGCAAAAGAGAAAATGAACTTTTGGGACTTCATCAAGATCAAAAGCTTCTGCACAGGAAAGGAAATGGTCAAAAACAAACAAACAAACAAACAAAAAACCAAAAAACAAACAAACAAACAAAAAAAAGGGTAACCCACGGAATGGGGGAATATATTACAAATGACACTACAGACAAAGGGCTCATATCCAAGATTGATAAAGAACTGAAACTCAACACTCAAAAAACTATATAATCATGACAAAAGAACGGGCAGAAGACATGAACAGGCACTTTTCCAAAGAAGTCATACAAATGGCTAACAGACATATGAAAAAATGTTCATCATCATTAGCCATCAGGGAAATTCAAATTAAAACGACGTTGAGATACCAACTTACACCAGTTAGAATGGTCAAAAACAACAAGTGTTAGAAAGGATGTGAAAAAAAGGGAACCTACTTACATTCTTGATGGGAATGCACATTGGTGCAACCACTTGGGAAAATAGTGTGGAGATTCCTCAAAAAATTAAAAATAGAGCTCCTCAATGACCCAGCAACTGCACTGGATATTTACCCCAAAGATACAGATATAGTGAAAGAAGGGCCATATGTACCCCAATGTTCATAGCACCAATGACCACAATCACCAAACTGTGGAAAGAGTCAAGATGCCCTACAACAGATACGTGGATAAAGAAGATACTGTCTATATGTACAATGGAATATTATGCAGCCATCAGAAAGGATGAATACCCAACTTCTGTATCAATATGGATGGGACTGGAGAAGATTATGCTGAGTGAAAAAAGGCAAGCAGAGAAGTCAATTATATGGTTTCACTTACCTGTGGAGCATAAGGAATAACATGGAGAACATTAGGAGAAGGAAAGGAAAAGTGAATTGGAGTAAATTGGAGGGGGAGACAAAGCATGAGAAACTGTGGATTCTGAGAAACAAACTGAGGGTTTTGGAGGAGAGGGGAGTGGGGGAATGGGTGAGTCTGGTGGTGGGTATTAAGAAGGGCATGGATTGCATAGAGCGCTGGGTGTTATATGTAAACAATAAATCTTGGAACACTGAAAAAAATAAAATGAAATTTAAATAAATAAATAAATATTTTAAGAACAACAAAAAAATCTATCCAATTATTTCAAATATGACAATCAATATTGTACATAAGTATTATTTTAGGGAAAAGAAAATGTTATCTAATTGTTTCCTGGTATTATAATTGACAATTTTCCTTTACTTTTACTTCTGTTCCATGGTACAACATAAATGTATTTTTCTGTGGGCTGACATACTGGCAATATCAGTACTGCCATTCTAGGTTTCTGCTTTAAGGTCTGTAGTGTTGATGATAATGAAGTGAAATGAAGAATAAAAAAGTATTTTAAACCCTTTATAAATATTCAGAGGGTTCTTGTTTTTGTTTTTGCTTTTCTGCTCAATGTTTCAAATGTATTCTTGAAAGGATTTTCTATTCTGTCAAATCTATTTCTCCCTGATGTTACCACTAAATACTCTAGCCCAAACTACCTTGATTTTCTCATAAACTAATAACTTTCAAGATATCAACTTGTCTCTTTGTCATATGCATAGTAATCTCATCTAATTTGTTCTTCATGAGCTTTCAGTAAGTCTTTCAAATTATAAACGTGAGACTACCCCATCATCTCTGTCCCTATCTCCTTTTAAAATGCCTAAATGGATTTTCATTGTTTTTAGAATGAAAAAAACCTCTGTAACAGACACTTCAAGGCACTGTGTAGGATTTTAGTAAAGTTGTAGAATACAAAATTAATATAAGAATTCAGTTGTGTTTCTGTATACCAACAAACTATCAGAAAGATAAATTAAGAACTAACTGCATCTAAAATAATAAAATACTTGGGAATAAATTTAACCAAGGTGGTAAAAGATCTGTATACTGAATACTATACAACATTGATGAAAGAAACTAAAGACAACATAAATAAATGAAAGATACTCATGTTCATGGTTTCAAAGAATTAATAGTGTTAAAAAGTCCCCATTACCTACAGCAGTCTACAGATTCAAAGCAATCCCTCCAAAAAGTCCAATGGCATTTTTCACAAATATAGAATAAACAATCCTAAAAGTTGTACAGAACCACAGAAGAATTCAAATAGCTGAAGCAATCTTGAGAAAAAATAACAAAATTTCAGACATCATGCTCCCTAATTTTAAACTATGTTTCAAAAATACTGTAATCAAAAAAGTACGGTATTGGTATAAAACGGATGCATTAGTCACTGGAGCAGACTAGAGACCCCAAAAATAAACCCATGTGGTAAATTAATTTTTCACAAAGGAGACAAGAATATACAATGAGGAAAAGATAGTCTTTTTAATCAACAGTGTTAGGAAAACTGGATAGCCATGTGCAAAACAATGAAACTGGACCACTAATGTACACCATACACAAAATCAACATGAAATGTATTGAAGACTTGGACATAAGACCTAAAGCGATAAAACTCCTAGATGAAAACATAGGAGGTAAGCTCTTTGATACTGGTCTTGGCAAAGATATTTTATGTTTGATATCCAGTGCTATTTTGACCCTCAATCTCACTGATTCTTCCACAGAAACTATATTGGCTTTTAGTCTTCTGTTGCCATTCCCTTGATTGGAAAGTTTCTCCCTCTCTTCTTCACCTGCTTAGCTCTGATTAGTTCTTTAGTTCTCTTCTGATCATCACTTTTTCCAAGAAATTTGACTGGAGCCTTCTTCTACTAAAGTAAATGCCTCTGTAGTCAGATCTTATTATACTACTATGCCATTGTTTTGCAGAAGCAAATTTACATTTCTTCAGGTGAATATTTGATTAATTTCTATATTTTATACTAACTGGCAATTACCAAGGTTCCCAGTCATTCTACATTGATAAACCCAAAGGTACATTCTCAGTTCTCATCTATCAAGAACATTCAGTTGCTGATTCCTTAATTTGTTTCAACTTGTTTCTCACCATCCATTTGTTCTTGAGTTTTGAGCACCTAAGATCAGTCCTATGATTTTTTTTTCTTCTCTAAATAAATTTATGTCTTAGATAAATCCATCCTTTCTCACAGCTTTATATACTACACATAGACCCCAATTTCCATATTTTCTTTCCACAGTGCAGAACTTTCTCCTGAATTTCATATTCACATAGCCAATTTCTACCCGTCTTTGTCACTTGGATCTCCAACTTCATGTATTCAAGATAGTTTCCACTATTTTACTCTGTGCTTTCCAACATCTTCTCCATCTTATAAATGTAATTGTGTCCTTCTAGTTTTTCAGGCATATCTGTCTACCTATCTATCTATCTATCTACCTACTTATATCTCCAAATAAAAAATTGAAATCATCCTACTTCATCCTTTATATGCTGTTACACTTCCATTCAGCAAATTCTATTAGGTATGACTTCAAATGATCACTTCACACCATCTCCATTGCTATGATTCCAGTCCTGCTGCCATCATCTGTCCCCTGATTTCCTGGAAAAGTGTGCTAATGTCTTTCATTGCAAATCTCTCTTCAAGGGAACATCCAAACTGATCTTATAAACACAATCAGCATATGTGCCTCCTCTGCTCAAACTTCAGTGGCTTTTCATCTTACTTAGATCAAAACAAAAATCCCTGCATGATTTGGGTCCTCATTCCCTCTACAACTACACTGTTATTTACTCTCCTAGTTCATGCTTCTCTAACTTTACCCAGTCTCTTGAATATACTAGGTTCCTCACTGCCTTACAGCCTCTCTCTTCCAGATCACCTCAGCTTGGACTCTCAGCATCAATTCTCTCTTCAAATTTTCACTTGCCTCATCTCCATGTTCTACTTCCTTCTCTACTCTGCCTGCAAATTCTTACTCCTCTGCTTTGTTTTTTTCATCATAATGCCTATAATATTGCAATACACTATAGTATATAATTTACTTTTTTTTCCTCACTGATATATTTGCAACTGTCCCTGGCAATGTTGAATGAATAAATGAAAGAATAAATGAGTGAAAGCCTCATGAAGTCAAAACTAAGCAATATTTTTTCTCCCCATTGTATCTTGGCACAGTATAGACATTCAGTGAAAATTTAATTAAATTAAGAAACATTTGTTCACTCTTTTTCCAAGGATGGTCAGTAAGAAAAAGCATAGAATGGGTATCATTATTACAAAGTCTTTCCATGCACATGAATCATTGGCATTGACTCAGAACAAGGGCCATGTTTTATTTATTACTAAATATCAAGTTCCTGGCTATGTGATTATGCCTTATTTAATTAATAACTATTTACATCTGGACATCAATTAGCTATTTTAAAAGCATTTTCACATATCCTTTTTGATATCATCATTTTATTTATCATTATAATTCCATGAGGTAGATAGTATTGGTATTTTTATCCTTACCTTACTGATTTGAAAAAACAAATAAATAGTAGAACAGTTACTAAAACACAGGTACTTTGATAACCATCTCTAAAGCTGTTAATAGAACATTTTGATAGTAATAAATATTTTATGCTATGATTTCAAGTCAAATGACTCTTTTCCACTAAAAACATAAAACCATACTCCATCTAAATTGAAATGTAAATTAGAATTTATTTTCAATGAAATTTAACTGTTGGCTTTAGAGCACTTATCTTGAAACTGCCCTGAAATGCACAACTATTAAACATTGATCACTATATTTCCCCTTGTAATAGACTTTTTTTGTGTTTGGAAACCTGTAAGAAACCACAAACCTTGGGATTTTAATTACAGACTTTCTAAACTCCACACAGCAGCTGCAGAATAGGCAAATACCAATTTTATTAGCTTAATAGAATGACATGAACCAATTGAATGAATTGAGTCCCAGAAGATTCTATCCTTTGGATGAGATGTGTTTAGATAGAATAAAAAAACATTACAATGATTTATTTATGATGGAAATGAGGACATAAACTTAAAGTGGCAACACAAACTAATTTCTAATTGCTATACAAAGTTGTACCCTGCAAATGAGCTATGTTTACACATATGTTCTCAGGAAAGCTCCAAACTTTATTTTCATTTCAAGAGTAAAAGAGGCAGGGGAAAATGAAACTTCATTAAATTAAGTGAAAAATAATATTCTTTTAGATTTGTGAATGAAGTATCTAGAGGGGTCTTTCTATTCCAACCCACACTAATTTGTACTATGCAACATGAAGAAGGACAGTTGTTCAACAGTAACTAATAAGATACTCCACAGAGGAAATACATCAAATACATGTCAAAACCCTTATCCAGTGAGAAATAAAAACCAGAAACTACATTAAGTGTAACTGCAGTTTAAAAACAAGAAAAGTTATCTGCATTTTGACCCACTGAATCATCTTTCAATAAAATTTTAATGAACACACTCTTTAACCCTCTTCCAATTTCAGCATTTCACATTAGATATGACTAAAGCTTTTCTAGAACACTACTCTTCTTATTGAGAAACTACTGCCTCATCTTTCCAGAGAGAGAATATCTGAGGAGTGGAGTTAACATATGGTGAATGAATGAGAGACCCAAAGAAAAAGAATGAAAAAGAATGAAAAACAAGAAATCTACTGGGAGAATATTTCCCTTGCCACTAGGTAAGTGCCACTAGATAGGTCCCATTTATTTCTTCCCAATAACAACTGCTCATCATTCTACTTTACCCGCATTCACAGCCCCAATCCTACTTGGGTGAATGGGACCTAGACAAATATATTTAAATAAGTAAATAACATTAAGGTGAATTGTAATGATTAATTTACTCTGAAATCTTTAAAGCCTTTAATAGAGTAAAAGCTAGAACTCAGGAGTCAGTAACTCTGATTTGAAATTGTTGGCTTCCCTCTTAACTGATTTTGTGAACTTAAATTTCTTAATTCTTTGCTTTATCTTCCTCATTAAAAAAAAATCAAGGTAAAAATAGTATCTATCTCAAAACATTTTATGAGGGTCAAATTAGAAAACACATGCACAATGTTTAGTGTAGTGTCTTACACATAGTAAACATTAAAAATGTTAGCTATATAGTTATAATTGTTAACCATTTTTTAAAAAAGTTAGAAAAAGGCTGCAGTGATAAAATTACATATTTAAAAACATCATTGCATTATCATATATATCAGTATCTTTGTCAATTTTCCTGGAGAAGTGAGATGAAGTAGAAGGTGGATTAAGAAAAGAACCTTCTAAAAAGTATGGCCTTGCACCTGACCCCTTAGTGAATACATCATAGGGACATAATATGCTTTTAAATTCCCTTACATGTAATCCCCTATTATCTTTAAGAAATACTTCTCAAGACCCCCAGTGGATTACTGAAACCACAGATAATACTGAATCTTATATTTACTATTATTTTTCCCATACCTACGTATCTATGATAAAGTTTAATTTATAAATTAGACACCAAGATTAACAATAATAAAATAAAACAAAATTTATAATAGAATTTATAACAATATACTGAAATTAAAATTATGTGAATGTGGCCTCTCCCTCTCTCATAACATCTTACTGTGCTGTGCTCAGTCTTCTTGTAATGATGTGAGATGATAAAATGCCTACATGATGAGATGAAATTAAGTGAATGACACAGGCATGATGATGTAGCATTAGGCTAATATTGACCTGACAATAGTCAGAAGGAAGATCGTCTGCTTCCAGACTAGGCTGACTGCTGGCAACTGAAACCATGGAAAGCTAAACTGTGGAGAAAGGGTGACTGCTATATTTCTAACATTCCCAATATATTTCCTTAGATTAGCTTCATGTGGGATAAATAAACATAAGCTTCAATCCAAATCCAAACAGCTTCAATAAAAGGAGTTGAGTGATATTTTCAAAAGAAATTATATATAATCTTATTCCTCAATTTCTTCACCTGATGATAAAAGGAAGTAATTTTTACATTTTAAATATTATATAAGCCTTGCTATAACATAATTTTTATTTTTTTTCTCCTCTTTTGCTATTGGGTTGAACATTTTTAATGTCATTTATACACTTTGGATTTTAATATTGAAACGTAAAGAAAAATACAAATACCTAAGTGGACCATTCATGTTATATATTATGTGTTTATTTTAATGTTATAATAAATATAAACATATGAATGCTATCATGATGATGAAATATTACAGATACTCAGAAAATTTTAGATTTTGGATTTGTCTTTGACTATATTTGTTTTCTTTCCACAGACATCATTTAAAGAAATAATAGTAATGATTATTACAATAATGATAGGTAAAATTTACTGAGAGGTTATTATGAGCCATTTCCTGGGTTAATCTTTTTTTATACATTAGCCCATATAATTTTCAAAACAACTGAATGTTGAGTGAAGTTAATCAAATTGTCCAGGTGTTCAATTCAGGTAAATTGAAAAACTAGGATTGGATTTATGTCTGTCTGACTACAAAATGGAAGTTCTTGAAATATAGTGCATATTATAGAGTACAAACTGAAATACTGGTTCTCTACTTAAGACAAGACTATAGTTTGAAGCAATGTCTCAATTTCAACTTCTTTTGTGCCTTTCAATTCACCCTCAAAAGGTGTAATATGATGGGAATCCTGGGATACTAAATGTTATATTTTGATTGAATAGCAGACTTTATATTTACACCTGAATAAATCATTTATTTAATAATATTATGTGTGACTAGCACTTAAATCCAGTAAATTGAAATGCTGATTCTTCTCTAGACCACATACATATCTCAATTTAGATTGCTGAGTGCCCTTCATTATCTTTTAATTCTTATGCAAAGTCAGAATAATTATGTTAATTTTTATTTGAACACTGAATAATGATTATATGATTAAAGGTAATAGCAAGAAATGACATAAAAATGTTATCCCCACTATAGTTGCCAAATTCTGAATAAAAAATAAAGCCTAAAAATCAGATTGAAGATTTAAAATATATATAATGGTTTAAAACTATTTAGAAATTTTGTACTATTCTGGAACAATATTAATCACATGATACATTTAGTCCATAGGTTTATAATGAGTGAAATAAAGTCATTTCATGCAAAGAAATTTAGGAACACCAAATTACCTTTTTCACTATCTCTAAGTGACAAAGCATTGATGATCTTAACTGAAATATGAGTATAGGATATATGAATGCAAGTTAGATTGTAGATTGCTGATGTATGAATTCATTGTGATATATGAATATAGGATAGGTTGTATAATATTGAGAATTGAAGCAGGAGACAAGTTAGAAACTATTCCAGGGAAGCTCTCAGAAATGAGCAATTTGAAGAAGAGGGATCAATGCAAAAGCTATTATCCTCCTATTAAAATTGGGAAACAATTAGGACAATAATTTTATCTCCATAAAATTAGGACCACTTGTAACCCACACTAGTTATGGGGGCCATTAGGGTGGCAAAATTATATGTTTCAAATAATCTAGGAAATCAGGCAAATATTTCTTCATGAGAAGAAATAGCAAACCCCAAAGGTTCAGATTTACCAAAAAAAAAAAAAAAAAGAAATTAAAAAAAAAAAGAAAGAGAGAGAGAGAGAGAATTTCCGTTTTTACAATCAAGTAGAAATATTCAGTAGGCTGATGAAAATATCAGAGAAGATTAGTAAATCAAGTCTAGGAAAGAGTTAACTAAAATCAGCTAAGAACACTTTAGAGGAAGAAGGGGATTATAATAATCTGTTCTCTTTCAATGTAAGCAAGAGAAACCTATCTAGAAAGCTTAACTAAAAGAGAGACATGTCCTAATATATTAAAACAAGGAAACTGGACACCATGAGGGCACTCTCTTAACTCTTACTTTTTGTACATTCCTGTTTCTCTTTTTTCAAACTTAATTCATCTTTTTCAGTCTACCTATATAATTCATAGCTGCAAAATACAATAAAACTGATTCCCATTTCTCATCCCTTTTTTTTTTTTTTTGCCTCTTTTAGTTTTGCTATTCTTTCCTTCTTCTTTCCCAGTTTTTTTTTTTTTTTTCAGGAGAGGAATTTGATTGAATCATTTGTCTTTCTCTTAACACTCAAAAATGATGAGAAAGGTTGGTTGTGGGTACATAACCATCTAGAAAACGGCTGTTTCCTGTATTTTGTAGGAGGTGAAGTTCATCTCTATGAGATGCTGTAGAGAGCTAACCAAACTGCAAGAGGTGATCTTTTCAGGGTCAAAGATATAACCTAAAGAAAACCTATATCCCAGAATAAGATAGAAAAGGAGAGAAAAAAAGGCAAAGAACAGTTAAGAGGAAGATGAAGTCTAAACCAAGAGAAGTAGAAAATCAAAAGAAACAATATATATTCAGCAGGGGGAAAATGAATAATATGTGGATTGGAAAAGTACCAGTGGATTTGACCACTAAAGAATTAGTGATCATCAGAATGACAGTTTCTGCACAGATAAGGAAAGGGTTAGTTGCCACATGATTTGATGATATTCAGATATATCATGTTTATACTATTGCCCTCAGATACTAGTATAATAACCAATATATATTTTAAAAAAGGAGTGGGAGCAAATTAGAGTAATTTTCTATGACATTCCTAATAACTGCTATCTCCTAGTGAACTCTCTTTTTATCTGAACACCCATAAATTGCTGTTTTAAGAGTCTGTTTTAGAATGTTACTGGGAATTTAGTGTCAAATTGACCAGTCTATGGGTTCTTGAATGTAATCTTTTCTCAAAAACAGAACAAAACAAAACAAAAACAAATAAACAAACAAGACACATTTTTCTTCCCAGTATTCCAGAAGCTCTCTAAATTTGGATGATTCCATAAGGCTAAATGAATGAGATGTGATCTTCTCCAAAATTTTCTTTGGTTCCCTGGGATGCGCTTTGTTTGGGTCAGGAGAAATAAACTATTTTTAAGCAACCATCTGCTCTTGCATTACCTTTCATTTTATTTTCCTCTTTCCCACAATTCTTTTTTTTTTTTTTTTTACTTTTCCTGTTTGAAGACCATTTGCTTTGACATAGAAATTGGACAATAAAACACTGAGTAGTCCTTTCTGTTGTCTCTGTATAATATACATCTGCCTCAAACCAACATTAGAAATAAAATTTCAATTTCTACTTGAGGCCCAGTTCATTTTAGAAGGGGTCATTTTTGGTCTCCATAGCACTGCAGATGCAAAAACAAGGGTGGCATAGGATAAACTATGTCTTTAAGCCCCCTGCAGTTTTGTACACAAGTGGAAAAATGAGACTCAAATAAAATTGATAAGTATGGGACCATAGGGATGTCTTTATGGGAAGTGTTAAATTGGGCATGGGAATATGTTTGCATTGCAAAATCATAGCCAGCTTGAATCCTGACATGATTTTACAGACATTTGTAACATAATTTACGGCTGTAATCTTCCAATTAAAAGTTGGTTCCTGGACTTCATAACCTGTTTATTGTACATTGAATTATCATCTATTGTTTTTAGGAATTACCAAGTGAACATAGATGTGATTATTATGAGCTTTTTATGTAATGATTATGTAATGATTTTTACGTAATGATTATTATGAGGTTTTATGTAATGAAATGAAGTGATGACTTACAATCTCACAATTTTATGTCATATCATCAAAATTTTTTCCTCTACTCTCATAAAAACATAGGATCTCACTCAAAAGGTGTCCTCGCAATCCTGAAATGGACTGTAGTCATTCCTGCTTTCATATGTTAGTATATATTTTTTAATTCTTTTTTCTATGTGCAACTTTTTTTCCTGTGTACTCTACCCATCCTTTAAGAATCAGTTCAAGCCCCACCCCTGAGGTAAAGCATTCTCTGAGGAGGATTTTAACTTCAATATGTATCTCTTTCCCTAACTCCCTTTATAGTTAGGTTCTATATACTACAATGCACACATTATTATACATTGTTCTTAATTCTTCATTCTTACAGCTGTACTTTTTGGCTTTATTATATACATTATGCTTATTTATTCATAAATGTATTCATTATCAAGTAATAAACACTTTGTGAATGTGTTTCTTTTGTTCACAACCAGAAATAAAATTACTATGGCAAGAACTGGCTAATCCTATTAACACATTTATTTGAACAACATACACGGTATAAGTGGAGGCTGAAACAAAGGGTAACAACAATTTTGCCACCTTGTCTTTTATATTTTCAGTGGTCTATAAAATAAATAAAATACTAGGAAAATAGTAGTTGCATACTAAATGCTTAGATTTATAAATAGGGAGCAGTTAACACTTCAAAGATGAATCTATGTCATAGTGTTTAAACTAGCTCTAAAACTAGAACCTGGAGGAACACAGAGCTGAAGGGAGATGAAAAATGGAGAAGGGTGGCCTTGTAGTGGATCTGAATATGAGAAATGGTGAAGGAGGCAAAACTACCTGGTAGTTCCTCCTGTGTACATGGAGGAAAATACTAGACAGGACAATACTAAACAACAAAGATTCAGAAAACTCTCCACAGAGAGGTATATTTGTGAAAAGCAAAAGAAACTAGCATTATTTAAAATGTGAGTAGCAGCAGGAAGTCTACCAATTATTTTACATATTTCACCTAACTCAATCTTCATGAAAATCTTTTATAGATTTTATTGTTTTTATTGTTATTTATACTCTGTAGAAGAGGAAACTGAAGATAATAGGTATATGACCAATAGGGTAAATGTAGTTTTGCTCTATATATGAAAGATACTTGAAAAATAAATGAAGGTTAAAATGAAGGATAAAAGAAACATATATTTGCTATATAAGAAGAAGAAAAAATAAATATATAGATTGCTCTTGAGACTATACAATCAAAACATATAAACTATAAACCTATGATAAATATACATATATTTGAATTTTTTTTCAAAACCATAACAACACATTAAGCCAAAAGTCTTTTTCCTTTCAGGGAGATATTCTGACATTAGACAAGTACATCCTCTCTCATGAAATTATATTTCCAGGATTCTAGCAAATATAAACTTAATCCAACCAGGAAATGGAAGAAAAGTCATAAATAGAAATGTACAGTATATAATATTCATTTTTTAAAGGATTTTTTTCCTTTCACATAATTCTCTGAAGTCTTGATCACTTCTGAGACTTTCTATCAGCTTTATTTTATGCTGTACTTTTTCCAATTCACAATTTTATCAAAGGAATTAAGGTCAACAGGCAAAATATTGGTACACAAAAGCACTGTAATCCACTTGGAATAAAGTGAAAAGCAAAGCAAGAAAACAAACAAACTCACAATCATGCAAACATCAACATATATCAGAAATTGAATATTTGAAATAATATATATTTATATTTGTAGGAATTTATGACTAATGTTGGTACACTGAACTAGCATTATCACTAACAGAATTGGCTCCATCAATTAAGATGGCTTAGAAGATTGAGAAAAAAAAAAAAAGAAAGAATCATGGTGAGTCATGCAGAATGGATAGGAGCTCACCTTTAACTTTATTCTTTGAAGCAGCCGCTGGTTCCAAGGAAAAGATTGCACAAGAAGAGAACAGACATATTAGATATTAGACAGAGTGTCTAGTAAGAAAAAGAGATATGTTATTATTATTAAACTCTAAGAAGGTAATATTTATGATTATACAGTCAGCACACTTTAGAGGAAAAGAATCTATAATTAAGAAAATAATAGTTGGTTACATTTTGTTAGTATATGATTAAAGTCTTTGAATAAGAAATAATAAAATAGATAGGGGACAGTGCAAATTCCAAACACCATAAGGACTACATGAATTACTTTTAAGGACTGTATATCTTTTCTTTCTCCCTCCTTAACTCAACATTAGTTAATTGAATTAAAGAAAGTGAATTGGGGAAATCAGAAGGGAAGACAAACCATGAGAGACTGTGGACTCTGAGAAACAAACTGAAGGTTTTGCAGGGGAGGAGAGTGGGGGGTTGGGTAAGCCTGGTGGTAGTTATTAAGGAGGGTACATATTGCATGGAGCACTGGGTGTGATGCATAAACAATGAATTTTGGAACACTGAAAAAAATAAAGTAAAATAAAATAAGAAATACTCACATATACTTTAAATATATTTTATTTTATTTAATGATTAAAATCTAACCCATAAGATTCCTTGCATTTGCTGAGTGCTTACTAAATGCCAGAGTCTGAGGTTAAGTATTTTTTACCCACTTGCCACATAATAATGACAGTTTCAGGAAGCAAGTTATGTACTCTGAAAACTATAGAACACTTATGAAAGAAATTGAAGAGGACACCAAGAAATGGAAAAATATTCCATGCTCATGGATTAGAACAAACATTATTCAAATGTCTATACTACACAAAGCAAACTACATATGCAATGGCATTCCTATCAAACTACCACCAGCATTTTCTACAGAGCTAGAACAAATAATCCTAAAACTTGTATGGAACCACAAAAGACCCCAACGAGCTGAAACAATCCTGAAAAAGAAAAGCAAAGTTGGGGCATCATGATTCCGGGCTCCAAGCTATATTAGAAAACTGTAGTCATCAAGACAGTATGGTACTGGCACAAAACCATATTGATCAAAAGAATGGAATAGAAAACCCAGAAATGGACCCACAACTATATGGTCAAATAGTCTTCAGCAAAGCAGGAAGGAATACCCAATGGAAGAAAATTCTCTTCAACAAATGAACAGCAACATGCAGAAGATTGAAACAGGACCACTTTCTTACACCATACACACACAGACACAAAATTCAAAATAGATGAAAGACTTAAATGTGAGTTAGGAAACCATCAACAACCTAGAGGGAACAACCTCTTTGACCTTGACCATAGCAACTTTTCACTAGACATGTCGCCAGAGGCAAGGGAAACAAAAGCAAAATTGAACTATTGGGAGTTCATCGAGATAAAATATCTTCCACAGAGTGAATATAACAATCACCAAAACTAAAACACAACTTTTGGAAAGGGAGATGATATTTGCAAGTGACATATCTGATAAAGGGTTAGTATATAAAATATTTAAAGAACTTAGAAAACTCAACACCTAAAAACAAATAATTCAGTTAAGAAATGGGCAGAAGACATGAATAGACATGAATAGACAATTTGTCAAAGAAGACAACCAAATGGCTAAGAGACACATGAAAATATGCTCAATATCACTCATCATCAGAGAAATACAAATCAAAATCACAATGAGACACCACCTCACACATTCGTCAGAATGGCTAAAATTAACAACATAAGAAGCAACAGGTGTTGGTGAGGATTTGGAGAAAGGGGAACTCTCTCACACTGTTGGTGGGATGCAAACTGATGTAGCAACTCCTGGAAACAGTATAAAGCATCTTCAAAAAGTTAAAAATAGAACTGCCCTACAATGCAGCAATTGCACTACTAGGTATTTACCCAAAGGATACAAAAATACAGATTTGTAGGGATACATGTACCGTGATATTAATAGAGGCATTATTAACAACAACTAAACTATGGAAAGAACCCAAATATCCATTGACATGGACAAGGACATGGATAAAGAAATTGTGTGTGTGTGTGTGTGTGTACATGTGTGTGTACCTGCACATGTATGTATAAAATGGAATATTACTCAGCCATCAAAAGAATGAAATCTTGCCATTTACAATGACATGGACAGAGCTAGAATGCATTATGCTGAGCAAAATAAGTCAGAGAAAGACAAATACCATGTGATTTCAATCATCTGTGGAATTTAAAACACGTAACAGGTGAACAGATGGGAGGAGGAAAAAGAGGGAAACAAACCATATGAGACTCTTTTTTTTTTTTTTAAAGATTTTATTTATTTATTTGACAGAGAGAGATCACAAGTAGGCAGAGAGGCAGGCAGAGAGAGAGAGAGAGAGGAGGAAGCAGGCTCCCTGTCGAGCAGAGAGCCCGATGTGGGACTCGATCCCAGGACCCTGAGATCATGACCTGAGCGGAAGGCAGCGGCTTAACCCACTGAGCCACCCAGGCGCCCCACCATATGAGACTCTTAAAGATAGAGAACAAACTGAGAGCCAGTGGAGGGAGGTGGGAGGGGGTGGGACAGATGGGGGATGGGTATTAATGAGGACACTTGTTATGATGAACACAGGGTGCTGTATGGAAGTAATGAATCACTGAATTCCACTCCTGAAACCAGTAGTCCACTGTGTGTTGATTAACTAGAATTTAAATACAAATTTAGAGAAAAAAAAAAAGAAGTTTCGTTATCATTTTCTCACAGATGTCGAAACTAAGACTCAGAAAAGTCAAATTACTTGGTGACTATGACACAACTGGAAAGAAGCAAATTTGGGATTTGATCCTAGTTGTGTCTAATTTCTAAATCTGTGAACTTGGGATTTAAGGCACTGTTCAGTTGCCAACTGAACTGCAAATATAAGGTCTACAAAGCCAAATCAAAACTGAATGATTCACTAGTCTTCAGCTATTTGGTACTTCGTATTTGGTACTTTGGTATTTGGTTGACTACATAGGTATAAAACTAGAAAACTCCATTACTTTAAATGGCATTATCCCCATTAAGAAGGAGAAATTTCAATTTATTTGTATCTAATGGCAAACACTATTTAGGTCCAGAAGTACACTTAATGAGGAAATTAGAAGAGTCATACAAGAAAGGCTTGTATGACTTATTCAAAGAAAGGCTTCTAGATGCAATGCAGAGATACCTCTAAACAGTTTGCTATTGTTAGAAAAATAAATTTTACAATTTTTGTAAAAGCCAGTAACATACATATTTTGTGTATGTCGGTTTCCCAAACAGGATCATACACATGACTTTGTAGTCTTTCTTTCACATTTCCCAGGTTGATGCATGGCATTCTAACTCACTATTTTAACAGTTGTGTATTTTCCCACAGTCTCTATGAATGTGAGACTATTTCCCTATTGATAAACAATCAGGTCAGTTGTAGAGTACTTTTTTTTTTTTTTTTTTCCTGCTACTAACAATACTGCAATGCTCATCCTATGTCATACCCATTATGTATTATAGTGGTGTTTAGTTTCTGTAGGCGAGCTCTGAAGGTTCTCATTTTTTTTTTTTCAGGAAAAAAAAAAAGCCAACAAAGATGAAGACCTTTAAATATTGCAGATGGAAGGGTTGAGATTATTTGGAAAGGAAATTCGCAGTATATTGAATGCTCTAAAATAAGAAGAAACCAGAATAAGAGAAAATAAATAGAAAAGAATAGAATCCAGTGTTTCAAATAAATGATACACTGCAAACTCCTTTGCTCTTTTAAAATGTTGCATTTAACTTTTATTACTACATGATTTTTTTTTAAGATTTTGTTTATTTATTTGACTGACAGAGATCACAAGTAGGCAGACAGGCAGGCAGAGAGAGAGGAAGGGAAGCAAGCTCCCTGTTGAGCAGAGAACCCAATGTGGGGCTCCATCCCAGGACCCTGGGATCATGACCTGAGCTGAAGGCAGAGGCTTTAACCTACTGAGCCACCCAGGCGCCCCCTTACTATATGTTTTTCAACTAAAATTCAGGTCTTAGTTTCTTCAAAGAAGTTTACTGGATTTCAAAATTCTAATCACTGGGAATTATTTTCCTCTTTTGTATTATTTTTAAGGTTGCACAAGGCTGAAACACATTGTTAGAATATGCAAAATGTTTTTTGCCTCAATTTCAAGAAAATATTTCAATGCATCAGTGTACTCATTTGTTCATATGAAGAGAAATTTTGCTTCAAATTGAAATTTATCACTTAAAAACTTTAGCATGAATTGAAAGAAAAATTATGAAAACCCCTTAAAAATATTTAAGGTAATAACTAGTATTTAATATGTAAAGATACAACCAATATTGTATAAAGATTCATATTGAATTGAATAAAAATAGAGAAATTAAAATAGAAAAGACAAATCTTTACATTTCTTAGGGGAATGGAGGTGAATTATTGAAAGTTCTCAAACATTACACAAAGGCAGATGATTGTATTCTTAAATTATTGGGTAGAAACCAACATAGAATAGAAAGGAAAACAAAAGCTCTATGCCTGTTTCTGTGTGTTCAGGCAGCTAATACTAAACTAGACTGGTTAATATAATTGGAAAGAGGCCAGGCTACCAGGCTTGTTAGCCCAATTATAATTCTCTGCATATTCAATAAAAGAAGCCAAGATGACAGCAATACTGTCATAAATGTCATGTTCAATACTTGTAAGATTTTCCATTGTCAGCATAGCCCAATTATAAGTCAATTGTAAAGTGCACATTGCATACTACCCAAAAAGCATTAAAAATGCTTTTTTAACGTTCATAGTTAAAATGAAAAGAAAGGAAATAAAGGTATTGACCAGAAAAAAGTTTTAGAGATGATATAAACATTTCTTCACATTTATACTAAAAGCACTAATTTGTAACTATAACATTATAGTTGCTCATACTATTTTTTTCAAAGATGATTAGTTAAATATTAAACTTGTAACTGCTATTATATTAATAATGTGAAAACTTTGGCATACAACTTTTGAAGAAAAGTATGAATACTAACAGAATTATCATCATTATTTATATACGATTTCAGAATAGTTAGTGAATATTAGACATTATATTAATAAAGTTTAACTCCAAAACTCCAGTATAAATGATGAAAAAGTTAAATACAATTAGTTGATTATGTTAACAATAGAGTTACATTGAATTAGTTGACACTCTATCTTAAAGATATCACTAATAAATTCATGAAGTATTTTGTGAACTCTAAGACACTGTTTCTTAAAGTACAAGAACTATAAATAGGGCATGAGGGCATACTCAACTCAGGGGAGATTAGACAAATTTTATCTAACTCAAAATTGATACAACCTAGACACATTTTCTTTTAATTCCTACTTCTTATTTTAAGATTTACTATCATAACAAAAGAGTGATATATTTTATTAGTATCTGCTATGTGTAAATAGTATTAACATACCCAATCTGTGGTTACATTTAGAAATGGTTGCTGAAAAATAATTTAGCAACAAAGCATTTAGTAAATAGCAAAGATATTACTTTGCTATTTATTCATTTATTCACAGATATTAATGTTAAAGCAGTATGGATCTTTTCATTTCAAGATTATGTAGAATTTCTTTGAAATGCTTTGATATTTTAGCCTAGTCTTTGGTATTCTTCTTTTCATAAGCAAATTTATATATAAAGGATCAATGTTTCTTAATATGAAGCCATGAACTTAAAAAGTGTTTAGGTTTTCTAAGAAGACAAAGGTTACTAACATCTATGACTTCATATTCAGATATATTAGAGGTTTCCCTTGCCCCAAATTTATTGGCAATGAAATAAAACAAAACAAACAAATAAAATTAATTGCCATGGATGCTGTACAATATAATTTTTAAATATGAAGAAGTTACTCATATATATGTGCAAATTATAAAAATAAAAGAGAATACACTGCCACTACTTTCTAGAAGAAATACAGTGAAAACAAAGATATTCAGAATATTACAAAGCTGAGATCTAGAAAGGATAATATTACTTTTCCTAGGTCACAAAGCTATTCACAAATTTAAAACCAAAACAGCAGCCTGGATGAATACATGTATGTTAAAATCTGCTACATCAAAATGCAATCATTAGATATAGTAGCAATGTAGTGCTAATCAATGTGAGTTTGATTCCTTTTTACAAGAAGGATATCGCACTGATTTGAAAAGGGGAAGTAGTAGTACATTTACTTTATTAGACACCTACCACATTTTTACAGTCTCTCAAAATATGGAAATTAAATAATTGCATTTTTAGGTCTAGATAACCACCCAAATTTTCTCCTTTTCTCATTTTTTTTCACCAAACCTCCAATACAAACCTAACACATTCTTTCACTAATCACTTAAGGTTTATTTAAAATAACATCTTTCTTAACTATCAACTAACATGGTCTAAACATTAGAATTTCCCCCTAAGACTCATTAGAACTTGAAAACATGTGATAGAATCCAATGTCTTTCACAAGTTTTTTCTTTCTCAACCACCCAAATTTTACAGTAGGAAACAGGTGTAAAAAATGATGCTTGAGAAAGAAAATTTGCTAAAGAAGTTATACTCCAAAGTAACCAAATATTTGATGGGTACAAATTTCTTTTCAGACAAATACACCAGCCAATGAATAAAGAGGAAATGATAGAATTTGAAAACCACCATACTGTAGTGCCTAACAAGTTCTCATATATAGGCAGCTATCACTGTCTGTCCTATCATCATTAAAAGAAAGACTAAGTGGAAGAGAAAAGGTGGTGGAGGACTAGGGGCCCCTATTTCAACTGGTCCCCTGAATTGAGCTGGATATCTACCAGGCCATGCTGAACACCCACAAAACCAGCCTGAGATATAAGAAGATATATCTGGATCTCTACAAACAGAATATCTCCAGTGTTGGTCTCAAGGTATGAAGTAGTGAGCCCTGATTCTGTGGGTAGATATCAAAAAATAAATGGAAGTGGGGAGAAGGGGTGAGAGAGCCTCCAGGATCCTGCACTGCCAAAGAGCAAAAGCCTTCCACACTGGAGACCGGGCACAGACTTGCAACTAGATAGCAAAGAGGAAAGGACCTTAGGGCAGCCCCTCCAGATTGAACCTGGACCTGCAGGGGTGTTTATGTGAACTGGGGGCAGCTTGTGGTTTTAGAAGCACAAAGGGCAGAGATGTGCCTGAACCTGGAAGCGAGGGCTGGGGGTGTGGCTCTGGGGCACCCAACCCAGGACACTGTGGTTTTAAGCAGCACAGACATAAATGGAGATAGTGTGGCCTGGAGTGGTTAGTGGAGAGCAGATTTAGATCTCTCTCATCTGAGACAGAGGTTTGGAAGAGTCACTTTGCTCTGACTCTTGAAGAGACATGGAATGGCACCAGGTCAGGATGCCAGAGAACAAAAGCCCCACAAAACAGGTTTTCACTGAGCCCACGCCCTCCACCGAGGCAGGGCAACTCTTCCCAAACAGGGTTGCCTGAGTAACAGCATGGCAGTCCCCTTCCCCAGAAGACAGGCTGGAAGAATAAGAGGCCAACACCCCTAAGATCCCTATGAAATAGGTGCATCTTCCTTGGGTTGTTGTCAATAATTTGGACTCTGAACATTCCCTCAATCACCCCTCAACAGAATGACTCAGAGGAAGAACCTCCAACATAGGAAAGATTCAGAGACTGTGACCTCTGCCACAGAACTAATGGATATGGATATAAGCAAGATATCAGAAAAAGACTTCATGGTAACAGTTATACAGACAATAGCTAAGATGGAGAAAATGGTCATTGGCAACACAGATTTTCTAAGGGCAGAAATGAGATCTAATCTGGCAAAACTTAAAAATGCTATCAATGAGATCCAATCTAATCTAGATACTCTAGCAGCTAAGGTAAATGAGGCAGAGAAACAAATTAGTGGTCTAGAAGACAAACTGATAGAAGGAACAAGAGGGGGCCTGGAACAAACAGCTTAAAATCCATGAAAACAGAATTAGAGAAATAAATGATGCCATGAAATGGTCCAATGTCAGAATTATTGGGATCCCTGAGGGAGTGGAGAGATAAGGAGAACTAGAAGATATATTTGAGCATATCATAGCTGAGAACTTTCCTAATCTGGAGTATGAAAAAAGCATTCATGCCCTAGAGGCAGAGAGGACTCCTCCTAAGATCAAGGAGAGCAGACCAACGCCCTGGCATATTATAGTAAAACTTGCAAATATTAGAACCATGGAAACCATCTTAAGAGCAATAGGGGAAAGAGATTCCTTGCTCCAGAGGGAGGAACATCAGAATAATGTCAGATGTGTCCACAGAGACCTGGCAAGCCAGGAAGGGCTGGCAGGACATATTCAGGGTACTAAATGAGAAGAGCATGCAGCCTAGCATACTTTATTTGGTAAAGCTACCATTCAGAATGGATGGAGAGATAAAGAGCTTCTAGGATTGGCAGAAAGAAAGAATATGTAACCACTAAGCTGGCCTTGCTAAAAATATTAAGGGGGGTTCTCTAAAAGGAGAAAGACCCAAGAGTGACATAAAACAGAAGTTTACAGAGATGATCTATAGAAACAATGACTTAACAGGCAACATGATGGCAATAAAATCGTATCTTTTAATAATCACTCTCAATATGAATGGCTTAAATGCTCCCATAAAAAGGTACTGGGTTGCAAATTGGATAAAAAGACAGAACCTATCCATATACTGTCTACAAGAGACTCATTCTGAACCTAAAGATACAACCAGATTGAAAGTGAAGGGATGGAGAACCATCTTTCATGCCAACAGACCTCAAAAGAAAGCTGGGATAGCAATTCTCATGTCTGATGGATTCGATTTTAAGCTAAAGACTGTAGTTAGAGATATAGAAGGACATTCTATCATTTTTAAAGGGTCTATCCAGCAAGAAGATCTAATAATTGTAAATATTTATGCCCCCAACATGGGAGCAGCCAACTACATAAGCCAACTGTTAACCAAAATAGACATATTGATGATAATAATAAGTTAGTAGTAAGAGACCTCAACACTCCACTCTCAGCAATAATCATTTAAGCAGAAAATCAACAAAGAAACAAGAGCTTTGAATGACACACTGGACCAAATAGACCTCATAAATATATGCAGAACATTCCACCCTAAAACAACAGAGTACTCATTCTTCTTGAGCATATAAGGAACTCTCTCCAGAATGGACCACATACTGGGTCACAAATCAGGTCTCTTTCTTACCAAAAGATTGAGAGGATCACATGGTTTGTCTCTTTCCTTTTATTAATGTGTTCTTTCACATTGATTGATTTGTGAATGTTGAACCACCTTTGCATCCTAGGGATAAATAAATACCACTTGGTTGTGGTGGGTAAACCTTTTAATGTACTGTTGGGTCCTATTAACTAGGATCTTGTTGAGAATTTTGGCATCCATATTCATCAGGGATAGTGGTCTGAAATTCTCCTTTTTGATGTAGAAATTCTCCTTTTCCTGGTTTGGGGATCAAGGTAATGCTGGCCTCATAGAATGAGTCTGGAAGTTACCCTTCTGTTTCTATTTTTTGAAACAGCTTCAGGAGAATAGGTATTATTTCTTCTTGAATGTTTGGTAGAATTCCCCAGGAAATCCATCAGGTCCTGAACTCTTGTTTTTTGGGAGGTTTTTAATCACTGCTTTAATCTTGTTACTGGTTATTGGTCTATTCAGGTTGTCACTTTCTTCCTGTTTCAGTCTTGGTAGTTTATAGGTTTCCAGAAATGCATCTATTTCTTCCACGTTACTTCATTAATTGACATAGTTGTTGATAATTTCTGATAATTGTTTCTATTTCCTTGGTGTTAGTCATGATCTCTCACCTTTCATTCATAATTTTATTAATTTGGATCTTTTCTCTTTTCTTTTGTATAAATCTGGCCAGTGGCTTAATGATCTTATTAATTCTTTCAAAAAACTAGCTTCTAGTTTCATTGATATGTTCTACTGTATTTCTGTATTTCTAATTCATTGATCTCTGCTCTAATCTTAATTATTTCTCTTTTCACATGTGGGCTAGGCTTAATTTGTTGTTCATTCTCCAGTTCTTTTTTTTTTTTTTTTAAAGATTTTATTTATTTATTTGAGAGAGAGAGAGAATGGGAGAGAAAGCATGAAAGGAGAGAGGTCAGTGGGAGAAGCAGAGTTCCTGCCAAGCAGGGAGTCCAATGTGGGACTCGATCCTGGGACTCCAGGGTCATGACCTGAGCTGAAGGCAGTTGCTTAACCAAATGAGCCACCCAGGTGCCCTCATTCTCCAGTTCTTTAACATGTAAAGAATTTGTGTTTTCAGGACTTTTTTTTTTTTTTTTTTTTTTGAGTGAGGCTTGGATGGCTATGTATTTCCCCCTTAGCACCATCTTTGCTGGTGGTTTCAGACCAATGTGTTTTCATTCTCATTGGTTTCCATTATTTTTTTTTTAAGTTATCCTTTGATTTACTGGTTGACCCTTGTACTCTTGAGCAGGATGGTCTTTACATTCCAAGTGTTCAATTTTTTTTTTCCCAAACCTTTTCTTGTGATTGAGTTCCAGTTTCAAAGCATTGTGGTCTGAGAATATGAAGGGAACAAAATATGACATCCTTTCCTGATTAAAACTCTTCAGAATGTAGGGATAAAAGGAACATTCCTCAACTGCATAAAATCTACCTATGAAAAACCCACAGCAAATATCATTCTCAATGGGGAAAAGCTGATAGCCTTTCCCTTAAGATCAGGAACACGACAAGGATATCCACTCTCACCATTATTGTTCAACATAGTACTAGAAGTACTAGTAACAGCAATCAGATAACAATAAGAAATAAAATGTATTCAAATTGGCAAAGAAGAAGTCAAATTCTCTTTTTTTCACAGATGACATGATACTTTATGTAGAAAACCCCAAAGACTCCACCCCCAAATTACTAGAACTCATACAGCAATTCACTTATGTGGCAGGATACAACATCAATGCACAGAAATCAGTTGCTTTCATATACACTAATAATTTAACAGTAGAAAGAGAAATTAGAGAATTGATTTCATTTACAGTAACACCAAAAACTGTAAGATACCTTGGAATAAACCTAATCAAAGACATAAAGGATCTGTACTCAAGGAACTACAGAACACTCATGAAAGCAACTGAAGAAAACACAAAAAGATGTAAAAACATCCCATGCGTCTGGATCAGAAGAATAAACATTGTTAAACTGTGTATGCTTTCAACATCATCCAGATCAAAATACCAATGGCATTATTCAAAGTCCTGGAACAAACAATCTTAAATTTTGTATAGAACCAGAAAAGACTCCAAATTGCAAAGGAAATGTTGAAAAAGAAAAACAAAGCTGAGGGCGTCATGTTGCCTGATTTCAAGCTATATTACCAAGCTCTGATCACCAAGACAGCATGGTATTGGCACAAAAATGGAATGGAACAGAATACAATGGAATACAATGGAACAGAATAGAGAGCCCATATATAGACTCTTAACTCTATGGTCAAATAATCTTCGACAAAGCAGGAAAAAGTATCCAATGGAAAACAGATAGTCTCTTCAATTGGTGCTGGGAAAATTGGACAGTTATATACAGAAGAATGAAACTTGACCGTTATCTTACACCATACACAAAGATAAATTCAGAATTGATGATAGACCTCAGTATGTTACAGGAATCCATCAAAATCCTAGAGGAGAACATAGGCAGTAACTTCTTCAACATTGGCCACAGCAACTTCTTTCAAGACATGTCTCCAAAGGCAAGGGAAACAAAATTAAAAAATGAACTTTTGGGACTTCGTTAAGATAAAAAGTTTCTACACAGCTAAGGAAACAGACAACAAAACAAAGAAGCAACCCACAGAATGGAAGAAGATATTTGCAAACGACATTATAGACAAGTGACCGATATTCAAGATCTATAAAGAATTCCTCAAACTCAACACACACAAAACAGATAATCACATCAAAAATTGGGCAGAAGACATGAACAGACACTTCCCCAAAGTGTCCAAAGAAGACATACACATGGCTAACAGACACATGAAAAGGTGTTCATCATCATTAGCCATCAGGGAATTCAAATCAAAACCACATGAGATGTATCAGTTTACAGTATTTAGAATGTCAAAAATTGATAGGCAAGAAACAATAAATGTTAGATTGTGGAGAAAGGGGAACCCTCTTATACTATTTGTGGGAATGCAAGTTAGCACAGCCACTTTGGAAAAGTGTGAAAATTCCTCAAAAATTTAAAAATACAGCTACTCAATGGCCCAGCAGTTTCACTACTATTTGCTCCAAAGATACAGATGTACTGAAAAGAAGGGGCACATACACCCAAATGTTCATAGGAGCAATATTCATAGTAGCCAAACTGTGGAAAAGCTGAGATGCTCTTCAACAGATGAATGGATAAAGCAGATGTATGTGGTCCATATGTACAATGGAATATTACTCAGTCATTGGAAAGGATGAATACTCAACTTTTGCATCAACATAGATGAGACTGAAGGAGATTATGTTAAGTGAAATAAGTCAAGCAGAGAAAGTCAATTATCATATGGTTTCACTTATTTGTGGAACATAAGGAATAGCATGGAGGACATTAGGAGAAGGAAGGGAAAAATGAAAGGGGGGGTGGATTAGTTGAGGAGATGAACCATGAGAGACTATGGACTCCAAGAAACAAACTGAGGTTTTAGAGGGGAGGGGAGTAGGGGGATGGGTTAGCACAGTGATAGGTATTAAAGAGAGCACATTTTGCCTGGAGTTCTACATGGAGCACCGGTTGTTATATGCAAAAAATGAATCATGGAACACTACATCAAAAACTAATGATGTACTGTATGGTGACTAACATAACAATAAAAGGAAAAAACAAACAAAAATTAATTAATTAATTAATTAATTAAAAGAAAAACTACCAGACATTATACACTTTCCCCATGGAAGGGCATAATACCATTTAAAATGTTGTTTTTTTTTTTTTAATTTTGTTTGTTTTGTTTTTCCCCAAATTTTCAAATTTGGATGGGATTATGTCTCTACATTGAAATTGCAGTGTCCAATAAAAATGAGACCAAAAAACCATGCATCAAATCTTGAATAAATCTTGAATATGGGAAACCACACATAAGCAATTCTAGTTTTTTAGCAAATAGATTTCAGGGAAAAAAAAATATTGAAGAGGGAACTTAAGGGACATACCAAAACAACTGCTTAGAAGTACAGGCTAATTTGGATCCTGATAAACACTGGAAATTTTATGATATTAAGGAATTATTCTTAATATTTAGGTGGGATAATATTATTTAACTGGTTTTTAGGCCATTATCTTTTTATAAAGCTAAATATTTACAAAAAATCGTCTAGTTGCAGATTCTTTTCAATGTAACCCCGGGATGCATGTTCCTTACTATATTTTCTTTTTATTTTTGTATACAATTGAAGTTTCTGATAACAAAAAAGTATTTAAAATCTTAATATTCAATTAAATATCTGGGCTTATTTCTGTTTTATTTTTTTTAAAGATTTATTTATTTATTTATTTATTTGAGAGAGAGAGAGAATGAGAGAGAAAGAGCATGAGTGGAGAAAGGTCAGCAGGAGAAGCAGACTCCCTGCCTGCCGAGCAGGGATCCCAATGTGGGACTCCATCCCCATTTCAGGATAGTGACCTGAAATGAAGGCAGTCCCTTAACCAACTAGCCACCCAGGTGCCCCTTATTTCTATTTTAAATACTACTATTTCTCAATGCCACTTCTCTTACAATATGATTAAATATAATGTTGTATATAAAACAGTATAGTATTGTTTGTATTTTTTTATACTACATATGGTCAATTTATCATGTGAGGAAATTATTTATGGCACCACTGAAATAATTTTGGATTATGAAATTTAGTCTTTTAAATGTAAGACACATTAATTCCTTCTGTGAAATAACCATTTTACTTCTAGAGTGATGAAACAGAGGCTGGTTTTGAGCTTCTAACTACTTTCTCCATATGTATTTTCAGAATTAAGTAATCTATGTAATTATTTCTTTTCCATGTTTCCTCAGTCTATAAATACTAAATTAATTATATGTATCACAATAACTGTTAGTTTGTATTAAGAAGTTTTCTCTCTGTTTACATGCTTCTAACACTGATAGTTTACATATAAACTATTTACATTCCCTTATTCTGTATTTATTTCTTTTGCTCTCAAGAATCTCTTTAAACTTCATGACTCACTACCAATCTACAAATCTCTTTTTCTTATGCTATATTCCATACTTCCCCGTAGGCTTATGACTTTCACTGTGATAGGAATAGGGATAAGTTTTCAAGGCCTTGTAAAAAAATGGACTCAAACTCATGCCTCTAGAAGAGACTATAAAATAAAAGCAAACCCTTAGATGTATCAGTCATATATTATTATGAAAGCTTTGAGGCACTACCAGAATAAAAGTTTCTCCATAAATAAAGTACCTAGATATCCTTTGAAGTTATATTTTATGTCTATGTTACTGAACCAGGGAGCTATTTTATAATAAACTTAAGCTATAACTGGAATAAAATATACTCTTGGAAATTAGTCTCATATTATTCCCCAGCATCTCAGTGGTTAACCTTAATGGATAAACATGATATACATACTTTAGATTGTTAATTACATGAAAACTATTCGATTTAACAAGTGTTTTATAAAGAAAAACTTAGAAAACTAATTTCCAGTATCAGTAAGATTGTCCACATTTCCTATTTTCTAGGTGTCATAAATATATTTTCAGTTTTTCTACTAAATTACTACTCTAATTCGAATTTTATTCAATAATTTAAATGTAGTCTATTTTATTAATTTAAACATATGCAAAGTAAATGATTATTTTATGCTCATAAACAGTAATGGTAAAATTATAGAACTATAGATGCTTGTCTGAATCCCTTCTGAGCCACCAAAGTTCTCCAACTGTCATATACAACCATTAACATATGACATTTCCATTCACATTCTAAGGCAGAAGGTGACATGAGAAAATTATATTACATGACCTTCCTCTGTTGTGTATCTTTATGCATATGTTAGCATGTTTATATACACAGAACACAATATTATGTGATAGTTTCATGTAATCATATGTACATATAACGGTTTATTCAGTTCATATTATACCATTGGAAATTATTACTTTTATTTTTATCTAGGAAGAAGAACTGCTGGACTCTGGATTAATGTTAAGAATGGTTTTCAATTAGAGAAATAAAATATCACCTAGTCAACACATTTATTGACTTAAAACAGTTTTGCAATCATTGCAATTGATGACTGGTATTCACTGAGGTAAAGGAAGAGAATCACTACCACCAGGGACTTACACTGAGTTCAACAGTTTATAGTTTTAGCTTAAGGAGAGCAGTGACAAAAGAGGGGTCAAAAAGCAAAAACAGAAAAGATATTTGACAAAAAAATCAAATATTTTCATAAGATTTTTTTTTTTAGAAAATGTATAAATAGAGAGATGTGAAACTCAGAACCATGTGTTAATATGCTTATAATATTCCAGCAAATAGTTACAAAGTGAACATAGACTCACTGTTTCCTAACGCTTAATTACTAGATAATGGGTTAATTCTGGAAAAGCTGTACAAATGGAAAATAAAGTTAGGGATAATTTTTTTTTCCAATTTATTTATTTTCAGAAAAACAGTATTCATTATTTTTTCACCACACCCAGTGCTCCATGCAAGCCGTGCCCTCTATAATACCTACCACCTGGTACCCCAACCTCCCACCCCTCGCCACTTCAAACCCCTCAGATTGTTTTTCAGAGTCCATAGTCTCTCATGGTTCACCACCCCTTCCAATTTAGGGTTATGGACATTGGGGAGGGTATGTGCTTTTGGGCAAAAAGGTTAGGGATAATTTAAGGGCATCTAATCTCTTCCAGCATAGTTCAGATAACTTGCTCAATTCCCAAGGTTCCAAAGGTAGTCATTTTGGTGTAGCTGGCAAAGTCAAGCTCCTCCATGCATAAGCATATGATCAAGAAATACTTGGTTTTATCCTTTCCTGATCACTCCTATAAGGAGTTCCAGGAAAGTGAAAGGGGATTTCCAGAATATAGCACACAGACACCGCTGCTTCTCTGATCTCATCCTGAGTTATACTTCAGATAAGGTCATGATTCCCTAAAATCAAGTCAGCCACAGCAAATGAGCTCAGACCCAGAATACACACACGTAACATATATTTAGTATTTAAGGCATTCTAATCTAAGGAGTACTTATGTGTCTATTTATAGTACATACTTCCATAAACCATATGCAGGGAATGGGATCACTTAGAAATGTCATTTTCAAATTCTTTAGACTTGATCTCCAGTAGTTTTCACTGCTATATAATATAATCAAGTCTCTCTTTCATATAGATCCTTTTTTTTTTCTTATAGTCTTAATAAGTGACAGGAGAATAAATAACATTTGTAGATGGGTGGGTAAATACTGGGCTGTTGATTGCATTTTGTCTTACAGAGAACCTCAGCGGCATCTTCTTTTCCTAAGTTTCTCTGCCTTTATCTTTTATTTAACACTTTTATTTTATATTGATATCATCAGTGATTTTTTTTTGTATAATTTATTTTCCAGAAAATTTTCATTACCTACTATGTAACTCTCTGGGTTAATAAATATTACTGTTCTTCCTTGATTGATACAGTAATGTCAATCATAACATGAATTTTAAGGTATAGATTGTGCTTTGGGAGATATGATTAACTTTTATTTAAAGCATGTTAACAAATTATGAGCAAATGAGAACATACTATATCTAAATTTGAAATCCACAAAACAAGAGAAATATAGATGACATTTCTCAGAAATATGAAGAAGTTTTTACAATTCTATTTTAAGACACACACACAAAAAGTAAATTAAATGCATCACAATCTGGCCCACCTGAGGGACATTAGATATCTTTTAAAATGCATTTTTAATTAAAGTTATTTTAAATATTTTATAAATGAATTAAAAAACCAACATGACCTAGATTTCTGAATCAAATAGTCTTAATAAACATGAATAGAAATTGAAAAAAGGTTGATATGGTCTGACTATACATATTTTTCATCTGAATCAAATATTCTCTGAATGGAGTAATATCACTCACATTTTTTCAATATTTGGAAGAAAGGAACTTCCAAATATAATCTGTCTCAATTGGCAAAATGTCAACAGGTGACATTAATCTAGTCATGTGGAGATAGAATGGAAAAATGGTCTTGGTTCAGTTTCAGAAAGTCCATTTGGTGTACATGCAGCATCTTCTGCCCACCAGCTTTATGGAAATTTTCTTTAGAAGTTTTACATTCACTCTGCCCAAAAATGCCAGAAAGGGTCGTAGAGAAATGAAAACTCTTGCAATTACAAAATATACAATTACAATGTACTTAACAAGCCACGCTATATTTCACAGGTGGAAGCAATCTAGTTAGAAATACCTTATAATGTCCTGAACTACCTTTCATATCTAGAATAGTGCAAATATGTTAGGAGAAAGGATAGCAAAATGTTACAAAGTAACAAACTGGATTTTAAGACCCACTTAAGAAAACCAGTACCATTTTTTTTTTTAAAGATTTTATTTATTTATCAGAGAGAGCGGGAGAGAGCGAGCACAGGCAGACAGAATGGCAGGCAGAGGCAGAGGGAGAAGCAGGCTCCCTGCTGAGCAAGGAACCCGATGTGGGACTCGATCCCAGGACGCTGGGATCATGACCTGAGCCGAAGGCAGCTGCTTAACTAACGGAGCCACCCAGGCGTCCCCCAGTACCATTCCATTATTTTATATTTAAAATAGTTTAGGAGTTTGTAGATATAGCCAAAATGATGCCATTTAGAAAAGCTTTGCCATTCAAGAGGGATAAAATACTTTTTTGTTGAATTCAAGCATACAGAAATATACTCTGAATCTTCATTTTGCCAGAATGTCAGATTGCTACTGAGAACAGGTGGGAAGATTACTTCATCCTGTACTGCAGGGAACTTAGCTGCTAGTTTTGGCTGGTAAGGTAATCTCAGCTGGTAAACATGTTCATTTTATATATCAAATACTGCTAGTTATTAAGTTTTAAATATATATTTATAAAATAATCATAATATGGGATGGCTCGTATTTTAATAAAATATCTAATTATTATAGGAGATTGTAAGTTATTATTATCACTATTTTTTTAAACTGGTGCATTATCTTTGAAGTCTGGGATAGCCACATTCACAATGAAAAAATAACAATTTCAGCACTGACTTTTTAAGCGATCACATTGAATGAAAGATATATTCAAACATGCAAACATGGTTTAGGATATAAATCTGAAAAGATAAGAAACCTACAAGAACAATAACTTCACTAAATCAAATTGAAAGTGAATTATTAAAATAAGAAAGTTTCCTTAACATTGTTTTACTCTAAATCTTATAGGACTGATATTAATGAATCTCAGAGTTTAAAAAAAAAAAGTAAGTAAATGCTTTTTTAAGGTTTCCCTAACATTGTACAGGTTTCACAAAGAAACTCTGAGGTCTGATACTATTAATTCCAAATCGCATATGTGAAAATTAAGGCTTGAGGGACAGAATGGATTTTCTCAGCATCATCCAGATACTCAAGAAAGGAATTGAGAGGGTTCCAAATCTTCCAATTCCTAGCAGAGGCACTTTTCCTGTCCTACGTTCTGACTTTCACTACCTAGGTACTGGTTCCTTTTATCTATGGAAAAATAATCCAACTAACCAAGAAAGAAAATGTTTGTGTCATGATGCTATTTTCATAATTTTGCAAATTATTTTATATGAACGTATTAATAAACATGTTGCAAAGTCTCAACATTTTACATAAAAATATAGTTGAGAGAAAAAATAAAATAAAATCAGTTCTCATTAAATAGTCAAACTATAAGTAAATTTATTCAGGTTGTTTTCATTTGAATCTACTGTTAAAACCAAAACCCCACCAGGGATGATTTCAGAGAATCAGAATCTCAGAGTTAGAAGGTACCATTAAATGTTATCTGGTCTAACCTCTTTCCCAGCATTGATTATCAAATACAGTGCACTCTAAATAAAGGGAAGGAGAGTTATTCAGCAGTATAAACTGTAACTGCCCGTTAATTTTGAAACTCTAAAGCATTACTTAAAAATTCAAATGAACAAATTACAATTACATTTTGTGATTCATAATCTGAAACTCATTCTAAACATGAGTCACTCGCTTGTGCCAGCTGAAAGCCAATAGAAGACCCCTAATAAGATGTTTTTTCTAAACTGCAACCAGTATTTAACTTCCCATGATATTTCGAATTGGGAAATAATTTTGAAGTTATAGTCCTTGATAAAAACTGAAAACAATATAAGATATATCCATTGTTCCCCTTAGGGAATATCTTCTGAGGGTAATACAAGTCAAAATAATCCAACAGTCACTTATTGAACATGCCCTATAAATTCCAGGGATAATGTTGCTCTGGGACAAAGAGTGTAGATAGTAAAATATCCTTGCCCTCAGAGACCTTATTTTTTAGAAAGGGAAAAAAATATGTATACGAGTAATCCAAAAGAAACGTTAAGTGTAAAACTAGGCTACGTCATTAGAGATGGGATTAAGTTTTAGAAAAATTAATTCACCAGCTAAGCAAAGTAGGTTGGAAATCTGTAACAAAAGAGGAGAAAGGTCCTTCCAGACAGCTGCATCAGTGCATAGGTAGGGAGGAAAGAGGGACCATGGTGTTGAAGGAAGGAGAGCTGTTAGCTTGCTCTGCTATGGAGCTGGTTTAGATAATATGTGGTATGTGTTCTGTTGATGTAACCTATCCACTTCTATTCACAATCTGTGAAACAGCTTTTATGCTTACTCCACTCTTCCTTCAATAGACTTCAGTGGTAGACAGAGTAAGGAAGAGATGGGCATCAGATTCCATTTCTTAGAGATTAACTTGCTAGACTACTCAGATAACACACTTTACAGGCTATAGAACACTTAAAGGAAGTGTTCCTTTGCAGGCAGGCACTTATAGGATACATTGGAGCTGGCAACACCACTATGACTACTCCTCCTTAAAACCTCATAAAACCTCCTCTTCAAAGAGATTTATGAATAATGTGAACTAAATAATTCATGGGATTGCAGATGCCAGTCCAAATAGCCTCTTCTTTTTCAAGGTTTCAGTTTGTAGAACTGTGATCAAAAGCCTTCATCAGTCATGATAGTCGCATTTGTCCTCACTCCAAACAAACCGTATTTGCATGTGAATGTTTTTCATTGAAATGAGATATATAATATGCCAGCCAAGGCCCAACTAAAAGGCATTTTATGCCATTTAAATTCAGTCAAATTAAAGGCTGAATGCAACCTAAAAGGTCTACTCTCAGAACAGTAATTTGACACATCATAAATAAGAACCATTTTTTGTTAGCGTAGGTTCAGCACTTGTCAGAAAATTGTACACAGCCATATTAACAAAGTGCCACCTCTTAGGGAGAAATAAACTATAAGAAAAACCTTGTATGTAAAGCAGCAAAACACACAAACAAAGAGTGTAATATAGTGTCACTGGTTCAAAGTTGACGTTTTTCACTGACATTTACAGAAGAGGATAGATAACATTTTAACCTGCTTGAATGCCAAAAAGAAATTGTCAAAAATAACTTTTTTGTTTCAAATTTAAACTAAAAATTGTGTTTAGGAACAGGTGAAAATATTGATTGCCATTTAGTTCAGAACAAGTGGTTGTAACTCATCAATTTAATTCTTGGTCTTGGGTAGGGAGAACTGGAATCATTGGTGGAAACTATACACTAAAAAGCCAAAATCGAATTGAAAAATATTCCATGTTTAGAAATGAAAAAATTCCCTTTGAAAGACCCCAATGATGGGGAGACCTATTTTTTTTTTTTACCAGAGATTATGAACATGTGTTGTAACTAATTTTTCTAGTTCTCATTGACTAAAAGAAAATGTCATTGGGTTACATATAATGAGAGATTTTTAGATGAAAACTGATAATTGCATGAGGCAAGAGGCTAGAATCCAAAGGCTAGAAAGAGCTGTGGTAGAACAATTCACAAGAATTCTCCTAATTTAAACCATCCCACACATTCAATCTTATTTTTTAATTCCTTCACATGCAACCTAAGAATTTGTTTGGCAGATCTATCCAATCTTCTGAAAATACTAAATTCACCATCATTTGAGTCCTCAATAACATTAAGAAAAACATTAAAGATTGTACTTTCACACCAAATTGTCATCATTGTGGGTAAAGTTAACTTTATTTATTTTTGTGTTTACATCTTTCTATGTACTAACTACAGAGATTTGAGATGTGTATAGTGTAGAAAATGTATGACAACCCAGGTACTATATAGAAAATTTCTAGACATCAGGTATCAGCACCCAACTTCTGTTCACATCTTCAAATCAAGTATCTGAAATTCTAAAAGCAGAAAATAATGATAATCTCATTTCCCTAGTCTTCCAAAAAGTAAAAAGAGGCCTAAATTTTAGGAAAGTATTTCCCCAAGTCCTCTTCTTATAAAATATAAAAGCTTTCTAAAATACACCTCTTACTTGATTATGCTGACTTTTAAGAAATATCTCACATGGGTGGGGAGTACTGGAAACTAAGAGGAAAATCTGGATTACTGATATTTTAACTCTAATTCTTTTTAAGTGCATGCAGTTTAGAAAAATTCAAACAAGAATGAAGGAAATCTTATTCTTTAAAAGGCAATCAAACTGAAAAATTGTTTTAAAAATGCTAAGCTAAAGGAAGTTGCATTTTTGCTTGATAAAAACTGTGAGAAAATGCAGATGTTTAGTTACCTCCAAGAGATAAAAATGAGGTGTTTTATATGACTACATAATGTTAAATTCATCTGTATAATCTCAAAATCTGGCTTCCTATTTTCTGGGTATATGAACTTCACAGCCTAGATGTTATTCCTCAGGTTAAGAAAAAGCAATTAGGTAAGAAAGATATTAACAAAGTTTAACAGACATATAATATAACAAAGTTATACAGACATATAATAAGGATAATGACTTTTACCTTCATGAAAATATCCTAACTACATCAACTATACTTTTCAATGCTTATTTTGCAATAAAACTATGTAATGACACAGTCTTCCTGGGAAAAGGAAAGTGGTACTCTATAGAAAGAAATATATGTAATCTAAGATAATTCACTGGACACATCAGTTCTAAATCACAGCTACAGAGAACTAGCAATTCCACAAAATATTTGAATTATTATCTTGTCATTTTAGGCATAAGTCTTTGGTAAGGAATCATGTATCAATTAAATATTAATATAAATGATATAAAATAACCTATAATATATATAAAATATAAAATATGCCTGCACTTCTGTAAGAATACATTCAAATGTATATACATAATTATAACTGTGACAGTCTACAAATGAATACCCAGTAAAATGCACTGGATATGACAATTATCTAAACCACTTTTACTTTGTTCTGATTTAACAAACAATATATAAATTTTAATAAGTTTTAATTTTTCATCATGACAGTAAAAGAGAACTAAGCAAGGTTTTTTGTGATGACCTAGATTTTCTTCTGTCCTATACCAACTGTGAATTGCTTATTCGGATATTGAGAAATATATATATTTTTCATATTTCAGTAATACATGTCATCAATTCTGAAGCCAATGAATCCATATGTAAATAATCATCTTAAGCAAGTCAATATAGAAAAAAATATCTAATATGCTAGGGAAATTAGGACAATTTTCATGTAAAGGTACCGCCTTTATAGGAAAACAACAAGGAATGGCTTGTGGCAGAAAAACACAATATATCAGTGGGAATGTGAATGCTAATGAGAGAAAGCCAAGGGATGGGGATATAGCAATGTATATTGCAAGCAGACACTGATGAGGGCAGATGTAGAAAAATGATTATCAACTTTAGACCCCTAGAGCAACATGAATGAAATCACATCCTTGTGTTCTGGGAAATAAAACAGGCAACTTGGATAGAAATAAAGAGAGGCTTTAATTATCTAAAAGTAAATTGGGAGCAACCCATGATAATACTGAAGCGGGGTTATTATAGAATACAATGTAGAGTTAATTCAGAAATCAGTTTGTTCAAAAACATCAACAGCTGGGTTTAATAATAGACACAATGAATCAGAAATGAATAAAACCTTGAGATGGAAGATTATCCAAGCAACTCTAATCATATTATTAGATTTACTAAGGAAAATAAAATGACAAAGAATCTATAAAGGGACCTTATTTATGTGAATATAGTTCTAAGCAACAATTTTTTCAGATATAAATCCGAGGTCATACTAAGTATACATATTTCATGGACATGTCTAGATTTTCTTGACAAAATGAGCAAATTATGAGAAACTATTCTTTATAAATAATCAAAGCTGAGGGGCACCTGGGTGGCTCAATGGGTTATGCCTCTGCCTTTGGCTCAGGTCATGGTCTCAGGGTCCTGGGATCAAGGCCTGCATCTGGCTCTCTGCTCAGCAGGGAGCCTGCTTCCCTTCCTCTCTCTCTGCCTGCCTCTCTGCCTACTTGCCATCTCTCTCTCTGTCAAATAAATACATCAAATCTTTAAAAAGTTAAAAAAAATAAAAACATAAAGCTGAGGGGGGGAAATCTATATGTAATGATAAAATAAAATTTTCAGGGTTAAATTAGACTCCAGTTAGATGATTCTTCTTCTTCTTCTTTTAAGCTTTTCACATGTGAAGTTTGAGGGGCTAGATATCAGACTTTTCATACTGTTAAATATCTGATGAACCAAGCTCACAAATGGCAGGAGGTTCTATAGAACAAGATCTAGTTAAACATCTCAACATGTGGAGCTTAAGAGGAAATATAATGAAGGGCCCAAAGAGCCAATAATCTGGATCTGACTTCTTGTACATAGAGACAAACTGAGGAATCATGGAAAGAAGGAAAATGCAAGAATTAAGTTTTTGCATGATCAGTTGTATTTATTTATTATTTTTGCATCTATTTTTAAAGATTTATTTACTAAGAGAGAGCACATGCACATGTGCACAAGAAGAGGGGTGGGGCAGAGGGAGAAGGAGAGAGAAACTCAAGGCAACTCCATGCTGAGTGTGGAGCCCGAGATGGGGCTCAGTCTCAAGCTCCTGCGATCAGACCTGAGCAGAAGTCAAGACTCAGATGCTTCAACTGACTGTGCCACCCAGGTGCATTTAACACTGGGTTTAGAGTACCAGATCTCATCACTTACTAATGTGAACTTGAGGAAGATATGCTATGTCTTTGTGCCTCAAATTCTTCATCCCTAATGTGGGAAGATAACAACAGTACCTGATTCATAGAATTATAATACAAATGTAAATGAACCTATAAAGCACACAGAACAGAGTTTGGCACATAGTAAGGCCACAAAAATGCTATTTTTATTGTAGTCTTTAAGACCTCATATAGAAATGATGTGTGTCTTTGCTGTCCTCATTGGTAGCTTTGTCTTCTCTGCTCACTATCAGGGACCCATTTCCTCATAAGGATCTCAGTGTTTGGTAGACACTCAAGAAGTTTCCTGAATAAATAAAGATAGAATATCTGCCATATATCAAGCACCGCTCTTAACTCTAAGGAAACAAAAGAGGAAAATAAGATCTCTGCCAATTTTTGACTGTACAATGATGTTGTTGTTTTGTATATTCCCTGTCCTTTGTATCTGCTTAGAGAATAAAAAAAAAGAAAAAAGAAATAGCACACTTAAGAATTCTAAACAAGTTGATACAAAATAGTTTGGGCACCTTTCCAATTTATCTAATATGAAGTCATTTTGTTTTGTAGGAAAAAAAATTCCCAAAGTATAAAGTAGGCAATAAACCAGTGATGTAAACTTTAACTTTACTATTAGAGTAGAAAAGGAAAAAAAAAAAAAAAGACTAGTGCCAATATATCACATAATAGCCATACAAATAGATCTTGTATTCAATATTTAAAATTCTTGATGCCCACTGATACCCCATCTCTCTTCTGGAAAAATGAAATCTTTGCCCTACTCATATTTGTTATTGATATATATATCAATATATACATCAATCATTTTCTCCTTCACCATACCTGATAGATAATGTGAGTGCCCTGTTTTAAAAAAAAGATCAGCCAGATTCTCTCAGAAGTGTGTGCTTGGGTAACTAAGAGATTGTGACTGGAGATCCAAAACTGAAACATCTTACATGATACATAGTCAAAGAGAATGGAAAATTGACTAGAAAGGGGAAAGATGTAGGTGATAAGGTTCCTTGGATATGCCTTATGTCCTTCATTTCAGGGCCATACTTCTTGGATTTCCATCTGGTACACCAACTTTTGAAGAGCTACATGAGTAAGCCTCAGTGTCTTGCAACTAAGAGGATCCTAAAAAGATAAACCATGTGTATTTCAAAAGATGACCCAGGACTAAACAATGTATGCCAAAATACATATTAAAAATATAAGGGAAGAGAGGCACCTGGGTACCTCAGATGGTTAAGCATCCAACTTGATTTCAGCTCAGGTCCTTATCTCAGAATTGTAAGATCCAGCCCTCCAGGGAGCTGGTCGTGGAACCTGCGAAAGATTCTTCCTCTCCCTCTCCCCTTGCTCCACCCACTGCACCCCTGCCCCCACTGGCTCACAAGTGTATGCACTCTTTTTCCCTTTCTCTCTGAGATAATTTTTTAAAAAAATAATAAAAATAAAATGTAAGGGTAGAAAACACCTACCATATATAAGGTGTTATGGACTCCCATGTAATACTGACTCATCTAAGGTTCAGTTTTGATTAATTTAAGCTTTACTAAAAACAAGATGAGTCATTACTTAAAAAAAATACTAATTAAAGATCCTACATGAATTATTCTGGATAAGACTGGCAAGTAGAACAGTTTTTAAAAGAAGACATAGGAGGTGTCCAGGAAACAAAACACTGAATGTTGAGTGATAATGTTCTTTCCGTATTGCATAGTGTAAGACCGCATTAGGGTGAGAGATGGGGAGTCTAGGTTGTCCGCATTCTGCTGCATGGGAATAGGGACAGATTTCTTTGAGTCTTGAAAATGTATGTCTTATTACTCAATGCTTCTTTTCAACCATGTGAATCCTTACCTTTTATTTCACTCAGATATTTCTTGTCATTGTCTAGGCCCCTTGTAGCTAGGTTTCATGTGGAACTGGGCAGCAAAACACCTCAGGAACTGAGGATCAGGAATTATAAGTTCAGAATTCTCAAACTCTCCATTCTCTTCCATACTGTTCCTTAAGTAGGAATCTGCCTCACTTGCAGATATGGTCCTTTACCCCATTTGAAGACAAGAAAAACTTTAAAACAAATAAACAAAACAAAACGAAGCAAAAATAAAAAGAGGAAAAACTTTGATAGTCCTGTGCCCTTGTTTTAATAAATTGATTATTCTCCTAGTGTGAATCAATTTTAGACCTTTTGCTTTATATATATATATATATATATATATATATATACTAGGTGTGTACATATTACTCTTATAACTAGGCATTGGAACACTGACTTCATTAAAAGAATGTTAGTTATCAAGAAGCAGGGTAGAGAAAATAGATAGAAGAGTCCTGAATTTTCATTTTTCTTAATGCTAATCCTGTAAATCATCTGAATGGCATTTAACTCTTTGGAATTTGAGGAAAGGACTTCCTGACAAAAGTTTCTTGTCTCCTCCCTTCTGTCCTTTTGTTGACTTAGATAAAAATTGCATCCCTTTTTTGGCAACAAAGGAGAAGTAAGATTAGTACCAGGAAGTAAAATCCCTCTAGCCCAAAATTTGAGTCAGAAGTATCAATATAAAGACAATGTATTTTGTCTTAAAAATAGATGTGTGTGGGTGTTTATGTGTGTGTGTGTGTCTGTGCATTTATATGTGTATGTGTGTATTGTCACTGAAAAGACCCAGGAACAATGCAAATCTAGCAGCAATGAGCATCCCCAGTACTATAATTGAGGTTTCTAAATACATTTCCATTAAAAGAAAAGAGGATTTATTAAATAAATAGCTTTTAGAAAAGGGGTAAAAAATATACAGTCTAGAAAGCTGGAAAGCCATAAAAGTCTGCTGATTTAATGTCAAAAGAATTGAAGAGGCCCTCACTGGTCAAATATGGAGCTATTTGAATAATTACTCCAATGGATTAAGACACATCAAATATGCTTAAATTTATGAACACACTCTGATCCTCAAAACAAAGAAGCAAAACATAAACAAACAAACTTCTTTGTTCATCTTTGTCGGACGCCAGGAAACCAACAAGATATTTTTAAGACTGCCAAAAACACACAAAAAAGGAATCAAGCATTTATTCTATCTTTCTTAAATGAACAGTACTTTAGGGATATAATTCAGTGGTGAAATTAAATTTCTCTTTATAAAAGTATTTAAGCTCACGGATAAAGAGGAAATGATAGAATTAGAATATCACAGTTTGCTTCCAAAACTAACACACAACAATCCAGATGTTAAAAAGATGAAATCTGATTAACCATGAGTTGATATTTGTCTTAGGTCATGAAATGCGTAGTTGACACATTATCAATCTTTAGTTGTGGATCAAATAAAAATGAAGAAAGTGAGTATGATGAAGAGACTGAACAAGAATAGCCTAATAGAAGGAGCCAGCAGCAAGAGGGGGAAAGAAAAGGAGAAAGGACAGGCACCTGGGTGGCTCAGTCAGTTAAGCATCTACCTTCAGCTCCAGTCATGATCCCAAGGTCCTGGTCCAGAACCACATTGAGCATATGGGGATTCTGTTTCTCCCTCTGTCTGCAGCTCCCCCTACTTGTGTGCCTTCTCTCTCTCTCTCTCTCAAATAAATAAATAAAAATCTTAAAAAATATTTTTCTAAAAAAAAAAAAAAAAGATAAAAGAAAAAAGAAGAAAAGGAATGGTCCAGGGTAAATTAGCTGTATTCCTGACTGTAACCCAGAGTTGCTAGAAGCTTTGGCATAGAGGGTCCATTGAAATGAGAGAAAAACAATGAAAATATAAAGTAAGCAGTGGCTATGAGGCTGGAGAGGAATTTCCAGCATAAAATCGTATTTGTTAAAGTGGCAGGTGACACAACCCCATGCTATCCAAACCAAAGTAACCATTGGCCAGGCTAGTTTTGTTTTGTTTTGTTTTGTTTTGTTTTGTTCCCCCATGCAGCAGCTATACCAAATGAAAGTCTAAAAGATATGTATCTGGTCTTGTACAACAAACTAATTCATACAGATGAAAGAGGGTTGTGTGGTGATAATAAAATATAAAGAAAAAAAAGAATGAATAAGTGACAGTAGAGGGCACCTTTCTTCATTATGGGTCCTGGCAGAATTCACCAGACATGCAGAGACGTTTAGGAAAAATGACTGGAAAATAGATGAACATGTGGGATTCACAGAACGATGGTACAGAATAGAATGCTAGGTAAGTATGAGTATGGTAACTTAAAAAGATAGCTGCAAAATCTTTGGCACTCTTCCGATTGGGAGGTGGAGCTGTGCCCTAATTCTTTGAATCTGGGCAAACATGTGACCTCTTTGCCTAATGGAATACAGCAAAGGAGATACCACATGACCTCAGAGGTTAGGAAAGTCATACATCTTGGTCTCTAGAAGACTCTAGAAGACTTGCTCTTGGAAGCCTGAGGCTTCGCATGGGTCTGACATGACATACATGATGGAGGTCACAGGCACCAAACATGTCAGTTGAGAGTGAGACTTTCTTGGATCATCATACACATCAGCTCCTCTATCAGCTGAGTATCAGTGATTGACTTCTACTGGTGCCATAAAAAGCAGAATTCTCCATTAGTGACCTGTCTAAATTCTTGATCCTCAAAATCATGAGCTATAATAACATGGCTGTTTCTTTAAACCATGAAGTTTTATAGTGGATAACTAGGTTAGGGGAATCTCAAGGTATGATCAGTGAGAATGATGAGTGAAATATGTCTACAGTTGATCTTACATCAACTGTAAGATCACTACAGTTGTCCAATCACAAAAAAGCAATGATACAAAGATACAAATTTTGAGGTAGATGCAGCCCTCCAACAACACCTTCTCAGTTCCTGAGCGAAGTACACATGCTAAGTTCAGTGACTATTGCGGAATGGAGGACACAAAGAAATAACTGTCTGCCTGTTTTTTTCCTCTTATATAAGTTTTAAAGATAATATTTTAGCTATACAAAATTACGTACACACACATCTGTTATAAACTATTACACAGTGAACAAGAGGAATATACCAGGAAGCCAGGAAATAGAATATAACCAATAATTTACATCTGCCCATATGCTTCGAACCGATACCATATCCTATTCTCCCTGCCTTTCACACTGTTATGGAAAGGGAAAGGCTATGTTGATATCTACCTACTGCCATATGAACAAGTAATTGCTGCACTACACCAAGGATTATGCAGTTTATAATCCCCACTAAAGAAGTAAAGAAACACAACGACATAATTATTTTTTCTTTATATTTATTCATTGCAAAAGCAAGTCATTTGTTTTACTGTTATGAAGATCTTAAGCATACATGCAATTAGGGGAATATTGAAGTTGGGTTATTTTGATTATATTGTATATCTACCTCAGCTAGGAAAACTGGCATTCTGCAGGATTCACAGCTGCACGTTGCGAGGTTAGCTAGCTGCATATGATTTTATACATCTGTCAGTTAAATCACATATACAAATGCAATATCTAGCATTTGGGAACATTATGTGGATTTCTGACAGTCCCGAGAGGATTATAGATCTAGAAAACTGTGAATGAATTACAAGGAGCAAAATATATTGCTTTCATCTATGGCAGATATAATCTAGCTGCAATATTGTTCTTATTATGCACAGAGTAACTAAATGGAGCTGCCTCATACCTGCAATCAGAAACTTAGACAATAAAGTAGTTTTGAGGCAATAAATAGAGATCTCTCAGGTTTTGTTAGTATTACGAATCTCTAGTTTGTATTATAGTCACAACAACCTTAATAGTATTGCTCTGTTTATGAAAATATTTCATGGAAATATAAAGATCATATAGTTCAATATCTATCTCTTTAATTTTTAAAATGAAGTGAAATATTTTTGAAGATATCATCTAGATTTGATAGGTCACCCTGGTTGTCACCTGGTACATATGTGACACTCGCTATAGTTTCATATAGGCATGGACAAGATAATGTAATCCTTGCTAATATACTTCAAGTAGATAGCACACTTACAATAAACCTAAAGACAACTGCAAGAGTGAATATATTTGACTTCTAATAAATACCAAGAGGCAAAGAATGCATTGACCCACTAACAAAAGTATTTCATGCATAAATATAAATTATCAAGAACTTCAATACTAAATGCGGGAAATTGTATGTTTCTATTATGTTGTTATAAAACAACCCTAAAACAAAACACATCCATATGTCCATATGTGCAATACTGTTTTTGAAAATAAAGTTATTTTATGACCTGAAGTCAATTTACTGAACATATATAATCTATTTCCTACTATTATTCCACAAAAACAAGGAGGATCTTAGAAAAATTAAAGTTCAGAAAAGAGAACACAACTTATAATGCAGTATTGTATGGGATGGTTATAACAGAGTTATAAACCAGCATAGATTGAATCAAATGTGAGGGGCAGTTTATTTCCACTGTGGTGGTGGGAGAATCCTATTAGAAGGAAAGTGTCGTGAGAGTTAAAATTGGAAATATAAGTGGTATCTCAATAAGCAGAAATGAGGTAGAAATGAACACACTTCAAACTTCAGTAACAGCACAAAGAAATAGAAATATTTGAAAACAGAGTGTTACACCCCTCCTCTTTGAGGTCTAAAGTAAATGGGGGCATTGTGAAGAAGAAAAGAGTTAAGAGAGAAAATGAAGGACCATAAATAAGCATTATGTGGTTTGTCTTTTTTTTTTTTTTTAAGAATTTATTTATTTATTTGACAGAGAGAAATCACAAGTAGGCAGAGAGGCAGGCAGAGAGAGTGAGAGAGGGAAGCAGGCTCCCTGCTGAGCAGAGAGCCCGATGCGGGACTCGATCCCAGGACCCTGAGATCATGACCTGAGCCGAAGGCAGTGGCTTAACCCACTGAGCTACCCAGGCGCCCGGTTTGTCTTTTTTTAAAGATTTTATTTATTTATTTGAGAGAGAGAGAGAGAGTGAGAGAGAGAGAGAAAGCATGAGAGTGAATGAGAGGCAGAGGGAGAAGTAGACCCCCCATGGAGTAGGGAGTCAGATGTGGGACTCAATCTCTGGACTTTCGGATTGTGACCTGAGCCGAAGGCAGTTGCTTAACCAACTAAACCAACCAGGCACCCAAGCATTTTATCAGGTGATTGAACTGTATTTTGCAGGTGCTAGAAACTTTATTTATTATGATTCTTTTTATCTTGAATAAAGTACTAACACACTTGACTTTATATTCTAAGACAGTCACTTTGCCATCAGTATATAGTATCAAGAACATTAGACCAATTAACAGGGCTTTATAATAGTTTAGGCAAGGTATGATGGAAGTCTGAAATAAATTGTATCAAGAAAAATTTATATAAGGACACAAAATGTTTCTACATTGTGAAGATAAAAACAGTATTATTTTGGTCCATTTAATTTTTAGTATACATTTTTCCCAAAAAATACATGCTACAGACTTTAAAATGAAGATGTCACAACAAAAGAGGAATGAATTATGAAACAAGAGTGATTATTATTATTATTAATTATTTACAGTATGAAAGTATAGAATCTTTTATAACAGACATAGGAATAAAAAGAGATAGAAAAGCTGATTCAGATAGAGAACCCAGAATCAAGGCTAAGATTAGAATCCCTGACCTAAGAAAACTCTTTAGCTTCTTGTCTATTATACCTTTGCTACAATCTTCCTAACTTTAATATGGCAAGACAAATAACATATACATACATATATATTATTCTTCTAAAATTTCTTTATCAGCTGAAGTGAAATGTTAACAAAAAATGACTTGCTAATAAATGTAATAACAAAACTCTATTGCTAAATGTATTTTTTAGATTTTATAAGCTTAATGACTAATATGAAACAATAAATATTTGTCATTATTTTGGCATTTTTTGAGAGGAAGTTGGACTACTATGATCAGGTACTAAACTCTGGAAAAATAGCAATAATCAATAAACAAAAGCACTAGACTTCAGGGGTTTACATCTTAAGAGAAATGGTCAAGGCGAGGGACAGACAATTTTCACCTTAGGGTAAATTACTTCTCATTCCATGTAACACAGGATATATACATTAAAATAACTGGAAAAAAGATGACACAGTCCACTGCCTCAGTGAGAACAGAAGTCATGCCACTTGTTTTTCTACTCTTAGGACCTACCAAGTGCCTGGAGCACAGTAGGTGCTTAATAAATATTCAATCAAATGAATAAGTGAATAAATACACACATAATTTTTTATAAATAATATGTTAGTACCTCTTGGCATTTTATTTTTTTTTAAAGATTTTTATTTATTTGACAGACAGATCACAAGTAGGCAGAGAGGCAGGCAGACAGAGAGAGGAGGAGGAGGCAGGCTCCCTGCTGAGCAGAGAGCCCGATGTGAGGCTCGATCCCGGGACCCTGGGATCATGACCTGAGCCGTAGGCAGAGGCTTTAACCACTGAGCAACCCAGGCGCCCCCCTCTTGACATTTTATATTAAATATTGAAAACTATGCACACTATGTTAGGCTACTAGGACTGCCATAACAAAATACCACAAATTGGATGGTTTAAACACAAAATTTTATTTTCTCACAGCTCTGGAGACTAGAAGTCCTAAATCAAGGTGTTGTCAGGACTGGTTTCTCTTGAGTGTCCTCTTCTTGGCTTGCAGATGACCCTTCTCATTCTGTCCCTATACAACTTCTTTTTTCTTTCTTTTCTTTTCTTTTTTTTACCCTGTGCACTCACTCTCTTTGTGTTTCTCTTTATAAAGACACCAGTCTTGGGGTACCTGGGTGGCTCAGTGGGTCAAAGCCTCTGCTTTCGGCTCAGGTCATGATCGCAGTGTCCTGGGATCGAGCCCCGCATCAGGCTCTCTGCTCAGCGAGGAGCCTGCTTCCTTCTCTCTCTGCCTGCTTCTCTGCCTACTTGTGATTTCTGTCTGTCCAATGACTAAATAAAAAAAAAAAGAAAGAAAGAAAGACACCAGTCCTATTGGATTAAGGGCCCCATCCTTCCAGCCTCACTTAACCTTAAGTACCTCTTTAAAGGCCATATCTCCAAATATGGTCATGTTAGGGGTCAGAGATTTAACATATGATGGCAGTGGGGCAAAGGATTTAGTCCTTAGTGCACACTAATTTTTGTTGTATATTTTATTTAAATCACTGTTGTTGTTGACATAATAGATAACAAAAATATACTGCTCCTTGATCTGAAGACAGATCAAATAGCTTAAAAACAAAAAAACAAAAAACAAAAAAAAAACTAAGAGTTTTAAAGGATATTAGAAATATCTCCAGAATTTTACAAAACAATCCACAGCCAGTCATCCCTCTCCTTATACTTATTTAAAACAAAACAAAAAAGAATGAAAGAAAGAAAGAAAGAAAGAAAGAAAGAAAGAAAGAGAAAGAAACTAATTCTTCCTTTCTTTGTAGTTTTTTTATGGAGTTTACAAAAACAAGTGGAGGGTTGGGGGGTTGGTCAGAGGTGAAGGTATACTTTCAATATGCATCATCAAAATAAACTAATGTCTTATCTCTGGAAGAATGAATTCAAATTGGAATAAGTGTTGAAGTAGGGAGAAACACTAAATATTTATCTGGTGGTTAAAGAAATCAACCTATTCTATTATTGGGACAGGAGATACCTGGTGATGAGTAACTAGAGGAGTTGTTCAATGACTGATTGTGCAGAAATAAGATGCCTTAGATTAGCTGAGAGTTAAATTTATTATTTCACCAGACCAAACTTCAAAATAAAGAGAAACTAATAAAGCAAAAGGAGGACGAAAATTGCCACTTCCAGGAGACCTAATCAACAGAGAAAACTGGAGGTTAAAATACTTAAATATACTCTAAAAACTATATGTTCACTCTTTTTCTCAATATTTTCTACAATTGGGTACCTGACTTCCTTTTTTTTTTTTTTTTAAATTTTGTGGCTTCAACAACATTTTAGTATCATAAAACCAAGATTTCACCCAACCTGCTCAAATGATCTTAACATACATAAAATTACTAGTTCATGAAAAATGTGTACTGCATAAAAGCAAGTTGGGCTAAAATTCAACCTGCATCTAATCAGCTAAGACATGGTCCTGGTTGCTGGCTATGTGGAGTCTAAAGAAGTCTTGTCTTTTCTTCTCTCAAAGCCACTGTCTTCTTATTACACCCAACAGTCTGTACCTGCTCACCAGAGAGAAGACAATTTTTTCCACCTGTCTTATTGGATAGTCATCCCTCTGCATAAATGGAACAGTCCAGTTTTTAGTGAAAATGAGCCAACAAGAATCTTTTCTATTGTCCCAATAAAGTTTGCCTATCCTAACAACCAAATAAACCAAATAGATGTCAGGAACCATGCAACACATTGCTTCTCTTTTTATCTTGGCTGCTAGAAAGCAATGTGTTGCTTGTTATACTCAATTTTGCTTTTTTTATCAGCCAGGATTACCATGACATTGATTTTTGCTCTATCAATACCTCTCATCCCTCTGTGTTTTTCCCCTTTTCATTGTAACTATATTAATTTGTTTGAATACTTGTGCCTTTACTATAATATTCATCAGGTCTTCACCTAGCTTCAGCCACCTACCAGAACCCGATCAGCTACATCTCATGGAATTCTTTGGTCTCCAAAATTTGTGTTTCATGCTTTCCCCACAGAAACTCCTTTATACACATGAGGTTCACCAGCTCCCTCGTTTGATCTGAATCCCCTAGGCAGGTAAATCACTGAGTTTTGCTCTAGAGGTAGAGTCATTCTGCTGATTCTATCCATCACTAAATTTATCAGCCTGATCTTGAGAAAGCACTACCTATCTCCTTTCTTTATTTCTTCTCATAGTAGAAAATCAAGAAGCAATTCATCCATAGTCGACTGTATATTGTAATTCTCATCATTCTTCGACTGTCAGCATAGAATCTAAAAAGTCATTCTTCTCTTTTTCTCCATAGTCTCTATTGTTAAGCACTGTTGGATTTTATAGGCTCCCCCTACACATTTATAATTGCCTCATAAATGATCTATTGCTTCCAGTATCTTTATTCTTTTTTTTAAATCAAATTTACCTTAGAAATTCCTAAAAACAGCTCTAAACATGTCACAACCACCAATTTCATTTGCAATGGAAAATCCATACTGATTTCCAATCAAGCCTCAACCTCTTTCTGTACCTATTGAATCTTTTCCTCCATAACTCTTTTTGTTTTAGATTTTATTTATTTATTTATTTAAGAGAGTGGGAGAGCAAGCTGGGGTGGTGCACAGAAGAAGAGTGAAAGAATCTCAAGCAGACTCCATGCTAAGCACAGAGCCCAATGTGGAGCTTGATCCCCCTACCCTGAGATCATTACCTGAGCCAAAAATCAAGAGTTGGATGCTTAACCAGGCACCCAGGTTCCTCAGTAACTCTTAATATCCTCTGTTCCCATCTACCATCCTGAACTACTTTGTCTCATCTTTTCTCTATGATACCTCCACCCTAACCCCATTGTACACCCTAATCTCATACACACACACAAATACATACATCCATATATTTTTAAAATGTTTATTTATTTTAGAGAAGGGATTGGCAGCAGGAGTGGAAGGAGCAGAGGGAGGGCAAGAGAGAATCTCAAGCAGACACCAGGCTGAGTGTGGAGCCTGTTTCAGGGCAGCCCCATGCAAGCCTCAATCCTAGGACACTGAGATCATGACCTGAGCTGAAATCAGGAGTTGACCACTTAACAGACTCTGCCACCCATGTGCCCCCATACACATATATTACATACAATATAGAAAGCTGAGCTCTATTATCTCTTCCATTGTTCTTGCATCAATGTCAAAGTTCTCATTATTTCATCTTTGCAACATTTTCCAAGATTACTTGAGGTATAAAAATTACATACAGTAGGAGTGCCAGGGTGGCTAGGTCAGCTAAGCATCTGAGTATGCATGCTGGGACTGACCCCTGGTGAGCCCTGTGTCGGGCTCCCTACTCAGTCAGGAATCTGCTTGAACCTCTGTCCCTCCCCCTGCTTGTGCTCGTTCTCTTTCTCTAATAAATAAATAAAATCTTAAAAAATACATACAATAAACATCATATACTTAAAGTGTACAGCTTGATACCATCCTCGTCATGTCTTTCTCTACGCCTACCTCCATCCCAGGCACATCTAACCTGCCATTATAGTTGAGCTTGCATTTTCTAGAATTTTATAGATAGAACTATATAGTATATGCTCTTTTTTTTTGGTTAGGATTATTTCTTTCAAAGTTACTAAGTAACTTTGACGTTCATCCTGCTGTTGCATATATTGACAATTTTTTTTTCCTTTGCATTATTGAGCAACATTTCAATGTATGGGTATACCACAATTTGTTTATCCATTAACCTGTTGATGGACAGGTTGTTTCCAGTTTGGGGGGATTCAAAGTAAATTGTTATGGACATTTATATTCAAGTCTTGTCATGAACATGTGTTTTTGTTTCTCTTGGGTACTTGCCTAGGAGTGGAAAACTTGGGCCATGGAGAGAAATGTGTTTAATTTTTAAAAACTTCCACTTTGGTTCACCAAAGTGATTATAGCATTTTTTTTTTAATTCCTAAAAGTAGTTTATGAGAATTTCAGTTTCCCGACATCTTCACCAGCACTTAGTGTGCTCTGCCTCTTTCACTTAAGATAGTACAATAGGTATTTCATGGTATTTCATTGTGGTTTTAATTTTCATTTCCCTGATGTGAAAACTCCATTCACTTGCCTTTTTGCCATCTTCTTTGGTGAGGGGATGTCCAAATCTTTTACATATTTTTAAATGTGTTGTTTGTTTTATTATTGAGTTTGAATGAGTTCCTGTGTTCATAACTATTCAAACTATTAGCTCCTTGTAAAATCAAGCTGAGAAACACTATGTGGTTGAAGGTGAAATCACAGAGCTATACATATCTAAGTCATCCACACTTTCCAATCTCATAGTCTCACATTGACACATTGATCTCTTTTGCTTTGGAATATCTTTTTCTTCCAATAAGGGGAGGAAAACAAAGCACATCAGATATTGTTTGTTAATAAGTCATAAAATTATATACTTATTTCCTTCTAAGAATGTAAAAATTCCAAATACCCTTCATTTCCCTTTGAATTAAATTGATTATATTATTTCTAGTAATTTTCCCATTCTTAGATGAAGTAGCAATCCATTCTAGCATATTTTGCCTTTACATTTTTTAAAGATTTTATTTTATGTTATTATTTTTTTGTATTTTCTTTTTTAAATTAACATATAATATATTATTAGCTCCAGGGGTACAGGTCTGTGAATCACCAGGTTTACACATTTCACAGCCCAGCACTCACCATAGCACATACCCTCCCTAATGTCCATAATAACACCACCCTCTCCCTACCTGCCCCCTGCCTCGCAACCTTCAGTTTGTTTTGTGAGATTAAGAATCTCTTATGGTTTGTCTCCCTCCTGACCCCATCTTGTTTCATTTATTCTTTTCCTACCCCCCCAAGCCCCCACGTTGCATCTCTACTTCCTCATATCAGGGAGTAAAGACTTTTATTTTTAAGTAATCTCTACAACATGTGGCTCAAACAGTCAAACAGTCATGCGATTTACTGACTGAGCCAGTCAGGTATCCCTCAAGATTTTAGCATTTTATTTAAAAAACTTAAAACATAATCCAGGTAGTCAAGCTACTAGAATGAACCTATCTATCCCTTTATCAATTTTTAATTAATTCTGTTTGAGCATTTTTTATCTCCATGATCTTTCATTTCCTTGTGTATTCTAACATATAAAGTTAAAGAAGAGTACTAATAATAATGAATAATAACATTAAAATAAACATTGGCTAGATTAAATATGTTTGACTTATTATAACTGCATTAAGTTTTCTAGTTGTAAATCATTTTGAATGCTCTAGTCTATAGGTAAGTAATCCTAATTAATGAAGTTAATATTTTGTTGACCTAGTAAATATAAGCACCATTTTAAAATTTTTATGACATGTAATACTATTTTAAATTGGTTAAGAATTATTTGAAATCTTACATTTATAGATATTTGACAGCAAATTAAAATTTTCTAAACATGTTGGTATCATACTTGATTATATAAGATAGACAGAAGTGATTTATAGATACTAAATATTTTACATAACTAATTCCTATAGCCCATAAACAATTTTTAAGGCCAAATATTGCCAATCCTCTAATATTCATTCTTTTTGCTATAAAATCAATATTCATCATCAGAAATAGTTCAGCAAAAAATAAGTGTCAGTCATTACATAAATCTTCAGGATATATTTCAAAAATATATTTCTAAATATTTGATTTCAAAATCCATTAACATTTTAAGGTTACCAACCAATGTTGTCTTTTTATTTTATTTTATTTTATTTATTTCTTTTAAACGTCAGAGCTAAAGTATTTTTTTTAAGACTCTATTTATTTATTTGACGGAGAGAAATCAGAAGTAGGCAGAGAGGCAGGTGGAGAGAAAGGGGGAAGCAGACTCCCTGCTGGGCAGAGAGCACAATTCGGGGCTCGATCCCAAGACCCTGAGATCATGACCTGAGCCAAAGACAGAGGCTTAAACCACTGAGCCACCCAGGGGCCCCCAACGTTGTCATTATAAAAGTACACACAAGACAAGTGAGATGACAAATGATTTTTCTTTTCAATATATACATGATTAACATCAGCAGAAAGTGAAGGAAGACCTGAGGTAAAACTAAAACCACAATAAAAGCAGTAATGACAAAACTTTAACTGTAGTATTTGATGTTAGAAAAAAATTAGATGCTAAATATAAGAAACTCTATTATAGTCTATGAATTTATCCAGCTGGAGTTCAGGCTATCACCAACAGTTTGTTGTATAATTCATATGGCAAAATGTATGTATTTACACATATAGTACAGAACTTTAGCTTACGCCTTTAAGCAGAAAACAAATAACAAGATATTTATATTTAAACCTCTACAGTTTAAGAAAATCATTTGGTTGTCTAAATTGAGGCTTCTTATTACAATCATTATTTCCTACCAGTAAGAGATTGGATGTTTGAATTGCACAGTGTATTTCAGTTATTCTATTAGAATTTATGTCTTTAGTGGGTGATTTTTTTTAATAAATTTTTTTATTTTTTATAAACATATATTTTTATCCCCAGCGGTACAGGTCTGTGAATCACCAGGTTTACACACTTCACAGCACTCACCAAAGCGCATATCCTCCCCAATGTCCATAACCCCACCCCCTTCTCCCAACCCCCCTCCCCCCAGCAACCCTCAGTTTGTTTTGTGAGATTAAGTGGGTGATTTTATCCTGATAAACAAACAAACAAAGAAACCAACCCCAGCCAGTGGCTACACTGGTGAAAATGACATGGGTTTTTGTTTCGTACAACCTAGATGTGGAAGTTAGTTTTCTCACAGAGAGAAAAGTCTGAGAGGTAGGGAATGTGCCCATCTGTCGTCTGTGACAGACACATTGCCATCTTTTAGACCACTGGGTCTCAAACACTGATGCACACTGGAATCACAGGGATCCTGTTACATCTAGATTCTGATTAATTCTTTTTTTTTTTAAGATTTTATTTATTTATTTGACAGATAGAGATCACAAGTAGGCAGAGAGGCAGGCAGAAAGAAAGGAGGAAGCAGGCTCCCTGCCGAGCAGAGAGCCCTATGCGGGGCTTGATCCCAAGACCCTGGGATCATGACCTGAACTGAAGGTAGAGGCTTTAACCCACTGAGCTACCCAGGCGCCCCAAATTCTGATTAATTCTGAGGTTCAGCTGGAGTTTCTGTATTTCTAACATGATCCCAATGTTACTGATGCTGCTTGTTGGGGAACATTTTGAATACCAAGTCTACAGACTATGTTCCAAGTACACAAGACCATAGAACTATCTGTCCAAATATATCTGAGGCACTTCAGAACACAACTGGTCTCTCTAACTAATAGGCATTTGTCTTCAGACGTATAGATGCATAGCTGATATATGACACAGGATGTCCACACTTGCAAGCAAACACTCCTCTTATACAAGTCTGGGAGGAAAGGTGAAGAGAAGGACCAAGGGTCAACTCTATCTGCATCACCATGTTAAGTGAGGAAATTCCAAGGACTCCAAGACTTCTAAATTCAAACCAGTTCCTCCAGGTCTTTAGGGAGATGTATTTGTCGATGTAGGAGATTTGAATGTGTTTTAATTTACAGTTTATTAGCATGATCTTCAACCATTAAATATTAAGTCCTGTGTTGTGTAGGCTTCCATTTGTTCTCTTATTTCCCACTTTGCAAATGTTAGAGCTGGCCTGCCAACAGGTGTAAATCCATTGTATCATTGTGCTCCAGTTTTATTAGGGAGAAATTATGTCTAGCAGTTGTTGAGGAGGGTAGCTCTCCTCCACAGCATGGAGATACACAAACATAAATAGAGGCATGTAGATCAAGATCTACTGATATTATCACATACAGAATAGTTCTAGTGTGTACTACTTAAAGGATTTATTCTCTAAGAATAACATCTTGTAGGAGAAAAAGAAAAGACAATAAATTAGGATATCTGGATTCTACTAACATTTCCCCTATTTTCCATGTACCTGAGGGAGTCAAGGACACAGTGAGAGTACACAGAAATAGTTTTCCTATTCACACCAGGTTAGTTCATTATTATCCTAGGCAATCTGAGCATTTTTCATGTTAAATATTCCTATAATTATTCAGTAAAAAAGATTTGACCTTCAGCATCACAAAGGATAAATCAATCATAATTTGGAGAGCAAACTTTAACCTTATATTTTGCTTTTCATGTAATCATGAAACTATAAGGTGTTATAATATTAAAAGAATTCATGAGAATAAGTAGAGCAAGATCAATATTTTATGTTTGAAGTTATTAGATTTCCACTAAAGTTTCTATTCATCAAAAAAGACGCACACAGCTCTATTGCATTCATTCTGCTTTCAACCTAAGACAGGAAGAGCATCATATAAGCAAATCAGACAACCATAAAGAACAATATCATGTTAGAATAATTCTGAATAAACACATTAGGGAACTTGGAGGCTTTTAGATGGAATAGTGAACTGTCAAAAATACTTTGCCCCCCTGCCATTCCTCAACCCTTTTTTCTCCCCGCTGAGGAAAAAAATAGAAAATTTAAATGATTTAGGATATAATTTCTTCTAAAATATACTTCTGTGATCATATATACTCATTATCTAAGCAGCACTCACAGGAAGAATATTTTTATTCTGTTCATGTTATTTTATCCACACTGCCCAAGTAGAATGGGACAATAACCCCCCAGCTCTTTCAAAATAACTTCTTTACTTAATCATAAAGAGAAGAAAGTGTTGGCACATACTCAATAAGACATGAAATTAGTTTCACCTGGGGGCATGGTATTCACACCCACCAAAATCTCCTACACTTGAAAATACTCTTATGTCTTATAATTCTATCATGATTGTGGAAATTAAAAAATAAACAGCACAAGAGTCATTAAATGGTCCTCTTGAAACAATATAAAAAAGATGTGCAAAAATACCTTTAAAAAAGGGGAATTCAGGAGCATCTTTGTATTAAATATAGAATGATACTTCAGCTCTTACTTACAAAGGAAGCTATGGAGTCAATCTCATTTCAAGAAATTATTATAAGACATTAAATAGGAAGTAAGAAAAATTGAGTGTGGTTGCAATTTTTATTGTATGTTACTTTCAGCCACCTTAAATAATGTATTCAATATATGCAATGTTGTCTGAAAATATTTAAATCAAACATTCATCTGGGCTCTAACTTCAGTTTGATGACCACTTTCACCCATCACTCTGCTGAAACCAGCTTCCTGTAATGCTCAACAGATAATCTGAGGAAATATGAATGATTTCTATGAAAGAATTTTATCCCAACGTAAAAATGTGGAGAGATAACCTAATAGATTACTGAATAGGACTAGATTTAGAAAGGCAAAAATTTAAAGATGAGCAGACTTTTATAGAATTATTTCCTTGTCTTGGTCAATCAGTCTAAGACTGATCATATTAGTGATTTATTTCCAATCTCTTTTTATACCAAATATTTTACCACTTTATTATTCTGGGTGTTTTAGTGCTCACTTACTCTTGTAATGGCAAGCAGGGGCTCAGGCACACTATGACTTTAAGCTGCATCATTTAATTTTTCAGCTGAGCTTTAGGTAATAAATCTGTTGTCAGCCTGTCTATTTGTGTCACTCTAAGACACATGAGGAATGAAGCTGCGAGAAAAGCAAACCAAAGCTCATTCTTTCCTTCATGGCTAAAAGCAACAGATCAGTGGCTAAATAAAAATGCCTGTTTCTTACACAAGGCAAGATGCTTGTTAAGCCCTGTAGCACATTTTTCTCTACTTCCAAAACAAGCTATCTATATGAAATTATACAGATATTTTCATAAACACGCTGTTACCTTCTTGCATGAATTTAATAAATTCATGCAAAATAAATTTAATAAAAATAATTAGTAAGAAGCAATGGACCAAATTTAACTTGGAATCCTACAAGTAAAAGGATGATATTTAAAATTTTCCTCTGTGATGATAAGAAACTAAAAGGATGGGTAGAAGGGGAAAAATTGTGGAAAGAAACTTTCAGAAATATATCATGAAAATTTGAGAAATCATTTGACTCCACTGGTGTCAGTTTCATTCCCTGCAAAATGAAGCAGGCAGTTTGAGATGATTTCTAAGGTCACTTTCAGCTCTAACATGCTATGCCACTCTAATTATCATAAATCACACACTGCCTCTCATTCACATATATATGACTTAAAGATGATTATCATTTAGAGAAAGCTGCATATTTAAGGTATGCCACTAACTCTGCACTGCAATTCAATATGTTCATTAAATTTTGTTATAGATGGGAAATTCTTCAACTTCACCTGCAGCACTTAGCTTAAAGATTAGGTAGCAAGTGCTTTCCAAAATATACTTGCAAAAACTGATAGTCTTCTTCTTATCTCTCTATATTAATTTAATGCTGAACGTAATCAGCATGCTTAATGAACTATAAATCTCACACCTGCCTCTGGACCCTATATGGTAATGTCATCTCATGATGCATTTTCTCTTCCATGCATTTTGTTATTAGTGTTTTTTTTTTTTTTTATTAATAGTGGCCAGTCATGAAAATCACTGCCTAAATATAGGTCCCAAAGTGACAAAGCCTATTCTTGTATGCAGTGGTAGAATTTTTCATGACATGTTGAGCATTTATTTACAGGGGCTGTCCAGCATCTAAAAGAGCTCTGTTAACACAAACAAGACTTCAGGTTCTTCTCATTTACTGTCTGATGAAAATCGCATAACAGTATGCATGCCAATAAAGGACCATGAATTTTTTATATATTTTGTTCCTTCTCACTCCTTCAAATACCAATATTCTCTGAAGTGATTACATAGTCCTCTATTAAGAACCTTATCCCCTGGGTGGCAAGAGGCCAAAGGAACATGAGCTTGAACTGACCTTTGGATAAGTTTGATTGCACCATTTTTGCAGCTTTGTAAGAATATCAGGCTAACTACAGAAAGCAAGCAATTCATGAATCAAGAGACTGGAGAAAGAGCAAAGTGCTAATTAGAGAGATATTTTTGAATTTTTCTAAATTTGAATATTGCCTAAAGCAAAGTTCCACTGAAATGATAAGAAAAATGTGACTATACACACACACACACACATATGCATATACATGCATATATACATGCTCACAATTTGTCAATTTATTCTCAAGGTGTATGACACAGGTCTTTAATGGTTCTTTATTAATCCTGTCATTCGATAAACATTTATGGACCAAGCACATAAAGCACTGACTATATGCTAAATACACAAAGAAACATTGCAGGATTTAATCTAACAAAATATTAAATTCAGGATTCTTAAGTTGCTGGAGAACAATTATACACAGGCTATTGGGTGTTGATAGAGGATGTTTTGCTTATCTATTATGGCAGAAACAGGTTATTTATTTAGGGAAATTGTAAAGATCAGTCATCTATCTTTTCTCTCCTAAGAGGTTTAATCAAAATTATAAATCAGACCAAAATGATTCTTTTAAGTTTTATTTACAATGAAAGAAAAGTATGTATTCATCATCATTTCTTACAGGTAGGAAGAATTTTATAATTTCCCTGATCTAAATTGATACTCTCACTTCATTTTATAAAATATAATACAAATTCATGTAGTATTCAAAATTAATCAAAAATATTCTTTATGGGACATTTCCTGTGTCAAAAGGGCTTTTTAAAAATTCACTCTCTTATGTGAATAATAATTTAAGTGTTTTCCAAAGAAAATCTCACATTCCAAAGGGTTTTCTTGTCTTTACTATATTTTAAACTGCTTTATGAGGATTTATGGTATTAAATGGATTGTAACAATTCAGTGTTTTATAAATCATCTAAATTCTTCATATAGTAAAGTGACTATTTGTCCTACTAGTTAAACAATTTATAAATACTCAATAGAGAGGAAAATAAAACTTAGCAAGAATTCTTCAGGAAGAACAACAAAAAAAACCCAAACAAACTATGGTTTTTATTCAAATTCCAAAAGAAGGCCAGCTGACAGCTAGTGATTTACTAATAGAGGTTACATAAAAATCTCAGTGCAGCCCCTCCCGGCCCCGCAGACACAATGACTGCCTGACAAATAACAGCACTCAGGCTGGGTCTGCGATTGGAAGCAATCCCCGAATTAATCGGAAAGATTGTCAAAGGCACTACCATTCCCCCAAAGTGGAAACAAGCATAATACAATCTAGAAATTGGATTCCTAGGAAAAATGCATAAGTCAAGTTAGCAAGAAGTTATTGTGTACCTATTATGTCCCAATATTGTTCAAAGTTCTCCATGGGATAGAAAATAAATACTGTATTTGTCATGTTCTCCTTGTGGGAGTCTGCGATCTTATTAGAAAGAAAAGACTTATATACATAAGACAATAAGAGACCAACCTGATCACTCACCCAGTTCAGTCTGGTCCATTCCCACTGGCTTTTCTCCTACTCTTTGAATGTGTAATACTCCTTCCCTCTTCATATCTTCTGTACATGTTTAGCCCTGTGAACTCTTATTTCTCCATTAGATTTCAGTTTAAATATTGTTTTTCCAAAGAGGTTTTCCTGACTCTTCTCTCCAAAGGGATCTAAGCTAACTTTTCCAGTTCTTTTTTAGTGCCCCATATATTATCTTCCAGTCATTTATCATATTTAATACCGATGTATTTAATTTAGTGGTTATTGATTTTATATCTGCCTCCCAAACTAAAGACATAGCTCTACAATGGCAGTGATATGTCTGACTTGCTAAGCAGTATATCTCTTAACCTTGCATCGTAGCTTCTCAACCTCAGCCCTACTAACCCGTAGTGCTAGATGATCCTTTGTTGTGGGGGGCACACTCTATGCATCGCAGGCTTGTAACATCACTGACTCCAGGAGCCAGCCCCCTCACGTGGAAGAAAAATGGCTCCAGACATTGCCAAATGTCTCCTAGGAGGCAAAGTTGTCTCTAGTATAATTCTATACTAGTGTCCAACACATCATATACATTTAATAAATATTGTTGAATGAGTAATTGGATGAGTAAACTGATAAGGCATCATACAATGAGATGTTAGACTATATGCATTTAAGTTAAGTTGCCTGGGACACCTAGATGGTTCAGTCAGTTGAGCAGCCGATTCTTGGTTTCCTCTCAGGTTGTGATCTTCTGGGTTGTGAGATCAAGCCCCCACCCTGGGCTCCTTGCTCAGCAGGGGGTTTGTTTGAAGAGTCTCTCCTTTGTCCCTCCCCCAATGCTTGCTTTCTCTTTCTCTCTCCCCTAAATAAATAAATAAATCTTTTAAAGTTAAGTCACCAGCTTCATAGGATTTTTGTGAAGATTAAGTGAGATAATGTAATGAAAATATTTGGCTCGGTTCCTAGTATATGTTAAATCTTTAGTGCAATCTTATTAGCTATGCTATCATGAATGAAGTTTACTCTCAGGCTAGATGCAACAGACATGGACTACTGACCATAATTATGGATTTTTGAACAGAGAAATATTTTTAAGAGATTGATCTGATGGTGGGTAGGATGATTAGTATCAATGAAAGACTAAAGGTATGAAGACCAGTTAGCAATCAGCATAAAATCAAGTAGTTGTTGACCCAGTACTGGTTGAAAGTCACTAATCCAGAAAAACTAGCACCTTCACAACTTCTTAGATATCCAAGCATCTAAGACAGAGTGAATAAGGTCCTGAACTAGAGTGAGATGCCAATGAAGATAACCTTCTCAATCTCTTTCATTCTCCTGTTGCTTTATGTTTCCATGGCTCACCCCCCACTGAAAGTCCTCCCTTGAACATCAATCTCACTCCTATTCTCTGGATTCAAAGCACAACTCAATTTCTACCTCTCAAAGAAAGCTAATCTGACACAAATCTGACCTGACTTCTCACTGGTCAGTTCCATGCAGTATAGCAAGTCATTTTTCATGTAATAATGTACTATTCTTTTGTTTTAGGTAAGTTTTTATAAAGTAAGACTTTATATTTCTGATTATGGTATATCCAAGCACAGTTGTAGGTATAGAAAGTAATTATTATTTTTTTGTTTTTATTTTTTACTTTCTGAGTCACAGGATGCCAAAGGTAGAAAGGGCCTAGAGGCCAGGTGGCAGAGCTGTCATAAAATTCAGAGATTCCGGGGCACCTGGGTGGCTCAGTGGGTTAAAGCCTCTGCCTTCCGCTCAGGTCATGATCCCACGGTCCTGGGATCGAGCCCCACATCGGGCTCTCTGCTCAGCAGGGAGCCTGCTTCTTCCTCCCTCTCTCTCTGCCTTCCTCTCTGCCTACTTGTGATCTCTATCTGTCAAAGAAAATGAGTGGAGTCTTAAAAAAAAAATCAGAGATTCCCTCCATAATCATCAAAAATACGATTAATCATATTCTGTTTGTCTATTTCTAGCACCAGACAGGTCATCATTTCACTATACTACATTTTTGGAAGATCTGTCCTTGAACAATTCTTCCAAGATATACAAAAATAAACTCTTCAACAATGCTTTATGAAGCTACTCATATCCCCATTCAGACTATCTCTTTAGTTCTCATCCTTCACCATTCAATTTTATATTTTGCTATTTTAAATTTTTCTCTGTATCGTTAAAAATACTTTCTTATTTTATGTATACATTTTCCTATAATCTGTATTAAACATATAAATCCTGTAAGACTAGGGATTTACAGAGTTTCTTTTAATTATTTTTTATTCCACTCTTAGTTTATCTCAATATAGTAAAATAATAAATTCTCAATAAATATTTTATTTTCTAATTTGAGGCTGTTCCCCCAATCACGTTTATGTAAAATAGCTTCTGTACCCTATTATTCTTATACCCTTACACTAACCAGTTCTCATTGCATCTAGTGACTTAAATGACATTGTAGAGGGATCACTTAGATAAATACTGTGAATGATGTAACATTATAACATACAATGAAAAAAATGGAGCTAAAAAGATATTCGTATTGCTGGCTTATCGAGTATTTGGTTGAATCTAATCAGATGATAATCCCAAAATGTGTAAAAATCATTCCTTTGGTTAAAAACAAAACCAAAAACCTACAACTGTATAAATATACCAGATAGAAGGGAGGCATTTAACATAGGTATTTTAATCAGCAATAAAGTCAATACCTACAAAAAGTGCCACAAAACCGAAAAAGTTCATTTAGTTTTAGGTTACACTGTCATAAGTTTCCTATGTGGGCTTAGGCAGTGAGAGGCCCATGCCACTCTTCATTGTATAGACAACACTTCATCTAGGATATCACACTTTTAAGGTGATATAAAAAAAGAAAAGGTGCAGGAAGGTGTTGTTCAAATGATGAACAGGATGACAAGGAAATGTTAAAGCAACTGGGAATGCCTAACTTGGAGAGATAAGATGCTTGTAAAGAAAAAGCAGTTTTCATATAGTGGGAGGATTGTCCAGTGGAAGAGGAATAACATATGTTCTTGATGAATAGACGACAATAGACGTAACTGAATTCTACGGGAAGAAACCAAATACCAACTTGATAAAAGGAAGTTGTTTCCAGTGGTCAGTGTGACATCAAAATGGAAAGTCCTGTGTGATTGAGAAGTCATTTTGGATGCTATTAAGCTGACTTCTAAATCTCACTATTCTGCCCTATGCTGCAACAATCAAAATATACATCCATATAATTTAAGACGGGTTAAAGAAAAAGAAGAGCATGCAAACTTTTAATCTCAAAATATGATATTATTGTAAAATAATACACACAGGTTCCCAGGGAGAACTTATTATCAAAAGTTCTGTGAATAACAGCAGGAGGCAGGAGTTTTACATCAAATAAAATTCTAGCTTTCTATTGGGATTTGGAAGGGAAGTAGACAAGCTGATCATTACACATGCAGAGTCTAGATTTCCATGGTGTAAAACTAACTGATTTTAAGGGGAATGTAAGCCTGTCATTATAAAGGACAGGGGCTCTAGTGAATTTATGGGCTGGTTTCAATACTCAGGCATGGAGACCTAATGCATCAGGTCTGTAAGTGGGAATCAGGAAGACATCAAGGTGAGGTATCTGCTTTGGGTCAATAGCAATGATTGGCCAGGAAAGTCTTGGCTTTTTCAGAGCAAATAAGTGCCAAAAGCCCAGGGATACCACATCTCTTTAGAAAAGGACAGTCTCACTAATTAGCCCATAAAAGCTGAAAGCATAATAGTAGTTCAGCTATGCTGGGATTTCTTTTTTTTCACATTCACAATGCAAATTATTTTTTCTCCCTTCTAATTTCCCCTTCACCCCACTCCCCTACACACACACACACACACACACACACACACAGAAATTAATTTACATGTTTGTTTGTTTTGTTTTGTTGTTTTTAAGTCTCTTCACCTCTAAAATTCTAATGGTAAAGCTTAGGTAACATTTTGGTTGCAAAGTTATATCCTTTGTGATTAATGAACAACATCTGCAATATGGACAATTTTCGCCATAGGAAAATTTCTTCATAGGAAGAAAGACTTCCTATGAAATCTTTCACTAAGTGATAGCCTGATTTGTCCATTTCTTCTTCTTCATAACCACCAGTAAAAAATTGTTATTAAACAAATACTTTATACAAAGCACAAAATAAGTCACCAGGAAAAGGTATAAAATATAGAATTCCATCTGTATGTTAAATGTGTGTGCATGAAAATAGGATATATATAACAATGCATACATATATCACTTGGCTTCTAAAAATTAGTTCTCTAATTCATGGTATAAACACATGGTAGTATTTATCTGTGCTTTTTTTTTCATTTAAAGTTCTCATTAAAAATGGTATGTTTTTAAAAAAGCATTTTCCAAATAAGTTAAAATATCTATCTATCTATATTTTTTAAAGATTTTATTTATTTCTTTGACAGAGAGAGAGAGATAGTGAGAGAGAAAACACAAGCAGGGGGAGTGGGAGAGGAGGAAGCAGATTTCCTGCTGAGCTAGGAGCCTGATGTAGGGCTTGACCCCAGGACCCTGGGATCATCACCTGAGACAAAGGCAGCCACTTAACTGACTGAGCCACACAAGTACCCCTAAGATATTTATATTTAAAGTTAGGCATGAATTTTATGGTTACTGGAAGCTTGAGATTTGAAAAGCTAAATAAATTCCCTACATTCTATAAAATATCAATTGAAGTTTACATGTTCTGAGTTAGAAAATCTAAATATAAGCTTAGGAATGGAAACTCATAATATTCAAATCTAACTCAAAATTATTGGTTAACATTTTATATGTCCTCACAGTATAAGGGAAAAGTGGTATGTGAATACTTTTTCATTATTTTTTGTAATAGGGGAAGTTAAGAGTGAGATAAATAACTGAAAATTAATCAAATATTATCAAATATTTAGTAAAGTGCAAGTAAAATCAGCTGTCTAGATATTTGCACTTTTGCTATCCTCAGAGCAAAAACCTAAGAATGGTCTAGCTAAGCCAAAATGAGACCCCAAACACAATTGTTTACTATAGGCATAAAGTGCAAGCATTTATTTATAAACTGAAATATGATATTTAAATACAAACTGTCCCTTACAATGCTCACAATTCTATTCACATGAGTGACACAAAGTAGAGCTGCTTTTCACCAGAAAGGATATTAATGTGCTTCGAAAGATTTTATGATGAACTTTTCAGGCACATGATACAAATCATCCAACAAAATACTATTAAAAATCCTGGTGGTATCATACTTGGACATATTTATTGCTGATAGACCCTGAGAATCTTGTTCATCACAGACAAATTAATGATTTGTCTTCATCTATTTAAATAATCTCATTTTAATATTTCAAAAACCAAGAAGTTACAGAAAGAAGCTAAATTAAATATAAAAGAGAAATATTCTTTAGAGCCCACACATTTCTACAGCAATTTTTCTTCTCTGGTTTACTTATATTCTAGATGACTTCTTTGCAAGACACTTTAGAGATTCCTGGGGTGCCTGGGTGGCTCAGTGGATTAAGCCATTGCCTTCGGCTCAGATCATGATCTCAGGGTCCTGGGATCGAGTCCCGCATCGGGCTCTCTGCTCAGCAGGGAGCCTGCTTCCTCCTCTCTCTCTCTGTCTGCCTCTCTGCTTACTTGTGATCTCTCTCTGTCAAATAAGTAAATAAAATCTTAAAAAAAAAAGACACCTTAGAGATTTCTGTTTAGCCAATAGTATCATAGCTCAAATTTAAAATTTCATAACTCATTCCTTAGATAATCAAAACCTGAAATAAAAGTAATAATTCCTACAAGATTATTCAAACCCAAAATGCAGGTTTTGGTGTTTTTTTAGGGTTCTCAAAATATAAAACACTACCCTGGATATAGTAATTAAAATATTTAGCTATTTTATAAAGGGTTTACTCATCAATTACAATTTTCATAAACCACTTGAGTGTGTGCATTTCTAATCATAAGGCAAAAATTCTAAAGAATCAGGATATTTGGTCCTAAATTATTATTGGCTAACCATTGTCTATTAAAAAAAATCATCTGCTTTAGGTACCTGAGACTATATTATTACCTTAGGATATCATGGACTTTAAAGTCATTATGGGAAAACATCTGGTATCCATATTCTTTATATTCCTCTTCAAGCCTTTTGTGGGCAATGGGGAAGGAAAAGCTCTGAGTGATGCAACACTGTCTAACCCTTCACCCTCGATTATCCTTAGGACCTTTTTTTCTTTGGGCTTCAGTCCCCTTTCTGACTGTTGGCTCACTTTCTCTCACCTACTGGCTGCTTCCACTGCCTTCCTGTTTATCTCTTCAAAACCCTTCAACTCTCTCTTCAAAACTCACATCTGTTTTTTTTTTCTAGCTTTATTGAGATATAAAAGACTTTTAACACTGTGTAAGTTTAAAGTGTACAACATGATGATGTGATACACGTATATACTGCAAAGAACCACCAAAATAGGGTTAGCTAAAACATCCGTTGCCTCACATAATTATCACTGAATACCACTTCTTTAAAAGACCTTCCTTGGGGATGCCTGGGTTGCTCAGCCCTTAAATAGCTTCCCTCAGCTCAGGGCACAACCCCAGGGTCCTGGAATGGAGCCTAGGATGGAGCCTGGGATGGAGGGCCCTGAGTTAGGCTCCCTACTCAGCAGAAGGCTGGCTTCTCCCTCTCTCACTCCCCCTGCTTGTGTTCCCTCTATCATTGTCTCTCTGTGTCAAATAAATAAATAAGATCTTTTACAGAGATAAAAAAATAAATAAATAAAAGACCTTCCTTGATCCTTCAGGCTAAGTATATGCTTTTCATAGCATAGGGGACTTTTTCTTCATCACACTGAGATCATATATATATACTTTTTAATAGTTACTTTTTTTACATTTGTTTATGTTTACATTAACTTGGTGCATTTTTATGTGTGTGCTATATTTCTATTAATATGTCTCCCCTACTAAAAAGTGATCTCCCAGGGTGCTGGAATCCTTTCTTATTTCATTGCATGTTATATTTCTAACTGAACACAGTGACCAGCTCTCATTAAGAGTTCATTAAATAAACAAATGACTCTGAGAAACAGAGACTACTGAAGGTTGCCCATATATAATCTACTTGAATAAATCTTAGGCAGAAAACATCACAGAACATTTTTATTTACAGGCTTATTGGATAAAGTCTTTCAATCATAATTCTAGCATAATGGTCTTTTTTTTTTTTTTTAAGATTTTATTTATTTATTTGACAGAGAGAGAGATCACAGTAGACAGAGAGGGAAGCAGGCTCCCTGCCGAGCAGAGAGCCCGATGGGGGACTCGATCCCAAGACCCCGAGATCATGACCTGAGCTGAAGGCAGCGGCTTAATCCACTGAGCCACCCAGGCGCCCCTAGCATAATGGTCTTAATTCAAATATTAATACACTGAGCATTTCTGATTTAGCATCCTGTTCCCCATATCCCATACATGTCAAAGAAAGTACAGGGTTTAGCAAAATTGATTTGGGCTTAAATGAGCTAGAAACCTAGAGTTAGGAAATATACTGTCTTACTTTTTCCCTCCCGTTCTCTCTCGCTCTCTGTCTTCCCTCTCTCTCTCGCTCCCTCCCCCCACCCTGCCTATTTAAGTCTTAAGCATTGGTTTCTCAGAGAGCACAGTACCAATATCTTTATCATACAATAGTTCTGTTGGGATTGGAGTTTCTTTAGGTACATCCTCTTCATACCTAATGGATGAAATGATTAGTTTAGCTTTGGGGTAAGTTTTGTTTTGTTTTGATTTTGTTTTTATTCTTGTTTTTTGTTGTTGTTGTTTTTGTTTGTTTGTTTGTTTGTTTTCCTACAACACTCTCTTCTCAGTCTCAATAATCTAGATAAATTGCTAACCAAGCACATTGTAACCTTGGTGAATTTATCTATGGGAACACTCAAATAAGTTTGAAATTAGTATGCCCCTAGAGACTACCCTATTTTTCCTTCTTAATCAGGCCTTTAGGTGGATAGTCAGTGTCTTAGAACTGAACAGACAGAATTTTCAAGCTGAATAATGTTGGCTTACAGAGTGTATTCTTTTACACTTGGAAGAGAAATTGTGACTAAGTGACAGGGAGGTTTTTACTTGCATGCTGTTGGTAACCTTCTGTCCCTATACACAGGCAGAGGGCTTTCTTGGTTAATGGGCTGGGTTTGTGGAACACTTGTCCCTTGATGCTGTGTCTGAGCCCTCAGGTCAGGAGATAGACAATTTACATCCATTTACCTGACATTCTTTATACTCAAAGGCTACCAGTTTAGTCCCAGAAAGCCTGACCCTAACATGGTTTGATAAACAGGCAGGCAAGAAATACTGCATTAACACAGTTCTTATATTCAGTCGAGGGAAAAACAGAAACATAAGGTATTATACACTCTACCCTCATTCTGCTTTTACCAGGCTTTTAATCTGCCATTAGTGCTTACTTGCAAAATCAAATTCAATTTAAAAATTAAATAAGGAAGAAAAATTAAATAAGGAAGAAAAATCCCAACATTAGGATTGCTTGAACTTTTCTTTATATATATAACCATTTCTGTTAATGTGTCAAAAAAGAAAAGGTACTTTGTAACTTTTTTTTTTTTTTTTTTTGGTTTAAGGCATAGTATCACAGGATTTAAAAATCAATTGAATTACTGGATAAATATTTCAATTGTTATATTTTTGATACACAAAAATTATCAGAAACTCAAGAGAGTAGTTTATTTTTTCTCCTTCAAAGGAATATTGATCTAAATTCTATGTCACTTTAAGAGATATTGCTATTTTTATAACTAGAGAGCAGAGGCTTATTTTGACCCAGCTACTGAGAATCATTGCTATCTGACAGGGAGGTTTTAGTTCATATCATTAAGAAAAACTAGAAGTAAATTTTAGTCATAGAGATTTTACTTGCCTGTGCATTTTCCTCTTGACTTCTTTTTAATGAACTCTATGAAACTTCCAATTTGTTTTCCAATACTAATTTTTTGCTTCATTCATTCAATAAATGTTTATTGAATATCTACTACATGACAAATATTATAGTAGGTTTTGTAGATACTGAATTGACCAGATGAGACTAAATTTCTGCATTTATGAGCCTTACTTTCTGGACAGTATAGTTTTAAAATAGGAAGAGAAAAACAATATATAAGATAGTATCAGGTAGTGCTAAACATTATGAAAAAAAAGGAAATATTAGAAGATAGAAGGTAATGGGGATATTCATTTTGTATAAATGATCAAAGAATGTATAAAGGAGGAGATGCTTTTTTTCTTTTTTTTGAGATGCATTTTAATCAGAGTCTTGAATACATCAAGACTGATTCATGTGTAGATCTGTGGGAAGATTTTCCATGTACAGGGCACAGCAAGTGCAAAGGTCCTGAGGAAGCAAACCATATGATATATTTAAGAAATAGGAAAACAGCCAGTGTGTAGTATAAATTTCAGAGAGCAGAAGGGAAAACTAGGAAATGATGTCTGAAAATATAGGGTCTTCTTGACTTGAACACAGTGGGATACAGTGGGAAGAGGGTTAGTTTGATCATCTAAGTTCCATTTCTCATTCAGTCACTTGCCAACTATTTACCATATATAAATTTGAAATGGAAATAACTGCCTGGAAAATAGAAGAGCAGTAGTCAACCATAAGGAATCAATGACTGAATTAATATTTTGTTAAGAAATAGGTTCTCTGCTGTCTTGTCATGATCAAACAGTAAGAATTATTAAAGGAAGAAATCACATGCTATTCACTTCTCTCCTACCCCATCCCAAGATACACAAGCTTTGAAATCAAACAACAAATATTTATTATTTTAGTTGTTCTTTGTGGTTACGAGCTACAGAGTCATTCTTGTTGCTCTATGTGATAGGAGATTTATCATTAATGTAGAGAGAAAAAAATCCAAGTTAAGGGAAACACTGACAGTGGCAGATTCTTCTTCCTATGGCAGAATCATTATTCAGCTCTAAGAACTGGCAATATTTTGTTCAACAAAGGACTTTAATGTCCAATTTGGCTACGAAAGGCCAAAAGTGGTTTAGCCTAAATGGAACTGTGGGGGCAAAATGATCAGTGACTTGCTCTTCCCCCAAATAAATTCATATGTGAACAGGAACCTGAGAAAGCATATGAAGGGTATTGATCATTTATTGTGCACTACTCACTAAGGCCTGATTTGTAGGCTCTGTATCTTCTCCACTGGGGCCAGAAATAAGTTTTTAATGTAGCAGTAGAACTAGGGAAAAGACTGTAGAAGAAATTTGCACAAATTCTTTCATTCTATAGATGAAGAAATTGAAATTGAAGGAGAGAATGTGAATATATTGAGATCACAGGTAGTAATGCAGTTGAGAAGAAAACCCAAAATCTTTATGTCCCAGGGCAATATTTCCATACATTATAGATCATGCTGCTTCTTCTTCATCAGACTGATAGAGATTTTAATCCAAAACAAACAAACAAAAAGTTATCTACATATTAGAAAAAGCAGTCCATACTTTGTGTCCTATATTCAGGACTATAATATTCAACTCATACTGCTTTTTAAACATTCTATTGGTTGTATACTGATTGTATTTTTATTATTCACAGGCTTGAAGATTTGTTGTTCCTTTTATACCATTTTATTTGTCTTTTACATGTTCCTGTTGATTATATGTCTCTCTGTTCTTTGAAAGTGCTCTGAAAAACAGGCATTCACACGGCACTGAGATTTTTTTCAGGGCAAAAATTACATATCACTCTCTCTGTGACAATCGTAATTTCTTTTTAAACTAACCATTGCTCAGATTTTAAGAACGCATGTAAAATTGCTATGTACATATATACATATATGTGCATTATAACTGCATATTTTTTATGCTCAATACCTCCCGATACCACTTACAAAAAGACCCTTCACCTTTTTTTGCTCTTTTCATTCAGTGAAATGCATCAAGCATTTTTCACATGTGCCAGTTTAACTTCTTTATGATGTCAGAGATAATTGTTTTGGCCTCGGGGAAAGAATGTGCTTTCTGCTGCAAATGATGGCTGCACAACCATCTAAGTAAAAAATGAACTAGTAGTGAAGTCTTAGGTTTCTTTATCTTATCAATTATTGAAGAAAGAAACTTTCCTTAGCACTAGGAGAATACTAAAAATGTCAAGATAAAATGATGGAAATGAAGTTGAGGGTGGGAATGGATACAGTAAATAAGTTCGAAATCAACGAGCTCTTAATGGATGCGATAGGGAATGTGTTAACCACATTTACATTTTATCAAGTGAAATTATTTGTTTTTAAGCAATAAAAAGGAAAATCAAAATTTTCTATCAGGGGAAACTTGAGTCAAGTCTATATCTATCTATCTATCATCTATAAATTCTATCATCTATAAAATCCACATCCATTTCTTCCTGAAGAAATAATGGTATCTGACTATTACAAAAATGAGAGCTGCCGGAGGCAATGTACAGAATCAGAAAATATATAAACCACATGTCATGTGCATTGACACTCAAAGAGATGAGTTATAAACCACTTTATGCATTTAAAAAAGTAGTAATTTAATTTATTTATGCTGAAACACCATATTTATTAGAATTTAATAAAAACAAATTAAAAAATTAGGCTTTAGGAAAACATGATCAGTCATTCCCATTCTTGGGAACGGTAACAGTAAAGCTGGGCACTTGTATCTTTGTCATTTTCTGATACTGTTAGAAGGGAAAAGAACAGGAAGCCATGGAAGGAAAAAATAAATCACCTCCCCTACTGTCCACTATTATCACATAGGCAGTGGTTCTCTAAGATTCTTAAAATAGTAACATATCTAAAATTTGCTGTAAAAACTACTTGACATTTAATTTGTAGGTACTTCCCATAAGCAAAATCTTGTTAAGGATCTACTATGAGTCAACACTGTTAATATATAATTGGGTTATGTGGGCCTTGAAATATAGCAGAAAGAATAATACCAGTTAACATTTATTGAGCAAGAATTAATTAACAAATGTGTTGTGCTTATCTGTTCCTTCATGGCATCATTGAATTCCCTCTGTAATCCTATGAAGAAGGTAATATTATGAATCTCACTTCTTGAGTGAGGAAATATTTAGAGAGTCAAAGTTACTTAGATGGTAAGTGGATCTGACAGATTACAAATTCTTTTCCCTGCATAGATTTAAGGTCTTTGGAGAAAGAAGATTAGAAGAGTAGCAATTCCCAGAATCACAATATTCCCCAAGTACTGAGGCTGTGCCCCACAGAAAGAAAATTCAAGGAGGAAGATCTAGATTTGGCTGAGGTCTTCCGGGTGATCTCTGGGTACACAGATCTAAGAAGAGTTCTCTTTACTTTTATCTATTTCATGTCTAGCTATGCTGGTCCATACGAAAACCACTAGCCACCAGTGGCAACTGACCACTTATAATGTGGCTGGTCTGAAGTGAATGTGCTGTAAGTAGAAAAACAGAATCAAAGTAATAATTTTCATATTGATTACATGTTCAAATGATAACAATGTAGATACACCAAGTTCACTATTTTATTATAATTAATGTTGCCTTTAAAATTTTATTTCTTTTCAGATGTAAAATTTAGTGATTCATCACCCATATTAAAATATATATATATGTATTTTTAGGGATGACTGGCTGGCTCAGTCAATTAAATGTTTGCCTGCAGCTCAGGTCATGGTCCCAAGGTCTTGGGATTGAGCCCTGCATCGAGCTCCTCGCTCAGTGAGGACCCTGCTTCTTCCTCTGCATGCTACTCTCTCTGCTTGTGCTCTGTCTCTGTCTCTCTGACAAATAAATAAAAATGAATAAAATATTTAAATATATATGTAACACATATATATTTAAATGTGGCTACTAGAAAATTTAAAATTCTGTATGTGGCTCACAGCATATTTCTATTACATAGTACTGATCTTAAGTGCTTTCTTCCAAGCCTTCTGCTTTTAAAAGGTATTTAGTGATGTATACCCCCTGTCTGTTTCTTTTATAATGATTTTATGAAGGAACCAGTATTTTAACTTGAGTCTTATTTTCCCTTGCTCATCTTGTAATTTCCTGTTTATTTATTTACGTATAATTAGCACTAACTCCTTATAAGAAAAAATAAATTTTAGAGTTGTATTTTACAGTGATAGTAAAAAGGGAAACATGGAAAACTATGGTGCCTCCTTAAGAGACCCATGTGTAGTGGAGAAGAAACCAGATTAGCTTCTCAGGTTGCTGCAGGATAGAACCTGGTGGCCTGTCTAAATCTGGTAAGAAATCATGGGGCTAAATATTGTGGTTCAAGACATCATCAGGGATGGAATAACCAGAGTTTCAACAATTTTACACTGAGGTGAACTTATTTGTTTCCTCAAAGAGGTTACCAAGCCAAAGGTTTCCTATTATTATTTGGGATCAAATTCCTATCATTTTCAGGATCCCATATTTGGGAACAAATTCCTATCATTATCAGGATCCCATAATAGAGTCTTCAGGGAAAGACTAGAATGAGTTGGGGAACCAGGAAAGACTCATAGAAGGAATCAGAGAAACCCAGTGAGAATAAGAACTAAAAAATTTAATAAAAGTGGAAGAGAGGGACAATATAATCAAAAAGTTTGAAGTGATATTTATTGACTCTTCTACTGAAACAATAGGAAAATGGTCAGTTACCGGAAAGACGAAAGACTTTTTTTTTTTTTAAAGGATGCTTTTGAAAACACAAAAGATTTTAGTGAAAACAATAAAATCACTTGACAAAACAGTCCTATTTTCATTAACAACTATTGGTAGTAACATAATGCGGCAGCACAGCCTAAATATCAGAGTTAAATTTCTACCATTCACTTTCATTTGAAAGAAGCAAATTAAAAACAAAATTAACTGTTATTAGAAATTTATTTTAAATGGCAACTAACTTCCAGTGTACAACAAAGAACCAATATAAATTAAGAGCAAACGTGTGCCCATTTTCTGTAGGACAGTATCAATAATGATTCTAAGCCATTACATTTTAATGTTTTTAGAGTTATCAGAAATTAAGTTATATTTAGCGAAATCAGAGGGTTAAATGTATTTTAAGGCCTTTAGAAACGGCTATTCTGCTTATGATAGGGTGAAGATTTTTATAGTACTGAGCACTCAGAACATGTCCGCACTCACAACATGCTAAGCAGCTTTCAAATAGAAAATACTTGTGTTTAGTATTTATATACGGAAGATAGTTGAAAATAATAATAAAAACTCCTACTTCATTTAATGATTCACAAATATTGAATGAGACACCTACTGCAGGCCAGGCATTCTTCATGGCTCTGGGGGTTGGCAGTAAACCAGGGAGGCTATGAGGCCAGAAATGGTGATTGTTTATGCCACAGCAGTTGTGCAGGAGGATATGTGCATTGGATTGATCCTGGGTATATGAACCCAGCAGAAACATGAGTAATTTTGTGGATGCATCCATAGTAGGCTGTGATTGAAAGAGATGTAAAGAATACCTCTAGATTTTTTGTCCTAGGAAACCGAAGGATGCAATTGGCGCTTCCTGGAAATTAATGGATGTGAAAGAAACACGTTTTACAGGAAGAGAAGGATCTCAATTTTGGACATGCTAGTTTGGAAATGCTTTGAGACACAAAAGTGGAAGTTAGGGGCTGAAGATGTGAGAATGTGAGAGTCTGAGGTTCCAAAGAGAGGCTCTCACTATAGATACAAATGTAAAAATCGCCAGCTTCCAGGTGGTATTTAAAAGCACAGGGGCACTTGGGTGGCTCAGTGGGTTAAACCTCTGCCTTCAGCTCAGGTCATGATCCCAGGGTCCTGGGATCGAGCCCCGCATCGGGCTCTCTGCTCAGCGGGAAGCCTGCTTCCCCCCTCTCTCTCTGCCTGTCTCTCTGCCTACTTGTGATCTCTCTCTCTGTCAAATAAAATCTTAAAAAAAAAAAATAAAATAAAAGCACAATTTTCAGTTATGTGAAAGCAGAGAGAAATGAGAAGGGGTCCAGGAGCTGAGACAAAGTCTAGAGTTTGGGGATTTAAGGAGAAACCTCCCAAAAAGACTGAGAAGGAGCATTCTATTCACAAGAAGGGAAAGGTAGAAGGCTGTGTTTCTAGCAGGAAAACGAATAAAGTATTTCCAGTAGGAGTCAGTGATCAACTGTGTAAAATACTTCCATTTAATTAAGTAAGATGAGAACTTAGAATTCACCAATGATGTTGCCTAGAACAGTTTGATGGAGTATTGGCTGGAAGGTTGGTTTGCAGTGCGTTCAAGCTGGTATAAAAGCACAGGAATAAGAGACAGCATAAACAACTCCTTTGAGCTTTGTTGTAAATATACAGAGAAAAGAGTGGGGCTATAGTTACAAAGGAAGTAGGGCCAATAATTATTTTTAAAAGAGAGAAAAAAAAGGGCATGGAGGGATGCTGATATGAAAGATTCAGGGGTTAGGTAAACACTGTTGACATAGGAAAAAGGAAGGACACTTTGCTGGGGCTCTCCAGGAGCCTCAGATGTGAGGAAATTGGGTCTATGCACAAATGGAGGTGTTGGTTTTTGCAGTAATACCTATTAATAGTAGTAAGAGAAAAAGACAAACACGGAGTAGAGTTTAATAGGTGGATGGAAGTACTGGTGGCACAGTGTACAAAATCAATTCTGATTGCTTCTATTTTTCTCAGCAAAAGGGAAGCAAAATCACCAGATGAAAAAGGATAGGGAGAGATGTGTGGAAGGTGAAGAGAACAGAGAGGTACAGCATGGTCACCTAACTAAAAAAGTAAACAAAATGGATATATGGTATGATTGCTAGAAAACATCAAGGCTACTGAGACTAAATTTAAAGAGGGTCCAATTTCATGCTGTGTGCTCATTTGAACTTTATTTAGCTTCAGTGGAGTGTGGAATAATCTTCAAAGTGTCCCTATGAGGTAGCTACCATTGCCATGCCCATGGGAGAGTTGATGAAGTTCAGGAACAAAGAGGGGTTAAAGAAATTGCTCAAGATCGCAGAATAACTAAGGGTTAGTCTCTGGGTGCTAATCCATACATAGCTTGCACCATTTACCACTATACTACTACTTCCATGAATTGTTCGTTCTATGAATACAACATGTACCTAGTTAGGGAAATTAGGTGATCTTAATGCCCTTGTCCAAGACATGGAGTGCAAAAAGAAGAGAAGGTTGCAGGTATGAGAATGAAAGAACTAGGAAATTATTGCAGTTTTGTACTTTGGTAGTGGAGGTGTGTGTAAATTTTTCAGAAATAGAACACAGCTCTGGCTCTCACAATATTCATATTTTTCGTTAGTAAAACAGGCAATTAAATAATCACAATATACCGTGGTAAGTGCTATAATTGATGCTCAGTGGAACCAGCGAGGAGGAGTGTTCACTATCCTTGAGGGAAGTGAGAAGAAAAGGTGTCAGTAAACACTTCCCAGATGGTAAGATGGTTAGGCTGATTCTTGAAGAATGAACACAAAGTCCTCAGGCATATGCAGAGGTAGGAAAAAAATACCACTTACAGGGGTCTGAAGATGCTCCATCTGGGAGGAATGGTGGAAGTGTAGGGAGATTACATGGGAAAGGTGGGCTGGGAACAGCTGGGGAGCTATTTAAAAATCGGAGGCGAGGTGTGGCATGAGAGGATTTGCATTTTCTGAAGGAAATGCTGGACTCAATTCAGAGGATATATTGGAAAGAGAGTGGGAGAGAATATTTGAGGCAACAAGACCATTTTAGTGATTATTACAGCTGCCCAGCAACTGGGAGTGCAACCATAGCTATACGGATGAAGAAGAGATTAATTCCTGACTAACAAATTTCTTAAAATTATGTTTCCATTTTCACTGCACTGCTTTTTTGCCTTTATCCCATTCTTTGCATATCTAGTACCCACAATACCACCACCACCAGCAACAAATAATCCACATACTTGGTGTTTTAAAGTTAAAAAAAAATTAAAAATTTTAAAAATTATCCATAATTAATAGGAGAACAGATATTCATCTTTCCAAGTATTACATGTGATATAGTTCATAATCTTGTTCAAAATACTGTTTTGAACACAGTTAACAGAAATTTGGTACAGATTTACTCTAACAAACTTTGAGATGTTCCCAAAGAAGTCAAATATATTAATCCTTTGGGAATTAAGGCAGATGTAAATAAACAAATAAGTAAACCAAAAACAAAGTTATGCATTCTTTAATTCTTTAATTATAAGAGAGAAATAATAACATATAATGGCATCTTGCTTTCAGTTAAAGACAATACTATATTACATTAATTTATATTTTCTGTCTCTGAAACAAAAACTAAAAATTAATATTGACTATTTTGGCCAAACTTAAAAATGATTTTTGGAATACCTATACCTAAAAGTATCTTCTATAGGCTTTAGGATGATCTTCATTTTATTTTATGAAAATGCCTGGGATTTCCTTCCCTAAAATTGTCATATGGTCACCTGAACTAGTGGTCCTTTGCTTTGTAGTATGAAGTAATTTATCTAGAATTTCTCCTTTCTTTATACAACTGGAATTATGAAGAGGGCATAGCCATTTTGTAAAATGAACTAGTATAAGAACTAGTCAACAAAGATGGGCTCCATGGCCATTAGCCCCCACTGGATGCCTCAGAGTAGAATATTAGGAAGAAAGGATATGCCCAAGGCTAACTTGTGCTTTGAGAATCTGGCCTAACCAAGCATCTTTTATTTTAGTTCTCTGTGCTCAAGGTTGTATTTCAAATTGAAGGCTCGTTACACTTATTTACACTGAAGAATCCCATATGATCTCACTTAGCCGCCAATTTAAAAATCTGTAATCATACACCATTCCCCAGATGTGTAAGGAAGTCAGTCCTTTAGCTGGTATGTTGCCATATTAAAAGGTCACTGGCTGATAACCTGCACAGCATTGTCACTCAAGATATCACCAAAATATCAAAAAAAGAAAGTCCATGTTGCGGTGTTGATTTGTTAACAGAGGCAAAGCAATTTCTCTTGAGTTAGACTATGGAATGGCAAATTAATGATCCCTACATGGACAAGGAATAACCCAAGTGCACAACAATAGTTAAAACTGATGAAAGCAACACAATTCAATTCCTTCCGCCAAAGAGTTGAACTCTTAAAATCTCATTTAATAACTTTAACCTTCATTTTGAAAGTGATGTTTGTTCAGTAAATGAAAGCTAAAATTGAGCAGTTGTACCTCTTGCTTCCTTTTTTTTTTTTTTAAGGATTTTGATTATAGTTTGTAATAATCGAAAGACTAGAAGTCACAATTTTTTAAGAGAGAAAGAGGGAAAAAAGTGTACCATACATACATGCTGGTCAGTTTTCCCTTTGGAAATATCTGATCTTATTCTGTGTCAAAGTCTATCCGTCCATGATGTTATTTTTAAACCTTGAAGAAGGAGGAAACTGATTGATCTTAAACGATTTCTAAAAACCTATTTTTCCCCCATACTTTGCCCATTATAAGCCACAGGGATCAACCTGCCTCCTGCTGATAAACTCCATAGTTTGAAAACACTAATCAAACAAGATAGTGAAATGATCAAAGTGTAGTAGTCTGATTCCTCCATTCAGTGTGCGCCATATCTGTGAACTGAAGGGGAGCAGGAGATTTCAAATAAAGACTAAAAGAACTCTTTTAAAGCGTTTCTTTTGTACTTGAAAATTTGTTCATTTTGAGCTATAAAAAACAGGAGAGCTAAAAGCCTAATAAATTCCTTTGATCTGGACATGGCAAGTTCTTAAAGAGAAAGTCTAAAAGGTTGCAGACTGCTGTTCTATAAAAATTAAAATCCAGCAAACCATCCCTTCTCTCCCCTCTGCCTCCCCACCCTCTACTATATAGTCTGTCCATTTTCAGAAGAATAGAGACCACCAGAAATGATTACAGTAAGATCTAAACCTACTCAGACATTTTCACCAAGAATACAGGAATCTCTCATTTTTTTTGTCATCCCAGTGGAGGCACCTCCCATCCAGGGCCTTTCCGGAAAGCATTCAGATGAGTCACTGGAATCATTCAGTATGAACAGAGGGAATCAATGAACAGACAGCTGAACTATAAATATTCGCTGGTGGCAAGTAGATAATTTAAATTTGAGAGGTCATAAATTTTAAAGTAATATAGGAGGGACTGGATAAATGGGAGCATTTAAATCCATAAGAAGGCATTTAAATTCATTTTAAGAATCTGAAATCCTGTGCTGGCTAAACAAAGTATGTCCACAGCTAGAGGTGGTTCTCACTTCGTGCTCCAATTTAAGTCATTGCTCCTCAAACTGTGGTCTACACGGGAGCCTCATCAGCTGGATCTCTGAACTTGTTAGATACACAACCCCAGATTTACTGACTCAAAACCTGCATTTTAACAAGATCCTGGGTGACACGATGCACATCAAATGAGAAGTACTGCCCTAGACTGTCCATGCTTTGACCATGCTATCAAAATACCTGTCACAGGTTTTATTTTTAATACACACACTAAATTTATTGTGTGTGTATTTATTAATACTAAAATGACTTTATAGAGAACTTTATCTAGAATTCTGAACTAAAAGAGGCCAAAAAAATGAAAATTTGTAATAGTATGCATTCCTGAATTGATTCTTCCCCTTGCATCTTTGTAGATCTGTGTGTGTGCTGTGTGTGTGTGTGTGTGTGTGAGTGTGTTCCTGCATTATTTTTTGATTTCCTTTTTCTTTTCACTTAAATCAAGTTCATCCTAGAAACTTTGCTGAAAACTTTCTTTGTGCAAAGTATATTCATATAAGGGATAAAAAGTTAAGTAACACATAGTATACATCCTCAAGCTTAGAAAATGTTAGGAGAACACTAGATAAATAATAATTCAAAACAAATGCATAGTTGGTTTTTTGGTTACCAGGCATATTATAAAGAAAGAGATAAGAATACAGTAAGCATATTCTGGTATGCCAGAATACCTTTATTGAGGAAACCATCATTTCCCTAAATACATTTATGATGAAGCTGTCAATTATACTCCCCAGAGAGCGGCACATAACCAGACAGAGAATTCAGAGACCCATATTTTCCACAATGAATAGACCAAAAAGCTGGCAAGTGATTCAAGCAAGATTCATGAGAAACTTCTGAAACAACACAAGGACTCTAACAGAAATTGATATTTTCTCCCAAACTGGAAATTTCAGGAATTGAGTGTGGGTATGCATACATATACATACAATGTATATAGAGACATAATTTTATATATAATTATATACCTATATACAACCTGTATGTTATTATATACAGCAGCGTATATATAGAATGAGGTTGTAAGAAGAAAATAAACTAGTGCAGTGATTTTCAAAAATGGGGTCTCTAGACCAACAGCAGCAGCATTACATAGGAAATTGTTAGAAATGCAAATTCTTGGGTTCCATCCAACATCTACTGACTAAGAAACTCAGGAAATGGGACCCAACAACATGTTTTAATAAGCTCTTCTGGAAATTCTGAGGCATTTCAAAGTTTGAGAGTCAGTGATCAGTTTCCGTTTCAGTTTCAGTGATCAGAGTCAGTTTGAGATAGTGATCTTCAACTAGCTCGGAGCATGGGTCTGAGTTTGAATTCATGATGTTTCTACTAGATGTGTAATTTTAAGCAAGTCATTTATACTGAGTAAGCCTCAAATTCTCCATCTCTGAAAGAGCTCCCATTCAATAGGATCGGTGTAGGAACTGTATGAAATTGCTCTTGTAAAGTGCTTCCTGTATTACTTAAAGTGAAATCAACAATAAAAGTGATAGCTCTTATTACAAGGTAATAATTGGATAGAGATGACTCAGATTAATGAATTATTAAAGTGAATTTTTGCCTCTTATTTTAGGTGATTAGAAGAACACTGGTAGGGGTGCCTGGGTGGCTCAGTTGTTAAGCATCTGCCTTTGGCTGAGGTCATGATCTTGGGGGCCTGAGATCGAACCCTGCATTGGGCTCCCTGCTCAGCGGAAAGCCTGTTTCTCCCTCTGCTTCTGCCACTCCCACTGCTTGTGTTTCCTCTCTCTCTCTCTTTCTCCCTCTGTCAAATAAATAAATAAATAAATAAAATCTTTAAAAAAGAAGAAGTAGTAGTAGTAGTAGTAGTAGTACACTGGTGGTTTTAACAAAAGGAGCCAATATAAAATTTGATATTCCAAAATAAAGCATAAAGTTTCCTAACTACTCTAGGATTCTACTCTGAACCAACTGTGTGACCTTAGGCCAGTTTGTTAATCAATTTAGTTTTTAATTTTTTTATAACATAAAATGCTGTTAATAGACTGAATGATGTCTAAGGTTTTTCCAACTTGACATTCCATGGTTGTCTTTCATTTATCACGAACGCCATCTATCAATCAATCAAAAATGAGATTGAATGCACTGTGATAGATGATGTAGAGAATATAAGAACTAGGAAATACATGGCCACTGATGCCACAATTAAACTTGAAATAGGCAATGAAAAAAATTAACTAACCTTAAAGCTAGTAAGGAGTATTTTAAATGAGTGAGAAAACTAAACCTGGGGAAGAAGAACAACCAAAGATTGTTGCTATAGCTTACAATTCATGGCCACTAATTTTGAATCCTTACTTCTAACAGGAATTTTTGCATTCTCCTAGAACATTCATTTGGCACAGTCTAGATGACTCTCTAGACCTGCTGCTCACTCCTCAAACCTCTATCATTTGCTTTACTCTTTCCTAATGGATAATTAACCTTCTTAATTTCACTGAGGAAAAAAGGGACATTCAGAAGAGAACTCATGTCAACACATCTACTCACTCTTCTGCCCATACATACTTCCTTTCTTTCTGTTAAGCAATTAGAATAAATGACTCTCCATATATTTTTCTAAAGCCTGTGTTCACACACCCACTCTTCTACTCAAGGATGTCACTGCAATAACTGCCACCTTTTACCACTGCATTGCCAGATCTTTCCTCTCTACTGGATATTCCCTATCAGTGATATCAGAATATGACATTCCATATCAGGAATATGGATATTCCTCTATTGGATATTCCCTATCAGCATACAATGATGATATCATTTCTCCTCTCTTACTAAATCCCTCTTTTGACAAGCTTCCCCACCAATGAAGAGCCAGTTTCTTTATTCCCATTGACTGCAAAACTACTCAAAATAATTGCCTAGTCATCCAACCTTCAATTTATCCACTCCCATTCTCTTAAACTGACGCAAATCAGGCTTTTGCCCCAAAAGATCCACTGAGCTGTTCTTATGAAGGTTGTTAATGACTCTCAGGTTGCTGAATTTAACGGTCAATTCTCAGTCTGCATCTCACTTAAAATATAACAACATTTGACAACATTGATTCCTCCTTTAAACATTTGAGACACTTTCTTCACTTGGCTCTTTGCATTGGTGACTCCTAATTTTCCTTGTAAGTTTATGTTGCTGTTTTTGAGTATCATTTGCTGCTTTAACCTCATCTGTTAAATCACCTGAAGTTAGGTGTTCCAGTATTTGGAGTGACACTATATTGGAGATCACTCTGTAGGTGTTACCCATACGCTCATATATTCTGATTATTTCCAAATTTATGTCTCCAGTAAAGACCCATTATCTGAATTCCACAACTATAGAGTCAACATCTTCCTTTATACATCCAATACATATCATGAATCCATATGTCCAAAAACTCCTGACCTTTCCTGTCATAAAACTACTGCTCCAATAATCTTCCCTTTCTCAAAAGCTGACAATCACCATGTTTCTGTTGTTTATGTAAACAACCTTAAGGTTCTTGTATCGTCTTCTTATTCACTCAAAAACAGCGACCATGTCATAGCCTTATACTCTAGGTTCCACTCAACGTAAACCTAGATTACTTCCACGTCCGCTACCGCCTCTGTCTAGGTCATTGTCAACTGTAATCTGCCTCTTTCAGCAGTCTTTTTATGTCTCCCTACCTGCAACCCTGCTACAGAAAGTCTATTGTCAACATCGCAGCCAGGAAAAAGAGCATAGCACACCTCTGTTCAAATCCTTCCCGTGAGCCCCCACCTCACTCACAGTACTGCACGACGACTTCTACTATCCACATTCCTTGCTGTTCCAAGTGTGTTCTTCAGGCCTGCCGCACTGCACTGCTGGACATGCAAATCTCGGGCCCCATCCCAGACTTTCTGAATTTAAGTCTGCATTTTAAAAAATCCCCAGGCTATTCATGTGCACACTGACATTTGAGAAAAATTGTTATAAATAATCTTCCACTTCTTTCCTCTCTGACTTCATTTTCTATTACTTTCCCCCATCACTCACTCTGTCCCAGCCACAGTAATCTCTTTGATATTAGGACCTTCGTATTTGCCTTTTGACACAGAGCTGAGTCTTTTAGTTCAGCAAGCACTGAAGAGTCTGAATCCTGACAACAAGCACCACTCTAGAGTTTAGAAACATATCTGTTGCTAGTTGAACATTGAGATGACTGCAAACCCTAAATTCAGCTTTGCAAGCTACTCTGAGTCAGAGGACCCAGCTAAACTGAGCCTTAAATTCCTAATTCAAATAGATTGTTAGATAATAAATATATGCTGTTGAAAGCCACTAAATTTTGGAGTACTTTGTTACGATAACTAATAAAAAAAAATCACATGCTGCTTCCTGCTTCTAAAAAGTGTATGATCTAATCAATTAATATGTTTCATAAATAATTATTTTTTTATTTATCTATGCTTTATTATTAAGACCATGGTGAGGGTGTAAAGGAAGCATTCACTGAATCTCTTGGCTCTCAAAGCACATACTTTTAATTGGGTAAATACAAGTAATATCTTAAACCATTATCTTTTTAATTTTTTAAGATTTTTTATATATTTATTTGAGAGAGAGAGAGAGAAAGCAGGATAGAGGAGCAGAGGGAGAGGGAGAACAGATTCCCTGATGAGAAGTAAGACCCTGTGGGATTCCATCCCAGGACCCCAAGATCATGACCTGAGCTGAGGACAGATGTTTAAACAACTGAGCCACCCAGGTGCCCCATATTTTAAAAGATTTTATTATTTTAAAAGGTTTTATTTATTTTTTTATTTGAGGGGGAGAGAGAAAGAGAGCATGAATGGGGTGGGGAGGGGCAGAGAGATAGGGAGAAGTAGGTTCCCCATTGAATCTAGCAATGAGACCATGACCTGGGCTGAAGGCAGACACAACTGACTGATCCACCCAGCTGCCCCCCTTAAACAATTTTTTTTTTAATTAGCCAATAGACTAATATAGTCAAATGCTATGCTGTGTAATATAGGCCACACATGTAGTAAGAGTTTAGAAAGAATAAGATTAATGAGGTTGGGAAACCTATCATGGTTTAGTATGACCTGAACTTCCCATAAAAAATGGGTAAGATTATGTGGAAATGTATATGATCACCAAAGAAGACAAAACAACTCAAAGTATTTTATTATAATTCATTTTTCATCATTTTCATTACATTTGAAATCACTGTTTTTCTTCATCTCTTTCTTTTTTAGTCTTGTTAGAACAAACTTTATTTCCCTTTTAAAAAGTCATTTTTATTGTTTCTCTTTTATCAAATCCCTTCTTTCTAAATAATTGTTGAGTTTACATTACCCCGCATACATACTATACAAGGAAAATAACTCTTCTAAAGACTCTAAGGGAAAACCAAATGGGTAGAGTACAAATACCCAAGGGTAAAACTAATTTGTAACTTGGTTTCTTTCTTATTGTCTTAAGTGACCTTTAATATGACCTGCAGACATTAATAAACTCAGCAATAGCAATGAGACATTTATGCTGACCTCCTACCTCAATAGAAAATCTTTCTTGCCCTTTTAACAATGCAATTAATTAGTTCCTATTTGAATTTCTGAAATCAATTAAATTATTCCATTCTTATGATGTGGTATAGTTTATGCAAGAGAAATTTTTGCTTGTGATATAACCCTGAAGAATAGTATTAAAATAAATTATTTCATACTTCATTACTGAAAGTTGTTCAAGCCATGAAACTTGAACTTGGTGGACCATACTTAATACATTACTTTGAATCTGGAATAAGCAGAGATGGAGGTATACTTTGAAACCAGTTTCAAATAAAGCTATCAGCAAGCATTTATAGCACTTTGTATATGTAAACCACTGCTGCAAGAGTGGGATTTACAGTAATGTATACAATGTGGCTATTTAGAAGGCATCCATCTCTAGAAAATTAACATGTGTGCTGCTTTATAAATTCAAACAAAATACACAATCATTAAGCACTAGAGAGAAATTAAATCACCTATAATCATATCATCTACACTGAAGTACCTACCATTTTTCAAACTTTAGTGCCCAACAGTATGACCTTGAGGACATGTAGGCCTATTAAAACTCAGATTGCTGAGCCCCACTCCTAAAATTTCTGATTCAGCAGATTAACATGTATTTCTAACAAGTTCACAGATGACATTAATGCTGCATGTCCACGTTTCGAGAACCACTGGAAGCCACACTGAGGGAACCACCGATATAGAGAAATCATATCTAACATTTTGGCATTGATCTTTCCAAGTTTTATTTTTAATCCTAAAATAAAATTTATGTTTAGAAACTCCTACACATTCACACATAGTCATGCACACAATATAATCAGTATCCTTTGTGTATTTTTGAAACTGCTGTTTTGAAACTGATTTTTCTCAAATTTAGCCTCATTTTATAACATTATCCCACCTTATTACATGTATTTGCTTGTCTTTGCAAACACAATTTTTAAAGGCTCTTCACAAAATAGATTGTCCACTTGCAATATTTGTCACAGAAATGTCCCTTTCTACTTCTGCCATTGCAATGGGTATATAGAAAGATCTGGACTCACTGTGGAGAAGCTTTTCAGCTCTTGTACGCCAGGGCAGGGGAGAGCCGAATGCTCAAAACACATACAGGATATTCAGTTACATGAACAATAATTTTTGAGGAAATAAAACAGGTAGACTTGAAAAATAACTAACATACAGGGGATAATATGACGAGTTCAACTTAATTAGATAGAGTTAGAGTCACTTGGATTTAGAGAGTAGTGAGAACCCTCTCTCAACTAAAGAGATTTCAGAGATGATGCAACTTTAAGGAGCCTGAAAAGACGTTATAGTGATGACTCCAATGACTATTGGTTGCTCCCTTGCTCTCCTTTTATCCTGACTTTTCTCCAATCCTCTCCCATATATTTTCTTTCCCACAGGCTTGGTTGTTCTTTTGCTTAATGTGACACAAACTCTTTTGGTCATAGCTGACCAGTATCTGACCACATCAGAGCTAATCCATAAGTGAACTGGGCCATGAGACTTCAGAATTCAAACCATAAGACACAGAACATAAGTGAGCTTATAGCTGAATTACACCAGTGGCAAAATTGAAGACAATAGAATCATAGTATCCTTGGTGATCTAACAGCTGCCCTGGTAAAGCCCATTGGTAAGCCCTTCCTTCAATTCTGTGAGGTCGATAGCCTTATAATAAATCCTGTTTTTCTTAAGGTTACTTATTCAATCTTATCATTTTTGTAACTAAGGCACCCTAAGGCAATGGTATCCAGAGCTCTATGGTTTTGAGACATAACAATAATTGTATGTCGCTTTATAGAATATATTTCCTTTCCACCTTGCAAAGCATGGAAGTTAAAATATCCTGGGAAACAGAATGCAAGATAAAAATTCAGAAGAAATTTATATTTTACCTGTATTTTGTGGCTATTTGCTAACATTTCTGTCCTTTAAAATAATTAATTTAGAATGATCATTTAAAGGACTCTACAAAATATTACACTAACCAACGAGCACATATAATTACTCACCCTTAAACAGAACAAACTCTCAAGAAACAGAAGTGGTCTCAGAAAGATTAATGTTGATATGTCCATTACAGAAAAAATGATGATAATCTCTTCTCTTACGAGTCAGTGAAGTACTCAAAATTAAAATAACACATTTTGAATGTACTTATTGTCTAAATTGTTTTGTTATTGCTTTAAAACACATATTTTATTTTGGATGATCTTTATTTCCATAGAGAAGGAAGTTATATTAACAAAACAGAAAAAACAAACAAACAAAAAAACTCTACCTAGCTTGGTTAACTTCTCTTTTTGAATAAAGGGCAGGTGGAATATATAAAAAATCTAAATCACTAAAACTCAAACTTATTCCTCTTTTTTTACATGACAAGAACTTCTTTGTGGGATATAGAAAGGTGGGGGAGGGCTTTTATGGGTCTGAATTTATGAACAAAAATGTAGGAACCTAAACTACCATTTTTGACAGCTTATTTGCTTCTATGAATATGACATGACTTTCAAAAAAGCAAAATTTGAAAACACATTAAAAGAAAAAGTACTAATATTTCTGTAATGCATGTATGTGTGTGTGTGCATGTGTGTGTGTGTGTGCATGTGTGTGCGTGTGTGTGTATATAATTAGGCCATTCAAGTGAAATTTCAGCATTGGAACACATTTGCAATGATTATTAGACTTCCCCTCAGAGCAAATAAATTAATCTTTAAAAATGTCCTTAATAACATTGCTATAAAATTTCTTTAGTTTTAAACAATTCAACACAGTTAATCTGTCCCATATCCTAAATGACTTTAAAATAATAATGAACAACATAAAGAATCAGGATTAATTTAAAGGATCAGCATAAAGAATCAGGATTAATTCAATTTCTATAGACTTAAACAAATATTTTATCTTCCACACTGGTTAGATATATTACACTACTCTTCCTTACATACTTTGCATTCCATTAAACCTTTGCTGGTTTCCAGATAAGACTGGGCGGTAAGGGGGGAACCTTCAAGAACAAATTAAAATTGCTACATAAATGAAGTAAATACTAATTACAACACTCAGCTGTTCAAAGACAAGAGGACAATTAAAACATCAAAATAGTGTCTACTTAAAGATTATTTTAATAATCACTATTTATTTGACAGACTAGCATAACCTGTATACTGCCTAGTGATAACAGTGAGACATTAAATAGGAAAAAATATGTCATATCAATGAAACTAATTGAAAGTGAAGAGATGGAAAATTTTAATTAACTTTGTGAACTGGCTTTGTCTCTGTCAATTACCTAAATTACAAAATTGAAACATGGCAAAAATCTGTATTCAAGTTTAGACAAGAGATCTATGAAACAATTCCTTGATGGGCTAGAGAAAAAACATTTCAACCATAAATTAAGCCAATAAATAAATGGAATTAATAGAAATACAGAAAAATGAAAAAAATACATATGGGGCCCTAGGGAAATGATAAGAGTAGATTGGATCCTATCCTGTAAGGACTTATTATAAGAACACTAACAGGCTGAGTAGCAACTCAATTCTTCCCTTTCATTTTTGTAGACCTGGGAAATAGTCATCATAGTTGAAAAGCAATGACTGACTAGGTATCTACATAACTTCATCATTTTCATTTTTTTTTTTTTTTAGTAAGTGGTGGTCACAGAAATGTTGAAGATAATTAGTAATCCAAATATTTATAAAATAAAAATGCATCTCAACTATTTTCCTCTTGTACTGTGTGAAGATACAATATACATTATTTTAAATGGCTTTGTCTTAAAATCAATTATATAAAACATTAATTAAAAGACTCTCTTCACAGAAATTTTCTCGAGTTTCCAAAACAGAAAAACTTGAGCATGTCTTGTACTGATGTGATAGATAAGAGTGACATTTTAATTTACCTTAGTATTCTTTTAAGAATTTCAAATTGATTTCATAAACGTATATATTCAACAAAGTACTGGGATCTACTATGAATGAGACACCATTCTAGCACAAAAAGTCATACAATACAAAATTTTGAACTGTAAAAAGATTTTGTGATTTGCCAGATATTGGGGGAAAAGAGCCTCATCTACTCTGCTTGAAGCCAAATAATATGCAATGGCTATGTCGCACAACTCTGGACAAATATTCCAAGCTTTGCATAAGAAAGTATATATGACTGATGAATAATCTCTCTTCTGTGGGTGTGTGGTGAGGAGACAGGCTTTGGGGCATCTGGTCTCTGACATTTGCCATCCCTGATCTTGTCAATCCCCTTCCTATTACAGGTAATGACACCAATAACTAAACAGTTAAGTTGGCCAAGATCATAAATCTAATGTTAGAAAAAGTGCTAGAATGGAGGTTTCCTGATTTCCACAGATACAACAAGTGATATATACAAATATACCTTACACCTTACATGTCTACAGGAAATCTACATCATACCTAATGTTTTATCATAATCCAAAGAGAGATGGACACTCCAAAGACTTTTTTACTGTTATCTTTTAAATAGTGATAAAAATAGATTAGATGAATATCAGCAAGACATACTGGCAGCTAATATGAAATACATTGTTATGGTAATACTGTATCCCTTGACTTTAAATCTGGCCTGGTCTTCAAGTATAAGTAATAACAGACCACCTCTGTGTTGTGCTTTGAGGGGCAACCAGAATGACTCCTGCTCCAAATAACTCTCCTTTTACTACATGTCATAGTGCCTAAAATGTCATTCCTGGCTTTGGGAACTTCAAGACATTTTAATGGTTTATTTACAAGTACTTCTCCTTGAAATACAAATAAAATCAGAAGAGTACCCTTCTTTTATAATTAGCAAATATAGTTATGATCACCTGATATGAATGCATACAGTTAGGATGAGATACTAAATCAGAGGGGCATCTTCTGGAGATGGGATTGAGAAGTGCTATAGAACTGAAGACAAACTGGGGCGCCTGGGTGGCTCAGTGGGTTAAGACGCTGCCTTCGGTTCGGGTCATGGTCTCGGGGTCCTGGGATCGAGTCCCGCATCGGGCTCTCTGCTCAGCGGGGAGCCTGTTTCCCTCTCTCTCTGCCTGCCTCTCCATCTACTTGTGATTTCTCTCTGTCAAATAAATAAATAAAATCTTTAAAAAAAAAAAAAAAGAATTGAAGACAAACTACCAGCTTCATAATTTTGTTCTGTTGCAGTGGAAGACTTCTCTTTTTGAGAAGTTACCATGTCAGAAACTTGAAGTCAGTTTTTGCACTCCTACTCCTGGTTTGACCACTGATCCAATTCAGTAACTGCTTACCAGTACCCTAATAAGGTTTTGAGGATTTGCAGAATAATTCTTTTGAACAAACCATATATAATACACATAAAAATTGACTGTGGAGTGATTATCTGGAATTTAACTGGGTTGGCACCTCTATAAACAATTGTAAAGCTAAGCATTCATTCAGTCTACTATGAAACATAAGTTTTAAAGTCAGCTGTTGTGGAAGTTCATTAGAAAGATTATATTCTAAAGAGAAGGAAATTCAAAGGCTTAAATATTTAAGTTTGACGTTAAATATACTTTTTATCTTGGGTTTTTGCTTCAATGACAGGGCATGTTCTACTAGGTTTCAGTCTGGTCTGTGACTTGCTAGATCAGAGAAGTCTGCAAACAGAATGTATTACGTGTGGAATCTGGTCAAGACACTTCACTTCCTAATTCATGAAAATAAGTCAAGTTCAAACACAATTCTAAAAGAGACTCCAAAGGAAGGACATCTAGCGTCAAGAAAGCTATTCCATTTTGAAGTTTATTTTTCTAATATACTTTCTTATTTCCTTTTTCTCCAAAGTATTCAAATTCTTAATGTAATTTTGTTGTTTTTTTTTCTTTCTGAATATTTTCATTTAAAATATCATTGTGTAGTGTCTCATTCTTAAAACAGAAACACTGTGATTGTAATATGAAGGTATTCCTTACTTTTTGTCTTTACTTTTGAAAGTTCAACAATTACTTATTATTTTACTTTTATATCTAAGATGAATTTTACAATAAGAATATTAGCAAAAATAATTTTGGTATAAATAATTTCAAACAATGCTTAATTTTCTAAGGAGATACATCTTTATAATTACCTGAAAATTCCTCAGTGACTGATGTAGTCACATCATAGCCACCTTAATAATAGGAGGCATAAGAATGAATTTATATTTGTTTTTATATAGAAAACAAAGTGAGAAGAAAAACTAAAGACTTATTTAAATGTTTGCCTCAGAGTCCTAAAGTCTTTGAAATGTTTTCTAGAAAAATATATTTCTTAGGTGTACATGTTTCTATAATTTTATTAATTTATTTCAAACAAAAAATGTTTCAAATTAATTTAAAATGCAACTACTTTTACAATTGCTTCAATAATTCTGTCATATTTCTAAAATTGATTTATGTTTGAAATGCTTAACTTAAAAGCTTCTAAAAATAGCTGATGGGGAAAAAAGTAAAATCCTCAACTATCAAATAAGAATTAGATATAATTTTAATGTTCCATATATCAGAATTTCAAAATAACCAAATATTAAAAAATGATGCCTGAATGTTCCATAGAATACTTCCTAGCGGGGAGGAAGAGAGAGAGCAATGTGCTTATATCCTGTATTTTGAAAACCCAGCAATAATTTTTAACAGCTAATATTATTAAGAGTCTCCGAAAATAGAATGCTCAAAAACAATTCATGAGGAAAGTCCTCATATAATTGTGCTATTATTCCTGGGAAGGCAGAGAAAGGTTTTTAAGGATGTAGAAAGCAACATTTTGAACCGCCTGGCTTTATCTAGGAAGGGATGAAACTGAACCAGCCAACAGATTGATGGTAGACAATAAAGAGCTGCTGATTTGGCAATTGGTAAGGCTTGAAGTTACAGAAATACACATGAAGTTCTAAAAATGAGACAAATTCATTTAGTTCCACTTCTAATTTTGACTACGAGCTACCATGTTTACTTTGGGACAAAAGCTTAGGTGTGGGGGCGTGCAACTTGATATCGGTAATCAAAAAATCCATTCTAAGGCTCAATTCTAGAAGGATTACTTAGTTCTATTTTCTCCAGAGGTGCTGGAGACACGTTAGGCTCTGACTCCTGTTGCTCTACTTCTCACAGCCCTGCAGCTCCTTTTGGCAGTGCTGATTATGGGACAGCAAGAGTTTTTGTCTGACATCATTTCCCTGTTCCAATAGGTCTGTTTCATATAAAAACACTGATCAGTTGTTGTTATGGACTGAAATGTGTCCTCCATAATTCATACATTGAAGCCTTAACCCACAATATGAGGGTAGTTGGAGATAGGGTATAAAAAGGTAATAGGATTAAATGAGGTCTTATGAGGGGTCCCTAACAGGACTTGTGTCCTAATGAGAAGAACAGTTACCATTTCTCCCACCAACAGCTCATACACAGATGAAAGTCTTTGTGAGGAGGCAGAAGAAGCCTCCATCTACCCACCCAAGAAGAGAGTCTATACCAGACAGCAAACTTACTGGTACCTTGATCTGGGACTACCAGACTCCAGAATCGTTAGTAAATAAAACATTGTTGTTTGAGCCACCTAGACTGTGGTATTCTGTGATGGCAGTCCCAGAAGACTTACATAGTGGTTTACTGTTTCCCTTTTCCTAAATCTTAAATACCCAATAATTTAGTGTAAGCATTGGCACAACTTACAAGTCTTTTGTATTCAAAAATTGAAAAAAAATTCTTGGATAAACTTGGCTTATTCATTATTAAACAATGGCTCCACATATATTAAACATGATCCTTAAGAGGTTAAATTATATCTAACTTACTGTATTATATGTAATAAGACAAAGCCTCCAGAAAAGTGTAGTTTGTAGTGTTACAAAGGAACAAAAAGTATTGTCAGATTTAGAAAGTACTTAAAGTTGTGAGTTCCTTTCCTGCCTTAACATAGTAGACTCTACTGTATCTGAAGTACAGACAACTCCCCTCCCCCATTATTTAAGCTGCATAAACTATAATTTTAGTAAATCAAGCAAAGAGCTAATCAAGTTTTGATTTGCTAATTACTTCTCAATTTGATTAGAGCTGGCAGCTAATCATCTCTAGATATTTAAAGTCAATCTTTCACTCACATTTGCAAATCAAGACTTTAGTGTAAAACAAAATTGGGAATATAGCACAAAAGTTCTTTGTGTTATAACAAATAATTAATTTCTACTTGTTGCTATAATTTTAACAATAAAGAAAAATTTTCTAGGATGCTTCAACAAGTTGAATTATGCATGCAGTGTACCATCCCGTGCTGGAGAATAAAAAGAAACTAGTTTTACACAGTTTTGTGAAGCAGCCTACATTGAGCCAAGAAAGCATACATGCTACATTAAACAAGTACAATATAATTCAAAAATCACAATTTTGTCTTTATGGTCAACAGCAGTTTACAGAAGGAATATCTGCCAGGAAATCAAACCCTGAGCAATCAATATTACAACTGTTTTTCCAATTAAAACCAATATTCTAAAATATCCTTAAAATTATTAACACCTAAGACAATATCTCCTTGAAAAATATGCGAAGGTAGGAAAAAGAATGTCACAGTCATTTAAATTCAACAAGGGAGAACATTATGATGAAATACCATGGAAAAGAAAGTAAGGCAAATAAGTTGGTTCTAATTTCAGGGGAAAATGTCTTTCCAAGTCATTCCTCAAAACTGTATTTAAATTGTACCCTATAACAAAGTTTCTTCTATCTTTGTCACTTTCTGCTTCTATCACAATTAAACAACTTGAAAATTGCTTGACTGTCCTTCACTGAATAATGAATCATCTTTCTAGGAGGTATTTCATTATTACTACTGCTTCATTAATACCATTTCCAAGCAGTATCTTCACAAGTAAAGTTATATGAAACTTTGGACAATTATTTTGTAAAGTTAGGTTATCAGAGCAAATAACAGGCACTTGAATTTTTCCTACAATTTTTACCACCATGATTTAAATCTTTTAATTCTTTTCCTACATCTATTCAAAATCAGTGAAAAATGGTGAGTGTTTTCTCGATATCTTTTAAAACTTTCTAGTCTATTCTTCCTCCTTGCTATAAGGTTGATATTTTATTTACTTCCATTTTCAGTATTTTTATTTTATTGTTTCCCTTATGTAATATTTTAATATTTTATCTATTAATTTTAGTAGTGAACTAGTGACTCAGATTTATAGCTCAAATAATGTGTTAATTGTGTCCAAATTTTGGCTTGTTCCATATTCTCTCTTGAATAAATTCACTAGTGAATATCCATTTTGACCAGAAATTAGAGCATAATACTAGACAATGCTCTTCCATCAAAGTATAATAGGACACTCTCTATACAACGGCAATGCAAACACTAGCAGTCAGTCTTCCATTAATCTTTGCCAAATGCATGAATGAGGGTTGTTTTTTGTTTTGTTTTATTTTGTTTTAATGTGTACATTGCCATCAGAGTTCTGTGAAGTGGATTTTGAAATTTTCCTTTCAGGGTCAAAAAGAGAAAAAGCTCTAGAACTATATACCAAGGACACACCCCTTACTTATACCTATACTTTGGCCACTATGTAAATATGCCTGCTGCCCAGAGGTTTAAAGAAATTATCTTCTTTAAAATATTAGCTACAATTCTTCTAGATAATAACATCAGGTTTTTTCCTCCTCTTTTAACACTAGAATTGTGGAGAAAATTAACCCAAGATGACTACTGTAGCCTACTTCGATCTGATTTTAGTCTTGTTAGAAAATGCCCAGCTCTAATTATTCCCTATTTCACATGAAAACCATGTTATTAGGAAATGTATTCTGGAAGCCAACCTATTATGAAATTTTCTCACTATAGTTCTATGTGTTTTTTTGATGCTAGAGATGAGAGCATTGTGAAGAAAAAGAGAATTTTATATAATGAATAGTTAACTGAAAAGGAAAACCATAGTATTTCCTAATACTAATTTGTTGTGTTTTTGTTTTGTTTTTTTACTAATTTATTGTGGTTTTGTTGTTGTTGTTATTGTTTTGTGTGTGTGCGTTTTTTTTTTTTTAATGAAGAAGCAACAACAACCAAGGCTAGAAGCTGAACTGCCCAAATGCAATACAATAAAACAATAACATGTTCCTGACATTTAACACTGTGGTGGAGGCTCTAATTTAAACTTTAACATGATGTAAGTCATAAAGCTAGGTTTTAGTAGCCTTATTCATTGTTGGGGCTCTGAGCACAAGCTAATAATGTTACCTCTTTGGTTGGACTCTCCAAGTGATATTTAGTTGAGTTTGGAATCCAAGCATAATAGGGTGTAGATTCCAAGTGATTTCCCCCCCTCCCAACACTACTTTTTCACTCATTTATCCTCTAGGTGCTAATGATCTTTTACCTAAGTTGGGTAACCTCCACTGATACCTTCCTACCTTCAGGAGAACAGCCAGATTTTTTAGTGTAATGTCTAACCCCCTTCATAATCTGATCCCAAAATGCTTTCCCAGCCCACCAGTCCTATGCTCCAGACACACTGTATCTCTTGTTCTAAAAAAATATACTTTTATCCCATATAGCCTCCATACCAATATATGGAATTCTGGCCTGTCCTCTTCAGCTCTGACAAATAGTTGATTATCAGTTAACTATCACGTAAACGTAATTTCCTCTATATAAACATTGCCAAATCTTCCATAATATAATCTCTAATAATTTTCAAAAACCACTTTTTTGAGCTTTGAATGTTATTTTTTGAAAGATATTTATTTACTTACTTACTTGAGAGAGAGACAGAGATAGTGAGAGAGAGCACATGAGCAGGGAGGAGAGGGAGAAGCAGACTCCCCAGTGCGCAGAAAGCCTGACATGGGACTTGATCCCAAGACCCTGAAATCATGACTTGAGCCAAAGGCTCAATTGACTGAGCCAACCAAGTGTCCCTGTTTTGAATCTTATTATACGAGGGTTTATGAGCCTATGATCACTTCATAAAGCAAAGATTGCATTTTGCTCATTCATTCAACAAACATTTTAGATTTTGATTGATAAGGTATTATATGTCGTAGTGCAAAAGAATGTACAGAACAATGAGGGAAAACAGAGACACAAACAGATGACTAAAATCCTCAGTGATAAGTTCTATAGTAGTGAAATGGACAGGGCATCATGGGACCACAAGGCAGAGTCAGATGACTAAAAAGTAATATGGAAGACATTGAGGAATGAGTTCTTTCAGGTCTGCTAACACATGACCTGGCAGTTAGTAGGTGTTTGTTAAATATGCTTTGAATTAGTTAGAGATAAACTAATAGACAGGAGTTAACCTCCATTTTTATTTTACGTCAAATTTCCTAAGACTCTGGACTATAAAGACATTTGGAGGTCAAGCAGGAAGAGTCCCTTTTCAATATTTTATATTTCTTTACATGTCACTTATTCTTATCTTGATTTTGAATTACTGTGGTCATTACACACTATACATTTTACACCAGGATTCACCAGGACTAGATCTACTAGGACACTTTACCTTCCTTCAAATAATTAATTATTTATTAGGGTAAGCCTCAGTCAAAATGAGTATGAAAAAGATCGCTGATACCTTTTGCTTTTCCCCTAATCCTCCATCCCTATGGCTGATATCTTTTCTATTTTCCTTAAGATCAAAATCCTCCTTCAAAATACATCAGAGGAAAACTTGTTCACTTGATATTACAAATAAAACAGTATCAACAGTATTTGTTTAATAAGAAACCAAACTAGTAGATAATTATAAACCTATTTTCCAATTTCTAGAAAACACAAAGATAAAACAAAATACTAAATGATAACATAAAGAAACTAATACAAATTCAGGATATGGAGCATTCTACAGGATGACTGAATTTGATACCCAGAAAAGTCAAGACCTGTGTTTTAAAAAAAAAAAAAAGTTTCACAAAGCCAGTAACTTTCCTCATATCTACTAAAGACTGGTTCTGAATTTCAGGTATGATTTAACATACTAGAGAACACACATAAGACCACTGTGTAAAGCAATATATAGTTAATGGTGAATAACAACTCTCTTCTAAAATTTCTGATGACTATAAACTATTTTAATACACCTTTGCTTTTGAATGCTTTAAAGACATGCATCTATTGCCCTCTATAATACTTCAACAGGCTTCAAAATGGAAAAAAAAAAAGATTTATATCATCTATGATATGTCACAAATTTTTAAGCAAACTATGAATTTGTTTTTATAATCATAAATTTAAAACAATTTTTAGCTCTTATTTACTCTTAATAAGGAATTTATTCTATAACTTTTACCTTTAGAATCACCAATACTGCTTTTTAAAAAAAAGATTTATTTATTTTTATTTTAAAGAGAATCCCCAGACTCCCTTCTGAACACAGACCTCAATGTAGGGCTTGATCCCACAACCTTAAGATCGTGATCTGAGCCGAAATTAAGAGACGGACGCTTAACCAACTAAGCCACCCAGGCGCCCCACAAATATCATTGCTTTAAAAAGTGTTCCACTCCTCCCTTTTTATAAGTTTTTAAAATTTTAATCACATAATAATTAACATATAGTGTTACATTAGTTTCAGGTATACAGTATAGTATTCTAAACCCTACTCAGTCCCCATCATAAGTATACTATTTAATCCTCTTCACCTATTTCACCCATCCCCCCACATCCTCTCTAGTAACCATCAACTTGTTCTCTATAATTACATTTGGGGGCACCTGGGTGGCTTAGTCCGTTTAAGCGTCCAACTCTTGATTTCAGCTCAGGTCATGATTTTAGGGTTGTAAGATCTAGTCCCATGTCAGGTTCCACACTGAACATGAAGTCTGTTCAAGATTCTCTCTCTCTTCCTCTTCTTCTGCCCCCACTCCCAACAATTGAGTCTGTTTCTTGATTTATCTCTTTCTCTTTTTTTTTCTTTCCTTTGCTCATTTGTTTTGTTTCTTAAATTCCACATATGAGTGAGATCATATGGTATTTGTCCTTCCTTGACTGACTTATTACACTTAGCAAAATACTCTCTAGCTCCATATATATGTCATTGTAAGTGTCAAGATTTCATTCTTTTTATGGCTGGAAAATATTCCATTATATACATATTTATTACATCTTCTTTATCCACTCATCTGTCAGTGGACATTGAGGCTGTTTCCATAATTTGGCTATTGCAAATAATGCTGCAATAAACATAGGGGTGCATGTGTTCCTTGAAATTAATGTTTTTGCATTTTTTGAGTAAATACATGGTAGCACAATTTTGTTAATCCTGGTCATAATTTTTTTTTCCATAGGAATACAGTAGAAACAGAGATAAAAAATTAAGAACAAATAGTCCAGCATTTGTGACAGGAAAGCATAAAACCAAACCTGGTTATCTGGGGGTAGGGACCAGACTGGGGCCAGTGTCAGAAAACTACAGGTGGAATGGGGTCTCACTTTCATTCCAGCTCCATCCCTGAGGAGCCCATTTGGGGCTCAGTCTGTTCCTAGGGCACCTGCTTGCCGAGCAGCACTTCTTGACAGCTGGGTTACAAGGAACTGAACTTAGCTGCTGCCCTGCAGAATGGGGCTAGGAATCAATCCCAAAGCTTTTCAGTTAAAAAGCAGAACTTGAAAAATATATACATAACACAGCAGGGCCTGCTGGGTCTAAAAGCCCTCTCTTCCCTCAGCCCACCACCCTGACTGCACCTGCGTAGAAAATGCACCAGAAAGGAACAGTCTGAACAAGAGCTGAAAGATTCCCAAGAGGGGTGGCTGCACCCTTTTACATTCCCACCAACAGTGCAAGAGGGTTCCCTTTTCTCCACATCCTTGCCAACACTTGTCATTTCTTGTTTTTTGTTTTTAGTCATTTTGACAGATGTGAGCTGATATCTCACTGCAGTTTTGATTTACATTCCCCTGATGACAAGTTATCAAGCATGTGTTGACCATCTGTATGTCTTTGGAAAAATGTATGTTCATGTCTTCTGCCCATTTTTTATTTGGATTGTTTTTTGGGTGTTGAGTTGTATCAGTTCTTTATATGTTTTAGATAACAACCCTTTAATCAGATATGTCATTTGAAAATATTTTCTCCCACTCGGTAGGCTGCCTTTTAAAATATTCTTTTTTTAAAAATACTCCTTTAAAAGAATACTTTCTATATGGACATTGATGAGGGTATGTGCTATGGTGAGTGCTGTGAAGTGTGTAAACCTGGCGATTCACAGACCTGTACCCCTGGGGCCAATAATACATTATATGTTTATAAAAAAATTTAAAAAATACTTTCTAAGTATTTTTCTCCTTTTTTGAAAATACTTTCTAAGTTTACCTTGGAGAAAAATATCTTAGAAACTACTACAGAAGAAAAAATCCTAATGTATTTTTACGTGGTTTACATATGCATGCCTGTGAGTTGTTCATAAGATATTTTGAGATTAAAGAAAGAAAAAAAAAAACCTTTCCCTGTAGAAAGAAAGTAAATTTCAGGGACAGAAGATATATATGGACTACTTAAGGCATGTAAAACAAAATTTAAGAAACATCCAATAGTTCAAATTTTATCTACTAAAAAAAAAACCTTTATTAAAAAAGGGTAAAAAAAAAAGGCTTATAGTGAAAATACTCTAGAATATTATCTGTGTTAGGTATAGCACAAGTATCTCTGATATGCAGGAAATTTAAAACCTTGATGTTCTCTGAATTTCCTAAAATATAGCTTTCAAGTAGTTCCACTAAAGCGTAAAAAGAGAATGCATAGGTAAAGAATGGCTATTGTCCTAAACATTGTATCTTTGGCCAAGTTGCAAACATTCAGTGTTTGAAAATACATTTTGAATGTTTCTATAACTTTAGTTGTATATATTTTATGGAGATGGTTATTTGATAGAAGGACTTAAGAGATACAGAAATGAAATATTATAATTTTAGAATAAGCTCAGAATTAGAGTTAATTTCTTTATTCATAATATCATACTTTTTATATGTACCTTGAAATTTATGCAGCCTATATAGATGTTTAAACTATAGCTTTCCCTTCAAATTGAAATCCACCAAAGAATATTCTCTCTGGCTTGGAAGTTCAAGAGACATCTGTAATAAGTACACATTCAATTAATAGATAATAAATTACCATTCACTAAACAGTTTTTAACTGTTAGTAAAACTCCTTAAGGAAACATTGTTTTAAAGTCTTTTTTTTTTTTTTTTGGTCTCAGGAATTGTACTTACAAAAATGTTATTCACAAGATTATATTATCCCTTGTTCCTATATAGGATCAAGAGAATATAAAAGAAAACACATGCCTATGAGCTATAGAAAGCATTGGTACTTTTGACTAGACTTGATTCTGTTGGGCTAGGAGCTTTGTTCTTGGCTTGCTTTCATGTACAGATTTTTGATAAATACCTCTTCCTTCATATGTTAAATTTCTTTAAGGGATGCAATGTTTAAGGGAAGGAAGATTTCAGGTCTGAAATCAGAAGGCATGCTTGCATCTGGGTCCTAATATTGCATTTACTTACTAAGTGCTTGGGTAAGTTAAAATCACTTTTGGAAATTCAGTTATTTTTTCTGAAAAAATAAATTCAATAAAACTTTCTTCCTATGGCCTTTATCAAAATTAATGCAAAAGAAATTAATTCAAGACTTAGTACATAGTAAATTAAAAAGTTATGAATTAAGTAATAAATTTGATTAACATTAAGGTATAGTTGATGCTAAGTGATTTAATAACAACATGAGAATTATCTTGTATGTCTTTATTTCCGAAGATATATAACCTTAGTACACATATACACATGTGTCAGTAAAGAGAGAATATACATGAATACGTGTAATGGTCAAGTAATTTGGCACGGAAATAGTATAAAAAAGTGGAGAATTCAAGGTCGATACTAGGTTTCAGGAGAACTGTTGGTTATTTTGCCTATTAAAGAAATTATATAATAAAATATAATAGGCATTTAATAATTTCCTATTGAATGAACTAGTGAATGCATTCTTTTTCACTAACATATTTTCCCAGATTGAAATTAAAATAATAAGCATGCATTGTAAATTAGTGTTTTATTTATAACACTGCATGCACTTACTTTTTTTGCTGTATCCTAAATTAGATCCAGCATGATATAGCAAATTAGTTCTTCATTAGCTAATGTAACAAGAAAAAGGCAATTCTAAAATGGTGAAAAGGAAATGCTTAATTCAAAGATTTCTTTCCCATCCCTAGTTCTAAGATTTGGAGCATGCAAAGTGTTGGACAAAGATTAAAGAAAATATTTCTTTAAAAATGTTGTATCAAGTATGCAGCAATCTTTGAAATATGACTAAAAAATAGCCTTTAAAAACTACTTTCATGAAGGTGCTATGCCTAGCCTTTGGAATATTTCCACTTAACTTTGTAATAGCATTTTTTTTTTAAAGGCATTTATAAGTAAGTTTACCATGAAGAAAAGTGGAGGCAGTGTGATACAGGAGAGTATTTCAAAAACTGGGAAAAGAGGATCTAGGATTTAGTTCCTCTTCCAGAATGTGTCCCTTACTGCCTGTGGCCTGGGAAATTTTTGTGCCTCAGGCAGGACGCTCTCATCTTTTGAATTGGGACTATGTTTAAAAAAAAAAAAAAAAAATGAAGCCATATACCAATGGAGTTTTAGAACAAGCTGTGTTGATCTTCACAGCATTCCTATGAGGTAGGAACTGCTACAATCCCTATTTTCTAGATCAGGAAATAGATATGCTGTAAGTTCTTGAAATAAATTATTAAAAATATATATATTCACATGTAGACACATTTTAAAAAATGGTTTGTTTTTTGTTTTAAAACTAAATGCATAAACATAGAATATCTATGAAATTGTTAAATTTCCTATGTAATTGCTGTCAATAAATCTACATTTGTCTTATCAGAAAGTTAGAAGCCTGAAATTAACCCACTGAGCCACCCAGGCATCCTTATGAGCCTGAAATTATAAGTTCATATCCAACATGAATGATTTGATAAAACACATGGACAACTTAGTAGGTATATATCTCTGATATATATGCTTGCATACATATGGCTAAGACCACATTATTCACAACAAAATCAATTCTTTAGAAGTCCATCCTGAATTTCCCGGAAACAATGGTTTGCTCAAATGGCCAAAGAATGTAAAACCGCACTAACTCAATTTTGATTTGACAACAATTTTGTAACCTTTTTTAATTACCTTGCTACATACAGTTTCTTTTTGGGAAGCTATATAAAACTAATAAATTAATGCCAGCAATTAGGTACAACTCTATGTACTTCTTTTACAAGGAGGTAGAAAATGAAAATAAGTTGACAACAATATTTTAGATAAAAAGAAATCCCGGGGCAATGTCTTGAATTTAGTACATCACTCAATCCACTAATCTCATAAAATATGCATCTATATGAAATAATAAAATTTTGGAATTCACATGTTTGCATTTCTTTTAATGCATTAAGTTAAATGTTCTCTTTATAAGCAACTTGATCTATGATGAGAGTAGTGCATTTTAAATACTTTATTGAAAACAGCTGTTCATACCTAATGACTTTGCCTTACGCTTCTTTTCTCTCCTACCTTCCTAACTTCTCTACTTCATTTAGATTATTTTCAGTATGTCAGAAGTTCCTAAAAAACAGTCTCAGGGAAGGGAAACTAACTCCCGTCTAAAGAGTCCTGAAATTTGGACTAATAGCGTTCTCCTTTCTATTTATTTATTTTATCCCGATTGCTGATCATACTTCTCCACAGCTGCTTTTTGGGAGACTCATTATTAACATATCTCTTCATTAATTTTGTCAAAAATCAGGTGGTATTGATGATATACTAGCAACAACTGTTCACTGCTTTATCAACCACTCAGTTGGGAAGGTCCGTGTTTGACTGCTGTATGGCATAAAATTAAATTTGAATACATCTAAAAACATTTCCATTGTGCAGCCTCATTAAAAAACTTTTTCTTCTTCTCCTTTTTTTTTTTTTTTAATCTTCTATTTATCCTTTAAATGGAAGGTCATTTTGTCCATATGGTGACTGGCCCTATGTAAGTGGAAACTAGGCAATTCTATTAAAAAAATGGATTACATACATCAGTGGTTCTTAACCTTAGCTGCATATTAAAATCACCTTGGAATTTTAAGGAAATATTTATGCCCTTGCTCCACCATTACCAATTCTGATCTAAGTGGTCTGTTTTAGGACCTGGATATTACTACTGTTTGAATATAACCCTGGTAAATCTGATACTATATAAAATCGAGCATCACTGACATTTTCACTAGCAATTTCATATGGTTCAAACTAATACATGATCTTATTTACTTCTCAAAACCACCATGCCTCACAGTATTATGAGATAGAAATTATTACCTCCATTTTCCAAATTAGGAAATATAGGATTAGAGAAACTAAATGACTCAACCATTATACTAAATTATATGATCAGAAAGTAGTAGCTCCTGATTTGAAAAACGCAAATATTATCAATGAAAAAACCATTATATTCAACTAAATTTGTTAAAGCAAGAATGTAACAATCATATGGGAAAACATGCAACAAAATTAGAACGAAAAATCTGGAAACCAAAAACAAGGTTTGTTTTTGTTTGTTTCTAGTTTTATAACTAACAACAAAAAGGATCACAGTAACAACAACAAAAAACTAATGGTAACACACACCTGCAAAAATTACTCAACCCTAAAAATTATGATTAATCAAGACTTAATTCCCATGAGAAACTGGATAAATTGTATTTATTGATATTACTCTTCACTGTGGAAGTTTCTATAGTTGTCAATATATTTGATGAATAATGTGTGTACCTGACAATAGTTTACTATGCTTATTTCCTATGGTTCTACACTGGATATCCAAGTGTTGCCATATGAATTAGCAATATATTTCAAGAAAGACAATACTCAATTTATTTTCTACTAATAATTTTCTACCAAGTTTTTACCTAACATAGTAAGACAGCTCACAATAAGTTTCCATACGAACACATACATTATATTTTTAAGATGTATAATTTCATGTCAAAATCCCATGAAGAAGGAAAAGGTTTGCCCTTGCTGTGACTATAAAAATCTGTGAACTTGAGGCCTGTTGTAGGCACTGGAAAATTTCCAAAACACTCACAAAAGTGTACCATAATAGGAGTAATAAAAAGCAAGACATTTACCTCATGGGAATCTCTGAATGTGTTGCTGTCATGGGCATAGTCTAAATTTAGGTCTTTATAATTTCTGCACTTACGGCTGAAGTTACAAACCATATGGTGATAGAGAAAATTAGCCATATTTTAAAGAACCAGCCAAAAACTTTGCTTATTTCAGCCAACAAAAGTCTCTTCCATAAAAGTATCTGGTCACAAAACAGCTCAACAAATGATACACTATTCTGACTTTGGTATTATTGCTCATTTGCTTAATTCATATTAGAAGTCATTTAAGTTTTATAGAGAAAAAGCAAAGCATAACAAAATAAAAGCTATCATACAAATTTTCAAGTCTTTGAACTAAAGGAACAAGGGCCATTTTGTTAGTATTTGGCAGATATTAATAAAATAAAAACAGGAATTTGCATGGAATCGAAATAACACCACTATAATCTGTTGATATTTATATTGAACAACAATTGAGCAAAGGTATATGTTTTGATATATATCGATTATTCAAAATATCCCCATTATTTTTGTTTTTTTAAAAACATAATTTCTATTAGTAAGCTAATATAACAAAAAGTACTTAAATACACTAAAATTCAAAATAATTGTTAGAATTTTTTTGTTTTAAAACATCTGAGTGATCAGGTCTACACATCTTTTATAAGGAAAGTAGCTGTTTCAGTGACAAAGTAATTTTAGGGTGAGACTGTCTTGTTAATGTCCTCTTTCCCATCTGATTAACCTTATCTGTATTTATGTATAACTTCACTTAGCTGGCTTACGTTGAAACATTTGTTCAAACTGCAGGAGTTAGTATAGCCTAGTATGACCTTTCACAAATTGGCATAAGACTTATCGCAGTACACAAATGTAAATATTTAAGCCTTAAGAATCTGTAATCAATAGAATATCTTATAGATAGATAATAGAGAATAGAGTTTCTGTCACATGCCTTAGTGAGTTTATTGAGTTTCCTATGTGCTGGTCGCTGTCCTGAGTGCTGGAGATCGTGTGGTGTAACAGGCATAAGGGCTGGAAACCGTGGGAGGCCCTTTAGATAGGGTGTTCAGGAATGTCTCTCTGAAGAGAAAATGTTTGAGCAGAAAACTGAAATGATGAGACTGAGCAGTTGTCTTCAAAGAATAGTGATCTCTTCCCAGAGAAGAGGTAGAAAAAAAAATTCCTATGGTGAGCATGAGTTTTTGAGTAATGAAAAAAAGAGATCCAGTTGACAAGAATATTTTTAAAATAGGAAATAATGCTAAGAAATACAGCTAGAAGGATAGGAAGTAACTAAACATGGCTTATAGGCTGAGGAAGGGGTCTGGATTTTTTTTTCTAGTAGCAATAAAAGCTATTAGAGGGTTTTAAGCAGGAGATCTGGTTGATATTTTAAAAGATCTCTCTGACTGCTCTGTGGGGAGGGGATTATATGGAGAAATGTGATGAAAGGTGAAAACCTAACTGGCATTTAGAGGCTTCAAGAGTGAATGCTTAATTTTATTTCTTAGTAAATCTAGTTTTAATGCCACACACAGTGCCTCCTGAGTTATTCTAAAGTAATTCTTGATATAAATTTTACATTTCCTCCTAATGTAGGGTTTTTCAAAGTATGATCCTGGGACTGTATAAAAATCATTTGCCTCATTATTTAAAAATGCAGATTCTTTGACCTCATCTCATATTTTTTGAATTAGTCTCTGGGGATGGCATGTGAAATATACATTTTTTTAATGATCTACTTAGATGATTTTTATGCATATGAACATTTGATAACCGTTGTTCTAAGAAATGGTTGTTCCTACAATGTAGAGATGATAGTAATGCCAGGGAAGGTTTCCAACAGAAAAGGATCCTGGAACTGAATCTTGAATCAGAAGTCAGTGTGTGACAATTTGAAGAGTGTGGGGTAATTCATTTCCATGCAGCAAGATACAGAATTAAAGATTATCTGGCATGGGTCAGAAAGGAAATTGATCATGATTAAATCTCAAGATATCAGGAAAGAAGGGTTAAGGTAAGAGAAAGAGGCCAACCCAGGCAATATTTGAATCCCCCAAATTTATGAATCTGCAGAGCATAACAAAGATCCAGGCCCCAGAGTCTCACATAATCACCCCATTTATAAATAATAATGGATAAAACATTACAGGGAAAATATGTTGCAAGTATCTTAAGTGGATCAAGAACATTATGCCTTCTTACTGCCATTATTCACATCATAAATAGTAATGTCAAAACCCTACAGACCCCAGGCAGTAGAGAAAAAATTAATAATAATAATTAATTATTATTCCATTATTAATTTAAAAAAACCTGAGAAGTTCAATGAAACAGAGTTGTATAACCAATCTGCTCACCTCTAACCGATTTTGTTATGTGATTGTCTGGCTCACTGAGAATCTATGAAATATATGGAATGTACGTCCACTGTGAACAATGGATTGGTAGGCTTCCCTATTAACCAGGCATTGGATAACTTATAGGTCATCTCAGTTTAGATGTTTACCTGGGGAAAGTTTTTTCTCCTCTCTGTGTCTAAAGGATCTTTCTTATAAAACATCAACTTCATAATTGTATTGTAAGGATTAAATAATAAAATATGTGCAAACCATCTAATGGCATGCCTGACAACAAAAAGGCCATTGAGCATCACTATTGCTTTACTCTCTCATCCCCCTTGCAAGCTGCTTTCAATAAAAAATTATTAATTTGAAACAATTGACATCTATTCATCTATAAAATTAAACCCATTCAAAAATTGTTCTCAGTGTTTTTATTTAGGTCATTTTCCTTTATACTCTCTCTTTGCTGGTTTTTACTCTCGATTATGTCAGTTTAGTGCCTCTTTTAGCAGAGACTTTGCCCACCATTTTGTTGACAAAATTTGGTGCTATGTTTCCGAAGCTGAAATAAAAGTTTCACATCAAATAGTAAATAATAATTCAATTCTATTATCCTTTGTACTATCATTAAAGCACTATCCACAGGACATTCCCAAGTTTCTTTCTTTTTTTTTTTTTTTTTAATTTATTTGACAGACAGAGATCACAAATAGGCAGAGAGAGAGGAGGAAGCAGGCTCCCTGCTGAGCAGAGAGCCCGATGTGGGACCAATCCCAGGACCCTGAGATCATGACCTGAGCTGAAGGCAGAGGCTTAACCAACTGAGCCACCCAGACACCCCAATTCCCAAGTATCCTTTAACAAAATTTATATATATGTTTATATAGGTGTGTGCATTATATATCATCTGAAGTTCACAGATTACTATTACATGTATGTAAATTATGATGTTTGTTATGTTGTTAAATCTAAATGCATAAGTATTTTTAAAAATCATTCTCAAATCTAAATTCAGGCAAGATCTCCCTTCAAAAATATCCCCTTTCCTATGTTTTGAGCTTAATTTATGTAACATTATGCCATGTTAAGAGACTAAGGCAATTCTGCAGTCATAAAGATACACTAATTCTATGGCCTTTAACTTTCAGAATATCAAGAGAAAAATAAATGGCAAAGAACAACAACAGCAATAACAAAACTTTGGATATGCCCTTAAAGAATTCTTTGGATGCGGTTAAAACATTCTCATGGAACAGCCCATTGAACATTTGCTATATCTTGCTATAGGATACCTGTCATTATATATATATAAAATCCTTATGCAAGTAAAGCATGCAGGTAAATCTTACAGCAAGCAAATGTATGAACAGAAAAAGAGAAGCAGAAGGAGAAAATGAGAGACTATGAAAATACCACCATATTAAAGGGAGCTGTGATCAGTAGGTAAAAACTGCAACAGAGTATTAGGAGTTAAGATGCTGAAATCCTAGATGGATTGCAGAAGTGAAATAGATGCCACTACATTTTTTTGTTTAGCAGTAAAGTAGAAATAAAAAGAACATAAAGTTCTTGGGTTTGATTGATATACCAACACGATGACTAAACAGAGCTGCAAGTAACAGCTGTAAATAACATCAGGTACTTCTAAAGCAGAGCCACCTTCTGCAAAGGCAGAATTATTATGTAATTATATCTACTTTTCCAAGTTACAAACTATTCCCTGGCAGGGATCCACTTCTTCATTCATTGCGATTCAATATAATTTGAGCTGCTAAGGTAAAGTGTCTCCCGGCAGGAGGCTGCAAATGAATCCTGCTGATGCTTTTATTACTACCGATTCAGACAGTTCGGCCCAACACTCAAACAACTCCAGCGCTTGGGGAAGTATTTGCAAGTGGTTTATTTTGAAATAGAGCAGAGAACCATACCAGGATGAGAAAATCCAGGGAATCCAGTAAGAGTCATATCAACATGCAATCAGTTTGTTATAGCAGTCCTAGAGCTGATTGTATGTAATTTTTCAAATGCTCTAACTAGTTGATATCTTCAATAAAAAAAACCTGAAAATTCATTTCCAACTAAAATGAAAAATGAACTGTTGGATGGCTGACATTTTCTTTGTTGTATATTCTTTTTTTTTTTTTTTGCTTTGCTTTGTTATTGGCTTTTTCTCTTTTTCTTTTTGTCCACCAAATTTTAAGTAACGGAATGGGAGAATTACAGTGCATAAAAAGTCATAATTATCATCATTTGAGCTCCTCTGGAGAAACTATAACTCATACGCTGTAGGTATACAGTTGGCCATTTCATAGGCTTATATTATAGAATACTAAAATGGCTATACTATTTTGATTCAAAAAGCTTTTTTTCTATTTTTTATGATTATTTAATTAACATTATCTGTAGAAAGTATCACTTTTACATATCTATAGGTAGTTCCTTTGTGTGTATATGGATATATATATATGTCAATAAATGTATATACATATATATATATATATCAATGTATACGTACATATGGATGTATATGTATATCTGCACACACCTGGACACTGAGAAAAGGGAAAGCAATCAGGATTCACTCTTTAATGTATGTCTCTGCCAAGAAGATGAAATAGTTTCAGAAAGGAAGCAGAAAGCATTATAAAGCCAGCATCTGTAAGAAAGCATCATTGTTCTCAGAACTGAATTATATTCAGTATCAGGAGGGTCATTATACTGACCTTCTGAACAACATTTAATATAAGTTGAATATAAGTGCCAGACAGAAGGTTTCTAAACATCCACAAAATAATTACTAATATTTAATATTAGTACAATATTATTACAATATTTTGTAATAATACAAAATATTTACTAAAAAAAAAAAAAAAAAAGGTATTGGGTGAGACTATAAAGCAAGATGGCGGAGACTCAAGTATCATTAGGTCCCGGGAGTTCAGCTACATAGTTATCAAACCATTCTGAACACCTAAAAACTCAACAGAAGATAGAAGAGAGGAAGAGCAGCAATTCTAAGAACAGAAAAGCTACCCCTTCCTAGAAGGTAGGACGTGCAGAGAAGTGAATCCAAAGTGACAGAAGATGGACCACCATGGGAGGGGCAGCTCCCAGCAAGCACTGGAGCAGTGGAGCCCAAAATCAGAACTTTTAGAAGTCTCCTCCACTGAGGAATGTCGCTCTAGAAGCTAAGTGAGGGTGGAGCCCTCACAGGTACAGTGTGCTCTCAGGACCTGCAGGGGCACAGAAAGACCGGGAGTGTCTCAGTATGGCAGAGCTCCCCAGTATTGGAACAGGGAAGCTGGCTACAGAGACAGAGCCAAGGAGTGCACTCTCAGTTTGGGTTTGCCTTAAACCATGATCTGTGGCACAGTCAGACCACTGCCCTTGGAGCAGAGACCCCACAAGTGGCAGATCTGGGGAGACTCACCATCCTCCTCTGAGAGGAGTGGTGAGGGAGTTCATGGCAGGAATCTGTTGGGTTTGAGACTCCAAGTGGGGCCATGTGCCGGAGATAGAAATGCTTGGTCACAGGCTGTATGAGCTCAGAGTGTGAATAGAGACCAGGGATGGGAGGATTGACTGCTTTTCTCTGAGGGTACACTGAGGGGCCCCAAGCTCTCAGCTCCTCCAGCCTGGAGATTTGGAGGCTACCGTCTTCATTCCCATCCTCCAGAGGTCTACGGAAAGTGTTCAGGGAAGAAAAACTACTGAGAGTGAACTGGAAAAGATTATTTAGCCTAGCCCCTGGCAAGGGTGGTGTGATTCCACCTCAGGTAAAGACATTTGAGACTCACAGCAACAGGCCCCTCCCCCAGAAGATCAGAAAGAACATACAACCAAGACCATATTCATGATCAATGACAATTGTGGTACTCCAGAGCTAGGAGAAAGCAAAACAGAATCCATGGCTTTTTTCCATGATCATTTAGTCTTTCAAAGTCAATTTTTTATCTTATTCTTTCTATTCCAATTTTTTGACTTTTGCTCTTTCCTCTTTTAACTTTTTAAAATGATTTTATCTTATCAGTGCCTTTTTAAAAAAAATCTAAAATTTTCATTGTTATAGTCATATTTTATCCCCTCATTGTATTTAACCTTATTTTTTTGTATACATACGGGTTTTTTTCTTTAAAACTTTGGGATACAGTTTCTTCTAATAGATTAAAATGTACCCTAAATCTAATGCATAGGTTTGTTCTAGTCTTTAGCCTGATCACTTTCTCTCCTCTTTTTTTCTTATTTTATTTTTTCTTTTTCTAATCAACTTATCTTATCAATTCTTTTTTTAGAATCATTTTTAATTTTCATCTTTATAGTCATATACCATCCCTTCATTGTGTTTATTCGTATTTTTGTGTGTGTATATATATATACACACACACACACACAAACTTCTATATATGTTTCTCTTTCTTTAAAATTTTGGGAAGTAGTTTTTTCTAAGAGACCAGAATACACCCAAAATCAAGTGGGTGACTCTGTTCTACTCACCAGTCTAATATATATATATATATATATTTTTTTTTTTTCCCTTTCTTCTCCCCCCAGTTTCAGATCCCTTCTGATTTGGTTAGCATATATTTTTCTGGGGTCTTTGCCACCCTTTTAGTATTTTGTTCTCTCATTCATCTATTCATATCTAGATAAAATGACAAGGTGGACAAACTCACCACAAAAAAAGAACAAGAGACAGTACCAACAGCTAGAGACCTAATCAAGACGGACATCAGTAATATGTCAGCACTAGAGTCAGAATGAAGATTATCAAGGTGCTAGTTGGGCTCAAAAAAAAGGGTGGAAGATATTAAAGAATTCCTTTCTGGAGAAATAAAAGAGCTAATCTAAGCAAGTTGAAATTTAAAAACTATTAATGAGGTGCAATAAAAAATGGAGGCTCTTACTATTAGGACAAATAAGGCAGAAGAGAGAATTTGTGATATAGAAGACCAAAGAATGGAGAATAAAGTAGCCGAGCAAAAGAGAGACAAACAACTACTGGACCACAAGGGGAGAATCTGAGAGATAAGTGACACCATAAGATGAAGCAATATTGGAATAATTGGGATCCAAGAAAAAGAGAGAGAGGGGAAGAAGGCATATCAGAGCAAATTGTAGTAGAGAATTTCCCTAATATGGCAAAGGGAACAAACATCAAAATCCAGGTGGCATAGAGAACCTTCCTCAAAATCAATAAAAATATGTCCACACCCTGTGATCTAATAGTAAAATGTACAAGTCTCAGTAATAAAGAGAAAATTCTGAAAGGAGCTTGGGACAAGAAGTCTGTAACATACAAAGGTAGAAATAGCAGGGCTTATCCACAGAGACCTAGCAGGCCAGAAAGGACTGGCATGATATATACAGAGCACTAAATGAGAAAAATATGCAGCCAAGAATATTATATCCAGCTAGGTTGTCATTGAAAATAGAAGGAGAGATAAAAAGCTTCCAGGACAAATAAAATTGAAAAGAATTTGCATACACCAAACTAGTTCTACAAGAAATATTGAAAGGGGTTCTCTAAGCAAAGAGAGAGCCTAAAAATAACAGACCAGAAAGGAACAGAGACAATATACAGTAACAGTCACCTCACAGGCAATACAATGGGACTAAATTCATATCCCTCAATACTTACCCTGAATGTAAATGGGCTAAAAGACATAAGGTATCAGAATGGATTAAAAACACATGACCCACTGATATGCTGTCTACAAGAAACTAATCTTAGATGCAAAGACACCTCCAGATTTAAAATGATGGGGTGGAAAACAATTTACCATGCTAATGGCCATTCAAAGAAAGCTAGGGTGGCAATCGTTATATCATATAAATTAGATTTTAAGCCAAAAATTTTAATAAGAGATGAGGAAGGACACTATTTTATAATTAAAAGTTCTGTCCAACAAGAGGATCTAACAGTTTTAAATATCTACACCCCTAACATGGGAGCAGCCAACTACATAAACCAATTAATAACAAAATCAAAGAAACACATGAACAATAATATAATAATACTAGGGAACTTTAATACCCTCCTCACTGAAATGGACAGATCATCCAAACAAAAGATCAACAAGGAAAAAAAGGCCTTAAATGACACACTAGACCAGATGGACATCACAGATATATTCAGAACATTCCATCCCAAAGCAATAGAATATACATTCTTCTCTAGTGCACATGGAACACTCCAGAATAGATACATCATGGGTCACAAATCAAGTCTCAACCGATACCAAAAGATTGGGATCATTCCTTGCTTATTTTCAGACCACAATTCTCTGAAACTAAAACTCAATCACAAGAGAAAGTTGGAAAGAACTCAAATACATGGAGACTAAACAGCATACTACAAAAGAATGAATGGTTCAACCAGGAAACTAAAAAATAATTTTAAAAAATTCATGGAAACAAATGAAAATGAAAATACAACTCTTCAAAATCTTTGGGACACAACAAAGATAGTCCTGAGAGGAAAGTAAATAGCAATGCAAGCCTTTCTCAAGAAACAAGAAAGGTCTTAAGTACACAACCTAAACTTACACCTAAAGCAGCTGGAGAAAGAACAGCAAAGAAAGCCTAAACCCAGCAGAAGAGAAATAATAAAAATCAGAGCAGAGATCAATGAAATATAAACAAACAAACAAACAAAAGTAGAACAAATCAACGAAACTAGGAGCTGGCTCTTTGAAAGAATTGATAAGGTTGATAAACCCCTGGCCAGACTTATCAAAAAGAAAAGAGAAAGGACCCAAATTAATAAAGTCATAAATGAAAGAGGAGAGATCACAATCAACACCAAGGAAATACAAACAGTTATAAGAACATATTATGACCAACTATATGCCAGCATATTTGACAATCAGGAAGAAATGGATGTATTCCTAGAGACATATAAACTACCAAAACTGAAGCAGAAAGAAACAGAAAACCTGAACAGATCCATAACCAGAAAGGAGATTGAAGCAGTCATCAAAACTCTCCCAACAAAAAAGAGCCCCAGGCCAGATGGCTTCCCAGGGGAATTCTACCAAACATTTAAAGAAAATTAATACCTATTCTCTTAAAACTGTCCCAAAAAATAGAAATGGAAGGAAAACTTCCAACCTCATTTAATGAGGTCAGCATTACCATGATCCCAAAACCAAAGACCCCATCCAAAAGGAGATTCTTGATGAACACGGATGCAAAAATTCTCACCAAAATAATAGCCAATAGGATCCAACAGTACATTAAAAGGATTATTCACCACGACCAAGTGGGATTTATTCCTGTGCTACAAGTTTAGTTCAACATCCACAAATCAATCAATGTGATACAACACATTAATAAAAGGAAGAACAAGAATCATATGATACTCTCAATAGTTGCTGAAAAAGCATTTGACAAAATACAGCATCCTTTCTTGATCAAAAATCTTCACAGTGTGGGATCAAGGATACATACCTCAATATCATAAAAGCCATCCATGAATAACCCACAGCAAATATCACTCTCAATGGGGAAAAACTGGGAGCTTTTCCTCTAAGGTCAGAAACACACCAGGGCTGTCCACTATCACTACGGCTATTCAACATAGTACTAGAAGTCCTAGCCTTGGCAATCAGACAACAAAAACAAATGAAAGGCATCTGAATCAACAAAGAAGAAGTCAAACTCTCACTCTTTGCAGATGATATGATACTTTATGTAGAAAACCCAAAGGACTCCACTCCAAAACTGCTAGAACTCATACAGGAATTCAGTAAAGTGTCAGAATATAAAATCAAGACACAGAAATCAGTTGCATTTCTATGTACCAAAAGCAAGACAGAAGAAAGAGTAATTAAGGAGTCAATCCCATTTACAATTACACCCAAAACTGTAAGATACCTAGGAATAAACCTAACCAAAGAGGCAAAGAATCTGTACTCAGAAATCTATAAAGTACTCATGAGAGAAACTGAGGAAGATAAAAAGAAATGGAAAAACATTCTGTGCTTGTGGATTGGACAAACAAATTTTGTGAAAATGTCTATGCTACCTGAAGCAATCTATGCATTTAATGCAATCCCTATCAAAATACCATCATCTTTTCCAAAGAAATGGAACAAATAATCCTAATATTTATATGGTACCAGAAAAGACCCTGAATAGCCAGAGGAATATTGAAAAAGAAAGCCAAAGTTGGTGGCATCGCAATTCCAGACTTCAAGCTCTACTACAAAGCTGTAATCATCAAGACAGTATGGTACTGGCACAAAAACAGACACACAGATCAAAGGAACAGAATAGAGAGCCCAGAAATAGACCCTCAACTCTATGGTCAACTAATCTTCGACAAAGCAGGAAAGACTGTCCAATGGAAAAAGGACAGTCTCTTCAACAAATGGTGTTGGGAAAATTGGACAGCCACATGCAGAAGAATGAAACTGGACTATTTCCTTATACCACACACACAAAATAGACTCAAAATGGATGAAAGACCTTAATGTGAGACAGGAATCCATCAAAATCCTTGAGTAGAACACAGGCAGCAACCTCTTTGACCTCGATTGCAACAACATCTTCCTAGAAGCATCCCCAAAGGCAAGAGAAGCAAGGGAAAAAAATGAAACTATTGGAACTTCATCAAGATCAAAAGCTTTTGCACAACAAAGGAAACAGTCAACAAAACCAAAAGAGAACGACAGAATGGGAGAAGATATTCGCAAATAACATATCAGATAAAGGGGTAGTATCCAAAATCTACAAAGAACTTATCAAACTCAAAACCCAAAGGACAAATAATCCAATCAAGAAATAGGCAGAAGACATGAACAGACATTTCTGCAAAGAAGACATCCAGAAGAAAAAAAAACAAGACATCCAGATGGTCAAGAGATACATGAAAAAGTGCTCAACATCACTCACCATCAGGGAAAAACAAATCAAAACCACAATGAGATACCACCTCTCACCAGTTAGAATGGCTAAAATTAACAAGTCAGGAAATGACAGATGTTGGCAAGGATGCTGAGAAAAGGGAACCCTCCTACACTCTTGGTGGGAACGAAAGCTGGTGCGGCCACTCTGGAAAACAGCATGGAGGTTCCTCAAAAAGTTGAAAATAGAACTACTCTACAACCCAGCAATTGCACTACTGGGTATTTATCCTAAAGATACAAATGTAGTGATCCGAAGGGGCATGTGTACCCAAATGTTTATAGTAGCAATGTCCACAATAGCCAAACTATGTAAAGAACCTAGATGTCCATCAACAGATGAATGGATAAAGAAGATGTGAGATTAAATATATATATTATAATATTCATATATATATTCATATATATGTATATATATATGAATACTATGCAGCCATCAAAAGAAATGAAATCTTGTCATTTGCAATGTCATGGATGGAACTATAGTATATTATACTGAGCAAAATAAGTCAATCAGAGAAAGACAATTATCATATGATCTCTCTGATATGAGAACTTTGTGAGGCAGGGTGGGGGGTTGTGGGAGGTTCGGGGAAAAAAAATGAAACAAACTGGGATCGGGAGGGAGACAAACCATAAGAGACTCTTAATTCCACAAAACAACTGAAGGCTGCTGCGGGGTGAAAGGGTAGGGACAGGGTGACTTGGTTATGGACATTGGGTAGGGTACATGCTGCGGTGAGTGCTGTGAAATGTGTAAGACTGATGATTCACAGACCTGTACCCCTGGGGCAAATAATACATTATATATTAATAAAAAAAATTCTATGAAAGTTTACTCGTTGCTAATACTTTGAAAGTGTTAGGCTGGCTTTTGTTTTTTGGGGTTTTTTTTTTTTGATTTTTCTTTTCTTTTCTTTTTCTTTCTTTCTTTTTTTTTTTCTTTGAGTCTCTTACTAAATGTAATAAAGGCAATTTAACCAAAATGCTCACATGCTGTTCAATAAAAACCTTTCCAGTCTGACCCTACAATCTCTACAAACTATTTAAAGGGCCAGGGCCTTTAGCTATGATGGCTAAATATCATCCATAGTAGCTGGTTTCATTTCTGCCCTTAGTGATTGAAGCCAAACTATGCACTGACTTGATATGCCAGCGGGCATTTTCAACTTCTCTTTCATGTATCTCTTACTGCTTTTAAGAAAAGAAAAGGGGGGAAATGTGGGATCATTAAGGACAGAATTCATAACACTAAAAGTTAGAAAAAAAATACTCCTTAGTAATAATTACAGTTCTGCAATTTACAGATTTTGAGTTAATAATTGATATTTTTCAACTACATAAGAAACCTTTCAACCATCAACATTAATTGGCAAAGTGATTGTTATTTTATTGACAATATTTTTATAATATCAGCTAGAATTATAAGAAAATATGAAAAATTAAATGATAGGATATAAATACCTATCCAGTAATAGCTTCTATCTCTTTCCAAGTGTGAAAAGACATAACTCAGTCATGGTTGTCTTTTTTGTGTGTGTGTGTGTGTGAGAAAAAGAAAGATAATTACCCTTCATGGGTGAGACATTTGATTTATTCTACTGAGATTCATTTCACTTCATTGTAAATTAAACTGTTCAATTCAATATTTTTAATGCTACCTGCTACTGAAGGGACATCAGAGATAACTGAATTGATAGATCAGCTATATTCATATTAACTACAATGTTTATAATTATTGTCATAAGGTGAGCTGTCACTTCGATATCATTTAATCTTTTCTCCTTTCTTATGACCTTTCAATTTAACTAGAAAATATGCTTTAATTGCAAACTCCAAACATGTATCATGTAAAATAATACTCCTTTATGTTTTTATCCAAACCAATTAAGAATATCTGTTTAATGTCTGAGCATCTGTTCTAAATCTGACAAAGATTAATTTTTATTAAAACACAGTAATATGTACATGCTTGAGATTATTATCTGGCCTTATGATTTATTTTATTTTTAAAGATTTATTTATTTATTAATTTGAGAAAGAGAGAGCACTAGCAGTGGGGAGGAGTAGAGAGAGAAGAAGAAAACTCCCACTGAGCTGAGAGCCAGATGTGGGTCTGGATCCCAGAAACCTGGTGTCATGGCCTGAGCTGAAGGCAGATGCTTAACTGACTGAGTCAGCCAGGTGCCTCGGGCCTTATGATTTTAAAATAACATTGCATAATTTCAAAGAATTTTGCTTTATAATTTTCCAAAATGAGTAACAGGTTTCATAGATATAAAAGTAGGATCAAAGTATCTGTCAATTCATTACATTTTAAATATAAGTATTGAGGGCAATACATAAAATAAAATAAAATAAAATAAAATAAAATCAGTATTTATTTATTTTTTTAAAAGATTTTATTTATTTATATGACGGACAGAGATCACAAGTAGGCAGAGAGGCGGGGGTGCGGGGAGCTGTCTCCCTGCTGAGCAGAGAGCCGGATGCAGGGCCCCATCCCCGGACTCTGAGATCACAACCCAAGCAGAAGGCAGAGACCCAACCCACTGATCCACCCAGGTGCCCCCAAAATCAGTGTTTTATTTTTAATTAAAGTAAAACAGGGAGCAACTGTTTTAGGATATCTGTCTCAATACCTAAATCCATTGTAAACTGTCTTTAGATCACAGCACAGAATAAGAGTTCATTGTTTATATAAAGTTAAAAACTATTATGGGCAGCTTCTCCCATATGTTAATTTTCTCCATTTTCACACTATTTTAAACATTGCCAGTTAGTACTATGCATAGTAATAGACTTCCAGAAAGCTGACATTTTTACTGAGGTGCGCTTTTAACTGGCTCATTTCCATGAGTTTAAAGGGGATATAGGTGCTTTTCTTCAATGGATAATAGGATGCATTAAAAACAATTTATTCTTTTAAGTGGAATTGTTCATCGCTAAGATGACCATGTAATACTTATCTACTTATGCCCACACATCTCTATAGATGTAAAGACAATCTGTGAAAACAAATGTAGTAAAAGATTTTTTAAAAATACCAAAGCAAAACTAGAAATTGAATAATAAAATGATATTAGAGAACACAAAATATAGAAATGCCTGCTGAAGTCCTGCCAAATTACTCAAGTTAGATAAAGAATTTGGACTTGAGTTTCCAGGGAGTAAGTTATGTCATCATCAGCATCATCAGCAGCAGCAGCATTGAAACTATTCATTGAGCAATTTTAGGGAATACAGGGGCATTGTTAACTACCTTATGTGTTCAGTATGTCTTCATTTATTCCTTATATAAATCCTGTGAGGACAGTGATGTAACTATTTGTCTACAGGTGAGGAAACTAATCTACTCCCCAATCTACTACATGGACTCACTGTAAATATTATTCATGAGACAGAAACATTTCTCCAGTTGATCTCATAGGTAGGAAACAATGTAACTGAAACAGTGGATTATAACCTTTACAAGTCCCTGACCAGTTTGGAAGATTGGTCTTGATATGTCCCTCCATACAAGGCAAGCATATAATGAAAAGATGAGCTTCTATAAATACATTCAATGAAGAGCTAACTGATCACGTATCGGGTCCAGAACTGTCAAATAGTCTGGCTTGAATTAGGGATAACATTACAAATTAGAATTTTTAAAATTAATTGGACTTTCAGCAGAAATTGTTCAAGTTTGAAATAATTGTTGTCAAATACCTTAGTGTAGGAGGTATATCCACACATACATTGTCTATATTTAAGCAAAGTAACTTCTCCAACAACCATGAATATCTGTTACAAAGTAAATCTCTATATAAGTAGATGAATCAATTTCCTATTATTTAGTGTTTTCAAATGTCAATTTAATATTGAAGAATTATTGTAATATATGCAATACCTTCAAGATTAAGATAGTTGACCTTAAGCCAACATTTTTTTCCAATTTATTTATTTTCAGAAAAACAGTATTCATTATTTTTTCACCACACCCAGTGCTCCATGCAATCCGTGCCCTCTATGATACCCACCACCTGGTACCCCAACCTCCCACCCCCCCGCCACTTCAAACCCCTCAGATTGTTTTTCAGAGTCCATAGTCTCTCATGGTTCACCTCCCCTTCCAATTTACCCAAATTCCCTTCTCCTCTCTCACGCCCCTTGTCCTCCATGCTATTTGTTATGCTCCACAAATAAGTGAAACCATATGATAATTGACTCTCTCTGCTTGACTTATTTCACTCAGCATAATCTCTTCTAGTCCCATCCATGTTGCTACAAAAGTTGGGTATTCATCCTTTCTGATGGAGGCATAATACTCCATAGTGTATATGGACCACATCTTCCTTATCCATTCATCCGTTGAAGGGCATCTTGGTTCTTTCCATAGTTTGGCGACCATGGCCATTGCTGCTATAAACATTGGGGTACAGATGGCCCTTCTTTTCACGACATCCGTGTCTTTGGGGTAAATACCCAGGAGTGCAATTGCAGGGTCATAGGGAAGCTCTATTTTTAATTTCTTGAGGAATCTCCACACTGTTCTCCAAAGAGGCTGCACCAACTTGCATTCCCACCAACAGTGGAAGAGGGTTCCCCTTTCTCCACATCCTCTCCAACACATGTTGTTTCCTGTTTTGTTAATTGTGGCCATTCTAACTGGTGTAAGGTGATATCTCAATGTGGTTTTAATTTGAATCTCCCTGAGGGCTAATGATGATGAACATTTTTTCATGTGTCTGATAGCCATTTGTATGTCTTGATTGGAGAAGTGTCTGTTCATATCTTCTGCCCATTTTTTGATGTGTTTGCCTGTTTCGTGTGTGTTGAGTTTGAGGAGTTCATTATAGATGCTGGAGATATGTCTCCAAAGGCAAAGGAAACAAAAGCGAAAATAAACTTTTGGGACATCATCAAAATCAAAAGCTTCTGCACAGCAAAGGAAACAGTCAAAAAAACAAAGAGGCAACCTATGGAATGGGAGAAGATATTTGCAAATGACAGTACAGACAAAAGGTTGATATCCAGGATCTATAATGAACTCCTCAAACTCAACACACATGAAACAGGCAAGACAACATTTTTAATAATTGTCTAATGAAGCCAGGAAATAGCTAGCCATTGAAACCACTCTTCTAAATAGCAGGAAAACTTGACTCAAAATAAAGCAATACAGTTAACCCTGTCATGCAGTAAAATGTTTGTTTTTTTTTTTTTTAATAGCTATTTATTCGAAAGAGAGAGAGAACTGGAGGAAGGGGAGAGGGAGAGACAGAAAATTTCAAGCAGACATCCTGCTAACTGTGGAGCCAGACAGAGAACTCTATGTCATGACATTGAGATCATGACCTGAACCAAAACCAAGAGTCATACACTTAACTGAGCCACCCAGGGGCCCCTGCAATAAAATAGTCTTAAGATAACTGTTTAAAAGAGAGCTGTGAATGAAAATGTTGTCTTTTATTCAAAGTTATGAGGTGATTAATGTCATTTGAATTGACATTTGGTGGTGTACTTTAAAAAATTGTAGAGGCTTCTAAAAAATAAGTTCCTACAAAATAAGAACTCGATATGAGAGGAATGTGATGTCTCTCTAACTATGCCATCTGCTCTAGGTTAATGCTAGGTCTACCTAGCATTGATATTGATCCTTATATGATCAAAATAGCACCTCTTCACTAAAAAAAAAGTGAATCAAGGGAATTTACTAAACATGATTAAATAGAAGGAGTGTGTGTGTGTGCACGTGCATGTGTGTATTTAAAGGTTTTATTTATTTATTTGAGACAGAGAGAAATTGAGAGAGATTGAGACAAGATTATTTAACTGACTCAGCCACCTTGGAGCCCTGAGAAGTCAGGTATTTTTATCAAAAAAGTTGAACCCTGCAAACCGAAAAGGGCATGCAACTCTCACAAAACAAAGTTAATATCAATGCCATCAGATTAAACCAATTCAGGCACTAGAAGCTGAGTGGAAGTTGTATGCAATGAACGTGTGCAATGAAAAGTGATGAAACACCTTCTTACTAGTTGGGGTGAATTAAATTTAGTCCACAATTCTTCCTTCCCATTCCAACCCACACTAAAGTTTCACTGCTCGTAGTATATATACTTCACTGCCCCACTGATTTTGGACATGGCATTTGATTTTCTTTGGCCAGTGGAATGTGCACTGGTATAAACCATGTCACCACAGCAGAAACTATAAATATACTTGCATGATTTCCCTTGGCCTTTCCCACTTCTGCCACGCACCATGGGAAGTACTGGCTCCAGCAACCTGTTGACCTTTCGGACTGGACCCAAGAAATGTGAGTCAAGCCTGACTCCCACTGGTAGCCTTTGACATTAGTTACAAACAAGTACCTTGAGGTTTTTAAAACCCAGTGGAGTTGGAGAAGGAGTTGGGCACGTGAGGACTAGAAGTGCAATCATAAGTTTGACATTCATATTTTTGTTTAAACAGTGGAAGAAAATAAAGTCGGCAGGTTTAAGTTAATATTTCTTGAAGGGGAAAAGATTAACAAATAGTAAATACTCTGGAAGAACTGGCTACAGTACGCAGCTAAGAGAACTCGTAGAAGATGGCACAGGATAACTTACTCAGGAAAAATATGTAAACAAGCTTAGAAAAAAAACACACCATGAGAGCAATTCTAAATGAACAAAACTACTACAAAATTATATAAAGATATCCTATTCTTAGCATGTCCCTTAGATTTACACCATTCTTTTAATTTCAGGATGATCAATTAGTCTAGTACCTAAAAGAAGATTAGAATTATATGTGGGATTTGTGTTTCATATATCATAAAGAAAATAATTGCGGTTCTATATATGAAGACAATAAACCATGTTGCTTATATAGTAAACTCTTTCTCTGCCACTCTTCCTCCCGTCTCTCAATCAAAAAAAAAAAAAAAAAGTTCCTCAAATCATTATCAGTGGTGATGGAGGGACATTTATCTATAAAATCTATTTATAAGAATTCAGATTGTTTCTATCCATGTGTAACCTTATGGAAATAGGCCATCTATCATGTAAGGTAATTGTTTGAATTTCTAATTTTCTAAGCTTGGCTTTATGTGTATTCATATCTTTCATTTGCCATTTTTAAACTTAAATATATACTTTCAATTTGTAAAGCTAAAATAACCCTCAGAGAAGATGTAAGCAATGGCATGCAAATGGGAAATTCTTTTGTGATCTTGTTGGGTGGTGTTTACTCACTTTTCACCTTGTTATCTACAAAACATGAAAATGCCTAGGTAGGCACAGCACATCAGTCTGACAAGTTGTCATCATACTCAGACCAGTGCTGGTTTCGTGATTGCTTGATGTGTCAAAAACATTGTGATGGTTAAAACAAATCTCAAAACCCTGTGCTCATTATCCAAATCATAGAATTTTCTCAGATTTCCAAGGAAAAAGAAAAGAAAAAAAAAATAAGATTAGAAGCAGTGCTATTTAGTAGAAATGAATCTCTGCTCTGAATAAACTTGAGTCTATTTTATTATAGGTTTTCACTGTTGCAACAGAGTAGAATAACTGCATTGAATCAAAAGAGGATGTATAAAGACATAATGCATCTCAAGTATAAATTATTTCCTATTATATATATGGGCAAAATATATCTCACAAGAATTTAATTCAAATTTTCAGTTAGTTGTTGATTTTAACAGGTCACATGTTTATAAATTATTAACATAGGGATATATCCCCTTAGCATTACCATCTCCCTATTTTTGTTTAATGTTTCATTCATGAATAGACATTATTTTATTTGAAAAACAACTCATAGAACCTGAAAGCAGCTTCTATTCACTGGTATGTATAACATCTTGAAACATATCCATTACTAATCATAAAATGTATTTTTTGATAATATGACAGTTCCTGGTTATGTACATGGTTTTGTTACAATGTAACTAAAAAACCATTGTATATTTCTGTCAGAACAGAAGCCAATTTACATATTGGTATATGACTATAGTGCCATTATTAGAGACTATCTATAGCCAAACATTATTTAGAAACAGCATTCTTTCAGCTTTATTTCCTTAAAAAAAAAGAAGAAGAAGAAGAACATATACTTAAAAATGGAAGTCACTCGGAAGTAGATTCTACTTCAAAATAACATTTTAACAAGAAATAACTCGAAAAAAGTAGACTCCCAGATGAAGTGGCATTCTTCCAAATGTTAGAGGGATTTATTTGACTAAAGTTAGAAAGTATTCATCAGCACAGTCACATAAAAATGCAGCACTGTTGGAAAGAGATGGGGCTAGATGAATTTTATCATCATGAAAATTTTTAATTGTAGTAATACCCTAGCCCTGATACTTTGTATCATAATCCAGATTACATAAAATCATTGTTGAGAAGATGTTTTGAGGATTGCAAATGTCTAAAATTAAACTTTTTTATTTAAATCACATAAATTTGTTATGCTATAGAAAAATAAAAATCACTACTCAAAATTTTGTATCTGTAATTGTGGATGCTTCTTATAGTGATTTTCATTAATTTTATTTGCTTTATCATAGTCCCAATATTCTCTCTCTTTCTCTTTCTATCCATCTATAGTCCTTATACATAGGTATATGTTTCTGCATGTGTGTAGAATTGTTTATTGCTTGTTCCAAGAACTGTATATACAAAATTCCCTTATTTTCATGCTAACTTTTATAATGCACATTTCTATAGTGACGTATAGATGAAATAATAAAGCTGTCTTGTTTATTTGATTATACGATTTTATGTTCCTTGTTTCAAAACAGTACATGGTATAAATATTTCTAGCTGTTCATTCTAATATCATCTCTTTAGCTTTAATTCCATTCCAGCGAATTCATCACTCTGGTACCCATGGACTTGACAAAAGAGAGGATATTGGGCTATTGGACATGAGTCAATTCTGCCTGCCAATAGCTTAAAGCTTTGGCATCATATTCATAGTGTCTGTTCATGCATTTGAGCAAAACTATCACTTTCATGAAAAGGCATTTAATCACACTTTGTGTTTGGTTTTGTATAATAGATTGCAAAATGATTTTTATCAGTTCATAGGTTGGTTTGTGTTTGTCTTTTTAAAATTTTGACAGTCTGAGCCTTAGGAGATTTAGTTACAAATTCCCTTTGCTGTTACCTAAGCAATTTTGATTTTTATTTTGTTACTTACTAACATCCACTGAGAAGAGGGGCTGGGGGTAGTGGTGAAATTTTTCCTTAAAGATAAACTGCTTGATCACAATAAATCTGTCTTTCTGGGGCACCTGGGTCGCTCAGTGGGTTGCGCTTCTGACTGTTGGTTTTGGCACAGGTAATGACCTTGTGGTTGTGGGACTGAGCCCTGCACTGGGCTCTGTTCTCAGTGTGGAGACTGCTTCAGATTCTTTTTCCCTCTCTCTCTGCCCCTCCCTGCTTATGCATATGCTTGCTTTCCCCTACCCCCTCTCTCTCTCTGACTCTAAGCTGAATAAATAAAATCTTTAAGAAAATAAATATCTCTTTCTGAGAAAGGAAAATAATTTTTAAAGCCTCATCTTGAGTATAAAAGAAACACATTTCTAAAAAGGCAAAAGCGAGGAGTAAGTGATGTTCAGTATATCTTCATCCTCAGATACCCTTGGGTACCAATTCCTGAAATAACACTGATGGGTCAAATTCCGATAGCCATGCTCTTCCTCAGAAAACTTACAGTCAAAAGACCCAAACTGGGGGTGCCTGGGTGGCTCAGTGGGTTGGGCCGCTGCCTTCGGCTCGGGTCATGATCTCGGGGTCCTGGGATCGAGTCCCGCATCGGGCCCTCTGCTTAGCAGGGAGCCTGCTTCCTCCTCTCTCTCTCTCTCTGCTTCTCTGACTACTTGTGATTTCTCTCTGTCAAATAAATTAAAAAAAAAAAAAAGACCCAAACTGAATTCAACATAAGGTATCAAGTGTGAGGCACTCTAACAGGTACACACCGTGATCTGCATGGAGCTGATGATTTCTTGAGTGAAATGGCAAGAATATTGGTGAAATCAGGATGACAGTGAAATTGGCTTAAAATTTTTTTTTACTTATGCCCCTTCCCCCAACTTCTCCCTCTCTCTCTTGTCTTGCTTTCTTTCTTGACAGTTTAAGTTTTCATAGCATAGCATCTCGTTTTCTCATATCATCTTTTTTTTTTTCCTAAAGAAAATGATTTCCAACAGTAAATACTGGTAAATCAACACACAGGTGATTGACTACACACACACACACACACACACACACACAGACACATATTTTTTATTTTTTGCTAATTTCAAGAAATCTTCTGCCTGAAATGATGCTTATATTTTCATGCACAGACCATCAATCCTGATGGAAGCTTCACTGTTGAGGCAGCAGGCACAGTGACAGTGCCCACAATTCTATGACTCTTGTCTCCATTCTACTGCACCGTGTAAGTGATGGAATTGGAATTTATCAAATTGTGTTTTAATTTTGTTTCCCTGTTAGATTTTGAAGCCTTTAAAGGCCTAACATATGTTTTCTTTTTCTTCCCATTTATAACTTACCATGATATCTGGTGCTCTGGTGTTAATCTTTGTTCAGCTCATATTTTGGGAATGAGATACAGATATAAGTATGAGAAAATAATAATCTCTCTCCTTGTTGAGCCTTTAAAATGTTCCAGGAACTCATACAACACCATTACTCTCATCATCTTACAAGGCAGGAAGTTAAGACAGAAAGAAGTTAAGTAAATTACATAAAATTAACAACTAATAAGTGGATAAAAACTCAGTCATAATTACTGGATTCCATTCTCTTAACCACTGTGTTAAGCAGTGACAGGTGTAATTTAATGAGTGGCTAGAATTCATACCACACCCTGGGAAATGGCAACAGATCGTATGTGTAATAAAAGGTCCGATCTGAACACAAGAGTGAACAGCTTCTCTCAGAAGACACCAGTGTATTCTAAATTGCATAGGAAGTATTCTCTGAGCTGGATCTTCATTTTGGGGATAAATAGCCTGGCTAATTTGTATGGAAGCTATAAAGACAGTCCTGCATTTTAGTTACTTTTATGACAATAAAATCTTACACTGTTAAAAGCTATTCGAAAGAAAAAAGTAATTGTCCTAATAGGGTTCTCTTAAAGGACAGCCCATCTGCAATAAGAAACAAGGACTAAAAAACATTTGCTGTTTTGTTTCTGGGGGTTTTTTCAATGCGATTTTTTAGGGGAGCTTTTGTTGTCGTTATTAGTAATATCTAGAAATATAGACTATGAATTCTATTCCTGGAATCAGATGCTGCAGAAAACTTAAAATTCTAATAATGCCAAAGACTTCAAGTATCTCAATTCCTTTGCCTATTCAGCTGTACTTTTTAATAATTATCGTTTACTTTTCCAAAAGATTTGTTTTCCTTGTTTTCTATGCTATATATGCTGTAAATTCAATTAAAATAATAAAAATTAAATGATTTTTGAAATTGTTATTTATTGAGATAATTTCACATATATTTCCATTTTTGATTTACATAAACCTTATATATTTTTTAAGATTTATTTATTCTTGAGAGAGAGAGAGAGAAAGAGAGAGTATGGAGGGAGGGGAAGAGGGGGAGAATCCCTAAGCAGACTCCCTGCTGAGCTTGGAGCTGATTTAGGGTTAAATCCCATGACCCATGAGATCATGACCTGAACTGAAACTAATGCTCAACTGACTGAGCCACCCAAGTGCTTCTTTAAATACTTATAGTTTTTTAAAAAGTATCTTTGATTTTTCACTGAAATCGCTTAGCTGTCAGATGGTAAGAATTGTTAAGAGATAATCTTTTCCCCCATTATCTGAAAAGCAAAATTAAACATTTGACTATTAAATTATAACGAGATGTAAGAGCACACATGTGCACATATACGTGTTTGGGTCTCTATTACCCCAATTTCAGGAGTGACACCCAAAAAAGAATGTTTCTATGTTTAAAATAACAAATAATTGAAAGAATGATAAAGGAAGCAACCTTGTATAATGGAGAAAAACAGAGTTGAAAGCAAAGCAAGAATATTTCTTCCACTATTTAACAACAACAACAAAATCATGTTTCTCTGTTTTCATTAGAACCTGTAACATTTTTATGCATTTTAACATTTCTGTTTTTTAGATAATTTATTTATTTATGTTACTTATATTCTAATTGGTAATTACCAACCTGGCTATCAAGGCAAATATGTTTATACTGTGTGTTTATACCCATGATTGTTGTTAGTTTCCCTGTTTGCTTGTTTATTTTCTCTTTGGATGGTTTAGTCTTTGAATGGATAGAGTGACAGCTTCCCTTCCTAGCACCAGATAGCACAGTCATTACCAGCATAATGGTACACATTTGCATTCAACTATAAATAATAAATTGTATTTGAATTACATTATTGAATAAAGTCTTATTATAATGACATACAAACCTGTTATAATTTTTATTATTTAGAAAGATTATTTATTACATTATTTTATTTTGAGACAGTGTGTATAGTGGAAAGATCCCCTGAGTTTTAGGTCACATGGATATGAGCTCATTCATTTACTCTTTGCTAGACTTTGCATCCACATTTATGGAAAAGTAAGAATAATATCAATTACTTAAGAATTAAATGGATTAAAATCATGTTGTACAGTGATAAAATATTCTAAAGAATCAATTTAAAAAAAGAATGTAATAATTATAACCATTAAACATAATCAGAGGAAATGTCTTCATAGCAGTTATTTTTGAAGCTTTATTTAATATGGAAATAATATTTCTATGTACTTTTGTGGGTCATCTATATATACATATATTATATTCTTTGTCATGCTTAAGATTTTTCTTTGACAACTCAGAATGAAATTGAATAATTTGGATATTAATAATATGACTATATTGATAAATTTAACTTTAAAAGTAGAAATTTGTTCTTGTGAACTGTTGTAACCTCATACTGATTTAGTATATCAGATCTCAGTGCATATCAATACTATTGATTATCAAATTTTGTCAGTTTTTTAAAAATTTGGACCAGTTCAGTGTTAAATGCCTGACAAATCTCAACAAACTGACTGCTCCCCCATTCAGCATAACTATACAGAACCAACTCTGATTCACCAGCCATTACTAAAATCCAGCTCATCCTTCCCTGAGTGGAAACTCTTCCTTTACTATATTAAACTTTTTAAATGGATTTTCAGAAATTTGTTGAGTCCAAGATTTTCTTGAAATTGTTATTGAGAACACCATCTTTCTCTGTGGTCTGAAATGAGATGGAGACCAATCAAATGATGTTTTAAGCTTTTAAAGGGTATAAATTATAAGAAGTTGACCTTTTCTATATGTGACTATCTGTAAATATTAAAGGCTACTAGAATCTGTGGGAACTCAGGATCCACGGGATAACATCAGGTGAATACAGAATTGTTGCAAATAAAGTTCCATAACTTTAAAGGAATTACCTTGGCTTAGAAAAATTTCTTTATTATCTCTACTTCTAGTTTGCACTGCACGTTTTTTCTGTCTTTGAAAAGAAAATAAAGAAAAAGAAAGGGAAGGAAATCTATGTTGTTAGGAAAATAAATAAAATTGGTAAGCATTTATAGTATCTGAAATTTGATCCAGGTCATTCCATTGAGATAATCATGTTTTCACTGATACAAATAATGTTTATTCCAAATCCATGTTGGATACCTGAGGGCAGTTAAAATTTAGTAATATGGAAGAGAATTCATTAGAAAAACTCAAAAAGTTCACAAGGTCACAAAGGTTTACTGAAGCAGAAACATATTCTAGAAAACATTGACCCTAAATAATCAAAGACTGTGACTTTCTTTTTATTTTCCTTCCTCCCTCCCCTTTCACAAGATATGGTTAAACGATGATCCAACACACAAAGATATCTAGGTCAAAGAAGTAAATAAAGAATATAAGATACATCATAAAAGATGTCTATATATTAAATGCTCACTCAGTAGTACTTTTTGCAGCAAATTTGAATGCCTAGAATAATGCTACACATTTCATTTAGCTAAAAGACAGTTATACCAATGGCTAAACATGGCTATGACATTTTAGAATGAAAGTCATTTTAACATTTATGTGAAAAGACACTGGCATTGCCTAAAAATAAAAGGGTTTGTTCTGACCATTCTCAATGATGCCAGCACAATAAAAGTCAAACAAAACAACAACAAAAAATTAAGTAGTTATGTAGCTACAAAATCTTATACATTTTCAACATCTAGATACTTTATGTATACACAAAATCAACTCTATTTTACATGAAAAGTTTGTATGTTTGTGGTTATCTGTAATTATATAGACAAGGGCAAAACAAGGAATCTTGAACAAGTCACTAACATCCTATAATTTCTGCAGATCAGAGGCACTGAAATTGATGAAGCGTTCACAAATTTATGAAGAAGACATTTTTCAAGTGAAGGAGAGTAAAATCATTCCTTTTTGCTTTATTTTTATTGCACAGTAACTGGGACTTCAGAGTAAACAAGTTCCTTTTCATTTACTACATTATTCTTAATTGAATTATAATTACTTTTTAAGAATATGAAAGTTATTTATATAAACTACTCTACCTATGGATCTATCTATACTCAATATAAAACTATATGTTAATTATAAAAATCCAGAATAAGGGGATATACAAAGTAAAATAAGGGCTTCTATAATGTCATTAAAGAAGACTACTCGTGAATATTTTCTAAATAATTTTTCATATACAATTGTGTTTCTTTAAAAGTTGAAGCATAAAACACAAATTGTTAGGTATCTGCCTTCATCAAGCAGTATATGCAGAACATACATCTGTGCCAATATACTTGGATTTATCTTACCTTTTAATGTTTGTGAATTATTATATGTATATTTTGGTTGTTTTCAATATTTGGCAAATATAAAGAATTTAGCAATGAATATCCTTGCAAGTGTATCAGTGAAGCTACATGAATATATATTCTACTGCTAGTAGTAATAAAAAATAAGCTCATTTAATGAACATGCATCTATTATGTGCTCAGTTAATCCTCAAAAAAAATCATTGTGCCATTTTATTTCTTTTTAAATTTTTTTTTCATTGTGCCATTTTAAAATACCAAAAGAAAACAAACAAACACACAAACAAACAAACAAACAAAAAAAAAACAAGCCTTAGTTTTAGTGAGATTATGTAGTGTTCCTAATATCTCCGTGCTTGGAAATTATTTGAACACTGGCACATCTGTCTTAAAGATGAAACAATTAACTGCTATGTTACCAGTACTGTGATACTAATCAAAAATATACTTTTATTTACACAACTCTGTATTTAATCCTTCAGCTTTTTTCTTAGAGTATCTAGGTTTGAGTTAGTGATCATTTAGCTTTTTCTTAGTAAATTTGAAGATCCATAAAAATAACATAAAAAATAAAATTTAAAATGATGTTAGATGTTATTAAAATACAGGTTTCTTTCTGCCACTATCTAAAAGATGAGCATTCCTATGAAACCTTCCATGGTGTAAAGGTTTGGTGTAAACCTTTGGTGTAAACTGAAGAAGCAATTACCATTAATTTGTATGGAAAAGCATTTGTGCATTCCCAGACTCAAAACAGAACCTTTCTTAGGCTTTCCTGATATCCTAGGATACATCTTTCTTTTTTTTTTTTTTAAGATTTTTATTTATTTTTTTGACAGACAGAGATCACAAGCAGGCAGAGAGGCAGAGAGAGAGAGAGAGAGAGGAAGAAGCAGGCCACCCTGCAGAGCAGAAGATCCCAATGCGGGGCTGGATCCCAGAATCCTGGGATCATGACCTGAGCCGAAGGCAGAGGCTTAACCCACTGAGTCACCCAGGCGCCCCAATCTTAGGATACATCTTGATGTACAAAATAAATTGAGATAAAGCATGGATGCTCATGGACCCAGTTCAAAGTTATGGCAGCCTGACACCGAATGAGGAGTGTGGTTCTCTGGATAGGAGCTTGGAGGTACCACTCCCTGTGGGGGATGTGTGCTGCCTCAATAATGCTAAGTAAAGGGTGAATACAATTTTTGCTTTCCACTTTTTTCTCATAAATGCGAAAATCCTCTTTGGACTTCTTTGAGTTAGCAGAGGGGAAAAAAAAAAACAGGTACTAATGTAGGTTTTTTGTAAAAACGAAGTGGCATACAGTGAGGTTTTTTTTGTTGTTGTTTTTTTGTTGTTGTTGTTGTTTACAGTGAGCTTTTGAAATGAGCTTTGCAATGAGCTTCTCTCTCAAGCCAAAAGAGAGAGAATAAGAATTTTTCCTCTTAAACACTGGCATCTTGGTCACAAAAACTTATACACTTGGCCAGCACCCAAGAATTTCCATTCATGTTCAGGTATCTGTGAATCTGGTACAAGAATCTCAGTGCTGTGTGGAAAGGTGGAAAATGTTGTACTTTTTGAAAGTGCTGCCTTCTTGCATGCAAGAACTTGGTTCCTGTCAAAAATCAAAGGTATAATGGGTGGAAAAATTTTATTTTTTCCAATATATATATAGAAATATTTATTTTAAGGTAATAAATTTTTACTCAATAATATTTCAATTAAGCTGTACGTTTTTATTTTATTTTACTTTAAATATTTTATTTATTTATTTGAGAGAGAGAGAGAGACAGCATGAGAGAGAACATGAGAGGGAGAGGGAGACAAAGACTCTTTGCTGAGCAGGGAGCGCAACCTGGGGCTTGATCCTGGGACTCCAGGATCCTGACCTGCGCCAAAGGCAGAGACTTCACTGACTGAGCCAATGAGGCACCCCTGCATGCTCTATTTAATGAGTTAATATGCTATGGATTTTTTAACATTAAATCTTGTGTGTATCTGTCTATCCCTTTAAACCAAAAAGTTTGGATAAATGCAATTGATAGCATATTTATTTAATTCTTCACCAATTAATATTCTTTTTGTATTCCCACATTTGATTTACCAGTGTTTCTGTATGCATTAGAAAAGAACTTTACACACCATGAATCCGTGTAACTACCTTATTCCTGTGTGTGTTTATGTCCTCTTTTATTCACACTGTGAAATATGTCATTAAGCCACAACCAACCTGTGAAATCTGCCATTCCCGCTCTATAATTTATAGCAAAAGACTCCCATGATCAATTAGACTGTATTTAAACATGTAATCAACAGGATGACTGGTCACAGCACAAGTTAAGAATCTTAAAAAAATTTTTTTTTATTTCAATTTAATGGTCAGTTACTTTATGGTAAATACACATCAATATGTAATTAATATACTTACTGAGATTTAGCTATCAAGCTAATAATAAAGATTTGTTTAAAAAATTTGTTGTCAATGGCTTTTTTTTTTTTTTTTACTTTTTCTTGTACTATAGTTACTACGCTTCAACAGGTGCTGTTTGTAACAAACCAACTATGTTACTTAGTTAAATTGCATTGAAAAGTTGCTTTCAAAGTACCATGGGAAATATTTTATTTTTTTTTTTCCAAATGTTTAAAATTTAACATGGTGGTATTTAAATCTTAAATCTGTTAATTCATCTTATAAACTTAACATAATTAATTGATTTTTCAGTATATAGTGAAAGAACTGCTATGTATACACCAATGGCTTCTGTAATGTAGAAATGTTATTTATAGTATTATGACGAGATCAGGCGCGTTCAGGGTGGTATGGCCGTAGACTGTTATTTATAGTATTAACTTATTATTGTTCAAATTCCCATTATTAATATTAATAATATCAGGAAGTAGTTTTAAAAGTGAAATGTGAATATATTTTGCAATTCTTATTTTGGAAGGAAACGGGATTAGAGAACCAATCACTATAATTTACTTACTATGTCAACTTTTGCAATATATGGAAATTCATAGAAAGAACATAACAGAGTCCTATCTATGTCTGTGAGCTTAGTTAGTAATCACTAAATGTTAGTTACTGTTGTTATAATTTTAATTATTACTTCCTGAAGCAAAGAGATAATTTTCCTAAATTATATGAAATGAAAAATAACTTTTAATCAAATGTGGTCTTTTTATTTTAGCAGTATCTACCTTTATAATCCCTAAAATGCAACATGTGAATCAACATTGATTACTTTACCAGACTTAATAAGAATTTCTATGGGTGTGCAAGCTTTTAAACAATAATTGAATGGTCTCTCCACTTTTCCTTTTTATCCTGTTGTTCATAAATGACCAGGATCGAGACCTATTTCTTCTCCCTACAGAATCCAAGTTTGGTCCTGGTATTTTCAAACTAAGAACCTTTTCTGCATTTGGAATCTTTAGCTCCAGTCCCATCTTATTCTCTTAGGCAATGATTGGCTTCATCAAAATGCAGCTGCCACATCTACCTGCTCCCCAACTTAATACCTGCTTTTCCCCAACATACCTTCATGTTCTTCTTCATGTTCTTCTGGATTGAGGGCTCTAGCTTGTGTCTTCCAATGCTGTTACCAAATTTCTCTGCTCTCTAAGGAAGGCAACTGGGCATGCACTTTATTTCATCTTATCTTTTGGTCTTACTGAAATACCCTTTCCTCCTGGTGAGCTTACACCCATCTTCCAAGGCATAGTTCACAGATGGCCACTCTATATAAAGCCTCCTCAACCCTTCACTCTGAAACGGAATTAATTGCTCTTGTCTTGGCTGTTCAAGGAATGCCTTTTAAATTATTGGAATGTGTTTAACAGTTTATTAGAGCTGGTTTATGGTTTTTTTTCTCCACTTTTTATTTTGAGTACATCTTGAGGCAAAAATGACCTTATTCATTTATGTATTCCTTACCACATTTTATTACAGGGTAGACAATTAATCTTTGAAACATTGAAATCTGTTACTTTTTGTGTACATTTGATGTGTTGAGCTCTGTTATTAATAAATTATTGGCAGTGTCCTAGAAGGTTGCCAAAAGAATGGTTTTGCAAGGAATAGAAACATTTTGGTAATATCATAGCATCATTATTATAATCAGTGAGGCAACTGTATGATTCAATTGAAAAAAATTCACAATATCCATGACAAAGCAATGATCAAACACTATGACATTTGACTAAAGTAAACCATGTTTACTATATTCAAATCATGAAATGTATGCTGAAAAACATTATGCATGAGATTTTTCTTAACACCCTGATATTATTTCTTTTGGTTACTTATAAACTTTCTCACCTCTTTTCTTTATGTTCTGTTAATTTTTCACATGGCAGCAAAGGAACCTTCAGATCCATTTCATAAGTAGTGTCTGATAATCTCAAAGTGAGTAATGGTTACAATCAATTTCTCTGCAATACACAGTCTCAAGTTACACCGTGACATCAAGAGAAAGAAGCATGTGATAGTCCCTCAAGTTTCAAAACACATGAGAATGTGTGACACAAAAATAAAGTGAAATAGTTTACATTACTGAGCATCTAATACAACATTAGCTATAATAGTTTTCAATGTTAGTCACAATAATTTTCTAAGTATTTTAAAACTTTCCTTATATTGGCATTTTTGAATGTCACCTTAATAATCATTAATTATGAATTTTAAAAATAATTTAAATATATATTTAAATGCATTTATTGCTGGTTGTCATAATGAATTAGTTAAGAGTTCAGTCAACAAAGCAATATTATTTAAATACAGCCTGAGGGTTTTGAAGGGGTGGGGGGTGGGATATTGGGGGAACCAGGTGGTGGGTATTAGGGAGGGCACAGATTGCATGGAGCACTGGGTGTGGTGCAAAAACAATGAATACTGTTATGCTGAAAAGAAATAAAAAAATAATAAATAAAAATAAATAATTTCTCACTAGCTGGTGAACTTGGTGATTATTCTTCAATATTTGTGCACTTTAAGTCCCATCACATTTTACATGAATTAAATTAAGCAGTTGTAAGAGTGCTTACTACATTGTAAGCACTCAAAATAGTTGACTCATTATGTTGCTTTGCTTTCATTCAATCAATTGCCTTGTGTCCCTATTAAAATCTACTCTAATATAAACTATTCTGTGACTCCAAAGACTATCCTAAAGATTAAAACATAAACTGCCAAGAAAAACATTTTATAAAATGCATATGAGTACTGAAATATATTTCAATACTTTGAGTTCAAATTACCCAAATAATATGACCACTACTGCTTCCTAAAGATCTTTTATAGAAAGGTTGTTTAAGATAAGTTTTAATCTTATAAAATCTAAGAATTATAGTAAGGATAAGTTGATATCTACAGTGAATGGGTCACTGCCCATTAGAAATCCTGCTTTGAGTTCTGCTTAAAACAATTCATTTTTAAATGATACATACATAACTTCTACTTCTCTATCAGAGTGGAGTAATTAAATGATAAGTTTGGAATTAAACATGTCATTCAAATACATGAAAACATTATTCAGGTAATGTATGTGGTTCCACTCTGGAGCTTCTTACTTGCACTAGCCCTCTGTGACTTAAAAAAAAAGGGGGGGGGGAACACCTGGGTGGCTCAGTGTGTTAAGCCTCTGCCTTCAGCTCAGGTCATGATCTCAGGATCCTGGGATCAAGCCCCGCATCAGGCTCTCTGCTCAGCGGGGAGCCTGCTTCCCCCTCTCTCTCTGTCTGCCTCTCTGACTACTTGTGATCTTTGTCTGTCAAATAAATAAATAAAATCTTTTAAAAAAATGCACACCCCTTCTTTCTCTATAAATGCTGCTTCTATTCTTTTTGTTATCATTTCTGAAAAATACAAGTCCATTACAATCAGCATCTTTTAAAACTCAAAACATATTATAATTATCAGTTTAAAACCTCAGTTTGTACCAGCTCTGCTGACTAAACATTAAAAACAACACAACAAAACACTTTGTTCTGATCTCTAAGGTAGACTTGACTACAGAATAGGTTTCTCTATCTCCCCACCCATTCTTCAAAAGAAGCTTTCTTAGCTTTATAAAACAATTGGACAAATAGCATTAGTATTCAAATTCCAGGCTTTAGATACTGAAGGCTTTTTGATTTGGTGAGTTGAATCATGTATTTTTGAGAACCTATTCTGTACCCATCACTGTACCAAGTTCTATTAGAACTGAAAATCTTCATCAGTAACAGTACCAGGTGAAACAAAGCTATAGAAATGAGCTGGTTTGTTTAGAGATTAACATGACTATAGCTTTAGATGTGTTTTTAGCACTTTGGCAACAGTAGATAACAACTCTGAGATTCGGGAGTTATTTTTGGTCGGGCAACTGTATCCCAGGCAAAACTAGATCCTAGGAATAGAGCGGTCACAATTAAAAAAAAAAAATTTTTTTTTGAACAAATGAATTTTTGGCACTATTAGTAAATTCTGGGGAGTGATTATCCATTACTGACCTTATTTGCTGAGGATCTTTCTCTCTTTTCATTCTATGCTCTGTTTTTTACAACTGTTATTCAATATTTCAAACAAGGAAGTAAACCGAGAGCTGTTATTCCTTTTTATATATTTGGTGTAAGAGCTATAGGTAGAATCTGTGTGTAATCCCAACTATGACAGCAACATAGTTCTCTAGGTTTACATACTTTTCCCCATTGTATAGACTACTATTTGTTTTCAAATTATATAAAATATTAGTTTATTTAATTAGCAGTGGGGCCAGGGTATTTGGTCATTTTTAAGAAACATTTTCCCAATTTTGCAGAGATGTATTAAGTACATAAATTTAACCCAAAATAACAAGAATTATTGTGTCATCTATCATGTACTGTTATTCTTGTTTAAAAACTAGAACAAAGTACATCATTTCAATTTAGGCCAAGTTAAATATATTATGATATTTTTCACACTCAATATATTCCAACAATATTTATTGAACAGTTACATAGACCTAGTCAGGTACATGCCATTTCCCTAATGTCTCTCAGACTACACAGATACAGACGTGGTGTATTATGAAACAAATATTAGGGAGTCATCCTTTATACTGATGTGAATCTAAAGCAATCTCTCTGGTAAGCAAAAGGTAGGGCTTCTTACACAAGTTTGGGACAAACTGGCATTCTAGTAGAATGGAAATGGAAAGTGGAGGGTGAGAAAGAGCCAATTGTAAAAATGTGGAAGAAATTGAGGAACACAGTATCAATGAAAACAAAACAAATTAAAATTCAGTTGAAATTTTAAAAGAAAAAACACAAATATTTTTAATCATAATGTAGATAATTAGTTTTGAAAACATGAAGCTGGTTTAACTTTAGTTTTACTCATTTTCAAACTCAGGCATGCTGAGAAAAATGAGAGCAAACTAAAAAGCTTTTAAATACATGCCAATCTTGCCCTATTTTTTTTTTTTTTAAACTTCTCATTTGGGGCTTTTTTGTTTACTAGATTATTACTTATCCTAAAGTAATTTCAAATTAAATTTCATTACTAACAAAGCAACAGGACAAGAGAAATCTTAGCGATAAGATAGAACTTCAATTATCCTAGAGAGTATTCTACAGTGTATAATTAGTTTGATCAGCATAAAATAAGCCTTGAAGTCTCTTAAATAATAACCTACAACTGAATTACCTTGACTTTTTAAGCTGACATTGCTGGTATGCTTGGATTCTTTAATTCCATGTATTTTATAATGCCATTCATTTGTGTCTGCCCTGAATTAACAAAATTTAGCAATTCTAATTGACTTATTTATCACCACTGGGAATTTTAAAAGCCAATCAATATTTTTTTTTTCCTTAAAATGCCCACAAAGTTTACATAAATAGAATGCAAACAAAATCAAGCCTTTGGGATTCTGGTTATTCAATCTGACACCACTGAACACAGAAATTCAATCTAACATCACTGAACACAGAAAATCTAACATCACTGACTGAGAGTAATGATTTAAACTAAATCTATCCAACAGTGACTTAAATGGTGGTCCTACTCAAGGGAATATCCCCTCCAAGTCTGAGATATTTATTGAAAATAATTACTTCACATCATCTAAACATATACATTTTCAAAAATACGTCTTACTTTTAATGTAAGTTTGTATTGACTCCACAGGAAAACCTATTAGAAGTAATTAATGAATTAATAAAGTTGCAGGAAACAAAATTGATACACTGAAATCAGTTACATTTCTTACACTAATAACAAAGCAGCAGAAAGAGAAATTAAGAAGATAATTCCATTTACGATTACATCAAAGAGAATTAAAAACCTAGGAATAAACTTAATCAGGGAGATAAAAGACTTGTTTTCTGAAAACTATAAAGAACTGCTAAAAGAATTTGAAGATGACACAAATGAATAGAAAGATATTCCATGCTCATGGACTAGAATAATTAATATTGTTAAAATGTCCACACTATTCAAATCAATCCACAGATTCAATGCAATACTTATCAAAATCACCAATATCATTTTTTACAGAAGTAGAACAAATAATACTAAAATTTGTATGGAACTACAAAGACCCCCAGATAGCCAAAGCAATCTTGAGAAAAACAACTAAGCTGGAGGTATCACCAAGATATACTACAAAGCTGTAGTCAAAATACTAGGGTACTGGCATAAAAATAGACACAACTCAATGAGACAGAATAAAGACCCCCAAAATAAACCCATGCTTATATGGTCACTTAATCTATCACAAAGGAGACAAGAATATACAACAGGGAAAGAATGGGACAAGATATTTGCAAATGATATATCTAAAAAGGGGTTACTATATCAAATACATAAATAACTTATGTAACACAACACCAAAACCCCCCACATAATCCAGTTAAAAAATAGACAAAGGACCTGCGTAAACATTTTTTCAAAGAAGACATCCAGATGGCCAACAGACACATGAAATGATGTTCAACATCACTCATCATCAGGAAAACACAAATCAAAACCACAATGAGATATCATGTAGTACAACTGTCAGATATGACTATAATCAAAAAGACAAGAAATAAGTATTAGAGAGGATGTGGAGAAAAGGAACCTTCATGCACTGTTGGTGGAAACATAGATTGTAGCAAAGATGCAATGTAGCATCATTGTAGTAATGTAGCAATGTAGCAATCACTGTGAAAAACAGTATAGAGGTTTTTCAAAAAATTAAAAAGAGAAAAACCATATGATCCAGTAATACTACTAGACATTTACCCCCAAAAAGACAAAAATACTAATTCAAAAAGATGTATCCACCCTTGCTTATTGCAGCATTATTTACAATGGCCAAGATATGGAAGCAACCCAAGAGTTCATCAATAGATGAATGGATAAAGATGGTGTGTGTGTGTGTGTGTGTGTGTGTGTGTGGTGTGTGTGTGTAATGGAATATTACTCAGCCATAAAAAAATGAGATCTTGCTATTTGCGACATGGATTGACCTAGAGTACTGTGCTAAGTGAAATAAATGAGACAGAGGAAGACAAATACCATATGATCTGATTTATATGTGGAATCAAAACAAATAAATGAACAAAAAGCAAAAACAGACCCATAAATACAGAAAATAAACTGATGGTAGCTGGAGGAGAGACAGTTAAAGGCATGGACAAAATGGGTGAAGGGGACTAGGAGATACAGGCTTCTAATTATAGAATGAATAAGACAAGAGTAAAAGGTGTAGCATAGGGAACATGGTCAATGCCATTGTAAGAGTGCTGTTGGTGACAGATGGTAGGAACATTTCTAAGTGAGCATATCATAATGTACAAACTTATCAGGTCCCTAGAGCAGGCGTTGGTGGTATAGTGGTGAGCATAGCTGCCTTCCAAACTTACCAGGTCCCTATACTGTATACCTGAAAATAATGTAATATTGTGTATTAATTAAAAGATAATAATAAGGCTTAATTAGACAAATGGTTCCAAAGAGAAACTGTAAACTAAAAGGACTTACCATATGCATAGACTCATTACATGCCCACATAGTTTGAAAACAGAATAGGACAATGAAATATTTGGCAGTTTTAGGCAGCTTTACATGTAGTGGCTAGCATAATGACTCTACTATGTATTATTTTAACTATTAATTATGAGTTTATGAATTGATAAAGGATCTATTTCAAATAAATTATAGTTGCTCAAGTATTAATTTTTCAAAACTCTTAATTCTCTAGAGATCTCTCTTTAATCTTTGACTAACTTTTGATTCCCTTGTGACACTTGCTTAGTTAACCTATTTTTCCCTTCTCACACCCCCAGCCATCAAATCACCCATTTCCATAATGTCTTCATGAATACACAAGAATCCCTTAGCTTATCATCTGACCCTGTTATTGTATATTTTATTTATTCATTCATTTATGAAAGTAGAATTTTGTTTTTGCATTCTTTGCTCTCTGTCTTCAGTCTTCACCCCTATGAAGAATTTGCTTACCGATGACCATTTAATCATTAGATGTTAATCACAGTTCATCTTCCTAAACCTCTTCAAAAACTTACTCCTTTTTAAAATTCTTATGACCTTGGGCTAGCTATCTAATTCCTCTGAATTTCAATGTTTTCACTTGTAGTAAAAGCTGATGCCCTATCTTTAGAGATTAGAAGAAATGACTGAAATAATATGTATAAAGTAGCTACTGCATAATAGAAGCTCAATAATGGTAATTATTATGTTGTTGGCTATCAAAATCCTTCTTATTGTCTTCTCCATCTTTTATCTTTCTGCTACCCAGCAATCAAACTATTTCATGGCTACTAACTTAAAAATACCAACCCCAAGCTCAAGTCTCCTCAATATACCCCACTTCCAATCATACAATCTTTCCATAGACTATCCTCCTAAAACACTCAGTGACACCAGGTATGTTTCATATCTCTTTCGACTGAATCTATTATTTTGTATTTGCTTGAAATCAGTTTTCACCTCATTTCTTCAAAATCCTACTCATTCATTAGGGTCTAGCTCAGATATGAACTTTTCCATGAACTCTTTTCATTGATCACTCCAGTAAGAAATTAGTATTTCCATCCTTGGATTTCCTGGAACACCCTGTAATACTCCTAAAGGCAATTTTGTTCCAACCTGCTTCATATTGTGGATATCCTATCCTTCTCTAGCTTCAGATATCTTTCAACTTTATTTTTATATGTCTCATATCATTTAAGACAATGGTTAGAAGAAAGCAGGTGCCCAGAAATATTGTAAAATATACAAACCTCAACTCCACAGGTTTATTAGTTATTAAAATATTGTATCATGCATTATATAATTTTAATTTATGTATTTATCATAACAAGAAAACTGAAAGGTTAAAAGTGTTAAGTCACATATTTCAGTGTGATTCCTGGTCACAATACTTTAATATCTCAATATTCCAAAGCACATACATGTTTATTGTATATTATTTCAAAAGTGAGGTATATTCAATTTATGATTCTAGGGAAACTATATAGATTTTATAGAAAACTGTGGACTTTAGGAACTTACTATATACATATGCTACCTTCCAGTTGTGGGGAAATAAAAAATGTAAAGATGTAGAGAATTCTAACATATGGAAGACAGTGTTGAGTAGTAAATAGTGCATTAGGATCATTGGGAGAAAGACATTGCTATCAGATAGATCAGAGTTCAAATCCTACTTTGATAAATCACTAGCCTTAAGATATTTGGTGAATATCTTAAGTATTTAACCTTTTCACACTTCTCTCATAGACAAAATAAAGGACAAAATAGATGGTGTAATGGGTGCCTGGGTGGCTCAATTGGTTAAGCATCTGCTTTCCTATCAGGCCATGATCGTAGGGTCCTGGGATTGAGCCCCTCATTGATAGGGCTCCCTGCTCAGTGGGGGGCTGTTTCTCCCCCTTCCTCTGCACATCCCCCTGCTCATGAGTTCTCTCTCTCAAATAAATAAATAAAATCTTAAAAAAAAAAAGATTCTGTAAAGGAGAGAAGAGTTGACGTCTACAATTCTCTCAGTACCTTGTGAAGTCTGGGTTACAGTCATTATTGCTGCTATAATTATTGAAGCCAAATTTCCAACTATGCCTAAAAAGAAACCACCTCTACAAAGTCATTTGAAATGGGAAAGAAGGCATGTCTGCCTTGAAGACTTTTTGTTTAATTCTTCTTTAAATATTGACATTTCACAAATAGACTTACCTGGGGACATGCATCTTTATCTCTGAGGTTCATCACTCAGAAGTTTCCCTGTTAACACAGGTGAAGTGATCATATGTTATTGCACACAGATCTTTCGCAGAAACCAGGTTTAGGCAGAAATTAATGAATGGGAAGTATGTGTCCCAGAGGGCTGGTCATGAGGGAGAGTGGGAAGTTAGAAGGAAACTTCAATAGACAAATTTGTCTTCATTGCAGCTTTACCCAGAAGAAGGGTGCGGGAGCTGCTTGCTGTAAGGCAGATGGGACTATGGTCCATGGAGGGAGACCCAAGCCATCTCTGTCTTCATGGGCCTATGCTTATAGAGACAGTACAAAAACACAGAAAACAGGGCAAATGGAGGTCTGGATTCTAATCCTCATGTAACAGCCTGCTATCTTTAAAATCTGATCTCATTTGTCTGCTAATCTGTCAAAAAACTGGCTTGGGCCATATGAGCTCTAAAATCCCTTTCAACATTAGAGCTCTTTGGCCCTCTGATTATGGTGACTTCAGAAATGACAGAAGTGCTTAACGATACTTACACCTTCTCTTTTACTCTTTTTCTCTTATTCCAGTGAATATTTGTTCTCTGTATTACAATTGGAGACCATAAACATGAATATGTTTCGCTGGAGAGGCCAGAAGGAGTTTTGCTGCCTGTGTGTTCACAAGGTCCTTCAGTTGTACTTTTGTCATGCTCTTTACAGTTTGTTCTTCTGATTAAATGTGCGGGGGGCTCTTTAATTTCATCCTTGGGTTGTAGACACACATTACTGGTATTTTTAGAAGCACTTTATGAGTACAAAATCTATTCCCTGTGCCCTCATCAATTTGAAATTACCATTTTAAGGCTGATTAAATAAGGATTAGTGCCAATGTTCTACTTATTAGGCTGTGTCTTCAACTGGAACTGATGATGTAGTATTTGTCAATAACTAGTTCACAGCCTTAAATTCCACAAAATGAAACCTTTGCATCAGAGTCCATCTGTCTGAAAATTTTGAGGCAAGCTTCCATGAAGAGGAAAGCCATCTATTATATGATGATATAAGCGTAAAGTGGCATGTATCACAGCTGTTTGATTACTGCTGGGGAGATGACTTGCATTCCCCCTAAGCCCTCTATCAGAATCCAGCAGTGATGGATTGAATTCCCCTTGCCTTAGCATGATGATGGATTACTTTAGAAGAATATATCAGAATGGGAGAATCTGGGCAGAAATTAATTAACATCATAATGGAAAGATGCTAGCATTGATCTTTACTGTGATATGAGATTGATCCAAGGAGTTGGTAAAATAGTCACTAAACTTTCTGAAAGTATAGATGATCAGTCATTCAACTGAGTTTTTGTTCAGTGACACCTAGTTCATTATCATGTAGCAATTGTCAGATTCAAAATTTATATCACTGCCACATATTCTATACATGCACACATACATATACAGAGATTTCATATGGACAAACACAGTATGTTCTTCACGTATGGTTCACAATGTACACTTGATAGTAGTGTCTTGAGGAAAGATGCTGGATAAGGGAAGGAAATGAAAGGATGTGGTGGAAGATACTCTATGAAGTGGAAGAAAAGGCACTAAACGTGAGACGAGGCGATATCAAATCTTTGCACCTCAGTATGACCATGGCATTACTCATCTCTCTGCGTGTCAGTTCCTGCCATGTAAATGTCATTTCCTCTAACCGTTTTACTGGATGGGCAGGCAGATAAAATAAAATATTTTAAACCTTATAGTAAATTTCAGATGTTCAATATATTACATGTACAGAAAGAATGTGTTTTTTACCCTTTCTTTCTTACATAGGATGATTAGATGAATGAAAGAAAAAAAAACACAGAGAAATAGAAGTAAAATAACACACTCTGAATATTCAAAGTAAGATTCTAATTTCTTTAAATGAAGATAAGGGGTTTAATATTTCCTGACTCTCAACTTTTCATAACTAAAAATGAAAAGAGAAAGAGAAGCCAAGTGATAACTTTAAAATAGTTAAAAGAAGGAATTTTCTTTTTTAAAAGTAAGGATTAAGAATATTGAAAAACTTAGCAGATAATTATTTCTTTGACAAGAAGACAGTCCTAAAGAGGTCTCGCTTTATTAATTTGGAAGATCTCATTTCAAAATATGTGGGGAATTTTTTAAAACATATCTTTAAGTATACTGCTTGAAATTCAACTGCTCAACATAAAATGAAATCCGACCACAACCAAGTCCAGAGGAAATACAAAAAGTACTAATAAAACTAAAACTGATCTACCTGGGAGACAGGTGCTGAGCCCATGAAAAGAGGTTAGTGGCTGGCAACAATGCACAGCCCCTCTTTGTTTCCCCCGATTTTTTTTCTCCCCAGTTTACTGAGTTCCTAAGGGGATTATCCAAGAAGGCTGATAGGGTCCTGCAAGCTGACACATAAGTTTGTTTTTGGAGTTGACAAAAAACAAAGGTTTATAGGATGAGACCTTCTGGAAAATAATGAAAAGGAGAGTCATTTAAATATTCTTTGTTTGCAACATTACATAGTTGAACAATTACCCAAAAACATGAACCATAAGCCTGTCTCTCATACTCCCCAAGAGAAAGTATTGTCCTGTCCGTAGTGCTGTTGGGAGAAATGGGGCCTGGGAACAGGGTTTCAGCACGTTTAGTCTCAGGGTGGGAGACTACTACTTCTTTATGCATTCAGGAATAAAACACATATTTCGGAGCCATCATGTGACAGACATAGTGCTAGGTGCTAAGGATATAAAAAAAAAAAAATGAAAAACCTATCATCCTTGACATTAAGAAGGATACCATCCAGGAGGGTAAAATACATAATGAAAATAATTAAAACAACATGATTAGTGACACAGTGGACAACATAACCTGGTCCATAAAAAGGGCTTTGCTTCACTCTGCTTGTGTAAGTTAGGGCAAACCAGAAAACAAAAAACAAAACAAACAAACAAACAAAACCTTCCAAAAAAAGCAATAACGAGAGCAAACACAGCAAAGGGGAGTCCAGAAATCTAGGAAGTTCTGAGGAAAACAGTTTCTTGGAAACAATGAACTTGCAATGTAAGAGAGCAAGGACTGTTAAGAGTCAAATGCAAATGATACAGAAGGTATAATGTGACTGAACACCTTTCCCAGAATTAATTGCAAAATGTCACATCTGAAAGTGCCTTTGCTGATCTCGATGCTGGTGTCGATGACACTTTCACCAAACTAAAATTCTATACGAAATAGCAAGCCTAGGAAAAAAAAAAAACAGTGCCTCAAGTTTTTAGATGGTATGATATGATTTGTTATTTGATATGGAATGTGGAGACTACAACTTCTTTTGCAAGAATGAATGAAGACTCCTGTAATCTTTTCCATTTCTTCCTCAATCAATATTGTTTCAAAATGAAGATTGCCTGAAAGAACTCCATTGAGCAAAATCCAGTTAATTTAAAACCTTTTTGTCCTAAATTATGTTCTTATATTTCCTAGGGTAATTTGTCACAGAATTTTATAGTAGTCATCAAGATAATTAAGTTCTGAAACAGGTTCTAGCAGCAGGGAGCGTCAGAACATAAATTAAAAGGTTTTTAAATAACCACATTTTATTTAAATCCCCAACTGTACACTCTTAAACAAATTTACCTTTGTAGCATTAACAGACTTACATTGCTACATTTTAATGAAAAATCAAAATTGAAAGCCTTTAATCATAATTGCTTTTAATTCTAAGTGAAAGTTTGAATTACAATAGTAGCCCTTGAAAAAGAAGGGTGTTTGAAGTTGTTTCCTGCTGACAGTTTTAATTTGACTTGCTTTTAATTTTTTCTGGCTGCTCTAAGATTTCAGCTGACGTTGCTTCAATTTTAAGTCACATTTATGTTTAAATAAATTTAAATACATAAATAGAAGATGTGAGGATAACAACCAAAGAAAACAGAAATGGAAAAATTGACACAATTAAATAGAGAATATGAAGTAATATGAACAACAGACTCATGAAAATCAGTGAAGCTAATGCCTAAAAAATGAATACAAAGGGAGAATTCTAAAAGAGAAGTAGAGAAATCTCATAGGGATATGCTCTAGATTAAAAAATAAATAAATGAATAAGTTAAACAGATTCAAACACATATTAACCTGGGAATAAAGGTTTAAAAAGTTAGTATAAATTAACCTAAAGAAGAAAAAAAAACTGAATGATTTTATTGTCTATAAATAATGATTTTTATTGAGATCTGTGAATTGATCTAAAATTGGAACTATTCAAATAATGAAAACAAAACAGTCCCATGCAGTAAAGAAATACCATCTCTTATGTGACATAACAAAACTCAGATATTCTGAGAAACAATTCACATGAGTTAATGTGTCTTATTTGCACAAGAATGGTTCATTTTCAATATTTTTAATACAAATGCCTTTCTGATAAAGATGCTCCTCTAGCCAAAAAGGAAATAAGTGCATATGCAATTAATGTAGCACTTTATTCATATTTCAAAAATATTTCCCAATATTCATCATAGAAAGACATCATCACACCATCTGATCTTTTCTATATCTCATTTGAGAGCAGATAACATATGCATAGACACGTGTACAGTCTACCAGTTACTTGTTTCCATTCATCACGGAAAGATAGATAGATGACAGATTAAATAGATATAGGGATATACATGTAAACATGTATATATTAATATATAAATATGGAGGCAATGATTTCTAGGGTATTTATCTGTTTCTATATTTATGTCTCCATGTGATATCTGCAGAACTGAATTTCAAGTTAAGAGATGGGATTATAATTGTTATTCTTCCTCCTAGCCTAACTATCTTGCCATTCTGTCTTAGAAGCCATGATGAAAAAAATAGCAATTTTGAGTTGTGGTGAAGGCATTTTGTGGTATGACAACCCTCTTTACACTCAGAGCCTAGTCATTTGGATGAGGACCTGAGCTTAGGATTCCTGCCCCAAGTTCTTACTTTGCTTTTCCTGGAGCACTATTTAAAATAACCATTTAGGAAAGGAAAAGTGAATTGGAGGTAATAGGAGGGGGAGATGAAGCATGAGAGACTGTGGACTCTGAGAAACAAAGTGCAGGTTTTGGAGGGGAGGGGGTTGGGGGATGGGTGAGCTTGGTGGGTATGAAGGAGGGCACGTATTGCATGGAGCACTGGGTGTAGTGCATAATCAATGAATCTTGGAATACTGAAAAAATAAATTTTAAAAACTAAAAAAAAGAAAAAAAATTAAAAATAAAATAACTGTTTAGAGTTGAGTCCATTAAAAATATGTGATCTTTGCCCTAACCACCTTATAAGTAGTAAGTGCCTCCTTCTGGCTTTCTATCTTCTGCTCACTTGTGACCTGGGACAGGAGCTTGCCCTTCCCGTGGCTCTCGGTGTCACCCTATTTCTAGGATTTGTAAATAATAACCTTGTGACTTAACTTTCTTCATGTGAGTATATTAACTGTGCTTTCAATCAAAATGACACCAGGTTTCTACCACCCCATTGTGGGAGATCAGATACTCAGATATACTTTGTGTGGGTGGCTGGTGCCTCTTCATTCAGCAAGTCATAATCTGCATATTCTTAATTAAATATACCAGATATAGACCCTCTACCACAGAAGTAATCTGAATTAGATTAACAAGATTAATCTTTACGATTCTACAGAGTAGATCCAAAATGGTCTATGTTAATAAAGTATAGCAGTGATGGAGATGAGTGAAAATTTTCAAAATAATTCTTATTGATTCAGTAGCTTTTATTTGTATTTGGCTATATGTGGTATTCCAAGAATTAATAGCATTTCAAAGAAAAATTACACAGTATATAGTGAATCACAAAGAGTTTAGAAAACTGCCTTAATTTAACATCCTAATTTATGATCAATTCTTGGATACACATTCCAAGTTCACAGTTCTAAGAGCCACACACAGGTAAAAATCATAAACATTCTTGCTATCAAGTCTCTCTAGGAGCAGATAAAATACTTCCTTTCATTAGTGTTAGAGACCGTAGCATTGAGTGTCACTCATTCACTAACTCAATGTATCGATAATGCTACAAATATTTAATGAGCACTTACTCTACTGCAAGGCACTGAGGAACAAAACAGACATGACCCCTGTTCAAATGGATTTTTCAGAGATGTAGCACTCCATTTAATTCCTTAGGACCTCAGCCAATTCGTCTGAAAATGTCTAAATTAATCTATGATTGCCAAAGTTCCTTTTGCATCTAGAATTCTTCATTGGTGTGGAGAAGCAGGCTACGTGTCAGCATTCAGGCATATAAGGAATGTTCAAAATGACAAAAGATATTATAAATAAGCACCTACAAAGCAATAATATGCATTTGAAAGTAGAAAAACTAAATAAAATAAGCTTTGCTGTCTAATAGGATTGCACCAAGATTTAAGTATTTTTATTACCTTTATGATTTTACTAATATATTTCCAAATGAAAATATATTTATTTCATTCTATCTAGGGAAATAGCCAACCTCTTTAAAATATCCAGAGTTCTCCTGAAACTTTGTAAGGCAAAAAATTAAATTCTTTATTTACATATTTTCAAGGCACTTTAAAAATAAATTTTTACTGTTTTGCATTAAGTTCAGCTAATTCCTGGTGTATGTTAGAATAAAACAATAATATCTGAGAATGTCAGTTATAAGCTCCCTAAAATAGCTTATAACTTCTGTGGTTATCGTTGCTGTTCTTTTTTTTTTTTTAAGATTTTATTTATTTATTGGACAGAGACAGATCACAAGTAGGCAGAGAAGCAGGCAGAGAGGAGGGAAGCAGGCTCCCTGCTGAGCAGAGAGCCCGACGCGGGGCTCGATCCCAGGACCCTGAGATCATGACCTGAGATCATGACCTGAGATCATGACCTGAGATCATGACCTGAGCCAAAGGCAGCGGCTTAACCCACTGAGCCACCCAGGTGCCCCTATCTTTGCTGTTCTTTAAGAAGCTTTCACCAGGGGTGCCTGGATGGCTCAGAGGGTTAGGCGTCTGCCTTCAGTTCAAGTCATGATCTCAGGGTCCTGGGATTGAGCCCCACGGGCAGGCTCTCTGCTCAGCAGGGAGCCTGTTTCTCCCTCTCTCGCTGCCTGCCTCTCTGCCTAGTTATGATCTCTCTCTGTGTCAAATAAATAAATAAAATCTTTTAAAAAAGAAAGAAAGAAAAGAAAAGCTTTCGCCAAACACTTGCTCATTTAAAATCAATTAAGATTCCCCTAATCTTATATCTGATAATCATTGTGTTGCTAAGTTAAATTTTTTTAAGCATGTGATTTTTTTTCAGGAACATACTTTTGATAGAAAATAACTGTGGGAGTACACATGGTTAGAGTAGGTGACAAAGTACACCAAAGGAGTATATTGCTTTTGTTAACATTACAGACAGGGGAAAAGGTGTAAGGACGAACAAGGTTGATGCATATAAATGAGGGGTTTTGGGGAGAGGAAGAAAGTTGAAAGAGCTTTGGACTCTGGACAGAGTTCCAGCTCTGCTACCAAGTGTCTATGTGACCTTGTGTTAGCTGGTTAAACACTGTGTGAAATTACAGGATAGTGCCAGACGATCTTTAAGATCCATTCCAGGTAAAAAGACTATAATTCCAACCATAATATAATGTTATAATTCAGCCCTTTAAAGATATCCAAGTCCTAATAGTGGCCTCTAGTCAGAGTAATTGCTAACCTTTGCTCTGTAACAAATATAACTTTTATAGCAAGTAATTCTAAAAGGTAGGGGCTCAAAGGATAAAAGAAAATGAATAGGTTACATTGCCAGAAAGAATCTGAAGGTGGATAACAAATCAGGTACCTGTCCTAAATGCAATATGACAGTAAAGAAAGGTCATCGCTATTGTGAGATACACAACAGCAAACCTGGATACAATAGTTCTGCCTTGTGCAACTCAGCACTTAAAGGGAGAAGTTCAATAAGACTCTAAAGTGTTAGGAATGATTGGATTTAGTAAAATCCAACAAATAAATGGCCATTTTCTTGCATATTTTAGAGGTTAGCAGTATATACTGATAAGGTCTTTGGATTAAAATATGTATCTATGTATCTATACCTACCTGTCTACACTTAAGTATATGTTAGATAGATGATAGATAGATAATAGACAGATAGATAGGTAGATAGATAGATAATAGACAGACAGATAGATAGATAGATGGACATGAAGCAGTTTCCACCAGGATAACTGCTACAATGTAAAGTTACTGACTGCTGGGAGTTCTTAAATTGATTTTTCTGCTGAATCATCAGCATGCATGACAGAAGGTCTGAGGCACAGTAATGATACATATTCATGCTAATAAATATTTTTTGGAAGATGACCAATTAAATAGAAGATAACTAGTGTGGGCTTTCAGGTCTTCTAAGTACCTGAGCATTACTCTTTTCACTTTACCTTTGTGTTCTTTTTCTTTTTTCAAGTAAATTACTGTTTAAACTAATGGAATTTTGCTTTCTGTGTGGAGTTTTGTATATTTTACCATAGGATATTCAGATAGAGCTGTTAATGGAAACAAAATGGAGAAATAAATGTTGCGTAAAAACTTCTAAATTTTAGTTCTAGGAATTTCAGAGATTTCAATATTGTTGGAAGGGCCTGAAGAACAGTGTTTATTTGTAGGTGAATCTCAGGGCTGTTTCAAATTTTTAAAATGGCAGGGTTTTTTTTTTTTTAAGATTTTATTTATTTATTTGACAGAGAGAGATCACAAATAGGCAAAGAGGCAGGCAGAGAGAGAGAGGAGGAAGCAGGCTCCCTGCTGAGCAGAGAGCCCGATGCGGGACTCGATCCCAGGACCCTGAGATCATGACCTGAGCAGAAGGCAGCGGCTTAACCCACTGAGCCACCCAGGCGCCCCTGTTTCAAATTTTTAAATCTCGAATCTTGTTCTTGGTTTGATAGGAAAGAAGGTCTGTGAGAGTTTCTTACTCAAGATTAAACCACAGCCAGCATGCTGAAGCCAATTTATTATATCTAGTTAAAAAGAAATGTTGGTTTCTTTAGTAAGAAAGGTGGATCTGGTGGTGTTTTTTTGTTTTTGTTTTGGGGGGTTTCTTTTTCTGTTTTGTTTTTCTGTTTTTTCCTTTAAGTTAGCAGTGTGGATGGACAAGGGAAAGAGTCACATTTACAATTATCTACCATATTATCAGTCTTAAATCTCCTAAAATATGTCTCCCAAGGCACCTGGGAGAACCAGACTAGGAGACCCACTCGGCTAGGACCAGGATGTAACCTAAAGTTACATGAGAAATGATTAAAATGATACTATAAAAAAAATCTGGTATTTTAATTTATTTCAAATTCTCCATATACAAACATTTAAAAGCAAATGTTTATAGGTTTTCAACATTTAGACATATTTTCCAAAGTAAATAACTAACAGATGGCTTTAAGGAGTATTATATATACTTTGAAAAATATTGTTATTTGACTTTTTAGTAGATTGTAATAAGATTTTTACTATTTTTATCAAATGGGGAAATCCTCTAATCAACTTTGCTGCTTTTAAATGATTAATTTTAAATAGAAGTCCAGTTATTCTTTCTAATAGCTTCACATATTAAGTTACACTTTTGACAAAAATGTCTTTCATTATGATTCAAAATAGCACATTCTAACAGCTTGATTGAGGACCTGTAGTATTGTCTATATTTTAGAAATAGAAAGTAATAATTAACCTTAAAAGCAGAGATTTCTAGGTCCTGTAGGTATGAAAACATTTTAATTGCTTTGATAATTTGTTTTCCACTATCACACTATCTCTGGAGGGTTAGAAACTAAAATATTGGGGTTACACAGATAAAGCACATGGGCGAGATGTAGAATAAATAGGTGATTTGCAAAGAGATAGATATGTACATTATACACCAATATGTGTTAATAAACAGTAATTAGGATAGGTATCTACCTAGACAAGCACATTTGTGGCACAGTTATCTTGCCTTATTACACAGCATGACTGTAGTGTTAAGTAGATTCAGATAGATTTACAATGATATCTAACCTTTCAAGTATCATATGGATTTGAGAGTTTTACAAGCTTCTGTATTAAGTGATTTCTTGTATAATTTTTAATCTCCTGAAGTCGTGTATTTTTCTAGAAATGTCATACAAAATAGTTCTTTTTTCCTCTCTCAAAAACATTACAATATCTAATATACCACTAGAATCCTCGGCAATACAATGCTATAATTAACATAAAAGAAAAATTGGGGGGCTTCTGGTCTATTCCAGTTTATACAGTAAAAGTGTATTCAATAGATGAATAGATCAGAGTAGATTAAAGACAAAAAAAGTCTACATATTATAAAACTATCTCCTATCTCTGCCTAGATACATAGAAAATGAAGCATACAACACTGAAGCATATTTAACTAAATTTAACGTAATTTTCTTCTATACTGACTTTATTGATTTCTCATGTGAAATCATGGTTTGGGGAGGAATTCTACTTGAAGTAGTCACACAGTTCTGAGTCAGCATTCTCTAACAGAACTATCTGAAATGACAGAAATATTCTATAATCTGCCTTGTCCCATGTTGTATATATATATAAAGACCTTATACAAGTCAACCCCAAATAAACAAACAAACAAACAAACAAACAAAAACAAAGCAAATAATCTAATTAAAAATGGGTGGAAGACCTGAGCAGACATTTTTCAAAAGAAGACATAAATGGCCAACAGACACATGAAAAGATGCACAGCATCACGCACCATCAGGGAAATGCAAATCAAAACCAAAATGAAATATCACATTATACCTGTCAGAATGGCTAGTATCAAAAAATAAAAGAAAAAAAAAACCCCAAATATTGGCAAGGATGTGAAGAAAAAGTAACCTTCCTGTACTGTTTATAGGAATGTAGATTAGTACAAGCACTGTGGAAAGGAGTATTGATGTTTCTCAGAAAATTAAAAATAGAATTACCACACGATTCAATAATTTTACTTACTGGGTATTTATCCAAAGAAAAATGAAAACACTCATTTGAAAAGACATATGCATCCCTATGTTTGTTGTAGCATTATTTACAATAGCCAAATTATGGAAGCAACACAACTGTCTATCCACAGATGAATATATGCAATATGTACACATGTAGACAATGAAATATTATTTAGCCATTAACACCATGCTTTAACCAACTGAGCTAACTGGCCACCTATTACTTAGCCATTAAAAGGAATGAGATCTTACCATTTGTGAAAACAGGGATGAACCTAAAGGGTACTATGACAAGTGAAACAAGTCAGAGAGAGAAAATCAAATGTCTTATGATTTCACTTAAATGTGGAATCTAAAACAAAACAAAATAACCAAATGAATGAATAAACAAAAACCAGAAGGAGACTCATAAATACAGAGAACAAACTGTTGGTGACCATAAAGGAGATGAGTGGGAGAGGTACAAGTTTCCTTCTAATTATAAAATGAATAAGTCATAGAAATGAAAAATACAGCATAAGAATTTTTTTTTTAGCATAAGAAATCTAAAAATTTTTTTAAAATAGGATACGAGGAAACTTTCTCAGGTGATAATTATACTTACAACCTTGATTGTGGTGATGGTGTGATAATGTATACACACATCAAAGCAAATCGTTCATATACAGTAAAACTGTATACTTTTTAAAAAATTTTTATATATCAATTATACTTTGATAAAGGTTTTATTTTTTTAACACATATGTCTTCAGTCATATCCTTGGGATGATTACATATTTTCTTATCAATATTTTTCTTTAAAAGTTTTATTTATAAAATATGAAATCCCCACATTATGATCTGAATTCTTTTTTTTTTTTTTTTAAAGATTTTATTTGTTTATTTGACAGACAGAGATCACAGGTAGACAGAGAGGCAGGCAGAGAGAGAAAGAGAGAGAAGCAGGCCCCCTGCTGAGCATAGAGCCGGATGCGGGACTCGATCCCAGGACCCTGAGATCATGACCTGAGCCGAAGGCAGCGGCTTAACCCACTGAGCCACCCAGGCGCCCCTGAATTCTTTTTTATAAAACTACCTTTTAGAGCCATTTTAGGTTTATAACAAAATTGAGAGAGAGGTAGAGAGATGTACCATGTATCCCCTGCTTCTACGTATGAATGACCCTCGACCACAATCAGTATCACTCAACAGAATGGTACATTGTTTACTCGGACTGAACTTGCACTGACACAACATAATCACCTGAAGTCCATAGTTTACCTTAGGATTTACTCTTGAGAGTTGTACATATGGGTTTGACAAATGTATGATGACATATTCCATCCTTATAATATTGCCTAGGGTATTTTCACTGCCCTAAAAATCTGCGCTCTGCCTATTCAGCACCCCCCCACCCTGGCAACCACTGATCTTTTTATTGTCTCTACAGTTTGCCTTTTCACAAATGTCATATAGTTGAGATCATTCAGTATGCAACATTTTCAGATGGCTTCTCTCACGTGATAATCTGTGTTTAAGTTTTATAAGTTTTATAAAAGACTTACGTCTTTTATATGGCTTGATAACTCATTTCAGCACTGAGTAATAGTCCATTGTCTGGTTGTACTACAGTTTATGCATCCATTCAGCAGCTGAAGGACACGTCTTGGTTCCTTCCAAGTTTTGGCATGAATGAATAAATCTGCTATAAATCCCTATATAGGTTTTTGTGTGGACTTGTTTTCAACTTTTTCCTCAGTAAACCAAGGAATTCAATTGCTGGATCATATGGTAAGAGAATATTTAGTTTTATAAGAAACCACCAAACTGTCTCCCTAAGTGGTTGCAGGATTTTTCATCCCCAGCGGCAATGGAGAGTTCCTGTTGTCCCACAAGTGTACCAGTATTTAGAGTTGTCAGTGCTCTCAATTTTGTCCATTCTAACAGATGCAAAATGGTATCTCATTGTTGTTTCAATTTGAATTTTCCTGATGACATACGATGTAGAGAATCTGTATATATTCTTTGCTGAAGTGCCTCTATTGAAGGAGGTTACTGAGAGGATGTGACCCCTAGGGGACCCATTCCCCATTCCCCATACCCCTGTATGCCATTCCCAGGCAATTGAAGGTTTCTTACCTCTTCCCCAGTCCTTGGAATGCATGTTCAACCCACTGTTCCTGTACTAGGAATTACTTCAAGAATGCAACTTTGAGAGAATAATGTGTTGTTGAAACCACCTGAATTGTATATGTGACTGAATCCCATTAAGTCCTCTATAGAAACTGAAAATTTTGGCAGGTGGGTGTGGAGAACTACTTATTTTGTGGCCACCAAAGACAAGTCTCATATATAAGTTCCCTTGGTTATTAAAAGTGCCACCTACCAATCTGGAGTAACCTGGCTTTTTCTTTCATTCTCCTTGCCCTCTGTGTGTATGGGGGCCAATTTTGGATTTCACCTAGGAAACTCCCATGATTTCAAGCCAATAGTTTGCTAAAATCTTTGGCCGTATAATTTACCTTACTCTGAAGACTGCTGTCTCTGAAATCAATATAATTTTTCCTACTTTCTTTTGATTGTTAGAATGGTATATATATATATATATATATTTTAAAGATTTTATTTATTTATTTGACAGAGAGAAATCACAAGTAGATGGAGAGGCAGGCAGAGAGAGAGAGGGAAGCAGGCTCCCTGCTGAGCAGAGAGCCCGATGCGGGACTCGATCCCAGGACCCTGAGATCATGACCTGAGCCGAAGGCAGCGGCTTAACCCACTGAGCCACCCAGGCGCCCCAGAATGGTATATTTTCTTCACTTATTTTTCATCCGTATGTACCTTTAAAGTGGGCTTCTTAAAAACATTTTAAAAAATAAAGTGGGCTTCATGTAGACAACATATAGTTGAGTCATGTTTTTTTATCTACTCTAATATTCTTTGTCTTTTAATTAGTGTATTTAAACCATTGACATTGGAAGTTATTGTTGATATAATTAGATTAACATCACCATATTTGTTACTGTTTTCTATTTTTGTTTGCCCTGTTCTGTGTTCCTTTATTTGTCTTCTACTCTTGTCTTGTCTTTGTAGTTTAAATGAGGGTTTTATATAAACACATTTTCTCTCCTTTCTTACCAGATCAATTAAAAAGAAGAAGAATACGACATTTTATTTTAACTATACTTGTTCTTTCTTTGGTATTTTATGTAAATCTTAGTTTTTGAACTATCTTATTTTCCTCCTCTCTAAAGACCTCCTTTTAATATTCTTGCAAGGTAGGTCTACTGGCAAGAAATTCCCTTAATTTTTGTTTGCCTGAAAGTATTTATTTCTCTTTGACTTATGAGGGATATTTTCACAAGTTGGAGAATTCTAGGTTTGTTTGTTTGTTTCCTGAATACTTTAAATATAGCACTCTCTTTTGGGCACATGTTTTCTGAGAAGTCATACATAATTTTGATCTTTGTTCCTTATTGGTAAGGTGCTTTCTCCCTCTGACTTATTTCAGAACTTTTTTTTTTTTTTATCTTTTTCTTTCTGTAGTTTTAAGTTAGATGATTTTACCCAACTATAGGCTAATGTAAGTATTCCTAGGATGTTTAAGGTAGCCTAGACTAAGCTATGATGTTTGGTAGGTTAGGTGTATTAAATGCATTTTCAAGTTACAATGGGTTTATCTGCATATACCCACCCCCACTGTAAGTTAAGGAATATCTACATGTTACACCTTTTGTGGTTGGCCAAAGTCCTTGGATATTCTATTCTGGATTTTGTTTTCAGTCTTTGTTCCATTTATTCTTCACTTTTGGAGATCTCTCTTGGGATATATTCAAGCTCAGAGATTCTTTCCTAGCTGTGTCCAATCTACTAATAAGCTCATCAAAGGCATTCTTCATTTTTGTTGCAATGTTTTGCTTTTGCTTTTTATATCTGGCAATTCTTTTTAGTTATTCCTTAGTATTCCTACTCTGCTTACACTGCCCACCTATTCTTGAATGCTATTTACTTTATCCATTGGAGCACTTAGCATCTTCATCATAGTTGTTAAATTCTGCATCTGGTAATTCCAAAATCCTTGCCATGTCTATTTCTGATGCTTGCTCTGTCTCATCAAATCACATTTGTGGCATTTTGGTATGCCTTGTAACTTTTTCCTGATGGCTGGACATAATATATTAAATAAAAATTAGTAATGAGGTGGTATGTTCAGGAAAAGAAAGCATTCTATAATACTGTGATTAGTTCTTAGTGATTCAGTCAGTAGAAAGCTTGTACCTCTAAACTTCACAAGTATTTCTTTTTTTTTTCCTCTGCCCTCCCCCGCTTAGAATGGGCCAAATTTCATCCCTCATGTCAGTTACACTATAATAATATCCCAGCAGGTTAAGCTCTAGTTAACTAGTTTCTCCTGGTGGCAGACCTTGCTAAGAGGACAGAGTGCTCTAGGGATATTTCAAAATGGCTCCTTTTACCTCCCCTAAGGGAGAATGGTGAGGAGGAGGAGATAGGCTATTTTTCTCTGATCCACTGAAAGGGACTGTTCTATGATATTTACTGTGGGAACCTGGTCAAGCCCCTGAAGGTGAGTCTCACAATGTTGTGAGGTCTTTCCTATGACTGAATCACCTGAAGTTTTTAATTCTCAGACTGTCCACTCTGAGTATCCAACATATTGACAATTCAGGTTTTCCTACCCTGACACTTGTTTTTGACATGTGCATCTCTGAGTAAGCCTCAACTACTTGAATTTGCCAGCTTCTTCAGTCTTGGGGGTGAAGGGGCAGCACTCTGCCCTGGGTCTTCCCCTCTTTGATAAGTCCAAGCAGAATTGATTTTTCAGTCTGTTTAGCGTTTTACTTGTTGCTAAATAGAGCGACAAATTTCAAGTTCCTTATATGTAATACCTGTGATCTGAATTTAACTAAACATGTTTCATACTCAATTTGTATATTAGTCATTTGGTCCCTTAGTGTTAAACTCACATCAAGGTCAAAACTATGGTTCATAGGAGACCTCAAATATTTAGTCTACTGGACCTTAATTGTCAAAAAAATAATATAAGGTAATAAAATTATATGTTTATAAATCAACAAGAAGATAGTCACAGAGATATGTGCAGGTCAAGAATGAATGGTATATAATTTGCACAAAATAAATGTGCCAAAATTATAAATATCACATGAGAAATCAAATAGCAATTAATTTAAATAGTAGCAAAATTTACTTTAGGTTGAAGAAAAATGGAAGAGGTAAGTTGGTATGGTGATTTCTGGAGCTAAGTCCAACTTTAGAAATACATACATACATGACAAAGTTTTACTTTTCAGTTTCCTTTAATAATTTGCAAAATTTTCTCATAGAGACGGGATTTTTTTTTTTTCACCAAGAGTCCCTTGGTCAAAAGAAAAAAATGTAATACTTGAAGGTCTCATTAATGGAAATATAGATTTGTTTAATAGGTTTATTAGAAGAGGGAATTACAATAGAATGTGCCTAAATAGTAATTTTTAAAACTATGAGCAAGATAGACATATTTCAGTTCTAGAGAGGGGAAGTTACTAGAGTACAAGAAAGAAGTCAATAGATAAAATAAAGCGATCTAACCAAGGAAATGTTCAACTTGGACTGTGTGTGACCTCCTCAGAGAGAAAATTCAAGAACTGTATGAGGTCCCACTCATACTGGGAAATGATAATCCAGGATCTGAATGGTTTAGAACAAAACAATTCTTACACTTTTCACCCATTTTATAGGAATACTATACAATACTATTCACAGTACCAAATCGCTTATAATTATGTCACCTGTTGAGACTAATTTTTTATGAGATCCTCACAAGCAGACTATTCCCCAAATGGTAAGATTGATATTCCAAATATTGTCAGAATAATGAAAATAATACAGCAGTTAAATATAGTTTTTAAGTTGTTTCCATATTTTTCCAGTACAACCATGTCCTTCAATTGGACACTGTTAGAATTCTCAGAATAATTTTCATTGGGCATAGTAAAACAATGAATATACTATGAAATAAGACAAAGATTTCTAAAAGTGAATATTAGGTCACATACCTGCATATCCATCTGTGATACTAATCCAATTGATAAATCTCTGTGATTCATAAATCATCTATAAATACTGGTGCTCCATTCAGAACCAAGAATGACCTGAATAGATACTTCAGTCTGCAAATGCATTAGTTCTTTCTATAATTTATATTATGAACCAGCAGAATAAATACAAGTAAAAGAGCTTGGAGATCCTTAGAAGTACTTGTTAAATGTAACCAGAAAGCAGATTTGAAAATTTTTGCCTTTTAAATTTATTTTCCCAGGGTCCTAATAAATGAATGCTGGGCTGCTATCCAGGTTCCAAGCCACTAGAGCCTGATTGTTTTCTATTTGTTTCAGTGTTTAAAGCCAACAAAAGCTGCATTAAAATTGACGGTGCCAAGTAGTAACAAGCATACTTTAAGCATAGCTAATGTATGAACCCACAGCCCCAGGTTATAATATTTCAAATACAACAGAATTTAGTGGCTAGGCTCTTTGTCATTTCATTTTATAAACAAAACAGTTTTAAAACTATACCTTGCTTATGAAAACCCCAAAATATCTCCCCAATAACAGAATGATAGTGTGTACTATTCTATATTATCTGTATTTTTGCATTTCTATCACATATTCCTTATACCCCATCCTCTTTACATGAAAGCTTAAATGGAAATATATTGTCTCTTTCATTTTTTTTTAACCACACACACACACACACACACACACACAACACATGCACACAGTTGGTTCTATTGCTTTCTTCTTGAATTTGAAAACATTCCTAATTTTAATCACTCACATCTCTGTCACAATTCTGAGTAACAACTCACTATTGTCTCTACTCCAAAATATGAAAAATATAATTGTTGTATTTAAAGCAGCAATTCCTTATATTTCTATATTTTCATTTAAATAAGTAAACCATTTTAGTTAATAAGCCTTGGAATTTTTATCTTTTATTATTCCTAATTTATTCAAGACAAAACTGTTGTATGCTAACATTATGAGACTCTAGACTTTGAGGTAAACAAAAAAAGGATCTTTAAAAACCTTTAAGGATCTGTGCATATCTTATGTTGAATATTTGTAATTACCTTTCAACTGTTCTCAAGTTAATAATAAAAATATTTCACAGATTATATGTTTGAAGACAGGGCTAAGAAGTCTGATATTATAATTACTGTTTTTGAGAATTTACATAAGCAAATGGGTAACCATAACAGCCAGGATATAAAATATATCCTTGGAATATTTAACTATAATCTGCTTTACCTTTTTTCCCTCCACTCTGTTTGGCTGATACAACGCCAATGTTAATCTTCAATTAACCTATATTAATTTGTCTAATGATTAACAGAAATAAATCTCTATTGTGTTCCTGCAGTTGTGCCTCCCTCTGTTCATATTAGGAAAGGGGTGACAATGAGAATTATTTCAAGTATTTGGAAAGAGTCCTTGACCCAGTTAACAGATAATGCAAATTCTCTCATTTGATTCCTTCCTGCTTAGCACTCCATCATGTAAAGATTCAAAGCCTCTTAAAGTATCAAATCCATTTATGAACGTCAGAAATTTCATAGACACCCAAATTTGTTTATTTTTATATTGGATATTTTAGAAAGAGTAATTTCTATTACTATGGTCTTATTCTATGCATCTCTTTATTCTGTCTAGGGAAGATGTCTCTAACACATTTGTATTTTCAGATCATGTGAAGCACCTCCTTTGTACTAATCAAATACTTTAAGATACTTTAAGACTCTCTCACAAAGGCCAAAAAAACAGCTATGTAACTTTTATAATGGTTAGTATATTAATAGTCACCTGATCCACTCTGTTCACTTTATAGATAAAAAACTAAGGCTCTGGAATTTTAGTTTAGTTTAATTGAGAATTGGTACTCAAGAAGAAAAAACAAAAAAACAAAACAACGGAGGCTGATTTTATTTTCCTTTTCATTCTATTGCCTAGACTTTCAAACAAATAGAATCTCATTTTTAAAAAGCTAAGCTTAGATGTTATACTGAGGGGGAAGAAAAATACGAACCATGTTCAAATCAAATTGGGAAAAAAATGTACTTTGAGGGGCGCCTGGGTGGCTCAGTGGGTTAAAGCCTTTGCCTTCGGCTCAGGTCATGATCCCAGGGTCCTGGAATCAAGCCCCGCATCAGGCTCTCTGCTCAGCGGGCAGCCTGCTTCCTCCTCTCTCTGTGCCTGCCTCTCTGCCTACTTGTGATCTCTGTCTGTCAAATAAATAAATAAAATCTTTAAAAAAAAAATGTACTTTGAAACTAAAGAGTTATATGATACTAGCCACTGGTAAAGCACTTGGAGGTGAACAGAATGCAGGCTCTATGAAGTCCATTTTAAATCTAGGCCTCAGAAAATACTTTGGGAAATTTCTCTACTATAGTCTTACCTAAATCCATAGCTATAAGACTATCATACTGCAATACATGCTCCTTCTTTTTTTATATATGTATATGAAATCTTAGGTATAAAAGTATAGCCAACCCAAAACTATAAAGAAGGGCCAGATTTCATCTTCAAGCTTATTATTCCTTCCAGTCAAATTTCTGCTTGGGTACTGATTTTGTGGTCACAGTTTTTCCTTCTATAAATATCACTGATGGTTTGAAAATAGCTCCTTTAGAATTTGGTGCTGAACAATCGAACTGAGATAATCATTAAATGGGTCAAACAGCCTTTTTCTTAGTAGTAGATGTGAAATGGTAGGTGTTAAGAGAATATCAAATATCAAATTCTTTTTTTTTTTTGACAGAGATCACAAGTAGATGGAGAGGCAGGCAGAGAGAGAGAGAGAGAGAGAGAGAGAGAGAAGCAGGCTCCCTGCTGAGCAGAGAGCCCCATGAGGGACTCGATCCTAGGACCCTGAAATCATGACCTGAGCCGAAGGCAGGGGCCCAACTGAGCCACCCAGGCGCCCTCAAATATCAAATTCTTTGTAATAATCATCAATGATAATGAAAATACATGTTCATTAGAAACTCTCTATAGTTTTCCCTTGTCCTGTTATTTGCATTACATAATATATTTTACTAACATTTTGTTGTCTATACTCAATGTATAATTAATTTGTTATTTTTAATACTATACATTTACTCTCTTCCAAAAACTTTCTGGATGATTCTTACATTCATACTGTAGATTATACTTAAATAGTACCTCTTAAAATCATTATTTTTTTCTATTGAGTCTTTTTTAAATACTTGAGTAGATCTCCAAACTTATCTAAATGTTTTTTATTTGGTTGCTTATATATCTTACTGGTTGGTCTATGTCTTTTCTATTGTCTTACTGAATTTCTATCCACCAGGCCTCTACTTACATGCAAATTTCTCCTCACCAGTCCTTTCCATTAAACACAGATTATTTTCTCTATATAGAACTCATTGGGAACAAAGTGTATTTTACAAGTATTATTAGATCTTTTGCTGTGACTCACTCCCATGCAGATGGTACACATCTGAAGGGGCTCTGTTCTAGCTAGGAAAGATCCAGCTGATGCTCTGAAAAATTATTCTCTCTTGGTGAAAAGTTAGCTTGCCACTGCCTTCCCTGCTGCATTATTAAACACGAAGGAGTGATTCCCTTAATCCCAACCATCTGCTCTTCCCCTACTAAAAAGTGAAAACATCCCCTTGTGTTTACAAATGTTGCTGCTAAAGCTTCACAAATTATAAGAGATGGTTGTGAAATTTCCGTATATACTACAAGATCAAAACAAAATCCTAGTCACCATAAATCTGTAAGAAATAAACCAAATTTATATCACACGATAAACCCAACTGTGTTTTAATGTAATGCAATTATATTTAAACTGCAGTCTCAGAATGTAAATTGTTTTAGCATCCAGTATAATATTTGCATTTTAAATATACTCCTACTTGTCCAGACTTCCAAAAGTACATACACCAAGAAAATGGATCATCTTCAATTCTTTTTTAATTTTCACAGATTTGTAGAGTGCACAGAATTTTATCATCAGTAAAGGTTCAGCTTTGTTGGAATTAAAGGCAAAACAAAACATCTGACTGCTCAGATGAATAACAGACTCAAAACCTCTAAACTATGAAAGCCAGGACAAGTGTCCCACACCAAACTGTCAATATTCAGAAAGTGACCTATGTTGAAGCATGACTAGGCAAAAACAATGTTAACCACTTTGGAACAAATTCTTGTTTTCCTCATAAAAGCTACTGTAAACCAGAATCATCCCAGCTTAAGAGCTCCAAAATAGCAATTGATAAACATTACAAACAAAACGATATTACAAACAAAAGAAAATTTGAGTTCCCAAATACTTGAATTTGATGTTTATTTTTTTAAACATTGAGTATACTGTAACCTAAAAGTGCTTCCGAGTTCTCTTTTGATTACACTATGAAAATATTTTAATTCACAATAAATTTACTTTTGTTGAAGATCAGTTGCTTTAGTTTTCTCCTAGAACACCATCAGCAGACTGATTACTATTACATAAAGTTTATTTCTCTTGTGCTTAGGAAATAACTCCTTATCACCTGGGTTCCAGACCTTTTTCACCTTTTTTTTTTCCTACCCTTCCTTTAATTCTTGTCCTTCAAACCCCTTTTAAATTCAACAATAGTTCTGAAAACATTCATTCTTACTTAAAATGGAATTCATATAATTAGCTGTTTTGTCATACTACCCACTAAACAAAATTTTGCTTTCTTTATAAGCCTTTCTTTGAAATATTCTTTCAATTTATTCTAACATACCATGTGTTTCTTTTTTCTGCTCCATTTACCTGTCCCAGTGATTTTCTTGTTTCATTCTGAAAGTTTGAATTATTTAGGTAATGAGTTCACTGTGGCCGAGCACGAGGAAGCATTTCTATCTTACAGCCAACACTGTAAGCTTGTACCAACGCTTCACCCCTTGATATTTATGACAGACTGTTTTCTGTACCTTAGTTTGGTCTTCAGGGATATGTCAAAAGCTACTTTCCTGTAGACATAACTAGCAAAATATATTCCCCTAGATGATTTTCCAGTCATCTGGTTGGCTCTCCTGTTCCAAGTGTTTTAATCGGTTTCTGATGAACTTTGCAGAAAGGCCCCTCTCTAGGTGAATTATCAATGGCTGTCATGCTAATAGATTCATGTCCTGTTTATTCTCAGGTAAAGACAATAAATACTCCCTGAGCTTGTTTCTAAACGTATCTTTCATGAAACTGTCTCTTCAGATACACTTTGTATCAGGTTTCTTTTTCCCAATCCCTAGTCTTGAAGCAATACTCATGTTTCTAATTCTCTGTTTGAGCCTAGGCTAACCCTGTAGCATTTTCTTTTAAACCTAATAGGTTTATTTCTACATTTTACTTCCTTCCTTCCATTAACATATTTTCAGTAATATGTTCTTGGTCTTTCTTTATACTCATTTTATAAATACTCAACCTTAACTCCACCAAGTTTTACTCAACTTAGATCTTCCTGATAGTTGTAATTATTTCTATGTCTGCTTTTCAGATAGCATCAGTGGGGGCGCCTGGGTGGCTTAGTCGTTAAGTGTCTACCTTGGGCTCAGGTCATGATCTCAGGGTCCTGGGATCAGGCCCCACATCAGGCTCCCTGCTCAGCAAGAAGCCTGCTTATCCCTCTCATACTCCCCCTCTTTGTGTTCCCTTTCTTATTGTCTCTCTCTCGTCAAATAAATAAATAAATAAAATCTTTTAAAAAATAGCATTTCAAAATAATGTTCTTAACAGAAGCAAAGAAAATTTCATGTATTTTATTATTGTTAAAATTATCACATTTTGTCTTTATACTTTCAAAGTATATTTTCAGATGTTACTATCATATTTATTCACCAAGTTCAGTCAAGGTTCCTGAACAGTGGTAAAAACAGTATTTTACTGGTGAAGTACTTACCCTACCTAGTACATGAGGAGGAACAGTCAAGAGATGTGGGCGTCCGGTGACAGAGGCATGCTGGTGAGCTGCTTATAGTTTAATGGTCCTGCCGCTAGTCAGTAAGTGGAACTAATTTTTACCTTGTTGTGTTTCCACTGGACCACAACTACTTTCCAGAGTGAAATGATTCAACTTAAAGCCATCAGATCTAAATAATTCAGTCTTTAGGATTAGAAACTCAAATATTATGGAAGGAGAACTAAGAACACAGGGGAGTTCCCAAATGAAGTTGCAACTCTCACTTTTGGGCAGTTGGTTGAACAAAACCGTGAAGCAGTAAAATGAAATGTTCATTACATCTCCCCTGTACACACACACCCACACCCACACACACACACACACACACACACTCAGGAAAATACAAAACTCTCTTAAAGTATTCCCTCACCACTTCCCTAATCAAAAATCTTCTCTCAGGATTGTCTCTGAAGAGCCCATTCATACGAAATTGTATGTGTCTGGTGTAATAGCCTTTTAACCCTCCTTGTGGTGTTTATATTTTAATAGGCATAGCATTTTAGGAAATACAAGACTTAAAAGAATCAACTTTTACCAGTAAAGTATTTAATGCATCAGCCAGCAGTGGAACAGACATGCATTCCCAAGATTCCGCAAATCCCACCAGGTGGGCATTTTACCTCCCACTTGGTGTCCTTATTTTACAGCCTAATCTAATTGGTTCTCTGGGCAGCTTCACTGTTTGCACGTACCCTAGTGTTTGCCCCAATGCTGACATTTACCTTTGCTTATTGGCCTCAAAATGTAGCTAAAATAATCTCTCTAGCATACTGTTGCTACTGGAAACATAAATGTAAGCTCTCTGATTTGCTGAGTAAGGCTGCATTAAAAAGAAGAAAGAGGAGGAGGAGGAGGAGGAGGAGAAGAAGGGAGGGAGGGAAAGGGGAGAGGGGGAGGAAAAGGGGAGGGGGCAGGGAAAGGGGGAGAGGGAGGGGGAAAAGGGGTGGGAAAGGAGTCGGTACACAGTAGAGCTAAAGATGATGCAGAGGTACTTAGATGAAAACAGACAATTTTGCAACAGATTGCCTAACATATTGGCAGTTCTCAAATCACATCTCAAATAAGATGAAATAAGTTTCAGAAAGTTATTTAGCATGAAGAATACATTATTAAATTCAATGTATAAAATGTTCATGCCGATCTGTTGGCTCTTACTGCTGCTTACTTGCCATCCTCCTTCCTGTACCACTGGTATCATAAACTTAACCGTCAGTGTGGGGTGAGCTTTCTCCCTCCAGTCAACTAGCAGGCTTGCTTTTTTAGACACCCTCTCTGCATCCTTAACCTTAACATAGGTCACCTCCCAGTTCCACAGAAATTAAAACACAAGTTTCAGAATGAAAATGGTCTATGCACCATCAACAGTGGTCAGGTTTTCAAGAAAAGTTTGTGTTGTTTCTGTTACCTGAATTTGTGTTTTTTAGGACTGTTGTGTGGCAACGGTAATAAGTAGGGATGCATGATTTACTCTAACACATCTTCTTTCTGAAATGACTCAGCTTTGGATTTTCCAAACTACCCATCCTTAAGGTTTTGCCATTGACTTGAGATCAATTCACTGAATTTTATGGTCACACTATTTCTTGTTGTCATAAAAGGTACCTCCCGGAAGAGGCACTTCATGAGTGACAAATAAGCTCACAGAATAGGGACAACCATCGGGAACATGGAGGGTAGCTAAGTGATACACACACTCAGAGCTTTAGAAGTTGACTATTTGGTGTCACTCAGCAGGAACGCTAGTACTGTTACCTGTGATTATTCTATGCTCAGTGGCAGGTTATATCAAGGTAATTTTCCTAAGAATGTGATAATCTGAATTATTTACCCAAGACACTTCGTTTAGTATATGGATGAGGTGAGCTTAGCTGGATTCTTCAATCCATAGAAGAATATATTCTAGTTTTACTGGAAGGTATTTTTTTTCTTTTTTAACGACTTTATAGAGAGATCACAAGAAGGCAGAGAGGCAGGCAGGCAGGGGTTGGGGGGAAGCAGGCTCGCTGAGCAGGGAGTCTGAAGCGAGTCTTGATCCAAGGACCCTGAGATCATGACCTGAGCAGAAGGCAGAGGCTTAACCCACTGAGCTACCCAAGTGCCTCTGAAGATATTTTTTTTTCCCTTGGGTGCTCAATTTTTCATGATGGGTTAATAATGTCTGCCATGGGGACCTGCATTTTGGACTTTGGCTTTGGGTTATGTCTAACTGCCTATCTTTTCTCAGAGATAACTACCAAATAGCTTCTACTGATAACACACTTTCTGCCAGGCCCTATCTCAGCCACTTTATATACAAAATATTTTTATCCTTTACAGAGTCCCAATAATATAGGTGTTACTACGTTCATTTTACATATTAGAAAACTAAATCTCAGCAATATTGTTGTATGTAAGATTAGGATCTTCTTTTGTATGGTAACAAAATCACTCTACAACAATGAATCCCATGTGCTATTCATTCCTTTTGTCTCACTGGAATCTTCATGTGGGAAGCTTCTTACCTTTCAAAAGACCATATTCATGATTGTCTATAGGTTAAAAGTTGATTCTTGACCTACTAGAAAGGAATCAGGTCTATGCACCGGGATGTGAAGACTATTTGGGGGTACTCAGTTGCTACATTGTCTTGGAAAACTTTTTTCTTTGTAATGAAATACAGTGACTCAGAGATGATGCTTAGCTTTGGAATTTCAAAATGACCTGACATTTGGATTTTTAAGGTGTTATTTACTCAAGTTGTATGGCCACATTGGGACACATATCTGAACTCCAATGAATTTATTGATACAGGTGGGTTTTAAATAATCATGTCTGTCTTAAGGTTAATTGATATTTGTACTTTAAAAATTAATTTTATTTTCAACTACTACAAAAATTGAGATATTTGTAACTGGAATTATTTTTCTTATTATCTTTTCTAATGACATCTAAATGGGAGGTATCAATTTTATTATGAAATATATTTACAATTAATATTTTATTTTCTATTGTTTCATTCACATTTTCATTTGAAGAAATAGATACATTTGGTTTTGCATAACAACTGTGTGCTTTATTCTGTTTTTGGTTTTTTGTGTTTTTTTTTGTTTTTTTTAACTAGGCTTTTGCTATGAATTGCTTCGAATTTGGTTTATCCTGGATAAATGGAAAGTAATTCACCCTAAGACGACTGTGAAACCGTTTTGTCTCAGCAGGCCCCATTGTGAAGGCCCAGCGTGAGCCGGGGGGATGCGAGACAGGCCACGCTGGGGCAGACTGTTGCTGTACATTTTAAATGTTCATGAATTACTATCAGTAGATGATGGGTAAAAAGCTGGACAAATGGGAACAGCATGAATATCAACCATACTTTAATTAGTGGTGGCTCCCCAGTAAACAAAAATCACACATTAGACTGTCAAGCGAAATCCCTAGAAAAAGCAGAGTTAGGTTTAACTTAATTTCAGATGTGATTTCTTAAGCAGCATCATATCTATTAAATGAATGATAACATTTATGTGTGTATAGGGCTGAAGTTTTACTAAGAGCTTTCACACATGTATTATCTCATTTGATCTTTTCAATAGCCTGTGGGATAAATAAGACTTGTATTTTTCTCTTCGTATTATAAGATCATAAGGCTCAGCTATGTTAAGCCACTCATCCAACATGTTAATTAAAAAAGTAGGGTTCAAGCCCACATGTTCAAATTCCTAATCATGTATCATTTTGGCTCTGGTACCATCTTGAAAATTAACTGCACTCTGAACACAGACATTGTCTACTAAAAATCTTGATGAATTTCTAAAGCCTCTATATTTGATTTGACAAATCTTTCTTTAAGTTCATTCTCTGATAATGATTAAATTTAATTGATAAAATCTTTAGAGTCCCTACAAGCAGCTAGCTTAGAAGCACAAGCTCTGAATTTTAGGAATAATGGTATAAAACCACAGGTTCCTGGGACAATTATGTCAGAATTGTCTGGGTTGTAACCTGCAGATGTTACAAGCAGAGCCAGCCCCTCTCAGAACCCATAACATTTTGTGCTTCCTTCACCAAGAACAATGCATGTTTCAACACTACCCTGTTCCTCTCACTGTGCCCCCCACCTTTTTTAAACAAACTTAGGCCATATGAATATCTGGCACAAAAAGGGGGTGTTTTACTTTTTCACACAAATATCAGCAGATATTACTAGCTGGTGATGGCAACTTAAATGTCATATCTTCAGAAAAATAGGGAAAACGAATTATCCTTTTTTGATGACAAACACCATGACATATATTTATAAGCACATAAAATTAAGCAGTTAAGTCTTGGAGTTCCTTTGCATTACTTTAGATAGATGGATGGCATACTATTATTTGCACACTATTTGTATTTAAATCTAAGTATAAAAATGAGCCCAAGGAGACATGATTAAGGTGGAGGGATTAATTTCTTACAGAATGAAATATACAGAATGCTCCCAATGGAATATTATCTATATTCTACAGACTGCTTTCCTGACACCTCAATTTTTCTTATTTTTTATTTAAAATGTAAGACCCTTAGAACCAAATTATTAAATATGATGACTTAAATGCATATGTATTATGTATGCATATATGTATACCAGTGCTAGATGATCATTAATTTACCCTAAACAAAAATATCTCCTCAGTTCTAACAAATGTAAAATATTCTTGTATTCAATAACATGCCATATTATATTACAAACAGATGGTAGAAACTACTTGTATGATGTTATAGACCTCTCCATAAACAGGCTAAATAATCTAAATAAATGCATACATTGTAAAAATTTAAGTGGTGCCCAACATATCAGAAGTTTCCTGTGTCTGAAATGATCAAATTTAATTATAGTTCAAAGTCCCAGTACATCATAACATTTTGATTCTGACATTTTATGCAACTCTGAGGAGTTCTTTTTTGGAAAAAAAAAATAATAATAATAATGCTAATATTTCTCATTTGAATATGCTGATTTGAAGCAATTCTTCAAATATTGAAATGATTAGCAATTATGTCATTCATAAATGTATTACTCCTTTCAAAATATAGTAAAAATGAAAAAAGAAAAATAGCTACATTTATTCAGCACTTCCTATGTGCCAGACACTGTCTAAAACACTTGAGCATTTTATCTTTTGGTCATAAGGGCTTTTTAAAATTTCATGTATTTATTTTAAAAGATTGTATTTATTTATTAAAGACAGGGAGAGAGAGAGAGTGGGAGTGGGGGTGGGGCAGAGAGAGAGGGAGAGCAAGTTGGAGACTGCCATCACGGTCTATAGCCCATGACCCTAAGATAATGCCCTGAGCTGAAATCAAGAGTCAGATGCTTAACCAGCTGAGTCACCCAGGCACCCCCAGTCCTAAGTACTTTTATGGTTGGTGTCATTATTGCCCTTATTTTACAGCTGAGGAAACCAATGTTTAGAGGATGTAAAGTGATCACCAACACGGACATGATAAAGCAGATTCCACTAACCCATCTATTTCACTGTACTAGCTCCCAGCATCTGTCCAAAGACTTCCCAAGATAACTAGCTGACTCACGTTGATAACTACTTGAAGTGCTAGCTGTGGACTGAATTCTGTCACCCCCAAACTCATATACTGAAGCGCCATCCCTACTGTGTTGGTATGTAGAGATGAAGGCTTTGGGAGATAATTAGATTTAAGTAAGTTTAGAAGGGTTGAGCAGTCACGGGAGACTTTTTTGCCCTCATAAAAATGAGACACCATGGGGCACCTGGGTGGCTCAGTGGGTTAAGCGACTGCCTTCAGCTCAGGTCATGATCCCCGAGTCCCAGGATCCAGTCCCACATCAGGCTCCCAGCTCCATGGGGAGTCTGCCTCTCCCCTCTCGTGCACTCTCACTCTCTCTCTCAAATAAATAAATAAAGTTTTTATTTATTTATTTTTTTAAAGTGAGATACCAGAAAGCTATCATTCTCTCTGCAAGGTGAGGACACAGCAAGAAGGCAAGAGCCCACAACCCAGGAAGAGAGCTGTCCAGAACCTGACCTCCCTAGCACCCTGATATTGGACTTCTAGCCTCCAGAGCTGTGAGGAAATAAATTCTGCAGTTTAAGCCATCTTGTCAATGGTATTTTGTTATGACAGCCCAAGCTAAGACAGTGCTCATATACTACCTTTGTGAGAAATGGTCTTAGACATCCTTAGTTTACCAACAGTAAGTAAGTAGTTATTTATCATCTGTTTGAGTAGCTTTTAGATTTATTTATCTAATTACAATTTCTAGTCCATGGTCACTTTTCATGCTTTATTTTATTGAATTTTAAAAATCTTTCCCTCAAAATATTGCTAAATTACTCTGAAATAACAACTAGAAAAAAAAATACCATGGTTTAAAACTCATCTTAAGCAGACTATATACCTAAAATCTTCAGTTCACCTTTCTTTGAAGACTAAATAATCATGATGCTCACTAAGCACCTGTAACATCTAATGGTGTCTTAATTTGGCTCTACTTTTGTCTCGAAATTGTCCAGGTAATTCTCAAGTCACTGGGAAATAAAGATGTGATAACCCAGCTTTTCATGTACAAGCAACTTTATTCTGCTCCAGGGATTACTGGGCAAGCTCTTAAGTGATACAGGGTTCAATTCCAAAACCTTCTTAAATAAAAGGTAATTTAACAAAGGATTGTTTGTAATTGTGTCGCAAACACAAGGGAAAAAAAATCATGCTTTTGAAATGACTAGATTTCTTGAAACAGTTGACTTCCTCTCAGATTCCTTCATTCTCCTGTTTCATAAACTCCTACTTATCTTTGGACCTTTCCTTTTTCTTAAAGACATCCTTGACTTCTTCAGGACGGATTTGTTCTAATTTTTATACATTTCCGCTTAGCACTTAGGACAAGAGATGACAATTATTTTTATTCAAGTAAGTCTCATCTTTTAGATATCAGCTTCTTTCCTAAAAGGGATATTACAAATATTTGTCTGCAGACCTAGTGTTCAATATGTATATCTCTGTTGTTTATTGGTTGGTCTAATGTAGGAAAGAATTAATTGAAACTGTTTTGAAAGAACATTCAAATGTAGTTCTTAATTACTACTAAAACAGATTTACATACAATGTAAACTCATGTGATTTAAATGATTTCAGAAAAATAGACACGTTTCTAAAAAGTAGTGTGAAGACAAATCATTAAAAAAATAAACTATGGCAACATTCCACATAATGATTATTTATGTTCAATAGTCTCAATAAGTAAAAACACAATAAAATTAAAAGCCATGCTGGATATATAATAAACTACTCTTTTAAAATATATGTGTATAGATATTTACACCTTTATATATCAGAACAAAGTTATACATAATAGTAATAATACTACATGACATATTTTGAGCATTTACCATTTGCCAATTTTGTTCTAAACTATTTTACATGTACTTACTGAATTCTCACAAATGAAATACTAATACAAAACCATTATAAGCAAAAAATTAGACAGCATTTTACAAGATTTTTTGGAATTGAATTTACTATGCATCATAGTTCAACAAAAAATATAAATTTGTTAATGAAATAATATTCAGAAAATCACTTGGCAAATTTTCATCTATCAAAAGCTTTTTATTTGATACCAGAAGATAGCAAAAATAGGTCAATATTTAGGTCAATTATACCAAGACCCTCCCTGGAATAAATCATATCTATATTTGAAAAAGGAAATTTGATTAGTAATTTATTCAATGCTAATTAGTTTCTAGCCACAAGCCACCTTTACCCCCCGCATCATCCTTTCATTCCAATACCTTTGGGTTAGTTCCAATCATATTCTGAAGGTTGTTTAACCTAAAATGTCTTTAGGGGATAATTTTCTAACCACCTTTTAAACTACCACCCACCGTTTTCAACAAACTAAGATGCATCACAAAAGTTCTTATTTCCCCCCCCAAATGCAACAAAGGAAATATTAAAATATAAGTGATAGATGACAATTTGATAGCTTCTACTGGAGATACTGTTCTCCTGCAAATAAAATGGACAATTGCATCTAAATTCTAGGTTGCTGGCATCATAGTAAACAACTGAAATGATTAAGTGGGTCAATAAATAACCTAAATTTCAAAGCTTTCCAGTTTTAAATTATATGCTTATTTAATGATTGAATGAATAACATTGAATGATTCTAATTTCAAATAACCAATACAAACTGGAAAAGATTATGGAGTGGATTCATTATAGTCCTCACAATTTTTTTTAAAAGATTTTATTTATTTATTTGACAGAGAGATCACAAGTAGGCAGAGAGGCAGGCAGAGAGAGAGAAGGTAGGAAGCAGGCTCCCTGCTGAGCAGAGAGCCTGATGTGGGGCTCGATCCTAGAACCCTGGGATCATGACCTGAGCCTAAGACAGAGTTTTTAACCCACTGAGCCGCCCAGGGGCCCTTAGTCCTCACAATTTTGATATCGAAGCCATTGACAATGATTTAGCTGAGTAGAAATATTTAACTACTTGAGGTATCAGTAGACCAAGAAATCTAATTGAAGACTTCTTCCTATATGTGTATATAAATGTATACATATACTACAGGATGCATATGTACACATGCAAACATGCACAGATACATAAGTATATAAATACATTTATATGTCAGAGACATATATTAAGCTCCTTTTTTTTTCTTTTTCTTTTTTTTTTTTTTTTTGCACGGCGCTATCCATTATTTTAAATGTATTTCACTAGGAAACTAGTTTTTATTTTATTCTTACTACTTTAATAATTTAAGGAACTTAAAACATTTTTGAATAATATTCCTTTTACTGTAGGCAATTATTGTTTCAAAATCTCATATGTATTGAAGCTATATTATCCATTAGTTTCATTTTATAGAAAGGGCATTACAAAACATTTACTATATAAAAGATGTCTAACATCTGGTAAGGTTTTAACCACTGCCTTATTTTGAGGATCAGATGGTTTAAAATGTTTGAAAAAACTTTGCCACCATTAATTGATTATAAATTCTATTTTTTACTAGATTTGTTGTAATATGTCTCTTTTTTATATTTTTCATTAGGAGGCAGGTCAGTCATTTCTATCCCCATTTGATAGATATAGAGCTAGAGGGAACCAGTAGGGAAGGGACTTGTCAGCTCCTTAAGGGGAGAACTTAGAGAAATTCAGTTTATCACCTAGTCTTCTGGCCATAAGCAGTCTGTCTGTTGCTTCACATGAGAAAGAGGCCAGTGAGGGAGTTTTGAATAATTTTGGTAATACACAGATTTCTAGTCTAACAGTGTCAATTATAGTGAGATTTGGTCTGTGCTGCTTTCTTGGAACTAATCAAAACCCAGTTAATACCTACTTCTATGTTTACCTTCTATGTCCTTTGGCCTATGATCATTGCTTCTGTAACTTTGAGACTCAATTTTATCATCATATTTTTAAAATCAAAGTACGTATAAATACCAGGAATAAATCAAGAGTTACCTCATTCCACTTTTTTTTTTTTAAGATTCACTTATTTATCTTAGTGGGAAGGGGCAGAGAGAATCTCACGCAGACTCCCTGCTGAGCATGGAACCTGATGTGGGGCTCCATCTTACCACCCTGAGATCATGACCTGAGCCAAAATCATGAGCCTAATGCTTAACTGTCTAAATCACCCAGGCACCCCATACCTCATTCCATTAAAGAAAAAACCAACCAACCAACAAACAACAACAACAACAACAACAAATTTGCTTGTATCATCAAACGATGGAGAACCATGGAATGCACTGATGAAATTTACATTTTAGACAAGTTGGTTTAGGAGCCTTGTGGAGGATGAATTTACTCATCAGAAATACCATCCAGGAGGCTATTGCAGGCAAACAACCTAGAGATGATCAAGCCCTAAACTAAGGCAGTGACAGTGAGGCCAAATGGCTGTGAGAAAGAAAGGGAAGGAAAAGAAGCCAGGAAAGAGTTCTAGAGTCAATGGCTGCCTAGAATTCAGTTGGTTGCAAACAAACAAACAAACAAAAACTGGAAAAAAGAATAAAATGAGGAAAAATGAAGGTATGTAGGAATGTTTTATATTTTAAAGGATTAGGGCTTCAATATTATACATTAAGTTCATAATTCAAAACTATTTGTTCAAAACTAGGTATTAGCAGTAGATCTAAGGAACTTGCTCTCTTTACTCACTTATTTTAAGGAGAAAATAAGACACAACTTGAAAAAAGCTTAAAACTTTCACCAGCTACAGACTTCAACATCCCAAAGTGCGCTTTAATGCTTCTAAGACTGTGGTTCTTAATTTGAAACATTTCACACTTAGTTAAATTTTAAGAGGTTTAAAACCCTGTAAATTCAAAATACAAATAAATATAATGGAAATGTGTGAATGCCTTCCCTTTATATTCACAGATGGGAGGTTATAAAGCTGATATCAGTAGCAACAGAAATTAGAAACTAATCACCACTAATGTTAAATAAAGATGGCATAGAACAGAATATCTAATCTGATTTAATTGAAATTTAAATTCATAGTATGCAAAAGAATAGGAATACAATCATCACTTCCTCCTTTATCAGCACACACAAGTAATATCAGGTTGCACAATCACATCCCGTTGCAAAGTATCATGATGCCATTTCATAAAGAATAACTAGAGAAAGCAATGCTGACGAATAAATTATGGTTTCAAGTGCTTGAATTGAATATAAATTTACCTTCTGGAAGGGCTGTTAAACAAAAGAACCCCAGAATCTTGATCTGTTTAGAGTGGCATAAAAAATGTATGGCCTTTGCCCTGTTTTTAACCTCATCCAACTCTGATTAAAAAATCTTTTTACTATACCAGTATAAAAACCTGTTTTAAAGGAAAATTCAGTGTCCTAATCTCAAAACACTACAGAAAGTCTGTTTGTTGCTGTAGAAGAGGGTTGGGGATGAGTGATAGATATTTTGGTTTACCTTTTAGAATATATTCTTTTGTGCTTTTAGTTTTGTTTTGAAACTACTACATAGTCATTAGCACACCTGACAATGCCAACTTTCTTCCAGTCAGCCCATAAAAGACATAATGGGAAAGATGAGAAGTGGCTAATAGGGCAGGTTTATATAAATCCTATATCGTTAGAGGAGGATTTTTAAAATTGGAATAGAGGACCTGATATGAGAGAGTGAATGGAATATATGTTTAATATAACAGTATTGTTTATTTAGAAATGTCCTCTACTTGTCTGATTTTACACAGAATTGTTTATAAAAGAATTATAGCAGGATATTGAAAGAAACTTTTTTTAAAGCCATAAAAATAGACTTCACAGATTGCAATGCTAAAATTAAACATTTAAAATATGTGTTTTATATAAATTATACATAAAAAACCTGTTGTCAAAAAAAAAAAAACAAAACCCGTTGTCATTAAAATGCAGCTAAATGGAACCCAAATGTGTAAGTAGTTCACAAATGGTGAATCCACAATGTGAATTGGAAAACCCATTTTAAGTCAGCAAAAATGGAGAAACAAATGATAAGACATTCAGATGGGTTATACAGACTTCACTATATAGGAAGTTTACCAGTTCACTGACAGAGACAAATATTTTTCCTGGACTTGACATCTAGGAAAATTTTGTTACAATGGTCTTTATTTCAGTTAACTAACAATAGGATATTGTCCACAATTATGTTCCATCTGTTGCTACTTTTCCTTGGTGGCTCTCAATAGTCTAAATGACTATTATAAAGTACAATGGAGGAGATTTTTTTACATGAGCTGAGATAAAATATTTTCAAACTTTTGCTTTGGAGAGAAAAGTATAATTTTGAAAGAAAATGTGAGAATTGAAATAGAACTGCCAGCTCCTCAATTTGAAGAGTTTGAACATTAAATCCAAATTAAGAAGTACACAAAAGAACTACAATGTACTATCATTATCATTTTAAAAAAAGGTAGTACTTCCAAGAGAGAAGTTATGTGTTACACCAAAATGTATATAAGGATATGATGTATATATGTATATAAAGTATATAGATAGCATGTATATATACTACATATACAAAATATATAAAATTTTATATATGAAGCATATATAAATAATGTAATATATATACATACAATTTGCAGTATATACAAACTTTATATAGCTATATTCTGTACTATAATATATACATATAAACCTATATATTTATGAAATATACTATATTGTCTCCTTACATACACACACACACACACACACAAACATTGTCACAGAATCTCACCCTTTTTAAAGTGGCTTTTGGGAAACACTGCTTTAAACCTATCTTTAAAAAAACTTATCAGAGTCAGGACTTTAAAAGAACCTATATGGTAGAAATTCAGATTTAATGTTTCCAAAATTATCAGGTATTCTTTGTTCTCAAATGAGGCACTAATGTGTGGCCTGAATCTGGCAGGTACTTGGAACCTTGTCTCAGCGGTGAGGTCTATATGTCTGTAATTCTGGGATATTACCACTAGAGGCCAGCCTTCCTTGGGCAAATGACAAAGCAATGAAGATTTTCTCAAAGAAAATATCTTTTCACTGAAAATATATAACTTTACTGCTTATATAATTAGTTTTTATAATATATGTTTGTTATGTTTTTAAAAGTTGGCAACCTTGTAGATATACTAGGAACTTACATAATTCATTATCACTGTAACAATGCAAAACCATTTACTAAATGTTTTTTTGGCTAAGGACTTCCCACAAATTGTGCCAAAACTCACAAGCTCTATAGAAAAGATAGTCTTATTTCCATGTTACAAATGAAGAAACTAAAGTTCATAGAAGTTAAAAATGTTCAGAGCTCTTCATATTTCGATTCCTCTCTACATTTTGGTTGTCATCTTTAGTTCTAAGCTCATGCTATGTGGAGTTATTTGCAGTTTCTCGAAAATTCTCATCTCACATATGTGTGCATGCTATTTAAAAAACACCTCTGTAATATATCTTCACTCACAGTCTCCCTTCCCTTTCCTTACTCAACATTTTAACATCTTACTATCCTACAACTGTCATCCCAAATCATATTTTCTGTGGGAGACCTATTGTGCATGTATAATCATGAAGTTACATTCCACCGAGTTCTCTTAAGCCATTTTTTTCTATAGTAATATTATCAAGTATGCAATCCCAGGCAATTAATATAATCTATTTATACCATATCAAAAGATATGTTCTATACTATCTCCTTTTACCTTGCATGAAATTTACCAAACCATTAGATTATCAGGCTACTAAAGATCATTTTAAGAGAGTATGTTTTTGAAAAGTTAAAGTCTTTGGTTGAAGGAGTCTAATTGAAACTAGGTTAAAATTTAAAAATGTATTTATATATGGAATTAGAAATTATAAGAGTAATTTCATTTAAGACCTGGCTAGATCCAGATACCCAGGCTGCTTTCTTTATCACCATTTGTATTTCATATTCAGGCTGGTGCTGGCTGGAAAAGAAAGGCTGTTAACTGTTAAAGACCTAAATATCTTTACAGAAGGCAACTTTATAAAGAGGAAAGGTGACTCTTATTCCCTAAATAGCCATTTGATCACAATGAGAAACTCTGATTCTCCTTGGGTAATGGGTTCTCCATCTTGGGCAAAGTATGAGGTTCTATGATTGGCTAGGTCAGGGCCAAGTGCCTCCTGTAACCAGACATTGTACAAAGTACACTAATGGGCAACCTCATCAAAATCATCTGGAATGAGTGAAAGTTTCCCAATGCATAGAGAAGGCTACTAATACCAAAAATAAGAGATATCTACTCCAGATGTGCAGCTAAGGAAATATATCACATAACACAAAATTTCACAGTGAGTCTATATTTTCTTCTGTATATTTTACCAAGTTGGAATTTTTGTTTAACATGAACCTATTTGAGGGGCGCCTGGGTGGCTCAGTGGGTTAAAGTTCAGGTCATGATTCCAGGGTCCTGGGATCGAGCCACATGTCAGGCTCTCTGTTCAGCAGGGAGCCTGTTTCCTCCTCTTTCTCTCACTGCCTCTCTGCCTACTTGTAATCTCTGTCTGTCAAATAAATAAATAAAATCTTAAAAAAAAAAAGAGCCTATTTGAATATTTCTATGTTGCTTAAAGAGATGAAACAATGAAGTCCTTGAAGGTTAGTAAAGCCATAAGAAGCTGAACAGATTGTGGGTCTGCTCATGATTTAGCCAGGGAACACATTTTTGCAGATGATCCTGCCTTAGAGATATAACAGGAAAATATTCTTGTGACTATATATCATTTTACAATTTGGAACAGTGTAATGGACTGACAATAAATGGGCCCGAAATGAAGTAAATAAACCAAGTTGCTACAGGCAAAGCATACTTGCAGACTAAAATCCTCATTAGCAGCGCAAAGCTAGAAGCCAAATTTTAGCCACCTTAGTAGCACCCCAGCCAGAGAGGCACTAATTAGACAAGGAGATAAACTGTGTTGCTAAAGCAAACCCATCCTTTGTTTATGATTAGGCACTGAATGACAGCAGTGAGCATCAAGATCCAGATTCCAGCTGTCACATATAAGGAACAAGGGAATGTCTAAGTTTAAAACACGTGGCAGGACTGAGGACTAGAAATACGGTCTTTGCTTGAACTTTAACTGGACAAAGTTTGACCTCACATAGGTGAGGAAACCAGGTAAAGTGAAGTGGAGGGAGCATAGAATGATAAAGTGAAATATTTCATGAGTACACCAGGACATAATCTGGAATAACCTTTCAGCACTGTAGACAGATTACTTTTTCCTTTTTTTTTTTTTTTTTTTTTTTAAGTAGGCTCCGCACCTAGCAAGGAACCCAATGTGGGGTTTGAACTCATGACCCTGAGACCAAGACCTGAGTTGACATTAAGAGTCCAACATTTAACAGAGTAAATCACCCAGGCAACCTGACTAGACAGTTTAGAACAGCGGAAACCGGATTTCATATGTGGATTACTATAGTAAACACAAGTGGTACCAGCAACGTGGTGGAAGATGATGGGAACTGGTTCTCGTGGGTCTATATTTTCTTCTGTATATTTTACCAAGTTGGAAATTTCATAAAGACTAGTACATTAACAGTAATAATTACAGATATTCTGAGCAGGGTTAAGCAGAAAACAAGATCAGAGCAATTTGTAGGGTGTCAGCAAGCCACCGTGTCATAGTTTTATTATAGATATCTTAGATGTGAATCCAATTGCCTCATTTTATGAACAAAATATATGCAAGAAAAATTACCTTCCCAAGAAAGACTATGGACTCTGAGAAACAAACTGAGGGTTTTGGAGGGGAGGGGAGTGTGTGGGTTAGGTGAGCCTGGGGGATGGGTATTAAGGAGGGCACAGAATTGCACGGAGCACTGGGTGTGGTGCATAAACAATGAATCTTGGAACACTGAAAAAATAAAATTAAATTAAAAAAAAAAGGAAAATTAACTTCCCAAGACCACATATTTATACAAGATCATAACCTGGATTGGAATTCAAGAATTTCGGGGGTGACTGAGTGGCTCAGTCAGTTAAGTATCTGCCTTCAGGTCAGGTCATGATCTCAGGATCCTGGGATTGAACCCTGCAAGAGTCTCCCTGTCCAGCAGGGAGTCTGCTTCTCCTTCTACCCTGCCCCCCAACTTGTGCTCTCTCTCTCTCTCTCCCCCTCTCTCTCAAATAAATAAATAAATAAATAAAATCTAAAAAAAAAACAAAAAACAAACAAACAAAAAAAACCACGACAGAACACCTGGGTGGCTCATTCTGTTAAGCAGCTGCCTTAGGCTTAGGTCATGATCCCAGGGTCCTGCGATGGAGTACTGCATCAGGCTCCCTGCTCATGGAGAGCCCTGCTTTTCCCTCTCCCCCTGCCTGCTGGTCTGCCTACTGTGTGTTCTCTATTTCTCTGTCAAATAAATAAATAAAATCTTTTAAAAATGCATATATTAAAAAAATAATAAATAAATAAATAAAACACAACAATTCAGGAATTTCTCACCCAGTATCTTCAGATATAACATACTGGTTGCAGATAAAAGACATATCATCATTGAAAGCACATATTTTTCTGTATTATATTGTTACTGACACGTGGGTCTTGAATTAAGCTATTATTTTTTGTCTAAAGACAATAATAACTTACTCATTTCTGGTAACTTTATCTTCTCTATTAAAATATATCATTTGCTAAAATCACTGCATTTTATATACACTCAATTAGAACATTATGTACAGATATTTAAATATATATATATATCTCTCTTCATGGATACCTTTAAAAAGCTATTTTAATTCATATATTTTATATAGTTTTGTAATATGAAGAGTCACACACATTTTTGAAATAGAGGTCTACCACACTAGCTAGTGATTAGTGGCAAGGCTAAGAGAGAATGTGATGTTAGCCTTGTCTTTGACATAGGCAATGTCAGAGCTCACTGCATATAACTGCAACTTCTTTGTCTCAAGGCCATGCCTTTCATTACTAGGGTCTGATGGCTGATGACTATAAGATATGAGTTCAACACCACTCGGAAAACAGACCTCCTTCAGAAAATAGTCTGAGTTGTCATCAATGCCAGAAGCTCATTTAATAGGTGATATAATCTATTAAAAACTAGAGATAAGAAATACTAGCCAAATATCTTTGGGAGAAATATCATATTAATTTGAATTCCCAACAGAGCATGAGAAAAAATATCCTACTGTATGACATGGTATAGGAATTCAATATACTACAGACATGTATTCATAAATATGGAACATAGAAATATGTACTTATAATCATCATTAAAGAGATTAAGCTTATTTTTAAGCCATCAATTTGTTATTTTTAAACTTCGTTCTATTTTTTTCTTTAATGTTTAAATAAACATACGTATACCCCAAGCTGACATTTCCCTAAATAAGTAGCCTGCAAAATTTCATCAGAAAAGAAAACTGTCTGGAGAACTATACCGTGAATTGTTTTAAGTGTAAGAATCTGAGGCCATAATTCTATTTCACTAAGCTTTATAACTCAACTGAAGAAAGCCATACTGAGTAAAGGAGTTATATAAAATGAGAACAGTTGGCATAAATTATTAACATCTTGAAAGTACATTCATATGGATAATTTATTAGTTTAATGTTCTAACTTTGCAGATTCATCAGTAAAATTATTAGAATTTCATGCCAAATGAAAGTCTTTGTATGGAATCCTTACTTCAGAATGGTACAAACAGAAGGGCAGGGAAACAGATACTGAGCAATAAATGAGCACTCTCTTTTCTCGAGTAGTCTGTTGGCAGATCCAGGCAAAAGTCTACAACTATCAGCTTTGTATAATTAACAAGGATAATAATAAGAATGGTCACATTGCTAATATTCAGTTATTCTTATAGTAAAATTAAAAATTCTCAGGTATTTCTTTTAAATCTCAATTCAAGTTACTCTTTTCTGAGCTGCAACTCTCACTTTTTTTTAAGGGTTTTTTGTTGTTGTTGTTGTTATTGTTATTGTTGTTGTTTTTTCCAGAGATCACAAGGAGACAGAGGTAGGCAGAGAGAGAGGGGAGAAACAGGCTCCCTGCCGAGCAAGGAGCCCGATGCGGGGGCTCGATCCCAGGACCCTGGGATCATGACCTGAGCTGAAGGGAGAGGCTTTAACCACTGAGCCACCCAGGTGCCCCAACTCTCACTTTTCAACAGCCCTCCACACTTGATTAGATTCACAAACAATCCTGGTAATACTTTCACTGAAAGATGATATAGATCAATTATCAATTAATCATTTACTCTCCCAAAACAAGTTTTATTGATTGCCAGATTCATGGCCATAGATTCTATCTGTAATGGAAGAACCCAGAATGCTGTATTTTTCCCTTAGATAATGACAACCATCTTTAATAATGTACACTATAGCCAATCACTCTGTTAGGTTATGTACTTTTTGATACTCTAATTTAAATCTCAAAATCAGTTTAAAAAAATGCTACCTATTTTTGTCATAAAAATACCATGTGCCTGAGAAAAATTTATATCAGAGCACAGAGAATTTTAATAATATAATATAGACATTAATAGTGTTCTGTGTGTCTACAAGACTGAAGCTGAATATATTACATAGTTTAAACAACTGAGCTAACCGGCTGCTTACATTACGTAGTTTATATTTTTAAAATCTACTAGTTCAGCTTCTTAAAGAATCATTTTATTCCTTTTTGATTGTTCTATTAATTTTTATTTATTAGACATCCACGAATGTATTACTTGGGTTTTATAAACTATTTCTGCTATAATCCTGGGCACCCTATCTGGGTAGCCACCATTTTCATGTGCATTAACTATTAACTTATGCTTATTTAGGCTTCTGTTGGAGCTAGAAAAGTTTTCCCAAAGTCAATAGAAATGATCTGGCAGATATTTGGGAGGAAGATAGTTTGGCAAATAAATTGCAGACTGAATTGGCAAATAAATTGATTGGCAAGTAAATATGCAGACTGAAAGGTGTATCAGGAGTTCCCTTTTTTAAATGACTATTCTGCATTTTCAAATTAGTCTGTCAAATCTTTAAGCTACATGCATAAAAGCAATCTAACTTTAAAGATAATCATCAAACATTTATATCATGTAGCTGTTCTCTGAATAACAGTTATGTATAGCAAACTGTATTTCCATATAGTAGGGTTGCTTTGCCACTGGAGATTAAATGACATATCCTTTAAATATGACTTAATTGATCAGCTTTAATTTGTCAAACTAGAATTGTCTAGAAATATTGAATAACATCTTTACGAAACTGTCAGATTCTCGCAGAAATCCCCCTTAACCCTTGTTGCCATGTCATGGATCAGGTCTTTCTCTGCAACATAAATCACTGCGATACAATTCTAAATAACATCATTGACACATTTTTCTCTCATTTCATTCCATCTTCCATTTGTTGCCACCAAAAAGTTTCTTCTAGAACAGTTATAGAATGAAATCATCCACTTTTAAAAACCTATAGTGGTATGACACACCTATCAAAATGACTAAAATTAAAAAACACAAAATGCTGACAAGAATTCAGAGAGACTGGAGAACTCATATATTGTAGGTGAAAATCTAAATGGCTTGGCCACTTTGTAAAACTGTTAGTTTCCTATAAAACTAAATATGCAGCTATGATGTGAACCAGTAATTGCACTGTTGGACATTTATTCCAGAGAAATAGAAACATATTCTCACAAAAACCTGTACTTAAATGTTTATAGCAATTTTATCCATAATAGCCAGAAACTGGGGAAAAATTTAAAAAAAAAAAAAAAACAGAAATCATGCAATGGTTGAATGATTATATACATTATGTTATATTCTTTTTTTTAAGGTTTTTTTTTTTTATTTATTCATTTGAGAAAGAGAGAAAGTGAACTTGAGTGGTGGGAGGGGCAAAGGGAGAAAAAGAAGCAGACTCCTTGCTGAGCATAGAGCAAGACACAAAGCTCAATCCCAGGACCCCAATATCATGACTTGAGCCAAAGTCAGATGCTTAGCTGAGCCACCCGGACACCCCCATTATATTATATTCTTCCCATTGAACACTAGTCACTATTCAAAAGGGACTATTGATACATAGAACTTGTATAGATCCAAGGGAATGAGGCTGAATGAAAAGAATCCACATAGCTGAAAAAAGTACATATAATATGATTTATGATTCCATTTATTTTTTAAAGAGTTATTTATTTATTTTTGAGAAAGAAAGAGAGCATGAGCAGGGGGTGGATCAGAAAGAGAGGGAGAAAGAGAATCTCAAGCAGACTCCTTGCAGAGCTCAGAACCCCCACTATGGGGCTCAATCTCACCACCCCAAGATCATGATCTAAGGTGAATCTAAGAGTCAGGCACTTAACCAACTGAGCCACCCAGCTGTCTTGATTGATGATTCCATTTAGATAAACTTTATTAATGATAGTTGGGCATCAGGAATAGTGGTAGAGGTAAGCCGGGGCAATACCGGGTATCCTTCTGATAAAACCATAATAAGGGTTGGGGATTTTGTAACCTAGTTTTGCAAGATATTATAATTGTATTATCTGTGTTCTAGTACTGGGATCTCTGTATTATTTATTAAATGTTATTTGTTAAAATATCACATGAACATATAAATATCTCAGAATGAAAAGTTTGATTAAAACAAAAAACAAAAACAAAAACAAACAAACAAACAAAAAACAGTGATAATTTCAGTATTTCTAAAGAAAGAAGGGCAAACTCCTCAAAATTATATATATGAACATCCTGAAAATGGCCTTTAGACAATTTTTATCCTCATCATTCTTTACATTTTCTGCCTTCTCTCCTTACCTTTATCCTGTAATCTATACTTCAAACACATTAATCTGTATGAGGTTTCTTCCTTATATCACTCTTGCATCTCTAAACAGAGTGAATTATGGTCTTGGTCTGCACTCTCTATCATGACCAGTGAATTGTAAGGACACAGATTTGCCAACAGCCTTTTCTCTCTTCTCTGAAGATATACATACTAACAAACATTTGTACTATAGCCACCAGGAAGGAGAGAAGAGAAATTAAACAAAACAAAACAGAACAACTCTCTATCAAAGTTGTATAGTATATAATCTAGTTGTAGGGGAAAAAAATCTAAATTTTAATGTGTTTATTATCTGTGTTCTACTAAAAATAATTTTAGCTTGGCATCAAAATATATGCAATATAGCTATTATAAATGCATTTATAAAAAGTAAGAAAAATGTACTAAAAGGAGAGAAAAGGTACAATTGTATAGTGCTTACTAACAGGGAGCATAATTTATAATGCATACAGACTACCAATCACTATTTTATGTGCTTTAATTGTCAGCCAATTTAATCAATCACCAATGCTACCCTATGAAATAGTGATTATACCCTTTATACGTGAAAAAAATTGAGGATCAAAGGAGGAATGTGACATATTTTGGATGCAAACTGAGGTCCACTTGACTACAAAGGATATTCATTTTCTAAAAATAGAAAAAAAATATTTGACCTTCTTGGAGTCAATTCAAAACAATCAACTCCTAAGAGTCAATTAAAAAGTCGCAGTGTTTGTTATATAGAATAAAGTTGCTCCTGAGAGCCGTATATGCTCCTGAAACTGAGAACAGAGGTTAATTTTGCCGGTTCTAATAGAAAGGGCAACACTAAACAATGGTCAGCATACAGCAATAGCATCTTGTCATTTTCAATTATAACTAATTTGGTTATTAAATGGGGCTGCACGGATGGCTTGAAAGTACTAAAAGTTTATAACCACTACCTCAACTAAACTTAAAACAAAAATTCAACACATTCAGATTCTATGATACTGATCTGATGTTTCAAATTTTGAGTCATTAAGGTGAGATGCTTTTATACCCAATTTGTGCTATGGCCTGAGTACCGTTGAAAGGCTCTGTCTAGCCTGCATGCTGAATCTCCACTTGGAGAGAAGACTTTTTCTGATCACTGTCTTGGGTCAAAGCAGAAACAGTACATTTTATTTGTTTAAAGTCTGGGACAGATTGAGTATTAATTTTTACAGATTGTTTCTCCTATATAAGTATTAGAACATTTCTAGAAACAGTTTTATAATACAAGTCTATCTATTCCACAGTTAATACACACATTCAATGTGTGCGCGCACACACACACACACACACACACACCCAGATAAATAATATTTAAAGTAGCATTTCCCTGTAAGATATTACCTAGTATCTAAGATAGATACATGCCTATTAGAAAGTGTCCATTTTTTTCTAGAAAAGAATATATTATTTAAGTGTTAATATTTTCACATTGATCCAGATAGGAGTGGTATACACTCAACTCGAATTGCAATAAATTAATGCTCAAACTTAAGTCAACTTTTACAAGGTAAAGCCGTGATTCAGAGGTTAAAATCTTTCATAACTTTCCATTATGTTTTTTTTTTAACAATTTATTTATTTGAGAGACAGAGATCACAACTAGGCAGAGAGGCAGGCAGAGAGAAAGAAGGAAGCAGACGCCCTGCTGAGCAGAGAGCCTGATGCGGGGCTCAATCCTAGGACCCGGGGATCATGACCTAAGCCAAAGGCAGAGGCTTTAACCCACTGAGTCACCCAGGTGCCCCATGTGGTTGATTTTAAAAATACATTTCTAGTTACTTATATTTTACTTTACTAAAGGATTCATTTTTCACTTGCCTTTTGGTTGCCTGAGACTTACTTTAAATTAGATTTAAAATAGAAGATCCTGTCAAGGGTGAAACCATGTATATACATTTAGTGGACAGATTATTTTTAGAGTGAGGTAAAAAAGCTGAGAATATTTTCATTACCTAAAATATACCTCAAGAGAATTTGATAGGTTCATAAATTGGTTCTCAAGTTTTAAGTCTGATAATTCATCAATCACCTTTGAGCCTGAGCCGAAGGCAGAGGCTTTACACACTGAGCCACCCAGGCGCCCCAAATGAATTATTTCTTATTTGTACTCTTATTATCCACAATTTTTGATGAAATATTATGTAAAATCTTTTATCTTTTTTTTTTTTAAGATTTTATTTATTTGACAGATTGAGACACAGTGAGAGAGGGAACACATGCAGGGGGTGTGGGAATAGTAGGTTTGCCATTGAGCGGGGAGCCCAAGGCAGGGTTCAATCCCAGAACCCTTAGATCATGATCTGAGCAGAAGGCAGACTGTTAATGACTATGCCACTCAGGTGCCCCATTAGAATCGGTTTTAAAAATCCTTGGAATCACATACAACAAATATTTGCTATATATGTTTGTGGATTTGTTAATGATTTACAAAATTAAATTTGGGAACACTTTATCAAACGATAATTTTGATTAGTTAACAAAATGAAGTATTAAGCAACTTTTTTTTTTCTAAAAGCACTGATGCCTTACTAGCATTCAAATGTTATTATACAACTGAAGAGAGATTTAGAAAGAGATAGCTTGCTATTGCTTGCTAGCCTTTTCTTTTAAACCATATTCTATAGTACACATTTTAGCAAACCTACAAGGACCTACTTCATAAACAACTTGTCCCTAAACAAAAAACAACAACAACAACAAAAGTGTAAGTAAAAAAAAAAATTAAATATGAAAGGGTTAGGGTGTCTGGGTGTCTCAGTTGGTTAAGCAGTGCCTTTGGCTCAGGTCATGATCCCAGAGTCCTTGGATCAAGCCCTGCATTGGTCTACTTCCTCAGGCAGGAGACTGCTTCTCTCTCTGCCTCTGCCTGCCACTCCCCTGCTTGTGTTCTCTCTCTGTCAAATAAATAAATAAAATCTTTAAAATAAATAACTAAATATGAAAAGGTTTTGGAATTCTTTAAAAGTAAAATGATTCTTAAAAAAATATAAATAATATTTAATGCTATGTAATACTTGACTGAACTTTTTCCAGTATATAATCTAGTATATGATCTCATTGGATTTTCAGAAGATAGAAATGTTTTGTTATCCCTATCTTAAAGCTGAGGAGACATTGTCTTCTCCAAGTTCAGACATCTAATAAGTAGTCATTTAAAACAAACAAAAAGAATGTGGTGTTGTTCATGTTGTTGTTATTTAGGGAGAGTAGAGATACAATCACAAAAAAGGATGAGCATTTTTAAAATCAAAATTATTTGGGGAGGGGTGTAGAAAAGTGGCATACATCAAATATAATGAGTTTACTTAAACAATAAGCAGTTTTGTCCTCTAACATGGTTTCATTTATCTCACTAATAATTGCCATAATGCATAAGTCTAAGAGGTACCCTGAAGATGTAGCATTCCTTCAGCAGACACCATTAGCAAATGTCACATTGCAGTTTTCTTCATATATAAACAGAAGCCTCAGGAGACAAAGATGAAACTTCTTACATCAAAGATTATACACTCTAAATGTCAGTCTCTTAAAATACTCTAAACCCTTTTTAAAGATAGTTAATGCAAATAGCTTCAAATGTGCTTCAAATTACATTTGAAAGTATTTTTTTTTCTTCTAGACAAACAGGTTGGCAGATACACAGACAAGTTACAAAGCCAAACAACTCCATGAGCTATTATAAACAGCACTATTCAATGAGCATAAACAGAAGAACTCCATGAGGTATGAATAAATTGGCATGATACCATCTGCAATTAAGAACATCATAACCCAGGTAATTGTTTTTGTTCATGATGGCTAGTGAGTCTTTGTCCACCTCCTAAAGTTGCCAGATGTATCCTGACTGGCGTATGTTAGACATCCCCATATGTGAGACTTCTGAGCTATAAACGTCTCGTGTCCCTATAGAATGTTTAAGCATTTGTCTTACATCTCAACACTTTTCCATGGAATAACATCTATTCGACATAGAGTTTACAAATTCCAAAGGCCACATTTAGAAGACAATTATTTCCTAGGTGAGTTATTTCTCAGCATCCTAAGGTAGTTTTCATTTTTTTAATATTTTATTTATTTATTTGACAGACAGAGATCACAAGTAGGCAGAGAGGCAGGCAGAGAGAGAGAGGAGGAAGCAGGCTCCCTGCTGAGCAGAGAGCCTGACATGAGGCTCCATCCCAGGACCCTGAGATCATGACCTGAGCTGAAGGCAGAGGCTTTAACCCACTGAGCCACCCAGGAGCCCCAGTAGTTTTCATGAATTGGTAGATCAGTATACTTGTTACATATTTTGCTCCTCCTATCTTGTAATTTATAATATCTAAGCAATTATATCTAGAATTTTTTTTTAAAGATTTTATGTGTTTATTTGACAGAGAGAGATCACAAGTAAGCAGAGAGGCAGGCAGAGAGAGAGAGGGGGAAGCAGGCTCCCTGCCAAGCAGAGAGCCCGATGCGGGACTCGATCCCAGGACACTGAGATCATGACCTGAGCCGAAGGCAGCGGCGTAACCCACTGAGCCACCCAGGCGCCCTATATCTAGAATTTTTAAAGAACTTATTAATGTAGTTTCCTGGCTGGTAGAAAAACATGAAGAATGAATGTTAAAAATATTTCTAGTGAGCCCACATACATAAATACATGACTGGATATCCTAAAGATAAATCCATCATATATCGATCCCAGGACCCTGGGATCAAGACCTGAGCCGAAGGCAGAGGCTTTAACCCACTGAGCCACCCAGGCGCCCCATAACTGCACCCTTCTGATATTATGGTCTGTGGGTGAACTCTCCCATATGATTTCTCATCTCCTGAGGCATATCCCATCTCTAATAATCTCTTATTTCTATTCTATAATCTATAATCTATTCTATGATTATAATAATAATCTTTAATTCTTATTCTATAATTGTTATCATTAAAGTCCATCTCTTTCAAGAGAAAACGTGTAAGAATGTGAACGTACGTTATGCCAGAGAATTCCATACTTAAAATGGTTAAAATGGTAAATACTGTTATGTATATTTATACAATAAAATAATGCAAATGAGAGAGAATATATAATGCTTTATAAATTATTTGCATGTAAAATGCATTTAATAGATTTTGAAAAACCGGGTTTTGAGACCTGCACTAACAAGTTAATAGGTACAAAATACTTAACCGATACCTGAAATTATTTACAATCTTATTCTAAAGACAAAACAAAAAAAAAGGGGGGGGATGCGGAATTCAGGGAAGGATATTGTTAAAATATTCTTGGGTCATATTAAAGACCTGAATAAATACAAAGCAGCTGTACTTTATTTAAGAACTAGGCTTTGCTGCAGAAAGCATATTTATAGTAATCAGGGAGGTCCCCTTCTCTTTGCTTCCCAGCGTATGTGGTGCCCTGCAATCGTCATGCGTAACAGTCCTTTGGGATCAATCATCTGTATAGAAGATTTTAGCTACTTGCTTTATTTTCAGTTGCCTCGGTCTCTATGGATTCATATGTAAGCAAAGGTCTTGACTCAAATCCTTGGAATTCTCCCTTTTTAAAAATTCACAGGAAAATGAAAATTGTCATTACAAACTACTCGTAAGCTCTAGTGACACTGTTTCGATCTGAGATTTTGTTCCAAGGGTCACACTGGCTTATATATAGATATCAAGAAAATTGAAAATAGCACTCATCTACACCCACCCTTCCCCCCAAACATATACTCCCTTCAAACTATTTTGCTTGCACTTTGAAGGGGGAAAAAACTAGTCATTTTCTTCTTATATTGACACTATGAGTACACTACTATTTCACTACTCTATATCATATATATTTAGCATTGCAAACAGTTAGTCCTATTACAGTCTTAATAGTCTTATTATGATTTTACTTGACTAAGAATTGCCATGCCTTGTTTTAAAGTATTTGTAAATTTTATTTAATTGCAACTAGATGTTGATTTTAAAAGAATGGTTCCATTCTAAAAAAATATTATTTGAAAATAAATATATATGAAATGCACAAGGTCATATCCTTAAGATACTCCAGTGTCTCTCCTCCTTGTATTATTTTTGTCTTTTTATGATTTAATAATATCAACTGATTGATTCAGTTTTGGTCTCATGCGTCAATTAAATTACCTTTTTATCCCCCACAAAAATTCCCTATTCTTGCAATATGTGGAATCATTTTCCAGGTCATAAAAATTCTAAAATGGTGGTGTGGGTAGGTAGGTATTTGACTTAATATCAAATTTCCACTTTAATCTACTCACTCAAGTCCTGAAAATCAATACTACTATAAGCAGATTTTACTGCCATACTCTGCCAGATTTGATACTGTTTGAGTGAATTTTATGTGACATTGTCCTCTTAACCCCAACAAAATTTCACATTTTTAATAATTTATCAAGTTCATTTTCTAGGTGACTTTTATTTTCTGGCATAGTCACGTTGCCTAATAATTTTCTAATAAATAGAATGTTATTTTCAAATGTGATATTGGAATATCAGTTTCAATTTATAAATTGAGCAAGATGACAGAAACCAAATGTTACAGATTGCTGCTGTGTTTATATTTCAAGGAAGCTGAATAGAAAATATAAGGGCATTATTGCCTTTCCTGTACAATGACTTTCTGGGAAAAATATTATTAAGTCCCAAGTTAGAGGCTTCTGAACACTGCATAGCTTTGTAATGAAGAATAACATGGAGACTGGCATATCCACATATGGACAAGTCTCTATAAAGGAGGAGACAGAGTACCTGGGTGGCTCAGTGCGTTAAGCCACTGCCTTCGGCTCAGGTCATGATCTCGGGGTTCTGGGATCGAGTCCTGCATCGGGCTCTCTGCTTGGCAGGGAGCCTGCTTCCCTCTCTCTCTCTCTCTCTGTGTGTCTTCCTCTCTGCCTACTTGTGATCTCTCTTTGTCAAATAAATAAATAAAATCTTTAAAATAATAAATAAATAAACAAATAAATAAATAAAAAGGAGGAGGCAAACAGATTTAGGCAAGACGTATTCGATAGCACAGAAGCAAAGTACAATAAAATATTTTATTGGCTGTCTCATACATATGTTCCCCCTTTAATCATGGGGAAAAAAAGGTAATAGAGGACAAAGATGCGTGTGTCTATATTGTAGATTAGGTTATAAAATCTGGAGAAAAGTGTATTTTCCTAGCAAATTAATAAAAATGGAATAATCACTTGTTACGATTCTGCTATGTGGTGAGATTTATGCTAAAGGCTTCCTGGATGTCTTCTGATTCAAAGTAGTTATTATTATTCTAATTTTACAGTTAACAGTCATGAACATGTTTATAAGACTACTAGTCAAGCTCAAGTCCAGATGATTTTTTTTATTTCCATGGTCCTACCAAACCCTGTATATAGTGTAAGAGGAAGAACTCATCCTTTATTAGTGAACACTATCTAGCTTCATGTACCGAGACATAAATTTATGGGAACGTCTTTAGCTTTCCTGGATTTCTGTTCTTTCACCTATAATCTGAGATTTTTTTCAAAATTTTCTTCAGATTTTTCTTGATTATCTTCCTTTTAAAAATGCTTTTATTCTTTTTTGTTTATTTCCTGTTTTTGATCAATGAGAAGTGCTACTTCTCAATTGTAAAGCTGATATAAGTAAAAGCAAGATATTTAGTAAATTTGAGTAGAATCCTAAACTCTAAATGTCTTGCATATAGTTTACCTTTAAAAATTTAGCACTCAACACAATGTCTGTCTGTATAAAAAGGACAGGTATAATGTATTTTCATTGAATGAAGGAACAGATGAACAGATGGTTTTGTTCATGGCTGTGTCCCCAATGCCTAGAACAGGAGGTGGTAAATAGAAGGCACTCAAAAACATTTGACTTCCTCCTGTTCTGAACTTTTAAACCACTTTATGTAAGTCAAGGTCCCATTATTATAGAGGATGAAATCAGGAAATAAGTAAAATATGCAAATAAGAAAACAGAGCAAAGTGTTTACGTTTGATGTCAGGGCTGTGTTCATGAATGACCGCTAGACTATTTTCTGCACATTTTAAACTTTAATTCTTTTACAGGTTAAACTATTTGAATAACAACCCACTCAGAACTAATATAAATAATTAACAAAGCATGACAATTTGGTGACTGAGAGTTGAGAACATTGGTCTACGATCAAAACAGGAGGGAGTAAAGGAAATGCCTCATTGTGGAAAATGGAAAGGAAAACATCCTGTACTTGCACAGTGCAGCCTTTGAATTGGCTCTCCTTGCTCTCAGTTTCAGCACTGACTTTTCAGTCTTTCCAATTTCCTCTACCAGGCGTGTCTGCCTCTCAAGTGGTAACCACTCCGGTAGCTGTACTTTGGCTGTATTTGGCAGTTATAGTGCAAGAAATTAGTCAAGTGCTTGAAGCTGGGTCTTTTTCTTTTTCTTTCTTTTTTTTTTTTTTTTTTTTTTTTTTTTTTTATTCATTCTTTCTCCCCTCTAAATTTTAAAAGCAACATTTAGTACTTCAGCTCTTTCCTTGGCAACTTCTCTCTTGCTGAACCACCATCAATAATGGTATTAACACGAAGTGACTACTGCCAGAAACGCGGCTTCTGTGGCATCAGTGGCCTTGCTGGTCACCAAGCCAGTGCACCTGCTGCTGGTGCAGAAATCAGGCTGTTGATAAAACTGTAATCCCCTCATGGTTCACCAGCTTTGCTTTGAAAGCAACTACAGGCATGTAGAAATGTTTCATGGAAAGAGTGAAGACATTCCAGGAATAAATTTTTTTTCTATCAGCTTTCTTCTACATGTCCTTAATCCATAAACAATCATTTTCATGCATTTCAGAAATAGCAGAGGGGTGAGTTAATTCTCCTAACTGGAACTATGACTCAAAGAACTTCTTCCTATTTCCAAGACACTTTATTGGTCAACATAGACATGTTTATATTAATTTTTTTTTAGGGAGGCTTAGAAGGAAGTGTTTGGGGCAAACTTTCTCTTGGTTGGGAAACTCTAACCTGGTAATTTCTTCATTCCTTAAACTTTTAATTTAAATTAATAATATCATTTAAACAATTGCCATCACTGAATGGAGTTTCCCTCTACCTATCTTCCAGCAAATTTTGGTTTGTTTTTAAACATAACAGAAGTAAAGTTGGAATTGTTGCTGCAGAATCATGACCTACATAATACAAACAATTTTGTAAAAAAAAAAAAAAAAAAAGTGTTTGTTCTCAATGCTTAACTTGAGCTTCCATTAAAAAAAAAAGAAACAGCTAAAAGCATATATACTATGTAATTTTTCACTAAACCTGTCTGATGGAAACAATTGGTAGCTTATGAATATTTTAATACATCCTAATTTAGGAGCTTAATAAGACATTAATAGTCCATGTCACCATAAAATATAGACTAAATTCTGAAAAAATGGAAAGAAAATAAAGAAGGTAGACCATTGCCATTAATAGCTTGAATAAAAAAGATGGGTAAGATCTTATGTTTATCAAAGTAGATGCCTTTTTTTAAATATAAAAGAAAAATCTAAAAAAATAAATTATCTTCAGTAAGTAAGACTATTACCAAATATGATTTAGATAAAATGCTGACATGTATATGTGCTTATATTTGGTATTTATTTATACCAGATAGATTCATGAATGTATAATATGTAACATATTACAACATAATGGATAACTAAATAAATGCAGAGTAAAATTCAGAAGATATCAGAAAAGAGACTCAGGCTATTTGAAAGGTATTTAAAAAACAGTCAAGAAAGTGGATATATAAACAAAAATATCATGGCCAAAACAAAGATAATTTAATCTAACTCATATAATCAAATGCATACTTATCAGTCTTTTCCTTGGCCTTTACAAATGGGTTTGGCTTGCTGTCTGTTGAAAAAAATCCATTTCTGGCAAAGGTTTTATACACAAGAGATCTAGTTTATTTTGATAAAATTAAAATTTAAAGACCACTTCTCTCCATGATTGTTTTGGTGCCTGTAAGACTTCCAAATGAAGGAGATGCTTTAAACATATGGATGGGGTTAAGATGCCATCTGTACCCTGCATGGGACCTCATACATACTAAATATTACGATAGCTTTTCAATCAAACTGAAAAGTAGAAGAAAGAGACACTTAAGCTTTGGTTATAAAAACTTGTTATCAAATGAATGCAAGGATATAACGTACAAATATTCATTTACATAGCAGATATTCTAGAAAATGTCACCGTGGAAAGCTGATGGGATTATCAGAACCATAAATTCAGGTCTGCTGATTTCTAAAGTAACTCATTGTATACTTCATAAATTGTCTAGGAAGATAAAAGCATCGTACTAACTATATATCTATATGTCTATACTATATAAAGTCAGGCTTCCCTCTCCAGATATATTTATATTACTTATAATAATTTACATCTATCTAATAAGCAGCACCTGAGCATATAGATTGATTAAAAAAAAAGATTGCTGTGGGAATGAGAAACAAAGACAACACCATTCTCTCTCTCTCACACACACACACACATACACATGCACAAATGCACACACACACAGACTCACATGTCAGGGAATTGTTTATGATCTGCATTCTTAAGGTGAAATTAAAACTTGTTTTATGAACAGAAAAGTAAATATGAGAAGTACCTAAAAGGCATGCCATCTGCTCCTGCTCCTTTTTCTCAGTCTTCAAATGTTTTGTCTCAAAACTGGCTTTGCATGTACAAATATATTTATGCCTTTCAGATTGAGCATAAAGCTGAATTTTGAGTAAACTATTATCATCATAATGATAGTGAAAGAATTTCTCACGAAGGTGAAAGTCTTGTGGCCAGGGAACATGGGATGCAGGTTGAGGAATGGACTCAGTAATAGATTAAATGTTCACAAAATGCCTGCAAGAGGCAGAATGAGCATATATTTATTTGTGGCTCACCTTCCTAAAACCAGGTGAGTCAATTTTGCTGTCAATATACTCATAATGGAGGTACAAAATTGTTGTTACAATAAAATACTTTGGTTGTATGTATGGTCTCAATCTCCTTTATGAAAAATGCAGAGAGGGATGCATTTAATTCTTAAACAGAACCACAAATTGGGTTTAACACTAGTGATAATTATATCTAATTATATTTGGTTTTGCTAAGAAACTCCTACTCAGAAATGGGTAAAAAAAAGATTTAAAAGAATAAATTGAACAGGATAAACACCAACTTAAATTTTTCTATCATTTTGAGAAATTGAAAGTCTACTATTTCAATAATTGTTGGTTATTATTTTATTTTCATTCCTATTTCAGTTCTCCGACCTCTGTCCTCTCTAAATTCACAAAGAGCAGAGATCATTTTCATCTTACTTGCAATTAAACACACACACATGTGTATATATATTTGTATGTTGTTTTAACCCAAATTTTTATTTTTATTTCTTTTCATTTATCACCTTGGCTCACTCTGATAAGAAACCTTGAGGCAATAAGGTAAATCTGATTATAATATAATTTTCCCTTTCTCTAAAAGGGAAAAAAATGTACTTGTTGATTTATAACTCTCCATCTTGCCCTGCACTGATCTCTTTTTTCTAGTTTCTGTTATGCAGTCACAAGGTTACCATAAAGTGACATGAAAATGGTATTAAAATAATAAAGCCAATAATTCAGAGTAAATGGTTTAGGAGTCCTGCTTGAATACCTTTCAAATTCGTTCATGAATAAAGAACCTTATTTTATTGGACTAAATATATTGTCAAAATCTAGAAATTTATTCACATTGACACTGTGAATTATTTTCTAAGTTCAGCAATTTTGATGCCTGTCCAGATTTGTAAATCACCACAGAGTTGCCTAAGCATGCACAGGATATTATGTACATTGTAAAATGATCAGTAAATGATTTCCTGTACTGTTGTTCTTAATGAGAGAATACAAAGTTATTCACAGAGCTACACTTGTGAAATAAATTATTTCTCTGCTGACCTAGAGCAGTCTGTGCTTTCTCTCAACTGAGCTGATGAACATTAACATTTTGAGGGAAGTTTCAAGATCTAAATAATTACAGCTACTACTGTAAATTGCAAGGATTTACAATTTATTTTAATTACATAATTCTTTTAATTTACTTTAGAACACTGCAAATGGTAACATTGTTTAAGGTAAATCTATGGACATATAAAAAGTTACAGTATAGTTTTTGTGGTTATATTTTTAAAGTATTATAAAACAAAAATATATGTTCATGTGAATATACATAAACTATATACCAATAATATGTATTAGCTATATTTGGGGGCTTACCCTGGATTTTAGTTAAATATAGAAATATTTTTAGTTAAATATAGAAATAAATAAATAAAATATTTAAATATATTATTAAATCTTAAATATCAAAATATTAAAATATTTAAAATATTCTATCCAATTTACAAAATAAAAGTTATACCAACCCTACCTAGGTGTGTTTGGGTATATATATATTTTGCTGTTATTGTTGTTAATGAAGAATAATGGGAATGACAACATATAAATCCTGTCCTATGTGTAACTTTGGAGAATTAACTTAAAATGCCTTAGAAAGCAAAGGACAATCTAAGAATATACTCAAGTAGGAAATGATAAGGTATTTCAATGTCTCATATAATTTATTCTTGTTTTTTCAACAAACATACTAAAACAATTTAGAGGTATAACATGGACTTAGTGTACAAATCAAAGTAACACCAAATTTTAAAGTAGATTCATTTCCTTTCTGCTCTTGTGCATATTATCTTATGACATAATTACTTCTGGTTATATGAAATATCTTTAAATCCATTTGAATCGCACCGAGAGACAACAAATATACTATACATGCCATCTTCTTTTCCTTGTCATTATTTTTGTCAGCATCCAGACCAAGGCAGTTATTTTAAATCAAGAATAACAGCATCTAAAATCTTATGGAAAGAGTGTTACCTTGCATCATAAATACCAAGCAAGAATGTGATGGAGCAACGTAGATAACTTCAAATTGTTGAAAAGCATCAAATTCACTCACAGTTTTCGAAAGCCACGTTCACACATGCTGAGTATAGTATAAGCCACCATAAAACACTTTTTGTATATAAAATACTCATACAATTAGTGTAATTGTTTTACTAAATGATTTATTTACCATAACCATGCATTTTACTTTACATGTAAAAACACAGCAAAAGCCCAGGCATACTTAGATTCTTTTTTTTTTTTTTTAAATAAGGTTATCAGATTTTAAATTGAGTAATGCAATGATTTGAACTATGTTTTTTAAAGATGAGTAGAGGTAGAATAAACCCTTGTTAATTTTAAAACAAATAAAATTTAAAAATTCCTTCATGCTCTTATATATAGATGCATATCTTCACAAAAGTATGACAATTTTTTCACTCTATTTATCTGTATGTAATGATGATTTTAAAACAAAGGGCTTTCTAACAATGTTCAACTTAGATCATTTTTTAAAATCTCATTTACTGAGGCCTCAAATTCAATAGCATCTCAGAACACAGATAATATTAATTTTGAAATATAAAGAGTGGATCAATTTGTTATTTACCACGTTGAGATTTTATCCCAACATAAATCATAACTTTCCTTTTTACTCAAACCAAATACTCTGGAGTTTTTCTGATTGAAAGAGCAATATAAAGCAATAGAAATAACCTGTTTTATAGTTGGCAAGGACAAAGTTTATGGATGCTTATTCCTGGAGGGAGGAAGTAAATATTTTCTTTTTTTTTTTTATTTTAATAGTTTTGCTGATTTTTAACAGTTTTTGTTTTGTTTTGATTTTTGGTTTGTTTGTTTGTTCTTTAATTCCTAGGGCATAGGGACCATCTTTACTCTGGTTTGTGCATATAAAAATGCAGACTCCTGGGTCCCACACCAGTCCTGAATCAGAATCTCTTGTAGTAAGTGCTTAAGAGAAGGGATTTTCTCCATGCTTCCCCAGGATTCTTACGTACACCAAAGTTGGAGAGCCACTGCCTTACTGGAGAAAATTATAGTTTACATATTCCAAACATATCAGTTAAGTAGCATTATAGAATTCTAATGTTTTATAAGGAAATTGAGGCCAAATTAGGTAATTTTCCAGAATGACAGTAAATAGTCCATGTAACAAAGTGGCTCAAATCAGGTCTTCTCAAAATCAGCTAGCCCTGTGGCTCTTAATAATTATGTATCCATGAGACGATTATGCTCCTGGGAACTCCTTTTTTTCCCATGAAAAGTAAGAAGAATCATATCTGACTCCTTTTTTTAAAGAAATGAGAACAATGAATCAGCTGAAGTATCTGATACAAAGTAGATGCTTGGAAAATAGTGATCACCATCAGTATCATTGTTAACTTCTTGATCCTAATTTCAACCCTGTTATAAAGAAGTACACCCACATACTTTTTTCCTATAGCCAGTAATCTATGAACTTACCTCCCCTTAGTATTGTTTATTTAATTATTCTGGTAAATAATCTTACCTTAATTATGAAAAATAAGTAATTAAATTTCTAAGACTACAGCACCAATCATATACACCAAGACATAGGTAATAAACATTAAAAGTCAAAAACAAAACAAACAAAAAACACCAAGGATGCATTCTTAAAGGAATGCATAACTGTAGAGTTCTTGTTCAGTAAGACTGTCCTGCATAACTTAAATCTTCTTAAAACCTTTGTAGGGTGATTTAATTATTGTACATTTTTTTGATTCTGATATTTGATAAAGTACACCTGTCTCCAATTTGTTTTTTAAATGTCATAGTCAAATGTCATAGAACTGAACTCTAATTTTGGTTTTGCTTCCTAATTGTTTGATCCGTAATGAGTCAGTTATAACATTTAGACTTCGATTCCATCACCTATAAATAAAATGTTTGGATAGTTAATTGTCTAAAATCTTTTATACTTTTTAAGTTTTGGCATTCCATAAATGATATTTATTTAGCAATGTCCTTTTTGTACTGCTTATCCCACTAATTGATTCTGTTAAGTGAAAAAAGGATATAAATTATAAAATTTATGAAGAGTAATTATAACATATCCTTCTTTACAAGTTAAGATGGATACTACAAATGTGAAATATTTCATTCCTGTGGAGGGGAAAAAGAGTTTGTATATGTATGTATGATCTCAAAAACACTATAAATTAATTTAGGGTTTGTAGTCCTTTTTCCAAATTAGTAACTGTAAGGAAGACATAAGTCAAAATAGGACAGAATGGAATTTTCAGAGGAAAAATGTATCTAACACAGAGCTTTTTTTAAAAAAAATAGTGTTTTTATCTGGACTTTAGGGTGTTTGTGATTTTTTTGAAATTATATGCAAGGTAGGAACTTTTTTTAAATAGAGAGTACAGAATTTTCATGGGATTCTCAAAAAGCTAATCCAAAAAGGATTGTAATCATGTAGGTATGGATACTAGAAAAGCTGAGAACACTGTAATATTTTCAATTACTTCATTTTTTGTGAACTATTAGAAAGCATTCTTTACAGAGATGATCCTTTAGCTGATTCTTGAAAAGACAAAGATACCGACTTTTTAATTCATGATAAGCTATGCCATGCTTGGAATTGAAAGAAATAAAATAGAAGGAATGCATGCATTCATTTGTTCAATGAATCATATAATCAAAGGCCCTTTCAGGTACCCATGTAAATGATGTTCACAGGCCAGTGGAAGGGGGCAATTATCAGTCAAATCAGTAATTATAAAATGCAATCACAATGCAGGCTTCAAGAGAGGTCCTTGCAGTTAGAAGATCAAATAATAAGGACTTGTTAATCAAAGGGGTTAGGGAAGGATTTTCTCAGCAATTGAAAATTCAAAAATCCAAATCTAAGACTAAGTTGGAGTTTACTAGAGAAGAAGATCGAACATATTATTATCAGCTTCGGCAAAGGCAGGTATAAAAGGCCTGTATAAAAGGCAGGTATAAAAGGTACAAAGAGATGGCGACAAAAGACCAAATGGCCTATGGCTGGAAGAGAATGAATGCAAAGGCAAGCTTAGCTGAAGATGAGCCTAGAGAGAAGGTGTGGGAATGAGAAAGACAGTTCAGTCCAGGTTAAGAGGCTTTGCCTTTTGCCTCAGAATCATGGAAACTCTATTGGTGGGAAGACGGTGTGTGACAACAGCAGTACCGTTAGCTGCTTTTAAAATCCTGCATATAAATTTAGGAAATTTGAAGAGTAGGTATCTTTGATTTGCGAGGATCTAACTTACCAGTAAGAAAGAGCTTGGGCTATCTAGATCAGTGATTCCCAAACCTGAGAGTATACCAGAATCAGATGGAGAAATTGTTAAAACACAGATTACAGGGGCTCCAACTTCAAATTTCTGATTCAATATGTTTGTGTTAGGGTCTGAGAACTTTCGTTTGGTGCAAATTCCCAGGTGCCGCTGATCTGTTGTTGCGAAGACGACACATCAAGAACCACTGATCTCTGTGAATGGACCATGGACCTAAACTCTTGAATCTTTTTTCCCTCAACAGATTTTTATGTAAGCTCTTCCCTTAACGAGATCAGAACGAATTCACGGTTTATATTCTCTGAATCTAAAGTGCACAGTACAACCTACATCTTTTCAACCCCAGAGATACTGGGTAGTCATAGCACAAAGTAACAGGAATGCTGGGGCCAGATTCCACGGGTTCAAGTTGTGTGACCTTGGGCTACTCATTCACTACTCCCTACACCTCACCCATCAAAGGTTAGGATAATAGTTGCTGCCTAAGACTACTGTTATTATAAATAAGTTAACCTATTAAGTCACTTAGTGCGATGCCTCACCTACAGTAGGTGATATATGTGTTAACAATGACTGTTGTCATCATTTTTAAAAATTTTTCTCCTTTTGTAGTTCAAAACAGATGGTTTAATTTAAATTTCTTCAATAACTAAAGAGTATGAATAGTAAAAATGTTTAGTAGCCATTTGTTCCCTCTTTCAAAATGTATCCGCTTTCACTCTTTCGAGTTCATCTAGTCTTCATTCACTTGCCATAAAGTCTCTGGAAAAACTCCATGAAGCGTGTGTAGTTATCTAGAGTTCTTGTTTTCCCTCTTATGCATGCGACTGTTTTTAAGTGCACACCCGCGTGTACCCTGCATATGTCTTTAATTCAGTGTTTTCCAGACTGGATTCTCCTGTTACATTCATCTTGTGTATTCTCTATCTTAATATTAGTTTATATTCATTATGACTTTCATTTCACTACTGTTAACTCTGCAGGTTGCTTTGCCCTTCTGTGTGTTTGCTGGCTAATTTGATTCTGGTATCAGAAAATGTATTCCACAGATGTGAGCGTGTCATTAACAAAATACTTAACATGTGCTAATACTGACCCCTTGAGACTCTCCCTGCAGCTCTCCACTTAGAGGGCCTGCATTTATTGATTATGCTTCCTCTACTTTATATAGCCAGGCTTTCTTTCAGGTATTTATCCAATTAATTTATAGGCATCTATTATGTAGCACTATAACAAATGCCTTTCTCAAAACTAAGCATGCAGTATCCTTTCATTACTTTTATCTCTTAAGTTAGGAGATATGCCAAAGAAGGCTATTACAGTGTATGACATGACCTACTTTTAATAAATTCACATTTGCCACTTACTTTATTAGACACCTTTCTCCCCGGTGTTCACATTTGGACTCTTTAATTATATCCTCAGCCAAAGACTTCTAATACATGAAGGCAATTTAGGAAGCAAGGAAGTAAAACTCTGCAGGCATTTCAAGATACAAAAATAAAGACAAAAGGAGGGGAAAAAAAAAAAAAAACAGTATTGCAATTCTAGAAGGATTTGCCTTCCTGTAACCTTCAGCCTTAAAATTGTCTTTAAGAGCCTAGGTTATTTCTAATTTTGGCCCTTAAATTACATACTATACATTCCAGACAGCCATGACAGTCTCTCTCTGCCTTTTCTTATTATTCTGATTGTTTAATGCATTGCAAATGGGAACTCTGGGACTCCACACTTCTTTTTCCCCCTTGAAACCTCTAAATAATTAATTAGACTGTCGAGCTCTTACTGCTGCAAATTTCCCCTTCATGTTGGCCAGGGTGGCACACATTTATCCTTAGGCAAAGCCACAGGCTAAAGCAATTTTATATTAGCTAAACATCTTAGACTATGGCAGGTTATCTCTGAGGTCATAACATGAAAGTGCTCCAGCCCAGGGAAAGAGGGTTGAAATCTGGAGAGCTTGCAGAAAAATGTGAGGATTAAATGGGAGTTCCAAGCAAGCTGTCAGCAACTGGAAATCCAGATCGCCTGTGATTTAACCAGGCAGTACATGTTTATTTTAACCGTGCCACAGAGAAGGTCTGAGGCCCACAGTCTCACAAAACATTCTGCCTAAAATGCCCCAAGGGAACAGAGAATAGATGGTGGCTTATTTGTTAAGTCCCCTCCCAAACCTTAATGTTCATTATGATCGTTCTTAACCTAGAAAGAAATACAATGGAAAGGGTCTGAAAATATTCTCCAACTTTTTATATTCACTCTAGGATTGGCTGTTGGTAAATAATAGGTGTCTCTCTTGGTGGGTTTTCCCAGAAGGCAGCCACCGAGGCTCCGTGGGACAGTCCACTTTCTTTCTCAATGGTAGAGAATTATCACTGGTGCTGCAGCATCACTCCAGAGACCCAGAGAGGTGTTTGATGGGACATGAGTGGCAGTGCCCTTCGGGCAGACCACGGAGCAACGGCAAAGGCAGCGGGAAGAAGGTAGTGTTTTGGGCTTGTGCTCTCCCCGATCTGTGTTTAGACAAAGGGTTCATTTTTCAGCAGTGTCTTAATCTTCCCAAACAGAATTAGAGGCTTTCTCTGTAATAGTCAGCACTCTATGTACTGAGTGCTGTTCTGTGGAACAAAGATAAGCTGTTTGGTCTAACTTAAAAAGAATGCATAAAGCTCCAGTAAGCACACACCTACCGGATTCTAAGAGTTTACTCTTGAATATTTGCGAAAGCGCAGAACACACACAATTGGAAATGTACCAATTTGCTGAAAAAAAAAAAAAATACAGATACTCCAGGGATGCAGTCTCCTAAACAAAACAATCATTTAGGGAATATGATGGGACAGGATGTGAATCAATTTATCCATGCCATCCTCTCCTCGTCTCTTAGCCCTCTTTCTCTTTACAACCACTACATTCGAACATGGTGATACTGAATTCAGTTACCGAGCACCCATTGTCTGGTGAGCACTGTGTAAGTCCACTATTTTCTTCAGTCATTATAGCTATGCCATAGGAATCATCTTATAAATAGAGAAACTGACTCATGTTACCCCAGTTAACACAAGTAAGTGGGAAAGGCTAGTTTACATCCCAGGACTGATAACCTGAGATCGGGTTTATAAACATAGCATGATACTACATTCTCAATAATATCCATAGTGAGTAGGTTCAGCTGTCCTTGGCCCTGATGTTCAATGGTATTTGGCCGCTGTGAGCCTATCTACTTTGGCCAACTTGTCACAAATGCCAACTTGATCTAAAAGCTAACTTGTTCTATGACTGTGGTGATGACTTGTGATCTCCATGATTAAATAAATAAATAAATAAATAAATAAATAAAACAAAAACAACAAAGTTTGCTAGAATTTTCAATGTTTATCCAAAGACTGATAGTCTTGATCACAGCGAGCACCAGTGACTTCTTACATACGTCCAAACAATTCTTAACATGTTGAACAAAGTGGAGCTTCTCTTTTGTGGTTGGTTAGTTTTATAGTTTTGTTTTTGTTTTAAGATTTTATTTATTTGACAGAGAGAGACACAGCAAGAGAGGGAACACAAGCAGGGGGAGTGGAAGAGAGACAATCAGGCTTCCCGCAGAGCAGGGAGCCCAACGTGGGCCTCAATCCCAGGACCCTGGGATCATGACCTGAGCAGAAGGCAGACACTTAAAGACTGAGCCACCCAGGCACCTCAGGTTTATAAGTTTTATAAAGACAGCATTCTTTTTTTTTTTTTTTTAAAGATTTTATTTACTTATTTGACAGACAGAGATCACAAGTAGACAGAGAGGCAGGCAGAGAGAAAGAGAGAGAGGGAAGCAGTCTCCCTGCTGAGCAGAGAGCCCGATGCAGGACTCAATCCCAGGACACTGGGATCATGACCTGAGCCGAAGGCAGCGGCTTAACCCACTGAGCCACCCAGGCGCCCCAAGATACAGCATTCTTTGAGCCAGAAAGGACCTAAGCAATCATCAATTCCCTTCTTATTTTAAGGTCAAAGAATCTATGACAAAATCAGACACTGGGTAGGTTAGTTTTGAAGTTGACAGTAAAACAGAGGGTTCCTAATTGCTAGGTCAGCCTTCTTTCCACAATATCAAACAGCTTCCTATGACAAAAAAATAAAGCAAGTCTTGCTGCATTATTAAATGTTGCAAGTGGATTTTCAATATGTAATTACAGCTTAGGCTCTGATTTAATTATTTGGATAATTCACTTCATATTTTCTTGGTTAATTGCTGCCATCCATTGCACTGTATAATTCAAACAATCATAAATAGCAGCTTGAATTTTATGAAATCACCATGCCAAAATTTCCAAGTGCTTAGCAATGAACAAATATTTGCAAAGACCTATCCATTTTCTGGATATTATATTACAGATCTGTTATCACGAGCTTGAAAAAGTGCAGTTTTCAAGGAAATTTTACATCAAAATAACAAATAATTAATTTTACTTGAATAATTTTGATATGTGTATAAATGTATTCATTAAAATAGTGTATATTTAACAAAATGTATTTTGTTTAGGTGTTAGAACCCCTGCTTCCAAACTTATTAAAAAATAAGAAAAATGAAATCCCTTCACTTTCATTTTAACCTCAAAAAGCTTACCAAAAAAAACCTGAGTGGCTCAGTGGGTTAAAGCCTCTGTCTTCAGCTCAGGTCATGATCTCAGGGTCCTGGGATCGAGCCCCACATCGGGCTCTCTGCTTAACAGGGAGCCTGCTTCCCCCCCGACCCCACCTGCCTCTCTGCCTACTTGTGATCTCTGTCTATCAAATAAAGAACTAATTAAAAAAAAAAGACACTTTATATAGACAATGTAAAATATTTTTAAAATGTGACAGAAAATACCAGGTGGTGGGTATTATAGAGGGCACGGCTTGCATGGAGCACTGGGTGTGGTGAAAAAATAATGAATACTGTTTTTCTGAAAATAAATAAATTGGAAAAAAATGTGACAGAAAATGATGGTGTTGACATATTTCTATCTGCTAAATATGCATAAGGTCTTTTTGTCATTTAAATTAATTCTACTTTTTATTGATATAATGTCTTGTATAAGAAATTGATTATACCTTTTAAAAAATAATTACTTATTTATTTTTAAAATTTCTTTTCAGTGTTCCAGAATTACCATATGGTTTCACTTATTTATGCATAGGGTCTTATATGCCTCAAGTTTTTTTTTTCCATTGACCACTCCAAGAATTATATAATATTCCATTTCCCTCCTTTACCATTTACCTCATTTGACACACTGCTTTCTATTTGATTGTATGATCTGTGCTTCACCAGCAAAGAAGAGACCGTAGCAGGGAATAACCTCATCAAAATAGTCATTTTAGTTTTCTGCATTATCTCTGAAGTAGACTGAAGTTGACGATCTGCAACTCAGTCTACTATCTCTCCCCTCCTTTTTGGTCTTTTTTATCCAACTAATCTTCTCCATGTATACTTTAATGATAGCAGTACCTTATTTCTTTAATCTCATTCTATATTAACAAATGCTCTGCTATATATCTTTATCTTACTTCTTGTCAGCTTTTAAAACAAAAGAAGAACCAGGTGGGAAGGATGAAAAGGAGAGCAGGCAGAAATGCCTCCTACATCTTCTTTCAGGGGGAAAGAGAGGAGGTTGGTATGGTTAGCTGTTTTAATTGTTTATTTGAATTCCCATTTAAATAAAATCTGGAAGATGCTATCAAAGACACAACTCAAAATGTAAAAATTCCAGGCAAACCTTAGTCTCTCTGCAGGTGATTAATTGCTTAAAAAATGAAAGAGATGTCGGGATTGACAAACAACAGGCCTACCCAAGATTTGCTCAGCACGATGTTAGAATTTTGAAGAGCATCCTTATCAGATCACCTTCTTAGGTATGTAAAAATCTATATCTCTTTGACATGAGCATAAAGGCAACAGAGGAGCATGATTTAGGACATTCTTGAGAGCTACTCTTGTATTATGAGCGGCCATAGTCAGGTACATTTTAGGTAATCACATTACTACTATCTATATATGTGATATTTAATTCAAGAAAAATAAAAGCTTCCTCTAAAAGTGTAAATTTATCCAAATATGGTCATCTTTTCTTGATGAAAAACTGGAAACTGGATGGAAAAGAAACTGGACAACATAGTAGACATTCTTATCTATACATTTTCACCCCAAAATAGATGTCTAATATGCTGGAAGAGTAGAAGAGTTTTTTGTTCATCAATCTAGTTGATAAAAAGTGGAACTTAAGCTCTTTCATTTTCCTTTCCTCTCCTTCCTTCCCCTCCCTCCTCCCCTCCCTTCCCCTCCCTCCTCCCTTCCCTTCCCCTCTCTCGTTCCCTCTCTCCTTCCTTCCTTCCTTCCTTCCTTCCTTCCTCTTCTCTCCTTCCTCTCTCTCCTTCCTTCCTTCTTAAAGGGTAGAGAAAAAAAAAAAAAAAAAAAAACCTTGAAAAGCACCAGATCTCAGAGTTCCGATCGTGAAGCACAGCTCTAGTCTGCGTTGGGGAGGTATAGCAGAGACGATGGGTCTCTCTCAGGCCGTTCTGCCAATATTCGATGTATGTAACTGAGGTGTAGCAAAAAGACTTTACAAGTTGTATAGCATCTAAGTAATATGGGATTAAATGATTGAATATAAGAGATCCTTCCTTCCTACTCTCCTTTCTTTCTTCATCTCCTTTCTTTGTCTTCTTTTTCTACTTTTTGACACATGTAAGATATTGTCACCAAGTTTAACTTTAGCCATAAGAGATGAAAATTCATAAAAGTGAGACATTGTCTATTATGTCCAGTCCAGGAGCTCTGTCTGATAATAGAGTTTCACATCAACTGGGCCATTCTCTTGCATCTCTCTTTGATATTTTTCTTGGGCTTCTATATTTTTGCCCACATAATCCTCTAAGCCAGGAATGCTTATTTCCTTTTTGCTTGCTCCCATAACTATATTTAGCCAGCTTGATGGGCCTCCTTCAAGAACTCCCTGCACTTGGTATTCAGACATTGACACCATCCTGAATTTGTCTCTCTTCTACACTTAACCAAAACATACCCAGCCTCAAAACAAGTATGCAATTACTTGCCTATGTCTTAACATTATTTTTCTCATAAATTGTGTTACAATTTCAATTATTTTCCATTTTAACTTTTCTCTCTATATATCTGAAAATATTACACTAGATTTCTAATTTGAAAAAGAAAAATTAAGCATAATTTAAAAACAGAAGAGGATTAGAGTGGAACGTAAATGCTATCAGGACACTGGGACACAGTGAATTTTTAAGGAACACATGATGTTTTGATAGCCTACGTTTTTGGTCAAAAGAGTTCTATAACTTTGTGCATGCTTTTAGAAGGCAGTGTACTTGTTATGTACATTTTGGAACATGTTTTATTTTTGTCCATATAGAGAACCAGGACATCTGCTGCCATTCAGGAGAATGAATTTCTTATGAAATTAGCAATTTATGCAGAAAAATTTGTGCAAGTTCTGGAGTTCTTCAGCTCTTCTGACAGAAAACTCAACAAAAACATTTTACAGTAAAAACTGTTAGAGGGGGGCGCCTGGGTGACTCAGTGGGTTGAGCCGCTGCCTTCGGTTCGGGTCATGGTCTCGGGGTCCTGGGATCGGGTCCTGCATCGGGCTCTTTGTTCAGCGGGGAGCCTGCTTCCTCCTCTCTCTCTCTGCCTGCCTCTCTGCCTACTTGTGATCTCTCTCTGTCAAATGGATGGAGGAAGTCTTTGAAAAACAAAACAAAACAAAACAAAAAACCCCAAAAAACAACAACAACAACAAAACAAACAAACACAAAAAACTGTTAGAGGTACAATTTGACCACTATCAGCCACATGATTTTGAGAGCTCTGGACAAAGCTCTCCAGCCTGAGAGCATTGTAGCATACTCTTAATTAGCTGAATGATTTGAATTATTAGATGATAATTAGCTGAATGATTTGAATTATTAGATGAAATCACAAAGTACTCCTTTCTTAAATGTAGACTATCAGCCACGGTCGATGTTAGATTTCAGATATTAGATGCTAAACATCTTTTTCCTTATCATTAGCTATTTGGTTTAAATACATACAAGTTCATTCCTTATTAGAAATAATAAAGCCATGACAGGAGTGGGGGATGTTTTTCTTTCTACAGTAGTTAGAGGACATGCAGCCAATTCTAATAGCTTTGTCAACACACTTAAATATAAGTTTAACAGGAAAGTAAGCGCACAATTGAAAATATCATTTAGAATGAGATTTTAATTTTGACATATGGATATTCTTTGACTCTGGTTTTAACAGTGGTGTGGTTACATGTGTTTTGAGGATGCAGGAACTGCCTGGCAAATAGAATATACAAGTTATCCTATGAGGTGTCAAAGACAAAAGACTAATGAAACAACATTGCTTTAAAGAATCTGATTTTGCCCTGAAGGAGCTGTTAGAGTATGTTGCACAATGCCTAGAAAATAATCAATAAAATTTGGGGTTTTCTAATAAATAAATTGCATTGATGTTAAGGTAAACTCCTTGGTGGGCATCGGGGCTAACTTCCCAGGGCAGGGATTAGACAATTCTGGCAGTAAGGTGTCTCTTTTCTCCTGGTGCTTCTTTGGGTCTGAGACAGCTGGACTTTACTGATCTACTATATGCACACTCCAGAGCAAGGTTAACTCTTTGTGGTTCAAAGTTAAAACCTGGGGGAGATGTCACAAGAGCCTCTTGCGGCTTTTAAAGAGTAGTGAAATTTATGGGCTGCCATAATGCAATCAACTCATGAGAAGAGGCAGGCAATCAATCACTCTGGGAGGTGATAGATTACGTCTTAGTGGAGAGCAATTGAGTGAGAGCCACTACTATACTTTCATGGGAGAAGATTTGGAAAAGTTGATTTTTTAAAATATTAAGAAAGTACTAACAGTGTACCCTCTTTATTGTCTGTCTACCCACTTTTTATTTCCACTTAAATGGATGGATAATAATAAAGGATATCTAGTGGCTTCTTATTGCATGCCAGTCTTTGATAGGACGCTTTACATACATGACATAATTAATTTTAAAATATTTTATTTCTTTATTTAAGGGAGGGAGAATGAGAGAGAGCATGAGGGTGGGAGGGTCTGAGGAGGAAACAGACTCCCTGCTAAGCAGGGAGCCTGACGTGGGACTCATCCCGGGACTCTGAGATCATGACCTGAGCTGAAGGCAGTCGCTTAACCAACTGAGCCACCCAGGCGCCCCTTTACAGTATGTAGTTTAATTCCCCCAACAATTCAAGTGGTGGTTGTTGTTGTAATTACTGTTGTTTAAATAAAAAATTGATTTTTCAGTTTATTCAGCAAATGGAGCCAGGATTTGTACCTATGCAGTCTACCTGCAGAACTTGGCGCCTATCCCCCTGCAATACTGTGCCTAGCCATTTTTTATAGTCACCTTTCCTTTATAAATATTCCTTTGGTACCTACTCTCATTTCTCTGCCTCTCTAAACTCTGATAATACCTTATGCTTACAAAGAAGTTACCATATAATACCTTCCATAATTGTTTATGTGCATATAGACACATATGGGTGCATATACCTGATGTATACAATGAAGAAAAATACATATACTCTATGTATTTGCCAAATTTGCACATATACGACAAATTGGCTAGAGAGGATTTGAAAACAAGATTATATTTTAATAATCATTTCATTGGATTTAATATCTGTTATGGACTGAATTGTACCCCCCTAAATTTATATATTGAAGCCCTAACTCCTAATAGAGAGAACATCTCTAAGGAGATATTTTTTTTTTAAGATTTTATTTATTTATTTGACAGAGATCACAAGTAGGCAGAGAGTCAGGCAGAGACAGAGAGAGGTGGAAGCAGGCTCCCTGCTTAGCAGAAAGCCCCAATAGGACTTGATCCCAGGACCCTGGGATCATGACCAGAGCCGAAGGCAGTGGCTTAACCCACTGAGCCACCCAGGCGCCCCTCTAAGGAGATAATTAAGGTTAAATGAGGTCAGAAGAGTGGGCTCTAATCCAAAAGGACTGGTGTCCTTATAGGAAAAGGAAGACACCAGGAGTGTGCACACACAGAAAAGGCCATGTGAGGACACAGGGAACAAGCAGCCATCTGCTTTTTGATCTTAGACTTTTAGACTCCAGAATTCTGAGAACATAAATTTCTGTTGTTTAAGTCACTCAGTCTGTGGTATGGTAGCACTAGCAGACTAATACAGTATCCATCATAATAAGTACTTTCTATAAAATTGTTATTTTACAAATATTTAAAAATTATACATTAAAACCATAATGGGGATGACAAATTAGACACACCTTTACCTCAAATATATGAGTTTAGAAGAATCTTATCTGCATGATGTATGGAGTACAGGGCAGTGCTCTGAAGCCAGGTCTAGACTAAAAGTACCGTACTGTAAATGTTGATTGTATTTCCACTGGCATGGATAAGCATATTTGTCATCTTTAAAGAATTTTATAGACAATATGTTTTAAATAGTCTCAATTCTAACATGAAAAGTATTTGGCCTTAAAGATGTTGATTTCCACTGACTTCTGTGTTCAACAAAGATCTACAACAAGCCCAGAACCCAAAATAGTCAAAATACTTTGCAGGTAAACTGCTGATAAAAGGCTCTGGTGTATTAATCTTCTGAAATTAAAAGAGATTTGAGGGCTCCTTGTTTACTACAGGTGATAGTCTAGAATAGTGATAGCCACCTTTATCCTACAGATTTTTATGAAAATGAACATAATCCTAAAGGATTTCATTTGGCTTTCATGATAACACGAATAATGTGATAATACGCAATTTGAAAGTTTAAATTCCATTAAAATCATACTTAATGGGAAAATAGATTTACCATGATGAAGATCCCAAGGGCTTTATCCCAGGTCCTGGTCTCATTTTCACTCTCTCTGAGATTGTCATATCTAATCCATGAATCAGACATTATTATCTCTAGTTGTATTTCTATTCTAACTCTGGACTTACAAATTGAACTTTCTAAGGAACATTTCTGCTTTGAAGGCAGAGGCAATGCAAACAATTTCCCAGGTTGAACTCCTGATTTTATCCAACATCACCAATATCTATTTATTCAACTTCACTTTGTCTATTTTCCCCTATTTTAGAAAATGGTACTCATACCTGTCCAAACACTCAAGCCAAAATCATTGTCATTTTTAACTGATCCCCCTTTTCTTTTATTCAATCCATTTAATTTTCACCAGTCATTTTTTAGTCCTTGGGGGAAAAAAACAAACAAACAAACTAATAAATGGAAACTTAAGACCAAAAAAAAAAAAAATCATTAACAAGAACATGGATGATTTATAAAGATTTGATTAAATTATCTGGTAGAAGAGAACTAAAGGCAAATATAATGGAATAGGGAAGAATAGAGCTAAAGATTGTCATATCAGTAAGGTAAAGAGTAGGGAACTCGGGATAAAACTGCAAAGGAATTCCTATGTGCTGCATATCATAAGCAGTGAGGCAGTAGAAAGGAAAATTGAGAAAACTGGAAACATTAAAAGTTTTACATGTTCTGGAGACATTTCATGGTAATTGAAAATGCAAGGCTTTAAAAAATGTTAGTATCATCTTAAATATATTTTACTAAAAAAATTTGGGCACTATGAACTTTTAAGATATATTAAATTACGTGTCAATATGATTGACTTTAGTCCAACAGATATATTACATTCTTATTTGCCAACATACTTAGCAAAGAAATCCCAAGTCAAGCTTTGAAAGAATACTACAAAACCGTTTAAGTTTTTATTCATTTTGTTTTGCTTTTTAAAAAATGTAATCTTAATATTTTTTATTTAAAACATTGTCATTATGAAAGCTCTTTTAGTGTCATTTAAATCAAGAAAATGATGTCCATGAATCCATTAGAGAGCTGTTAAATCCAAACTTCCCTATAAAAAAGAAGGTGAAGGGGCGCCTGGGTGGCTCAGTGGCTTGGGCCTCTGCCTTCGACTGGGGTCACAATCCCGGAGTCCTGGGATCGAGCCCCGCATAGGGCTCTCTGCTCAGCGGGGAGCCTGCTTCCTCCTCTCTCTGTGCCTGCCTCTCTGCCTACTTGTGATCTCTGTCTGTCAAATAAATAAATAAAATCTTTAAAAAAAAAAAAAAAGAAAGAAAGAAAAGAAGGCGAAGCAACTCCTAATCTGAGTCTTGTATTAAGAAGCTTCTCCAAAAAAGAGAAAAAAAAAAAAAAAGCTTTTCCTACTCATAAATATATTCAGTCTTAAAAAGCATACATTTCGAAATCTTCTGCCACCCCCACACAGTGATATATATAGCTCTGCAATATAATGTATTCAACTCACGACGTTACAGTCCTTAAAGGTCAGTGTAGCTGATTAGGCACTCGCTCCTGTATCTCAGCCATCACCTCCCTCACTTCCCACATCAGACTGACATGGCAAAAACCCAACTCCATCCAACAGAATCAAATCTACAGAAGCAGTGGATGCGGAGTGACTTTAACACTATGATTTTATTATAAGCAGACTAGAAATTGCATCAACAATTTCCTGACAATAGTTTTCGTGATAAAATTTTATACAATGCACTGTCTTCTTCTGACCCTGACATATGGACCCGTGGCTTAGAGCTTTGAAATCTACCCCAGCATTTCCAACTTCTTAGTGATTTCTTTTTCTTTAGCACTAAAACAATGTGAACAAAGCAGGCTTTTTCCTCTTTCACTCATGAAAGCAGCTGTGGGGAAAGTGGGAAGAGAAAAGCTACTTTCAACACCTGAACCTGAGTTACAACACACTTGCTTCAAGACCATGTACCCTTGAACGAGGAGCCTCAGGGTCTCCCCCCCGTATCATGGATTTAATGAGACTCTCCTGTCAGCAAGCTGTTTGCACATTGTGGGGATCAAAAAGGAACAATGAGCATGAATGTGGTTTAGACACTTAAATAAAATATGTGCTATTAAAGAACTACATGCCTAAGAGCGCTTGTTAGAATTGTGTCTCACGGCATTTGAAGGAACAACTTCTTACACCTTCTCCCCAGTATGTTAAATACTTACCTCAAAACCTCACACCCAAGGAGGATTTGCTAGAACTAAAATTAAAAACTGCTATATTCAAACAAGTCTTATACATCTTGTTTTTCATTAATAAGTAGAAGAGTGATTCAATTTTTATATAGAACAATATAAACTTTGATTTGAATCCAGCTTTTGCTATGGATTTCTGAGTTCAAATCTTGACACTGCCCCTTGCTATCTGTGACCACTGTTACTTTAATAAAAACCCTGAGTCTGTATTTGTCCCACCTATAGAATATAAATTACTTCTAATTCAAGGTTATGATAAAGTTGAAGTAAGATTATGTTGTTAAATTGCTCACACATAATGAGTTCTTACTTCAGAGTAGCTAATATTATTTTATATAGAATCAGGGAATGAAATTATTAAAGTTAGTTTGCAGTCTATTTTACCTAAATTAGAATATCACTCAATTTAACTTGTTATAATCCTGTCATGTTAAAATAGGAGTGAGCTACACTCACTAAACAATGATGATTCTATTTGTGGAAAGAAAATCATTTTGTTCTCATATTAACACTGTACTATTTCTCTGTCTCTCCCTCTCTCTCTCACACACACACACATACACACACCTACAGGTGTATTTGTACGATCATCAATCTGTATTTTATAACCATATAACATTTTAACATATCTACTACTCTCTACATCTCATCAGTTTAACAAGAATTCAGAATCGCATTTGCTGAGAGAATAGAAAAATCTATTCTGTGAAGCTAATTTTTTTAAAGATTTATTTATTTTGGGGCACCTGGGTGGCTCAGTGGGTTAAAGCCTCTGCCTTCAGCTCAGGTCATGATCTCGGGGTCCTGGGATGGAGCCCTGCATCAGGCTCTCTGCTCAGCAGGGAGCCTGCTTCCTCCTCTCTCTGCCTGCCTCTCTGACTGCTTGTAATCTCTGTCTGTCAAATAAATAAACAAATAAAATCTTAAAAAAAAGAAGATTTATTTATTTGTTTGCGAGAGTGCACAAGCGGGGGAAGGGGCAAAGGGAGAGAGAGGATCTCAGACTCCCTCTGAGCACGAAGCCTGATGAGGTGCTTGCTCCCATGACCATGAGATCATGCCCAGAGCCAAAATCAAGAGTCTGTTGCTTAATTGACTGAGCCACCCAGGCTCCCCTAAGCTCCTAATTTTTAACAATGTTCTAGCAGTGCTAATATATGCCAAGGTAGCTAATTCTACACACACAGAATACTTAGAAATCTTTTAAATACTTGTTAAAAAAGTCATTGTATTAGTAATTTCAACATTCCAATATGCTAGACTATGTACAATTCTGCTTAATTTAAAAGACCTATCAGCCCCTGAAAAACCATTACAGATTGTGAGAACCAAGCTTACCTTTCCTCTCATCATACAACTATTTTATTAAATAAAGACTTAAAAAATTCTTAGAAATGTAAAAAATGTAAAAGAGTTATTTACATAATATTTTACATAACAAACTCCTTATGAGAAATGAGAATATTAAAATTTCAAAAGTACAGTCACAGTAAGTGGTAGGCGAGGCATGAAGATAAATCAAATCCTATTTTTTGCCATGCTGTGAAAAGACTGCTGGCTTTTAATCATCCTGATGTGCCATATGTAAATTCCATCAAAAAAGAAGTTTGGTAAATGTTATATTATAAAGCCGCAGGGAGCAAAGCTATTAATAAACATCAATTAAAATATATACCATGGTCTAGAGTCATTAATAATATCCTACTAATCTGGCTATGCATATCTCTTATATTTACTAAATCTTTCCCCTACTTTTTATGCAAACAACAACCTCTGAATTACCAGATGTCTGTCTACACACTCCTACTTTACTCAAGGTCACTACAAAGTTCTGCAATAAAAGAACTACAAAAGCTCCTTATTATTCAATCCAGTGAAAAGAAAATGCAAGTAGAAAGAGCTTCAGATAACCATCTTATATAAAAATTGATACAATCAATGAGAAATAAAAATCATTCTTGCCAAACCTGGAAAAAAAGTATCACTCAATCTAAAAAAAATAATAATAATAATAAAATAAATACAAAATAAAAGTATCCCCAAAAAGGCCAATTTTGAACACAAACTTTGATTAAAAAACAAAAAGAATATTTAGGTAAGGCATTTTCAGGCCAACTTCTATGATTTGTTATTTTTCTTTTCTATTGGGGTAGTTACTGTTCCTTTGAATTTGCTTTTCCTAATGAATCCCAGATACATTTTATTCTTTCTTACATTTGAATATTCTTCACTTAACAAATCCTCTCTTCGGCTTTTCTCATATTCTTATCCTTTTTCTTCAAATTAGTTTTTCCCCTTACATCATAAAATATCTGTGGTTTGCTTTCTAGATAGCCCAGGATTTCGAAGTGGTCTAAGGCTCCTTTACCATGATATTCCTTCTCATGTGCTACAATTTCCCACGGCTTGCTGAGACAAACAAGAGTCCCTGAGTTTTACTCTATTTAATAGACCATCCTGTTATGCCACAAGGACCGCATGATGATGCATGTCTAAAAGACCATTCCTTCTCCTCACAGCATTAGCGTGAGATAGCCAACTGACCCTACAGGGTTACTCTGCTCGAGGGATGCTTTTTCCACCTAACCATGCTAATTTCCCTTCTGTGGCTTCCAGGAATAAATTCTAGCCTGCAGTGTTATGCTGTACATTTCCCCTTTCCTTAAAGCTGAGAGAACAGTGGACAGAAGGAACGGAAGCTGCTTTGAAAAGAGGAAATATGGCATCCTACCAGGGAGACACACAGCACCAAGTATCACAGGGGTAGACAACATAATTATCCTTATCATTCCCCATGACCAGAGGCAATGACAAGAGGAAACAAACTCCTTCAAAGGGGATGGCATCATGTTAGATACAAGGAGTTGCACAAAGGATACTTGCAAAGCAATGTTTTATTTATATTGTACCCCAGACTTGCAAACAGAAATTGCCTAATTCGCAAACTACTGCAAACCGCATAGAAAATGGAATCAACATTCCCAGGTGTCTATTTTAGAAGGACAGTTTTATTATAGGAAGTTTGTTATTTAGGGCCCATGGAGGGGTTGGTTGCAGAGTTCCACATCTCCAACATATCCGGTATTTGTATGTGCATAAAGTGAATCCTGTCATACCTGTCTTCTGATTAGGAGAAATTTAATGCTTCAGCTCTTTGTAATGTTTGTTGTTTTGTTATAACTGGTGTGTAGATTGAATGGCAGGTGACATTTCATAAGATTTAAATAAGGTAAGAAATTAATCAAATTAACATTCTGCTTTTCTAAAGTATAATGAGTCATTTGCATATAAAGTGCAATCGAGTCTGTAAATACAAAATGAACTTCAAATTACTGAGGAACATCGTGAACTGCATTTGTTACATATTATAAAACAGACATGAAGAAAAAGGCTTGTAAATATTCTCAACTCCAAGCTGATTTATGATACATTTTGTGGCTGTAATGGCAGGCTTAGCTGCTGTAAGACCCAGAACTCCTTGTATCTAGAGAATTTATGACTTCAATTTGACATAAACAATGAAAGTAGCCATTCCTAGCAATCATTTTCCTACCTGGATCTGAAAAAGCTCTTTAGACTATCACTCTGTAAGAAGAGCCCAAGACACAGACCTTGAAACATATTTATGCAAAACATAAATTACATAAAATTTTTTTAAAAAATGGAAAGCAAAAGTCAAGAGCTAGTCATTTTTACAGCTCTTAAAATGTACTTTAGACAATAGTCTTGTTCAGAGTTCAGTAGACACCTTTTGCAAAAAGCCAGACAGTACATATTTCAGGCTCCATGGAAGACACTGTTATCTGTCACAACTACTCAACATTGCCTTTGTAGGATAAAGCACTCATACGTAACGTTTCAACCGATGGGCATGGCTGTGTTCCCATTAAACTTTATTCACAATAACAGGCAATGGGCCAGATTTGACTGATGGGCCATAGTTTACCAACACACCTGGTTTGGAACAGTGCTGTTTGATAGCACTTTCTCTGATGATGGAAATAGTCTAGATCTACTTGCGGTTATCAAAGACTTGAAATGTGGTTAGTATGACTGAAAGACTAATTTTGTAATATATTTTAGTTAATTAAATAGCTAATAGTTAATTTAAATAGCTGCATGTGGCTGGTGGCCACCATATTGAACAGTACCTATACAGATGGGGTTCTGATAGTAAACAGTTGAATAACAAGAGTTATGGGAAGCATTAACCTTCCAAGACAATGGATTGCTTTAAAATCAGATACCAAAAATGTTTACACAGAAATAAAATCAGTATTTTCCTAGGTGGATAGTGAAATTTTTTTCCTGAAGTATACAAAAAAGAAAATATCAACATATGGTGCACATCTGAATAAATATGGAGATTTCAAATTTGTTAGGGTTGAACTGTAATTTATCATTTTGCATCTTAGCTTCTTTGACAGTGGCATTTCTAAAAATGATAGGCTTAGAATATTTTACAATAGTAAAAGAGATCTGAAGAAAGGGAATTTCCAGCCTATCTGTAAAAAGATTTGCTCTTATCCTAGAATTTAAGGACTTATTCCAAATTAAATAAAAATCAATGACCAGAATTTAAACTAACTTTCTGGGCATCCAGATGGCTTCCATGGTGCATGGCTTCTGATCTGGCTTAAGATCAAATCACCTCCTGCTTCTTGTTCTGTCTGTAAGCTGGCCCTTGATTATAGCTAATGACCCTTGGCTGTAATAATTCCTTAACATACTATTTATTCTATTTCTGTCTGGATCCACAGGACTTTCTTTTCTTTTCTTTTTCTTTTTCTTTCTTTTTTTTTTCTTCCAGGGGAAAAGCATCTGAAACAAGAACCATGATTCTGTTTGAACAACAACAACAAAAAGATGCTTTGGCACCTGGGTGGCTCAGTTAAGCATCTGGCTTGCCTCAGGTCAGGATGCCCCGGTCCTGGGATCAAGCCCTGTATCACATCAGGGTTCTCTGCTCAGCAGGGAGTCTGCTTCTCCCTCTCCCTCCACTGCTCCCCCTGTTTATGTTCTTTCTCTCATTCTCTTCTTCTCTTTCATTCTTTCTCCCCCCCTTCTCTCAAATAAATAAATAAATAAAATCTTTTTTTTAAAAGATGCTTGATTTTTCCTTTTTTTGAGATATAGTTACGATGTCTTGGCTCATGCTACTTGTCATCTGAATAAAATTCATACAAGCCAAATTTTCATTTATACCTAAATTTGATGAAATTTCAGAAAATCATATATTTGCTTTCAGAAAATTTCAGGAAAGCATGTATTTGCTTCCTTCAAAAATATTTTTTAATATTAGTATTCAATTATTTGTCAGTGTTGGACCTTTTTAAGGATGTAAGTTTCCCATATGAGTCAATCAAACTCACCTGCTGTGCTATAGATTGCTGCATTAAAAACACTACCTCTATTCCCTGACCTCTACCTCTTTTGGTCAGCAGAGGACAGGAAATACAAGGTATGTTCATAAAGGAAACTACGCAGACCAAGTTGCCTAGGTGACTCATTGGCCAAATATGGCCAAATGCAAAGAACCAGCTGCCCTGAGATTTTTTAAGGCTGCCATATTGCTTGACGAGTCAATTAAATCTAAGGTTTCCAAATATTTTGCCACCAAACATTAATGTTTCTATATTTAAAATCACAAGTAGTTTTTATATGGATAAGGATTTATGAGTGCAAGCAACTTGAGCAGAATGAGGTTAACTAGTGGAGAGCTGTAGCTCACAAATAGGTATTTACTCTACTTGTATTTAAATATATTTAAAATACAAATACTTTCCTTGAAATGCACTTCCAATTTAAAGAAAGAACAAAAGATGAAAATTATACTCTAGGGAATAGGGGTAGCATACATATGCTTATAAATAGTGCTTTTCTCAATTTCATTAATTTCCAGCCAACAATAATAATTACTTTATTACAGTTTGAACAGCAAAAATATTGGCTGTAGTTTCTTCAGTATTATTAACATCAAAACACTGCCTACTACCTATTTTTATCATTTATAAAGCATTAAAACATAATCAGGTACCATTTATAAACCAATGAAATAATAGTAATCACAGAACTGGAGGACTAACTTCATGGAGTTATGAATGGTTCTGTGGGGGAGGAGGAGGAGGAGGAGGAAGAGGAAGAGTTGGATGGCTCCTCCTCCTCCATAATGGAGAATGGCGACTTTGTTTCATTTCATATATGTTTTTCTGTCTCTCAAATTTTATTTTCTTTCTTTAGAGATCATGGCTCTGTATTTGGATTGGGGGGGAGAGGGGAGGTAGAATACTTTCTTTTATTTTTAATTTTTTGTTATAGTTTTTTTTTACTTTTTAGAAAGGAGGGGAGAGAGAGAGAGAGAGAGAGCACACACAAGCAGGAGGAGGAGCAGAGGGAGAGGGAGAGAGAATCAAGTAGCCTTCACACTCAGCATGGAGCACTATAGGAGCTTGATCTCATGACCCGGAGATTATGACCTGAGCCGAAATCAGAGTCTGACACTTAACCAACAGAGCCACCCAGGTGCCCTTGGAACACTTTCCTTATGAGTATTTTCTTAATTACCTTTATTAGATATCACAGTTTGAGGGGATGTAATTGAGAAAACCGACCAGAAAAGCCAAAGAGTTACAAATAAACGCTTTAGGAAGAATGGTGAACACATGCTTGCAACTGTTAACAGTCACTTATATTAAAAATATCCCTCTGAGTAAAATTTAGCAATCATACATATTATTTCACAATCCCCTAATCTCTTTTGTTTATGTCTTCATGCTCATTCTTCAAGTGGTAAATCATCCTCAGACCATGTAAAACTAAGATTTCCAAATAGTTTATCAGAGTTTAGATGGCCACAAATAAGCTGCTTAAAACAGAAACCACTGGGGCGCCTGGGTGGCTCAGTGGGTTAAAACCTCTGCCTTCGGCTCAGGTCGTGATCCCAGGGTTCTGGGATCGAGCCCAGCATCGGGCTCTCTGCTCAGCAGGTAGCCTGCTTCCTCCCTCTCTCTGCCTGCCTCTCTGCCTACTTGTGATCTCTGTCTGTCAAATAAAGGAATAAAATCTTTAAGAAAAATAAAAATAAAACAGAAACCACCACTACCAACAATTTGAAGACTTTTTACATCTTGTTGGTTCTCATCTTCAGAAGTGGAAGAAAACTATAGTTATTTTTCAGCTTACTAAAATCAATACATTAAGACACCGTATTTAGTCATGAACTTGTGAAGAAAAAAAAGAAATGAATCAAAATAATGATCAAGGAGAAGAAAATGCAGAAGCTGTTTCTTACTAGGCAATCATGATTTTAGTGGAAGAATGTCAAATGAATAGATTTCATCAGTGCTAGGTCTTAAGTGGAGAGAGAGGGGAAACTAACACATACTAAGCTAAAAGATTTACACATTCAATTCTCAAAATGTTCTGATGAATATGGTATTTGTATGCCCATTTTATTGAGAAGATTGTCTGAGTTTCAAGAATATTGAGGAATCCTCCTGATGTCCTCCACTAACAGAGTTTTGTGGGTTTTTTTTTTTAAATCTTTTTTAACATATACCAATTTGATTATGAAACCTACAATATTTTGCTAGGACCAAAAAAACTACCCTTTATTTAGGGATTGCCTTCTTAATAACTACTTGTTAATTGCCTTTTATGCGTCAGATTCTGCCTGGTGCTAAGATTATAGATGGTAAACAGGAATGAAATGGTCTGTGACCCTACCAGAGTTTACCAGGTGGGGAAAAAAAAATCATTACACAAACAAATACAGTTAAATGTGTAATTATATATTTTGAAAAATGCCGTGAAGGTAAAAAAAAAAAAATAGAGACTTAACAGAAAGAATAAGAGAGGGACTAAATTTGTAAGGTATTGGAATTCAGAGAGGGCATCTCTAAGAAGTTAACACTTGGGCAGAGATTTGAAGATAAATTAACCAGGAGAAGATTGAGCATGAATATCCCATGTAGAAGGAACACTGCCATGTAACACTATTCTCTGGGGGTGGGGGATACATTTCAAGAGCTGAGGAAAGGTCAGGATGGAGAGGAGCAGTGAATGAGGGGGTTGGGTTCCACATCAAGTGGCAGTCATGGCAGTAGATCCCAGAAGAAGATGGTGAAACATGCTTTAATTTACTATTTCAGGCAATCATTAAAGATTTTGAACAGAAAAAAAAACATGATTATCATGCACTGAATGTCTGTGTGCACCCCCTAAATTCATATGGTGAAGCCCTGACTTTCAATATAATGGTATTTGGGTCTTTTGGGAGGTAATCAGGTTTGGATAAGGTCAAAGCAGTGGGGCCTCACGATGGGGTTAGTGTCTTTGTAAAAGGAGGAAGAGACCAGAGCTTGAGATCTTTGCCTTGTGAGGACAGAGCAAGGAGATAGATGTTTTCAAGCCAGAAAGAGAGCCCTCATGAGGTAATCAAATTAACTGCCATCCTGATCTTGGACATCCAAGCACCCAGAACTATGAGAAATTGATCTTGCTTGTTTACACACCAAGTCTATGGTATTTTGCTATACCAGCCCAAGCTAAGAGAATGACTAAACCATAATTTATGGTTAGAAAGAATAATCTTTAGCAATTAGAATTTAGCATTAAATGAATAGCATACTAAAAGAACAACAAAGTCTCACATACACTGGAGATTAATTTAATTACCTGCTGAATAAATTGATGGATACAAGTCAAGACTGCCAGCTCTCTGTGCTCTAGCCCAAAGAGTAGTGTATGCATCTGAATGATACCCTATCAACTGCTTACCTGTTTCATCAAGCTTGGGGAAGTCATAGAAACATATGGTTTTCAACTATAAGCAGAAATTGCAGGTGGGCTTAAAAAATGCCCAGTCACTACCTGCTCAAAATCCTCTTTCATTCAGTTAGTTATGAATGGAGAGTGACTCAATCAGAAATTTCAGATTTGAACTTAAGATTTCATTTCATTATCTTTGGAAACAGAAAAGACAATACAATACAAACTCTGACTTTGTATCCGACCTTGAACAATCTATTCCACTTTAATAACTTCATTTGTAAAATGGCACAGTAATTCTTTCTTGACAGGGTGGTTGGATCAGTAAGTGATGCATGTAAAGTTCTGCAATGCTTAAAATGTATTTACCAAAGCTAACTATTTCTCTGATTTGGTTGTCTTCCTCTTAAACAAGTAGAAAGATTTGGAAAGTCAATTATCATTTCTAATCATGTGAAAGGAATCATTTTGTTCTTCTGTTTGTTGCTTGGCTTTGTTTTTCTCTGAGAGAAGAATTTTATGAGAAGGAAATAAATAACATTAGTTTGGATGTTTGAGATTTGGGGTCAGTATGGGAGAGGTACACGTCATGTAATCACCAAAATCAATATTGTGCTTTTGGCATACTTTTGCCTAAACAAATCCTTAATTTTACTACCATAGCAGATATAGTCATGGCAATATACTAATAATAGTATTAGGTGTGGCCGTAGTCATAACTAAAATTCACATGATAACTGTTCCATTTTAGGCCCACTTCTAAGCATAACACTCATAGGTAAGTATATGACTTACTCCCATTTTGCAACTAAGAATGCTGAAACACAGTATGGTTAAGCAATTTGTCAACTGTCACACAGTTACTTTAGGGAAAGTTGGACTTGGAACCCAGGAAGCTTACTCCAGGTTCTGAGCTCTTTGACTACTGAGCTATAAAGAGAAAGAAAGATCCTCTGTGTGCATGAGCATGCTGTTGTTTCCCCTCTATTATGCTAGGCTTAAGCTATTCTGGAATTTTCTTCACAGAAAGGCCTGGGCAAGCATGGCAGCAAGCGGATGTGTGGCACTCAGGGGACCTACAATGATTATAGCAGGAAAGTGATAGAAGAGGTTCCCGAGCATAGACACATGAAAAAGTGACAAGACAGATCCCTGAGAGCTTGGCCTGTGGAAAAATGTATAAACTTGAAAGGTGATACAAAGGTGGATTTCTGTGCTTGTGAGATTGTGGCAAAAATGGCACATGTCTCCAAACTGCCGATAGGTGACACAGAATCAGACTGAGAAATACAGTCTCAAAGATCATCTATGAGAAATGGACTGTTAAAACATTTTACCAAAGAATATTTGACAGAAAGGGAGATGAACTCAAAATAGACCAAAAGAAAATGTCACACTGAAAGAACATAAAATACTACTACTAGGGAAAAAAAAATGTAATCTTCACTATAATGATTCAGAGTGCTGCTAATGCAAAACATTTTAAAATACTACCATAAAATAGTAGCATATGATTTTAAGAGTGGTTATGACATTTGGCAGGCCTTGAGAATTCCGTTTGTTTTTTTTTTTTGACATTGTCAATTTGTAGTGTTCAGAGAGAAGTTTATGTTCTATCATAAAGAATAACCAAAACATGTTGAATCATAAACTGTAAAAAGTGGTAGCTGTCTCTGCTTGAAGAGCTTCTGATATTTTTTAGGTTTTAATTAAGAGTTTTTTGAACATGCCATAGCCAAATACAATATTTTAAGGAAACCAACAACAGTGCAATTGATACAATTAATACAAAATATTAATTATTGTGTATATAAGATTAAGTATAATACAATTAATATAAGATCTTAATAATTGTATATTAACTTAAGTATAATACAATTAATGCAAAATATTAATTTTGTATATAAAATTAAGTTCACTTGCTGAAAATAGCATTTTAATTATTTACTATGATGTGAAATTTATGGAAGTAGCTGGACATAACTATGGATTCCATAGAATTTTAGGTATATTTTGTGTATGGAAGAGCAAATGCTTGAAAATCCTGGTATAGATTCATATCCTTAAAAGAATATTAGTATAAATTATTTTATGAAAGAGAGGCTTTAACTCTACAGAAATAAGTAGAAAAAAGCATGGATCAAAACTGAACTGGGTTTGGGGCACCTGGGTGACTCAGGTGGTTAAGTGTCAGACTCCTGGTTTTGGTTCCCATATGATCTCAGAGTTGTGAGAGCAAGCCCCATGCCAGTCTCTGTGCTCAGCAGGGAGTCCACTTGAGATTTTCTCCCTCCCCCTCTGCCCGTCCACTTCTTCGCTCATTTACTTTCTCTTTCTAAAATAAAATAAATAAATAATTTTTTTAAAAAAATTAACTGGGTTCAAATCCTATAGAAAATGCTTGCTCATTTTGTATTGTCAAACATGATTACCTACTTAATGGAAATTCAGTTTCCTTAGCTACAAAATAGAAGTAGTTATTTTTATAGAGTTTTGAGATGGTAAAATATAATATAATATAAAATTTTGTGATGATAAATTATAATATAAAATGCACATATTAGACATTAATGTTTATGTAAGTTGTTATGGAACCATACCAATTTCAATGGAAAATAAAACAAATATTTTAGGGACACCTGAGTGGTTCAGCGGGTTAATCTTCTACCTTCTGCTCGGGTCATGATCTCAGGGTTCTGGGATCGAGCCCGCATTGGGATCTCTGCTCAGCAGGGAGCCTACTTCCCCCTCATGCTCTGCCTACTTGTGATCTCTCTCTCTCTGTCAAATAAATAAATAAAATCTTTAAAAAGTTTAGGTTATCTATTATAAGCTCCATAATGTGCTTGGTGTTTTGATCTTCAGTTTAATCTTGTAATTATAGAATTATTAATTCAGTTATTGACATGAGAAAAGTGAGTCTAAGATATACTATGTCATTTGTTCAGGGTCACAGAGTTATGTTCCTGCATTTTTATACAGGGTGTTTGATAATATCACATTACCATACAGCATTAAATTTTTTTAAAGATTTTCTTTATTTATTTGACAGATAGAGATCACAAGTAGGCAGAGAGACAGGCAGAGAGAGAGGAGGAAGCAGGCTCCTGCCAAGCAGAGAGCCCGATGCGGGGCTCGATCCCACGACCCTGGGATCATGACCTGAGCTGAAGGTAGAGGCTTTAACCCACTGAGCCACCCAGGCGCCCCTAGCATTAAATTTTTGTTGTGTTTTGTCTTAAATATATTTCCATAATTTGTAGTACAAAAAAACCCGGGATGTGAGGATATAAAGTGTGTATCTTTGTGTGTGTGTAAGAGAGAAAGAATGAGAGAGAGAGAAAGAGAGAGAGAGAAGGAGGGAAGGAGGGAAGGAGGGAAGGAGATATCTTCCCATGAAGTTCCAACTCTCTGCTAGAGCACTTGCAATGAATCAAAATTTACATGGAAAATTACTCTGCTTTAAATTTATTTTAGATGGCCAAAATGCAATAAGGACCAGATACACATTCTCACTGAAGCAAACAAAATATATGAAATAGCAATTTATGAGATATTGTTTATCAGACAGTGAATAAAGGACAGTGAACCCTGAAAGATGGAAAACAAATAAGGTGAGCCCTTAAAATACTCCATTTTACTTTATTGAAGATTTTCATGTTTCACTGCATGGAGAGGAAACCCAAGATGAGCCTAGCTGACTCCCAAGGTGGCCACAGGTCTTAAAAAAGTGCCAAAAAAAAAAAATAATAATAATAATTGAGTTTTTGAACAAAAACGATAGCAAGATAGTATGAAGTTTATAAATATGTAAAAGTAAAATGTACAGCAATAATAGCAAAAAAGTTGGGAGAAAAAATAGAAGAATACAATTGTAAGGTTTTTTTCCTCTATACTAAGTGGTATTATATCTTGGAAATAGAATGTTGTAGGTTAAAGATGTAAACACTAACTAATTACGAAAATAATAAAAAAAAGTTACTGTTAATAAGCCAGAAAGAGGGGAAAATGTGGAAGCATAAAAATATTCAACTCTTTAAAAAGAAAAAAAAAAGGAAAATGGGAACAAATTAAAATAATTGAAAAGAGATAGAAAGATGATAGACTTAAAGGTAACCAAATTAATAATCACATTAAATACAAATGATTAAAAGATAAAAAATGCCCCCAATTAAAAGACAAAGAATATCATATTGGGGAAAAAATAAGACCTAACTAAATGCTACTTACTAAAAACAAGCTTTGAATAAAAACATACAAATATGTTGGGATGCCTGGCTGGCTCAGTCAGTAGAGTACGGAACTCTTGATCTTGGTATCCTGAGTTCAAACCCCTCCTTGGGGTAGAGTTTACTACTACTGCTGCTACTACCACTACTAATAATTATAATAAGAGTAGTAATAATAATAAAACAATTCTTTAAAAAATCATTAGAAAATAAGATACAAATAGGGTAAAAGTAGAAGGATGAAATAACACATAGCATATTAACTCTTATAAAAGAAGGCTGGAAATGGCCACAGTCAAAAAAATCTGGAGACAACCTGACTGCTAAATGTAACATAGTTTCCTGGATGGGATGAGAAATGGAAACATGACATTAAGTGAACATGGAGGGTCTGAATAAATTACGGACTTTAGCTAACAATAACCTACCATTGTTGGTTTACTAATTGTAAAAATGTCCTATTTTCATGGTAAATATAAATAAAAGGGAAAACAATGTGGGGTAGATGTAGCCTTACTGTACTATCTTCATAATTTTTCTATAAATCTAAAACTGTAAAATCTCAAGCTAAGTCTAAAAAAAAACTAAAGAGAAACCACAAAATGATAATATTAATATTAGACAAAGCAGACTTCAGAACAACAAATATTATCAGGAATGAAGAATGTCATTTCTTAATGATAAAGGTTATCAATACATCAGAAGTATATAAAAATCCTAGAGGTGCCTAGGTTAAGCCTCTGCCTTCAGCTCAGGTCATGATCTCAGGGTCCTGGGATCGAGCCCCGCATCAGGCTCTCTGCTCCCCCTCTCTCTCTGCCTGCTGCTCTGCCTACTTGTGATCGTTCTCTCTCTGTCAAATAAATAAAATCTTAAAAAAAATTAAAAAATAAAAACATCCTAAACATTTATGCATATAATAACATAAATTCAAATGCATGAAACAAAAAGTGATGCAACTGCAAAGAAAAAGAAATCCACAAACATAGTCTGAGATTTCAAAATCCCTGCTATAGACTCTGTGTCTCATGCCCCAAATGTTGAAATTCTAACACCCAATGTGATGACATTAGGAAGTGGGACCTTTAGGAGGTGAACAGGTACTTGCAGGTAGAGATTTCCTGAATTGGTTAGTGTCCATATCAGATAGACCCCAAAAAGCTCTCTGCCCCTCCTGCCATGGGGAGACACAGCAAAAAAATGTACATCTATAAAACAGGAAGGCCCTCAGCAGATACCATATCTGCTAGCACCTAGATCTTAGAATTCCCAGCCTCTAGAACTATGAGAAATAAATTTCTGTTGTTCATAGGCCACAGAGGCTATGATTTCCTGTAATAGCAGGATATCATATTGACTTAGAAAACCCTTGTATCAATAACTGGCTAAAGAGGTAGACCTAATATTAGTAAGGGTATAGCAAATCTGAACCATTCTATTAATCAATTGAACCTGACTGGTAGTTTAGAACATTCCGCCCAGCAACACAGGATTACATATTCCTCCCACGTTCACACACATTTTTCACCCAGATAAAATATACTATACTCTACAATAAATTTTAATAAATTTAAAATTACTCAAGTCATACGAAGTATACTCTCCAAACAATGGAATTAAATAAAAAATTAAAAATAGGATGTTTTCTTAAAAATTTTTAAATATTGGGAACTAAGTAACACACATCTATATAAATTAATGCAAGTGAAAAACAACATATGACAATTTGTGAAATGCTGCCAAAGCTGTACTGAGAAGGGACGTTATAACACTAATTACCTATATTAGAAAAAAAGAAAGTTCTCAAATTAATGGCATCAAGTTTTACATATGAAGCTACGAAAAGGAGAGCAAATTACATACCAAGTAAAGACAAAGACAAAGAATAATAAAGATCAGAAAGGAAATTAATCAAATAAAAAAAACAGAAAAACAAAATTTATTAAAACAAAAAGCTTAATAAAATCAATCATCCCCTGGTCAATATTATTTTGGAGGTTCATAACTCACAAAGGAGAGGGTTTTCTAGTTTTGTTAGAGGTAGTTTCTTGTGGGTGATCTTCATAGTGTTTGAAGATTTCCTCTTAACCTGATGTCTATATATTCCTTTGTATTCAAATGGCCTCCTTAAATTATATCTGCCTCCAATTGATTAACAAAAGTTAAATTTATTTCTGATTTGACCAACCTACAAATAAGCAGTTTAATTTTCTTGTTGGTCTAAGGTATGTATGTAAGCACCAGGGTTCATTTTCTGCTTATCTACAAATAGGCTTTTAAAAACTTTATCTTACCTATTTCATTTTTTTCTCCTTGTGGTCATACCTTTCTCCAGTACAGACCCAGTATTTCTTATGCTCTAATGCTTCTCCAGCAAAAGAGGGGGAAAAAATCAGTTTCTTACACAGTGACAGACTCATTCGTACGTTATTGCTTTTACTGAAGATATTTGCAATTGAAGCTGAAGGAAACATTTCAGATAAGCAAGCAATAAAACAGATACATATTTTAGAAAAGGAGTATTTCTCCTTGCCAATGAAAATGTGTATAAGGGGGTAGCCTGGATGGCTCAGTTGGTTAAGCATCTGATTTTTAATCTCAGTTCTGATCTTGATCTCAGGATTGCCTGAGTTCAAGTCCCACATTGGTCCCCATGTTTTGCATAAAACCTACTTAAAAAAAAAAAAAAAAAAAAGAAAGTGTGTGTGTGTGTGTGTGTACACATACCAAAAGGTTTTCAGTTACCATTTTATTAATATGTACATTAAGTATTTTACTTATATAATTATATTTTCCTGTTCAAATTGTTCTGTGAATTATGTTCGATTATTGACTCCATTTTATAGATAAGGAAAGAGACACATAGCTCTTATCTCTTGCCCTAGTTCATGCATAAACAATGAACCTGGGAGTCAGATGTAGACACAACTAACTCAAATTTCCTTTACAATGCTCCTTCTTCTATGACTGATGCAAAATTAAAACATGTTTGGTCATTCATCAATACACTAAATGTTGGAGGCTTTCTATTTACAAAATATTCTCTTTTAAATGTGAGAAATAAATCAAGACAAAAGGAAATCTGTCCTTACCTCTATGTTACTTCTAGGTAGTCTGCAACTTAAGGGACATATGCATGCAAATTAATATTTAATCCAGCTAATGTGCTGGGGTATGGTCAGAGGAGGTGTTTGTTTATGCTTTTCCCTCAGGTTTCCTTGCATTTCTGAGGTAAGTGAGCTGCAAATAATATAATCCTGTTTCCTGGTAATATCTGTCTTATAGTACTGTATACTTTTAAGGAAAAAATTATACTAAATCTCCAGAATTTATGGCCTTACATATGGCCTCTCTCTTTCCTTCCCTCTTCTCTCTTTTCCAGAAGCTTCTTGATGCTGGAGATCCAAAGGCTATCAACCCTGTGTCTGTTACTCTCTCATCCCTTGGATTTAGACTTTTGACACATGCCTTTCCCATTTTAAACTTCTGAACATAGTAACTGTTTGTCCACTGCTTCTACTTCAGGCAGCAAATTCATAAGCCCCTTGTCTTCTTTGTGGAACAGAACAAAGAAGGAACAGAATGGAGTCAAACGGAAGTTAATAGATGTGGTCTATAAACCCGTTTCTCTGAAACTGCATTTTCCAGACTTATTCAAAGTCATAACAATTAGAATGAATTGCCATATAGAGTTTAAAAATATCAATATTTGTTACATTACATCTTGCCTACACTATTAAGTTTTTGATAGTTATTTAATGGAATTACCTCTATACTATAAAAGAATGACAGAAATTACATATTTTGCATTTATTTTTGTGGCATGGACTGAATGAAGCATTTCTACAAATGTCATTTAATTAACTTGCCTCAAATCTAACTTAAAAAGATTAATTACTATGAGGAAAAGGAAAAATGACTTTTTGAAATTTTCAGATTATCAAATTATTGTTATGTATATTAAAATATAGTTGGAAAAGGTGTATGTGTGACAAGGAACTGAAGAGGAAAGAAACAGGCAAAGGAGAGCATACAATATGATTTAGAACAGAAAGTAAAACCTGGGTGAAAAAAGAGAACAGTGAAGACAGAAGATATCATAGTAGGATGAACTCGATGAGAAATCTACAAAAGTATAAGGGAGACAAAAAGAAATACTTTCTTTAACAAAAGAGGGGTGTTTTCCCAAACCCACAAATATTCACTCAGAGCCCTGAGAAGATCATTTGCTAAACCAGAACACCCTGAGACAGTGATTATTACTACTTCTGGATCTACAAGCTCGAGGGAGGTCTTACCTTCCATCAGGATGAGTGCTTCAATGCAGTATTCTTTTCACCACTTAAGGATTATCACCACATAAGAATACAGGAAAAGACAGTGTTTTATGTCATTTCCTGATCTTTTGCTGATTTTCTGACTGACCTTCCATAAATCTCTTAAACTTTCTGCCACAATTCTCTCACCTGTCAAATGTGAATGTATTCTATGAACTCACTGAATATGTAAATTAGCTACAGGATTTTAAATTTTCTGCAGAAGATTGGTTATCTTAAATACCCATTGTGCTTTAAATAATAATTAAGGAGCTTTAAAAAATCCATTTGCTTACTTTTGTTAATCTCTAATTACTTTTCATTTTCAAAATATTCATTTACAGAAAGGAATTACTTTCCTTGAAAGTCACGTGCTTAGAACCGTTAAGGCAAACAAATTCTAAACACCACTCTGTTTCAATAAACAAAGATGGAAACATAAAAGAGTGACCTAAATCATCACACTTAAATGCAAATGACATTAATAAGCATATAGCCATAAGTAGCTGATAACACTGAGTGCAACAAAATGAATATAGTTAGCTAAGATCTAGGAAGCTTTCATATATGGATATTGAGTTCTTCTGAGGAAAAAATCTAATTCCTCAAGAAGATTATTACAGTTTCCTTAGTTAAGTTGTATAATGGATTTCCTTAAAATTAAGGAAAAATAATAAAAGTATATACCTGTGATACATCCAAAAGTTAAACAGAGAATACAATCATGCAGTAAACTGGACCTACAATATCAGCTTTTCTTAATTGTTCTAGATATTTTGAGGGAAAGTGAATTTACATTGACTTTTTCTAGAACACTGTTTTTGTTTTCACCATGCTACTGGAAAGTTGATTACATTAGAAAAAGTAGATCATTGATAATGTTATGAGTTAAACAGGAAATCAAATGGTATAGCATATCTCTTGGTGTGATAGCTAATCACTGGTTGAAAGAAGTTATGTTGTACCACATTTTTTTTAATGAAATAGCATATATTTTCACTGGAAACTCGAAATGCCCATTTTAACTTAATTATCAGAGTTTAGCATATTAATAAACCATACTGTAAACTTTTCTGCAAGGGACAATAATGCTATCCACCTCTCAATCTATCATGATTTGGAGGCAAAATAAGTTATTATTTTTTTGAAAGAACACATACATTTAGTAACTGGTATGTCCAAAAATTTCTAGATCAAATTTACTGAAAATCACTCTGATTTATTTTTCTTTAATGTACTCATCTAAAGGAATTGATTAAGACAACCAAACGAATTTGCATTACTTTTTCCCATCTAACCTAAACTAATGATGTCTGATGAGTATCTAAGATGAATTTGTGCAAACATCCAAGTCTTTGGAACTTATATCTATAAAAAATTCACAGATAATATTGTTTACCCTTGGTTCTAAATGAAGAGTTGCAGTTTATATCTGTAACAATGTCCTTTAATTAATCATACAAATTAAGCATATCATGCATACAAAATTAAAATGAATAAACATATGGATATTTCATATACATCTCCAGAGACAATGGATTTTAATGCCTATGATTGAAAAAATTAATATTAATTGTTAATAAAAATACATGTTCTGTTTTGCAATATATTTTGCATTTTTTACTCAGTGAAGAAGAATTTTCTTTCATTATGCAGTCTCTTTCCAAATTCAGTGGGCATTAAAAAAGCAACCTGTACTGAATCGCTTTCTCTAACTTTTCTTCATATATTTAAAAGAGTACCAGAAACTGCCAAATTATATATTTCCTCCAAATAGAAAATCAAGTTAACTGTGGGTTTACTTTAATTTTATAACTCAATGTTGTTTCTATGTTTATACTGAATTTTAATAATAGACTAAAGTTCAAGCTCTCTATAGGACTTCAACTTTACAAAAGAAGTGGAAATTTGATGTAATGCTTATTTTTTAAGATTTATTTATTTAAGTTAGAATAATTATGCTTAACCACACTAATAAAATATAAGTAATACAATGCTGGATTTTTATAATGAATATGTGAGGTAAGTATTATTCCAAGGTAAAAAAGTAAATAAATAAGCCAAGCCACAGATCAATTTACTAGAAAAGTCAGATTATAGAGTAAAAACATTGATTTAAGACCATCAAAAAAGTACAATTGAATAAATAATTAGTTGCTAATAATTTGAAACATTTTCACAACAGGAGTCATAAATTAAGAAAATAAAATATCAACTTCAAAGAAAATAAATTGCTTAAAGACACATTATTTCTTATTTATTAATGACCACCAGATATCTTTTATTACTGTAGTTGATTTTGAAAGGCAAACATGAGGTGCTTGTGCAACAAATCTCCCCCAATACACACCCTACCATTTCCAATTAAGTTTGCATGTGGATTAGAAATCTCTTCTTAATGGAGTCACTACCATTCAGTTGGAATTGGTGAAGGAGAAGGAAAGAATCTAGTATGCCTAATCTAGACTATTGACTAATATTATGTTATAAATATATTCATAACACATTTATATCATATCAAATCATATTATATTACATTATTATATTCAGTGCATATAATGAAAAATAATGAAGATTTTTGGAGTACTCTGAAAATATGTAACTTTCTTAGTTATAGGAAGTGGTAGACAGAATTCTAAGATGTTCTCTGTAGCAGGCTGAAAAATGTCCTTGAAGATCCCAGGTCCTAAGTCTTGAAAACTGTAAAATTTACTTTATAAGAAGAAAGATTCTTTGATGATGTGACTACATTGAGGACCCTGAGATGGATGAATTATCCTGCATTATCTCAGTGGGGTTTACATGTCATTTTAGTGTCTTTATGAGAGAGAGGCAGAGCAAGATTTGACACAGAAGCAAGAGGATGGGGGAATGTAGCCAGGGAGGCAGAGATTAGAGTGATGCAGCTGTAATCCCAGGAATGCTAGCAGTCACCAGAATTTGGAAGGAGCAAGGAACAGGTTCATCCTAAAACCTCTAGAGGGAACATTGGCCCTCCTCATACCAGTTTTGGCCCAATGATACTAGCTGCAGTTTTTCAGCCTCCAGAAATGTGAGATAATAAATTTTTGTTGGTGTAAGCCAGAAAGTTTTTGGTAATTTGTTGGGGCCGTCATAAGGAAGGGAATATAGATTTTGATACCTGGAAGTGCGATGTGCTATAACAAATACCTTAAAATATGGAAGTGACTTTGGACTCTGATAATGGATAGAGGTTGAAAGAACTTTGAGGTATTTCATAGAAAAGCCTATACTATTTTAAACAGAATGTTGGTAGGAATATGGATATTAAAGATGTTTTTGCTGAGGGCTCAGAAGGAAATGAAGAACATGCTACCAGAAATTGAAGACAAATTGAATCTTACGGTGGCAGAAAACTTAACTGAATTGTTTCTTTTGGTCAAGCATTTCTCTTTCAAAATAATTAGGAAGACCATGTACTCCTTATTCTTAAAATAGTGCTGTCAAAAAATGAACACTGTATTCAGCATACACCTACTGATATCCTCCCCTCACACCAAAGTAAATAACACGATTCAGTGCTAGAATCAGAGCTTACATAATAAATGAGAAAGAATATTTGGCTCAGTGATATTATTCTGCCCACTATTTGAAAATGGCATGCATGTAATCTATAAACTTCTTTCTAAATTATTTAACTTTCATTATTCTAGTTGGTATTACATATTTTTAATTAAATGAATGCGAAAATACTTGGAAATTCTTCTTGATATTATCTGCATAACTGTGCAGCTAAAAGAGCAAATTTAAAATCTAAAAAACTGGACTTTAGAGTCAAGCATAGCTAACTCTTGGTTGTCATGTTATTAAAATCATGATGATGATATAATTTTAATAATACTGAAAGCCCCAAATTCCTGATGTAAAATGATTGATAATTTAGGCTGGAACAAAAAGGTATGTTTGCAAAAAAAAAAAAAAAAAAAAAAAAGTATGTTTGCAGCTGAGACTGAACATGTGGATAGAAGTAGACTGCCAAGGATAACAGCACTTGGTGTAAAAATAACTCGTTTGTTTAATAGAAAAGCACAGAAGTTGAGAAAAAAAAAGTTTTCATGGTTTAAATATATGAATCTTAATTAGAATAGAGTCAAATAATTTCTTAATATTTTAATAGTTTATATTCAAAAATAGCAAAAGGGATTCATTTGAAAAAGCTCCCAAATTCTAAGCATTAAAGCTAAGCACAAGGAGTGGTAACATCAGGATTATTATGGGAAGCTTTTCTTAAATTGCTTTATGTAGGAGTTAAATTGGAATTCAAATTTGAATACTGAAAAAAATCCAACTATCACACAATCATCACTTTTTTTCTTGAACCAAGAAGCTAAGTAATTATCCATGCTAATAACTGTATAAGAGAATTCTAAGAACATTCTTTTGAATTAGAATAACCAGCATGATCTAGTTATCTATACCCTCATATATATTTTGAGAATTAAGTGTGAGCAATAATGACAAATCTTTCTAAAGGATAATAGAAAACAAGCATTCTGCAATAAAAAGAAGAAAGATGAATGAGTTTAGGTAAAATATATACTGTAAATAGTGTTAAATAATTTTCCTATCTTAGGGTTTTGGGTGCAATTTTAAATGGGATTGATTCCTTAATTTCTCTTTCTTCTGTCTCATTGTTAGTATATAGAAATGCAACTGATTTCTGTGCATTGATTTTATATCCTGCCACATTGCTGAATTCCTATATGAGATCTAGCAATTTCGGGGCGGAATCTTTTTGGTTTTCCACATAAAGTATCATGTGCTTTGTGAAGGGCATGTGATGTAATAAGCACTGGGTGTTATAAGCAATAGACAAATAACTGAACTCTACATCTGAAGCAAATGATACTGTTAGTATAGTATAGTATCATTATAGTATAGTAGTATAATTTAATATCATTACAGCATAGTGTCATTATTATAGATGAACATCTGAAGCTAATAATACTCTATGTTAAATAATTGAATTTAAATAAAATAATACATAAAAATAATTTTGATTCAACTTAATAACTTTCATTCAATTTATTAATTTCCACCTGCATTTATTCAATTGCCAGTGTCAAATCACTAAAAGAGATAGTTCAAAGGTACAATTCTGGAAGTATTATTTTTAAAATAAAATATTTCTGTCCATTTAGATGTTATTTGACCCAGTTGTACCACATTTCTTACATCTGTTTTTTATAAATGAAAGACTTCATATATTTATCTTTTGTTATACAATTAGATCATGACTTTTTGCTACACTATTTACTCCTTATGACAAAAACAAATATATAAAACTAACAGTTTTATTTCTAAAATCTCTAGTAGTATAAATGGATATGATATGAAACAGTGACTTTTAAAGGAAGCCATTCTTTGCCCTCCATGTATCTACCAGTTTACCTACTTTTCCTAGCCTCATTTAAGGAGTTTAAGATAGATAATTTTTTTATAAATGGGTTTTAAAATTCCATGTTTATATTGCATGCAATTTTGCATTTAGTCAATATAGAGCTTTTCTTTATAAAATAACCTAAGAAATAAATACATCGATAGCAACAACAAAAGTATGTGTAAGTGCCTGAAAATGTGCCAAGCCTTTTGCTAGAAAGGAGGATTTAAAGGAGGATCACGAAGGGAAAAGGGACACAGGATCTGAACTGAAGGAGCACCCATTTCCATGAGCCAAACTGGGCTAGCAGTTGCTTATTTACATGAGAACTTCAAACATTTGAGTACTATGGCAACAAAGCCAGTATAATCACGGATATTATTAAAATTTTCTTATGCATGCATACCTGCTACCCATTTGAAACTTTAAAATATTTAATCACTTCTTATGCAGTTACATTTTATTTCCTTTCCATAATGAGGATGACACATTTATGTTGTTTAAAAATTAAAGCTTCCAACATTTTCTAATTTTAAGAACAAAAAGGCTAAATTGCCTTATTTTATTTTTAAAATAAGAAAATATGCATTGCTATTACCTCATAATTCAGAAGTGATAGGATCATTTTTAAAGAAAAAAGTCCATTTAATTTTATGGATAGGATGATATATTCAACATCAAAGAAACAGGTAGAAAAAGAAAATCCAAAATGTAATGTTTATTATAGTGTTATTAGTCTTGCTTCTATATGCAAAAGAATATTACATCTTTGAATGATCTCCATAGAAAAGGAATACATACTTCCGTTTTGGTGGATGTGATTAATAGAATAATATGATAAAGATATACCTTATCATATTAAATTAATTATGTCTATGTTGCATGAACCCCCCTAGAATTTCAGTGAAAAAGTAAAGTCATTGCTTACCAAAATAGGAAAGAATAGAATGGTGAAGAAAGAAAAGTTAATTTCAAGCTTCAAAGAAGATATTATAGGTAATGGAGGTTAAAATAAAATTGAGACTATAAAAGCAATTAAGAATGTCCCTTTAAGGAGCAATGCATGAGAGACTGTGATAGCCTCAAACTGTTCATATTTGCATAGAAAAGGTCACAAGATATCATTAGATTGTTAACACTGAGCAAGAGACTTCCTTAGAGAGAGAATCACGTGCACATTCCATTACAGGACATCAGGTCTCTTTAGAACTATAATACACTATAATACACTATTATGATAGTATGTAACATTCATACTTTTCCTAGGACAAAGATACTTCTGCTTAGTTTTCATAGATATTTTTCTGCCTAGAAAACCCTTGATCAGAACTCTCTAATCCTCAGTGTGATCACTCATATTATCTTAAATCTCTGTGCATCCCAATATAACCCATGAAGGGTATAATTCAGTTATAACTGTGTTGGTTTTATATTGTGTTGCAGCATATTACAAAACATGAACAGAGAATCAAATAAATAGTAGTGTCTATCTTGGGGTATTTTTCTCATTACAGCTCTGTATAATGTAACACTTTTGAAATACTACAACTAACAGAAAAGACATTCTGATAACCTGCATTGTTGTTTCTTCATTGATTCTCAAAGAAACTTGAAAGAAAGAGTTGCTAATTGAAAAAAAAAATGACTCTAGGTGCTCTAAAACATTAAAGAGTTCTATGTCAGTTTATGGAGAAGCAAGTCATAGTTTGCTCATTGCTGTCCTTATTAAAGTTAATGATTTTTGACCACCCGATAGACATTTGCTTGACCAAAGACAAATATGACTGTTAATTATAAGACCTGTGTGGAAATAGTGTTCTTCTTCTGAGGTTGTATGTCATGAGAGTAGATAAAATTACATGTTGAATTTCAAGAAAGAACATCTGTTTGGAGTACATCAAGTAACAACAGATGTTGCTAAATCAAATAACTATCAATCTTATGCTCATAATGCCATTGTTGGTTGCTCACATTCAAAGTATAACCTCCAATGGACAAAGAATATATATCATGTAATCTGGAATATCAACATTAAGGTAAGCATCAATTAGTTGGAATTCAAATAAATACACATGCCGAAAAGTTCATTCTGTTTCTTATTTAGGTAAAAATGCCAGGTGGCAATAAAATGAGCTGATATATGAAATAGTTATGAATATTATAATATTGTTTTCATTTTCTGTTTTTGTTTATTTTTTTGTTTGTTTTGGGAAAAACATATATCTATGTTATTTTCACTCATGTTTTATTGGAAAATTTACTACAGTAGATCTGATATGTGGCATCACTCATAGTCTTCAAGGAAAGACTAAATTATATTTCCAATTCTGTGGTAAAAGAGAAAAAACTATTTCATGGATTTTAAAAATATCTTTTGTCAACAAAAGTTTAAGCTAAAATATTTTATGTTTAAGATTTATGTAACTAACAAAGTAAGATTCTTCTCTTGAACTTCAGGGTTTTAAAAATATGGAACAATAAGTCAAAATATTTTGAGGTCATAGTTTTGGACAGTGTATTTCTCTAAAATTATGTTTCATTATCATTGTAATCATTGGTCATGGTGACAAAAATTTTACAATTTTTTCTCTTTAACAGACATGTTTTGATATGACAAAAAGTAATTTTTAGACTTAAATGTATAATTTGAAATTTAACTGCAATAGTGATTCAAATACTAAACCTTCCCAGAGAAACACACAATTGTAAAACATCTAGAGTTTTTCATGCTTACTTGTTGACATTTATCTGTACTAACAGAGAGAGGGTTCAATTTGATCCATTAAATATTAGTTTCTAATTAAAATTTTTATACAAGTGTTTCTTTTAACAAAGTACCCCAGTGATGCACACAAAAGGAGAAGAAATGGAAGGTAATATAAAGGTAGTACAACAGCCAAATAAGTCTCTCTTCTCAATCTAAGGCTATAGGGCTTAATTGTATCATAGTTACAGAGATACAATATTTTCATTTAAAATCAGTATCAAACTACTACATGCAGAAAAATAAACCATATCTCTAGCATGATTATTAAAAAAATGCAAGTAAAATTTAGCCTCTCTACTTAACATTCAAGTGTCCCTTTAAAGGAAGGAGAACACCCTTACTGTATCAACTAAAACATTATTTACTTTCAAACCAGTATAATGAACAATGATGGCTCTTCTTCTAGTTAAGAAGTACTTTGTCCTTTTCTGAGATAATGAACTTCACCTCCCCTTCCAGTGCTACCAAACTTAGAGATATTGAATTCTAAAGCCATGTATGTTTGGTCCTAAACCATCAATTTGTTGTCTTTGTTCCAAAAGGAAGTAAGTTTGGTCATGCATCCTTAAAAATGTCTATACAGGCTATACTCCGACAAATTTAAATTCTCCTGGCCTTCAGTGCAAAAGTCAAAAAGCAAGCTAAATTTAAAGGGATTATAAGCATACTTTCATTTATTTTGAAACAAAAAATATTGGAAATGTAATAAATACTACCTACAGTATATTAATTTAAACATTACTATATTTCTGGAAAGCATTAGAACTTATATTCCCTCAAGACTATAATTAAATTTGGCTCTTTCAGTTGTGAATACCAAAGCTACGTGTTTAACTATGATTGAATTATAGAAAAAGCAATGCTATAAATTTTATAGACGATAGCATATATCTTCTAGAAATATGGTCAATTGATTTTCCAGAGATGATTATTTCAGAGGCTGATAAATAAGCTTCAGAATGATAAATAATATTGATTACTATTACTCTATATTTCCTAATTATAAACGTGATGTTTAAAAAAAGTATATCCTTTAAAAACAACATATATAAGAAATATCTTCTAGTATTTGAAAATCACTTCTTTGTTATATTTCAGTTATTTTTAATCCAATATGTGTTGAAATATATTAATTTGCATATTAACAACAAAATTGTTTTGCATTTAAAATCTACTCTGATTTGTACTTTTCACTTTAAAGTGAGAAATGCCCTAATAACATTAGAAGTTAATAAATAGTTTCAATATTCCAACTGATACACAATTTCCAATATTATAAGTTTCTAATATTGATATCAAAACAAAACATACAAACTAAACATTTGGATTTTCTCTAGGTACTTTAAGTTTTTAGTTCTAAAAACAAATTTGGTTTTAACCATTTTTGTCCACATTTTATATTTGCATATTGATTATTGCTATATGTAATTATACTATTTTTTCTTGTTTTACCTTGATGCAGTCTGATTATACCAGGAATGATTAATGTGCTTACCTAAAACAGAAAGAAACAAAACATGTTGTTAGTTTTAAAGGAATATTTTTTCTCAAGTTCGCTTGGAGAAAATAAGACATGGCAGATAAACAATCACAACTCTCATTCCAACTGCTATTTTCCTTTGCACCCCAGAGATCTTTATAGTTGTGACAAAATCAAATGGAATAAGTTGTTTCCAAAACTGCATAGGCAAAAGAGCCTTTACAGATGACTTGGCGGCAAGTACATTTTTATTGAGTTGAAGACATCTATTTTTGTCATTTCTTTTCTGCCACCAGCACACAATGAATCAAATAAATATCAACAAAAGCTTTGTGGAATTCTATTACTTCCCAAAACATCTTAGAAACATCCTTACTACAAATGCATTGTTTGTAGTTCTACTGTAGTACCGATCATACAGTACACATTCACCGCCCAGGAAATTTCAGAATGCAGACCTGTTGAAAATCAGGTTCAGTAACAATGAAGGGGAGATAATAAATTATGCTATGTCTATGAATGACATATTAAATTCTATGTGTTATAAATATATTAGATGTCTTATGTCTATGGATTACAAGCAAATTGTAGGTCTCTGGCAAGACTAGAAATGTTGCTTTTTTCTACTTGCTATTAGGAAACTTAGAGGTGAAGTTAAATAAATTGTTGAAATCTTTTTAATATGAAGTTGACATTTTCCTATCTTTCCACCTATCTCCAATTCGAGAAAGAGACCCAAATCTATAGGGCAACTTGGTTTCTTTCTATGGAAGTGTGGTTTTAAGCAGAGGTGGTTCACATCTGAGTGAAGTATCAGTGTATTATTATGTTATTTGGGGTTATAAAGAAAAAAGAGGGCGCCTGGGTGGCTCAGTGGGTTGAGCCACTGCCTTCGGCTCAGGTCATGATCTCAGGGTCCTGGGATCGAGTCCCGCATCGGGCTCTCTGCTCAGCAGGGAGCCTGCTTCCTCCTCTCTCTCTCTGCCTGCCTCTCTGCCTACTTGTGATTTCTGTCTGTCAAATAAATAAATAAAATCTTTGAAAAAAAAAAGATACATTTAGAACTCTAGTATAATTAAATTTATGAAATAACTGTTTATACTTATCTATTCCTTAGGAATCTGTGTTTTTTATTGCATGATTTAGATTAGAGCTTATGAACCATTTTTATTTCTATGTTTATTCTTTTTTGAGTGCTATAAGGTCAGAAATCATATATACTTTTTGACTCTAAAATCTAGCACAGTGTTAGGTATGTACTAGAAACTAAGTATGCTTTTTAGAGATGAAGGAATAACTGACCTAACCACATAGAGAAATTAAAAATTGGAAGTTAAGTTATTGTCCAATAAAATCCAAAAGAGTTGAATACTAAACACTAAATGCAGAATGCCTGGTTGGTTATTTAGCTTCTACTTGTTAAGGCTTAAAAAAAATAAAATCTCATTAAACTTTTGAAAATAAAACTGGAAAAAAAAAAGCACCAATGTTTTGTGATTCAATAAGCTGGAATGCCACATCAAAAGGACATTAGGGAGCAATTTTGGGCAATTTTAGTCATGTAAAACAACAGTTCTAGGTTGCTATTTACCAATAAAAATGTAATTCATTTCACATAATGTCTGTTTTGAGAGGTAGAATCTCTAATTGGAATATGCTGATTTTCCAATTAACATAGTTAAGGCAGATTTGCACATTTTAGGTAAGTCGCAGTTTCCTTGGGTGATATTTCTCCTACGTGTAAAATGGTGGAGGCATAGGTAGCTTTCTTTGTTTCCTTTGTATTTATCTCAAAGGGACTACTGAAGAATTCTAAAGAAAAAAAAATCTTAGATACAGATACACATAGCTTTTATAAAGAAGATCCATGAGAGGCCTATAATTATTTTCTAGCATGGTTTTGACCAATTACTGCTCCTTTATTTTCCTCCTCATGAAGTCAGTTGTGCTTATAAGTATTTATTTTCTTTGCTCCATTATACATATTTGTGATAATCTGGGCAGTGAGCCCAGATTGCTTTATTTTTTGTTTATTATTTATAGACTGTCCTAGATTCTTTTGAAAAGGCATAATCTAAATTATTATTACCATAATTATAGGAAGATTGGCACTCTGAGATTATAACATCAGAAGATTCTCCATTATTTCATAATAAGCTAAATACTATATATTTTTTTATAAGTGAGGCATTACATGGATAGAGCATTTTAATTTTAATATTGCCTACATGTCTAGACTGTGTACAGGACACAGTATGGTTTTAAGTGTATCATGCTGTTGTCCAAAATCAGAAACTTATCTATAGACTGGTTTTAAATTGTTGATTTATTACTTTCACACATTCCATAATGTTCCTCTTGAAAATATACAATCACTAACAAACCATAGCATTTAATGCAGTATAGACTTCCTCTGCCCTCATGGATGAGAACCACAACAAATTTATACTACAAAAATGAGATATAACATTTAAAAGCTGAAAACAATTAATGTAACTCAAATCCCTTAAACATTCCTTCTTATTGTGTCTCCACATTTTTTTCTTTAAATCCAGTCATTGAAGAAAGCTAAATAGTATATCAATTTCCAAGCCAGACCACAGTAGCTTTTTAGGATATAAAGCGCAATGTTGTTTGGACCACAATACTGACAATGATACCATCAGGCATTATGTTTCCAACATGCTTTACTGCCTGACTCATGGAAACCTATGCCAGTAGCTCATGATGATTTCCATTTTCCCTTTTTTTTTTTTTTTTTTTAGATTTTATTTATTTGTTAGAGAGAGAGAGAGACAGCACAAGCACAGGCAGACAGAGTGGCAGGCTAGAGGCAGAGGGGGAAGCAGGCTCCCTACCAAGCAAGGAGCCCGATGTGGGACTCCATCCAAGGACTCTGGGATCATGACCCGAGCCGAAGGCAGCCGCTTAACCAACTGAGCCACCCAGGTGTCCCTCCATTTTCCCTTTTTAGGATTTATTTATACACCCTGCCTAGTTCCTGGATACTTGGATACATAAATATTAGACTGGGGAAAAAAGCACTTTATATTCTACCATATTAAATATGAAACACTAACATATAGAGAGGTCAAGGGATTGCATATACAGTCATACAGATCTTGATTTCCAATCCAATTGTCTTTTCATTTTACTTTGGAGATCATTATTCCTTTTGCTCTCTTTTAAAAGAAATGGATTCATTATAAAAGAATTATTTAAATATGATTTAATAAAGCCACAGCACACTTTTGACATATGCATTCAATGTTAAAATTAAAATTAAAATAATCTGGCTTCATTTGGGCAATGATAGCTAGCCACTTGTTCTGGGAAATGCACATTTGTGCATGCCTGATATCATTTTGGAATAAGGTTCTTCTTTCTTTCTTTCTTTCTTTCTTTCTTTCATCCTTTCTTTCTTTTCTTTCTTTCTTTTTAAGGATTTTATTAGTTTTTTGAGAGAAAGAGCACAAAGGGAGAGTGAAGGAGCAGCAAACTCCTTGCTGATCAGAGAGCCCCAAAGGGGACTCGATTCCAAGACCCTGGAATTATGGCCTGAGCTGAAGGTAGATGCTTAACCTACTGAGCCACCCAGGTGCCCTGTAATTTCTCTTTAGAGAATCCTTTCTGTTCAGCTTCTCTATTGATGATTTGCTCTCAGGTATCAAAATCTTATAAGTCCTAAACTATTGAATTTAAATCACTTCTTATTAAGTTCAAAGACTAGGAAAATTTTCATTTTGTATTTACCTGATTCCCATTGAATTTGTAGTCTCAGATAAAGAGATACCTGTCTCCCAGCCTTGGTCCATTCTCATGATTTTATTTTCTCTTTTGAATTCTTTCAAGCTAGAGCCTTTCCTTTTCACTCGAATTGAGGCCATTAACATCACCCCAACTTATCTCAGTTCATCTTTCCAAGTAACTGAAAGTTGAAAATCATTTCTTCCTTTTAAAGCATACATTCTGCTTTTGAACAAGGTTTGTTAGCAAACTTCCTGAAAAACAAACTTGTTTTTTCTTTATGGAATGCACATTATTTAAACCTAATATAAATCAGAATGAATTTCTGTAAAAGGCCATAGTTTGCTAACCACTTGTACTATTTTGAAATAACCCAATAATACTTAGTTAACCAACTCATGGAATTGTGGGTATCAACTCAAATAATATGTCATAAATAGCAAAAGGATATAATACAAGGAACGATATATGCTCATGGAGGTCTATCTTGGGAATGACCATGAAGATAACTTCAGGATTTCACTTCTTTGCACTTTATTTCCTAATCTATATATTGAGACAGATGGATTAATCTCTAAAGATCATTCATAATGGGAAATGGCAAGAAATGATAGAAATCATTACAATTGATGTAATCACACTACTGTGTAAAAATGAGCAAAAACACATACCTAGGGCAAAATTCAGCAGACCATCTATAATTCAGCTAAATAATAATTGGCAATTTTTAAAAGTGCTAGAATATTGTAATTGCATATCTGAATGTTGCCATGATTGTAAAATTGGGTATTGGTTTAATTATCCCTAAGAGACAGATACTTATTAACTTTTTTGGATACATAGTTGGGATCAGAGAAACTACGGATATGCAAAAATCATAAATGCAATAATGTTGAGGAACCCGGAGGTCTAAATTCTTTTTTTTTCCCCACTCGCTCACTTAAACACCCTGGGAGGCCCTAGAGCTATGAAGACAAATATTTTGACTAAGATTTTATTCCTTGAAAGAGAATATTGTCTACTGGAAGAACTAGACTTGTAAAGTAACAAATCATATGGATTTTAATAGTGTTTCAATTTAAAGAATTCTTTATAGTAAATATTTTATCTACCTTGCTCTGTTAAAAAAAAAAGTAGATGTGGGTCTTTTTCAGAGTAATAAGTAACTATAACTATAGCAACTATAACTGTACAGCATGATTCAAACATAAGCTTTGAAAAAAATCCCTTTGGTTACCTTGATACATTTATTGTTCTACCATAATTAATGTTTTTTATACTTGTTTTGAATAAGTTGCCTGGGAAAGAGTTTTAAGGTAAAGAGCTTTAGTGATACTCTATCTATTGCTTGGGTCTGTTATTTTAAAAAATCTTAGGCACACATTATATTTTTAGCACTATAGGTAGAATTTTACTTTTAATAAAAGAGATGAATTATGGCACAACAATTACTGAAACCATGTCAACATGCATGTAGAAATTTAGCAATTAATCTTTCATGAACTATATATCAATTAAAATATACTTAGCATAAAGGCAAAAACACAAGACCAAGGCTGCAGAATAATCAGAAGAATTTCATCGAATTTAAAAACAATCTTTGAAATTATTTGTTTCCAAATTTCTGCTGTGTTCATTTTATATTTCAACATGCACTGCTGAAGTCTGACCTTCTGTTCTTGAAAAAGATCAGGACTTAGGCTGGAAAGTTAGCCTTGCGTATCCTGGTCCTGCTTACACATTCTAAAAAGATGTCAAACTTATTCACATCACTTGGGCTGGTCAAACTTGTTTATATCATTTAGGTCTTCTCTGGATTTGACTTTGTACTGACTTTGAGAATTTCAAGCTAAAGAGCAGCTAAATTAAGCAGAACAAAACAAACAGTATCAAGTGAAAGGAACACCGAACTCCGAATCTTCTTGTTCACTTAGCATATGCTGCTCTTCTCTCCACACTTGAGGCACCTAATGTGCAAAGCAACAGGCAGCAAGGATGGTGAGGGACACACACAAGAGGACGTTCGCATCTCAGTTTACTTCACGAGTGCCCCTCAACATCTCTGCACTAATGTCAGAAATTTCGTAAGTATTATAATAAGATTTTGTCGTTCACCTCAAGTAAAAAAAAAATAAGAGCCGACGTGACTGTAAAAGGAAAAAGAGAATGCAAGTATCGAGGATTCGTAAAAGGTGAAGTTTGAGTGAAAAAGGAATGATATTATGATATTAAAACACATGCACAAACACACACACACAATACATAGACAAATCAAATCATCAAAGATTTGTGGTTTGTTTATTTATTTATTTATTAAAGTTATCTCTACACCTAGCATAGGGCTCAAACTCATCACCTCACGATCAAGAGTTGGGTGTTCCTCTGAATGAGCCAGCCAGGTACCTTGAAGAATACTGAAGATTTTGAATTATTGTTTGATGAAAGCTAACATATAATTAACTGCAAGAGGAAGGAAAATCATTTATGGCATCCTTACTGCTTCAAATACTTACACTCTTGATCAATTAACTGTACTACCCATTTCTGTGATAATCTTCTCATTAGTAAACAAAATTTTATATAAGAATAGAATGTAATATATGTGTAATGGACAAAAATCCCTTAAGCAACTTTTATACGGCCCAAGTATCCTTTAAATTTATTAATTTGTAGTTGTTGATAGCTAAATATTCTCAAATTCTATTATATCAAATGTCAAAAATTGTCAAATGAAAACAAAAAGAAAATTTGGAAATGAAATCATCATGATTACTACCCTATGACAGAGGTTCTACAACTTGTCGACATACCCTAATCACCTGGAGAGCTCTAAAAAGAAAAACAAAACACATGGACATCCCATACACCAGCTGTTTGGTATTTAATTCTTCTGATTAAAGATTATTCTTCTGTATGTTCAAAAAAACACCTTCATAGTTCTAATAAGAAACAGGGAGGAACCCTCTTCTTAGGCCCTTACCCTGTAATATGCAGGTTCAGTTTACTCGCTGTTACAGTATTCATCATTTCTTCTTCTAGGTCATTCCAGGATCTTTTACAGCCTTTGCAACTCACAGTAAATAAACGCATTGTGTGATGTGACCCTATGAACATATTTGCCTGTATGAATACATGCATGCATGCATTTAACTAAAATGAAAGTTTGGTGGAGTATTAATTATTCACATATTTGTGTAGAATTCATTCTCTATTTTTTAATATTTGCCATAAACATTTCAGCTGTTAAGATGACTCACTAATGGGTCACAAACAGAAGTTTGTGAAAATGTCTGCTCTATTCAAATGTAATACATTCTGCATGAAATAGTATATGCTAAGAAAAGTAGAAAAATGGGGCACCTGAGTGGCTCATGGGTTAAGCTTCTGCCTTCGGCTCAGGTCATGATCTCAGGGTACTGGGATCGAGCCCTACATCGGGCTCTCTGTTCAGCAGGGAGCCTGCTTCCCTCTTCTCTCTGCCTGCCTCTCTGCCTGCTTGTGATCTCTCTCTGTGTCAAATAAATAAATAAAATCTTGAAAAGTAGAAAAATAAAAAAAATAAAGGAGAGATGATGTGTTTATAGACTGCAGAATGCAGGCATTCTTATGTTACTTATGTATATAATATTCCAAAAACTAAGCCTCAGTGAGCATGTATGTTGACCAGGTAGCTGTGACAGTTTGTTAGCTAGAGACGCTGTACCATGTACCATCTGGAAACATCACACTTTTTCTGAAGGCAGAAGTGGTAGAACATTAAGGATCTACTTAGGTAATTATCAGTTCATCTGACCAATTATCCAAATACATATGAAAAGAAATATACATGGGAAAAGAAGTATACAAGGATGTTGGCAATCTGCAATCCTGTGTGACTATTAATACATTGTATAACAGCAAAGTGAAAATAAAAAACTCAGGAAATACAATTTCTTGAAATCAAGAATGATGCCAGCATGATCTAGGATGTGAAACAAAGAAAAGAAATATTCAGAACAACAAAATCTAATCTTCTGCCATCAATTTCTAAGTACTGACAAAAATACCTTGGCTTTATATGATTTTTCATGTAAAATTATAAAATCCAGTAGACATATGTACAACCTGTCCTTAAATAACATCATAAAAAATTAATGCTATTTTGGAAATGTCTTTGGTTTCTGATTGTGTTTTCTACTAGCAGCAAGATTAGGCAAATGCAGAAATATTTTGAAATGATTGTTCCTTTAAATAAATAAATAAGAAATGTATTTCTCAGTAATTTACATAATATTTTAGCAATGTACTCTGGTTTCTTAATTCCACTGTTTTTCCCAATTGCCCATTTTTTTCTATATCAAAATATTTGAATCAATAAAAATGTTTCCATTAGGGGTATAGTTAAATATGTGTGACTATTGTATTATCCCAAACTTGGACTGGGAACATGTCTGAAGTAGGACAACTTAGTAGAACTTGTGAAAGAAAACATAAAAAAGGAAATAAAAAAATAACAAAAACCCAAAAAACTTCTTGTGATCTCTGTTCCTTTTCTAAGACGAAAAAGTCACTCAAATTCTCAAAAACAGGTTCTATCATGAGGGAATAGAAGAAGTACTTTCTGTTGACATAAACAGTAATTGATAAGGTTTTCTTGAATACTTTCATAGAAATGCTGATGTATTACACTTAGGATTACTAGTTAGCTCTCATTTCCTTTCAACTTTCGCCTCTGGATAAGCTCAACTATTCCCAGGAAGAAACACTGATCAAGTACATTTGTCATGCGAGCAACTATAATAAGGTAATTCATCATAGTCTGTCAGAGTTTTATTCTAGAAAGGCTGCTGCATTTTTATCCTTACTTAAAAATCTGCTGTCACTCCTGCTGAAAATTTGGTAGACATTTTGGACATGTTTAAAAGCCCTTCCAAACTGATAGTGGCAGATAATTAAGTTATCAGCTATCAAAGCTTTTCTTTTTCTTTTTTCTACAATATGTATGACACCATGAACCCATCTGGCTAGTTTAATCTGACCTGTTCACAGAGCATGATACCTTGTTCCTTCCCTTTTTCCTCCTTAACAGTGGCCAATGACCAAAGTAATTCACAATGACAAATGAAGCCTTTCTCGGGAGTCTAATTGAGCAATTTTGTTTTCCTTTGCAAGACCTGAAATCCACAACACTCCGAACTTCATTCACTGAGGTGGCAAGAAATAGTGGTTACAAGGAAACTAGGTGGATTAAGGGTTTCTGAAGAACAAATAAACTGCTTAGGTGTACTACATTATATCTCAGTAATATTTCTTGTCATTCAGTGCATCTACTCAATTACTTACTCCATGTGCATACTTTACTTGGAACCACTCTCAACAAAGTTTCATTCTGATGGGCACTTTATTGAGTCCTAAAATCTTATTTGCCTTTCTCTCATTCTCTCTTTTTAAGACTTATGCATCTTTCAGTGTTTAAATGTATGTTCTTTTGAGGGTGCCTGAGTGGCTCAGTTTGTTTAGCTTCTGTCTTTGGCTCAGGCCATGATCCCAGGGTCCTGGGATGGAGCCCCGCATCAGGCTCCCCTTCTCCCTCTGCCTGCTGCTCTCCCTGCTTGTGCTCTCTTTCTCTCTGTCAAATTTAAAAAAAAAAATTTTTTTGTGAAAAAAATAAATGTATGCTTTTTTATAAGAATATGTTAATCTTTTCCCAATTTTATGTTATCCTTGTATATTACCTTACAAATAGATATTTTTCAGTTTAGGAGAAGCATACATCACAAACATGTTTTAATTTGGCTTCCCTCTTACCTCATTTATATCATCTGCATGTAATTTCCTTTTTTTTTATCATTAATTCATTATCAAACCCAAGAACTTGCTCTCATTGGTACCGAAGCAGTGCCAAGGTATTAAACATGGGGTATATGTATATATGTGTGTTTATCTCTAAAAACAAAATAATGTAAATACAAAGGTAAATATATATAAGCATATGGTATCTTTTATTCTCTTCTAATAATTTGAAAAATATACGAAGTCATAGAGCTCTACTGCTTTGATGATTTTTTTGCTCTCTCATCCCAAAATATTTATTGAGGATGTGCTGTATTTACAGTACTTTTTTCATCTCAAGGAAAGCTTGGTAAGCTTCTTTGAAAAATATTTGTTTCCCAGCTTACTAGAGGATGGAGACATAAGTAAAAATTATTTACTCTGCATCAGATAGCCATTCACAAAGAATGTAAGGCATCATTACATTTCTACTAAATTATTTCTCATGTATCTTAGGGAAGAGAATAGATCTCAGAGAGCCAATATATATTATTACAAAATACCATTTATAAAGCAATTGTAAAGTTACATTGCAACTGCTATGAAATACATTCTTAAGTATTCATCATCTATGATAATAGAACTGGAATCATCATGAAGGAATCATCTAGTCTTCATTTTAACTCTCCAAGGACTTAACTGCAAAACTCCTCTTGAAGAAACAAGACTTTGAGAAACTTAAATGATCAGATGACAAACATATCTTAACAATAGGAACTCCTCAAGTCAATTCAAAACATTTCTCTAACATCCAAAAAATATGCCAGAAATGGAATTTATTTCTTCAAAACCAGTAAGCCAATAATAAGACAGATTATATTTTTGTATCATTATGAGAAGAAACTTCATCAATTAAAATACAGTCCATCATCTATGATTAAACTCATCTCAATTTCAGAGATAGAAAATGTTGCATCTTGGAATTGATGGCTTATAATATTTTGGCTATATGATTTTCTTAGAAAAGGAACTTTTAAGATTCCAGAAGCCTAAATAGTATGCTTTTTTCTGTCTATGAAAAAAAAAAGCTAAAGTTCTGGATAGTTGGTAAAATTTTGTTCCCTGAACTTTTCCTAGAATTTAGGACAAACTAAATTAGAAAACATATAGAGGTAGAATAATTCAGAGAAGCAATATTTAAATGTCCCCAATAATATTATATCAGCACTGATTAATAAATGTGTGTACCAGCCAATAAATTCAAAGTAGAATCTTTAGGTTAAATAATTCTCTCTATCACAAAATTCCTAAATAATATTGATGAAGCCTAATAGAACTACAAAGCAGCATTTTATTCATTATATCAGTTTTTTGAAAGCTTGAACTCCATCTGGTTTTCTCACAAAATTTTGCCAGTTCTTCATGTAGACTTCAACTTATATGACATATTTTGCAAACCCCAGGGAGGACTTCCTTATGTCAAGAAAAGTCATCTTAATTTTGTAGCTTGCTAGACGAATCTGTAAAATAATGAAATTTTTAAAATAATCTACCAACCACGTCTCTGCTACCATTACCATCATGAAAGAATTATAGGAACACCTTACTTTCTTTTCACAAAGGTATCTGAAAAAACTATGTGAGTCCAGACCAAAGAAATACATCAACTTATTAGAAGTATTCTCATATTTATCTAAAATCAATGTTGATTTTCACATGCAGACAAGATGAATTTTTATTGCCAAGACTGCCAGTGAGAATGCCAGATTTTAAAGTTCAGATAATTTGTGTCTCAAAACAGTACATCTACCAAGGAAAATTTAGTACTACTTAATTAGTAGGATATCTTTAAATACTTGACCTTTCTGACATGGGCCAAAATCCATGGGTCCTGCAAAACAAAGCACTGTCAGACTGTGAGATTCACTAAAGAAGAATTCGAATTTCCTGTGAGAATGTTCCACCATTTCCTGTGATTATTTTGAAACTCTGTCCATCATACCATCCTTATGAGAACAACAGTATGTTTTGTTGTTGTAATTTTGATATTTTTAAGTGCCCTTGTTCTAGAAAGACGCAACAAGAACATTACAAAATTTGTGAGACAACTAAAATGTGTAATTGTAGAAGTTCTGATTATATTCAAAATATACTACTGTAGATACTATGAACTTGCAATGGGTACTTGATATACATACATTAACACTGTTGCTAGTAGAATATTTTTTTTAGGATTTTATTTATTTATTTGTCAGAAAGAGAGAAAGAGCACAAGTAGGGGGAGTCGCAGGCAGAAGGAGAAGCAGGCTCTCCAGTGAGCAAGGAGCCTGATGTGGGACTCTATTCCAGAACCCTGGAATCATGACGTGAGCTTAACTGACTGAGCCACCCAGGTGTCCCAAGAGACTTGTTTTAATAAATATGTAAAATTATCAATCTGTTACTCTTAATTTAATTATGTAACTACTCTCCCTGGGAAGGTCATTGTTATCCAAACACAAGCACAGAGTATGGATCAAATTTGATATCCATGGGGTGACAGATGTCTCTGCTGATCACTCTATAGCTCTATCAATGTAAATGGATGCTTTAAAAAATGTTTTTGTCTATCCTTTTATTTTGGTTATTTAAACTATCAGTTTGTACTATCTTTGGAAGAAGGCCTTAAGTACACTTAAAATACAGACTTCTGTCATAATTAGTACAAAATCTGAATAAGGAAAAGTGATAAGACATGGTTTCATACTGTGTAGAATAACAATTTAATATCAATAAAATCTGGTTTCTTCAATCTAATATTCATGAAAACCACTAAGTTCTTAATATGTGAAACATTATAAAAATATCAGTTATTAACATTACTTTCTTTAAAGTGATATGATGACCTCTCAAAACAATAAAACTGAGTAAAATACACTCAATTACATCTATGGACAACAAATATTATAAATGTATGTATATCTATATCCACCAAAAAAACAAGAATGTCACCTAGTGAATGGGAGAAGATATCTGCAAATGATACACCTAATAAAGGGTTAATATCCAAAATATATAAAGAACTGACATAATACAACATCAAACCAAAAAAAAAAAATCCAATTTAAAAATGGGCAGAGGAACTGAATAGACATTTTTATTTATTTTTGTTGTTGTTACTTTTTTTTTAATTAAGTTCTACACCCATTGAAGGGATTAAACACATGACCCCTAGATCAAGAATTCTGTGCCCTACCAACTGAGCCAACCACGTGTCCTCTGAGTAGACATTTTTCTAATGACATCCAGATGGCCAACAGACACATGAAAAGATGCTCAACATCAATAATCATCAGGGGAATGCAAATCAACATCACAATAAGATATTACCACATCTGTCAGAATGGTGAGAATCCACTGTTTTAATCAGTTGCAATATTATTAATCCATAAATTTAGTCATATTTCCATTTTACCATAGTTTCCTCATATATGACACCTGTTACTTTAGCACTTTGCTGAATGGCTTCATGTACATACTACAAATTTCCTCTTCCTTTTTCTGGTTGTGCCATTTTGTTGATCCATTAGCATTGAACTTAAAACCAGTAGCACTATAACTCATACCTGACCTATTTTCTCCATAAAACACATCACAATCTTCTCATCACCACCTTAAAGACACTAGGAAGCACTGCATCACAATGCTTGGGGGCCATATTTGACAGTGAAATCACCAACTGAACACAAACATGGCACTAAATAGATTATGAGAAAGATACTCATTTGAGAACTGAAACAAAAGGCAGAGTGTCATCTTAGGATGTTTGAAATTGGCTGAGAACCAGCCCTGGTTGGGGCTCAATTTTCTCACCACTCTGGCATATCTATTTATGACCATAGGTGCTGTGGATATCAGTTTTGGGATTAAAAATGAATTTTAGCAAGAGTTTCCACAAATATGGAAAATGAAAAATGAGGATGGAATATATATCTGTGTACCTATTTATGTATATAAATGGTTGTTTTTCTTAAATTTGAAGATAATACTCAAAGGCCAATTATCTTGGCTATTCTCCCATCTCTCCCCTCACCCTTGTCCTTCCTTCTGTCCCCTAAGAGAAATAAAGTTTAATGTAAAAAATGTTAGATTTTTAGGAAATCCTATTTGCTCTTTGATAAAGTATATCAATGTTTTTCAAGTTATATATTCCAAATTCAATAATTATAAAAAGATGAGAATTACAAAGCTTTTTAAAATTACAATAGCTTGGGTGCCTGGGGGACACAGAGCGGGTAAGGCTCTGCCTTCGGCTTAGGCCATGATGTCAGGGTCCTGGGATCAAGCCCTGCATGGGGCTCTCTGCTCACAGGGAGCCTGCTTCCCCCTTTCTCTGCCTGTCTCTGCCTGCTTGTGATCTCTCTGTCAAATAAATAAAATCTTTTTTTTTAATTTTTAATTTTTAGTTTTTTATAAACATATATTTTTATCCCCAGGGGTACGGGTCTGTGAATCACCAGGTTTACACACTTCACAGCACTCACCAAAGCACATATCCTCCCCAATGTCCATAACCCCACCCCCCTTCTCCCAACCCCCCTTCTCCCAGCAACCCTCAGTTTGTTTTGTGAGATTAAGAGTCACTTATGGAGGGCGCCTGGGTGGCTCAGTGGGTTAAGCCGCTGCCTTCGGCTCAGGTCATGATCTCAGGGTCCTGGGATCGAGTCCCGCATCGAGCTCTCTGCTCAGCGGGGAGCCTGCTTCCTCCTCTCTCTCTCTCTGCCTGCCTCTCTGCCTACTTGTGATCTGTCTCTGTCAAATAAATAGATAAAATCTTTAAAAAAAAAAAAAAAGAGTCACTTATGGTTTGTCTCCCTCTCAATCCCATCTTGTTTCATTTATTTTCTCCTATCCACTTAAGCCCCCATGTTGCATCACCACTTCCTCATATCAGGGAGATCATATGATAGTTGTCTTTCTCCACTTGACTTATTTCCCTAAGCATGATACGCTCTAGTTCCATCAGTCAGAATGGCTAAAATCAACAAGTCAGGAAATGGCAGATGCTGGCGAGGATGAGAAGAAAGGGGAACCCTCCTACACTGTTGATGGGAATGCAAGCTGGTGCAACCACTCTGGAAAACAGCATGGAGCTTCCTCAAAATGTTGAAAATAGAACTGCCCTATGACCCAGCAATTGCACTACTGGGTATTTACCCTAAAGATGCAAATGTAGTGATCCGAAGGGGCACGTGCACCAGAATGTTTATAGCAGCAATGTCCACAATAGCCAAACTATGGAAAGAAACTAGATGTCCATCAACAGATGAATGGATCAAGAAGATGTGGTATACACAATGGAATACTATGCTGCCATCAAAAGAAGTGAAATCTTGCCATTTGCAACAATGTGGATGGAAATAAATAAAATCTTTTAAAAATAAGTAAATAAATAAATTGTAATGACTTTTAAACGTACTAGTTTTGCTTTTCAAATACATTCAGAAATTAAAATACCTTAACATATATTTTTCTACATTAACTTTTATCTGAAAATTTTTTCTTTCAATATGTCGGCATAAAATCTTAAAATACTTAAAACGCACTATCACTTTCCAAAACAAGTGGGGAAATAGAATAGAACCAAATAATCTAGCTTCATTGTCTACCAATTCTTCCTCATACTTCACATAGTAGTAGGGGGCTTGGAGTTCTTCATGCTTTAGCAATGCTAGTCATTCTCATAAGAATAGTTTTATTCCCTTCCCTTTACCAGATGTACAGGTTCATAAATGATTTCCTACTTATGGTCATATTTTTTTTATTTTTTAATTAACATATAATGTATTATTAGCCCCAGGGGTACAGGTCTGTGAATCACCAGGTTTATACACTTCACAGCACTCACCATAGCATATACCTTCCCCAATATCCATAACCCAGCCAGCCTCTCCCGACCCCACTCCTGCTGGCAACCCTCAGTTTGTTTTGTGAGATCAAGACTATCTTATGGTTTGTTTCCCTCCCAATCCCATCTTGTTTATGGCCATATTATTGTCCTGATAGTCAAAACAGAAGTTCTGAGGACATAAACTATTTTTGACTTGTGTAATAAAAGTGCTAGATATAAATACCTGGGTCTTTTCAGTCTTTGCTTTGACCCACACCAACTGAATAATCAGCACCACCACCACCACCACGACCAAATAATACAGAAGAGTCTAAAAAAATGAAGTTTAATTCTAAAGACAACAAAAAAGCCTTCCATTATTTTTAAATATGCGTAAACAATGTATAATTTCAAAAGAATAGTCAGTACAAAAGATTAGTATATAGAGTAGGCATCCTTAGGTATTGGTTTTTTTTTAATGCCTAGAATTAAAAAAAAAATGAATTAAGTGAAAAATTGGGGGTTCTACAGATTTCATAAGAAGGTGTAGGACTAAAAGGTGAGAGAAAGACACAGTTGCTGAATTCCTATTTTGCTTTGATTTTCTCAGAATTTTAAGGTGGAAATAATAGAGAACATTATTTAAAGGATAAATTAAGTTTCAGAAACATAGGGAGCCCCCAGATACTTCAAATACTTTTTAGTTTTCTAGTTCAGATAACTTGCGTCATAGGTAATACAAAAACTACCGATGTGGTTACTGATAGTCTTTTAGAGACTGAGAAACAAAACTCACAACAAGTGATATTTAAGGTAAATCTTCTTTTTCCAATGTTGAAAATATGAAAATAGTGGATTTTAGACATTGTGAAAATAACCAGTGATTACTTGGTATTTGATTACATTATTCAAAAAATGGCATACTCCAAGCTGATTGTTTCACCTTTTGTTTGGATTTACACTAATACATTTAAAAAGGATCTTACAAACCAAACTAAAATATACATATTTTTAGAAATACTCTTATTAATTCTCTCTTGATATTTTGTAAATAAGATGAAGAAACAGGAGTTGAAAGGCAGTTAAAAAAAATTCCTCGGCAATTTCATAATTCCCTCAAAACTGAATCATTGATTGCATCAGTATAAACTTGAAGAAGTCTCTGTTTTCTTATTTTGGCCAGTCCTTGACAAAAAAGACAGGATTATCTAACTTTCTTGGAAAATTGCACAGCAAGAAAGAAAGTGATATGAAAGTCAGTCCAGTTAGGAAAATTCTAAAAGGAAACATGATTATCTAGAGTTTATGAAAACTGGAGGATTCAAATGCTGATACATTTGAAGTGAAGAAAAAGAATGTTGCAGAGTCTGGTAATATTTATCTTAAAAAAGAGAATTTAGAAGATGAAAGCACCCTTCAAGTATTTGAAGGATTTTTCTAAGGTAGTATCAGGTGGTATATTCCACTTTGGTTACAAGGGTATACAACTGGGACAACTGTCTAGGGGCTACTGAAGAGTAGGTTTTTCTTCAACTTTAGAGATAATTTCTAAGCCCAGAAGTGTCCCATCAGGGATCAGACAATTAGGCAGAGTAGTAAGCTCTTTATTAATAGATCAGTAGTTAAGAAGTGAAATGCTCTGTGTTTTCAATGGTTCAGAAAGAATGGCTCTCATATGGGGGATGACTTCTAAGCCTTATTCCAATTCTTTTCATATTTTTTCAAACAAGTATCATTTCCAAAATATATGCAATCCAAAATTATTCTGTTCTTCAGCAAAATGTATATCAGTTACGATTCACATTGTGCAAACACACTTAAAAGAGAATAACACTGGGGAGGGAATTGATTAACTATTCCTAAGTTTCATGATGTTAATAATAATCACATAATTGGATTAATAATAATGAAATAATTCTGAAATAATTTCTGATGACTAGTCTCTATTTAACAAACACACTATTACTGATGGACTCCATTGATTGACAAATGGAAAGTATTAGAGAATAGTCTTTACACAAATTTTGTAATTAATGAAGTGAATGGATGACACAGCAAAGTTTACATAAACTATATGTTATTACTTACATATTGCTTTTCACAAAACTTAAAACTCATATATGTGTGTGTGTGTGTATGTGTGTGTATATATGAGACAAATAATTTTTATTTCCCTAAAAGAGGAATTGATATATTTTTAAAAGATTTTATTTATTTATTTGACAGACAGAGATCACAAGTAGGCAGAGAGGCAAGCAGAGAGAGAGAGAGGGAAGGAAGCAGGCTCCCTGATGAGCAGAGAGCCCGATGTGGGGCTCGATCCCAGGACCCTGGGATCATGACCCGAGCCGAAGGCAGAGGCTTTAACCCACTGAGCCACCCACGTGCCCCAGGAATGTGATATGTTAAAATCAGCATGTATTCAAAATGAAATCAACAATCTTTTTATTTCCTGGGAGAATGAATGGGAAAAATGTTAACAATTTTTTAAGATAGTGAGCATTAGCCAACATTTTATTCAAACTAAAACAGAAAACTAAAACCCACTGAAAGAGATAAAACTATTTCATCATGGCTTGCAAGCAGAAGCTGTAAAATACTGCTGTACTGTTAGTTGAAGTATACAATGGATTTCAGAATTTTATTGAGAATGCTTACTTATTAGGGATCAAAAAGAAAATCTGAAGTCTTATTGAAAAGAAGGTATAGTTTGTATGAAATATTTCAAGTGGGATATATTCAGACTAATAATTTCCATGCTATTTAAAGGAGGGAACCCGGAAGTTCCTGACCTATAATCGTGTACTGGTCTTAGAATAGGATGAATCAACAGACTAATAAAGAACAAGCAGACACTAGATTTTAGTTAGAGATGGAGAAACAAGCAGAATGATATGATGCCAATCCACATACCCATGATCCAAACTGATAATTCTGGGACTTTCCCTTTTTTACCTTGAATTCCTTCCCCTTTTTGCCAGGAATTCCTATAATTTCTTGATTTATAACTTACAGTGAACTTTAAGCATAATGAAGAAACAATCAAGAATGTGAATCTATTCCCTGTCCAAGTTTTATAAATCTTTCCAAGGTCATGTATAAATGATTTAGGGGGCTGTCTGTTATTTTAAATTATCTGCCCCACTGATCCCTTTCAAAAATGCAGACTATCAAGCACAAACTGAATAAAGATATTCAAGAAAGAGCAGAAAAGTAACATTAGTTGTATCTCTGACCAGCCTGTCATTGTCTGCTCTACCACAGCCATCATCCATTTCTCTTTAACGACTTTCAGGCTACTTAGTTGGAATTATAATTAAAGCCTGTTTTGTTTAAACTCACTTGCTGTCATCTGCAGATTTACCTGACTGGGAAATATGACACTGTATACCACACACATACACAAAAAAATGTAAACACACACACACACACACACACCCGAGTTAGAAAACAAGACACTATCAACTACTAATTGGCATGCATGATGGTAAAACAAGAAAATATAATATGTTTAAAAATATAAGTCATGTCTAAGGCTTCCTTTTTCTCTGTTCATCCACTGTTTTGATTGGCGTTCTCATCAGCAGTGTGACATCAGCAGAGACCTACAAGGGAATTGTAGCAATGCATTTTCCCTAAGGCCACCATTTATACTATAAATTATGAATGCATTATTATGCTGCCACTTTGGTTTTGAAGAGCTTATGTTAATTAAAGGCTAAGAAAGCACACACGCAGCACAATTATTTTTAATTAAGATTAAAATAATTCAGTATGTCAATACAGTCCTCAATGGGAATGATGGCTTAATGTGTCCCTTCAATTTCTTGTCTATGTGGTACAGCCATGTCTAATGCTTGTATTTAGTTTGTTACCTTTTAAGTACATAAAACTCAAGGTCACCCAGAGATAAACCTTATGCCTGAGATATTGAATACAGCCAGTTATGGAGTGAGTGCTATATACTAAGGACTATCCTTTCTGAAATGGAATATAAAAATGTAGAATATGAGATTCTATGTTTCTTAGGACTTTGCAATTGTGTTTTGGGTGACTTCTGAATCTGTTGCTAAGATGGAGACTATTTTTGAATGAATTTACATAGAACAATAAAATGATGTACAGCCTGAGAACCATAGAATAAAACAAACATATTGACTATGAAATTTTAAGAAGGGTGAAGTTTGAGATTTTCTTTCTGCAATTTAAAATTAAGGAAATGGGAGTAAAGTTTATCTTTCAATTTAAAAGTAAGCCTAACTAATTTATTTCTTGTTTTGTTACCAAATGAAATTACCTAGTTGAGTAAACTTTAATTTAGAATAACTCCAATTCCCCCACGTCTACCAAGTTTAAACAAAACAAAGTTTGATTTTGTCCTGTATTTACAAATACTCTTATTCTAAAAAAAACTAAAACCTCCATCTCATGGCATTTCTAGATAATAAACATTTCTGTTTTGTTCTTGTACTGTTACATGTGAGAATTTATTTCATCATAAAATAAGACTGATCATAAGTCTCAAAATGACAGTTTCCATAAAAAAAAAAGGAACTTCTATAATCTATCAGTTAAGAGAAATCATACCTCACTCAGGGGTATGCTCAGGTGACATTTCTTTTATACTTGCCAGAAGTAGAAATCTTAGTACTGACAAGAAATCTAAATGTTTAATTTTGTCACAGCAGCAACCCAGCAAACAGGCAAAGCAATGACCACATTCTTGGCAACAGGTGAGCAACACAGATTCCTCAGGGATCTCTGAGGCTGAATCATTTAGAACAGCGTGCCCAAACTGATGTTGGGACTCCAGTAGAATGGAAAGACAAAATCAAATGAAGAAAGTGTAATTAAAATTTTTCATTTGACAGTTTACTTCACTTTAATTGGCAACTTAACACCTGTGCTCGTTTCAGTGGCAAAGAAGTTCTAATTTTAACATGAGACAATGTTCCTGCATTCCACATAAATCCAGTAAAATTATAGTGAAAAATGTGCAGTACCTGATTAAAAAAACATGAAATTCAATAAACATTGATATTTACCTTGTAGAGTATTTTTATTATCGAAACCGGGTACTTTTGGAAGGATGAAATGAATACCTGTGTCAGAACTACAGGAGAAGACTGAACATGCTGGGGGATAAAAGGGAATTATACGTACATGGAAGAGGTCAATTTTAGTTGGTAACCAGAAAAATTTATTTGGAAAAACAAAGTTTATTGAAAAAAATCTTAACTAATTTATTCTATGCTATTTTATTAGATGCTAATGTATATGGAAATATTAAAATGACTGTATTTGTGAATGTTACTAATTTTGTTTGTGAAAATACATTTTAGCATTTCCAATAAGACAGCAAAATATTAAACAATTGATTTTGATTTTTTTATTGGATAGAATTGCTTTGCCTGGGTAGCCAAGGGTGATAAATAATGGCTTCCATTCTAACCAATCTGCCTTCTAAGTTCTCCTCGATTGGTTAATTATTCCTAACTTACGTAGCTTTAGAAATATCTAGAAATATCTAGACTAGAAATATCTAGTCTAGTATCAGAATAAAAAAGAACCCATATGCTACCATTTTTTGGCTTTCCTCTCCTTTCCTATCAAATCTGTCTTGCATTTAACTTACGCCTCTCTTATTTGGCAAATGTAAGAATTTTCAGTTTGCTACTTCTTTATGTTAATTCCCAGATATAATTCTTTATTGATAGTACCTATTAATTCAAATATAATGTTCAATTTTCCAATGATTAACATTATCTTTGTCAGATTAGTAAAAATAATATGGAGGTAATTCCATTTTTTTAAGCTTTTTTTTTTAAAGATTTTATTTATGTATTTGACAGAGAGAGATCACAAGTAGGCAGAGAGGCAGGCAGAGAGAGAGGGGGCAGCAGGCTCCCCGCTGAGCAGAGAGCCTGATGTGGGGCTCGATCCCAGGACCCTGAGATCATGACCTGAGCTGAAGGCAGAGGCTTAACTCACTGAGCCACCCAGGTGCCCCTGGAGGTAATTCTATTTTAAATGGAATGTTACTACTTGAAAAAAAATCCATTCACAAGGAGAAAAGTTTTGCTTAATTGTGTAGTAAGAGGAGAGGAAAAAAAAAATCCAATGAAATGTATTTCCTATATAAAGTTTTTAATAAGTTAAATAAATTGCTTCTGGATTTTAATTTTTTTTTGAATAAACATGTAGGCACACATTGTTATTTCTTAAAATATGATAATAAAGACTTGTCTTTAATAAAATTCTCCTAAAATTAGAGTGTAACGAATAACGATTAAATGTTGAACTATTACTCAAAGAGTAATCTTTCCCCATCCAGAGGTGCCTGTTGTCTTTTATAGAAGACTAGAATAGAATTATGCAGATGAAAACTTCAGGTGCCTTAGATCAGTGAATGTGTGGCCACAACTGGTATATTGCCAGGAACGGACAAAGCAAAGGAGAAGACATCTAAGCTTTCCACACAATTTAAACAAACTTTCTAAAATGCCTGAAATATAACTTCAAAAGTTATATATGCCATGTATGCTTGCATGATGTCATGCTTCTTTCTTGGTTGTTTTCATAGCTGTGATTTTATCGGAAAAAAAGTATGAAGCAAATTAATTCCCTACAGAACAGGAGCAATAATTCTACAGAAATTAATTCATATTAAGTAACCAACTCCTTTGACATTTTTATTTATTTATTTTTTGTATTTTGACTTATTACTTTAAAAAATTCTAAATCCAACAACCCCAATATATCCATTTAGACTCAGGTTTATATCTTGGCTGTCATAAACTTCAGGCACAGTTGGTCCATATTCTCTATACGTTTACTACTCTGTTTAATATAAGGCAATGGCCTTTCATGTTTGCTTTGATAATGAGCAAAGTATCACATTCATCAGGCATATTTATTTTCTGTACAGGGCATTCTGCAAGTTTCAGGTTATATTCAGCACATGTTTTAAGGCTTTAACTTAAAATGATAAATGGAAGTCTAAGTATTCTGAGAAAAATTCAGAATAAGTACAATTATATGTTTCTTTAAAACACCTAAATGCATCTTAAATAAAAATAAATTAAATCCGTACCCTCCTAGCCAAACTGTCACCTACAAAGCCTTTCTTATTTTTTTTTTCCCTAAGCTATCTGAATTCAAGGATATTTTTACTATGCTATTTTTCTTTCAAAAAGAGTTGACAAGAGTTGGTATTTTTCCTAGGTAAAGACAAATCACATATGAGTGATTTAAGAACCCTGAATAACAATCATTCTTGCAAGGTATTTGTTGTAAAAATGCCTCAGAAATATTCAATTTTTTAAAGTTTTTACTTAAATTCCAGTTAGTTAACATACAATGTAGTATTAGTTTCAGATATACAACACAATGGTTCAACACACCCATATGATACCTGGTGCTCATCACAGCAAGTGCCCAGAAATGTCTGATTTGCTAAGCTATACATAAGAAACAAGAATGGTCATTAAACACAGGAGACTTTTCATTAAGTGGAATAATGAGAGAAAGGAGTACTACGATTAACTGAATTTTCTTTAAGTTAAAAACATTTAACATTTTTTTGAGTCTTTAAATTGATTTTCCCCCTAAAATATCTCTTAGCACATATATTATAACACATACTACCAGACACTGGGGAGATACAACTTTGAATTTGAAGTCAGAGGGTTTAAGTCTTGAGTATGACCTTAGGCAAATAGCATGTATATCTGAGTTCAGTTTCTGAAAATCTATAATAGGAATGCCAATACCTACATGAATGATTTTTGTGTAAATTAAATAAGAAAATATTGGGGCACCTGGGTGGCTTAGTCTGTTAAGTATGTGACTCTCAGTTTCAGCTCAGGTCATGATCTCACGAGTCCTAAGAGCAAGACCCAAGATCAGTCTCTGTGCTGATCTTTGAGTCTGATTAAGATTCTCTCTGCCCTTTCCTCTTCCCACTCTCCCCAACTTCCACCAGTGCTTACTCTCCCTTTCTTAAAAAAAAAAAAAAAAAAAAACACAAAAAAGAAAGAAAGAAAGAAAGAAAAAGAAAAGGAAGAAAGAAAAGAAAATATTTGAAGTGGCTTACAAGAAGCAAAAAACTTTAAGAAGCTGAATTATTACAAAGTTTTCTGATAAATATAATCAAGTCTGTTAGATGATACAGAATATACTTTCAAGTATTTCAGAACTATGATTCAGAATAACAATTTGTATTATATAGGATTTCATAATGTATATAAAAGTATATGGAATTCATTTGATCATATTGATCTCAGAAAACATAGGGTTATTGTTGTAAACAAAATCTCATATTAGTTTGGTTCGATATTACTTGTTTCTTTCCCCTATATTTAGAATATTTCTTTTTAAAAAAAAAACTAAGCTTTTACTCGGTCATTTTTTTTCAATGTTCTTTTTCTCTTAATTACTAAGGCTGATGTATTAATTGATGTTACAGATTACAAAAGGATTTAAATAGCATATTTTAAAACAAAGTATGTTAAACTTACAACCTATTAAACTGAAAGTTGTAACATCCCTGCCACAGATTTCCAGAATCAATCTAGTAACCAAGGTATTAAGATCTCAATCTAAAAAGATCCAGTTTAGGGGTGACTGAGTGGCTCAGTCTGTTAAGCAACTGCCTTCAGCTCAGGTCATGATCCCAGATCCTGGGATTGATCTCCACATGGGGCTCACTGCTCAGCAGGGAATCTTCTCCTCCCTCTCCCTCTGCCCCTCACTCTGCTCATACTCTCTTTCTCTCTCAAAAAATGAAATAAACCTCTAAGAAAAAATAAAGAAATATAAAGTAATATAAATAAATGAATCCTCTTATTTTAGGGATTCTATTTTCCATTAGTCTAATAGCATAAGAACAAAATTAATTTTTACCTAGCCACTCATAGTAAAACAGAACTTTATTTTACATTGCTATAAACACAGATTGTCTTCAGTCTTTAAGTTATAAAAGTGATGTACGAAGTGATGTAAGACAAGGTTTATACCCTTCTTTCTTAAAATTATTAGTTTTACTTACTCTGAAATGACAACACTAAAACTGAAGTCTTTAATTTGTTAAATATATATGACTATTGAATAGTAACTGCACAAGAGTCTCAAAACAGTATTCATAGAAGGATATAAATAGACATATTTTTCTGAATTTAATAAATTTAATAGTGATGCATAGAGAAATATTTTATTATTAAACTTAGGTCCACTGTCATTATTTTCTTTTTATTGTATCTTGCATGTATGAGGTACAAACATAGGCTTCATCTTCCCATGTTAATACTGAAGCAAAAAAAATAGAAGAAATAATAAAATCATCTATATCCTTGCATCCATCCTCAGAAAGGGCTGTATCTAAAACATACCAAAAGCAAAAAGCAAACAAACAAACAAAAAACAAACCAAAAGCGGACTATTAAGCATTCCAAAAGTCTAGTCAAGGCTACTACATTTAGTGTATCTGAAGATGTTTCCACACCTTATCCTAAAGATACGACAAATTTGTAATATTTAATATGAATAAAAATGATCCCTATCTTATTTTGTAACTTATAGAATAAAATACTTAGATTTTTAGAAAAACTAATTTAACTTGCATGTGGATTTTTCTTTCTTCATCTGACAGTCGATATAAATTTGAATAAGGGAGAAATTGAGTAGCCCTTAGGCTTAGTCGATTCTTTTCTGTGTGTAACCTTTAAATGACTTTAAAAGGAGAAAGAAGGATTTTTTATTAGATGAATACAGACATAGCATTTCTTTATTACTTTTAGATAACTTTCTATAATTACTTCATTACTGATATGTGAAGTATTTTTTAAAATTGTTATATTGTTGAGATTCTAGGGAGTATCTTCCTAAAATTGATGCAAATAAACAAAATAGGTGAAATTAAAGGGAATGTAATATCCAGTGCAAAAGGGCATATGCAGTTTGGAGAGGTAAAAGTAGCAAAATCTTTTACTAACCAAGGAAGGAAAGGATGAGTAGATTAGATTTCAGCATTGATAATGGGGAAAAAAAGAGAATAAGGTGCCATCTGTCAGGGAGCTTCTGTTAGACATTAAAGACATGGTTCCCTGGTAGTTCCTTCTTCTACTCACACACACACAAACTCACAAACACACACACAAACACTAAAATTTCCAGTCTTGCATACACTGATACAAGGAGAAAGGACTTGTTCAAACATAGCTCAGGCAAACTAAAGAGCAGAGTATTTTTAAAAGCCCAAGGTTGGTGGTAGCATTGCCTACAAACATTACGCTAATGAGAAATTAATATAAGAGTTGGTGGAAATGGAAAAAAAATTGAGGCCAAAGATGTTTGATATTTAGAAGGGATTTTCAGCTCTGTAAATCTATAACCAGATTTATCCATTCAATAATGTCTTCAAGGAAGATCCATTCAATAATGTAGAAGAGATGATCCACTATGATTTTTTAAATTAAAACTACTTGGGTTATATTCTCATAGAAGAAGTTTAAGGATTATTCTTTACATTATTTCTTACTTTCTTTTGGATTGGATACATGACACAGAGATTAATATTTGAGATTGGCATTTGTTAGCTTCTATTCTTTTAGGGTTCAGTAAGGCTACCTAGAATCAGACATAGTTCTCTTTGCCTATTTAGAATTTCCTATCATAAAATAATGTTAAAATGTAATAGAACCTGTCAATCTATTATACATCTACAAAAAAATCAAACCTGTTGGAAACTTTTTTTAACAGAACTTATTAGAGAGAATCTGTGGGGTGCCTGGCTGGCTCAGTTGGTTGACTGTCCAACTAACTCTTGATTTTGGCTCAGGCCATGATCTTAGGGTCATGAGATTGAGCCCAGTGTCAGGCACCGGGTCAGAAGGGAGTCCAGTTGAGATTCTCTCTCTCCCTCTCCCTTTGCCCTTCCCAACCATGCATCCGCACATGCTTACTTGCATACACGTGCACATGCTCTCTTTCTCTCTCATAAATAAATCAGTCTTTTAAAAAATTGCTATTTTGTAGTCAATTGCTACAAAAGAGAGAATACTGCAAAATAGAGAATTGGGAAAACATAGGTTTTCCTCAACAATAGTTAAAATGTTCTAACTATTTAACAGTGAAAAAAAATGTAGATTTCATTTACTTAGGCATTTATGCCTAAACTAGATTAATTAACAATCTTTTCTCCCAAGCTATTATACCCCATTTCCAACATGGAAATCAAACACGTTTATGTAAATAAGATTATAACAGACTTCCAATATGAATTAATGTAAGTATTCCCATTATTGGTCAAAGTGTTTCTATTTCTTATTATTGCCCCTCCATAATTGCCTATAAAAATGCATACCTTTATGATGTAAATTACACAAACAATAAAAATTAAATTGGCATTCTTTTTCTGATTCTTAAAGATGAAAGAATATTTTCAAGAAATTATATTCTGAAGATAGCAGTTTAATGTCTAGGTCGTGTAAATACTCTGCAATATAAAAAATATAAATCACATGTTCACTGAAAAGATAATGAGTTTTGCTTTAAATATGCCTAAGTTACCTGCTGTGACCCTGATGTCATCATTTTGTACTCTGCTAAATAAGAGCTAGTTTTAAAGGTCATTATTAACTTTTGGTATGAGCTATACTAAATGTAAAATGCTGTTTCTGATGCTAGCAGAGCCTTTGAATTCTGAAAGAGTACATTATGGGGTTTTGTAATACCACATACTCATCATCCTTTTTCCATAAATATCACAAAATTTCCAATGAATTACCCATAGGCACATAATTAAACATGCCTCCTAGGGTAAAACCTTTTATTTCTTCTCCTTATAATGACTCTTAGAAAAGGGGTGGAGGGTGAATCAGAGAGCTTTTTAATCTATAGGTTTTATTTGATGCAATAAATGGTTACTTTTCATATTAGTAAAATATAATTATGTTGACAAGAGGGTAGTTTATAAGCAATTAATTTTTATTTTGCTGATATCAGTTTGAATTCCAGGGTCTCAATGAAATATATAGATGCTATTGCTACACAGAGTTGCTCAAATAACTGTGGCCTACCACACATGCAAGATGTTGATGTGTTTGATTTATTTCTAGGATGTGGTGATTTTTTTTCAGTTATCAATCACCTGCTGGTGTTCTTTAAGGACTAGTTTGAAGCCTATGTCTGACTATGAGTAGTGAACCATGAAGAAAAGGAAGTTAACAATGCTCTGGCCGATTTCCAAGCATGAATTTATATAAAGTGGCAAATCCAAAGGGTTATAGAGTCAGAATGTGTTTTCTTCATAGTGCATAGTAATATTTCCTCAAAATTAGGGATAATAACTTTCAGTTTTAAAATATATGACATGTAGGGATTTATACAGCTGAATATGCTACCTGGTCACCTGGTATGTCCGATTTCCTCTGTGTCCCTAAACCTGTGATGGCGCTCAACAAGTAACAAGTTCTCGCTATTTACTGGGTAGCAAAGCAAATCTTATTGTGAATTTGAAAGGAATAGAAATACATATAAATTATTAATCCCATTTTGCATATTCTGGATTACTAAAAATGTTTAAAAAATTATTTTTAGGGGCACCTGGGTGGCTCAGTGGGTTAAGGCTTCTGCCTTCTGTTCAAGTCATGATCCCGGGGGTCCTGGGATGGAGCCCCACATCAGGCTCTCTGCTCGGCAGGGAACCTGCTTTCTCCTCTCTGTCTGCCTGCCTCTCTGCCTGTCAAATAAATGGATAAAATCTTCTTGAAAGAAGATAAAAATTTAAAAAAATCCTTTCCCTTATTAAAAAAAATATTTTTATTCCTTATATGTTACTGTAGTGACAAGTATTTGTGAGTATTCAAATCTATATGCCATCATTGCTATGCTGAATTGGCAAATTACATGAAGGACAACGAATGCCTGTTTCTGTAAAAACAGGAGTCAGAAATATGAAGTCCGTTATATGATATGACTATGGGAAATGTACAAATATAATTTAGATTAAATTTGAGTTATTAGGAATTGTCTGACAGGGGATCTATGAGGCTAATAACAAATTAAGGATAAAAAATGCCAGGAAAATTTATAACAGTTGCATTTTTAGGATATGAAATTAAACTCATTGTTTTATGCTGATAGGATCAGTGATGGAGTAGAGATAAGAATGTGGTTTTCAAGGTATTATAGTGAGAAGACTTTTGATTTGAATGCAAAAGTGAGGGTTAAAAGAAAGGGTAGTTATTGGTCACAAATCGGACTCCCTAAAATAGAAACTCCTTGTCAGCATGAATATAATATACTGATGGCACTTCATAAGTGCAAACTTAATGAAAAAATATGGAAGTTTGTATAGTGTGACTAAGGAAAAGGGTAGCTTTCTAGGAATGGGGTATTGATACCTTTTCTTTATAAAATATTTTCTCTTGAAGGTTTATATAAATCTAAGAAATTAGGCTGTATATAAAACAGAAGGCCTTCAATTTAGGGAAAGGGCTATTTTTGTGTTAATACTGAGCATAAGATGATGGCTCTGAGTTGTACCCTTAAATGGTCAAATGGCAAATGTTATGTTATAATACAATATAATATAAAAGATATGTAATAATATAAAATATAACATATATACAACATAGTATATATATACATGTATATGTATATATATATATAACATTATCTATCCATCTATCTATATCCTCAACAGGACTGCCCAAAAAAGAGAAAATAACTATATTATATCATGTACAAGCCAAACATGTTTAAGGGAACATAGAAAGGGCAGTTTCATAAGTGCCTGTTGGTTAATAGTGAATATTATTGTGTTCAGATTCTAAGAGTGAGATCGTGGAAATGGTTTAATAATTATAATTTCCTTAAATATTTGTATATCCATAAAATACTTTTGAAAAGCTTATGAGAAAGAAGAAGCTTATGAAGCATAGTCAACATAAGCCACCTTAATAGATATTTATTTTTAAATAAAAGTTAACTGCTTAAATATCTAAATTTTAAAAATTAAATATTATACTTTCATTATTGAATGAAATCATTCAATGGGATCATTCACAGTATGCATCTTTTCTACACTAAAAAGCTATAGAATATAAGGATTACAAATGTACTCTGGTTTATCAGGCCCTTTATGTGATACTAACAACCCCATGAGTATTAAACTAAGATAAGACAATTTCTTTCATCATGAACCATCAATAAAAATGCAGTAAAATCTCTTTGAAAAATATCAAACCAGACACCACACACATGTTTAAATAGATCTTTACATAAACTCCACACAGTTGCAGTTTGCTTTACTGGGGTCACATGTCCAACCCAGCAATATGCTTTTCAAATATAAATTAATATATAAATTAATCATCACAATCACTAGTAGAAAGTTAGGGAGATTGTTTCTTAGAACAATCAACTTAAGAGAAGCTAAGAAATGGCTTTAATTATTCTATTTTTGAGAGCCCCTGACACGTTCCCCAAAACTATTATGGATATTCAGAGTCCCAGATAAATGATTGAAACCAAAATAAATTTCAAGTGTGTTTCATTAAACATAAAAGTACAAACTTCTAATGGCTGACTTCTACTTTATCCCTGTCTGGAGGAAGTGTTACCATACTTCCTGGTGCTAGTGGTACCACAGAGAATTTCCCATATCTACAGGAAAGCTGTAGACTCTACAAATCAACATAGGGAATATTTGGTGTGCACATAAGATTAAAAGAAATATTTTGAATTTTAGTAAATACTTATAAAAATGAAGGTTTTCCTAATACGTATTTTAGTGAGCTAAATCATCATGCACACTTTCCTCTTGAAATTGCCCAGTAGGAAGGAGAACAGCGCATACTGTCCCACTGATCTCCATTTACTGTTTTGTATTTTCAATTCACTCTAACTTCTTTTGAAGTGCAACTTTCTCCCCAACTCACAAAGAACACTAATAACATCAACAGAGTGTTCATCAGGGTATTTATATTTTAAGAGCAGGAAAGGAAAAAAATGAAGCTCTTTTGAATACCTGAAAGTAGAAAGTTTCGCTTTGATTGGTATCTTGTGCTGACAGAAATCCTAGCACAAGGATTTAAATATGCTTAAAAGAAATTGACCTTGTGCTAGGGGATATTAAATCTTTTTTTTTCTTCCCCCTAACATCTCAGTGGTAATTCTCTTTATTTTTGTAGAGGGAAACCTTCTCACCCCCAACCTCCTGTGTTTATGGGTGGAAATCACAAAAGCTTTACCAAGTTGGAAACAAATCAAAATGCCTTTTCTGATTTGTTAATGAAATCAGTCCAGTCTTTTTATTCACCATCTTAATAGTCATGCTGTTACTAGATTGTATCCAGCTAAGAAAGTTATTCATTTAAATAAGAATCTATTCAATCTTGGGGCACCTGGGTGGCTCAGTGGGTTAAGCCTCTGCCTTCGGCTCACGTCATGATCCCAGGATCCTGGGATCCAGCCCCACATGGGGCTTTTTGCTCCGCAGGGAGCCTGCTTCCTCCTCTCTGCCTGCCTCTCTGCCTACTTGTGAGCTCTGCCTGTCAAATAAATAAATAAAATCTTTAAAAAAAAAAAGAAAAGAAAAGAATCTATTCACTCTTATGAAATTCACAAAAGAGGTTTTAGCAATATAAATAAAAGAAGAATCACTTATCTATCAATATGGGAGCACTTTCTTAGATCATTGGTGATAAATTAACCATTTTGATATGTACCTTAATTTCTTTTGATTGCACATACAAATAGTACTCATTCTAAATTGATCCTATGTTAAACATGAAAGATGCAATGTAGTCGCTCTATGTAATTTTTGTATATGTCATATAAATATATGATAACCATTCAAAAGATTAGGGTATATGTCAGACCTAAAATTTGCAAGTAAATATATATAGAAACTAAAATAACTAAAACCATGGCTACATTTATTCTATTTTGCTATCTTCTCTGGCATGCAAATATAGACCTTAGATCATAAAATGAACGATAACTCAAGTTCAGACTCCAACAGTCCTGAGAGAGAAATTATATGAAGCTTACGCTTTATGAAAGTGTATCCTTATCAAAAATAAAGGATAGCACTATTGATACAAATATTTTGGGAAAAAATAAAATTTAAATCAGTACAAAAGATATCAAAGTTTACAGATTTTTTTTAATTTTTGCATTCATCTGTCCAAAAAGATTGCTGTTCCAAATCTTGTTCCTCAAATAACTGAGGATATTCAAATCAATAACCTGTAGTAAATTATCTATGTCATTATCCTCTTCAAAGACAAAATGACTTGGTCATGAGATTCTACACAAGTAGTATACACTATATAATGTGAATAGGAGTTTGTAGATCGTTATACTCAAAGATTATTGTTATGTACAGAAGAAGAAAGAACAAACCCTTCCTAATACTTTTGAGACAGGTATACACCTCTACATTTTTTACAACACTCCAGCTTATTTTATCATCACTATAAGCTTATATTATTGGCACTATTATTCTGCCCATTTTACCTATGAGGTTGAATTAAAGAAATGTGAGCTACTTAAGTGAAGAACACAATAACAATAATAATAGCCCATGATAACCAAGTAGAAATGGCAATCTGGGTATGAATCTACTCAATTCATGTTATTGACCACCTCATTATATTATCTTTTCTTTAGAATTTTAAATATGATCTCGGTAATGGATACAATGAGGTTGATAAAACAACTTACGTAGTTTACAGGAAAGTTACCTTTATAATGGAGGAATGGATAAAAATCATTAATGTGTATTATGATTATCTTTGGAAGTGATTAGCTTTGGAAGTTTTGTTCCCTATGTTGTACTTTTAAAATCATAAAATATGCAAATATTCTCAAAAATTATATCCCCTTACACCCAAAATTTACTTTACTAAACCAAAAATAACATGATCCCAAGTCAAATAACCAGACAACCTTTGTTTATGTTCTATATTTAACTGAACTTTGATCAGAAGTTAGGGAATTTGGGGCACCTGGGTGGCTCAGTGGGTTAAGACTCTGCCTGTTGCTCAGGTCATGATCCCAGGGTCCTGGGATCAAGCCCCACATCAGGCTCTCTGCTCAGTAGGGAGCCTGCTTCGCCCTCTCTCTCTGCCTCTCTGCCTACTTGTGATCTCTCTCTCTCTAATAAATAAATAAAATCTTTTTAAAAAAATTAAAAAGTTGGGGAATTTGAAGTAAAGTTAAAAATATCTTTTTTTTTCCCCTCCAAAGTTTAGCAGTCAAAGTTGACAATAAAATATGCTTTAGTAAATTACTGCCTAATTTAGTGCCACTTAGCTAGGTAATTAGGACAGATCTACTATATAGAGAGCCCTGACAAGTCTGTGCTTTAGAATGAATTATAAGTTGGAAAATCAGCATTTCAAATAAATGACATCAAAGATTAAAGCCAGGGAGAAGCAATGGGGTGTGGGGTCCACAGAGGTGTCATGAAACTACATGGATTTGGGGAGCAGGCAAATCTGAATTTGAATCCCTGCTTCAGTATCACCTTGCTATGTGATCCAAATTATTTCCCCTCTTTGAATCCAATATTTCTCTCATCTGTAAAATATCACGTTTGAAAGATTCTTGTCAAGACTTTAGGAATAGGAGCACCTGGGTGGCTCAGTGGGTTAAGTCTCTGCCTTCAGCTCAGGTCATGATCTCGGAGTCCTGGGATGGATCCCCACATCAGGCTCTCTGCTCAGCAGGGAGCCTGCTTCTCTCTCTCTCTCTCTCTCTGCCAGCCTCTCTGCCTACTTGTGATCTCTGTCTGTCAAATAAATAAATAAAATCTTTAAAAAAAAAGACTTTAGGTAATAAAATTATATGGAACCAGTTAATACAGTCTGGCATACTATTGGTACTCAAAGTGACTTAGTTCCCTGTTATCACTCTCCTTATGTGAAATTTTCAATGCTTGTCTTCTAGGTGGGAGGTTTCCCTGCCAACAGCCATCTGTTCCACTGTGAAATAGGTAAAATACTTCATGCCCTATATATGAGGCCAAAGAAGTAAGTGGCAAATGCTTATAAAGAACATGGCATAAGGCTAGGCAAACTGGAAATATTTAATAGCTTCAATAATAACAATACACCATTTCCTACTGATTTCCCCTTGGCCATGTCCAAGGCCTCCTCTCCATACTCCATCTCCTGCCTCCCAACACCCTGCTTCTCTAGCTTTACAATTCATCAGATTTCAGAGTAATCTCAAGACGTTAGGAAAATGAAAGTTTCACTTCAATAAAATAATATAGGCCTCTTCCCTTATTAAACTTGTTTCTGTAATAATTAAATTCCCTGAGTTGTTTCTTATCCTAGGAAATGGATAAGTTCCCATTTTTTATTTCATTTTCTAGTCAATTCTTCCAATCAATTGTGAAGATGAAATGAAGTGCCAAATCCCATTGCCACTTAATCCAACAAAACTTCTTTATCGTTCAAAGCATCTTGTTCAGTCATTACCACACTCATATTTTCAGAGACACTATAGACATACAGAATGGCTCAGATTTAAAAATAAAATCATTAATAACAAGGCTCAATTCCTTTATACAAGCCAGAAGTCTTTTGTGTTTCTTAACACATTATAATGGTTGTTTTTGAAAAATCTCAAAATTTTCAACATCGTTACAAATATTTCACATTTGGCTAATAGATTTTAAAACAGACCTTTAGACTATATTTAACACTTTTGCCTTTGACTACCACATATATTACAGACAAGTCTTCAAAGACATGAGGAAGAGTTATAACTAAAATATAAAATGTCTCCATGCCTGTGAAGCGATTCTAGACTAACCATACCATCTAGAGCTTTCACTTTTAATTGTCATGTAATTAAAGAAAACATTAAAGCTTTATTAGGAAACCCATATTGAGGTTCAATAACTTAGTATTTCAAACTCTTATGTTAAAGTACATTTTTCAACTATATTTTAAAAATAAATAAATCCTTAAAATAGCTGGGAAACTTAATACTTTGCTACTAACATCCACTGGAGTAATTTATGGGGACAGAGACAGATGGAGCTCCTGGTACATTATTCAAGGGTTATACTCTCTGACCTATTTGTTGTACACATGGTTTGGAGGTGTTTTATCATCCCTGCAGAAGGTAAGAAGTAAGTCCAGTACAATATCTAGATAATCCAGAAGAGATCATTACATGAATTGTTAGAGAAAAATATATGCTTCAGAAAAAGTTGACCTAAATCATTCTATATCAATCTACTGTTCTTATCTTCATAACACTTAATACTGTATATCATTTTGTTTATTTTCTTGTATTTTGTTCATCTAAATGTAAGTCTTGTGAAAACACAGAATCTATGCTACTTGTCCAAAATCTGTAAAAGGTGCTGTACATATTCTAAACTACCTTTAGTTCGAGTTCACAGTATTCAGTTCCACTTCTAAGAATTTTAGTACATCATTTCTTGTTCTTATATTTGTCTTCTCCTGCTTAAATGTCTCCCTTTCTTGGATATGTAAGGATACTGACAAGCCAGGTGTCAAAATAAAGAACTATTAATAGAGAATTATCTATAAATAACCAATCAAAAAAAAAAAAGGATGAGACCAGTTAACCATTGGAAAGCAAACTTTTAATGTTTTTTAGCTATTAAGAGAAAAGAAACATGATTTTTTTTTTGACAGTGTGGTATTCTTGCCTCTTGAGGATTGAGAAACTCGTCCCTAATGGTTATGCCTTCAGGCAAAAGTCTTAACTAATCAAACTACTAATCTGCTGTCCGATCTAACATACAGCAAACCACGTGAGCTTAAAATAGAATATCATTAAAGAGGTTTTCTATATAGTCATGTCATATACTGCAATAGAGAGGAAAAGATGATCTGTCAGAATGTTGGGACTGCCCAGAAAACGGATGAGTGCGTAGGTGTGCGTGTCTAAAATCTTTGCTATAACAAAGGCATATCTAAGCACTTAAGATTTTAAAACTGACATGTTTAAAGATAGATAGGTAGGTAGGTAGGTAGGTAGATAAAACTAGCACACTGTATTTTTCAAGGATACAGAGTTTCAAAGAAGATTCTGCTCCTTCTGTGGATTTAAATTATTTTGCAGGTCAAGCGTTAAGAATAATAGTCTACTCTGTGTATGGCAATTGATTATTAAAAATGAAGGAATAGATTTTAACGAACTGAGTGGTTTGCAGAATTTGCTTCTCTCTGCTCTCTTTGCAGTGCATTGGCAAATTGTTGACCTTGGAGTACAAATAGATAATGTGTATGTGACATGAAAAATTTTAAAGGAAGGAGTGAATAAGAAAACACAACGAAACAAAACAGAGGTGAGTTCACTTAGCCTCTTCAATTTGACATTTCTACACTCTCCCTTGCAACCCCTTTCTTTATTTTTTTTTTAAAATATTGTTTTTTAAGTGGAGAAATAGTTTCTCCATTGTATGTATAATTTAAAAAGAGATGGAGGAGTGAAGTCTTTAGCATATATAGATAACTTAATAGCGGGGGAAAATGTAATTAAAAGGCTATGATAAACGTTCAGATTGTTCTACTTTTCTCTTCCCCATTTTATAAGGATTTATGAAGAGGTTCTGTCCTTACAACAGTTCTCAAAGCTTTGTATGTCAACATACTAATACAACTTTACCCAATAGATGCAATTTCTTTTTCAGTCTATTAGGTCTATGAAGGCAAATCGCTTTTTGGAAAAAAATAGACATCTCCACAGATGGGTAAATCATTTGAGGTAGGACATAATTAGATTGAAATATAGATAACGTGCAGACAATATTCCTTCAGTGATTCATTATTTTGTCTTATTTGGATGACAGACAGGAATTCAGATACGTGTTACTATTTTTCTTTTTAAGAACCTTGCATGCAATTAATAAACAGACATTCCAGTCTGAATGTTTTCAATATTTCCAGCTCTGCAAAATAATAAACTCTCTCAAATGATTTTAATTAAAGTAATGAAATAATAATAATTATCCATTTAGAAAAACAAAACAATGAAAAATAGTGCCTGGCTCTTAAAATTTCTTTAATAGATATAAAGCTCCATTAATTTTAGAAGTTAAATTTGTTTTTTTCCTTACCAAAATTACTTAAGTGATTACATAAGCATATTATTTTGTGTCAAAAATATTTATAAATAATTAGGCAGGTCTGTTTTATATATTTAGTCCTTAGGATCCAGTGAATTATTACATAAAGTCCATGATATTTTACCAAACTTACACTTATTCTTGACACATGATAAAAAATGATTACATTTAAGAATATATTCAGATTAGACAAATGTAGATCTTATGTGGATGCTCAATCCAGAAAAGAGAAAAGATGAGTCTTTCCAAAATTTCTTCCCTTTACAATGATTATATATAATTCAAGATTATTGCAGGAATTGATTATATAATTGATCCTTATAAAATTTAACACAACACAATATACCAATTAGTAAAGTCACAGAGCTGAATAAGATAGATTTAAGGCCAGGTCCACACTGGCCGGAAGCAGCCAATGGCTGGGCACACATCTATTTCATCTTACTGAAATTAGATAACTGAGGACCACCTCAGTCCAAAAGGCTTCAATGCCTAAACTGTCCCCTTTTTATAAATTCTGTACTTACTAGGTCACCATTAAAATTAACTGAAAAAACTCGGAACATTTGCCCTACCCTTATATTACCAAATGAAAATAAGACTTATGAGGGGGCATGGGAGGGTGGTAGTGGGAATGTCCTATGCATTGAACCAGAACTAACCAGAAATATAATTTCTACTATCAAGGTAGATCATAGTTTCGTGGGTATGTGCTCACCATGAGTTACCGTCATGTGGCTTGAGCAACACCTGTAAAATCTCTCCTTGCTCTCCCAGGACCCGGAGTTTGCAGTTTACTAAGATTATCAACAGATGGATTTCCTGATGCCCAGAAAGGAGGGAAACATTTACAAGTGTGGCACCTGTAGGCAATGTTACATACACAGTCTTAAGAATTTCGCCGGGATTGTGACAAGCACTTTACATAGATTCACTCATTAAGTGGGCACAACCCTCTAAGCAGATCCCTCTCCTCTCTCTCACACGCACACACTCACATTATAAATGCTAGTCCATCGCTATTACATGAATCATGATATTTCAATTTTGAAGGTGCATGTTTCAAACATATATCTGAAGTGCATATTGGAAGTATTCATGGGAGCATTTTAATCATTCAGTGAAATAATGTCACAGTTGTTTGTGTCAACATGGTGGGACCACAGTGCCCAGGTGTTTGAACCGATATTACCCTGTTTCAGTGAAGGTGTTTTTTGGAGGAGATTAGCATTTAAATTGATGAACTTTGAGTGAGGCCCTCAAGAATGGGTGGGCCCCATAGAAAAACAGTGTAAGAATTTAACAGAACAAACACTGACCTCCTCAGAGCGTGAAGGTTTCTGTCAGCAGGTTGCCTTTGGGTCCTAACTGCAGCTCTTTGCTGGGTCTCCACCCTGCCAGCTGACCACGCACAATTTGGATTCACCCAATTTCTACAGTCCCATGTTCCAGTTTCTTAAAGCAAAACTTTCCCCGCTCTCTATTCTTTTCCACCGCTCTTTCCAAAGGAAAGCTGATCTCGTGAGATCTAGGGAGATCTACAAGGACAGGCAGGGGAGTCCTGGGGTGAAAAACACCTGGGTGCCCCAGGTGCTGGAGGCCACAGTCCTAGATTCCTAGGTAGGGAATCTGGCTCAGACCACCTATCAAGCGAACTCTAATCTTCAGCGATGCCTCCCCCCTCCCCAATGTCCTCAGAGTGTGTGTGTGTGTGCGCATTCATATTGATTCGGTTCCTCTGATCCTAATATAGGCGCAGAATGCATAATAATGACTTTGAACATTATATCCTATTGATGAGGGAGCAGAAAGCAAGTTGAGGACAAAGCAGAAACTGACACCCTGCAACCTACCGCCATGCCCCACTTCTGGGTGGGACACGTGGGACATTCTTCCTGGGATCTCCCAACTGAATGTTAATACCTTGCTAGAGGGGAAAACGAGCTTAACTTGACATTGGCAAGACTGCTGGTATCTTGTAGGTGTAAGTACGTCCTCTTCAGCATATGAACTTCTTTTCAAACCTCATTTTTCCTTACTTTCCCCAATTCCAGTGTGTATAATCAGCCACTCCTCAACACACACACACTCACACACACACACACACACACACACACATGCTTGCAGCAGCTCTTTCTGCCCACGGATCCTGTCCCCATACTTTAATAAACAACGTTTTGCACCAAAGACATCTCAAGAATTCTTCCTTGGTTGTCAGCTCTGAACCTCACCTATATTCCAAAACCACATCATCATCACTTAAGAAGTTTTAATTACTTTCATTAGCAAATCTCACTTAATCTTTGCAACAGTATTTAGGGAATGTAAGGAAGGGATTATATTTAATATCTTATAAATAAGGGAACTGTAGCCAGGAGAAGTTAGATAAAAGGTTTGAGGGCCCAAGCTGTGATCCATTGCTGGATTTGAACTCAGGTTTTCTGACTGCTTGTATAATGGTTTTTGTTTATTGGCCTCTGAAAGTTGGGTTTTGTTTATTTTTAAGATTTTTTATTTATTCATTTGAGGAGAGAGAAAAAGAGAGAGAACACAAGTAGACTGACCGGCAGGCAAAGGGAGAAGAAGTCTCCCTGCAAGCAGAGAGCCTGACCTGGTGTGCTATCCTAGGACCTTGGAATCATGACCTGAGCTGAAGGCAACTGAGCCACCAAGGCACCCTTGAAAGCTATTGATTTCACCTAGTTCTTGTTCCTCTGTCACTTTCAGTTTCTAATTCTTTAACAGAAATGGTAACTCACAAGCAACCTCCATTCAACATACTTTCTGCAACTTTCAATTGGCAAATAAATGAGAATTGGGGGCAGAGCTAGAAACAAATAATACTTCATATTTTCATTCCCTGGATTGAAAAACTATACATACATAAGACTATACTTCTCATACAACTTCAAGTCCATTATTAAACTTGGCTTTAACCAAGAGTATCAGAGAACTTTGCATGTGTTCCCAAATTAAGTGACTAGCCCTGTCTCTGTCCCACTACCCTGTGTCCTTATTCTTCTACTTTTGGGAATAATCCTGACAAAAGGAATTGTAAAACAAGGTTAAGTTTTGGATTAGAAATTTTTCCTCTGCAGTTAATTGACATTATATAGGAATCTTAGTTCTAAGGAATGCTGGTCTTCCTTATGTGGTAGAAATAGAAAATAAAATATGTTTCTCCATATTTTAAGCTATCAGATTGCCCATAGAGTCTACAAGCAAGAGAGTTCAAAGTCTGACCTAAAGGAAAGGTGAAGAACACGTGTGGCACACTGGCTCAGATGCCCCAATCAGTGGAGGCTGATGCAAAGCCGTTGCTTAAGATAAGTAGTTGCAGGGGTGCCCCTGGGTGACTCAGTGGGTTAACCCTCTGCCTTCAGCTCAGGTCACCATCTCAGGGTCCTGGGATCGAGCCCTGCATCGGGCTCTCTGCTCAGCAGGGAGCCTCTTCCTCCTCTCTCTCTGCCTGCCTCTCTGCCTACTTGTGACCTCTGTCTGTCAAATAAATAAATAAAAATCTATTAAAAAAATAAGATAAGTGGTTGTAGGAAGAAAACATGTTGGAATCCGAGTATTTAAACAACCTTCCCACTTGAAGGAACAGAACAATTTGGCAGAATATCAGCAGAGTTTTTTCATGAAACAAGTTTAATTCTCTAACTATCCTTACATTATTTTAAAAAGCTGTTTGTTTTTGTAAGTAGTCTCTAGGCTTTTGGGTTAAAATGCTCGATCGGACACTAACGTTTGCTTTCCTCCTCCGGGCCCATGACACACACAAATGATGTTCTAATAAGGCCTAAATACTCAGGTTTTGAAGAAAGGAAAGGAAAGAGCAAGGAGGTCGGTAAGCTGGAAAACAGGGACAAATGGTATATGTTTATCAGACCCTTCAAAGAAGCAGAATCTGAAACTGGCAGTGGGTTAGTATGAGAACCTAATTGATTTATACTGAAAATGTCCCTGAAGCTTATGCTTTGGAGGAATCCTCACCGTTACAAATGGCAGTGGAAGGGAAAGAGCTTCATGACTGCTCAGGACACCAACAAAACTTCATGACTGTCCCTCTTTCATTGTACCCATGTGAAAAACTGGTCATGTATTTCCTGGTGAACTAGACAGTCTAGCAGGCACCTGGGTGGCTCAGTTGGTTGAACAACTGCCTTCGGCTCAGGTCATGATCCCAGACTTCCAGGACCCAGTCCCACATCGGGCTCCCAGCTCCTTGGGGAGTCAGCTTCTCCCTCTGATCTTCTCCTCTCTCACGCTTTCTCTCGCTCATTCTCTCTCAAATAAATAAATAAAATTTTAAAAAATAAAAAAAAAAATAAAAGACAGTCTAGGACAGGATAGAATCCTGCAAAAATATACATATCCTGTATGTTGAGACTGACTTTCAACTTCAAAGATTTTGCTAAGGCTCCCATGTGGTCTCCTTTTCCTTTTCATATTTTATATTAGATTGTGGGGAGAGGACCCAACATAATGAAAAAGACATCAGGAAAGCAAACCAAAGCAACCTCGAATTAGCTCTGTTAGCCTAGAAAGAATATCCTAAGCACCTACCATTTTCCAGGCTCTGTTCCAAGAACTTAATCTATATTAACTCCTTTCATCCACACAATCCAAAGAAGGCCAGATTATTATGATTTTTATCTTTCACAGGAAAAACCTGGGGGCATAGAAAGGTTACAGAGTTTGTCTAAGTGGTAGAGGCTAAGATTTCTATACACAAAGTTTGGATTCACAGTCTTTGTACTTAAGAACTACTCTTTACTGCCTAGTGAGGGAAACCGTGTATGTGCCCAAAAATTGACCCAGAGAAAAAACTATGTGAAATAGAAAGCCTGTGACCAAACTGTCCCAGGAGTTAGTATCAACAGACTTAGAGATCTAAAATTATCTTCAGAAGCTAACTACAAGATACAATTTCATTCACCAATAAATACTTCAGTCATTGCTTAAAAAAGCTAGAATCAAATTGAAATTGTTCTATCCTGGTGAAAAGATACTTATTTTCACCCCTTTTCCCTATAAAATTCTGTTACACAGAAGTATTTTAACCACTTTAAAATATATGGTGATCCTTATTTCAACTTGTTTAATTTTTCCACCTATTAATATTTTCATCATAGACTACATTGAGATGTTATGTTTTGCTTTTTACACTGACACGTTTTAACAAAAGTTAGGTTAATATTTGCACTCCCACAATATGATCTACTTTTCTTTATTTTTATCTACTAAAAGCTCATTCAAATCATAAGGAAGAAAGTTTAAAGAGAAAAATCAAACCTGTCTGATGCATAAAATGGTGAGAAAAAAAAAAGAAAAACAACAATGCTACCTAGTGTTCTAGAAGCTGATCAGCTTTTCTTGGCAATTTTATTAAATCATCTTAAACTTATTTCTCATGGCAACAATATTTTTCATACCTTGGTTCTGTGAATAGTAATAACTTTGAATATTACATATGAAATATCAATAACAACAGTTTATCCATAGTGGTAAAACTATAAATGACCTATCTCTTGAGTTCTATAGACTTTTAGATAGCATCAAGTCATATTCACCTTAGTCAGTTATATTTTTGAATTTGGAAATCATGAATTTTGATTCTGAAATAGCGGTTCTTACAAAATATTATAATTTAAAGTGTTTGTATGAGGTCATAATGAAAAGAGACTAGCTTCTCAATGTTCTAAAGTATATTTCCAATTTTATTAGCATGCAATAGTAACAAAATTATTTGCATAAGATTAGTGTACTCTTGGATTCTAAAATCAGTTTAAATTCCAACACAAAAGTGCCTCATCACCTCTGTTTCACAGATGAAATAATGAAGTTGCCATTCTTTGCCAACCATCATTCAAGATTGCTTCTAGTTATGCCTGACATTTTAGGATTGAGAATTGAAATTTTGGTAAACCTGATAAACAGAGGGTCAACATTTCACTTGCTTTTGAAATATGCACATGTTTCCTTGCTACCATACTTGGAAGAATCTTCAAACCAGAGAGCTATTTTGAGTAGTTTCCAGAAACATCTCTTTGTAACAGGGTCTTAACTGTGATTTCCTAATCACTATGCAGAAGATTTCCCTCCCTAATTAAAGGACCGGTGCAGTGATGAAGATAAAGAATACAGAGCAGGGCTGCGAGCTAATCTACAAGCAAAACACAGGAGCTACTTGTCAAGAGTAAGGGCATATTTTATCGACAGCTGTGCCCAATAAGGATGAGTTATGTGGTAAATATTTAATATTAATGCATTTCTGCCATGATTGTTACCTCCTTCATTATCTCTCACTGTGCTCAGTAAAATAATGAATACAGTCACTTATTGAGGTTCCATTTGAAATGGCAGAATTTTTAAAGAATAATACTCATTTTCAATGGAAATGTAACCCTCACTGTCATAAATGATGATGTATATATCCAATAAACTAAATGTGTAGTTACTCAAGTTAACTATTCAGGTTATTGGTAAAATTCTATTTTGAATACATGAAATAGCGTATTAAGTACAAAACTATGATAAACAGTTTTGACATAATTGCTACCTTATTCTGTAAGAAACTGGTGACTCAGTATGCAAACGCGAAGTTAACAGTAATTCCCTTTAAAAAGGGAATACACATATGGTGATAGAAGGGCCCAAACTTTGAAACCAATATTCCACCATTTGTTAGATCAGTAGCACTTAAAATTTAGTCAATGTATCTGAGATTTAACTTCTCCATCTATTAAAAAAGAGAGAGTAGTAGAAATACTATCTACCATGTGGAATTTTGGGGAGCACAAGTAAGATATACGTACAACACATGGGACAATTGGCTTTTAATGTTACTTATCTCCTACAACATAGATAGGATAATGGCTCTAAGTTATCCAAGCCAGAGTAAAAGAATAATAAACATTTTAAACATAATTGCTGAGATTTATTATTTAAAATCTATCACATTAAGATTTATCATTTCTATAAATCATAATAAATAAAATATTTTTATTTTTAATTATAAAATATTATTTATAATTTATTTATCATAACAAATAAAAAGCAGAAACAGAGTAGAATTCTATGCCTAGGTCTATAAATCTGTATCTACAGTGACATTTATGTCTATCTATCTATTAACACATCTCTCTGTGTGTATAAAAAATCTAATTTTATACATTTCCCCCAGAGCAAGTAAGGATAGTTAAGAAAAATGTTTAATGTACTTTAAAAAGAAAATGGTTTACCAATCAGTGAAATGGACAGAATATGCAAAGAAATTGAGAGATAGAGAGCATATAATAAATATGGTTAAATAGAATTAAAAATAATTTTTGAGCAGTAGTGGAAGGCTATTGTATAAACATATATTATTAAAAATAAATCATTCCATTAAAATATGTCATCAGAGGAAACAAAAAAGTGATTTTTTTATACTTTATACTTTTTTATAGTTTATACATTTTGTACTTCAAGCTTCCTTCAAGTTCTATATAGACCATTAGGGAATCCTCTTACTACACGTACCTAGATAGAGACTAAGGGCTAAATTCTAATTTGGATTTCCTTAGATCCCTACATTAGTGATAGTGTAGGGAGAATAAAATGATCTGGCATATTGGGATTGGGAGTTTCTTTTTTTTTATGTACAATTTGATATTATACTTTAAAATACGGATATTACAGAGACAGAAATAATGTGTGTTATATTTCTAATGCCAATTAGTTAAATTTTGTCTTTGTCAGCTATCAAACAGACTTTCTTAGTAAAAGCATAAAAGGCACTAAAAATATAACTAGGGAGAGTAAATGGAGGTATAATTTTCCTTAAATGAACTATGGGAATTTTCATGTTCTTTTGTTTAACAGACGATGAATTCCCTTTGGGAAATGTAACTTTATAAATTTAAACGCCTTGCTGATTTGAGTAGGTCGGCATGTCATGTTCTGCCTTTTATTTTGGGTATTTGGCACAGATTGCTTATGGTCCACCTAAATTTGGTTTCCATCTCTCCTCAGTAATATATCTGTAGCAGGGCAGATGGCTGCCAGCTTCCCTTGAAGTTAAGTGTAATTAAGTTTTTATTGATAGAATTGCATAGAAGTGAAGTACATCAGTTTTGAGTGCAGAACTTTAAACTTTGATCTTATATTTTTCCAAACTCTTTTCCATGTCATATAGCATTGGATTCACTGAACTGGGATAATTTGGAGAAAAACTCAACATCCTAAATTATGATAGAGGGTCAAGAAAGATGAAATCTGCATCTCTGAGTGCTGATACGAAACAGACACTCCAACAACCTGGCAATTTCATGAAAGAGACATAAAAATCTATGTTAAGGGCACCTGTGTGTCTCAGTTGGTTAACCATCTGACTTGTGATATCGGCTCAAGTCATGATCTCAGGGTTCTGAGGTCAAGCCCTGTGATGGGCTCTGCACTGGGCTGGAGCCTACTTAAGATTCTGTTTTCCTTGGTGCCTGGGTGTTTCAGTGGGTTAAAGCCTCTGCCTTCAGCTGGAGTCGTGATCTCAGGGTCTTGGGAATGAGCCCCACATCCAGCTCTTTGTTTGGCGGGGAGCCTGCTTCCCCCTCTCTCTCTGCCTGCCTCTCTGCCTACTGTGATCTCTGTCAGTCAAATAAATAGATAAAATTAAAAAAAAAAAAAAAAGATTCTGTTTTCCTCCTCCTGTCCTTCTACCCCCCTCATTCATTCTCTCTCCATCTCTTTAAAAAAACATATTTATGTTATTTAAATCACCATATTTTAAAATGTCTTTGTTAGAGCTACTTTAACCTCTGCCCTGCATAATACAGGTAATCACTAAATACCAAGTAAAAATACCATGAATAGGGGCGCCTGGGTGGCTCAGTGGGTTAAGGTCTCTGCCTTCAGCTCAGGTCATGGTCTCAGGATCCAGGGATAGAGCCCCACATCAGGCTTTCTGCTCAGTGGGGAGCCTGCTTCCTCCTCTCTCTCTGCCTGCCTTTCTGCCTACTTGTGATCTCAAATAAATAAATAAAATCTTAAAAAATGCCATTAATAAAATGATAAATTTGCAACATAGAGCTTTAGAATTTTCATGTATTTTAAAGGTGTTTTTAATGTATCACAAAACAATGGATATTGTTTCAATATAATTGTGTATAACAACTTGTTAAACATTCATCTTTTTCAAGGGCTTATGATATGCAGGGTAGTTTTGAGAGATAAGAGTGGAAGCCAGGAAGGAAGAAACTGACTTGGTCTTTATGTCTTACTCTCTCGGCTCTCACACCAAGTGGTTTTCCAGCTTGTACCACACCAGTTGTCTCTTCATCTGAAACCTAGCAATACCTTAATTATGTCATGGATAATTTATAAAATTATAATCTTAGAACTTTTTTTTCATATCTACAATTCATTGCTAAAATTTTCTCTTACTTTCTCAAGATCATTACCTTGTCACTCTGAACATTTCCAGAAGAAAGAGCATCAATTCGTTTTTGTTTTGTTTTGTTTTGTTTTTTTCTGTATAGACTGCTAACCCCTCAAGGTACCTTCTCTACATCAGGCTCTAATAAAACCCCATGTATCTCTTTCCTCTATTCTTATTTTGTTTCCCTTTCCCAGTGAATCATGAAGGCCACTTATATTTCAGCATAAAGACTTAAGTGTTCTTAAATTTTGAAAGTTAGCCAAACATCCTGCCTTTTTAACCTTTATTTCTAGGGCACAATTACTCCACATCAAGTGGTCCTTGCTTGCTAACTTCTCATATGAATTTCTGCATCACCATCTCATGATACATGTGTTTTTGCATTGTTATTAGATTGTAGAAATGCAAACATATTTCATATCCATAAAAAGTTTGTGAGTTTTTAAAGACAGCATTAAATAAATGATAGGACTCATTTTTCTGAGACTCTGAACTCTAAATCGATTCAATAAATCCTTCTATTTTATCCTAGGTGTAATTCAAATAGGCATTTTGAATATAAATAGACATTATAAAATCCAATGGAAATCTCAGTTAGATCGCTTTCTAGTACTGAGGATTTAATGGTCCAGCTAACTTTCTATTCTGCTTCCCTCCAATACCACCTCCCCTTCCAAAAATGTTCTTTATGGCTCATCATGCTCACTTACCCCAGACCCAACACATCAGGAAACTCATTGGAGTATCTCCACTTGCCCATACTAATAGCTGTTATTGAGCACCTTCAATATGTCAGAAACAGTTTAGGCACCTACAATACGTTTGTTAATAAACAGACTATGTTAACTCTTAGAGTTAGATGTCATCCATTTTAGCCTAATTGAAAGGATGGGATTTCTGTTCAGTTCTCCCTCTGTAGTTTTCATTGGTGATGTTGTACAGTACACCATAACTTCTCTTTCATCATAAACTTCAGCTTGGCCTTGAATCACAGACTATCTGCTATCTTTCCTTACCTGAAGTTGCATTCTTTCTTCATCTTTCTTGTTACAAAGTTTCCAGAGTAATCTCCATTCCGACCTGATTCCCAAGTAATAGCCCCACAGTTTGTATTTGATGCTGTATGAATAAACTTCTCTCTAACTATTTATATGACTTGAATTTAAATTTGGATCCCTTTAGATGCTATTCTTGAATAACATGACGGCCCACCATAGGAATAATATTTTTTGTTAATTTTCTATATTTGTTCATGTTGACAAGCAGCATCCTGCCTGATTCCAGTTCATTCACATTCCTAATTGACACATATTGCCAAGGTAATATTGATTAGACTACTTTAGCCTACTTCCACAAATAATTGTATTACATTGCCTTGCAGTATTTGCTAAGTAGATATCTGTAAAGATTGCATTTTGACTCCTCCCACTCCCATATCAAAAATTGAATCCATGTTTAAAATAAACTGGGTAATCTCTAGTACATCCATGACACACACTGACCTCTTACACTTGGCATTTATTACTGTGAACTCCTGGAACATTAAGCCTGAAAACTTTTTCTCACTCCTTGAAAAAAAATCAGCCCTTTACTTTTCGTGTCCTATAGTTCTGCTCAGCTTCCCTAATCTATCTACCACTTCTCAAGGATTTGCATCACATTTTCTGGTGACTGAAAATCGGAAGTAAATGTGTAAATTACAGGGTAGAATTCTGACAAGTTTTCATAACTGTCACACTCAAATTTCCAGTACCTGAGATATTGGATATTAAAAGACACAATGCGTTTCTTAGAATCAATACAAGTAACATTTCTAACTATTTTCTAATATTTCAGTAGGTGATAATTTGATATAAAAATAACTTTAATAAGTACAACATACCAAAATTGTAAACTGTTAGATTGTTATGTTAATTTATAGCAAGTACACACTAGATGACGAAATTTTTTTTTTTAGATTTTTTTTTTTTTTAATTTATTTGACAGAGAGAGATCACAAGCAGGCAGAGAGAGAGAGAGAAGGAAGCAGGCTCCCGGGTGAGCAGAGAGCCCGATGCGGGGCTCCATCTCAGGACCCTGGGATCATGACCTGAGCCGAAGGCAGCGGCTTAGCCCACTGAGCCACCCAGGCGCCCCTAGATGACGAAATTTTATCACTCAAAAAATACTTGATAAACATCCCAATTCTCCAGCATTTGTTGCTAGAATTCAGGTTTGTTTTTAACCCACTCATTCTGGCTTGCCACACTTCTGTATGAAAAGGAGACTGTATATCTTATTGCCAACACAATGCAGTTGTTTCAAGAATTCAGGTTGTGAATCTGGCTAAGAGGGTTTTTAACCCCAACACATGTACTGTGACATTGTTTTCTACCTAACATTTAGAGAATTCTAAAAAAAGCACTGAAGTTGGCAGTTATTCACAGTGTTGGCTATAGGAGACCAATTCTCTGCTGGATCAAAATGTTAAGTGAGTTCCAAGAGAGAATGTGAGAAGAAAGTAAAAGCAATCTCTCTTTCTTCTGAGCTCTAGGAATTCACATTTTCCAAGAGTGGCTGAAAACATTCTCTATCAGCTGATACCATCCAATGAGAGAAAACTGTTGGAAAAAGGGAGCTACAGAAAAGAAATGCAATTTTGGTACAAAGAAAACTAAAGAACTAACTTTGTTTTTTTTTTTTAATTAGCAAAATGTTTAGTTCTTAATATATTTCACCTAAATATTTGTCTTCTTATATTTATCTTTGCAATTACCTTGCTACCATTCTGTAGATCATTAAAGTCCAGTAATTTCACATTTTAGGAATTAGTATGACTGATGTGAGGGTATAGAGAACATGCTAGACTGGACTGCTAGACAAGAATGTGGACAGAAATGGTAACTCCTTCATTCATCTACTAAAAAAAAGGCAAAGCTTTTTTTAAACGATTGTCATATAATTCCATTTCTGCTAAAGATAGTTTCACATGGATATGTTTCCCAAAAATTCATGCTCTACTTATTTAATGTTGAAATAATTTGGAAAAACTCCTCCTGAAATTAACCTTTGATCAAATTATAACCCTCAAATGACAAAAATGTATAAAATTGGGGAAGATAAATTTAGTCTGAAATTACTGAAAGCCTTCATTAAGCCTTAATACATGCTGTCAGCTTTAAACTAAATAATAGATGAGATTTTAACATATTCAGAAGAAAACTGCTGCTACCTGCCTCTGTTACTGTCACAATGAAATTGACAAGATAATTTTGAAAATAAGGCCTTCTCCAAGTCACTTCATGGATCTGACAAGCACACGGTATTTAGAATTATATCTATTCATACAGAAAATAGATTTAGCTACAAGGATGTGAGATAGTTGAGTGGAAGATCAAATATATTCTCCTTTAGATAATACAGTGTTCCTTGCTTTAGCAAATAAACACACATGCTAGCAATTCTTTGCTTTCTGAGAAGACTCCATTTTATGTCTCCTGTAATCGTCTTTAAGTAATCCTGAAGTCAGAAACCTTCAGGAAATCAAAGAAAGGTATAGCCTGTATATGTTACACCGAGTTCCTGCGTTCATGTGATCTCTTGAGGTTTTCCTTATTTTATTAACATATAGAGCTTTAACTGTAACTGCCAATAAAAAACAAAATCAAAAACAAAAAGGTAATTTTCTCATTGTAGAGAAAGGGTACAAAATAACAAAGAAAATTATTATATGCCTCGAATCTACATGGATATGTGTTAAAACAAAGCTAAAATTTAAGCATAATAATATTCTTACCTTTCTTTCCAGCTGTGTACAATACAAAATATCCAATAACTCTTCTTTTTATTAAGGTGAATATAATTCATAAAAAAATAGTGACATGACTTTGAACTTCATATACAGAAAGCTGGAGTTAGTGGAGTTATTATTAACTAAAAGTTGCTTAGTTATATATAATATATAATTTGACATTTTTGATCACTATTTTATTCAAAAATATTTACTTCCCAACTTTATTTCATTGGTCATTATTTCATTCATAAATATTTACTTCCCAACTTTACTTCATATCTAGATGATGAGTGGTGGTGGCAATTACTAACAATTTTTATATCTGAAATCAGATATCTCTAGCTCTTTGAAACAATATTAAGCAGAACATGTTCCATCTCTAATCTGACAGTGCCTGATTTGCTTTTAATATTGTATTATAAATACACAGAAAAACTTAGTGTGCCTTAAAAGCCAATTTTGATTATTTATTGGTATCAGAGCACAGGTTAGTAAAAGAAACAGAGCATATTGTTATAATACATTTAATCAACCAGTGTTATCTATTTTAGGATTAAGAATTTTTCTGCAATGCAACAGTGAATATAACTTTATATTTCCTTAAATATAAAGGTTAAATTTTTGATATCTAGACATCACACTTTGTTTTTCAAATGACAAAGCTAATGGCATCTTTGTATAAACTATGATGTTAAAACACAGTGAAAAATCATTGCCATTATCTTTCCATCTCCCTAAAATGGGACAGGAAAGAGACACAGCAGGGAGAAACTCATGAACTTACCTGAAAGTTAAATACAATAGACAGGTCACATTTTTGAATTGCCAACTTTGATGTGCCTTTACTTCTATATTACAAATCATGTCATATTCAGAAAGTTTAAACGTTGAGGGATCTATTGAGTGCTGTCCCTGATCTTCAAGAAACCTGAATTTCCAAAGAGACATACAGATGGATTTTTTTTTCTTTTTGTCCTTTTCATTAAATGTCTCCAAGCAAAAAGTTCAAGATGGAAGGGGAAAAAAGAAAGTTTTAGGAGCTTGATCTGAAGTGGTCATTTTGTGTTAGAAGAGCTATGAAAAAAATCAGTTTTAAAAAAGGAACTATAATCACATTTCAAATCCATCTAAATTTTATACACATGTGGAAAGGTATAGATTTTTAGTATGTCATAGTCATTTATAAATATCTAAAACGCTTTAGTAACTAGGTCTCATTACTCACCAACATTCTTTTCAGAGCTTCATATTCAGAATATGCTCATTATTAGGGGAAAGTAAAGTCTTATACTTCATTGCTTATACTCCATTTTGGAAGAATTACATATTGATCACCAAAGTAATGAAAGGCAATGCATGATGTACCAAAATTAAAGTAAGATTTAAATTTGTGTCAAATAGTATACCTCCATAACGTTAGGCCTATGGAAATAATATATTTAAAAGTTTGGGGTGAGAGTAGACACAAAATTTATTGCAATTTGTGAATCTCACTATTTCCCTTGGCAGGAATAGAAATGAAGAGTCTAGTAGCCAAGAAGTGTTAAAAAACTAAGGAGAGCTAAAAATGAGAAAAATAAGATTAAAGTTTTGGTTTTTTAAACCTACTTATGAGCTATCCTATAAAATATCTTCTTGAATCATTTTAAAAACAAATTGTTTATATATACAAGCCAAATACCATTTTGTACCTTCAGGGGTCAGGGTGGGAAGAGATTGAAATGTAGAAAATATATTTTTTTAAATTTCACTCATAGGACATATTTATTAAAATATATTTTGAAAATTTTTAAAGTATTTGAATCCTTTCCTATTAAAACAAAATAAAACAAAACCAAAACAAACACAAAAACAAACAAACAAAACCTCACACAGTCACCAAGACGATGTGAACCAGTGGGCCTAGATGTAATGATCTCCACGTTTATCCTGGAGCTTCATCAGACTCTGAGTCAATAGAGAATTCTTGCAGAGTGTCACCAAAATGTTAGAAATGTATCCCTTAACAGAGGTGGATTTGTTCAGACCAACCAAATGTGAGTCAGGTACAATAATGATCGCTTTCACCTTGCAACGAAAACATATGAGAAGAGCCATTTGGAGAGAGTCGGACACTCGCAAGCTTAGAATAATGGGGAACACTTTCAGCCTTGCAGCAAACTCAGAACTTGCTTCAAATTCACAAGACCCATGAAATGGGCGTAACTCTGGAGGTCTCAGCAATGTCACAGAGGATTGGAACAAAGAATCTTGATTTCTCTATCTGCTGCAAAAAGCCAGCATTTGAGAATACATAATCATAGGAGCTAAACTTGTTATGTGCAACGTTCTAAGCTACCCAAATGCATTAAATAATTTAATTCTCCAAACAGCCTTATGATGGGGATACACTATTTTCCTTTCACGGATGAGGAAACCGAGTAGGACATGGCAAAATAAGGACCGCATGTCCAAGTGGAAAATCTAGCCAAGGCTTCTAAACACAAAAACCCATTGGGGCACCTGGGTGGCTCAGTGGGTTAAGCCGCTGCCTTCGGCTCAGGTCATGATCTTAGGGTCCTGGGATCGAGTCCCGCATTGGGCTCTCTGCTCAGCAGGGAGCCTGCTTCCTCCTCTCTCTCTCTGCCTGCCTCTCTGCCTACTTGTGATCCCTCTCTGTCAAATAAATAAATAAAATCTTAAAAAAAAAAAACCAAAAAACAAAAAAAAAAACATTGAACTACATCTTTCAGGTTACTACTGAGGCCATTTTTCAGCAACGTGGTCATACTACTTTCTCAATACACAAGATTTACTGGTTAGGATCTGGTTAATTGAAATGTGCAATGAGCACCTGAAGAGGGGGTTTGCAACAGACGCTGAAAGACACTAACCTTCAGTGTTAATGTTTTGAAGCCTTTATTTTTCTATAATTATATGTAGTATTTTAGACTAGCACTAATATGAAATTATTTTTGATGTCAGAATTTACTGTTGGAATCTTTCTGAAGTAATTTTATCACTAAAGGTACTGATGAATAATGTTACTGTTTCGTATCTTTTGAGTCCAGATGTCAAAATGATTTATAAAAAACTATCCTGGACTAATCTTTGCCTCAGAATAATATATTTTGCTAAAGTCAGCATAGAATGATGCCCAACACAGATTTTACAAAGGGCCATCACTGAATACATTAAGCAAGTATTTAAAAGCTGTGTCAATCGAAGTCGATTTTTTAATACCACTTGCACGTAACTTGGGCTACTTTTTCAGAATGTCCCTCAAGAAATACAGTTTAATGGAATGGCTGTGGTCTGGGTGTAGATTTAGAAATGTGGATTTGTCAGAGTACTACAGGTGTTCTGGCCCCAGGGGAGCTAGTCACTAGAGGTAAAATCGCATGAGGCTAATTCATAAGCTTAAATGCCAATGTTCCAAATTATATTGGAGGGATATTCTGGGGCTTGACAACTGGGACAAGCTGTCTGCAAGGGCATACCCTCATGGGTAGTTGGGCTCTCTAAGGAGACGAAATTATAGATTAGATGTTTCTCTTGAGAGCACAGAATTAGAACAAAGGGAATTGACTGGTCTTAGGGGATCATTTTATCAGACAGTGGTAACCTGATTAATTGCCCTTCCCGCCTGTTCTGCTGATGTTTCTATCTGAATAACTAGGTCAAGGTACTGTGGAATCAGAGCACTTTCCTTCAAATCATCTCCACAGAAAAGTGGAAACTCCAGACCCCTGGGTAGTAATTATCCTCCTCTACACTATAGTGTCCAGCTTTGCTATTTATTTACTAAATTAATTTTACCTGAGCCCAATAGTTCAGGACAAGATTTTGACATTGATTAGAAATAGAGGACAGGAAAACAGCCAATGGAAGTTTCATGCTTTCTTTCAAAGCAGAGAATTGACTGTATAAAATTTGTGATTTAGGAAGATCCATCCACACTATTAAATAGAATGAGTTAGAGTAGGTCAGTATTAAAAAATGAAAGATTTTTGCAAATCCAGCCAGCTCAAAGACGTTAAGAACTTGAACATGGGTTGTTGCGGCAGTTAGGGATGGAGGCAAGGAACAGGTGCAAGCAAGATTTGGGGAACAGAAAGTTATAACTCTTTTCTTCTGAGTTTAACATGACTGAGTACTCAGAGCCATAGACTTACTGTTCCTAACTTTTTTTGTAAATGAACTATAGTATCAATAAAGAATTCAGTAAAAATATTGATAAAAGCACGTGTTAGAAGTGGGAAAGGAAATGCAAAGAGAATGATTTCAATTATTTAAAGGTATTCTTGAACACCTTTCCCCTTAATATGATCTCTGCTTTACTTTGCTAAACTTGCTGACTTGTGTCTGATATCTCACAGAGATTATCCGACAAAGTGTAATATTACAGGTTGTTGAGTTGCCTGGGGAGGGAGCAAGCCTTTTCAAGTGCTAACCTGTTGTGCCTCAAGTATGGACCGCTCAAGACAAAACAAGAGCAAATGCTTTATTTGTGTCTCCAGAAACTACAGACAGCGTTGTGCTCCCTCCTTCCCAGCCATCTGAGCTCCTCTCCCTCTCCTACTAATTCCGTTTTGTGAGGACAGTTCCTTATGGGTAGTCACCTTTTTCTTGAACACAGCATATATCATGAAAGTAAACAAAGTACACCAAGAACATTAAATCACCTGCATAACAGATATTTTCCTTATCTACCTTTCAAGAGAACGGGGCTGGTTTTGGGCTAGGGATATACATGTGAAAATAAGAGCAAATCAAAATGCTATAGTTAAATTAATTTAACCTAACCCAACATCCTCTGTACTGTTACTGAAATGCTTTGTTGATGAATAAGATTATAATGATGAAATAAAATACAAAATCTCACAATGGAAATTTAAGGGCATCTATACAAAGCCATGGATTAGAGGGTGAGTCCTCATCCTTTCAAATCTTCTTCAAAAACTGAAGATTTTCATACTTTCAAAAACTTCAGTTACATTATAGAATGCAAGCTGCTTAAAAATAGCTTTTGGAGGTCGTTTAATTATAGATCAATAAGTGTGTCTGAGTGCAAAATCAATTATTAATTTATGTAAGCTGAAAAATTGGTATATTTTAAAAAGTTAAGTTTTATCCTCAGAGTGGTTCTTGCTTTTTGGTAACAAACTAAGGGGATAATGTAATCTTTCTGAACCTTTAATGTTTCACTCTTTTAAAAATGACATCTACTTGCAGATGTGTATTCAACAGAAAAAAATAAAAATAAAATAAAAAATGACATCTACCTAGAGAGAACCCAAGTTAGTTGGAAAACCCTAGACTTTGAAAAATGTAAAGTTTGGTATGAACATTAAGTGGGAAAAAATGCTAATTTCTGAGGTAGTAATTCTATAAGCTGGTTTTCTATAGTTTAAAATGTCGATACATGATAAGAAGAATTGAAGTAGAAGAAATGAAAATATTCTCCACAGTATCCAATGTTTTCTCACACGAAGTCTAAAAATGACTTTTCTTTTGGTTAAGTAAATTTCTTTAAACTACGTTAATCTTTTTTTCTTTGGCAGATATAAAATGGAAATAAAGAGATTAAACAATGCAGTAACAAAGAACCATGTTTGGTGGACATGAAAACAAGCATCAAAGAAGGAAAAAAAATACAAGCGCATCTTAATTCACACTAAGCATAAATGGCATCAACAATCAAAAAATGCATGCAGAGTTCAAACAGACTTGCTTTTTAATCTTTCTTCAAAAGGCATAGTAGTGAATGACAATCAAATATGAATAAACTGAAAATGAATCAGCAATAAAACATGTGATACACAATTAACCATTTGCAATGTTAACATTCTACAAGAAAGAAAATCATAAATTAAAATGATGCTGTCTTATTCAAAGTAACTGTTTTAAGTATAGTTTATTCCTGCATCTGGTCGGGGTCACACTAATTTAATATAGATAGGAATCTGGGGGTTTTTGATTGTGTTTGTTTGCTTTTAAGTGTCCTTCCTCAACACCATTTCTCAGTTGCTATTTCATACTAGGGGGGGCATATCTCTCCTCTCTCCTTGCTGGCAGGGCCCACCTCCCTTGATAAGAGCTAAAATGCAATAAACTCCAATTTCTAGTCTCTCTTGCTGATAGAGCATGGTCGTCGCCCTATACGTGAGGAAAGCATGCTGAGTGCTTCGGGGGAAGTTTGCTCCCGGTCAAAAGGAAAGAGAGATGTAAGGGACAGATTTCGTTTCTTTATTGATTTTGGACAATGTCATGAGAGAACAAGATGCTTGATGGCTTCTACAGCCATCTTGCTCCAGAGAGAAGATATGGAGGATCTCAGAAAATAGGGGCCACGGAACCAACCAGCAATACTATTGTTTAAGTGGATTTTACTTGGGTATTCTTGTACCAGAAAATGCCTGAATACCCTTTACTTTAAAGAAATTCCACCCTGCATCTGTTCTAAATTATTTGGTCTACAGGAACATTATACCTTATGTAATAATGTCCAATTTTCTATCAGTTAAATGATACAATTTCCTTTAAATTGTTTGGAACAATTGCAAAGGGAAAAAAATGTTCCATTTGAATACTGACAGTGATTCACCACAAAAGCAATATAAGATCGCAATGCAGTATAATTCACCTTTCCGAGACTGCCTTCCTTTTGGTGCTATTTTCTCTTTATTGTGGTTTTCAAATGTATTTTTGTTTCTTTGCTTTATTCCACAAATGAAGCTTATTTCTGTTTTTTTTTTTTCCAGGATTCCAATTATTAAACAAAGAAAGAAAGGATATTAGTGTTCTCTGGTTAAAGAAGAAAAGGGTAGATTCATAGAGCTTGCTCTCCACTTGGCTTCCAAACCCTTCTTCTTTTCAATAGCTTCTACACTACTTCTACACTACTATAGCATATAGTATATAGAATCTTTCAAAATCACTTTTCTGGTCCTAAAATGAAAGTCAAAAAGGAATGTGAGGAAAATACAATTTGATCTTTTACCTACATTCTGGAAAAAGATGGCAAGATGAAAGTCAAATATGACCTTTCCTAATTATCTACTTTCTGACTCAGGTAGTACATAGGTAATCACAAGGAATCAATATATATCTGTTGAAGGAATGAATGAAACTTTTAGAATACTGTGTTGCAAATAGAGCCCAGGCTTATTGTTGGTTTTGTACCAGGACTTTCCATTATGCAAAGATGTTCTTCCATAGGCAGAGGGCATATATAAAATAAAATAAAAAATGCATATGTTTGAAGCCCTTTATGTGCAAGGCATGGAGCTCAGCTTTCCCAGGGTACAATGAATATAAAAGATCCAGTCTTTGCCAAAGAAGAACATTGTTTAGTAATATTTAGTAATAGAGACAGGATATATGTGGCCACAAGATACAGAGCAGAAAATAACTGTCACAAGAAAAGTATGAAGCATTTTAGAAGTTCAAAAGAAGGTGTTCAGATCATGTAAGGAGGATTGTAAATGGAAAGACCATTGAGATTGACCCTGAAGGAAGGATTGAATTTCAGAAGGAGAAATGTGAAAAAAAGAGGTTTGGATAGAAAAGATGATAAAGTGTTTCAGAGCAAAATGGTAGCTCACTTTTCCTTAACCATAGAAAACATAAAGAAAGCCAGGGAATATAAACTGGAAAAAATACTTAGGCATTGTATTTTGGGAATATTTAAATGCCAGAAAGAATCTTACGTCTGGACCTTCCCAAAGATATGCCCAAAAGCAATTCGAATATCCAGTTTATATGAAGAATTCGAAACATTTATTGGTAAAATAAAAATAAGTTAAAAGAGCATCTTTTGGTTTTATCATAATCTATAATACAGTGATGCTCATTAATAAAATTAAACTCTAAGCTTGCATTAGATGTCCATTTATAATATTTATAACTGAGTTCTCAACTATCCTATTTATCTAGGCCCTTAAAAATAAGATAATGTTTGATATTTTCATGTCTATTTTAAATTGTCTGTATAAAAACATGATCACCTGATGTTCATTTTTATATAGGCTAAGACCTAATGATAAAGTAGAGAAGGTGGGATAAAGTGAGAAACACTACTAATATTTTAATTATTTCTTTTCATATTATAAAATGTGAGACTAATACTAGATCTTTTGTTTTAAAGAATCTGATAAAAGATTTGAGGATGATTAGAAATAATGTCAAAAACAAGCCTGACTTTTGACAGTGCATCTTAATTGGTATCTGTCTAGAAATAATAATTGTTCAAAATTTAAACAAAAAAATTGGTCCAATTTGCCCCTACACTACAGCATCAGCTGTTTTTAAAGTGAAAACATCTATGTTATTAAACAGCCTGTTAACTTGAGTCCTGTTTATTATATGAACATTTTTTTAAGATTTTATTTATTTATTTGCCAAAGAGAGAGATCACAAGTAGGCAGAGAGGCAGGCAGTGGGGGGGGGGCGGGGGTAGGGAGGTGGCAGTCTTCCCTACTGAGCAGAGAGCCCAATGCGGGGCTTAATCCCAGGACCCTGAGATCATAACCTGAGCCCAAGGCAGAGGCTTAACCCACTGAGCTACCCAGGCGCCCCAAGTCCTGTTTATTATAAAAAGGAAGATCTAAAAACAATGTGATCCTGTGAGGAAAAACTCAGTGTTTTTTTTTTTTTTTCTAATTGAAAGATCTAGGGTTCTTGAATCCAAATTCTTATACTACTTTGTGTACATTAACTTTTTTCTTTGCATAAAGTTGACTTTTAGAATTGACTATTTCTGGGTTTCATAGACAGTGTAACTGTAAAATTAATATTAGAAATCAAAGTAAAATTTATTTATATTTGAGTAATTGGTAAAACATCTTATCAATAAAGCTTCAAGAGAGTTAGATAATACTTTAAACTTTTAAAAATATATTCTGTGTAAAAATAACAAAATAAAAAAAACAAAAAAAAAACCCAAAACCGTAAGCAACTTTTGTTGTTAACCATAGCAGAAACTTAGGTTATATTCATTATTATTAGGTTAATATATTTAAATTTTATATCAGTTTCCTCCTTTATTTTATATACATATATGCATGCTCTGGAAAATTTCAAAATGGATTTTCAGCTGTTGTTCCCAATAAAATAGTCTAAACTACAGAAATATTAAAGCACAAGAAGTAGAGTGAAAACCTAGAGCAATTTTAAGCACAAAACTGTTCATCTTGGAAGTCCAAGAAAAGGAAAACATGATGAAAAACAGTATGTCCACCCATCTAAAGGTAGACATACTATTTACCAGGAGGCAATATTATAATGCCTTCTTAGCATTACCACTTCAAAATAATTCATTGTGTGAATATTCTGATAAGGAAAATGGAATGATATTTTGTGCAGTATCTTAAGTAGGTATACAGAAGATCTATGAATAGTTTTATGGCCATCTCTACTCACATATGAAACCTAATAGCCAAGTGTTACATAATACTGTCTATATTATTGTGTGGTCTAGAAATCTAACTTTATAGTGACTCAAGTAGGGTTAGGTTCAGAGCTTAGACAATGTCTAGGAATGGCTGCCAAATAGACTATCAATCTCAAATATCAATGGTCTCAACCAGGCTTCAAGCTGTCTAGATAATGGATGGTTCAAAATGGTGTCTGCTGATACCCAACAATGCTGACTTTTTGTTATAAAAATACTTATAATCAGAAAGTCAGCCAATATCAGCAGAGATGTACTTCAGAGGCATTTACCAACTGATCCAAAATTCTCCCTTGAAAGCAGCTTCTGATCTCACTAAGAGTCAAAATTAGTTAGGTATGGACCCAGAGTTCTGCACCATCAAGCACGGAAAGGTCATTTGATGTCATTTTATTATTTTTGTCTGTGATGATCATTATTTTTCATTTCCTGTATTTTTAGATCATATTGGTCTTGCTTGGGTTAGTTTGGGTATTCTATCTATTCTATTTTTGCTATCATGAGGCAGAATATCCTTAGAGATTGACCAGTATATCTTTCAAACACCCACGCGTGCGCGCGCGCGCGCGCACACACACACACACACACACACACACACACTATTTTATTCCCGTGTGAAATCCAGTCATGTAATTGTTTGAGGCTTATGGGCTTTGTATTTCTGCTGGCTGCTGTCCAGTGCTTAAAAGAAAACTCAGTCATTAATAGAATTCCCCCTTCTGCTGAGAAGACCCTTTGTGAAGCTTCCAGTTGCATCTACGGGATCTGTGATATTAATAAGAGTTACAATGGACGTACTAAAAAAGAGCATCCATATGCTACAGACAGTAAGAATTGTGTTAAATTAATTTCTGTTGGAAGTCTTTCTTTGCATATCTTTACCCATGCTATCAAGTCCATCCAGGCCTTAGGCTTATGTCCTTTAAACTGAGACATTTTTCTACTTATCAACTTACAAGTTCTTTACTGCGAAAACTGTGACAGCACTTTCTTTGAAGGCATCAGTAGGGTGGATGTAACAGAATATTGTTTGATCACAATATAAAACCCGTTTTTGTCACTTAATTACTCATGCTATGAAAGATGAAGGTAATAAATGTGACAAAATAATAATTAGTGCAATTAGCGACATGTGCTGAGTTACTTAGCAATATTTCCCTAAATACCCTTTACTTTTGAATTCAAAGGGAATTTTAAATCTTTTCCATTTTTATGTTTTGTTGTGGCTTTAATTTTTAAACTTGGTCCTTTTTCAGCTAACCTAACTTAATGAGGTAGATTAGCCTCAAAGAGAAACTACTTTTGGGGAAGCATATATTGTAATTTCATTAACTCATTTAGGCTATTATTTGACTACAGCTTTGCTGACCACAGCAGAGTGTATATGCACAGTGAATGGTTTCAATTCCTTGTCTGGGTCACGCAGTCTGCATTGATTTACACTGACCAATGTAACCATCAAAAGTGATGGCAGCTTTCAGTCAATAAAGCATCTTATGGGGATGGAAACTATATCGTGCAATTGTTTTTCAACGCACATATCATAATTTGTGATTAGAAGTTTATATGCATTAATATCTGCTTTATGACTAATATCCCTCGCTGAACTGCAAATTGGATAAATGCAAGGACAATGGTTATTGTATGCAATGTTTTACCATTTCAGCTTGGTTCCTAGAGGGTGCTTGAGAAATATTTGTTGAATAATGGGTATGTATTATTGGTATGCTTTTTTATGTTTAAATTAAAAGGGGACATATGTTTTGTGGGCAAAGTGTTTTGACTGCCGTTTGAGTATAGTGGGTAATTTGGCTCTTGCGTTTTGATACCAATGGACATTTTGATTCTATATCTGGTTTCTATATCAAACATTTAGTTCCTTTTAAAAATGCTCCTTTGCCTCTTCAAACCTAGGAGTACTAATAGCTTCCTACTTTTGCTAGTCCACTGACCATTAATTAACTCCTTTATTTCTTCACACACTCACTGTGTCATCTGTTTTCTTAGAGGGACTCTGAAAGCTAAAAGGGCTAATTATTTCTCCTGTATTTTTAGAAGTTAAGACTGTATGCGTAACTTTAATTTGGATGATTATTTCCATTTAATTCTTTTTTTCTTGTTTTTTTTTAATGTTTGCTATTGCTACATGTGACAATTTTTTATCAAATGAAATATTCCAATCTTCCATTTAATTTTTATGATTGTTTTTCATGCGGTGAATTTTGTACATGTAGTGAACATTACAGTGAAATGGGTAAGAGACTAATAACCAAATTTTCAGAACACTCAATCTAAGCAAAAATGGAGGCTATACCCCTTTCATATATCCCAGAGTTGTTCTATCACTTGAAATCAGTTTACTGTATTTTAAATCCAAGGATTCATACACCTCCCATCCTCTCCTATAACTTTTAAGGTTATAATTAAACAACTTTTTTTTTGGTTTGTCAAGACAAAAAAAATTAATATATTCTACATTGTTTTGAATCACATATAATCATTTTTCATACCGTCTTAATATTTAAAACTGAGATATTATATGTTATTTTTCATGAAAATTTTGGGTTAAGGGGTAACTGGGTGGCTCAGTGGGTTAAAGCCTCAGTGGGTTAAAGCCTCTGCCTTCAGCTCAGGTCATGATCTCAGGGTCCTGGGATCAAGCCCCACATCGGACTCTCTGCTCAGCGGTGAGCCTGCTTTTTTCTCTCTCCCTTTCTGACTGCCTTTCTGCCCACTTGTGATCTCTATCAAATAAATCAATAAAATCTTAAAAAAAAATTGGGGGTTAAAATATTCTGGAGCTTATTACTTCAGATGAAAATCTAAGAAATTGACCATAAAAATGATAAATATGGTAATGATAGAGTATATTAACATGTACAGTAGGAAAAATACATGTTTATTACAACTATATAAAATATATGAATTAAAGGTGATCCATTATCAAGTAGAATATAACTTATAGAATCATATTAATTTAAGATGTACTTTTAATACACTAAAGGGAAATGGACACAAAAAGTAATACAAATATGTGAAATTCATATTGAAGAGGTTAGAAGGGGAGTGAAATTATTTTTTAAAGAAATACTCTCTTAATTTATTAGATGTGATTTTTTAAGATTTTATTATTTATTTGGGAGAGAGAGAAAGGGAGAGAGAGAGAGAGCATAAGTGGGGGGAAAGATAGAGGAAGAAACAGACTTCCCAGTAAATCTGGAACCTGATGCGGGGCTCAATCCCAGGACGCCTAGACCATGACCTAAGCCAAAATCAGATGCTTAACTGACTGAGCCACCCAGGTGCCCCTTATTATATGTATTTATTTTATCACCTCTTATTAGTCAAGAGCACACAACAAAAATTTAAAGAATTGTTTATTTCTTGGGTGCCTGGGTGGCTCAGTGGGTTAAAGCCTCTGCCTTCAGCTCAGGTCATGATCTCAGGGTCCTGGGATCGAGTCCCGCATCGGGCTCTCTGCTCAGCGGGGATCCTGCTTCCTCCTCTCTCTCTCTGCCTGCCTCTCTGCCTATTTGTGATCTCTCTCTGTCAAATAAATAAATAAAATCTTTAAAAAAAAAAAGAATTGTTTATTTCTTTAAACAATAACCTACCTGTATATACTAATAAAATTATTTTACTGTAAGGAAATAAAGGTTATCTGTGTGGGATTTTTTTTTAATATTGACATTTTTGTAATCTGGGAAACACCAGGACACTTTCAAATTTAAAGATATCTCGACTCAGGTTTAGTTTCTTTTAATCAAAATTTAAGAATATTTGTGTGTGTGTGTCTGTGTTGGTAAGTCTGCATGTATGTGTATGTAGGTATAGGAGTGTGAGTCTTCCTTTTCATAAAATTATAGTAGAGGCCATGCTGTCATTGTCTTTAGGCAATTTTCTTGGTAAACATTTTATTATATTCCCCAAATGGTCACTATTTTTAAAAAGGGAGAGAGAAATAGAACACTGTGCAGTAAATTACATCTGCTGCAACAAGTCAGCTTCAAAATTGGAACTGCCCCTACATTTCATGTGAGGATTATCTCTTGGGATGAACTAGGGGAAAATTTTTAGGGAGTCTAAAAGAACAAAAAGTTTTAAAGAGCCCTTACAAGGAAGAAAGACTAATTGCTCCCTACCACCTTTTGTCTTTGTTTTTGTTGTTTTGTTTTGTTTCTTGTTTTTTAATTTCCATAAACAATGACGGTATGTGCTAAATGCATTGGAAAACATGCAGGAAATTAATAGGGAGCTTAAAACAAAACCAAACAAAGCAGAAGAACAAACAAAAAGAACCAAAAGGAGCATGTGATCTTATAGACAGAGTACATCAGAAATTTTCCTTCAATGCAAATTGTTCCTTTTCTACTCTGTCTTTAATACCCACTGTTGCTATTGTTGTAGAAGTGTTGTTTTTGGCTTTGTTTTTGTTTTTAATATCATCTCAAAGAGTAGAAGACAAAAGGGCAAAGGCACTGGGCACGATAGCAGAAGTGTTTGGTATGGATTCTCTTTCTGTCACTCACCCAGCATATGAAACCGTGAGCAGAGGTTAAACAACTCAAGTTTTGGATTTCTAATCTATAAAATGGGCTTTAAAAAAATAATACCACAACAATACAGAAAACCTTTCCCTAACAATAGTGGTATTGTTCTAAGAATCAAATAAAATAATGCTCTAAGAGCTTTGTTTTCAAACTGCCACGTGCTGGTGAAGTAATGTATTATTTGAGCAATAGAACCACGTGAGAAAGCAGTGCAGAATATAAATGATATTTCAAGTTAGAATGTGAGGAAGCATTTCTCTCTAATTTAAAGCCAAAGTCATATAGACTTGCCAGAGAGTGAACTAGTGAAGCATTTAGCTTAGAAATTGAGTGCTTTGGACTGCACATAAGTACTTTAAAACTCTTAAATAAATGCTTCCATATCATCCATTTCACAGGACGGATCCCTGGTGAAATGACACTTCACATTAATAGCTAAATTATTGACCGCTGTTAATGTGTTCCTAAATACAAAATGGATTTAAAGATTTTTAGAATAACATTGTTGGATAGTAATTTAAATAAAATGTCATTTTAAAGACATCAGACTTGTGCACAGAATAGCAAACATTGAACTGGTAACTCATTCATTTACTAACTAATATGTTATTGAGAGTGAACAGTGTAAAAGTCGCTGTGCTAGGCACTCTGAGAGTTTCAAAGAGGAATGAGACAATGAGTTTCTAGACTAGAAAGGAGTATAAGATGTGTCTGCAGTCCCTCTTTTGCAAGGGAGACAATGAGGTGTAGGAAAGATATACAACGAAATCTTGTGGGTTTTCAGGGACAGCCTGTTTACTTCCAGTTAGGATTAACAGAGAATGTTTTCTGAAGCACTTGTAAAATGCTTTCTATAAATATTCATCAGACGCTCATCGAAATAGCTTTCTTTTCTTGAAATAAGTATGAGTAAGATCATAAATAACTTGAACACTACATAATTTCTTTTGTCCACTGGATTTTGTTAAATGGAGCCAACTTTGAAAAATTCTTAAAATATAGAAGCGCTCATTCTCTGAATGAGACTGAATAGTATTTTAATTATCCCACTTAAATGTCTATTTTGGGTTGAGTACTTTATGTTCAATGTAAATAAAATGTAAATGTAAATTAAAAGGCTGTGATCTATTTTTCTCCAGATATGTAAAAAAAAAGTATGTGTTTACCCTAGGCTTCATTGCAATTTTTTATTATTTACCTGTCTTTGTGCATCAAGATTTACAGCCAGAGAAAATATGTTGATGTTGAAGAGTCTAAAGTTGATTTAAAAAAAAAGAAGAAAGAAAAGAAACAAACAAAAAAATTAACCTAGACTAGCTGATTATATGTTATTTCATTGAATCTTCAAAACTATTCCAGTTAATTATGTTTAACCAAGAATTAAGAAGATTAGGAAACTTGCCCAAATAATACAGCTGGATTCAAATCTAGTTGTGTGAATTAAGTTCATACTCATTCAACTTTCTTTTTTTTTTTTTCAGGCACAAGTTTCAACTAATGATTTACTTTTACACATTATCTAAACAAAATGCTAGAACTATGAAATATATATATATATAACATTATGATTTTATTATATGAAGGTACTAGTAAATCTAGTCAGAAATTTTATTATTTTACTTCCATGAAATTGCAAGATTTTAGAGCACCGAAATAATAAGTTTCATGGAAAAACACTTTCAACTTCGGTCTAAATGAGTCATTTACCCTATTTTTGTGATGGCATTATTCTATTTATTATTTATTTAATCTGCATTTTCAGTATAAGTTCTAAATTAGTTGTTGGCCTGAAAAAAATCCAAATCTATTGTTCAATAAGATTTTCTGTAACTTGAGATTGTAACTTTGTATGTGTATTTGTATGTATGTATGTGTATTTATATGTAAGATTATAATAAATAAAAACAAGTAAACTAATTTTCCTCTGGGTTCCAGCAAGTAGATTTGGTGACATCTTTATTTTCATTTACTATGGAAATGTATTTGTGAGACAGACAAATTAGGTTATGATTACATGACATTAAAAAAAAAATATTCTGGATGCTTTTACCAGTCCCCTACATGATGCAGCCCCCATAGAACAAGGTTAGCCTTTGGTTTATAGGTTTTTCTTCACTGATTTGATGCTTTGGTTTCATTGGAACAGAAAGGTTAATCCTTTAAATATTCCCATAGGAAGCAGGCAAGCAGCTCATTTATTTTGATAGGAACAACTTTTCAGGCTTGTGCTGTTTACCTATTTCCTGACCTTATTCTGATATCCCAGATCCTTTACCTCCCATCCATAAGCAAGTATTCATTTGAAAATTAATCCACTGGAACCAATTTGCACTGAAAGCAAGGTAGCCTGGTACACTAGAGAGATCTTTGGACTGGGACAAAAAAGTCTAGTGTCAACTCCACTTTCAATTAGCTGAGAAACCATGGGCATGTACTTTTATCCATTTTCCTTCTTTTTTCCATTGTCCATTTTTTCCACATACTTTCCATTTCCATTTCCTTCTTTTCTCCATTGTCTTTCCAAAATGAGACATCTGGATTAGTTAACTAGATCTAAAATTTCCTTAGCCCTATTAATTCTAAATATGATTTCTAAATAATTTCTAAATATTATTTCTAAAAATTTATTCTAAATAAAGAATACTTATTCTTATGAACATATAAGAATTTTAAGGACTGATCATCTGTTTTCTACATTTTTATTAATATAAATATAATATTTAAATCATATTTTTATATTACTTCTAATAGGAAATAAAGAGCTGATTATTGTAGTCCTTTATGTGCCAAGAAGGAGTTACATTCAGAAAAAAATAAAATATATTCCACATTTAATGAAAGATTTTATATCTGAAAAAGACTTTATAGTCAGGTTTTGAAGTCATGCTTTCAAATATTCTCCAACTTTATGACTAAAAACTTTTTAACACTCAGGGAAACCTCATTTAAATTAATTATTCCCAAATTTGTAGGAATATTAGTGATGCCTCTCCTGGTATTGATAATTCATACAAGTGCATTTGACATAATAAAAGGGACACTAAACCTCCACGAACTATTTCACTAGGATAATCTAGCTCATCTATAAAGAAATCATTGAGGCCCTTATGAGCCAATGTTATCTTTCATGAAATACTTGTAATGCTTTAAGTAAAAGATCTTTATTTTAAAAAAGATCTTTATGTTTAGCCCTAAGGAAAAACTATAAAATAAAATGTTGAAGACTGGTTTATCTCTTTTTGTACAAAAGTCCAAGAGAAGCAGCATACAATGGTAGAATAATGAGATTACAATTTTTTATTTTGTTTAAATTCAATTAACTTACACATAGTGTACTAATAGTTTCAGAGGTAGAGTTTAGTGACCCATCAGTTGTGTGTCATGCCCAGTGCTCATTACATCCAATGCCTTCCTTAATGCCCGTCACCCAGTTGCCCCATTCCCCACCCGCCTCCCATCCAGCAACACTCAGTTTGTTCCCTATAGTTAAGAGCCTCTTATGGTTTGTCTCCTTCTCTGATTTCATCTTATTTTGTTTTTCCCTCCCTTCCCCTATGATCCTCTGTTATTCATGAGGTAGAGAGGACTTGAGCAATTAGCCCAGTCTTCTTGCTTTCTGAATGAGATAACTGAGGCCCATGCATTCTAAGTGACAATGGGACTGGTGACAAGGTAGGAAGCAATATGTGGTATTACATCTACACACACACACATACACACACACACACAAACTCTGCACATACTGACTACTTAAAGGGAACATCACAAGTTTGGCTGTGTTATACACACAGTGACACACTGTCATGTACAACTGAATTTTTCAATTTTTATTTTTTTAAGATTTTATTTATTTATTTGATAGAGAGAGAGAGATCACAAGTAGGCAGAAAGGCAGGCAGAAAGAGGGGAAAGGAGGGTCTCTGCTGAGAAGGGAGCCCTGTGCAGGGCTTGATCCCAGGACCCTGAGATCATGACCTGAGTCGAAGGCAGAGGCTTAAACCACTGAGCATCCCAGGCCCCCCACAATTTTTAATATATGTTTAGAACCACAAAGACATCTACCCAAGTTAATAGCATACACTACAATTTAAATAGCTTCATAAAGAGTCAAAAGGACACAAATTATATGTGAAAATGGACTTAGACACATTTGCTAAGATTATGTAGAGTTAAAGCCAACTTTTGTTTTGTGTTTTGTTTTCTTTTCTTTTATATAATGCCCAGCACATAGAAAGGCTCAGGATTTCAAGCAAATTTTGCTTTGCAATAACAGAAGGCAGATAAGAACCATTGCATTGTAAATTACAATGGTCAATGTATAATTAATAATCACACTTTATCCTTGAGCAGAATTCCATAGACATGGTAGAAAAAGGATACATTTATCCCATTATCTGTAGATACAAACAAATATTTAAAAGCCTTGGGACCCCTGAATCAGAAATACTTTTGATTCAGCACAACAGCCTGTGATGTACTGCTGAATGTCATTTGCTTAGTCACAGCGCTGGGGCATGAAGGTAATAAAAATTCCGTGAACATGTTTGCAAAATATAAATGCTTAAGCAATTCTTTGTAGCCACAACTTGTGGTGTAGATGGAATGCAATCTTGAATAAACAAGATGAATGAAGTGAAGGGTAACCACTGCTTTATCATTCTTCATGTAGACTACAGAATCTATTGCCTGTATGTCTAAGGGGGCAAACCTTTACGATTCTGAACAAAGAAACCATATTTTAAAACCACATTAAGAACAAATTAAATATTAATCTTGGCAGAATGGATATGTTGAATGAAATCTAAAATCAAATAATTTATCGTGGAACTAACATTGCAGTAAGGCTATCTCAAAATACAATTCCCAAAATATAAATGCAACAGCTGATTGTCTAAAATGTTTTCTTACATGTCATATTCTATTTGTCCACATACAATTTCCCCAAGAGTTACTAGGACAATGTAGATTTCTGTTTTAAGGCACCTGTCCCTAGGATTTGACACTTTTTCTTGAATCATAGAGCTTCTCCTATGGGGCCAATATGGCAATTTAAAAAAACAATTCATCCCATGGCATGGTTTCAAGTTTTATTACTGTATGTGTTATAACTATGAAATTGACAAAACATGTATTAAGCTTAAGTCATTTAAATATTTAGCTTCCAGAAGTGATATATAAACATATTACTAAAGAAGCACTGAAAATCTTTCATAAAATATTCTAATAATCTTTTTATCCTTATCTTCAAATGCTAATTCTTTTTCAAACAAGGAAAGCTGAAAAGCAGAGCAAATGTTTAACTTTCTGTCAGAGTCGGTGGTTAAATGATGGTACAGGAAAGATTTGCTGAGATCGGACGAACTCACCATTCAGAGAGGTCTTACTGACCATGGTCGTCTTATGACATAAGTAATACCATGAAAGAACAATTATAGGGTACTTTTATGTCTCTTTATGGACCTTGTTGAATACATAACTCATCTGTAAAGCTTAATTAAATTAATGCCCTAGACTTTGATTACACATTTATTTTGTAATCATTGCGTAACAAAGTTCATCATCCCATTCATTCACGAATTTACTCATTTTTTAATGTTCTCTGTGTTTAAACATTCTGATAAACACAATAGAGGCACCAATGGAAAAAGAAACAGATATCTGTCCTCAATTAACTTATTGTCTACTAGAGAAAATAAAAAGTACCAAATAGCCATACCCCAGGGGAAAATGCTCTTGGGGTAAAAATAAATTGTGATGACAAACTATAGTGCACAGATCTCAACTGCAATCATTAAAATCAGAGAAACATTTGTGGAACTTTAGCATCTGGTTGGTACTTGTGGTGATGAATATATTTGCAATACAATCTCATATATTATAAGCACTTAGTAATATATTTATATAACTATAGTTTTATATGATTTCAAAATAAAGATCTCTTTCATCTAGTAAGCTTTTAAAAGTACTCAATTCATGGTTATCTTTTCCAAGAATACAACCTGTTCTCTCACTGAATTGTGGTCATACTTCAATCATAGCCCTTATCAAAGTGCAATGTAATCATTTTTCATTTCAGTCCCTCCCACTATGAATTCCTTGAGATAGGAATTATTTTATGTTGTCTTCTTATTTCCAAAATGTAGGATGCACCTGATTTAAGTATTCAATAAATGCCTGTTGATAGAACAAATAAATAGATAAATATTCTGAGTTCCTCAATGCAAGAAAAATATTTCTTATTGTATTTTAACAAATATTAACTGAATCTAATTCTCTTTGAGATTTACAGATACATATGCTGTGCCATTATATTTTACACAGTTTTATCTACATAAATCTCATTACAAACAACATATTAATATCTCATTTCATAGGGTACAATTAAAAAACTTTGCTGGATTAAATTTCATATCCATGGCACAGAATCTAAAATTTCACAGTAGAATTTTCTCTATAGCTTTAAATACAAATTCACGAGTGTGTACTGCATATAGCATTTTTTATTACCAAATTAAACAATATTTGAAGCAAAACTTAATGAGAAACAACCATAGGTCAATGAAAAACTACAAGCGCTAGATGCAGGTAGATCTAAACTTGCATTTTAACTTTGTAGCATCCCAGCTCAGCTTCCTAAGACAAGTTATTGAAATTCCCCATTTCAGTCAACTCATGAACAAAATGACGATACCAAAAACTACTTTTTTTTTTTAACCAGGGTTATTATAGGGACTAGACAAAAAGTATATGTATTCATTTAATATGATCAATATACTATCGTTATTATAACAATAGGGTGACATTGATGATAGAGGTAGTAAAACTGATAGTAAACATTTAGCTCTATTATGCTCCAAGCATTGTTCTAAATACCTACATCTACTAATTCACATTCAACAGCAATATGACAAGAATGTCTCCCTTTCCAGACTAAAACTCCCTACTGGACAGAGACAGTGCCTATATTTTCTTCTCTAATGTTTTACATTAATTAATCAATTTAACAAATATAAGGAACTGTTCTAGTTTTGGTCCTCCAGCAGGATTTGGACTGCCAAAAAGCGCAACACTCTCTGGGCTTATTTTACAAAATTGGGAGACAGAGAATGAATATGCAAAACAAAAAATTGAAAATTATACAGTATGTTTGATGACATATCATCAATGAGAAATCGAGCAGGAAAGAAAGATATGAATTGTAAGAATGTAGATTGGGGACTGCAATGTTAAATATTCTGTAGCTTTTATTTAAAAGATACCATTTAAAAGAGTTGAGGAAGTGATCTATATGTCAGAGAATTGCATTCTAGAGTGGACAGTGAGAGTGAAAACCTTGAGACAGGAGTGTCTGTGTGCATAAGGTCATGTATATGATTGTGTGTATGTGTGCTATGGTGTGATGTGGCATGATGTGGCGTGGTGTGGCGGGGTGTGTGTGTGTGTGTGTGTGTGTGTGTTTAAGGAAAAGGCAGGAGGCTAATGTAGCTCGATGGAAGACACCAAGTTCGAAGAGAAGCAGGGGATGAGTTTGGTTACATAATAGATCTAAAATGTCTCTGCATGTGTATATTTTCAGTTAACTTATGGTCCTTTAGCTTTTTTCTGTGTACAATTTGGCCTCTTCTCTCTTTTTCTCACTTCTTCATCTATTATTCCTCTCAATCATTCCTATCAATTCTACAATCAATTCTACACTGCTTAAAGTTTTATACCAGCTCCTTCTAGGTCTTCATGTATTTATCTCACTCCCACTGTCAGGAGCTCCTGCTTTATTCCAGTTAATCTGCTGGATTTCATTCACGTGTAATTTTCTTGTTGCCACCATTGTGTCTCTCTGTATTGAAGACAGTTGCCTTGTAAAAATAGTTTTATATGTGTGTGTTGTTTGTTTCCAGTGCTTAGGCAGTATTGCCATATTTGAAGGATTTTTGCGCCAAGATTATAAATCCAAAATTTTAATAAAGAGAGATTAAAAATCGACTTTGTATTTATCTTTGTGAGCAGTGTTAGCCAAGATAAGGAGGAGAAAAATGACATTTGGCAGCTTATATTCATATATAAGTCTGCCTAACATAAAAATCAACCAAAGAATGTGAAACATTTTGGGGTATTAATATTATTGAATATCAGCAACAATCTGGAAATAAATGAAATTATACATGATATGTTTATCTGTGTTGATAATATTGAAAATAATATTAATTATAAGTGAGTATACAATTTTGAGCTGTTATGTGAAAAATGTATCAATCCATGAATCTTAATAATCATGTTAAGTGGCATTATTAATTAGGATCCCTTATAATGTTATTAATTTTGTTAGCAATATAATATTAAAGTTGTTACTGTTTAGTTACTATGAAAATTATTAGAGTTATTTTAAAGATAGGGAGATTAAAATTGAAGGAAGAAAACACCAAAGGAAAGCAAAATATATGAAGTATTTGACTACATGTGAAAATTATGGTTTTGTGCTTATGTATATTAAAAGAGAATATCTAATGTTTAAAAAATACTATCAGGAAGCAAATTAATAAGAAGTGATTAAAATTATTATACAATGTCATTGTATAAAGTCATACCGCTTCTCTTCCTCTCCCTAAGGGAGTCAAAGTGCCTGTGTTATCATCATGGATGTTAGGAAATAAATTTCAGAGATTGTGAGACCGTCAGGTGACCACACTGAAACCCGAAGTTGCATAATTTTTCAGTGGCTCAGCAAGACTAGGACTCTAACTTGGCGATGTATGAAGCTGGATTTTCATACAGGTTTTTAGAGTCAGTATGTGTTTGTAAAGTATGTAAGTAAAGAATACAATTTTAAGATTTAGAAAAGACTCTAAGAAGGCCCAGATCAACTTACTAATTTTACAGGCAGAAGCTTAAAACCTGGAGAAACTAAAGATCAAATGTTCTGGAGGAAAATAGAAGGTTAAAGAATGAAGTGATGCATGTTTCATCTCTGGGTTCTTACAACCTCGAGTAGCAAACATCTTTCCTAATTATAACTAGAATGGAATGGCACCTTCTTTAGACACAAGCGTATCAACTGATATAATACCATAAAACTCAGACACAAGTTATGCATCTCTGCCATCTTTTCTACTTTTGTCATTGATGAATTTAAGAGAGTGCTCCTGAAAAAGTCACAGAAATACATTAACTCTAAGGTACTCTGTCTCATAATTGCAATGTACTAGCCTTACCATTTAATTTAAATATATATTGCATGTAAGCAATTCTCCTAATGGAATTGCATTAGGTTGAATTTCTCCAAAAGTAATGTAATAAAATTAAATAATTACTTTGATTTATAAGAATGTTTTACATTAAAAAAACCCATGTTTTTACATTATATAGTAAGAAGATGACTTTGAGTCTGACCTTAAATATTTTAACCTACTTTATGTTCCTGAGAACTGAAGATTTTTGTTAAAAAAATTCCTAGAATGCAAATTCTATTACTATGTTGTCTTTTCAATACGTATTCTTTATTTGTCTTAGTAGATTGTCCATGAAAATTTCAGGGACAGTCAAATGGCCCAAAATGTATGGCATATTGAAGGATAAAGTTGTTGATTGAACCAAGTGACTATACTCATATTGGCTGGAGATAGTAAATTATTAAATATGCTGATTTTCTCCTAAATTACTGAATAGTTTCAAAATTTTGAGCAAAAAAACAGAAGAATTTGTTTACAACTTGTAGAGAAAGTGATAAATTAATTTATGTTCAACCAGAATTTCACAGAACTAAAATCAACTCATTAGTAAATCATGTGTGAACTTTTCTCCTACCCTCCCCAAAATATAGTTCTCAAAACTCATTTCAAATTCCTTCTATGTATTTATTATCTATTGAACTTTGTCTTTGTGAACAGCAGGTGTTAAAATGCAACCATACTAATTGAGAAATAAAATGACATATCTATCAATCTGTTCTTTATGACTATTTTTGTATACACGGCCCATATAAGAATTAAAATAAAAATTTCTCAGAATATGGTATATAACCCTTAACTATTATTCTTTTGTCTTAGAAATAGAACAGGATTGGAATCTTAAACTGCTTATTAAAGAGGATCATTAAACATAATTTTAACTAGGTTGATTGCCAAAGGGTGTACCCAATACTTGTCTTTTACTTATATTTATAGTAAAATGTTAAATGTGGTTTCTTTAAAACACCAGGAGTTGGAAACCAAACAGTCCTGATGTGCAGAAAATCATTTGTATTTAAAGGTGCTCACTGTGGCATTATATATTCTATAAAAATGAAACTGAAAACCAGCTGAATGTTCCAAATTAAGAAGATGGTTAATTTTTGTTAAAACTCACAGTATAAAATAAATTTTGTTAATCAAAATTATATTTTTGACAAAATTTTCATGGTCAGAAATATGCTCAAAAACTAGTACTATCCAAAAAAAAAAATAAATAAAAGCAAAAGAATTCAAAGTCATTTATTTGCCTTGATTTCAATTACATTATTATTATTATTATTTATTATTGAGAAAGTACTGAAAGAAAAACATGCCAAGACATAGTGAAACATTAACATATAGTTTTGAGTACAATGATTCTAGGGTATCAATGACCACTTATAATATTTTGCACAATGAGGTAATTAGTAAGTTTTCTTTCTTTTGGTATATTTTTCTTAATGACAATGTTTTCTCTTTATATTAAAAAATAATAAAAATTTTATTATCACATGAAAAGCTAATGAATGTGTGATTAATAACAAAAATGTGATTTATACAAATATATTCAGAGTTAAGAAATTTCACTATAGGCTGTTTCTAATATGGTTTCATGAAAGAGAAGTGACTAGAAGGGCCTGATGGACAAAAAATGTGAATTTTCTGATATATGATGGTGTGAATATTATTTAGGTAATAGGGATGTACATTTCCAATAAAAATATTTATTCAAGTAAAAACATAGTGGATATCTAGAACGTCTACCTTTATTTTCAAATTCCTTCACATTTAACTTATTTTACTATCAACACTTTAAAAATATCTACCCTTTGAAACAACTATTTTTGAGAGAAATAATGTACCTTTTAAAGCGAGATTTAGTTGAATAATGATTCATTGCATTAGTAAATGTGTAATCACCTGATAAATACCCACGTGCCAAAATGTATTTACTCTTTGGAACACTGGTAGAATGCTGATACCTGATACAGGTATGACCCATATATTTTATTAGAAATATGCTCAAAGGAAAAAGAAAAAAAAAGTTAACTTACTCTTCTAAAACCTATTGGAAACTAACCTTAAAGAATATGTATCATGTAGTTGAAAGTCTCTCAACTCCTCCAGGAAAGAAAAGAAAAATCAAAATCCCTATTGGGGGCACCTGGGTGATTCAGTCAGGTGAGTTTCTGATTCTTGGTTTCCAATAGGGTCATGATCTTAGGATCCTGAAACAGAGACCTGCCTTGGGTGGGGTCCAAAGTAGGAAGGGGTAGGGTGTCCACTTGAAATTCTCTCTCTCCCTCTATCTGTACCCTGGCTCCCTCTCCTGTGCTCTCTCTCTCTCTCTCAAAAAAACAAACAAATAAACAAATAAATAAATAAAATCTTAAAAGAAAGGAAGAAAACAAAATCCTTAATCATCTGCAACAAATCACTTGACTTACTTAGTTTACTAAATAAATTCTCTGATTTGATTCTTGTCTTTTAGATTTTTTTTTCCCCAACTAATTACTGTTTTCCATAGTTATTCCCACTTCATCAAGGTTCAGAATGTGAACTAAACTGGCAAAATAAAGTGTGGTGCTTACTTAATATCAGGCCCAGCCTGATCAAGTCATGGATCTACCAAACCTCTCTTTCCATATGTATCTAATTCAATCACACATTATCTTCTCATTAAATTAAAGTGAGCTGCCTCATCCCACTTCGTTTTATTACTGGATTGAAAGAACACAGCCCACAAAATGTCAAATGTTCAATGGTTTAAAATATAAGAGCCCTGAATATTCCTCTTACGATTTAGTGGCATCGGTTGTGTACCAAACACAGTGCAAAGTAATTTACACAATTACCCTCTGAGGAGAGTAGGAGGGATACTTTTATGACTGATAAGGACACAGAAAAAAGTTCAAACTTGTCCAAGGTCACCATGCTACAAAGTTAAGGAGCTGTTCCCGAAAGCTGAGTGTGCCTGATTTTGAAGTCCAGCGTTTTCAGCTCTCAGCTATGGCAAACAATATAAAAATTACAGGCAAGGATGGCACATGGATAAGAATATTGAAAAAGTGGTATGAATAGCAGGGACTATGGTAAGATTTGGCTGAGTTTTCATCTATTACTTGAATAACTCCTTTAGAACAGGGTCTGGAAAATAAAATGATAAAATCTAGACTTGTGCCTAATCCCTAAATGTAAATTATTGACTAGTTAGAAACAGTCATTATATTCTGGTATATTGTGTTACTTCCACTCTACAATATCTCTATTGTGGATAGAATACTATACACAGACAATGAGACAGACTCAGCAAGACAGAAAGATCCTACTTAGCTTGTAAACTGGTCATGTTAACATGAGCAGGTAATTTCAGTGTTGAGGAATCATAGCTCAGCAATTTTATTTTTGTTTTTAGATAGTACCAAATTAAAGAAAGTGCTTAGAATCTCAGGGGATAATATCAACATTAGACTTCAAAATGGCCTTTAATTTGAGGCTTTATCAGAAATTTGTAGTATAAAGTTTTATTAAAGTAAGCAGACAAGGGGCACCAGGTGTCTCAGTGGGTTAAGCCTCTGCCTTCCCCTCAGGTCAAGATCTCAGGGTGCTGGGATCAAACCCTGTATAGGGCTCTCTGCTCAGCAGGTAGCCTGCTTCCCCCACTCTCTCTCTGCCTGTTGCTCTGCCCTCTTGTGATCTCTCTCTGTCAAATAGATAAAATCTCTCTAAAAAAAAATAATAATAATAAGCAGACAAAACAAGAAATAGGGTACAAAACCAAAGCAGAGTGACAATATATAATTTGGGCGGTCAATAATCCTCATTGAGATGTAGAATTCAAAGTATAGGTAACAATTATAAATAAAGCAATAATTTTTTCCATAGCTATTTTCTAAATGTGTGTAACAGTTTGTAAAACATTATGGGCCCTTAGTTATTGAATGGATGAATGAATGAATGATTTTATGACTACATTGAAATTTTGAGAAAGAATTTCAAAGTTTGACATGATATGTTAATATAGTATGTTGGTTTTTAGAGCTATGTACTTAGTTTGCAGGTCTCAAGCTAAAAAAAAAAAAAGAAAAGGTGAAAATTAAGATATTGAGCCAGGTTAAGGCAAGGTAGCAGAAATAATAAAACGTACAAAGTGAAATTTAGGAACAAATTGAATTACATGCTGATTTTAGCTGACAAAAGAACAGCAGTTAGTGAAAAGTCTTTAAGAATATAAACATTAATAAAAGAACAAGTACTGAAGGTTATTTCTTTCTACCAAAAGAATAGGAAGAATTTTGTTTAAATTGAATAAGATATTAGGAAAAATTCATAACTCTGATTCTGCTAAAATTTAGCAAAATTAATAAGTAAATTGATATACACTACCTTTGTTTTTTTTGTTTTTTTTTAAAGCAAACATTTACTGATTTCCTACAGATGTCAGGAACTGTAATAGGCACTGGAAATACAAAGAAAACTTAGAGACATAACCAGGCCCCAGGGTTCCAAAGAATGATTTTGATCCCAGTCGGTAAATGAATTAGGTACTCCTCAAATTGTAATCTTCGAGCGCTGTGATGTATGTGTGCTGGTATGATTCAAAGGATCATTTCCTGTAGACATTCTCTTTTGATTCATTCAAAATAATGCAATTCACAGAGAAAGAGTTAAACTTGTACACTAAAGCACTATTCAAAGAAAAAACTGATTGTTAGTCTAGCCATATTTCTATACACCCTATAATTGGAAAAAACAATTCTATTCTCTGGGTCTATGGGGCAATATGCAAATCAGAATTCATCTGCACAATGGAGTTTTGTGATTTCTCTCAGCATAACCTATCTTTATTTTCTAGCTCTTTACATGACAGAGGGTTCAATAACCCCCACTTCTCCACTGCTCTGGCAAAGGAGCAAGAGATTGCTTTCCAGGCGGGTAGTCACAAGTAAGCAATTTCAGGAATCCTCTAATGAGGCAATCCATAATGGTTTTCCTAACTGAGTTCGTTCACCAACCACAGGGAAAAAAAAATGTAATTCTAGCAGCCTGTTTGAAGGAGGAACACACACACTCATTCCTTGTATTAAAAAAGAGAAAACACATACATAAATGAAATAATCACTATATAGGGTAGTCCTGGACAACAATTTATGCAAGTCATTTGACATATTTTCTAGGCCTTGGCTAAATATGGACTTCAAAGAGTAGCTAGCTGTTTTAAACTATATTCCATATTTAATATTTTACTAGCTTAAAAATTCTCCTTTGTGGAAAACAAAGCAAGGACTAAGAAAGAAATATGTATGCCTTTATCTTATTTTATTTTTGTATGCCTTTAAGTTGAGATCTTAATGTATATATGCTCTCTCTTTCTCTCTCTTTATATATATAATATATAATATAATGTATAATGCATATAATATAGATATACATTTTTAAATATGTATATCTCAACAGAATGGAATGTATCAATTTAACTATTTATTAGAGGTGCTTAGAAGTTCTTTGTTCTGTTTTTATCTCTCAAATTAATAATGAACACTATAATTGAAGCATAGTGAATTTTTTTTCCAGAAGTATCAAAAAAAGTGCTAAGTAGTATGAGATCTGTATGATCTTACACATACAGATGGAAATATTAGAGTAATATTAGAGATTTCAGTACTTAGTTGGTATTTTATAGATCTATTTTTAAGGCTTATTATTTGTTGTGAGGAATATATATTTTTTTAGATAATAAAATGTTATAGCCCTTTTAAAGGCACCTGAACAAGTGTGTGTAGAATCATGGTCTGGAATTTATATTTTGATCACACTCTTTTGGGGATGTTTCATGTACACTAAGTTCTGGTACTACTACTTTAAATTGTTCTCATCTTTTCCTCCAGTGCATGTAATAAAACCTCTAATTCCAATTATTAGTAATATAAATTATCATAGACTTTTAGAATGGAAAATAACTATGGAATTCAGCCATTTATAACTTCCCCACAATTTGGGGTGGGGAGACTCACTCCAAATTTCCATTTTACAAACTTGAAACCAGTAATTTTTGCAGAAATTCTTGGCTCTTCTCCAAAATGCAAGCCTCTCGGGCAACAATTTTCAGGTCACCCCTCTCCTCTGCCACTATACTCAGTCTTCTGCTAACTCTACACTGTCATTCTACCACAGCTCATTGAAGACATTGGCATCTCACTCCCATGGCTGTACCTAGGATGTGTTACAAGTCATAATAAATCTGATACTTCCAATGGTATCTTTGACGTCAATTACCAGTTCTTGGACCAAGTCTATCTACATCTTTCACTCATTCACTGCCAATATCTAAGTTCTTCAATTTCATGGAGATTTCCAAATCCATTGACCCTTTATTTTCTTCTGATTTTAGGGAAGCCATGCCCAGACATTACGTTTTGTTCACAACTAAAAGAGTCTGTCATATTATACAGCAACAATGCCTTTGACTTGACCACAGCTCCGTGACTTCTTGTCCTCTTCCCTAGCCTGCTCTGTGAAACCTCACCCTTTCATGTATCCATGTTAAATGTAGGCTACATGTAGGCTGATAAAAGGGTATGGATGAAGAAAACCATGCAATTAAGTATATGTCAGCGATTTTCTTTTCTCCTCCACCTTCCTTTCCCCAAGTCAATGATTTTCAAACTCAGGTGGTCCCTCAGCTAGATCAAAAGTATTTTTATTTCTTTATTCCCCACTCAATATTCCCTCCAAAATTCTGGTGCCAACCTTAAAGTTGTTGCCTACATCCCATCCAAATTCTCAGCAAACTTAGCTCATGGTACTTAAAGAATTACCATCAATAACCATTTTTCTTTCTGTTCAGTTAGTTTAGGTTCTGAATTAAACCTTCCATTTCCTCACAGTCTTTTTCACATCAGACACTTCATCATAACACTTGTATTGACTCCTTCTCAGCATATACATTCATGTGAATGATTTATAGGGGTTAGCTAGACAGGAGTGTGTTTGAGTGTGTGTGTGTGTGTGTGTGTGTGTGTGTGTGTGTGAGAGAGAGAGAGAGAGAGAGAGAGAAGGAAAGGGAGAGAGGGAGAAAGAAAGAGAGAGGGATTTGGAAGGAAGGTATAGAGAGTATCAAAGTATGAAAATAAGCATCACTAATTGAGTCACACCAACTGGGCCTGAATCTTGTGATATGAAACTTCTTTGCAAAGATCTCCCTGAAAACACTAAATATAGGCATTATTATCCTAGTTTTACAGAACAGGAATCTGAGATTCAGGTTCTACAACTTGTCCAATGAAGTAATGATAGCCAATATTAATTTAGCTCTTACTACTTATTAGGCGCAGTTCAAACCACTTTAAATTATTCAGTAGTGTCATCTTCTCAATAAACTTATTAAGTAAATAGTTACATAATCCTCATTTTATAGTTAAGGAAACATCACTGAATCCTAGCTAGTATCTTCTTTTCCCTTCATAGACCAAATTCTTTTCTTTTTATCTTAAAAAATAAGTTTTTAAATTTTTTTTTCCATTTCATTTTATTTTATTTCTTTTCAGTGGTCCAGCATTCATTGTGTAGGCACCACACCCAGTGCTCCATGCAATACGTGTCCTCTACAATACCCACCACCAGGCTCATCCAACCCCCATTACTCTCCCCTCCAAAACCCTCAGTTTGTTTCTCAGAGTCCACAGTCTCTCATGGTTTGTCTCCCCCCCTGATTTCCCCCATCCCATTTCTCCTCTCCATCTCTCAATGTCCTCTGTGTTATTCTTTAGGCTCCACAAGTGAAACAATATGATACTTGAATCTCTCTGTGTAGACCAAATTCTTGAAAGCATTGTCTAGCTTCAAGATCTTTCCCCTCATTTTCCATGTACTCTTACCAGCTGGACTTTTTGAATCATGTCCCACAAGGTGCAATAACAAAGCATCCTTGCTTCTATTGTTTCTCTGTCTCCTAGCCTCTAACCCCCCTTGCAAAGCAGTTTATTAATATTACTCACTTTGATCATCATTCTAGATCAGAGCTCAGCAAACATTTTCTGTAGGAGGGCCAGATTTCAAGCTTTGTGGATCTAGAGATAAAACTGAGCAACTGTTTTTCCAGAAAAGCAATAACCATTATGCATTTTAAATTTTGCATTTAAAAAAGTAAAAACAAGACAAAACATTTTTACCTTTTGAGGACATATAAAAATAAGTAGAGAGTCAGATTTGACCCATAGGGAATAACCTGCCAATATTTATCCTAGAACATAATTATTTTTATAATTTATCTATCTCTCCCATTTTACAAATGGGAGTATAGAGACTGTCTTTTATATCTTTGTATTTTTAGTGATTATCTCAGTGTTTTCTATACAATGGTCATTTAGATATTAATTAATATAAAACAAGTAATATGTAATACTTAATCCTGAGTCCATGCCATAAATGCAGTCAATCATTTCATTTTAAAGTGGAGGAACTTGGGGCACCTGGGTGGCTTAGTCAGTTAGGTATCTGCCTTTGGCTCAGGTCATGACATGACCTCAGGGTCCTGGATTCTAGTTCCACATTGGGTTCTTTGCTCAGCAGGGAGCCTGATTCTCCCTCTCCCCCTTGCTTGTGCTCTCTCTCGCTACCTCCCTCTCTCTCTCAAATAAATAAAAAAAATCTTTTTTAAAAAGTGCATTCAATTCGTTAAGATTTGCCAAACTTATTATTTTCAACCTTCCTTAAATTTAGGAACATTTGTATAATCCTCTTTATAGAAATGAGCCATTTTCAAAGTAATCTTTTTCTTCCTTTGTCATGGTACTAGAGAAGGAGATTCAAGTATTGGAGGGGAGTTGAGACAAAATGATTTTTCAGGTTCTTTCCAAATAGATTTTTTTGTTTTTTAGAGTTTATGATCTCTGTATGGTTTCAAATATAATACAAAATAAATAGTTTAAATCTCAAAATAGTTATGAATGCTACTTTGTGATTCTGATGTGTCATATATTAGAATTCTGAGCCTAATTTATTTGAAAACTTCTCTAGATAAACAAAATATATTTCTCAAAATATCCTCTCCCATGCTATGATAATTTATTGTGCATATTCTACACCTTAGTATATAATAAGTTCTCTTTCTTGTGTTTTTAGTACATAATCTATGTCCAAGAAAATTTTACTCTTACCAGAAATTAGGTGACAAAGGACAGGGCAGAAAAGGGTTGAAAGGGGGTTCTGTCAGATATTATAGACTCAAATAAATAAAGGCAGGATTTGAATGTGGTAGCGAAGACCATGTAAAAGTTTTTAGAAGAGGAATTAGTGTCTGGGACCTGGCAAATCTGCTGAATGAGAGACAACTACACAGGTTATAGTGTGATTAGATTCCTATGTAAAATCTAAAACCCAGTAAATGAAACTCAGACTGAGAGAATGCATGGCAATCAGAATTGCATGTTGTTGAACTTCAGAGGAGCTATGGCACTCTCAGACCACTAGCAAGAACAGGGACCAAAATAATTCTGGTAAGAAAAGTAAGGAGTTGCTGCTAATACAGGCAAACATCAGCAGCCACTCCCCTAGCTCTATATCCTTGTTAACAGATACATAATTGTGTTCTGAGACCATGGGCTTTAGGGGAAGTTGAGTGTTTCCATAGTCTTCAGAGATAAATTTAGAATATTCTAGATTGGACTATTGTGATACTTTATTCTTCTTTCTAATTTCCAGTTTACAAAGAACCATGAGTTAAGATTCATAAGTTAGTCGCATACCTTTAAAATGTATACAAATATGCAAAATCATTATAAACAACAGTTCCATTAAACATTAACATAAGTGAGAGTGAAAGGAAGCTATAATATGGAAATATTTTAAAAGACTGGTATGTTATTTTAATTGCAAATGATTAAGTCTGCTTCTGACATTCAGAAATTTTAATGATTTTGTTTTGTTTTTTTAAGAGAGATTTTTTAGCAAATTACAAAACTTTAAAAATGTCACCAATTGTTATTACAATCCTTGTGTGGTTCATGTATATTTATACACACATTCTAAAAGTTTTATATATGCAGATTATAATACATAATTAAATAATCTTTTTAATTAAAATGTGGAAGTGAAATATACATGTACACAAAAAAACTTGCACTGAACTCTAATGTCAGTTCCTTAGGGAAAGAACAAAGGAGACAAAAACTGGAGTTATCACTGACAAGTAAGATACAAACAAACTTTCTAGGTTTTTTTTTTTTTACCCTCTTTTCTATAAAATAATAGCAACAGAAAATGTCAAGAAATAGATACAATGAATTTTTGTTTTGATACTTAATGCCACCATTCTGGTTAAACGGAAAGGAAATTATATGCCATATTTACTTGCATAATTGCTGCCCTTTTCTTTCTTGTTTTGTAAGTCACTCAATTCAAATTAATCTATACAAAATTCTACACACAGCAATCACACAATGGTGACGGATGTGTGAGTAAATGTGGTAAATGAACCAAAATACTGTACCTATCAGCAAAGCACAAATAGTGTGCTAAATTTAAAAAACTCTTAACTTGAAATGAAGAGGAAAAAAAACAAAACCATCAGGTAGAGGTAACCAGTTTATATGTACATTGGTAGGACATGTGGCATATACAACAATAGAATAGTTTTTAGTAATCAATATTCAACTTGAGAAGAAACTTAAGAGAGTTAATGTTTCTTATTCTTCTTGGGCTTTGAAAACATTATTCTTCAGCATGAATTAATTTCTACATGTTAAATAATTAATTTGAAGACACGACAACCATAATTTTAATTAGCTCCTAAATATTGCCTACACTTTTAAAAATAGAAATACTTGTATACAGAAATACATTAAAACAACAAGCAATAACTGATGATCACTTTTAATGCCAAGTGTTCCATTTATAATAGCAGGAACAAATACACAGAGCATGTAATAATAGAGGATGGACTGAAAGCAGACATATCTCCAGGAGGTAAAACCCACCCAAATTCCCCAGTATCCCTAGCTTTGACTGGCTTACAGCCTAAAATTCTTTGATCATGCGTACACCTTTTCTCAGAGTCACATTATAGCATTTCACCTTGACCTTACATCTGCCATTCCTCTAATCACTAAGTCTAAAAGTACTTATAGATATTCATACTGTACTTTGGTTAAAGAGTATATAACTTACATTCTTTTGCTAATTAAATAACAACAAAAGTTATGTATCCATCATCAATGTGATCGCAAGAGAGTCTGTGAAACCAAAGCTGTTAGGAGGTCTGACTTTCATAGAACCACCCAGAATATTTTCCTTGTCTTTATTTTGTTAAGTTTTTATTTAAATTACAGCTAGTTAATATACAATGTAATATTACCTTGTCTTAAAAAAAAACTTAAAAAGAACCCCCCAAATATAGCATTTATTATAAGATGACACAGGAACAAGGAACATTAGTTCTTGTGAATTGAGTAAGAAACTAAATACATTTTATTTTTTCAACCATAGTTTAATTTCCTCTTATTTTGTTTTGTTTTATTTAAAGTAAACAGTATTGTGACTAACAGAAATGTTTTATGGCTCTCTCTACCTAGATACAAAGATTTTCTATTTCAGTATTTCAATACTTTGACTCTGCTCTTATCCATTCCTGACAATTTATAACTGGAAATCTGAAAGAAAAAAATAGGTCCTGTTTTTCTCATGAAGCATATTACATGTTCCATTGAAGAGAAGCAGTTCAGATTATAAATTATTTTCCTCCCATGGGGCATACATATAGAATCATTACAATTTTAATCATCATGGTACCACATATTCTTTAGGAAAATTAAAGTAAGCCACAACTGTTCTATCTTTCACTTTTCATGCATTCTTTTCTCATATGAAATTTAGACTAAGTAAAAAAAAAAATATTTTAGAAGTTAATGATTGGAAAAAAATCTTATCTCAAAAAATAACACCCATCTTAGAGATGGGTAAGTAGATGCATCCAGGAGGCAAAAAAAGTGTGCATTAAGAATTATTTATAATTTTAGCACAGCCAAGATTTGAGAGAAAATCAAGTACCAGTATAGATATATTCAATAACACATAATTACTCTTTCTTAGGCTGCCTTCCTCTAAAAAGATCTTGGGAAGCAACCTTGAAACATGTCTAACTCTCATAAGGGAATCCTCTTTTCATTGTGAAAACCTTTTTAATCCCTTGAAGCTTTGGCAGGATTTGTCATCAATGATTTTGTTTAGTGTAGAGTTTCTCAAAGGAGTCCTGAGGCCAACAGCATTAGCCCATCCCCCATAAGCTTGTCAGAAATGCACATCCATTTACCCAGCCCTCACCTATGAAACTGGAAAGCCTGTGGATGCAGAATGTCAGAAATCTGGGTTCGAAACCCTTCAGGTGATTCTGAAGGACATCAAAGTTTGGAACCACTGGTTTGGTAGATGTCAAGTTTAATTATAAAAAATACAGTTTATTGTTATAATTATCATAGTTATCAGTTGTTGTGGTAACAATAGCCACATTTCTGTAATGGGTTCTAAGATATTAATTATTTTTGTAATTATCCAACGCACACACAAAATAAGTGGCCTGTGTCATGATATGACAGAGGCAATTCATGCACAGGAGAGGAGAAAAACAAGTCCTTATTTTATCCAATTTAAGCTCCCATTATTTGACATTCAAGACTCAAAGTGGTCTCTCAAAGATTTTGTAACTCAAGAATAGCAACCCACATCCATAAGTGACAGATCTTTAGCCCATGTTTTATTCACAGCACATGATCAGTATTATGTGATGAATGGATAGTCTACGTGAATAAGGCCAATCTTGACAACGTGGAGTTGGGAGTATCCATATAATAGGTCAAGGTAAAATAGTGACAGTGAAATTACTGATTGTGCTTATCTAGAATCCTTGCAATCTTTGTTTCCTAATTCCCCAAATTCTTTTTCCAAAATAAACCACCAAGGTTAAAAAATTAGGTAGCTAGTTAAAACACAGATGTAATATTAGAAAAAGTATAGCTAGAGAATCTGAAGGGTCTACTATTGTTAAATGGTCACCATCTTTTACTTACAAAAGTATCAGAAGAGGAACTGCTTCCTCTGACCACTCCAGTAATGCTTGGTTCCCAGAGCAAATGCTATTTTGAAGGGAGAGAGAATGCAGCTTGAATTTTAAAACCAATTTCATTTCTTTTTTCATCCTATGCCTCAATGTTTAATTACCACAAGAATGACTCAATTCATTGAAATTTTAACTAGTCATGTATTTTTCTTCCATATGAAAAATCCCTTTTAGGGAAGCAGGATAGAGACTAGTATAAAAATTCAGTAAAAGAAGTTCTTATCACATTAACTTTTTGCTGGGTCAAACCCTCAAGTAAAATAGACTTACAACACTTGTCCTAAGTAACATAAGTAATACTGGCCTAGCTCTTTTTTTTTTTAATCCATTAATTAAATGAATTAAAAGAATTCATTGTTTTAATAGTTTTGTGTTTGTAGAAAAATTGAGAGGAAAGTATAGAGAGTTTTTTCTTCCTACATTAATACTTTGAGTACCTCTTACCCCATTAATATCTTGGTTTAATGTGGTATGTTTGTTACAATTGGTGAGCCAATGCTGAACTAAAGCCCATAGTTTACAGTAGGGTTCATTCTGTGTTGTACGTTCTATGAATTTTGACAAATACATAATGATATGTGTCTACCGTAATAGTTTCACTGTCCTAAAAATCCCCTGGTTGGAATTATTTTTAAGTTACGTTATACTGGCAAAGACAGTTTACAGCCCATTTGAGATAGGGGTAGAAGATATTTAAGCCTTCTTCTTTCCCACCTATAAAGAATGTTTTTAGTAAAACTTACACTTACCAGAAAATATTTGACAGAACAGTATACTTTAGGTTCTGGCACCTTGGTACTTGTCTTAGTAAACCCAGGCTGCCATAATAAATTCCATAGACTGGATGAGTTCAACAACAAATATTTATTTCTCAGAGTTCTGGGGGCTGGAAAGCCCAAGATCAAATCCGTCTTGCTAACACCTTGATCTTGAACTTTTCAGCCTCCAAGTCTGTGAGAAATTGGAAAATAGTGTAAATGAACAAGAATGAAATAAAAGGCAGGATTTCCAAAACAGGTTTGACAAGTAAATTTCGTTAGTTTACATGTTGATTTTGTCTAAATACTCTATGCAATATGCAATAGCTAATGAAGAATGTATAAATACAAAATTAAATTTCTTAGGACTTTGAAATATAAGACTCAAAGCTGTACTGTTTTCTTTTAATGCATTTAAAGAACGTTTTTTATAAGCCCTTTAATGATCTATAAAAACCAAATGTTTTTCCTGTATTTTAGTATATAATCATCTTATGCTGAATCTCAAACTTGAAATGCATATCACAGTTTTATAACCATAGCTTTTATTTGAATAAAGCACAATTGAAAAGTAAATCTGTTTTAGTCAAAAATAAATACTCAACCTACTTTTCATCATCCTCATTAAGATTAGCTTAGCACAGTCAAGATACTGAGGTGGCCTATGATAGAGGACACATTTCCAATACAATATTTAACTCCAGAAATGCTAATGAATGCTAGTTTTCAAAACCCTACATCTATCCCTAATTTATGTATTTCATATATATATATAATTAATACTTATACTTCTACTTAATTAAAAAATATATTATACAAATATACTCTTGCAAAACTTTTTTTATTCCCCCCTCATATTTCAGGGTTGCCGCTAATCCCCACACACATTTTCATGATTCCTTAAAGCCTGCCCTGACTTCTTCGCTCTCATTGCTTGTGTGGGGTCTGGGTACTAGGGGCAAAGCAGAACCCTGAAGAACAATGGTAATGTAAGAGGGAAGGGACCAATTCAAAAGCTCTCATCTGTTGTATCAATCATTATAAATACATATAAATATTCCTGATATCTAATATTCTTGCAGGACACATGCTGAAATCATTCTTTCTTTCTGTGGGTCTAAGATCTTCTGTCTCTTAACAAGTGCTATTCACACTTTTTTGAGTGAAACATCTTGAGTTAATAAATATAAATAAGTGTAATTATGTTTGGTCCTGCTGATGAATAAGGAATTTAACTGAAAGGCGATCATCAAGAGTTTAAAAACAATTACGGAGTTAGATAGTTTCTAAATATTCTATTTACCCCTTGTTATAGTGGAATTCCCTATAATATGGAAAACTCTAGAAATAAGGTTTCTTAGGGATAGTTACTTTTTAAAATGGATTTTAGGCATCTAGATTTCATTCATATTTAAAAGAACAAAATGTTATATTGTACCACTTGGTCCATGCTAGCTATTTTGTAAAGAATATGTATAGGAAAAAAAAAAGAATATGTATAGGAATAAATTTTTAGCAAAGAAATGTTTTGATATAAAACAAGATTTATGATGATTTTTCTGTCTTCTAGGGAGTTCTATTTTAATTCTTTAGCTTCTAAATGGCATTGGCACTACTATGATGTTGCTTAATCTAGCATGAAATGTCACAATAAATAATATATTATACACTGCTCCCCCCACAAATTTGCAATAATTAAATATTCTTGTTGCTTTATCCCTAAGAGAAAGTCTAATATATTTATGTATGATGCTGACAACGCACTCTTCCTTACAGGCTTTGATCCTGGTGCAGATGAGTCTTAAATCCCTTATTTGTATACAAATCATAACCTTAAAATCAAGCTAAAATTTTGTTTGAAGTTCATAGCTTGTATTAGAAACGTAATTAATAGCTCTCATGAACTCACGCTATAAAACATGCAATGCTAGTAAAGTTTAGAAAAGTGTGCTTAAATGTCTTTTAAAATATACCACCACTAATATCATATGAAGTCTAGAAGACAAGTACCTGAAGAATCTAAAGAAGGTGTTTTTAATCAACTATTTTATCTTGTCAATTCATTTGTAGAAAAAATAGTTAGTAAACCAGCATGACAGATCTTTTCTTCATCGAATTTACTACCTTATAGGCCAGATTTTGCAAAACCTGGCCATTTGCCCACTTGCAAGTCTTCCTGAATCAGAATTCCTGAGTGGAAAGACTCTGCAAATGCATTTAAAAACACATTCGGTGATTATTGGAATGACTGGGTTGGTTAAAGTGGCCGTTTTTTGATTTTGGGTCAGGTCATGATCTCAGAGTCATGGGATCAAGCTGAGTCACTGTTTCCATGGGGAGTCTGTCCCTCTCTCTCTCTCCCTCTGCTCCCCACCCCCTGCTTCCTCTCTTTCTTTCTCTCTCTCTCTCTCATTCTCCATCTCTAAAATAAATAAATAAATTCTTAAATATATGTGCGTGCGCGCGCACACACACACACACACACACTTTTGGTATTCTAATGCAAACTAAATTTGAGATCTGAAGTCTTAGATAATATGTGTAAACAGTTTCAGATATTTAGTAACCAAACAATTCTCTTTCCTGAGTTTCTTTTGTAAAATTCCTGAAGATGCAAAGTGTAAGCAAATTGACATCAGGTTCTTTGAAAGCCAGTGGAAAGCCAAAAAGAAGGCCTTTATTATAGGTCTGATAATAAAATATGTATGCATACACAGTTAAACACAAGGTTTTATGGTAGAGGCAACACTGTATATAGCAAACCCACAGTGGTTCCTAATGAGGTTCTTTGAAATTAATTTCGTACCCAAAATGCCTGGTCAAATGGTGAAGGCATTTGCACTTTAAGGGATCCTTTCAGTTTTGCACAATTTATTTTTTAAAACTAAAAAACATATGAACAACTTACCATAATTCTTTAGTCTAATAATAACTATTTTGCCTGAAGAGTCACAACAACTTGATAGAGTTTTCAGGAAAAGGCATGCCTCTAATATATAAATCAAATACCTCATACTTGAAGGAGAAATAACATTTCACTTCACTCTTTTCCCTAATAAAACATAGGCAGACAGAGGAAAGTTTCAGAAATTTATAAGAAATGACAGGCAATGTAAAGTAAAGTTTGAATAGAAAATGTGAAAAGCTTGAGGTGGTTGCAAAAATCCGTAGGGGAACTGGTAAAGTGCTTATTAGAATTATCAGCTTTAAAAATTCCGTGATAAGAATGTAAATCGAAAGCTGCCCCTGGATTGCTTAGCCAGCAGAAAGAACTGAGACTAGGGGATTGAACAGTGCTCCTGTAGATAGGGAAAAAAAAAAAAAAAGAAAAAAGAAAAGAAATCAACATATATAAGTTGAAAAGAGAGAGAAAGAGAGAGAGGGTGGAAAGAAAACCTAAAATACTTCAGAAGTTTGAGGCAAACTCTGGTTTCCCTCATATAATAAGCATTTTATTGCACATGCCAAGGTATAGAGTTTCTATGACCATTGAATGGCCATGATTCATGTCTATAAAGTGTTACCTTTCTCGTATGTGTGTGTATGTGTGTGTGTGTCCGTGTGTGTGTTGTTATTATGGTTTGTCTTCCTCATTAAGGATTTACCTAAGTAGATTTTTGCAGCTCAACTTTGCTTATATGCTGACCTTGCAGTCTTTGGTTTTATTGAAGACCATTTCACCCTGGTGCTAATTCACTGGAGAACTATTTTAGTTAGAGGAGATGACTTAAAGGACATGACATGTTCATGTGTTAATATCACACATGATTTAATTTATCAAAATTACTAACCAGTCTCCTAGCCAACATCTGGAGCTATGACTTCAGTTCAGGTAGTTTGCTAATTACCTGTACTAGGTGATCTTAAACAAGTTTTTTTACTTTCTGACAATACCATTTTCATAATCACATTTTTTTTGTTTTATTTTCAATAGCACAAGTATTTTGCAACAAATATATTTCTAATCTCCATGAAAACTCCACTTGACCCTTTATTAAAGATGCTGTCTGGTTAATTTAACTATGACTTTTCCATTAAATTGGTACTATAAGAACCTGAAAGAGAGAAAATTGAACTAGCTTGGGGCTAGGACTATAACCTCAGTTGTAGTCTCAATACAAATTGGCCATGTGCCATTAAAGGAATTCATCTTACAGTTTTGATTGGTGACCTTCTAACCTTAAAAACTGCCAGCACTAAAATTAGATCTAGATTTCAGTTAGTGGTATATTGTCAATTTTTATTTTTTTGGCAATGGAACTCATTTAGGTTTTAGAATTGTAAAATAACAATAAAATACATTTAGAATAGTAAATTATAGTTTCTTCATGAATCATCTCATATACTCTTTATAATAATAATTTTAGAGATGAGGAAATTGAGACTCAAGACATAGTCTCTAAAATCCTTTAACCAGAAGTGTGTGGGTGGTTCAGTCAGTTAAGCATCTGCCTTTGGCTCGAGTCATAATCCCAGGGTCCTGGGATGGAGTCCAAATCAGGCTCCCTGCTCAGCAAAGAACCTGCTTCTTCCTCTTCCTCTGCTGATCCCCCTGCTTGTGAACTCTCTCTCTCTCTCTTTCTGTGTTAAATAAATAAATAAAATATTAAACAATAAAATAAAATAAAATCCCTTAACCAGTACATGTAGAAACAAGATTTCCAATAAAATTCTTAATTTAAATTCCCTATTCTTTGGAAATCTCTTAACAGAAAATTATGATATGACATCTTTCTTGAATGATGGGTTTTCTTTAAGTAATCTATATACCCTTCATGGGGCTTAATCTCATGACCCAAGATTAAGAGCTCCCAACCTAGAGATCAAGAGTCATGTGCTCTACAGACTAAGTCAGTCAGGCACCCCTTGAAATGATACATTTTGTTTTGTTTTGTTTTGTGTTAAGATTTTATTTATTTATTTGTCAGAGAGAGAGAGAGAGCATGCACAAGCAGGTGGAATGTCAGGCAGAGGGAGAAGCAGGCACCCCTCAGAACAAAAAGCCCAATCTGGGATGTAATCCCAGGACTCTGGGATCATGACCTGAGCCCAAGGCAGACACTTAGCTGACTGAGCCACCCAGGTGTCCCTGAAATGATATTTTTAATCTAAATTCTATGGTGAACTGGAACTGGTTCCTACGAGAGTTGTGAGAGCCTCACAGTACCACTTCTCAACCCTGTGTTCAATGATGTAAATTTGTTAGTTTGGAAACAGCCATGGTTGGAGTACTTTAACCATGAAAATTTGGAGAATGCTACAAATCAGAACATTTTCCCCCCAAAGAGCCAGTTATTAGACACTTAACAACACACCGCTTGAGTTGAACCTAAACTATGTTTTTTGATGCCATTTAGTATGAAGATCTATGAGATTTTTATGTTATATATATTTTTTAAGATTTTATTTATTTATTTGACAGAGATCACAAGTAGGCAAAGAGGCAGGCAGAGAGATAAAGGAGGAAGCAGGCTCCCTGCTGAGCAGAGAGCCCGATGCGGGGCTCGATCCCAGGACCCTGGGATCATGACCTGAGCAGAAGGCAGAGGCTTTAACCCACTGAGCCACCCAGGCACCCCTATGTTAGATATTTTTATTTTACTTCACAATTTGGTGGTCAGTTTCTCAGAAAAGAATGAATCCACTTATTTAAATAGGTATATTTTTCATCAAATAATTTAATGAATACACTAAAGCATATTGAACCTTTATTGATCTTTATAGTAGATGTTACCAATATTATAGAAGTTCTAAACTTTGAAGTTTCTATGAACATTTTACCTAACAGATGAAGCACACATTGTTGTTAGGATTTCCAGTCATGTTCATGAATTCTACTGCAGCTCAATAGAAATTCATCTTTCCCTAGTCTTGTGTTAGCTGCCTAAGCCCTTGTATACTCTAATAAAACCCTTAGAATAACCTCTTCTCTAAATCATATTGCTTTTTCACTCTATCAGCCACCATACAATAGATCAGTTTACAACAGCATGTCTTCTTGGTACCATGTTAAACTATATATAACCTATAGCAACACATATTCAATGGCTGAATGCATTACTGTACTTCAGGGTGGCCTTGTCAAGGTACTGCTTGAATAGTTCCATCTTTTGTATTGGAAAAGGACACTTAACTTCCTTTGCACAAGAGCCTGTCATTGATCAGGCTATTGGTCTACCCAGTTTTGGCTACCATTAAAAGTAAAGTATACCACCAGCCCTTAGGTAGGTCGCTGGACCTACTGTTTGAGGCTGTTCTTCCTATGTGGTTCTGTCTCCTTTCCTTCCTAGCTAATTTAAACTCTTGAGACAGGGTCATATTTCTCTTGCATGATTGTTTATTATCTGTTGCTACCACCAACAAAGACCTTTCATTCATGATGTTCTTCAGCATCTCTGAAACAGTTTTCCCTCCTTCACTCTGAATGGCCTTTTTTCACTCTATAACTTGGCTATTGCTTAAAGTAACGTGTTCTCAAAGAAGTTTAGCTGTTTTGAAAAATCAGACATCAGATAGTTTTATACTCATTTATTTTAGTCAAATCTTTCTGTTTTAAAGCAAAGTCCATTAAGAATTCCTCAACTAAAATAGAAAATATGAAATCATGTAGATCTAATAATAGTGCACAAATTGCATGAAAATGGCAAATGTATTTGAAAATGAGCTGTATGAGAAAAATCAGCATCTAATGATATGCAAAAAGAAACAGGTGTAAAATGGAAATGTGTGAAATCAGACATAATGCTAAAGAATTTTTCATTCCCTTAAAAGTCTCGCTCATGCTAGAACACTAGATTTGTTCAGCATGACTCTAAGATAAACAGAAACATTCTTTAAAAGTTAAATGGGGAGAAGTAAAATTTATAAATCATGGGATTAAAATGAGCCTCAGGGATATGATAGGCCTCAGATGTGGTAGTCATATAAATGCACACACTTAGGTACTTAATTATTTTAACTGGGGTTTCAAATGAGAACATCAATTTCAATAGCTCTGGTCTACTTTTTTAACTGCCAGATCAAATTTGGCAACATCTTACTCATTGTCTTCTACTTTTTCATATCAAACACTGACAATTAAACCAAGGGGGATATAAAAAGAAGGAGTCATCAGGAAATATCTCTAGTGCAAAATTGGTATGCAAAATTGTTGAGGAAATGAAAAGGATGTCAATAACCACACATTTTCTACAATCAAATCTACCATCAATTCTTGATTCTTTTTTTTTTTTTTCCTGAAATACAGTTGTCTCAGATAGAAAATTTGGGATCAACAAAACTTCTGCTGTATCTCAACAAAACTTTCTGATGTGACCTTCACATCCAGTCACAAGGTTTGATCAATTTAATTTCATAAATATGTCTTCACTGATGTTAGTGTCTTCACTGTGGCATTTATCATCTTTAACCAAGTTAAAGCAAGTCTACTGAAGGTCTTCCTGTCTCTGTTCTCTAATCTCTACCATGCTTTTCAAATTAGCATGGTAAAATTCACATATGATCATAACACTCTTCCATTTAACTTCCTTGGTAATTCATTAACACTTGCAATGTAAACTCCAAATTTCCTGGTATAGCACAGAAAGCCCTTTATAATGTGACACTGTCTACATCTCTATAGTACCATTTCTCCCCTTAAACACCTGGCAAACTTCTTCTCAACTCTGAAATTCATTAGAACTCAACTAAAACATCACTTTATGTGATCTCAGGACGCAATGATACTGACTATAATTGAATTTCAGGAATACTCCATTTGAAGGTTTCCCAGCTCCCTGAATAAAACCTTTTACCACCAGGTATACCCTTCTTTTGGAAGATGAGAAAGAGCATGTGGGATATTTACCAAGAATGCTGTGACATATATCTAACTTAAAATGTCAAAAAACTTCTGCAGAGCTTGCAAACATTAAATGTCTATAATGTGGGTTTCTGGATTAAGCCACTAATTGTGTTTTAGGATATAAGAGAAAGCCACAAGTTGACTTTCATCAATATTTTGTTCTTGTTTATTTATTTATTTTTTGTTCTTGTTTATTTTTAAACTTTATGGATACTATTAGTTGTACTTTTTTTTTCTTTTCTGTTCCTCCAAATAAGGCTGTGGTAGTACCTAATTGGAAAATGGTACTTCCTTGAGGGGTTTTCAAATGTGCTTGCTCTTTCAGACGTGGGAAAAAGAAAACAAAAAGGAAAAACAGATGCCCTTAAGAGATAGAAAAAGGCCTGGACCCCTGCTGACAGAACATCTCCTACTTCATATGCTGCTCAGAACAAAGAGAATAACTCTATCATATAGACACTTGTGTGTGTGTGTGTGTGTCTTCAAGACTAAGGATTGTGAGCCATCTAGCTCTGGATGAGTAGCAGAAAAACAAAAAGAATATCTCTGTTGTTCATGAGGTAGAAAATATTTTTTCAAATGCTTTGTTATTCTCTCTCACCTCTTCTGCTTTCTCAAAATTCAAAACATACCAAATTCAGAAGTTATGAAATAAATGCTCCATGCAAAAGATATACTCCTTTTTAAAACTGTTCATCTTGTCATCCCTTCCAGAACTATGTTAGAGTCACCTTGAACTACTACCTGCCTGGTTTTTATATTCAAACACCTGCACATTTGTTATTCATCTAATTGAACTGATGGGTTTTGTACTTTCTTCTATGTGTAAGGCACTCTGAATCTTTCAGCTATATTTAGTGCGCTGGATATTTCCACTGTCCCTATAAGCATGTTGTTGTTCCATTCATTTGAAGGAAATATGCCTGAACTATATGAACTATATGATCCACCCTAGGAGCTACGTCAGGATTTCCTCAAAGAGCAATCTTTTCTTGGTATCTATACTTTACTATTTCTACTTTGGACTTCAATACTACTATCTCACTTTTCTCATAAAATTAGCATTTATTAATTCTTCACATTCTCATGCTTGTGGAAGAGGTAGCAACTGCTGACCGCTTTCTCTTTCTAGAAACTCTCTAAACATCATGACTCGATGGCTTTCTAAGAAGTCAGTCAGGCATGATCTGCTGGATAGGAAAGGTTTGTTTTTAGGAAATGACACTGGCTTAATTTTGAAAGATTAAAAGTAATTGACTAATGAAAGATGGGAGCAAAGGGAAGGTATATGTCAGAATGGTAGAAAAACTTATAAAGGTTCTGAGAGAAAAGGCATGTGATATCTATGATAATCTGCAATAAAAGCTAAGTTTGACAGACTATGAACAAACTATGGGCAATGATAGAAAATGAAGCTGGAATAAAAATAAGAGGCTAAATTGTACAAAATTCAAGGGACATCGCACTAATTTGGGTCTATATTCTAAATCAATAAGTCACTGAATAGTTTTAACAGAGGGCTTGACATGATCAGATCTTCTTTTTAATTAAAAAATAAGTACTGTGTGGAGAAGAAATTGGAGGATAAAAAGAGGCAGCATAGGAATATCACAGAAAGACAGGTACATATTAATCAAGAGATGATGATTCTAAGGGTGCCTGGGTGGCTCAGACTATTGAAGTCAGACTCTTGATTTTGCCCTGGATCACAGTCTCGGGATCATGGGATCAGGCCCTGTGTGGGTCTCTGTCTCTTTCTCCTTCTTCTTCTGCTCCTCCCCCAACTCATGCTCTCTCTAAAATAAATGGATGAATCTTAAAATAATAAATAAATAAAAATAAAAATAGGGACACCTGCGTGGCTCAGTGGTTAAGCCTCTGCCTTCAGCTCAGGTCATGATCTCAGAATCCTGGGATCAAGTCCTGCAAGTCTCTGCTGAGCAGAGAGCCTGCTTCCCCTCTCCCCTACCCCCTCTCTGCTTGCCTCTCTGCCTACTTGTGATCTCTGTCTGTCAAATAAATAAATAAAATCTTAAAAAAAAAGAGAGAGAGAGAGAGATGATGGTTTGAGAGAGTAAAGTGGAAAGATGTGAATGATATTCAGGAGGTAACACTGGCAGGCTTTGGTTTGGAGTGTGAAGAAATAAGGTGATGTCAGACTAGTGTCTGACATCATATCATTATAAATAAATATAAAAGTTAGTCTCATTTACTAAGAAGGAGAACATTGAAAGTGAACCAGATTTAGAGAACATTGTGAGTTCATTCTTGGACATGAAGAGAACTTAGTCATTTAAATATATGATTCTGATGTTTAATGGAAAATAGTGCAAGCAATAATGACAAGAGTTATTATTATTGCTAAATATTAAATTTGGATTTGGGTTTTATCAGAGATAAGATTGAAAAGCAATATATGTGGTATTGAATGGTTACTGTTCAATTGAAGAAAGTTCTGAATTTCTTGTCTGGAAGCTTTTCCAAAACTTTTTGGATTTTTTTTTTCAAATGGACATGATATACATAAAAATAGATAGCATTTTAGTAAAAAATTCAGATATATAGTAAATATTTTTATAGTAAATATTTAATAAATATTCTTCAAACAGAAATTCCTGGTTTTACCTCTTCTTCAAAGTAAAGGCAATGATGAAACCCTTATTTAAAAACTTCTTAAAGGAATTGAGAAGATGCAATCCAAATGTGCTATATTTGTATAATCAAGTCAGTAGTAGGCTTAATAAAATTCACTGAAATAGATAGAAAATTATTTCTTGGATAGTTTCCCAAAATCAAGTACTTTAAAGAATTTTTACAAGTGTTTCTACAGTCAATTCATTATATTATTTATGAAAGCCTGAAATTTCTCTCTCTCTACATATACAGTGACTTAGATATTATGCAATTTTTCACATATAGTAAAGCTGAGAGGTCAGGGATACAGAATCTCATTCTGTTTTAACATGCTAGCTCAGAAAAGCCTTTTCAATTTATGAAGGAATATTAGTGTCATAATTACTTTTGTGTCAGGCCAACATTGAACAACAACAACAAAAAATAGATTCATGAACTTGTGAGGGAATTTAAGTCAGAGAAACAGTATCGTTAAGGATTGTTAAGGGTTTGAAGTTTAACTAACTGGACTTCAAGTTGCCCTTCCACCAGCAGAGAGCACTATGGAGGGTTTGTTCAAATACCTGGCTCTCAGGCTCTCCTGCTACAGGAACAGGAATAATACGAGTTACATTATGAAGACAAAACCGAGATCATGAGAGAGACCTCCTGACACCGTGGTAGGAATAGGGTAACAACTCAGTTATTTCTATTATTATCAATCAGTAACACTAGGTTGGACCACTAAAGCTCGTCTAGTATAAAGAAAATATTTTATGTAAAAATTATGTAAGGTTTTTCTAAATCAACACTGTTCAGAGGGAGCAATTGCAACACTTAGACCAGATAGCTAACTTATTTCTCAGGTATTTAACTACTGGAGATGTTCGAGCATTCGCATTAAACATTTATCCAAAAGTTAGCTAGGTCTTAAATGCACTTCTACTTTAATAATTTGTCACAGCAGAAGCATATATCAAATGTACCTAATATGTCTATCATGTGAAATACAATTTTAAAATAAAAAGACCTATGTGAACTGCTCAACTGTTTTTCATCTCTCTAAAATTTGTTACAACTATTTCCCCCACTCTAATTTTGGTGGTGACCAGCTTCAAAAGAGCTGAAATTTTGGGGCGTCTGGGTGGCTCAGTGGGTTAAAGCCTCTGCCTTCGGCTCAGGTTGTGATCAGGCTCTCTGCTCAGCATGGAGTTGGCTTCCTCCTCTCTCTGCCTGCCTCTCTGCCTACTTGTGATTTCTGTCTGTCAGATAAATAAATAAAATCTTTAAAAAAAAAAAAGAGCTGAAGCTTTGTACAGATTTTATGTGAAGGAAGCAAACAACCTTGGTATCTAATAGCAAATTCTGTATTTATATTTAAATACATTTATAAAGTGTATATCATTGTAATCTCAGGATAATAAGGAGAAAAAGCCATCTATATCCTACTCTATGCAAACTGCAAATTTATAGTATTTTTATATTTTATAAATATTTAACTCAAGCAGTTACATTGCAAAATAGAATTAAAAGTTTACTTTCACATAAATTTGGCATGAAGGTTGATTTTTTTCCCTAAAATTTACAGAAATGTACAATTACTAGAGACATTGGGGCAATTAAATAAAGAGTAAAAATAAATAATCAATCGTCCTAATAATTAGACAGAATTTGCTATAAAAATGTCTCCCTTAACCTGTTCTCCTTTACTCTTTTTCAGAATCTGAGTTTCTTAAAGATACCCAATAATCTTTTTGTAACTGACTGTTTCTTATGAGGAAGATAAAATTTATGAACACATACAGTGTAAATAATAGTTTAACTAAGTAAGCATTGTAAGTAACCACTGAAACTGTCATTAAGTCCAAAGGGCCAAAAGATGGAGTGGAATAGAAAAAAACATCTTACAAAGAGGAAGAACATGACACTGAATAAAGGGAGGGAGAGGACGGGATGGCCTTGTGATGACACGGATAATTTCTAAGATCGATTCTTAAATATTTCAAAATTTTAAAATTGCAAAGGAAACTCAACCTTACAGGTTCAATTAATTCAAAACTAGCATAGTAAACAAAGGTGCTATCTATATTTTTGAGTTTGATTATACTGTCTACACTTTAATATATGCATGCTATATATCCACATGTGAGATATATATTATACATAAGCCACAACTAAGTTTGTTAATTTGTTTTCCCTTCCACATAAAATTCCATGTGCATATGCATAGATGCAATATATATATATATATATAGCGTCTATACACACACACACACACACACATACATATATGTATCTCAACTGGTAAAGGCCAGTTTTTGAACATGTTATTAGTTTGCTCACAACATATAATTCAGTTACAGAATTTGCAAAAAGGCACAATGTTTATTGATTTTTTTTTTTTAACCCAGTGAATTTTTTAACCTGTCATATCAACACAGCCTTTGTTCTCAGCTCTTCAGCTAAACACATATGACAGCTTTGGGCACTGTCGAGATAAGAGCATGATAGAAATGCTTTGCTTATTTAGAGTCATCTAAAAGTTAGAAATCTGAAAACCAAGATTACGTCTACATGTCAAAAAATATATATTCACAGAAATAAACTGAAGTGCATGCATTTGAGCATCTAATAATATCTAAGCTGGTTGCATTAATAAAAATGCTTCTGTAAGTTTCCTGTTGTTGTCAAAAGTATAAAATTTGACTTATCAAGAACAAAATCTCTCCTAAGACATTTCTATATTATATTATAGGCAAATTGCATGTCAGAAGAGATTGTTACTGATTCAGATGGCCAAGTTCTATTTTTGTTTTTCTATCAAAGTATTACAAGAAAAATTCACAGATATACTGGTATGCAGCAATGACTACAAAGGAATTAGGTACAAGCAGAACTGCCCTTGAGAAAGACGATGTGAACATTAACACGTGAGAATCCCACTGAAGTATTTGGTCCAATGCACTTTCCACTCAATTTCACTGTTTGATATGCAGTAAGAAACTACATCTTTAAAATTTAAAGAATACAATGCAATTTAATTCACACAGAATCAACTTCAGTAATGTGAAATTGGCATGGGATGAACAGTTACAATCTAGTAGTGCTTTAGAATATACAAAAAATATAAACTATTTAAAGAAATTCATGCATCTTTCCTTGAAACTTAATACTTTTGAAAATTAAACACAGAATAACTGCTAGCATATAAAAAAAAATCTTTGAAGTTTTGTTTTAACTTTCCAAGTATGTTTACTGTGAGTTAATAAGGATAATAAGAATATGGATGCTAGCAAATTATTATTCATTGTATCATCAATAGTTATTATAAGATATATCCAATATATACTATGTACTATCTGCATTATAACTATTTTGAAATATATGGGTATGTATGTATGTGTGTGTGTGTGTATATATATATGTATATATATAAACACATTAGAGAAGACATTAACTTGAAAATGATTTACTAGTCTTTCAGGATGGATGAAACACAATTTTGGGGGGTTTTTTGCAAAGTTCTTGTCCCAAGGGATTGAGATTGATTACTTCGTATAATTCATGGTGACAAAAAGATTTACAGTTTTTGATCTTGGCTCCTAGTACAGGTATCAGCATTGTGAGGTATTACTTGAAAGACTGTGTGCATTTTAAGATGAATTGGTCCTGAGGAAGACCTCTGGTGAGCTCTCAGGCTCAAACTGCAAAGTCACAATTTGTTCTGACATTCTGTTTCACTGCTGTGGTCAGTCCTTCTATTTCATACATTTAATAACAAGTTGATGGATTTTTTTTTTTTTGTATTAGGTGCTTCAAAATTTTATTGAGAAAAATATTCTTTTGTGAGCTACAAAAATAAATATGGAGAACAATACCTTATACGGAGTAAAAAAAATAATAAAGACAAAAATCTATAAAGGAGGGGACCAATAAATAATATATGAGTAAATCTATTGAGTTTGGTGTCCTTTCAACTAGTAGTGTAGATATATGAAAGGAACATAAATACAGGCAGCAACTGAACTCATAGCAGAATTTACCTAATTTTTTAAAATCTACCTACTATTACTGTGGCAAAATATTACCATTTTCTGTTATTGTCAGTGGCTAATTCTGTGGAAAATATGTTTCTAATGTAAAATTTAAGACTCCAAATGGACTGGTTTCTTATCGTATTCATGTAGTTTCTTCTTTATTGTATGTTGCTGGTGTCAATAGAAATGGTATTTGTTTTAAACAATCTCCATGTCAACTTTTAATGATGGTTTAATAGTGTATCCTTTATTTAAGTAAAAAATACATTATATTATCTGGTTCTAGAAAGTCCAATGATGTGAAATTATATATTCATAAGAATGATATTAAAGAATTCTATATTTGAAAAATATTATTTTAGGTATTATATTACTATCAAACTTCAGTAAGATAACTCATACTATCAATTGATTAACAGTTGATCAAAAAGATAAAATACTTTTAAAAGGGGAAATACAGTCAAATGTCATGCTGCAATTATAGCTGTTCAGGGACTGGTTGCTGTGAGAACTGAATTAAACCTACATGTGACCCTGGGTCCTTGTTCCTTCTCAACATGACCCTCCTCTGTCCTGGGGGACCCGATGATCGGGAAGAACTCTAATCCTTTTAGGTCTCTGTGGGCCGTGTGTCAAATAGCAGGGGCACGAAGATTCCTTGAAAAAGGCTGGAACTTAAACTCGACTTTTGCTGTATTTGTCTGTTGTTATTATACTCTTTTCTTTGCTCATTGAGCTTTTTCTTAGTCAACAGAGCTGCCATCCAACTTTCTTGAGCTCTTTTCTCATAGAAAAGAATCTGGCCTTGATAGAAGGAAGTGGCTCTTTCCAATGTTTTGTCCAGGTCTCCTGCCATCTTCCTGCTAAAGCTGCCTTTTGCTTTGTGTGGTTCATGTCTCTGTACCTTTTGGGATTTTCTTCTCTATTTAGAAGCAGTGCATTCATTCCCCAATGGAATTTTTTTTTTTTTTTAATTTCTTTTCAGCGTAACAGTATTCATTGTTTTTGCACTACACCCAGTGCTCCATGCACTCCGTGTCCTCCCTAATACCCACCACCTGGTACCCCCAACCTCCCACCCCACGCCCCTTCAAAACCCTCAGGTTGTTTTTCAGAGTCCATAGTCTCTCATGGTTCACCTCCCCTTCCAATTTCCCTCAACTCCCTTCTCCTCTCCATCTCCCCTTGTCCTCCATGTTATTTGTTATGCTCCACAAATAAGTGAAACTATATGATAATTGACTCTCTCTGCTTGACTTATTTCACTCAGCATAATCTCTTCCAGTCCCGTCCATGCTACTACAAAAGTTGGGTAGTGAAAAGAAGGGCCATCTGTACCCCAATGTTTATAGCAGCAATGGCCACGGTCGCCAAACTGTGGAAAGAACCAAGATGCCCCTGGGGCACCTGGATGGCTCAGTGGGTTAAAGCCTCTGCCTTCGGCTCAGGTCATGATCCCAGGGTCCTGGGATCGAGCCCCACATCGGGCTCTCTGCTCAGCGGGGAGTCTGCTTCCCCCTTCTCTCTCTGCCTGCCTCTCTGCCTACTTGTGATCTCTCTCTGTCAAATAAATAGAAAAAAAATCTTAAAAAAAAAAAAAAAAGAACAAAGATGCCCTTCAATGGATGAATGGATAAGAAAGATGTGGTCCATATACACTATGGAGTATTATGCCTCCATCAGAAAGGATGAATATCCAATGGACTTTTTTCTCAAGATGTGTTACATGTCCTTGATGTCCTACAGAGGGTGTGTGAAGCTTCAGTTGGCGCTTCGCAGCTCACTTTCAAGCTGTGAATTTTCAGACTTGAGATGTTTACTCAGCTTAGAGACTTATTTGTCCTGTAAGTTCTTCATTCATTTCACTTTCCTCGCATAATTTTTGGATGTTTCTTACTCTTCCCTGTGATCCTTTTAAAGGAAACACTTTAGTTAACAGGATCAATGACTTCATATCGAATCCTGACATTAGAAGTGATCTCCATTTCCTGATTTGTTCGTTTCCCCCAATTTGGAATTTGCCATCCACATGATTTCCAAAGAGAACAGCAAACTTATGATGTTAAACATGGTTCCAGTCAGAGATATTTCATTGGTTCTCCATGCTATTCAGGACCTGTTTCATTCATGAGTTTTAGTTTTCAAGCATTTCTTTTGTTTCTTTAGTTTCTAAGCTCTGCTTCCATCCTGCAGTTTTCTTGGGTAAACAGACTTCCCTTGGGCGTGCCTTCCATTCAAATTCTCCATTATTTTTATCTAAAGTTGTTCTACGGTGTTTTAGGAAGCTTTCAATATTTTTTTTTTTTTAAATTAGTCCCATATGGGACTGGAGGGATTTTGAAGCGTCTTTGAGTGATTGTGTCTGCTTTGAAGGAGAGACATTATGAGTCCCTGGAATGGAAGTTTAGGGGCTTTCTTCCCTTTTTTGAGAAAATCTGTGTCCTTAAGAGATGGACTGTTCAGATTTTTATTAGGTGCTGCCACACACAGCATTTGTATCTTCAGAGCGGCCCTCACCATAGGTGAATTGAAAACTTCATAGTCTTGAGTAATCAGTCCAAAGTTCTCACTAACTCTTTTGATACTTCTACTTAGGCAGAAAACATTTTGGGTAGCACTTGTCTCTCTTTCAAGTATATCAGCTTCTTAATGTAAATACACTATAGCAGTACATACCCAGATCTTCCAGAGACCTGGGACTTATCTCTAGCATTGAGAAAATATCAGCAGAGTAACTGCACAACTGCTACCAAATACATTAATTTTTGTCATAGTCATTGCTCCTTGTATAGTTCTGAAGGCACCATGGCCTTTCTTCTGGTTGCCAGTATTCTGTGAGTCACAACTGAGCATATGGACTGTTCTATCTCTAAGATGTCAAGCAAGTGCCAAAAAACCAGAGTATCACTTGGGTTGTGGTAGGGAAAGACCACTCAGATTCTGAAAAGCACTTATAATTTTGCTCTGCTCACATTTCAAATAGAAACTCCAGACTGACTGCTAGCTGTAATCAGTACTTTCTGCTTTCCTAAATGCACTGTACAAGAAAAAGTATGATATAAATTAAAAAAAAATCTTTAAAAATTTTTTTAAAAATTTAAAAAGGAGAAAAAGTACCATTTTCTATCTGAACTGTGAGAAAATTAGAGAAAGCTGTTTTCTAGACCTGGAGCTCAGGATCACTCTAGGCCTCATTTGGTTCTACCTCAAACCAGAAGCTCAGAAGAGTGTGGTCTTACACTCTCTTCTCTGCATATGAGCATATGTCAAGGCATAAAGGTGGAGCCTACATCACTGACTAAAGCTCATTCTCGGAGCTCCTGGGTGGCTCAGTGGGTTAAAGCCTCTGCCTTCGGCTCGGGTCATGATCCCAGAGTCCTGGGATCGAGCCCCATGTCGGGCTCTCTGCTTGGCGGGGAGCCTGCTTCCTCCTCTATCTCTGCCTGCCTCTCTGCCTTCTTGTGATCTCTGTCTGTCAAATAAATAAATAAAATCTTTAAATAAAAAAAAAAAATTCTAAAGCTCATTCTCCAACTGAAAGTTTCCTTCTGCCACAGAAAGACTTAATCCTGCCCCTAAATGTTGAGGCATCTCCCTCCTCTGAAGGTTTCCTCTCTTTCTTGTGTTTGGTCAATGTCGGCAGGCAAGGAGAAGACTGAAGGGTCTCCCCAAAGCTATTAAACTAAGAGACCTGAACTCCAATTGTAAGATCTCAGGAGAAATGAATTGGAACAAGCAAACCCTTAAAATGTCATAGGTTCTGTGAAGCCAGTATGTCCCTGTTTAATCCAAATGTTCCTAGGCAGAAATGACTCTTCTCTGAGGGGACATAGTGCCCCAGGATCATTTTCTCATGTGACCCTGCCATCATCAGCACATGCCTATCAAGTTTCTCCCTGGCATAGTCTCCAGTCCACCATATCATCTTCAGAACTGTGTTTTTGAAGGAGACATCCTCCTTTTTGGTTATATATGCTATCTTTTATTTCTTAATTACAAATCTCACTCTCTAGTATCTCTCTGACAGACTGAGGGTCAGAGGCTCCTTGTCTGTCACTGGGATTCTGCCATGAGCAACTCGACTCTAGAACCTTTATCATTGAGGGAAATCAGAGAACTATTAGTTGAGGTTAGTCTGAAGATCCTGAGGGAGTGTCAGGGCTCTGGTTGTAGCTCTGCCATCCCCTCCCACCTCCCGCCACAGGCCATGGATGCAGTTAATAGAAGCTCTGGCAAGGCTTCATGGTGAAGGGAGAGGGTGGCCACACACCTAAAGTGATCACTGCTTTATTGTCCTTTTCTTGTTCTTTACAATTCAGTTACTTATGTCAAAAGAAATCCTCAGTTTTAGAAGTTTATAACCTGTATCTGAAGATAATTTGGCCACTTCTGGGGATAGAAAGGAAGAGGTTGGAGAGGATTTCATCCAGTTTTTTTAGTCCCAAGTAAGAGAAACACACAGCAAGTAGTTTAAGCCAGAACAGGGAGTTCTAATACATGTACTGGCAAGAATGGGGTCAGATAGGGAATGGGTACAAAAAGGAAGCGATGCAGGATGACCTAGAAACTTCCTCAGATCAAATAAGTATTACTCCCAGGTGTCCATTTGTGTCTCCTTCCTGCATCAGAAAAAGGCTTCACTGGGTATCTTTGGATGAATTCACTCTGCTACTTTTCTTCTCTGGCAGGAACAGAGTTGGTAGTACCTATAGTCCAGGTTTTAAAACAGTTTTTTGTTTGTTTGTTTGTTTATTATGAGCCAAAATACACATAACATAGAATTTATCATTTTAATTATCTTTAAGTGCATAGTTTAGAGGCAGTAAGTACATTCACACTGTTGTCCACCTATTACCACTACTCATTTATAGAACACTTCCGTCATCCAAATAAAACCTCTGTACCCATTAAGAAATAAACTCCTTTACCTCCCCCCACCAGGCCCTGGTAATCTTTAGACTACGTTCTGTCTCTGAATTTGTTGCTTCTAGACACTACATAGAAGTGAAATCATACAATATTTGTCTTTATGTGTCTGCCTTATTTCACTTAGCATAATGTTATCAAGTTTCATCTATGTTGTAACATGTGTCAAAATTTCTTTTTAAGGCTAAATAATACTCCATTGTTATAAATACACTATATTTTGTCTATTTATTAATCAGTTGGTAGGCATTCGGGTTGTTCCCATCTTTCAGCTCTTGTGAAGAATGCTGCCATAAACATTGGTGTGCAAGTATCTGTTTGAGTCTCCGCTTTTAATTCTTTTGGCATATACCTAGAAGTAGAATTGCCATATTATGTGTTGATTCCATATTTAGTTTTCTGAGGATTTGCCAAAGTGTTTTCAACAGCAATATACAAAGATTCCAATTACTTCATATCCTCACAGAAACTTGGTATTTTCTGTTTGTTTTTGTGTGTGTGTTTTTTTTAAGTTTAATAGCCATTCCTAATGAGTGTGAGGGAAGTAGTATGTAATTGTTTATTGGCCATTGTACATTTTCTTTAGAGACGTGTCCATTCAAGTCCTTTGCCCATTTTTGGAAATGGATATTTTATTGTTGTCCTTGAGTTGTAGAAGTTTTTTACATTCTGGACATTCAACTTTTACCAGATATATGCTTTTCAAATATTTTCACGTATTCTGTGAGCTGTCTTTTCATTCTCTTGATGGTATCTTTTGATATACAATTTTTTTTTTAAATTTTAATGAACTTTAGTTTATCTGTTAGGTTGTTGTCGCCTGTGCTTTGGTGTCATACCCAAGAAATCATTGCCAAATCCAATGTCCTGAAACTTTCCCATATGTTTTCTTCTAATAGTTTTATAGTTTTACCTCTATGTTTTGGCCTTTGATACATTTTGAATTAATTTTTGTTACGTGTTGCCATGTAAAGGTGCAACTTCATTCTTTTGCATATGGATATCCAGTTTCCCAGCATTATTTGTTGGAAAGACAATCTTTTTTTTCCATTGTCTTACTATCTTAAATGATAAGCATTAAAGGGCATTTTCATAGTTTTGAAAAATAATGAATAATACTAAAATTAACTGTATTTTACACTACATAACATGAAATTTCAGTAAATATATGATTATCACCAAAATATAGACATTGCAAAATCTGTTGCTACATTTCATTTAAATTATTAGTATGAAATAAAAATATATTCACTTAAGTAATTTTATTTACCAGTAAAATAATAATCATTACCAGTCCCATGGGAAATATTAAAAATAAACTATAAAGTTACTAATAACTTTATCAAAGAACAGGGGCTTGAATCACTGTTCCTGCTACTACAATAAATGCAAAGGGGGTGAGGCATATAGGGATTTATATAGCGATCATATATTAATATATAATGATATTATTATACTATGTCTAATTTTGAAGAAATAGAAATTATACTAAAAACTTTTTAAAAGATGTATTTATTTATTTTAGAGATAGAGAGAGAGCACAAACAGAAGATGCATGGGGAGAAGGACAGAATTTCAAGCAGACTCCACACTAAGTGTGGAGACTAACATGGCACTTGATCTCATGACCTGTGAGATCGTGACCTGAGCTGAAACCAAGAGTCAGGTGCTTAATTGATTTTGCCACCCTATCGCCCTATTCTAAAAACTCTCAAGAACAGTCTTCAATCATTAATGTAAAGTTACTGTAATTGTAACACTTACATGATGTAAACTTCATATTGATTCCTTGTTATCTTTCAAGAATGTTAACTTTAGTAGGATTTTTGGAAATAATTGGTTTTATTAAACTGGCTATACTGAATATATAGTCCCTCATATTTTTATTATTTTGTAAAAAATCCACAAAATTTCCCAGAGAGGCATTAAAATTCCATAAAGCAAAGTTTCAAACTCCTCTGTACTGTTTTTTAAGATTACTATTGTCTTCATTTATATTTATTAAATGAAAGTGGGGACTTAACCAATTTTGAGTTATACTTTCTGGAGTTCTGTTTAAATCTCTATTAAAATCAATCCATTTGAAACAATTATATTAGATCTAATTATTTTGACACTAAATTAATCAATTTTTATTACTTCCTACATCCATACATATGTCCCTTATTATGTATTTTTTTAATTTGCTGTTTCTGTTACCCAGCAGTAAGATGATATTATATATATAAAAAAAAATCCCAAGCAACTGCTTATCTTCCCAAATTTTCAAAACATCATGTGTTGAATCTTAAGGTCCCTTAGGAGAAAAATACAGGAAAACCGTTTTTTTAAGATCAGTGGTATCAATCTATAACCAGAGATTGTATTTTTGTCTTTGCATGAAAGTCATTTTCTTATAATTCTACACTTGAAGTGTACTGAGCATTTCTAAAGCAGAAACAAGAATAAGAAAAGATAGAAAGACTTAGCAGTAATAATACTCTACATTCTCTTTTCTCTAAACTCCCTTCTTCCTCTGACATGGTGAATAGCTTATAAACAGTGATTCAATGCATATATAGGTCATGATAAATGAAGTTAAAGGAAGAGAATACAAAATATGAACTAGCTCTAAAATAAGCCATGGTTATGTGAATATAAACAGGCCAGTTAACTTTATACCTTACCCAGATTATTTAACTTTGAGTGTCAGGATTTTGTAAAAAAAGCAAAAAAAGTGCTTAAATTAAGGAGCATAATAATATACTTAGTTTTCTAAAGATAAAGGCTTGAAAATAAAATGTCCTAGTAATAGGTAAGGGCAAATATTTCACCATTTTTTAAAATAACTTAATGGACGCCTGGGTGGCTCAGTTGGTTGGACGACTGCCTTCGGCTCAGGGCGTGATCCTGGAGTCCCGGGATCGAGTCCCACATCGGGCTCCCAGCTCCATGGGAAGTCTGCTTCGCTCTCTGACCTTCTCCTCGCTCATGCTCTCTCTCACTGTCTCTCTCTCAAATAAATGAAAAAAAAAATAAAATAAAATAACTTAATGGAGATTTAAGTAACAAAAGGAGTTACTAATTATCTTGAATCTTTTAAAATTAATATCAGAGGACTCCATGAACAAAACGCTAGAAAGTCAAGTTCAATATGTTTTGTTCTATATCAGTTAATCTCTTTATATGTACGTTAACTCTTCTGTGTGTTTCCATAGAGCTTACTAAAGATTGTCCTCCCTAGATTAGTATACAACTTCTAGCATACTTGAGCTTACAATTTTTTTTCTGAACTTATACTTTTATGAAAATTATGGCTCTTAGAAAATTCTGAACCATTCTCTGGGCTTCAGCTACCATATATGGATAAATGACTATCTCAGATATCTATCATTAACATTCATCTTAGTTTGGTTATTCACAAAAACCTTTTCCCATCTCCTTTCTGTACCATGGGAATTTTTAATTGTTTGTTCCACCACCACTTCAAGAGGATTAGATCTAAGTCAAAATCTTCATCCTTCTTCTCAACCACCTTTCCCAGTAGTCAAATTTACTGTCAAATTTACCATCAGGTTCTAAGTACCCAAACTCCAAGCTTAGAGTTACTTTTTGACTTATCCCCTTTCCTTACTACATATATCTAGTAAGTCACTAAGTTATGTTAATTTGCTGTTTTACCATTCATTTATAGTCTTCCCTCTTGACTACCATGTTAGTCTGGGACTGTTTCATTTAAAGCTTGGACTTTTACAATGATTTTCTAACAGACCCTCTTGCTTCCAGTTTTTCTAAACTTCAGCTCAACCTGCATGTTGCATCCCTGAAATTGTTCATGAAATTCAGCCTTTCAAGGTAATCAAAACCCTGCTTACTGTCAATGTGCTAAATGAAACATGGGATCATTGTCCAGTAGTTTTCAGTAAAGTACAAGGATAAGCCACAAATAACAACAGTGATAACTAACAAGGATACATATGAAAACCTCAACATGGATAAAAGAAATATTAGCTACACACTACAGGTGAGGAGAAGCTGGCTGAACAGCAATTTGTGTTTTGTTTTGTTTTGTTTTGTTTTTCAGCCATAGGATTTCAATCACCTCTAAGTTCCTTAAGCGTCATTGTGAAATTGAGCTGCCCACAAAGAGAACTAATAGAATTCTTGTGTAGAGAAAAAATAACTTCACTTTATTCTATACTGGCCAGAATGTATCTGGAGAATTGTTTTAAGTTGGGAGGCTATTTTAAAAATCAAATGATAAGGGGCGCCTGGGTGGCTCAGTGGGTTAAGGCGCTGCCTTCGGCTCAGGTCATGAGCCGAAGGGTCCTGGGATCGGGCTCTCTGCTCAGCGGGGAGCCTGCTTCCCTCTCTCTCTGCCTGCCTCTCCATCTACTTGTGATTTCTCTCTGTCAAATAAATAAATAAAATCTTTAAAAAAAATCAAATGATAAGCTAAAGGTCATCAGTGGAAATGTTATTAGAATTAGGAAGATACATGCTCTGCCTAAAGAAGAGAAGACAGAGAACTCACAGAAACTCTGTTGCAATATTTAAAAGCTGTCAGGTAGAAGACAAATTAAATCTATTTTGTAGACTCCAAAGGGTAAAGTAAGATATTGGTAATTTTTTGTCTCAGTATGAATTAAAAATTGTAATTATTGTAACTGATGGTTCCCATAGCCTATATCACACAGTTATGTGTCTGCATGAATGGAAAAACTTCAGATTATCACCTACTAGGAATGTTATTGCAGCAACACCAAGTGGGAAAACATCTGTAAGAATGAAAAGGATTTCTTAGGGCGCCTGGGTGACTCATTGGGTGAAAGCCTCTGCCTTCCGCTCAGGTCATGATCGGTCCTGGGATTGAGCCCCGCATTGGGTTCTCTGCTCAGTGGGGAGCCTGCTTCCTCCTCTCTCTCTGCCTGCCTCTCTGCCTACTTGAGATCTCTGTCTGTCAAATAAATAAATAAAAATTTTAAAAAAAGGAATAGGATTTCTATTGTCTTTTTCCTTATACTTTGAATATTGGATTTGGACATTGAGATTTAGCTTAAAATAAGATCATTTCTTGATAGGTAAAGTATGTTTATCCTTCAACCATACTGAATATTTAAAAGTGCAGTTCCAAAATCCTGGGATCTTTATTACTTTATCTTTTTAAGCTGTTTTGCAGAATATTATTTCTGTTCTACCAACAGTTTAATGTCTTTTCTTTTCTTTACAACTCCCCATTTTCTCTTTTTCCAAAGATAATATCCTTCCAAAAATGTGAAGGGCAACATTTAAAAATAGCTTTTACATCATTTTTTTTTACATCATTTGTAAGTGTGAAACAGAGACTGATATTTCTTCTCTCAAATTAATTGTAGAGGAAATTATTTCATAGTACTGGATTTGAGAGTGATCTGGTCACAACTTCACCAACCTTTTGATAATCAATATTGACACAAGTAATCCAAATGGCTAGGAAGAGATTATCATCTCCTCCCAGCCCAACCCACATGTGTGGGTAGTAAAAGGTCTGAGCAGATCACATTCTCAGGCAAAGAATACATAAACAAATATATAATTGATCTGTATTTAAAGAGATGAGAGATTATGCTCCCTTGAGACCTACCTGCCTGGTTAGCATTTAAACCAAAAGACTTTTACTGTCCCTATCAAAACCAACATTTTAGTATAGAATACAGTATAATTCCAGTTTATATCATCTGTCTTGTTGAATCTGGACTATTCATTTTCTTTTAAGTATTCCATTTACATACTTAAAGTCCCTTTTCTTACCTGAAAGGCATTCTACTTTGCTTGTCATTCGTTTCCACCCTCCTATTCTAAGAGTTTGGGTCAAACTGGGCTAATGGATGTATAAAGGCATCAATAAGTAAACAAGGCATGTGATTTTCTTCTTCAGTGCCTTAGAAAGGAGGAAAAAAATCAAAGAAGCAAACAAAAAAACAACCAAAACTTCATAGTTGAGGAATTAATTAAGCAAGTTAAGAACACTGACAAAGAATTAGCCAATGAATTTAAAGATTATGTATTTTTAAAATGAAAGTAAAGTGGGGTGCCTGGGTGGCTCAGTCAGTAAAGCATCCAACTCCTGCTTTCAGCTCAGGTCATGATCTCTGGATCCTGGGATCAAGCCTCATGTGGGGCTCAATGATCATGGGGAATCTGCTTGAGATTCTCTCTCACTTGCCCTCTGCCCTTCACACGCTCTCTCTCTCTCTCTCTCTCTTTCAGCAAATAAAGAAACTTTAAACATGGAAGTAAAGCCAAATAGCCTTGACTGCTTCTTCAGAGGGAAATTAAATAAACTCTATTTTAATACTTTAAAAACTATTTCTCTGAGTCTAGCATGATGTCTTACATTGGGTATTTGTTGAAAATTCAACATTGTATGAACATTCTCTTGAAAACAAATGTGTATTCTAAAACTTTGTAATTCATCTTTCATCTTAAGTACTTTTCATATCATCTGTTTTATTCCTACTTACAGGCCTTTGGCGTGTTTGATTTACTATGCCCAATGCAGCATCAGAAATCATAATGCTGACTCATTCTTTTACTTTACAAGAATTTGTAAAATACACATACATTTTTAACATTTACTTGCCCTTTTATCAACAATTCTCTTCAGAAAATCATTAAATAGGGAAAGTGGAAATAACATGAAATGCATTTATTGTCAAAGTACTTTGCAAATATCAAATGAATAGTCAGCGCTACATACTTGGCCTTGAAATTTTAAAGACATCCCTTTGTTTTTCCATTTGGCTGCATGCACACTGCATGGGATCTAGCAGTTTTATAATTTATAAAATCATAAAGAAGCAAAAGGGAAAATATGTTACTAGAAAATGTTGGTAAGGAGAATTGGAGAAGATAGAATATATCTTTAGTTACTGTAAATATCCTGACAAAAGCAGGATTTGACACAATCGTAGATTCTGAACATAGAAGATTGGAACTTGGATTAGAATACAAAATATAGAGTACGGGGCACCTGGGTGGCTCAGTAGGTTAAGCCGCTGCCTTCGGCTCAAGTCATGATCTCAGGGTCCTAGGATCGAGTCCCACATCGGGCTCTCTGCTCAGCAGGGAGCCTGCTTCCTCCTCTCTCTCTCTCTCTGCCTGCCTCTCTGCCTACTTGTGATCTCTCTCTGTCAAATAAATAAATAAAATCTTTAAAAAAATATAGAGTACATATAGAATTTTGAGCATAGATTACAGAAGGAAAAGCAATATATAAAATAAATATAGAAAAAAATGATAAAATGAACTAGCTAGGTCTTGAGAAGATGTGGCAGTCTGAAAGATTATGCCCTCAACTTCTATCTGGCTAACTCCAGATAATAGAAAAGCAGAATAGTCCTGAATTTCAAGATGAGAACACTTAGTTTGAAACAATGTTTCAGATAATAAGAATAGGGATGGAAAATAGTTCTTTACTTCAAGACCTTAATTTTTTTTGTATGCAGAAAGGGTATTCTATTTATAAAAACAATATTCAAGCATATTTATGCATGATAAGAATACACAAATGTATAAACAAAAAATATAATAAAATACAGAGTTAATATCCCATTGAAAGATTTGAGCATAAATCTGAGAATGCAAATGAGTGTTAATGTTTCTCCTTCCTGTGGTCAAACTTTTTTTTTTTTAAAGTAATCTCTCCCCACAAAGTGGGACTTAATCTCAGAATCCCAAAATCAAGAGTCACATGGTCTACCAACTGAGTCATCCAGGTACATTCCTCTCCCCCCGTCGCTTTTTTTCTTTCTTTCTTTTTTGAATAATCTGATTTTTTTTTTCATCCATACATTTATTTCATTCACTGAACTGTAGTCTAGGTGTCTAGAACAGCACCATTTCCTCCTTCACCCAAAATCTTATTCATGGAATAACTTCTCCTCCTTTAGGCATGTTCTACTTAATATCTCCTTCGAAATGACTGCCTTTCTTGAGCCTACTGAATGCACTTGCCTAACACTAATCTCTTACCTAAACACTTCTATTCCTTCAAGCTGTCATCCATCTCATTCTTTCAACATCAAAAAACTAAAAAAATAAAATTTCAGGTTTGTTCAAATCCTTAATTGTTCTAGGTAATCCAGCATTTATACATAAGGAAACGAATTCAATGTGAAATGCTTTTCTATGGTTGATTTTTTATAAATGTTTCCATTATTTCATTACATTATATTAATTTCTTGGTATTGATGTTCTTTGGTATCTCTGAAGTACCATATTATGTTGGCCACTGCCTCATTATTGAAATGCCTCTGGGTTATAATGATGGTGCACCACACATGCAGATTTCTTCTTTACTACGTATTTATTGACCATCAAAATTATTCCCTTTCCCATTCTCTCTATATAAATGTTCTCAAGATCTTTTCTCTCTCCCTTTCTCCTTTCTCTATAACTGACCATTTGCCATCCCATCCATTTTCATCGTTGTTACTATATATTCTGTGCACATACTTCTTAAATCTTCAAATCCACTCCCAACTTCTTCCAGAAATTACTCTCTTTATTTTCAGGTTCTTATATACATATATACATATCACCTCCTGGTTGCTTGTTACCACAGATTCAAGACATCCCAAAATGGTTGTTAATTTTCTTACAGATAAAAAATTCTCCTATACTCAGATCAGCTCAAAAACTTCCATAGTTTCCTTTCAACCAGAGAAAAAGTAAGATTTCAATAACCGTGAAAAAAAAAATCTTTTTAGATCAATACAACACTCATCATTTCATATCAAATTAGTTTCCTTATGCTCCACTCATCTCCATCTTATACAGCTGTGTTTGACAGAAATTGTAATACAAAGCACTTATTATATATTCTAGATCCTCAGGAGATAATTACAACTTGTATTACTCTCTTAAAATTTATTGTTCTTGTCAGGTGTTTCCAGCTTTTGTCTAAGTCTCACAAATAAATCTCACTTTTCTGCCTATCTCTTTATAATTGGTGCTTGTGTTGACCTATCTCTGCAGCTCTTGTTTTACCACTAAACACACTCTTAGGTCACCCACAACTCCAAGGCCCTAGGTGTTCCTCTAGCTCTGTAGATGTTACATTCTTTAAATGGAGATCATATTGAATTCATTCAACATTGCCCTGACATGTTACCCACTACTTGTTATACTACTTTTGACGTTGTTATTATTGAAACAATTACATTGACCAATATGCTCTCTACTCTGTTCTGATTATGAGTACTTCACTTAGCAAAATTATGGGCACAAAGTGGACCTCTAGAATAATTTTTGAATGATTAATCAACCCAATTATTATATACTACCCTCGAAATATACCTGGATGATGTATTATGCCTGGAAGAGGGCATTTCAAAGCTTACATTTCGATGAAAAAGAATTCGTGTGCCTACTTTGTTTTAAATAACACCTGAGAAAATACCTCTCTGTCATGGGAAATTTATCAACTCTCTCAGGTCACAGGGGAAGGAATATCAGAACTTCCATTTGTTCAGTTCCCCTAGTGGGTCTAGGTTAAGTGCTCTCATTAAAATATATCTTGTCTTTAGAAGGCAGTTTACTGTAAAATCTTTTCTAATACTCATTAGTTAGTATGGTGTACACAGGGAAAAAAAAAAAATCAAAGCACTTGATGCATTTTAAAAAGGGACCAGATGGACAAATAAGATTTTTCTGTGTTTTTTTAATGGTGGAGGTGGGTTGGATGTCAATTTTGATTTGAGTGATGGTTTTCCCTTTTCCTCCTTAATTGGCCAGAATTTCCTGGCTATGGTAAAGCCAGACCAGCTAAAACATCAATCACTCTGGCAAATGTTGTTCCACATAATCAGAAATAGCATGCAATAGAGTTGTATAGCCCATACATTGCATAACTTTCTTTAGTTTTCTAAAAGAAAGATATTAAATTGAGGATCTTGTCAACTTAAAAAGATGTCATATTTATTATTTACCTATATACCTATACACACACTTAAACATATAAAAACACATATACATATGTAGTCTTTCCCTAAAATGCTATTTTTTTTAACCTTTAAAACCATATTTTGGAAAGCCTTAAGAGTTGAACAAAGAAACCAATAACTTTTTTTGAGTCTTTATGGAAATAATCTAATTTCCGAGCAGCTCCTCTCTGGGAAAATTACTTCTCTCCTGATATTTCTTATCTGCAAGGTGATCTTACAACATTAATACTTTCTTTAAGTGAGAATCAAAGGATCTTATAAAACAAAAGCAAAGTGATTATGTATAGACTCCAGCAGCTCAGTGCTGGATCTAAGCTTCCATGTTTAAATTTCAGTGCCTATAAGCCACATACACTAAGTAAAATGAATAATTTTAAGAGGGGTGATGACAGAATTTTTAATTATTTGGAAAAATACCAATAATATTATATGTGTCTCAAAAAATAGTGAACTTACATAACTACTAAAATACAAAATTTAATTTTCTCTATTTTATATATGAAATTACATGAAAAATACAGAACCAATGAATACAAATTTTCATTGGAGAATTTTTCCATCCAAAAGTTTGGAAATGATTTATGTTTTAACCACTCAGTTGTTTATTTGCTAGTATCAGAAAAATCAAAACAAAACAAACAAAAAAAATCTGCACCAATACAGATTTATTACTTAAAAATTAAATGAACACCAAATTCAACTAAATAAAAAGCATATAACTCTGCTCAGAAGTAATAAGGTTGTATTTCTGGATAGCAAAATGTTAAGAAATAGATAATTTAAATTGAATTAAAGAGATTTTATTAAACTTTTATTTCATTTATACTAAATGGTATTTATTTTTCCTATATTATTTTCTTAAAAAAAAGAAAGATTTGTAGTAAATCTGCCATGTAAAACATAATAGTTAATTATAATATGGTAAAATGAACCTCATGAATGACTCGGAAAAAATCATTTTTCCAGATACCTACACTAAATATAGGACAGTGAGCATGGTTTGTTACCTGGCCTGCTTTCCCTCTCTCTGTTACTCTCTAAAGAACCTTAATTTGTGCACCTTTGTTCTAGGAAATCCCTGAGACTCATTGCATCCTAACTGCTGAGCTTGCCCTCCTTAAACTACGACTATCACAGTAATCCTTATTAAGGAGATTGTTTTAGGAACCCCATCTTTAGTCATAGGTGTGGCCTACCTACGGACTGTTACTATGGGGGGTGGTGACAGCCGTGCTAGAGACAAGTGAATGTGGAAGACATAAATACACTGAAAGGAATGAGTTTTATTCCATGTTGGAGAAAGAGGACCCCTGGTACATACTAGATATGAATCAGTGAACTTTCTCTCCCAGGTTTTGTTTGTTGTGTTTTCTGGGAAACTTGAAGATTTTCTGAAATCAGTTTGTACTCAATATATTTGCCAATTCCTCCTCTTCCCACGACCTAGCCTTTCACTGTTTAATAATCTTTATTATGCAAAAGAGAGTATTCAAGGTACTTTGACTCCATTATCTATCTCCTTTGTCATATTATAACCCTGGGGCATTGCAATTGCTACTTGCCAGCTAAAACTAAAACCCTAAAATTTTTAAGTACCTTGCCCACAAACATACTGCTAGGGATAATCACAGCCCAGCTTTGAAAGCCTGTTCTCTCATCCCAGCTGTAGTGAGCATTCAACACGGACACTGATGCACTGAGAATCGGGGTCCTGGGACACCTTCTCAGTTAAGAAATGAACACCCACAGCCCCCACTGTCCTGCCTTGATTTCATATTCCATAGCTTGCGCAAATGCGCTGCCTCATTTTTCCCCTATCCATATCCAACCCCCTCCACTGTTTAGATGGCCACTCCTCCCATTAGTACCTTAGGCTTTCTTTTCTCTTTTCTCAGGGATCACGTACACCATGATCTCTGCTAGTTTATGGGAGATTTCCTGACTAAAGGCATATCCTCAAATTAACCACCCTGCAAAATGACTTCCAAATTAATTAGCTGTCTTGAATTCATCTATGCTGCATCTCCAGGTATGGAATCATACCTGAAATATTGGCTGGGCTTTGCTTCTTGCAGTCTAGTGAGCACCATGTCAAGGAAGCACATAAAATATCAAATAGTTAAAAAACAAAAAAGATTCCTTCCGTCAACAGCTCCTCATAAAGAAAATTAACTCCATACAACACAATTTGTCACATGAATATTGGTCATAATACTTGTTTTAAACATAATCATTGTTAAAAAATAAAATTCAACAGAATAAATTTGCATATCTAATTGGCTTCATTAAAAGATCCATGGATCTGTCAGCATCCTATCTAGCAAATAGAAGGGAGTTACCAGAACCAAACAAAAGAAAGGTTTTTTTAAAGGCAGAGAGAGGACATAGAAAGAAAAAAGAAAGAGAAAGAGAGAAAGAGAAAGAAAGAAAAGAGACAAGAAAGAAAGGAATTTATCACCAAGGAATTTTGGGGGGCAAATTTGCCCTCCTAAATGGAGCATAAGAGATCTATCTGTAATTCCCTAGAACTGACCAGGAAATTCTATGTTGACAGGTTAAAGTTTATACTCCTGGTGGGGATTGAAATGGCAATTAGGTTAGGTATTATGTCTTGGTTTACTGACTTGGGGCTTAACTTACGTATTTCCATTTGGGGGCTGTGGTTTTCTTTTTAACATCATTAATACAATTTAAAGTGTCTTCATACGTTCTTAAAATGTGGTTACAAATGTGACACACAAAATCGATGTGTGTATTACTCACAGCAGAAACTTTTTCAGAGTAACATACCCAATCTTAAGTCAAAGACAAAATGTTCAATTTATACAATTTCAATGCAGTCAGTTTATCAAAAATATTTTCTGTCCAAAATATAGGAACACCTGTAAAATAGTGAAGTGTTTCTTAAAGGGTATTTTCGTTTACAAAAAAGTGTCAATGTTCTATATAATTAAAAAGAAAAATACATTCTCTCTCCTCGGGGGGAGAAAAAAAAGGAAGGGGGATCTCTCAAATAAATGGCTCTTAACAATATGAAGCTGCCAAAAAAAATCAATTCTTTCCTGTGCTATTATTCATTTGATAGATTTTATTACTTCATAGCCCAAACTCATAAAACAAGGATGAAGATGTTATTTACCAAACATATTCATGATTAAGTTTTATTTATTTGCGTAAAGCCATAGGACATGCACTTCCAAATGTTAACAAATAGGCCATGTCTGTGATTTTCCTTCCTGCTGTCAGTAAATCTATGCACTTTCCCTTTCTGCTCCCTCTACCTGCAAACTTAACAGATATGGCTTTTGTTTTGGAAAATTCAACGTATTGTTTCTAGTCTGCACTGGCCAGCATAGTTGCAAAGAAATAAAGCTTTTATCAGGGAATAGAGGAAAACATTTGTATTCACCTGGATAAATAGTCTTGTCCTGAAGGGAAAGCATGATGATCAATAAATTCCACATCATTGAGATTTAAAACATATATTTATCAAAGATTATAACATAAAAAGAAAAGTCATATCCTATGGTAGGTAGCTGCTATATATGAACTGGTTTTATTTTCTTAAAAAACAATTTAACTTTATCTTATACATTTAAATATTTGCATATTCTTTAATCTAGCAATTTCATTTCTGAAAATTACTCTACATGTTCACCATTTAGAAAACTTTTCAGAGAAACACAGTTTTTAAAAGAAAAGAAAAGAAAAAACCTGAATACAACTCAAATATTCACCCAAGACAAGAAGAAATGGATAAGTAAACTGTGGTAAGTAATTATCTTCACTAAATAAAATAATATACAACAGTGAAAATCAATTAATGAATAAATTAATGGAAAAATCTCTAAATTGAAATATTATAGAAAAATGTGTTGAAGAAAACATACAATATGAATTTTTTATATAAAATGTAAACCATAAAAAGCCTAAATATGTCCATAATAAAAAAGAAAGTAAATGATAGGGAAACATTTTAAAAAGTGGTTAGGGGCGCCTGGGTGGCTCAGTGGCTTAAAGCCTCTGCCTTCGGCTCAGGTCATGATTCCAGGGTCCTGGGATCAAGCCCTGCATTGGACTCTCTGCTCAGTAGGGAGCCTGCTTCCTCCTCTCTCTCTGCCTGCCTCTCTGCCTACTTGTGATCTCTGTCTGTCAAATAAATAAATAAAATTAAAAAAAAAAAGAAAAGTGTGAATAAATACAATTAAAAAAAAAAAAGAGTGGTTAAACTTGGGAAGAATGGAACACCAATGAAGAAAAGCATGAAGAAATTCATTGGTATGGTTATTAGTCAATTATTTAACTTAGCTGGCAGGTAAAACTTTATATGTGCACACTTTAATGTGTGAAACATTTGATTAAAAGAATTATTTACCATAAAACAAATATTATTCCATAGTCTTATATAGGAAATGCTTAGAATATTAGTATAGTATTTTTCTGATTATCTGCAATTTCATATTTTCTTATAACTATGCCTAAATTTTGCTCTTTTAAATGTTGATAGTTCTACTGATGTGGTTTTTAATAGTATTAGAAGTACATGAAGCACCTGGATGGCTCAGTGGGTTAAAGCCTCTGCCTTAGGCTCAGGTCATGGTCTCAGGGTCTTGGGATCAAGCCCCGCATCAGGCTCTCTGCTCAGCAAGGAGCCTGCTTCCCCCTCTCTCTCTGCCTCTCTGACTACTTGTGATCTCTCTCTGTGTCAAATAAATAAATAAAAATCTTAAAAAAAAAAAAAAGTGCAATAAGTTCAAAACTTCTTTCTTCATTTTCAATTTCCAGATTTTTGGTTTGTGTATTATTTGGTTCTTCCCTTCTATTATTAAAGTTAAGCTACTAATAGATACCAATTGATGAACAGTTGGAGGAAAGGCAGGCAGAAACAAGCCCCATCTCCACCACCTCCATTCCCCCCACCGGTTCCCCCCACCCCCAACCAAGATGAAACTACCCTTAAAGTATCTTACACCACCCTGAGGGAGACCTCCACCATTTCCTACTCAGTAGAACCTGATTAGATGACAGGCACAAGAAGTGTTAATCATATCAAAACAGCCAATAAACCCATAAAAACCTCTGGACTTAGAAACTCCCTTCGCAACCCTCTGGGGTCCCCTCCCTCTAAGGAGGGGAGAGTATTAGCTCTCAATTAACTTGGCTTTGCTGTCAACCACTCTTCCCCTGGTCTACCTCTTCATTCTTCTAAGTTGCGTAACCAAGAACCACGGACACAGAAGGAGAATGAAATCCTGCAACATCAAAGATGTTGCAAACGAGATTATTTGAAAAGTTCTATTTTCTATCATTATGTGTTAATTTTTAACAGTGATCAGCTTAGTAAACTTAAATGTATATTGTTATGCTCTAGTAAAATACTATAACTTATCACAAAACCTACATAATTCCAAAATATATTGTGTAATAATTTTTTTAAAGAATTTATTTATTTATTTGTCTGAGAAAGAGAAAGATCAAGAGAATGACCACAAGCAGGGAGAACAGCAGGCAGAGGCAGGAAAGCAAGCACCCTGCTGAGCAAAGAGCCATATGTAGGACTAGATCCCAGGAGGATGGGATCATGACCTTAGTGGAAGGCAGATGCCTAACGGACTGAGCCACACAGGCATCCCTTATGCAACAATAAACAAATGTAGTTAAAATAGATACCTTGCTTTAATCACTGAATAAGATTGTATACCAGGTAAATATGTAGTAACCGTGATACAAAAAGTAGAATAAAGGTTTGAAAGCAAACTGCTTTTATACGATTATTTTAATAGAGCTTGGTGAGGTTCAGTGCAAGTAGCCCTAAAATATGCCACTTTGGCATACTGAATAATTTTGAATTAAAGTTACTTAAGGTAAAAAAAAAAAAGTTACTTAAGGAATAATTGGCATAAGAAGGACACTCTGACGGTCTTTTTTTATTTTTTTCCTCTCTAACCTCTTTATTTTCCCCTGAAAGCAGGAGACAAATTTGCCATGTGAGGGCTACCCTCCTTGTACGTGGAGGGTAAAAGGCATCCATATCACCAGAGATAGGGTATTAAGAGCCAAGATGTCTATGTAAACAAACTTTGTTACTTTTTCTTTATTCCCTACTCCAAACCCAAACCCTTTTGTCAGCCCTTCACAAATAATTGTTTCTTTGTTTAAAAAGTATAAAATCTTCTTGCTTAGTCATTTTGGAAAGTCTCATATTTTTATGAACTCTTATATGTCTGAAATTGAATTTATTTTTCTCCTGTTATTCTGTCTTATGTCAACTTAATTATTAGACCAGTCAAAGAACCAGGAGGGAAGAAAGGAAGATTTATCCTCCACTAGGAGCTCAGCAGTATACTTGGTACTCTCTTAATGTTATTTCCTTCTGTTTTCATCTAAAAGATCTTATCCATTTATTGTCTTAGGTATCTCTTGACCTAGCTTTATGCCTGTTGTTTACACCTGACAAAGATGTCTTTTAAGCACAGACCACCCTAGGATCTGTCTAAGCACTGCTTTGCTAATGCCACACTTAGCCTGGAATGATCTGAACTAGGTTTCTTGATTATTTTGTTGCTGTTTCATTTTGGTAGTCGCAGTGTAGTAGCAATTGTTGAAGAGAGGTAAGCTTTTGTTTTGTTTTGTTTTGTTTCACAAATAATGTTGGCTGACTTGATTGCTTTTGGTGCTTAGTCAAAGAGACCAAATTCTGTATTGCTCGTTTTACCAGCTTTACTGTGATAATAGTGATGATGATGATATGATGATGATGATTTCAATGTATTGAGCTTTTTCTGAAGCTTTTAAAACTTGCTGTAAGGATTTCAAATGAATGGATTAATTTAATTATGACAACAAAACAAAACAAAACAAAACCCAGGAAGTATGCATTAGTATCCCCACTTTACATATGAGGGCACTGAATCAGGGAATGTTTAAATAACTTCCTCAAAGTCTCAAAGATATAAGTAGCATTATCTAGATTTGAACCTAACAATGTTCCTCACCACTTGAAGTGCAGAATGCAGGAATAAAGGCATTTTTCTATGCCTGGCTCAGAGTGGAATACTTATAGGACTCTATGCTTTCCCTGTGCAAACTTCCATTCTCCTGAACAGAATATTCAGTAAGTGTCTGCAGCAAAGTCAACATCTGAGGAAGTCCTTCCTGCTTTAACCACCCTACAGGGACACAAACTGTCATGTCCAGAGCTGAGCAAAGGCCAAGGAAAGAAGGTCTCTTCTTCTGCAATCTTCCAGCACTCTTTCCTTGGGTTGCCTTATTAGCCAGCTAATGGTTTTCTGAGTCTTTCCGGATATCAGCATTTTAGAAGAACAATGAGGATCAGAAGGTCAAGGGTATGCAGTTCCCTACAACATCAACCCCTGTTTGCTGAGGACCCAGTGTGCATCCTGCAGACCTATTCAGGCCACTGAAAAGTCCAGTCGCAACCCCAAACTGACAAAATCAAAATTTTACTTGGTCAGTTAAGTATAAACTCTCAAAACTACTTCATTATTAAAATCATACCTCTTTTCAAGCAGACTTTTGGGAAAATGCTATGTGGCTTTTAATAAAAAGGATAAATACATATGATTCTCTTTTCTAAAATATGCTCTCCTGGCATCAAAAATAAATGGCCAACAAACACTTTATGCTTCAAAAAAGTAGAAATAATTCAGACTTATCAGTTTGATCCTTCCATAACCAGTATCAACCCCCAAGGGATCAGAAGTCAAAATCTCACAGACCCAGTACAAAATGAGGTATGGTTTTCATCAATTACATGTATTGCTTAAAGAGGAGAAAACCTAAGAACAGAGTTCATAAGTTATCTTTATTCCCAAACCTGAAGCGTGTGCCATTACAAAAATCAGTTCCAACTCCCCATATAGATATTTTGCATGCTATTATATATCTGATCCATGTGCATGAGCAAGCATACACACACACACACACACACACACAGAGTCCTATGCTCTCATATAGAAGAAAATAAATGGGTATGGCTATTTAATAAATACAAATATTTACTAGTAAATACTAGCTCTGTTCATTAAATTAATGATTTTATAGTTCTACTCTCTCATTTCATATTTATTTTCTAAAATATTGTTTGAGGTTGGAAGCTCTTATCCTTGCCTTCTATTTTTAAGATTACATTATTTCATTAAGGAAGTATTAATTGGATAGCTGTCCTGCACTATTTTAACTTCTTTTAATTACTGAGGATGAAACTTATAGCACACTTTTTTGTAGCTTTTTATGATTTTACTCTGATCTTAACATCTGTCTTCAAAAAAAGTAATTGATTATCTGAATCAGAAGAAAATGTGAGTTGTACAATATTTACAATTAAGAAAATCAATGATTTACAAATTTCTACACTTAATTTGATACTAAATATGAATATATTAAGGCTTTAGCTGGAATTCTGTCATCCAGTTATTTGATGAGTGTGTTTGTACTACAATTCAAAAACAGAAGAGGAAAAAAAAACAAGAGATTTGAAAAAGTATTACATATACTGATAATTTCCCAAGCAATATATCCTTGTCTTTAACAAAGCAGTCATAGTTAATTGAAATTAACAACCTTAATAATTTAGAATTAGAGCTCACATTAAATATGCATATTAAAATAGCTTTCCCTAATATATGTGCAAATTAACTTATATATTCAAATTGTGTTAAAATGTTAGATGTTATATTCTCACTCATGTAACAGACATTTTAATGTGAAATTTACATTGATTATAAAGCAAAATTATCAACACTTATGTTTCATATATATTAATCTTATGATTACCTTTGATATAACATTTTAACATTATCTTTAAAAGGTACCTTGATTCTAAATCATTGGTATAGGATTCCCTGGCCCATTTTCCTGCTTCTTACTTTTCATGGTTGTCAGGAAAAACTTTTTTTTCTTGAACACTTGAATACCACTTATAATTGTAGTCAATGTTTATATTTTATTAATTATATACTAATGTCCATAAAATATTAATCCATATTAATGTATATCTGTATGTCATAATATGATATATTATAATCTGTATTAATGTGTATAGAAAAACCAAGATGATTTATTGAATATGGGGATGAAGTTCAGCTCTGCTCTTTGAAAAGGGAGTTAGCACCTTGTTTATCATGAAACAACATATTTTCCAGAAATACTCATTCAGCTACTGTGGACTTCTACAAAAGACTAAAAAATAGGAATGTTTGCCAAAGCTGTCTTGCATAGAATGTGCATTTTAGAAAAGATATCAGAGAATAAGATGGGTCATTGGAAAGAATGAAAGCTGAATGTGGCATCAACTCCAGTTATAGAATAAAAGCCACTGTTTTAATCTTTATAGTGTAACAGTTGCCAATAGTACAAAATGAATTTGATGGAGCACCAAAAACATAACAAGTTGAATAAAATGTATTTTTGTTGATAAAAAAGAAAACAATCTTGTGGGTCACAATTTCTTGATCCTGTGAATTCAGATTCCTTTGAAGAGTATAATATTGATTTGTGAAGTGTCTTGTTATTACTAAAAGCTATTCTCTTTACTCTGATGCATTTCTCTCACAAAAAAAGAAATGAAATTACACAGCTGATATCATTAAAGCAAGAGCAAAATTGCATTAAAATGCCATGTTTAAAGAACTGAACAAGAAAAGCAAAGAGTTCGCTTACATTTTTCAAGAAAGCTTAGAAACACATCTCAGAGTAAACTCAGTCCCCAAAATGAAACACCTCACCTTTACTTTCGAAGTTATTTTTCATCAGTTACTTAAGAAAACACAAAACACTTATTTTTACCTCAATCTAAGGTAAATAGTGTGACTCCATTTAAAGAGTTACAGTACTTTAAAAAATAAGTTATAGGTATATCTGAAGCTATCAAATATGGCAAGTTTTACCATATTGTTTAGCTAACAGTGCTTTCTGGTCAGGAATACATAGCAGTCAGTCTTTATGGATTTGAAATAAACTGAATACATTTACAAAATTTTTTTTTTCTTGGTTTTGGATATTGAAACCACTTGTTCACCTTATTATTATTATTATTATCACTATTATTACTATTATTTTTATAAATGTGACCAAAACCAGCTGCATGATTCTCGTAATCATTCCTTATTGTACTTAAAATCTTCATTTAGAAAGAGCTTTATAACACCATCTTACCTTATATTACATATTATATTACACTGATGGTTGCTTCTAACAAATATTAGTCAATGGCACTGACTTCATGAAAATAAATGATTTGGTTTCCTTTGTATCTTTTTGGAGCATTCACCCTTTACTACAGAATGAAAGAATAAAAGAGAAGTCTTCCCTATTACCCAGTTTTCCTCAGTTTTAATGACAGAATCATGAGTATTCACTTAAGGATGTGCACAGAATACCTACTTTGTGGCAAGTGCCATGCGAGGTCCTAGGGATTTGACAGTGAACAAGATAGATATGGCTCGTCCACAGACAGCTTACTGTCACACACATAAAATAAACTTATTTTAGAAAGTGCAAAGTAATACCCAGTACACTTTAGAAAAGACAACGGAGAGATCTTTCTGAAGAGAGAAAATTGACACCGAGGTGCAAAGAGAGCCTCTTGCAAAAGAGAAACAATCAGAAAGGTTGTTGATGTGCCAAACAATTAGTCATATTTGAGGAAAAACAAACAAACAAACAAACAAACAAAAACGCCAGAGTGGCTGAAGCAAAGGACCGAGTGATATGCTAATAAGGTCAAAGACAAGGCAGAGCTGGGCCACACAAGATTTGATTTTTCATCAAGGGGTTTAGATTTCATACTGAAGGCAAGAGGAAAAAAAAAAAAAAAGTGTTCAAAACAGGAGAGGTGGTAGAGTGGAGATTTACCCAATTTAAAATTTCAGAGTGTTCTACTGCTTGATCAATAGTGATGGAACATTTCTAATACTATTCCATGAAAAACTAGTCACACAGAATGATTTCTGAAAAAGGTAGGAAGTATAGATACTATCTTATGCTTTGGAACAGTCACAGCATTCATTACTGTCTGAAGTACGGAACATTCCCAAACTGCCAAAAGCTGTTTAAACTTTCATATTCCCAAATAAATCTGACCTCATAATCTGGTCTTCTGATGATATCTGGTATCTGTCTCTGGGACCACATTTTGGAAAATATTTATATAGAAAAAAAAAAAAAGTACTCAGTGTTACCCAAGTGTGCTACTTCATTGGAATCGCTTTGTTTTGTTTTAAAATTCCTGTAACTATTAAAATTTTAAATTTGTAAAAACTTAGGTTCATTACAAGAATACTCTACATTCATTAGTTTCTATACACCAACAAAACAAAACAAAACCAAAAAAGTCACCCATAAGGCAATAAACTCTTTAAATATTTATGAGAAAATTCCTCTACAAACTCTTTTATATTTCATGTTCTCATTGGGCAACTTTGGCATTAAATATGGATAAAGTGATGGTTTTCATAAGGATGTCCGGTATTAGAATGTTAGGATGATTTTAATTAGTCTCCATCAGCAGGATGGGTTTACCTGTGTGCTTGTCCATGTGAAGTGCATATAAATCCTGGAGCATCACCTATGAATTTAAATCAGAAAGCTCATCAACTTCTGTTGGCAAGGTGAAAGATAAAAGCCACAGAAGGTCCTTCCCAGCCTCTGTCACTAATGATAAACAGCATTAACTGCTTCTGTAGACACTAATGCTGCTATCTTGGGAACACAGGCAGCTACCATGAGAACTTTACAGCTTCACTAATCGTACTTTTGTTTGTCACAAAACACAAAATAAAATCTCAACAAAGAAGCAATAAATATTAGCATTTATGAACAAAAGAAGGTCACATAAATATGTAGATCTCTAATATGCAATGCATTCTTCATTAACCAAATATCATGTTCATTATTATAAGCTCTTATCATAGTAGAAAGAAACAACAGAAAATAAGAGCAAATTAAATGAAAGCTGGGGCAGATTCTGCTATGTCGGAAGCATTTTCTATTTAAAGACCTGGTGATTGTGATATAAAAACAAATGCTTTAATGCTATGAAATATTTATTTGCTCTAAGGAATCTTCAGTAGAAATTAATATTTTAAATGCTGTGATGTCAGAAAACAAACTTTTCTTCTAGTTCATTGAAAAATTTTCTTTGTGTCATTGTTTTACATTCAGAGGTTTTCTTAAAATTATATTTTTATCCTAAAGCCAAAATATTCATATTTAATAAATTTAATAATGTTGCTTATTAAGTTCAAACAGCATGTGGCTAATTTTGATATTTAATATAGAGATACCCAAACAATGTTAAAACTTATCAGGATGGCACACCATTATTGAACTAAGAAAAACACTAACAAGTTCAAAATAAAGAGTAAATCATCACATCTAAACTTTTCTTAAATACATGTTTTTATAGAATTTGTGTGATGTTCAGCTTATTTTTCATCCTTGTAAGTGAGAATATTAAATTCCTAGTTCTTTGAATGATTTCTATTATAGTCAATGGCTTAGTTTTCTTTTTACAGTTTTCCTTTTTTATATTATATTCCTAACATGTTTTACTCTAATTTTTTTCTTCTCTGCTACATTTCCAATGAGATTAATACAATGATAGCTCAAGTAGTTCAAATTAATCAACCAAATAGTTAACTGTGCTACTAATCATACAAAAGCCTTATCTCATGCTCCCTGCTGTGAATATGTATTAAAAATATCACATTATTACCTCAGTTACTAAATCTGTTGGAATATAATTAGTAATGTTTTATTAAAACTCAAGAGCAGTTAGGTAACATGCATGTAGTTTAGGGGAGCTGTATGATAAAACAGAACATGTCTATTAAAAGGACCTAAAGCACAAAAAAATCATGTGTGGATGATCTGGATACCAAGGGCTTGGGCATTCTTGGATAACCATTAGTTTTATTACCTGTAAAATGAGTTAATAATAGTATCAATTTCATATAGTTGCTCTGAGAATCATTACATAGGCATGTCAAATGTTTAGCATACAAACGGATCATGATAGGTGTGCAGTAATTATTAGTTATTATAATTTACTTAGATGACTTCAAATGTGATTATTGAAATTTATAAAATAATAAGAATAATCAGAAGCACATTTATTCTTTGGTGCAAAAATACCATATGATGACCCAGGGAATATGGTACTAAAGTGTTAATAGTGGGAGGAATTAATAAAGCTGAATTATCAGGAAAAAGGAATTGGGAATCTGGTCTTTTATAATTTTATAATTTATATAAATAAACACATTATTTATATAAATTGAGAAGAGAAAGAGCATATTGTATATTTATTCTTATTAGACATGGAATCCGTTGACTCAATCTCTGATTCAAAATTTATTTCTAGGGGCATCTGGCTGACTCAGTCATAGAGCATGTGGCTCTTGATCTTAGGATCATGAGTTCAAGCCCCATGCTGGGCAGAGAGCTTATGTAATAAAAAAAAAAAATACATATATATATATATATAAATTTTCTTTAATTTTTTTCTTTTTTTCACTTTTTATTTTTATCTTACATCATTTAAAAAATCATTCTTTCATTTCCTTTACGGGAACACAGAAGACAATGAATTTGTCTTTATTGGAAAAGAAGAGAACAGAGATTAGAAGAAAAATGAAGTTGTACAGTAGAAAGAACTTTAACTGCAATTAGATTTGGCTTCAAATCCCAGCTAGATGACTAATTAGTGGTATAAATTTGGCACAGCACTTAGCTTCTCTGAACTTGAATTTCTTCACCTTGAGAATATGAATAATATACCCAAAGCACAGTGCTGTTTAGGGGATTAGAGAGTATTTATTAAAGGACATAGTTAGCCATCTTAATTTGACTCATAACAATGTCTTCAGATAATGTTACTTAAATAAATGAATGACCATATCATATTTTTACCTGAAGAACCATCAAAAATATGGAAAATAACAATATGGAACTACTGAGCTAGAAATGGATATTTAGCCACTACAAGAAAATTGCAAGCTTCAGACTCAAAAATATTTGAGCATCTTAAATGTGGGCCAAGATCTCTGTATGGTAAAATCCTACTCAATTTATTTTCCCTCTATCCAGTTAAAATTGTCTCTAGCGATCTTTAGAAACTGAGGGTGGGTAGCTATAAAGAATATACAAACAAAATCCATACATTTTGATTAATGTAGGTATAACTCAGCATATACAGCTACTGACATTATGGAACTTTATATATTGTTTTCTCCTAAACATTTTACTTTTTGGAATTCTTTATAAACAAGAACATAATGTCTCTTACAATTTCTTTATTTTAGTTTTTAATTTTGCTATTTCTTTAAATAAGAGACTTCTTTCAATGCACGATGTATATAATGTCAAAATCTATCTTGCATCATTTAAAATTGATGACTTTTGTTAAACATTTCAGAGTTCCAATAGTGATTTCCTTTAGGAGTTCTGTTTGGAACTCTTTTTCTTAAACACAGGAACATTTGAGGGACTTTGTCAAAGACTGATGTGATATAGACAATGATTTGTCCAAGCACTTTTCACTATATCCTTAAAATATTGCCATTTCACAACCTCACAGATTAGTGTAGAAAAACAAAAAATTGAGTCTATAGAATGTAATTATTTTGTGAAAAGGTCTACATATGTACCTTATATGTTATATACACCACACATATATTTATATATGTAAGATTCTTAAAGGTTAATGATAGAGAATTATTATGTGTATGTAACATATATAATATATATGTTATATGTATTATAACATATTATGTGTTCTCTGTATACCTATCTATTATATTTATATATAATACTTAAATCTATATAATATTTAATTATAATTCCCCATAATTAATCTTTGGTCCAATTCTCCATTATTAATCTTTAAGTATCTTACCCTTATTTACATATTTGCATTCAAGATTTTAGTATAATAAGTTGGCATTTTAATTATAATTAACATCTTTTAAAACTTCTGTTTTTCTTCAGCAACATTTTCAGTCTTAAAAAAGTTCATTTTCGGGACATTTGGGTGGCTCAGTCGACTGAACATCCGAGTGTTGATTTTGGCTCAGGTCATGATTTCAGGGTCCTGAGATGGAGCCATGAGTCAGGTTCCCTGCTCAGCAGGGAGTCTGCTTGAGCGTGTCTCCCTCTGCCCCTCCCCCCACTCAAGCACATGCTCTTTCTCACCACCCCCAAATACATAAATCTTTAAAAAAGTAATTATCAAAAATTTATTCAAAAGGAGAAGGATGTATGAAAAGAGAAATCACACCTGTTTGGAATATTAATTTCTTATTTTATTTTATTTATTTGTCAGATAGAGTGAGCACAAGTAGAGTGAGCAGTAGGCAGAGGGAGAAGCAGTCTTCCTGCTGAGCAAGCTTGATCCCAGGACCTTGAGATCATGACTTGAGCCAAAGGCAGAAGCTTAACCCACTGAGCTACCCAGGTGTCCCGATTTTTTTAAATATTCGATTTTATTATTTCCAGGACAAATTAAGACAGTCTATTGCTTTTGGCTCTGTCCTTTTTTCCTGAAGGGGTTAGAGACTGATCTGGGACAGATATTGTATTACAATCTCAACCAATAAAGTGGGCAACTGAGATACAGTTAGGGTACAGTGAGGAATCTTTAAATAAAGAAATAATGGTGAATGATGACATTTTCTTCCATAGTCATCTGTATATATCTAAACTCTCCATGAAAATCATTATAAATGTATTCTCTTTCTGTCAGGATAAAGTGTGTTTGGTTGTAAAAAATGAGCCATGTAGATATTTATTTTTAATCAATATTTCTAGAATAGATAGGCATACGCATATAAATATGTGGATGAAGAGCAAATGAATATAGATATTACCTTGCTAGCTAAAATGTTTCTTTCAGATATGTATATGAATCTCATCTATAGATCTCCCCTATTTGATACTATTTACTCTATTAGCATGGAAAATTAAGAATTGACTGCAGGGAAATGTCTAGAAATAATATTGAGCCACACAATAGTGTTAGCCCACTCCCCTCTAATCATTTGCATGTACAATAGCTAAAACACCACTTTCAACACTGTATTTTTTGCTCTTCCTTGTAACTATTGTTGAAGATGAAATTAGATCGTCAGAAGCTAGTGGTCTGTGAAAGACACAATACTTCCCTATCACCAGTGAACAATAGTTAGTGATGTATAACCCAGAGCCTTGAAACTGAAAAGTTATAAGTATTCAAGACCTTTAGTCATACACAAAACTCAAGTGATAATAGCTTTAGTAATTGCTAAAATTATTAAAAAGACATCTGTGCTATGAGGCCATAAAAAGGTACCCAAATTAATTTTTGTGGATAATTCATTAGTGCTTTTTTTGTTCAATTATTTCTTCAGTGTTGTAGCCTATTCCCCAAGATATGGATGAGGAGAACACAGGATTCCATCTCTCACCACACTTTTGAGAAGGTCATGTTATCAATTTTGGGTAATTTCTAACTGCAGATTCCTGATTCTCAAATGTAACCTGTGTAATTATGTGGTAGTCACATACATGTAGTAGGAACTTAAGCACATGACAGTGAGTGAACAAAGATTGGTATATCACTACATTCATTTTAGTCTTACTCCTTTTCAGTCCAAGTCACAGGGCTGAAAATAGGCTGAGCAGCATAGCATATATACATAATCCTCACCTTAGAAATATATGTATAGTATGAAAGTACTCCAGAAATAGAGGCAATATGAAAGCACTCCCTACCATGTCAACATTTCTCTATTTCTTACAGCAACAAAGAATTTAACCCTCTCGGGAAAGTCAAATGTATTGACTCCTTATTATGTGCCAAGGGAGTATCCTGCAAGTTAATGATGTAATTGTGAATATACTTGGTGCCTGGGTAGTTTAGTCAGTTGGACATCTGCCTTTGACTTGGGTCATGACCCCAGGGTACTGGGATTGAGCCCTGCATTGGGGTCCCTGCTCTGAGGGAAGTCTACTTTTCCCTCTCCCTCTGCCACTCCCCCTGCTTGTGGTCACTCTCTCACTCTCTCAAATAAATAAAATCTTTAAAAGCAAACAAACAAAACAAAACAAAACAAAACATGGTCAATACCCAAGGACCTTATGGTTTTGATTTAAGTCCCCAAGCAACAAACAGGCAATCACAAAATAGTGTCTTAAAATTGTGGAAGCACATAGTAAGGGTGTTTCATCCAGGCTTGGGATTATTTATTTCTAAATAAAATTCTGTAGCTCAGGAGAGTACATTCTATTTCTTTTGCATACTTCCTGTATGTTACTCTAGTGTCTGATAGGTGCAAAATAAATATTTATGGAACTGAAGTAGTAACAGAAGACATTTTGCTTATGTGTTGGTTAGCAAGAAACAAATGTGCAAGTACATTTCAAGTATTTTAAATTTCTGTAAGTGGTTATTCAATCGAAAAACCCACCCTAAAATTAACATGTTATTAAATGTATTTCATCAGAGGGTGCATGATTTTTAAAATATATGGATATAACATAATTTGATATCATGTATCAAAATCATCCATCATTAACAGGACATATCAATTTATAATATATTATGATATATTTCTTTTTGTCACAAAGAAATATACATTTTTCTCTTTGTCACAAAATGTTTCCTTTGAGAAATAAGTTGAACGTGGATGTCAGAATACTGTGAAAGGAAAAGCCAGTGACATAGCTAAACTAGCTATAATAATTTTAATTCTAGTTAATCCAATATCTATTTCAAATAAAAGCACTGGTAGAAGATTAAAATTTTTATTCCCCATGTTCTAATCATTATATCCACTAATTGGTAAAAATTTAAATTTTGGTTATAAATAAAAAAGATAGTAAAATGAAGGATTGATATGAAATAATACAGTGAGAATATTAATTCTTCTAAGAATTATATGCCATTCACGGAGTGAAAGATAGATACAATTCTAGTGGTGGTATTTGATATTGAAGTTGTTGTTTTTTTTTTAAACCAGCATTTTTAAAGCATTTAAAGCAAATGCTACTATTAAATTAGTTTATTTATTTTTGTCTGAATTAGCTATTATACAAGTACTTAGAGTCTTATTTATACAATATGGTGACATCTCCCCTGTGGTTAAAATTTTTTCTAATAAAAGCCTTAGAACTTTCTCCTTTCAAAGATTATAAATGAAAAATTACCACAAATAACAAGCCTAACAAAACAACATTCTGACTGCATTGTCATATTTATTATAAAACACTTGGTTCACTGCATTTTGGCATTTTATACAACTGGTTCTGACAGTGATTAACATGGTTTGGGCTTCTGCAGTTTCACCCAAGAGAAATAAAACACCAAAATCTCCGCAGGTGTGTAATGGGCCAGAGATTTACAATCTGTTCTGCAAAGTCAGACTTCAAAGACTTGAAAAAAACCCTAAAGTTGGCAGTGCCTCTATCATCACTATTATTTAAGGTATTTTCCATATCTCAAAAGGAACGGTGGGGCTAATTGCAAAGATCTCAACTCCAATTTGACTTCCCTGCAAGTCTCTTCAGAAGACATTTCATTATACATCTACACATTCCAGGGGAACAGACAGACCCTATAGGAAGCTGCAAACTAAATAATTAAGTATTTACTTGTACTTCCAAGGAGACTTCACTTACTTGAAGTATGTTGCATCATTTAACTGATGCTAAGGAGTTGGGAAGTACTGAGGTAATTACCAAATGACAATCAGGCAGCAGCACCTGGGCTATGGCAGCCCCAGGACAAGTGCCCATAATTGCTTCCATGATTGCTTCGTGTGCACCTAATATTAAACTTACCCAATTAGGGTCAGAATGCACATGATCATTTCAATTATAGGAATGTTCATCTTCCTGAGAGCTGCTCACAGAGGAAAAAGTTCAAATAGTGCTATTTAAATTTTTAAATGTGAGTTTACCCATTTTAGTGGATAATCAGGTCTACACGTGTGCTTGACCTGAGTACAAATTGTTTCATCTGTTAGAAGAATTTTCCACTTACATATTTTCAAATATCATCACTGTAACTTACTATTCCGTAAGTAAACAACTAGTAAACAGTACAAAGGAATATCATTTTAGTGATATGTCCCTCAGAAAATCAGTAGTGGATTACTTTCTTTAAACTTGAATTCTGTTCATAAATTTCAATGAAAGCACCCAGTAATCTCTCTGTCAACCAAGGCTATTACTAACAGAAATGAAATAAATTGAATAATAGGCCAATATTTTTAGTCAATTTAACCACCAAAGGTTTTGATTGCTATGATATTTTGCCTGAAGTATAGTTCTCTTTACTTCAAATACATTTGTTGAAAATTGTCAAGGTCATAGATGCACACATTAACGGTATCAGTCAGGGTAGCAAAGAGAAAAGCCTTCTCCCATTATAGCAGATTGCAGCCTTCGTTCCAACACTTATCATCACCTTATCAACCTTGCTTAAGAGAGGGAATAATCTTGAAAAAAAGAAAAAAAAAGAGCCCTTCTAATTCTTGATTCACAAAATATGCTTAGTACTAAGTATATACGATATATATTTTATACATCATATATAAATAATCTGAATACATATTCACATATGTGATAAGTATAAATTGTATATTATCTGAAAACCATCACAATACTACACATTTTAAAGTTTCAGTATTTTTAGGATATGGATAAGAATGAAATATTCACTTATCGAAACTATCTCTTAAAAATATAAACAAAAGATCTAAATACAAATGTACTACCAAAGTTTTCAGTGGTATGTGAAGAATGGCATTCTGCCATTTACCAGTGTTTTAAAGTCCTACATTTAATTCTCTTTCTATTCTTCGAGGTTTTTGTAGTAGGAACAAGCATACAATCCAGAACAAGCATCAGAACCACAAGGGTATGTTGCTTGGCTTAGCTTCCTGACTGAAGTTATTGCATTGTATCTGCCAGGATCTTTTAGCAAGTTTCAATCAATAATGTTAACCTGAAGCCAGCATTGACCTAACTGAACTTGAACTTGCTGTAACATTTTATTACAAAGATTGGAGGCTGTAATAATTCATTGTTTTAAAATAAAAAAATAGAACCTTTTAGATTTATACAAAAGCCATAATTTATGTAGTGATGTTAATTTCGAGGGTATGATGTGCTTTAATCTCTCATTCTGCTTGCCATTTTGTGACAGAAATGCTGAAGCCATCTGAAGGTTACAAACAATGTTCACTAATAACGAGCTCTTATATCCTTGTAGGTTTCACTTTGATGGATATCCATAGTGTTTCCCCATGACATAATTCTACAGAGGAAAAACACATCTTGAAAATACAGTTTGTGCTTTCACCTTCAAATAAAACTAGTGTGGTTTTTAAAATAAACTAACAACGAGAAATAAGCACACATTTTTGTCATAGTCCTGTAATGATTTTTAATACAGGCACTGCTAGATTTAATTGCTAAAAACAATCTTGCTATAGAACGAAGAGTTGATATAGTGGAGTGCCTTCTATGGATTATATATTATTTAAAATCCATCCATTTAGTCATAAAACAGTAATACCTTTCTAATGAGACATATTTTTCCTCTGAAAAAAAAAAAAAGCTATTACTTTTAATAAAGCCTTACACAAGCACAGGGGGCAGCAGGGGTAAGGAGAAGCAGGCTCCCCACTGAGAAAAGAGACCCATGCGGGACTCGATCTCAGGACCCTAGGATCATGATCTGAGCCCACGGCAGACACTGAACTGACTGAGCCATCCAGATGCCCCTCATTTTTTTTTTAAAGATTTTATTTATTTAATTTAGAAATGGGAATGTGGGGAGAGGGACAAGCTGACTCCATGTTGAGCACAGAGCTGGACACCGGGCCCTATCCCAGGACCATGGGATTATAATCTGAGCCAAAGGGGCACCTGGGTGGCTCAGTGGGTTAAGCCGCTGCCTTCGGCTCAGGTCATGATCTCAGAGTCCTGGGATCGAGTCCCGCATCGGGCTCTCTGCTCAGCAGGGAGCCTGCTTCCCTCTCTCTCTCTCTGCCTGCCTCTCTGCCTACTTGTGACTTCTCTCTGTCAAATAAATAAAAATAAAATCTTTAAAAAAAATAATAATAATCTGAGCCAAAGTTAAGAGCTGGAAGGATGCCTAACCATCTGAGCCACCCAGGTGCCCCTTGATGGAGTGTTTGTAGTTAACCCACAAGTACACTTTACCATTTTTTTTTCACATTACTTACTAGTTCATATTATAATCACTCAGACAGTGCAGAATGAAATTAACCAAAGACACATATGTAAGGTCTCTTTCAAATGCTTCAATTATCCATATAAAAATAGGGAATCAAAAAAAAACAATAGGGAATCAAAGTATCACAGTCCTTTCCCTGAAAAAAAATAGAAAACCATATGTTGGGGTGTGCATGCTTTGTGTAAAGACTATGGGTTTTCAAATGAGACTCCTGAGTTGTTAGCATTGGCTACACAAAGGAGCTTGGTGTTTGGGGACTTTAATTCCATTGCCGTTCAACATGAAATGTTATCAGTTGAATCCACAGGTGTTTTAATCAGAAGTTAATATTCCATTTGCATTACATTTTGTTTCCACCAGCTTTCTCACAGATTTCAATATAAAAATGACCTCACTGGTTTACCTCTAACAGATGTCTATTCCAGAAAATTATGCATGTTAGCTATCTTTCTCAATATACACACACTATGAAATGACCTTACATAAAACTCTATACAAGGAGGATTAAATTTGGAAATTGTGTGTGAGATGATCACAGAAACCCATTATTCATTTAACAAGTTTTTGTCTACATCCTGTGCACTGCCGTTTAGCCATGGGATTCCACGAACGCAGGACAAAACATGGGCCTTGGCAAGACTTTGAGTACTCAGGCAGAAAACACCCATTATAACTCTCAGATACAAATTTAGACTTTATCTGTGACACCATGTCAGCATAAATGATTTACTGGAAGTATACAATGAACTCAACAGAGATTTCTTAAGAATCTTCGCATGAAAAACTTACACTCCTTATAGATACAAGTGTATGAATTTTAATATGCCCTTAACTACATATTTATTTCTACACTGTAAAACAATCATCTCAATGTTAGTGAAAATAAGATACTAGACAATTTGTAACTGTATAAAACTAAAATATAAAGCACCTTCACACACATACAGTGACAGCGAGTATATAAATGATGTAAACAAACAGGTTAATTTTCCAGTTCACTCTTAAAAAAAAAGAAGAGGGAGAATTGAAACTTCCTTTTTTTTCCTCCCTAAGAATGTGCATTTCATTATGTAAAGGATTTTAATACTGATTTATAGGTGAACATACAGAGAAGTTATCAAGGACAGTCTTTCATTAGGTTTTTGAAAAGTAGTTTCTAAATATATGCATGTTACTCTAATGAAAAGAGTGATGATAGTAATTTCTAAATGACCTACAGATGTGTTTATATAGCACCTGCCTATCTCTATTGGACAAATTTTCCATTTAACTTCACATATATCAAATGGGGAAGTGTGGGCAATTGCAGATACAGTTACTTGATATTCATATGAAGAAATCCAGCAATTTCTTCAAAAAGAATGTTTTTGATAAGTGAAATTTGGGGTCTATCTTGAAAGATAGGAGACATCCTCTTTTATTCTGAATGGTAGTATCTGAAAAGTAGAACTGTGTGGAGACGTTCCACCTGCTTCAACAAACATGCAGATACCCTGTACTGGAAAACATCTGTCTTTAAGACGGTGAGATGTAATTACTGTAGGGAGATCCGAGCTATTCCATATGCCTAATCTCATTGGGCAGGCCCTATAATTTGCTGGAGGTCCAAACAAAAGTTGTAGGGGCTTAATTGTTTTTGAAAAGCATTCCTAAGGCTGATGCTACCTCAAATCCCATTCAGAATTGTTGTTAATAAAAAACTATACCTAAGGTCCCTTTTCCTGATAACTGAAATCCACTCTTTTTACCAATACCTTCAGGGAAAAAAAAAAAAAAAAGTACTTCCCTTTAAAACACAATACATATGTTCTCCCTTTCTAAAGTCATGTGGTAGAAATGGCTAGCTAGCCCTCAAATATTCATAGGGAAGAGTTTTGGCAGAAGTAGCTTCCCAGACAGTGACTATAGCTCCTTGTCTCATTTACATCCAGACATGGCCTTATAACTGATGTGGATTTTTAAAGAAGTAATAGGTCTTCTGGGGCGCCTGGGTGGCTCAGTGAGTTAAGCCACTGCCTTCGGCTCAGGTCATGATCTCAGGGTCCTGGGATCGAGTCCCGCATCGGGCTCTCTGCTCAGCAGGGAGCCTGCTTCCCTCTCTCTCTCTCTCTCTCTCTGCCTGCCTCTCCATCTACTTGTGATTTCTCTCTGTCAAATAAATAAATAAAATCTTTAAAAAAAAAAAAAAGAAGTAATAGGTCTTCCACCTTTGATCTTTTTACATCCTTTCTGCTGACTAGAAACAGATTCCAAGGCCTTGTGCAATGGGGCACCAGCAAGCTGGAAAGAAGCTGGATCCTGGGTGATGGAAAGCCACCCTCTGACACACAATGCTCATGTTGGACTCGGGTGATGAAGCAACAAGCTTCCATTCTGGGGAACTATTCTAATTGGAGATTCTTTGCTCTAGATGCCAAGTGGTATTCTCAGAATGTCCGGACCATCATTATGCTTGGCAATTACGGATCAGAAAAATCCATTCAATAACCATTCAGTACTTGCTACAGACCAGGAACTACGCTAGTCCCTTGGAATAAAAGATGGCTATGACACCAGTTTTTTCTTAAGCCTAAACAAGGAGTGTTTCGGGAGGAGTGAAGGGTAAGACTGTAGGTGGCAGCATAAACAAAGGCGATGAGTGAGAAATTGTACGCTCAGGATGAGATACTGCGGGTGGTTTTCTGTGGTCAGAGGCTGCCACTGAAGCAAAGGAATGGCTCAGTAGATCTACAACAGTGAACCATGCTATCGAGAGAACAAGTCCAGAGTTGGAAGACCATTTAGTACTCAATACTCTTGTAGTGCTCCAATGAAATGCAGTGATGGCTTGCTGCTGGGCAGTAGTGGCAGGTGTGATTAATTGGATTAATTGGACTGGGAAAGAAGGTAAGACGGATTTAGCCTACTCTAAATGACTGTACCAAAAGTTAAATATTCAAGGAGAGGCCAGTTTAGAAGAAAAAAATATGGTTAATTCAATTTTTATTATATTAAGTTCCAACTGTCCCTTAGCTATGGAAGTTGTGATGGCCAACCAGCCGTCGAATACATGAATCCAAAGACCACAAATAGGTCTGACCTGAAAAGTAAACTTGATTTATGGAAGTCAGCTTTTGTGATTTTGCTAAGTTTTACGTTCACAGCTATGTTTTGAATGTTGATATTGTCGAAGATACTACCTTTTAATATAATAGATGGGTCATATATTTTTAAATTTATTTTACACTTGAGTTGCTCTTTTATTAAGGAAAGATAGCACATGGGTCATTAGGATTTAAATTCCTAAGCTTTGTCAGAAATACATCAAGGTTTTTATGTTCTCTTATTCTTTACGCTATCTTTAATAATAATCTTTAATATCTTTAATATCGGAAATGGAGAGAAATTCTACTTAATATTTTCAAAAACAAATTTTTTGTTTTTATCTTTTTATGTATATATTTACTTTTTAAATTTAACTTTGTATACACAATGACAATTATATCATTGTAGCCTTGGATACAATGGCAATATTGGAAAACTGAGTTTAAATGTTTTACTGAAGAGTTGCTGATATGATTCTCTAAATAGGCTTTGATGATCTTCCAGAAAGAATATTATTTATGCTTAAATATAGCAACTTAGTTTAATTTTAAAAGGAATTTTTTTTTTTTCCCACAGACTTGGGATTGCATTTTTTTTTTTTTAAAGATTTTATTTATTTATTTGACAGGCAGAGATCACAAGTAGGCATAGAGGCAGGCAGAGAGAGAGAGAGGAGGAAGCAGGCTCTCCGCGGAGCAGACAGCCCGATGCGGGGCTCAATCCCAGGACTCTGGGATCATGACCTGAGCCGAAGGCAGAGGCTTTAACCCACTGAGCCACCCAGGCGCCCCTTGGGATCGCATTTTTGCCTCACTTTCAATATGCCAGGCACAATGGACAAATCTAAAGACCCCAATAAATTATTGTTCTCTGAGTTTGCTTACTGTCTATTGATGAAGTTAAAAGAATATTAGTCTCCCTCTTTCCCCATTAAAAATCCATGACCACCTTGGCCTGGAATAGAGTCAGAGGAAGAAGTGGTGTTCTGATCTGAGAAAAGAGGGCTTTGTTGTCAGGATTACGTCAGGGGTATCCTGGACCCCACACTATCTCATTAGGAAGAATTCCATTCACTGACTCATAATTGGGCCAGAGACTGGTCTAGAACACATCTTAGCATACCCGATTTCCAATACGCTTAGCCCTTAATTCATTTACATTCCGAGCACAGTGCCCCAGCCCCTGGTTATCACTCTGCTTGTCCCACATCAGAGTACTTTTTGATAAAATTGCTCTGTCTAGCTTTAAAGATGCAATACAATGCCATACTGAGAATGCTTTTCCATGGGCTTGTATTACTCTGAGACTCTCAACAAAGGGATAATAAGAATAGACAGAGATTAATCCATTTCTTTTAGAAATGCTGCCTTTTAGTCCCAGGGAAATATGCTCATTTGCATGGTTGAAATGTAGCAGACTGAGTTCCTCAGCCCCTTCCACCCTTCTCAGTCAAGCCTAACACCCATGAATCACTGGCAAGTGTAATGAGGCTGTAAAGGAAGACGTCCTGGTGGAGAGATTGTGCCAGATCCCTTAGGACTCTTAAGACAATGATTTATATTTGTTTGAATTTATACAATACCACTGTCACATTATAAAGTGTTTCAGGAATGACCAACTGCTAACCTGCAGCTTGATTTTGAACAATTTCCCATTAAGTGGAACCCACTATCTACAAGCTTCTTTCTTATTTGCAGCTCCAATTTTTCGTTGAAATCAATGTTCAGTCAGTCATGCACCAAAATAGCCTATCAGTGTTAAGTTATCCATTTCTGTAGGCACATATATTATACTCTTAATTTACAATTAACAGTAGTCAGTGAATTTGTCTTCATAATGAATATTTCTTATGGATGCAACACATAAACAGCTTTTCTAAGATTGGTGCTCAATTTTTCCCAAATTTGTAATCAATTTTATTGGCTATGCAATTTCTTTCCTTTGGTCAATCACTCTTTAAATTGGCTAGCTTAATGCATCACAGCAAATGATTTTCAGAAATCATTAGGCACATGAAATTGCATATGCAGCTCACACAGTTTTAATTGACCCCACTCACACCTACCAATGGTACTCTTAAACAATCTGCTTACTTTGCTTCTCTTTATTTCATTAAACTCTGAGTTTATAATCCACTTATAAATATCTTTTTTATGGATCTGTATTATATTTTCTTTCTTGCTCCTTTTTTTTTTTTTTTTGGTGTCCCTGCGTGGGCTCAAATATATTATTTCCTCATAAAGGATTGATACGATGCCCTGTATAAATAAAACTAACCATGATTCAGCCAAGAAGATCTCTCAGATGTGTACCTCTAGAAAGCCAAACTCAGAATCATTTGCAATGGTTCTCAACAAGGGATAAGTTTGTTTCTGAGGGGACATTTGGCCATATCTGTGAATGTTTTTGATTGTCACAACTTGGGGAGGGGATGCTACTGGCGTCCAGTGGGTAGAGGTTAGGGATTCTGCTACACATTCTACAATGGGTAGGTCAGTCTTCCACACCAAGCAATAAGTCATTTGAAAATGTCAATAGTGTTAAGATAAGATAGTGTCATCTATAAAATGTCCTATAAAACACATTTGAATGAAATAAAGGCTAGCTATACAGCTTACTGTAAAGTCAGATAAATCTGACAGCTGGGTTTTGGAATTTTGACTTATTTTTTCTACAAGTTTGGCTATGATTTCTATAATTTGCTGAAGGTGATGGAGAGTGTTCACAAACTATCTTTAAAATTAAGCCAATAATGACTACATCCCTCTTGCTTTTAGGGTTTTTTTCCATATGTGTTGAAAGGTCTGTGTAAAATAAAATAAAATATTTAATTGAAAAAATGAGAATAGCAAAATTAATATTTAAAATTACCTCAATGCAAATATAAGATCTTGAAAGCACCTTTCTAATAGCCTCATTAATCATAGAAAAACTTGTGCTAACTAGTCCCTATACCTCCATGGGGGCAGAAAGTAGAAAGTCAACAATATCATTATTATTCTGATTCAATTTCTTTAAATCAATTCTTCATGGTGGAGTCATTCAAAAATTTTCCAACACTTTGGCTTAATTTTGTATTTATAAATAGTCATTTTTTTTTTTTGCTACTGGATCAAAGACCCATTTCAAAGACTTCACAAAGTAGTAGGAATGGAGTATAGCCGTTGTACAATGAAAACTAAATGTAAATGGAAAATTGAGTGGGACATTTAATTCATGGCATTTGAACATTCCTAGTTGTACTGTTTTTATCTGTGCCCTAGAGATTGTTATTGTGTCTTGCAAAATAATACTATATATATAATTCTCCTTCCCATACCTTGTGACTGACAGAAAATCAAGAACATTTTGCAAAATACAAACTTACATATTTTCAAAATACAAATCTCACATTCTTCCTCTACTTATAATCTTTCATTGGCTTCCGATTATCAAAACACCAGTCCTTCACAGGCCTGAAGATCGTGCATGGACTGGCTCTGGACTACATCTCCACGCTCTCTCCACTTTCTCCTAGAACTCTGTCTACCAGCCACTCTGATGTTGTCACCATTGCTTTGAGGTGCCCTACCCCATCCCATTATAGCTCTTCTTTCTATACTATTCCTTAGCCATTTTTTGTCCTTTATGTTTTTCTCTATGCTAATACCAGTCATTCCTCAAGATTTATTGTAGAATTCAATGGTTTGTATAACAACACATCCCTAAACACTGTGGCACCAGAACATTCTTACTCTAGCTAGCAATTTCCCTCTGCTATTTCATCTGTTAACATTTTCTGATAATCCATCAACACCATTCATTCAGTAAGCAGTGTTGAGGGTTGATAATGTCTATCCAAATTTTGACGTAGTAACCATTTGTTTTGTGTATAGAACATGGTCTGGGGGCACCTGGGTGGCTCAGTCAGTTATGCTTCTGACTCTCGGTTTTAGCTCAGGTCGTAATCTCATGGTCATGGAATTGAGTCCCACCTTGGCTCTGTGCTCAGTGCAGATTCTGCTTCAGATTCTCTCTCCCTCTCCCTCCTACTCTCTCTCTCTCTCTCTCTCTCTCAAATAAATAAACATGAATCTTTAAAAAAATGGTCTGTAGTATTAATTGAATTAATTGAATTGAACATATTTAATTCAGAACATGGTTTAAAATGGCATGTTATAAAATGGATATCAACCAAAACAAAAAGCATAAGAAGACAAAACAAAAATGACATCATCAGTGGATCACAGCATTCACACCTCAACCTAAATTTCGGGGTTGAACCTCTATTTTTAAATCAGAATATCTTATTTCCAAATCACATTAAGACAAAGATGGAACTTGGAAGCAGTCATCCAGATTTTTTTCAAACAAGTTGAGAATAAATAAATAACTAGTCCACTATTTCCCCCTGCTTAAATCACACCATCCCCTTTACTATTTTTCAAAAATAAGACCCGCTCTTTCCATCTTACCACTTGTCAAAATATTCTTTCCTCATATATCCTTATGCCTATTTTCAAAGACCATCCTGTATAACTTCCAACTCCCATCTTTTCCCTGTTTTATTTTTGCCTTAGCTCTTACTCCAATAACTATACTACACATGTGACTTATTTATCATGTCTTACCATCTATGTACCCACCATGACACAAGCAAACTTCAGTGAAGTGAGTTTAAATTGTTTTGTCCCTATTCTTTACCCTATCCCTAGAATAGTGCCTGGTACATAAGAACCCATGAATTCTTGTCTACTAAATAAATGAAAAAAATGAAGTAATAAATTTCTAGTTAAATTATACTAACAGAAACCAGTCCAACTTGTGAGGATCAGGAATCTACCTACATGGAAAGCCAGTGTGACATTTTTGATCTTAGCAAAAGAACAAGCTGTCTCTATCTCTCTCTATCTCTCTCAGTTCGGTATTCTGTATAAAATTACATATATTTAAAAAGCACATGTGCACGTGAAAACATGCATGTTTATTTTTGACACAAAAATAGTCTGTATTTTGATTTGGTATATTATGTTTTCACATATGAAAACTTCTCTGAAGTTTCATATATGAATGAAGAATTTTCCAAATAGTGGTTGATTTAGCAACTATAAGATAATTCATAATTTCATTATGCTATTCTGCCTAATGATAAAAGTTTTTTTTCATTATATCATGGACTCAAATATAAATAAAGGTATATTTTAAAGGTTGACATGTTGAATTCTATGCATCTGTTTCATTCCTGATTCATAATCTCTACCTAGAAAGAACTCATATTGAAGAATAAAGAATAGTATTTGCATTTATATTTAAAAAAGGAAAAATAAGTACATTATAATTATGTAAAATTGTAGCTGTTCATAATATACTAATAATCTAACATTTAATTGAAATTGAAAGTTAAATATGCTCACTTCTCTCCAAAGTTAATATTTTTATTGTAAATTCAAGTGGTTAAATTTTCATTATAAAACAAGGATAAAAGATTGCTTAATCCTTTACTAATTTTAAGTACATTGATTTTGGAAATAGGACTTTAAAAAATATTGAGTGGAAAGAAAAAATTAGTAAGCAAAACATCTAATGAATATACTTTTACCATTGACATAGAAATCAAATTACATAGCAATACTGTAATAAAAGAGATTCTGAAATGAATGCTACTTGGGAAAAAAGATCTAAGGAAAAAGAAACAAAAAAGTTCTTAAATAATGACTCGCTACGATAAAATAACTCATTGAAAAAAATCTTTAATGCAAAAGAATCATATATAATTCATTAAACTGAAAAATAAAGCACAACACATTTCCCTAAAGCTTTAAAGCTATGAGTATTTATATGTGAAACAAGGAATAAGGGATAAATTTGGAGGGGCAAGAACAGAGATAAAGGGAAACATAAAAATTATAGAACCAATTGTCATTTTCATAAAGTTTCCTACATTGCAATTCAGAGCAGGGAAATAGCCTAACTGTGATTCTTTTCTGAAGTGTTCTAATAGAATGGAATCCTGCTGCGTGTTTCTTTTCAGTTATAAAAGCTACTGACTTCAGCTTCCCTAAGGGTAGCCTGAGCTTTGGAATTCTTCTCTTCCATGAGCTATGCCTTTTCTTCTCAATTCTTTAAAACATAAAAAATAAACAGAAAATATTCAAATATTATTATCCAGAAAAAAATGACAGACAAGTCGTTTTATGAGATGATCCCCAAGACTGGATTAGAGGTTACTCTAATAGAAGATCAAGTGGAATATGTTCCTCGTGTTGAGAGATAAATAAGCTTTCAGAAACTCAGGGGGGAAAAAAAAATCAGTATAGACTGGCTTGAAAACCTCCCGTGTATGCGCTCATTAGTGTTAAATTAAAATTCCTTTAAAGCTTAGTGTGACTGTAGGAGAGCAACATACCATGTTGTCTGCCCATCTGAGGACAAACAGTTCAGCTGTATTAACAACCAGAAACACAGGGAGGCAGTAGGTCCAGAGAAGACAACATCATTGGAAAAGCGAGGCTGGACTTGACATGGTCATTCAGTCTTTTGAGACAGAAGGTGATTTTCCTTTTAAATCATAAAGCTATGCCTTCCAAAAAAAACATGTAGGTGTTTTGGATGCTGTGGAAGCAAAACTGATATTTTACCCTCTGACACCTTGGAAGGTAATGTAGAATACCTTCCAAGTCAAGCAACAAGAAAACAAAGCAAGACAAAAAACCACAATGGAACTCTGAGATAAGCCAAAAATAAATCTAGTCAGTCCCGGCTCCCTAGATAAATGAAACAGTAGGGGTCCCTATTAAACCTAAATCTCCAATCAAAATCGCCTTTATCTCTGACCTTACATTATGCTAACCATACAAGAATTTGCCCTTTTCCACCACTAACATATTAATGTACACTTGTTAACTTATATAATCTTGCAGTTATTTTCCTGTGTTTTTGTTTGATGGAACAGTTCTACTAGTGTCAGACACAAATAAAAAGAAAATAGGTGAGCTAGGTGAAGGGGATGAAGGGTATACTTAGAGTGACGAGCACGGAGTAGTGTATAAAATTACCAAATTACTATATTGTACGCCTGAAACTAATATAATGCTCTATGCTAATTGTACTGGAATTAAAATAAAAAAAACAATAAAAGTAAATTTTTAAAAAGTAGACTGATTTCATTTCCTGGGCTTGTCTTCAGTGTTACTTTCACAGGACAAAAAAAAAAAAAAATAACAACACTCAATATGTATAGATTCTATAAAGTTGTTTTGGATGTATCAGAATAACATATTCTTATAAGACAAACTATGGTGTCTTCATTATTAATCTTTTAAGAACCATTCAAATTACACAAATAAATATGTGAGTTATGTGTACTTTTATATTAAGGGATTAAAATATCATAATCTCATATCTGCCTTAGGTGTAAAGGTATTTAAGGAAATAATAAATTAACTACCATTTTACATATTTTAGGATATTCATGCATACATATGTGCACGTGTGTGTGTGTGTGAACATACAAGACTCAAAACTTTTACCTTAAAAACTTTTACCTTAGAAACACATTCCCATTTTCAGAACTAAATATATTTGCAAGTAGCTGAACAACTCCTGCATTTCCTCAGCCTGTGCAGTAAACTTTACATATGTAGAAGTATACTCTTGTCAGTTCCTACCCAGGCAACTGTTCCAACCCTGGGTGATTCCTGATTAAATTGAGCAGGCAATTAAATATTCAAAGTCACTTGAGGAACAATACTTTTTTCCTTTTATCAGCTACATCCCTTCAACAATCTAAAGAAGCGCCAGCTATTGCTTTAACTGTAAATTATGCCTTTTTTTGATGTGATATAATTCTAATGACCATGTTTGACTGAATAGGTATATGTTAATTTTAAAATAGGAAATATTTCCTTCACTATGGTAAGTCAGTCAGCTGGTAGGAACCACTTTCTAAGTTCAACCAAAATACTTTATCTCACCAAACATGACTCTTTTACTCAGTTCAATCATGTCAAATTTTAAAATATTTTATTTGAGTAAGCATCTGAAATATGGCTCATCAAATAATCAACAGACTTAATGCACATATGTATCAAATGTTCACATATTCTTCTGAGAAAGGTACTAAGTGATAAACATGAAAAGGTAGAATCAGCCTATTAAATCAAATAAGCATATCTAAGTTTTACCTTTAAAATAATTTTTGAGAACATTTTTATCTTGTTCCTTGAAAATATTTCTGTTTGATCATAGCTCTATGCAAAATACTGCCAACATTCTTTCCACACTAACTCATGCTTCAAGTAAATACCCCTTGTTTTAAATTTATTCCTTGCCCCGCAGGGGAATATCAACCCGTATTTTAAGACTCAACTCAAAAGCCACCTCTTCTCTAAAGTGGGAGAATTGTCTACTTCTCTTTTCCCACTTTCCCATTTTCCCTCACCCAAACCGCCTTGTCTCAGACAATATAGTCTTTGTCTCTATACTGAATCCTATCTAGGGGGCTACAGATGTGGCTTACTCCCCTCTCCTTACACGGCTTCTGGTATGTATTAAATACACAGTAATTTTTTTTTAAACTTCTGAGTGAAATAACTGAATAAATGAAAGGCAGATAATATTTAAATAAATGATGACACAGAAGTGTTAGGAATGGGGAGAAAAAAAAAAAAGACCAAGAGATTTTTGGGGAAGATAACTGGGGAAAAGTACCTAGTGGAAAGATGCAAAAGTACTTGTCGTAGGGGGTTTGGGAGGTGAACTAGGAATACATGAAGGTACACAGGAAAATGGCAATCTTATCAAAAGGGATGATAAGATAGTTACTTGATTTTGTGAATATTAGATTTAAAAGTAGCCTCATTATTAGACATTACAGAAAGTGTAAAAGTAACGTCATTATTTCTTATAGTGGAAGGTCCTATTGACATTAAAATAATTTGCATCACTTTGTACATGAAACAAATTCAAATTCCCATATAAGAGAGGTATGAGAGCACTTACTGTATATTAGAGAACTAAAATCTTAAAATCCCATACTTAGTCTAGATACTAAGAACTGAAACCACATTTTACTGTCTACATTAATATGACTCTGTGCTATTCCTTTCTCTTCATTGTCTTGACTTTATTTTTCTGGAAGTCTCCTGCCCAGGGAAAATGTCTGATTGTTCATTATAGGGACTTTCCATTCCAATTTTAGTATATGTGCTGCCGAAGCGAGCACCATTATAGGGACGGTCCGAAAGACCCACCTACTCTTCAAGGGAAAACATCAATAGGTAGTTTTTCCCAAGATTCTTTGCTTTCCCTGCTTCGAAATTCTCATCTTGCTGTTATTACGATGCTGAACTGCTGTGTCATGATCCTAATCTAATCTCGATCCAGATGCTATTTGGAAAGGCTTACCTTAAATACACCGTTACATTTTCTATATTCTGACCTTAGCTTCTTCACTCAAGACTCTAAGTTTTCTTAGGTTTCTATTCTTCACTAAAGTGAGCAATAAACTCAGCTTTATTGTCTATTCTCATGAACAAGTTGCACTGGGGATGTTTAACGAGTAATCCTGCAACATATTCAACTTAGGCTGTATATTCAAATGGACTTTTGTTTGTCCTCAGTCAACTCAGTCAAAACAAAACATGAACTAGTGATAGTTCTTCTCAGAAGCTCATAGAAGCATTTCTCTCTCACACTCCAACGCTGAGTGTAAATCTAAATTGTAGAGAAAGACAGAAAGGGGAAGAGGAGTGAATGAGAAGTGGGAAGGCTTAGCTGCAGAAATGAACGCCTGGGACAGATATCAGTGAACAATGATACCATGAAAACCGCAGTCTCTCTATTTAATGTCCTAGTTCCTGCTTTACTGAGGTTGACATACGAACACATGAAGAAACAGAAGAGATTGGAGTAGGTAAGAAATGCCACTTACAGCAAGAAGACAACTTCATTTCATTTAACTGTTTCATTTATGGTTAAATCTCTGAACGCGGAACTTTAATAAATGCTGAGAGGCTGTGTGAGGAGAAAACAATCTCTGGACTCTTAAAAGAGCAATTGAAATCTCTGAATAGGAGATAAAAGATGCCATTTAGAACAGTGTAGGTAATGATTGCATTAAGAATGTCTTGATAAAGATTTCCAAACAGAGTTTATATGAGGAAACTGAAAATACAGAATCACCCAGAAAATTATGATTATGAAAAAGGATATGGAATGACTCTTCATCACAGCAAATATGAGCATGTGTATAATAGGGCAAGCTTTTCTCCTTGTAGCCTTTGTGTCTGAATCAAATCCATTAGGAAATACACTACAATATATTGAATAGAAATAAAAAACTATTTTTCTTTATGTATAAAATTATACTATTTATAAAAAAATAGAAAATGTTAAAGCCTATTTAAGAGGCACCTGGGTGGCTCAGTGGATTAAGCCTCTGCCTTCAGCTCAGGGTCTTGAGATCCAGCCCCACTTTCTGCTCGGCAGGAAGCCCGCTTCCCCCTCTCTCTCTCTGCCTGCCTATTTATGATCTCTCTCTCTGTCAAATAAATAAATAAAATCTTTAAAAAAAAAAAAAAAACATCTTGAAGATATTCTTGGGGCTCCTGGGTGGATCAGTCGGTTAAGCATCTGCTTTCTGTTCAAGTCATGTCTTAGTCAGGGTCCTGGGATTGAGCCCCACATGGGACTCCCTGCTCAGTTGGGAGCCTGCTTCTCCCACTCCCTCCCCCTGCTTGTTCTCTCTCTCTCTCACTCACTCAATCTCTCTCAAATGAATAATATCTTAAAATAAAATATTCTCTTTTGAGTAGAGTTAGTAACTTTACATGAGTTTTTATATTTATAAGACTTTATCATTTTTTAAATTTAGAAGTGAAAATCTCACCCTTTAGCCTCTGATTGCCTAATTCTAACTAGTTTTACTGGAAGGGAAATGTTTCACAACTCTCATTCTCATAAAGATTGGATCATACACTTGACCCGCAATTCCTAAAGTAGGGTGATTCTTTGTGCACTTTTGTTTGTTTCTTTTGTCTTACTCTTTTTTCTTTTTTAAAGATGTTTGTTGCAAACCAACTTCACGATCAGAAGCTGATCTCCCAAGAGACTTACATAAATTTCCTGCACTGAGATGTGAGGGTTAATATTATGTATCACTTGACTGGGTCATAGGATGAGCAGCTATTTGGTCAAATATTATTCTGCGTATTTCTGTGAGGGCAATTTGGGATGAGATTAACATTTAGACTGAGTGAAGCAAAACCGCCCTTCATAAAATGGGTGAGCATCAACCTAGCAGTTGAAGGCTTGACTATAACAAAAAAGCTAAGAGAATTGTTCCTGCCTAATGACCTTTCAACTAAGATGTCGGGTTTTTTGTTTTTTGTTTTTTTTTTTTCTTTTGACTTGAACTGAAACATCAGCTCTTCCTCGGCCTTGAGTCTACTGGCTTTTGGACTAGAATTACACCATTAGCTCTCCTGGGCCTCTAGGTTGCTGACTCACTAACCTCCATAACTATGTGAGCCAATTCCTTATAAAAAGCTCTTTATCCATTGTATTGGTTTTGTTTCACTAGAAAGCTGTAATTAATGCATAAAATCAATGAAAATTTTCATATTTAAGGGAGTTTGCACTGTTAGGTAAGAGCCTCATTGTTATAAAATTCTAGTTAGTAACATGTTATTAACAAGAGCTAGCATAGGTGAAGACATAAGTGAAAGCAGATCTCAAGACAGAAAGGGACAAATTTGATTATTTCCAATAACAGAAAAAGAGAAAGGAATGGGCATTTTTTGTCATGAGATTTTGAATTTGATATGAGATATTGATATGAGATTGCCACACAGAATACTGCACATCTGGTGAGATCACGATACCTTTGGAGGAGATTGTGGGATTCAGGAAAGAGAAAGTGACCCTGTTAGGAATGATTGAAAGATGGCAAGGATTTGTATGAAGTAGGAGCTAATGGAACCCGATAATGACATTCCTTAGTTTACAACCTTGCCTAGCAACAACTGGCTTAGAGGTAAGACCCCTGGAAGGAAGCCATCTTAAGATACAGAGGTGACTTGTTTTTACATTTGCAGTAAAAGATCCTTCCTTAGTTCACGCTTAGTAACTTCTCTGGAGATGGGCTTGGGGGTTCAGTCATCAGTGTCCTACAGTGTAGTGTACCCTTAATGTATAACAGTCACGTAATATAGGATTTAGGATTTTTTTTTCCCATAATTTTAAAGTACCAGGAAAATAATAGAGTTAAGATTAAGAAATATTTTAGGAAGATTCTGAGACTTATAGTCCATGCTTCACTAGCCTTTATTCAACATCTCTTCTTAGTTTTGACAGTATGCTTTTTCCATATGCACACGGGGTCCCAGTGTCTGTTTGTTGAAGCACAACTTAGTCAAATGGCATGAACTGCAGAATAAAACAATTTGACTTTGAGTCTTAGCAAGGCTACTTTCTCTCTGTGTAACATCGGACTATTTACTTTAACTTGTTTTTCAGTCTCTGCATTATAAAAATGTGGGTAATAAGATTTTCAAACTTACTGTAAGCTTTAAAGATAGCAGATGAAAACATTGTAGCAAACAATGCATGTTTACATTAACCTGTTCAGTCTAAAGCTTCCCATGGATCCCTCTCCCTGGAGCCCAGCGTCTTGCCTATTCTGCTCCCCAGCTCCCTTCCATCAAAACTTTCCAATGTGAAGGGTGCCCGTGTGGCTCAGCGGGTTAAGCATCTGCCTTTAGCTCAAGTCATGATCCCAGGATTCTGAGATCAAGTCTCACATAGGGCTGAGGCAGGAGCCTCCTTGCTGAGGCAGGAGCCTGCTTCTCCCTTTTCCTGGGGCTCTCTCTCTCTCTCTCTCTCTCTGTCAAATAAATATCCTTAAAAAAAAAATAAAAACACACATTTCCATTATGTGTCGCCTTGCTCATTGCTTGGTTATAATGGCTAAAAAATGCTTACTAAGATACTTAATGACCAAAAATTATTTTAAAAATATTTTTAAAGATTTTATTTATTTATTTGACAGACAGAGATCACAAGCAGGTAGAGAGGCGGGGGAACAGGCTCCCCCCTGAGCACAGAGCCGGATGTGGGGCTTGATCCAGGATCCTGAGATCATGACCTGAGCCAAAGGCCGAGGCTTAACCCACTGAGCCACCCAGGTGCCCCTAGAATTTGTTGAGAATTCAATTTTTATACTCCATTTTTAAGAGTTAAATAGATTAACTAATCTGACACAAACAATTCAATGAAGGTGCCATCTTAATAAGAAAGACTAACTAAAGGCCTGGATATATTATTTATAGCCATCAACTTTATCCATAGGCCCTTCCTTTTCTTCATCAATAGAAATGTGTGTGTGTTTGTGTGTGTGTGTGTGTGTGTACATATACATAAAGTGGTTTAAGACTACAATTATGCTTTTGAACATATTTTCACAAAGACAAATTGTTAAGGGAGCAAAGAAGGAGAGGCAGTCTTTTTTTTATAAGAGGAAAGGATTAAGTCCAGTTTTTAGGTTTTCAATTTTGACTCACAGTTGGTTACTGAACAGAGCACAGAAGGTCCAAAAAGCCCAGTTCAGATTTTCTTCTTTGGCTTTTGGATACGCATACAAGATTCTGATATTTTTAATGCAAAATAAAAATTAGAAATAAAAATTTAAACGTTTAAAAGATGTCACATCCTTCTGAATCAGAAGCATACATTCTAATGACATGAAATACATTTTCCTTAATTTCTGAAAGTTAGTTGAAATATGGTATTATATATGGTATTATGTATATATATTTGGGGGGTTTGAAGTGTTGACATGTACAGTCAAACCTTGCTAATTTTCACTCCTCTAATGTAAACATTTATTAACTCTCAAAAAATCCTCTAATGTCTCAGCCCACCTCCCTAAAACTTTTCAAGAAAGGATTTTGTAATAAAGTACTTTAAAAACTTAAATTTTGTAGAAACCTCAATTTGAGTAAGTAGAATATATTGAAAACAGATTCTAAACAAAATCTGAAGTTTGAGAGTTGGAACAGATATGTTTAGTACATTCTTCTAAACAGTGGTCATACCAGTAAGTTCATTTGAACAAATATTAAAAAGTTACATTACTGTCCAAAAAAAATTAGCTACCTGATTTTTTTAAAGATAAAGTGTTTCTCTTCATTTTCCAATGGCACTTTGCAAACTGATTATGCCTCCTCACCTTTTAATAATTTCTGTCAAGTAGAATTATGTGCTATTTCTTAGTAAGCAGAAGCGGTAAAATTTATCTTTAATTTATTAATTATATCAAACTCTCTTCCCCCTCTTTTTATTTGTTACACTTTAGTATATAGATAGTATAAATTATCTGAGTCCTGGCTTAAATTATTTCTCCCTAAAGGTGAAATGTTGACACTACCTAAACTCAAACTGAGTATATTTGAGTAGTAGCTAAAATATACCACAATATGGAATTGACAGAATTAAAAACAAACAAACAAACAAACAAACAAAAAAACACTTGTCTTTGTGTCTTTTTCTATATACTTTTAAGTGCTTGATTTTTAAAAGAATGTGCGTATGCCATTTTTCTAATTTTCAATATCTATGCTTTCTCCACTCTTAGATCACAACTACTAGTGAATATGTGTATTTCTTCCCAAAATTAAATGCACAAAGAGTAATTAGGACCCAACCATCCTTCCTCTGATTCTGTTGTCCTTACTCAAAAACAGTGTTTGTGGCAACTATTACTGCACAAAGAGTAATTAGGACCCAACCATCCTTCCTCTGATTCTGTTGTCCTTACTCAAAAACAGTGTTTGTGGCAACTATTTCACTATAGAACAATAGACTTTTATCTGAATAAGAATCATTATCATGCATCTGACAACCTGGGCCATTCAAAGTTTTTTTTGAAAAATATGTGTTTGCATATTGCCTAAAGTTGATATAAATAAAGCAAAAAAAGTCTTTCATCTTGTAAGTACAGTACCCTTATCCTGTGAAAATTTCAAAGTAACAGTAGTAGATCTCTTTGCCTACTTTATTCTCTATAGGAAGTTATTTAAACAAATTCAAATCATGGTGTGAAATTTTCAGGGCAACTTATCAAGGAAACTAAGACAATTTTAATAAAAAGTTAAACACTTTAAGTGTAGATCTAAATTATAGCTGTGTTTCCTTTATACACATATTTTTGTCCATATGGGTGAAATATCTTCTCTGTGACTTGATGAGATGATTACGTTTTTTTCTAAACTGTTTTATTATAAAATAATCCCAAGCTTACAGTAAAGTTACAAGACCAGTAGAAGTAACTTCCATATGTCCTTCATCCATAGTCCTCAATTATGGACACTATACTATTTGCTTTATAATTTTCTGTTTATATAAACGTATACATATTGTTCTCTCCCAACAAGTTGAGATTGCCCCCAAATACTACAGTATATATTTTCTACAAGCAAGGTTATTCTTGTATAGAACCACAGTCCAACAATCAAAATCAGGAAATTGACATTTTTACTTGATCTAATTGACAGAACAATTTAAATATTATTAATTGTCCAATAATTTCCTTTACAGCAAAAGGATCCAAACCAGTCATATTGTGCGTTCAGTTGTCATGCCTCCTGGGTTTTCTTTAATTCCAAGCAGTTCCTCAAATTTTCTTGGACTTTTATGACTGTTATTTTTAAAACTTAATAAAAGCTAGTTATTTTGTAGAAAGTCCTTCAGTTTGGGTTTGTCAGATGTCCCCACATAATTAGTATCAGGTTAAGCATTTAGACAGAAATACAACAGAAGTCATGCTATGTTCCCGTTGCATTCTGTCAGGTAGAGCATGTTTTTTATTTTCCCAACTACTGCAGGTGATAACTTTGGTCACTTTTTTTAAGGAGTTATATTCTAGGGTTTCCCCTGTAATTTACATTTTATCCATTTCTAACTAATAAACACTTGAGGGGAGGATCTATTGAAATTATATAATTCTCTCATTCTTCATTGAACTTGTACCCACTAATTGTTGCATTCTGATGACTTTTGACTGAATCCCTTACTATTGTGATCAAGTGATGTTTTTCTAATTTCATCTACATTCATTAGCTGGTATTTTAAGAAAGAGCTATCTTTTCTCCTAGTAGATTTATTAATATGTTTATTTACATCAGTATGGATTCAGAGAATCTTATTTTATTCAAGGGGTTTTAATCCATCATATTCATTATTTATTTTGATATTCAAATTAGCCTTTACTTGGCTAGTGGGCATTATAGTTCTTTGAGCCCTTCCTTGATTTCTGACAAAACAGTGTCATTTAGGCTCATCTTGTATTTTTCCTGCCCCAGCCCTAGAATAAGTTTTTTCCCCTAGAATAAACCAAGATCTGAGTGTTAGATGTTGCTCTTTGCTACTGGAATTTTTCTGTTCCCTAACCCTCCTGGAGTGGGATGGGAGGATATATACATATATATATATATATATATATATATATATATACACATACCTACAGATACATACATGTTTTTTATCTGTAGTTATTTCTTTTTTTTTTAAAGATTTTATTTATTCACGTGACAGAGATCACAAGTAAGTAGAGAGGCAGGCAGAGAGAGAGAGGAGGAAGCAGGCTCCCCGCTGAGCAGAGAGCCCGATGCGGGACTCGATCCCAGGACCCTGAGATCATGACCTGAGCTGAAGGCAGAGGCTTAACACACTGAGCCACCCAGGCGCCCAATCTGTAGTTATTTCTATTTCAATCTATATGGAAAACCATAATAAACATGGATAAAAATCCAAATCCTCGGGGTTTATTCAAGCTTTAACACTTCTAATTTCTTTAACTATGAAAATTGTGGTTCACCTTAGCCTCAATATATTTACCTCTTTGTTTAATTGCTGTTTGTAATCAATCTCTTGTCCATGCCAAGCTGCCACTTCTCTCAACCATCTTCCTTGCTAAGTGTTGACGTCCACTAAACAACCACATCATTAGCCACCTTCTTTGCTTGGTTGCTATATTTTCTAGGTTTTTGGCCTCATTTTTCTTTTAAAAAATCAGCCACTCATTAGAAATAAAAATGAGAAAGGTAGGAAAAGGAAGGATGACAGGTGACGAAAAGGAAGACAGGAAATAAAGGGAGAAATACTGCAGAAGGAATTGCTTGTTTAAAATAAGAAGTTAGCCAATGAGCCTCATAATGACCCTGCATCTTGCCCATGAATAGACTTCTCCCTCCTGAGTTCAAGTTCAAGTTGGCTATTCGCTATTTCCGCAATGTTCTACATGTCTTTCCCACTCAGTCTTTTGTTCTAGCCTCCTTCACCATTGTTTCTTGCTTCTGTGTCATACTTTCATCCACATGCATCTTCTCCCCAAACCAATTTCCTTGAACAACTTTGTATGTCTTATAGGTCTTGTATTTCCTTGTATGTGACAGTCAGGTCTTTTTTGTTCTTCCACTGAGGTTGCAAAATTATTAGAGCAAAAAAGATTTTCTGGAACATAAGTATCATCCATAGCATTTATTACAGGCCTCAAATGGTAAATGTTCAGTGTTTCTAGGCTATGTTTACTCTTTGAAATAATTTGAATGAATAACTGGTCCTCAGAAAATTATAATTTTGAAAGGTTGACATTTGAAAATTACTAAAAATCACATTTGGAATCAGGCCTTGCTCTATTTTTTAAAAAGTCAACCAGTCTTCTTTTTTCACCAATAACTGAATATCACATTAAAGAAAACAAGGTGAAATGGTTTCTGGAAACTGTACAAAAATTATCTAAGAGCCTGAATTATTTTCAACAATCATTTTCTTTCACAGGAATTAGGTCTTGAAAAAATGTGTAAAATAATTTGCTTGATAAAATACCACACTGCATATCCACAGACAGACATGTGAGGTTGGGTTGTGGGAAGCATTGGAAGATCATCTTTACTGATCTGCTATTTGGAAGAAGTCATTAGATATACTCATGAAATTTTCAAAAATAATTACAGTAGTTTATCTTCACAGCAGAATCAAATTACTTAGTGAAATGACATTCCTTTAAAACTCACTTCCTAAGCATTCTTCTGTGAGGGTTATTCCAATACATATAGTAATGTCATGTTCCATATGTGTGCATTGAATTGCACAAAGTAAAGGTTTGTACATAACTTTCACTCAGAACTAAAAACTTAAAACTTTACAATACATCTCCAGTTATAAGAAATTCTAAGTTTTCTGTCTGTTTGTTGGTTTTGTTTTTAAGTAGGCCCCACACCAAGTGTGGAACTCTAACTCACAACTTTGAGATCCAGAGTTTCATCCTCTAGCAACTGAGTTAGCCAGGCATCCCAGAATTTTAAGGCTTAAACTAAGTAATATCAACATTTATTCATCACTAGCTAAACATGAGTTAATTAAAACTTAAGATTTTACATTTTTGATGTTTCAAAATGGGTTTGGCTTATTACCATTATTGAAATAAAATAAAATAAATTTAACATCCACTGAATCTTTATGAGGAAGTAGACATAGTGCTACACACATACAGGCACATACTATACATATATTCACACTAATTTTTAGAATTCTGTTGCCAATTTTAAAGGTTAGAAGTGAAAATCATAAAGGCTTATTGAGATATAAGTTATTTTAGTCTAACTTCAGAACCCTTGCTCTCAACTGACAGACTATAATGAATCTCTAAAAAAGAACTTCAAATTAAGAATATTAAATATTGAATAAACCAAAAACATTTGAAAGGGCCTAAATAAAACCAGTATTCACATTTAGGTGTAAATAGTCATCAAGCTAAATCTAAACTGAGAATAATCATCTTTCATTTAGACCTATCTCCAAAGAGGTTACCTGACAAATTACTTGATCATATTTAATATCTGTGAATTACTATATTCTTACCAGACATGATTAAAATGCTAAAATGAAAACAGAGTGTTTCTAAAGAGGTGAACTTAAGAGGAACTGGATCTATTCCTAGTTTCACTGTGTCCTACGTTATTGTTCATGGTAAAATTAGATAGTTACGGTTTTCTTAGTGGAAAAAAAAATCACTCAAACTAATAGGAACAGTTCATAGTTTAATGAGGGAATCAATCTACATATGGGATGTATAAATGGATCAAAGCTAATGAATTTCCTATAATAGATATGTCCTACATAGGGACCTATCTTTTGCAACACACTTTCTGAAATATTTATAAGCTACTTTTAACAAATAAATAGAGGTGTGTCAGTGAGGAATTGTCATGCTCACTCTCACACCTTGTGACTCCATCCTGGTTGGTCCTTTAGCCTTGAAAACTTCCCATTCCCCATCATGTACATTAACTAGTCAAATCCAAATGGAAGCCCCATTTCCACTACAAATACTTCCCTGGTCTTTGCATCCTAGAAACAAACAAACAAACATAAACAAACTGCTTCTTTGGACTCAGTTTTGCTTTGTTTTGTTTGACTATTCATATAACTGCTTTAATATTTAACTATATATTACTTCAAGATTCATCAATTTTCTTCTATTGTTATAACTTTTAGTATCATCATGCTTTGTTTCTTTCAATAAATTTGGATATTTTTTATAGGTAAAAGCTCTATAAAAGCACTTCTAACAAAGTATCTAGCAAAGAACTAAATACACAGTACATTCTCAATAAATATCTATGGCATTTATTCTAATCAAAATTTTTAAAAGGAAAGAGGTTACAAGGCTGAAATAGATACAAAAACAAGATAATTTAGAGATAAATCAAGAGCATGGTAAAAGGTTCAGATCAATAAAGCTTTCTCCTCTAAGTTTTCCTCTATGATTCAAACATGGTGATACTCTTTTAAGAACTGCTTTAGTGAATGCTATCAAGCCAACACCATTGAGCATTACTTTGTCTTACTTATATTATGGATTCTCTTATTCTTCCTTTGCATCCACAATCCCAGTATGATCCTGAAGCAGAATAGGGGCTCAGAAAATGCTGACTGATTGGATGGATGATTCCTTTGCTGCACTGTATTAAAGACTTACCAATTGATTATAGAAATGTAGAAGGGGTAAATAATTTTCATATTGTTCCCATTTATTGAGAAACACTATAAAATATTGATTTGGTGCTCAGGAGAAATTTGAGGCAAAGAACTCTAAATAATATGGAAAGACTCCAGAATAATGGCTAAACAAAATGTTTCTGGATTCAAATTATATGTGGTCCTATTCTAGCTCTATAAATTTGAAAATTTTGTATAACCTCTCTCTGGATAGGTTCCCTCAGCTAAAAATTTTTTATATATTAGTATGTCAACCAAATAGTTATTGTGAGGATTAAAAGAATTATTATGTATCCTTGTGTAGAATAAAGTTTCTTGACCTTGGCATACTTGGCACAGGAAATTCTTTGTTGTAGGAGGCTGTGGCATATAATGTGGGGTATGCGGCAGCACTAGATGCTTATAGCACTCCCATCACCACCTGTGACAAGGAAATATGTCTTCAGACATTGCCATAAACGTCTCCTGGGGGCAAACTCATTCCCAACTGAGAACTACTGGTCTAGAATTTTCAGTTAATCATGAAAAAGGCAATATTCATCTATCATATATTTGTACTAATTTAAGATTTGAAGGTGGAAAAGTCTATAGTCTAACGCTCAATTTATAGAACATAGTTCCAAAATAAAGACTGGGATGCAGTTGGAGAGGAGAATACCACAATTATATTCAATTTATTATGTATTTAGTGGTTTCAGAATTTTAGAAAATGTGCAGCCTGACTTCATACAGTGTCCTTATGTATAACATAATATGTAAGTTAAAGTATTGCCTTACTTGGCTGAGGAAAAGGATATAGAGAGATAATAGATAAAAATAGAGAGTAATTTAGGCTTTTATTTGTTATTAGAGGTAGTATTACCCTAAGTCAGTGTTTACCAACCAGGGTATTTTTATGAAGGAAATGACAGCTTTTGGAAACTATTTTTGTGGTAAGATATGGTCACAGTAAATAAAATAATAAGGTTGAAAAAGACTGGCCAATGGAAAGGTTGGAGTAAAACGAAGAGTGGACTAGAGTTTGACTGATCAGAAAGAAAGGGAGAGAAGCAACACTTTACAAGAAATGATTCTTACTCCAGCTAAAGACATTGTCAAGGAAATTCCTGTGGTGTCATAGCTTAGGGTAGAAAGTTTCACTCATTCTTCTAGGTATGCTTGCCTAGGATAAAAACTCATACCTGACCTATTTTGTAAATTTGGCTTTAAAATTCTAGGTAACTCTTCTTAAAAGGAGAGAAAAATGACTCTAAAGAGCCTGCCCAAATATAACTAAGACCTTTTGGAACACTTCTTTCCTCACTTTGATCTCACAACATTTGCAGAAGAAAAGTGGCCCTTTTATGAATAACTCAAAGATCACACTTTACAGGCATTTTGTTTGTGACTCCTTTCCCAATGCAATTGTTTTATTGTACTATAATTATCTCTAACATCTCACTAATTATCATCTAATTGTCAGTTATTCACTAAGAAAGGCAATGGTTTACAGGTTTATATATATATTTTTAATAAATACAGTATCCTGTAATTTCACATTTTTAAAATATATTTTTCCTGTTTTGGGGCGCCTGGGTGGCTCAGTGGATTAAGCCGCTGCCTTCGGCTCAGGTCATGATCTCAGGGTCCTGGGATCGAGTCCCGCATCGGGCTCTCTGCTCAGCAGGGAGCCTGCTTCCTCCTCTCTCTCCCTGCCTGCCTCTCTGCCTACTTGTAATCTCTCTCTGTCAAATAAATAAATAAAATCTTAAAAAAAAAAAAAAAAAAGTTAGATTTTGGCCTTTTTAATACTATGGGCATTGTTTTTACTACTTGCAAATGAATTCATTGTTCTTCCAAGTGATCACATTTCTTCATTAGAAACCGTATGTGGGGGCCTATGATTTAGTTTGTATTAATGTCAGTCATATTATCAGTCCAAAAACTGACATATGATAAGTTCTAGCAATGTTTCAATGCTTATTGAATAAATAATCATTATTTAAGCTCCTTTTTTTTTTTTTTTAAAGATTTTATTTGTTTATTTGACAGACAGAGATCACAAGTAGGCAGAGAGGCAGGCAGAGAAAGAGGAAGGGAAGCAGGCTCCCTGCTGAGCAGAGAGCCTGATGCGGGCCTGGATCCCAGGACCCTGAGATCATGACCTGAGCCAAAGGCAGAGGCTTTAACCCACTGAGCCACCCAGGTGCCCCAATAAGCTCCCTTATTTTTCCTGTCCTCAGAAGTCATTAATTTATGTACAAGGGATATAGTTCATTCTGATTTCTCTTCTTGTATAGGGTTTCCTTCTAACTTCTATTTCTCATGTTTTGTGCTAAGTGTTGGAGAGACATAGATGAGCCAAACATACATTGACCTAACATTTTTTAAGTTTACAGTCCAGGGTTCTATAAAAATAGTGTTTCTTGTGATAATAAAGACTCTTTATATTGTTCACATTTAATGATGCCCTTTAATTTTTAAATGCATTTTACTTCCTCCTCATTGTTCTCTTTAACTCAGTGTTTTCATATAATTTACATTTGTTTAAATATTCTAATTAATTACATTTTCAGATTCTTCATTATGACTGAATTTTTTTAAGTGTTTTATGTTTCTCTATATTACTGGTTTATTTGCATCAGTTTATCCAATGGCGAACTGCATAAGAAGAAAAAGAGTGAAATAACTGGAGCACAAATATAAAAGGGAACAAGAAAGAAAGAGCTTGAACAATAAATATTAATTTCATAGTTGAATTAGGGCCTGAGACTTGTACTACAATGACTGAGACTATAATATTACAAAATGTAAATTCTAGCGTTCTACTGACAAATTCTCCAACCCTCTTAAGGTGTTTTTGTTGCTGTTGTTGTTGTTTTAACTAAAAATAATTTGAGAATAGAGGGAACCTTGCAGAATACATGCAGGATGAGTTTAAAAGTTTCATCGATGGCAGGAAATAACACAATAATTAATCTCCAAAGACACTGATGATTATTCTTCAGGGATTTCATAATCATCTCAGAAGACTATTACATTTTATAGATGGGATCTCAAATGAGAATAACCATGTAAATTGACATTTCCCTTGCTGCCAGAGATATGTTTAAAGAGGTAAAGCCTAAATACATTTCAACTCAATTTTATCCATCTTGAAGGTGATCAGAAAAGTTCAAATTGAACCACAAAAACAGAAAAGGCATTGTGGAGCACATACTCAAGGCACAAGTATTAAAGAATGAAATCAGATTCTTTTCAATATGTACAAACACATAAAAATGTGCGCATGTGTATTCACATACATAGATACACACAGAGAGAAAGGCTGTAGTTTTATTGAACTAGCACTTAACCTAGAAGCAACCACAAGGGGGAAAAAAAAAAAAACCTGTTCTTTAAAAATCCCTAAAATTTCTTCCTGCGGAAATTGCAGAGAACATTATGTGGTTGTAAAATTTCCTGCTTAACATCACATAGCAGAGGCTTAATTTTTAGTGGTTTTATTTCTTTATAAAGAGTTCCAGCCAAATGGATTCTACTATTAGAAATTCAATATTTCCTAAACTATAGTCACAGAAACATATCCAATGCTTTAAAAAAAAATATGTCGCATTAACATGTAGTTTTTCAGATAATTTTAACCCATTATTCAAATTAATATCTCCATTTTCACGACTCATTTAATAGAAAAAATATCCACATCCTTTTCTTGTATTCAATTACCTTGACATCTCTATAGAAAAATAGGAAAATGCATTTTATTATTTCCCTACTGACAAGCCCTAAATATCAGTTTTTTCTTAATGGTGACATTTATTAATTTTGTATTTTACAAGTATGTCCTCAATTATAAAAGTAGAATGATTAAAAAATATCAGGAGAGATGCTAAAAATAGAAGCATTGGCAAAGACGTTTTATTGGACAAATATTTACTGAGCACCAAAGACGCGTTGGCTATAAAGCCTTCATTTCATATACAACAGGGCCCAGAATTTCCTTTACAATAATAATTTTCCTAAACTTTGGGTAAACCAGACCTGTAGCCAATCCTCTAGAAGCAGTTAGTACAGCCTGATGATACCAAGTCACTAAAGTTATTCTGGAAACTAAATTATTCCAACAAAATCAACCTAGTGACTTGGAATAAGGTCTGTAGCTTAATGTCTGTGGCACCTGAAGAAAAGATTAAAAAAAAAAAACAAAGAAAGATAAAACAGTAAAAGGAAGCGGGGAAAAGAGAGAGAGAGACTAAGTTGCTTGCATAAATTTCTACTCCTGAGAAGACCAAGAGAGACTATTAATGAAAAACAACTCTGGAAACCAGAGAAAATAAAATTAAATATACATTCCCTATTTATTTCCTGTTTTGTTGTTGGTTTTTTTTTTGTTGTTTTTTGCAATTACACTTGCTCTCTTACAGGTATATTCTTTTTTTTTTTTTTTAAAGATTTTATTTATTTATTTGACAGAGAGAGATCACAAGTAGGCAGAGAGGCAGGCAGAGAGAAAGGAAGGGAAGCAGGCCCCCCGCCGAGCAGGGAGCCCGATGCGGGACTCGATCCCAGGACTCTGAGATCATGACCTGAGCCGAAGGCAGGGGCTTAACCCACTGAGCCACCCAGGCACCCTTATAGGTATATTCTTTCAGTATTTTCAATACTTTGTCTTTAGCTAGGTTTTTAAGGATGCTTTTATTATTTAAATAAACTAGGCTTGGGGTGCCTGGGTGGTTCAGTTGGTTAAGCCTTTAAGCGGCTGCCTTTGGCTCAGGTCAGGATCTCAGGGTCCAGGGATCAAAGCCTCTCTCATTGTGCTCCCTGCTCAGCGGGGAGTCTGCTCCTCCCTCTTTTTCTCTCTCCCTCTCCCACTTCCCCTATTGCACTCCCTCTTTTTCTCTCTGCTCTCAAATAAAGAAATAAAATCCTTATAAAAAATAAGAAAATTAAATAAACTAGGCTTATGTATCTGCAATTTTGTTTTTAATTCTAATAGTAATATCTGACATTTGGTGCATATTTACTTTGTGCTCAACACCAGGCAGAGTGCTTTGCACATATTTCAAAATGGGCTTATTATCTCTGTTTTACACATCAAGGAACTAAATCTCATGGAAATGGAGTTAAATATTTTACACAGCCTCTTCACCACATCATAAATATTAGTGATCAGACTTAAACTTTTCAGCGTGGTGCAAAAACATTTTAAATGATCTCATATATGTAAAATTCTTCTTGGCCTCTTTTAACCTTTCTGAAGTGGAACCAGGTCCTAAAGTCTTGTTTAAAGCTTAACCATCCACCAGCACTAACTCTCCTCACCTTGTGAGCCCACGCATAATAAATACAACACACATGATGTACATCAACTGAATGTCCTTGTCCTCCTCAAGCAACTGAAATTGCACTGGGATTCTTGAATAATCCAGAAATACAATTCAGAACCCTTCATTAGCATAGTCATTGCCTTTGCAGTGACCTAGTATTCAGTAGAAAGCACACCAGTAGTCAGAAAAAGAGAATATGCTGTAGTTTGTGTTCAGTTTTTGCCACTTCCTGGCTCATGACTTGGGAAAATTCAACAATCTATCTGAAGAGACAAGAAATTAAGAAATTAAGAAAGTTAAGAAATTAATTTTAAGTTAAATTTATTTAACTTCATTTATTTAAGTTAAAATTAACAAGTTAAGAAATTAACACTTATTGAAAGCTTGCTATGTACCGGAAGTATTACCCATCTCACAGGGGTTTTGCTGAATTAAATAAAAAAGGCAAATATTAAAACCTCCTTGCAACATCATGCAACATAAGCTGTCAGCTGTAATACTAACAATAACAACAACAAAAATAGTGGACAATAATTATTATTACTATATGACTGATCTGTCTAGAGCTGTTGCACAGATTCTTTCATATGAAGTCATGCCCAACTAATAGAGTGGTCAAACAAAATAAAAAATACTGTGTACTCTTAGAAATATATCTAGATCTAAAGGTGGATTGGATTAAGCTGTACTGAAGTGTTTTCATTAAACAGAAGAAAATCAACATGTACCTAATAAATATCACTTTTGTGTATGGTGCCCTAGATTTTGCCTGTGACACAGGACACGCAATTTTAATGTGAAAGCGCTTATATGTAACCGGCAGATAAGGTTTGCTGTTCCTTCAGGCACATACATCTTCTTTGCTAGTCATTCCCCTACGATACTCAATCAATTAATTCAGTCTGATAAGGATTGTTAATATCACTTTAGAGTAAACAGGCATCTATTAAATAGATCTTTCCAGATATTTGGCATATGCAGAGGTGCTGATGAAGGCGGGGAGGCTTAAGGCAGTATTTTGAATGACTGTAACAAAATGCAATATGTTTCAAACACTGTAAATATCTCCCTAGAGTATAATGTCTCGATACTAATACAGAAGTGGTTCCAAGAGATTGAAAATATGTGAGAATATATGAATATCACAACACTGTTTATAAATAGGACCTATGAGACCAAAAAAAACTATGAAATAAGAAAAATAGTGAAGATAGAGAAAATGAAAATTCTATTTTAAATTAATGCTCACCTAGTATGACTGTCTGCATGCTCTATTAGTAAGGATCTAGGCTTACTTTTGCTGTTTAGAATTTATTTTTTTTAAGATTTTATTTATTCATTTGACAGAGGTCACAAGTAGACAGAGAGGCAGGCAGAGAGAGAGCGGGAAGCAGGCTCCCCGCTGAGCAGAGAGCCCCATGCGGGGCTCCATCCGAGGACCCTGGGATCATGACCTGAGCCGAAGGCAGCGGCTTAACCCACTGAGCTACCCAGGTGCCCTGTTTAGAAATTTTTTAAAAGACAAAAGTACTGGGATGTCTGGGTAGCTCAGTGTGTAAAGCCGCTGCCTTCGGCTCAGGTCATGATCCCAGGGTCCTCGGATGGAGCCCCGCATGGGGCTCTCTGCTCAGCGGGGAGCCTGCTTCCCGCTCTCTCTCTGCCTGCCTCTCTGTCTACTTGTGACCTCTCTCTGTCAAATAAGTAAAAATCTAAAAAAAAAAAAAAAAAAAAGGCAAAAGTACTTTAGTCTTGCCCATTTACTTCATTTATGCTAAGAGTGGATTGTCAAAGTGGCAATTAGTGTTTAGAGAGAGAGAATTTGATTTAGTTTTCTTGCTAAGCCCCATTTCAAGAATGTAGCAGGTTCACCTGAGGGCAGAGATCCTACAATAGTGATTTGAAAGTCAGAAAGGGTGACTAGTTTATGCCCTTCAGTCTCCAAACTTTTTATTTTATCTCAATTCCAGTAATACAAAGAAATATTTGCCTTGATGTTTTTTCTATACCACCAGTTTACAGTGATACTTATGACTTAGCTTATAAAACTATTCCTTCAGACAGTTAATATATTTGACGCAATCTGGGAAACTGCAAACTGTTTTTACTACTTGCTCCTCATTAAAATTAAAATCAGATTTAAGCCATATCATTTGCTCTGTACCACACATCAGAATTCAGATAAATCATCACATTAAAAAACGAATGTTTGCTGAGGCTAAAGATGTGACGGTTTAATGGTCTAATGTCTTGGCTTTTAAATCAATTGTTATTGGCCAGAGCAGTTTTGGGGTGAGATGGTAGATGAATGACCAAAATATTAAGTATGTTTTCACTGAAATAGTCAAATTTTGACTATGGAACATATATCTAAACTTGATTCATAGAAACTATTTCTTTTATTATGAGTTTGATACTCTTATCAAATAAGATAAATCATATCTTTAAAATGGAAATAAATTATTAAAAATTCTAAAATCCCTTATACATGAAATTTTCATATTTAATTATTTGAAGGCAAATCATGACAATCTCATATTCATCTCTTAATGTGAAACCCTACCTTCTCATAATATTTGTTTCCACTGAGCCTGGGTGGCTCAGTGGGTTAGGCCTCTGCCTTCTGCTTGGGTTATGATCCTGGGGTCCTGGGATCAAACCCCGCATCGGGCTCTCTGCTCAGCGGGGAGCCTGCTTCCTCCTCTCTCTCTCTGCCTGCCTCTCTGCCTACTGTGATCTCTCTCTGTCTGTCAAATAAATAAATCAAAAAAAAATTTGCTTCCTGAACAAAAAAAAATCGCTGGATATTAGTAGCTGAAAGCAATAATCTCTATGTGACTATTCTAATCAACTAATCTAAGTTTGTAGTTGTCAACATAAATCTTACCTTTCAGCATAAAAAATGAAATTCCTATAGTTCTGTTAACATAATTTTTAAAATATCCTTTTATAAGCTGCTAAAAAGAGAAAAACTAGCAATTTTCTGTTAAATTTTGTGAAAATAATTTGACTTTGATGGTCTAAAATGTAAAATAATGTACAAATATTTTTTCATTATTGTTAATTTTAAAATTACTAATTATAATTTAATCAGTCTGAAACCAATAAAATTATGACTAGTGAGAAAGCTTTTATTTACATGTACAAGAAAATCTTGCTTTTATTTTAAATTCAAGAAAAAATGAAAGATGGTATTGAGAAGTCAGATCAAGCAAATCTGTAAGGGACATGGTTTTACATGGCAAAAGCAAGGCACTCAAGTAGAAAACTTTAAGGGGATGAGTAATGATAAATTCAGAGATAAATGTTAATGAACTGAGGTGAAAGCAATGATGTTGGAAAACAGGATGTAATAAGATATGTTTGGGAATTGGGAACTATGAAATTGGGTACCAAGTAGAATATGGGCATCCAATTAGTTGACAGTGAATGTCAAAGACAAAGATATTCAAGATTTTTGGTTTAGAGGTTTAGTACATATCAACATCATTCAAAAAGCAATAAATGCAGAGAGGACAGTTTGTGTGGTTTCATTATTTTCTGTGTCCTCCTGCTTTAATGAACACGCTGAGAGAAACAGAACATAAAGAATTCACTTGAACAATTATATTCTGAGATGTTCATACTACCTCCAAAGACAAGTAGTAGTCAGGAAAGTTACTCAAAAATAAAATCTTACCAGAAATTCTATATCATAGAAGTCATATGAAGGGACAAACCCCACACATAAGAAGAAGCAGATCATGAAGACAAAATAAAAAGACAGAAAATATACACTTGATTACATATCGTTTAAGATTCAAAGAAAAAGATGATTCCACAAGGAGAGAATGGGGAGATCTGATTAGCATCAAAGAAAAGGTGGTGTTAAAGTCAAAGCTGTGTTTCATGGAGGGAAGTGCCATATGCAACTGGGATATGCACTGGGTCATTAGTCTTAACAAATTAGGAAGTAACTAATATCTTCTGACAGTTTTTGTGTTTGTTTACTTTTGTTTTGTTTTGTTTTGTTTTAATGCTGGTGGAAAATGGAAGCCAGACTGAGTGAGATGACAAATCAATTGCAAATGAATTTGTCAAAGTAGATTAAAAATAGTAGAATTGATTGTGGTTTGAGGAAACAACTTATTCTCAAAAGACTGAACATTTTTGCTTGTTTCCCATTTTTAATTATTCTCATTTTTTTCTTCTTCTTCTCTTCTTTTCTTTTTTCTCCCTCCCTCTTTCTTTCTTTCCTTCTTTCTCCTTCCTTCCTCCCTTCCTTCCCCTACACAACATAGAAGTAATCCCACAAATGTATCCAGTTTTTGTTTGTTTGATTGTTTGTTTGTTTCATTCTGAGCTAGCTTACTTTCCTGTCAATCTGGTTAATTTGTTTTATTCTCATTAATTTTTGAAAATATAACTCACTGAATTACAATGGATAATCTATTTCTGGAACTTCCCTTCATACTTTTTTTTTTTTAGTTTCACTATAAAACCACATTAGTGATTGCGGGGGTGGTGGATTCATACTTTCTAATGGTTTCTTCATGCTTTAGTTTTCATTTAATCTCAGGATTCAGGGAGAAACTAAGTACTTACAACTGAAGGAAACAAAAATATTAAAAGTTTGGTATTTAGGAAGATAATCTAATATTAAGACCCTTTTTAAGACAATAATATACATTAAAGTTTGAAAACAGAGGGAAAAATGTGTTCCTTTTTTAAAATATATGAAACTTTGGGCGCCTGGGTGGCTCAGTGGGTTAAGCCACTGCCGTCTGCTCAGGTCATGATCTCAGGGTCCTAGGATCGAGTCCCGCATCGGGCTCTCTGCTCAGCAGGGAGCCTGCTTCCTCCTCTCTCTCTCTGCCTGCTTCTCTGCCTACTTGTGATCTCTCCCTGTCAAAATAAATAAATAAAAAATCTTAAAAAAAAATAAAATATATGAAACTTAGCTAAATTTTAGAATCATTTTGCTGAGGAGTCTGAGTTAAATAAGTGATTTAAGTCAAGTAGATGATGCATTAAAACATGTGCATGTTACTTGTTACAGGTGAACTTTGAATTATCATTACACAATTAAGTTGACCAGTAAAAATGCACTATTATTCTATAATACAAACATTTTTGTCAAAATCTTTCCTATTGTGTCATTCCTGTGAGCTGGCAATTGCTATGTTTCAAACTATCCAGCAGTAAATATCTCCCACTGAAATCAACCTAAATTATTCTGATGTCCATATGTCATTTTTTAGATTCAAGCCTGAGACACCATTAGCACTAATGATGTGAGGCGGCTTTTTGTTGATACCTATTGCTATTTAATGACCCAGCTACCTGAGGCGCTTTTGGTAACTTGAAAAAAAAATCATAGAAAATCATCCACAATTTGCTCCAGGAGAGATTTGATTACAAGTTATTGACTAAGCAAGCCTACATAAAAGGTTTTCTGCTATCCTAGGGGAAATGATAAAAAAAAAAGAAAAAAAAAAAAACACCTAGGCCATCAAATTTATTTTTGTTTGTTTCAAATGAAAGTATTTTGTATTATTTCAGTTATAGTTAATATAAAATTACCAAGAGTTTTTAAAAACATGTACCCATTCACTGATGCACACATTTAAAAGGAAATGAATTTTATGTGTTAAGATTTTCTGGACATGAAAACAAATAAAATGTGGCCTTAAGTATATGAAGTCCCTAATACACCACAGAGACAACTAGTATCTGTCTCATATTACTAGCTCTTCTCAATTTACCTTAAGACATTATTTTCTTTAGTGTATTAATGATGAATCTTTACAAAATGATTCCCTTAATGAGATGACTGACCCAATCAACTGCTTGAATTTTAGCTTGTAATCTGGGTCTTCAATGTTGGAAGGGCATGTGAAAACATTTTCAGTAGCAATTTCAAAACTGCAGCAGGAGCAGAAAAACATGTTTCTTCAATAACAAAAATTATTTAAAATCATTAACCTAATTAACATTTTCACCTGGTCTTCGTCTAATGTGCAAACGGGCGGTTGACAACAATAATTACTCAACTACAAACTAAGTAGTCAATTAGATACACAATTACCCAATTTGCATGCACAGAAGTGAATTTTAACACTAAAAAAGTTATTCCTAAGCTTTATAGATATAATACAGATGTAAAATTTAGTCTGTAATCCAACTGTGTACCTTTACCTACCTTTTTTCAAATGCATACCTAGAAACATTCTCTCTTACTATTAAAGTGACTCATATTACAAATAATGGAGGAATGATGTAGGTATTTTGAAAAATTAAGATTATCATTTTATGTATTCACCATTATGATATATGACAATCATTCCATTCAATCAAATTCATTCATACAATCATCCACTCATTCTTTTATAATTAATACATTAAATGCAGACTGATCCTTCTACTGCAAGATTCAGTTCAGTATGTAATGCAAAGATTGTCTCACAGGGGCATTACATTAAGAACCAAGAGGGTAACAGACACTTCTCCAAAGAAGACATACAAATGACTAACAACACATGAAAAAATGTTCATCATCATTAGCCATCAGGTAGATTCAAATCAAAAACCACATTGAGATACCACCTTACACCAGTTAGAATGGCAAAACTGACAAGGCAAGAAACAATGAATGTTGGAGAGGTTGTGGAGAAAGGGGAACCTTCTATTGGTGGGAATGCAAGTTGGTGTAGCCACTTTGGAAAACAGTGTGGAGGTTCCTCAAAAAATTAAAAAAAAAAAATATAGAGCTATCCTATGACTCAGCAATTGCACTACTGGGTATTTACCCCAAAAATACAGATGTACTAAAAAGAAAGACCATATCCACTCCAATGTGCACAGCATCAATGTCCACAATAGCCAAGCTGTGGAAAGAGTGGAGATGCCCTTCAACAGATGAATGGATGAAGATGTGGTCCATATACACAATGGAATATTACTCCGTCATCATCAGAAAGGATGAATACCCAAATTTTGCATCAACATAGATGTGATTGAAGGAGATTATGCTAAGTTAAATAAATCAAGCAGAGAAATCAATTATCATATGGCTTCACTTATTTGTGGAACATAAGGAATAGAATGGAAGACATTAGGAGAAGGAAGGGAAAAATGAAGGGGGGAGAATCAGAGTGGGAGAGAAACAATGAAAGACTATCGACTCTGGAAAACAAACTGAGGGTTTTAGAGGGGAGGAGAGTGGGGGGAACGGGTGAGCCTGGTGATGGGTATTAAGAGGGGCACAGATTGCATGGAGCACTGGGTGTTATATGCAAACAATGTATCATGGAACACTACATCGAAAACTAATGATGTATTGTATTGTCACTAACATAACATAATTAAAAAAAACTAAGGGGGTAATATAATGTACATATGTGTCTAATGAGAAGATAGAAAGCTAATAATTAAAAATAAAATACCAGCAAAATACAGTATGTAAACTTCTTACATATAAAATGAAGTTAACTTTAGAAAGTATTGAAAATGTTCATCTTTGGTGAGACAATGAGTATAATCTATTAACTCATCCAATGATTCATAAGTATCTACCTCTTACTGTGTAGTGAGCATTGTGTTAACTAATAGGAATCAAAAAAATTGATTTTTTTTAGTCAAACCCTTAATTCTTATTGCAAATTAACAATGGATCTTCAATCTATTTTAACTATTTCTCTAAGAAGTTTGAATTTCCACTATTGTTTTATATCACAGAAAACTCAAAACGTATTTCTCAAAACGTAACAGTTTAGGACACCAGAGTATGTGTCTTATATGTAATTTTAGTTATGTAGGAAGTAGACTTTTCATGTTAGAGAAATATATATTTCACAGTTTTTATATAGTGATAACTGAAAATAATATAACTAAGCCCAATTTCCCCAAATTTATAGATACTGGTTGTAGCCCACATGAACTTACATTCATGATTTCCATTATATCCCATTATTTCAAAGGTCAAGACTGCAAACTTAGGCAAGAATCCCTGCCATCACAATTTTTCAAGAATTCCACTGTACCAGGTCTTTCTGTAGGTTTTCATTTCACTGCCCCTGCTTCTCTATCCCTCTAGCATATATCTCTATATCCCTCTAGCATATCACAGTATAAGGTTAGATATTAAATGTTCCCTATATTACTGACCTAAACTTACTAGACAACACAAAATTCCTGTTATGTTCTTATCTGGAAATTTGGGAGTCTGCATTTCTCAAAATCCAGCACTATAAAATAAGCTTGCATTCACTATCCCACTATTGACCTGTTTTATATCTGCGATTACTTTTTGAGAAAGCCAGGATTGCTTGGAACTTTTATTGACCCTTTCTCAGGCTTTGTCTCAACAGACAGGAACCAGATATAGGTTTAGTAGTAAGAGCTTCATATAGAATTCTGGCCATTGATGGGGTGCCTGGGTGGCTCAGTGGGTTAGGCCTCTGTGTTCAGCTCAGGTCATGATCTCAGGGTCCTGGGATTGAGTCCCGCATCAGGCTCTCTGCTCAGCAGGGAGCCTGCTTCGCCCTCTCTCTCTGCCTGCCTCTCTGCCTACTTGTGATCTTTCTCTCTGTCAAATAAATAAATAAAATCTTAAAAAAAAATTCTGGCCATTGAAATTTTCAATTTATATCTTAATAATTGTTTATTATGTCTGGGTCATATAGTATGTGTATGTTTAACTTTTTAAGAAACTGTCAAAGATGTTGATCTTTCCTACTGTTCTCTACTGTCAAAGAACTTACTTACGTGTAAATAATACTATAGTACTATTAAAATAATAATAATAATGATAATGATAATAATAATGGCTGGGCTCACAAGACAGCTTTTCAATAACAGTAGTCCCAGAATCGGTGATTTTTAATATGCTCTAGTATTTTTAGTAGATGCGGTTGAAAATATTTCAAATAAACTTAGCAGATTATCTGATTCAGTTTTAAAGGTAATCATTTTACTATCAATTTCACAAAACAGGTAGGCAGGTACTCTAAAGTTGCCTTGAAAAGATTATGTTTAAACTTAGTGGAGTTTAAGGTTATAATTCCTTCATATATTTCTTATATTCCTTAGAATATATAAAGGATAAGGATATTCATATCCTTATATTCCTTATAATTCCTTTATATACTTCCTATATTTTCTAAACTAAAATTACTGAGATTGTTCTTTATAGAATAGTACTTTCCTTCACAGCAGGGAGCCTGCTTCTCCCTCTGGCTGCTGCTCCTGCTCCCCCTGCTTGTGCCCTCTCTCTCTGACAAATAAATAGATTAAATATTTATTTTTTTAAACATATTATTTATTCATTTGCCAGACGGAGAAAGAGTGAGTACAAGCAGGGGGAGCAGCAGGCAACGTGAGAAGGAGAAGCAGTTTTCCTGCTGAGCAGGCAGCCCAATGTGGGACTCGGTTCCAGGACCCTCAGAGAAGGCAGCCACTTAATGAACTGAACCGCCTAGGCATCCCTAGATAAAATCTTTAAAAATATATATGAATTATATAATATTAAATTAAGAGACCAGGGATGGATATAAGATTTTTTTATATTAAATAAGTGCTACAACTAGTAGGTTGGTAATTTAAAAATAGATTCTATCTCCTGCTAATATATTTATTGACTACTGCATCAGAAATTCATTGAAATACTAAATGTGACTCAAACAATTTATATCATTTTAAAACAGCCTTGGTTAATAATAAAATGTAATTTTTGTACTGTTTAGCACAGATAGTAACATATATATAGATATATATGTTTTTTAAAATCTTAAATTTGTCATAAGCATTTTTATTTTAAATCCTAAGGTTTCAACTTTTCTTAAAAAGAAAAACATACTGGGAGATATATATTTTTTAAACTCCTTTAAATAGGCCTGGGTCAAATATTATTAGATAAAAAAAAGAATTTTGAAATCATATTAAATATACCCACATTTTGGGTCAAACTGAAAAGATTTCCTTACTTACCTTTGAACTCTTTTCCTGCAACCTATTAGAACTGCCTTAGTATCCTAAAAATAAATGATTTCTATGCATTCAATTTTTGTCTTTTTAAAAATTTCAACGTAGCCTTTCTCATCATTTTATACAATCATACTGTCTAATATATATTGATTTTCACGCATAAAAATGTGAAATTTATTTGATATTACTTGTAGGAAAGAAAAATATTTCTTACAATATAGCATTATAATTTTATGTAACTTTATTATTATAAAATTTCAAGAGTTTTTTAAATTTTTAATGGGTAATAATTTGGGATGTATTTATAAAGATGTAATCTCTCGGGGACAAATCCAAGTATATTTTATATTTTCTGCTTCGATTAAGTCATGTATTTATATAAGAAAAATGCATTGAGCAATGTAGAAGTGAATAAACAGAAAAATAAAATAAGTACACACCAGTGGTACCAGTGTGGCTAAAATAGCACAATAAAAATTTAATATGCATTTGCCCTTCAAGTACTTCTAAAACCTCATAAAAGTAAAAACATACAAAAGTTTAAACAGGTTAAAAAAAAACCAGAATAATATAAGGAAATATGTGATGTTATTGGAAGAGATGATAAGTGCTATGAGAGTTCAGAAGAGAAGGAGCCATTCATCCAGTTTAACACTTCTATTGTATAACAGAAAAAAATAGACTGAGAGGTTAGGTGAGGCAGCCAAGTTCACACTGGTGGTTAATGGCCCAAATATTTCTAGGTGATAAGGAGATCCTTGTGATTCCAGGCATCATAAAAAATTCCAGTAATTCTTTGAAAATGTAGGGTTTCTTTTATGTGAACCTGAAATAGAACTGCACTAGGAGTGACTTTATTTCTACCATATGTTAAAATAACTATATTATCCTTAAGATGAATTTAATCAGAACTGTGAGAATTGGGTTATCTCCTAAACAGCAGCCAAAGAAATTGATTTTTGTATTTTTCAAGATTAAGAAGAGCTGGTAAATATTACTGAGTAGAAAAGCTAAACCTCTAATTCTTAAATATGTCTTACCATATTTTGTTCTGAAAGACCAATCTGAGAATGAATGCTGTCATTTGTTGTCACAAAATGTATTTTAAGGAAAATATGAAATTCTAAATGGTTTAAGGATGATTACTTGTAACATATGCAAATATATAAAAATAATATATTTGCATTAGCATATATTTTATATTAGCTATATAATATATGTAATATATATTTATATATACACACACAATTTGAAAATTTTAGAAAAATAAACATGTGAATTCATTTTTACAGCTACCTCAACAAAATACCACAAACTGGGTGGTTTAAATAATAGACGGTTTTTGTCACACAGTTCTGGGGGTTAGAAATCTGAAATCCCCAATTGCCCACAGGATTGGTTCCATCTAAGGACTGCATCTCTCCCTTTAGTTTGTAGATGACTACCTTCTCCCTGTGTCTCTTCACATAAAGTCTTCCTTCTGTGCCTGTATGTGTCTGTGTCCACATTTTCCTTTCTAAAATATCACAAGTCATATTAGATTAGAGCCCAGCCTGTTGATTGTATTTTATTTTTTTAAAGATTTTATTTATTTGACAGAGAGAGAGAGAGAGGAAGTACAAATAGAGGAAGCAGCAGAGAAAAGGAGAGGGAAAAATAGAGAAATAGCTCTCCACTGAGCAAGGAGCCTGATGTGGCATTTGATCCCAGGACCCTAGGATCATGACCTTAGCTGAAGGCAGATGCTTAACTGACAGCCACCCAGGTGCCCTGCTGATTGTATTTTAATTATGATGTAAAGGCTCTATCTCAAATATGGTCACAGTTGGAGATAATGGCGTTTAGGACTACAACATATCTTTTTTTGTGGGGGGGAGAGGATATAATTCAACCCATAAATCAAATTATGGTTATATCAAGTTATAGTGTAATACAACATGAACATTTTTGTACCACTACAGAAATAATGGCAAATCAGTTTATATTTATCTATACAAACCTCCTAAAGAGGCTTTGTGTAAACTTAATATTTTCAAGTCATTCTATGTACTAAACATTTTAATCATTCGATTCAGATGTTCAAAGATCAAATTCCATTTGCTGATTTGAGCTTGCAATATCCAAATTTTAATCCTTTCTATTTCAGAATTTGTAACACTTGCGGAAATCTCTGTGTTAAAATTGATTGATTTGGAGGAGAAAAGTCTATCGTAATTTGGTCATCCTGTGCTATCCAGTGAAAATTGGAAATGTGGAAATAATCCAAAAGTTGTCACTGGTTGTTCTGTGGATTTCAGATTTTCCCAATTAGTATCAGAAAAACCCAGCAACGGTTCGGCAGGTTGATAGATCATGTTCAAGTTTTAATTTTAATTTCACCTTATCCAAGCAAAGATGTACTTATTTACATTAAGTTAAAGTGATACCGACCTTTTCTTCCTAATCAATTTCCTTTAAATGTATATGTATATAATATTATATATGAGATATATATATGAGATATAATAATATATGGTATATATATGATCTGTAACTGTATATATAATACATATACACATACAGATCACAAAGGCCTTTCTTTTGTAAAGATTTTTATTCTTTATTTATTTATTTGAGATAGAGAGTAAGTGAGAGACAGAGAGAGAGCATAGCCTGGGTAGAGAGACCGAAGGAAAGAGAGAAAAGTAGACTCTACACTGAGTAGGGAGCCTGACAAGGGGCTGGATCCCAGGACCCCGGGATTATGACCTGAGCTAAAGGCAGATGTTTAACCAACTGAGCCACATAGGTGCCCCACAAAGGCAGTTTTGTGTTTAAAAGTCCTTAGGGTTTTTAAGTGGTTGGTTTGCTTTATTCTGTTTTGTTTACAGTTTTAACCTGTAAGACATACAGAGCCTTTTAGATTTGTATTCCCGCAAACTGCTAAGGATTTCAGAGACCTAACAGATTATAAGGGTCCAGTTACCTGTTACCAGGGAACCACAGAATGACACTAAGTCATTTGCAATAATTGGCTAAAATGACAACTAGAAAGCGAATTTTATTCTTCAAGGATGTTGAAAGAAGTCTGATAAAAAAAAAATAATCAGAGATTCATCAAGCAAGCTAAAAAAAATTTCTATGTAACTTAATATGATGTCTAAGGTGTCGCTGTTAAAGTAAATTGAGGGTATGAGGAGGCAGGAGGGTCTGTGGGAATGGCTAAATTAGCCAAGAGGTCACTTTCAAATGGTTGCTCTTGGAAAGTTTTTTTTTTTTTTTTTACCAACTTCAGAATACAATTTTAATTATAATTATGAGATGACATAGGAATTGCGGAAGAAGAAACTGAGTAAAATCCATAAAAAAAAATTAGGGTTTGCGATATGCCATCAATAGAAAATTAGGGAAAACACCCATTTTCATTGGTTTTAAATTAAGACCATAAGATGACATTTATATATTTTTGTATACACACACACACACACACACACACATACTATAAATGTGTATATATAGAGAGACACACACACATAAACACACATACACACACATACACAGAGATGATTCCTTCTGTGTTTAAGTCACATTTTAAAAGCATGAGATTTTAGAATTGTTTTAAGTGTAGAATTCTAAGCCATGAAAAAGCAATTCGTCTCGCCCATAGCAACTTGTTTAACTTTAGGTGAAAAGACAAAAGGAAACATTAGATTTCTGTGGCCTGAAATTATGAACAAAAGTATAAAATAACAAACATTTAGATGTCAATCCTAATACCCTGTTCCAAACAAATCAATCTAATATTTTGCTGGAACTTTCTAATTATCCATTATTCCTTATTTCTCCTCACTTTCTGTGGTAATTGTATTAATTCTACCAAAAGCTATCAAATAACTTTAATTACCACTAGCACAATCTCACTAGATACTTGTATTTAAACGATGGTAAAATCACACTTTCAATGTTTAGATCTCCTAGGAACATGAGCCTATAGACATAGGTCAACTATAGGCCTCTTTTTTGGGTTGGTGGTGAACAAGGTGGTGGTGGTTACTAACCATTTCATTAAGCATTACAACTGAAAGAAACTAATATTTGGTATCTTTGTCAAATTAGCCAAACTTAAATTCATTGTCTGGAATCAAAAATTGATTTTAATTATTTTCTTTTTGATCATTGATATTATAAATTTGCAAATATTGAAAACATATTCACATTTACTGACTTGACTTGCAAAATAGGTTTAGTTTTTCATTTACTTAATTGTAATTAACTCAGGATATTTAACAAAATATTATGTTCTATTTCCTAAAAGAATTGTACTAACGGCACATTTCCTATGGAAGACTGTTCAAGTTGACCAGTCAGCATTTCCTTGGATACCTGCCATGTTCTGACCAATATAACCATTCTTAAGGAAAAACAGAAATAGAATTTCCATTTTCTTGTCTTTAAATTTCTTTTCAATTTCTCAGATAATTACACTTCACTAGATAAATAACGGAAGCTTTAGAATCACTTAAATATACACAAAACACTTGAGATTAAGATTGCTTACTCAGATATTAAAACTGTCTCAATCTCCGGGAAATATTTGTCATGTTCTTTTAGCCTTGAAACCCAGTTTGTTTGAAGAGAAGGAGGGATTGGAGGGAGTCAGAGAAATTTAAGAGAGGATATATTGTATTATTCCTACTTAAACTTTAGTTAACTCAAAAATAAATATTTATGTTTCAACATGAAGTCTGTGTTTTCATAAATCACTTTCTCACATGTTTAAGTTTAGATTCAAATTCTAATTCATTTATTTGCTTCTGAAAGCAAGATGTAAGCCCTGTGTCTCTTCTCTGAATCTCGATGCCAGCACCATCACCGGGACACAGCGATACTCAATAAATATTTGTTAAATGGAGGAATTTGATAGGAATGGCAGAAATTGATTTTTAAAGTCAGGCATCTAATAGAAAATTAAGAGATAACCTACTCAAGGTAGACATTCACTATTAACTTCTTCATAGTCTGGAAAAATAATTAATTGCTTTGCAAAAACCACAAAGGGAAGGGTAGAAAGAAGATAAAATTTTACTCAAGAGGTCCCAGGGGAAAAGGAGAGGAAAGGGGGGGGGAGGGAAGTAAGGAAAGGAGGACAGAAAGAAGAGAAGAAAAGGAAGAAGGAAGGAAGGACTGAGGGAGAGAAGGGAAGGGGAGGGAGGAACGAAGAAGGGAAGAGGGAGAAGGAAGAAAGAAGAGAGAGAAGGAAGGACTTTCTGTCATATGATACATACTATTGGATATGAACCATTCGGTCAGAGCTATGTTTAACATTCTCAAGCTTATCAACTCATTTAATTCTGAAAACTGGAGACGATTCTATGGAAGGGGTATTATTCCTTTTTATAGAAGAAGATCCTGAAGATCTAAGAGGTCACAAGACTTCCCATCCCCCTCATGAGAGCTAGTGAACAGCTGGCACTACTGCCACCATCCCATCTTCCGTGTTGCCAGATTCTTTCCCAGGTAAGAAAAACCAAGCAAAGTTAAAACCTGCTTGCTCTGATTTTTAATTTTATGTAAACTCTGGCTCTGTGCAAAACCAGTGGCAGAGGGCAAGGTCTTGCAGAGCTGGCAGGAGAGAGCATGTTGAGATAAACTGAGCTCACAGTTAATTAATGGGAAATAAGACTATGACACTGTTGCTAACTTCAAGGACTAGACTTGATGTCCAATTTCTGTGGAAGCTGGGACAGTGGAAATAGGGAAAAATTTTTCACAAAGCATTTTTAACTACAGAGATCTGCAAGTGTAAATTGGAGTGAAGCCAAGAGGAATATAAAATAATTTGTTAAGAGAACACAAAGTTCCTATTTCTCTTTCTACATAGAATCGTGCTCATTTAACATATGATGTCCAGGAGATATATTTTGGGGATTATAATGAAAATAATCTAGGGAAAAATTATGCAAACAACTTGTCATATTTATAGAATATATTTATAGAATATATATAGTATATATATATAGTACTGAGAAAGTGAAGTTTTACTCATGTTTAATTCACTAACATGTCTGAAAAAGTATGGATCAAAAAGCTATGATTTATTTTGGGTACTTTCCTCAAACTGTACACAGACTCCTGGTTAAAATTCAATATGACTGTATTTAATTGAATTGATACAGCCATTAAGAAATGTAGAAGCAGTATAAGACCTTTGAGCTTAGAGTCCAAAAGTCCTATTTTTGACATTTAGTTCTGTTACTTAAGGGCTCTGTGACTTTGCCTAAGAGACTTCAATATTTTGAGTCTCAAACTCATAAACCATTAGGAACACTAGTAAGTATATATTTCTCATAAAGAGAGAAATTACATTAAAACGGTTTGAAGAGTAAGGTCTTATACAAGTCTCTATTGTTTTTGTTATCTATTTATTGAGCAAATACTTCTTGAGTATTAATTTTTGTGCAATTTCTGTGACAGGCACAGCAGGTGGACAATAACCTACAGTCCCTGCCCTCCCAGTACTGGAAGCTAATGGGAGATAGAAATAACAGAGTTAATGTCTTTATTAGCAGCAACACAGTCAGTATTACTGACCATGTTCTGCATGCTGGGTACTGTGTTAGAGATTTCAGCTACATTAAATTCTGTCATGCTCTGAACAACCTTATTCTCTCGACCATCATACCCTTATATTGTCTTATGCAAGCTGTTATGGGAAGGATTGAAGCAAGGATTAAGTAAGGACTTCAGGAAGCCCTTAGTGACTTTTCTAGAGCTACCAATATATATAATAGTCATAAATATATTACAACTATAATATATATATAATTCATATGTATATATAATTAGAATTAAATGCTATCAAATAAGTCTTGTTAAGTAAAGTCTTAGAGATCTCTTTGAATGTAGTCAAAAAGAAGTTGTTGATAATCTTCATGAGATACTTTCAGAAGAATGGGTTTGGAGGTAGTAAAGAGAAATACCAACTAAAAGGAAAACTATTTTTCTCTACTCTCTACTCACATTTTTTATATCAAATGTGTGCATTTTTTTTTCCCCCACACCAACCAACTCTCCAACTCTTCAGATGCCAACTGGGTGTCCTATAACTCCATTCTGAAACTATCTACCCAGAGTTAGTACAGATTCCACTGGTTAAGGGCTCAGTCCCACAAAACTGCCCCCCATTTAGGATGTCAATCACAGGTCTGAGCCTCCCGTACTTCTTACTGACCAGCTGTAAACTGGGATTCACTGGTCCCATCCTCAGTGTTGGATAATTTGATAGAAGGGCTCACAGACCTCACATATGTGCTTTATTTACTATTAGCAATTTACTGTAAAGGATACAACTCATTAACAGCAAAAAAATGGATATTGGTAAGTATATTGGTAAGAGTGTGGAGCTTCCATGACCTCTCCAGTGGTACCACCCTTTCAGCATCTTAATGTGTTCAGCAATCTGGAAGGTCTCCAGATCTCTTCCTTAAGGTTTTTATGTTTTGTTTTAATGGAGGTTCCATTATGGAGGCTATGATTACTTAAGTCATTAGCCATTGATGATTAACACAATGCTCAGTTTGGCTCCCCTCCCTACAGGTCAGATGTGAGGCTTAAAGCTCCAACCTTTTAAATACATGATTGATTCTTCTGGCAACCAATTCCCATCCTCTAAAGCTCATTTCATAAACTCAGGTATGTTTGAAAGGGGTTAATTATCAATAACAAAAGATGTTCCTTTTGCCCCCATCCCCACCCCATTCAGGAAATTCCAAGGGTTTTGGAAGCTTTGTGTCAGAAATGGTGATGAAGACTAAATTTATATTTCTTTGTCCATCAGAGGTAGAAACGGAATCACATTTCAGAGTGAGTTGAAAGCGAGGAACTGAAGACAAGTATAAACTTTTCAAAATTTTGGGTGCTATGGGGAATCAGGATTAGAAAGTCTAAGAGGACTGAAAGGAAAAGGGAACATTGTTTTGTCCAAATTGTCCGAAGTGTAGAGTGGGCAGGACCAACCCATGGACTTGGAGAAGCTCATGCAGAGGTAAAGTATCACAATGAGAGAATAATGACAATAGTTATCTTTGGAGTCAGTTTAGACTTGTTGGGCTTCCCAAAGTGTCTGCATATGCAAGTCAATTCATGTATTTTTTTTTCAGGATCATTCTTAATTGAGTAAACATGAAATTTTCATCCCATCCTAGAGCTTCTTGTCTCTGTATCTTGGCAAGGCCATAACCCCTGTCCTGGATCTGGGCTCCCTCTGGATAGTCATATCATCAAAATGAGTCTTGGTGATTAGTCTTAAAGGCCCTTTTCAAGGGCTTAGTCTGAAGGGAGATTTCTTTATAAAGGAAAGAAATACAGAAAATAATTTTTTTTTTAAATCTGAGGATGTCAGATGTGTGTGTGTGTGTGTATATATATTTCTGTATAAAAAGTAGTATATTGATTTCTGTTCTGTATACATGTATATATACAGAACAGAACATATATATATATATATATATATATATATACAGAACAGAAATCAATATATATATATGTATATATACAGAATAGAAATCAATATACTACTTTCTTCATTAGTTTTGCATACTTATCTATTCACACTTTCGGAATGGACATTTCTACTAACAATTTCCTGAGCCTGGTGACAATTCATGAAAGGATTGCAGCATTACGAGCAAATACTTTGTGTCATCAGGCTGCCAACAGGTAAAAATGAAACACTTTTCACCAAAGGTGTAGACTCCTTGTGAAGAGCATTACAGCCTGTGAATCAGATAACATTCCTCTGCACGAGACATGTGTTCAAGTGCAGAGGTTGAAATCCAGGCCTTCAGTTTGTGTGGAGAGATGAAGACATGACTAAAAGATGATGACAATGAAAATGACATCTTGAGGAAAAAAATAACAGGACACACTATCTAAAACAGGAGAGGCAAAGTGGGGCATTTTCGAGATTAATAATTTTTTACATAATAATGAATGTATTCTTGTATCATTATCAAGATTACAGAAACTTGAAGGGAGATATTTATATTGTTTTGCAAGTATTAGGCATTTTGAGATGTACTTTGACATAAGGCACTTCCATATAGCATTATTTAAAGTTTCATTTAGTACCCTAGAGATAAATGTATTACAAAATTTCTGGTATTTCTATTCACTGGGCATATATGTAAATAGCATTTTTATGCATGGGCAAAATTTACCATATTTATTCTAGTTTATCAAATAATATATAGGATTTAGGATAAATGCATTATATAAAATGTTACTCTCTGCTCTATATGTGAAAAAGGTAATAGGGATACAAATTATTTGGTCTAAAAATATATAGTATTTATATAATGAGATCAAAATGTAAGACTTTTATATTTTATTTAGTACTTATTATTCTGTGATGTATCTCCTTAGGCTTTGTTTCCTCTTAATTCTGGAAAACAGCATTCCTTATTCATGTACTGACTGATCAAAGACTCAGATATAGTGCAGCTCAGATTAGAAAAACAGATCTTGAGATTCATAAGCCCAATTTGTGAAAAATTAATAGGGTCAAATCATATTGTTTTCAATATTTTCTTGGAGAAAACATGAAAAATGAAATTGAGGATAACATAGTATTTCATATAACTTTTAAAGTGAAAGTAATATTTTAAATTAATGGATACCTCCTCTATAGTACTAGTTAAAATAAATTATAAATATATTTTAAACAATACAGTTTTCTTGTATGTGATTTAATTAAAAATTATTTCACTTAAAATGCAAGTTTTATCCTCTAAAACCGTACCTCTGAAATTCCTGAACTGCAATGGCATTATAACAGAGGCAGGTAGAATTTAAAAGTAATCAAACTGGAATAAATCACCACTGTGGGAAATTTCATTTCTAGTTTCAATATACTTCCTTTTAGAGATATAGACCATGATAACTGGTATCTGCAATACAGTAATCGATGTGATAAGATCCTGGAAAGTATTATGAATTAAAAATAAATGAGCTAGACCCCAAAAGGAAGTTACAGAAAACAAAATAACTGCTTTATCAGCACTAGAGCAAGCTACATTACTGAGGGGTTGCTGACATTGGGAAAGATAAGGCATTAATACTTAAAGGGAAGTGTGTCAATATATTTTATTACTTTTGTCTCAATATAATGCATGTTGAATTCTGAAACTAGAGTGGGCAAAGTGGAAGTCTGTGGGCATGATGTGTGTCTGCTCCATTGTCAAGACTGTCTCCTTGCACCAAACTGATGTCAGGGGACCAGGGCTCATGGCTACAGAAATCATGCTATGGATACTGCCTGCAGAGAGAAAGCTTTCCTGCTGGAGCTCGTGTTCCGTGAAAACCACCATGTATCTATGAAATGCCAGTCAGTTTCAAATCACAGAGAATACTGTAGAAAAAGGAGGTTCGTGGTTTTGCTTTGCTTTTGTAGTAAACGGAGCATATTTTTTTACTATTCAATTTCATCAGCACGTGATCCAAACACTCTAGAACAGGGTTTCTTGGCCAAAGCACTATTGACATTATGGACCAGATAATTATTTATTGCGGGGAGGCTCCCTGTTCACTGAAGGATGGTTAGCAGCATCCCTGGGATGCAGGTTTTCCTGCTCCCAAGTTACGGAAAAAAAAAAAAAAAAGTCCTTAGACCCTTGCAGACAAAATTGACCCCATTAAGAACCACTGTTCTAGAGTAATTATTTTAGGTATATAAATTTAATAGAATTTTATATTGATGAATTTTGACCTCTAGCTCATATCTATCCAAAGATTTTACTAGACCTCATTTAAGGGACTGATGAGGCATAAATGACCCATTCAAATATGCATATTCAAAGAGCATATTTGATATACTATAATAGATGCGACTTTTGATCCATTATCAGAACTTCTGTATTAAAGATTTTATTTATTTGAGAGAGAGAGAGAATGGGGGGAGAGTTAGAGAATGGGGGGAGAGTTAGAGGGGGAGGGAGAAGCAGACTTCTGCGGAGTAGGGAGCCTGATGCGGGGTTGGATCCCAGGACTCCCGGATCATGATCTTAGCTGAAGGCAGATGCTTAACTGACTGACCTAGGCTCCTCCATTATAAGAATTTCTAATTTCTAATACAACATCTGTCTTCATAGCATGTCTGTAGCCTATTTTTTTTTATTTTTTAAAGGTTTTTCAATTTGCCTTTAACTTTAAAACCGATTTTGAAAAAGAACATCTGAGTTGCTCCTTTAAATTTTATTGTCTCATAAAACACACTATTTGAAAGAATTCACAGTTTAACCATGTAATCTAGTTAAGAGCCCTGAAGTTGCTACTTTAATAAGTGAATATTATTCATTTAGTTGAATGAAATATAACATTAAATTATTTCACATTATTAGAAAGGGAACCTAATGATGGACACTTTAATGAAAACTTACAGATGATGCCCTTGCTTGCTGAAATAGCACCCTGAATCATGGTCTGTCTGACTCAATACCATTTCATTATTCATAACATTTTCTAAATGTTCTAAGTCACAGTTTTAAAATTTAAATAAAATAAGGGTGTTCTTTCTGTTCAATTTTAATTTTTAAAAATAGTCACATATAAAGGACATTCTGGAGATACTATATTTTGAACTTCATTTTTACTGATAAGAAATCTACTGTTAGTTTAAAACTTACTCTCTTTTAAGTAATTCACCCTTATTCTCTGGTTACTTTTAGGGTTTTTTTTTGGTTTTTGGTTTTGTTTTTTTTTTTTCCTGCAAGTTTACTACAATGGAGTTAGGGTTTTACTAGAATGAACTTCGAGTTTGTTTTTATTTATTCTGTTCAGGATTAAGAGCATCTTCAAAGTTAAGGTTCATATATCTTCTTTTTTATAATTCTGGAACTGTATTTGCCATTGTCTGAAAATATTCTCTCTCCATCATTGTCTTTCTTCTCTTTGCACTGCTTCATTTTGTCATTTATCTGTCTTTGTATTTAGCACCTCTTTACTCTTCAGGGTTGCACCTTCGTAATTTCTACTATCTTTCAGTTTACTTATCTCTCTACTCTTGTTCTGCAAGCTACTGTTTAATCCATAGTTTAAAATTTAACATCAATGTCTACATATTAAAATCTAGACGATATGATTTCAAGTCTGGCTTTTAAAATTATCTCTTGGGGCACCTGGGTGGCTCAGTGGGTCAAGCAACTGTCTTCACTCAGGTCAAGATCTTGGGGAACTCACGAGTTGTCCCAACTCACAAGTTGTCATCTAACTGTAAGCAGAAGTAAACAACAAGTGATACAACAAAATATTATGCTGACAGTAAGTCGTTTCAACTTTTATAAAACTTCAACTTAAGTTAATTTCAGACAAAACAAAGAGTAGAATAATACAAGTCCTATGTGTCTCTGTCTCAATTTAACTAATCTCTCCAGACATCAGTTTCCTCATCTGAAAATTTCCTTCAAATATTCCATGTCCATACTTTGAAAAATATACAACTAAATTCCCTTTATTCATCTTGGAATATATAATATTTTTAAAAAATATATTTCCTTCACAGTAAATATCATTGAAACATGGCATTTCTGCAATATATGTATGTTGAGTTGTGATTAAATCACAAAGCATAATCACAGGTTAGCTACAGAGGTATTCTAATCCTCTGTTTAGTATGCAGCTGAAAGGAGGGACTGGCTGAGCACTCTCAGTAACAAAGACATCAGTGTTTTATTTCCTCTGCTTTAGTAAGCACTTCAGAATCTACATTTTGAGTGCTTTCGTGAAACATTGTTTTTCCCTTCTCTTGTCAGATAGATTCGCGAGATATATTATAATGATGGTTTATAATGCCTCTTGGCCTTTATTATAATTAAGTGTATTCCACTTGTTATTTATTTATTTATTTATTTATTTATTTATTTATCTGAGGGTTGGGAGGGGCAGAGAGAGAGGGAGAGAGAGGAAGATAGAGAATCTTAAGCAGGCTTCACGCCCAAAGTGGAGCCCCACACTGGGCTCGACCTCATAACCCTGAGATCATGACCTGGGCTAAAATCAAGAGTCAGACACTTAACCGACTGTGCCACCCAGGTGCCCCTCCTCCATTATTTAAGTCTCTTAATTTTAAACTTATGTGCCAAAAATGTTAAGTTTTAGATCTATGTGTTTAAATAAAGAAGGAATGGATGCTTCACGTAACATAGTGAACGGAGTTGACATAACCCAGTCTCCATTTCACTCATATAGAAGAGCTACAGAAAATATAGCAAGCATAATAATAGTAACTTAATACAGCCAATCTCAAAAGAAAATAAGAGAAATCTCCAGGTGGTAAAACAAAGCAAGAAATCAAACCTAGAGAGTTAGGGCACAGTCTAATGCCTTAAGAGTCTAGATGTGTATTACACTAAGTATGGTGGCTACAGGCTATGCTTTGGAGGAGAGATGCTAAGACACATGGAGGTGGCAGAGCTGTGAGTCAGTATGAAATGGGTAGATGAAACAGATTTCTGAGTAAATCTGGGACCCTGTGAGAACCCCTATACCCATAAAGACAAGATTAAAAAAAATACTGCTGTCAGGAAGAAGTTTATCTGCTTTACTGGATTTCTGAGAGTTTAAAAAAAAACAATTATTTTTGATAAGTAGCAATCAAAATACAGCAAGCATGTGTGTGGTTTTCTGAACCATTATCATCTGCTAGGTATAAGAAACATAAACTAATACAACAACATAGCACCTCATCTGGAACTAGTGAACTCCCTCGGGGCCTGGCAAGTATATATTTTGTAAGGAAGTTCTGTAGCCCTCTTGGAATGAAACTCTCATGTGAGAAAAAAAAAATTAAATATAGATTAATAACAATGTATAAACCACATGAAGGGAAACAGGCCAACAAAGCATACAGAATAATTAGCATAGCATAGACATCTGATAACAGAAAAATGTGAGATGGTAAATAAGGATGTTTCATATCAAACAGATAATTGAAATTTTAAAAAGATTGAGAGATAATTTTTAAAAACGATTTTATCTATTTGAGAGAGAGACAGAGAGAGCACAAGCTGGGGGAGGGACCAAGGGACAAGAAGACTCCCTGCTGAATGTGGACCCCACCTGGGCCTGTGAGTTCTTCTTGTCAGTATCTTCTTTTTTTTTAGATTTTATTTATTTATTTTACAGAGAGAGATCACAAGTAGCCAGAGAGGCAGGCAGAGAGAGAGGGGGAAGCAGGCTCGCTGCTGAGCAGAGATCCCGATGTGGCTCGATCCTGGGACCCCGGGATCATGACCTGAGCTAAAGGCAGAGGCTTTAACCCACTGAGCCACCCAGGCACCCAGTATCTTCCTTTCTGATGTGTCCTTAATATATACACATATAATTCTCTTCTTTAAAAAATGTTACTTAGTATGTCATGATTTAGTTATTTAAGGGGAAGAATGTTTTAAGTTGCTAATATATTGTCAAAATTCCCCAAACCGTGGCTTTCCTAATGAAAGAAATACTGATCTTAAATTAAATGGATGAATTGAATGCTGTGTCATGGTTGATAAGTATTTGCCCAGAACTCACAGTGTTTCCTCACTTCATACTTAAAAAATGAATTTGTTGCTCATATTTGGAAGTTAAGGTGATTAATATTAGACCTGATGGTAAAAATTATTTATACCTGAGAAGCAGCTGTTTTTACAACCAGCCAAAAAAGCCACATACAGCCTCAACAATTTACTGCCTCCTCAGTACTCCTGACTTTTTTTTTTTTTTTTACACTTCAGGCATGTTCTTTGTTATTTCTTTTTGCTTTTTCCAAATTTTATTTTTCTTATGTGATTGTTATAGGTTGAGTTGTGTCCCACAAAATCATATGCTGATGTCTAAACCCGACTACTTGCTGAATGCAACCTAATTAATAAAGAGGGTCGTGGTTGATGTAACTGGTTAAGATGAAGCCACACTGGAGTAAGGCAGACCTTTAATCTATTAGGACTGGTGTCCTTATAAGAGAAAAGAGTGCCAGGTGAAAGCAGAGACATACAAGACAACCATTTAATAAACAAGGAGGAAGAGAAAGGAGTGATCCTCTTATAAGCCAAAGGACACTTGGGGCTGCCAGAAACTGGAGAGGCAGGAGGATCCTCCTTTAAATCTTTAGAGGGAACATGGTCCAGCCAACACAAGGATTTAAGAGTTCTAGCAACCAGAATTCCAAGAGAATAAATTTCTGGTGTCGTAAGCCATCCAGGTTTAGAGAAAAGTAAAAATTGTGTTGTACGCCTGTCTGTATCTGGAGAAATACACACAGTACCATTTATTTTCTTTTTTTTGGTTCCCATAGACATTTGCTTTTACAATTGCTTTTCTTAAACCCAGCGGGCTTCACCTCAGAGTTCAAATTTATTTATTTATCAAAGATAAAAATTTACCAAAAGATAATAATACATTTCATGATTGAGAGACATAGTTAAAGGAACAGAACTGCTAAATAAGAAAAAAGGAAAAGAATTGCTAATGTAAGTATAAATATATCTTATATCTGAAAAGAAATTAAGCATTCATCAGGGAATTACATCTATTACCTTATTTGACCTTATCTGATCTTTTCAACAACCATAGATATTAAATGGGTCAGGTAGCAATTTTCCTGTGTTTTAGATAAGAATACTAAGTTTTTGTTAACACAGCTAATAAGTGGCACACTTTAGATAGAAAGAATATCAGTTGTTGATATCCGGGGAGTGGTTTTTAACATGGAAAACTATTTTGTCCAATTTTATTAAGTAGAAAATTGAAACACTGCAGCTCTCTGCAAGAAAAAAAAAAAAAACTTGCATCAAGCAACGTAGGTCACTGAGCACATTGTTAAAAATACTTCTTGAACAACTGGAAAAGATTCAGTTTCCTTTTTTGTTGTATTTGAACAATAAGGCAGTGAAAGAGGAAGAAAAGAGTGAAAAGCAAGGTAACTGACTGATGAATTAAGAAGACATATACAAAGCAAATTCAAATTATAACTGTTTGATCCTACACATATTGCATTTTGTAAGCAATCATCTTAAGAGAATCATAGAGCCAAAAGAGAATAGTTATCTATTACCCTATGATTCCTAAAGAACTGCTTCCCTCAATGTGACTTTTTTTTGTATGTGTACAAAATATGAGGACTTCATGTGTAAAGGGACATAAAGGCAGGATTTGAGTCGACCAGTGACTGCAATTGTATAATGATCTACCGGTCTGATTACTGGGCGCCACTGCCTGCCTGGACAGTAGATCCGTTTCCTTTGCTCAAGATTTCAGAAGTCTGGGATACATGGGACACCTGGGACACCTGGGTAGCTCAGTCATTAAGCATCTGCCTTTGGCTTAGGTCATGATCCCAGAGTCATGGGATTGAATCCTGCACTGGGCTCCCTCTGGTCTGTGAGAAGCCTGCTTTTCCTTCTCCCACTCCCTGCTTGTGTTCCCTCTCCCACTGTGTCTCTCTCTGTCAAATAAATAAATGAAATCTTTAAAAAAAAAATAAAAAGTTTGCAGGAGACTATTATTTATTCTTGAGAAAAAGGCATAGTTCACGAAAGGAAGCAAACTAAAGATTTGGTATCTAAGAGAATCTTTTACCTTCATCCTTTAAGAGGAGAAGAAACAAAAACAAGAGCAGTAACTCTGGAAATAGTTACTAACAATAGAAGCATTTTAATGTTTTTAGTATTTTTAAATTTGCTTTAAAAAGTTTTAGTAAAGTGGCTTGCAGGAAAGGTGGTATAAATGTAAATGGAGCTTGCTTTCTGCCCGTGGATGCCGCCTAGTAAGCATCGTTAAAGTCTCCCCTCCCACGGACATAATGTCTAAGTCAGAGTCTCCCAAAGAGCCTGAACAGCTGCAGAAGTTCTTCATCGGAGGTCTGAGCTTTGAAACAACTGATGAGAATCTGAGGAGCCATTTTGAGCCATGGGGAACACTTATGGACTGTGTGGTAATGAGAGATGCCAACACCAAGCACTCCAGAGGCTTTGGGTTTGTCACCTATGCCCCTGTGGAGGAGGTGAAGGCAGCCATGAATGCAAGGCCATACAAGGTGGATGGAAGAGTTGTGGAACCAAAGAGGGTTGTCTCAAGAGAAGATTCTCAAAGACCTGGTGCCCACTTAACTGTGAAAAAGATTTTTGTTGGTGGCATTGAAGAAGACACTGAAGAACATCATCTAAGAGATGATTTAGAACAGTGTGGGAACATCAAAGTGATTGAGATCATGACTGACCGAGGCAGTGGCAAAAAGAGGGGTTTTGCTTTTGTAACATTTGATGATCATGATTCTATAGACAAGATTGTCATTCAAAAATACCATACTGTGAATGGCCACATCTGTGAAGTAAGGAAAGCACTCTCTAAGCAAGAGAGGGCTCCTGCTTCACCCAGCCAAAGAGGTCGAAGTGGTTCTGGAAACTGGTGGTGGTCATGGAGGTGGTTTTGGTGGGAATGACAACTTTGGTCATGAAGGAAACTTCAGTGGTCGACATGGCTTTGGTGGCAGTCAAGGTGGTGGTGGATATAGTGGCAGTGGGGATGGCTATAATGGATTTGGTAATGATGGTGGTTATGGAGGAGGCGGCCCTGGTTACTCTGAAGGAAGCAGAGGCTATGGAAGTGGTGGACAGGGTTATGGAAACCAGGGCAGTGGCTACGGCGGTAGAGGCAGCTATGACAGCTATAACAACAGAGGAGGCAGAGGCAGCAATGGCGGTGGTAGTGGAAGCAACTTTGGAGGTGGCGGAAGCTATAATGATTTTGGCAATTACAATAATCAATCCTCAAATTTTGGACCCATGAAAGGAGGCAATTTTGGAGGCAGAAGCTCTGGCCCTTATGGTGGTGGAGGCCAGTACTTCGCCAAACCACGAAACCAAGGTGGCTATGGTGGTTTCAGCAGCAGCAGCAGCTACGGCAGTGGCAGAAGGTTTTAATTACTGCTAGAAAACAAAGCTTAGCAGGAGAGGAGAGCCAGAGAAGTGACAGGAAAGCTACAGGTTACGACAGATTTGTGAACTCAGCCAAGCACAGTGGTGGCAGGGCTTAGCTGCTACAAAGAAGACATGTTTTAGACAATACTCATGTGTATGGGCAAAAAAAAAAAAAAAAAAAAAAACACCTCGAGGACTGTATTTGTGACTAATTGTATAACAGGTTATTTTAGTTTCTGTTCTGTGGAAAGTGTAAAGCATTCCAACAAAGGGTTTTAATGTAGATTTTTTTTTTTTTTTGCACCCATGCTGTTGATTGCTAAATGTAATAGTCTGATCATGATGCTGAATAAATATGTCTTAAAAAAAAATGGAGCTCAACTTTGGATCCAATGAATCAGATTTCCTATGAGTTACATGCGTATCATTTACTGATGGCACAGAGTAACCACTGTATTCTCTCCTCCACTATCCATCAGTTTTTAGAAGTAGTAGAGGTTTCACAGAGAGCCAGTTGCCTGGAGAGAAAGCCAGGCTTTCCTCATTAGCACACGGTAGTGATCCACAGGGTAGCCAACATTTGATTATTAATATGAACTGTTTGGGCCATTAGCTGTCGCCTGTTTCAAAAACTTGTGTAGTGATGTTTAGCTTTGGACTTCCTTTCCTGCTGTCAAATTTAGTTAAAGCATGCCTTTGGGATCAAATGTTGTAGGGGAAACGCACAGTGGAGCCATTTCATAAGTCTTCCTCCTGTAGGAATCCTGGTTGAAAACTAAATTAATACTTAATATATAATATTTTGTACTAGCTTCATAGCTCCTTAAACCTTAGGATAGAGACAATATTTATTAATAATGTCCTGAGGTTTAGAGTCAGTGTGTACTCTTATAATTCATTTTATCTCTTTTGAAATAGAAGTTGCTGTAAATTGATTTATTCCACATTGGTGTTTGAAGTTACTGTCAGAGAACTGATTTTATTTTATTTTACTTTATTTTATTTTTTGGTAATTATATTAATTCTAGCTTTCTGTTAGATTTTTATAGTAGGCATTAATAAAGTAAACTTCAAAAACATATTAATATATCTTTTGTTACTAATAATCAACATAAACATTCCAAATAGAGAATCATACCTTTAGAAACACACTCCTATGGGTAACTCATGGCATGTAAAATGATACTAAATTATGCCTCATCATGTTAACACATTCCCATTTTACAGAAAGCAAGAATGAAAGATCTGGAATTGGAAAGATTCAGTTTCTTCAATGTCTAGTCTATTAATGCCTTTCATAGCTCAGGATGTATATAAGCACTGCCACCCTATCTCTGCCACATAAAACAACAAAATATTAGTTTACATTTTGATATTGAAAATGACGTTCTATTTCATTAGTTAAATTTCATTTGTTTTTTAAAAATATTTTATTTATTTATTTGACAGAGAGAGACAACAGGAGAGGGAACACAAGCAGGTGAGGAGAGGGAACCAGGCTCCCCACTGACCAGGACCCTAGGATCGTAGGCAGATGCTTAACGGAATAAGCCACCAGGGTGCCCTGTTTAATTAATTTGAAATCGCTTTATCAATCTTTTAAAACTATCACCATAAGTAAGGCATAAGTCATTGATATTTAAGAAAGAAATATGGTCCTTTTTGTGAGGTACTTCAAAGAGTTATTGACATTTAACCAATTTCAACCAATAAAGAGATGATTCAAAGTCCCAAGACTGGATCCTCAGTTTTGAAAGCTGAATTTCATGCAGAATGTTCTCTCTAATAAACATATGAATGTTTAATGGATGAATAAAAAGAGATGTATCTAGAATAAGAATTCACACTCTAGAACAGTGTTCTCTGTGTCTTAGTGTCCTCTGTTGAACACAATATCATGGTACCTACTCTGATGGAGTATACACCCTTCTTGCCTAAAATGCTTAACCACAACTACATAGTCAGGTTTGTGAAACTTTTATTGCTTTATAAATCCACAACTCTTTTCTGCTGTAGTTTGTTGTGATTTCAGATCTGTAAAAAATACTTCGGTCTCAATGACTTTGGGATTTTGCTTGAAGGAAAAAAAAAATTCCATATAGTATTACCTTCCATTTTGCTTTGTTGGGAGATTTGTGATGATGCAAAACTTAGCAAAAAGGTTTTGTTTTAAGAAGTAGAAGGCCAAATCTGTTCATAAGTCCAAATTTTGAAACAAAAATACTTATAATGTTAATGTATCCAAAGGAAAGTATGCATGTCTGTTATTCCCACTTTTAAATGAACAGTGTTAAAAGCAGAACATACTTAAAATCTTTTTTAGATTAACCAATGACTGAATCCTATTATTAATGGTATTTAATCAAAAATGCCTATCAGTAAACATAAATTCAGTAGATACTTGGTTTAAGTAATTTATGCATATGCCTATTATTTGAAATTGCTGGGGGAAGAAAATTCATGGCTAACTGATACTGACGAAGTTCTTTCTTTTTTTTAAAGATTTTTATTTATTTGTCAGAGACAGAGGGAGAGAGAGTGAGTGAGCACAGGCAGGCAGAGAGGCAGGCAGAGGCAGAGGGAGAAGCAGGCTCCCTGCCGAGCAAGGAGCCCGATGTGGGACTCAATCTCAGGACCCTGGGATCATGACCTGAGCCGAAGGCAGCTGCTTAACCAACTGAGCCACCCAGGTGTCCCTGATGAAGTTATTTCTTTAGGATGTTCCTGTCTGCTGACAGTTCTGGCTGATGCTTGGTAGTATTTTCCAGTCTGTAGAACAATCATTCGCTCATGTTATTGGCCTCCAGCATAGTTTAGAAGCACTCACTTTTCTCATAGACTCACTAAAATCCCTTCATTATGAGAATATTTCAAACTCTACCATAAAGAACATGTATTTTTTATAATCTAATAGAGAAAACCTGGTTCTCCTGGCTCCCCCATTTCCATGATGAAAAGAACAAGATCTGAGAAAGAAGTAGTGATATTAATACTTCTGAGCATCCCTCCATGCTTTGAGAAGGCCATCATTGGGTCCCACAGTGCCGCTAAAGGGAACAGAACAGGCAGTATATTTTAGAAAGTAAGCATAAAGGACTGACAGAAGGTTAAGTTGACCTGTTTTCTCATATTCTCTTCAGCTTTTCAAAAATTATTTGCTCCAAGTTTTACAAGCTTTTATATTAATGTTCAAGGGACTCCTTTGCCTATACGAACGCAGTAGCAACTATTAATGTCAGATTCTACCATGTATGAAAATGACCTTGATTATACCGATGAATTTAATAGGGAAAAGGTCTTGAGTATGACAGTGGATGCCCGAATGCTTGCATTATGGCTAAGTGTAACACATGCCTTTCACGATATCTTTTAAAACATTGTGCAGGCCGAACAACAAAGGTCTGCCAATTTGCAACTTCCAGTTTACATGATGTGACTTGAAAGAAAACTGTAAAGCTCTCTGCCCTCCAAAGAGTTCGTGCCCAGAAATTTTATCATCCGCAATACATCCCTTCTCCTCCCTCAGAGGTAATCTTTCTACATGCAAATATTTTCTACTAGGGTAACATTTTAAGTTTGAAACTGGAAAGGGAGAATGAATTTATTGGTTTTCATCCTTTCCTGATGATGGATCATCAGCTACTGCTGGTAACATTTTTTTTAGAACTGTACATGTTGAAAGGAATCTTCTATTTATTATTAAAGCCCTTTCTGCTTCCCAAAAGCATGAAGTATTTTAAAGCAAAACAACCGACATACTAAAATCATTAAACTTAGCTCTAAGAAGAATTTATAACAAGAATCTTTGTCTAAGGGACATTAAACTCTAAAATAGAGAATATCTTCAATAGCTGTTTTTACAAAAAGAGCAGAGGCATTCTTTATACAGCCATTTCTTGCACTGACCTTTGATAAGAAGCCATGGGCATGATGCCAAATCATAGTTCTGTGAAAGCATTTCTGAAGGGGACTAAAGTAATACAGTCCTGGTATGTACCATTCTGATGATCTGACTGGATGCAGGGATAAACCTAGAGTATCTAGAGAGATGAACGGTTGACATGTCCAGAGGCTGCCGACTCCTCTAGAATTTCAATTTAGTCAGTTATCAGATCATTGCAAATTGAGACTTTATTGGGCATTAACATGTTTTCTCTGTGTCGTACATTCCTACAAACCCATACAATGATAGCAGTGACACAACGATAAAAATAACGGTAGCCATCATTAAATGAGGGTTTGCTATGTCCCGAGACCTGTGCTAATTAATTTACACGAGCTATTGAAGGCTCACAATAACGTCACGAAGTAGGTACTTTTCAAGTTATGCCCCCATTCCAAAGAAGAAATTGTAGCTTATAGAGAGGCTAGGTGAATTAATTGCACATACTTTTCCAGATAGCTAAGTTTGAAAGTTGGAATTTGAATCCAAGCATACTCCCTCCAGATTCTAGGAGCCTACTATACATAAACTTACATTTTATAATAAGTTTTTAGACAGTGTAATTATAGGTGGAAAAGTTGTCCCTTTGTTACCAACTAAAACCATTTAGCTTATGTCCTCGTGTAGCTGAAGATTCACCTGATCTCTCTTCGTAGGAGTAAGCTTCGAGAATTACTTTCAGACACAGTCGTGATTTTCAAAACCCAGCTTGGATCTACCCTAATTGAAATGTAAGTTTGGCTCCTCAGGCCAGTTCATTTTGAGAACTAATCTGAGGTATTTGAAGGAAGGGACTTCATCAGAATCTTTTGAAATATGTCAATAAATGTTTGTTAAATGATGACAAAAGTAATTTTGCCCTACACTCTAATGCTTGTTGAGAATATTCTTGTATTACTATAGTAAGAAAGGAAGCCTTAGAGATACAGTTACTGATCTTCTTTGGTATGGAAGTGGATATGTATGTAAGTAATGTAAGAATTGAGTGAAGTTACTGAGTAAATAATAAAAGTTGTATGTGTTGGTGGAGGCTGGCTATGACACAGTTTTGTTTCATTTTCTGGAAAACCATTTCCTACCCTTACCCTTTCCTACCTAATTCTACAGGGGTATTGGAAGGAGGGCTCTGAAAGAAAATTAACATCTTGCTGTCTATATTGATTAATGGCTCTATAGAATTTAATAATTGAGCAGTAGATCCTATAAAAAGTTCTCTCCTGGAGAGCATACATTAGGTAGTTAAGCTCAATAATAGGATTGCTGTACTTTGAAAGGACTTCCTGTGGGACGCCTGGGTGGCTCAGTTGGTTAAGCAGCTGCCTTCGGCTCAGGTCATGGTCCCGGCGTCCTGGGATCGAGTCCCGCATCTGGCTCCTTGCTCAGCAGGGAGCCTGCTCCTGCCTCTCTGTCTGCCTGTGCTCGCTCTCTCTCCCTCTCTCTCTGACAAATAAATAAATAAAATCTTTAAAAAAAAAAAAAAAAAAGAAAGGACTTCCTGAGATCCTTCAGAAATTTAAGTTGATACATGTTGTTTGGTACTACTTGAGGTGAAGAGAGTATCAGTGTACTAGGGAGCAAAAGTAGGACTTGTAGGTTTGTAACTCATGGGAAACCATACATTAAAAAAAAAAACAACAAAACCCTGAATCTGTGAGAAAATACTCAGAAAATTATGATATTATGATAGAATGGCTCCAAAGGCTGGTTTCCAAAAAAGGAAACAAATGGGAAATATGAGGCAAATTGTCAGACAAGAGAACTTTTCCAAATGCTTATGCAGGATAAAGCAATTAAATAGACACGAAAATAAAAGTACTTACTGAGTTTTGGTAGAACAGTGTAGTATCTTCAAGGTATATGATAGTAAGAAATTTATAAAAGCTACATATTTGTACAAGGTAAGTTTGGGCAAATTACACATTCAAACATTTTTGCAATTATAGGGAGTATTTTTGCTTTTTTTTTCTGGGAGTAAACTTTTAGGAAAAATGTGTGCAATTATTGTCGATAGCAGAATTTTAAAAATAAATTAATCAAATTTAATTAAAGTTCAATGCTGAAAGAAAATTCTCTGTATAACTGATTTTTAAAATAAATAGCTCTTTTTAAAGAAAACCCCAATAGTGTTTTTCTTTAAACATTTGATTTTCCTGAGTTGTAAATATTTTTACATGATTAATAATATTAAAATTGACCTATTTTTTTCTTCTGAGATAACAGAAGGGTGAAGAAATCATGTGACCTGGTAAGCTGGGGATCATTTCTCTCACATCACAAAGCATTATCTTAACAAACAACAAAGAAGCAAGTTTGAGATTCTGACATTTCAAGCACTGAAATAAAATTGCAGCACTAAGAAAAAAATTAATTATAGTAAACACTGATTTGTTTCTTTTAGTTTAGTTGTCATTCCAATAATATATTTCTGTGGATTAGGATAAAATGTTTAAAAGAGGAGCTTTGGGAGCATAATCTAATAGTTAAGCCATTTGGTTTAGGAATCGAGGGCACAGAAATTCAGTGATGATTTTAGGAATTTCTCACTCCATCTTGGCCAAGTATTACTTCTCTTTAATATTTATTGAAAAAAATCTCCCAAATTTCTGGATTTCTATGCTTTCTGAATTTATTTTAAGAAAAAAGATGAAGCATAACACGAAATCTGAAGCTTAGATAATCAGGTAAACAATATTGGTTTAAAATATAAATATACAATGAAAATTAATATATAAATTTAAAGTACATCACTATAATTTCAAATGGATAGATTGAAAGAAAACCCCTCTCCTAAAACTGTGAGAATTTAAAGATGCATATCTATTTCCATGAAGTTCAAGAACAAGCCCAAGTTTCTGTGGGGATAGAAGGTAGATTAATGATTCCATCTGAGAAAGGGAGTAAGGACTGAGAAAGAGCATAAAGGGTTTTGAAGTACTGTAACTTGACCAACACATATATTATGGGTCTCCACATTTGTTAAAGTAATTAAGCTGCATATTTAAGGTCTGGGCATTTTACTGCATATATACTATAATGAAAGAAGAAATAAGCATTCAGTGTAGGTCAAGTATAGGTGTAATAGCTATGTTTGCTATAATCCCATGCAGTATTTTTGTAGAATTAGACAAAAGCACTTCTGGACAGATGCAGATCCTATGCCAAAAGTTTGGCCAAAAGAAAAGAACAGAATTTCAGTCCCTATTCACTTAGTAGAGTCTATATGAGAGTATATCTACAGTGCTGCATAAAAATAAGTATTAGAGAGGAAGAAAATGATGTTCATTTGCATGAGTTTAATCACATGTTAAGTTTGATGAAAACTATTTCATGTCAGAATGTTTTATAATTAGTAAATTTTAAACATTTTTAATTTTCTAAGGTAATACATTATAATATGTGAATTTTGACCTTTATACTTAACTGTTATTCAATGTTTTCTCAGAAATAGAATACAATTTCCTTCATGAAACTAATATAATCAATAATCTATTTTGTTAGTGACCATAAAAAAATTATCCATATTAGTTACAAATCAATTATTTAACAAGAAAGCTTACACTTAAAGAAGATGTACTTAGAATAGGGCTAAACAGGCATAACCAATTAATAGTAATTAATCAGCTTTTTTTAATGAAATTTAAGAGTTCAGATTATATAATTGGTGAATTGCTGTGGCCATTTGTGGTTAGGACAATCCCTTGACAGGACAAAAACATCTTGTGTTATCTTTGGACAATTCATCAAATAATGCATTCACCTCAGAAATTATGATAAGAGGAAATCTAGGGCTTTCATTCTAGCAATAATTTATAAGATTTTGGCCTATTTTTCTGGAGATCTTAGGTATGAAGTTCTTTATACTGTGTTGGTCAAGACTGACAAACAGATTTTTCAGTGTTGAGCAACAGGACCTTCATTGCTGGATCCTGTTAAGTTTTATATTATTTATTTTCTCTCAAATGTAGTACCTCCATTTCAGAAAACAAAGAAGAAAGCTATGTATGTGTTTATATTTGTAAGATTTATTTACTTAGAACGTGCTCTAAATAATAGGCTTAAGTAATTAAATAGCCTAAGCTTAAATAAATGAAAACTTCAGTGTATGAATTGTGATGTCCCTGAAAAAAGATATAGAAGATTTAAAAAAATTAGAAATTAACACTCACTTTACATGATGCTAATAACATTGTTGAAATACATTGAAATACATATTCTGACTTTGGAATTACTTCACTTTGCAGTTTAGATTTAATACATTGTAGAATTAATAAACCTGATTGCTGGTAGCTGGTGGTTTTATTCACTGAATAGACTATCAATTTATTATTTCTATTATAATTTAGTTGTGTAATCCTTCAGGATTAGTTACTTTTGTAAGCTCTATTTACTAACCCTGAAATTTGGCAAGAAATTGCTTTTATTAATTCTCTATTAATGGCTGACTATACATTCAAAAATGTATTATAGAATCTTTGGTTAGGTAATTCACATATATTATGGTTAATATTTTTTTATATACAGAGAGAAATGTGTGAATTTTTTCTCTTTCAAATAGAAAGAAATCATTTTATTTTATTTTTTATTTTTTAAAGATTTTTATTTATTTATTTGACAGACAGAGATCACACGTAGGCAGAGAGGCAGGCAGAGAGAGAGGAAGAGAAGCAGGCTCCCCACTGAGTGGAGAGTCCGACGTAGGGCTCGATCCCAGGACCCTGAGATCATGACCTGAGCCGAAGGCAGAGGCTTAACCCACTGAGCCACCCAGGCGCCCCAAAAGAAATCATTTTAAATTTTAAATTGCAAATATAGCTAAACTACATAAGAAGAAAACTAAATAAACTCATGATCTGGGGTTTAATAGGAAATTTCATAAAATACCTCAGTTTTAGGTCTAAGAGAAAACTATTTGCAATTATAAAAGTCATTTTTAAAAATTCACTTTGCATCAGTAATTTATTTACCACCACAAAACTGGAGAACAAAAAATGTTTAAAACCTAAACTAAAAGTAGAGAACGTAGTTACTTGAAGACAAATAAATAATTGACGTGGAAAGTTTTCATAAACTGTCAATTCCTATGGTAACATAACTTTCAACAGCTACAATAATTTTTATTATTTCAAAACCACTATTACCTTAATTGACAAATAATTATTTATCACCTACCTTGGACAAAGGTATTGTATTTTACTATAGGAATGGAGAGTTACAAGTAAAAACCTTTCTCCTTCAAGGACTTACAGTATAATTAGGAAGAAAGAACATATAAAAAGAAGGTACATGATAATAAAGAGTTATATGTGAACTGCCAAAGGAGTGGAAGAGGCAATAAATTCTGTAAGAAATCAAAGTAGGGGGTCATGGTGAAATTAAATTATTGCCCTTATGCAAATAAATTCTAAATTGTTATATCTTAAAAAACAAAGTTAAGAGTATGGCCAGTCAAAAGAAAGGTCAGTTATTACAACCATTTATTTCCCCTCCAAATCCTGTTACTTTCCCATGGAAAACCCATGCCCTCTTGTGGACAGGACTATTAGCTTTAGGAATATCAAAGGTGAGCTCCTCTTTTTTCTCTAATATCATAAGCATATGTTAGAAGTGGAGTCAGGACTGTCAGTATCAGATGCTTTTAGTGTCTTAAAGGTCAATGAATTAACATTTGAGAAAGACTTTAATCTTTTACACAGTTATATAAGCATAATCCTAGCTTCTAGAATTTTCTAAGAAAATGAAAGTATTTTCTGTATAATTGTGGTCCCCTGCTTGAAATTTCTAAAAACTATTACATAAGAATATAGTATTTTTTGATTATATGAAGAGGTAAGGTAGGAATAAAACAGCTGCCCTTTTACCTGCTCATTTTACTGCTGGCAATCACAAATCTCTAGACTTTAGACATCCATTTTCCACATTTCTGAGAACAGAAAACCTAAAACAAATCTAAATGTCTGCCGCCTTCCTAAACCAACAGTGGGCAAGAACTTATTATATGGATTTGCAAGTAAAAATATTTCTTAAGATATATGTCTTAAAAATGGGATAAAATAGTTCCATTTTTAAAAGTCTATCTTTAAGACTTACATGTGGAGGATATCAGGATTGATTCCTCAGGTCATAATATGTAAGAAACCTAGACTAAAGTTTTTAGTAATTGTTTGGGGTGTTCAATGCCATCGCTGTTTTCATTTTGTGATTATATTTGCTAAATAGTTACAATATCCAAATTCTTTAATTCTATGCATTACTTTGTATGCCAGTCACATTGCAATGAAAGCCTGAATTTAAGGTTTTTAAGCAAACAACACACAAGATTATCATCCCTTGTTAAACTCAATAGTCCTAAGTACTTCTCTTTATAAGAAGGGGAAAAAAATAAACATTCATTGGGCTTGACATTATATAAACTGTCTGATACCAAGAGAAAGTCAAATGTTCTCTTTCCTTAAAGGCTATGCTAGATAATATATATCATATGACCCGAAGTTTACAGGCAGAAGGCATTTTACATTGGTTTCTTATTCAAATTTTAGAGATTTTTCACAAGCAATTTATGTAGGTACAAGCTTCTTAAAATGTCCTTTGGGCACATCTGTCTTCCCAATTTCATCAATTCAGCTGCATATAATACCCGTGTCCCCAGGTAAAAGTCATGATGCAATTCTATCAGACAGTTGCTGTACTTTGCGCAGTGTGGGTGTGAGAGCTAATTTTGTCCTTAGATTCAGAAGCTTCATTAACAGTCTTAACACATTCACTGCAGCTTTCTAAACCTCTCAGGCTTTAACACTTACACTACTGCAGAACTGGGGGAAAGAAAAATAAAATGTTATCCTTGTTTTGAAAACACGTTCCTCTGATTGGCAACAAATACAGCTCTTTTGTGCACTTCCCAGATCTGAGCTCCAACAATGTCATGCTATGGAAGCCTTTCAGCAATTCATGATTGATACTGTGGGAAAAGGACTTTTACACACACACACAGACACACACTAAAATTTTGTTTCAACCCAAGTGAAGAGACGATGCCTCGACTTGACTGTGGGGATGTTTATGGCTACAAAAGAGCATTCTTTTCAGGGAATCTTTACTCCTGCATTTTTAAAACCTCAGTTCCATATTATCATAAATAGCCAATATTAATATTAATTTCTCAGATTTCAGTGATTAACACTTCTACCAAGGTGCTTTCTGGTTTTTAAGTGAAAACCTTTAACAACCTTTGATTCATGATAACTGTATTCAATGACTATACCACCAAGTCCATACAGTTAGTATGTCATACAGATGTGAAAAAAATATATGTCCTTAGCAATTACAACAAGCTTTGTCAGACTCACTCCAACAGCCATACTAGAGTAATATGAAGGGAAACATTGTCATATGTGTATGTCATTCTATCCATCCATCTACTAATAAAGCACCATAATTATAGTTCATCCAGTAAGGAAATTTGACTAGCCTAAACTTTGGGTTAAACATATGAAAAACACTAGAGATGAATAACAAGAAAGTATATAAACTAAAATTCACATATATTAATATTTCAACAGTTAAAAGTATTTAAGATGGAGAGAATATGTATGCCCATGTTAGCAATTACTTTTTTAAATCCTAATACTTATATTGTTCATTTCCATAGACAACATAATAAAATGTCTAGTTATGCAAAATCATTACTTTCTTAATGGACATACGCAAGATTTCTACATTGTCTCAAAGCTGAAACAGAAAAAGTTGTTGGATTTGGGGCAATACTCTAAAATCTTGGAGATATCCTGATAGTACACTCAAGTATTAATGAAAAAAATTAGTAAGGCAATTTCAGATACATTTGCAATGAAAATTATAAAAAAAGCAAATATGTCATTTATGTTTAAACATCAAGTAATGACATTGAATGACCAAGGACGTAAGCAGATTGGCTCATAGAGGCAAAGAGTTACATTCATTTTTGAGGTGAACATTTCAACACAAAGTAATTTACTTGTTTGCATAACAATGACACATATCAGAGTGCACTATTCAGTCTGATATCATTACACCTGATTTTCTAGCATGAAACTCTAAGGAACCATCATTTAAATTGAAAGGAAGAAAACAGTCTTAAAAAAATAGTCATTTCAGAAAAGTTATGCATATAAAAATTCAGTTACTAAAGAACCTCACACATTCCTCCTTCCTCCCCCCCTAAGCTTCAGGAATGTTATTCAAATTGCACTATTTTAAGAGCCCTTTTTAACAAGAATATTAGGAGACTTAACCCCACTCATGCAAGAAGATAAATACACCATAATAAGACTGCTATTCCAGCCTACCTGCTACTTTACAGAGCGTCTGTGAAGTGCAGTATTCTACAGTATTCTATAGCTATCATGTTCTGTATAGGACACCTTAACTCTTACACAGCAGAACAATTTTATTATGGAAAGCAGGCTATATGTAAATATTAAATCACATGCAAATATAGTTCCCCCTATCATAAGGTGAAGATTTAGAAATCATCTTCTACAGCTTATTTTATCCTATGGATTATTTCTTTCTTAAGCATTTTTGGCATTTGCTAGCACATATGCTAGTAGACAAATGGTAGCAGGCATTAAAATATTGAAGGGAAATTTATAGGAGAAAATGTTAAACTTGAGAAAATCCTATTTATAGCCTCAATCTTTCTCCCTCCTTTCCCTTCCCTCTCTATACCACCAAACAGTGGGAAAGACCAATGTTATTCCATTCTAACAACTGTATGTCTTGATCCAGCCTATGTTCGATGTAATGATAGATTGAGACGTCTAGGGAGAGCTACATGGAGGGGTCCCCTTTCATTGGGAAAAATAGAGGGGCTGTCTCTATGCTGACAATTTGAGAAAGATAGAATTATGTGATAACTTCCTGGAATGAAGACCTCCTTTGGTGTAGTCTGGACTACATCTTATTGTTCTTATCCACGGAGCCTACAATATAGCTTTTGTCTCATTACAGTTGGCCACCATAGTTGTACTAACAAAAGGGAAGAACCTAGAATTTCTTCCTGTGACTCTTCCTTTCATTATCACTTCTCACCTATGGGATCTTGATTTCCTTGTTTCTTCTCCCAGCAACCTCTCATTTCGGCTTTCTCCCTCATGTGGCATCTCGACCTCTGGTCTCTAGATCTTGGATCTTTCCCTACGCTGATCAGATTATGGCCGCTCAGAAAAAGGGTAAAAATCTTCCCTCAACAATAAGCCTAAAAGGCTAAAAGGGGAAGAACACCTAAAAGGTGTCTAAAAGGGGAAGAACAGGGTGCCAAATTTACTACCAACATATTTCTCTGTTACAATGGATCTTGCATTTTGTATTTTTATAGCCAGTCAATGAAAAACAAGGGGTAACTGATAGGCAGTCTCTCTTTATGAAAGTTGCCAAAAAAGAACTCTTAAATAAATATCATCTATATTACATCATTTTATAAAAGAGGGTATTTTAACCCTAAAACTTAGAAAAAGACAATATCAGAATAGTGTATATAATCCTTGTGAAAGAAGCAGTGTGTGAAATTTACAAATATACTCACTTTTCTCATGGTTTTCCACATCTATCGAACATTCTCCAGAGAACTGTCATGATCTAGACACCAGTGGTTGGGAACCACTGTCACAGTACCCTTGGGTTATGGCTTGCGACTTAGTGGAAAGTGACTGGGCAAGAAATTAGAATGCTAGGGAACAATAGGTCGCAGGGTCTTCATTTGAAAATAGGTTTAAAGCATCTATTTTTCATGTCTTCCATGTTAAATGAGAAAAACACATGTAAAATATTCTGTAAATAACGGAACTCTTTGTTAAATTAAAATAAGGTAACCTACTTAGCTATTAGTATTGTTTTGAATTTGAAGGCCCTCTACTACCCACATGTCCATCTCAACATCTGAAGTGATATGGGCTGCAAGGAGGCATGGTACTCCCGCTCTGTGGGAGCTCTATTACCTCATGGACTCACCTGAACAAGCACATTTCATTCATTCATGCATCATTCATTCATCCATTCATTTATTGAATGAGTACATTTTATTTTATTTATTTTTTTAAAGATTTTTATTTATTTACTTGACAGACAGAAATCACAAGTAGGCAGAGAGGCAGGCAGAGAGAGAGAGGAGGAAGCAGGCTCCCTGCTTGAGCAGAGAGCCCCATGCTGGGCTCGATACCAAGACTGAGATCATGACCTGAGCCGAAGGCAGAGGCTTTAACCCATTGAGCCACCCAGGCGCCCCGAACGAGTACATTTTAGATGGAATATTGACATCTCCTGATCCATACCAGATTTTGTATGTCTCCCTTAGATCTACATTCTTAGGACTAGTCCCCAAATTTATGTGAATATTTGCATATATTAATGCCACAAAAAAGGAAGCAGTTTAAGAATTCCCTTCTATTTTAGAATTGGATTTATGCAAGGAACTGGGACGTCTGCACAATGCCATCTGATACTACAGAATTACCAAAAAAACCATAAATGCTTGGAGGAGCAAGTGGAATGTATCTATTTTGGATATATACATATATATATATATATATATATATATATATATACACATACATATTTATCCCCATTTTTTAATTCGTAGATGATTTTAAATCTTCTCCAAGAAGTGCAGTCTAAAAAGTGACAATTGTAATTAACAAGTAGTAGTCACTTGCTCTCAGAATTGATAAAATTAAGTTCTGTTGCATTAAAAAAAGTGTTCCAAGGTTTTTTTGTTTGTTCATTTGTTTTTTATGATGATGTTTTCTTTGTTTCTTTAGATACAAGCAGGAGTATAAAGGCAGAATTAAAAGGAGAAAATTATGTTTGAAAATTATAATAGTGATGCAGAGAAACATTGTTATGATACACTAAATCTTCTGTTGGATAAAATTTGCAATGATCTACTCAGTTTTGGTGGGGATACAGGGTTGTTACTCTGCTGGGGAAAGTTTTAAAAACCACACATAATGTGCTCACATTAAATTCATTGTTGTTCTGGTCCTGGATTTTATTTTATTTTATTTTATTTTTTAAAGACTCTATTTATTTATTTGACAGACAGAGATCACAAGTAGGCAGAAGCAGGCAGAGAGAGAGGAGGAAGCAAGCTCCCTGCTGAGCAGAGAGCCCTATGCAGGGCTTGATCACAGGACCCGGAGATCATGACCCGAGAAGGAGGCAGAGGCTTTAACCCACTGAGCCACCCAGGCACCCCTGGTCCTGGATTTTAGATCGTCTGTTTTAATTTGTCTTTTCTCTGGTATTTTTATTTAACGACTGCATCTTGTCCTTAAAGAGTTTTTCCTTTGAAAAAGCTGATTCAACAAATTAATTTCAGCAAGGAAATACATCCACATTTTATCAATTAAACAAATTTCTTCTGTGGGTGTGCCTTCTCCCTTGTGTGATTCTGGATTCTATAGTTGGCTATGCAGCAGCCATTTTCTTTGACTTACATATTCAGCTGAGACTTAAGGCTGAAGGATGAGAAATGGACCTTGCCTTTAAGGAGTGCCCTCTCTCTTGATTTTTTCTTTCAAATGCCTTCCTCCATCCCATCCTGTTTGGGATCTCTTGGCTCTTCAGAAACCACTTTCATGAAAAATGACAGTGAGATCAACCAGTTTGCTTTTACTAGGCATATATATTTTTTCAATGAAGGGATTAGTGCATAGTCATGGAGAAATAGTACTAACTTCATCAGTACCGTACACAGGATACAGACAGTAAAGTGTTGATCTCAGAGGAAGTAGAGTTCCCTGAGGGCTGGGGTGGTCAGGTGAAGTCTCACCTTCTTTCAAGGGTGTTTCCGATCCCATCCATTGCTCTTCTGACGAGAGCAGAGAGCCTTCTGTGTGGGTTCAAAGCGATACCTGCTATGCTACTTGGCTGTAAGCATCAGCAACATCACATTGTTTGGGCCACTCAGCGTGGTCAACCTGCAGCTTTGGGACTCTTCGCTAATATAACCTGAGCCTGACATGAGAGTAGATGTAACCAGAAATGTGGGAATCCATTTTGGTTTTGGCCAGAAGCCTAAATAATATGGCAATAGACTGCATCACAATTTTTGAGTAACAGTTGCTCACCAGGATAAAACCCACTTTTATCTTGTGTGAATCAGTTAGTGACTTCTTCATTTTGTGATCACCCCCTTTCAAGTCAGCCAACAGATACTTATGAGCACCTTCTATGGTTAGACAGTTTTTAGGCTTTTGGCTATCTAGGAGTTTCCAACAGAGAGTCTTTGCCCTTGAGAGATTTATATTTCATTTGGAAAAAATAGTTTGTAATTATATAAATGAATCAATAGGTTGTTTGGGGGAAGGATGGGTGCTATGAAGATGGGTAATTATGGAGATGTTTATGCAGAGTTAAAAACGGAGTAGAATCATGGTTGGTGAGAGGGAGGTAACCATGCAAGGATCTGCGGCCTTGGCTGAGAAGTGGGAGAGAGGCCCTAGCAAAATAAAAAGTCAACTCAAGGCCCAGAAAAGAAACAAGCCCGGCATGTTATTAGGGGTGTTTCCTAAGGCTCAGTTGCTTTGCTGGACATCATGAGGCTGTCTATGCCTTCCCAGCTGTTTCCTATTTTGTTACAGGTATTTTGCTCAAAATTGGATGTGCTATCTGATACCAAGAGGCCATCCAAAGAAGCCTAAACATCACCACCACCCTAGACTCCTGTGGTATTCCTCTGCCTCCCCATTACTAGACCCATACCCTTTGAGATAAATGCCAGCCCAGATGAAGCCAAAGTTCCCTCTATCTTTTTTTTTTAAGATTTATTTATTTATTTACTTATTTGAGAGAGAGAGGGGGGACATTTTCATGTAAATGGGTGAAGAGTCACAGGGAGAGACTCTTTAAGCAAACTCCCTGCTGAGGGTATAACTTGACATGGGGCTTGATCCCATGACCAATGAGATCACAACCTTAGCACTCTCTTAGGGAGAATGAGATGCTTAAGAGACTGAGCCACCCAGGCACCCCTCACCCCACCTCTTAAATGTTACAATTCAAAGTCATTGTGAATAGTGTAGTTATATCCAGAAAGATGAGTTATTATTTTTAATATAATATTTGCACCCAGATATCTAGATGTACATGATCTTAAGAAATCACTTAATTTCTCTTACTTCCAGCTATATCACTACAAGTTTGTCTATAGTAGTTTATAAGATATGTCTTATAAAACCTGTAAACAAAGTAGTTTGGAGTATATATGAAAAACTGTAAGCAAAACTGCCCTAAATCTCTGTAGCTTTTGTGTCACTCTTGTAAGGGTGATAAAACACATATAAAAGTTACAAGAGATCCATTGGAAAGTAACAGCACCATGAAAAAGAAATCAATAAAATGTAGAGTATAAAAATGCATTATTTTTTAGCTGGGGGACTAGAAAGGGGAGAGATTGTCTCCAAGGGTTGGACTTTGAGTGACAGGGTATTTTCAACTTACATTCAACAGATAAGGGTCTACACCTCCATCTGTTTAGACAAAATAATGTGGAATCTAAAGGCATGGAAGTGGAAAATCGTGGGGCTTGTTCAAAGAATATTTTCCCCATCCAATTTGATGAGATCTTAGAAATGAAAAGGAATAGTGAGGATGAAGCTGGAAATGCAGTTTGGGAGACTGAATTTTATCATCTAGGAATGAGACAGTCCTGTTTCTTTCAGAGTAAGAAATGAAATGCTGTGGTGTATTTATGAATATATTTGCACTTCTGTACATAGGAGAATTAGTAGTGGGGAATGACTGAAGGCTGGGAGTTCTGGTAGGATCACCTGACTATAAAACATTAATGAAGAAATACAAACTATTCATCTAAGGACATGAAGAGTAACATTCCTTAAAATAGATAAACAACTCTGATTATTCTATTTATTAACACAGTCAGATAATACTCAGGGTCTCTATTTAGAACTTCAAAAATATTAAATTTAAGATACGCATTATTGTCTAAAAACAGTACGTAGTATCTGCCAATCCTAGTACTATTTCTATTTAGGATATTACTACTGAGTTTTTTAGCGTACTATATACAGTATTTTGGAAACTCAAGCTATAGATTATTTTCTTAAGGTTATCATAGAGCATTCTGCACCAATGCTCTACTTACTTATAATCAACTATGGGGTTGGCTGATTAGATGCAACATTTCATGTATTCCATGATTCCCCAAAATATGAACCATCTTTAGTCAATTGTAGATATTAATTACAGTAAATAAAACTATAGGGAGCCTCATATATTTATTATACAAGATTTCATAACAGGCTTTAGTAATGCACTTTGAATAGAGACACCTGATATGCTTTGTAAGAGAATTTAATTCTGAGTTTACTAATTACTACATATATAACCTTAGTAAATTTATTTAACCTCTCTAATTCCCTGATCTTTAAAGTGGGAAGATTTTAGTACCTAGTAGGATTAAATGAGTTAATAAAAGTAAAATTCTTTAAACAGTTTTAGCACTCAATGATGTTTCAAAATAGTACTTGTTATTATATACCAGTCACTTTCCCCTCTCAAAGGACAATTTTATTCTGTAAATAAGTCTTAAAATTTCCAAGACTGATTTTGAAAAGGGGAAGACAAGCCATACATTATAGTGACATTATTGCTTTTTTTCTACTAAAGTCTGTAGGAACCAAAATGAAGAAAAAGTTAGCAATTAACAAATCAATTCAGACTAGGTCTACAGTTAACTCAGATCATATACACTAAAGGAGGTTCATGTTGGGGCTTGACTGGCTGTCTACATTGACAAATTAACCAGATAACTGACATTTCTTATCTTAACGGTATATTGTAAGCATATAGGCAAGTCTTAGACTAAATGCCATGCAGTATTTCAAGTCTAAAGTGAATTTGTAACAAAATGTGCAGTCGTTTTCATTTTCATTAACCCATTGACATTCTTGTCACCAACCTCATTTAAAAAAGAAATTCCACAGAGATTTGGTAGAATTAAAAGAAAATGCTGTCTATGTACTTCACCCCTCTATAATTAGTAGTGTGGAGACCGCATGTTATAATTTGAATGGAAGTCAGGATACACTCAATGTCTTCGTTGTTCTGTAAGTAACTAGATGTGTAAATTTAAGTCACTTAAGTGCTTCTTCTTCTTCTTCTTCTTCTTATTATTATTATTATTATTTTTTTTTTTAATAAAATGAGAGTTGGAGGGAGGATAAGAAAGATGTACTGGGCAAGGAAAAATTCAGGGGCAAGCACTCTTACTATCCTTGGTGCTTGGCAAAAGGCATGACACATAGTAGGAAGTGATAAATACTTACAGGACCAAGCTTTTATGCTTCAGCCATAAAAATGCATTGATTGTATTCATTCTCTGAAATGTTAGTATATCTCGGAGGCTATGAAAGAGTGAATAGGCTGTCTTGGAAGAAACTAAGAAATAATCAAGAAAAGAAAAGAATAGCAGTCAAGGTTATCAATTTAATCTATCTCTGGGAATTTCACCATGACAGAAGAACATATGGGTAAAGCAGAATACAGGAGAAAACAAAACTGAGGCTAATGGGGGTATCTTCAAAGGAATCTATACCTATACTGCAACAGTCAAATTTGCAACAGAATATGATCTTGGAGTTCAGCCTGTGTGCATGCAGGTCAGGTAGAGCCCAGCTAATTTCCCATTTCACCTTGCAACTACTTGAAATATGCATGTAATTGAATATATTATAAATTCCGCAGATACAATTTATATGTCAGCATGAAAACTGCATTTTGCCTAATTTTATAATATAATTTTGCAATAACTTATATATTTCAATACGTTTAAAAGTGTTTAAATTCTTTTATGCTAATTTCTTTGCAGAATAAAATATATATTATTATATATAATATATAAAAATATATCTATATGTAAATATATATTTATATAAACAATAACCATAATACTAACAAAACCATCTATTTCAAATCATTCATGAAAATACACAGGGAAAAAACTACGTTTCTAAAAGCTGAAAAACAATAATGGTTGCAAACTGTTCTACAAAGAAGCAGTTTTACTTTAGTTGTGTTTAGTTGTGTTTAATGTGCCCAACATTAGGATCACTGCTTGCCTAGCACTACTTCAAATTCTCACATTGGCTTTGTATGTTGAAATGGTGTACCATTCTAGAGGTGAGGAAATCAGAGTTCGGAAGGTTCATGTGATTTTTCCCCTCAAATAGCAAAAATCTGATCTGAGATGTAAATTAGCTGGGACTAATTAAATCTATACCAACGATAGTTTCTTCATGTTGTATGAATCTAATTTTCTTTAGGAAATGTACAAGATATAATAATGTAAACATTTAATACAGACATATTTTAGAATTAAGGTGAAACACCTAGTTCTCAGCTTCCTAATAATTAATGACAAATATCTAGAAGAATATAGTCCATGCATATTTTTAATAAACAATAAGAAGAATGACTTTGCCATTGTTTTGATTACACGGGGCTGACAAATACAAATGAATAATCTTTTTTTTTTTAGGAAATTGATTCTGACATGGGAACAGGAAGAAATCTCATGAGTTTTCAATTATTGCTACTATAATTAACAAGCCAAACAGCCCTATTTCTCCATTAAGATCCACATTGAGTAACACAGAATATGAAACTATGAGACTATTCAGAAAAATGAATGTAAAGTTTCCTTCATGATTAAAAATCAGTCTGCACATCCTAGACAAAGAAAAAGGTATTACTTTGTGGAACAGTCACTATTGACGAACTTGAAATAGAAGGAGTCTGGACACAGAGAACAGTGCCCCAGTAGTTTATATTTTGAAATTTGTCAAAGGATTAGATGAGAAACAATGTAATGATGATATTAACAGCAGACTTAATTAACTCCTTGATGGTTTGATTACATTTTCTCTTAATTTCTTATTCAAGATGTTGCCATCAATTCAACTGAGCAGATTGCAGTGAATCTGAAGTTGTTTGTCCAGTTAAATGTTGTACTTGCTACTCCCCCAAAATAATAAAAAGCAAGTTTGTCTGATTTTTTCTGGTTTAGTAACGTAGTATGAATTTCCAGGACTTCAAATTACTGATACTAAAGAATAACTGAAGTGTACATTCTGAAAGTATAAAATGTATTTTTTAGTCTTTTACTATACATTAGTTTAGATTATATCTCATGTCTCTAACCTAGAGCACATCATGACAGAGAAAAAAGTGTATCTTGTACTCAGAAAAATAAGATTCAAGATCAAGCCAATTAATAGCAATCAATTAACTTATTTGGGTGTTAGTCTTTACATGATAAATTGGGAGATACAGCTAAAGTGCTTTCTAGCTTCAAAACTACAAGTTAAAAAACAACAATCTTTGGACCAATAATAGCTGAAATGTTATTTAAGGAAGTTTCTGAAAGACTTTAGTTGAATTAGACATTACTTTAATGAAATAGGTAACTTTGTGCAGTTCTTTCCCAATTATCTTATTTACGATATTTGGAATTAATTTACTCAAATTCCAAATGTCACTTGCCAAATTTGAATCAAGCCATTTTCTTCTTGATTTTATTCCTGTCATCCCTAATTGCTTTACTTTCCCAATTATATACTAGCACATCAGTGTGGAGACTTCTCTGACTTGGACAAAAACAAAATATAACTTTGTTAGGGACATCATCCTCTTAGAAATGCTGCGTCTTCATGTGCTCCCTGGGTTTGAAATAAAGTAAGAATTAAAGTTGGGATAGGACCCGAGACAGGTTAGAAATGTTCACACAAGTTTATAATCTCTCTCAACTAGATGGGCTACAGTGCTAGTCAATCTGTTGGCCTATGGATCTTAGAGTTCTAAAATTTATAAAGATTCGGCTATGTAAGGATTTAATAATTCAAGATGATCTAATCATGTTCATGTTTGCCAGTCTCTTTGGGGCTAAGATGTTTTTAGTTTGTTTTATCTCAAAATCTTTTTTTTTTTTTTTCACAAAGAAAGCCCCTGTATTCATGTGTGCCTTTCATTTGAAAATATCCAAGATTGGGAAAAGGTATTTCCATCTTCAGGTTTTGATTTCTATCCCATGACAAATCAATATAAACCAGAAACAAATTCAGTCTTTCTTTGTTATTCATACAAGTCACTTCATATAGTTCTCCAATCACAGTATCTTTTACATTTTAGTAAGAGATTTGATGAAATTATAAATATATTTAGTATTCCACTATCTTTCACTCTGGATGTCAACAAGTCAATCTATTATTGAGATGGGATTAGTCAAATATTAGTCCAGGGGTCCCTGTGTTATTTACTACCCAACTGGAGATCTTGGTTACGAGTCTGGGGTTTAGAGGTAAGTTCTACCTGGAGATACTGATTTTGTGTTTTTCAGCATATATAGACATAAAAGTCACGTGACTGAAATATATGGTTGATGTATCAATCAGTGAGTATAGATGGAGACATGGTTCAAGGAACAAGATGTAGGCATGTATAGATCGATAAATTGTGATGAGAAAAGTGTAGAAAACACCCCAAAACCATCCAAATGATAAAGGAAATTGTATGAACCATATTCAGGAGTGAGTTAGAAAGTAAAGATAACAAATTCATAATTAAAACTTTATGACCATAAGTAATTTAACTGTGGATAGAGCAGTAAATGAAGTTACTGAAATGTAAACATCAATTTAGATTAAGTGCAAAAATAAAATGGTTGCAAAATCAATATGAATAAGATCTTTTCTAGCTGCGTATTAAATAAGCTTCTTAAACCATGTTTGTCCAAACTCAAGTCCTGATTTCCTATCTGTCAATTAATAGAAACTTTGTGATTATATTGCTTTTTCCAATAACCCTAAACGGGCCTTCACTTTCTCCCACACTCCACATTTAAGGCGTCTGCAAATCCTATCTGTACTGCCTTCAGAATATATCCAGTATCTGACTGCTATCACATCTCAGTGCTACCTTTTGGTCTAACGCACCATTTTTCTCCTGAATTATTTTAGTAGGCTACAAGCTGATCTTGCTATTGTGTTCTCCCTGCTACTACACTTACAAGCTATGTACAACAGAGCAGCCAGATCGTTTTTACAGTGCAAAGTCATATTATGACTTATTCAAAACCTGTCAAATCACTACCCATCTCATCAAAACCTAAGAAAAAAACCCACTTCATTTAAATAGCTTACAAGGTCCTAGAGATTCTGTGATCGTCGGCCATCCACTGCTCCCCCACTCATTCCTTGACGTCTACAACCCTCCCTCATTATGTAACTCGCTTTGTCAATATCAATCTTCCAATTCACGAGATCGGTAGCTCTGATTTTCCTAACTGGTAAAAGTTAGAGCCTATTTTTACTAAATCTTGAATAAGGCTGGTAGATTCCTGTCTAAACATAATATCATTTTCTGTTGTCTCTAACTGGGACACCCCTCCCTTAGCAACGCACATAATTTGCTCCATCAATCAGTGGGGCAACACAATTGGATCAAATTTTCAAGAAAGAAAATTTGGGTCAATTGCTAATTTTTTTAGTTATCCATTCCATTCTATATAGTTTAATCATCTTATTTTAAACTGTAATAAGTATTCATCAGGTATAACCTTTCTTAGACTCTAGAGCTCAGCATTATTAATCCTGTGGTTATCTTTTATATTATCCATTTTTTTGTATTAATAGACTCAAAACTATTAGTAAATTGTTGCCACAGCTTTAAAAGTTTGTGGTACTGTAAATTGGTTCAGCAGCTGTGGAAAACATTATGGAGATTTCTCAAAAAGTTAAAAATTCAAATACCAAATCCCATAATTCTACTACTGGGTATCCACACAAAGAAAACAAAAGTACTAATGTGAATAAATTATATACACACACACACACACACACACACACACACACACATATCCCTATGTTTATTGCAGCATTATTTACAATGGCCAAGACATGGAAGCAACCAAGTGTTCATCAATAGATAATAGATGAATGCATCAAGAAAATGTAGATATACAATGAAATATTACTCAACCATAAAAAAGAATGGGATCTTGCTATTTGCATCAACATGAATGGATCTAGAGGGTATTATGCTACATGAAATAAGTCATACAAAGAAAGACAAATACCATAAGATTTCACTTCTATGTAGAACCTAAAAAATAAAACAAATGGACAAACAAACAAAAAGCAGAAACAGTTCTATGAATACAGAAAACAAACTCCAGTGGTTGCCAGAGGGACAGGGGACTGGGAAGATGGGCAAAGTGGTTGAAGGCTAGTGGGAGATATAGGCTTCCAGATATAGAATGAATAAGTCATGGAAATAAAAGCTACAACATAGGGAATACAGTCAATGGTATTGTAATAGCATTGTACAGTGACTGATGGTAGCTATACTGTGGTGAGCACAGCATAAATGTAGACATGTGAACTCACTATGTCATATACCTAAAACTAAGGTAACATTGCCCATCAACTCTATTTTGCATAATGAGAGAAAGTTTGCTTTCGCTCTTTTTGCTAGCATTTTTAGAAACCTACAGAGGCTTTGATATGCTATTCTCCAAAATCTGGGTTACCATTTGCTTCCAAATTATTACTTGATTATCCTCAAATATCTCACTAATCCTTGTTCTTCTTTGTATTAAACTGACTCAATTTCATACTCTCAACATAATGTGCATTGCAGATATATTCTAAACAGCTTTCATGTAAATGATGGTATTCATGTGTTATATGCTTTATTTATAAAGTATCTCAGACTTATACATAGAATCACAGCATTGGTGAAAAAAATCTTAAAGAACAACTGAAGTGTAATATTCATCCAGTTCATTTGTTTGCATATGCAAGTAATATACTACTATACAATATAAGCATCAAATACATAATATCAGCCATTTAACATACCATGAATCTTTTGTTCTTGTTTTATTGAGTGAATCTGATTATCATCATTTCTTAAAAATTACATGTTCAGTGCATATGCATAAAATATGTGCAATCCTTATATATATAAAATGAAATGATAGTGCATTAGAAAAGTAGAATAGATTTATAGATGCTAGTATTAGAAAGTATATTCATAAGAATATGACATTTCTGGGGAAATAAATTTTGTTTTGAACTTTTAAAAATAGTACTACCAATATTAATAAATATACTAATTCTAGAAAAAAATAGTAATTAGAAACAGAAGGAAAAACTGAAGTATATTTTTTTCCTTTGACTTTTTATTAATATTCATTAAATAACATATAGTGTAATATTCATTTCCAGGGTAGAATTTAGTTATTCTTCTCTTACACAAAACACCAGGTGCCCATCACTACTACTGCCCTCCTTAAGCCATCACCTACTTAACCCATCCCCCCGCACCACCTCCCTTCCAGTAACCCTCAGCTTGTTCTCTATAGCTAAGAGTTCTCTAAGAACTAAGTTCTCTGTAGTTTTCTGGTTTCTTTCTCTCTCTTTCTCTCTCTCTCTCTCTCTTTTTTTTTTCCCATTTGTTCTCATGTTTTTGTCTCTTAAGTTTCACATATGAGTGAAATCATGTTGCATTTTTCTATCTTTGACTGGCTTTTTTCATTTAAATATTAAATTTTTTTCAATTAAAAAGTTGGACTTTCCTTATCTTAAAATATGAAATATAACAACTTGCTAAACATGTCAGAATCATTATGCTATGCACATAAAACTTAACTTGCTATGCAAGTAAATACAAATCTCATATATAATTTCTACATAAATATTAACATCTAACTTTTTTAAAATATTTTATTTATTTATTTGACAGAGAGAGAGAGAGAGAGAGCAAAAGTAGGCAAAGAGGCAGGCAGAGGAAGAGGAAGAAGCAGGCTCCCCACTGAGCAGAGAGCAAGGCGTGATCCCAGAACCGTGGGATCATGATGTGACCTGAAGGCAGACGTTTAACCAACTGAGCCACCCAGGTGCCCCAACATCTGACATTTTTTGAGGGCTGACAGAAGAATCTTTTATTTTTTAAGCATTTAATTTCTATTGTTTTAATAAATTGGAAATAAATAGGGTGCCTGAGTGGCTCAGTCCGTTAAGTGGTCAACTCTTGATTTAGGGTCAGGTCATGATCTCAGGGTCCTGAGTTTAAGCCCTGAGTCGGGAATCTGTGCTCAGCAGTGAGTCTTCTTAAGATTCTCTCCCTCTCCCTTTGCTCCCACCCCCGTTTATGTGCTCACTCTGTCTCTAAAATAAATAAATAAATATTAAAAAAAAATAAAAATAAATAACCTGGAAATATGCAGAGTGAAGGTGAAAGAAATATTCTTATTTTGAGATATAGTCTTAGCAAAAATATATCTTTATAACAGCAATATGTAAAAAGACCAAATAAAATTGACTTTCTTGTTAAATTTGGTCAATACTCTAGTGAAAAGTTTTACTCAATTTATGTTAAAATACAAATTTTAAAATATGTGTGTGTGTAACACACACATGTATATATACCTTATGTATTGTATATATAACATTTCAAGCATAGTTCAGCTATATTTTTGAAGAATTGTTCAGATAAACACAATTTGACTTATTGTTGAGTAGGATTTAGGACTATTTTTCTTCACTCATAGAACTCTCAGTGTAATGAGATTTTTATAAACAGAATGACAAACCATTTCAAGTGAGGAACGAGCAAACAGGTGTACAGCTTGTGCCTAATAGGCCTTCCCTTAGTTTCACAGTCTGATAATTTTCTTTGCATACTGCCTTGACCTGATTATTCATGACTTTTTGCATAATGAGAGAAAGCATTTAGACATGTTAGGTCTGACATACAAAATCTGCAGCTATTCAACCATTCTGAGAAGTCCTTTTGATTTTTTTTTTTAGGTAGATTTAGCAGTCAAATAATTGATGCAACATGATTAAAATCTTGAACCTATTTAGTGAGTTCTTTGATAATACAAAGCATTTTAGAATATTTCACTACTTAATTGTATGCATAAACTACTCTCATATTTGCTTAAATGTGTTTAAATGAGCAATTAACAGTTTGCTGCTCCTTAAAAATATATCTAAAACATGAAGTATTTTACTCTATTAGATTAGTTACCTTTTCTAATCACAAATACCATCTATAAATCGGACTTGGATATATGTAAACTTCAGAGATAAATCTGATTAACAGATCTTGAAATGCTTAATAGTAACATACCCACAATTTTAAGTAACATTTAAATGGGAGTATCAGTTATGTATTTCTTACCTTCTTATTTTCAGAATAGTTTTATTAGCAAGATTTTCTACACTCTCAATTTTCTTGTCAATCCTGACTTGGAATAATTCTGCCTTGGAGGAGTGTGTGTGTGTGTGTGTGTGTGTGTGTATGATATTCAGATAACCAGTTCCCTATTTTTATGATATTAACCTATAATTTATTTTTATCATTCAAAATAGTGTTACAATATTTGTCTACATCTTTGATTTTTCAATTATCTTAAGTTACTGTGTCAAAAGATTTAAATACTTTATAATATTCATTACATACATTGGCAAACAGTTTTGAATGGTTTTACTAATATCCTCAATCACAAATCATGGAATGTTTGCTGGAAGGTTCCCTTTGGCTTATTATTTTTTTCTGAACTTGTTACACAGTTGGGTTTGTTTGGTTTGGTTTGGTTACCTCATATAATTTTCTTTCTTGTAATATATTTTACTTTTAGTATACTTAAGATTTATCTGATGAATTTCTTTTGTAGTGCGTAGGAGGCAAATTTTCAAAATTCCTTTATTAAAAAATATAACTTTAATTTTGTTTATATTTCTGTCTTTGACTGCCTTGTTAACTATAAAATACAAAACAAGAAATATTTTGTTTGAGACAGAAAAATATTTTCTTAATTCCTGTATAGCATGTGCTGTTGCTGATAAAATTTCTAATAATAGTAATAATATTGTTTGATTTTAGTAATCTCTTCTTAAACTACCAGGCAATTTGGGAATTTTCTTTTTTCTTTTTCTTTTTTTTTAAGATTTTTATTTATTTATTTGCTAGAGAGAGATCACAAGTAGGCAGAGAGGCAGGCAGAGAGAGAGGGGGAAGCAGGCTCCCCGCTGAGCAGAGAGCCCGATGTGGGGCTCGATCCCAGGACCTGAGATCATGACCTGAGCTGAAGGCAGAGGCTTAAACCACTGAGCCACCCAGGTGCCCCATGGGAATTTTCTTTTTTATCTTTTATTTTTTTATCTATTTGTTTTCTTTCCTGTTTTGTTTTGTTCTGTTTTCATTCACTTTGCTGAGCACAGATGGGCTTTTTAATCTAACGATGTATACTCTACCTTTCCGTTTTCCATTTTCTATTTCTTCAGAACATATAGTATTCTGATGTTGGAATTTTCATATGTATCCTTTTTTTTTTTTTTTTTTCTTACTTTCCACCACTGTGGCTTTTTTGTTTTCCTTTCTGAGACATCTATTGAACTGCATACCTAAGAAATGACTAGCTTGGTCTTAAACACTGTTCATTCTATTTTTGAATTTAGCCATATTTTCATTTATTTTTATCTTGACAATTATTTTTCTAATTCCCAGGATGTACTTATTCTTTCATGCTTCTTTTTTTCTATCAACCTATTCTTGGATACCAAGTAGAAATTATAAAATTTCTATTTTCTAAATCATTTCTATTTTCTCTCTGTAAAAAGAAATTATTTTCTTACCTTGGGCTCCCTCCTTATGATTCTAGTTTTCTTCATATATGTGTTATATTTGATATCCTATGTCCCATACCTGGAATTCTCAGTCAAATCCCCTGATTAGGAAGCTGTTCTCAGGAAATGTTTGGTGTTGTTTGGGAGATGTATATATATATATGGTGGCTTAGGGGGAGCTTTCTAGTTCTTGTGTTTGGTATTTCTTTAGGGTTCACTTGTAATTACTACTTTATGAGCTTTCCATGTGTAAGAATTTTCTAGAAATAATCTTTTCTTACATATTTGTAACAAAACTATCTTAGGTGGAAGTAATTTGAGTTATCAAATTTTTGAAACAGAATTATATTTTTTTAACTTAAGTGATGTAAAATTTTTGGTCTTTTATTGTCAATTTGTACTTTTCCATTGGTGTACTACCAGTTTACATATGTTAAAATTTTTCTGTTGGTTTGCTCCAACACTTTTCACTTAGTTACAAGGTGACTCTTAGAAATATTCAGATTTTTGTGTCAGTAATCCTGAAATTTACCCTTCTAAAATGAAAATTTTAATAAAAACTTTAGATAAGCAATAAAAAATGGTAGTCACTAATATTAAAGGAAGAGTATCACTGACATATTAAAAAAACTTCTGGGTAAAAAGCTTCAAAAATTCATTAACAATAGATAAATAAAAACTATTTCTTCAGGAGAGCATGAATTTGAATCCTACAAAAATTTATATGTTATTTCATCAAAAAGAAATGCTTAAGCATTCCCATTAATAAAAATATCAACATAAACACACTGAATCTTCTTTAAAGAGAAGATGGTTATATCCTTTATCATAATATTTTAATGATTAATATCATTTATGACATTTTCAATTGTTAAAGACTCAAATTGAAAACAAATGTCCTAGCTTGTTTGCATGTAGAGACACTAAATCACTATTACAATGTACTCAAGAGCATTTTATCTACTGCTGTAGAAAGGTTACCTACAGCACAAGATTACCCTAACTTCTAGACTCTCATAACATATTTATTGAAGTGATTAGGATTTTTTCTTTTTTTTTTTAAGAAAGAGAAAAAAAGAACAAGTTGGGAGGAGGGGAGTAGACGGAGAGTGAGAGGGAGAGAGAATGAATCCCAAGCAGGTTCCATGCTCAGAGCAGAGGCTGACACGGGGCTCAATCTTAGGACCCCAAGTACATGACCTGAGCAGAAATCAAGACTTGATTCTTAACTAACTGAGCCACCCAGGTATCCCAACAATTGGAATGTCTGTGGCCAAGATATACTAGTGAAAATTACATGTCACATTAATGCCACACTGGTAAATCACCATTGCTGCTTATTAATTTAACTGAAAATATATTTCTTACTCTCAATAGCTCAAATAAGCAATAAATGCACACCTTATTTATTGAATGATTGTGCTATAATTATAAGGTATATAAATTTCCAAAATTTGATCTCCTCTGCAAATCTGTAGAAATACATTTTAATGGTAGAAAAGTCAAAATCAAAGACCAATACAATAATATAATATTCTATAACTGGGTTGTAAGCTTCATTAACCAGCAACATTTTAAATATATAAAATATATAATGAATATAAAATATATAATATATAACATATATACATATATATATCACTTTGCAATAGTGCTGAATGGCTGAATGCATTGCTACTTTTCCTAAAATTACCAATGCACACTGAACAGCAAGAACATCAATAACATTCCATCCTTAGATCTCTCTTTCAAGAGAGCCTGAGACATTGCATAAACAAGGATATCTTAATATGGTCTATATGGCACACTGTTAGGCATGAGAACGATAAAGCAGAATGAAGCAACGTAAATGACCTCAAAGGATTCAAGATACATTTTGGAAGAAAGGAGCAGGTAAAATATTAAAAACATCAGCACAACTAACTAAATACCACACAACAAACATTGGGGTAAGTCCCATATGCTTAAAGATTTTAAAGGAGACACTTCCAAGGACTTTGAAATGATGCAAATTATACCTAGAATGAAAGGAAAGTTCACTTGGGTAGAGAAACGAGGGAGATTAGCACTATACATGAGGATTAAAGAAAGCTGTGGAGGTAAGAATGGGTATAAAAGAATATTTAAGAAAATACACAGATTATGTTTACTGGAGAAGAGAATTAGTGGATGACAAATTGGAAAGATCAATCTAAAAATAGGATTAATCTTTAGGCATTAAGTACCTACCGATTTTTAAACTGATTTTCATATTTAATATATTAAGTACTATGACACTTCATAAATTTGAGACCAATGCATAACATAGGTTGTAAAAAAGAGAATAGCATCAGTGAAATAAGGAGTTTGTGGAGCATGGGGAAAGCAGGTGGCATTTATGGAAGTAAAAAGGAAGGAAGAGACTCGAGATGAAGGAAGAATCACTAATACTGTCATCTGCATATGGCCAAAAGGCAGAGTCACACAGGGTTATCAATATTTTAGCCTAAGAGCATTAAAAAAAAATAGAGTTTCCAACAAGGAAAATATAGTTTAGATAAAGAGTTATTTGTGAAAGAGCAGAAAATGGTTCTGGGAGGCTTTTATAAACTCATCCAATCCCTGAAATAAATAAATATATATACACACACACACACACACACACACACACACACACACACACACACATATATACGTATATGTAAAGAATCATTTAACATAGAATAACAAGGCAAAAATACCATAAATTTAATATCTAAAGTAGTCAACTCTAGCCACAGAAAGAAGGCTCAGCAAAACCCAGCACAATTTACTGATTGCATACACAAAAGATTAGCCAATGAGTATCTACTGTAGTAGAGAGAGAGAAACAGTATAATGATTCTCGTCTGACAAAACATAGGATACCAATGTTCAGTGAGAGATTTTTTTTTTACTAAATATTTCAAGATGATGTAATATTTTAAAAAAAATTACAGGAGAAAGTGGACTCATGCAAGATTAGCACTTGAGTGAGAAGTGATGGTTGGAAATGTAGACTTGGCAGGATATTACAGAAGTGGTGGGCGAAGCCATTCAATAAATTAACTTTCTAAAGAACTTAAAAATAGAAAACTAGAAAATTAAAGAATGAGTCTTCGTTTACAGAGAGGAAGGATGATGGTCCCGCTTCACTATCTGTTGACTGCTTGCATAATCTTGAACTTGTTATTTTGGCTTTCAAAGATTCATTTTTCTGTATATAATAGGGATACTTAGGGTTTTATCATGAGAAAGTTTAAGGTGTGCAGTTAAAGGGTTACTCCAGTGCTTGGCACTTGGTGTTTATTTCTTAAGTATAATAATTTCCTGTTCATTCCTCTTATCACCATCCCGGTATAAAAATTATTATTTTATCACTGACTAATGTTTTGTTAGGGTTTTGTTTTGTTTTGTTTGTTTGTTTTTCCTTTTCACACTCATTTCTCTTTTCTATTGGCTCAGCACTAATTCATTAAGATTAATTTGAATACCTATGTAACATTAAAATTTGTCAAAGAATTTATACCTTTCACTAAATAAAATTTAAAAATTTCAGTCAGATTCATAATGCTCCAGAATATTCCTTAACTTGCATTTGCAGTCTAATTCCCCAACCTTTCCTTATACATTCTTAGCATTTGAGTTAGATTGAACTGTTCACTATACCAGGCATAACAACAGCTTTTCCACCTACATTCCTCATATGCATACATTTTTTTCTTCTTAGAATATTCTCCTTCCACTTCTGCTGATATTTGTCCACATTTTTTCCATAAAATATCTTGAACTAGCATATTGTACAACTTTTTTAGCATTTACTTTTATAGCATTTAACACAATTAGCTTTATAGTATTATTATTTTTAAATGTAGCTCAATGTGGATGAGAACTATAAACAAACAATGTTGACCAAGTGGGGAAATGAGAACTAATTAAGAGAAGGTACTAGAAAACAAGTTTCTGCTGAACATAAAATAGAAGTTACTAGAAGTTACCAGGATTCAAAGATAGAATGTAATGCTTTGAGAGATTAAGAATTCTGTAACAGTGGTTGGATGACCAACTCGTGGAGATACAATAGAAGCTATTAAACCCACGATGTGAGGTTGATTTAAGGATTTTTTTAAAAATTCTAATTTTGAATTCAATTACATTGAAGTGCATAGTCTCAGTAACAAGGACTGCTGAAGCCAGATACTAGGATTAAGGGCTATGTAAAGTCATATGGAAATGAATGTTTTGAATGTAGTCAAGAGAAAGAACTCAAGCTTAACTGAACAATAAGGCCAAAGAAATTGTGTGTGTTTGTGGAGGGGGTTGTTTATATGCTCCTGTGTGCTTGCTTTCTTTTTGTTTATCCTTTGTAGGGAACTCTGGACCAAGTGATTATATAGCTTAACCGTTCATTGTGTAACATTAAGGGTTCTGTGAGATATCATTGCATAACCAGCATTTTGATTTTTTTTTTCTCGAAAATAGTGATCTGCTTTGACTAACTGACAGAAATCTTAGTACACGGGTCACTGCTTGACAAAGAAATTTTAAATTATTCAGAAATACAATAATAGTCCTCATTTTTATATAATACTGTAGCTCACACATAATGACCCGAAGGTTCTTTATAAGTGTTATTTGTCAAAAAGAAATGATTCTGCTGTATAACTAAAATTCAACAAAGAAAAATAGCTTTGAAACTATGAAATCAGGGTCAAGTTTATATTAAGTTATTATTTTTTAATGTATCTTTGGCTCCAATAAAGGAAACCAAAAAATACTATGATCATTAGTTCAGCATGGAAAAAATCACTTAGGAAATACATGTATTAAAAGAGAAGATTTGGCAGAATATGCAATTGTAACAGTTTGCGAACAGAAGCTAGATCAATGAGAAAATGCATGTAACTGAAAGCTTAATCAGATGTTCAAATATCCGCAAGGTTTATGTACATATATGGATTTTATATTTTCATTAAAAAGGAAAAGGTGCAATCCAAAATTATGTACAGATCTTATATATACAAGACATTTTTGCGGAAAAGACATTTCAAACACAACTAAACAAAAATTAATCATAAAACAAAACCCAATGTATATATAAACTACTAAATTATTCTTCAATTTATGTTATGCAAAAGTATTTTAGAATTTATATTAGTAAATTATAAAGCACACTTTGCAATTTTTAAGTGTGCAAAATATAGAAGAAAACCATCTCATATTATCACTGGACACCAAGTTGGATATTTTCATAATTATGAAGATTCAACAAGGCAGTTGCATAAATGAGGGTGCCTGAATTACTCTTCTATTTCAAAACTTCACTAGAGTGTTTAGATAAAGAACAGAATACTTAATACAGCCTTAATATGTCCCATCAGTTTCCCTTCAGCCAAGTCTCCTGCCTCTCCCCACTTGCTGATCAGATTCTATGGCAAGGCTTCTTTCTCTTTCTCCTTGACCCTATGATCCTTTCCTTCTCAAAGTCTTGGCACATTCCCTGTCTGGAGTACCCCTAGACTCCTAGTCACAGCTCCCACAGACATTTAGTCTTCCTTCTTAACAGCCACGTCTTTAGGGAAGATTCTCAATCTCCAGGCTACCAACAGTCTGAAATTTTTACTACTGTAGGATTTTCAGTAGTTTATTTGTGTAATTACATAATTCACTCCTTTTTCAGATACTCCATGAAACTCCATGCAGGCAAGAAATTTGTCTGTTCACTGCATTTCCCGGGGTTACTGCAGTAATTACTCATTGAATGAAAATGCAAGAATCAGGAGCAAGAGACAGAAATGTGCCCTACCCCCATAATACTGGCATTAAGTAGTAGAGCTTTAGATCACTTTGTCAGCACCTCACTTAAGAAGACTGATTAGGTCAAACAGGGAAAAATAATAAGAATGTCTCTGTGTACCTGAGCTGAGCCTAATCTCACTTCTGCTATTTACCAGTTGTGTGAAGTTGTGTAAAGAATGCAATCTCACTCAGATTGTTTTCTTATCTAAGAAATTGAGATAATTATAAACAGCTGAGATGAAATGAATGAAGTTAATAAAATACAATATGAAGATATATACACTTAATACATCTTCGAGTGAAATAAGAATTAGTATGAAGGTGATTTTTCCCTTCCTTGTTTGAAACATCTAATCAGAAATACGTTTATAGATCCTTTCCTTTCTTTCTTTATTAAGTTCTTTATTAAGAACTTTATTAAAAAGCTTTCTTTATTAAGCTCACACCAGAAGAAGAGTGCGTCCCCTGGAGTTGTCTAACGGCATCTCCCTCTTCCAAAATCCTTCTGTCAATGAGCCTGGAGGTGGGCAAACACTCTACCTCACCACTTCCAATCATTCTCCTCCCTCTTCCTTAAAATCCCAAGCTTTAAATCTCATTTCCAAAGACTGTGCCTCACACAAAGTCTTATCTCATTTATCTCATTATTTTATTTGTCTTCATCCTTTGAAAAATTTTAGCATCTGGCTCACCATTACTTCCTTCACTTCCACTCCTAGAGACCCCTTGGATGTTTAGATTTTCATAAAGGTGATTAGTCCTTTGGTCATTTTTTCTCTGATCTTTCCCTTTCCTATCTTGATCGCTCATTCCCATGATCATGTCATAGACCTTGCCTTTCCTCTAAGAGCCAACTCTTCATCTCAGTATCAAGCATTCTACTCTTTAAACGACACTCCTATTGCTACCAACTCAACTTCTCCAACTTGACTTCAACAAGTTAATTTGACTGCATGTGTACCAACAAACCAAAAAGTCTACCACCTTTTTACCATCATCTACCCCCACATAGTCTCATAATTCACTTCAATTACATGGCCACCATTTTAATCACTATCTTGTATATGCCTTCAACTTCCTTATCCTTTTCTTATTTTTGTCATTACCTACTCAGTCAAATCCTAACCACAGTTAAATTCAACTCTAAATCCATTCTGTGCCTGCAGCCACACAGTTAAATGTGGCTAAAGAAAAGCACAAAAATGGATATGCTTTTCTTAATAAGTTCATAATCATACATCTCAAGCATACCTTCATGCTTCAAGTAAAAATATTGCTTTTCCAGACTCTACTTTCTCTCCCAGTCTCTCTGTTTGTAATTTTGTATATCACTTCAAAACTCCTACACCTTCTCTACAATCCTCACTTTACCTTATAACCTTGATCCACAGACTATAAAATGAATCAGGATCTTCTACAAGCCATCATCCAACCTGAATCTATCTCCCTATACTTTGACATCTTTCCTCTTAGTGATCAAATGGTCTCTGCTTTAAGTTCCAGGTTTGTGCTCATCGCCACTTGTACCCTAGAATTCATCCCTTCTCATGTGCTCTTTTTTTTTTTTTTAAAGGTTTTCTTTATTTGACAGAGAGAGAGAGATCAAAAGTAGGCAAAGAGGTAGGGGAAGAAGGTTCCCTGCTGAGCAGAGAGCCCGACGTGGGGCTCGATCCCAGGAGCCGAAGGCAGAGGCTTTAACCCACTGAGTCACCCAGGCGCCCCCTTCTCTTGTGTTCTGAAACGTCACTTTAGCAATCCTCTCCTCCCAAGTACTGTAAGGCATCATCAGTCCTTCAGTCTGGTCCTGTCTCTTTCCTACGTCTGCAATTTTGTTCTTTATTGTATTATTCCAGCAGCTTTTACACATACTGTTATCATCCTTATCTACCCCTATTAAACTAACTTCACTCTCCAAATATTGTTCAATTTCTCTGTTATCTTCTCAGAAAAATCTTAAAAAGAGCTCTGCTCACTATCTTTAATTCCTCCCCCCTCATTTTTTTTTTAAACTCACAATATCACTGGAATTGGTCTTATTTCACTTGCTTATGGTCTTCACACTGCTAAATCCTATTTTCAGTTCTCACTGTTCATTTTATTTGACCTATTAATAGTATTTGACCTGGCTGATCTCTTGCTCTACCTTGAGATTCTTTCTCTACTTGGCTTCCATGACATCTCACTTCCCTGGTTCTTTTTCTGCCTCACCAATGGCTCCTTCTCATTTTTTCTTTGATAACTCCTCCTCATCTTTCTCTCCATAAACTTTAGAATATCCCAGAGCACAGACTTTGTACATAACCTCTTCTGATGCACATTCGTCCCTTGGTGATATCATCTAATATCAAGGCTTTAATTATCATTTACATGATAATGACTCATAAATTTTATCTTCCATATGGGTCTCTGCTCTGAGCTCACACATCCAAGGATTTATTCAACATTTCCACTTAGTTGTCTACTAGCTATTTCAAACTTAGTAGGTCTAAATCCTAAATTATGATCTCCTCCCCTAAATAATCCCACTCGCAGTTTCCTGTATATTAACATATGCTCAGATCAATGAAATCATCATTAGCTTTCCTATTTTTTTCTCATATTCTTTATTCAATCAGCAAATATCATCAACAACATTTTCAGAATATGCCCAGAATCCAACCACTTTTCACCACTTTCAATGCAACCGTGCTGAGGTAAGCCACTACCATCATTCTGTGCGATGACTGCAGCAGCCTCTCAATTGTGATAACATTTCTCTCTAGTTTATTCTCCACACAGCTGCCAGGATTATTTTGTTAAAAATATAAGTCAGACCACGCTCCTCTTCTAATCAAAATCCCTTAATATTTTGCTATCTCATTCAAAATAACTGGGTAATGGCCTACAAGAGTTTATCAGATTAAATCATCATTAACTTCTACATTATTCTATCTTGCTAATCTCTCCCTTGTTCATTCAGGTCTGACCACACTGGCCTACTTATTTCCTTAAGATGTCACTATACACGGATTTGCCATGGGGTCTTTTCCATGTCTATTTCCTTTTACTGCATCCTTTTCTGCCAGGTATCTTCATGTGGATCTCTCCCTCCTTTCCTTCAATGATTTCATTCAACATAAATACCTCATTGAGGCCTTTTCTGAACTCCAACCTTCCCCACCTCCCCATCTCTTTGGCATTTCCTTTGACCCCTTTCCTGACTTTTTTGTCGATGCTCCTATACTTCATACCACTTACTATCCTCTATAAAATAGATTTCACTCGTTTATTGTGTTTAGTGTCTAAACACTTCATTAGGGCAGGTATTTCCATTTGGATTGTTCATGGCTCTATCTCCAGTGCCTGGAAGACATGGGATTGATAGGTACTTCTTGACTTAATGGATATGTAAGCACATGAGAATTTTTGGCTTAAACATAATAAAACTCTTCACAACTATTAAGTGACATCATTAAGTTATTGTAAACATAGACGTGGAAAGTAAACCATATGGCAATTGGTACTATCTTTCAGTTATTTCATCCTAGTGCTAAGACACTGAAGAGATAAAACACCATTTGTGTAACTACATAATTATGACTATTAAGTAATTTTAAGATTCTGTATTTAATACTCTTTTATTGTTTTCTCTCATTTGAAAAAAGAACCATTTTTATAGAAAGTTGTTAAAATATAACTATTTAAAAAACTGCCTTTTTCCTTAATAATCACTTGATTTAATTTTTTTCTTTTTCACCATGAAAGAAGTAAATGTGATTTAACATGATATATAATACCATACTTCATTTTTCACTAAGAAAGATGTAAAATGTAGCACAAGTTGTATGTGCTCTTTACTAGCAAGATTATTTTATGTATGCTTGCTTTTTCATGTTATATTTTTACTGTATTAAAATATATATATATATATATATATATATATATATACTCTTCAAGTAAGTAAGCTATTTTTTTCTGAGGCTGCCTATAGTGTGAAAAGAATATTAGATTTTGGCTTGGAATCTGTCATTTCTATGCCTGGCTCTGCCATTTTCTAGTCCTGTGACTTTGGATCACTCACAAGAAACTTTTTCATTTCATCTGTAAAATGTGGACACCTGCCCGGCTTTCCTCAATGAGACCACATAGCTTAGAATAGCAGTCCTCAGTCAAGTGTTGGATTAGTGTTGGTCAGTGTTGGGATATACTTTGGTCAAGAGATATGAGAAAAATAAGGATGAATAAATAGGTGTGTGTTTTTTTAATAAAATTAATCATGTATAATGGAATTTCCTTTAATTTACTATTAGTATTTCACATATATATTAGTAACAGAACATCTATTATAAGATGATCAACAGCAGGCAGTTTTCTTTCTATTTTTTATAATTATTTTATTTTGCTTTGGTGAAATAGAAGCATGAGAACCCTATGTCAAAATTCGGATTTTATTTATTTATTTTTAATTTAAAAGATATGAAGCTCCAAAGTCTAGGAATGACTAAGTTAATACAGTACTATTTAAATTTTGACATAGGGCCTGATAACTTTGTGGTAAAGTCAGGAAAGGTGGCTATTATTCTGTTTCTAACATTACCAAGCATTATGACCCGGGGCAACTCACTTATGCCTTCTGTGCCTCTTTTTTTAGTTTCTGTGAAATTAAGAAAATACATTGGAGGATTTGGAAGATTACTTCTAATTCACACTTGCAACTAAATCATATTACTTAATGTTTTAATGTTTCCTAATTCCAAAAAAAGAAATTGAGTCATACTTCTGTGTCTTAAAGATAGTAAGGCATTTTGATAATAAATCCTTTCATAAAATTTTACTATGGTATTTATTAGTACAGTGAAATTCATATTGATCTCTGGAAATAAAGGTTTTAAATAAGTAAAAGCGAACACAAGCCTATAACAACAACAACAAAACTTATACATTGCTTTACCATAGAACAATATTCAAATCAGAGAATGAAGTTACTCTGAATTATTTTCAATTCAGTAAGCTATTTTTCTCAAAACCAACTGCTGATCATTCATCTCCTCAGATGACATTGACTTTTAACCAGACACTGCAAGGTTCTAAAGCTTCATACAGTGTTCCAATCAGAGTGATTGTGTAACAGAAAACATGAAAGAGTAACAGCAATTAACCTTCTCCAGTTTAAAACGGAAAATTGAAAACTAGAAAGTTGGAATCCATAGGTCAGACGTGGCAATGATCATTTTCATTATTTTTTTCATATTTGCACTCATTGAAGGAACTTACACTTAATTTAAATGTTTTAATAAATTTATATAAGGGGCAGGAGCATTTAGAAAGAGTCTGTGCTTAGATGGGAGATTTTCTTGTTCTTTTGCTTTAGCCATGTTTACAAATATGTATGGAATGAGTTGCAACAGAAGATTAATTTGTTTTGATTAACAGTGAGTTTTATGTCCCTAGACAAACAGTGGGGACCTGCCGTATGAGTTCTGTTTTCTGGGTTTACATGGACATTGGTGGAAGACAAGAAATCATTTAGCCTTCTCTCCCTACATGATAGAAGGCTTCATAGATTTGAAATGTTGATGCCAAAGGTTAAATGGCACATAGAGCAAGACAGCATGATCATATGCATGTTAGCCATGAAGACTCAAAGGACACAGCTGAAATAAAACTAGATTTCTAAGCAGAACATTTTGGACAAGGTGGCTGTGACTTTGTACAAAATGTTAATTATTTATTTTTATCCCAAATACAAAATATGTAGAATGTATCTCTCTCTCTCTCTCTCTCTCTCTCACACACACACACACACACAGTTTATTTTCCTTCTCAGATTAAAATGGTGATGAAGCCAACCTTTGAAAATTTAGAAAATTTAAATAAAATCAAGATTTTCCTTAATTCTTAATGTAATTCTAAATATTCAGGAAATTACTAAAAAATAGCCATGGTATATAAATGGTATATAAATTATGATGAATTATAAAGAAGTGATAAGTTTCATCACTGAATGTGTCAGTATGACTGAATACCTTTAAAAAATTCATCTCAGGCCAATAAATCTAGTGAGTGATTTAGGAGTAAAATTTTTGAGATAATTATAAGAAACAAATAAAACTCTGCAATATATTAGAAACAAAAGATTAATTCAAGCCCTATGGTACTGGGAAAAAAGTTATTAATAAATGAGGACTGTGCTCCTTCTTTTCCCAGAAATCTAAGTGTCTGCCATGAAAAACTTTTCCTTTGCCTGTAAATGATATTATTGGTCACAAGATGACAAGAAAAACAATTTGGTAGATAAAACGTTTTCATGTGGCTGAAAAAGTAAAAACAAAGATAAAACTCAAAAGACAGAAATATAAATAGAAGAAGTGTCAGAAAGAAGGAAATTAAAAATATTCATTCTCCATTTGAAACAGAAGTTTTGCATTGATCTGGCCTCAAGAGAGAAAGTTAAAGTGAAAATGAGGGTGTTGGGGCCTTATGTCTTTTTATTGTCTTTTTTGTCACATGGAACATAGTGAAAGGAAAGTCCCCAAGATGTCTGACTCAGTGCACAAGAAAACATTATATATACTATTCAGTATAGACTCTGTTCATAAAATTAACCAAGAGGTCCTAATGGTGGGCAGCTAGAGTCAACATTATTTTTTAAAACACTTTTTCCTCAGATACCAGATTTATGTTAACAATTTTATTGTGCTATTAATTCTTCAACAGTTAAGACCAAGATGATTGACTTACCTTGTATTTTGGTATAATTTTTCCATATTTATTTCTGATAACTAAAATACTTAGTTTTAAATTTTATTCTAGGTGAAAACGTAAATAGCTATATCTCAAAACTGTTTATTTTACATAAAATTTACAGTGTAAATAACTAATTGTAAATAATTTTATAGTAGTATTGTCAGATTAGCATTAATAGGTTTTAGAGATAAGTATTCAAATTATTTATTATTATTACATTTCTAGTTTCAATGTCATTTAGAGTATTTTAAAAAATTTTCCTGAGCATTTTCATTTGTTTTATTCAATAGAATATAATATCTCTAAATAGTCTATAATTGTTATTGTTTATTCAAAGTAACTATTTTATTATTTTATTTATTAAGCCTGGCTCCCTCTGTTAGGTTTTCATTGATGTTTTTGTTTGATTTTTAAATGTCAAATGAGATGGCATAAAATAAAATTTTATTTAGTGGTATGGAAAATTATGTCTTACAAACTAATTATTAATAGTATCCTTACAGAGTAATCTAAAAAATTAATATAATAAAAATTCAGAGCATTATACAATAATAAAAATAGTTTACTTCATCTCTATATTGCTTTTTATTACTTGAAAGAAGTTTCCCCCACATAAAGCATAACTTTATTGATTTTCCTTAATTTTAATTTTCTTTTTAATGACAAGAAATTCTGGCAGCATGTCAGAGGTGTCACTAGGCTTGGAGTCATAAAATCTGAATGTATGATTCTAGGAGGCTTCTGGGTTCTAATTAGTAATATGAGATTCAGTCAGTTCTTATATGTTAGAGAATAACAAATGAGAGTATATTATGTACATGTGCATTATAATTTTTAAATGCTTTACAAGTTTGTAATGTTCTTTGCTTACATGGATGATTACTTTGTATATATTTAAGGAAATGTCTATTAAAGTAGGCATGGATCTACAAAATTGAAAGAAGCTATCAAAAATATCAATTTGTGGAGCAACTATTTCTCTCTTGATTAATAGAAATTATTAGCTTACTAACACTTTCAGCATTTTAATGTTTCATTTTTGAAGGAAGGTTTCACACTGTGCTCAATTTGGTTTAATAAATATTAATAAATATTATAAATGTGCCACCCAAGGTAAATCCTATTGAAAATCATTTGAATCCAAAAGGAGCTTCAAGTTAAATAAAATGATTTGCATTCATGGGGTGAATGCTGTATATTAAGTCGCTCCAATCTGCCACAGGTTTTTGGACTTTTTCCCCCTTTGACATACCCTTCCCAATCCTCTCTCCCTTACTGAGGAACCAATAGTAACCAGTTCATTCTTAGATGTCAGTTTAAGCTTCAGTTTCTCAGGGAACCCTTGGCTGATATTCGAGAGTGAGTCAGAAAGTCATATCATCCTATTACGATTTTAATAAAATTTACTGATAACATCTGTAAGTCCTTTTTGGGGAGCAGAAGGCAGTAAGATTATCTGATACCTATGTCCCTTACTGGTTATACGCTTCAATGTATCTATGGCATTTACACTGTGCCTAAATAAAGATTTATTTATTTATTAGAGAGAGAGCATAAACTCTCTCTGGAGAGTGAGGGGAGAGGGAGGTGAGGGAGAGAGAGAAGACGCGCTGTTGAGCAGGGAGCCCTACTTGCAGCAGGATCCCAGGACCCTGAGACCATGACCTGAGTCGAAGGCAGATGTTTAACCTACTGAGCCACACAGGCGCCCCATCAATTAACTTTTTTGAAGGTATTATTATATGGCAGACACTGCTCTAGTGTCTAGGGAGACAGTAAAAATCCCTGCCATTATGGAAATTATGGGTGGGGACATTTAATAAAAGAGATAAAGTAAAATACATTGCATAATGGACGATAAGTGAGCAAAAACAAATACAGCTGACAATTTTAAATATGGAGGACAAAGAAGCCTTCTGGGTTCGGTGTTATATGAGAAATGATCTGAAGGATATGAGGAAATGAAACACGAAGAGCTGAGAGGGAGTTTTAAGGCAACGAGAAGAGCAAGTATCAAAAAATAAGCAAGACCATATCTCACATATTTACAAAATAGCAAAGAGAATCGCAGTGCAGAGAGATCCTTAATTCCAGCTATAACCAAACATGGCCATATTTCATATGCTACTTAAAAAATGCTCCCACATTTTACCCAACATTTCTTATATGAGTTGTACTGAGCGATCAAAAGACAATTAAGAATCCTACTATATAGAAAAATTTGATTTTGTCTAAAATTACTTTATTAATTGTTAATTTTTCAAATTTACCCTAGATTGAGACTAGCATGAAGAGATACATTTGTAATTTATTCAGAACAGTTTGAAAGGATAACTGCTTACACATTTCTTTAAATTTATTATCCTTATTTGGTCTTTGTCTCAGTTATAATGTAAAATCTCCATGCACATTACTTGAAGAGAAATTCTTTAATTCATTGGAAGATTTCTCTACATAATTAGAGTACTGCCATTGATTATAGGTGAAGAGCTGCTAGTTAGATTTTTAAATGGATGTTTTCATGCTTTAAGTTGACTAGCAATGTCAAGTCATTGATCCAATGTTGGTTTCCCCTCTATTTCCCCTTCAAAAATAATCTAGCACTTCTATAATATTAAAGCAATACAATTGTTGATTACCCAAAGGAATGTCATGAAAATAGATCATTAAACACAGTTCAATATGAAATACCCAGTATCTGTTCTTATACTTTTATCTTAATAAAATCATATCTGATATTTTTAAGACATATGCAGAGGCAATTAAAACTTTAGAGCATTGACTTTGTAGCAAGATTCTTTATAGAAAAGATTCTTAATTTCTCCTCAACTTTAGTTTACATGGATGAATCAATGAGAAACTACATCACTTTTATCTACTATTGCCTTGGTATTGTTCTCAATTAATAGTATCTATGATTAATAATATAAGGTCTACTTACTAAAAACAAACCTCTTTTCCTTTCAGACTTCTGTCACAGTCTCACTCTATTATTACCTACTATAAATCATACATTTAGTTGAAATGGCTCAAAATATTTTAAATTGAATAGTCATAACATCATTTTCTCTTCCTTGGATCATATCTAAATCCATTTCCTTTTTATTTACAATTTAAAACAATCCCAGTTTTGGATAGCATCTTCAGGTTGATAGAGTTCAACTTTGAGACTGCAAAAACCCAATGGGAAGGAGCAAGTATTGTTATTTATGGCGTATTTATCCACAAACACCATTCCCTATTGTTAGAGCCCATTGCACCACCTCCAGACAGGTGGCACGGCATAGTATGATAAAATATCGAGCCATTTATGCATTCAGAAAGTCAGCTTACTATTTTCCATTATGAGACTATTTTCTTTCAAACCTTAGGGCATAGAAAACAAGTTACTGTTTGAAAAGTTGACAATTTTGGCTCTATTAAGGTAGAAACAGCTACCTTCGAACATGTGAATGAATAATAAAGTCTCTTCAGACTTAATACTGGAGGGTAGAGAAAGGAGGTTTGCAAAACATATATTTATTATATGATACAAAGAAAGTAGTTTGGCAAAACTGAAAGCTATGAATAGGAATCATTCTTCCCATTTAAAGTTTCAAAGTGCTCTATATAATACGCTGTAATTTGGAATCTTCTTCTCAGGCATTATAATTTGAAATGTGTCTTTAGGGGGAAAAAAAGTCCGTAAATGTTATTCATAAGGAAAATTATTCCTTGATAGTACATTTATAACTAAAGAGGTGTAAATAATTCAGATAAGTTAAAATGTATTAAAATACTTTTATGTAATATCTTGAAATAATGCAACACATTTTAAATTTTGTCATCATAATCATAATATGTCATATTTAAGTTAATAGGGATTGTGCACTTCCTTGCTATAACCTAGGTAGATATGATTCTCAAAATAGGAACCAAACAATATCTACTAGTGAGTACTAACCATGTTCTGAATGATGTTGTAAGGCTTCTGTATGTATTTTTAATCTAATTCTTACTGATAAAGAAACTTTGGGCTCAGAAATATTAAATAACATGCCAAGAAAATATATAGTAAGATCAGGCTTCCTCCCACTCCAGTGGGATGTTGGGAACAGCACTTATTGCCTGGTGAGAGACAATTATTAAAATTTTCTGAATTTGGCTAACTTGTTGTCAAACACAAGTATTATTAAAAATTAAATTACATTAAAGGTAACATTTTAATTGTATATTTAAAGGCAATATATACTTAAAGCTTATCACTTTTTACTACACTATATTTTATTTACATCCTGAGGGGTTTTTTTTATGACTATTACATGTGTAAGGAAGAAATTCTATACGTTTGTGTGTTATTATATATCTTTTTTTTCTTTTTAGATTTTATTTATTTATATGACACAGAGAGAGAAGCGAGAGAGGGAACATAAGCAGCAGAGTGGAAGGGGGGAAACAGGCTTCCCGCTGAGCAGGGAGCCTGATGTGGGGCTTGATCCCAGGACCCTGGGATCATGACCTGAGAAGGCAGACGCTTAATGAGCCACCCAGGTGGCCCTACATATCATTTTTGCAAGTCAGGATTGAGCGGCAGCACCATAGGGGTTTGAAATGTGCCATCTTCGTAGTATTTGCCACCACAGAAACTGGCAAACGCTACAGATCAGAGCTGTATTTATATTTTGTTGATTGTCTGTAGACTTAAGAAAGTAATGGAGAAGACTTAGTAATGCAGATCGAATATTAAGTCTTTGTAGCTGTTCCATAGTGAATAACACAAAAATACTGAGAATTTGGTCTTAAAATATTCAAAAACCATTTTCCAATTCAGTAAAAAGTCACTCATGTCATTGACCAACAACTGTAGGTCCAACATACATCATTGTTTCAAAAATGTCTTATCTACTAATGTAAGTGATAAAATCTGCCAATACTTTTTTTTTTTTTTTTTTTTTTTGCATTTCGGGTTTCTTTTTTTTTTTTTTTTCAATTTATTTATTTTCAGAAAAAACAGTATTCATTATTTTTTCACCACACCCAGTGCTCCATGCAATCCGTGCCCTCTATAATACCCACCACCTGGTACCCCAACCTCCCACACCCTAACCACTTCAAACCCCTCAGATTATTTTTCAGAGTCCGTAGTCTCTCATGCTTCACCTCCCCTCCCAATTTCCCTCAATTCTCTTCTCCTCTCCATCTTCCCTTGTCCTCCATGCTATTTGTTATGCTCCACAAATAAGTGAAACCATATGATAATTGACTCTCTCTGCTTGACTTATTTTACTCAGCATAATCTTCCAGTCCCGTCCATGTTGCTACCAAAGTTGGGTATTCATCCTTTTTGATGGAGGCATAATACTACATAGTGTATATGGACCCCATCTTCCTTATCCATTCATCCGTTGAAGGGCATCTTGGTTCTTTCCATAGTTTGGCGACCGTAAAATCTGCCAATACTTTTACCAGATATTTGTTTGTTTGTTTGTGAAGTGCCGCAGTGTGTTTATGGCACAAGAATCAGGCAACAAGTAACAAAAACATGCTGTGAGAACAAATCAGCTATGTGTATTTTGCAATGAATAATATATATTTTATTATTATTTGAAAATTGTGTTCTATACACCCTTCTTCTCTATAAAATGTATGAGAATCTTATGTATATATATATAGATATATTTTTTTCCAGAGTGTCAGTTGTTAAAAAAATCACTTGTTTTTCCTCAAGTATGGTGTTTCACAGAGAGCTACAGTATCCTGCTTGAAAGTAAATATAATACTGTTAAGGTCAAAATGAATAGTATTGAGGAACACAGATAAGAATTTGAAGTTGGCCTGGTAAACAAAAACCAAACTTTCATTAATTCGTACCTGGCACCAGCATACCAAAAGTTGGTTGGTTGTGAAACTATGAGATCAGATACAGAGAAATTTAATTATTATCATATTCTGGACCAGCTACAGCCTTATTTAACTCCCACATTAATGAAGGGGGAGAATATTGCCTAATTCATAGGGCTTATGTGAAGATAAATTTAGAGCCTTTATGCAAACACACTTTGAATACTGTGAAACTATTTAAATAAAATATAGAATTACTCTTGGTTTTATTATACACTGTTTTCTAAACGAATGTCAGAAATTCAGCTTCACTGAATAAGCAAACTTCAATATCATTAAATAAATAATCCATATCAATATGGTTTTGTCAGTCTTTGGTTCTGTTCTCTTTAGCAAATTTAATCAAAGATTTGACCAAGTCAGAAAAGACACAATCATTAGGAGTCTAGACTGCTGGATGCCAGAATTAAGAATTGAAACCATCTCAAGTATTGATAGGATATTATAATATATATTGTGAATAAATTTAGTATTGTGAAATTGGGTTAAAATGTCTAAAGCATCATTTCAGTCAGGAAAAATTTGGTCTAGTTTGAATTCATGCAGTTTGATTTCACCCAAATCCAATATAGTTTAATATGATAGTTCTAAAAGCAAATACATGCTTTATGGATATAATTATGGACATTTTAGACATAACACTTTCAGAACATCATTGAGTTACATATAAAGATGAAAATACAGACAAGGTGAAGTAAATGAAATCTATACCATATTGCTTTTTAAGGATTTTGAGTGTTTCACCAAAAGAAAAGAATTCCCGGGGGTAACTTGCTACTGTCCTTAAAATCTCAAATAAAGTCTTGAAGAGTCAAAGACCAGGGTTAAGACCAAATACAGATTTACACTTTTTTTTTTTTTTTTTTTTTTTTGACAGAGAGAGCAGGGCGTAGGTAGGAACAGAGAGAGGAGAAAGAATCTTAAACAGGCTCCATGCTGAGCATGGAGCCCAACCTAGTGTTCAATCTCTCAGCCCTGAGATCATGTTCTAAGTTGAAATCAAGAGTCAGACCCTTAACTAGCTATGCCACCCAGGCACACCCAGATTTAACAAGTTTTTAATAAAAATGTTATGGTATTAGTGAAAGCTTTGTTGTTTTGTTTATTTGTTTGTCTTGTTTTTAATTTAGAAATATTTAAATTGCTGAGGTGGCTCAATCAGTTAAGCAGCTGCCTTCCACTTAGGTCATGATCCAGGGTCCTGGGATGGAGCCCCTCATCGGGCTCCTGATTCTCCCTCCCGGCCCTGTTCATGCTCTATCTTTCACTCTCTCTCTCAACAAATAAAATATTTTAAAAAAATAGAAATATTTGAGGGGCACCTGGGTAGCTCAGATGGTTAAGCATCTGCCTTCTGCTCAGATCATGATCTCAGGGTCCTGGGATCAAGTCCTTCAAGGGGCTCCTTGGTGGAGAGCCTGCTTCTCCCTTTCCTCCTATTGCTCCCCATACTTGTGCCCTCTTGCTCCCTCTGTCAAATAAATAAAATCTTTAAAAAAAAATAGATATACATGAATTGCCCAAATACCTATATGCTCCTGGCATATTAAATAATTTAATGTGAACCTTTAAAAATCCCATGTTTAAAGTGGGGTTATAAATACTATCTCAGGATTATTGAAAGGATTGGTGGATACAAAGCCAGTGAAATACCACATTTAATAGGTAAACATTCAAACAACATTAACTTATTATCTTATAAAAATAAAATTAGGATATTCACTGCAGGCTATATAGAAAAGTATTTGTGAGTTATTAATGTGAAATGGAAAAAAAATAGAAAACTATTAGAGTAATAATTCACAAAAGAGATGTTATATTTCAGTTAAGTAGGAAATGGGTGCAATTATGATTAACACTGATCAAAAATGTCTATTGAGAGAGAAAAGCAGGGAACTTCAGGGATAATAAAAAAGAACAATAGAAAAAGAAGACAAGGAAGTAAGACATTTTTCTTTATCAGAGATTTTTTTTTAAAAAGTCAAAACTATTGTTTCCAATGTCATTCACACCGGAGCCCATGGGTTATCCATTGATAAATTGTCAGATTTCTGTGAACCTTCTGCAAACTCAATCAGATAGAGATATCCTTTTGGATTCATCTTAAAACCAGTGATCTACAGTCACAGTTTCACCAAGTTTAACAAAGAATTTGTTATTAACAATAGCTGAAAAACTGTAATTTATAAATGGTTATATTCTGAATTGTTAGAATAGATTTAAGATTATGCTTATCATTGAATTCACTGTTTTACTGGGAGAAGAGAAGTTACCATGAAAATAGTATGCAGGAAGTTGCACATAACCTGTGATCTTTATTACTTTCACGGTGCACAGTAGTATCGGGCACATATGAATGGTGTCCATCCAGGGTAGGAAACAGAGGGAGAAATTCTACAAACAGTACCCATTACTTTGTGAGCTCTCATGTGATCAATGCATTTCAGAAATGACATTACAACTATTTATAAAAGTAAAGACAGCCATTAGCATTTCAAAACTTGGCTTAACTACATTGAAGATTTGTCCATTTTATTTTCCTTAAAAAAAAGTCCTAAACACAGGAAAACCATCAGCACTTCCAATTTTATTTTCCAACTAAATACAGACTTTTTCTGAAAACTTCCAAAAGACTGAGATGGTGTAAAAAAAAAAAAAAAAAAAAAAAAGCAATTAAATAGGATTTGTTTTGGAAAGTATTTCTTCCATTTGTGTCATTAATCAATATAATAGGGGCACCTGGGCCCAGTTGGTTAAGTGTCTGACTTTGGCTCAGGTCCTGATCTCAAGGTCCTGGGATTGGGCCCCAGGTTGGGCTCCACATCCAGAGGGGAGTCTAATTGAGTCTAATTGTCCCTGTGCCCCTCCCCCTGCTCATGCTCCCTCTCTCAAATGAATAAATAAAATCTTTTTTAAAAATAATCAATATAATAATAATCATTGCCTGAATACTTTGGCTTTGTTTATTATTATTTACAAATTAAATAATCAAATTAAAATGACTGATTTAGTATAATCCCATACATTTATGCCAAACTCATTTAAATCATTTTTTCCCACATTCATTACTGTTCATATGATTCACAATCATATGTTGTTGTGATTACAGGGATTGTTGTGTTCCATCGGATTAAGGAACATTATTCATTTCAGAAAGAAAATATTTAAAATTTGTTGAAGCAAAACAAGTTTTTGAAGAGGCAACTAACTGAGGAAGGAGTTTCTACTTCTCTGCTCTAAATCGTATTCAAGTGGTTTTAAGAGTTCACTCATCTTCAGAAGATGACTAACCTTTTAGATTGTGTCTGCACTAGGAAACCCTCACACAATGATTTTGGAATGAGCCAGGTTCTCAAAACACAATTATACGTTATTATTTTTTCCATCTTGTGTTAGACCCATAATCAGATTGGAAATCTATAGTCAGCAATAATGGAGCATAGAGACAATTGTCTATATCATTCAAGCTAAAGAAACACTTTGATTTGAAATTCTGTATCTAAATGATGGAGGCCAGAGTGCTCCTTTGGTTTGAATGATTTGGATAATTGTTTCAGTTCTCCACTTCATCTCCCTGGTATAAATTGCCCAAAAGCAAATGTATGAGCTACCGTATTCATTCAGTGCAGTGAAAATACATAAACATTTTGTGGCATATAAAGTTTGCGAATGTATACAGGAAAATAAAACAGAAAACTATGAAGGTATCATTTACATATTTTCAATACCTCCTTTACAGAAAATAAATTATAGTTTGCAGGCTCACACGTGTTTGCTAAATTGCATTTTAGTATAGCTATTTATCACTAAACTACTTCTGAAAATTAAACAATTCTTAAAATTTGATTATCACAAATGATGAAGAAAGAAACCAATAAAAATCTTCTCAGCTAAACATGATTTTCAAAACAGATATAAATTCACTTAGTGTCCCCACTTGCTAGAGTAAAGTATTCATAAGTTGCAGGACCAGAATACATGAAGAATTATGTACCTACATCATTGCCATGCCCATGCTCATGGCTTAACTGTGTTTTTGTTGACATGTATTATGATTGCTGTGTACTAAATGATAAGTGGAAGCCAACTAACATTTCCCAAAGTGGATCATTGTACTTGTTTCAGTTTCCCTTTGTAAAGCCGAAGTTCTGATCTGTGCCGGGAGCAGTAAAGCAATCAATGCTGATGAATGACTAGAAATGGTTTCTTTATCCCAGTCCTCACTGAATAGAAAGTTTCCATTATCTCATTCAACATCTTCACTCTATCAACTTGACAGGGGCAGGCAGTGCCACACTTCACTGCTTTCACTTTGGAACAGTATTCTACTTATCTGTTTCTAATATGAAAGAAAAATGAAAAATAATAAAGTCTGGAGAAAACTTTTTGTTTGTACGATATAAACGCCATCGCCCGTCTTTCTTTTAATTGTTGTTCAGTTTTACCTGAGACATAATCATTTAAAATAAAGTGACAGAATAAAAATTCATAGAGCCTAATTTCTAACGTGTTAGGTCAAATAAATCAAGTTTTCGTTGTTGGAAAGGAAAAAAAAAAAGCATCTTCCAGACCTTTTTTGATTCTAATGGATATGGTACTTTTGTTCACTTTTCAAAGATTGGATAGCATCTTGGCTTCCTCCTGCGACTTTGTTCTGGCAACCTGGCAGCTTAGAAATTTACCCAATATTCACATATTGGGACTGTGCGAGTTCTTTTTTTCCCCTCCTTTTGTGAGCATTGTCTATCTCTATGGAGCAGAAGAGCAAGTTGTAAAAATGGCAAGGTGTGAACTGGCCTGTCTTTGGCAGCGAGTCAGTAGGCTTTTGAGAAGAAAAGCGTCCAAGGTAACAGCACAAGATGTCAGTAAGAAAGTTTTTAGAACAAAAAATGGGGAAAACCATGGAAATTGCTTGGGCATTAATTACCAGAAACATCCATTTGCATTTTATTCTCTGCCAATTTTTTTCTAAAATGCAGAAAGTCTTCTTTTCTAAATGCAGACAGTTTTCTCTGTGTTTAGAGCACATTCTTTGCAAAAGCAAGGTTCAGCCTCTAAATATCCTAGATAATCGGCCCTGAACGTGAACAGGGCCCCTCAGCTTGGCCATGTTGCCTCAGACGTGAGCAGTGACCTTTGGGGAACCAGAGCTCATGCCGTGAGAAAAGACACTCTTTCTTCCTTACACTTTCTTGTACCTTGTATGTCTCCATGTATATTTCTGATGATTGCATCTGTGAAATAAATGTCTTTTTAAAATTAGAGGATGTATCAAACAAAATGAAAGGATGTATCAATCAAACAAAAACACAGTTAACCCATGAACCTGGAGCATGGCAATAATGTAGGTACATTTCCTCATGGCCTAGGGAAAAGAACATTATTTTTATAGGACTGCAAACTCGGAATTATAATCTGAAATATTTCATCGATCTCATGTTTATATAGTATCAGTTGTCCATCATTTCATTTTATTTTGGTTTGTGTCACTACAAAGATAGACATACCTATAAAAATTTTTAAGCATCTCTTAAAATGAGTTATGAAAATGAGCAAATTTAACAGAAATCAATTAAACCTTCATCCTCTATATAACACTAGTAGAAGGAGAGACAGCTAAGGGTATCTTATCACCAGGCAGTGATCAGGATCTTCTGGACCCTGATCCTGGGATGGGACACTACTCAGTCAATGGAACATTTTAAGTGCAGTTTTCTATTCTGGCAATGAAGAAAAACAGTGCAAAACTGTATTTTTAGACACCGAGGACAAAACTCTTAGCTAGCTTCAAAACTTACTAAGCAAAAGAAAGATGGCTAGATCCTACCAGAGGGAGTAAATTAATGTTGATTTTTGCCATTTTTCTCTCTCTTTAGATATATTATGGATACTTTTGTTGTTTAAAGCAACAACATTAATGCATGTGATTTTTCAGAAAGAATGGAATACACTGTAATAAGTGCAGTTACTAATGTAAAATGGTAAGTTTGTCTTACGGATAAGAACTTCAGACAGTGGTATTTTGAGGGGTTTTTCACCTCCTAGCAGTAAAAGTGCTTTGTACAAACTTTGGAGTCAGATAGAGAAATGTGGTCTAATACTACAAAATACCATCATTGTAAGGACCAGAGATGTGGATAGTGTCTGGGTTCAAAATCTTCCTTCGTCACCTACTGGCTATTACTTGACATCTCTTTTCCTCAATTTCCTTATGTGTAAGTTGAGACTAAGTAATTGTGCCCACCACTTAGAGATGTTAGGATAATAAAAAGCATTAATTAGCAACTGTAAAATGGTCAGAGCAGTGCCTGGCATATGATGAACCTTCGACAAATGTTGGTAAAATAAATTTTTAGAAGACTTTTTTTTTTTTTAAATAAATCCTGACACAAATGTATCTATTTATTTCCTAAGAACTGGCAGGAGAAACTTAAAGTCAAACCACAGAAAGTAAACATAACTCTTTTTACAATGTAGTAAAAGCTGTTTGTATCAGTTCAGTATCAGAAAAGCAGTAGAGTAACCAGCTACAAAACTGTGGGCACGTGCTAAATATGCAGTTAAGCTTTTAATATATTTATAATGAGCCTTTATAATCTTCAAACCTTGGTGTTAATCAAAATTAGACTTTGTGAGCATTAAAAGGACTTGTAAATAATGAGATTTCTGAAAGAGTGGTGATAACAATAATTGAGTAATCTCTGGAGTTCAACAATTTACTTTTTGGGGTAGAAATATTTTATAGCATTTGTAGAAAGTCAATATCCAAAAATTCATTTTCTATTGGTTTAGCTTAGGCCTTTGGCCTCAGAGTTACAGCTTTTTGAATAGGAGCACTTGCTTAGTTTCCACAGGTGCATTTCCTCTGGCAGATTTATATGCCTCATAAAAGCTTTATATAGCTCATAAATGCAGACTTTCAATCCTACAGGTACTACTGGCCTGGAAGTTTTATTTTATCTTTCAGGCTGATGAAAATGACACCTCCTTGTTGGGAGATGCTGCTATGAATGGCAGAGCAATGGTATAAAAAACGGAAGAGAGTGATCCTGGTGAAAAAAGGTCTGGAAGAGGAGCTGTGAAGTGAAGTCCACAGGGAGAGTGAGAACTGCTAACTGGGAGCTGCAGGGGAGGAGAGCTTCACAGTGAGAGCCCAGAGACAGAGCTGCTGCATGAGGAAGCAGGAGTGAGGACATGGAATAGTCTGGAGTGCAAGGGGAATGAGCTGGAGACACGTACTGTATATTTACATTTCCTTACAATATGCATTTTATTTTTGGGCCACTCTAGGTGCTTTGACGTTTCAGGTGAGTGCAATTCAGAACTGTTTTTTTAAAAAGCTGGGGAGCAAAAAATAAAATAAAATAAAATGCTAGTGAGCCTTAAAAAAAAAATCTATTGCATTAAGAGTAGAATTTTCCAGAAATACAGTTATAGTAAACTTTAGCAAACGTCTATTACAAAGAGAGTCTAATAGAAACAGGATGTATAATATTACGATTAGGAGTAGGGAAGCAGTCAAATGAGGCATTAGTTAAGGATTTGCTTTTTACGGTTCAGCAAGAAATAAAGCCTGTATGGGTGCCAGCAGTGGAGATGCAGCAAAAGACTGAGATATATTTTATTTTATTTTATTATTTTTTAAAAGACTTACTTATTTTACAGAGTACGCATGTGCCTGAATCTGGGAGGAGCAGAGGGAGAAGGAGGGAAGCGAACTCCTTGCTGAGCACCGAGGCAGGCCCCGGAGCGGTCAATCCTACAGCTCTGAGACAGCAACCCCAGAGGAAACCAAGAGTCCAAGGCTCAACCAACTAAGGCACCCAGGAGTCCCGAGATATATTTTTAAATATGAAATGAAATACATAGTGCTTAATGCATGCCGGAGCATTTCCTGAGAGTTTTATGTATATTCCTTCTTTTACTTTTCCTAAGGATCCAGTAAGGTGAGTACTGCTATTATCCCCACTTTTCCGAGAAAGGAATGTGTTTGTAGAGGGGGTAGATTAAGTCATCCAGCTACTAAGTGGTGAAGCCACTTAGTGTCCGTCACACTTTCACAAGGAAAGCTGACAGTATGCCCCTGGGGCAGAAATCCAGCGCATGCTCACTAATCCAGTCACAGGGTTTCTGCTACTTAAACAAACTAAGCCTCTTCTGATTGGCTTATTGGTATCACCCGGGCTAAGGGCAACGCTGCAGAATTAGAATCCAGGCAGTGTGACACAAGGTCTATTTTAAATGTCACACTGAATAAATACGGGGAATGAAGGAAATTAAGGGATCGAAGATGATTCCCGAGTTTCTCTTTTAAGCAACTTGATTTGCGGTTTACTGTTCCTAGTGAGTAATTTAAAAAGTAGTCATGACATAAATTATGCTACACAGATTAAAATACATACTTGGAGTGTGAGCTTTAATATCATTTCATTAATGTTTACAAAAAAAAAACAAAACAAAAACAACAAAAAAAAAAACAGCAGCCCAAGAAGAGTACCTTAACTCTTCACAAACTTAAATCCCAGAGGTTGATCTGCACCAGTCATGTCAGGCATTGGCTCTGGTTTCTGGGTGAGACCAGCCGTTCGGAAGCAGTGGCCAGGGCTAGGAAGGAGGGAGGAGAAGAACTCAGGGCACTTATATCTAGCTGGACCACATCCCTCAACCGAAAATCAGAGTTCCTGCCAAACTGCTCTTTCTACAGAACCTCCTCCCTCTCTCTTTCTTTCTCTCACTTAAAGATTTATTTATTTGTTTGTTTTAGAGAGAGAGCGTGGGTTTGTGCGTGCATGGGGAGAGGGGCAGAGAGGGGGAGAAAGAAAGATAGAGAGAGAGAGAATCCTCAAGCAGACTCCCTGCTGAGCAAGGAGCCCAACGCAGGGCTTGATCCCAGGACGCTGAGATAACGCCTGAGCAGAAATCAGGTGTTGGATGTTCAACTAACTGAGCCACCCAGGCCCTCCATCCCCCTTTCTTTGTGTCCCATTCCACAGATTGTTCCCTCCCCAGCTGTGAAGGCATAATCAGAGCCTTCTATTATTATAACATTGTACTGTACTATTCTGATCCCACCAACTCCTTCCCTCATTCACAAATTTACCCTTTATTAGGGTCTCCTCAAACACAGCGTGATTACTTAAATTATCCAATCTGTTGCTTGACAGAACTCTGACCTAGGCAGTATCCTTCTTCCCAGTTTACATCGAAGGAGACTCTCTGTCACACAGTAAGTTCAGTCCAGTTTGAGAAGTGCATGATGATAAACAACAAAGATAAGGAGGCAGTGAACTAAGAGGGCATGAGAAAAAGTTTATAGAAGGTTGAAAAGTTCTAGAATTTCATCAGTTCAACAAACAGAAAAGACGTTACAAGCAAAAATCATCCTGTGCAAAAGCAAGAAAGAGGAAAAGATAAAGGAGGATTGAAGGAACTACAAATAGATCTTTGCTGCTGCCTTGCAGGGAACCAGGAATGGTGAAAAGTGAACTCATAAAGGTATCCAAGATACTAGATGATAAAAAGGAATAAAAGGGGTGGTCATTAGGGGGGAAAAAAAATTCAGGATTTTACCAGGAGCATAAGCCTGAGTGAGTAGAAAATTTAACTTGATTTCCCAAAGCCTGTTCATAATCACACAATAACTTTGATTTTAAAGACAGTAATATGTATGCACACATTTGCATACATTTCCTCTGCAATCATGCATCTATTGTATATATATTGATAGGCCATAGAGTGGTTATGTATCTCTGTGCTAAGTGAAAACTAAATATTCTGCTAGTAAAGCCTAAAGCCCAAATAGTTTGAGTGCCAGTGAGCAAAATTTTAGGTGTAGAATGACATTCTTTATATAAACTTTCACATATGTGGATTTGCTTTAATCTTTAACGGAGGTTAAAGTTTTTGACTGTATAAGGAAAAGAGGTAAAACATTATCTTAACATATGGGCTTGCATGAAATCTCAGAACTTGCACAATTTTGTTTTCCTAAGCTTGATAGCATTTTTACATAATGACAAGATCATTAAATTAGGTGACATATTTTGTCTATGTTAGCAATCTGATTTGGAGAACTACTCCATAGTCAGCAGAAGGAACAGAGAGTAGAGCAGATAATGCTGAGAGTAGATGAGTTCTCTATAAAAGAGATAAAATTAGCTTCAATGACAGACATGAAGAGTATGGTTTCTGGTGTTAGATCCTTAAGACAGATTAGTGTTTAACCCTCTGTGTCTGTTTCCCTGTTAAAAAATAGACAATAATAATAATCGCATCACCTCAGTGTATAAGAGAACAGACAAAAGTAATATCTATAAAGCAAGAATATTTGGTAGCTGGTGAATACCATGCAAATGTTACATATTATGTTTGAAGATATTAATACATTAGCGGTCACGTTTTTAATGATATTGTTACTTTTAAAATATCTGCTTAGAAGGAAAATATGACAAAGACTAGAGCATGTGGCACTAATACTTGAATAAAATCCCACAGCCAACTCATTATCACTTATCCTTCCTTCTTCATTATTACAGAATTACCGGGTGGTATCATGTCATCATTATGAGCGTTGAGGATTTTAAAGATAACTTAGAAAATTCCACATGTGCCTGAATATATCCCCCCAAAATTGTTGATATAAACATATGTTGACATAAGCAATTCAAATTGGTTTACAGCATTCATGATAAATAATATAAACTGTGCTTGCCTTTACTTAGTAGATCAAGAGGAAAAAGCAAACAACAACAACAAAATCTGAGATGCTAAGAGCCATGATTGGAGCAGTACTTGCTAACTTTCTGCCAATCTCAATAAATTCAAGTTTCTATTGCCTTTTAAGGGCAGGAGGTAGTTTGACTATTATTAACAGTTTAGATCAAGGCAGTGGGACAATTTTTCTAAGTACATTGTTTAAGAATGGCTACAATATTCTTTAGCATGAGTAAATAAAAGAAGAGGTAAATATGGTGAAATAAAGTATACTATAATATGTAGTACATATTTAGGATTTACAAACTGAAAATAAAGACATACCATTAACAAAATACTGGTATATTTAAAATGTTCATATGTAAAAAAATTATTCCATTTATGCTGTTTTATGTGACTGTCAGTATGATCATTGTAAAATTCATTTGAAATGTAATGAGTATACTTTGTCAAGGCTTCCTTTTTCCCTCTACATCAACTCTCCTGTTCCATTGATAAGTAACCTGAATGGGAATTAAAGCTAATAACTCTGAATATATTAATCATAAATGACCATTTAATCCATTAAAAATTTCAGTTATCTCTTTGTACACTTCTAGAGGGACTGAGCAAATGACATTAGAAAAAAATTACACCAAACAATAAATTTAAATTGTGTAGATTATAAAAAAAATATGATGTGGTCTTTCTGTACTTTATCCTATGTGAAAATAAGCCTGTAGTATATTATTTTGGTTTCAAATGAGTCATGTAATTTTTTCTTTCAATGGGCAAGAGAAAATATTCTGGCAATGTGAAAGAATATTGATTTAAGACAATGCTGGGTTAAATTAATATGGGCAAGATAAATATTGATTCAACCATGACTTAACTAGCTACTAAAGCCATCAAATGCCCTCTGTATTTTAAACTCTATTACCTGTTTTTTTCCCAATTTGAAATTGGTGAGAAGTGCTTTACAAAAACATTATTTCAACCTAATAGCTACTTTGGAAAGAACAAAAGAAAAATTAAGAATATTTTTATGGGGCTAAGTAGTAAGTTTTTTTTATATTGTTAATAACCTACTTTATCTTAAATGTCTCAGATCATAACTAGCTATAATTAGCTGAGTTTGAAAAACTGCTAAAAATTCAAAAGCTGGTCTAAATATAAACCACAGCAATAGCTGTGTTTTGTGGCAGAAGATACTACCATGCAAACATTTGATCTATTAAATCAACTGCAAATGAAAATATCAAATTATAATAATATAGAGACATAATTTGCTAACAGTTTTTTCTATCTGGCAATATAATATAGCAAGCAGCATTCAATTATATTATGTAGTAACAAAAATCAAATAGGTATGATAAACATTTTTTTTTCTTGGGACTAAATAATTACCCTACAAGTTAAAGAGTTTTTCATATATTTTATTATTAATTCTACAGTATTTTCTTCTCAGAAATCAAGTTGCCTAATTGTTACTGTTTTTTCACCCAAATTAAATTGAGTCATCTCTATCATTGATGGCACTCGTGATGAGAATGTTGATTTATGGAACACTCCAAAAAATAATATCAGACGTTTTCATTTAGTTCAATGGATCATGTTTCCATGAAACATTTTATTTACCATCAAGTTATAGACTATCCATAAATAACTGGAGTCTGGGTATTACTTCTATTATAACTTTGATCCATTTTTTTTTAAACTTTATTTATTTACTGAGAGAGAGAAAAAGAGAACATGCACGAATAGGGGGAGGGGCAGAAGAAGATGGAGAGGGAATCTCAAGCAGACTTCATGCTGAGCATGGAGTTCAATGGGGGCTGGATCTCATGACCCTGAAATCATTACCTGAGCTGAGCTCAAGAGCCTGTCGCTTAACTGACTGAGCCACCTAAGCTCCCCTCTTTGACCCACTTCCAATTTAATTTTTTTTTTACCTATCTCTCACCCTTATTTGAAGACAGTGACTATAGATACCTGGTATACCCATATGAGGCAGTTAATACACACTTAAGTAATGAACAAATATTTGTTAAATTAATAAATATGAATGTGAATGGTATGAATGGAATTATGAGAGAAAATTTAGAAAGCAACTATGCTGTATGCAATGCAAGATTATTTTCATTTGGTTTAAACATAAAGTTCTAATTGATGTTTAAATATTAAAAATCTTATTTTATGATAGCTTAGATTTTTGCAGGAAAAAATAGAACAATCTATAAGCAAGGAATAGTTGTAAAATGGGATAAACTGGGTGAGGATTTTACAAATGTTGGAATAAGAGGATAAATTTTTATAAAGTTACACAGATATGCATTTTTGCTTGAATTTAATAACTCTAATGAATAAAACCAATGTTAAATTATTCATGTATATCAAAAATCATATGTGTTTTACATAAAACACTGTACTAGCATCTTGGTTGTATCCATTATAGTTTTATATTATAATACATGCTTGGCAAGTATATGTTGAATTGATGTTAATTAAGAATACATTTCCATTCATTTTCAATTACCCACCATGATAAAGGAAGAAAATAAAGTGGCTAAATCAAACATTCCAGAAATGTGACTTTGTGAAAAGGAGAATAAAATGTGAAATAAACATAATTCACACTATTCAAAATGAATAGCCAATATTCAGGAAATTGTATTATAAGGTTCTAGTTACTAAACTTATTTACAATAATTTATAGAAAGATACCATTAAATCAAATACAAAAATATAATTTTATATATTTAAGTGGTTTTTTAAAGTAAAGACAATTTGGTATGATTTCATAATTCTAAGTATTTGCTCAATATAAAAACAAACACTAATACTCCTGAAATCCTCTGTAAATATGGACCAATTCTTATTAGAGTTAAAACTGTTTCATCTAAACTTATGGTACTTTCAGTGTACATAGAAAAAATATCATTCATATATCTGGTTTTGTATTTTGAACTATTAAATTCCTCATTCATTAATTTTAGAATAAATATTTTGTTGTGCTTTAACAATACATAAGAAAAGCTAACATTAACCACATACTTGTTCTATGGTAGCTTTTATGGTGCATGCAAGACAGTAAATTTAATATAACTGATGCTCTTATATCTCTTCACTATGCCCTTTTCAGAATATGATTTAAGTTAATCATGGATTTAGATATGCCATTTATTTTATCACATCTGGTATTATGTGCAATATCAACTGCAATAATATGTTTCTCCTTATTAATTGGTACATCTTAACCATTTAAACTCAATTTCTTTATGTCAGATAATAAAAAGTCAGATCCTATTAAACATCAATGTATCTCAAAGGGATTAAAATATAAGTTAAATAAATTTTGTAACAAATCAGTACACTATAAAACAAAATTATCAATAAAAACCCAAAGCTGTAGCAGTAAATTTTTTCTTGCATATATACAAACACTAAGAAAATACAAATACTTAACAAATTTCAGAACTCTAAAGTCAGTTTAAAGTGGAAGAAGGATTGAATTCAAACATTTATTTCACAATATGTTGGAATTAAATGATCTGATACATAGTCTGTTTAGTCACTACAACTATATTTTTGAATTATGTTTAGTAGAACTCTGCTCAGATTCTTATATCAATATATCAAAAAACTGATAATTGATTACTAAAGTTTATCCAAAAGTTTATAGTTTCAACTCTTCCAGAGATGATTCTTCATTCCAAATAAGTGTGAGAGGACCTTTAATTTTAACTTCTGTTATTCAGTATTTTCAATACACCTCAGTACAAATGAGAGCTTTTGAAACTTCGAAAAGTAAGCTTAGCACACACACACACACACACACACACACACACACACCCCACAGATCTATTTTTAAGAATCTTTACGCTTCTAGGTTGTATAACGCACACACAGGGGAAAAGCATGAACTTTGGAATGAAACATATCTGGCTTTTAATTAACCACTGTGAACCGCTATTATTTGAAGATAAGTGATTAACCTCTCTCTTATTTGGATCTTGGGATCATAGTCACTTTTATGTGGAAGTGATTTATTTACTATCAAATTGGAGGGGGAAAAGGTAGAAGTTTAAGAAAGGACTAGAATATCAGAATCATTTACCATTAAGTGTTGATCAGATGATAAATACCTAGAGAGGTACAGGTGTGTGGAGAGGTGGAAGGTGGAGAGAACAGCCTCATGCTGAATTCTCATTTCACTGGTGCTTGATTCTCCAACTACTTGATGGTTTTATTGCATGTTCTTCAATCCATAAAGCACTGATCCAGACTTATGAAAAGAACTCTGAGATCATTTTTCTTTGGTGGTTCACATGGCAACTTCATTATGGTTGCCTGGATTTCCCTAGTTATGCAGAGGATTGCCTGGATTTTCTGGCAAGGGTCCTGCTTATGAAAACTGATGTGGAAATGGCTTGAGACTAATATTGCTCTCTAGGTATTATTTTGGTCTTTTGGTCTTTTGTAAAGACTTTTGGTTTTTTGTAAAGGTCTTTTGGTATTTCGGTCTTTTGTAAAATAGATAAAATAATAGCCAAAGTGTAGCCAAAATGTCTTGCCTTAATGGGAAAAGAAAAACTAAACTATTCATTATTCCTAGTCACCTTCCAAATTCTAACACTTGGCTGGACTTTGTGAAGAATTACCAAAGCTTATTAATATCTCTTCCATGGTTTTTAAAATTTTAACAAATTAAAGCTTCATAGCAGGATAGTGGTGAGTGTGGGAGTGAAGGACTTACTCAACAAGTATACATAATGGAATCAATGATCTCAGAAACCTCTGACATCCCTAGGAGAGCTATTTAGGGATGGCAGCATGTAGTGGAAAGGAAAGAAATTATATTTTAAGATTAATACTTATGCTTTTGCTCTAAATCGCAGCTTAGAAAATGAGAAATAAAGACTAATGAGAAATAATAGTTAAATTGTTATAAACATAACCCAAAGTATTGCTACAAAAACTATGTTTTCACAACACTTTTCTTTTTTGCAAGGTCAATAAAAGAGCAGAAATAAATCTTTACAATCTTATCTAATTTTATTTAATCTAAAGCTGTCAAAGATTCATAAATAAAAATATTTGCATATTTAATCTAAATAAGCTGAAGCAGAGGAAGTTCAATCGATGCTTATTTTAAACTCTTTTACTATGCAATGTTTTTGGCTGAGGTTTTACCTCTCTTTATCCAAAAGGACCCAAGAGAGATATTATCCTTCAGTCAAGTACACAGCTCTTGCGTATTGCTGAAATTTTTGCTACGCTATTTGTTATAATAAATTAGAGACTAAAAATGTCATCAGCATGATTAGTCATGTACCCAAACTTTTCATTGATCAAATGACTTTTATATGTATCTAAAATAAAATTTATACTTAGGATAGAAAAGATTTTCTTAACACCATAAAAGACTCAGATTATTACTCTCCATTGTAAAAAATATTGTAAAATTTAGTTTCTGATCTTTAGCAATGTTCAATAACTATATTCCTTCTTTTATGTAATATTGGAGAGATGGATACACATATGTTTGTATTTAAATAATCAATTCTATAATGGTTTTTATATAAGTATTTGCCTATTAAATATGTAAATAACAAGAACATAAACATCATAATAAATAGTTATCTGAATTTTGTTCTGACAGTAACTGACTTGAGAAGAAAGGATTATGCAAAGTACATGAAAAGGGCAGTAGGCTTATTCCCAGAAGTTCTGATTCTAATATAAATGGGAATGTTGATTTTTTTTCCTTCTTTTATTATAGGCAGGTCTCAACCAGGTATATATTCACCTTGGTTTGAGGGGACATTAGTTATGGCTGAACACTCTGATTCCTCACTCCATCTGGACAATTTAATGAGCAGACTCCCTCTTTCAAGACCAAATGAGATAATGCATGCAAAATCATTTTGAAGAGCATAAAGTACTTTGCAAATGCAAAGTATTATTACTTTCAGACAAGTAATTAGTGCTTTCAATAATAAAGTACCTCTTGACAGTAATATATGAATTATCGTTCTTTGGAAATGACCTTCTAATCAGTTGGGCACATACCTTTGTGTTAAGTACTGTAACTTAAGCTACATTTTCTTAATTTCTTGAGGAGAATCCAGGAAATTTTATAAGAACAAGATATATCAGTCTATAAATATATATACTGCCTAGTATTTTTCACTGAACAGTATTTAGAACTCTAGAAAACTTCATTCATTAAACAGATCACTCAGAAATATATAATAACTTAAAATCAAATATTCAGTAGCAATGCTACTGAAATATAGTAGAAATAATATACATATTTTGTATAAAAAACTTCTTTATTTAATTCAAATTACTTTTGTAACTTAAAATGTCTCTTTATATATGTTTATTTATGAATCTGTGGGACAATGCAAACCTATTCTTTATGAATGGGCATATTTCCTTCTTAATTTTATTCTTATTTTATTGATGTGTCATTACAACAATAATTGAGTTATTTTAATTCACTTAAAGTATGATTTCTGAACATATATTATGACTCTGTTTGAACAAAACAGGATCGGTGACATACATTGATTTCAGATCTTTTGAAGAGTTATAACTAATGAATTCCATCAGCAAAACAGAAAGAATGAAATGACCATATGGGAGTTGGAATAATATTGAGTATCACTAACAAAAATATTATATTCTTTTTTTTATGAAGGAACAGCACAGATTTGAATTGTCAGAACTGTGATTTTGTACCATCTCACTTAGGCTCTTAGAGATTTTAAAAGATAAAATTACAAGTGTATCTACAATGGCAAAATAATGTTAAAATCCAGACATGGGGCACCTGGGTGTCTCAGTGGGTTAAGCCTCTGCCTCTGGCTCAAGTCATGATCTCAGGGTCCTGGGTTCGAGTCCCACATCAGGCTCTCTAATCAGTGGGGAGCCCGCTTCCCCGTCTCTGTCTGTCTCTCTGACTACTTGTGATCTCTCTCTCTGTCAAATAAATAAATAAGATCTTAAAAACAAACAAAAAAACAGACATCTCCTGAGGTAAAGAATAACTTAAGCCTTCAGAGGACTATAACACAGTAGCAAACAATTTCTACTGGGTTTTAATCTTTTCAAAATTTATTTAATATTTCATAATTTGATTATTAGATTAATTTCTTAAAAATGCAAATATATGTGATAGTCTTAATACATGGTCAATAGACTTGAAACAGTAAAGATTTTTTTTTTGAAAAGCTAAGAAGTGAATATCATGATTTTTTTTTAAACAATTAGGGCTTATATTTCCTTCTTTGCAAAGTGAGGATTATATGTTAATAATGTTCTTTCACCTTTCCACAACTAAAAAAAAAATCTCATATACTAAATTCAAGAAAGAAACAAACAAAAAACCTAAGCAATCATAACAACAAAACAAACATATTAAACTTAACAGAAAAAAGAGAACTTAAGTGGTATTAACTTGATTTCCTATAAAGTGTATGTGTATATATATATATTTTTTTCCAATCTAGAAATTTAAGGAGCCTATGGAGAAAAGTTTTATATCTCTGACATTCATACCACTTCATGAGAGTACTTAGAAAAACTTGATGTAAAGACTTCTGATGCCCAAATTTTATATAAGAAATATTCAAATTGAACTTATTTTCCTAACTGTATAAGAAATAAGACACTTCACTAAGGGAAGTTATCTTGGTCATGCAGCTGTTCTATTATCAGCAGAATCACCTTTCACAAAATACGCAAAAGAAAGATCTAGAGAGGGAGATTGGATTGTGAATATTTTCAAGGAAGTTTCTTGTATGTTAATTCTGGTTGTATTACATTTCTCTAGCTTCTCCTTCAGAGAGTAAAATTCTACAGAAATACAAAATTTTATGAGTTAAACTATATCCTTGAAAGAGATGAGGATATTATTTATTTTGAATTTGAAAATAATATAAATAAAATAGTTTTTGATGATGTATGCATACCAAAAATAAATAGTTTTACTAATTTTGATAATAATATATAGTGGTATAATTAACTTATTTATGAACTATGTTTTATTGACCAACTAAACATTTAAACTATAATTATTATTTATTCTTAAAACAAAAACAGTCAATTAGTTGGTATCTTTATAAACCAAGTACATTTTGAAGAAAAAGTGGTTTTGCATTGAATGAAACAAATTTTAGGAATCTAAATTTTCCTGATTATTACATTTTAACTTCAAGTTCTCTTTTAAAAACATATGCTTAGTATAATTCCTTTCCCCAGAGTATTTCTTTCCATAAAGCCAGAATGCTCTCTGAAACCAAAGTCTTCTCACGTATTTCTTTAATGATTAATGTTCTATCATCATCTAGGCTATTCTGTTTTTCAATACTCTCTTATTTTCAAGCACTGGACTTCTGTTGATGTTACACAGCGGTCATACTCTTAGGTTTATGGTGCTTAATAAAATTTTATTGCTACTTTTCTGTCAATCTCAAGAGTAAGTTAAATCTGTACATTTATAATTAAACACATGGTTGCCCAGAAACTCATTCTCAAATAATAAAAGGGGTTGTTCAGTTCAAATACTTAGTTTACTTTTCTATAAACTCAAAACTTATGCTATTAATCTAATTGTGATACTTCACCCACAAAAGTTTATGAATTCAAATTGTGATTAAAATGATGATAAATCTCAAAATAATAGATGTATCTATCACTGAAAACAAACTCTTATCTTTACCAGGTGTACTAGCAGACTGAGAAAATAAACAAGATTTTGAAACAGCTTACTATCAGAAGAAATAACCTAGTAACTTTGCCCCTTTGAGAATGTTATACCAAACTCAGAGGTGGATTTCCCATTAGAACATATCCCCAAACCATTCATTTCATCATGTTAATTGCCTCCAAAATCAGAGCCATTAACCTAGTCTGATGAGATTGAATATGTTATTGATGTTGGTCTAATTAAATATTTTATGGACAATAACCATTATGTCAGAAGTTGAGATATGATAGCACCAATACACATTTTGTTAAAGTAATTTCTATGACCTTTACAAATAATTTTCACAAACTGAAATAAATACATAGTTCTACTACAAGTAGATCATTTCAAGAAATATAGCCTTTTTCATGTTAAAAACAATTTATCAGGCCAAGAGACCTCAAGTTATACATGTAAACCTAGCAAAAAATACCTATTTCCCCTTCACCTACTCCCATACATAACAATGTATTCAATAAAGCAACAACATTAAAAAGTTATTTATACTTTTATCTAAAATACTTTCCATTATACTGTACTTAAACTTGGTAACAAAGCCAATATCCCACTGTATGAACACTAACAAATCAGTGGCAGAAAAAGAAAAAGAGAAAGAAAAAAACTTAAAAAAATGTATTATGCAATTATATCAGAAATCTCATTCATCTATACTATAAAGATAATTTCTCTGGAATATATTCTTTAAACATTATAAATTATTAATACCATTATCAAATCTTAAGAGAATTTTCTAAAGTAGATTTCCAGCTTCTAAATCTCAATGTACACTAATAACCTCCATGAATATAATTAATGTTTTAATAAAAAAGATTTTTGTGACATTTGAATTTTATTCTTAAAGTCATTTTCTTTTTTGAAATGACTTTTAAGGAGTCCTTTACCTAAAATACTTTAAATATATTAGACCAATCAATATTTATTGAAAAAAATGACAAAAGAAAACAATTTCCTAACTCTACGAAAGCTCATTTTTGTTCTACAATTAAAAGTCTACATTAAAAGCTTTTCTAATAGAATTTTACGAATAGACTATGGTTCAATATTTTCTCTTAAATCTTGTTCTAAAACATTAAGCCTTGGTTAAATGTATTTCATTTGATCTATATTTAATACTACATTGGCTAAAAAATGAGGTCCATCATATTTCTAAGATTAAAAATCCAAATTCTAAAGTTTTCTCTTAAGTCAGCAAAGCAGTCTTATATTTCTACATTTTAACGTAATTTTATTTTTCATGATTTTATAGACTCTTCAGTGTCAGTAGCTAAAATAGTCAGAAACATACCTCCATTTATGTTTTTAAACAATTTTCCATCTGAAATAGCATCTACTGATGATAGCTATTATCAAAGCAAGGCATTGCCATTCAAGAAGAAAGCACATTAACTTACCTGCTTTTTCTGACTGGTGAGATTACAAATCTTAAGAACATGAAAATATTCTCTCCTTAACACTCATGTGACTGACTTCAAATACCTTTTAAATATTTGATCGTGACTCCCAGAGATAGAGTGCTACAGCTCACTAATTTATACCTTCTCATGATTCAGCATTCAATCTGGTGCTTAAGCCAAGATTCTTTCTTTACTTACCCACAGGACACTAATAAAAAAGCATATAATACTTCATATCCAGGAATTCTGATTTTAACCTTCAGTTACTCACCTATGAGAGAGAGAGAGAGAAAGAGAGAGAAGATAGGTAATGGTCAGTATTAAAAATGCTTAATGTTTCATGACATACTCAGGGAGCATCGTGATATAAAGGGGCCCTTCTTTGTTACTTTGTATGTTGATATATACATGTATATATCTGTATATATATGTTGATATATACATGTACATTTCTGTAAAGTAAACTATACTTGAGGATTTTTACATTGTTATAATTTTAAGGTCTTTATTTTCTATGTCAGCTTACTTGGGAAAAAATATAATAAATCTGCCAGGAAATAATTTAGCTACCTGAAAAGAAGCATCTTAATATTTCAAGTACATTGCCTTAAACAATATTTCATTAAATTACTTCATTAAGACAAATATTCTAGTAAAGCATTTGTTCACTGTCATCTAAGCTGTTGATCTCCTTCTTGACTTTTCCCTTGGGCCCTTCCCTACACTCAAAAGTGCTCAGAGGAAAGACAAGTTATCCCAAGGGAAGCTGTAATTCTACTTCTCCCAACCTCTAGAGCTGAACCACCAGAAGTTGCTATCCTTCAGTGGTCTGAGACCACACTGTGTTCTTTCTAGGATACTTTCTATACCATGATTTTTTTTTCCTGCTGTAAATAAGCATTAAAATGATGAGAATGATTTGGGCTGAAAACTACAACATTTGACATAAGCAGTGAAAAATAACCTACAGAAATTAGTAGTTAAATATATACTCACTAAAGTGGGATCCTATTCCTTTCCAGCACATAACTTTTGGTAAACTGATAAGTTTTTCAAGAGAATTCTGGAAAGTTACAGGGTTTTTTTGGTTTTTTTACCCTCTCCTCTAGAAGTTAACACGTGATAATAAATGACTTTACTTTCAATAGAAATTTATATTATTTTCAGAAAAATAGCTATTTTTTTTTTCAACTTAGGATGTATAAAACCAGAAGAAAAGAGTTTTATAGGCACTGTTGCAGTAAATCTCACAATATCCCTGTCAGGAGATCTTATTCTTATTATTTCTCTCTTTTTCTTTCTTTCTTTTTTTAAGAATTTATTTATTTATTTATTTATTTGTCAGAGAGAGAGCGAGCGAGCGAGTGAGCGAGCGCACAAGCAGGCAGAAGTGGAGAAGAGAAGCAGGCTCCCTGCCCAGCAAGGAGCCTGATGTGGGACTTGATCCCAGAATGCTGGGATCATGACCTGAGCCAAAGGCAGCGGCTTAACCTACTGAGCCACCCAGGCATCCCGTTATTTCTGTTTTTTGTTTTTTGTTTTTTTTTTTAAGATTATTTATTTATTTGACAGATCACAAGTTGGCAGAGAGCCAGGCAGAGAGAGAGGGGGAAGTTCCCTTGCTGAGCAGAGAACCGGATGCGGGGCTCGATCTTAGGACCCTGAGATCATGACCTGAGCGGAAGGCAGAGGCTTAACCCACTGAGCCACCCAGGCACCCCACCGTTATTTCTATTTTTAAATTAAAAAAAAAAAATACACAACAATAATAGTAAATACTGGGACTGATATTAGAACCCAAAGTATGTTTCCCCTCTCCAAAGTAATTTAAATAATCCAAAATTATTTTAAAAGGAGAATTTAAAAGGAGAATGATGATTAATTTGGTAATCACTTCCAAAGAATTACACTGATCATTAAAGACCAGGATTTTCAAGATCCTACCGAACTATCCCCAGTAAAGTACATCTTTACCTTTATAAAAAACACATGAAAAAATCACATGAAACTATAAAATCTGATGTCTTATTACCTGAAACTAACTTTTTACTTTTTTATGGTACACAATCTTTTGAGTAAAAAAAACATTAAAAGGGAGATGAAGAATTAAGGTGATATGTAAGTATTCTGACTTAGAATTTGTGCTATTTATATGATATGTGATTATTGGAATTAATTTAATCAGTCAGGTTTTTTAAGCATCTATTTATAAGCTACTTCTCAAGTCTGATCAGTTTTTTCATTATATATAGAATATCGTTGTCATCACTGTAAGGTAACAGACAATCATCCAAAAATTCACACCTATTCAAATGGGAATATGCTCCGCCAGGAAATTACTTTTTTTTTTTTTTTTTAGAAATCACTTTTAAACCACAAATCACTGACTGAAATGGTATATTATTTAAATACACATTTCTTCTAATACATGCCAGCAAATTCAAACTTAATAGATATTTATAATTATTGCTAAGAGTTAATCTCAGCCTTTCAATAGTCCCTGATTCCCTTCATTCTGTCTAGTCTAGTGGTTAAGAGCTTTGAATTTCTGGAGGTTGGCTGGCCTGAGTTTGAATATTACTCACCTTTGATATCTGTGTGGCCTTGGTGATATCTGTATGACCTTGAGCAATTACTTAATAGATCTAGGTCTCTTTAGTCTAGTCTTCAAGATGGCATAACAGCCTTCATCAAATACTGTTTAATCGATATTGGCTATCTATTTCATAAATATTGCTTAAGTGTCTGTTAAGCTACTAGATTTTATATAAATATCTGGATTTTTCTAGACTCTAGTACCCATTTTGAGTCACTCAATCATGACAGAATTTCATCTTCTAAGAGAAGGAATTATCTATCGCTTCTTGTTTTACAGCATTTTCTGCTAAAGACTCCTCTGCCCATTGAGGTCCCCATTTGTACTGAGGTCAGTCTCATCAAGGAATTTCTTACACAAAATCCACCAACGCCTTGAAATACATTAATATGTGTGTAGAGAAAAAGTCAAAGCTGTTTGGTAGGATGGACCTATTTATAGCATAGTTTGTTATGTATATAAGGGATCCATACACATGTCCCAAAATTATGTAAACTGTATAGAAATGATTTTATTAAAAATTAAACTATAAGCTCATCCTCCAACTCAAAAGGAGCTGAAAAGTATATTTAAATGGTAAAACATCTATTTTCATCCTTCACAATTAATTTTCGAAGTTTACATGTTCTTTAAAAGAGTAAACCTTAGAAATATATATGTGAACTATTTTAATATAATCTTGGTACCAAAAAGAACAGCTTCACCAGCACTTTCATTCAATTATTATGCTCACTTTGTATAGTTAGTTATGCTTAGAATGGACCTCTTACTCTCTGTCCCAATTACAATGTAAAAGATGCTATACAAGTGAGGAAGATTAATACTCCCAATAATTTATATTAATGTATATAATAACATCTTACATGAGATGTTGGAGTCGACATAGAGCATGAAATCATCCATAATACCTAGCTTGCTAAAATGTAACTCAGAGGCCACTGAGGACTGGGAAGATTTTGGAGAAAGGTTTTGGAGAAGGTCTAGGCCTTTGGAATGCTGATATCTGCCGGTGACCACTCTGCCATTGGAATGCCATGGGGGAGTTGCCTTTATTTATTTATTTTTTTAAAAAAATTTATTTATTTATTTGACAGAAAGAGAGGGATCACAAGTAGGCAGAGAGGCATGCAAAGAGAGAGAGAGGGGGAAGCAGACTCCCTGATGAGCAGAGAGCCTGATACGGGACTGGATCCCAGGACCCAAAGGCAGAGGCTTAAGCCACTGAACCACCCAGGTGCCCCTTGGGGGAGTTGCCTTACCCAAGCTTTCTCAGTCCAAATAGCCACCCTTTGCTCAAAGAGATGAATGTATTGTCCTTTAGGCTATGTTTACCAGAACTCCTAGAACTTGCAGATTAACATACTGTATCTTTCCCATAAACAGATCTTCCTAGTTTCAGTAAGACCCCCTTGTCATGCATCACCTGCTTGAGAAACAGTGATAAGGATTTGTGATTATCCTGAAGCACCAGTAAAAGTGGGAGCAAAGAAGAGCAAAGAGTATTCGCTCTGAGCATCGACCCCCTTGCCTTCTCTTTTTCACAGCAAAGTTTGGAGTAATCTTTCATCCATCAGTACAGGGATTGCTGGCCATTCCCAGCAGTGGAAGAGGTATTTGATCTTTTATGGGGAGCAGCAGTGGGGAGGTCAGTAGGGAGCTAGTGCTAGAGAAGTATGATTAGCTGGGGCAACTCTGCGTTGTATTCTTTTTCTCTCCCACAATGCCCTGGGAATAACATAATCCATCTCCAAAAATCACGAGGCAGCATAACAACAGAGACCCCCAGATGCCAGCTGGGTTTCAAGTGGGTATCACTAGGGTAGCAATAAAACTTGATGTGTGATGCAGGCCAACATACCCTGAGCATCTACAAGTACCATCCAACAGAATCTCAGAGAACAAGTAAGAGCATGGTTGCCTCTAGGATCAACTTTTTAAAAATCTGTTCTACTTTTTACATCATTAATTACCCACCTGAAAATACAACAGAAAATATAACTTGAAATAGCTTTACAGAGGCAAACAAGCAAAAAGAGAGGAGGAAAGGAAATATCCATAAAATGATATCAAAGAATAAATGCAGAGAGATTTGGTCATGCATGAGACGGCACTCTAAACTAATATGCAATTGTAATGAAGCTACAATGAAAGTTTTAGTACCACTTTTGAAGAAGTTAATTAGATTATTATAAAATGTATATTAAGAAATAAATGTTTCTAAATATCTATGTCAATTAAAGAAAAGAGCAAATAAAGTCCAGCAGTACTTTTAATAGCATATCAATTTTGTGTTTTGCAGTTTATCATTTCTAGCAATTGGTAATTCTTGCATCAATTTTTGTAGGACATCGTGTGAGTTGTTTGTTTTTTTTTCTATATTCTATTCCAATGGAATACATAAGTAATTAGAATTTAGTGTTGTGGTACAAGTTTTTTCATTACTCAAAGACTCCAAAGCACAGAGGCCCCAGGACGCCAAATGTCACTCAAACTCCCATGATGGCAGGCAACAGCTGATCAAAAAGCAATATAGCAAATGATTGTGGTCAGAAAGTGTTCAGTGTTATTACAGTGGAAATGTCAAAGAACCATCCACATGAAGGATCCTATATTTGATTTCATCTCAACGTTGGATGTGACTATTTTTTTCAAGTTTAGAAATTTGGCCTCCATCTCTCTTTGTCACAGATTGTAGATTAACAGGAGTAAGAGAAAGAGTGAGAGAGACAGAGAAAGAGAGAAATCACTCCCCCTCCCTGAACCTCTAGCAACTACTGATCTTTTTATTGTTTTTATTATTTTGTCTTTTCCAATATGTCACATAGTTGGAATCATATAGTGAGTAGTCTTTTCAGACTGGCTTCCTGTACTTAGCAACATGTATTTACAGTTCCTTAATGTGTTTTTGTAGCTTGAGAGTTCATATCTTGCTATCAATGAATAATATTCCATTGAATATTGGATATATCACAGTTTGTTTAAAATTCAACTAGTAAAGGACATCTTGGTTGCTTCCAATTTGGGACAATTATAAATAACAGTATATAAACACTGGTGCAAAGGTTTTTTTATGTGTGAACATAAATTTTCAACTAATTTGGGTAAATATCTAGGAGTGTTATCAGTAGATTATGTAAATTTGTGTTTAGTTTTACTAAGAAAGAGCTAAACTGTCTTCCAGAGTAGCTGTACCATTTTGCATTCCCACCAGCAATTAATAAGTTTTTGTTACTTCACATCTTTGCTAGCATTTGATGTGGTCAGTGTTTTGAATTTTAGCGTTCTTAGAAAAGTAGAGTGGTATCTCACTGTTATTTGACTATGCAGCTCCCTAAAGAAATGATACCAAGAATCTTTCCATATATTTATGTGCAATCTGTATATTTTCTTTGGTGATAGGTCTATTCAGATCTTTTGCCCAAGTTTTTGATTGGGTTGTTTGCTTTCTTACTGTTGAGTCTTAATAGTTCTTTGTATATTTTGGATACATGTTTATTGTCAAATATGTGTTTTGTGAATATTTTCTCCCAGTCTGTGGCTTGTCTTTTTTTTTTCATATTTTTTTAAAGTAAAAGAGTACAAAAAAGAGACTGTACAATGATCAAACTATGCATATTAAAGATCAGAAACAGGGGTGTGTGGGTGGTTCAGGCATTAAGTGTCTGCCTTAGGCTCCGACCATGATCCCTAGGTCCTGCGGGAAGCCTGCTTTTCCCTCTCCCACTCTCTCTGCTTGTGTTCCTTCTCTCACTGTGTCTCTCTCTGTCAAATAAATAAAATCTTTAAAAAAAATCAAAAACTTGGGACACCTGGGTGGTTCAGTGGGTTAAAGCCACTGCCTTTGGCTCAGGTCATGGTCTCAGGGTCCTGGGGAGCCTGCCTCCCTCTTTCTCTCTGCCTGCCCCTCTGCCTACTTGTGATCTCTCTCTCTCTCTCTCTGTCAAATAAATAAATAAAATCTTTAAAAAAATCAAAAACAAATGTAAGCTTAGAGGAGACCTTCTTAAAGTGGTATGCAAGTTTATATATGTATATAATCTTTCACACAAAATTCTGCTTTGATATTTTCTAGAAATGTTCTGAGCTTTTTGAAATCATGTTGTATCTGTATCTATGCGCCTTTCTCTAACAGTTTAAGAAATATTTATCATAACTTCGATTAGTGGCTGTGCAGCATTTTCACCAATAAAAGAGCATTTCATACTGCCATTGGACAAAATTATTAAAGCAAACAAACAAGCAAAAAACCCAAACCAGACAAAATATTTGTGATATAACACCACAAAAAAAGGGGGGAAACCCAACGAGGTAGAATTGAGAAATATACTGATATGCTCCAGATTAAAGAACAAATCCCTTAGGCATTATCACCTTTAGAAAGACATAATGACATCTTTTTTTTTCTCTTGTTTTTTTAGAAACCTGGGCTCAAAGAGTAACAAAAGCTACCCATCTCTATGTCTTTTTTTGGTAACTGGTCAATAAACCTCCTGAAAGTAATATCCTACCTCTGTGTCCTTTATGGAACCCAGGAAGCAAAATATTGACTATAATCTTAGAGGTCGTGACCTATGTTTGTCCAACTCTGAACTCATTTTCCTTCCTTTTCTTATATTCATCCTCTTCTTTTCCTCCTAGTTGCTCTTGTCTTGATTATCTCCATGTTTAAATATACTCTGTGTGGCTCTCTAAAATTTAGAAAAAAACAAATATCTATGGAACTCTAAAGAGATGATGCCACAATGTCATATTTAATTCTACTATAGAACCTCTTCCTCATACGAATTAGGATATTTTTCAAATAAAGGCAAAATATGCATTGAATAGATGGAAAAAGGTTTCCTATTTGTTAGAAATTGAATTGTGCCCTGCCAAAATTCACATGTTTCAGTCTTAGCCTATCAAAACTCAGGATATGGTTAACTTCGGAAATTGAGCCTTTAAGGAGATAATTAGTAAAATTAGATCATATGGATAGGCCCTAATCCAATATGATTTTGATGTTCTTTTAAGAAAAGAGATTAAGACTGAGACAGTACACAGACTGAGAGGTGACCATATGAGGGCACAGTGAGAAGGCAGCTGTCTGCAAAGCAGGAGGAGAAACTTCAAAAGAAATTAAACTAGCCAACACTTTGATCTTGGACTTCTAGTATCCAGAACTGTGCGAAAGTACATTTCTGTTGAATAAGCCCTTGTGTTTATGGTACCTTGTTATGACAGGCCTAGCAAAGTAATATACTAGGGTTCCTCGTGTACCTATCTATTTTGTGACAAGAAGGTTCACAGTGACATGTAGCTAAGGATTATTAAAAACAAATAATAAACAGAAACCCCAACTCTTTCTTATCCTTAAAATATTTTTAAGAGGATTATTGCAGAATGCTTAATTTCTCCCAATTTCCCCTCTATGAGCAGTATGTGATAGTTAATACTGCTGTTAATGAGACGTAAAAATAAAGAACAGCAGTAGAAAGGGTCTTCTGAAGCATTTGATGGAGCTGTTCCCTCCTCTCTGCCTCTGCTTAGTTAAGCTTTTTAAGCCCAAGTCTATTTGTTACATAACTGGATAATGACTTAATTTGAACAAGTTAACAATTTCACACCTTCTAAGCATAAGGTGAAAACTAAGTAAAATCACTAATCTAATATCCTCACATAGGTCACTTTTATTACCTATAATGGAACAATGAGATAAACGTGCACTTTCAAATTCAAACACTCGATTACCTGCACTAATGGAGGAAATAAGAACCATAGATAATCTGAGACAGTGTCATTTGGGCTCAGCTTTGGAATATGTTTGTTTGCTCATTCCTTCATATTTGATAGTCTACAGATCCACATCCACCGAAATAATGACGTTACGGCATTTAAAATAAATTCCAGAATCTCTGAAGCCTACGACTATACACCTGTGCCTGAAGACTTCTTCATACGTATTTTCCTTGATGAAAAAGCAAGGAATAAATCCTGTAGATTTTAGGAAAAGAAAATAAATCCTGTAGTTGTTGGGTGGTGTTGTTGTTGTTTAATATGTCATTTATCAGGCCAGGCCAGGCCCTGAGAGGAGGGAATCCCCCATTAGATTCCATTGCTTAATCTCTGCTACAGCCAGTCTGAGTTGATTGCCAGCATCATAGCCACTGATATGGGTTAAATATAGGAAAGGTCATTCTTTAAATGTCTTTCTCATCAGTTTAATAACACAGGTTAGCTTACAGATTAGTTATTAGTGCTGGAAAGTAATGAAGTGACTGCTTCTAAAGAGACAGAATGCATAATCAGTTAAGTTACAGTGCTAATTGGTAAAGGGCAGCTGTACATCTGCAAACACAACATCAGTTTCAGAACAGTCCTTAAATCCCAACGCCAGTGTCTTCTCCACCGTGTCCACTGCAGTCACTATAGAACATATATCCTGTTTTGTCAGTCCCTGTTTAGAAACTACAGATGGCTTCTCATTGCACTTAACAGAAAAGCCAAACTTTTCTATGACCCATTTCTACTTGATATGACCCCTGACTTCCATTAAATAAACTTTTTTTTTTTAATTTAACTAACATTTGCTGACACCCTAGGTACCAGATTCCCAGGAATATAGACATGGATGAAACAGAGACCCTGACCTTATAATACTTTCTATTCAGAATGGGGCATATGAAAAATAAAGAATTAGCATTCAAAAGAAAAATATTTGGGAGTGCTTGGCGGCTCAGTCATTATAACCTCTGCCTTCAGATCAGATCATGATCTCAGGGTCCTGCAATCAAGCCCTGCATCAGCAGGAAGCCTGCTTCTCCCTCTTCCACTCCCCTTGCTTGTATTCCCTCTCTCGCTGTCTCTCTCTGTGTGTCAAATAAATAAATAAAATATTTAAAAGAAAAAGAAAAAGAGAGAATATTTTAATTGTGTTAGTAGTCTTGAAGAGGAAAAAAAAATTAACTTTGAAAGTTTTGTGAAAGAAGTGACCTTAATGATTGTTCTACTAAGTAATAGAGGAATTAGATATGCATAGATGGAGAGTGCAATTTAGTTTGAGGACAAATTCTGAACAAGAGTGGTGGGACAAAAATCTTAATGAATAAGAATGTGTTGAATTTGAAGAAAACATAACATGTACAAACATTATATAATTAATATGTTATATTTTCAAAGATATCACTTAATTGTCATCCTAACCAAATAAATTAGGTATTATTATCTCCAATTTACAGACGAGTCAACTGAATAAAATGTGAAGGCTCTATATGACCTATTATTCCAGATCCTTCAAGAAGGAGATGCTAAAAGACAATTACACATGCAAAAGATTTATAGGAGAAAATGCCTGTGTTCGTCAAAGAGGTAGGAGCCACTAAAGGCTGGAGCTATCACATTGTGAGGCAGGACTACCCTGAATGAAGGGAAGAGGGAAGGAAGAAAAGTTGAATGGAAGCATTTTAAAATGCAGTACAATTCCAAAGAAAGTTTGGCCAGGCCATCTGAAATCCTTCAGACTATCAAAGTCATGTATCTTCCCAGAGCAGGCCTATCTCAATATCCATGCCATGTTTAGTCACTGGTTGGTAGCAGCCAATGGACAATGGTGCCTCAAAACCAACCACAGTGATAGAGTTCAGGGCACATCAGCCTGGGTCAGAGGCTAGTTCCTGCAGAGGTCGGAAAGGCTACCACACCAACAAACTGACAAGGGACTGAACTGGTATTCCAACCAAGTCTATGTAGTTAATTTAACCAAAATACACCAAAATACAAAAATAAAGCATTATGCATACATTTTTCTCTCATAGACTAAATCCTTTAATTTAATTTTGGCCTCTAAATATTCTTTTCAACATTCACTAAATCAAGATAACATATTGATCTCTTGTTAAATTTTATTCTTCTTAGACTGCATGGACTAGAGCCTGTATTTTTTTATTCTTAAATATTTTCAAACAGTACTGGAATTTTTAGTTTCAAAAGCCACCTAAGGTCAGTTAATACCACTGCTCTTAAGTTATAGATGAGTTATTCAGTGTGAGAGAATTTCATGCCTAGCTTAGAGTCACTAAGAAGATAGTATTAGTTGGAATTGAGTACAGATATCCTGACTCTTATTTACAGTGTTTATCACCATTTACCACCAAATTTTTTTCCCATTTCTCTTCTTTATTCAGCTTTATTATCTTACATGCAATTATTTCTATCATGATAGCCTTATAATTCATTTGTCACACTCTCTTACTATGACATTAAAAACTAGCACCCACAGAGATACAGCATACCTTCCACTGTACTCTTCAAGTTTTAAAGAGCTTTCACATCTACTAGCTCAACGGAGTGTCATGGTTTTGGGTTTAGATATTGTTTCTCTATTCGAACAAGAACCATGAAAAATTAAATTAGGTGAAAGTAGTTTGGGATATTGGCTACTCTTATTCATTTGTTCATTTCTGTGGCCAATCCAACTTCATGCTGTGAAGATGAAGATTAATAGAATCTTTTTTTTTTTTTTTCCTGTTCATTTTTATGTTGTTTCAGAGAATTGTCTTAGAGGACTATGGATGTAGATGAATCACATGAAATTGCTGCTATTCAACCACTTTGGACCTCCAGCACTGGCCATGTCTAACATTCTGCTCTAATAATACCTATCTTGAACATTCAAAATGTTGAAATATTTGGGAAACATTTATCTGGGAAATAATTCAGTCATTAAATTTATAAAACATCCAAATTACATGAGTCTCTAGAGGATGCCTCATCCAGTTCTGTACTCCTAACATGAATTCTACAATCACCCAGGTAGGTTGCATCATCCACTCTTCAAAGACACCCAGCAATGACAAGCTAATTTCATTACACTGTCCAGGGATTTCTATTGGTAGTTACCCATTGACCTTAGATATTCCTTATGCCTTATCGACTCAAGTTAGATTATCATCCACAGGACAATGTGTTCAAATTATTTGTTTGTGTATTATTCCCAACCAAATATTCTCTTCTTAAATTTGATCTTCCCAGTAACCCTTATCATTCTTCTTATGATGTTATTAAACCATTCTGGTCCTTGTCCTATTTTATTGATGTCTTCTTTAAAATATAGGTCTAATAACTGAATAAAATACTCCAGATAGATTTTACCTTAGGAGATTTAAATTTAATATTACTATCACTGCCCTTAGTATGGTCAATATATCCAGTAAATGTCATCATCAAATTACAAATATATACCCTAAATGTTTAACTAGTCATATACCGAGATGCTTCTAAGTATCTAAACTATATGTTTGACATTACAGAGAAAATCATAAAAAGAATGGATTTTTATCACTTTCTATTTAAATGTGTTGACACAGACTGTGTCACATTTATTTATTTATTTATTTATTTTGACTATGTCACAATTAGACAATGATATAGAACGCTGAGTATATTGGTCTTGGTTTATGTCCCGAGGAAACATGTCACCAAGTCTCTCCACCCCTCCCCCCAAATTATGTTACATTAGAGACTGCATCATGAATAACATCATCAAAATTGGAACTAATTGACACTTTTTCTCAGTTGAAATCTCAGGAACTAAAAAAGACTTAGAAATTGCCTGAGGCTCATAGGCAACATCTTAAAAAAAAATACTACTACTACTTTGTTGAAATACCTATATAGATTTCTAGTGTATTTCACTAGAGGTGTGGAAAACAAGAGCTTACTTTTAAAACATATTATAAAAATTTGGGATTTACTAAGCACATAAACATGAGACAATGTTCATTTTATCAGTCTTTATTATAAGTATTAATACTAAATATGATAATACTATTTCATATGCATTCCTACGTACTCAAAACGCCATGAAATTTAAAATTTAAAAGAATTCATTTGCTTCAAATTACATGCAGTTGTATTACAATAATATCATGTCTCTAGCTTCATTATAATCCCAGTCACTAAAATGTTCTTGACCAATATGCTCTTTCTTTAACTGACAAGTGTATAATGTTTTTCAAATGGAAAATAGTTTCTTTATACAGGTGAGGTTATGAACAGTAGTTGTTTTGGTATCATGCAGGTTATAAGAATATTTTTAAAAATCAATATCAAGGTCATTCTGTAGCATATAACCAATTTTATTCACTTTTTTGACTAATGACTACAATTTTCTTGCACGGTAGCATAACAGAAAAATGTAGTTGCTTTTAAGGCTTATTCTCTGTATTAGAGCTCTTGGAAATATATGTTGAAAGAAGATACCAGGGTTTTTATATAAAAATAATGTATATTTAGGCAGGATTGATGGCTACTTTTAAAGTGACAGTTACCTTAAATTACTATTGGTAGCACTGTGATACAGCAAGTACAGTTCTGTTTTGAATTGAGCAGTTTTGAAGGGAACATTTTAGGTTATAACAAGGTCAGTGTATTTTTGGAGTTTGCTTCTGAGGGTATTACATTCAGGAATCCCTGAATTTCTCAATACATTAAATTTTCAAAAAAAAAAAAAAGCAAAACAAAGCTTTCTAATTAGGAAACAATGTTTCTGTTTTGTGTAAATATGTGCAGTCTTTGTATTTATAGTGTCCTACACTGCTGTTGGGATAATTCTTTAAAGCATATATAAAGTAATCTTATATTTAATGTAATTAACTCCATAGCACTCAAGTTAATTATTGCTTTTAATCTTTTAAATCTTTTAAATCTCGTATTGTAAGTTTCAACTGGAAGAGAAGGTAGACTACGTTGCATACAATTTTTGTGTAAAATACCCAAGCTACTATATACACTTTACCCCTCTCTGCCCTCAGCTCCCTCATCATGATATTAGTACATTGTTCTTGCCTATCTCCTAAAGGTTCCCTGGAGCATTCAGAAGTTATGATGTGATGACATTATTTAAATACTAGGCTCGTGGCCTCTGCACTGGACTCAGGATGCAGTGCTGGAAACAGAACAAGTTATACCAAAAATGATGTGTCATTACAGTTTGGTTCCTTGCTTAGGGATTCCAGAGACCTTTTACAAATATTTAAATAATTAGAGGTTAACATAATGTTTTATTTTCTTCTCACAATTAGTTTTATATATTTGACTGAGCCTAAAATATGACTTATTTCCAAGTGACCTTCTGTTCATATCAAGTATACAATTTCCATTTATATATTTTTTTTAAAAATAATGCATTGCTATTGCTATTGTTATTGCTCTATTTCATAAAGCATGATATTAAAATATAATAAAGTTAATTTTTGTTATCAAATGACCAAAGACATGAGAGAAACTATTGTAAAAAGCATTTTGTTTTGATGGAAACATTTGCAATATTTGATTTATAAATACCTGATTCCCAATTATAAAACAAGGTTCCTAAAAAGGGAAGAAAACTTGACCAACATTTAAAAATTTTACAAATATTTACATAAGTGTAATTTCTTATTGAAATGGTCTTCTGTAAATGGAATAACATTCTATTATCATTACATTTAAATAATTTCCTTTCAATTTCTATTTATACTTGTCATGGTACTTAAATATCATTTTTTATTTTCCTGAAAATTAAGAACGAGACAGGTTGCTATAATTTGAAAGTGTTAAATTTACAGAGGCAAAGATAACATCAAATAGCCAGAGTGAGTCCTTAAACATCTATATTTCTCTGTTCTAATTTGTTTTCAACAATTGCTAACATCATGTTGGTATTATTATATTTTCATGCAGGGAAAGACAATTTGCTTTTATTTAAAAGAAAAGCCTCACCAATTTAATATGTAAATATAGGTACATTGGCATTAATATTTTCTAGAAGAATTTCACTTTCATTTGCCAATTACTATAAAATAGTTTTTAGTTCTAAACAGATGCTATTGAACTTCATTTGGGTGTGTGTGGATTAAAATATCTGTACATACAATGTAAAATATCTGTACATACAATCTGTACATACAACGTTCTTCATTCCTTAGTATTTTTCACATGAATCTATAATGACATATATTTTCTGATATTTTTCTATCTTAATTTCCATTCTGTCCCTGCATTAATGAAGTTGGCTATGTTGCTGTTACAGCTTTGTCAAATAAACATCAGCAAATAATTAATTTATAACTGTATGTTAACTGTATGATAAGTATCAAATAAAGATATATATATATATATGTAAATGAACATTCTTCCATATGAGCTATTTTATTCACTATTTTCTAAGCAATCTGATCTTCAATGAATAATCACTTCATATTTCAGATGAATATGCCCTATCTTTTATTCAATTTTTAGAGAATTTTAATATTATGTGTTATATAACTATAAGAAAAATATATCATTACTTAATTAAGTTATAAATATTTCTTCCAGGGGAAAATGAGATTAGATAATTCAAGTAACAGACATGTCAATGTAGATTTTGAGAAAAAGTAGAAAATGACACTTTATAATAAACATTTCAATAATATTTTTACCCTTTTGTTTCATTTTCTCTCTTTTATAAGAAAAGAATTTATTTATTATGTTTGGCACCCTCTAAAAATGATCTCTGTATTACACAGTAATATAAATCATTAAAATCCTATAAATGATTATAAACACAATCTTTATAGCAGGATAAATTCAATCAATGTTTTTGGAAGGAGACAACAACCAGAGAAGTTATGTATTTACCTAATAATGGTGTCTTTGAGTTGATATTTGGTAGCTTTTTGTCAGTCTGAAATATTAGGTTTATCATATCAAAGGATTTGACCTTCTGGGGTATCTTGTCTATGATCTCAGAATTTGGAGTGAAGAAATAAATAGTCATTATAAATTAATCTCTATGTAGGTAATTCTCAAATTATGCATGAGTGCCTTAAATGTCATTTAGAAATAAAACATTTATAAAATTTGTTTTAAAGTATTAATAGGTTATGACTCCAGAAGTAATTTACAAATATATTCTTTATCATTTGGGAAATATTTCTCCATTGGAGCAATATTATAAAAAAGGTAGTTATGACTTCAAATGCAGCTATTTAAATTCTGCCAATAGGGACGCCTGGGTGGCTCAGTTGGTTGGACGACTGCCTTCGGCTCAGGGCGTGATCCTGGAGTCCCGGGATAGAGTCCCACATCAGCCTCCCAGCTCCATGGGGAGTCTGCTTCGCTCTCTGACCTTCTCCTCGCTCATGCTCTCTCTCACTGTCTCTCTCTCTCAAATAAATAAATAAAAAATCTTAAAAAAAATAAAATAAAATAAAATAAATTCTGCCAATGTCCCCAAAATATAGAAGCCAGCCAAAAGATACACTGCATCACTTTATGAAAAAGAGCTTGCAGATTTCTACTTTAAACTGTCAGTTCACACATGGGCAATATCTCTCTTCTTACCAACCTTCAAGAAAAATTAGGTAGCATCATTACCAAGTGGTTGGTAACTGGCGTTAAACCTTCTATCAAAAACTTGTCTCAGAGAGATGCACAATTCTACGATTTTCTGGAAAGCTTAAGTGTCTAAATAGATGTAGGAATAAAGGGGGCGGAGGGGTAGGGAGAGGAGATCATTTTAGATTCAAGAAGATTTATAATCAAGATCTCTCTAGTATATGATGCAATATAAATTGAGAGAGGCTCCTCTTGTTCTCTAGATTTCAGTTAATTTCCTGCCCACCACCCATCTCTTTTGCAGGAAAATATCTCTTATTTGTTCAGTTAAATGGAAGCAGTGTGAGTTCACCTCATTATATCATATCATATTACCTTATTTGCTATTTTGACACTTGAAGTTACAGGGAAATGCTGTCACCTTGATGCCTATGGACTCAGCAAAGAGGCTGGCAACATCTTGAAAAAAACTGTGTGCAAGATGGAGAAATACAGCCTAGTTTTGAGAAAAAGTGACTGGAATGACAGTCTTAATGAAAATGACCAAACTGAAGGATGGTCTAAGGAAATGCTAACATGAAAGGCAGCGGGGGTAGGGGGATTGCCAAAAGACTTCTAAAAATGCTCTCCTTTAATACAGTAATCTAATTATCTCTTTAAATTTACTAATTAGTTAATGAGGGAAAAATAACACTATTCTCCATATTTGGTGGAAAATGATGCTAAAAGTCATTGTCAAAATGCCAAAAGACCAAAGCCTAGTTTCACAACGGTCTCAACAGACTGATGTGATCATCCGAATAAATCAAAGTGAAGCAGTTGATGCCTTGTGACTTGACGCCGAAGTCTCCCATTTCTTTGAAAACTTGTACAATAGCATTATGGTTGTACTAGACTTTTTATATTTGATATTTCCCTTTATTTTCTATTTTTCTTTCAGATTTCCATGACCTTCAGAGTTTAGTGATGGTTTTTAAAAAAGTATGAGTATCATCACAATAATTATGGTGTGTTACTGAATATTTCATGTTCATTTATCTCTGCCATCTTGTGTTTTATCTTTTATGAGACTGTCAATTATATTTTTCACCCAGAATTGCATGATAAGATTAGGGAATCTCTGTCCATGATCTCCCCAAATATTCTGACTGTACAGAGCTGGTACTATTGTAAATTAAGTCAAGTTAGTTCATTTTCAGAGTAATGAAAAGTGAATGTTCTGTGCAACCTTTTAAATAAGGCTTTTTTTTTTTCCTGCACAGATGCATGAAGAAACCCGATCTGTGATTTGAACAATAAAAGTTAATGCATTTGTGATTTGATTCCTTATCTTCAGACTATAAAGTCAAATTGGTGGGGGGAGGCAGTGAGATGTAACATCCATGCATTTTTTAAAAAAATTATGTCATTATTTATTTCCACATAAATTGGAGAATCAACCCTTACAAAGATAGTTAGGTACATAAATAGAAAAGTGTGTGCTTTCTAGAGAATTCTAACAGCCAATCCTATTTTTGTTACTGAGTTTCTTTTTGATCTTGAGAAATCAAGTTAACCTTTCAGGACTTCAGTTACTTTATCTGTAAAATAGATAAAATATCTTCCTCATAGGACTTTTATTGGGAAAAGTAAATGCACACAAAGCACTTAGCACATCGCTTGCCTGAGTGCCTTGATAAATGTTTGCTTACTTCCCCAGATCCAAACCAATATATTTAAGAGGCCGTGCACCTGAGCAGCCTAAAAGTGTAGTCCTCAAATATCCTTTTGAAGAACAAAAAGTCATGAATACCGCGCTAAAATTTGACTCAGTTTGTAGTATTTTCGAAGAAAAAATAAAAACGTCTTTAGTTTCTTTAAGCCTGATCATGAAAAAAAAAGCTCTGTACATGCAGAAGTTTCCTAGAGCCAAAGCATTCCATTTCTTCGCTGTGTTTACCGTTTTCAAAAAGCATAATCTATTTAATATGTTTGAGATCCAAAAGATTATTTAAAAATGCATGACAAATGTGTAGTACAGGTTTGGGAGGTGTTAGGATGAATACCAGAGAGTGTTCTCTCTGATTGGGAACAGCATTTCTTATCTGGAGTGACATCAGGTGACACCCGTGAATGTTATTTTTAAATCATTGGATATGCTTGTTGTTCCAACTGTACCAGCACCTGGTGAAATAAGCAGCTGAGGGGACTTGGAAATTTTAAAATAAGTGAATCGGAGATTATTTTTAATTTCAATTTCAAATGCTATAATCACCTGTATTTAATATTAGCCATATTTAGACAAGCTGCCTGTCTCCACTTAAATGTATCCTCTTTACTTCTGTCATTCTGCAAGTCAACAATTTAACTGCTTTCTTTCAATATGTAGATTTATCTTCTCCCATGGCTGGGTTGTCATTAAAACTGTCACAAAGTAATTATTTATGTATACCTATTTATTATTAAACCAGTAAAATCTTCACCCCTACTGACTGCCTTTCTCCCGGGTCACCTTGTGAGCAAAACTTTGCATTTTTCAATTCACTGTTGGTTTCCTATCCATCTTTGTGTATATTAAAGCTGCTGTACTTTGCTATGCCAAGTCTTATCTGACTAAGTCATACACCTTCCAGTATTGCAATCCTTTTGTTACAGTCTTACTATTGTACTTTTATTAAAACATGTCTAATAACATCACATAAAAGGGTGTTATATCAAAGTATCCCTAAGTCATAAAATTAAATTTGAGTTTTGTAATATCTATGAATTGACCCAGAGCCTGGAAAATTTAGGTCGTATATAGAAAAAAAAAAAAAAAAGTCAAAACTCAAGTATATCAATAATGTGAAAAGTGCATGGCAAATCACGCTTTTTTGTGATGCTAATATTTAGTGCCTTCGGATGACATTTGAGTCATCCTACAGTGTTAGAACACGGACTATATAGAAGGGATTATGTGTGGGGCACTGTCAGGGCAGCAAGGGTGGAAAAAAAAAACCAGAATGAAAAACAGTGTTTATTCTTACAAGGGCCCTGCAGTCTATTGGAGGAACTGCATGTGTGTCAAACTAGAATCATGCTAATAAAAACACCAGAAATACATGAAATAAAGAAAGAAAAAAAGGAGAGTGTTTTCATATGCTTCAATTTTACTTTAAAGTCCTTCTAAGAGATATGGTTTATAAACTTGTCAGGTTGAGCTTATAATAACAATAAGCCAAATGTTTGTCAAACTGAATTAGATTCAAATTAAAATTATGCCAATTGGCTGTTTTTCTTATTTTTAAGAGATTTTTTTGGTTTGCATTTCATGTCCTTAACTGAACTTAAATGTCTTCATTTCTTTTTCATCTACTTTAAATCATATTCATTATTATTTTTTAGTCACCATTAAACCAGTAAGATACATCAGTTAGTCAGGAATATTTGAATGTACTTTATAATTGTGAATTTCAGTTTTGAATTTTAGAATTAATGGCTGCTGAAAGAACAATAGTAAAGCTTGGGCTTTTCTGGGAAGAACAATTGTACCGCACAACTGATAGGAAATAAAACAGAAAGACATGAGAAAAATTTCTAGATACCACGCAAGTGTACTGGAAATATAGTATTTTACTTAAATAACCTATAATTCTCATGAAAGGAAATGTCAGTTACCCAATGTACAAAGTAGAAATGCCTCTAAGAAATGAAAATAAATATTCAGAGGATGAAGCAAATAACCAGAGATAGCCTATTCATTTAGCCATATCCTAAGAGATTTGGAACAGACAGTTTGGATTAATATCACTGGAGATAAAAAGGGTTATCCTTCACAAAGGAAATAAGAACCAACATCTATCATTCTGATGAGAGGTTACATTTTTGCATTAAAATGTGTTTCGTGCAAACATTAAAGCATATGGGCTGTAAACTTTCAATTTTGAAATAACTTGCTATTGTTTAATACTAAAGTGATTATTTGTCCTCACCGACTGTGTTAGTACATGTGTTTCTGTGTGCATCTAAGTAATTCATTGTGTTCATTTGTGACTTCTTAAAGTTTTTTCTTTGTAGGATCTCAAATTTTATTTTCTTAGAAGAGGTCAAGAAGTGACTACATTCCATTTCAAATATTCTGATTCTGAAGTGATTTAAAAACTACTTCTAATCCAAGGTCTTTCTCTTCCTAACAATTAAATACCAGCAATCTTCATAATCTTCATAAACAAATGAAAATATATTTTATATAATACCAAAGCAGATATAAAATAAATGAGATTAAATGAAATTGAGAATTTATTACTAGAAAAAGGACAATTAGAAAAACTTAACTTTTGAAAAAAATCTTAACTAATTTACTAATTTATCATGATAGGCTGAAAAAAAAGGCACTTAAATCAGTTTATAAAGTGACCTAAATTCTTCTACTGTAATTTTACTGTATAATTTGACAAGATTTCATTTGTAATAAAATAATGACTTCAGTGATCAAATATTCCCGTGTCTGTTTTGACAGATAAGGAAAATTAGGTTAAGAAAAATTAAGGAATATCATCAATACCAACAGAATAAAACAAAACAAATCTGGGGCACAAGTAAATGCCAGAACTGGAAAAGAGATCATCACAGTCAAAATCTAGAACTCTCTGACTATATCACATTAGGATTCTAGTGTTTGGTTTGGTTTTCCTTGTCTTTATGAAGTGTTTCTGTTGTTTGTTTTAGGTTTTTGTTTTGAATAAGTTTGAGCTATTTCTCAAAGAAAAATTATACATAATAGAGATTAAAGGTCACAAGAATCACAAGAGCTATGTAAAGATGTGAAGAAAACATTTCAGGCTCAATAATCAAAAGGTGATCTTGATTTATGTTCCAAATAGAATATTCATGTACTGTGTTGTTCACCCTCATAACTTTTCCTTTCAAATTAGGAGGGCATTACAAATATACTGCCATTGGAAAATTTAGAAAAGTTTTTTGATAATATTTTACTAGCAGCAAGTTATCTTCATAAATAATCTATGATTTATTTACTGTGATTCTCAAAGGTATTTCTTACATTACTTTCTAAATGTAATTCAATTTTTTGTTGACATATTGTGATATTAGTTTCTTTCTGTTTACAGAAATTTATGCAACAAATTAATATAAACTAATTTCCTTAAAATATCCATATATCATATTTACATTGGATGTAAAAAGTCTTTTAACGAGCCACAATTTTATAAAGCATACAATTAAAAAAAACCTCCTAGGTATTTCCTTAATTATTGTTAACCATACCATGATATAACCATACAAAACACAGCTATGTTCATTTCAGCTCTAATGAAATCATCACTTTTCATTGCAAAGAAACAAAATTACTTAAGACTTTCTTTGTCAAATTTCAATGACAGTATCAAAACTTCTTACAGGCATTTCTAATTTTATAAGCATTATCTATTATGCCTGCTATTAAATGAAAATAGAGAAAAATGTTTTTAAAGGGGGTGTACTTTTGACAACCTCGTATTAATATGAGGAATGGTATTTCCTTAACAGAAAATAGGAGGAATGGTATTTCTTTAACAGACTAAAAAGTCAAAATTAACAAATACAGCTATATACATGTTATAAAACTTATTTTACTTGGGTAGATCTAATAAGAATGATTAATGTCAATAGTTGAAAGTCTGAAAATTCTATGGGGAAAAAATGTTTAAAGTTTGATTCAATCATTTGCAGAATCTGTCATTCAGTATTATTTTTTTTAGATCTCCATTTTTATGAAAAGAATAAGATTATGGTTATAATATATAATATGAATAAACATTAATTACTTGTTAGAAGGATATTAATAAGAAAAGCCCTATACACAAGTATTCAAATAATGAAAATGGTTAATAAAAACACATCAGTTCTTCAAGATATTTAGCTTCAGAATAGGTGTAAATTGAAAAAGATGAGAGATACTTTGTCTTATTAATACTCTTATTAATAAAAGTTGCTATAAGAACTTCAGCCACTAGAAATACCACTCAGATCTCATATATTACATGTTCTGGACACTTCAAAGAATCTGGAAGTGTCCAAACCAAGAAATATAGGTTTGCAAGAATCCAATATGGGGATTTGTACCCCAATAATAGCTGACCTTAAAAATCCTTATATAGCCTCTTTGATTTTCTAGGTTTCATATTTCCTCACCTCATCAGTCCCCTATTTGGACTACTACCTTAATTTTGCTCTGTCATTAGAGAATCTCATTATAAAATATAGAAGTCAGTAATTACTTCTTTAACAGATTTTTTTTCTGGAAAGACTTTCAGGATGACTCCTGTACTTGATCCAAATGAGTACATACACTGCCCTTACTTGTAAGTACTTTTTGAATCAGCCTTCTTAATCTTCTCACCAAATGTGAGTTCCAATAATCGTTGGTTTAGCATCCCATGTTACCAATATTTGGTAAGTAACAGGTGCTCCAAACACTGAATAGTGTGTGTGTGTGTTTACACACACACAGTTACTTCTGACTAAGTTACTTCTGACTAAGTAGAAGTCACAGGATACTAACAATTTTGTATACCAACAGATACCAGTATTTTCCTTTTCATACCCATAATCTTGTGTACTTTTCTTAACAAATATGCAAAATGGGCCTTATTAACTTCTGTTTTATAGATGAGAAAATTGAGTTTCCGAGAAGTTAGAGACTTTCCTAAAGTCACATATCCTAGCAAAGGACTCCACATTGATCCTTACGTTATTCTCAGTGAATCCTAGCAAAAACTATTAGGACATTAAAATATATGTTTCTAATTACAATATCAATTACTTGTATGTTTTCTTTCTTTCTTTCTTTCTTTTTTTTAGAGTTCACCAAGCACTGATGCATGCATTATTCAATTTTATCTGCATAAGACACCCATGAATTTGATAGATCAGAGATCATACATATGTGTATTTTTTTTTAAGATTTTATTTATTTTTTTGACAGACAGAGATCACAAGTAGGCAGAGAGGCAGGCAGAGAGAGAGGGGAGGAAGCAATCTCCCCGCCGAGCAGAGAGCCTGATGTGGGGCTTGATCCCAGGACCCTGGGGTCATGACCTGAGCCGAAGGCAGAGGCTTTAACCCACTGAGCCACCCAGGCATCCCCATATGTATATTTTTCAAGGAGCAGCTGACAGGTCACTTCAACTGTACAATATCACAGATTCTTCCACAGTTGGTCATATATCCCTCTAGAGTACTATATATATATATATATATATATATATATATATATATATATAAAACTTGGACTTTTCAGGATTAATTATTTTTACTTGACTCTGGGTTTGTTTCTCCCACTTCATCATGACAGGCTTCATATTAGGAATCTTATGAACTTCTTATTTTAGCCAATTAAACCATTAAATCTGTGTACTGCTGTATTTATCAGAAAACATATTATGCTTCAATCCCCCATCACATATGTTAGATATTTGTAAATTCAATTCACCTGCATTCAAGAAAACATTCGCCATAAACATGTACAATGCTAGACACTGAGAGGAACATAAGGCTGAAAAATTCGATTTCCTTTTAAAGGTTTGTAAATCTTAGAAGTCTGATGAAAATAAATTTGTGAGGGGTGCTAGTGTGGCTTAGTTGGTTAAGTGTGTGCCTTTGGCTCAGACTCAAGTCCTGGAGTCCTAGGATTAAGCCCCACATCAAGCTCCCTGCTCAGTGGGGAATCTGCTTCTGCCTCTCCCTTTGCTCCTTCTCTCTTTCTCTAACTCTTTCTCTCTCAAATAAACAAAAAAGATCTTTAAAAAAATAAATTTTTGAATTATTTATTGAAAGAACGATTTTTCTCTTTAAGTTTGTTTGTTTTTGTCTAACCTATTTCTCTGCCTTTCTCTGCTTCCTTGCTTCTTTCTCTTCCTCTCTCTCTCATACACACACAGACATATAGATTTAATTCAGAAGATATTTTCTGGCTCCCTCTCCTTCCAACATTGCTAATCCATAGTAAGAAAGTTACGAAAATAATAGCACAGACATATTACAATATAAATATAAATAGAATAGCCAGTTGCTCACTGTAGGTCATTTAATGTTTTATGCACACTAAAATGCATGTTAAACATGTCATGAAAAAAACCCAAGTTGTGTGGTAGAAATAAATGTAAGACAACGTGAATCATGAAAGAACAATGCATTGTAATGGATCAGTGAAGCTCAAATGATGGAAAACCTCGTAGAAGTTAAACCTATAAATAGCTGGGCTTCCTGCAGTGGAGGAAAATTAAGCACATAGCAATTAAAGAAGAGTGAAGACATATAATTCACATGGGAAGAAATAAGTGAACCTAACTCAGTGAAGTTACGACAATAATATAATCAATATATTTTGTTGTTCACAGGTTAGAGAAGTGATTAATAACTGCTATTGCTATATATGTTAATATTTATATATGTATTTGATAAAAATGTCCAGTGAAAATTAAAATGTAAATCATACATCAACAAATTCTGCTTTTTATTTTTTTATTTTTTTTCAAATTCTGCTTTTTAAATAAAACTACAAAATCACCTGTGAAAATTAAATTATTTTTTTATTGCATCATATGAAGTTAGCCAAGTGCTATCACTAGCATGATTTATACATAATTCAGTGTATAATACTTATTGAGGGGTATTGTTACAATGTAAAAACAAACAAACAAAAAACCCCAAATAAAAATGTCCCTAGCATTGTTGTGAACATGTAAGAAAAGTAAATTAAGTTGTGAATAGTCACAGATAGAGAGTATATGACCATGTAAGAGAATGTAATTTAAAGAAATCTCTACTGTAGAGGCACAATGGTCATTTTAATATTGCTAAATATTTTATACCAACAAATACTTTGAAAATGTGAAGTGATAAATAAATTATGTGTTTATAAAAAGGCTAGGATATTTCAGAATACTATCGGTTCTCTACTGGGAAGAATAATGATTATGAAGTTATAATTTCTATGAATTAGGCCAGTTTGTTTTAACATATGTGTACGGAGTACTACTATGGCCAACATATTGTGTTAAATATGAAAAAGGAGAAGTATAAGAGAAAAGTCATATCACTAGCTTCATTATGGTATCTAAATACAGCAAGCCAAGACTTTCTGGAAATATTCATGGACGAATGGGAAAACCATTGTGATCAATAATGCAACCTTCCCCAAGACAAAATACTTCATACAGATGATGGATCTAAGATCTACTTACAGCACTAATGGTCCCTTCAGAAAGTGCAATCACCTGAGAAGATTACACCTTTAACCATATAAACATATTATATTTGTTTTTAGAAGTCACCATTTAAAAAACAAAAAAAAAAGAAAATTCAGGGCAACATCATGATAAAAAAATAGACATTATAACATTTGGAAAACATAACGCCAGAGTCAGATAATTTTCTTAGGCTTATGTTATTACACTGGATGCACTGAACAGAAAATGGAAGAGTCCCTAAACAATACTTCCCAATTCAGTGTTCTAAATGGATTAGAGGAAGCATCATGGTAGAGTCAAACATATTTGTGTGGGAGTTCCCAGTTAATTAACTATCTGTATGGTTTTAGACAAGAAACCTAATCTCCTGGAGCTTTTACATCTTCATCTGTAAAACGGAGATAATATATAGGCATAAAGTTGTCTCAATCTATCTTACTTACACTTATCTCTAGTTTCAAACAGAGTGGCACAAAGGATGTGCTAAAATAAATGTCTCTGGAAGACAAACACTTATAAAATGCCTAGTACATTATTTTCCACTTTGTAGAATATGGGGTTAGGTCACCTTGTTAAACTTCCATTGTACACTGCATTGGCAACAGCTGTTAATATAAAACTGTTTATTTAGCATTGTTTTATTTTCCTCAACCTTTAACTGGACATAAGATCATGAGGCCCCAATACACATCATTTTGTTTCAATAACTCAATAAATGTATTTGCAATGTGTAAGATAAGCACTCAATACATTTCCTTTTTCTTCAAGATTGAAAAATACAGGAAACATAAAAGATTGTTACCAAGTTATTATGGGTATGAAAGTTTCTGTAATTGATAACTGCCAGTGGTTGTCCTAAAACATAGAAAAGTTTTCCCTGGACCAATTAAGATTTCTGGTTTACTAAAACTCATAGGATAATGATTTACCATTTATAATTTACTTTTACATTTGTATTCTGAGTCATTCATTCATTCATTAGCAAACACTAAAGTAACTATTACCTAAGAAAAAATTAAAGCAAAATGGTCCTTGCCCACATCATGCCCACACAATTTAGCAGGAAATTGAAACATCTGATTCTCAAAAAATACCTTATGATATAATTAGGACAGCTATTTTTAGCTTCAACGTACAGATTCGTGAACAAAAACTTAAAGAAGTTAAATGACTTTAGCTAGGTGATAATTAGTAGGAGTCAAGGTCTTCTAAGAATAGGGTTCTTTCCACACACTGGGTTTTCCTATATATTTTCATGTCCATTATCAACCAAAATAAGCCTTCATGTACTTCAAAATAGAAATCAATACACTACCTTTTTTTTTTAATCTTTTCTAGGATAAACCATTTTAGACCTGTAAACCTCTTTATAAATCTTCTATATCCTCTCAATTTTGTCAAATATTACTGAAGCTGAACTACTCCCCTGAGGAGTTATAATTTTAAAATATAAGCCTCTTAGAGATTATAATATTTGATTATACTTTGAGTTGTAACTCATGATAAACTATGATGGAAGAGATCCAAAAACCTAGTAGTCAAAGTCTTTTTAAAATCTGAATATATTGAACAAGCTATCAGAAAATTATAATTTATTTTTATTTTTGTCAGCACAGAAGAAAAGCATGTACAGCGTGTTTGCCCATAGCAGTCAATGCACGAAGACACCTCATACTTCTGGCACTCATTTTAAATCATGTTCAATAACAACATGTTTAAAATGAAGGCAAGCTGTCATAAGGCAAGCTGGGGTAATAAGAGTTTGGCAATTAAAAAGCACCAGCACATTTACCAATCTGAATATTCAAGAATTGTAAATCATTAATCATAAGTAAACCACCTGCTGGGGACACTCTAACCCAGCATAAAAATTATGCCATGTGCATAATTGTCAGTTTCAGATTGAATTTTTATCCAAGGAACAATAGTATTCAAGATGATTTGGGTGAAACTTTTATTAATTTTGAAAATAAAAACAATTATAGCCCTCATGGTATTTCAGATATTGAAATGGTCCTGTTTAAAATGGCAATGGTTTTCATAGTCCATTACATTTTTATCAATTATTAAATAGCTTACTGTTATAAGTGATGAAACAATATTTAGCCTATGTTTTACATTTTTTTTTCTGCTGTTATCACAAAGAAAAATGAATCTGACTTGCTATAAACTTAAGAGTTTTAGCTAGGCCTACAGCAATCACTCATTTTTTAACACATATATGTAAATGTATAGCCTACTTCGCTATAGACTGTCAGCAGTATTTTTACAATAATTAGGTACTCTTACCTCCATAGTTTTCCAATCAGTTACAAAATGTGTGTGTGTCTTGCTGGGTTTCGTGGCTTATTTATATTGTCAAAATCTCATTACTTCTTTTTATGATGAAATGGCTAAGAATTGAGTTGGGAATTAACCATTTGTAAAACTTTAAATAATTGCAGTGGAATAAAAGAGAACCTCCTTCTTCATGACACTTCATACATTAAATCTAGTTGAAGCACTTTGCTCATTACAAGTCAGCAACTTGCTGAGACGCAACAGAAGGCCACCACCGTCTCAGCATCCCACAAGTGTGGTGGTGGAGGGGGCACACAGAGGTTTCCAGGTCTGACTGATAGGATTGAGACAGCAGAGTCCCCCAGAGTTGCTCACAGAGGTTGGGTAAGAAACCCAGAAGGGTTGGGGACATAATTTTGACTGAGAGGCAGGAGACTTGAAAAACCCAATACATAAATCTCTTGGACTGGAACCCGTAGAAATCAAATAACTTTTACGATATTACATAGCCAGGCTATGCTGCTATGATTTGAATTCTGAATCTAGCTGCACGGGCAAAGTTTTCCCAATGTTTTGAACGTGTGCATTTGTTTATTGGGTCTTTGTTTTGGTTTTTTGAGCATGTGAATTTGTGATACGTGCCACACTTTGAGTACTTTTGACACTAAATCCATGCTTTAGTTTGTTTCCCACTGTTTCTGAAAGTTTAGACTCCATCAAGAAGACTAGTAGCACCTGGGGTCTGTTCCTGTCCTCAAGATATTTTCATTTATGTTTGAAACTTCAAGAAATTTATGGTGAAACTTCAAGAAAATGTGACATGATGCCTCCTGGAAAACTGGGATCACATAGCATCTTAAATCATATGGCAAAGCTGCTGAAAAAACTGATTCCTAGGTAGCAAGCATGATGGTTCTAATGCATGATGATTCTAAATGCCCCAGAACTAGCATAGATTTCTTTCATAGATCACTGTGAAACTCCAGCTTCCCAATGCTCTTCATTTTGTCTCCTTATTTTTAAATCCTTATTTTTACTATTTATATTCTTTCTTGATTCTACACTATAGTCAATATAGGCATTTATTACTTTTCAGTCATCAGGCAATAGCTTCTTTTTTTAGATCTTTAAGATCACCACCACCATGACCTGTCTTAGCAAAACACTCAATAGCTTATATGCTTTGTCCAGATTGATTATTCCTCGCAACCCACCATACTTGTTCTTTCCTAAATGTGTTTCTGATCATGCCACCCTCCTACCTAAAGCCTCTCTTTGGTTTCCCAATAGTTCAGAATCAACTCACTAGTCTACAAACCCTGTGTGTTCTATCCTCCTCTCTTGAGCCTTACTTTTTGAAATACTGCCCTACAGTCTCTCTGGTCCAGACTAAAGGAAGATTCTGAAGTCCCTCCCCCCAGGCATATTTCTGCATGCAGCAGGACTTCGCAAGTGTTATTCCCCCTGGAAACCTACTTTATGATAAACCTAGTACTCTCTTCTTTCACCAACCTGTCCTCCAGATGTTAGTACCTGGACTATTCCCATAGGGAGTCTTCTCTGACCTCCCTGCTTGGGTAAAATCCCTATTATATGATCACACAAACTCCTTGTCAATACTTTATACAGCTGCAATTTTACATTTTTGGTGTAATTATTTGATTAGTATCTGTCCTCCACTGCGTTTTAAATTCCACGTGGGTAGATACAATGTCAACTTTTGCTCTCCAGAGCTCTCATACCCAGTACGTGGCCCACTTTAGGTGTTCAATGAATGCATGTGTCAAAGGTATGAAATGTTAAAAAGGTATTTTATGTCCCTAGGGAAATGGGAATCATTCTACAGACAAGAGTGTGACGAATTGTAAACTTGGCAGAGCATAGTGAGATCTGCGACGTAGGAAGATTTATCATAGCAGTTGGAGAACGCACTGGAGTGGGGAATGACTGGAAGTGAGGAGGAGGTCAGAGAGCTACTGTATCAGACTGGGTTAGAAAGAGTGAGGGTCCGGACAAGGAAAGTGGCCATGCAATGGAGGGTTGTGGAGTTGGGATACTAGCGTTTGAGAGAAACATGGGAATGATGGGAATCCTTGGAAAGTTCCTATTCTGAAACCAGGTAGATGAGAGATCAGGAAGTTCTATCATATAAGAAGAAGCAGATTTTGGAGAAAAGTATAAATTCTTTGTCTAGTATAGCAAAGCATAAACTGTCAAATAAGCTTTGACCTTTTTTTTTTAATTTTATTTATTTGACATAGAGAGATCACAAGTAGGCAGAGAGGCAGGCAGAGAGAGAGGAGGAAGCAGGCTCCCTGTGGAGCAGAGAGCCTGATGGAGAGTTCAATCCCAGGACCCCTGGGATCATGACCAGAGCCTAAGGCAGAGGCCTTAACCCACTGAGCCACCCAGGAGCCCAGCTTTGACCATTATTATGGATAAGTCTGCTACTCAAAATCTAGCATCACCAGCATAAAGGTATACCCTGAAACAAGGAAAAAGAGCTATCATACCCTTGATATCATCCTTCCTCTAACTATCCAGTTCAAAAAAGCAGAGTTATAGAACTAATTTACAAAGTCCTGTATCCTACAGAATATGTCTCATCTCCACCAAATATACCTCCAGGTATAGCAGTGCTTCTTCTTCTTCTTTTTTTTTTTTAATTTATAAACATATAATGTATTATTAGCCCCAGGGGTACAGGTTTGTGAATCGCCAGGTTTACACACTTCACAGCACTCACCATAGCACATACCCTCCCCAGTGTCCATAACCTCACCCCCCTACTTCTTTATTTACACTGTTATAATTTCTGGAACCTCAAATTCTCCTTACGTTGACCATGAAAGGCTGAAGCATCTCCCCTTCCAAAGAGTTTCTCTGTCTCTTCATTGTACTGCTTAACCATCCATCATCCATTATTCTGCCAGACTAAGCTCCTTAAATGCTGCTTTCATCTTAAAATAACTTATAGTGGTTTTCTGTTGTTTTACATCTTAGTGGTTGACATCTAAATCAAATTTGGTCTTTTTACAGCCCTCAATAAAAGACCGGTCTTAACTGCCTGTTCTCCAACATGAACCCTATACTAAGTTAGATCCTGCGGTTCCCTGCTGGCCACTTTTCTCTCCACCTTTTCTCCTACTTCATGTCAGTCCTATTAGCATGTTAAGTGCACGATAAAAATTATGCTTCCCGGGGCGCCTGGGTGGCTGAGTGGGTTAAATCTTCTGCCGCAGGCTCAGGTCATGATCTCGGGGTCCTGGGATCAAGCCCCACATTGGGCTTTCTGCTCTACAGGGAGCCTGCTTCCTCCCCTCTCTCTGCCTGCCTCTCTGCCTACTTGTGATCTCTGTCTGTCAAATAAATAAATAAAATCTTTTAAAAAATTATACTTCCCATATCCTTCACAAATATTTCCACCATTTCCCACTTCACATTAGTCTTTACTTTCTCACTTTCTAAAACATGTACACACTTATTTTGAAACCTTTGATATACATTTCCACTTTTAAAGCTGTTTGGGGCTCCTTCTTACTCCTCCACTTCTTGGCAGCCCAAATGGCGAGCAGCAAGGCATTTAGCACATGCCAGGTGCTCAGTGTGTTCTCTTTGTGATGACTAAAGAGGATGAGCTCTTGTCAACACCCAAGGAGGAAGATTTTAAAAAGTGGAATTTCCTGAACGTGTTTCTTTTAATGTCAACAGGACACGTAGAAATACACTATAGACGACGACGACAGTGCCTGGCTGGCTCAGTTGTTAAGTGTCTGTCTTTGGCTCAGGTCATGACTCCAGGGTCCTGGGATCTAGCTCCGCTTTGGGCTCCCTGATAAGCAGGAAGCCTGCTTCTCCCCCACCCACTCCCTGGCTTGTATTCTCTCTCTTGCTGTTTCTTTCCATCAAATAAATAAAATCTTTTTTTTTTTAAATATACTATTGAGAAAAAGGGGAAGATAAGTGCTGCTTTTACCAAATAATTAAATTCTAAAATACTCTGCTTAAAAGTTGAGCAAGAAGCACTAAAATTTCTCAGCAAAGAACTACTTCAGATCTTGAAGATTCAATTTTGTGCATTGTAATTGTGCCATCTAGCACACCCTGAAGTTGATTTGATGGGCCTCTAATTTCTGTTCTTGTGCTTGACCATGGGATGTATTTTTCTCTTATTACGAATGATTTATTACAAGCTGTCAATAAATATATCACTTTACATGTAAAATTCCACTTTACATGAGCATTTGGGTTCTTTAGACATTGTGACAACAAAGTTGGTTGGGCTTCGAGTAGTTAGTGAAAAATAATTGCTTCATCTGATTCTCTAAAAGTAGCTCTTCTTTATCAGGCATCTGTTGACCCTGAATGTGGAAACCTTCCAGAGGTCACAGGTTTTCCATTAGTTCCAGATTAATACCTCTAGAAATTAACAAAGCAGTGTTTCTGATGATGGATGTTAGGGAAAAGTGAATCATCATTTAGGCTTTCAGAATTTACTAATACCTTATACCCCAGTTAATCATGTAACCTATGTATACGTTCATGCAGTCACCATCGTCACATGGAGTGACATGTAGTCACATATATCGTGGAGTGTGGGGAAAAAAAAAAAAACCTCTGTCCTTATGGTGCTTTTATTCAGGACCATTGATTTTTATCAGATCCTATGATGTAATTAAACTACAATCAACTTAGAGCACAAATATGGAACCAAAGTTTACCGGTTTATGGTCCAGTTATACCAGCAAAGAACTTAGCAGTCTCTCAGCATCTTCATTTGAAAATTGGAGATTATAAAGAGTATTTTGTCAAAACATTGCACTAATTATTAAATATGTTAATATCATTAGGCACTAAAATATGTTTGTCATGTAGTAAATACTAAATAAATGTTTGCTACCATTATACTCAATCTATTGTAAGACTATTAATCAGCAATGTGTGTATTCATTGTAAAAGTGAGTTACTTGATGTTGGTGAATCAAAAATAAGGTATGATCTATCTAAAAGTATGTGAGTAAAAGACAATGTGAGACAGAGCAAAACTTTGCATTAGGTTATGTAAAAAGAAAGTAGTAGGTAACTCTAAGAACGTAACTTTACCTAGCTATTAATTTTACAAAGATAATTATTTGCTTCTCCACCTATCTCTGTTCTAAGGACTTCTATTTGTTTACATATATTTTGCCCATAAAGTATCATTTATATGCACTGATTACAAAGCACAATCACCTATATGTTTCCCTTTTCTAAAAATAAAATTTGAAATTAAAAAAAAAAGGTTGCTACACATTTTAGCTCTTTACGTATCTGTCTTTTGACTCTTTTTTAAAGATCAAGTTAAATAAACACTTGGGATTTTATATGTACTTGACTAATTAATTGGCGCCGTTACCAATCTCATTGCGTTTATTAAGAAAACTTTATGAGAACAATAAATCCTAGTTCATCAGGGGAAATTAAAACTTATGGAAGTTAGTAAGAAATAATAATCACTGCATTCTACAAGTCGAGGTCGGCAGCACAGAGGAGGACACATTCCCTTGTTACATTCGGTGATTCAGATCTGCCGTTCATTAATTTGCTGAATACTCGCCCACCAATTCTGGTTCTCTGCCCTCTCTAAAAATGCCCTACTCAAAATTATCACCTTTCTTTTAAATTTCTGCAGCCACTAATTTTGTGTGAGTTTGGGGAATAATATAATTTCATGGACAGAATTCACTTATTAATTTCCTTAATTCATTTTAAACCCAAGCACAGCACAGCCTTGGCATTCAGAGACAACACTTTGCAGAAGGTGAACAGTATAAATTTCAACACAGAAATGTGCCTGTGAAGTTTCATGTTTCCGATGATGGGGAAGAGTGGTTATAACCCTTTACAACAGGTAGAAAAAAACATGTGGTGAAAGCAGAAAACAAAAGAAATTTATTAAGGGAAAAGAAGTGCCTAACCACAAATAGCAAAGAAGAAAAACTTTGGCTTTAGCAGGGAAGAGGAATCCCGCTTAGAGCTGGTGGAGCTGTGGTGGGCAGCCCTTGGAAGGACCTGCAATGACCCTTGCCTTTGAATATTCATCCCATTTGCAATCCTCTCCTTTTGAGTGTGGTCTGGACCTAGGGACTCATTTCTAAAGAATACAATATAATAAAAGTAATAGGATGACACTTCCAAGATTAGGTTACAAAAGATTCTGGCTATTGTCTTGCTCACTCTCTCCGTCTCTCTTGCTTTTGCTGAGGGAAATCAGCTGCCTCGTGTGAACTGCCCAATGGAGAACTGGTATCTCTAGACAACAGTCGTCAAGGACCTGGTATGTGCCAACAGCCACGTGAGAGAGTGAGTTTGGATATGGACCTCAGTGGGGCCTTGAGATGGCTATAGCCCCAGTCTCCACCTTGGTTACAGCTCTGGGAGAGGCTTTGAGCCAGGGTTCCCAGCTAAGGCTTGCCTAGATTCCTGACTCACAGAAATTATGAGAAAGTAAATATTTGTTATTTCAAATCTACCTCATTTACTTAATTTAACCGGAGTTATCTGTGCCCATGCACATCCATGCATTTGCTGTTAAAAGAGTAGCTTCCGGAGGACAAAGTAATACCTAAGAAGTTTTGTACACTGTTTATTTCAGAACATAAATGCATATCAGTTTATTTATGTGTCCTCTTGATAAACATAATAGATTTTTTCTATCAAAACGAGCTATTGATTGGAATTTAAATTACCTAAACAATTGTTTCAAATCCCTCATTTGCTTTAGCTTTAGACTATGAGATGCAAACATTATTTACGCAAGGTTCAGTGTGCTTCCACTTATCGTTTTGAAAAAGAAAAAGAAAAAAAACCTTGCAACCTAAATTTGAGGAATGGAAAGTTGATACCAAATCCTCTGTAATCTGTCAGAGGAAAACAACTCCCTTTCAAGTCACAGGAAACCAAAAGCATGAAATGCCATTCTACATGGTTTCACTTATAGTTAATTCCATAAATTGTGATTAGTTTGAATATATGTAATATTAATAGCTAACTTTCTGCATCAACAGATGCAAACTTCAAAACCCTTGTCTATTTGCTCTTCATTTTTAAAATGCTTGCTTAAAAGATATAATATCAAGGGCTTTTCATGCTTAGAAAAAGACAGATAACCAAATGTAATCCTACAATAATATTTCTGCTTAAACTAGGTTATGCTGATTGACATGTACAGGATATTTTTATGAGCATACAAATATGAAAAAAAGAAATACACATATTGAATCCCATCTATTTTGAAAATAAAATCTAACTATATGAACTATATAACAATATAATAAAGTCTTGTACTTATATTATTAAAAAAATCAGCAGAAAATATCCCGAGCAAATACAGAAGTAATCATACCTTTGGAAAATTATCATTCTCATATTTTAACAAATATTTTTCACGTACTTGCAATGAACCAAAACCCACAACTGGAACTGATAAATCTATCTGATAGATATATAGTAATTTTGTGGTTACTTAAACATTTAAGTATTGCATTTCTGAAAATGTTTACCAGCTATCTTTCAAAATGGTTTGTGGATACAGATAAAATTAAGACAAAAACAAAGAACAAATAAATTTTTTAAATGACAGCAAAGAATAGTGATACTGAAAATATTTTAGAAATATGTGTTTTTCAGAGGTTTCTGCTATCAAATTAAGTCATAGCCAACAGAAATTTTAATTAGCACCCAATCCCATTATCTAAACTATTTAACATAGGAATCAAAATTTCTGGAACCAAAAATTTAAGCATTGACATGTTTTAAAATATCTCATTAAGTTTTACCAATTACTGAATGTAAACATCAATAGTAACTCGCATCATTATTTTATGTAAGGGAAAAATACTAATTTCACTCTGATACACTGGGATTTTAAGATGCTTCACAATACAGGTATGTTACAATGTAAAAAAGAATGTGCATGTTATGTCAATGAAATATGACAATCACTTTATTATTCTAATCAAAATACTCCAAAAAAAGCCTAAAGGTCTGAAAAGATTTGTTGATGGCATATGTTTGCTCTTTTTAAAGTCCATTAAAATTACTTTTTTCAGCTACTATTTTTTTAGACAAGAGTTTTTATTTCTGTGCTTATAAGAAGCCACATTGGTTTTTAATGACCATCAATTACACTTCAATTTTTCATATTACTCATGAAAGAAAATAATTTAGACTCCTTTACAGAACTGCCAATTGCAATTTACCTTGGCTCTTTCAGGAAAGAGAAGGTTCATAAATCAGCATGTTAAGCATTTACTAAGTGACAAAGAAACAAAATTACAAATGAATAATTTAATCCAATATTTTCCTTCAAATAACAAATTTAATATAGTTTTAGTAAAGAGGTTCTTAAATTTATGATGGGACATTTCTATTTTGTATTTGAGTTTTATTAATGGAAAAATTCTCAAAAGGAAACTTAAAAATGTTTTTGAAAAATTATTAATATTACCTTGCTTTAAAATTTCAATGAATAGAAAGTCTCAAACTATCGGGAAGACTTTAAAACAATAGCAAGTTAAATATTATGTTGGCGGCCTATAAAACATAGATATGATAAAATGTTTTCTTCCAGCTTGCTAAGCCATGAAATTTCACCGTACTACAAAGAAAAGGCATCTTTTTTTTTTTTTAATATTTTATTTATTTGACAGAGAGAGATCACAAGTGGGCAGAGAGGCAGAGAGAGAGAAAGAGAGGAGGAAGCAGGCTTCCTACAGAGCAGAGAGCCCGATGTGGGACTCAATCCCAGGACCCTGAGATCATGACCTGAGCTGAAGGCAGAGGCTTAACCCACTGAGCCACCCAGGTGCCCCAAGGCATCTGTTTTAATAAGGAGCTGACTTTGGGTTCTAACTGTGTGACCTTGGGTTCTAACTGTGTGACCTTAGACAACATAAGTCCCCAGAACATTAATTTCTTTAACTGTGAGAATGTACATTCCATAATACTTTTTTTAAAGAATTAAAGAATTTTAAAAAAAGAAGAAGAAAAGAATGTGTATAAAGACTCCAGTTCAGTGCTTAACATTTAACTGTTATTCCTTATAAAAGGCACTTGCATTGTTTTATAAGAACATAAGGAGACACCTCATATAGTAGTCTTTCAACAAATACTAACATAATAAAAATTTAATTTTTCAAAGTATATTAAAGCAAATAAAGCTCACCTTCCTTTAATGTATTCATAGAAATTATCAGTCCTTTTAGCTTTACAGTATAAACACAGAACTACATACATGTAATTTATCAACCTGGTCAGTGCACCTTAGGAGTCATTTGGTAACATCTGGAAACATTTTTGATTGTCAGGGCTAAGGAGGGTCTACTGCTGGCATCCACTGTGTATAGGCCAGAAATGCTGCTAACATCCTAAGGTGGGCAAGATTGTCCTCAAAACAAGGAAGATCCAGTCCCAAATCTAAGTTGTGCTAGTACATGTTGCTAAGGGCAGCCATTAAACCATGTAAAGATACAAATTATGATAAATACAATGAAAAAACATGTCTGGAGGTAATAATGTATCTCCAGATTTTTCTAATTAGGATTTTTTTTAATTGAAGATTTTTTAAATGTGGGTTTGTATTCTCTCTTCCAGCCATCCAAGATGCTTCAAAAAAAAGAAAGCTAAGGGAAGAAAGTGATCCTGCCTTGCTGTCATGAAGAAGCAGGAGGCCAAAAAGGTGTTCAATCCCCTGTGTGAGAAAAGACCCAAGAATTCTGGCATCAGACAGAACATTAGCCCAAAAGGGAACTCATCTGCTCTGTCAAATGGCCCCGCTATATCTGGCTACAGAGGCAAGAGGTTATTCTCTGTACACATCTAGAAGTTCTTCCCCACTTCCATTAACCAGTTTACTCAAGCCTGGACCACCAAACAACTACTCAGCTGCTTTAGCCAGCCCACAAATAGAGACGAGAGGCAAAGCAAGAGAAGAATCAGAGTTTGTTGGCTTGGACTAAGAAGAGAGGTCTGGCAAAGGGGATGTCCCCACTAAGAGGTTGCCTGTCCTACAAGCTAGGGTTAATACTGTTACCACCCTGGTGGAAAAGAAGAAAGCTCAGCTGGTAGTAATTGCACAAGAGGTTGATCTCATTGAGCTGGTTGTCTTCCTGTCTCCAAGGAGAAGATGGGAGGTTCTCTATGGCATTATCAAGGGAAAGGCCAGGCTGGGGAGTCTGGTGGACAGGAAGACCTGCACCACTGTTGCCTTCACACAAGTTACCTGGGAAGACAAAGGAGCTCTGGCTGAGCTGATGAGAGCTATCAGGACCAAGTACAATGACAGAAATGATGAAATCCACTGTCACCATGGAGGCAATGTCTCGGGTCCAAAGTCAGTGGCTTACATTGCTAAGCTGGAAAAGGCAAAGCTAAGGCACTCACCACCAAACTGGGCTAAGTGTACACTGTTGAATTTTCTGTGCATGGAAGTAATAAAAAGTTCTCTTTAAAAAAATGGGGGGGGTGGTTTGCTATCTGCATGCTTGTTAGTTGCTAGACTTTAGATTGTGAAGTATTCTATTTTTTCTTTTCAAAATCAAGTATGTGACCGATAACACCGTTCCACCATTGTTCTGGAACATAATTATGAATTCTTTCCTAGATGTTCAAGACAATAATTTCTGTGGATCGGTGGATCTCATTTCCCACCCTCAATGGGAAAGAGAAAAAAAAAATAATATTCATAACAAATCTAAGGATTTATTAGGTGTCAGCAACTGCCAGCTCCTTTATTCTAGTTTAAAAAGGTAATTTTTAAAATCTTCTGGGGTCCCTGGGTGGCTCAGTCAGTTAAGCATCTGACTCTTGATTTCAGCTCAGGTCATGATCAAACTCCATGTTGGGCTCGGCACTCAGCAGGGAGTCTGTTTGTCTCCCTCTCCCATCGCCCTTCCCCCTGCTTGTGGTCACTCATGCTCTTTCTTAAATAAATGAATTTTTAAAAATATATAAAATTTTTAAAAAAATCTTCTATATTGCCAGCAACCATGTCCCTGCAACCATATTCAAATGCCTGTGTCCTATCAAATCCCATTCTGAGGCATGCTGTCTTACCATAGCAGGACATTTAGCTATGGGCACTGTAATAAATGTTACATAGATCAAGCTAAATTGCCATAATACCTTCCTTCTAAAAGCTCCGGAATGTCTTTTGTGGTTGAAGAATAATCAATTAGTTACTCAATTCAATTCAACAAATATTTATTGAGCACCCATTCATTTTTGTATTTTCTCCCCTTGAGGGCTGCTATCCTTAAGAGCAGCTGGAAGCAAATGGCTCCCATTTATTAAAGACTTTTATTTTAAAGATGCTTAAGTGCATTTCATATCTCTTCAACTTCTCCTACCAAATCCTCAGAGGCTCCATTGTAGAGGAAATTCATGTTTTATCATACAAAAACAAGAGTAATGTGTTCCATTTTCATTTTGTCAGGAAAATATCAACATTATAACTAGGGGAGGAATATGAAGAGTAGACACAGTATGTCTAAATATGTCATATATTATTATTATAAATAAGCTTATTTACACACTCATATTGATAATGTGAATTTATCTTTCAAAATGTTACATGGGTTAAGGGTTTATACTGCATATTATAAGAAAATAGCATATTTTATTATATTTTAATTAATCCTGGTTTATATCAAAATTTTAATGGTACAGAAGACTGTTAAGTGTTTTGGATAACATATTCTCTCATTTCCAATGAGGACCACCACATTTTCCCCCTTTTCTCTGGAGGAGCAGAAAGAGTAGTTAGATGCCAATTTTAAAATAAATATTCTTTATTTGGATCAATATATAGATGATTCCTTCCAAGAACATTAGTCACAGTACTGCTGGGAACTGTCTCCAGATTTATCCTAGCCAAAAAAAAAAAAAAAAAAAAAGATAGAGCATCTTCTCTAGAGAACCCTTGTGGATTCTTTTCTCCCACCTTGAGATTCAGGAGAGTACTCCCACTATATTCTTCTGGGATGGCAAAATAATACCCTATCTGTCATCCATCTTGGAGCTGGGGTTATGTTTCTCTTTTAGGAGACTTAGTGCTTTGACACTTTGTAAGGTTGTTTCAAAGTCAACGTGCTAAGTATGTCAGAGAATACTATTGAAGATACCACAAAAGCACCTGTTCCCTTCGTTTAAACGGTCCACCTCTGAATTGAGCTCATCCACCTCATAGTGAAGTTGAACTGTGGTCTAGGATGTTTATCTAGACTGATTCAGTCTTTAATTCTCGACATACACATAAAAATGAGAGTTGATCACAACCACAAATGGTACCCTTACTGCCTACACAGTAAACTTCATTTTCTACAGCATGGTATTGAATGCTCTTACCAATCTGATTTCAACCAAGTTCTCAAGATATTTTCCCCTCCTGGGTGCTTGAAAGAAACTATTTTATGTTCTGTCTTTTTAGAGCATGGTCTTCTTTACACTATACTTTTTACTGTTATATCTCAATTGGTGTATTTTCATCACAAAAAGAGAAAAAACAATCAAATAAATATTGGGTTATTTCTCAGCCTTGAGAAATGTAATCTGTAGTTAAAGGAATGCTGCCATTAGGAGAATTATTATTTTCTTAATTATCCCACTTACCAAAAGACTTGCTTACCCCTGCATTTCTTGCCAAACTAATCGGCTTCTTAACCATGAGGAAACATGCTCACAAATACTTTGAAACTCTTGTTCCAAAGGTCATTTATAGTCTCTCAATCAAAAGTCCAAATACCTTTCTTGGTTCTTATCTTTATCCCTGCTGATATTTGCCTCTCACGCATACATCTTAAATCATTTCCATTATTTGACTTATGTGACATTTTACTTTCTCGACTCACCCCTTAACCATCTAATTGCCTACTAAACTGTTTTATTCATATTCTATCATTTAAACATCTATTTTTTCTATTTTTGTTCTTTATTCTCATACCTCTTTTCCAGCTAAGACATAATTTAACTCATTTATTACTTCATGTATAAAGGCTCAGCCTTCACTTTTTCTAAAACACAGGTCTCGGTAAGTAAATGCTTATTAAATTGATTGCATTAAGTTGTAATTTTCTCTTACTGTATCATCACTGTCACAACAATAAGGAAAATATAACATTCCTTATTTTGAAACTGTGTTCTGCACATTGGGTCTCACATTATGGATTTTGTAATCTATAGACTATAAGGTAGTATTAAAATCTAATAAGTAAATATTTTTTGTTTCATAGGGCATGATATAGTTCAACTTTATATGAAATAGTAAAATTTATGAGGGGATTGCTTTATTATCTTCAAATCCAAACATAAACAAAATAGCCATTAATTCAAATAGCTGTCTCAGCAGAAAGAGCTTTTTGAAGGCACTTGTGGGATTGGGCTAATCATCAACAAGTTAGAAAGTGTCTCAGGAATGGAAATTACTGTGCATCTGGCTTCTCCCAGAACCCAACTATATAATACATTGAAATGGAACATATTGCTTGTTTTTTTTTTCTTTGTGAAATCTTTAAATAAATTTGGAGAAGATATTATCCTATCGTGCTTTCTCATAGGATAATATTTCAGGACCATGATTACAAACAAGAACAACAGAATGTATTACATAAACATGCTCTATTTTTATCCTTGTTGGTATTAATAGTCACATGCAGCATTGATTTATAGAAGTGAATTTTTCATGAAAAATAATAAAAGTGTGTTCATGGTTCAGTAAGTGAATCTCAGATGCATAACCACACTTGACAGATTTTAGCCTCTAATGCCTTAATCCTCCCCCAGCATCACTGATGAAATCTCTGAAAAGCTAAGTATTAATTTGAGAGTATCATTTTTGTTTACATCATCTGGAAAGGAGGATTCAGAGCGCATCTTATGTAAATTGCAATTATACATAGCATACTTTTTAGAGCCATTTTCATATAACATTTTATATAATTGAATTGTATTCACTTGATTTGGGGGGCCATGAGAATTAATGATACAGTCTAAAAATGAGTCACTAAAATTAAAATAAAATGACTTCTAAACAGCAATATAATACTTATAAGATTCTTGGGGGAAATGTAAATTTCCATTGCAGATTAAAAATGAGAGCTTCACAAGAAAAATATACAGATAACTACGGTATGTAAAGCGGTTTATCTAAAAACAAGTGTTAACTTTAATCTTTCATTTTAAAAGTGATTTAATTTGACATAATTTTAGTTTTGCAAGAGAGGTGTAGTCGTAGTATAGAAGGTTCCATATATTCTTATTCCAGTTTCTCTTAATGTTAGATCTTATATAATGATAGTACATTAATCAAAATTAAATTTTATCTTCTTATGTCCAAGCCAATATACCATGTTGCATTTATTTGTCATAGCTCTTTCATCTCTTACAATCTGTGATTCCTTGTCATTGACACCTTTGAAAAGTAATCGTCAGGTATTTTGTAGAATGTCCCTTAATTTGGAATCACCTAACATTTTCTTATGATAAGATGGGGTTGTAGATTTTATGGTAGAATACTACAAGGGACAAATTCCTTTCCTAACATAACCTACAATTGGCTACAGATACCAATGTGACATTACTGGTTAATTTGGATGTCTTGGTTAAGGTATCTGCTAAGCTTCTCCAGCATAAGGTTATTTTTTTTTTTCCTAGACTCCATTAGAAGTCAGTCACTAAATCCAGATCTCACTGAAGAGGAGGAGAATTAAGCTTCTCATCCTGAAAGAAATAGTGTCAAAGAATTGTGGATATATGTTAAAATCACTACAATTAATAAGTAATTGGAGGGACACACATAAAGAGATGTATATATATCTTGTTTCTCTCTTTATAAATCTGCCATTAATTTAGCATTTAGTTTACCATTTTATTTCTTAGTAATATTGATATATTATCTATATAAGAATATATATTATGTACATATGTGTATTATTTAATTAATTTATTATTTATATTATTGTTCTGTTTTTTTCTTCATCTCAGTAAACGGTAAAGCTCCAGAAGATGGCTGGATCTTACACATTTTTTTACCTCATTTGTCAAAACGGAGGAAGTGCCTCCCATTTAGTTTACAGATTTTTATTGATTAATTGAATACATGAATTAAAGAACCATGAAATGTGTTTTTCGGGAGAACTTCCTTTAAAAAATCCAGTTGCATTTCAGTCTTATAAATATCAATTTATTTGACTTTTTAAATGGATGTGGCATGCTCATTTGTATGCATATTCTACTTTGCCTTCATAGAACTGTCATCAAATTATTCCTATATTATCAGTCAATTTTTCTATTCAGAGTTGCTGTATTCATTTGAGCTTTCAAGGAAATTTTTGGTCTATTTGTTCAGTTACTGTGCATCTTATGCACAAACTCCTCAGAGATGAATCATAGATCTTCTTTTTTTTGCTGCTACATAATTCCATGAAATTTTTCTATCACATTCTCTGTTAGAGGCCAATCACTTACACCCTGGAAGTAACAGTATCACAAATTCCCTAAAGATTTGTCATTACCTCAACTAAATTCTTCTGGATTACATTTCAAGAAGTATTGGATAACAAATAAAAACTTGATTAACATCAGAAAAAAATAGCTCTCTATATTAGAAGCCTAAATTGTATTCTCATTCTTTATTCTTTTTTTTTTAAAGATTTTATTTATTTATTAGACAGAGAGAGAAATCACAAGCAGGCAGAGAGGCAGGCAGAGAGAGAGAAGGGGGAAGCAGGCTCCCTGCTGAGCAGAGAGCCCGATGCGGGACTCGATCCCAGGACTCTGAGATCATGACCTGGGCCGAAGGCAGCGGCTTAACCCACTGAGCCACCCAGGCGCCCTCTCATTCTTTATTCTTAGAACAGTTTACATTTATCAGTTCCTCAAATTTTTATACAGATATTGCCCAGTGTTGGTCTTTTGAATCTTCTGACTTTCAAGATCATGTTTGTCATACTCTCAATCGACTGCTTGGTCAATCTCTCTCTCTTCTTGCTCTCTGAGTCTCTGTCTCATAGCTGGTGTTCCAATCCAATCTCTCCTCAAGCTTTGTCATGTGAGGATTGCTTTCTAATAGTACTTTAGAAATACTGCAGAACTTTGCGAATTCTGAACAGCAATAGTGAAAACTAAACATTTAAATTAAGAGAAAAATAATATCTAACTTTAGAAGTGGACAAGTGAGAAAAAGCGGGTAGGTTTTTTCTCCTTTTTTCAGCCTGAAAAAATCTTTTCTAATGCTATGCTTCCTTCAGGTAGCAAAAGTCATTTTCTTAACACGGTACTTAACACTACATAACATATTCTATATTGTTCTTATTTTTTTTGTCTGATCACCCAGCTAGATAGAATGTAAGATAACAAAGACATTTTACCATGTATTATAATATCAATAACTCATTTCTTATGTACTTTTCTGTGATTCCAGCACTGTATTTTGTACACTTCTATATCCCTAGTGCCCTCAGTATGGCTTTGCATAGAGTAAGTGCTCAGTAAATATTTGTAGGATTATAAATGTGAATAAAGTACTAAAGTAATCCTCTCAAATGAATGAAGCTGAATTTGTACAATTTGTCATTTCAACATCCTATTAAATGAAAAAGATAATCTAAACATAAAAAGTAAGATGACTGGTTTAGTATTATATATGCAAAATATAAATAAAATTTACTTTTGCATTTTAGGTTGTATTACATATATTTGATCACTTGATGTTCATTTCATATATTTGACCACATATTGTCCATATTTTCAATTTCATATTGTCAATTTCTAGGCATATACAAAAGAAATCTATCCAAAACCATTTTCTAAACACTCCAGTATATAGATTTGAAATAGATAGTAGTACCTCATTCTAAATATTTTCTACTACTCATAATTTATTACAAAACAAAAAACAAAAACAAAAACTATCCTAATGGCCCTAGATACTATATATTCAGAAAACTTAGAGAACAGAAATTATGTAGAAGAGCATTTTTGGCATGGATCCCACATTTGTGTTTTAAAAAGCAATTTTTGTTTTAAGTATCACAAATGCAGGAAGAAAACAAAAGGAACAACAAAAAAACACTTCAAACAAACAGACAGAAGAGTTGTTATAAAACCGTGTACTAAATCTTATATGCTTTATAGGACACCATGTTATTACACACCTTTTTTCTTAATTTTACTAAATTTGCACAAATTTGAATACGTATGTTCCCTGCCCACTCATTAGAAGCAACATTTAGAAAAGAAAGGACGCTGATCTAGAGCATGTTTTTTACTGCAGCTTATGGGGTCAATTGAAAGATAATCAGTAAAACAAAAAGAAATTAAAAAAGAACAAAGGTATATATTTAAACATCTTTGCCATATGTGGAGAGGTTATTCATATACTTTCATAAGTAGATAATGCATCACTGCATTATATTACATTAGTAATAACTGAATAATCAGGAAAAATAATTGTATTGATTTCCTTTTATTCAGTCATGGAATTATTTTGTATATTTTGATTGACTTGTGTCAAAATTTGTAAAAATGTTTTTAATCCACATGTGTAATCTTAAATTGATTCTAATTACTTTAATTTTAAATTATACTTTTATGCAAATGTAACATTCCAAGTATAAATGATAAAATAAGTGCTGTATTCCTTTTGTGAAAGTAAAGTTATTAGAGCTTTTTTATCCTCAAGAGAACTTTCAGAAGTAAATTAGTTATCTGAGGCTTAAGTAGACTCAGATTTTTTATAGTTTTTTGTTAACTTAAGAATGACTAAATATATACAAATAGGAACTATTTAAATGTTCAGAAACAAGGTAACCATTTTAAATTCATGCATTTCAATAATAGTCTGTTGAAAAGACCTGTATTACACTTAAAATTCTGGATTTAAACATAAGCAAAGTAAACTTATTTGCAAATTTCTGCAAGTTTTTAATCCAAAACTTCCAGAATTAGGAGATTGTGAGGGGTGTCTGGGTGGCTTAGTGGGTTGAGCCTCTACCTTCAGCTCAGGTCATAATCTCAGGGTCCAGGGGTGGAGCTCCACATAGGGCTCTCTGCTCAGCAGGGAGTCTGCTTCCCCCCCACCCCTCTTTCTCTGCCTGCCTCTCTGCCTGCTTGTGATCTCTATAAAATAAATAAAGTCTTAAAAAATATATATTTTATTTATTTATTTGACAGAGATGGCAAGTAGACGGAGAGGCAGGCAGGGTGGGGGGGGAAGCAGACTCCCTGCTGAGCAGAGAGCCTGATGTGGGACTTGATCCCAGGACCCTGAGATCATGACCTAAGCCAAAGGCAGAGGCTTAAGCCACTGAGCCACCCAGGCACCCCAGTTAATAAAATCTTTAAAAAAGAAAAAAATTGTGAATACACAGACCTCCACTGTCAGAATTTCTAAATTTGTCTAATTTCACATTTTAAAAAATGTATAGCATAATCCATTGCAAATTATTAGGTAAAAATGTTCCCCAAAGATATAGTAAAGAACAGAATTCAGCAAATATTTTTTTTAAGACTCTAAAGCTTATTCCAAGGCATTATGGCAAGCAATATTTATATATATGTTAAAATTCTTTATTGAGTCATAAACGTTATATATAATGTTTAACAACTATGGAAATTCAAGAAAAGTAAAAAGAAAAAAGTATATTCTTCAGGTTATAATTTGTTACCTCTTAGGTAAATAGTTTTAATTTAAGCCATTGAAATATACATTAGGCAAAGTCCTACATTTAATGCTCACTTAGCATATATGGAAGGAACAATAACTGCCCTCTGTGTTTATTTATACTATATCCTAGTGTTACATAAAATTATTATCAGTTCCAGATGGTAGCTAACTATATATAGGGTTGTAGACTTATTTCTCAACATGAGTACAGGCAAATTTTTTGCATTTCTAATATTAAATCTCTAATCAAGATCACATTATTGAAAGTAGATGGTCGCTCACTCACACAAATAGAGGAGAACTTAGCTACCACTACACCAGGAGTGGCTAATGGAGTATTTCTCCCCCAGCAGTTTTTGAGTATCATTTTGCACATGGAATAGCTGAAAAAAAAATAAAATGATTGTATATGTAGAAGTGAGTGACAACAGGTGAACCAATATTCCTCTTAGGTTAAAACTTTAGACAGTTCTTATTTCCTAGTACTCCGTAGGCCTAAGCAGGATACACAGACCACTGCCCTGGATAGAGAATGAACTCACACCATCCTGTATGTACATGTCCTCTCTCAGCCAGAGCACAAGTGACCACAGCTTTATCAGAGCCTGATTAAGGAGCAGTAAGACTCTGGTTTTAGAAACATGTATATCACACTTTTGTTTAACATCAAAGATAGCTGTGATGTTTTGCTTCTCTATGCGAGGTGGCATCTCATCACTTCATATTCATTTGGTCTCAGAGACTCAAATCATGCCAACTCTAGTGTTATATGCGTATCTGAAGTAGAAAATAATTTTTCCAGTTTTATCTTTTGTGATAGTTTCATCAAACAGATATCAAAAGCCTACAGAGCATTAGTCAGGGACAGGGTGATTAGTTTCTCTCTTTATGGATGGGTAATTAATATAAAAAGGATGGAAAAAATCCTTAATCCCATTACACTTGATCCATCATTTAGCAATGCTTTTTGACTCTTCAAGGTAAAATCTGCATGTGAATTTCCCCAAAGCAATCAAATCATCAGTTTCATAAAATTATAAAACCCCACAGCAAACTGCACATCACTGATAGAAAAAAGTGAGGTTTCTGACACTCATCGAAGAGTATCTCATTGAATAAAACTGTTTCAAAGATATCACTTTTAAAATTATTCCTAATAGAATTGACCTAATTTTGACTTGGCTTATACAATCCAAGGATAAAGGCAATACCTGCCTAACAGAAAACACAGTATATCAAAAGAGGGCTAGATATAAATCTACAGATCATCTTTAGGAGTTGGCGAAGGGTTATGGCTCGCAGTGACTGCAGTATTACAAAGTGACAGAGCAGTCACTGCCTTTATTGCATGATAAAGGCAAAGCTTTCTCAGAATGCCCAAGACAACTTTTCAAAACCCATTAAATTTGGAGCGCCTGGGTGGCTCAGTGGGTTAAGCCTCTGCCTTCGGCTCAGGTCATGATCTCAGGGTCCTGGGATCCAGCCCCACATCAGTCTCTCTGCTCAGCAGGGAGCCTGCTTCCCCCTCTCTCTCTGCCTGCCTCTCTGTCTACTTGTGATCTCTCTCTCTGTCAAATAAATAAATAAAATCTTTAAAAAAAACATTAAATGCAACTATCAAGATTGTGCCTTGTTCTAATCCACAGTTTTAAATATTATTTTATTTTTTTAAAGATTTATTTTTTTATTTGGATTTGAGAAAGTGAGAGAGTGAGAGAATGAGAAAGAGCAGGGGGAGGGGTGGGGAGGGCAGAGGAAGAGGGAGAGAGAGAGAATCCCAAGCAAGCTGAGTGCAGAGTCCAGCTCAGGACTCAGTTCACAATCCAGAGATCATGACTGAGGCAAAATCAAGAGTCAAACACTTAACTGACTGAGCCACCCAGGCGTCCCTGGTTTGTTATCCTATTTCCATTCTCTAATGTTCCATGTATCATAAGATTTAAGGACTTAAATCAACTATAGTATCATTTATACAAATTATTGTATGTGACACATATACATACACACACATGCACAGATACACTTTTATTAGTATTTCCTTTACTTTCATTACTCTTTTCTTTGCATTACTTCAGTTTTTACTGAAATAAATGATTATCTCTCTTAATTGTGGTAATATACACAGAACATAAAATACACCATTTTGACCATTTTAAGTGCACAGTTCTCACATTGTTGGGCAACTATCACCGCTATCCATCTCTGGAACTTCATCTTTCCCTGCTGAAACTCTGTACCCGCTAAACAGTAATTCCCCATTCCTTCCCCTCCCCTGTCATTGGCAACTACCATTCTACTTTCTGTCCCTATTAGTCTGACAACTCTAGAGATGTCATATAAGAGGAATCATACAAATATTTGTCGTTTTGTGACTAGCTTATTTCTCTTAGCTATTTACATCAAGATTCAGCCATGTTGTGGCATGTGTCAGAGTTTCCTTCCTTCTTAAGGCTGAGTATTATTTCATTTTATTTATATACCACATTTTCCTTAGAAATGAATAGACACTTGAGTTGCTTCCACCTTTTGGCTAATGTAAATAATGCTGCTATGAAAATGAACATACACATGTCTCTGCTTTCACTTCTTTTGGCTATGCACCCTAAGGGGGAATTGCTGGATCATATGGCAATTCTATCTTGAATTCTTGGAGGTAATGCCCTATCTTTTTCTACGTGGTAAATTTGGAAAATTCTTTTTACTTTCCAGCAGCAATGCACAAGGGTTCTAATTTCTCTGCATACTCTCTCCAACACTTGCTATTTTCAGTTTTGTTTTTGTTGTTGTTGTTGCTTTTGTTGGGTTATTTGCTTGCTTTTTAATAATAGCAATTTCCATGGGCATGAAGTGTTATCTCATTGTTTTGCATTTCCTTAAAGACTAGTGATGCTGAGCCACTTCTCATGACCTTATTGGCCATTTTTATATCTTCTTTAGAGAAAGGTTTATTTGAGTCCTTTGCTTATCAGGTTGTTTGTTTAATTGTTCTTTTTCTCTTCAAGCTAGAATAACAACATCTTGAGTCCAGAATCACAAAGCAAACTAATACATAGGGCAAAAATGATGTACTGTTATACCTACTTCCTGATCCAGATACATCATCATCTTATTAGATGAAGTCAATCTTCTATCTTGCCTTTTCCTTCTCAATACATTTATACAGAATCAATAATGATTGTGAAATACACCAAATTTCTTAAAGGCAATACTGAAATTTAGTAAGTCTAAAAGAGTAGATATATTTTTATAGGAAATTATAATGTTTATATTAAAGGGTAATTAAAAAGCAAAATACTGAATATTAGTTCAGTTCGATTCAGCTATTTGGTTCTCTTAAGTTCACCCTTACACTCTTATTTCACTGCTTAAGAAAAAGGAAAGCTCAATGAAGACATGAGCCAGCTGGTAGTAAGAAACTTCAACAGAAATTATCTTATAAAGAAAATCAAACCCACATTAATGCTGTAGGAAACAATAAAGAATTCTGCAACAAACAGGGTATCTCATTTTTCTGAGGATTTCTAGCTAGAAAGCAAATAAATAAACAAGCAAATAAGTAAATAAATAAACACAGAGCACTCCTGGGTTTTTCAAAGAGTGAAAAGCCAATGTTTAGGAGTTAAAATGAAGCAGCTTCCAGCTCGGTTGAATACTGAACTTTCTAAAAATCCAGAGGCCTACACAATGATGAGGTGGGCTGCTTTGGAAAGGAGTGAGCTCATTGTCCAATTTCAAGTATAAATAATAGAATAAGAAGCCAAAATTATCACAAAAGGTTTTTCTGACCAGAAAGTTGAAATAGATGACCATTTTAATTCCTTCAAATTCCTGTGTTCATCTGATTCTAAGGCCATTCCTAAATATTATATGGAAAATAAAAAACAAAAGTTTTTACCCTAAGGACCAAACAGTCTAAGTCAAATGTAACCAAAATGATTGCTAACAGCAACACAACTAAGATACGCAGTTATACATGCTACATACAAAAGAATCGGACATTATTTGGAAAGAAATTGTTTTAAGAACAGACTTTTGCCTGTAGCTTCAGCCTTAAAGATTGAATTGTTCCTACTACTGCAGGGCTCAAATGTCTCATTTGCTTATGCTTCAGTGAATTTTCTTTAAAAAAATAAAATTCTTTACTTTTTAAAATGTCTCCTTATCAGTTTGTGTGTACAGACTGTCAGCTATATTTGTACATGTGTATATGATAGTCCAGAAATGTATCAAATTGTCAGTCATTCAAAAAATGATGACTCGGCATTCTAAAATGTCAGAGAGACATATTACATTTGGTCAAGAGAAAACTCAAGAATCTTTAGCAGAAAGACTGAATTAAGTGAGTTGCTAACACTGAAGAGCAGAAAAGAAAAAACTCACTCAAAAGTAAAACATCCTATACTGTCACATAAATGAGTTGAAATTATTTATGGTTTATAATTACATGAAATCCTTTATTTTGAGGGATTTTTGAATTGCTTTACAAAACGATCTTAGAAATCTTTTGCATAATTGTAAAGTAACACTGTCTCCTCCCTATTCTGCCTTCAACCTGTGATTTGTCAATCCCTGTCCATTCAAGTTCTGAAATACATAGATGTGTATAGTATACGTATATGTGCAAATAACATCTATTTCAAGAGTTGAAAGTTTCAGAGGTTGAATATATGGTATTGTTATTATTACACGCATTCATACACACACACATACATAAATCGGTGTAGTGCTTCATTCTCAATGCCATCATCCTCCTGCAGATCATCCACCTCCTCCCACACACAGCCCCTAAGAACAGCAGCCTGAGAGCATCTTCCAATAGCAGCAGTGGTAGATGCAGATGATTACCTAGATCTATCCTTTAAAACATTCAAGGTGTGGCCTTTGCACTCAATAGAAAATTCAGACTACTTAGCCTGATCTTTTTTTTTTTTTTTAAGATTTTTTTTTTTTTTTTTTTTTATTTGAGAGAGAGAGACAGTGAGAGAGAGCATGAGCGAGGAGAAGGTCAGAGAGCGAAGCAGACTCCCCATGGAGCTGGGAGCCTGATGTGGGACTCGATCCCGGGACTCCAGGATCACGCCCTGAGCCGAAGGCAGTCGTCCAACCAACTGAGCCACCCAGGCGTCCCTCTACTTAGCCTGATCTTGAAAGACTCTCACACTGGGGCGCTTGGGTGGCTCAGTGGGTTAAAGCCTCTGCTTTCTGCACAGGTCATAGTTTTAGGGTCCTGAGGTAGGAGATCGAGTCCCACATCGGGCTCTCTGCTCTGCGTGGAGCCCACTTCCCTTCCTCTCTCTCCGCCTGCCTCTCTGCCTACTTGTAATCTCTGTCTATCAAATAAAAATAAAATCCCTTATGGGGCACCTGGGTAGCTCAATGGGTTAAAGCCTCTGCCTTTGGCTCAGGTCATGATCCCAGGGTCCTGGGATGGAGCCCATATCAGGCTTTCTGCTTAGCAGGGAGCCTGCTTCCTCCTCTCTCTGCCTGCCTCTCTGCCTACTTGTGATCTCTGTCTGTCAAATAAATAAACAAAATCTTAAAAAAAAAAAAAAAAAAGACTTTCACAATTTAGTTCCAGAATGTTTTTCTTTACTCCATCACGTTACCACCCCCACAGCCTTCCAACTGTCAGTTCCTGAGCCTTTGCTCAAGTGGTCTCTCCCACCTAGATTCTTCTCCTGAAGACTTCTACCAGTCAATGTCTATCACTTCAAACATCTAAATGCCACTTTAACCACTTTGCATTTAGGTAAATTATCTCTGAGCTCACTTACTTAAAGGAATCACTGCTCTTTGAATTCGATTAGTTCTATGTATTTCACTAAAACAGTTGTTTTTGTAATGTCTTTGTATTGGATACTTAGTATCTTAAGGAGGACTATGACCTCTTGTTTTTGTGTCCCCTTATTTTTTTTATATTACTTTGGAGTAGGTCACCAGAATATACATTGAATTGAATTGAACTCTCCTTTTACAACTAAAGAAACAAAAGTGAAGACTGTTAAAAAGTCTTGCAGAAGATTAGACTGGGCATTATTGGGTGAGTCTAAGAATAGAAACTGGGCTCACCCACAACTGCAGTCTGATGATCTTCCCATTAGAGAATATTCATCCCCAGGTAACCTAATTTTTTTTGACAGCAAGCAATGCTGTAGTACAAAAATAATTACTTAAAGGCACAGTAAATAATAGGAAACTAATTTATTAGGATAATGAATTTAACTTTAGTTTTTATTTAGACTGCTATAAATTGAACAAAAAAATAAAAGATAAATATTGTTAGCTACAAGTGAAAATTTATTATACAATATCAGCTTTTATATAATCTTCTTAGGGCATAAATTGGAACAAATCATGAGGTTTAATAGACAGAAAAATAAATCCAGTATTGTATATAATGTTTATATGCAATGCTACTTGAGACTCTCATACCATGAGTTTGCCCTATGGTGTTTATTTGAAATTATATTTATATTTCAATGAGTAAGTAAAATATTCATATTTGTGTTCTTAAATTTTTGCTAAAATAAGAAAAAAAGATATAACCATACATACAGAATCCTTTAATCCTTAAATCTATTGATAAAAATGGCTACTTATATGAGGCTACCTAGGAATGAATAAGAACCAAATATAGATGATTAATCTAAGTTCCACCTCTACATTTGTCTGTTCAATAAGCAAGTAGATAAAACCTTTCTGTGTCTCATCTCTATAATAAGGATTAAAATGCTTACTTCCGTGGAAGGTCATAAGGATTATTTGGTGTGCATAAAGCACTTTAAATGAGAAAAGCTATTTTTGACTGCATATGTGTATAAAGATACACATTATACTATTCCTACAAAACTTGTCATTCTGTCATGTTGTACTAGCTAATAAGAAACCCTTACAAATACAACACATATGAAAAAAAAATGGTTCTACTTTTTTTTTTTTAATGAAAAAAACTCAACATACTTTTAACCCATAATTATCATGAATCCAGTAGTCATTCTCAAAAAATTTCTGGACTTACTATATTTCAATGATGTTGGCTGATTTATTTTTAACCACATCATTTCAAGAATATTCAAGCTAAGAATTCTGGGGTATAAATCACTAGCATGTCTCTAGACTCAAGCAACCTATTCAACAATAAAGTGGAAGATGACAAGAATAATGCTATTGGAAAGAAAAAGCGTGCGCCTATAGCATATTTGTTTTAGAAAAATTTACCTTTGCTTTCCAACATATTTAATGTATATATATATATTTTTAAATCAGTGAAAACAATTATTTCAGGGACCTAGTCATCTAAGTTCACTGCTCCAGTAATCTGGCTTGTCTAGGTATAAGATTTTGATTATCTAGGGAAACAAATTTCCTTCACAAATATTCCAGGCTTTTGATACTTGAGTAAAACAGTCATACTATTTACCAAATTATAGCAGGTTTATGTACTTCTGTGATCTTTGTAGCTGGAAGTAGTATTAAAATTAAACTCTATTGTATAAGGAATCTTAACCAAAATTTGTGATTAAACATTCAGCTTACTCAGGTAAATGGGACTAATGAGAATTGTCCAAACCAAGAATTGTTTTCCTCTCAAAGCAGATCTGAGTCAGTTCCTTCCAACATAAGGGCAAACAAATATACCAAGCCTCAAAGTTCAGCACTGCAGGGAAAAGGCACAAAGCATTTTCTTCAGAAATTTTTTAAAAGCAGATGTTACCAATCTACCATCAGATCCTTTGAAAAATCACACTATTTTACCCAGCACACATCTAATTTTCTGCAGCCTAACTTACTCTAAAAGGCTTGAGGGTAAATTGTTTGCAAAATGTATTCCTAGGTAAATAATAATTTGACCCATGAACGGAAATGTTGGAAAGACTCCAATTAAATAGCAAAAGAGAGCTAAAAAATATGTTGTTTTAATTTTAAAGTAGTCGATCTCAAACTATTGTTTCTGACACTAGTTATATGGTAGGGCCATCTTTTTTGTTGAGGTCTCTTAGTTTCTGACAATAATACCATATTGTCAGCTCAGAAGAAAACATCTTTTGAATTCTCGATGGCAAAGAAATATAATTTGCTCGATACTTTCTGTGAATGAATAATTCTGACAAAAAAAGTTTCCATGATAAAATAGTACTATTACAGTCTTACTTGCTGGACTGTTTTCTCAGTACACTGGAAATCATTATATGTTTGTAGTAACCGTATTTAAATTCCTTTGGTGGTTTTCACAGAAAAATATGAATACTGAGACATTTTACTTCCTTTAGGGAAATCACCTTTCATCATATTACATTATAATCTTTACAAAGAGTGATAAGAGGTTGCTTAAGTTTCAAATGTCATTTTGTCTACAAAAAAATTATTTTATAAATAATACATTTAATTTACTTTGAGGATTAAGAAAGGAACTCTTAGAAGCACGATTGCGTAAATAAACACAGATGCAGGGACTCAAGTTTAAATGAAACAAAAATATAATAAAATTTTTACTAAAATCAGTAGTTATTGAATAACTGATAGAACTATTATATTTGTTCTTTGGCTTTTCAAATATGCATTAAGTGTTTGCTATATGCCAGATAATTAGCATGGAATTTGTCTTCATTACCTAATATTTCAAAAAGTAATACAAAGAGGGATGAATGCGATGACTTTTACAAAAGGTAAAATCTAGGTTGTGTTAAAAGTGATGTGAGTTATATTCATCCAGTCTGACTTCAGAATGTACAGCACATTTACATAGAGCCCCAAAATATGATTAAGATAATAAAGAAAGAAAATGATGGTATGGACATCAACAACAGCAAGGCAAATTTGCAGACTAGATAAAATTTAGGCAAAGATACTGTTCTAAAGAAAACCAAATATAATCACCATGAATTTGTCTTGGTTTATAAAATAAAATGTATTTTAAATGCCTGAGTTATTTTTCTCAAAGTCTTATATAAATGGTGAACAATTAGAAAAAATCAAATGTTAAGATTATTGTAACAACACACATTCACTTGAATACCATGTAGGCATTATCAATAATGTTATAAAAATGAGAGTATGGAAAATTAGGCACACTATAATGCTCTCCAAAATAACTTATAAACATTACAGTTAACATGACCACTCTCTATGCAGTAGTAGAAAGGTTCCATTTGATCTTAGTGCCTTTCACTGTCTAGGTTCCAGGCTCCATGATGAAGGGAGCCTAATTCTTGGTAGGACTTTTCATACCCGAAGGTATACCCATTTTCTTGTCTACTTTTCTCCCAATCAAGTAAAAATACTCTGAAATACCACTTTTAGTGATTACATAATAAATATTTCCCAAATTTTAAATGGAATTTAGAACTGGGCATTTTCATTCAGATTTATACTGAATTTTCCACCTAATGATTCATTATTTGAGGGAAGAGTCCTCTAATTCACCTGTCAGTTTCAAAACTTTTATATGAAAGTCAAGTCTTTTATAACAATCTTTTGAAGCTATCTGTCCTTTTTAAAATAAGAAACAAAAATGTTCATTTGAAATAAAAGTTAGCCTCACAACTTCAAATATATTGGCAAAAGCTTTAGGAAATAATTATTCCTTATCATGCAATAATAATTGCTGTAATTATTGGTTAGTGATTTAATTTCTATTTCTAAGTAAACTAAAGCATTCTTCAATAGTGTGAAAATCTGTTTTAGAATATTTAGTTACTAAATATTTTTTTCTAAATCGAACATTTGTTACCAGATGATCACATAAGTAGATAAATCTATTTTTAATTTTATTCTACACAATCTAAATAAGTTGAATGTTGCTCTAGAAAAATGAGGATAAAACCCATTGCATGAGTGGCATTTTTACTGTCCAAGTAAAAATCCTTGTAAAAATACAAGTACTCCTTCCTCTCTACTGATGAGTGAGCTCATGACTTTGTTGTTGTTTTTTAGGATTTATTTATTTGACAGAGAGAGAAATCATAAGTAGACAGAGAGGCAGGTTGGGGGGGGGCGGGAGGGGACGGGAAGCCGGCTCCCTGCTGAGCAGAGAGCCTGATGCCACTTGATTCCAGGACCCTGAGATACTGACCTGAGCCAAGGCAGAGGCTTAGTCCAATGAGCCACCCAGGTGCCTCTTGTTTGTTTTGTTTTAAACAATTTTTCAACATGCTGATTTGGATGTGAGTGGAAGAAAATATATTTTGACTTGGCAACAGTAAACAAACATTTGGAATTTAGAAGAATTTAAACTTTTAAATTATTATTCTAAAATTTCCCTAAAACAACTTTATAAACAAAATCATTAGTTTTTCCTTAACTATATTATACTACAGAGAAATTTGACGCCATAGAAAGATGTATTTTACTATTTATGATTCCTCAAAAGGTATTTTTTATTGTTCATATATCTGTGAATAGAACAATTATGATTCAATATTTTACTATAGAATCTAGAGAACCAAGTCGTATATTGTGCTTTCTATCTCATTACACAGTAACTGAATTTCTATGCTATATACATTTTTATAATATATATTTAATAAGTAATACACAGTTTAATATATGACACATCATGCTGAATTAAAAGCTTAAAAAATTACAACGAATGGGATAGTATGGGTAAAGGGTATTTTAAGATCTTTGTTTTCTAGAGATTAGTACATTCCATTTGAATTGCTTTGCTACATAATAAGGCAAATTCAAAGGCAGTTTCAATGTAATGAAGTAGAGCTTCACTGAGAGTCATTAGGCACTGATTTTAATGCCACGTCTACAAATGACATTATGAACTTTCAAACTTCCTGTGCCTTAAAGAACCATTTCTGGGTTAAGTGAATCTACATCAAAAAACAGCTGGGAAGGAAAAATAAAAGTGCCTTTACAGAAAGATACTAGACAAATTTATAAGATACAATCTATCAGAACTTATGCCAGAATGCCCCAAGATAGTTAATATAAATCCACTGAGAATATTACATTCAGAGAACTATAATTACTGGTTAGTAATTTAATTTTCCTAAGAGGCAAATACTGTATCACTTACTCTTTGAGAAAAATAGTAACCAATTTTAAATAAAACTTGGACATGTTTACAGACTCTTGCCTATGTTTTTAAACATGTAACTTCTTAAGTTGGTATGAATGTCATAAAGGATAATGTTTATCACAGACTTATCACATTCCTTCATTACCTAAAACATACTGAAGCAAAAAAAAAAAAATCTTTAAGTATTTAAAAGTTTTTCACTATGAGAAGTATATGTCACTACAAAGAAACACCTACTAAAATTATATACCCTAAAGTATATATTGTATCAATATGAAAAAAATATTTATTTGCTCTTATAAATTTATTAAGCAAAGCCCAGAGCAATATAGCATTAAGAGTAATTTTTAAAATAGAGTGGAAATTCCTTTTTAAATGCATTCTTAAGTTCTTAAAATTTTCTTAAATCACTGAATTAAGTATTTCTCTTTAAAGATTTGTGAGTATATTTAACTTTATTTAGATAAGAAATTGGCAATGTCATCTCATGGAAGAAATGTAGTTTTAACATTTATCTTTTGTGATGTGTTTTGCAATGCAAAGATAAGTAAAATTTTAGAGCTGTGATTATATGAACTAGAAATTAATTTATGAAATTGGTCAGGGAGCTGATTACAGTCCCCAGTTAGTAAACTTAGTGCAAAAATACTTTACTATCCTCTTATATTCTGGGATTCTTCATTATATAACTGTGCACCTTTAGATTTGGAGGTACTTTTTGACATTTTCCATTCCATGTGATATCAAGATTACATATATGAAAAATATATTTAACATTCAAGACTAAATAGATGAAAAATATGTTTAACTATATTACATAATAGTTCTTGACTGCTTCTATATTATGTATTTTGATGAAAATAGTCTTGCATGTTCTTTCCAAGTTTGAAAGGAATGTCACCACTTAAAAATGGAAATTAAAAGCTTCATGTTAAATGTACTATTTCACAAAAATAATAATGTATAAATATCACCATGTTTAAACATGTGAAAGACAAATCCCCAAATAAGGACATATCTTAATGTGTTTATTCATTTGGGGCAGATTCTCATTCTAAAAGAAATAGTAAAGCAATCACAGAGATTTGCCTATACAAATCAAGACATGCCTGATTATATTCTGGACAACTCTCAAGAGTTGTATTCCTGCAGCATCCTCTATCAGGAAATGAAGGAAACTTTAACTTTGAATACTGGAATTCAGTGAGAGCAGGCATTCCCCTAAAGGGCTGCTGTTTGAGTATTTAGAATTTTAAAGATCTATGTCCGACAATTGACTGGGGGGCAGAGCCAGAGTCACAAATGGACTCAGAGGCAAAGATTTACCCAAACATCTTTCAGTATTCCTTTTATCTCCCCTCTTCTAGAGGGAGAAATTATAAACTGTACCTTGATACTGTCTGTAAATGTTGTCTCTTTAGAATCTTTGGAAAAGACAATACCAGGAAGTTGACTTAACATTTTATGATACTTGTCAATATCTACCAGTTATCTTTTTAAATTTTCATCCATACCCAGCTCACTTTCACATATCCACCCCAAGATTTTACGTGAAAACTATCTAAGATAAGCCAAGAAGGCAAAGAAGCCCAAGGACAAATGACTCCTTTGTCTATCCATTCACAGTAGCTGTTTCTTCAAATATAACACATGCATGGGGCACCTGGGTGGCTCAGTGGGTTAAAGCCTCTGCCTTCGGCTCGGTTCATGATCCTGGGGTCCTGGGATCGAGCCCCACGTCAGGCTCTCTGCTCAACAGGGAGACTGCTTCCCTTCCTCTCTCTGTCTGCCTCTCTGCCTACCTGTGAGCTCTGTCTGTCAAATAAATAAATGAAATCTTTTTAAAAAAATCAAAAAACAAACAAAAAAAATGAGATATAACACATGCAGTTACTGCTATCAATTTTTAAGCACTGAAGTTGATGCCAAAGTTTTTGACAACATACAAAACTTATTTTTAGGCTGTTATGTGAATGCAGATTGTCATAAAATTTAAATGAGATGATTAAAACTGGAGAGGCAAATAAATAAGGGTTTTTATAGTATTTATGTTTTAAACCATGGCCGTTCTCATTTTGGGGAGACCAGAATATGTTACATATTTGCGTTTTAATGTTAAATACACAGCTTTATGGTATGAGGGGATAAAGTCATGGTATGAGGGGATAAAGTCAAAAAGGGTACATTTTACTCTCCAAATAAATTACAAATTCTATGTCATTTAGTCTGTCCATTGACTGATTGCCACTGACTTACTCACTAACTGTTAGTATACTAAGAGTTACTACTCAGTGTTCACTGAACTTTCTCCTGCTTCGACACTGCACTTCTTGTGGTTGCTGTTGTCTCAGATGCTTTTCACCCCGTTCCCAGCTTGCTCTACCATTTTTTTACTGGAGTTTTAAGATATGTCTCAAATGTCATCTGGCAAATGACTGTTTACTCAGCTATGGGTCCCAACAAATAAACTGCTTGTAATACATTCAAACTGCAAAGCATTTCAAAGACTTCTATGGTGTTTTCAACACGGTCTGGAGATTTGCCAATCATAAAAATGCAATAATATATTATTGGTTTTTGTTAATGATACGATCACACTAATTACAAGTTTCATAATGTTATAATTGCATATGTTATGCAATGACCTGACTATGTTGCATAGAGAATGACAATTGAATCACCATTTTGTAGAACTATTTCAAATTTACATGAAGAGTTTGAGACTGAGGTTACTTAAATTTCTATTTGTCTATCAGAAAGATAATTAAATTATACTTTCCTTCAAGAGTCCTATATACTTTTTTCTTTAAAATATTTATATCTCCATTCACATAATACATATTATTATTATTTAATGTTATAGTGATCCTATTTATACTTACAATTATATTGGTGCCAAGGGTGTTCTTAATAACATATGATTCACATAGGAACACATACTTGGCAACTTTCTAGAAAACATTTTTGCTGTTTCATTTTGCCTCTGAGGAGGATTTTATCCACAGAAAGGGGCAGCTGGCTCATAATTTAGGGTTTGTGTCAAAGACATGGTACAAATTACTCGATCACTTTCAGTTTAAATTCAGGATAGAAGTAATATTTATTTCCTCTATTTCCCATTGAGTACAAAACTCTTCCAATTATTAAATTCCTTAGCTGGTTATATAATTCCTTATAGACTTATTCCTACATGGGAAGACTAATTATTGCATAAATGTCAATTCTTTGAGAAATAATTTATAGGATTTGTGCAAGCTTAGACAAAACAACAGTTGAGCAAACTTGAATACATTTAATTTTACCTGAAAGAATAAACAGGAGGAAATCTCCAAGAAAAATTTTGAGAAGTATTATGAATGGGAAGCCTTCCATTTGAGATGTTTAAATATCTCATTTTTTAAAATCAACAAAAATGGTCAATAAATAATCATAGAGATGATCCTAACACAGATAGAGATGCCTATGCATGTGCACATTTTTAAAAAAGATTTTATCTAGTTGATAGATCACAAGTAGGCAGAGAGGCAGGCAAAGAGAGAGAGGGAGAAGGAGGCTCCCAGCTGAGCAGAGAGCCTGATGCAGGGCTTGATCCCAGGACCCTGAGATCATGACCTGAGCCAAAGGCAGAGGCTTTAACCCACTGAGCCACCCAGGTGCCCCGCATTTTTTTCTTTCTTTCTTTTTTTTTTTTAACATGTGTTCATGTACACAGTACAAAGGAAACTTATAAACCAATGAGAAAAGGATATTTTTTAGTAAGATAGTTTCACTTGAAAAATCAAATGAGATCCTTACTTTATATTCATCAAAATGAATTCCAGATGGATTAAAGAGTTCAATGAGAAAATTAGAACCACAGAAAGGGAACTGTAAGAAAAAGATGTAACTGACTAATTTTAAGATTAGGAAGAAGTTTATAGATACAAGAGCCAAGGAGAAATTCCCAGATTGATTTATTTGAGAACAACATAATAAAAGTTTGGGATTATAGGAATGCCTAACTTACTGTGCTTTTCTTTATTTGTACTTTGCAGATACCATGTTATTTACAAAGTGAATATTAGTGGCAACCCCACACTGAGCAAATCTCTCAGTACCATTTTAGCAATAGCATTTGCTCATTCTTTGTCTCTGCATTATATTTTGGTAATTCTCATAATATTTCACACTTTTTAATTATTATTACACTTTTTATGGTGATCTGTGGTGAGTATAACTTGCTGGAAGTTCTGATGATGGTTAGCATTTTTTAGCAATAAATTATTTTTGTATAATTTCAAACTCATTTATCACCAACCAACCTCTTTTTTGTTATTCTTATTTTATTCAAGTATAATTAGCATACAGTGTTGTATCAGTTTCAGATGTATGGTATAATGATTCAATAAAGCATTTTTAATTAGGGTATGATCATTTTTTAGATATAATATTATTGCATACTTACTAGTTGTAATAAGATGTTAACATAACTTTTATATGCACTGGGAAACCCAAAAATTCATCTGACTCGCTTCATTGTGATACTTGCTTTATTATTGTGGTCTGGAGCCCAACCCACAATATCTCTGACATGTGTCTATACTGAACATTCTTATTTAAAAAAGGGTGGAAAAACAGAGGTATATTCCATCCTAATAATAACAATAAATAAAACAATATTTTGATGTAATTTTGAGCCACCAAACTGCTCATATGTATCTGTGCATAACTGTGTACATCTTCATCCATCTATATTTAATCATATTAACAATTATTTTTAAAAAGTTAAATTTCTGAAAGGAATTTCAAATTATATTGTGAAAAGCAATTTATCCAAATTATGAAAAGTGTGTGTGGTTTATATTGATGGTTAAACTTTTTGACCCAGCAATTCTACTTCTAGTATGAAACTAGGGATTCTGTTTAAATATTTATAGAAAAAAATAACAAAACTTTAAATAGTATGAATTTTAGACCAACATTGGAATAATTAATAATTTATGTCCTATTACTATGATAAGCTATGATATAATCACTACAAAATTATTTTTGAAGTCTACAGGTATGGGGAGATGTAAACAATACAAATGGTTTAATGAAAAAATATAAACTATTTTTATGGTAATTTGATTATATGTATACATATAAGTTTAGCCATTTGAATGTAAACTACTTTGTATAAATAGCTCTTGTGCTGTCTCTTCACACATATCTCTCTCTCTCACATACACACATACATGGATACAACAAAACACTAATATATATAAAAACAGTGTTAATCTCTAATACAAGTAATTTTAATTCCTATCTTCATAATTTTTGTCTTCAAATCGCTAATTAAAAGATATAAAAATATTACTCCTTTTTTAATGTAATCACATTTGAAAAATGTATTACAGAAGGCTATCTATGTAGTCATGTGAGGGAATTTGGTGGGACAAGAGGTATGACTCCAAAACTGCATAGTCATTTTGTATTCTAAAGAACAGGATGAAACACTGTAAACAAATGTAGCATTGAAGAAGCAAATTGCCTCAGTTACCACAGATACAATTAAAAGTAGGGAAATGTAGTAGCACAATAGATGCATGGAGGTTACCATAACTGTAGCTTCCTGGGGGCATATAGATGCAAGGATGACCTAACATACGCATACTGTGCATAGGCACAGCCTATAGTAAGGAGTAATTAAGGAAATGAAAAATATATGTGACAGTAAACTAGTATTAAGTAGTAGTATATAGACTAATATGAAATAGGTTTAAACTACAATAGTATTAAAAAGCTGAAAGGTTAATTAATAACATAGAAAACTACTAGGTTTCTGATCTTAAGGAAAAAGAAATGAGAGAAATAACTGAGATTTACAATATGTACAGATTTCAATTTTAAGAAGTTTGTTAAATACTGTAATTATCATCAACAGACATTTGAACTCAAAAATTAACCTTTTCTTAAAGCATGTAATATTTAATAAACTAAAAACTCTAATATATTCAACTCATTGTTCTTAATATCAGTAAGTATTGTTATAAATCAAATTTAAGTTCTATAACAACTGGCTCAAATAAAACTGCCTTGAGGTATAAACCCGTCACAAGGCAGGTCAGTCTATTGGTTGTCCTCATCTTAGGTGCACTAGAGATTACTATGCATAAAGTACAGAAGATTGGGTGATGAAGGGCGAGTAATTGTTAAGTTTATGAAAAAAAAAAGTATCTGCGTCTTTCAAATAAAAATTATCTACTTTCCCAGTGATTTTTTTTTTTATGAGCTAGTTATCCAGAACCAGGAGCACATCTTTCCAAAAAAGAAATATGCATGATAAAATGTTCTTAATTTTCTAGGATATCCTTGCAAAACTACTCTTCACAAGAACCATCGAAACACTAAGTCTAGTACTAATAATAATGAGTACTGTTTCAATCAGCTTAACTTTTACATGATTAAAATAGCACAAGATAAAGCATTGAACATTCCCTCAATGACCATTAGGATTAGTCATTGAGTTTTTAAAAAATATTTTAAAAATATTAAATGTTGGGATTTCAGCTACAGAGATTCTGATTTCATTGGTCAAAAGGAGCAAGTTGCTATTTTAGTGGGATGTACACAGGCAAAATCTGTGGATTTCTCAAATCTTTTGGACTTGATTCTGATCCTCATATTGGGTCAAGATCCATTGGCATTGGAGTCTATTAGTCACTTTCTGATTATCTGGACACATTTTTTAATCTCTCTCAGGATCAGTCAGGTATCCTGCTACAAAAGAGGGATTTTAGTAGAATCTAATAGAACTAGTATGGGGAAGAAATAAAATCCTGTTTATAAAAAGACTATCACAGTGTCTGGCAGAGAAACCAGGTAGTCTGTAATATTAAGTATGCATTTTCATACCACATCATATATAATCAAATAATGATAAAGAACTAACCAGTGTCAGAAGTTACTTCTACATGGACTTCACTTGAGTTTCAATTATTAGCCATGATAGCTGTCTGCGTCAGTAACAGCAATGAGAAACTGAGGACTTCTAACTTCCACAAAAGGAGAGGTCCACTAGGTGTGCATTCTACAAGGAGGTTGTCCAGGATGAATAAAGAGGCTTGACAATGAAGGCAGAGAGAAACATCACGGCTTCATTTTTGGACTAGAGCTAAGGAGTTGATTTGTGGTAGCTTTCTAATGATCAGTTGCTCTTGGGCAATGTGCTGAGAAAAATCAATGCCTTTTTGGGGTAGCATAACCTATAAGGTTTTTAACATTTGAGAGAAACCATGTTCATCTTCTATTCTGGACTGAAATAACAATGGCTCCTAAGTAGATGAAGGTCTTTAAGTTTTCAGTTACAATAATAGTGGGAGGAGATAAAAAGGCAAAACCAGCTGTGAGAACTCCAGATGGGTAGGTACAAACAGGAGTGAAAAGACAGTTCCATAATTATCTACAACGGCACTTTTGTAATAGAGGAGCAAGGCAGGAGATATAGCAATAAATGAGTAAAGAGAAGTCCAAAATTAAACAAGTGAGGGAGGAAATCTGTACCGGGTTAACCGAGCAGCCTCTAGAGTGCTCCCCACCCCCCAAATCAGGGACCGTATCAATCTGGAAACTAAACTTGGGACTAGGAGTGGATTTTCATACTCATGCTAATTTCTTCTCTGATAGAGAAGGTTGTGTTTCAACCTATCATTCCTGTGCTTGTTGAACTTGTAGGCAAATTCCAAAATGTGATCCTCCATAAACAAAGGAGAGATTTGCCTTTTCCTGTAATTAATGGGTATACACATATACAATCTACGAGGGTTACTTGCCCTCTGATTTACTTTCTTAATGAACTGAATTTCAGCTAATAAACTCATTTAAAATCCTAGTTCAGGAAATTGGTAAAGGCAGTTATTACTCCTATCTGATAACTTACTAAGGAAAATATTTGGTCTTCAAAGGAAAAATCTCTGTCCAAGAAAAACTATCAAATAAATTTGTCATTATTTTATTACTAATACCTACATTTTAAATCCCTAGAAGTACATTATTTCTACCTGTGTGAGTGTAGTAATGTCTTTTTTTTTTTGTACCATTTCCCAGAATCGGAAAGACCCTATATTCCTACTTTCCTCCCCTGGCTGCCCTTTATTCTTAGCAAAGGCCCCTTATGAAAACCCTTTAGTTCTCCAGGGTTACAACTTATTACAGTAAATACAGACAAAAAAGGTCCTGTCATCCTATAAAATCTTTCAGTTTCTGAAAGCTAAAATTTAATTCCCTGTGCAAATTCAAATATAACTCAAGAATAGAACAGCTTCTCTATGTAGTTGATAGGATTATGACAAAAGGGTAGAAGAATTGATTTTCAACTGAAGTGAGAAATTAAGTTAACCTTAACCTTCACTCGGATATACATGCTGGTATATCAGAAAAGACCATGTAGCTTCTTTCTAGTTATCAAAAAATTCAACCTACCAATATCCATTGTTAAGACACAGTGAAAATGATGGGGAAAATAGTTTGTGCTTGAGAGAATTGTGATTGGATGATTCTGTGATTATAAGAGCTGATTTGCTATTTAATAGGCCGAGACTATCATTAGAAATAATCCAATGCAGATGATTTATACTAAGTGGACTAATGGAGGCTTTTTAAAAAAATTAAAGGTAAACCTACAGTTGACCATTAAGCGACACTGGTTTGAACTGTGCAAGCCCACTTATAGGCAGTTTTTTTTTTTAATTTTTTTTTTAAGATTTTATTTAGTTATTTGACAGAGAAAGATCACAAGTAGGCAGAGAGGCAGGCAGAGGGAGAGGAGGAAGAGGCTCCCCGTTGAGCAGAGAGCCCAATGCAGGACTCGATCCCAGGACCCTGAGATCATGACCTGAGCCGAAGGCAGAGGCTTTAACCCACTGAGCCACCCAGGCGCCCCAGGCAGTTTTTTTTTTTTCATAAATACAGTAAAAGACTGAAAATGAATTTACATTCTTATGTTTTTTCTTAATAAGTTTCTTTTTTCTAGCTTAGTTTATTATAAATACAGTATATAATACATATACAAAATATATGTTAATAACAACTGTTTGTGTTATTGTTAAGGCTTCCAGTCATTAGGCAATTAATGCTAAATTTTGAAGGAATCAAAATTTTTACACTGATTTTTGATAGCAGGAAGGGCAAGAGCCCCTAACCCTTGAGTTGTTCTTCAATGGTCAGCTATATTTATAATGCTACTCTTTATTAATTCTTTATATGCCTTATTTTAAAAGACAATGTTAAAAGTTATACTATTTGAAATGCAGACATCTATTTTTAGCATTATGGTTTACTATGTGCTCCAAGGGACTATCCAAGTACAAAATAGTTACATGGAACACTATGTGAGATATTGCTGGCCTCCCAAAGGGTAGGGGAAGTCTCCAAGGATACAATCATCTCCTCTCTACCTCCACTTTAAGACACAGCAGAGATGGAGCAGAGTGACTGAGAAATAGAGAACAGGTTTTACAAATAATGCCTAAGACAATTCTGAAGAAATGGTCTTTAACCTGCAAGGGGATTATTCTTATTCTTGCAAGGATATTTCTTTGCCAGTTATCAAGACTTCCTATGAATGCCCGGTGATTAAGCTTGTGGTATTTAGGAAGGGACACCTATGCTCACCAACAGAACAGAACAGAGCCTAGAGATTACCATGGATGCACCTAGAATATATGACAGAATCTGCACTGCTTGAGTCCAGGAGAAGAGGTTACTCATGAATTAAAGACAAATGCGCAATCTTACCTACTACCATACGCAAACTATCAGTTAGAGGAGGATTAAAGTCTTAATTGTAAAAAGCAAACTATCAGAACTAGGGAAAGTACCTTTATGATTACTGAAATTCCTTAAACAAGACACAGCATAGCTCTATTAAAAAAATGAAGTTGATTATGTTAAAATTAAGCACTTACTATGCTCATCACAGGGAACTATAAAGGAATTGTCTCCCACAAATTGGGATTGCACAATCGTTTGGTGAGAGTTCTTTAACATCCAGGATAAGAAAAATTATTGTTATATGTGCTGTCAGAAAACTAAAACACAATTCTGTATCCTTTTAAACATTATGCATTTGTGTCTGATAATTATAATTTCTGCATGTCACATGGAACACAAAGTATTATACCCCAAATTACACGTATCTCCAAAAGTTGAAAATTTTAAAGTTATTTCTGTAAATTTATTTAGCCACGTTCTTCAGAACTCTTGCGATAAGCAACATGCGGTCCCTCTTCTCAAGTAGTGCCGAAGGGGGAAATTGCCCCGTTATTGCTGCAGCTGTTCCTTTTTGAGCAGCCTGTGCAGCTCTGCTATCTGTCCGACTTAGCTTTGGAATTTGGAGAGGGCTCAGCTGCCCATACGGCTGAGAGAATCAACCTATGTTGACCTCATTTGGGGCTAATGCTTCTCTGAACATGACATGTCTATTTACATGCTATGATATTCATTAAATGACCCGTCTAGATGAGGTTGCATCAATATTATGTCTAACAATAAAATTATGAGTCCTGTAACATCTGATGTACAAAGTTTATACCTTTAGTGTGATCATTTCTCAAACCACAGCAACCTGGGGTGATTACATATTTCTAAAATCATTTCCACGTGAATTAATAACACTACCACTATATGCATTTTCTCATTTATATTTAGTGGCCAGTAACTGATATTAAAAATGTTAACAGAGGCTTTCTTTCTTTTTTTTTTTTAAGATTTTATTTATTTATTTGACAGAGATCACAAGCAGGCAGAGAGGCAGGCAGAGAGAGAGAGAGAGAGAGAGAGGGAAGCAGGCTCCCCACTGAGCAGAGAGCCCAATGTGGGGCTCAATCCCAGGACCCTGAGACCATGACCCGAGCCGAAAGCAGAGGCTTAACCCACTGAGCCACCCAGGTGCCCCTAACAGAGGCTTTCTATTTCTACATTTTGTACCTTTAGGTCTTCACTTCCATATACATATACATTTACAGCTTGTTAAGTACATGAAAGGAAATAGCATATATTGATCAATATCAATGAAATTCTTCATCATTTAACATCCTGAACAAATGTATAGATAAGTATGTGTTGATGTTATACTGATGTTATATTAATTGATTCACATTGTTTTTGCATCTTGATAAATGAATAAATATCTTTCAAGGTCATAAACAGTTCAGAAACTGCAGGATTAAGAAAACTGCGCATAAAGGAAAGAAAAATCAATATGGATAAATAAGTAGTATTGAGGAGAAATTTAGTATTAGTAATTATTATGCTAATATTTACGGTGCTTAGCTCTCTGAAGTTTACAAAGGGTATCCAAGTATTATGATTAGCAAAAAAGTTTAAATCCCATGATATATCCCCAGAAATGTCTCAAAAGGATGCCTCATTTTCTTCATTCCAATCCTGACCATTTTTATCACCGTCTAAACAATCTGGTCACCCTCTAATGAAATTTTGAACTCCCTTTTAATGTGGAATTTCCCTTAGTTCTTAAGCTTTTTTCCCCCTAAATCCATTATTTCATTCAGGCCCAATCCATTCCTTTTTCAAAGTCTTATGTATTCCTTGCTTTCAGGTGGTGTATAAGGAATAACAACACATGAATTAAACCCTGGTGAAAGTAAATAGTGAAGTGTCACATAATATAATCATTCTCCAACCTCTGTGAAATAATGCCTTACATCTACCTACTTATATTGTAAGTCTTTCACATAGAAAATCCCATGCCAGCTGTCTATACAAACGTCCATCTGCAAAAGTAATATTTGGAAATTTAACAATTTATGCCTGAATTATATTTAGATATTTTACCTGAAATAAATGAAATTCCAAATACAGTCATACAGAATGTGAAAATGCATTAATGAACTGTTCAATGATTATACTGATGAATAATATTTAAAATAAGTTATTCTTAAAATAACTTTAAAAATTTAATTATCAAGTATGTGAATAAAGCCAAAAGAAAGTTAATAAATTTAAAATACTTAATAAGGAATAACTTGCCTGTGTGTGTAGATTCTACTTGTTTTCATTTACCAACACATAAAACAAAGGGCTAATTAAAAATCAGAGAAAGAATGATACTTTGAAGAGACATTCATCAACAAAAGTCACCACAAAAATGTGTTAATTGATACCCTAATATAAAGCACAGAGATACTGCAGTAAAATTACTGTTAGTATTACAAGAACGTTATCTGTTTTTTTTTGTTTATTACTTAAGAAACCATGGATGCCAAGTCTAATTATTAACAAAGTACATGCCAGTCACTGTTCTAAAGTAAACACATATCAACCTAGGGTAATCCTAAGAAGTATAAATATCAATCTCATTTGTTAGATGAGGAAACCAAATCACAGAGAGGTTTAATAATTTTCCCAAAGCCATACAGCTGCTAAGCAACAAAGCTGAGTTCAAACCCAAATAATCTATCTTCATTGCCTATACTTAACATTTTACAACAAACTGAAGTAACTTTTCTTAGTGTAATATTTGTCCAGATAACTGCCTTAACACAAAGTTTCTTCTACTGTCCTGTTAACATCAGGTATTCAGTAAATTAGGGAGACAATGGGTAAAAGTTTAAATGTTCCATGTAAATTAAATTTATCCAGAAGGTCATATAATGTGAAACACCCTATGTTTCTTTATTTTCATGAATGTGCACATAAGCAAAAGATGCTAATCACTGTAAGTGGATTTAGTTGCCCACAAATCAATTTAAATTACATCACTCCATTATTTCTCTTCTCCTACATTATTGAGCATGACAGGAATAATTCTTTACCTATCAAACCAAAGGAAAATATACTACACTAATGTAAAATATATATATGGTCTTTAATTTTTATTTCATTTTCTCCTTCTGCTTTATAGTTTTCAAACTTTATGGTAATTCTGAAAACTAGTTCATTTAAGGAAGTCCCTATTCTTCACTATATAAAATTGTAAATGATAAAATAAGATTGTTATTTAGTTCTATACATGGAAAATGGGGGACATAGAATACCAAAAAAGGGAAATCTTTATTTGAAACACAGTAAACCTGATATAGATATGGATGAGACATGTAGTGGTTAATATGTACATGACATTGTTCTAAGAGCTTGACAAAAATCAACCCAATTTAAAAAAAAGAAGCTATACAAGAAAGTGAAGTAATAAGAGAAATCTGGTAATTGTAGTAGGTGACCAAATAAACATTCATTATGTAAACAATTCAAACTTGAAGGACATGGTGTGTCAGAGCAATGCTTCTCAAAAATTTTCACAAAATTTTGTCCTTAACATAGAATAGAAGCATTGTATATGAATTGATCTTGGCTTCAAATGGCCCATTTTATGTAAGAACTCATATCTTTGGGTAAATCTATTTCTATAGAAATATATGCATGGTTTATCTTAAAGTTTGGCATACACTTGGCACATGATCGTAATATACTTCAGATTACATGTACCTCATATTGAGAAATTCTGTTATGGGTGGTGAAAATGCTCTCCATTCATGGTCCACATCTTATATCTCATAGCAGTGCTATGTCTATTGGCAACTATCTTGAAATTTTGAGCAATACTTTCGATGTTTGAAATTGATGGTTCAAATTACTTTAAATAAAATTTCTTGAATCAAATAAAAAAAAACTTTGATTCCTTGATCTTCAAGCAGAAATATTTACTCACAAATAAATAACAACATTTATCAAGTTTTATTTCACACATTAGAGTTACCACATTGAACAAAAGACTAATAAATCTTGTTCTCATGAGTTGTTATTTCCGAGACGTGAGAAAGACTGTGTGTGTGTATATATATGCATATGCAAGTGTATGTGTGTAAAACCCAGAATATGTTAGATGGGGATAAATGCAATAGAACACAAAGCTGGAAGCGACACCTGGGTGGCTTATTCGGTTACGAGGCTGACTCTTGGTTTTCAACTCAGGTCATGGTCTGGGGGCCTGGAATCAAGCCCCTTGGTTGGGCTCCATGCTCAGCAGGAGTCTGCTCAAAGATTCTCTCCTTCTTCCTCTGCCCCACTCTCCACTCCCAAGCACTCAAACTCTCTCTCTCTCTCTCTGAAATAAATATTTAAAAAAAAAAGGAAAAGAAAAGAAAAGAAAGCTTGTAAGAAGGACAGGTGACGTTGAAGTGTGTCAGGAGGGTTCCTGTTAAATGACTTAACATTTTATCAGAAAGATACTGGCTGCAATGTTGAAAATAAACCAAAGGGAGGAAATGGTGGAAACAGGGAGACCACTTAGGAAGTTAGACAATATTCCAGTATAGAGATGATAAAGATTTACATTTTAGATCATATTGCTAGAAGTTAGAAGATGGCCCTTGGGTTTTTCTTGAAACTGAAATGATTGTTTGGGAAAATTTTTTTCCCCCAAAATGCGAGGTTCTCATCACACACAAGTATTTGTGACATATTAGAAATTTACTATAACCAACGCTTTATAGTAATTTAGATGAAAAAAATTTAAAATGTTCTCAAATACATAAACATGGTTAAAATGGAATTTTTCTTAGTTTTTAAAAATCACAAGATTATTTAATAATAGTAAAAATGAAAACTAAAATGTTTACTTAGTTTTTAAGTTGTCAAGTTTTTAAGTTTGCCTGTTTTTGTACTTTTGCTTTGCTCATCATTAGCTAGAAGTTCTTGGCTTGTAATTTTCATCTCCTCTCTAAGAGAATTTACAATATGTCTTTAAATACATTATCAAATGAGATAATGAGATAAATTAGAAAAATAATTATCTTCTAAACACACAAAGCACAATCTTTGCCTTTACACTTCAGCAAACCCCACTAACTGGTGGACAATCTGTTCATTAAGGTCATCGTCCTGATTTATATTGACTCTGAGAGGCCGTGCAGGAATTCTCATGGCTGGTTAATACAGCTGAAATTAACAGATTGACTCTGCCATGCCCTATTCATTTTCCATGAAGAGATTCAGTTAAAAGGTGCATAGCTTATGATTCTTCATTTTACAGGGATGAAAGGTAGATCATCACCTAAATTTGATGCAATTTATCCTCACTTTAATTCATTGAGAATAATTAGTTCATTTTCTTCTTCATAATAACTGTAAGTCTATAACCATTTTAACTATTTCAATAAAAATAATCCAAAAATATCCATGGCAATTATCACATATTGTAAGCAATGGTGGTAGGGGGAAAGTTTCCCGTATGCATTCACAGTGCTAAGAAAGAGGCTTTCTGCCAGCACCAAATCCTTTTGGATAATTTCCATACTTCATTCATATTTTTATGTCCCTGAGCATAAAGCATGCTTAGTAAAGCAATTGAATGTTGAGAAAAAACTCCATATTCAAATCAAGAGTTGATGTATTTTAAATGGTTCATGGTATATATTAATTTGATCAGAAGCTATATTTAAAGGCCAGTGTCTATGCAGCTAAGACTACAGTGCAAGAGGGAAGGTAATCTTGCCTCCATGTGAAGGTCATGAGGGTTATTTACAAAAACTTCTTCTGATACTTTGAAGTGAGATGTGACTATGTGATTTGCTTTGGCTGAAGAAACATGGGTAGAAGTGATATGAGTTTCTTTTTGTAAGTAGCTTTATAATCTGTTCTATTTCACCTCCTTGCTCCCTCCACTGGGATCACAGTGGGAGCATGGAAACACATGGAAACAAGTGGGGTGTCAGGAGTCTGGATCCCTGAATGGCTAAAATAACAGATTCTTCCTCCAGCCCACATTGGGCAATCTAGTTTGAGCAACAGATAAACCTCCATTGAGTTAAGCCACTGAGATTTGGGGTTTATTAGTAGATTTGGGTGTTACATAGTTGTAACTCTACAACAGAGTAAGTAATATTATCATCCACTAAAGAAGCAGGTGGTAAAGGCTAAATAAATAGCTAGATTGAGATGTGAAAATGTGCTAAATTGCCCTAAACACGAGAGACTATGAGGCCAAGGGGAATTCCAGATAATATGGATTTTACCTGATGAAAATCTACACTATTTTTATTAGTATACCTCTTATCCATATTTCTAGAGAATATTCTGGAATAAAAAAGGTTTGGAAGTCAATTATAGCTGTCATTAAAATCTCGTAGATAAAAGCATATCATTATGTTTGAAATGTGATATTTGATAGGAATAAGTGAGAGGTGTTCGCCAAGGTATATCAGTATTTACCAGAAAGCATTTTTTCCCAATATGAAACTACCGCTACTACCCAAATAGTAGAAATGGAACAGATATTTTTACAGTGCTTCCTATATGCTACATCCTGTTCTGAGCAATTTACATGTGTTAAATATTTAATCCTCATGAATGTTATCCCAGGAGTAGGGTACTGTTGTTATCCCAGTTTAAGAGATTTTAGGAAACTGAGGCATAAACCATTCTTTTCTAAGTAGTTGGTCTAATATTATACAGGTCATAAATGGCAGAAATGAGATTTAAATCCAAGAATTCTCGCTTCAGAGTCTGTGCTTTGAAAACTGCAATCTACTGTGGCTAAGTAAGGATTAGCAGTTAATTTCTTCCCAGTATTAAATAAAATAACTAGTTCTTACAGGAAATCCCAGGTTTTGCAGAAGATGAAGCCGGATAGAGGAAAATGATGGACTAAATACTATGTAATCCGTGAATCTAGTCATTGTCAAGAAATCATGGATGAAGGACATGGATTAGACATGGGTTTTACATAAGTTGGTTTCAGCAGGGACCTGGGTGCTCTCAAGAGCAGAGGCAAAGATAAGTCTCTGGGTTCCACACCCCTAAGGAGTGAGAATAGCTTATTTAAATAACCAAATCTATAATTAGCTAATTAAAAGCAAGACTGTGAATCCTGCCAGGTTAAAGACAAGCTGTGATATTCTGTCAAGCAGCTGGAGAAGCATCAGCAATTATAAAAGGACATACGACCCAGAGAAACAGGTTCTAAGTCTAAACTGTCTAAATAACTTTTTATTCACTAGGTGCATGGATTTTAGCAAGTTACTTAACCTCTTTAAACCAGCAAAGCCTCAAGATAATAATGCTACCTCAGGATCAATGTAGAATTTAGTGAGATAATGTTTGCAAAACACTTGGAACATTTCCAGGTATGTTTCTAGATATGACAAGGTTTATAAGGACAGTGTTAAAAAGTTGCTCAAGAATACATCTGTGTTTTAAATACTTACTTAATATATATTACCAATTTATATATTTAGGTTGAGTTATGCATATTATTTTCCCTGTATCTTCTATTCCCCCATATTTTTTTCTTTTACTTTTTTCTTGATTTACTAAAGAAGCTGCATTTGTTTTGTACTTAGAACCTTCTTAGAGAAAGTTATTTGCTATTAAGAATTGAATTTGTATTAACTTGTATTAACATTACTAACTATAAATTTTCTAGCTTTTACATCTTAAAGAAGATTAGTGAATCCCAGTTGCACTGGATAATTGTACTAAAAACGCTGCACAAAAATACATAACAGTAATTTATATATAATTTTATGCATGTAAATTATATAATTATTATGGATTTTTATGCATGACCCAACAAAATCTGGTAGAGTGGGAGCCTTTTAAGAGCATGTGCATAGATTTCTGAAAACTGATTCCACCTTTTTAACCTGATAGTTTTCTGCTTTCTGAACCTTAGCTATAACCTTGGTTTGTGGCATCTCATGATTAGGCAATTACATATTTGTGACCATCTGCTAATAGCCCTCCCTATCCACTGTTCTTAAACTCCAACCTGGAGCTAAACCTGTTTCATCTTTCTTTCTTTCTACTTTCTACATCTTTCTACTTTCATCTTCAGATACCTCCCAGCCCTGTCTTGTCCTCCTACACTGGCCCCTTACTCCACAAGTAAGGTATTTCTCCTTTCTCACAAGGCGACTTAACTTTGCAAAAACCCTTATATATAGTGAATGTAATTCTCATTTCAGAGGGAAAATTGAGCCCTCAAATTATCTCTATGTTTGCTAAAATTGCCAAATACCATGAAAATAGACACAATTCCTCATTGTTAACCTTAACTATAGTAGCACAACTTACATTTTTACTTTTTTTCACTGTTCTATAATGTGGTCTTTTTGTGCTCTCCCTAGGCTTTTTTTTTTTTTTTTTTGTAGTTTTTCTGCATGGTAACCTATAGCTCTTACAGATAAATATACATATAATAAATACATTATATAATTTCATCTACAGAGAAAAACCCACCAGTATTAAAGACAAAATAAATCAATAAAAGACTATCAATTATATAAAATACAAGCTGGTAAAATAGAGTACTCTGACATAAGAAGTTAACATATGCTAACTATATAATGATGAAATAAAACACTAAGCAATGCAAAGAAATAAAAGCAAAAATACAACATTTAGATGAAAATATTCATCAACTTGAATTGTCTTGTGTCAAGTGGTATATTTGATTATAGACTTTTGATAATGCAAAAAAATACCAAAGATCTTGTTCTGTTGACTCAGAAAATATAGATGTTAAGTGTGTGTGTTGTCATCATCCAAATGTCTACACAGAGACAGTAACTTCTTGCTTTACTCCTCCTCAAGGATGTTTTAAATGTTTAAAGAACTCTTTTTTTTTTAAAGATTTTATTTATTTATTTGAGAGAGAGACAGTGAGAGAGAACATGAGCGAGGAGAAGGTCAGAGGGAGAAGCAGACTCCCCATGGAACTGGGAGCCCGAAGTGGGACTCGATCCCAGAACTCCAGGATCATGACCTGAGCCGAAGGCAGTCGTCCAACCAACTGAGCCACCCAGGCGCCCCTGTTTAAAGAACTCTTAAAGGAGTAAAAATTTGAAAGACCAATGGGAACACTAATATTATTTCAGAATGATTAGGAGCAGCACTGGTGCTACGTCTGGTGTGTCCCTCATATTCCAAACACACAGATAAATGCCCAACTTGCACAACTGGATGCAACATATAAGATCTGGTACTTTTGCTTGTCTTGATCTCAATATGCAGAACTCAAATTTGCCCTGTTACTTCCACTTTTCCTACCATTTTTCAACTTTCCCCATAACTTCCTAAATGCAGATTAAAGAAAGTACACCTAGCCTGGCTTTAAAAATCATTAAGTACCGTAGCTTACTACTTGTTTTTTTTCCTCTTAGGCAAAGCAATTAAAGCCAAGGGAATAAAATGACACCACTAGAATAAATTCAGGGACTCAGGTATTCCATCACGTTGGGCTATCTCCTCCAGGATGGTGAGATTAACGTGAAGAATATAATATCTGTACCAAAACAAAACAGTTTTTGTATTTTTTAATTGTATTTATTTATTTGGGAGAGAGAATGAGAGAGAGAGAGAGTGGGAGAGCGGGTAAAGTCAGAGGGAGAAGCAGACTCTCCACTGAGCAGGGAGCCCAACACAGGACTCCATCTCGGGACTCCAGGATCATGACCTGAGCCGAACACAGTTGCTTAACCAACTGATCCACACAGATGTCCCCTGCATTTATTTTTCACAAATTATATATACCCTAAATTTTTGTCTTTATGATTGAAATTATTAGTAGAGAAAATATGGAATAACTGCAATCACAAATTACATTCTACATTAAAAAATAAGCACTGTAAAATTAAGAAGAAAAACATCTTACTAGATATTAAAATTTAGTTTGAATTGATTTTTCTATCCAGTTTAACATGTGGATTATAATCTGTGGATTAAAAAATCCCTGAACCCAAAAGCCCAAATTGTTTTGAAAAATAAAATATGAAAAATTCACTATTCTCATAAACAAAACAGCCCTAAAAGAAACCTCTAGAGAATCATTTTCTTATGAACCTGAGTGTTCCATGTTATTTCCAAAAGTATACCTTTTCCTACTCTTTGAGAAAAGTCTCCTTAACCCATTACTAGGAATATATAATAAATCAGGTATAAGTATGATTTCCATGACACTGCAGATAAAGTATGTTTGTGTACTTTTCCCTACTAGGGACAGAATGCAACAAAGGAAAGAATGGTTGTAAACAATGGCATGACTTACTAAGGAATTCTGACTCTATTCACTGAATTTCCACTAACCAAAATTTATTCCATCCTATGAATTATGAAAATAAATTCAACCCATACTTTCTGAGAAGGTAGAAAGATGTCAATATAGAAAACATCCTTTTGTTTCAATTTATTTATATGAAGGTATATTCATACAAAAGAAAGAAAAACCTTGGGACCGGGTGGCCCAGTCGATTAAGTGTCTGCCCTTGGCTCAGGTCATGATTCCAGGAACCTGGTATCTAGTCCTACATTGAACTTCCTGCTCAGTGGAGAGCCAGCTTCTCCCTCTCCCTCTGTGTGCTCTCTCTCTCTCATCAAATAAATAAAATTTTTAAAAATGTTATTAGAGGGCGCCTGGGTGGCTCAGTGGGTTAAGCTGCTGCCTTCGGCTCAGGTCATGATCTCAGGGTCCTGGGATCAAGTCCCGCATCGGGCTTTCTGCTCAGCAGGGAGCCTGCTTCCCTCTCTCTCTCTCTGCCTGCCTCTCCATCTACTTGTGATTTCTCTCTGTCAAATAAATAAATTAAATCTTTAAAAAAAAAAGTTATTAGACATGTAAGCTATTCTCAGTTTAAAAAAAAGAAAGAAAGAAAAAACTTTTAGATGTACACCTCAGGATTAAGGACACTAATAATTCTCTTTTGAATATTCTATAATATATATTAAAAGTTTCAATTAAATATTATTCAATGTATTAATGAACATGTTATATTTACAATTATGCAATGAAGATTCAGCCAAATTTTCTTGATATTCTAAAACCATACCAAATATTTTCCAATGGTAAGTTAAGATAAGCTTTAATGTAAATGCCTCAAAATCACTCAACAAAAAGCCCTTGTATAATTATGTGACTGTTGTGCATTTAAATTATGGCAACTTAAACTTAGAAATACTAAATTATTTTAAAGTTCTTTGGCAAGGACACTGGAAACTCAGAAAGTTGTGTTAATTAGTATTTATATCTAAATATCAAGGTTGATAATGAATATCAGATGAAGAATAAATATTTGTAAAAATATTCAAACACCAGAAAAACACTAAGTCAAAATTTGCTTTACATTATAAAACTGTAAGAACCACCTGAATATTAAGTGAAAACATGTTATATTTGATAATAAAAATTACATGTATAAATATTTGTGTTTTATTTTTGTCCAGTAAATGTATTCTTCTAAACCACTGTGGATCTGGAAAAACATAATTTTTGAGGACAAGAAAAATAGCCCTGAGAGTCAAGTGAAAGGAAACACATTCTCATAAAATAAAATTCATTCATAATTGTTCAATAAATATAATTACACTTCCTCAGTTTTAAAGATTAAGAATTCCCAATCATTCATTTTTTTTTACATATATAGGTTGAAAGTAATCCACTTCATTGATTTAATTGGTATGATAATAACGTATCATATCCTCAGGAAATAGAATCAAAACAATTCCAAAGACATCTTAGGTAGATATCTATTGCATGCTACCTCAATATAATCCACTATTGGGTTATGAAGAAAAGAGGTACTTATATTTTCTCAAATGGTGTTGTTATTTAATTGTAATAAGTGTGTTATTTGCCTATTTTTTAAGTATAAAAGATGCATCCTATTACAATAGTGACATGCTAATGTTGATACAATATAACCTGAACCCCATAATTCATATGATACAAAATGACACAAGATATGTGTGGTATGTATTTTTATGGGTCTATGAAGTTACACCTGAAAGTAAAAATGGGTTCAGAATGTATGGACTACTTAACTATAAAACTGCACTTTTTGTGGTAATTATTCATCTAAATGCATGTCGAAAATTAGTTGGATTTATTTTCTTACAGCTAGCTGCATTCGTAAGTACTATGTTCTATACTTTTCTTAACTTAGAGAAACATTATAAATATAGCTAAATTTAAAGCATTAGGTCCAGCTATTAATTTTTAAAAAGTAATAAATACATTACCATAGATGTAATAGTCTAAAAAAAAGGGAAAATGGTGTATTTACTGCTTTCAGAAGCATTGTTTTAAATTTAGAAATATTTTACCCACAAAGGTATCTGTTGAAGAAAAACATATTAAGCCTATTATTTTAGAAAACAACTAACCTTCTTTTAAAATACAATCCTCTATTTCCAGACTTTTTGAAAATTATGTATGTATTTACGTATATATTGAGAGAAACAAAGTGCGTGCAAGGGAGGGGAGGAGCAGACAGAGAGCCAGAGAGAAAATCCTAAGCAGCCTCTATGCTCCTGGTGGAGTGGGGGCTTGATCTCACAATGCTGTGATCGTGACCTGAGCAGAAATCAAGAGTCAGAAGCTTAACTGACTGAGTCACCCCAGGAGGCCCTGTTTCCAAACTTTTGCAACATCGTGCGGCTTACATAGAATAGACTGAGAAAAAGTCAAGTTCTTTTCATTGTACTAACAAAAGACATGCATAATCCTGTTCAAACACATGCCTGTGCACACACATGTACATGCATGGATACATGCAGGCATACAATATTTAACATGTAATTGCCACTAGATTATCAGGAAACATGAAAGCTATTTTTTTTGTAGTGTATTCTATTACTAGCTTGTTACTACCATTTTCGGCATTTCTTTTTAGTTACTTTATTCTTTCACCTTTGGATAATCAGTCACTCGTAATTAACCTACATATTTTTAACTAGATACGAAAAGTGATTATAAAGCTAATCAGAATGGCATAAAACCAGTATCTCAATTACTGTTAATCGTTTCCCTGTTCCATCTATTATCCAAATACACAAATAACCATACTTGAAACCATTTTCACAATAAAATATACTAATGATTGGTTCCAACTGAAATTTGTCGGTTGCTATAAATCTCTAGAGGAGTTATTCTTTATTTGATGAAAGTACATATTATTTGCTATTGTTGTTAACTTTCCTGTGTGGTGGTACATTAAACAGAAATGAGCACTTAAAATTAGAGAGTTAAACTCAATATTACAACTTCTTAATAGATATTTGTTTCTTATTGATAAAAATATGAGAGAAAAAAAAACATATTTAAATGAAATGTTTTATGAAATATTTCTAAAGAATGCTTCTCCAGAGAGATTTAGATGCTATAATTCTTATAGCTGATTAATTCCTAGTCATATTCTCTGCTTTTAGGAGGCAACTACTAGCAGAAAGAGTTTTGGTAAATTCATATCCTATTCCTAGTCACTTAAAATTACTGAGGCTTAGTTTTTATCACTTCTAACACTGTAATGGTATTCATCAATTTCCTATTATAATGATGAATATATATGTGCTCTTGATTGTGAAAGGATTGTAAAATTGTACCATAGTACACATTTGTAAAATAGCAGTATGTTTTTAATGTCTAAATTTATGTTTACATTATAGAATTATATCATGACAATAGAAAAGCTAAGTATCCCTCCGTACATAACAACACAATTAGCGTTTATTACAATAAATGTTCCAAAAGGAATCGATTCTAGAGAATTCTAAAGTTATGAATATACTTGGTTCTAGAATTTTATGTTATCAATGATAGATGAAGGATACATAGGTATTGGTCCTTTAGTTTGAAGTTTGTTCTTAATAAAAATGGCTTATAGGATAGAAATTTTATGATACTATAATCTATATAAATTATTAATGTTATTTTTTGCCTTTTAAAATGGTTATAAGTTTTATGACTAAATATTTTTGGTTTGCTTGTTTCACAGGAATATAGCTAAAATATTTAATCATATGAAATTTTCATAACCATGTTATTTTTCTATATGTGTGCATATTTATATTTACTTAAGAATAAAAATATTTTCCTCAATCATTGCTTATTTTGAAAAAAATTATTAAAATTATTAATATTTATTACGAATGAAATTAATCATAGTAAGAATCATTCATTCACGATATTCAAAATAAAACTTCTTAAATTATAAGATAGCAGCATAATGAATAATGCTCAAGGTACCAGAAAGTCATAGGTGTTTTGTTTTGTTTTGTTTTTAAATTACATTCCTGTTACAGAAATCAGGAAAATACTTACTTTCATTGAAATTAAGTGAAATCTTTCAACAGCTCAATTTTTTTAAAAAAAGTTATAGAATTATGATCAAAATTGTATTTTGTTATTTTATGTTTAAATTTAAAGTTCTATGTCTGTGAAATTCTAGGTTGTCTTTTGGTGACAATTTATTAGCTGTAATTAATAAAAATTCAAGAAGTTCATCCACCACATTTTCACCATTAAGAGATATCTTAATAAGATTTTAAGTTTGACTGAAGTTGGGGTATCTGGGTCACTTAGTCAGTTAGGCATCTGCCTTTGGCTCAGGTCATGATCACAGGGTTTCTGGATGGAGCTCTGCATTGGGCTCCCTGATCAGCAAGGAGACTGCTCCCTCTGCCTCTCCCCCTGGCTCATGTTTCATCGCTCTCTCTTTCTCTTCCTCTCTGTCAAGTAAATAAATAAAATCTAAAAAAAAAAAAAGTTTGACTGAATTTTTTTTTTTAACAACACAAAAAGATAATACTAATCAAATGTAATTAACTCTGCTAAATTCACTACAAATTGTGAAATAAGTATAAGCAGCTCATAGAATAGCTACTAATCAATTGATCTTGAGGTTATTACATATGGAAAACATTCTTTTTTTTTTTTTTAAAGATTTTATTTATTTATTTGACAGAGAGAGATCACAAGTAGGCAGAGAGGCAGGCAGAGAGAGAGAGGAGGAAGCAGGCTCCCCGCTGAGCAGAGAGCCCGATGCGGGACTCGATCCCAGGACCCCGAGATCATGACCTGAGCCGAAGGCAGTGGCCCAACCCACTGTGCCACCCAGGCGCCCCCATATGGAAAACATTCTTATATACTATACCATTTAGATCACATGGAAAAAATCCAAAAATATTTTCTGGTCTAATTTCTTATTTTGTGTGGTTACAGATAAGCATTCTCAATTTATTGATAAAGGTTTTTAAATGGTATCTCTTTAATTAAGATATAATTTATTATTGAATTTTTAAAATTAATGAGGGAGTCTAAATAATAAATGCTAACATGTACTATTTGTTTATGTACATTATTTTTAAAATTTCTCAATTCTTAAACTGTGTTTCAAACAAAATTAATGTAGTGGATTAATTTGTATCTCATTACCTCACAAATGAGCAGAAAAAAAAAAAATAAGGCAAAAGCACTTAACAGGTAAGTTGTAGAGCTCAATTTGCCCAAAGAACACCCTCTCAGGGTTAATTTTGTAAATTGAATCTGTTATCTCAAATCCAGACCAGCTCTTGCCTGCCAGGTGCCACTTAATTAAACTGCTACTTATAAAAGTAAACATTCATCAAATTCCTCAATGCTTCTGAGAAACTAGCTCTCTTTAAACCAATTCATCATGGATTATGACAGATTTTGCAACTTGAGTTAAAGGTTTTCCTTAGATGGTCATCGAAGCACTTTGTTCTTACTGTCAGTGCCAGGGTGCTATCATAGCCCAAAGTCAAACTACAAGAAAATATTAAGGCTTTCCAGAAGCCTAATTTTTGCTAGAAACTGGAGATCAACCTTTTGGACTAAAAAGACAAATGCATGGGGGTGCCTGGGTGGCTCAGTCCTTAAGGGGCTGCTTCGGCTCAGGTCATGATCCCTGGGATCTAGCCCCACATCTGGCTCCCTGCTAGGCTAGAAGTTTGCTTCTCCCTCTTCCACTCCCTCTGCTTATGTTCCCTCTCTCGCTGTGTCTCTCTCTGTCAAATAAATAAAAATCTTTAAAAATAAATAAATAAATAAATAAACAAAAGCATCTTGATTGTGATTTAGAAATATGACCTTGAACATCTGCTTATGAAATAAGGTTTTAAAAAAATGCATATATTGATTCTCATTTTGGAAAACAAAAGTTATCATAAATAATGTTTCTAAAATAATAAAATAATATTTCAAGAATTCTTTTCTTATATATATGACATATCATCTCTCAACTTTGTTCTAAAGTAACCACTTATTTGCACCATAATTCCAATTTATCTGATTATTCTGTGTGTCTCTACTGCCCAGGATTTTTTAATCAGCCTCACTATCTAGTTACTTAATAGAATTCTAAAGAATGGAACTGTCTGTGGATATTTTCTTCAGTGTTAATACTTCAATTCAGAAGAAACATACTATTTGCCAAATAATAGATTAAGAGGGAACATTTCACTAAATCACTTAAATGAATCATTGCTTTTCAAAAGGGCTTGTATGGTATAATGCAAAGAGGCCTGCTTAGGTAAGTTATATATGTATATTCTTTGAAGCACTAAGAATATAAATGGTAATGTAAGAGATTAACATGAAGCCTTGTATGTAGAAGACAATCCATTTCTTTTTCGGTAAACAATGTATGAAAACATCTGTTCCTCTCATAAGGATGTACATCCTTGCAAAGATGGTATTGGAACTAGAAAATACAGTACAAATTAATAAGATTTATTATCTTTTTAAGTACTTTAAATATAGGTCAATGGATGATGAGGATGCAGAGAGCAAATATTTTGAATTTAAAAAGGCTTATTTAGACATAAGAGTTTTAGCATATAGATATTTATATGTTCTCACATTCTTTCCATCTTTCTACCTATCTATCTTCCTTAACAATAATTCTGAAAGTCAAGGGCATTTTCCACTTCTCTTAAAATGTTCATTGAATTAATTATTACCCTTGCTGTAATTTTAATGTCATAGAATTCCTTATATCTAAAGTAAATTCTTACCACTGCTTATGAAAATTATGATAAAATTTTATACATTAAGTATGTTACATCTATGAGCTCTTACAAATTGACAAAAACACAAAAACTGCTTAAAGATTTTAAGTTTCTATTGGTAATTTAAGGTGAATGAGAAAATAAAAGTCTGTTTATGAAAACAATTGAATTTCAAGAGTCTATAACTAATTTAAAACACCCTGTGATATTGGGACTAAAACAAATTAGTTTTCATCCATATACTCTATATGACCAATTATTTATACAGGAGCACTTAATCTCTTTATCTTGAAAATCTTATAGAACTACTGCATAATAAATCACTGTGTTGAATCTAACTTCATCAATATTAGATTGAATAAATTTGCATGTTACTTAGGAACTGACCTTAATTAAAAACTTTGGACATTCTGCTGAAAACATTGGTTGAAGACATCATTGGTTCTATATTTTAAAAAATACCCTGGACTTAGGTAATTAATCTTTGTGACAATCAGATTTTTTTAAAACAATTGTTAAAGAGTGTAAACTAAAAGTGTGGAGAAAACAGTGCTATTTAGCAATTTAAAATAAACTACATTTTATACATATATCTTGGTTAGGAAAAACAAATCAACTGTTTTTCTAGCACTGTTGTATTGTAAATGGGGGAATAAATACTTCTTGTTGGGTTTTTAAGGATCACTCTTGAACACAGCTGCAGAAATTAAACTTAGAGAGGCATATAAAATTAAAGGATTTATTTTACTCCCAAGTCCTAAAAGAGGGAGGTGTGGCTTACCACATAGAGAACCACATGGGAATAGCTCCAAGTATCTTTAACAGAGGTCAGGGTAGACTACAGATGTAATAGGTGTGCTCAGAAGTCCATAGTATACTGTCAAGAGAAGTCAAGAGAGGAACATGTGGAAGGGACAAGCCTTATCATTGTGGTCTATCTGGTCACGTGGGTGGGGTACTCACAAACTCTGTACGAATGTTGAAGCATCAGGAAGATATGAAGTTTTAAAATTTTACAAGTGCCAACTTTGCTTATATTCAATAAATGGCAATAAAGCACAGTTCTAAGGAAATAACTGTGACAAAGAGAAACCTAAAAGCACAAGTAGAATAAAGATGTCAAAAATCAGACTCGTTTTCAGATGGGGGTGTGGATAAGTCCAATATAGATTTGTACATTATTTCACCTTTTTTGTGCAAATTGCTTTTATTGGAAAAACTCAAAATCAGAGAAACAAGAACGAAGTTCATAGGTTGTGTTCTTATGGAGAAGCCACGTGTTCAAAGCTTATAATAAGCAAGCAGTTATGCTCACCATATTTTTTCAAAGTAAAATATCTGACAGTAAATTTGGGAAGTTAAAACAAATAGTAGAAAACCTAAGTGACCCAGAAACCTGGAATTTGCTAAGCACAAGGATAATTGAAAAATCAATAGACCACATACCAGGAGCCTTGCATATGTAGCCTAGACCATCAAATGAAGAGGTAAAAATGCAGTTGTCAACATAGGCTGGCAATTCCACTGTATCTCAGAAAATTTTCAGATTTATTAGAAAATAGTCACTGAGCAAAAATGCAAGTTGAACTGTATTCATTTACTTTGATATTTTTAGTGTTTCTTTAAATTGCTTTACTTATTATTTGTATATTTAGTATTCTATTTCTCTCTGGTATAGCACCTGAAGAGTAATATTTACCCTGTAAATGATTTTTAAAGAATGAGTGAATGATTACTTCTGCATAAGTCACTATGTTACCTTTTTGCCTTAAAAGTTTCATTTGCTTACAAGGATTTTGTTGTTGTTGTTGTTGTTTTTGCCTTTCTGAATTAGTTAACTGAAATAGGTGACTTGCTAACTAAAAACGTAAACATTGATTAATTCAATTTGTGGGCATACAGATGCTAGGATTTAGGTGGAAAATATTTGTCCTTCTCCAAATTACATTACAGTGGAAAATAATGTCATGGTGAAGGTCATGATTACTCACATTTTAATTATTAAGGTATTTAGATGGAACAACCTAACAATTTTTAAATAATAAATTTAATTATATTTATAAACAATAAAAGCTATTAAAAGCCCATGATAATTGCCTTAAAATCTCTAAACTTTCAAGAAATCAATACACCATTAAGGTATTAATCTAAAACACATGATTTTAATGTATCTTCATTCATACATTCAATCTGTATCCAATATGGATGACATAGCGAAGGTCTTATACTTGCTACTGGAAGCTTCAAAGGCTAGGAAAATGTGTAAGAAAGTGGCAAGGCTATCCATAAATAATGTACTGAAATATTAATAATCTTGTTTACAATGCTAATTTGATTTGATGCAAGTGGGTATTGTGTTGAAATGATGTCTTTACCTTTTTTAATCTCTTTAGAGATATTCCCTGATTGATTTCCTCTTCAGATGGGAAGGATCATGAGCAAAAATATCTATACTTATAAAACTGTTAGTGTAAAACACCAACCTCAACTCAGCTGGTGTCTGTTTAATTCACATAGTCTGAGAGAGGAGAATAAATGAATTAAATTTAAAGGTATTTAAATTGAATTTAAAGGTATTTCCTAATGACTTACTTAAGTTGGCATTTCAATTGTCATTCCTTTCCCACTTCAAGCTAGATCATATGCTGGTCAAAAATCACTTGTATGAAGAAGTCCTATGAATTGAGTATTGGTATACAAAATGGATGATTTCTGGTGTGGGCTCAATCTGATTCCAACTATTACTCTAGTTTGACATAAGAGTTTTAAATTTTTTATGAATTTAATAAATTGTGGGAAAAAAGGGAAAATTAAAGTGACATTGTCTTTTTTCCTTAAATGAATAACTGCCTAAATTTAGGAAATGAAATGGAGAAATTCGGGGCACCTGGGTGACTCAGTGGGTTAAAGCTTCTGCCTTCAGCTCAGGTCATGATCCCAGGGTCCTGGGATCGAGCCCCGCATCAGGCTCTCTACTCAGCAGGGAGCCTGCTTCCTCCTCTCCCTCTGCCTGCTTCTCTGCCTACTTCTGATCTCTGTCTCTCAAATAAATAAATAAAATCTTAGAAATGGAGAAAATAAACGACATACAAATGCTATGCAGTTAAGGGGCAATGCAAAAAAAATCAGCATTTAAATGGCCAACCCAAAAATGAATGAAAAAATTATTGTGTTAGCAAGTTTCATGGTTTATCTCTCACGTTGGCTATATTGAAGAGGACCATCATTTCCAGGAAAAATAAAGTAAAAAACCCCATTTCCCAGATGCTCTGTTAAGTTATTCTAATCTTCTTGCGCCCCAGCATTGAAATGGTGTTCTGGCAAAAGGCCAGGTCCAAGTACCAACGTTACACTACAAATCACTTGAGGATACATACATTTTAGGATGTCAGTTAGAAAGGAACTTATACTCCAAAAAGAAAGGAATGATTTAAAGCTTGAATAACATATAAATAAGGGAGATTGTATCTGCTGGTAGATAAATTCATTTTTAACCCTCAGTATCTGATATGTATGTACAGATAAATCATAATTGACTTTCGGTGAGGCATTGCATAGAAAGTAACCTAGATGAAATGATAATTTCTGTCCCATTCATAAAAAAAAATAATAGATATAAAGTGGTTTTCTCTCAAATTCTGCTTTTATTTCTTATAACAATAAGAAGTTGTTTCTGGGGCACCTGAGTGGTTCAGTTGGTTAAGCATCTGACTTCAACTCGGGTCATGATCTTGGCATCCTGGGATTGAGCTCCTCATTGGGCTCCCTGATCAGTGGGGAGTCTGCTTTTCCTGCTCCCTCTGCCCCTCTCCCCTGATTGTGCACTCTCTTTCCCTCAAATAATAAATAAATAAAATCTTAAAAAATAAAACTTTTTACTGTGCCATCATGATGAAGTACTGGATTAGCTTTAAATGTCCATTTATTTGACCTATTTTAATTTAATTAATTAATTTATTTATGCATGCCTGTCTATAGGTATTTAAATCTTTTGATGGACTAACCCTAAGCCTGACTCACAAGAAGGTTGGAAGAAGAATTCTCTAGTGTGTGTGTGTGTGTGTGTGTGTGTGTACAGGTTATATAATATATAACCTATATAACCTATAAGTGATATATCTTTACAATACCATTCAACTTCTGACTGGTCATGAGGCTTGTCAGACTAACCTAAGGACTTTGAGACACAAATTATATTTAGCCTGCTTGCATACCCTACTATATCTCTCACACTGAGATTGTTAGAGACATTAAACTATGTGGATATTTTAAGGAACACCATTAAATATTTAGGTCACATTGAAAACTCTAGATACATCTATGCATTTTTAAAATGAAGAATTAAATATAATTTCTGGAGCTCCTAATAATTATCTTCTTTGCATTAATGAACCTGAGTACAAACTTTCCATTTTGTAGGGTCAACAAAGGAAAATACAAAATAAAAAAAAAAAAAAATGTGACATTATAAATGGCCCATACTCTTAGGGCAACTGAACTCTCAAAAAGTATCTTATTTGGTGCCAAAAGACCAGGAGTCTATAGTTTTGGCTTTGTTAGTTATAGAGCTGTGAAGAACTTAGGTATTTTTTTTAAATGTAAAATTCAATTTTATTATTAATAAGAAACATGAATTACCAGTACTCTACAGAACTTCCTACAATGATGGAAACCTTCTGTATCTTTACCGTACCACTGCAACCACTACCATATGTAGTTCTTGAGGACCTGAAATAAGATTAGTATGATTGAGAAACTAAATTCTTAATGCAACTAATTATAAGTAATAAGATATAAATTTAAATAGTCATAGGCAGCTAGTGGATTCCATATTGGTACAAATATAAATAATATTTGACCACATTTATTATGAAGAATAAAAATAAAAAATCATGCATAATTATGATAAATTTATCAGCCATGAATGAGTTTCTCAGAACAAACATGTTTAATAGATAGGGACGTCCCTAGAGAAATGTGTGGCCTAAATCATTCCTTAAAAGTATAGGGAGCCCAGGCTGATGTCTGACCTAAATGAAAAGTCAGAATAGAATTAATGAGAAGGGTCAATTTTCAGCAGAAAATAGAAGCCATGGTATGGCAGTATTGAATCTAAGGAATTTCAAAAGAAAGAAGTGTGGTCTAATTTCCTCCAGGTAGAATCATACATAAATTATGAAATGTATATGGAATTAGGACTTTCAAAAACTGAGCTGTCTCATAAGCCTCCTTCTCCCCAGGCTGTGCCCCTGTCAGAAATGAATAATGTATGACGGGGAGCTAATCACATGATATTATTCTTCAATGGAGTTGAAATTTGGCCAATGGACCATTTATAAGAGCTTATTTTGCAAGAACTCCATGTATTTTAGAACTGATTTTACTAAAAATATTCAGTTTTATAATTCAAAATGGCATTATTAAGTCCACAACTCTACCAAAATTAGCCTACATTTTAGGTTTTTTTTCCCCTACTTTCTAGTTTTTATAAAAATCCCCTAGTAGATCTGTCCCAGAGCTTGTTATTCAAGGAAGTCTCAATAAAGGTAAATATATTTTAGGACATGTGTTTTCTACACATTAGAAGAATAAAGGCTGTTTTTTTTTTTCCTTACATTAAGAAAATGGATTTCCCATGTTTGATGCCAATATTAACTTTTTATTAATAGTTAAAGATTAACAATTAATGTCATTTAGAGTTCCTCATGGTTCTGCTAAAATTCATCCTTAAAAATAATGTTCTCCAAATCTCCCTATTTATTGCATAATGAAATCATAATATTCTCGACAGATACTTACTATCCAAATAACATGCAATGCATGCACATACTATACAGCTATTTGCATAATGAAATTAGTTTTTAAACTCTTGATCCAGGTGCTTTTCCTCTACACTAGAAAAAATAAATTAACAAAATAACTGACAGCAATAAAATCCTCCATCTAAAAATACCAACAAACAGGAAAGATAGAGCAACATATATAATAAACAAAAATGTTATAACATCTACTCATTTTTGTGTTCATTGGATTTCTCTTAGAAATGATGCAAATTTGTAGTATTTTGCCAAAAAGTTTCATCATATTTGTTATAATATTAAGGATAGGATACAGACTATAAAAAATATTCATAGTAATTTTCTTAGTTTTAACTATATATGCCAGATACAGTTAATCTTAGTTTTAAATATATATGCCAGATACAATTAATACGGTTAATAATACAGTTAATAAAAATATATACTTTAATAGAAATGAACATAGCATATTTTATAACATAACATTAAAGATCTAAGCTAAAAATTTTTAAAGTAGTGCATTTAAAAAAATGCATATGCAACTTGGCAAAATAAAATGTTTTCTTATGTGAAAAAATTTAAATTTCAACCCCTTATCTAACTAATTTCTGATTTTTTTTCCCATGGCACTTATATCCTTTAAACATATTGTTTCTGTATTTTCCCCCACTAAGAATATAGATAAATTTGTCCCTGTTCAGTTCACTGCTGTATCCCCAGCTCCTAAAGCAGAACCTCACACATAGAAAGAGGATAATAAATATTCTTTGAATTAAAGGTAATTGTTATCCAGAATAATTCTACCTATTATAATGCCAAAGAAAAACACTGCCCATACATAAATTCTTGAGATTTTTATCAATTGTGGAGCTATCCAAATGCAATGACTATACATATAAAATTCACAGTACTAAATGTTACTCAAAAAGTAATTCACACTATTCTTATTTGTGCTTGTATGATAGCCTATGGTTATCTATATATATTATTGTAGACTCTGAAATTAATTACTTTTCCTCTGTAGATGTCTAGAAAATAGGGAATATAGATAGAAAGATATGGCAAATATTATTCAATTCTCTTAAAATGAAAAGAATAACATTTTTATTTATGGGTTAGTTTTGGATTTAAGCCAACAAGAGTTTTGGGCAACATAAAATACTTTTATTCCAAATTCATCATTATTTATTACAATTAGAGCTAAATAAGTACACACTAAAGCTGCGTGTGCCAAGATTTGGATCCAAGATGCACACACAATGCATAGAGTAATATTTTTCAATCATGTAAATGATCTTATTTATATTCTTTATATCCTAAATCATTATGAAACAAATCAGCTTCAAAAACTGAAAGAATTCATTAATTGTCTTCCTATCTCATATAAAATAAATATTTTTATATGTATTTGTTATATAATTTTCATTACTACAAGAAAAGAATTTAATGAAGTTAGGATATACATAAATAAAATAAACAAATGAACACATATGCAGAATAAATTGCAAATTTTACCTTCCCATTGTTTTGATCCTCTCATAGAGTGATTTTTTTGTTTGTTTTTAGGGTTAAAAAAAAAAAACCTGCCCAAGCTGTGATGTAATTGAATAAGAACAATGCATTATCTCACAAAGAGAAAGGGGGTAAAGGAAAGATGAAATTATTAGCCCCCGACTAATCATTTTTTTAAAGATTTTATTTATTTATTTAAAAGAGAGAGACACTGCGAGAGGGGGAATACAAGCAGGGTGAGAGAGGGAGAAGCAGGCTTCCTGCTGAGCAGGGTAGGGGCTCAATCCCAGGACCCTGGGATCATGACCTGAGCCAAAGACAAATGCTTTAAACACTGAGCCACCCAGGCACCTCTTAAGTAATTATTTGAGTTCAGCTAAGGTATCTTTCCCTTCAAAATTTTTATAGTTTTTTAGAGAAATTTTCTTGAGAAATTTCAAAATTGGAAAACCACCTTTTTTTCAATGATATAGTTTCTTTATATAGCCATGCAGTCTTTCATTTATACTAAATCTCCTAAGTAAGTTATGTCATATTGTTAGACAATAGAAAACCATAGAAGCAGATGTCTAGGTAAAGTGACTTCAGAGTTCCCACACATGTAAGATTATGCATGTTTTCCCATTCCTCTGAAATTACGTTGTTTTTTTTTTAATGTTGTCATATCCATTATGGGATCACCTACATGAACTACATGAACTTTTTTTAAAATATGCAAACTTATATGAAATGTTACACTGCCATTTCTTCATTAATGTAAATTGGTTCATCATGTGGCTTTCCTCCTAACTGGTGTGTTATGCTGTGTTACTCTGATGCAGATTTCATTACAAAATGAAACTGCAGACATAGTCTTCTACTTAACATGTATCTATAAAATTTGGATATTCTCAAAGTGTTCATTAACCAAGACCACCTAAATGTTTTCCTCAGATTTACTAGACTTTGAGTTTGACCTCCTTTAAAAAAAAAAAAAACATTAAGATTTTCTTTAGAAATCTTGTAATTTAAAATTATTTTTCTGTCCCTTTGAGATTTACAAACCTTTTAATAGACTCTTATCTGCATGGCAAAGGAAACAGTCAACAAAACAAAGAGGCAATCCACGGAATAGGAGAAGATATTTGGAAATGACACTATAGACAAAGGACTGATATCCAAGAACTATAAAGAACTTCTCAGACTCAAAACCCAAAAAACAAGTAATCAACTCAAAAAATGGGTAGAAGACATGAACAGACACTTCTCCAAAGAAGACATACAAATGGCTAACAGACACATGAAAACGTGTTCAATATCACTAGCCATCAGGGAAATACAAATCAAAACCACAGTGAGATACCAACTTACACCAATTAGAATGGCAAAAATTGACAAGGCAAGAAACAACTGTTGAAGTTATGAAGAAAAAATAACCCTCTTACACTGTTGGTAGAAATGCAAGTTGGTGAAGCCACTTTGAAAATAGTATGGGGGTTCCTTAAAAGTTAAAAATAGAGCTACCCTATGACCCTGCAATTGCACTACTGGGTATTTACCCCCAAAGATACAGATGTGGTGAAAAGAAGGGCCATATGCACCCCATATGCACAGAAGCAATGTACACAATAGCCAACTGTGGAAAGAGCCAAGATGCCCTTTAATAGATGAATGGATAAAGAAGATGTAGTCAAAGAAGAAGAAGAAGAAGCAGAAGCAGCAGTCCATATTCACAATGGAATATTACTCAGCCATCAGAAAGAATGAATACCTAACTTTTGCACCAGCATGGATGTGACTGGAGGAAATTATGCTGAGTGAAATAAGTCAGGCAGAGAAAGTCAGTTATCATATGGTTTCACTTATTTGCAAAACATAAGGACATAAGGAGAAGGAAGGGAAAAATGAAGGGGGGAGATCAGAGTGGGAGATGAACCATGAGAGACTGTGCACTCTGGGAAATAGACAGGGTTTTAGAAGGGAGGGCAAGTCTGGTGGGTATTAAGGAAGACATGGATTGCACAGAGCCCAGGGTGTTATACGCAAACAATGAATCATGGAACACTACATCAAAAATTAATGATGTACTTTATGATAACTAACATAACATAATTTTTTAAAAAATGAAAAATAAAAAGAAGAAAAAGGTGAAATTTTAAAATACATACATACAAATACACACACACACTATGTAGCTCCATTTGTATTGAATTTAAAAAAGTGAGCAGTAGGTTTTAATTTCTTTGTTATGTTATTGATAAGATGTTATGAATATGAGCCTTAATTTCCTTATATCTAAAGGTAAAGTGGGGGAATGAACCCTAACCTCAGGCAGATGTTGTGAGGAATAAATGAAATGTATATTAAAAAAAAAAAAAAGCCTCTTATCAGTTTTACTACCCAAGATCATCTTTTTCAAAGACCTGAAAACCATCCTCTCAAATGTAGTCACCAAGAAAGATAATACTTATGTCCCCAAGTCTCTTTCGAAGGGCAAAAGCCTAACTTTCCACCAGTTACCAAATATAGATGTTCTAATCACAAAGAAAAACATTTCCAAGCCAAAGAAATAATTCAAGTGTGCTCCACAAATCCCATTGATCAACTTCCTCCCTAACATTCTCCAGTACTCTTGTACTAACTCATCCCAATCTATCCTTGAAAACCATCCCATCCATTGTTTGAGCAAAGACAAAGTCAGAATTAGATGTGGGCTTTGTCCCCTACTGGAATAGCCTTAGATAAAGTCCTCCTTGTCTACTTAACTTTGACCTGTACAACTTGTGCTTTTAAATCATCTATATTAAATATAATATAAACACAATAATCACCTGTAACTTTAGATAACATTATCCTATTCTTCACTTTTAAATAAATTCCTCTCACTGATAATTTAGATAACTTTTGGTTCATCAAAACTTACCAGGTTTCTTTTCTTTTCTTCTTCTTCTTTTTTTTTTTTTTTAGAAAAAGTCATCAATTTCTGAGCAGTTAGTACTTGAGAATTGCTTGTCACAGAGAGCCTTTAAGATTTTTTTGTATTTTTAAGATTAACAAAGTAAGTGAATTCAACACTACCTATATCAAGAAAAATAATGAAGTAAAAATGCTTTAAAGTTAACTTTTATTTAAAAAATAATAAAGATAAATTTTATGACCATCCATTGAAATGAAGAAATATTCTGAATCAAAAAGCAATAATTGATAATTATAAAATATTCAAGAAAATATCTTGCTTTACTTTTTAACTATATGAACAGATAAGGATACTATTTCTTAAATTTTTTTCTAGTAGTGAAAGCACTCTGAAGATATTGACAAAGAAAGAAATAAGGTCTAGACAATGCAATGTCAGTTAACTTGCCCAGAAGCTTTTCTATTTTTTCTTTCCCACCATAAGGAGGAAAAGACATGGGAACCTTAGTTAACATTGATGGACTAAATTAAGATCAGTTTAATAAACATTTGTTGATTATTATAGCTGTATCAACCACTGTAAGATACAAAAATAACTTGAATAAAGTATCACTCTTCTTCCCCCCAAAAAATACCCTTGTCAGTTTAGTCACATAAAAAGACTATGTTGCTTTATTGTGGTAAAGACAATGTTAGATATCCATGAAATTGTAGAGAACAGTTGGCAAAATCTGAGATTTATTGGAAGGTTTTCTGAGAAGACCAATTTCCCCAAAAAGCTAAAACTAGATTAAAAAAATAAATAAATAAAATTCAGGCAATGAAGTTGGAGAGAGTTTTAACATGACATCAATGTATTTTCCTTGAGTGACTAGTTGAAACTATCGAATGATTTCAGCCAAGGGATTGAGAAAAATCAGTGGATGTTGATATGTTTGAGAAAGTTGTGGAAACTTTAAGTGGTTATTTTCAACTATAAATGCATATATGAATATAAAAATGAGGAAACGGGTCTGGACTGAAGATGTGGATTTGGGAATGATCTAAGTCATTTGTGGCTCATGCATAAAACTTGAAAATGGATGAGATAACCTGGAGAAAGATAGAATTAAAGAATTTTCAAGAGAACTATGGGAAACTCCAACATTTAAGTGATAGGCAAAGCAGGAGCCCACAGATGAAAAATACATAGACTAAATAGTATAACAGAATTCCAAAAAGTAATGAGTTCTAGAAGGCCATGCTTGGCAAACAGTATATAATAAAGAGGTCCAGTAAATTAAGTGAATGTTCTCACTAGACTTGGCAATGTTGAGTCTTTGTTGATCTCCACTTTAGATATTTAAATGGAATGGGGAAAATTAAAGCAAATAACAGGATGTTGGTGAATCACTTAAATCTGGGGGATAAGAAATGGTGAATATAGTTAGAGGGTATACAGTTAATAAAACCCTTTTTATTTGGAAAGGAGTATAAGAAGAAGTGACAAAATTCTTTTTAAATGGGATGAAAGAAATGACTGGAAGAGTTAGAGGTCAAAAATAAATAAAATAGAAGGGTTATTGATGGGAGAAACTCCCTGTTGAGAATCAACAGGAAAGAGATCAAATATAAATGTGAAAAGATTGGCCTTGATCAAAGGAAGGAACACCTCATCTCTGGTGTGTGAGATAAGAAAATAAAGATATATGAGAAATAAATGATGTCAATACATTAGAGGGGAAGAAGAAAAACATTAAATTAGTTTATGCTAAGTGACTTTAATTATATTTTTGAATTTGTTAGATGCTTTGTGTTAGATAAATGTGGGTGAATAAAAGTTCTAAGAATTAAGTGCATGGCTGATATAGTCAGACAGGGAAATGTGAGAGTTGTCCAAAATAGGCAACATCTTTGACGAATGGTATTGAAGACTAAATATCATAAATTACATCTACATCATTTACTGATGTCTCTCTTGTCCTGTGCATAGCTTAGGTCATCTAAGGATATCTTTGAGTTAGTATTTCACTATCATATGCTTTATATGCTAAGCCTGAGGCTCCCATGTTTTCCTCTCTCTCCATTTTCTGCAGACCCCCCCGCCCCACTGTTGGTTGCCATCACCACCCACTCTTCTTTGATGTTCTGTTTCTCTCAAGACTCAAATGTGTGAGAATTTCTTGGTCGGTATTTCCTTTCCTGTTTGTTTTTTTTTTTCCCCCAGACTCAGTAAATAAGTTCCATTTTAAATATCCAGTTTCATTACTAAAAACTATAGAAAACCAGTCAGCCTACAGCAAAAGCTCTCTCAAAGCTATACGTATATCAAAATGACAGTAAGTAGTTTGTAATTACTGATGGCCAGGAAGGAATTATGAATGGATACCACCTATTATTTTTCCCTCGGCCTTAATTACCTTGAGGACAGAGCTCATCAAAAAAATACCTTCCTTCTGTTCCCTCATTTACTGAAATTGAGGCCTCAAGACATAATCAAAGCAGAATAACAGGTGCCCCCTTGTCTCAAGTGTGTCATTTGCATTTCGAAGTATCTCTGGATTCTAGATGATGACTTTTCCAAGGGGTTAAGCTCCTTCCTGGAAAGATCACTTTTGGAATTTGTTTCACACTGTGTTTCACTAGAATTGCCTTTTATTACAATGAAGATTCGTCAAGTGATTGTGCCCAGCTGAGATTTCCGGAGACACGGGGCCATCTACCTTATACAGCTATGTGCCTGCCTTAGGGAACCTCTCAGCACAAATGCATAAAGCCAAAGTAAACAATTAAATTCATTAACACTTCAAAAGACAAGACAATGAAGTCCAAAAATTAAGACAATGGAACAGAATGTTATTGAGAAAAAGTGATCTGCTCCATATGAGAGTCCATTACTCTGAGATAACCTAGTAAGTTTTAGATTTTAAACAACCTAAAGTTCTTCAAAAAATTCTATGCATCTATTAGAACTAAGGAAGGCTATTTTCAATTGCAAAAAACACCTGAACATTATTGAACTTCTTTGACCTTTCCACAAAAAAACATGGCTATACTAAGTCTTTGTTAACTATGTGTCTTGCATAAGTATATATATAAAATGTGGAGAGAATTAACCACTGAACAGGTTAAAAATCACAATGCTTAAAGAATTTATAAACCACTGGGGAGGAGAGAAATATTTTAATTAAGGCAAAATAGCAAAGATTCTAAATAAAAGAGTGGAATTGGCAGAGATGAGAGTTTGAAGAGAATACTTCACCAAAAGGGACCAACATTTCAGCTGATACAAAATTTGAAAACAAATTTCAATATAGGAAGCACGGGAAACGAGGTTGGGAAAAAATGACTCTTTCTGGAAACTTTTAGAGCCTCATGAAGCTTCATCATAACAGGGTAGAATCTACTGTCATTTCAGAATAAATAAAAATTCCCCAAATAGTATAAAAAATAAAAGAGCCATTATATACATGTATAAGAACAAAATACATAGTAACATAGTGTCCTCTGTAAATATTTTAAACCTCAAATTTTATTCTATTCCTACTTACGTATAAAATATTTGGCAAGTGAACTACATAGATTTGGAAAAATATTATTTGATAAAAATGCCCTAATTCATATTAACACACTGGAAACAGTTTTTCAGTGAAAAACAATTCATTGGTGAAATTGTGTTTGTCATTTTTAATCAACTGTAATGCCATGTTAAAATCTGACAAATGTACTTTTTAGATAAATTAAAAAAAAAAAAAAAAACCCACACCCTAGGGCTTATTGTGACATTCCAGCCTATAGTGCCTACTGTTTTCTACATTAATCCATAATTGATCATTCATGACATTGCCATTTTCAAGCCATTAGTTACACAATAACAATGTTAATTGAGTTTTAATTAAGTCAGCCATATTCAAACTTGGAATAATAGTTCAGTTTTCTTTCAGAGATAGATAATATTTCTTAAGATTGTTTTCATTTATATAATTTTAAAAAATCCTTTATTCTCTTTGAAAGATTGAGAATTTGGACCATCATTGAAAAACAAAATTTACATATCCTCAACTATTTGCTACTGACATCAGTAATACTGTATTATGCACAAGAAAATAATTCCTAAGGCAAGAACATGATTTTTGTGATGATCACTATTTTCTAGAAGTTTGACACAACCAAATTTGTTCAATTCTCTCACTAAGTTTGACTCATGAAATAATATAAATTATCAGTTATTAGTAAATATATGAAAATTAACTCAGTTTGATATGTTGGGATCTTGAAGTTTATTTTTTGAGTTTTCTTATTTTTAAACCAGTGCTATAAAGAGATAATAAAAAAGAATTCCTCTGTGTAAAAACATGCATTTGTGTTTATATAGTCAGTGGTTTGCCAGTTATTGGATCTTATTATTAATGAAGACAAAGTCATGAATGTATTAATGATGTGATTCATTTGATAGAATTAGCTATGTTCCCACCCATCTCAACAAATTCTCTACCTTAAGATGCATACAAGAGGGATCAGCTGAAAGGAAGTGATTTATTTTAGGACATACTTGGCATCACCAAAGTTCAGAGGTCTTTGACTATGGGTCACTAGCGTTATTTCAATCTGAAAAGAAAACCCTCAAGACAGATTAAGGGGGCACCTGGGTGTCTCAGTGGGTTAAAGCCTCTGCCTTCGGCTCAAGTCATGATCCCAGGGTCCTGGGATTGGGTCCCACATCAGGCTCTCTGCTCAGTAGGGAGCCTGCTTCCCTCTCTCTCTGCCTGCCTCTCTGCTTACTTGTGATCTTTGTCTGTCAAATAAATAAATAAAATCTTTAAAAAATTAAAAAAAAGACTGAGATTAAGAAGATAAGAAAGCAGATACTGTGAGGATAACAAGAACACCATCATTACCAGGCATAGAAAATGTACTACTGAACATTAAAGTTGTACACTAATACTCTTTTAAATTGGCATAAAAAACTTGTGGGGTAGTTATTATACTAGATTTTTACAATTGAGGAAAGTGAAGGTCAGAAAAATTAAATCACCCGATCAAGGTCATACTTACCTTGCTTTCCATGCTTATCTTGGATTTTGAACCTAAACTTTTTTTTTTTTTTTTTTAAGATTTTTTATTTATTTATTTGACAGACAGAGATCACAAGTAGGCAGAGAAAGAGAGGAGGAAGCAGGCTCCCCGCTGAGCAGAGAGCCTGATGCGGGACTCGATCCCAGGACCCCGAGATCGTGACCTGAGCCGAAGGCAGCGGCTTAACCCACTGAGCCACCCAGGCGCCCGAACCTAAACTTTTTTGACCGCAGAGTCCATACCCATTCTTTTCTTCCTCCCAGGACAGAGGAATTAACAAGCTGGGATGACAGGCAGTGAGAAGCAGGTAATATAGTCAAGTCTATACTCCCAGCTCATACTTGCTTTATAAATAATAGATATGCATTAAAAATATTAATGAACTTTCTACTTTTAATGTCCTGACATAATTCAGACCTTAGAACAGTATTATTGAGGCAACAGTGATAATTCTAATTAACAATTCATCTGCTGCTCTTGAGGGTCATTTTTAAATTCTGCTTATTAACTTATAGTATTTCCCTTCTCAGATTGACTGTCATTTCCAGGAATAAGTTAAGGTAGATCAGACCTTGTAGGGTAGCAAGAAGCAGGACATTATTAAAAAGAGCATTCAAGTAGTTAAAAAAGGAGTAGAAATTTATCAGAAATAAATTGGCTCTTAAATCATCATTGGCTATTCTCTCATTTGAAATTTTAAGCATTCCAGGTGGATATAAATAACATTTAAGACTTCATTAAGACTTTGGAGAATGTTTAAGAATAGTAAAAGGCCCCCGTATAAAATCTTCCATTGTGGTTATGGTAGACTCCATTATTTTAATAACCTACACATGAATACTTCTATATATGAATCAGTGGCCAGATTCCCCTAATCCTTTCCTTTTAACATAATGAATGGTCACAGAAAAAGCACTCAGTGTGTTATATGTGCCAGGCACTATATTAACTGGCATAAAAATTATCCTGATTTCACATGTCAGGGAACTGATTCTTGCAGAGGTTAAGGAACTTGCCCAAGGTCACACAATAGATGGGAGACCAAGTGTTTAAAGACAAACCTGTCTCATACCAGATCTGATGCTCATTGAACTATCTAAATCAATTAATGACAATAAGGAATACCGAATTGTGTCTGAATTCAACAACAAAAGAACCGATTCATCATACTGTGTAGCCAGGTTATTTTCAGAACCACAGGATTCTTGAGCCATTTATTGGCTTATTGACTGCAGTTCCAGTGACTTCCAGGATCAGAATCTATCTATGATGACAGGGTGTAACCAAGACCTAATTTTTCCAGCGTCCTGAATTGGCAAGGGTCGGATGACCAGAGTATGTACTATTCATTGTTTAACTAAACATATAACCCTTCTTCATTTACCCATGCCTGCTCTGAAAATGACAATCTCTCATCTCCACACTAACCTTCACCATAATTCATACTCCATCTCATGAATTCAGGACACAGGATTTCTTTTGGCTCTCCATTATTCACTCCCCATGCCTCCTACACAGCCATCTCCTCATGAAGTAAGCCGGTAGCCCTAATCCAACGTCAGAGAGAGGATTCTTCTCAGAGCTCAGATCCAGGGTTCACGGTCATTAATTATGGGTCCCACACTCATGCCTTATTTGGTAAAAATAATAAGATCAAACAAACATATTGCTAAAACCATTCTCTATCAATACTAGGCTTAATAATTTAGTTTAGGAAGGAATCCAAACTGGAGAGGAAATTACCTAAGTGGATGAGACTGAATTTTATTTTTCTCTCATGCCATTACCCTGTTCACCGGCAATTACTAAAACTGAGAGAGACTTGAGAGAAACTTAAAATGAAGTGATCATTTAGCTATAGAATATCATACATTTTAAAATACGAAATATACTTCCTTCTCTCTTGCTCTACTGTCATTTCCATAGTTGTAACAGATTGGGAAAAAACTGGCCTTACACTGAACCCTGAATAAGAATAATATTCTAATTGCCTAAAAAATAAAGATAATAAATATTAAAATAAAGTTGCTTTAATTATACTGAGAAGCATATAATGTAAAACATTTTCAAATATAGTTTGAGTATTCAATATCATGTTCTTATACTATTGATTTGCTTTATCTCTGGCAGATTTATGTTTAAACTGATGTTCTTAAAATAATGAACTTGTTCTCCTAATTCTAACAAAGTGTTAATTTGGCGAACTTCTTTTCTACACTATTCTCTCTATACCCACTAAAAAAATATAATGGCATATACTAAGTCTTAGGCAATTTATACTCTTCATTTCATTTAATCTTATCAATAATCCCAAGAGGAAGATATTAACTCATTTTCAGTTAAACTGCCTAAGATCAGTTAGTCATGAGCCTGTTTTCAATCTGAATTTTCTTTATCTGCAATACATTACCTAGGCAGCAGAGTCAAACCTCTTAACATTGTTTTTGTTCCTCATTCAGTAAAAGGTACCTTGAAATCATGACCCAAGCCAAAGGCAGAGACTTAACCATCTAAGCCACCTAGGTGCCCTTAGAAAAGACTTTCCATTTCTTAAAAATATCTTTATTTTCACAGCCTCCTATTTTAGTTATTGATGTATTGAACACGTTTGGTGGATCTATCTCCTTGAGTTAAAAGGTTTCTAATCAGTAACTTTTAATTTTAATAATTCCCTTCTCTGCCCTTCTCTTCCCATTTTCAGCACTGTATGTGCTTCAAGTAAAGGACTGGTAATTGTAAAGGTACTTGTAGGCATCAGGTTAAGAAATGAGGGCTATATGTCTCCTGATTCTGTTCAGATGAAAGCTGGAAGAAATAGAGAAAAAAGAAAGAATGGATGGAGCTGGTAGAAATGAAATCTGCCCCAACGACTCTTTTTCTTGGGAGTCCTACCTATTTGAGTAGACCTTCTAGTAAAAACAGGATAAGAAGGAATTAGTCCCATCTGATTATTCCTTTTTTCTTATTCATAAAGCTTTTCTCCTCAAATTGTTTTCCTCTCAGTGGTATTAGGAGAACCCTGCTTGAGATTAAACTATTAGACAACAACCTTAAAAATTCTCATGAATGAGAATTTGTCTCTTTCTCAGTGTCTCATAATCAAGTATTGATTGTGGACACTCACATTGACTGCAATGTTTAGGTAAATAAAAATTGTTTTAGGGATGCATAGGTGGCTTGGTGGGGAATCTGCTTCTCCCTCTTCCTCTGTGTTCTTTCTTTCTCAAATAAATAAATAAAATTTTTTTTTAAATTTGTTTTAAAGTAGATTATCTTTTTTCCTACCAAGTGTCATATACTTTAAGTCAAAAATTCAGTATCGAATATTTCACAGGCATAAAGAAGTTATCTTACAAACAATAAAATAAAATTTGATACCAATGTTATATATAAACATAAACTGGCTATGTATATTGAGCATACACAGAGCTATGGTATTCTAGGCTGAATGTTTGTATCCCCCTAAAACTCATAATTGAAATCCTAACCCCCAATGTGACTATATTGGGTAGTAAGACCTTTGGGAAATCATTAGGTCATGCAGGTTGAGCCTTCATGAATGAGTGCTATTATAAGATAGATCCCTGAGAGCTCTCTCTCATTTTATCACTTCTCCATGTAAGGATGCAATAAGAAAATAGCCATCAGCAATCCAGAAGAGGGCTTTCACCCAAACACCACCATGCTGGCACACTGACCTCTGAATTCTAGCCTCTAGAACGGTGAGAACTAATTTTCGTTGTTTATAAGCCACCCGGTCTATGGTTTTCCATTGGAGCAGCCTGAACTAAGATACATGATGAAATAACAGACCAAAAATTATACATAGAATTATCACTGTTCTGTATCATAAATTTTATTTGAAAACAATATGCTGGCTATGATAAGCAATTAAATTTTTTTTCCTTTCATTTCTTCAGAAATCAAAAGATTTGGCAGTTAGTGTGATGCTATCCTTACTTCTTCATTTTCCCCTCATAACAAGAATTTTAAACAATGCTAATGTTTTCAGAGAGCACTCTAAATTGAAATTATTCTTTTTGTACCATCTCGTTATGGCACACTAAACCATTTAAATGAGTTCATGGCTGAAAGCTTTAAACACAGCTGTTTTAGGTCTATACTTACCTTTGACTCCTTACCATCCTCAACATTCACCTTAATTAGGAATTTTTAGGGATTGTGCCAGTTTATGCCTGATATCTTCGTGTATATATTAATAGATTCTCTTTCACACTGAAGCATCCTGATTTGGACAACAAATTATAGGGGCACTCAAGTTATGGAGAAAAATGAATTCATATATGGGATCTTTGCTAATTTGGGGGGAGAGCTTTTTGCTAGGGCAGTTGTTACTTAATGGTTTAATTGTTTGCATAAAACCACCAGAAGGATTTTTGCTTTGTTTTGACTTGATTGGAGCTACTTCCCTCCTTCCATCTCTTCCCTGAGAGATTACCTAAACCAAGCACATTGCCAAACTAAATGGAAAAAATGAAGAGTAATAAACAAACTTGTTAAGTGAAAACCACACAAAATAGATACTGACCATATTAATTTATGCTGCAGCTTGTGTAATAAACTAGATAGTCCCATGGTAATTATCTTGGGTCTTAATTAATTACCTAGTTATATCCTAATTTGTTTAATAAAAGGAAAATTCACATCCCCATACCATTTCCTTGTTTTTTTCTTAATTACTCTACAGTTTTAAAATATGTTTAGTTCTTTCTGATTCAAATTACCCTAATAATTTCGTCTTAAATCTATATTCTCAAGCTATTCCTTTATCTATAGTTTGAAACATTTTGTTATTGTAGAAGCACACAAGATATAAAATTTACAATTTCAACAGCTTTTAAGTGGACAGTTCAGTGGCATTAAATACATTCACAAGTTGGAGCAATCATGACCTCCATCTATCTCTAGAGCATTTTCATCATTTCCAACTGAAGCTCCATACCCAATAACTCCCCTTTGCTCCCTCTCCATAGCTCCTTGTAAATACTATTCTACTTTGACTATACTAGGTACCTCATGTAACTGGAATCATACAATGTTTGTCTTTTTGTGTCTGGCTTATTTCATTAAGCATGTCTTCAAGTTTCATCCATGTTTTAGCATGTGTCAGAATTTCATTCCTTTAAAGGCTGAATAACATTCCATTGTACATATATACCACATTTGTTATTTAGTTATAGGACATTTGGGTTGTTTCTGACCTTTGGCTATTGTGAATAATGTTGTTCTAGATGAAGAAATAAATGTACATAATGTATTCAACACAAACGTGCAAATAATAGTTTGAGTCCCTGATTTCTAGTATTTGGATATATACCAGAAGTGTAATTGTTAAATCATATGGTAATTCTGTTTAATTTTTTGAGGAACTGCCATTCTACTTTCCAGTGGCTGCAGAACACAGTGTTTCATCACCATTGAGCAAGGGTTCCAATGTCTCACAGCTTCAACGACACTTGTTATTTTCTCTTTATTTTTATTTTTTTTTAAAGATTTTATTTATTTATTTGACAGAGAGAGATCACAAGTAGGCAGAGAGGCAGGCAGAGAGAGAGAGAGGAGGAAGCAGGCTCCCTGTTGAGCAGAGAGCCCGATGTGGGACTCGATCCCAGGACCCTGAGATCATGACCTGAGCCGAAGGCAGCGGCTTAACCCACTGAGCCACTAAATAGTCATCCTAATGGCCATGAAGTGTTGTGTCATGGTTTTGATTTGCATTTTCCAATAGTAATGTTGAGGATCTTTTCCTGTGCTATTTAGACATTTGTGTATCTTTTTTCCTTCTCCTTTTATTGCCAAAACTTAAAATATTCACCATTCTCCCTTTTATCAAAACTTTTTCTACCTCTCTACCCCTATGCTCCAACACATACCCCTATATTCCAGAAACTTTTAAAGAATACTAATATTATCTTAAGGGCCAGTACCAATAAAAATTAACAGCCAATGCTCTGCACATTCCTTGTGACAATCAGTTGCTAATTTACCTCTAGCTACTTCTCTCTCACTCTGTCTTTACTTCTTTTTTTCCTCCTTCTCCTTCTTGTATCTTCTGTGGATACAGCTGAAAGACTTACCTACACTAAGTCCTGTCCTACTTTTTATTTCTCAGTTTGCCATCACAAGATTATGAAAGGTTAGACTTATCTAAATACTTCGTTGTTATGACAGGTCAATAATTTTTTCCAGCTCTGACAAGTTATTTGTTGAATGTTAAACATAGTTGCCACTCTCTTCTCTTCTCTTCTCTCTTCTTTTTCCTCTCTGTGTCCCTCCTTATTCTGTACTGTTAACTCTTATGGGTTCTTAAGTTGCCTAGAATCCATTGCCACAGAATGTTACTTGAGCGTGCAGGGCTTTTTCCCCCATATCTTCTTCCTTTTTATTCTGTGGAATTTGAAATCCTAAACTACGCATACTGATTTATAATTGCTTTTGTAGAGGGATATATCTTCCATTAGATCACTGACAGAAGGAACTCCTGGGTGGCTTAGTTGGTTAAGCGTCTGCCTTGGGTTCAGGTCATGATCCAGGGTCTTTGGATAGAACCCTGCCTCAGGCCTCTGGCTCCTTGCTCTGGGGGGAGCCTACTTCTCCCTCCGCCTGCAATTTCCCCTGTTTGTGCTCACTTGTTTTCTCTCTCTCTGACAAATAAAAAAAAAAAAAAAAAAAAAAAAGTCTCACTGATAGAAGAGACTTCTGTCTTATTAATCATTTCCCTAGAACTCCTTGCTCTGGGGGGAGCCTACTTCTCCCTCCGCCTGCAATTTCCCCTGCTTGTGCTCACTTGTTTTCTCTCTCTCTGACAAATAAAAAAAAAAAAAAAAAAAAAAAAAAAAGTCTCACTGATAGAAGAGACTTCTGTCTTATTAATCATTTCCCTAGAACTTAGCCCAGTGCCTATAGAGAGCACAATGTTTGCTTAATAAGTGAATAAGAGATCTATGTCCAAATACAATCTCTCTCTCTTAACTATTTATTGCTATTTATTGTGATGCCCACTCTGGATGCTTCAATTATACCTCAAGCCAGAATGCTATAAATGGAAGAACGTGTATTTTCTTTCAAACCTGTTCTTCTCAGCTATTGCCTTTTCTCTTACTATTGGTTTTATTGTCCCAGACTTCTAAGTTAAAATGCTTACTTTTTCATCACATTCATCTGCTCACAACCATTTACATGTTATCATTTGTTATGTCTTATCAATGTCATCTGCACGATGCTCCTGAACTCTAGCTCCTGCTCTGCCATCCCATTACTACTATTTTCATTTCAAAAACTCATATATTTTGATTGGATTAATATACTGACTTTCTAATTATTCTTCCACATCCCACTTCAACTCTTGAGAACTCTGTCCTGCATAAATAATTCTCCTTTGTTCAAAAACCATTTATGGATACCCTTCTTTCTCCTCAGAAATTATACAATCTCCTTAGGAGCGCCTGGGTGGCTCAGTTGTTTAAGCATCTGCCTCTGGCTCGGGCCATGATCCCTGGTCCTGAGATCAAGCCCTGCATGGGGAAGCCTGCTTCTCCCTTTCCTACTCTCCCTCCTTGTGTTCCCTCTCTCACTGTCAATCTCCTTATCAAATAAATAAATAAATAAATTCTTCTAAAAAAAAAAAAGAAAGAAAAAAGGAAATTATACAATCTCCTTAATATGTCATTTTAGCTCTCTACCTCCCAATGTGATCAAAACTATTCTTTTTTAACTGAAATTCCACTGCTCTAATTTAAGTGCCTTTTGCCACGTTTCAACTTTATTTTATTATAATTCCATTATAGTTAACACATAGTGTTTTTTTTTTTTTAAATTAGTTTCGGGTGTACAATACAGTGTTTCTTCACTTCCATACATTACTCAGTGCACATCAAGGTCAGTGTACTCTTAATCTCCTTCAACTATTTCACCCATCTCTCCCCCACCTCCCCTCTGGTAACCATCTGTTTGTTCTCTATAGTTAAGAGTCTGTTTTTTTGTTTGTCTCTTTGTTGTTGTTCATTTGTTTTTTTCCCTCAGTTCCACATATGAACGAAATCCTATGGTACTTGTCTTTCTCTGACTGACTTAATTCACTTAGCATTGTACTCTGTAGATCCAAATATGTTGTTGCAAACGAAGTGCCCTTTACCTTTAAATATTCAGTGTTCCTACGTATTACTATATTACCACCTACGTGCCTTTTGCTACATTCAAATGGGATGCCTCATCTCACGCCAGATGTCCAAAATCTACCTGTCATTTTAAGCCAAAATCAAATATTTTCTCTTCTATGGGATTTCCCTGTTTCAATTCAAGTGCAAGCTGGAATTAATTATGCCTTCACTGAACTCCCATGCAGTTATTCTGTGCCTTTCTTATGACATTTGGCAACTTACAGTTTGAAGTATTCTTGTTTGTGAACATGCTGTTTTTTTGTTTATATTATAAATTCCTTGCAGACAAGATCCTAGAATTATTTATCTTTTGCTCCCTTGCAATGAATTATATAGAGAACTAACACACTGATTTTTTTTTCATTTTTGTAAAAACTTAATAATTATTTCTTATACAGGTGAATAATAAGTGAATGAAACTTTATGATTCGCTGAAATTCCCTCCTCCTCATATTTCTGTGATTTCTTTGTGTAGTCTCCCCAAATCTTTTCTTACAAACTGCCAGGAAACCCTCATTTTAAATCTCCAAAATATTGTTTGAACTGTTGCTTCCTGCTTCTCCTGCATTACTACACAGACATCCCTAGCCAGCAGATAATTAAGAATTGTCCATTAGGACTATGTTATTCCATGAACTCCCACAAGTTATTCATTATAAAGGCTTTTTATTTACCCTGAACATTTCCAATGTAGCCTTTCTTATTTAAGGTTCTGTTTCCTAGGAAATTCACGACTGTCCACTGTTACCCAGCAATAGAATGCACACAGCCTTTATTCTATATTTGAACTGCTATTCAGAAATGAGTATTAGATTACCTTATCATTCACTCACATGCCTATAAACATAGTCTTGATTACTTTGTGGAAATGTTTAGGTGTGCTCTCTTTTTTTTTTTTTTTTTTCCCTTCTTTCCTCCTTCCCTTTTCCCTTAAATTCAAATAGAATGGTATAGGAAGTAGTACAAAGCAAAATTGTCAAAATTATGCAGCAAGCTGAAGTCCTAGATAGCTTCACCTATTCTATAAATCGAAATATAAGAATTCAGTTCACAGCAACCCAAATGCCAGGTCAAGAATTGCAACAACATTGACTATTAAGACAATGCTAGTTTTTGAAGCATGGTGCTTTCTTACTTAAAAGTCAGTGTGTGAAATTAGCATGTTTTGTCACCAATGAACTTTTCCCCAAATATTATAGCTGTTTCTTCCCTAGAAAGAAGGTCTTTTGGCAGTTGGGAAGGAACATTGTTCCCCATTGTTTCTCCATCATATAGTACAAGAGTGATGCAAAGATCAGAAGGAAACTGAAAGGGAAATGCTGCTCTGTTTCTATTTGGCCATGATTATGTATGTTAAATATCAGAATCATTTCCTAAGGTCTCTGTGCTTACATCCGAAGTATATTATCAAGTGCTTTAATAATGCAAATGCCTCATCAGTTTTTATCTTCCCAGGATATTGATAAATTATATGAAATTTTCTCTTTTTCCATAGCCTACATGTTTATTGTTTAAATAATAATTTGAGCAAATGTGGAACCAATAGAAATGTCACAGTTCTATATCTAAAAAGAAGTAAAAAGATAGCACCTTAGATTAGGTTCTTGGTATAGGCAGTAAGGGTTGCAGCTCAAAGCCAAATTAAGTTTTATATCAGTGAAAATAAGAACAGGCCATCTTTAACATTAAAAGCATCAGGCCTCCAATATTATCCTGAATTCAGAGTAAAAATTAAAATCAGGCCCCCAAATTTTTACGACATATTGTCAACACTATCCCATGTACTTCTGCTGTTCGGTGCATGTAGATTCCTCCTCTTTAGTAAATCACACAGAATATCAACACATCAGGAATTTTCTGGATAAATCATCTTTGATTAAATTACATACAAGTATTTGCCAAAGGCCCATTTAAGACTCAACTTAAGTAGAGAGCATAATGGGCATGTTAATTATTAATCACCAGTGGTCTATGTTCTATTTTTCTATTAAGAAACACCCTATGTTTACTGCACCATTATTCACAATAGCTAAGATAGGGAAACAACCTAAGTTTCCATCAATGGATAACTGGATAAGGAGGATGTGGTAAACATATACAATGGAATATTATTTAGCTATAAAAGAGAAGTAATTCTGCCATTGAAGACAATATGGATGGATCTTGAGGGCATTATGTTAAGTGAGATAACTCAGAGAAGGACATATATTATATGATCTCACTTACATGTTAAATCTAAAACAGCCAAACTCATAGAAACAGAGAGTGGAATGATGATCACCAGGGCAGAGGGTGGGAGGAGTGAAAGAGATGCTGATCAGAGGAAATACTTGCAGTTAGAAAATGAATAAATTCTGGAGACCTAATCCACAACACAGTGATTACATTTAACAATGCTGTATTATTATTCAAATCTGTTAAAAGATTAGATCTAAAATGTTCTCACCACAAAAAAAAAAAAAAGAAGAAAGAAAGAAAAAGAAAAAAAAGAATTATGAGACAACATAAGGGGGTTAGCTCACACTGTGGTGATAATATTACAATATATAAATGTATCAGATCAGAACATTGTATACCTTAAATTTATACAATGCTATATGTCAACTGTATAACAATTAAAAACACAAAATTCCATAAGCTTGTCACCTGAACAAATGCCTCCTCAAAGTGCAATATGGTTACCAGTTTTAAGCTAGGTTGTATCTAACACAGAAATTCAAATGTACTACATGTGTCTGGACAGCTGGTAATGAAGCCAATCAGTCTATCTACATTAGAGAGAGAGAGCCTTCCTCAAGAGAATACATTGAAGAAAAGAAAAATATCAGGTCCAATTAAAAAGCACACAATTTTGGTTTTTAGGTATAGCTTATGATTCTAAATACACCCTACATATTCTTCCCCTTCTCCATTCTAAGAAAAAGAAAATTATGATTTAAAAGAGAAAGTGTTAATTTTACCAAAACTCAAAGATATTGATGCATAAGGCATAATAATTGATTTTCCTGACAACAAAGAATACTGTGAATTATGATATAATTCAACTTTGTTTCTAATCTGGAGGGCTCATATATAACTAGAATGCCTATGGCAGGGCATTACTTAGGAAATGGAAACATTTGACTAGTTCCTCACAATATTTCCATATTTGTCAGAGTTCAGAATGTCATAGAAGAATGCAGCAGTGATGTTTCCTGGACTAAAGTGCCAGGAGGCTTCCTGGGCAGGACCAAACACTTATGCAGGGTCAAAGACAATGGATATCTTAGCAGACAATACCAGGGAGACAGAACTGAGCAGATGAACAAGAAACTTCCAAGTGTCTCTGGCAACTAAAACTTCTTTTCAGCACAAATGATACATCTCCTAAGAACTCCTAGAAATATTTGTTTTCAGAGATATTGTAAGACTAAGAACCTTCAAACAGAAAGAAGAGTGAGAGCCAGTGGAATTAAAGTTACCACCAATAGAGTGACCCTATATAAATCCGTATTTAACTGAAGGAACTAGTTTCTCCTTGGCAACTCTTGATAATTATTTATTTACTCATTTGAAATATGGGGGCGATAAAAGAAGGAAGTAGATCTTATATTTATGCATAACATCTAAAAGCTTACAAAAACTAAACAGTCACCTATAAATCACTAAATAAATAAACTCAGTGATTTACTGGTTATGATAATTTCTCCCCATTCCATTTCCTTATAACTGTCACCATTGTTAATGAAGTTAGTTCTCTTAATAGAGTCCCCTCCCTTACAAAGTTAAGAATCTGCAATTGCTCAGAGATCTATATGACTTAAAGATAAAAAGGGCACTCCTCCTTAGTCTTCAACTATTGGGGCAGGTCTGAGTTCCAGTTAAGAAAAATGGACTTGGAAATATCAGGTGTTTTCTTTTTTCTTTTCTTTTCTTTTTTTTTTTTTAAGATTTACTTATTTAAAAAAAAAAAGATTTACTTATTTATTATACATAAAGAGAGCACATGTAAACCTGGGAGAACAAGCAGGGGAGCAGCAGACAGAGGGAAGAAGGAGAAGCAGGCTCCCTGCTGAGCAAGAGAGCCTGATGTCCTGGGGCTCAGTCTCAGACCCTGGGATCATGACCAGAGCTGAAGGCAGACGCTGAACCTTTAATGAACTGAACCACTCAGGCTCCCCAGAAAATCAGGTTAATGGTACTCTGAGTCTCAACTTAGCACTCTAGGGAATGGAAAATTATTTTTCCTCTACCCGTTCACCATTCACAACCTGCAGAGATTTCAGCTCAGACTATCACCAACATTCTAAAGTATGGGCTCAAGGGTCTATGAATAACGAAATCCACAATTCAATTCACGTTATCATCACCTAAATGTTATATAATTTCATTGTCCAATCAAAGTAAAGAATAAATATCAGATTAAGCCCAGGAACTCCACCAAATTGTAGTGTTCACTATCCTCTAAATATTAAGGTTTAGAAACAAAAAAATTCAAACCTAAAGTCATGCAATTCTGAAATTTAGAAATGTTTGAAGAGTTTCTTTTAATAAAACAGATTAGATGCACTCATTGTCTACATTGTTACTTGTTATGCTCGATGGTGTTAATAAGATAATGCAAATAAGATGAAATACACTCATGTATGATGTTGATGTGGTAAAAAATCAAGAAAACTGAGGTGTAAGACTTTAACATACATTTTAAGATACTTATGTTGTCTGCTTTTAATCTTTCAGAGTACTGTATATCTTATACCATATCCTAACAGAATAATGTGCTATTACAAAACAGCTGCAAAAGACTGGCAACATAAAGCCTCATTTGATTAGTTTGTTGATCTGTATGACATTTTATTCTTTGCAAGAGATTTTTTTTCTAATGTTGAATAGTTAGAATGAATTGCACTCGACAAAAGGATATAATAACCCTTTTGATTTTTTAAGACCACTTTATACAGGATCTAATTTACATATGACACCATTGAAAGTTAATTTTTGAATTACATGTAACTTTTAAAAAACACTAATCCTGGAGTTGATGAGGGTCTTTCTATTTCCTTTTATCTGTGATAGTTCTTATTTATAAAATCTATATAGCTACAAGAGATCTGTCCCAGAGTATGTTTAAAGTGTCCTGCATCTTGCCATTTTTAGGAAAAATAATTTAAAAATACAGGTTAAAAATATGAGTTCATTTTAATTCTTGACTATATTTTTTGTATTTTAAATATATATTGGTTATTCTTACAGAAAGATTCCTGTAGAACTCTAAATGAAATCCAATGAGCTTTAACTTATTCATCAACTTTCAAACTTACCACACATAAAAAATAAATAAATAAAATAAATCTTAGTTTTGATTGGAGGGTTTTTTTTTTAATGGTTATGAAAAATAAGGCATATGTTGGTAAATTTTTAATATTCAGCAGCAAGATGTGAAACCAAAATGTTATAAGAAACTGATATGTAGGCATACTAATTATTGCAAGCTTGAGAATGCTCTGCTCTGTTTAATGCGATAACCTATGACTGATCAGTTATGTAGACAAGCAGAACTTAATTAGACATGTAGAACAAATGTGAATCAAAGTAGCAATAAAAATTACTTAAGCTCTACAGCTATTTCAAAAGCATATTTTTAAAAGATTTTACTTATTTATTTATTTGAGAGAGAAAGAGACAGAGATAGTGACAGCAAAAGCAGGGAAGAGAAGGAAAAGCAGACTCCTCCCTGAGCAGGGAGCCTGATATGGACTAGATCCTAGGACCCTGGGATCATGACCTGAGCCAAAGGCAGACATTTAACCGACTGAGCCCCCTAGGTGCCCCTCAAAAGGACATTTTAGATCCTGGAGTAGAAAAGAAATGGTATTACAAGAAAACCATGAAGCCATAGTTTGGGAGCTTTTTTTTTTTAAATCATGGAATCGGGTTTTACCTTAAAAAAAAATTATAGAGTAACAGAAGCCCTAAGAGAGCGCATCTAATGGTCACCAAGGCTTTTGGATTGCTTCAGGCTCCCTTAGTCAGCAGGAAAACAGAGGAAGAGGCACAGCAGTAAGAAAGACAGTGTGAAATAAAAAATAATTCAATTTTAAACTTCAAAGATGAGCAATGATAGGTGTACTGCAATGTAAATGGACTATTGCTTCCCTCCTTCCCAAGAAAGCTTAAGCATACAAAATCTATGCTTTCATTTTAAATGTTTTGATTCCTTGGCTACTATATAGTCATGTGTACAAAGTATTTGAGTAGAAAAGAATCACAAGAAAGAGTGGTTGACAAACCGGGGTTTGATGTACTATTTCTAGTAATCGGTTAAAAAATGTCTTTTATAAATTAAAGAAAAAGGGAAAACTATGCTTTATAAATTAGAATCAATGGGGGAGCAGAGGCTGAACTGGTATAAAAAATTGGGTTCAACTACTATTTCAGAAATGCCTAATTAAGGGTAGTGAAGCAGTAGGGCAGAAGATACAAGGATCTTTTGAAACATGTTAAAATAAATATTCAATAATTTACAAGGAACATAAAACAGGCTTATCAACTTTTTAAGATAACACTAAGCTGGTTTAAGGTTGACTATAGTTTATAAAATATGAAACAACATCAAAATCATAAAATAATTTAAATTGGGCAAGTTGAACAAGATAAAATTTAGTATAGAAAATTCTAAGTTTCATGGTTATATTAAAAAGGAATACATAATTTGTGTTATTACAGAGCATGGGTAGTATTACTTGCCAAGATTTTATGGTAAATGGGCCATCCTGAGATTTTTCTGGTTAATTGTATAACAACAATTGGAGCCAATGAATTTTTTTTTTCTCAGTGTCAGGTTACGTGACTAATAATTTTGGATCTTGAGAAATGAAAGATGTCTACTGTACTCTGTTCTGGGAAGACTATATCTGAGTGCTGTGTTCAATCCTACACATTCAATTTGTTGATTTGATGATATTGAAAAATTAGCACATTATCAGATTGAAATGATGAAAATCTTTGAAAATAAAGAGTTAAAAATGCTATAGGACTATCAATGAACTCATAAAATGAATGTTTAAAAGGTCCCCAGGGAAGATCTAATCTAAGTTTTTCATTTATAGATGACATTGGCTTAGAAGTTATGGTAAAAACTAGGAACAAAATAAGATACATCTGACTCAATTCAAGAAAAAGTTTGTAACATTTGGAACCCTCTAAGCATAAAAATCTGAAACTGTTGAGTTCATCATTATATTATCACTGTTTTGCTCATGATCAATAAATCTTAGCTGATACAACTAATTATGTGGGACTTGAAATAATCAAATTATTAATTTCCAATACAATAGTACCACAATGATAGACCTCTTCTTGGCTCTCAGACTTTTAATTTAAAGTTCCAATTAATGGTGAATATTTGGAGAAACTTCAAAGAAAATTGTTGAAGTAAAATATGCTAATATAACTTATCTTCTAAAGGTAGGAAAAACACTATTTCTTTAACTGGAAATGAAGTTGAAAGTAAACTATGAAAATTTTTGTATATTTATTATGTTTCACAATATTATACCTTGCACAGGGAATAAAGAAACTGAGCAAAAAAGAGACAAACAGCTACTGGAGCATGAGGGGAGAGTTCGAGATAAGTGATACCATAAGATGAAACAATATTAGAATAATTGGAATTCCAGAAGAAGAAAGAGAGAGGGGGGCAGAAGGTATATTGGAGCAAATTATAATAGAGAATTTCCCTAATATGGCAAAGGGAATAAGCATCAAAATCCAGGAGGCACAGAGAACCCTCCTCTCAATCAATAAAAATAGGTCCACATCCCATCTTCTAATAGTAAAACTTACTAGTGCTTAGTGACAAAGAGAAAATCCTGAAAGCAGCTCCACACAAGAGGTCTATAACATACAATGGTAGAAATATTAGATTGGCAGCAGACTTATCCACAGGGACCTGGCAGGCCAGAAGGAACTGGAATGATATATTCAAAGCACTAAATGAGAAAAATACGCAGCCATGAATACTATATGCATCTAGGCTATCATTGAAAATAGGAGAGACAAAAAGCTTCCAGGGCAAACAAAAATTAAAAGAATTTGCAAACACCAAACCAGCCCTACATGAAATACTGAAAGGGGTCCTCTAAGCAAAGAGAGCCCAAAAGTAGTAGACCAGAACAGAGATAATATACAGTAATAGTCACCTTATAGGCAATACAATGCTTCTTCTATGCATTGTATAGATGGCAATAAATTCATATCTTTCAATAGTCACCCTGAGAGTAAATGGGCTAAATGCCTCAAAAAACACAGGGTATCAGAATGGATTAAAAAAACGAAACCTATCAATATGCTGTCTACAAGAAACTCATTTTAGACCCAAAGATACCTCCAGATTTAAAGTGAGGGAGTAGAAAAGAATTTATCATGCTAATGGACATCCAAAGAAAGCTGGGTGGCAATCCTTATATCAGATAAATTAGATTTTAAGCCAAAGACTATAATAAGAGTAGGAAGGAAACTGTATCATACTCAAAGGGTTTGTCCAACAAGAAGACCTAAAAGTTTTAAATATCTATGCCCTTAACAGGGGAGCAGCCAACTATATAAAACAATTAATAACAAAATCAAAGAAACACATCAACAACAATACAGTAATAGTAGGGGACTTTAACACCCCCCTCACTGAAATGGACAGATCATCTAAATAAAGGCCTTAAATGGCATACTGGACCAGATGGACATCACAAATATATTGAGAACATTCCAAAGCAACAGAATATACATTCTTCTCTAGTTCACATGGAACATTCTCCAGAACAGATCACATTATGGGTAACAAATCTGGTCTTAACCAGTACCAAAAGATTGGGATCATTCTCTGCATATTTTCAGACCACAGTGCTCTGAAGCTAGAACTCAATCACAAGAGGAAAGTTGGAAAGAATTCAAATACATGGAGGCTAAAGAGCATCCTATTAAATAATGAATGGGTCAATCAGGAAATTAAAGAAAAATTGAAAAAATTCAAGGAAACAAAAGATAATGAAAACACAACTGTTCAAAATCTGTGGGACACAGCAAAGGTGATCCTAAGAGGAAAGTATATAGCCATACAAACCTTTCTCAAGAAACAAGAAAGGTTTCAAGTACATAACCTAACCCTACACCTGAAGGCAAGGGAAGCAAGGACAAAAATGAACTACTGGAACTTCATCAAGATCAAAAGCTTTTGCACAGCAAAGGAAAGAGTCAACAAAACCAAAAGACAACTGAGAGAATGAGAGAAGATATTTGCAAAGACATATCAGATAAAGGGCTGGTATCCAAAATCTATAAAGAACTTATCAAACTCAAAAAAAAAAGAACTTATCAAACTCAAAAAAAAAAAAAAAAGAACTTATCAAACTCAACACCCAAAGAAAAAATAATCCAATCAAGAAATGGGCAGAGGACATGAATAGACATTTCTGCAAACAAGACATCCAGATGGCCAAAAGACACATGAAAAAATGCTCAACATCACTTGGCATCAGAGAAATACAAATCAAAACCACCATGAGATATCACTTCACACACCAGTCAGAATGAATAAAATTAACAAGCCAGGAACCAACAGATGTTGGAGAGGATGCGGAGAAAGGGGAACCCTCCTACACTGTTGGTGGGAATGCAAGCTGGTACAGCCACTCTGAAAAATAGCATGGATGTTCCTCAAAAAGTTGAAAACAGAGCTACCCTATGACCCAGCAATCACACTACTGGGTATTTACCCTAAAGATACAAATGTAATGGTCTGAAGGGGCACATGCACCATGTTTATAGCAGCAATATGCACAATAACCAAGCTATGAAAAGAACCTAGATGTCCATCAACAGATGGATGGATAAAGAAGATGTGGTATATATATATATATATATATATATATATATATATATATATACAATGAAATACTATGCAGCTATCAAAATAAATGAAATCTTTCCATTTGCAATGGTATGGATGGAACTAGAGGGAATTATGGTGAGTGAAATAAGTCAATCAGAGAAAGACAATTATCATATGATCTCCCTGATATGAGGAATTTGAGAGGCAGAGTGGGGAGTTTGGGGGTAGAGAAAGAAAAAATGAAACAAGATGGGATCAGGAGGGAGATAAACCATAAGAGACCCTTGAACTCATAAAACAAACTGAGGGTTGCTGGGGAGAGTGTTGTTGGGTTATGGACATTGGGGAGGGTATGTGATATGGTGAGTGCTATAAAGTGTGTAAACCTGACAATTCACAGACCGATACCTCTGGGGCAAAGAATATAGCATATGCTAATAAAAATAATTAATAAAAATTGTGCTTTACAGTCTAATATAAATATATTTTTTAAAAATTGTATATTTCATGAAGTAAACCATATACTAGGGAGTCTATTAAAATGGAGCCATGTTATAATTCTTAATTAACAAGGGTTTTTTTTTGTTTTTGTTTTTGTTTTTTTATTTTATTTAGAGAAAAAGAACCAAGCTACTCATGGGTGGTTTGTGTTTCAACAATGTTCATTTCTCAAAAAAAAAATTAAAAATTCTGAATTTGGAAGTGTCTTACTATTTAAGAACTTTGAAAAGTCAGTGACCTATAAAAATAGAATTGAAGTACTGATTTAGAAAATGTTTTACATAGAATCTGTAACAGATATTAACATCTTAATTTCTTATATAGTATAGACTTAACTTTGCAAGTGATTAATAAATTTAGCATTTTCATAAAAGGTTTTTACTTTTTATTATATTTGATTGAAATTTGACAGTATATGTACCTTATATGCTTGTCTGATAATTATGAAAGTCAAAGTTCCATACTTAAAACAATAATAGAACTCTTTTTTTTTTTTAATGAATGACCAATTAGCTAAAACTGGCTTTACATCAATCTGAATCTTTTGGTTATTAACCTAAATAATTTTCAGTATGTTTTTATAATTTGTTTAATGTTTTCTCTCTTTATTTCTTTAGTAAAATAAATTAGAAATCATCATTTGGCCACAATTCTTCTTAATAAGTGTATCCATTCAAACAGCTTTCCCTTTTTATCAGAATAACATCTTGGGACACCTGATTGGCTCAGTCTTAAGTGTTGTACTTTTGGTTTTGGCTCAGGTAATGATCTCAGTGTCCTGGGTTCAAGCCCCATGTAGGTTCTGAGCTCAGGGGAGTCTGCTTGAGATTCTCTCTCTGCCTCTGCCCTTATCCCTCCTCTCTCATGTTCTCTCTCTAAAATAAATAAAGAAAATCTTTAAAAAAAAAGAGAGAGAGAGAGAATAACATCTTCATCATCATATTTATGCAGAAAGAGCATCAAATTTTCCTGTAAAAATCCCAAGAGTGAAAGATAATTGTGTTACTTGTGAAAATATCATATCAATATTAGAACAAACATTGAATCATAGATGGTATTGATATAGAAGACTCTATATCAATCCTTATTTGTAAGAGACTATGAAAAAGAATATGATTGGTTAACAATAACATACGTTAATATTACAATTAATATATTTCCTCTTATTTATTATAATAATAAAAGCCTCTCCTTTTAATTGCATGTGAAGGATCATATGGTTCTAAGGATGTACTGGCTTTTACCAAGAGGTTTAATTTACATTCCACATGAAGTTATTGAAACTAAGGTAGAGATTTTAACCAAGTGTCACATATTCCCTTTGATTATCTCATTCTCATGATGCTTCCAGAGAAACATTTAGATGCAGTCAAATCAATCACACCCTGGATACATTATCCAATTATGTACCATTTCAGGTTTTTGGACTCTTATTTTTTTTACATCTCCTTTTCCACCTCTGCATGTTGCCAGAATGTCCTATTATAGATGCTGGGTGTCTTCTTGGAGGCAAATGCATTATGCTGTCTGTATAGAACATGCATATTTTGATATATTGTTTCATTTTTTGGTTTTTGGTTTTTGTTTGGTCTAGCTCTGAAGGACAAAAGCAGTATTTATATACTCTGGTCTACATCAGCAGAGCTTCTGTTGAATTTCTATGCTTAATGACCACTTGAAAGTAATGGTAATACGTTATGTATTTAAGAGGAGAATATTCCTCATCAGAAACCAACAGTTTCAAGCATTGATTCCCCCTTCTCCATTTTTAAAAAAGACTCTTTCTTATAAAGTCCAAAATGCTTACTAAGATATAAAAAAATGAATGTTTATTATATGATATTTATGAATAGATGAGAAAAGAAATCCACATTTAGGCTTGTAATGACTAATTTTATGTTTGCTATTAGCCATGAAGATTTAATAATGGCTCTAATCAATACCAAATTTTCTGTGAAGCCTAAAATCCCTCTGTTTTAAGAGTTTTACTTTTTTATTATATAATCTCATCTTGCTATGAAAACAAAGTTAATGTTGCACAGATCTACATTTTACTACCTTTAGTATCTAAATATTACTGCCTCAATGCTGAATGCTGAACTCCATTGTATATTGTATTATGGAAAAAGATACTCTCAAGAAACTTCCAGCTAGGAGGGCTATAATATAAAAATGAAAAGCTTGCCAAAATGAAAATGGCTGTGTGCACAAGAAGGAAATCATGGGAAATATTAACCTGAAAGTAATATGTAGGAAACTGATACAAATTTAGTAATTTGTAGCCTTCCATTCCTCTGGCATCATATCAGAATTCTCATAAAACTAGATATCTAGAATTTAAGGAGAAACTAGAATTTAAGGAGAAACTAAATTACACTAACTAATCTCCCTTATTTCCAAATTCAGTATATAAGAGTAGAAAGGTATTTTGATATCATCTAATCCATGTAATAGATTTTTGAAGCTAAGATTCAATAGATGAAGTGATTTATGCAAGGTTATACAATTTAGTAAGTTGTAGATTAAAGACAGAACGCTGAGATTCTTTGATCTAGTCAGTATGTTTTCTCTTTTACCCCTTGTATTCTGTAGCCTTTGGGGTAAGGCAAAATTCTAGATAAAAACAGGACTTTTTTTTTTTTTAAGATTTTATTTATTTATTTGGCAGACAGAGATCACAAGTAGGCAGAGAGGAAGGCAGAGAGAGAGAGAGGGAAGCAGTCTCCCTGCTGAGCAGAGAGCCCGATTCGGGGCTTGATCCCAGGACCCTGGGCTTTAACCCACTCAGCCCCCAGGCACCCCAAAAAACAGGACTTTTGTGTTTTTTTGAAGATAATATCTAATATGGAAGAATAAAGAATACAGGAATTCAATCATTTGGTTCCAGAAGGCAATGGATTGTGTTTCCTCTCCTCACTCTAAGGATGCCATTCAGATACTTCTATAGTGCAAAAAAAGATTAATGCCAACCATAGTAGTATAGAGAGGTGTCCTTTTGTGCTATGCCAATCTGTGTAGCCTAGAAACCAATCTCATTTCTTAAGGTGCAAAATAATTCTCTAATTATTTACAACTCCCATTTCCTCAGTGTATGTTTTGCTAAGAGACAGTTTATCCCAGATTCCTAGGGTATAATTTAGATCCTACTAAATTGGAAGTTTTGTGAATAAGGCCCAGAAATAAGCACTTTAACAAGCACACTAGATGATTTTGATGCAAAATAAAAATTGAGAATGATTAACTTAGGGATTATTATGTATGATAAGAAACATGGGTGATAGGACAAAGGGAAAAAAATACGAAACATTCAATTTTAAGATGATCCTCCTCATCGATGTAACAGTTTGAGCAGATAATGAAAAGATCACGAGTGGGAGGAGAAATCATTATTATGAGAAAAAATGTTGCTAATTCCCGGTATACATAAGATCAAATACAAAGATTTAAAAACCCTTTAAAATCCATGTGGGAGGGGCACCTGGGTGGCTCAGTGGGGTAAACCTCTGCCTTCAGCTCAGGTCATGATCTCAGGGTCCTGGGATCGAGCACTGCAATGGGCTCTCTGCTCAGTGGGGAGCCTGCTTCCCCCTCTCTCTCTGACTGCCTCTCCGCCCACTTGCGATCTCTCTCTGTGTCAAATAAATAAATAAAATCTTTAAAAATAAATAAATAAAATAAATAAAAACCAACTGGGACTCCATAGAGAGATACTGACATCCTGTTAGCATTTTCAAAATCTTTCCTATCAGTCCAAACATAAAAGGTAAAATTGATAACAGAAAAAGTAAACCTGTAGTCCAAATTTTCTAAAGATTAAATTAAAATGAGATGAATATGAAGAATACATTAAATAATAGAAGTCACATGTTACTAATATTATACATTGCAAACCCATGGAGAACAAGGAAGAATAGATTCATTGAAATGTTTATTTAGAGACCTACATCAGCCCTGGTGACAGTCCACATTTAAATTTGGCAGGAAAAATTATGCCGTTGTTAGTTTAAAATATATAAAATTATTTTTCAAAAACAAACAAACTCCAAAAACAAAATTTAATTAACTGCACTAACACTTTAATAGCTATATTGACATTCTGACATGTTAAATGTGGATACATTAACATTGACCCCAAACTTCTACATCAAATACTTATTTACCTGATATCCTAGAATGAACATCTAGAAATGTTTATTAAGAATCTTTCTTCCTTTATAACAAATCTAATTAGACAAACATCAAAGAATTTACACTGTCTCTCCCCTCGTGGGTCTATCACACTAATAGCAGCCTAGCGTTTACTGCTTAATCTCTAATTGAAATCATCCAGACTTGAAACTTGAAGAGTCTTTAGAAAGCATCTGGCCCGACTGCCCAACATATTACAAATAGAAACAGTAATCCTGAGACTTTGAATGACTTAGAGGAGTTCTGAAATCAGGTCTGTGAGTTAAGGTCCACGACCTGTCTGTTGGATGGGCCCAAGAAAGTCTAGTACTGCACAGTATGGTAAATGACTTAGGAAGAAAACAAACCTGCTCACTGGCTGAATAATTTTGGAAAACTAAATTAAATTAATTTAAGCAAGTTACTCTAGCAGGAGCTTTCAAACTTTCAAACTCAAAATTTGTTTTTAAGTTAATAGACACATATTAGCATGTATGTGGGAAAAAAAGTCTGCTTTTTGGAGTTTGGTTTATCTAGTTACATCATAAGATCCTTTTTAAGTGAGGACTATCCATTCCCCATAGAATCTAGTAATGTGCTTCAAATTTTTAAAGGATCATTCTATATTATTAAGCATGTATCCAATAACACAGATGAAAAAGAATTCCAGGTGTTTGAAAAAGGAAAAGAATAAGAAAATTAGAAAAATGTTATATAGTTTCTTTGTGAGCCTACTGGACAAGAAATATGACCCATCCAAGTTAACCTAGGAATATGAAACTGTAGCTGCAAATAACTGGATCACAAAATGGGGTACATACTTGAAGAGAAGACCTGCTTGAAACTACATTCCCTCAAAATCCTAGAACTCCACTAATGTGCTTTTTGAATGACTGACGGAGAATTTTTTAGGTATACACATCTCAGGACTTCAACAAGTACAAAAAGGAATAAAACTGCACCTTTCCTGTCTTTCTATATACAAATAAAATATTTTAAGCAATTATTTTGAAAACTACATTTAGTTAATAAAGTTATCAACATTCATCCATCCCTAGGCATGAGCCTTCCTTTTTTATAGATAATCTATTGAGAAAGAAAAAAAATATATTTCAAATTCAGAAGAAAGGAATATTAAGATATTTTTGTCTAGGAAGTCAGGAATTCATAGAAATGGCCCTTTAAGAGGTTGACAATAATAATGTTTAATTTATGTTGGAAGCTAATCTACTTTTAAAAGCATTCTCCCATGAGTGCTGGCTCTTCAATTTTTTCTTAATAGCGAACAAGTAGTTATTATGCATTCAAGATAACACATCTGATAAAGTAGTTAATGTGGCATTCTCACCTTGTACCACTAGGGATAGTCTTATCATTTAAATATATCTTTGAGCAAAAGTACAAAGTTCTGAAAGTCAAACGATAATTCCCTAGAAGAAAAGTCAGCAATTGCATGCAAACTATGAATTTCATAATAAAAACTATTGATCAATAGCTTTTTAACTATCTGTTGTTTTAAATTGCCCCGATTGATATGGAAAAAGAATAATTATTTTAAAGACAATTCAATGAAATTATTGACACTTACTCAAGAAGAAAATGCTCTACAATATTTTTTTTGCTCATTCATTTTTGCATTTTTCCAACAATAAAACCCAGCAGTATTGACTTCTACCACCTCTCACCTCAGTTTTGTATATGCAGCAATGTGGTTATGTGTGTGTATATGTATGTGTATACCTCGTATTAAATGAATGTACATTTACAGGATGGTTGACCAGTAGAAAGGGAATAATTAAATGTCTTAAAAGTATAATATTACTAGCTGAATACCGGCCTTACCTCATTGTCTTGAACGCATTAAAAATTACTTCTTAGGTAATTATTATCGTATAAGTATAATGCGGAACTTATTTCTAAAGGACTTTTTAAATATATATACATATTTGTTTGTTTCCTGTCCAAATTGGGGAAAAAAATACAAGCATTCTATAGTCTTCTCACTTTCCTACATGTATCAGCTTGGTTGAGAAGTGTGAGTAAATGTAGGACTCTATTTTAACAAACTTGGCAGACATCAAATTTGCTTCATTATATTTTAATTTCATTTTAAATTGAAACCTATTACACCAGTGTTCAAATGGGGATATCACTTACAGATTCATCTCAGGAACTGCCCTAGAAGCACCTCACTTCCCACCTAGTTTTGCTAATTACCTTACCTTCCATCTTTTTCCTGTCAGCCCTCCTGCAGGAAAGGACTCATTTCCATCCTCTCCCAATCACCTTCTCTCCCAACACACCCACCCTCCCCAAGGAAAGTCAACAAAAGCACTTTCTATAAAACCCATCTAAGTTTTAAAATAACACTTTCTCTCTTATAGAGTAGAATAGGACTTAGTGCAGATATCCAATACGAAGGATTTTTCATTGTAATGGCCAAACAGCAATAGTTTGGGACCAGTGCTTAGATAGTACTTTATATAAATAAATTTCTCATAAAATTGATTCTTTGCCTTTCCTCAATGGCTTACTAACCTCACATAACTTCTTGTTTCCCCTTTTAGTTGCTAATGTTCTGTTTAATAAATGAAATAATGGAATCATCATAAAATTTAGCAGCCTGTGTGAAAACATATTTGTATGGATGTGTCCTCCCCTGGTCATCTGACTCATCATGAAAGGATAAACTTCTGTTCTGTGTCAGCACCAGTGAAGATGGCAGTTACTCTGACAGAAGTGCAGGGTTGTGATTTATATCTAGGAATGCTGGACCTTCAGGTTTTGTTTGAGAACATCCACAAATACAGCAAAATTTAAACCGAGATGATAAAGTAGATATTAAGCAAAAAAGAGGGAAGAATCCCAAAAAGAAGGAAAATTTGTGCAAGTCCTGGTGTAACAAAAGACATTAAAAAAAAAAAAAAAAGCTTGACAACTGCAAATTTCAAAACAGAGAATGACAAAAGTAAATTAGAAGCAGTAAGGAGACATCAGAATATGCACTATGTTATAAAGTGTAGATTAATTTTAAAAGCAAAAGAAAACCATTGGAGAGTTTTAAACAGTGGAAAGGCATGACAAATACTGTAGCTCTATAAAAAATGAATTTTAGGTGGTGGTGGTAAAAAACAAAGGATTTGAAAGCAAGGAAATCAAACTGTTGGAATAATCTGTGAAAGAGATGAGACAGATCACATTTTGAAAAAGAAGCTTAGTTACAAGATTAAAATTCCAAACTAATAGACTAAGCTCATGTGCAAATCAAAGCTATATTCATAGTCCTCTACAACACCTAAAGCAGTAATTCATACACTCATTCATTCATCCATGTTTACTGGATACATGTCAGATGAGCAATGGCCATAGTTAAGTAGCAGAGCTAGATGCCAGGTTGCAAATACATTTATATTTAGTCTAAATTTTACTATCTCCAAGTCATAATGCTAACCACAAATGTGCACCCTTTAAAACAAAAAAGCAATAACACACATGGAGAAATTCTGACAGTGGAACACAGTGGACCAACAGAGACAACTGTCATATCTATATCTATATCTATATCTATACCTATATCTATATCTCAAAATTTAGAAATTAAAAGGGACAGATTTTTAAAAAGACAAAACTTTACAAATTGGGGTGAGCTACAACAGAAATGATCATTTTATTTTTTTAAAGATTTTATTTATTTATTTGACAGAGAGATCACAAGTAGGCAGAGAGGCAGGCAGAGAGAGAGAGGCGAGCAAGCAGGCTCCTGCTGAGCAGAGAGCCCAATGAGGGACTCGATCCCAGGACCCCGAGATCATGACCTGAGCCGAAGGCAGTGGCTTAACCCACTGAGCCACCCAGGCACCCCAGAAATGATCATTTTAATCAAGACTATGATGTGATCTGTTTTATAAGATTTTTGTTTAAGATCAATGTTCTGCATGGAGAAAAATCCTAGAAGTGTGAAAATGTAGACACACAAGGGTAAAAGTAGAGGTGAATTAGGTGTCAGTAAGTAAATTGATGGCAGTGGAGATAAGAAAAAGGAGACAGATTCAAGATACATTTAAAAGGTAAAAGCAATGAGGGTGCCTGGGTGGCTCAATGGGTTAAGCATCTGACTTCAGCTCAAATCATTATCTCAGGGTCCTGGGATTGTGCCCCATGTAGTCATCAGACCCACGCTTAGCAAGAAGTCTCCTTCTCCTTCTTCCTCTGCCCCTCCCCCTGTTTATGCTCTCTCTCTCTCTCTTTCTCTCAAATAAATAAAATCTTTACCAAAAAAAAAAAAAAGGTAAATATTTTATTTTCTGTAAAAATTTCAACAGTTTTGGTTAACTTCTCCTTAATACATAGAGTATTTACATATTCTAATTATATTAAAATGAAAAGATTAAAACAATTCATTAAAAACTAGAAATAAACCATCAAAGTAGCAAAACCATGACAAGAATAAAAGAAATAATGTAGTAGAAGAAAATTTTCTAGGTTTCTTTTTTCTATAATTGACTCAGTGGTGAAGTTTACATAATCATATTAGACAGGAGAATCTGTAAAATAATTATCTATACTTCATTAGTGAATAGATGCCTCTAAAAGAAATTATTTCCCCTTTGGCCATAATCTGTGTTGTACATCAGTTTAACCTAAAGTTGATAATGACTTAAATGTTATGTATGTATTTCTAATAACTTATATATTATAAGTTATATATATATATATAACTTATATATTAAGTCTGCTATTCTTCTTGCACACAAAAGATCACAAAACCAGCTTCTGAAAATACATTGAGAAGAAATGTTATGTTTATTATAGCTTTCATAAAAGAAGTTATATAAACTTAAAGGATGGGTTTCTGATGTTTTTTAAAGATTTTTATTTATTTATTTGACAGAGTGAGAGAGACAACAAGAGAGGGAACACAAGCAGGGGGATTGGGAAGGAAAAGTGGCTCCCTGCTCAGCAGGGAGACCAATATGGGGCTGATCCCTGGACCCCGGGATCATGATCTGAGCCAAAGGCATCTGCTTAATGACTGAGCCACCCAGATGCCCCAGGTTTCTGATATTTCATTATGTCTCCCTATCTTCCAATTATCTCCAAAATACAAAATGTTTTTAAACACAGAATGTATCATTTGCATTATTTAGGAGTGTTACCTTATAAAGCTATAATCCAAAGGGCAAAAGGGACCACACATAATAAGAAGTAAACATAACTAAAATTTAAAAAGTATTTCAAGAGTTAAAATTGTAAATTTAATTAAAATCAGGCCAGATTTTCAAAATCTGGTCACATATACAAGTATTTACTCAATTACAAGTTGTCTAGGATGAAGAGACACATTGAGCACTGAATTTTCAGCATTGATGTTTGTATATTGTTCTTTATACACATTAGATAACTGGGTGGCTAAAGCAAATCTATAATCAGATTTCATAAAATAAAACATTTAGAAATTATAATGCTATTTGCAAGTTAGAGATATATTGAAATGGGACATTGGATAACACTTAGAAGTTTAAGAACAAAAATATTATTCTAAAAAAATCATTATGGCTAAAATTAACCAGTCAGGAAATGGCAGGTGTTGATGAGGATGTGGAGAAAGGAGAACTCTCCTACGTTGTTGGTGGGAATGCAAGCAGGTGCAGACATTCTGGAAAACAACATGGAGGTTCCTCAAAAAGTTGAAAATTGAGCTACGCTTTGCCCCAGCAATCGCACTACTGGGTATTTACCCTAAAGATACAAATATAATGATCCGAAGGGGCACGTGTACACAAATGTTTATAGCAACAACATCCACAACAGCCAAACTATGGGAAGAGCCTAGATTTCCATCAACAGATGAATGGATAAAGAAAATGGGTACGTATAATATATAATGGAGTACTACGCAGCCATCAAAAAATGAAATCTAGCCATTTGCAACAATGTGGATTGAATTAGAGGGTATTATGTAAGGGAAATAAGTCAATCAGAGAAAGACAATTATCATATGATCTCTCTGATATGAGGAATTTGAGAAATAAGACAGAGGATCATAGGGGATGGGAAGGAATAATGAAAGAAGATGAAACCAGAGAGGGAGACAAAAAATAAGAGACTCTTTTTTTTTTTTTTTAAGATTTTTTATTTATTTATTTGACAGAGAGAAATCACAAGTAGATGGAGAGGCAGGCAGAGACAGAGGGAAGCAGGCTCCCTGCTGAGCAGAGAGCCCAATGCGGGACTCGATCCCAGGACCCTGAGATCATGACCTGAGCCGAAGGCAGTGGCTTAACCCACTGAGCCACCTCAGGAAATAAACTGAGGGTTGTTGGAGATGAGAGGGGTGAAGGGATGGCGTGGCTGGGTGATGACCATTGGGGAAGCTATATGTTACAGTGAGTGCTGTGAATTGTGTAAGTCTGATGAATCACAGACTTGTACCCCCGAAACAAATAATGTATGTTAATTTTTTTAATTATAGGTAAAAAAATCAATAAGTATATTTCAATTTAAATCACCAAAACTTTAAAAATATTTAAGAAACTTAATTCAGCAGAGTTCATAAGAAATCTATTTTAATACACAAAGATAAAAGCAATGTTTATTTTTTTAAGCATATGGAATTTGAGATTGTATTTTGCTTTCAATATCTTCAAACTGTTGAAAACTATTTTTATCTTCATAATAGCTCTCAATACTTAAAATATTTGAAATGTTTCTGTATGATAATTCTTACCCATGAGTTTTTATATTTCTATAAAATATAGTCCCATATATTTCTATAACATATAGTCCCAAACTAGAGATATGTTTGCCATAAAGTTACAGTATTTATTCATAAATTATGTAGAATTAGATCAGCTGGCTGCAGCTAGAGATCCCACCAGATTTGTATGAATGAAGTTTTAAAGCAATCTCTATGTTCAACAGAGGACTCAAACTCATGTCCCTGAGATTAAGTTGCATACTCTTCCAACTGAGCCATCCAGATACCCCATGCACACAAAATTTTCGACTTCAATATTTGTAGTGAAAAAGTCATTGAACTTTTGGGGCGCCTGGGTGGCTCAGTGGGTTGAGCCGGCTCAGGTCATGATCTCAGGGTCCTGGGATCGAGTCCCGCATCAGACTCTCTGCTCAGCAGGGAGCCTGCTTCCTCCTCTCTCTCTGTCTGCCTCTCTGCCTATTTGTGACCTCTCTCTGTCAAATAAATAAAATCTTAAAAAAAAAAAGTCATTGAACTTTTGACTATTTCTCATGCCCCTGTGTTTCCCCAATAACAAATCCTCTTGTTCATTAATGCCTTTAGATAGGTGTTTTAAAACTTAATGTATCTGTGAATAACCTATATGTTTAACAATGTTACTGTTTGGTCGAGTTAGTATTATATCTGTGTATTCTGTATTCTAACAAGCACCACAGATTAATCTAATCCTGGTGTTCCTCACTCACAATTTAGAAATACTGCCCCACCATGCTATGAGTCTAGAGTAACTGGAGAACAGTGGTCTTTGGTAGGAGAGCACAGAACTTTCTAACACTGAATGCACATATTGGAGGAAAGCAAACGTGCTGATAGGCGAACAAAAAATTTTGGGGATCTAGAAAAGATACAGATACAGAAAGTTTTTATTTTTAGTGCATAAAAATGTCCACTATTAACTTATGATGCTAACATCGCTGATAAAACAAAAACAGGAGCAAACCAAACAAAAACCAAGAAACTTTTCCATAAGAATCCATTTCTGTAAATCATCATTTATAGTATTGTCAATTTCAATACTTAACTGGAATTATCATATCTAGTATTGCATGTATTACCATACTGAGAGTTAAAATTAGAATTAAAATTAGCTCAAGTAAAATGAACATACCCATCGTGACTATTTTTAATATTCATAGATTATTTAGCAGGATAGTAAGTAAAATTTAGGATGTTTTCAAATCAAGCAAAAGTCCAGATTTAAAGTGAGGGGATGGAAGACAATTCACCATGCTAATGGACATCAGAAGAAAGCAGGGATGGCGATCCTTATATCAGATCAAATAGATTTTAAGCCAAAGGCTATAATAAGAGATGAGGGAAGACACTATATCATACTCAAAGGATCTGTCAAATCAAGCAAAAGATTATATAAACATATATATATATGTGTGTGTATATATATATATATATATATATACCCAAAACATGACAGTTATTTTGTATTCAAACCTACTAAATACAAGTCATTCATATTCGTTTAAATATCAATTCAATATGTATCCGGAAAAAAATTTTGAGATAAAAGATGAGAAGCTTTGAATGTTAGCATTTAGCAATATTGAACCAGTTCACAGGATTTAAATACACTGAAAAACAACAGTTACATGGAAATCCAGAGCAACTTCCTGTTCCAGCCAATAGAGACGTGGAAGGAAAGAGGAATTTAATTTGTTTGGCACATAACATTTCAACACAGAAAAAGGAACATTTTTCAGTATATGAAGATAAACATAGTACAAATAGAAAAGAACTGTGGGCAAGAACAACTCATGCTGTCCTATTTTACTCTGTTTTCTTTAGGGGATTAAAAATTCAAAACCGAAGCTTGTGAAGCTTGTTTTTAGTACAGACAGTCTGGAAGTCTAAAAGTAAATAAATGTACCCTAATTAAGACAAAAAATGTTCTAGTTAAAGGGTAGGAATACTACTGTTCAATCTTTAGACCTAAAATATTATTTTCTAATAATCAAAACAGAAACACCTCCGACCAGGTCTAATTCTCTGATATACATTCAATTATGATTTATTGAGAATCATTTATTTGAGTCAAAAGTTCAGTTGATAATAAACTTTTGGACTAAACTGCTGAACTTGGACACAATCTGGTGGAACACAGGCACCGAGGAAAGAATTTAAATGACTTTATGTGAGGAATGAGGCATTGTATCAAGTTTTTTAATACTCAAATTACTTCATTATAGTTCTGTTGAAAAATAGTCAAGAGAGAAAAATGGAACAATTTTTTAAGGAATCAAGACTGATCTTTGGTTTCTGGAAGAAAGAGTTTAATGCCAAAATTTACTAAAACTTTTTTTTTTATGCTAAAAAAATGCTTAGAGAAATAATCAGATTTTCAAAATCCAAAATTCTGCATCATCATCAGATTTCTTCAGGATATGCACAACATCTATAGATGAGATTAGGCACAGGATTGTCTAAATATTGCTGAATACAGTTTTGATTAATAATAATTAAAAGTAATTACGCAGAAAGTATTCATTTTTAAGACAGACACTTCAGATAGTCCAGAGTTCTATTTTATAAATTATTATTTAAAGTAAACAACAAACCTCTGTTTATGAACAAGTTTCCCTGGTTGTCTTGTACATCTCCCATGCTTGCTAAATATAACTGACATTGATTAGGATAAAAATACTATGGAAGTACACATTTCATGGCAGGTGAGAGTACCAATTAAAATTGTTCCTAATCATAAGATTGTCAATGGAGAGAATAATTATCTGTCAGTTTCATCTCTTAATAGACAAATAGATATAGTATAATGCAGCGCTATCTTTCTTTATAAAAGAGGTTTTAATGTCAAATCAGTGTGTCTCAGTCTTACTTAATAATGTATCCTATGCCATCACAAACTAATTCAATCTGACTATGTGAGACTTAGCTATAATTTCAAAATCCTTTTCCCCCCTCTCTTTTTCTTCATTTGACCCAAACAAAGACCTGTTTACTGTTGTTTTCTGAGGTATCTTTCCTAATTAGGACCAGTTATTTTGCTTTTATTCTTCTGACTTGAGGGCACTATGTCAATACAAAGAAAGTGAGGGTTTCAGACAAACGTCATTCATGGTATACAACAAAACAAACAAAAAAAAAAACCTAGTTCTTCAGATTCCTGCAAGTCTTGCATACTTTTCTAATTTTGTTAATTATAAATATATATTTAATAGCTTATCACACCAAGATGCAGTTGATGTTTATCCACAATTTCAAAATTTTTGCAGTTGGTGCTCTAAATGATTTTAAAATTAAAGGTTTTATAAAGTTTTCATTCATTAGATGCCTGTGTCCCAGCTGGTCTAGGGACTTAAGCCATTATATTGCTTGTGAGGAAAGTAGCAGGAACCAATATGAATTCAGTGCTTGGGCCAGCAAGCAGAATTAATCAAATGGGAAAAGTATATAGAATTTATAGACAGAGCTGTCAGAATGGAACAGTAGGTAGCAAGACCTTCACTCAGGAGTAGATAGAAAATTCTGTTTAATCCTACCTGGTCCTCTGGCTTCTGATTCATTATGGAATAATCATCTTTCAACAAACAAGTTTTACTGAATACCATAATGTGCAACAAAAATGTCAAAGAAACAAGACAGTTTCTGCTGTCAAACAGGCAGTAAAAAACAAATAAACAAACAATATAATAAGTACTGTAGCAAAAATATGTAGCAAGTGATAAGAAAAATTTGGAAAATTAGAGAGTATGGCTTCTTTTGTGTTCGGGCTTCCTCATAAAATACATAAGAATGCATGAGGAGGTGATGCTATGCAGAAGCACAGAATTTTTCCCACTGAAAATAAAGAATAACACTATCAAGAGGTGTGCACTCAATAAATGGTCACCAAAAAATACGTGAAAATTATCACTTACCCATTGATATAAAGATAATTTATCTTTAAAAATGTATTCCAAATTGAGTATCTGTGGGCCAGTATCTTTAAGACCAAGACTAATTCACATTTACTTTATTTATCAAAAGGATTACTTGTGGTAGGGCATCTGGGTGGCTCAGTTGGTTAAGTCCATCTCTTGATTTCCACTCAGGTCATGATCTTAATGTTGTGAGATCAAGCCCCACACTGGGGTCTGCACTGGGTGTGGCATCTGCTTAATTTCTCTCTCTCCCTCTCCCTATCCCTCTGCTTCCCCCTCCCCTCTCTCAAAAAAAAAAAAATGAATGAATGAAAAAAATTCCTTGTGGTAAAAATCCAAAATGAACTGAGTTTGGGTAAAAAGGAAATATCATTTCTAACTCTACAGTCTCCAGTTATTAGTGATCCTAGAAGATTCATATCTAATATTTACAAGCCTCATTCAACCCTTTCATGTTTAAAGTGAAATGACTATATCTGCTAGTAAAGGTAAGAATAGAATAACTTATGATAGAAGTATGACTGTTACATAATATTTATTTACATGATGATGACCATATCCAAATGGAAATAGGAAAAGCAACCCTATAATTAATAAGAAATTTATCAGAAATTTTTCTTATCCTATACTAACTATATGACTATCTAGAAACATGTGCATGTCTGGTATCATATAGTTAAAACCCTTGAGACAGTCAGTAAACTACTCACTGACCTTTCTGTTAACTGAGATTCATGGACACAACGATCATCTTTTAGATCTTACAAAAAGGATTACCTTTTTCTGCTGTCATCAGAAGTTTTTGACCTTTCTGTTTCTTCCCTCAAGAAACTGCTCTAGAATTCCAATTTTATCTTTATATTTTCAGTGTACAAGACACAAAACTCCTTTTTTTCCCCCCTTTAACCAAAGCATCATCCCTCTACTGGTCTGCAACACTTTGCACTTCTGCGAGTCTGAGAAAACCAGATACAAACATGTAGTGTCCTCAAATGCAAACTAAAATTGGCTAAAAAAGCAAATACCCACAACCAAATAAAAAGTGTCAATAAAGATCTGACTTTGGATATGCTCTGATAAAATGCAGATTCAATATATATTTTAATAAAGCTTACCCTTTTATGTTCCAATATTTCACCAGGGGAAATAAACACACATTTTCTTTAAAGATAAATATCATTTAATGGATTGCATCTGACAGTAAATGACTAGTCCTCTTTTCTGGAAAAACTTGGTGGGGGGATTGGAAGGTGGGACAGGAGGGGCATGGCATTCTTTCTGTGAGTACTTCTGTAGGCTTTCTTTGGACTTCTCATCAGAGTCTGTATTGAAATACAGAATACGTTTTGTCTGCTACATAAAAAGACATCTAACTTATTCTTTTATCTCTATCAGCCACTTCTGGGATAGAAGGCCCTTTCCTGAGAATTTTTAATATCCATGTCTAGTATCCCATCTAACATTTTTCCTATTTGGTACTGTGTTGGAATATTTCCTCATTATTTTAAAAGTTTCATTAAAATTTGCTAAGAAGCAGCAGAGGGCATTCTTTTAGATTCAAAGATCCTGTGTGGAAAGAAGAAGAGTTTTTGCTCTGGACATCCTTCTGATTTCTAAAAAAAAAAATAAAATAAATTCCAAGCCTAGAGTGTTGTCACTGTGATGATCTGCAAATTTTAACCCTTTCTTCTAATCACCACACCCACACTGATCCTCTATGCATGAACAATTATACTTCCAATCTTCCCAGGTGATTATGACATGCTGCTTGCAGACGCAGTGAAGATGCAAGGAACAGAAGAGAGAACTGGCATGGTGCTTTTGGAGGGACTGATTGCTGTGCATTGAATATGTTGGTGCATTGAATGTGCACTAGTTTTGATACATATTACACCTGCTTAATCAGTTATGTTTTAAGACAACAACACATGGATATGCAGACATTTCTAGACAGTATGAGGAAGGATGAAATGGTTAATGAGAAGAAACAAAACAAAGGCCTATAAAGAAAAGTAATTGAGAAATTATATACAGCAAGGTAAATGTCTTCTCTCCTGCTAGTAATTATTCCCCAAAAAGTTTTTAAAAATTTTCAGGGTAAACTAAGAGAAACCTAATATTTAAAGATTGATTTAAAATATGGCATATGGCATAGATGAATCTGTCTGTCAAATACAGGGATTTTTAATTAAAATGGAATGTGAGCCACAAAAGCAAGCCACATTTATGACTTAAAATTTTCTAGTAGACACATTTAATAATGAAAAAGAAACAGGTGAACTCCCATGAATGTATTTTATGCAGCCTAGTAAGATATTATTTCACCAAGTAATCAATATGAAAGTTATGAATGAGATATTTTCCATTCTTAACATTTCATATGAAGTCATCAAAATCTGAGTTTGGTCTAAGTGGCTAGTGGCTACTGTACGGGACAGTATTGGCTTACTATGTTCATATCCTGAAGTTTTTTAGGTTTCTTTCCCCTATCAAGTTGCACAGAAGTGAGTTTGAATTCTGAAAGACTTGAAGAGTAGGTGCCATTCATATCGCTTCACATGAACAAATGTTGTTTGCTCTTTAAAAAGGAAAAAAAATTTTTTTTTCCTTTGGCTAAAGGCAAGTTTTAATGTAAACATTTTAGATATTTTAAGGGAAAAATAAAAAGAACTAGACTCTGGTATATAAAAGAAAAAACTTCTAAGGATTCTTTTGCTGTGTAAATGGTTTTAAAACCAAAAGCATGGATCATGCTATTAGCATCGACTTGCAACTGAAGAAAAGCCTAAGGAAGTCAGAAAACATATCAGCTCAGCAGACCAGTCACAGAAAGAACGATGCCTTTCACATCCTGCAGCTTATTTCAAACCGAGGACTGACACTCTGCAAGGGTTGAACACAGCAGGGCATATAATAATTGGGTACTTCATTGCATGCTAATGACTCAGTCAGTATACCAGCAAAAGTATTTAATGTGGCTAGAAATATGATCAACCATTCGAGGTTTATTTTTCAATGCAATATTTCTTTCCACAGGAGCCTAAATTCAATGCAAACACCATTCTGTTTCTTTGGAATACACGTTGTGACATTCGGTGGTGAAGTACATAAACTCAAGGAAGTTTGTGTTTACATGCCTTTATTTTGTGTGTGCAATATTTTATCCACAATTTTTAGTGTCAAAAAGGAAAAGAAATGTAGTTTTTCCAGAGGTAGAGGAAAACATTTTGATTATTTCTGTACTATTGGCTTGAGTTTTCCAAAACTATATACCATAAGATAACTGATAGGAGATTTTAGAGTAGGCTGTCTTTAATTGGATCTCAAAAAGAAAAAAAAAAAAAAGAATGCACTTGATTAAGAGCTCTCTCTCCTAAATGCCTGATCCCCTTATATTCAAGATCATGTATGTAAAGAAGAAAACAGCATTTCAAAAGAAATTATGGTGTCCATAATATTCATGCAAGTTTAGGTAAAAGATAAAGGAGAGGGAAAAGTAAGATTTGTTATATGGAATAAATGCATTCTTAGTGTTATCTTCCTGATTGAAATTGAATAACAAATTCCCTGATGGCAAAGAGAGAGGTGAATGATGAAGATCCTCTTTTTATTCTTCGGGCCACACTATTTCTGCCATTTTAATTTCACCCATTCTGGCTTTATGAAGTTCAAGAATTGACACTTATCTCTTAAGTGTATAACAAATACACATTCATATATAAATGAAGGATATAATATATATATTCAGAGAGATCCAGAGATATGGAAACACACAGATGGCTATAATCTACCAAATACAGCATGCTTTAAGTTATAAAGTGCTATTTTCAACACGATAACTACAACTTAGAAAATCTTTGCATAAACATCTTTCTAAAAAAATTCTTTAGGGCATATGCAGTTAGTTGAATTTCACTGAATAGCGTGTGTTTGAGAAAGGGGTAGGGAAGTTTTGTGTTTGCTGCCAACATTACTACACACTTCCCCATAATCAAATATGCCTTTGTTCTTTCAGATTATGTTTTTCAGACTGAAATGTGATGTGCCCTTGTTGAGGCTTTTACTGGAAAATTACGCACTGCACCTGTACAAAAAAAAAAAAAAAATCCTCCTACCCATGTGCCTTAAAGTCTACACATCTATAAGAAAACGTTCATTGTTATGTATTCGAGCACCCAGGCACCTAGTTATCGAGTCACTTCTATGTCACAGGTCAAGAAATGTGTTGAGTTTCAGGAAAGTTCAGCGATTTATGCCATTAACTGAGAGGAAAAATAACTATGAAGAGCAAAGGGCTTTGCATTTTTCAATCTGTAGTCACTGTTCTAAAGAAAGAGCGTGGCCTTTTAGAACTGTGAAATAACTTCGTCCTTCATAAAAGAGTCACATTATGTCCATGTATTGCAAAATAATATGTCCTGTGCATTGGGGTACAGCATGAATCTCAAATGCTTGATAAGGCATCCGGTTTAATTTATTTTGCAAAAATATAAGACATGATATTTAATTAGGGCCTAAGCAAAATACATACTAATCTTTTAAATATTATCTCTCTCTTCCTTCCTTACAATGCTTTTCCTCTGCCTTGGATTCTTGAGTGTAACCTAGTTTCAAAGTATATATAAACATGAGGTAAATATGGATCAGATGACTAAAGACCTGGTTGTGACCTGAATTTGTCTCTTACTAAATAGACAAACTTCAGCAAACAATTTAACCTGTTTTTTCTGATGTTCCCTGTTTCTTTCCTCCTCTCTTAAATGTGGATAAAATTTCTGAATTGTTGTGAGGAAAAATGAGGTGATGTTTATGAAAGTTTTGGTGTCAGATTGATTCCCAAGAATTTACCGCAACTGTTCTAGCATCAAGCCCACAAATGCTTAGCAACGATATACTGGGACGCTGAGTTATTTTTTTCTGTGTATTCAGGCTCCCTTTTGTATTATTTTTTTTGAAACATTTGAAACACTCCTAGTTTTTATCCAGACAGATCTGCATTTTCAGACTCTAGTATATTCTGCTTTGGAATTATCCCACCTGTCAGCTTTGAAAGCACAGGGGAGAACCTGGCCTCTGTTCCCCAAAGCCTCGAGTGGAGTTATTAGTTTGAAGCTGAGGAACTGGAAGTAGTCCCAAAGCAGGCTTTCCTTCACTCTGTACCCATAGTGGGACATTTCTGTCTTAGTCAGTTGGGACTGTTATAATAAAATGCCATAAACTAGGTAGGCTTATAAACAACAGCAATTTGTTCCTCACAGATCTGGAGGCTAGAAAGAAACGATCATGACACAGGAAGATCCTGTCTGGTAAGAGCCCACTTGCTCCTTGAGAGCTATTTTCTTACCATAACCTCACATGATGGGAGGGGAAGGACATTTTCTCCAGCCTCTTTTATAGGTGCATTAATCCCATTTATGAGGGCTGTACCCTCATGACCTCATCGCTTACCAAAGGTCCCACCTCCTAATACGATCACCTTGAGAGTTAGGATTTCAACACATGAATTTTGGAAGACACAAACATTCAGACCACAGTACAAAAGGAAAACACGAAAGAAATTATGGAAATGACTAAACCTGGAAAAAAAATATTTTACAAGCTTATTTTTAAGTAGAAGTTAAAGCAAATTGTTATCTGCAAAATGTAGAAGACTATATATATATATATATATATATATATATATATTTCTTATTATTAGGTATACATGGGGAGGGAGGCAGACAGAGGGGGAGGGAGAGCAAATTTGATAAATCACATTGCAAACAGAGTTACAGACTGGAGGATTATCACATATTGTGTCCCTACCAGGTGTTAACACTGTAAATGAGGCTTTACGTGTGGCAACTCATTTTAGTTTTAGAAGTAAGTTAATAAGGCCCAGGGAAATTCTGAAATTTGCCCATGGGAGACAGCAGGTAAGGAGTTGGATGATTGCACTTGCAACTAATACAACATAAAAGAAAATGATTAGATATAAAATAAATCTTCAAATATAATCCAATCAATATTAGATTTTCACCTATCATAAAAAACATTGCATTGTAATTCTTGATAAAGTAAATTCCTACAATATACCTGAGATGATCAAAATTATAATGATATGTAGATCCCTTATAAAATAAAGTGTAGGTAATGATTCAAATTTCATCACAGAAATTTTCAATTCTTCCTTATTATTATAAAATATTTCTAATTTTTCTGTCCTACACACATAATACACAGGTTCAGATTTTATTTCAACAGTGAGTTTTACTATAAAAAGGACGATGTGAGGCATAAGTTTTAAAAACAAATATTATTTTTCAAATATGTTTTAGAAATTTATTTTTTGATAGTAATTTGTTTTAGGAAAATGATCTCCTTCTAGATATTCAAGAATGAAGAAACCCAGGTAAAGAGGCAGTGTACAGAAATAAGTTTATCTCAATTTAAGAAGCTTCATCAGGAGCGAACAAGTCAGGGATGATCAGCAAATTCCTTAAGCCCAAATATATGACAAATTTTTCTTTTTTCATTTGCGTGTGCCATCAGCAGAAAGAACGTAAATGATGATGTTTGACAATTCAAAAAAAAATTGTATAATACCTATTGAGAAAGAAAACCGAGGTAACACTAAGTTTATTAAGATTTTAATTCTTGTAATTTTACTGACAACTCTGAACTTAGAATGTTTATCTTTTTGGTTATATGATATGTAATGCTTCTGTGAGGTTTATGATGATTGAAGCTACATCCTTGGCATTGCCTGACATGAAGACATTATTTGCCTTTTGTTGAATTCCGACTTTTCTTCTAGCACTTAAATCATTTTGACACATCAACTAAACAGAAAGGATATGTATTTGCTAGGGTTTTGACCAAGCATGAATCTATGGTTTGCTAAAATGACTATAGAGTGAAATATTCACATAAAAAGGAGTTAAGGGGCATGTAACAAAATTTCCAAAGGTAATTAATTATCTTCCTATTTATATATAATATTGTAATGATTGGTCTAACCAGAAAAGGAGCAGACTAAAGCATGATGAAGTTTGCAATCAAGTTAACTGATGAACCTGATTTCACCTTCCATTTATAAGCATTTAAAAATCCTTCCAAGATTTCACAAAAATAGTATTGTATTTGTTTGGAATATTTAATTTTTTTCTTGATTCTCCAATATTGACATTTACCATTAAATTTTATTTTGTAATGTACTTTTACTTTTTTAAGTTACCAACACTTTATCAAAGACTCAAAATGTAGGTGGTGCCTCGGTGGCTCAGTGGGTTAAAGCCTTTACCTTAGGCTCAGGTCATGATCCCAGGGTCCTGGGATCAAGCCCTGCATTGGGCTTTCTGCTCAGCTGGGAGCCTGCTTTCTTTCCTCTCTCTCTGCTGCCTCTCTGCCTACTTGTGATCTCTGTCAAATGAATAAATAAAACCTTTAAAAAAAAAGACTCAAAATGTAATATCATCCTTCCTTCTTGGGTTGACTTGTCTACTCTTACAATGATGATGCTCATTCTGAGTCCATGGTTTACTGTATTTTCTAAAAAAGGTAAGTCTTAATATGAAAATATTAATAAAGTTGGAGATATTTTAATTAAAGTCCATGGTCCTATTATCCCCAGGGTATTACTATATGTTATTTTTATTTTTGTAGCATAAAAATGCTATAAAAATCTATAGAACTCAAAATTATGTTCCCTAGGAACAGTGCCTATGTTACTATTAACATTATATTATTATCACCTGTATCCAGGAAGGATATTCCATAAAATTCCCCAGTCTTTTTATGTAAACGTCTGCTGCACATAACATAGTATATAATGTGTATTAAATTGTTTTATCTTATTAAGTTATTAGGTTATGGGTGTTCTATATATTTACATTTCTACTATTTCATAGAAATATCTAGGCTTACAAAAGGTGAATTATCTCTCAGAATGGATTTTTTCTTTTGGAGGATAAAACTTAAATTATACCTAAAAATCTAATTTAAAGTGAGGCTGTTTAGATTTACTATAGTTTCTTCGTTATCAATAATAAAAGTGTAACCTTTAAACAGAAATCCATCATGGTAAAATCAGACCATTTAGAACACTCCCTCTTTTACAGAGTTGGTTTTAACAGCAATAATGCAAAAACACATTGTTAACATTTCATAACATTAACTTAGACACCCTAGAAGTGCAGACTGCCTAGAGTTGATTTTCAAAGGCATCCCTGTGGCAAGAGTGAAAATGAAAGAAAGATTTTTAACAGGAAAGAAAAACAAGGTTGCAAATAGCATTAGGTGATGCCCTGCATGTACTTGAACATGCCCAAGGGGGGAAAATGACTGTATCTTTCCTTAATAGATTGTAAAAGGCTCATTTCAAGAACGCAAGAAATAATGGAGCATTGCAGAGAACATCTATTCACTAGGCTCTTGTGAATGAAAGTTATGAATGTAAAATTGGGAGACAGTTTCTGGGCTTTCTGCAGATAAGACATCTGCATATGAATGCTCTTTGTTTCAGTGATTCCTGTAAAACTTTACATTGATGATGTAATGCTTCAAAAGTGTCCTTACTCCAGCTTTATATATAACTACATACAAATGTATTATACAAGATGCTATGCTATGTTAATCCAAAATTGAACATCTTTGTTTTGTTCTTCTTAGCTCCGAAAAGCTGGTGGGTGATCCCAAATCACAATCACAACCTTCTAGCTATGACAGGAATGAACACTTTATTTGTATTAATGCCATGGAGTTCAATATGATTTGTTTTCTGAGATATCAAAAAAAAAAAAAAGGAACTGTTATTGGTTAACTACTAAATATGGATTTTCTGTTTGTTCCCTTTCTGCAAGACAACTTTTAAAAATAGGATCATTTAAAGAAAGGCAGTGGCACAAAAAGCTAAAAATGCTTCAAGGATAGCTACTGGGCATTTATCCCTTCCTAAATGGCTCTCTCTTACTACGATTACTACTGAAGTTATTTTGGATCTTATTTCCATACCTATTTCATATAAAATTTGAGGCACTTAAATCTTCATTAAAAAAAATCAAACAGTAAAAACAGTCGATAGGGTAAAAGTTGCAAGGTGATTTTTTTTCTTTCTTGGTAGTATTTGTGTGAAGCTAAGATTTTATTTCTATGCAATAGTAAAAAATACATCATACGATATTAAATAGCTTAATTGTGCTTTACTAAAGAATGGTATTTCATATGTGATTTTACTTTAGTATTGTCTTTTATCAGATAATAATTTGCTTTTTTTTAACACAACTACATCATAGCAATTGGCAAATATATATATATATATGTTTGTACACACATACACACGCACACACACACATTTTGTGTCAAAATTCAATTAAATATTTAATCTCACTCATTTTACTTAAAGAATCTATTTTGGGGTAGTCAGTTAAGTCTCTGCCTTTGGCTCAGGTAATGATCTCAGAGTCCTGGGATAAAGCCCTGCATCGGGCTCTCTGTTAGTCAGGGAGCCTGCTTCCCCTCTCTCTCTCTGCCTGCCTCTCTGCCTACTTGTGATCTCTCTCTCTGTCAAATAAATAAATAAAATCTTTTTTAAAAAAAGAATGCATTTTAAAGTGTTTGGAATAAAAAATACATTTAAAATTTTATCGATCATTTTACATCTATTACATCGAGTAATATCATTAACTCTTTAATACATATTTATAAAATAAATCAATGGAGACTTGATATTTTTATTTTACAAACATACAGTCATCAGCATCTTAAAATGAACCTCCTATGTTTGTTAGTGCAACAGTGCATAACATAGAAAATGACAAAGACCCAACAATTTAGTACTCCAACGTAACAGTTATCCTTGGTCTGTATAAAAATATAAAATATCTTGAAACAATACTGTTCTCCAAGGATAATTTTTAGCTGTCAGAGAAAAACTGAGATCATTATTTCAGAAGTATCTCTTACTACTCAATCCATAGTTGCCCTTTCCAAAGTTTTTGTTATAATAAAATGTTTCATGATACAGAGATATTGCAAACAAACCTCAACTAGTAATCATTGAACACATGGCAACAATTTTTAATTAATTTTGACCTTGGCCAGATGCAATAGATAACCTCTGGGTAAAAAGAGCTGTTGGATCTATGAATGATCCTGAGATGTCCTCTAGCTGCCATAAACAGAAGCAATAAAAGAGGCTTAGATTTGATTTCCCAAGGAGTTTTGATGGTGAATTCTAAATGAAACATATATTATAAAATTGTTGGCAAAATTAATATCTATTTCAACAGTCATGTTTTGTTTTTTTCCTTCCTCTTTTTTGCAGTTTGGTAGTAAATAGCTTCGTGGCTAGGGTTAAATTTCCTAGGTTAAAATCCTGGCTGCTAAAAAAAAAAGGAAGTTTTCACCACTCCCAAGGAGAATAAGCAGAAGGGAAAGAAAGTTAAGTTGACTATCTTGAGGTACTATAATGTGGATAACAATGGTAAAGTCAGTCATTTGACTGGGAATGTCCATCAGACTAAGGTGGTGCTGGAATTTTTACCACCAACAATCACCTTGTCAGACATCATGGCAAATGTCTAATCGACTGTTTCAACAAACCAGAAGACAAGTAACAACAACAACAACAAAATTCTGGCCACATCACCGATATGAACCTGTTATTTAACTTCTTTGTGCCTTCACTTTCTCCTAAGTTATTTGTGGGGGATAACAAGAGAACCCGCCCCATAGAATTTGTATGAGGATTAAATGAGATGATGCACAGAGAACATGGGAGAAGTACTTGCCACAAAGAAACAACTTAAATGTTTTTTTGAACCTAGAGATTATTGACATTTTTTCTATATTTTAAGAAATATTAGCATAGTTTTAGATTTACAGAAAAGTTCCAAAGACCCTACAGAAAGTTCCCATATACACTGCAAGGGCCAAAGGCAGGCCATCCCGTGATAGCCACTTTGGCATGAAGATTATTCTGAGTCGAAGGCCACTGAGACCCTTTAGGCTCAAGAGAAAGTTTTGCTCCTTCCTAAACTGGCTACCTTTCCCAGAATAAGGGTTTATTAGTAGAGATCAGTTTATCTCAGTGACTCATCTGTATGGCAGGACAAATACCTGATTACCAAAAATCTCTTCTTCTTACTGCCCTGTGATATCCATTCTTTTCCCCTGAAGCCCCAGACTTCTATCCCCTTCTTCTTAGTTCAGGATAATATATATACCTCATTTTGTCCTCTTTGGAATTTCTATGTCTGTGTCAATTTTATATATATATATATATATATATATATATATATATATAAAATTTTATATATATATGTTAATTATGATTTTCACTTGTTCATCTGTTTTGTGTCAGTTTGATTCTTAGTCCAACTAGAAGGACCTTGAAGGGGATCAGAATTCTTGCTCCCTGCAAATCATCTTGCCCCCAACCATCCTGTACCTAATTTCCCCTATTAACTGCATCTTAACACATTGCAGTACATTTGTCACAGCTTGCAAGATACTATCGATACATTGTTAGCTAAATTCCATATTTTATTCAGATTTCATTAGTTTTCTTCCTAAAATTCTTCTTCTTTTTTTTTTTTTTTCTTTTTGGCCCAAGATCTCATCTATGATATCACCTTAAATTTAGTTTTCATATAACTATAGGTTCCTCTGCTCTTGTGACAGTTTCTCAGACTTCCTGTGGGTTTTTGTTTGTTCATTTTTGTTTTGCTATTGTTTTTTAACTGAGACTTTTTTTTTTTTTTTTTAATTTTGGAGCAGTTTAAGGTTCACAGTAAAATGAAGAGTTCAAGGGCAGGGCATTCCAGGATGCCAATTTGGCATGAATATTATTCTGAGTTAAAAACAATCAAAACCCAGCAGATCCAGGAAAAGCTCTTTACCTGCCCCTCAACTGCCTGCTTATACAAACAAGAGAGCTATTAATGGAGACTCCTCTTTATCTAAAAAACTTATCTATATAATAAGACAACCATTCTTTTCCAAACATCTCCTCTCATCTTCCTGCTAATGGTCTTTCTCCCCTTTGTATCCTCAGGCCCCCACCAATCTCCTTAGCTCATTTAAGCCTCATATTGCCTCATGTCTATGTGGATTCCCGTACGTACACTATTAAATTTGATTTTCTCCTGCCTCATGTCTGTCTCATGTCAGTTTTATTCTTAGTCCAACCAGAAAGACCTTGAGGGGCAAGGGAAATTTTTCCTGCCCAAGAGGAAGGTACAGATACTTCCCATTTCTTCTCTGTACCCACAGAAGCATGGTCTCAACCACCCCTCACCAAAGTGATACATTTGTTCCAACTGGTAAAATCTTGCTTTTTATTCAGAAATATATAAACTGTCACTTTTTTTTGTACACTAATTAAATAATATGTTCTGCCTTTTCTGTTAAGCTTTGTGACAATTATCATGATAAGTAAAGTAAATTCTAACATACTTTTTTGTGCAAATACATTTGATGATGTGTCTGTGTGGTTATCTAATGGGGTATATGGAAAAATATTGCTGGCATGCAATAAGCTCTCAAGAGTTTAATAAATTCTTTTTTATTTAAATTCAATCAGCCAAGGTATAGTACATCACTGGTTTTTGATATCACATTCAATGATTCATCAGTTCAGTTTAATAAATTTTAATTCGGTATTTGAATTGAATTTCGAGAAAATTAGCTTGCTATGCTCTAATGTGGTATTATCCACCAAGAAATAATGATTACTTTCAGTAAGTGAGATTCACTTCCAGCATGGTTTTAAATTCCCGTTTCACGTATACGTTAATGCTTATAGACAAACCATATGTGGCTAAATGATGCTAACCTTTACATTACAAAGGACTCATTTAATCTTTCTTTTCCATAATGAATATTAATACATTAAAATTATGCTCATTTAAAGATAAAAAAATAAAATAAAACTTTAAAAAAATATGCTCATTTTAATTTCTAGAGCCCAGAACAAGAATAACAATAATAATCATAATAACAATAACAAATATACAACTGTCTTGAGAACAATTAAAATATTCTAGAACCTTTTTTTTTTTTTTTTCCTGAAGTCCCTCATTTGGCTTACTATAGGGAGCAGATAGATGGAGAGTCTTAGTATTTGAGGAAACATCAGCATGACTTATTTCTTGGTTGTCTACTCTGAGGTGAAAATCTACAACTATTTTGAACAGAGTTAACCTAATGAATATTCCTAGCAATATAGGTGATATTAATAAATGGGAACTTCATTTTTTATTAGTTTTCACTTGTATTAATGGAAGTACTCTTTCAGTAAAATCATCATGCATCCCCTAAAAGGATTTTAAAATTTTAAAAACTAACTAATGATTTAGTTCTATAATAACAAGCACTTTTAAAATCATTAACTTTGATTTAATCAATCATCAGTATTTTTCTTCATTTTCTTTTCAAGTACTGAACCATCTGCCCTTTAGCAAGAGATGAGAGAGATCATTTTTCACTAATTTTTACTATGATTGAAAACTAGAATATAAAACACATAATTTTATATATATATATGTGTATACATATGCATACACACATATATACCTATCGGAGAGAGTATAAGTACAGAAATTTGTTCTAATTTCTTCCTCCTAAAGTTTTATACATTCCTTTTTGCTTTAAAGATTTATTAGAGAGAGAGTGAGAGAGAACAAGAGTGTGAGTGGGGGTTGGGGGGAGAAAGGAGAGAATTTCAAACAGAATCTCTGCTCAGCACAAAGCCTGAATTGGGGCTCTTGAGTCATGACATTAGCAGAAATTAAATCGGATACTTAACTGACTGAGCCAACCAGGCACCCCATAAAGTTTTATATATGCTCATATTTACTACCAAATTAGGGAGGTAGAGGAACAAGAGCAAGTAAGCTGAAACTACTAAGTAAATGTAACACAGACATAAGTTAAAATGTTCTGACGACATCCCTTCAACAAAGTTTTTCTTTACCTTTTCTGCCTTGAATAATTTTTCCTACCCCCTGGAATCTTATTAAAATGTGGATGTTTCGGGGCACCTGGGTGGCTCAGTGGGTTAAAGCCTCTGCCTTCAGCTCAGGTCATGGTCCCAGGGTCCTGGGGTCAAGCCCCACATCGGGCTCTCTGCTCAGTGGGGAGCCTGATTCCTCCTCTCTCTCTTTCTCTCTGCCTGCTTCTCTGCCTGTGATCTTTGCCTGTCAAGTAAATAAATAAAATCTTAAAAAAAATTAAAAAAAAAGAAAAGAAAATGTGGATGTTTCATAAAGAAATTTCCACATTCTGCCTGATATGACCACTTCAAATATTCCATTCTTAACTGAAAGCCCTCTAATTGCAGGTATTTACTTTCACATATTCCATGGCATACAGAACTCAATTATTTATAGTAGAAGACCTAAATATAGCATGTTAGATTATTTCTAGGCTTTGCTAAGCTTCTATTCATTCCAATTATGTTTTATGACCTCTTATGATATTAAAAAATTTGCTTGGACTTGAGAACTAAATTAAACATATTTTAATGTATTTTATACCCATGTCTTTCAATATAGTCATTCCTGACCATCATAAGTTCACTAGTCATTGTCTCCATGATTGGCTATCCCAATTTCCTCTCATTTATTTGTTCATTGTTTTCCCATTATGGGCTATGCTTTTACAGTGTTCTCTGGAGTGCAGAGTCTTGAAAATATGTACAACATCAGATTGCTTACTGAACTATGCTAAATTGCATTTTGCTCCCAGTGGATGGATTTATTCATATTTTTTTGGAAGTGTCATTTGAGAGGAATAGTTCTGAGTAGGATTTTTAGAAATAGAAGGAAACTCAGTGATGCTTGTTCCGTTTTCCTTATAACATAGAGGAGAAAAATCTCAATCCTGGAAGTATGACTTGGCTTACAAAATGACAGAGATAAGAACAGGAGTGAAAGGTCTCTTGGCTCTCTCTCACATGTTTTCTTACACTTTCCATCTCTCAATGGATATTTAGTGCAAAAAATAGCTGGCTGATTTAAAAAGAATTGTCACGAGATAGTTACTCTTCTATAGGATCTATTTTCTGTCCTCAGTTTACAAACCCAAACTGTAAGAAGCTATTTAATAATGAATTCAACAAAAACTTAATATCAATTATGAGCCAGACACTGTTCTAGCAGCTTGGTATATTTCAATGAAGAATAGTGATAAAAATTCCTATCACCTTAAAGCTTACATCCTATTAAAGGGAGAAAGAATACAAATAATCAATATTTTTAAGAGTACATCATTTAGGATATGGCAAGAAGTGAGTTCCAAGGAGGAAAGGTTGAAACTGGGTAAATGTGGAGTGGGGAATGATTTTTCAATCATTCAGGGTTAGTGGAGATTTGAGCAAAGGTTTGAAGGAGTTCTGGGAGTTAGCCTTGTTAGTATCTGGAGGAAAAGTATCATAGGAAGAGGAAACCGTGCAAAGGCCCAGGGCAGGAGAGAATGTAGAGGGTTTGAGAGGAATGTAGCCAATGAAGCTGGAAAGAAGTGAGAAAGAGAGGAGTAGAAAATAAGGCCAGAGTAATAGCAGATTAAATAAAACTGCACAACACAGTTTGGTAACTACTAGTCACCTCTAGCTACTGAGTACTTGAAATGTGGCTGATGGGATGGATTGAATTGAATTTTTAGTTTTATGTACTTTTAACTATGTTCAAAAACTGAAACCTTGGTGTGGATACCTACATTAGAATTTTTTTGGTAGTCAGTTCAGTTACTGGAGAAAACTTTAAGTATATTTAAAATATTGTGAGTATGTGAATCTACTTCTTCAATGGTGAATTTTACAAAACCTAAATAAGTATCCCTGTGTAAAATTTAGCATCCATGTTCATAGAAGCTCTAGGTATAAAATACCACTGGATTTCAAAGATGAACACTAAAAAAATATGAAAAAACTCACTGATAATTTTCAATATTGATTCTATGTTGAAATGACCTTTCAGATATATTGATTTAAGTAAAATATTATGCATAATGACCCTACTTTCTTTCTACCTTTCTTAATGTAACTACTGGAAAATGCTCAATAACATATGTGTTTTCCTTAACTTTTCTATTTAAAGCATTATAAGCCATTGTAATTAAATTGGCTGCTGATCTAAATACAATGGGAATTCATTGATAGATTTTTAGCGAAAAAGTAATAAAAGCTATGTTTTGGTTCTTTTTTTCATTAATTATTTTGAATAACTGTCATTTATATCCCTCATGTAAATTAATATTTAGATAGATTTGTATTTTATGCATTAATAAGGCATAATTTGGCTAATTGAAGAAATGATCTTTCTCTCTAAATATATTATTTCTGGGTTTTATAAATTCATCTAAGCATAAAAGACGAGGATAGCCCCTATCAATGTTGTAGATTATTCCATTCTAATTTATATTATATCTGGACAACACTAGCATTTGTGCCCACTAACTCCAGAAATAAAACTCAGAGTAACTTTGGGTCTTTTTGCTGATTCCCATGAAACTCATCAAATAAATGTCCATAAATTCTGCTTTTGTGATCCAAAAATCAGAAATGATTTTGGTCACACTGCCACCACTTTTTTTTTTTTTAAGTTTTTAGTCAAATTCCAGTTAGTTAGCATTCAGTGTAATATTTTTCAAGTGTATAATATAGTGACCCAACACTTCCATACAACACGGAGTACTCATCACATCAGCACCCACTTTACACACTGTTACCACTTCTTAAATATTCTTTACATTAGAATCATGTTGGAATCAAGAAGTTTGAGTCAAATATAGTCTAAAAATGAGGAAAAATGTCTTTTTTGAAACTTTTAACTAAGGGAAAGGGGTCTTTAAGCTTTCAATGATCCATTACATTTAGGAATTTCAAGGCAGCAATATCCTGAAATGATTATCCTGCAAAAAGCAACATGCAAAATTGATCCCAAGTAACTATATCTGAAAAAAAGAAAAATTTAAAAAATCTCCTATTTGTAAGGCAATTATTTTAAGACAATTTTTAAATAGAGAAATCCCTCTAAAGTAAATCTGTCAATAATTTAAATATCCTTGTGTAATTATAAAATTTTTGTTTAAATTTGAATTATTACATAGGTTTAGAAAGGAAAAGAGGTAAGTTGTTAATAGGAAAAGAATCTATTTCTCTTAAATATATTTCTCTTTTATGCACAAAAATACCAGTAGTGTTAGTGGGAGTTAAACATATAAATCCATTGTGCATCAACAGAGGAGTGGAAACTGTAATCTATAAAATGAATGAATTAAATCATTATGAATAATTCTTTAGCACATGACCTCCTTTAAGTTCTATCAAGTATATAGTCTGACTTTTTGAAATGGCACTTAAAAAGGTTTTACACCCTAATTGAATAGCCATTCACTGGGCTTATTTTTCACTTAGATCTTTCCTAATACCTGTGAAGTAGGGTTTTAAAAATAGGAGACTGGATGGTAAAAGCAGTAATTTCTCATCAGGGAATATTTAATAAGTGGAAGCTATTAGCCAACTAAAGGACACAAAATAGATTAATCTTTCAGAGATATGTCCTTTTGGGGTTATAAATTGCTCAGTTTTCATGGGGAAAATCTCTCTGTGAGATGTGTAAGGTTAGATTCACATTTAATATCATTTCATAATACATGAAAATAATATTTTAACTTTTTCATAATAATTACTAATCAAGATTGTTTAAAAATAACCATACCAGAGGTAAAAATAAATTGAATATCATCCAATTTGGGTGATAATTTACTATTTTATTATTATGCATGTATGTGTGTATACGTGTGTGTGTGTGTGTGTATGTATTTATTACATAGAAGAAAACCTAATCCTATTACCCCTAACTGTGGTGATTAAAAAATACCCAGAAAATGAACTTACTGATAGAGTTATGCTAATTAAACTCTTTGCCCTAAAAAATGACCATATATTAACAGCTTTTACAAAGAATCAATGTATCAATATGTACAAATAATACATAACAAAAGAAAGTTGAATTCTGTTCTTGTTTTCAGTTAAACATAGAGTCTAGGTTCAATTCACATGAACTTTTACAAATTTTGTTAGTTATTTGACTTAATTACTATCCCCTTTAAAAAAATATATATATATATATCATCACCATTCAAAGATCTTAAAATACAAAATACACATGATTTCCTATTCACCACAGTGAAACAAACTGAAGACCTGTAAAATAATCTAGAAGAATTTTTTAACAGATCCTTGAGGTCATATTTCGTTTTTGAGAATATAGAGTTGAACACAGGAATCCTGACATTGACAGGACAAATTCAGGGTAAGTTATTACTTGGGTTTTTTCATTCCTTTACGTGGAAAAACTTACTACATAACAAATTTAGTTGCACAAAAAATAACATTCTCTTTCCACCACGTGTATAAATATTTGTTCTGACAACTGTCTCTGAGGCAAATCTTTTTCCTGCTTTTCCTCTCTAATGTCCCCCTCTCCTCCTTCCTTCCTTCCTTCCTTCCCTCCCTTTCTTTTGTTTTCCTCTTACCCTACAACCCATACTTTATTATTAAAAAATTGTATCTATAGATGTATTTTGTGAGCAAAAACTTCTTGAAGTATTTTAATATATGTCTATTATTTAGCATTGTTTATAGTTTATTCTATGCTAGTCACTGTATAAGACATTCAAAATCTTGTAAAATATTAAATAGAAACTTTATGAGTTTGACACTAAAAATATCTCCATCATATACGTGGCAGCACTGAGACCCAAAATTCTTAAGCAGTTTGTTGAAAATCACATGGCTATTACATAGAAGGGTCAGGTTTGGAATAGAGGTCCTAAGACTTAGACCATGTCATTAATTATTATGCTATGATGCTATCATAAATTTCAGAGCCCATCAAAAAATGGAAATATACTTTTTTTTCCTGAAAACTCATCATAAGAAAATCATTAAATTATAAGTAAGATCACTATACAAAGTCAGATGCATGCTTATTTAATCCAGGAATTGCTGGCTATCTTCCTGATATTAGCTTTCGAGGACAGTTCTAGACGACTCTTTTAGGAACCACTTATGTTGCTGTGGTTTAAACATCTAGCAAAAAACATTCTGAATTGCATTATATTTCCTTTTTAAACCGCACCTTGGGAGTATTAGCCTTAGGCATTTACATCAGGTGCAGGAAGTAACACACGTTGTTTATTTTTTAATTTAACCTTATTTCATTTATTTCAAAGTTCAGAATATAGTGAAAAAGTCTTTCCTACTATTATAGAAGTAAGTTTTTATTTGAAAACAGAGACTCCTGAAAAGGTAATCTAAAATTGTTTTTTCCTTAGGATGAAGTGTTAAAATGATAGCAGATGAAACTAATGTTCCCATTTGATGTTCTGAGCATATGGTTCTAGGTAACCTAAAGGAACAGAATCTAGTCTTTCCATAAGGATAATTTGATATGAAGTGCAGCCATGTAGTGTATTTTGGAAATTGTTTTAAATGAACCAAAGAGAAGTTCACACTGATTTTCTCTTAGTTTGCTCACATTTCACATTCAACTATTTGGCCATACGCTGACACATCAATACTTTAAGCCCACCCAATCACCACATTTTGAGATAAAGAGCAAAACTTAGTTGGGGAAAGATAAGAGTGCCAGGAGATAAAACCAGATAGGGTGCATAATAAAAAAAAATCCTAAAATGTCAGGTTTTAACATGTTCTGAACATTTATGTAAGATAAAATACTTCTAGCAGGGGCACCCACATGGCTCAGTGGGCTAAAGACTCTGCTTTCAGCTCAGATCATGATCCTAGGATGCTGGGATGGAGCCCCGGGTCAGGCTCTCTGCTCAGCGGGGAGCCTGCTCCCCCCCCCCTTTCTGCCTGCCTCTCTGCCTACTTGTGATCTCTCTGTCAAATAAATAAATAAAATCTTAAAAAAAAATACTTTTAGCTAGTGTTCCGATTGTTTAAAATGGAAACCCAGTAACTACAAATAAGTTGTATAGAAAACAATGGCTGCCATCTGATTGCATTAGAATACTGTTATCAGAGAGAAATATGAGATTTTGAAATATGTCAAAAACAAAACAAAATGTAAAAATCCAACACCTGGACAGAAAAAGCAACACATAGTTCACTTTACAATAGCCATCATCACATTTAGGATAATTATATCAGCTTATTCAGACACACTTATACTCAAAAAATAAAACAGTACTAATGGTTGTGTCATGTTAGGTCATTAAGAAAATTGATATATGTGTAAAAAAATTCATATAATTTTTATTGCCAGGTTTGACAGAGCTGTAATTTATCAAAGGTATGACTGATATCCATTTCTTTGGAATAGCTGCTATTTATAGATAATAAACATACTACCAATTACAAATAGTATAGACAATCACAAAGTAAAAGTAAATATTATAATTCAGCATTGATTTTCTAACATTTGCATAAAAACTATCATTAAAGGAAGATTTTGATACTCATCACAGTGCTTAAAACAACTAAAAGAAAAAATATTCGTATTTAAATTCTGTTTAAAAGAGAGTCCTAAGGGGCACCTGGGTGGCTCAGTTGGTTGGTTGTCTGCCTTTGGCTCATGTCATGATTTCAGGGTCTTACGCTGGAGCCCGACATCAGGCTCCCTCCTCAGCGGGAAGCCTGCTTCTCCCTCTCCCACTCCCCCTGCTTGTATTCCCTCTCTCCCTGTCTCTCTCTTTGTGTCAAATAAATAAATAAAATCTTTATAAAAAATTTTAAAAAAATAAAAGAGTCCTAAGACTTAAAAAAAAATCTTTGAGTCGATCACTCTCGTTTATTGTATCACATTTTAATAATTACATTGTATATTATGTATCTGTATTTTAAGTATCTGGGTTTTCGGCAAAAATATGAATTTTTGGCAGAGATCATTTTTAAATGGACGAATAAAGGAAGTGCAATATTTTAAAATTGTTGACAAATCACAATGAATATAACTCCGTAACTGCAATCCAGGGAACAAAGATTTAACATAAAATACTGAAGTCTAAATCTGTAGTATCAAATCTTTTTTTTTTCCCCCTCTCTTCCATTATTCTTCCCCATGGGGAACATTCAAGATTTGCCCACAGTAATTCAAAAGCACTGGTCCTGAAATTGAGGGAAAAGGCATCAATGCCCATAATTGAGCCATTCACTCAGCTTCCCTTTGAGAGCATATTTGATTGGCATAATATAAAAATAGAATACACATTTAGAAATAGACTTAAAGCTACTTTTGAAATGGGCCCTAAATGGGTTCATGAGGTTGATGAGACAAAGATTCTATTACTCCAAACCACTGGCATGAGTCTAACTTATATGAAAGTGACTAATTCATTACCATAGGACAGTCTTTAGAAAAACATGTGGTATAAGTTAAAGTTCCCATATGAAGCAATCTTTCAACAAATGCTACATACAAAATCACAAAATTTACTTGATGCTTATATTCTAAATCTTGTACATGTTTTCAAAACATTTTAAATATTTGTGATTAGAAAATAATTTTATTCTGAGCATGTGTATAAACAGTTCTCAAGCCACCACTACATCAGTGATCATGTGGAAGATTATAGACATAACGAAGTTAGATCACACAGTGCCTGAGGAACTGCTAGTGAGCATTATTCTCAATGACTTTTCTGACTAAATAGGCCGTTGGGACTGTATCTTATTTACTCAGTGTTCTAAGTCCTAACTTTGTGTTTCCAAGGTACATTTCAACCTCCAGATCTAATGTATGGAGCTCTCCAAGTGATGAGGACTGATCCTGTACTTTGTAGACCTCCAGCTTAGTGTATCTGGAGTGTATTCTTACAGCTTTGTCTTCCCAGTTTCTTCAGCTCATAAGTGTGCATTTCCTGACCGTGGGTTGGGGGAATGGATAGATGGTGGGATAGAAAAAGCAACACGTAGTTCACTTAACTTGATAGCATCACATACCTGATGGATACAGTGAGTTTTGTTTAGGGAGAGAATCAGTGTGTAAATGGGCAAACCCACCATAATTTCTCCATTGTCAAAGCTGTTAGGAAAATATTATAATTGAAACCTTGCTGAATGTCTACCCATGAGCATGAATCTTCAGTCTGCTTTGAAAACAGTGTCTAGGAAAACAAATAGGATATTTTGTTACCCTGGGCATGCATATATATATACATATATACATATGTATATATACATACATACACACACACATACACCTTGGGCATATAGATACATAGAAATATACATATGCATATAAATTTGTGTGTATATGTGTGTGTGTACACACACACACACACACACAGACACATATACACATATTTAATTTGTGAGTTAGTTGACCTGAATCAACTCTCTTCCCTTTACACACTCCAAACAAAAGGGGAAAAGAAAAACAAAACAACAACAAGAAAAAGAGATACACACATACACCCTTCAGGAGGATATCTGAGTGTAAAATGATTAAATAAATAGTCCCTAACATTGCCACAATGCCTTATGTACAAAGACGGCCCACATGTATTTTATTTACTTCTCACTTTATTGATAATTCCATTAACTGAATTTCTTGAGAATCATAAATATTTCAAAAATAAAAGATGGCTTAGAATAATTTTATCCACGATTCAGAAACTGGTTTCCCTAGATAAAAAATAATTAGTTGATACAAACCCCAGCAAGAGATTATAAATGAAAATGGAACTCCAATGACAAGGTTGCAGAAGAAAAACAAAGACTATCTTGTAAATGGACATTAATGAGGTTTCCTTAGAGGTAACAACAGCCTCTTAAAGTATAGTGGCCCACAGTGCTGCCAGATGTAGACATTGTTTCTACTTCTATGGATAGAATATTAAGGGTCCCCTTATCTTTACATGTCTTTCATAAAAGCAGAGAATTACAAATATATTCCATAAACTTCCAAGCTTATATGGAATACATGTTCCTATTATAAGTCTTACAATAAATAGCTTAAGAAGTCAATGTTTCACATTATAATCAAAAGCCAACACTTTTTGTTCTTTCTTTGAAAAGTAGGTCCTTGGGAAGCATTTTCTTAGAATGTTTAATATACACACACACATACTCGATTAGGCTCCCAGTGCTTCTAAACTACTAAAGGCAATGCCAATAATATTAGTTGCACTTTTTCTAAAAGCAATAGCACTTTTATAAAGCATTTAATATTATGAGAATCCAGATATAAATTGCTGTTAGGAAAATGCAGTCAAATAAATTCAATCAGTGAATAAAATTTAAAAAGAGATATAAGCCAGCATATCAACTGAGAAGAGAATGGAGGAGTGCCTGGGTGGCTCAGTTGTTAAGCGTCTGCCTTCAGCTCGAGTCATAATCCCAAGGTCCTGGTATTGAGCCCCACATAAGTCTCCTTGCTCTGCAAGAAGCCTGTTTCTCCCTCTCCCATTCTACCTGCTGGTGTTCCCTGTTCTCACTCTCTGTCTCTCTGTCAAATAAATAAATAAAATCTTAAAAAATAAAAAAGAGTGAGAGAGATAGAATAGAGGGTTTTTTTTTTTTAAAGATTTTATTTGACAGATAGAGATCACAAGTAGACAGAGAGGCAGGCAGAGAGAGAGAGGAGGAAGCAGGCTCCCTGCTGAGCAGAGAGCCCGATGTGGGGCTCGATCCCGGGACCCTGGGATCATGACCCGAGCTGAAGGCAGAGGCTTTAACCCACTGAGCCACCCAGGCGCCCCAGAATAGAGGGTTTTTAATCAACAATTTTCTTTTTTTAATTTTCTTAAGCTTACTTACACATTAACCTAGAAGAAATGACTAATACTGTATCTTAAATACACTAATAATACTAATATAGTACTATGAAATGAAAAACAAATCTCCCTATATCATTTCAAGACCTCAGGGAAGTGAGAGAAACAAGAGAAAACATGATATACAAAAAAGGACAGATGTGGAATGGCATGACAATTAATGGTTTAGTCTGTAAAAAAATATCTCAAGGAGAAACTGGGTTAAGGAATTTTTCAGAATATTTTCAAAGAGGTTTTGCCTAGACAACAGTCCTAAGTATCAGTGAAAAAAAATATCAGTAAATAAATTTATCTGATGCTGCTTAATTAGACTGAAACGAAAACCTGGACTATGGAACATTAGAATTTTTGGGAAGCTGATTTTCTGAAGGCACTGGAGGAACCTATTCGTACTACAGAGCCGCGAAATAATCTCAGGCAAAGTGAGGTGTGAATTACAGGCCTGTTATGTTGAAGTAATAAAAAGCAGCGTCCACTACATTAGAAAAAATAGTATTCAGTAAGAAATCCCCACAGCTTAATTTTAAGTTAAATATCAAGGATATATTTCGTCTAATGAAAAAACAAATGATATAAAAATGGTGAATCAAAAATATTTAAAAACATGGAATTGTTCACTCATATTCATTATTTTATTTTTTAATTATTTTGTAACAGTACTTTGATCAAACTGCATTAATGAAGCAGATGGGAGGAAACTATTAAGAATTTGGAAGTAGTTATGACTAAGGTATACCATAATTTCTAGTTAGCAAAATTAATAACTCTTATTGTACTGAAACTCACTTTTATTGCCTTTGAGTCTGCTATTCTCAAGCCATCCCAGAGCAAAACTTCTCTGGCTCACTCCTGTGTTAACATTCTGGCAGTCTCTCTAATTTTGATAGGATTATTTGCTTGGATTAAAAAGTTACCTAATCCTACTTTAAAGAAAAACGGAGTTAAAATAACACGAATAAATGTTGAAGTAAAGACATTCACAGAATGCTATGAGAGCATAAAGGAAATTGTATTCCTACGCTACCCTACGATACCTCACAGAGGAGCTAGCAATTAATTAGACTTTGAAGGGTCAACAAGATTTTACCAGCAGAGGAGTTAGGTAGCACGCAGCGGTGGAGGAAACAGCAGAGGAATTCATGCGCTTTTGCTTGTATGGCAATCCAGTCAGAAGAAAATATAACAGCCTGATGATGACATTTGTGCACATCAGCATATGTGTATCACTACTGCCTGTGTGCATTAGGGGAAGAGGGTTTATTGTGTTTAGGAGGAAAGGTTGAAAGATTGGTGGTACCACATAATAAAGTCAAAACATCATTCAGCAGTTTGAACCCTAAACAGTTTCTGAATATCTTTTTTTTTAAGATTTTTATTTATTTATTTGACAGACAGAGATCACAAGTAGGCAGAGAGGCAGGTAGAGAGAGAGGAGGAAGCGGGGCTCCATCCCAGGACCCTGGAATCATGACCTGAGCTGAAGGCAGAGGCTTTAACCCACTGAGCCACCCAGGCACCCCATGAAGGCAGATGCTTAATGACTGAGCCACCCAGGCAACCCATGAGTAGGTTCTTAATAAGCTGTTGTTATGCTTTAAGGAAAATAATATTGTTGTTGAAAGTAAATAATTGTATTTTTTATATAACCGATTCTGGACCAAAGTAAAGTTGAGCATCTGATTCTGTAGTATATACAATTGAAGCTGATTGCTAAGGAAATAATTCCTTTGTGAAGCTGGCCGAAATGAATTATATACACATTCTATGGCATAAGTTACCTGCTCATGAAGAAAAGGAAGAATATTGACACAAACTTTCAAGGTCAGTTTTCAATCATTCAACATTAGGCAAATTTGGATTTTGAAGAGGCTATAAAAGAAATAATCCTATTTAGATTTTCAAATGGTTAAAATCATTCTTTGAGAGAGCAAATGTTAATTATGAGCTTGATACAGTTTATAAGCACGGTTATAATCAAGGAGGTTAAGAGCATGAAGGTACATTTAAGTTTTTCTGTTCAATCTATTTATTTTAAAATGAGTAATCTAGGGACTGGAAAGAAAAATGATTTTTAAAAAAGAAAAATAATTAACAATTAAACCTCGATTATCAAGAGATAATTAAAGTGATTTTAAATTGAAATGGAATATCAACTCAGTATGTTTTGAAATGGAACAGTCTATCTTGTAGACTAAAATTGTATTGTTTTTAGGAGATACGATATAGTTTCAACTTCATTCCATTTAGCAGATCCACATGAAAGAAATTTAAAATCCCCAAATTAAATGCAAAATTATCCAGAGAAACACAGATAAAGCTATTTCAGATTACAACCATCATTGCATTATTTATTTTCATGATAAATGAAAGTTTACTAATTTTCAGATTAAGAGAAAAATTAGAATTACCTAATTAGAAAAGAGTTTTACAATCCCTCTCATACGCTGTAATTTTACTTTAAGCTTTCATATCTGTAGAAATAAGGATAACTTTCCAAATCTCCCTTTTATAACATTCTTTCTCCCTCCTCTCACTCTTCCATATATAAATAAATATATATTATATATATATATATAATGTAAATACTATTTTGAACATATATCCAATCAGTGACATGCAGCATACTGGTGAAGAGAAAATGTACACATTGCCAGTTAAATTCCAGTAAGATAATCTTAACTAAACCAATAGCATTTTTATTCCACCTTTGTAGAACAGTTACCATCCATTATTTACTCAGCCAGCAAAGACGAATAAAACTATAATGTAGTCTAGTCGGCACAATAAGTACTCATATATACTCAACATATATTATTGCCCCTATACCTAATTAATCCCTAAAAAGGATCATTTCTCTGAAGTTTCCTGAGGTAGGAAGCTGTTCTCAAAAACCAATAGCGCTTCCTCTTTATGAACGAAGAAAGAACCAAAAAGAGGCAAGATTAAGAAAAATCGTGGCTATGATCACAAACCCTATGAAAATATATAGCTCTACTTAGCAACTACAAATTACAGTTCAAGGTAAAATATCTGAGAGTCTCTTTTATTATTTTGTATAAAATTCCATTTATCTTCACTAAAACGTGAGTCTAAAAAGTCCTATCAAAGAAAATAATAGATGATCACCAGGGAAAAGTAGATCATTTGATCATTCTAGGGCAAAAACAAACAAGAAGAGAAAGCCTATGTCAGAATCATGTAAATAGTTCATTTTTAGAACATGTCCTCTTACAATACTCTTCTTTAAAGAATATCTCAAAATCTTCGTTCTTACTGGTACGAAACAAAGTATTCTTTGGAGGATGAGTGACAACCGTAATATTAGTCCAATTCCATCTCACACTGGAAACAGAATGTATAACAATTCATACAAATTTGCTTCCTGAAGCACAGTTAGCAAAGACAGAGAAACTCTGAGAATTCCTTGGGGAAAAGAAGCACCGTACCAAAAACAATTGAACAGATTATGTTGACTATCCAAAGTAATCGGTTTTCCTTCAATATCTTATCATTTCTCTACACAGCACGAGATGTAGAAAAGCAGCAATAACTTGAAGAACGAAGTGCAGAAACCTACTGGGGAGGAGACCTGAAACATACTAAATGTATTTGTGGCAGAATTAATTCCAACACCCAGGAGGAAGCTGCTAATGCGTTAGAGTGAGCTGTCAAGTGAAACAGGAAATTTTTTCCATGCATTTTCTAATGAGTTTTAATACACCCCCAGTATTTATTTTAAGACATTCTGCTTGTCAAGGTGGAACTCCTGTTCTCATTTTCAGATAATTGACTAGTTTAAAAAAAATCTTTATTCCATTTCAAAATATTAATAAAATAGTCCACTTCAAATACAATTCCCTTTGTCCCGAAGGCACCTGATTAATTTCTTTTTAAAGCCAACTAAAATGAGAGCCCACTGAAAGTTTGTAACATTACTGGTTCTCTTTTCTTTCATTTTAACTCATGATTCAAATTTCATAACTTTGTCTTGTTCCATGATCCAAATAGTTGGATGTTTCAAAACATACAAGTTTAATAGGAAGACTTATGTCATCTCATATGTGCCTGTGACTATGACATTTAGTATGTGCCATTAGCTCTGTATTTCTAAAATCTGCTCTATTTGCTGATTATCACACTAAAGGTTTTTTTTTTATTTCATTGCTTTGGATCTATCACTGGAAATTAAATTCAGAAAACATATGTCCCAAGTTAGCATGATTTAAATCAAAACAGTTTAAAAAATTATTTAAATGATTAGTTAAGAAGATTCAATTAATTAATTTCCATCAAAAGTTTATTGTAGTTTGATAGAAATATAGTGTGCATTTTCCATGACTCAGAGAGCAGTTAGATTCATTTTACACGGAATATACCACTCCTTTTAAAGTTTGTTTTTATTAACATTGCAGTTATTTTAAAAAATTGGAAAATACTATTTAGTAGTACAAAATAAAGTTAATTGTATTTTGTGTTTGTAAATATATTTGGAGTTTAAATCAGGTGAACAAGTGGTTCCCGATTACCGTGTTTCCTATTCAGCAATTTTAAGAATTTAAGAAGTTGAATTTTTAGATACTTTAATTCCTAAATGATGTCTCAGTTTGTATCAAAATCATCCATAGTAACCAATAGTCTAATAATAAAACAATTTATAGCAAATTAAAAATAAACATACAAGAAAATAATAAATGTATATGTAAATAATTCTGATATATTTTTATATGATTTATAGGTTGAGATTTAATTTTAAAATAAGTTTATAATGAGATTTAATTTTAAATAACTTTAAAATAAGTTCATATAATTGTTGTTAGGGGTGAGAATCTTCCAGATTTTCATGTTATGGCAATTCTTTAAAGTTGTCACATTTCAACTAAAGTCGTAAACATTCAAGAATTCAAAATAAGAGTGTCCATATATTGTTTAAAACTTAAAATATTGTATTAGTGTATTTTAATCCCTTATCATAATATTTTATCCCCTTATATCCCTTACTATGAGCTTTTTAAATAAGTAAGAGTTTTTAAGTTAAAATAATAGATAATAAATAAATAAATAAAAATAAATACAAATTTTAAAAACTAATTTCAAATTATTTCTAGGAATTGACCTTGTCCTTTAAGTCTTTCTGCTTTATTTTAAATAAGGATATATGTAAACATGATTTTTTAAAAACGCTTATGGGAGGAGCCTGGGTGGCTCAATTGGTTGAGCAGCCAACTCTTGATTTCAGCCCAGGTCATGAGCTCAGTGTTATGAGATAGAGCCCCAGTCAATGGGGGTCCTTGTTTGTAGGGAGTCTGCTTGAGATTCTGTCTCTCAGCACCCCCTTAGCCCTCTTCCCACCCCTGCGGTCACACACACACACACACACACACACACACACACAGTCTCTCTCTCAAATAAATAAATCTAAAAAACATATATGAAGTGCCTTTAAAAGATAAAATAAATAAAAACATATATGCTTAATTACTGGTGCTACTGCCTAATGCAAAAGAAGAATTATGGGAAATTTTAGTTGAACTGTTTTTCATGTATTTAATTTTTGTTTTTATTTGTTTAGACCTAGGTTTAGGTCTGTTTTCTTTTTATTTGTTTGCCCTAGCAAAAATAGTATTCATGAATGAGCTTTTTTCCTTCAAATTTAAACCTGGAATATTAAAGCTCAGTGTTGATGGTACAAGATTTATTTTTCTAAGAAAATATAAAGAATTAGTTACAAAAGTAACTGACTCGAAATTTGGAAACAAATTTGTGTTGGCAGCGGGGGGTCTGGATGTGTGTGTGTGTGGGGGGGAACTATTAGTTATTGATTGGAACTTTCTACTGTCCTATATCAGATATTGAAAGTTGTTTACTTACAGTGTGTTTTTAGGAAAAAAAATGTTCTAACAAAATATCTTTACCACTATTGCTATCATTTGTGCTGTAGGATTTTAAAGGGAAAGAACTATGTGGCTAAGCTAATGAACAAATAAGCAATCAAAAAATATTTTAAAAAACACACATGATAAAACAATAAAAAGGTCTACTTCATTTTCATGCCAAACACAAATATACTGTATTGTATCCTGTATTATATCTGCACTTTGCCTATTTTTTTCCACAGCTTCATCAGTGCGCCTGAGGCATTTAGAGATACTACTTCTATTTGGACTGGAAGAATAAATTAGTAAATGAAGCCCTGCCTAGTGACAATAACTAAAACTCTTTTCCATTTCTCCTGTGAGACTTCCATGACTGTCAACTGTGACTTGGTCCCAGGCTTAATCTACTGCTACCTAGATACATGTATTACATGATACACAAGTACGTATTATTTTAGGTTCATGCCATTTATATGCATCCATGATTTTGACTGTAAGGTTTTATAAGTGGTCTCTTTTGCATGTCCGTCGCTACCAATGAGCATTCTAAATTACTGGCAGTAGTATTTTTCTCCATTAAAAAAAAAAAAGCATTTTAGTAGTAAATACTATGCTGGTGGTTCATAGTGTCTGATAGAAATTATGCTCATATTGCTATGAAAGTCTTTGAGGAAATATGATTTAACTTAGAAATGTTCATTTTTAAAGCAACATTTTAGGAAGAAGTATTTGTCATTTCTGGTAGGGAATCTTTGTTATCATTATTACAGATGAATGGTTCTTCAGTAACTGGTCCTAGCTCAGTAATTTTAATTTTTGTACTTCTTATTAGATGTATTCTAATTTATTCCTATTCTGGATGGAATTTTTTAAAATTATGTCTTAAGTGGTTATTGCTGATATAAAGTAACTGTATTGATTTGAGTAGGTTGATCTTGTATCTATCCACCTTGATGGATTCTCTACTATTTCTAATAGTTTGTTCATTGATTCCCTTGGAGTTTTGAGGCTACCATGTGCAAATAATGAAAACTACTTTTTAATCATTAAAATTTTACATGTTTTACTATAATTGTGCATTAGCTAGATCCTCAAGAAAACAAAAGCTGAATAATGTAACAATGGCACACTTGTATTGTTTAGGATGCAGTGGAATTTCCACTATATTTTGCATTTAATCTTATGTTGTCTGTTGCACTTTAAAGAATATTATTTGTCATGACACAATTGTTTTCTTAAGATGTTAGGAGGTATTTTAATAGATATTTATCAATTACATAAATTAAAATTATTTTTTGTTTAACCTACAACTTTAAAACTTCATTAAAATAGTGTTACATCCTTCCAAAAAAAGATTCCAAGATGAGATAAAAATGAGCATTGTTGGCTACCATGTAAAACTTAAAGGCTGGAATTTATATCCCTGGTTTAAAATTTTAGCAGAATAGAATTTGTAGGAAGGACAGATATTTCTGATTAGTGATATGGATAAAAATATATAAAGCTTAAAATAAATATTTTTAAACAAAACTCATTTACCATGAGACAACTCCAAATTAGATTTGTTCTTAATATTCATGATTAGGACATGTATCAGGATTTCTAAAGAGGAATAAAATAAATATTTATTTTTGGCATCAATGAAAGCCTGAACAGTACAAAAATGTATCATGCATTTTGAATCAGGATTCCTAGGACTGCAACAAAGGAAATCAGAAAGACTGAAATAGAGAGTTACTGAAATTAGAGTAGCACAGTGAGATATGAAGGGAAATATAGGACTTTTATCCCTGTTTCCCTTTTAACTGGCAATGCTTATGTGGGTTCAAACTTATTTTCTGTCGATGATAGTTAGGCTATCTATAAAAAAAAGAATTAAGCCACATGATTCTATTTGTCATCAGGAATAGAGCCTTCATTTGTCTATTACCATACTTTATCTATTACCATACTTTATCAATGAATTACAGTATTTAAAGAGGGGGAAAAAATCACAAAAGTTCAATGATTCCTTTATATTCTAAACTTATTTATCTTTACTTCCTTTTGCAGGCAAATCTATAAGACTTTACAGAATATAGTGTTTTTGTTTTTTTTAAGATTTATTTATTTAAGAGAGAGAGAGAGCACAGGAGCAGAGGAAGAGCAGAGGGGGAGGTGGGGAGAGAATCTTCAAGCAGACTCCCTGGTGAGCATAGAGCTGTACATGGGAATCTATACCACGACCCTAAGATCATGACCTCAGCTGAAATCAACAGTCACTTAGCTACCTGAGCCACCCAAGTACCGCGGAAATGTAGTTTTTTTTTTTAAATTAAGCCTTTTGATTCTTCCCTTTATATAAGAAATACCAGTTAATATGATTTAAGCAATAATAGAATTAAAAAAGAATAATATTCTATTCTAAATCTATATATAACAGAAACAGTAAAATCACTTTATAAATCATTTTAACAAAAAAGTATCAAACTTGGGCATATCATAAGTTCTCAAAATTAGGTAAATATAAATAAATACATTCATATATATATGAATATATTCATATATATATACAACTACATTCATAGTACTTATAGATATGTATATATGTGTGTGTGTGTGTATACACTTATACATCCACTCTTACACATATATGTTAATACCACCCCCCTTTTTTTCAGCTCATGTTGGTGTAGGAAGATTCTCCTTTTATGCAACTATTTTCATTTTGTCTGCTAAATTGATAAATTTATAGTTTGATTATCTGAGCAAACCAATTTTGTACTTCATCAAATTAACAGTCAAATAATTATTCCTTGCAGAGTTTGCACACATGTGTATGTATAAACATGTACTTATAGGAGAGAGAGGCAGAAAGAAAGAGAGAAAGACTGAGATAGACAATCTAATTCTATTTGAAGATTCTATGAGAATGTTTGCTGCACCATTTTAGAACAAATGAATCTATCTAAATCTTAAGACTCAGAAGCTTTTGAAAAATGTCTAATACCACTTTGGGGCTGGGGAATCCTCCAGTAAAAATACTATTTAACAACAACAAAAAAAAAAAACACAAAAAATTCTGGAGAAAATTCAACTATACTGAGGGAAAAAAGTCTTTTCCAATAAGAAGATCCACATTCAAGAATTGTGCTAATCATCAGTCTTCTAGAAACAAGCTATGAATCACACATGCAGAAATTGATTCAATTCTTTTGTAGTAGAAGACATCAGAGACAACAATCTACTATATTAAAACTGTCTTATCCTAGTTTGTCTTTGGATCAAATTATGGTAAATTTTCTGAGTCTTGCTTATTTGTAAACAAGCAAGTATATCTTACATAACTTTGAACATTTAAGTATGAATGCTTGTGAACATTTTAAGATGTGTTAACAGTGAAGAGAAAAATCCAAGTCACAAATACTGTTAAATCTTGAAAATCTGATTCTGTATTTAAATAGTAACTAAATCAAATATTTATAATAACAGTAGATTCTAATCTAATCAATTAATAACTTTCTGATTGTCCTGACGTGTATCCTGAATTTCCCTAAGATTGATGAAGGCATAAAACTTTTTATTTTTTAAATGAAGGCTCTGTAACACCACATGAACCAATAGGCAGATACTCTAACAACAAAGCATTTCAGAAAATGATGAATTTTTAATTAATAATTATCCTTAAATGACTTTTCTGCTGTTGTTTAGAGAATTTTTTCACTGAAAATATGTTGTTTGGATTTTACCAAGTATTTCCTTAGATTTGATGGGTGAGCGTGTTTGTGCATAATAAGTGTACTCACATATAAGTTGTTGACAGGGCTTGAATTTCATCTGTTTAAGAAATCTGTCAATATATTCTGTTCATTTATAGCATTTGCCAACAATGAATTCAAGACCTTATCTGCACCAGAGATTCTCAACTGTAGTTGCACATTAGAATTACATAAGAGCTTTTAAAAAGCTGATGCCGAAGAACTACCCCAGACCAATTTATTCTGAAACTGCAAGTAGGGTCTGCACGTGGGTATTTTTAAAACCTTCATAGGTGATTATACTGAGCAATCATATTTAAAATCACAAATCTATACATTTACTTCCTTCCCTCAGAATCCACCAGAAATTATCCAAAAATATTATATAACTTAGAGTTACTTAATAATATTAGATAACTGCTATTCTAGGGTCAAGAACATATCAGATGAATATATATTAAAAATCTTATAATTATAGGCATGTTTGATTACCTATGAGATATACTCAAAGCTTGAAAGTATTTTAAAATTAGCAATCCTTTACATCATGTAGATACCAATGTTATGAAAAATAATGAATATGCTTGTCTAATGTAGCATTCTCCAAAACATTATCAATAACTACATTTTTGCTATTTTGGTATTTTAGTTATAAAAGATGAAAAGTGATTATAAGAGCCAATTATTAATAACCTTTATGTGCAAGGCACTGTACCAGGGGGCATATTATATACATTATCTCATTTAATTCTCACAACAGCTCTGTAGAGATATTAAGTATAAAAGTAAAATAAATTGCTTAGCCAAACAACTTTTTGTAAATGGCATGTGTGTCTGAATCTAAATCTCCTATTTTTAATCTTAATTCCCTTGCCTTGTTATACACATGAAATCATAGTAATATGGAGATTTTGATATGTATTTACAATTAAACATGAATAAAAATTCTTATTGTGGGGTACCTGGGTGGCTTAGTGAGTTAAGCCTCTGACTTCAGCTCAGGTCATGATCTCAGGGTCCTGGGATAGAGCCCTGCATCGGGTTCTCTGCTTAGCGGGGCCTGCCTGCCTACTTGTGATCTCTTTCTCTCTCTCTCTCTCTCTCTGTTAAACAAATAAAAAGACTTAAAAAAATTATTTTAGCTATTATCCTTAAAATCTTAGCTTTGAAAATATTCAATGAATTCTAGTTGAAGCTTATTCCTTTATCTTAAATAAGAAGAAACTGAGACTCTAAATCTTTAAGTAATTTGGGGGTGCCTGGGTGGCTCAGTGGGTTAAAGCCTCTGCCTTCGGCTCAGGTCATGATCCCAGGGTCCTGGGATCGAGTTCCGCATTGGGCTCTCTGCTCAGCGAGGAGTCTGCTTCCCTCTCTCTCTGTCTGCCTCTCTGCTTACTTGTGATCTCTGTCTGTCAAATAAATAAATAAAATCTTAAATCTAAGTAATTTGACTCAGAGCACATAACTAACACAAGATAAAGTTAAGACTATAAACCATTTCTTCTTACCTTTCATCCTGCGCTTTTTAGTGCCCCACATTGTCCACTCTCATTCTCGATGAATTAGTACTGCAGTTTGTTGACAAATGATACTATTTAAAAAATTACGTTGCGAAGGTGAAATCATCAGTGGATATTAAGAAGAGAAGGTGCTAGACATACTCAGGAGCTATCGCTTAAGGAATAATAAATTTGTATAATGACTCTCACTTGAGTGGTTCAGCAGTCTCTTGGATAAAAACGTTAAAGTCCCCCACATTGATATGGTTGTATTTGATACAGAGAAGTGAAGAGTACCCAACTTACCTTGTTACAAAACCTGAGTATAACAATGTGATTTCAAACTAGTTTACAATGCAAACTAAATATAGTGGTGCTTCTCAAACCTTACAGAGCATATGAATCACACGGGGATTTAATTTCCATGTGGCTTTGGATTCAGTAGCTCTGGGCTAGGGCCCAAGACACTGAATTTTAACAATTTCCAGGTGATGCCAATGCGACTCAAAGCAAGGTCTACGGATCTTACAGGTAACAGAAACATATCCCACCATCCTATAGCATCATTAAGTGGAACTCCTTTTAAAATTATTTCTAAAATAGAAGAAAAAAAAAAGCTAATAGAAGACCAGCATGTGTAACTAATAGTAGACAAGCGGGTGTCTGCAATGGGAGAAGTTATGGTACTCTGCTACAGTGGACAAGAAGTGATAAAGGAGCAAATAATTCAGAAATTACATCAGACTCTAAAAACTGTCATAAAAGCTCAATAATAGACATGCTGCCAAAATATGCATATAAAATAGGTAAGACAATCCTCACTTGAATTTAAAACGAAAGCACTTAGTGCATGTGAGCTTTTAATAAATCCTACTTGATGATGACACTCACTTTCTAATAATGTGGATAATGATGGGAGAGTAAGGCATGCATGCAATTTCATTTTATTAACTTGATGCTATGTCTGAAAACACATTTTTCACGACTTGGAAAAGAAAGTTTCCAAGGTCTGCATTAGAATAACAAGTATGCCACATGAATAGTTTTGTGTCCTTGATCCATATGCAGTGTGATTAAGCCTTACCGCATGTTGTCATACTGATTTTCAAACAGGTCTATGAACGATCAATTGAACCCTCAGTTTTAAGACCACATAGTTCTCGCTCATTATCTAAACCTTGGATGACTCTACTTGCCTTTTAGTTCATTATTATAAGTAAGAATGCACTGAAAGAAATGAACAGAGTGATGGTCCTGTGGGGTCATGGCAGAAGTACAGTGACAGGACCCATCAAATGCTGTAGTTTAAAACACTTTCAGTGCATTAGGGACAAAATGAAAACCCTTTCAGCACTTGATATTAAGTACATTAAGCCTTCCGTTTATGGGGTCTCTACATACTACTTGCTGTGGTAGTCATGATCATTTTTCACATCAATGAAGTCTCTCAAATATTTAATAAATATTTCTTTCCCAAGATCCATACAGATGTGGAACTATTTACTCAAGTACATCAAGCATCACAAAGAAAAGCAATTGTTTTATGTTTTTAAGTAGCATTTCCAAGCAAGTGTCATTTATCATCACATCTTTCCCAAGATAAAGTCTTTATCTCTACATTTGGTGTCCAAATGGTTATAACGGCTCTTCTGGGTGGATCTTTTCTAACCAAAATCATTCAAGGATTTTCAAACACGGCTTAGGGACAAAGAACACATTTCTCTTCTCCAACCAGCACCAGTTTTTCAAAATTCTCAGACAATTTTAATAACCTCAAAGCTGGTTCTGAAGTCAGGCTTTCCTCCCTTTTAATTCATGCCACATGATTCATAAAATTAACCTTTGTAATGCGTAATCCTCCGCTTCACCTACTCAAAGCCCTTAATCGTTCCTTGTTGCCTGCGGAGTTATGTACAAAATGTCTAAGTCTTATTAACAAAGCTGTTTCTGAGATCTTCAATCAGATCTCCAGAGTTCTCAGCTTGCTGAAGTCACAACTTACTCTATGCCTTATGTTCTTCCTCCTTTCTATTTCCTTTAGCTGTTTCTATACTAGTATAAAGTTTTCTCTGTTCCTGAAGATACAGATAATTTCATTTCTCACACCTACTTTAATATAATTTCTCCCATTATCCTCAATGAAGTTTTTCCTGATTTACCAATTAGAGCAGCTTTTTTTCTTTCTTTTTTTCTTTCTTTCCTTCCTTTTCTTTACCTTCTTTTCCTTTTTTCCTCCGTCCATCCTTATAATGCTCTTTTTAATTCAAAGAATCTTATTTATATCTGCTTTATACCTAAGAGACTCTACATAAATACTCAGGACAACAAGTTTAACTATATCTTATGGTAGATGATTAGTGTAACAATTAGATGCATTTTGAAATTACTTAGCTCTTTTAACAGACGAAATATCACAGAAGGTTCATTGCAATCATGAGGACTACAAGAATCTGTTCTGTTAAAATAAGAAATTCAATTAACTAAAAACATTTCCATCTGAAAAGAGACCTCAGAATTTGATTGGCTGTCCCAATTAAACATGAGGGTGGCAGCCATTCCAGATGGTAGAGACATATTTATAAAAAGTTTTACATAGTCAGAGAACTTCAGTGTAAGAAGGGACATTTAAGTTCATCTAGTTTAAACCAATATCTGAATCATTTCTTCCACAAATTATTATCTGATCACAAATTCTACTTCATCCCCTCCACAGATTAGGAATTTGGTCCGGCTAAAATGACCTTTTCACTGAAATAACAAATTAAATTTCTAGAATATTATCCTTTATACAACAGTGCTTTGCCTCATTTGCCTAACAATCATACTCTGGAATGAAAAGTATCAATTTTTCACATTAGAGTCGTCTAATGTTTATAAACAATGAGGTTGGACATCACAAATTTTGCTTTCTCCTAAATTAATTTCAATTTCTTATGATTAATTTGCTAGTTTATTTTTTCTTTTGATTTCTTAGAAATTTTTCCTGTACAAACAATTCAGTTTGTCACTGTAATGTTTTTAATACAGTCTCTGGACTGGAGGGATGGGCCAGAGAGCATTATCACCTTTTAGTGACAGGATATGATATGTATATTCACCCAAATTTTCCATTAATGTTTTTGACAGCCTGGTGATGTAGTTAACTACTTTTGAGATAATAATAACTCCATACTTTTGGTTAAACTTTAAAAAGCTTAACCTTCATTAAATAAATTTATTTTTTTTTCCTAGCATGGCAAATACATTTCCTGTCATTCCTGTAACTAATAATTTTGAACCATATTTGGTAATTTCCTGGGAAATCCTTGATACCAGTATTTGTCTACCAGGATCTTAAAAACATGATTTCATTTCCTTAATACAGTACTGGCCTTCACACTAACTGAATTTTTTGCCAGAGCCAAATGAGCTATTCTGAGTTGTGCCAAGTAAGTTTACTGTAGCTATTCATTGAAATTAGAACAAACAAGAAAATTTGTCATCACTTGTAATGCTGCACTAATTCATTTTTCATGTCTGAAAAATGTAATTATATGGTTTTTGTAATATAAAAGACATTGCTGTATATACTTAACATAAACATTTTGCAAATATAAACTAATTGAAGTACATATTTTAAAAGTAGAATGGTTTTAAAATTACAAGTTACATAAATTAGGAATTCAAGTAACTTTTTTCATGCAAATATTTATGGAGCTCCTGTACAAAACCCTTGGTTGTTGTGGGTCCTATGGGGTAGGATAACAATTTAAGTCAATGTTGTATTTAAGTCAACAGTTATTGGATAGAGAAGAATTGGATACTTTCTACAGACTCATCCATGTTATCAGAGATTTTCCTCAATTCATGTATAACCTTAGCTTTAGTGGTATATTTACCCTCATCATTACCCAGTCTAGGCAGTTTTAGGTCCCATGGAAGCAAATGGTATAACTGGAAGAAAAATTCCCTTCCTCTTTAGTATTTCAAAGGAGAGTTTGTATTCTAGTTATCCTACAGAAATAATTTATAGGTTTTACTTCTCAGATCCAACTATCTGTTTTCATTATTATTATTTTTTAAACAATGAGATCAGTCAAAGCAAATATTAAGAACACTGTGAAAGAGAAACGAATCGAACAAATCATTGAAGTTTACCTCAAGGAGAGATAGATGTTATATATGGAGATGTGGAGGACAAGTCCACCCACTTTGTTTTCAGAGGAGGCTGGGTTCTATCCCTGGGTATTTTAGATGCATATTGGCAATTAAAAAATATATATATATATATGGTGATATCACCATTTCTTCCAACTGTAGTCTTCCTAAGATGCTGTGGAACCATTAGCGATCCAGACGCCCAAAACATGTGATCTTGGATATCATCTCAGTTAGCTATATTATGGGAATAGTTTTGACCTTGATAAAATGAGATTTCGGAAATATCTCTAGTAATAGCTTAAATCAACAATTCTCTACTCCAACTAAAGTGCCCATATGCATACATCTGAATATTTCCATATTTAATATAATTGCAAGTTATTTATGCGGAGGGGAATATAAAGAAGTATTCTCCATTTAGACATTGAAGCTATCTGCTCTAATAGGTATAGTTGAACACCTTCATAATACCCTCAGCCATGATCAGTTCTTTTGGGGATGGTAATATAAAGCAGGACTTAATTTTTTCAAACTATATTTAAATCACATAATGACCTTACCTTTACACCTAAGAGGACTTATACAAAGTTTCTGAATGTCAGGGCAGCTCAAGTGACAGATGAGAAAGTCATCAAGCCATTCTGAATCCCAGAAGTCTGGCTAGTCTCCACATAAGCTTTGGAAAGGCCTGAAGCTTTTTTTGCTCTTTCCTTTAAGAATAGCATGAAGCAGGCTGGCAGGCTTTTCAGCAGCAGTTGAGTGAATTCTGACAGTCCTTGTGTACTCCCTCATGCCAAGTCTAAACTGACATGAAAAAGGGGCTTATACCTGCCCCTCTGGTCATGTGTGCCTAGAATATATAACTTGAGGAATCCACAGCTTCATGTCTTTCTTTTTAGACAGCAATTATGTATCACAGCCATAATTTTTAAAGGAATTGAGGGAAGAGTGAGAAATGACAATTTAACATAGTTTCCACAATTTGAATACATCATTTCTAAATTTCAAGAATATAAAATTATATGCAGATATAGTTCATGGCAGAACTTCCCATAATTAGCTTGAATAACTGAGATTAACTGGATTCTAGCGAGGTGTCTGCTACTTAGAGACCTTTTTAATGTTTGGGCGAGTCATTTAAATTCTAGATCTCTCATTTCCCCAGTTTTAAAATGTTGATAATATCTCCTTTCCTACTAGATGGGCTTTTGGTTTTAGTTTCGGTATCTAATGAGAGAAAAATATGCTTAGAAAACTGTAGAGCTCTTTGTAAATGACTCTGACTTATTATCATACAAGTCATGGGGGAAATCCTCAAATTGTATTCCATTTGAATCCATGCCAAGTTTTGAAATTTTGGTCACTTTCCAGAGTTGTATTTATCTTGATAAATTTAATTGTATTTCTTATTTACTCTAGGTCGTTCTTGCCCAACTAGTGTTTTGCATGTGGGATGAAGGTAGACTTCAAGATACTGATCCCCTGACTCATTGGTGCAAAGGCAATTTGGGCCTCTTATTTCAACATTCAGGCTTGAGCAGCACCTGGGTTCCCTCCCAGGAGAGTTACCAGAGCCCAGTGGGTTCCTGTCAGTGAGCGTGATAAGCAATGTCCAGTAATCAATAGCTGTCCACTTCATACTGAGTGGCCTGGGAGACACTCTTATTTCCTCAACATCTGCCTCAGGTGCCCTCTATAGAGCTCACCGATTTTCAAGAGGGCTGGTAGAGTGACTGAACAATGTATTGCTCTTTTACCAGTCAAGAATGAGGAAGGCCAACCCAGTATGTGACTAGTAGGGAGAAGGAGAGGTCAGCTGAGGATTCCTATGAAATGTGATGGTCCCCAATCTTTGTCTTCCTACAAATCTTTATCCATTTGCTGTTGTTTTTGTGGTAGACCAGAAAATTGCAGAGTTACAACCTAACATTGCATTCAAATTTCAGAAATCAGGGATTCATCTGTGTTTTGAATATTTGACACTTCATTTTTATTGGATTAGAAACTTGAAATCTGAAAACACACATTTTGTCTTGAATTTAAATAAATTCAATTTACATATCTCCCCAAATGCTTTTCATTTTTATTTCTGTAATAATATTTGGCACAAAGACCTATAAAATTTTTTCACAAATACTCATAGGTAGCCCAGCTACCTCTAGTATTAACCAGTACATATAAAAACTTAAAAATATGTAATATTTTCTATGTTATTTTTCTCATGTGAGAAAGGTGTTGATGTTTTAAAATTATTCAAGGGTTTTACCTATAAAGTATTTAATTGTACAAAAATATTTTAGGGAAGTCATTTGAAAAGACATTTATCTTACTACAAAGTGTATATTTTGTCAAACATTGGAAATTCTAAAAAAACACTTGCCCTATACACTTCCCCTAACTTTTTATGTACCATTTACCTGTAACCTATTCTTTTAAAAGAAAAGGTTCTTAGGAAAAAATAATAAGAGATATTTGTTTAGAATTCAGATACCTGGCTGGGACTGAAAAGTTAAAAAGGAAATAAAAACAATTTATTAAACATTTATTCTGGAAACTATGCAAACCTTTCATTAGTTATTTTGTTTAATCTTTACAAAAGGTTTGAAATTAATTCCCTATTTTCATACAAGGAAACTGAGACTACGTAACCTGATAAACACTAGGTGCTAATTCTTGGAATAACCAGGATTCAAATCCTGAAACCTCTGATTATGATAGCGTGTGATCTCCAACTTTTTGCTATTGAAGAGAACTTATAATGTTGATATTATATGTAGGTTATAATATTTTAATATTATTACACACATTAGAAACTTCTCACCAAAGAAAACATTTTTTAAATATAAGATATAATTCTAGTTTAAGATGGTAAAGTAGCTAAGCAAAACTATATTATAGAAACATGCTGTCTAAATTGAATTTTTAAAATGCAAAAATATAATAGAAAAAAACTAACATTAAATCACTGAAAATTATGTTAACTGAAAAAGTTGGATAAGAATTTAATTATCTACCTAATGCTCACCTTATTATTCGTTTTCAGGAACAACCCCATCATCTTGGTGTTAATATTTAAAACAGTTTCTCCAATATAAATATAGATTCTGTGCAAAATGCTAATAATGCATTCAGATCACAAGGAAACATGTTAAATGAAAGAAAACATTAAACATGAAACCGATATAAGTTAAATTATCTTTATCACTTGTATGTCAGCATACAAGTTCTTAAAAAGTATTAGACTCCTTGCTTTACCAATTCTTCAATTCATGAGACCCAGAGAAGATGACTTCCATTCTTACTACTTCCCTGAAACTATTCCCACTAAGGTCTCCAAAGATCAAATTGTCAAACTCAATGAACCACTCACTTATCTATTATCCTCATCATAATGAGGCACTGTATTACTTGACACAATTAACCACTTTCTTCTCTCTGTAACTTTCCTCATTACTTATTCCATTCTTGTTAAGACTATGTAGTTTCCTTCCCGTTACCTATTTTTTCCTAATGATAATCACTTTTAAATGTTGTATTTCCATATATTCAATTCTTGTCATCTTTTCCTTTCGGGTTTCCCTTGGAAAACTCCTCCCTGCTGGCTTTTCCCATGCCCAGAACTTAGCTATCATTGTGAATTCTGAATTTTCTCTTTCTAATTTGACCCCATTTTGGACCATATATAGGCTGGCTACTAATCATCTATTTTTATGTTTCACAGAATCTCAAACTCAGCTACCCCAAAATGGGTACTCTCTTTTACGTTATCTGGAATCTTGGGAGCTCCATCAACTGCCTCTTCCTCACCCTGCAAGTAATTGGTCACCAGGTCCTCTCAATTATACCTCCTAACTTCATCTTGAGAACTTTGGGCTCTGCTTCTTTATTCTTATTAATTGTCCTAATTCAAATCTTAAGGGTAACATCTTGATTATTGCAACTATCAAAATGACTTTCTTTTCTCAAGTTTGGTTCCAGCTATAACATTTTACTTCTGCTTTCTGGATAGTAGCTCTCAGTTGTACTTATAATCACTTTACCCCTGCATAGTCCAAATTTTCCTCACCATGGAACACAAACTCTGGGAAATTTTGCCCTTGCCCAATTTTGTCTCAATATAAGTTCCCTACTATATACAAGCACAGTTTTAGTAAGCACTGTATATGATCTCTTGAATCTGAACATATTTTCATCTACCTGAATATTTTCTTCTAGCCCTTTTGTCCACCAACTTGTAATATATAAACCAAATCAAATCCCTCTCCTGTTACAGGAGATAATATGACATATTTCTTCATTTATAAATCAATAAATGTGCACCCTGTTATCACAACACTAAATCTGAACTAGTCCTCCAATGAATTGAGAGTTTCTTAAAAAATGTTTTTGGATTTTTATCTTTCCTGAAAGTACATAACACAATGCTTAGCATATTTTATGTGTCCCATAAGTACATAGTAGATATACATGAGTTAAAACATGAGTATTAGATTGTAAATTATCACTTTAGACAAAATTCAATTTTAATGTCATGGTCTTCTTGATAACTCAAAGTTGATCATGGCTGAGTTATGAGTGACAATATGTAACTTGGCTTATAAGAATTGGGTATAGGAGCTGAATTAAACCATTGGATAAAGCATTTTACAATCTTTAGCAACTTTGCCTCAGTTTTCTTGTATATAAAAATGAACATTAACTTTGAAAGCACTTGTGAAGATTAAATAATTTATGTAAAAACATTAGCATTGTTTAGACATTATCGTATGTATGTATGCCACTGTCAACACATTTTACTCACTTTCATAGTTTTCTTTCCTTAGTACAGTACCCTGCTTACAACCTCTTGCTCCTTAACTTTGCTTAGATTTTTTTTAAAAAGAGCAATATATAGATGTCTATGAGAATTCCCCCTTATTGTTACCATTATCAGTAAATTGAAATAGCCTTGGGGATCCCCTTATTATAATTTCCATTGTTAGAGGAGTTTAATAATCTGTGACAAGAATTCTAGAATTCACTATTAGGATTTAAATCACAACTTTCATTTTAAGACATAGGGGACCCATTGTAATAGTTTATAAAATAAGAGTAAAAACTGATTATCTTCTCATCAGAATAATAATTTGGATGTGTGTGTGTGTGTGCACACGCGCGTGCATGCGTGTGTGTGTGTATGCTTTGTGTATGAAAATTGGTAGGTCACGAAGGACAATAGTGTGGTGAAAGAGTAGCCAACAAGGACATTATTGTTCTACAATCACTGCAAATATAGTGTCTCTGCTCACGGAAATAATGAAAAAGGGATGGAGCCAAGGTACATGGTGACTGAATATTGGATAGGATTTACTGCATGAAGGAATATGATATAAAAAGAGAAAGTAAACCTATGGAAAATATTGCTAAATCTTTTTTGATGTCACTTATCATGTAGCTTATTAAATATCCTTATTTAATTGACTCTATGTTATAAAAATAATCAGCAGAAGCCCTCATTTCCTCTTATTTTTAAAGAAATATGCTAAGCAATTGTTCACTATTGTGGATAATTGTTGAGATATTTTTGCGGTTCTGGAAAAAATTTCACCTAGATTCATGATGTGCTGATCATTTAAAGAGAATATAATATACATCCTAACCACGAGTTGAGCTAATGTAACAATAGCTTTTATATGTAATTAATAGTACTTTAATAGCTGTATTTTCACTCTTTAACTCTATGTTAGGTAATTTATTAAAAAATATTTTATATTAGTCTGTCTGTGAAAATTACTGTAGCCAGGATGTAATTGCAAAAAATGTTTTATATCAATTACATAATTTTTCTAAGTTATATTTAGTCATTTTTATAGTCACAAAACAAGACAATTTTAAGATGTTATTCTAAAATTATAGTTCTCTGTAAATTCATCCTTTGATTTGATTTTCTTTTAGAGATAAGGCAAATTTGCATTTTTCTGCTAATTAGTAGATGCTTACATGCTGAAAAATTTAATTATAACTGAATATTGGCAACTGATATACTGTACTTTACATTTTAGAAGGCACAAGCAACAAAACAGACCAATAACTATAATTGACCCCATGGGTTTTTGCTGTTGGTTGTGGAAATGGTAGTTTAATTTCATGCCTAGGGTTGCAATGAATTAATGGATTTATCTCTTGAAAAAAATGAAAGAAATTCATAATGGATTTGGGAATATGGCAAGTGAAGGAGAAGTAAAGTTTTGGTTCACTGAATCTTTGTATATATTTTGGAATAATGCAACATAAAAAGGTCCTTTGGCTATTTTAAACAAATCACCACCAGAGGCCAACTGAATGAGTATGACTTATGACTGACAGTGTAGTCAGAAATATTAAACTTCCTTAAAAATAATTAGACCTCTCAGGAATGGGATTTGTGCACATTGTTTGCTAGTTTCCCAATGCATCAACTACCTACTTATAATCAACTTAGATAATACGGTTTTAATTAGAATAACCACCAGCCCTGGCTTCTTCTATCTTCTCACTTCTCAATTTTTTGAGACACTCTTGACACTCTTTCAACTGGAAAGGATACTATCAATGTTTCTAAGATGGTTACTTATGGATGTTGTTAAATAGACCAATACTAAAAATACATAAGAGATTATGGAATGTTTTCTAGTTAAATTATATGAAAATGTTTCCTAATACATACCTTTTTAAGAAAAAATATTCACATCATGGTCCGTGAAACTGATACCATTTACCTTCTTATATCAGAGCATTTACTAATAAATCCTCTTAGTAAAACAGTTTTGAAAGATGTCATCAGTTTTATTTCCTATCTTATTTAATTGCACATTCATAACAAATAAATAAAATAAATAAAAGTCTGCACACATGTCCCACATGTTCATACTTTTATTTATAAAACATGCACTTATACTACCCTACACATTCATTAGAAATACTATACAATACATATAAGATCAATTTTCAAATAAGATGGGATAAAAATAGAAATAAAATTTTTAATGTTTTTCCCCACATAGAACAGATTGTCTTTTACACAGCCCACACTGCAGAAAACAACATAGCTGTGTCAAGAAACCTGAAAAGAAGGGGCACCTGAGTGGCTCAGTCAGTTAAGTGTAGGACTTGATTTCAGCTTAGGTCATGATCTTGGTGTCATAGGATCTTAGGGTTGTGGGAAGGAGCCCTATGTCAGGTTCCCCATTCAGTGGAGAATCTGCTTGGGATTCTCTCTCTCCCTTTCCCTTGCCTCTCCCTTTTGCTCTCTATCTCTAAAATAAATAAATAAGTCCTTAAAAAAAAAAAAAAAGAAAGAAAAAAGAAACCTGAAAACAAAGAGGGTAATATGTTAACAACCTAGACCAAAACTGGACATCATCTGAAGGGTTATATGAATAGAACATTCTATTTCTTACTTTTAAATTTGTATTTTATTTTACTAATATATAGCATGAAATTGCCAGATCAGGTTTTCTATCACGAGTTCCTAGAGCAAATGCCAGCTTAAATAGTTCTTGTGTCATATTAATAGCATATCCAGGTTCAGGATTTCCCCCATTATCCTGTGAGTTAAAGTAGGGTAATTGAAGCTAGGTATCCAAATAAATATTTGAAAGATACACTGAACAGCAACATCAAAGGATGTGATAAAGCAATGGGCTGCTGGGAAACAACTGTAAAAAATCCAGCCTAACAGTCAAAGATGGGGTAGCTTTTTGAAAGAATATCCCCTGCGTACCAGGTCATGTAGAGTCATGGTGACATTTCAGAGAGTGCCAGGCACTGTAGGCAGTGAAAGCTGTAATGAACCAAAGGACATTCTTTGTATGGGTCCACTTTTGAAGAGTGTTGGAAACATCAGTTTAAGGGATTATTTTTTCTAATCCATATCCATTCATAAGCTGGCTCTCAGCTGAAATTCTTTCAAAAAAAAAAAATCACTGAAAGAGTGTGTGTGTATGTGTGTGTGTGTGTGTTTTAAACGGGATATTCTTAGCTTAGATGCCAAAGATCCACCCAAGAATTTCACTGATTTTTCTTGGCAACTGACTTCCCTGGAACTATCCCCGTCTGATTGGTAAGTCTTTCCTAAAAGGTAAAAACAGTATATAATATCTTAGCCCAGAAAAGACTTGGCAGAAAGTGTAAGAGAGAAATATAACCTAGATCAAAGAATATCCTCATTGCTGAGAGGAAGCAATTTTAGAAAGTTGATATACCAACCCCAGCTAATTTCTTCTGGAACATATCCCTCTATAATGGAGAATGGACAGACCCTTCCAAATGACCTGAAATCCTTTGCCAGATCCAAGTTTTATCAATCAGCGCTATAACAGATCATCACCAAGCAGAAAGACCAAACTGCTCTGAAAATTACGTTTTTAATCTCATATTCCCAAACTTTTTGGAGATTAATTCCATTTACCTCTGAATAGATTTGCTCCTGTATTTATCATGATTTTGGCTGGTTGCTACTAATAGGAAACATCCTTTCCCTCACCCCTATTGAACACTCAAGACCCCAGATCTATTCATCTTCAATCAGAGGCACAGGAACCTTTGTAGTATTAGGTGAAAGGGGAGAAGTTTTGTTGCTCAAGAAGCTAAAGTATGGCCAATTAATGGATGGAATGTTACATGTCTTTATTCAGGTCACAGGGATTTTGAGGGAAACACTGATGAACTACTATGTGTTCTTTCATTTTGTAAGTCTCAAGCACAAAGAGATTTACAGGTCAAGGGACATCGTATTCTTAAAGTGGGGAAGAAATTAATCTTCCTGTTTATGACTAGAAACAGAGGTCTTTTCTGCTGTTCAAAGAATTAGAAATTTAGGAGCATGCACATAGAGCTCCATTGTATCGATTAAGTTTTACATCTCCAAGAACAGCAGAGGTATGATTTCTTCAACTGGATTTGGGCATCCTCATAAGAATAAGTGTAAACCACCAGGAAAAGAAGATGGTGATGGAGGTTTTAAGGAAACTACATGGTGCCTGATGTTGACAGGCATGTTTTACAAGCATCTGTGGACACATATGTCCCTTTAAATTACTTACTCAAATCACTAGGAGAACAGTTTAGAAGGGAATTGGAACTGCTACCATTCCTACGGAGCTATCAAGTGAGGTGTCATTTGGACTAGACAATACCATTCTGCTGCAGTGAACATAGAAAGAGACACTTTCATAAGCCATTTATTTTAAAATAATAAAAAAGAAACTAACTAGCCCTTTGAAATTATACAAATGATAGAGTTGCAGCAGAAATGAAGTATGATCAAAACAGGTTTAGTCATATTTTTCAGAACTTCTTTTTTTCCTGTTCATATAATTTATTTATTTGAGAGAGAAAAAGCACATGAGTGGGGGGAGGGGCAGAGGGAGAAGGACAAGCAGACTTCCTGTTGAGTGGAGAGCCTGAAGAGGAGCTCGATCCCAGGTCCCCAAGATGATGACCTGAGCTGAAGTCAGATGCTTAACCGACTGAGCCATCCAATTCCCCCATATTGCCCCCCTTACTTCTAAAAGAGAATGGAAAAAAGGCAGAGTGGAAAAAATATTAAACTGTCAAAGACAACTCAATGTTCATAAACAAAATCTGAAATCAATTTAGTGTTCATTAAACAAGGATTGTCACTACCTTATTTAAATTGGAGTCCCAATCTAAAATATAACAAAATAAGTTAAAAAAAAAAAAATTGAAAGCAACAATTCAGTTTCAAGCTTGAAGATTGCTTTCATGTCTGAGGCAAATAATAGCAGGTTGAAGCAGTTGATCTCAAAAAGAAAGCACAAAATTAATGGGCACTCACTCTCCCTGTCGCCATTTGTTTTCCTGATTTGTTAGCAACACACTTCTGAGTATGCATTTATGAGAGTGGGTATGGAAGAATGGAGAGTTGCTGGAGAAATTATTTTTGGCCCTTGATGAAGAAGAGTGACTGATAGGGTAATTTAGGGTAATTAGATTCTGAAGGAACATACACCAATATTTAAAGCTCATTTCCTTTCAGTATTATGCATGTGTGAAACAAATCTTTATTCTCCTTCAAGTATTCCTTTATAGTTTGGTACCTATTACAGCAAATAGCAGAAAATAAGCAAAGTGACAACTGTCACTTACTTTAAGACATTTTTTTTTCTTTAAATTCTGACATTTCCCATCATTTCTACAATTAGCCTGTGGACCTGGCTGAAAAGTCACTGCCTGGCTGCCACGACACAATGAAAGTACGAAATAGTAACACCATTTTCTTCCTGCCAAAGATGACAAACCTCCCAAAGGGATAATTTCTCTCTGGGGATAAAGCCACCTAAGGCTCTGAATCAGATCTGTTTTAAAAGTCTTCTGAGCCTGAATGTCAGTTATGCATAAAATAGTGCAGGAACTACTATAGATGACTAAATCTCCACTCCTTAACATGAGAAACAAGAGCCTTGATACCTGGAACACAAAACAGGACATGTGAAGCACGTACAAATGGTGGAAAAGGACTGAGAATTTAAGAGCCTAAAAGATACAAGAGTAGGATATTATAAACGCATTCTTCTATTCTCTTCTCTTTCCTCTTCTGACTCCCACTTTTGTCTCTTACTCTCACTCTCTCTTTCTGTCTCTCTCTCTTCCTCGCCCCCTGCCCCACACAAACACACATCGACGAGCTCAATGGAGAACAAACTGCTCACTGTGTGAATAAAAAAAATAATCTGAATAAATATAGATTTATGACTAAAATTACACCCTCATAAAAATTTAGAGATTAAAGAGCATGCAAAAAGATGAAATATAAGGCAGATTTAAGTTGCTAAGCAACTTGCCGTTCACATGAAATCAGATATAGCAATTTGCTTTGGCAAGAGTACATGATAAGTTTAAAGAAACAAAACCAGTTATTAGTTTGAGCTACTAAGTAATTAAAGGAAGAAGAATTAAAAGATTGAACCGAATTAAGTCAGTGTTTAACATATAAGAATACAACCAATTTGTCTCAGAGGCCTGAGGGTCCAAACTGATATTTAATTACAAGACAAAAGATGACTGTCAAATTGACAAAGGCAAAAATAGATTAAAACATGATACTATATTTAAATCTGATCTTGTACAATGGGTTTTGACTTCATGCCAACTCCTGTAGTATCGTTTCTTACATCATGTAATAAAATGTTCATGTAATAAAATCTGCCTGCATATAGACTCCGATTATATATATTCTTTCGGCTGGGTCTAAAATATGCCACCTAAGCAGAGATTAAAGTACTGAATATTGTGAGCATTTATCACTTTGTTTCTGAGAGAATAAAAATACACATTATTATTAAACTTTGGGACCATGCTTGTATTGTTGCCATCAGCTACTATAATCAGAATGCAAAGTAGCAGAACATCTATTCCAAGGATGGGTAATCTGCTCCTTTATAAACACCAGAGTGAAAAAGGATTAAGCCTATTGTTTGTTTGTTTGAGATGGCTTAATTCTCTTCTAGCAACTAGCCCCTTGGCTTTTCTTCACTCAAGAGAATATCTGGAAAAGGAAAACAAGGATCGCTATCTATAAGTGTTGCTCACTTTCAAGACACTAATCTGTCTAATGAGTCTCTATCGTTTTAGTTCCAGGTAACAGCAGCAATGGAACCAGGATAGACTTGTTGATTCAAATGAACAAACAAGCAAACAAATTAAAGAAAGCAAGGAACAAATAAGTGGTTTAAAGAATGTTCAAAATAAAGAACATTTAATTCTTTGATCAGCTTAAGAGCCTGAAATCTGCATGGCTTCAAATACTTTAGGCATTTAATAAGTTCAGTCTTTCATATCTTGATGCAAAGTTTAGAAAAAGCACAAGACCAAAATGTAATTTTAATTGTTAAGAGGTCACATTTCCATTGTGTTTTTCAAAATCTTCATATGAAATGTTCTTTTGTTTTCAGGCTCATTATTAGTTTCCTGAATATTCAGTACTTGTGTGCTCGTATTTCTTATTATGTGAAAACTCATGGAATTTTATCCTCATTGAACTGAGAATCTTGGAACTTCATTCATTTATTCTGGCTGAAGGCTTAGTCTTATTGAAATCAATCAAAGGATTGGAATTTTTGCTTTTTATTAAGTCAAGTCAAGACGATGGCTGGGTAATGTCAATTTACCACTATTATTTTTTTTGTGGCTCACTATATTAGGACTACACAGTTAAGATAGAGAACAGCAAGTGACAGGACCACACTGGGCTTCTGGATGTTGAAAGTTGAGAAGACATTGATTTCTTCTTCAGTATTTAACTTAACTAGAAACTAGCACATTAAAGATGGAACAAACTTTCTTATTGACCTCTTCATTCTATACTCGCCTCTGTATTTTCCTTTCAAGAAAAGCAGCATTAAAAGGACTCAGAGAGAAAAACAGAGGTTAAGGGGAAGATAGTCACTTCAAGATGGAAAGAGGATGACTTTCTTATACGTGGAGACTTGTGTTTCAAATTGTTAAGTAGCAAAGTCTCTAGGCAAGTGTCTCTCTCAAGGCATAGATAAAGTAATAAGATAAAGGAAACAGACTTCAAGAAAAGACCTTCTTAGTGTGGGAAAAGGGTCTACCACAGAGTTGGGCTGGATTATACCCTTTTAAAGGGACAGGGATGGAGACTCCCACCCTCCCTGCCACTATAGAGGCAGAAGTCATTTGCAGATGTCATTTGAAAGCGGTAACAAAAGATTGTTGCACCTCCTGCAGTACCTGGATAGAAATAAAAAACGCTTTCTACCCAAAGCAACTGAGAACAGAAATAGAAAAGGCAAGGGTGACATTCAGTTGGTGATCTCTAATCCAGCCCTTTGAGCTTGTATTTTCCAGAGTGAACTTTGGGCAACTCCACACAGAAACAGGGAGTGTCCTTGCAGACTGTACACACTGTCATTCTCCTGGCCAGTCTGCATGCCCACTGTGCAAAGTGGAAAATACGGGTAAGAGAACCAGGGGCGGGTAAATACACGAATAAACCTAACTGAGACCTTCATATATATCACCTTAACCACTCTTGGCTACAGCAAACACTACAATGACGATAAAGTGGGTGGTGTGTTACCACCAGTCCCATACAGTGGCTTTATGAGAAACAATAAAAAAAAAAAAAAAAAAGCTCCACCATGTAAGTGTCGTTTTCTCACCTCACCTACTCCTAAGCTGAAGGAATCTTTTCAAATATTGTTGTAAGAGAGGTACCTGAACGAGATGAGAGGATCTAATGAATTTTAGTAATTATCTTCATATCCCAATTGAGTAGAGAAGTTAATTATAACCATTATACTTGCCAATAGTCCAGGATCCTTAGTTAATTTCTTTTCCTCTTTACCCCTGAATCAATTACTTCTAATTATTTAAAATTTATTGTGTTTATTTTCAAACATCCTCCCTAACAATTATTTTTTTCACATGTACCTCCAGTTTAAATTCCAATCTTATTCTCCAGGTTGCTTTAAGACGCTGAACTCTAGGAAACAAACTGAGGGGTGCTGAAGGGAGGAGGGCTGAGGATGGGTGATGGGCATTAAGGAGGCACTTGATATGATGAGCACTGGGTGTTATATGCAACTGATGAATCACTAAATTCTACCCCTGACACTAATAATACACTATGTTAATGAAATTGAATTTAAATTAAAAATTAAAAAAAAAAAAGAAATGCTATGCATTACGCTGGAATTATCGACAGTTCTTCAAACCACAGAGACATATACACTGAATAAAAATAAACGTAGGGAGAGAGCAAGAACAATATAGGATAATCAGAACTTAGCATTCTTATGTATCTATCATTTAAAGGCATATTTTTTTGTATGATTTATAAACTGGGGGTAGTGATACCTGGCTCCTGAAGTTAATGTAGGATGCTAATCATAGGAAGAATGATTAGCACTATGTCTTGTACATAGTAGGTAGATAAAAACAGTAGTTATTTTTATTCATTCTGTTACTTCAGACTGCTTAAAATAATGAATATTTGTTTTCCTGAAAAATACCTTAAAAGAAAACCATTGGAAAGTTCTGGAAGAGGTACTATTTGAAATATAGGGTGGATAAGTATATTGACCAGAAACATTAGGAAACCAACATTACTATCTTATGAATGGATATATACAAATGAAAATATGCATATATGCAATAAAACAAAATACAGAAGTGGGTTTTATAACTGCCCTGTGGTATTTTGGGTGTGGTTAATCTAGAGGTGTTTTTGATTCCTAACCACTTGAGCCATTTCTTCTTTTGATACTTACATTTTCTTTTCCCTACAATCAAGCCACACATATTCACAAATGTTTAATTGGTCTCAAAACACTTCCAGGAAACCTCAAACTGTCATTCTTTTCCTTACTTTTGTGTCTTGCTCCTTTCTCCATTATACATGTTCCCTTTTTAAGGTGATTTCTTCCTTATCATTTCATTTGCTGTGATAATTCTATTACCCAGCCTCATAACCCCATCATGAAACAAAGGGAATATGATCAGAATACAAGAAAGAGCAGAGAGATTTATGTTAATATTTTTGAAGAGTGAGTAGAGAAAGGAGATAATGCTTTTCTTGGATATATTTCAACAAACATAACAACTTTATTCAGAATGTTGAAAATTCTCTACATTGGCATTTACTTATACTGTCTCCAAGAATTTGAAAGTAAACAGTATAAACACAAAGGAGCTACCTAAAAATAAACTTTAAATTCCCATTCAATGAGCACCTTGGGAGTAAAATCCAATCAGGAAAGTGTGAAATGTAATGTGTGGTTAGGGAATAGAACCACCTTTTAATTACTGTTGACGGCTAGAGAGTATAGTCTTCACAACTAGTTAATTTCACTTTTTTTTAAATGAAAACAATGTGACTTTAACACCTCAAAAAACAAAAATGATAGCACATAAGAATAGAGACATATCTTTCAATTTGGCTTAAATAAAAACAAAAGTAAAGCGTATCAGCTATGTTTCTTTATCTGCAAATTTAAATAAAGAAAATAGCACTTTTTTCTTATCCTTTCCAAATGCAAAACACTGATAACTATGAGAAAAAAAAAGATATATAGAACAAACATACACTGAAAATCTCTCAGCATAAGAGAAAAAGCTAAGACACGGTTTATTAAGAAAAAGAAATGTTCTTTTCTTAAAATTGTCATGACAAGGTTAATGCAGAATTGTCCCTTAATCGGACAGCGAGGAAGGGCATTGAAGTCACAGCACACATACTTAGGCCATTTCATTGTCTCTGTCAAGGTAACTCATGCAGGAATGCAGGAATGCCCATATACATGAGAACAATGAAATCATTTGAAAGAACTATTCCTAAAAGTCAAAAGATGATATTCCACATGACCAATTTGACAAAACCTACCTGAGCACAATTCTCCCTACAAAAATGCAGACTCATTTCTCAGGTGATTAAAAGAAAGGGCAGCTAAGTATTCATTTAAATGCATAAATGATTGATGGATAACATTAAAGAGAAAGTCACACAGTAGACAAAATGTGTATATTTAAATTCAAAACTGTTATGCTGCACTAGATCATTTCTTTCACATTTTTCCATAAAAACAACACTACAATTTTAGTATATTCTGCATGTGTCTTTAGTGGTAAATTTGTCTCTTTTGATTCTGAGTGTCCCTATATAACTTTCCCTGTCTATGTGCTTTTTGCAAAGCAGCACTGGAGAAAGAAAGGCTGCTTTTCCAAAAAGGCAGTATGGTACTTTGCCCATGAATTGCTTTGAATTGTCTTTGATGCTAATGTTATCTTTGTGACCTTGTTTCCAGGTCATCCTTTCCATTTATGTAACTCAAGATAAAATATAGTAATTTGGACTATTGAACCTTCTAGAAAGTGATTTTCATTTCAAGTAGAACACTTATTTATTTATTTCCCATACAGGTTACCGTGAAAAACTATATTTGGCATATAGATGACACCAGTATAGTGATTCTCAGCAGGGAACTCAGTACTGGTAGAGGACAGAGGGCACAAATTTGTGAAACACATAATTTTTGGGTCTTTAACATAGACCAAGGAAACAACAGGTACAAAACATACAAAGACAAATGAGATATAGTCCTTGGATAACGATATTTGCAGGATTACAAAATGGAATGATTCCTATGCTGGAGATATGTGAATAATTTATGGAAAACTAAAAGAAGGGGTGATGAACTACCTGGTAAAAATAAGGAAATAACATTAGAAAATAAACACTTGAATTGGGTAATGAAGATGGATTTCAGCAGCTTAAAAAGAAAAGGAAAATCAGCCTGGGCTTGAGGAACATGTGCAATTGCCCAGACAGCCTCCCCCAAAAGAACTTTATGTTCTGAAATCAATGAATTGTTCAGAAGAGCTAAGAAGATAATGAAAATCAAGATATGGTGAATACCTTTTATTTGTCCATCTAGATTAAGCTTCCATCCTTCTCTGACCTACTCTATGCTCTACAAGACTAACATACAATTCAATCAGTTCCTTTGTCGTCTAACTGCCTGATGGATTAAGTCAATGGAAAACACTCATAGGAAACCAAAGAAGGAAGAAAAATTAAGATTTTGATTTCAGGGCATTTATTGCCCTAGCTCCATATCTGTGAATAGGACAGTGGCTGTGTTCATCAAACAAACATCATGCCGATCTTAGGCAGCCCTTTCTCTGCCTCCTGATCCAGGAAATATATCCTCTTCTCACATTTTCAGCCTTTGGATGGTCAAATACCTCACTGTTATTAATCCCTGGAACTTCACTGTCCCTTATTCTTTCTCTACCCCCTGCCTACACCTCTGTATATAACCCCTTTGTAAAATTCTACTTAAACTAATTTTAGTATCCCATCTGCTTTTTTGCTATAACTCAGACTGATATGCAAGATGAAAAAAGATTTGTGTTTTTAGGGTGGGAGTGTCTTAGGGAGTGACAAAACACGTTTTAGGAAACAGAAATTAACTGACAAACAAAGATTAGGGAGGAGCCAGGTGAACAAGTGTTAAAAATCTGGCTAAAAAGAAAAGACATGGGCTATAAATGGCATTCTCTTCTTCTGAGAGAGAAAGGAAGGAAAGACACAGATATATATGGGGAGTGGGATGGGAGCAGTCACAGGAAGTCAAAGAAGATCATGATTGAAAGGTTTGATGGTTCTGTTAAGTAGACAAGTGGACAACATGATAATTTCTTACACATTTAGGGAGCAGACAATAAGCACAGAAGTTAAGGAGAATAATGATTTTGTTTAGCAGTGGGAAAGGGAGTCAATTAGAGACAGTGATACAGATTAATAAACAGCTGAGGCTGTAAATAATCCATAGATTAAAAGGCTGGTTTGTATGGACCTAAGTTTTTCTCTAGCAGCTTCTTACAAGTGATGTTTAGATCCATCTACTGGGGCTGGGTAAAAATGAGAACAAGAGAGCAAAGAAATGGAAACCCTGGTGAAAGAGCAGTAGAATTGTTTCACTATGTGGTTCTGATAACATAAGAAAATAAATGCAAGTTGAATGACTAGGATTGAAGGGAGCAGTTAATGGTCTCAGTGTGTTAAGAGGTGAAACAAGGGGGGCAGAGACAAGTAGTCAGTGATACTAAGGTAGAGACAAGTAGTCAGTGAGTGGATCTTAAGGCTTAAGATGCTAAATGTAAAGTAATTCTGGGAATGATAAGGTCTTGGGACCGTAAACGTGGGGTTACTTAGGTGGATTAGAGCACAAGAAGTTAAGAACAAATAAATCTGTGAAAGTTAAGAATTTGACATCTGCAGATATCTGAAATCCTTTAGCATTTAGTCCAGTTTCAAAGTTAAAAGAGAATAAGTGGGGGAAGAAGCACTATTATAGTATCAGCCCTGCTACTTGTGTAAAATACAAAGTATGAAGGCGCCAAAATATTCTGTGAAAGTTTTGGGTAAGAACAAACTCGTAATTTCAAGGTGAGGATTCAGTTTATGACAATAGAAAGTGATTATAGAGAGGAGATTACCAAGAGTATAAAGGGAGATGGACAGGTTGGGAATGGATCTGAAGGATGACGTCTGATGTGAGTAAGAATGACAACCCTGAAGATGAAAGTCAACTAGACTTCCGCATTGAGTGAATATTCTATTCAAAACTCATGAAGGTGAGGAACACACTGCCCACTGTATTGAGACAGAATCGCAACATGAATGGCCATGGCCACTGCTGATATCTATTCCTTTGACGATCCCTACTGCCCAAGACATACCCTTTCTTACCTTATGAGATTTGGCAAAGTAAATTTGACTGAGAAAAAAGAATTAGCATCTACTTTTATCAAATAGACATCACATTAAAAAAAATGGACATCACGTAAGAGAAAGAACCTCAAGAAAGAGACCCATGTCCCATCTCAAGAAATCACTACTACCAGATCATAGAAAGTTAGTTTTTGGGTTACACTTCAAATTTTATTTGGATTGATGAAATACCAACCATAGTAAATAATATGGTAAATAAATGGTCAAAATATCTGAATAAATGGCATTTAATGTATTGCTATCATACATAGGGAACACCAGTAAGATGACAAAACTTCCAATACTAAATTTACTTAAAACTAAAAAAAAACCCAGAAGTACAACTTATTCTTTTATTCATTATTTTTTTTTCTGTTCTTCAAGTAGAAATAGAATGTTAAAGTATAATTCTACTTAATAACTAGAGCTGGTAAGTAGCCAAATTTTGTCCTAAAATTTGTAAGTGAAGAAGGAAATAAACACTATAGAAAGTTTTGAAATATTTAAATTACTATATTTCAGTAAAACTTCATGGGAATAAATTTGAATATCCAATTAATAAGCCACACATATTCTAGGGATGTGGATAATCATTTTGAATTTTTTTTAAAAGTTGAAAGGACAAATTTATGACAGTCCTGGTATGGAAAGCAATAAGAGGATTGTTTTTACCTTGTTCTCTGATGTCACTGGTTTTCACTCTGTTGTTAGAAAAATTCAGATTTGCCTAACAGGGAGATGGGATTTTTCATTCTTACATAGCTGAGTAGATCAGTCCTGTGTACATGGACAACAAATAGCACCAGCTTTCTATTCCCTTCTTTGAATATACGGAAATATGTTTGTTTTCCTCTGTATTAAAAGAGACATCTAGGGGTGTTTTGGTGGCTCAGATGGTTAAGTGTCTGCCTTCCACTCAGGTCATGATTTTAGGGTGCAGAGATTGAACCCTGCATCTGGCTTCCTGTTGAGCAGGGAGCCTGCTTCTCCCTCTTCCTCTGCTGCTGCCCCTGCTTATCCACACGCTCTCTCTGTCAAATAAATAAATAAATAAATCTTTAAAAATATAAATAAATAAAGGAGGGGCACCTGGGTGGCCCAGTGGGTTAAAGCCTTTGCTTTCGGCTCAGGTCATGATCCCAGCGTCCTGGGATCAAGCCCCCCGTCAGTCTCTCTGCTCAGCAGGGAGCCTGCTTCCCTCCTCTCTCTCTCTGTCTGCCTCTCTGCCTACTTGTGATCTCTCTCTCTGTCAAATAAATAAATAAAATCTTAAAAAAAAAAAAAAAAAGAGAGAGAGAGAGAGAGACAGAGAGACCCAAAAGCAGAGTCTTCAGAGACTTTGAAATAACATGAATTTATATGTGAAGGCACTGATTGGTATTATAAGACAAGGTAGATTATATGAATTTTCTGATCCTTGGTTTTCTTAGTAGTAAAATGAACATAATGATTCCTACATCACATGATTTGTGGAAACAGGATTAGAATAAACTAATGAAAATATTTTCTACAAGCTTGACACTTGTTAAGAATTCGTTAGTCATTATTGATTCTCTCCCTATTTTGAGAAAGGTGGTTTAGGGAGAAAGTCACAGTCACACAAGCTTGGTTCAATGTAAAGAACAAAGTTAATGACGTTCTACTGCACTGAATTTAAATCTTGCCTTTATCATTTGTTGTTTGTGTAGCTTTGGTAAAATGTTTAAACTCTCTAAGGATAAATTTCCTCATCTGTAAAGTGAGAACAACAATATCCAACTCAAATTATTCGACAGAGGATTAAATGGGAAATCTATGTAAAGAACTACTGCAGTGCCTCTCACATACGAGGAATTCAAGAAGTATTTATTTTATTCCATTTGTCTCCTTTAAAACTGTGTATTATTTTTCAAAGTGCTATAGCAACATACTTTGAAAGGAAAAAAAAAAACATTCTGTATGCTTACATGTAACTAGGACTTTTTTTTTTTTTTTTAATGAAACAATAGGGGCACCTGGGTGGCTCAGTTGGTTAAATGTCTGCCTTTGGCTCAGGTCATGATCCAAGAGTGTTGGGATCGAGTCTCACATCAGGCTCCCTGCTCAGCGTAAGAGCCTGAGCTGCTTCTCCCTCTGCCATTCCCCTGTCTGTGCTCTCTCTCTCTATCCCCATCTATCTTTCAAATAAATAAATAAATGTTTTAAAAATGAAAGTATAGAGAACTAATTTTATGATAGAGATTTATGTGAAAGTTAAGACTGGTTGGGGCAAATACGTCAGCTGACCTGGATTCAGCACTTCTTTGCCACTAACATTCTGTGCAACCATAGACAAAATTGCTAACCTCACTGTTCTGATGTCTATAATATAACTAATTCAAAAGTTTGATTTGAAGATATTTTACTAAAATTCTTTATACAGTGTCTGGCTTAGGATACATTATCTGAAAATATTAAACTTTATTATTCTGACAATATTTCAATTTTCAAATCAAAATAAATGCCTTTGTAAAAAACACCTTCACTCATTTTTAAATTTAGAAATATAAAAATGAAATATTCTATGAAATATAAAAGAGCATAAATCAAGTACAAAGCATGATTATGAAGTATTATATTATTATGAGAAGCATGTATTAATAGCATAATAAAAATTACTTCAATGGAACTTCTCAATTGTCCCACCTACATAACTAAAGAGATTTTTAAAAGGAGCTAAGAATAGATCCTAAAATCATCTCGTGACTAAATACAAAGAACACTAAGCAGAAAAAGATGTACTAAGAGAAAGATATTCTGCAAAAACCTGATGTCTAAATTTCATTAGTCTTTCATTGCCACAGTTAGATTAAGGCAGTACATAAAAAAGTTTCTTACAAGCAATTTATTACAGGGTGTCCATGCTAGCATGTTGAAAATAAAATCAAGTATCTCCATTTTCAACAAAGCAGATTAATGCAGAACATGTAGTTATATTCTTATCGTAATTTCAACCCAATACAAAAAAACATGGCTTTCTCAAAAGTGTTGCCTGCTCTGATAGTAAGGAAATTGTTGCTCAATTCCCCCGAGGCAACTTCTCTAATCAATTAAGAATGTTTTCAAGAACTGTTGCAGTTTTTGGTACATTGCCTTTTGGGGTACACATAGAAGCTATGCTTCACCGATGCATTTTGTTTTCAATTTCTCTTAAAATTCAATTTAGTGTAATAAATCATGAATATTGGTAGTACATACACAAAGGAAAATTAACATAATTTGGAGAAAATACAGAACTACAAGGAGGATTAATCTCAATGTTTCATAAACTATCATATTAAATAACAAATTAAATAATTGGAAATGCTTTATTTAGCCTTATTAGAAATATTTCTGAATCAGACTGAAAGCTATACAATTATTTCCATATAAATATAATTGCAAAATATTTTAATTTTTTTAAAATAAAACAATCATCATTTTACATCTTATTTTAGCAACTGGCTTCACAGTGCCTTATTAAGTAACTAATTTGTCCATATAAATGAAACAACATGTGATCTCCAATTTATATGTTGAACATCAGTGCAAAATGACAAAAATATTTTGGAAATCAAAACAAAATTCCCAAAGAAATCTTAATCTGTGCTATGAAATCTTACTCTTGAAAATAATATAAGTTCTTTTGAAAGAAAATATTAATCTTATTACTTCTCCAAAACTGAGATTCACACAAACTGAGTTAGATCTGCTATATATTTAGTGTTTTGTTATTTACTGTCCTGACCACAAAGTCCTTGAACACTAACTTTGAATAATGTGTTGGTAAAGTGAGAAGAAGGTAGACAAGATTGGAAGCCACAAAACCTTTATACCTTGGAGTAAGTCACTACGCTTTTATGGACCTAATTCTTCTCCTCCATTAAAGAAGAGTTTAGATCAATGATCCAAAAACTTCCTGCCATCTCTGGAATTGTAGAAGTATTGTGTTTTATGAAACATAATATAGTGAAAACACAACTTTAATGTGAGTTCCATCTATCATTTCAGCAAACTTAGAAGAAATAACCTACAATGCTTATTCCACAGATATGTTTTGAGAACCAGGGGAACTAATGTATAATAATACATGATAATAATATGATTAAGCTCAAATGCACCACTACATTCACTTTGATATTATTAACTGCATTGTTCAATGTTTGTGAATATTCATTGACAAGTAGGAGAGGACATATGAATGGTCAATGACTAGAGAAAAATCTAGCAAGCCCAAGTTGTCAGATTGAAGTAATAAATCTTATTAAGTCAGCTATATTTTGTTGAAAAATGGACAAAATTTCCTAAAGTTTACTTGAAAAGAGAATAAATGACCCTACAGAGTGAAGAATATGACATCTTTGAATTTGAACTAATCCATTTTTTTCTTTTTTTTAACATTTTATTTGTTTGTTTGTTTGTTTATTTATTTATTTATGAAAGAGAATCCCAACTAGGCCCTGTGCCCCCATGGAGCTCAACACAGGGCTTGATCTCACAACCCTGAGATCATAACCTGAGCCAAAATCAAGAGCCATACACTTAACCAACTGAGCCATCCAGGCACTCCTAGATGAATCTATTCTTTTTTTTTTTTTTTTTTTAAGATTTTATTTATTTATTTGACAGAGAGAAATCACAAGTAGATGGAGAGGCAGGCAGAGAGAGAGAGGGAAGCAGGCTCCCTGCCAAACAGAGAGCCCGATGCGGGACTCGATCCCAGGACCCTGAGATCATGACCTGAGCCGAAGGCAGCGGCTTAAGCCACTGAGCCACCCAGGCACCCCTAGATGAATCTATTCTTAAAGTGTATGTTCAAACTTTCCATCATTTTGACATTTGAATAAGCAGGTTTTTTTGATTATTTGTACATTCACATGACCTCAGTTAACCTGCCAAAAACCTTAAGAACATAGTCAGAAGTTATATTCCAAATAACATAACCAAAAATAATTTTAACTGACACACTGAAAACACAAAAGAACCTTGTTTCGCTTGGACAAAATTACTTCTTGGTATTACAGATCACTGAATTTTTGTGCTCTCAAAAAGATGAACTGAATAAGGAATATTAAGTGATATATTTCCTTCTGTCTCAAACGACAGAGTAAGTTCATTTTAATTAGCTATAGACAAACCTGGCTTAAATATATTGTTTCAAGGCGGAATGATACTTACCTAGATTTATATTTAATGACATAACAAACAAGAAGAAAACTTCAACCAAAACATAGTCATGCCTCAACTCAATCATTGGATTTAATCTTTCCTTGAATATATATATGCTTTTTGAATAAGCTTATTATTACATGTCACATATTAACCAATATATCCTCTCAGAATCACATAAATATCTATGTGCATGGGAATTCAGAAATACCTTCATTTACTTCATTGTTTAAATTTTTAGTGTTTTTAAAACAATGGATTAGTTTATGTATTTCCATTCATAACTCTCTGTGTCAGTAAACAGTTAAAAAAGAAAAAAAAACTATACTACTGTAACAGTGTCCCTCATTATAACCAACTATAGACTTATCAACATCTCACAAATGGTTTTATAAATTGATTTATATATTTTGTTATGTGGATTAGGGTATAATATCAATTTAGTTTTGATCAGATGGTAAAGTGGAATATTTGCATACAAGCCATAGTCACCCTATGCACCATCAGAAGTTGTAAGAACTTACTAACAGTCATTGCAAAGGCAATAAAGGATAATGGTTTAGGGGGCAGGCTCTAGAACTAGACAGGCCTAGATTCTGAATGCTGACTCCTAGACTAGCTATGTTATTTTGAACAACTGAGCTTAAATTCTCCAAGATTCTCTTTTCCAAGTCTGTAAAATTGTTAGAGTAATATGACTCACTACAAAGAATCTACCTGAAGATGAATTGAAAGAAGGAACAGGACAATGTGCTCCCAGTGATGTCATTAAATGATGGATACTGTTATTTGCATTTTTCCTTTGATGACATATAATTTGTAAGATATTTATAGCTCTCAATCAGAAGACAAAAATGTGTTTACTCATTGTATCAACGGAACACTTCAGTTCTGTACTTTTGAATCACTAAAGTTTGAAAGGTGCTATAGTTGGTGAAAGTGAATGTATTTTTGGTACCTTTGTATTTAGCCCCCAAAAATAAGACAAATTAATTTATTTCCCATTTGAAAATCATATGAGGAAATTAATGAAAATATCACTATGTGTGTATTATCTAATTAGAGGAGAAAATTCCAAATTCTCATTGATTAACTTGGATAATAAATTATCTATTCTGGACCATGAAGATATTGTTAAGCACATAGAAAAATAAGTACAATGAAATAGAAGTCAACTATTTCAAGCATCTAATTTTAAAATATAGAACACTAAATTAAGAAAAAGTGATGATAAAAATCAATAATACAAAAATCAATAATCAAAAGAGCAAGGAATACTATTTGCATGTGTATTTTATTTAGGAGTGACTGCCACTTATTCTATGTTAAAATATTAATCTATGCCACTTCTAGTGTTTGAGGCTATAACAGTTATTATTCTAAATAGTAACAGATGCTTTATATTCTTTGTTTGAATGAAATGATGGTTTGAATTTAAAAAAAATCCATTTCAAGTAGAGAGATAGAGGCTGAAATCTTTTCCTTCTGGACTCATGAAACAAGAAATCCAATCTATACAACTAGTAATAAACCTACTGGGAAAACTGATAGGGCAGTGAAAAAAAAAAACCCACAGCATAAAATTGGTGCAATCTATACAACCCTGTTTCAGGAAGAGAAGAAAGAGAAAAACTGCCTGAGAAATTTCAAATAAAAAGCATGTTTGATAAAATAGCAGACACATTAAAAGGAAAAAATACCCCACAACCCAATCCTACTGAGGTAATAAGCACAAATGGTATGGAGGGTTTCCTAGCTGCAACAGGATTAAAATATATATATATATATATGTATATATATGTATATATATACATATATATATACATATATATACATATATATATATATATATAAAACAAATAAGAAAACCACAAGAGCAACAACACTAAGTTAAATCTTCAGTATGATTCTGTTTCTAGAATCTGATCTGAGTCCATTTTAAAATCAAACAATTCTGGGATTCTCTTCCAAATTAATGTCACTTAGTTCAAAAGTCTTTTTTAGTAGAAACACTAGCTTTGTGTTATGAATTATTGTGAAAGCATTTAGGCAATTGAATGGGCTTTGCTGTTCCATATAGACTAACACACTAATCTTATAAATAGGTAATTTAAAGCATAACTGCTAGGATGATTTCTATAACAGATATTTGAAGAAATGTGGGATTCAAATAAGTTTCATACAATATAATAACATAAGGGAGTCTAAAATAACACTTCAGGTGTCTTAATGGTGCAGCGTATTTAGGACTAAGATAAAACCAAATGAAGTCAATTCTTTTGTTATTGTATTCATTTTTTCAACAGGTATTTATTGTGTCTCTATTACATGATGTAGACATAGATGAATATACATCAGTAGATAAGACATGACATCTGCCTTAACAGAATTCAAAGAACCTTGAGACAAAAGCACATTAGAATTTCAGTGTTGTGTGGCAACAATTCTAATAGGGGTATACACAACATGCAATGTCAGAAGAGAGAGAACGAGTGATTTGGAAAGTTCAGGTCAAGAATTTAGTAAAGATGACGTGTAAAAGCAATTTATTGGTAGAGTTTGAGAAGTAAATAACAAAACTCTTCTCTGAAGGAGCAGAATCTCTACCTTTGCTCTTGAATAAAGACTGCTGGGTAAATAAGAAAGACCCAAAGAGGACCACTCCTCATGGGGCTCTACAAAGCAGGACTATACTACAGTCACCATAGGCCCTGAAGTTACAAGCATAATGTATACCCACGTTGTAAATATTGACATGAATATTCAAGGTAAAATATGTGTTAAAGGCCAAAGATGCTTAGAACATTTGCATTTGAGAATATAGGAAAGCTGAGTGCTCTCAAGGGAATTCCATTGAACAAATATAGAAGACAATGTTATTCTGGCATTATTTCTGAGGCTGTCGGGTCAGGCTGCCCTCCCTGCCTCCTTTTTATCCAAAAACTTCTATAAACCCGTGGTGTTTAAGCCATTCTGTTCTTATATCATTTTGTTCCCTCTGTTAGTAGTTTAGCGACATTGACAGAAATACACAGGATTTTTATTGGAATGGTATGCATGTTAGAATGCATTAGTCACTGCACGGGAAGACATGGTAGAAGAGATGGGGGTGTTACGTCTCTATTGAGACAACATAATTCCACTAGCAATTTCCAAATCGAGTTCTGTGAGATCATAATAGGTACTTCAGAAACATGACATAAAGAAGTGCTAGCAATATTTTCCTCCATAGCATATTTTAAATACGAGAAGAGATAAAAATTTATTCATATTTCTAAAGCTAGGCTTATTCCATAATGTTTATCCTTTTCAGAAATGGTTCCATTCTTGATAAATTCCAAGATGTGGCCTGCAAAATCACCCAATGCACTAACTTGTTACTTTTGATCATTGATGTATCTGAAGCATTTACCAACAAACTGGCAATCCATGTTGAAAACGAAAAGTAAAATCCAATGCTTTTCAAAGTATAATAGAAACAGAAAAAAAAACAAAATTTGGACTATTTCACTGTGAAGATGATATAAGCAGCTTTGTTTCTAAATAAATTAAAAAAAATACAAGATGAATTCTTGAATGATCTGAGAAGGACCCAAAATGTACAGTTCTAATTTTCCCATCTACTACAAAATCACTATGGAAATAGAATTTTATATTATGCTGTGATGACAATAAAATGCATTTGAACATATATACACACACATACATTACATTTGCATACACACACGTACATACACATGATGGTCTACTTGATTTGTCAACCTCATGCTTAATATTAGTTTAATATGTGAAAGAGGCATGTTAAGTGATTTTAAGCTATTATAAACAAAAAGGCCAAATGAAAGTTATTTCTCATTATTTTCATTACTTTGTATTTTTATTATTAATCAGATTTTTTATACTTCTGTTTCATTCATTTGTAAAGTATAAATCACTAATAAAATGAAATTGTTTTTTACATATATGAACATATGTATAATACCACTTTACTCCAAATTTGATTGATATATTCATTATACCTCATGACTTGTTGCTGATGTTTGGGTACCTATCTTAATTTTTAAATTCTTCCATAATTACTGTTTGGAAACTCTGATCTAAGCAGCCAAAGAATTTCTTTTCTAATTTTATAGCAAATGTCTATAAAAAATATCTAAACTTTATTAAAGAGCTATACTGGATGGCATCTACTCTTTTCAATAGGAACTTGAAATATCTCTTACTAAAACCACCAGGCAATATAAGTAGGATCTGATTGGCATAACAATCTTGATATTTTAAAGCATCAATTACTTAGTTTCATGTTAGTCCTAAACACATCAGTTTTTATATTATATATTAATTTCTATTAAACCCATCTCCAATCTATTATTAACAGAAGAAAAAAATGAACAATCCTAGAAAATAAATTGTAGTTCAAACCTCAGTGGTTAATTAAGTATGTTATCGCTATTTGGGAAATGATTACATCTGTACACAATTTAAACAGTATTGTTAGGAGTGCATATCATTTCAAATATACTTAATACATGTGTGTGTATGTGTATGTTTGTATTATCTGGTAAGACCAGTGACCTGAAGGAAAAGAAAGAAACTTGGCACTTACAGCTCTTTTAGAATCTTACTAGGATGAATTTTAGACTGGTAAGTTAACCCTCCTGAGCCTCAAGCTCCACACTGTAAATGGAGTATTTTGTTCACTTTACATGTCTCATCTCTTAGCAATAACAGACTTTGCTTGGCACATTGTTGGCCTTCAGTTAGTGAAGTTGATGGGAACAGTGGCTTCTGTTCTACTTATTCCCTGGGTTAGAGGGGAATAATACCTAGATAATACCCTGGAGTTCTTATTGCTATTCTTGTTTCTTCACTATAAAATTTAAGTTTATATTAGTAAGGCATATTATTGAAGCTTCTGGCATTGATTGTTGATGGTGCTAGGACAGCCAAATGTCCTGGTTTGCTCAGGACTGAGGGCATTCCCAGGATGCAGAGCTTTCAGTGCTAACACTGGGAAACTTTTGGGCAAACCAGAAGGGCTGGTCCCTCTATACTGACCATCTAAGTTTCATCTTCCTTGTCTTTAACCATATTTTAGCCAGAAACTACCCTTCCTAGTGCCTTTGTGGCTACACTGGTCCATGTGACTAGCTCTAGCCAATGGAATGATGTGTGCATTTCTGAGCCAGGCACTTAAGTATCCAATGCACCTTCCCAATGGTCTTTCCTTTTTATCACTGGCAGGTAACAATAGACACAGTGATCTTAAAGCCAAATGATCACTGATCCATAAAACAGGGACAGGCTAGGGTCCTGAATTACTGTGTGGAGAAGGGTTTTATGAACCTTATCAAACTATGAAGCAAGCACTGAACTTCATTGTGTTAAATCATTGAGATTTGGGAGTTGTTTGTTTTATCAGTGAGTGAACCCTTATTAGAAGATGTAACTTATGGTTATTAAATAATATTGGAAGTGAATGTTATTTGCCACTTGTTCTTGCCATAAGAGATGGCACACACAGGAGATATGTAAGGGCCATTCTTCATTAATAATACACTGTTCTAAGTTAGGTCACCCTAGAAACTTCAAATTATCCTTAAGTTTATTTACTGCTCTCAATAGGCTTAATGGGCAGGTAGTATCATTTCCTCCATTTTAGACAATTAAAACTCTAAGTGACTTAAAGTTGTCACTTATTTTCCTCTCATGACACAAAGTTAAATACCACACCTAAGAATAAACTCACCACTTCTTGTACCAAACACCACACTCTTCCATAAGCTGTTTCCTTTCCTTATTCTGTAATGGCACTTACATACACACACACACACACACACACACACACACACACACACGCACAGATATATTAATATCTGTATACAAATAAACACATACACACAATGAAAAACAATGACTACAGTGAGAACATGTACATATTCATTTCCTTTCATTATTTCTTTACAAAGTGCTTTTAGATAATTAGATGTAATGTCTTTCTTTTTTAATTTGTCCACCTTCAAAAATTCTCTGTAGCATCACAAGTTGCTAATTGCCTGCTCCTTCAAATGCTTTAAATTTTAGGTATATCATTTAAAAAAAATATGTTTATTTGATGATCCGTCTCACTATTTGGTGGATCTCATTTGTTGTCCCATCCTCCTGGTAAGTCATTGAACTTAACCTCCTCACACTATAGTGCCTTTCCACTCAAATGTCTTACCTATTTATATTACTACTTACCCTAATTTTTTTTGAAGATTTTCTTATTTATTTGACAGAGTGAGAGAGAGATCACAAGTAAGCAGAGAGGCAGGCAGAAACAGAGGGGGAAGCAGGCTCCCTGCTGAGCAGAGAGCCCGATGTGGGGCTCGATCCCAGGACCTGAGATCATGACCTAAGCGGAAGGCAGAGGCTTAACCCACTGAGCCACTCAGGTGCCCCGGTACTTACCCTAATTTTACCTCTGTTCAAAACTGTAGTCTTTGGCTCTAGTTCCAAGTTTTTCTTGAAATACAGACTGACAGGTGTTTACTTGTGTTTAAAATGTGCAAATATATCAAATTCTGCATCTGTTGGACTAAAATTCAACTTCATAATTACATATTAAAAGCCAGGTTCTCTCCTTATTTCCCTCTTTTCCAATTGTCCCAAATGTTTAGTCATATTTGGAAAAAATATATATATGTATATATTTACTTATCTTTGCATATTAAAAAATACATTTATTCATGTAATTAGTGTCTCCATATATTTCTCACTTCAGCTTCCTTCTTCCCAGAAGTTAGGCCCTCATTGTAATATGCTTATAGCATAGGAGAAAATCTGGTCTACTGACAGTTACTTTATATCCTTCTGGACTTTTTTTTTTTGCCTAAGGAATTTTCACCCATCTTTCCCTATTGTAATCCATTTATTTGCTCCTAGATTAATTAAGCACATCTCTGTTCCTGCATTTCTTGTTTGAAATTTATCTCTGTTCCTCCCAAATTAAGAATTAACCTCTCATACTAGTGTTTAAAATCATTCCCAATACTCTCAGATATGCCTTTGTTTTGTGTGTGTGTGTGTGTGTGTGTGTATGTATGTGTTTAAGATTTTATTCTTTATTTGAGAGAAAGCAAGCACCAGTGGGGGAGGGGAAGAGAGAGAGGGAGAAGCAGACTCTCTGGTGAGCAGGAAGCCCAGTGCCAGGCTCATCCCAGGACCCTGAGATCATGACCTGAGCCAAAGGCAGATGCTTAACCAACTAAGCCACCAGGACACCCCTCAGAGATCCCTTTGTAATCATATCGTATCTACTTGGTGAGTTTCAGTCAAGCAAGATAATTGTGCGTTCCCCAAATATGCTCTAGACCTTCCCACTCCTGCTGGGTCTACACTCTCTACTTGGGAAATTCCATTTTAGTTCATTCCTTCGGAAACCTTAATCATCCTGTAAGACCTAGCTCAAAGCAGCTTGAATGCAAAATTTTTTCCTCTCCTTGCCAAAGGCCATTTGAAAAGCTTCTTCCTTGAACTCACAAAGCACTTTCTTTGCACTTACTTCCTTTATGATGTATGTTACTTCAACCAAATAATAGAATCTTCCCATGAATTTATTTTTCCCTAAGAAGCTAAAAGTTTCTTGTGGACAGGCATTATAATGATCATCTTTGTATTCCTCAAGTGCTTAGTACAGTATCTTACTCTCAAAAAGAAGTTCATTTATCCAGAAGAGCATTCAAGGTAAGGTACTGTTTTAGAAATAATTGAAATGCCAAAGTGTCTAAATATATATGCTTGAGAGTATATATGGGGCTGATTGGAATGCAGTTAAAACTTGCATGGAGTTAGATAATCATGAAGCAAATTCATTCTGAGGAAATATCATATGATGGTTAGTAAGTTTTCAGCTAGCGAAAAAATAAGGAAATAAAATTTTAGTAAATTATAACTTGTCAACTTAGTTTTCAACAGAGCCATGGATTTCCAGTGCATAGTTCAACCATAGAAACTAACTGCCAAATATATTTTCTGGTTTAAGTAAGACAATATAAAGCTACATAAAATTATCTCTCTCTCTCTCTCTATATATATATATACACAGACACATATATAGATATGTATATATAGTATAATATAAAAATGTAATGCGATGATAAAAGACTTTAAAAAATAAAGGAAGTATATATTATCAAACTATTAAACCTTCTCTATGAAAAATCACAAAAGCTGATTTTATGTTTCTAAGAAGTAAACATAAAAAGAAACAGAACATGCGAAGCAGGCCCCAAAATGCCTCCAAGTGATTCCCAGTGTCTGGTATTCACATCTTCATGGAAACATCCAGACTGTACCAGAGTTGTGCTGTGTGACTAGTAGCACAGAGCTGAGGTGAAAGTGTGTCATCTCCTATATTAACTCATAAAGACAATGGCTCCTGTCTCACACATACTCATTCATTCTTCCTCTCTTAGCTCTGGGAGAAGCAAGCCGCTCCATTTGTAGGCAGTCCTGAGCAAAGTCTACATGATCAGGAACTGAAGCTTCCAGCCAAACACCAGTGAGGATCTTAGGCCTATGACTGACTGAAGCCTCTCGTCAACCATATGAACAAGCTTGAAAGCACCACTTGAGCCTCGAGATGACTAGAGCATCTGTAATCGCATGAGTCCCTGAGCCAAAACCAGCCAGCAAATCTTCTCCCAGACCACTGAACCTCAGAAACTGCGTAAGAAAGTCAGTATTTTGGGATACCTTACTAAGCAGCAACAAGTAACTACACAGAATACATAGATACCAGAAACTCTGCCATTAAGCCTATTTATAATGAAAGTAATAATACATATTTTAAAAAGCATTTAGTTGACTACAAATTTTATTTACTACCTTAATGAAATAGCCTCAAAGTAAACATTTACATGATAAAAATGTAGCCTTTATTTAATAAAAGCAATTACAACTCCTTACTTCGAAAGATATGACTTCTTGGCTCTCGTAAAATCCTAACAATGGTGGGTTATGTTTCTTTTCCTTTAAAATAAAATGTTCTGGGGATGCCTGGATGGCTCAGTCAGTTGGGCATCTGTATTCAGCTCAGGTCATGACCCTGGGGTCCTGGACCCTGCCCCTCCTTGGGCTCCCAGCTCAGTGAGGAGTTTGCTTCTCCCTCCCTATGCCACTCTACCTGCTTGTATTCTATCTCTTGCTCACTCTGTCTCTCTCTCAAATAAACAGAATCTTAAAAATAAATAAATAATTTAAAAAAATAATAAAATGTTTTGAGGCTGTGTCTGGCTCCTGCTCTCTGTCTGCACAGTACACTGAGCTCCATAGAGACTGTGCCTGGCAAGTGCAAGCAGGACGTGCACTGGGCGACTCTGTGCCTCACTGAGGAAAATAATTAAACTTGGGCAATGGAAATGCTAAGAAGCCAAGTGGCAAAATGTCACCATATGCACCGTTTGTGCAAACTTGCTGAGAGGAGCACAGGAAGCACCCAGATGCTTCAGTGAACCTCTCTGAGTGTTCTAAGGAATGCTCCGAGGGGTGGAAGACCACGTCTGCTGAAGAGAAAGGAAAACTTGAAGACATGACAAAGGCAGACAAGCCCTGTTCTGAAACAGAAATGAAAACTTATATTCCTCCTGAAGAGGTACAAGAAAGAAGTTCAAGGATCCCACTGTACCCAGGAGGCCGCCTTCTGTTTTTTTCTTGTTTTCTTCTGAGTATCGCCCCCAAATCCAAAGGGAACATCCCTGCCTATCCATCCATTGGCGATGTTGCAAAGAAACCAGAAAGACCGCAGTACCATGTGCCGATGACAGGCAGCCACAGGGAATGAAGGCTGCCAGGCCGAAGGGCAAATAGGATATTGCTGCAGGCCGAGCTAACGGAAAGCCTGATGTGGCAAGGAAGGCAGTCATCAAGGCTGGGGGGAAAAAAAAGGCAGAAAAAGGAAGGAAGAGGAGGAAGACAAGAGGCTGAAGAAGGAAGATAAGACAAGAATGATGAATAGGTTGGCTCTAGGGCAGTTTTTGTTCTCTTCTCTATAAAACATTTAACCCCACTGTGCACAACTCACTCCTTTTAAAGAAAAGAAATGTAAGCTGCATAAGATTTGTTTTAAGCCATATAGTGTCTTTTCTGTATAGTTAACACACTATGGAATATGTCTTTAGAGGGCCTTGTCCTGGGGGGCTTTCGGTCACCACTAAGCTTGCCTGGGACAGTGTGGGGTGGGGCACTGGCATGGAAACGTAAAGCAAGTTCTTGTTGGTGCACAGCACAAATTAGTCGTGTGTGGGGATGGCAGTTTTTCCATTTTCACTTGTCTCTAAAGCAGCTTACGCAAAATAATTGTTGTTCTGTTATCCAAATCCCAGTCCGCCAAAAAAAGTTGCAGCTGTTTTGTTAACATTTTGAATGCTTCTAAGTAAATACATTTTTTCTATTAATAAAAATAAAATAAAATTTTAAAGGATTAGTGTTGAGAAACACTCTAGTGTTTCTCAAAATAAGGATTCTGGGTAAGTTTCAATGTCTAGGTGAAGATCAGAAATACAGAATTTTCAACAGTTCTTTGGGCATAACAGGAGTGAGCCACAGGTCATACAAAAAAGATAAAATAGATTCTTCTTCCCAGATTCCTTTCTTGTGTTTTCTTGAACTCTGTTTTTAGATTTGCTACAGGCCAAAGACAAACCATAGGTTTTTCTTCTCCATGATTCTATGAATCTTATTGTTATGCTTTTCTTCCCAGTGCTGTTATAGGAATCCTTTCACAGTGGGTCAGATCATAGAATTTTAAAAAGTCATTTATTAAAAACTTTATATAAATTAACATTATGATATATCTATCACTATGTCAAGGATTTATCTTTAAAATTTTTTCGAAAATTAAAAAGCACTTTTAATATAAATTCGATCTTCAAAATTCTATATTTTGCTAGTAAAATACCAATGGAAAACAGAACAAATGTATATTATATATCAGAAAAATGAATTGTGGTACCATTCTTTGTACTGCAGCAATGCAGATAATTAGCTCCATCAATCTAAATGATGCTAAAATACTGGGATTTTATTAATAAAGTCAATATCAGATGATTTACAATTTATGTTATATAAAAATAAATTTTAACTGAATTCATTATATGATATTTCACTTTTATAACTATGGAATATCTTCTTTAGAAGAAAGACAAGCTTTTTATATTATTTTTATACTTTATGTAAGTGCATATAAAACATTTCAATGGCTATATATTTTCTTATCATGGAAAGAGAAAAATTAAGTGAATCCTTTAAATATTACAGAATATTCCATGTGACCACCCAATATATTTTAAATAAACATGAACCTCTTGCATGTTGTAAAGAATATATTACAAAAAAATGCACACACACGCACACATATATTTAAACTTTATTTATGTATGCTATTGTATTAAAGGAAATGAAAACCCAGGCAGCTGAAAAAGTTAATTAATGATAAACATTTTAGAAATAAATATTGGGCCATATTAGGGGGGAAAAAAGCCCTTTGAGAAGAATTAAATACAGTATAAGGAAACTGGAAAAGCCTTCACATTTACTAGAGGAAATATACCATTAATGTTGTTGGAGCCCAAGTACTCATTAACCACCATCATTTCTGAAAGTTGAGTATAACAAAGATAGATGAAACAATGTCTTCATGCTCTGCATCGAAACTACCCATAATTAGGTCATGGCTGAAAAACGATTTTTTTATATTTCCCCCTTACAAGATAAAGAAAAACATACTCTTTGCCATTATATCACAATGGCTACACTCTTCTCTTTAGTAGCATTTAAATCAAGAGTCTTATCAAGACTTTAATCTTTTATAGCTTAATATATTCTACATGTAAACAGTATTTCTGCTCAAAACAAGGATGTGTCAGGCTCTATACATTTAAAATCCTCTGTGCTCCTCCTCTGATAGAAGATGGCTAAATTCTACTTAATCTTTGGAAAACAAACATAATGTTTATTTTTGTTTTTTGTGTATCTTATTTCTAAAATAAATTACTATATTCTACAACATGCTACATGGAATTCATATGCTCATTATTTTTTAAAGTTATACAGTTATTTCTAATACTATTTGTAATTTCACACTTAAGAAGCTTAAACCTATTCCATGATTAATTCTGAAGTTTGTGCAATAAAAATTTTCTATTAAAATACTGCCTATAAGCAAACCATTGCTGGACACCTTACCTAAATAAATTAAAAAATAGTATTTGAATAAAACATCTTGCTGACTGGTGCAAGGAACAAAAAGCTGGACAGATATACACGCCCGATAGACTACAATGATAGATAAACCAAGTTGATTGGTAGTTATACCACAGGTCAGATTATGAGTGCCAAGAATGGCATAAACAGAATGATTTTAGAAAACTGAAGAAGAAAGATGTTTCAGGAAGCTCACAAGAAAATCTTCAATATTTTTGCAGTGTCCATTGCAATAAGAACTAGCTAGTACCTTTAGAAAGAAAAAATCTTACCAACTATTAAAGATACATATGACAGTCTTTAAATACCTGCCAGAGGAAAGGAGAAACAAAGACAGGTCAAGTCTCCTAAACAAGGAGACTTTAAGATATATAAAGATTTTTGTCTTTTTATTCTCAAGGCAAATTTAATGCTAAGAATAGATAGAGTTCTAAGTGCTTGGAATTAGGAGGTACATTATTTAACTTCACCACAGTGTCAGTTAATAAAATCATGGAATATTGGAGATAGAAGTAGTCTTAGCCCTTAACATGATTCGAGATGGCTAAAGTTATTCTGCTCATTGTATAGTGTTGGTACCTGTGTATAATAAAATACAGAGCTTTGGTATTCCTGGATTATACATTCTACTTACTATATCAAACATCCTGTTAGGTTTCAGTTTTCTTAGGTTAGCGTAAACTCATTTTTGTGCTATCTTCATATCATATCCTTTTTTAATGAGGGGTGGTAAATTTACAACTCTAATGTGGTAATATATTGGACTGTTGGGTTGTTTTATTTTTTTATGTTTTAAAGATTTTATTTATTTTATTTGACAGACAGAGATTACAAGTAGGCAGAGAGGCAGGCAGAGGCAGAGAAAGAAGCAGGCTCCCAGTTGAGCAAGGAGCCCGATGCGGGACTCGATCCTAGGATCTTGGGATCATGACCTGAGCCGAAGGCAGCAGCTTAACTGACTGAGCCACCCAGGCGTCCCTAGCCTCCAACTTTTGGTTTCGACTCACACCATGATTTTAGAGTCATGAGACCAAGCCCTAAAAAGAGCTCTGTGTGCAGCACAGTGCTCAGCATGGATCCTGCTTAAGACTATTTCTCCCCCTCTTTTTGTCCCACCCCCACCCTCAAATAAATAAATAAGTCTAAAGTGTCTGTAAAACATACTAATAAAAAAATAAAGAGTGTTTTTAATTTTCTTCAAAATCCCTGTGGGATCTATTTACCAATGTGATGAGGAGTTCTCATAAAGAAAAATGCAACTCTAAGTTACTTTTCTTTTGTAAGGGTCAACAGCTCACTGTATGACTCTTTGAGGGTTGAAATAATGAATACAGTATCTTTTTGTATTGTTGACCTGATAATAAATTTTATACCTTGAAAATTAAAATGAGGTATTACCAGGGCACAAGAACTGGTATTTAGATAGGTGATGGGCATTAAGGAGTGCACATGCGAGGAGCACTGGGTGTTGTATGTAAATTCAAGTGTACACCTGAGACTAATATACTATATGTAAATTAGTTGGAATTTGAATAAAAGCTAAAAGAGAAAAAGAAAAGAAAAAAAATGAAATAAAGTGATTAGAATCAATGTTATCTGGCCCTGTCTTATTTTACATATGAAGACCAGAGAGGTTAAGTAAGAATTACCCAAAGCTACTCATTTAGGGAGTTATAATCCTGAAATTAGAACCCAGGACTTCTGACTTCTCTTAAGCTGTAACTTCAGTAGGTCCACCATTCAGATAAAATCTCTCCTCCACTCAGATCGCATCATTCCCAGGTAATTCTTATATATCGTTGTCTTCTAATCTTTTGAAGCCACTTCCATCTCTAGGTGTCTGAGTCAGCAGGGAGGGATTATAAATATCAGATTAGAGAAGTTCTAGGGACCCTATATACTGAAAGAAATGCCAAACCTTAGCAGAGAAAACTTAAGCTCGCTCATTCTAAACCTCTCAGAGTGATTTACAATCTGAGATTAAGCCCTGGCCTAAAAAGTTCCTGACATCTAAGTTGATTCAATCATGCAGACACACTAGAAACATTTATACAAGCAATGAAAACTTGGGACTATGGGCATCCCAACAATGAATTTTACCAATTTTATATGACCTTTTCCCTTGATCTCAGTATACTAACTTCCTTGCTCTTTTTCCTGCTACCCTTTCTCTAAAATGTTGGATAGTCATCATTGTCTCTACCTCACTCAGATTTATCTCTCTTCTACAAGTACAGAGATGGAAAACATGAAACATGAGCTTAAGCCTACTTTTCTTGCCATCTTCAAAAAAAAAAAAAAAAAAGACATATGTTCACGGATGTGACACTTTCTGCATATTAAAAAAATGTTTTAATCATCTCTAATTCCTTGTTTCCATTTTCAACTCCTGAAGTCAATTAATTATTGTCTATTTTTTTATTGTGTATGTCCTTTTCCACCCCTTTGATTTCTATATCTGTCTCTTCTCTGCCCCCTACTTCTTTATAGTTTTTCTTCTCATTGCTATAATGAAAAAAATCCACCTTCAAGACTTTCCAGTGCAATTTAAAACCTTGTCAGGCAAGAAGACTCTGAGAATAAGAAAAAAGAAAAAAAAGAAAAAGAAAAAAAAAAAGACTCCGAGAATAAGTAGGCCTAATATGCCACTGAGCAAAAAGCACCTTTACAATTAGAACCAAATATGGAAAGTTAAATGTAAAATATAAGGTAATTCAACCTTCAACTGAAAATTGAATGAGTGTATTGCCATCAAATGAGACCATATCTGAATGGAAGTAAAGTGGATATGCTCTTCTTTTACATTTGCATTTTGCATTTTCAAAAAACAAAACAAAATGCACCTCTTTACAATATACATAAGAAGTGACAGAAAAAATTCACACATGGATACTTATGGCTAGGAATTAGCTAAGGGGTCTCTCATTGCATTACATTATTTGAAAACTAACAAAAGTAAACTCTAGAGTTGATATCATCTGCAAACAGAATTTGCACGTACCAGTGGCAGGGTCTTGGGTACCTGAACCAGCTGATCTCAGAAGCATGGATTCTTCCCAGGCTCAGTCCTTTCAGACAGCTACACAGAAATATTTATCTGTTCTGAAATCTCCTGAAATATCCAACCCTACTTCCAAATTCCCAGAAATACTGAATTTCCATTAGCTCCTTTGACAAAGCCAGCTAGACCAGAGACACCCGCCAGGTCCTTCATTCCCAATTCTTACCACCGTGTTTTCCTAATACAGAACTGTCATTTTACTCTCTTGATGTTAACATCTTGATGGCTGGTCAATAAACACCAAATTCATCAGGATTCCATAACAGACACCAACAATATTGCCAGGCTCACCTCCAGGCACACATACTATATTGCCAGATTTAAGAACTTTATGGTCTTTTGGGGGTTTGTGTTCAGGACTTTTCACTTGCTAGTCTCTGTTCTCTAGCTAGTTAATTTCTACACATTATTTTAGTGTGCACTTAAAATGTCACATTCTATGTAAAACATTCCTTCAGAGAAATTTAAGCTCTACATCCTTTGAAACCCTCTATTCTAGTACTACCACATTTAAATTGAATAATTTCCTTGTATTTTCATATTACCCATAAGACCAGAGGTTGGTTGACAAATTTTGGACACTGACCCATATATGGCCCTCTGTTTTTGTAATAAAGTTTTATATTATCATAGTCATACTCATTTATTTACATATTGTCTATAGATGCTTTTGTGCAACAGTGGCAATATTGAGTAGTTGCCATAGAAACTATAAAATACAATCCAAAAATATTCACTGTTTGTCCCTGTTCAGGAAAAGCTTGCTAAGATCTGCACTAGAGCTGGACATTCTTAAATAAGATATACTGTGCCACATTCATCTTTCTGTATCCATAAGTTCACAAACTACTTGAGTAGGGGATAAAAATACTTGTTAAATGAATGGATTTCTCTTGACCTTCTTTCATATTTCTTAGTATTTTATTTATGTTTCTCTCACTTATAGAAGACGTATTATCAAAAATAAATTGAATGATTCTAGTACTTTAATATATAGCCAGCACTAGTTATATGTACTTTATGCAGAAAGAATGCATTTGATTAAACTTTCAAATCTAAGTAACATATTATTGGACACTAATTGGCAGATGGAAATTTGGCAGAAGGGATATTTGATGTAAGGTTGTATGATGGCCATGATGAAGTAAGAGGAATTTCAGGTGGCTAATTTCAGAAACACTGCAGAATACGCATATTTTAAAAAGTAGACAAATTAAAATAGTAGCATGGGTGACTTCCTTTTTGTATTTTATCTTTTTAATATTTTTATTATTAGAATAGGTTCTTAGAAGTATTGATAATGCTTCAATACTAACTTTGAAATGTAGTGGTGAAGATGAGAATATGTATCTCAGTGTACACATATTAGCTTGGCATTCAATAAATATTATTGTTACCTTCTGCAATGGTTAATCTGCATGAGGATAACCAAACAGCATTTCCATCCTTGACCATGTTCCTAGCATTTTTTATGAAGATACAACCCGAGATCTATGTATATGAATTGCATTTCAAAAAGTTAGACTTCAAGAAATTGCATTTTTTTCTCCAAACTAGAATAAATCACGTTTAATTCTAATTCAAAGAAAAACATGCCCAACCTTATCTTTATTTATTTTTTCACATACACTAGAAAAAAAAAAAAGAGACTCTTTTGAGGTTTTCCTCCAGGTTTGCAGACATTCTGTTTGACAGTGAATGTGATCTAAGGTTGTGTGACTCAAAAGCCAATGTAGTTTCCAAAGTGCTTTCCCCACTGGGCACACAGAAAATATGCCCTTTGATTATAATCTTCAGCCTTCTTTTCAAGACCGGTTTCTGTTTATAACTCTTTGGGGTTTAGAGTCAACTCAAGTTTGTTTTTAAGCAAAGAATATTCCTTAAAGCTCCATGCAAGTTTGATCGGCTGGCTGCTTCGATTTCACAGTTTTCCAGCTATGCCACATTGTTTGCATCTGTGTCTCAGTAAATTCTTAAAAGCATTCCTTTTCCCATGACTGTTTGCAATTACTTCTGCTGGCCATATATCTATACATTCTAGTAGGAAAGCATTCTCCGGTATTTCTTCCTAGAGCTGCAATTAGAATTAATATTAGACTGCTACTCAGTTAAAATCCCAGAAGAAAATAATTTAATGTTAAAGTCATGATTGTATCCCATTTTAAGTTGAAAAATTAAAAATTTGCTGCTAACAGATGCCAAGAAAAACAGAACATACAATTCCATTAAGAAAGATAGAAAAATAATAATAGCATCCACAAACAAGACCTAATCCAAATCAGTTCAATGAATGTCAGATATGTATAGATTTTTTAAAAAGCTACAAATTTTATTAAAACTTAGAATCATCTGCTTTTTGGTAAAATAACTCACGTATGCCATCTCTGGACTTCACATTCATAGACAATGCTGCTGGCTCATCATCATGAATGCATAAAATGATGTTATCCTAATTGTCTAGTGGATTTGTCCTGAGTTATTGCCATACAATTTGGTCTTCTTGTCTGTGACACATGATATAACTAATTACACACACACAAAAAGAGACCAAGGGGGAAAAAATTCCCAATTAATGCGTGTAGTAAAGTTAAAGGTCTACTCTGTCCACCGAATGTACTGAAGTATTGTGGTTTTATTTCTATTAGCCATGATCCAAGAGGCAAACTACAGCCAGAGACCCATCTGCCTCCTTTTGTAAATAAAGTTTTATTGGAACACGGCCACATCCATTCATTTACATTTGTCTGTGGCTGCTTTCCAGCTATAACAGCAGTGTTGAGTGGCTTTGACAGAGACTTTATGGCCAGGAAGCTTAAATATTTGCTAAAAACCTTTAAAAAGTTTTCCAACTGCTTCCCCAGAGTATTAGAATCTGAGACAGTGGTCTCAAATCAGGTCTGCTGTCTCTGAATACTAAGGGAACTGAAAATAAAGATAATCCAGATATTTATTCCAGAGGCTATAAATTTACCACTGACATACAATGTTTTGCATGACATTGGGCTGACATATTTTCTGACCTTCAGACCACAGCACTCAACTGCTCAATGGCCCCTTCAACTTAGACATAACAAGTTACCAATTTCTTTTACTTTTCTCAGAGATTAGTCTTAACCATCCTTTTAGGTTCTCCAAATTGCTCCCAGGAAAAGACTTAAAAGACAAAATTGACCACGTACATCTTAGAAGTGAGTAAAATCTGTAAGCACCTTTTCATATTCTTTGAAATAAATTCAGGTAATTTTGATTAAAATGGCTTATGATCCATGAAATGGATCAAATCTTGGACCCAACCAATTGATAAACTTCATCTCTCAGTTCATAGCCTTCGAGTAGTTGTCCATTTGCTCAACATCAGCCCTGCTAAAGATCACTTATCCAAAGCACCAGGTAAGATATTGGTCTACCAAGAAAATGTCCTTAATTTACTCTGACCCCTTATCTAGTTTAGGCATCCCACATATGTACCTCAGAAGCATCATGTGTTTAGCCTTATCTTGGCAGTACATATTGGAATTGTTTTGTTTCTTTTTCTCAGGCTTATTTAGAGGATAAGCTTTTTGAGGATATGGTCTTAATTTATTTTGATTTCCATTTCCAACCACTTAAAACAAATAAAATACTTCTTGAATATTGAATGAACGAAGAGTACTGAATCTGCTTTGGCAAGACACAAGAGCCTAGTGGAAAGTAATTCTAGAAATACTGTTTGGAATGAGAAAAATCTATTTGTATTATATGTATGCTAATTAATAAAGGACTCTTTGCCTTTCTTCCTTCTTGTACAACCAGAACTCTAAATAGTTTGGACAATTTTTGAAAAACAAATTTCTGAATAAAGAACAATGACCAACTTAAAAAAAATCCTATCTTCTTCATATTGTCATCAAGCAATAATTTAATTATGTAAGATACCGTGTTACCACAACCTTATTTTGTGGAAGAAGGGCAACTGGTAACTTAACTGCTTCTCTAAAAGTTTATGAACTGAAAAAATATTTTATCCTACCTGCAGATATTATTAGTATGGTTACTATAGACCTCTACTTTTACAACTTCAAAGGTATAATTACCATTTACACATTCAAATTAGGTGATTATCTACATTTTACAGATGAGGAACCACACATACACAAGTGAATTAAACCATAGATTTCAAGGCCATAAGATAAGCAATAAAATTTTAAATGCATAAATTCCCATCTCCTTTCCAAGGCTAATACTTGAAATTAGGATTTTAGTTATACTTCTTTACAAAGTTTTCAACAGTGAGGTAAGAGCTATTTGTATAACAGACCAAAGAACTCCCTAGGAATCCTTTATTATTGCACAATACCATATAAAAATATGTATATCATAGCAGAAAAATCATGAAAACCAATTTTTTTAGTCTAAGTACTCACATTTATAACAGACTGGTAGTAATAAAATGTGTTAATTCTAACAGCCTAACAGATTGCAACAAAAGACTATACTTCCAAAAATAGATTGCATTTTGCTGTCTGATCTTTATCTTTCACCAAATATGGTGAGTTCTCTATCTTAGCCATCTAATATTTCCAATGCTTCCAGGCTTCCAGTCAGTTTTCTAGTTTTTCCACAAAACATCTAGTCCCATAAGTCATAACACCTCTGGACAAAACAAACAAACAACAACAAAAACCCCTCATTTTTGGAAAAAAAAAAAAAACAGTAACAAAGATCACAGTGGCAAAAACATTATTTACTTCTTAACAATGAAAAATTTAGGGTAGGTTTTCTTTTAACTTTTAGAAGTCATGTCATTCTGTACCAAATACACTGAGAATAAAGGAAAATTCAGACTGGGAATAAATCATTTTAATGAAAATTAGAACACCCTCTTTAATATTTGGCTCTTTTACTGCTAGCCACCAAAATTTATGGGTAACAAGTGCATCTTCCTTAAGACAAAATTTCTCAAAGGAAAGCCATGTAAAAAGCATTTCTTAGAAATTTTGCAAAACAATTCTTCACAAAGACACTTTCAACTTTAACATGTTCACTAATTTCATTGTTAGAAAGCCAAAGTTGCAAAAAAATAAAAAGCAAAGACCAAAAATGGGAAGTATGTGCTCTGGCAAATCATTCTCTAAATAACCTGCGGTTCTAGAAATGCAGGATTTATTTTAAAGATATCTGAAAATTGGTCAGCCTATGTTTCTTTTGAATGATTCTCTATACTTTTACAATGTGTTTGCTTCTGATTGTGGTGGGCAATAAAGTGAAACTGATTCTAATTCTGATCTTTGTAACACTGACTTTAACAAGATCAAGAGCCTAGGGAATTCCTCTTTGCTGTCACTCACTGACAGAAGTGTATATAACAGTGCACAGCAGGAGGGGCAACCTTGAAAAACACCATGGAGCATAAGAGTAAGGTACCAGGGAAGTATCCCTGGGGAAAGAATAACACAGATAGCAGAGACAGAGGAAAAGGAGGCAAAAGCATGGCAGAAAAGATATTATTGATATAGACAATAGGGCAGAAGTTCATCAGAAATATTTATAAATGAAATTAGATTAAGATAAATACAGATTCAGCAAAGTATGCTAAGAAAAAAGAATTTATGATCCTAACAACAGAATATGTAATCATAATGCTGAATGACATTTAAATAACATTGATTGATTTAAATAACATTTGATTTAACAAATATTTATTAATCAAAGAAGTCACCCCAACTTTTCTTGGCTAGATTAGAGTACCAGCAGTTTTGATTCAACTGAGTGTTTCTGCAGATGTTAATCAAATATTTAAAGGCACTTAACTATTTCAAATTGGGATATTTGTGTCTAGAACAGAAAAGGTGCTTTAGACCAGATGTTTTTTGTCTTCCTAAAATTTATGTGTTGAGATATAATGCCTAATGTAATAGTATTTGCAGGTGGGGCCTTTGGGAGGTGAGTGGAACAACAGCATAGAGCCCTCATGAACGGGATTAGTGCCTTCAGAAAAGAGACCCCAGAGAGATTCGAGGTCCCTTCCACCATATGAAGTTATAGCAAGACAGCCATCTATGAACAAGAAAGCAGGTATATAGCTACTGGATACTGAACCTTGTCAATGCCATGATCTTGGACTTCCCAGCATCTAGGACTATGAGAAATAAATTTCTTTTTTTTTTAAAGATTTTATTTATTTATCAGAGAGAGAGAGGGAGAGAGACCGAGCACAGGCAGACAGAATGGCAGGCAGAGGCAGAGGGGGAAGCAGGCTCCCTGCTGAGCAACGAGCCCGATGTGGGACTCGATCCCAGGACCCTGGGACTATGACCTGAGCCGACGGCAGCTGCTTAACCAACTGAGCCACCCAGGCGTCCCATGAGAAATAAATTTCTATTCTGCCACCCAGTCTATAGTATTTTTGTTACAGGAGTGTTAATGGATTAAGACAATGGGATGGAGAATATTAAGGTATTTTTTTTTAATTTTACATAAAATAAATTGTGTTCAAAGGAAAAAAATAGTTCAAAGTTTTTGAGAATATTAGTGCTTTAAGGTTATTTAATATTCCTTTCCTCTATCAAGCTATTAATATCAATAATACTTTTTCCTAGAAGATACTGTCATGCTTTTAATTATATGAGTCCTATATCATTTAATACACCTCTGTAAAAAAGTAGTTACCATTTATAGCCATACAGATGTGGAGTCATCCAGATTAACCAGTGACCATTTCTATGTGAGCAAGAAAAAGAACTTGCTCTCCTGATCTTATGCCCTGAGAGAGAGATGATAAATAGATAGATAGACAGATAGTATTACAAATTAGGAGAAGATAAGATATTAAAATATTGAATAGTAGGGTCACACACAAAATAGTTTTTGGCATTAACTCAAAAACAGGTATCTAAAATTTTTTTTGAGAAATTCAAAATAAATTTAAGTCTTAAATGGATAGAGAAAGAGAGCAAGAAAACAGACACACAAAGAGAGTATGTCAAATGGTCAATTACAAGACTTAGAAATCCAAACAGATTACCCTAAAGAATTATATTTTTATTCCCTGAATGTGTCTATTAAATTTTACAAGACCAAGTACTGAATAAGTTAGCTATGTTAATATGATTGTAACAATAAGAAAACCCATCATGTGTCTTATTTTGTGTTCAGAAGGTAAAGCAAAATGCGCTGATCATGAAAATTTGCACAACCATATGAAGTTAATACTTCATAAGACCAAATTTCATCAGGGAAGACATTTATTTTGTTTCCTACTGGTAATGTTCCCAGAATGACAACTGATGAGTAAAATGTATCTACCTATACAAATATGTATGTATGAACACCACCCCGACACATGCCCACACACCCCTACCTTTGTATGTGCGTGTTTTCAAACAAAGCACTTGGGTCACACAAGTGAAGATAGAAATAAAAAGTGAATTTATATCAGTAAATTAATCTGTAAAATATTGAACCAAAACTTATATTTAATCATGACACAAGGCTTTAAAATTTTTACTTGGGACTTTGCTACTCAGTTTTTATTTATTTATTTATTTATTTATTTATTCAACAATTGGATGAAGGCATAGAAAACAAAGCAAGTACTAACCAGTCATCTTAAGAAGAAATTTCACTTAAAAATAGCATATTAGCAAACTTGAAATTTCTACATTTTCTTTTTTAATGTGAACAAAGGAAGGACTTGTGCTCTGTAGCTCTAAAAGATGAGAAATACAATCAACCAATATAGGTTATATTAGAACAGCTAAGAATCATGATCAATGCTTGTGAAATTTATAGTGTCCCAATCATGGTAAATGTTAAAGTTTAAATTCATGTTAAATTTTCAGAAAGAGTTTGCAGAAAATTCCATGTGCCATAGGAGTTTGAACCTAGTTGATCCCTAATATTTGTTCTCAACTAAGACTTTTATAATTACTTCCCAGAATTAAAAAGAAGATCCATGCAGTCATCATAGACACATTTCAAAATCATTCTGCTTGGCAACATATGGTATAGTCAATCCTCATTATTCCCAGATTGCATAATTTGCAAATTCGCCCACTCACTAAAATTTATTTGTAACCCTAAAATTGATCCTTGCAATGTCTTTGGGGTCATTTGCAGATACAGATGCAGAGCAGTACAAAAATTCAGTTGCCTGATGCACACATTCCCAACTGAGGTTGAAAAAGACGACACTCTGCTTTCTTATTTTAGCTTTCATACCCTAAAAAAGTGTCCTTTTCAAGGTCTATTTGTGCCTTGCTACCACATTTCTGTGCTTCATGATGATGAGTTTGTTCTTTAAAATGGCTTCAAGCATAGTGCTAAAGTTCTGTCTGGGGTTCCTGAGAAGAAGGCCATGATGTGCCTTAAGGAGAAAATACATGTGTTAGATAAGCTTCATTCAGGCATGAGTTATAGTACTGTTGGCCATGAGTTTAATGCTAATGAAGGTTAATGAATCAACAATATATATTAAATACGGTGTCTTCAAATAGAAACACATAAACAAAATTATATATTGATCCATTGACAAAAATGTTTGTGACAAAAGGCCCACAGAAATCTACCCTTGTATTTTTACAAGGAGCAAGTGTTCAATACTTGCTAAATCAACGTTTCAGAGACTTTATAGAACACAACCACTGAAAATAATGAGAATAAACTTGTATTTTTTTGCTTTAAACTAATGTCGGATAATATGAATCTCTCCAAAGTTGTTTTCATTTAGGAAGTGGGAAGGATCTAGGTTAACATGAGCTTCACAAAAGAATACCTTATGATTTGGTATTCTTACCACATGCTTTGTGAATCAGTAGTAAGTGTAATCATGTTTATGGAAAGTTTTCTAGATCTATGATGAAAATCTTTCCCTTCTCCAAATACACACATTAACTTTCTATATTTCATCCTTACTCTTAGATGATGAGATCAAACTATCAGGGGGACTATCTAGAGACAATGTTGTAACATACAAAGTACTTTTTAAGCATTTGCTTCTATATAGTGAAAACTAAACTAGCAGTCAGCCAGGTGGCTATTTATTAGTGCCAAATTGAAATCAGCAAATCTGAGTCTCTGGCTGCCTGCCCCTGATCACAGAGGAACACATGCATTGCTCTCTGTCTGTTCCTGGAAACCTCCAAGCCAAACTGTCTAAGGCTGTTAGGAAGCTTGAGAAATTTGGAGTTGCTAAACAATTGTTAGCACTAGTTTGCAATACTCCAGACTTAACTGTAAATATTTACAGAGCTGCAAGCTAGTCAAATCCACACTCTTGCTCAATTATAAACAATATCAAAAAATAAAATTTCACAGTTTGCATTTTGATCAATAATTGTATAGTTTCTATGCTTTGTTCCTCAGTATCTGTCTCTTATTAGGAACTGTTTACCATCAGTCCTGTACTTTAAGAATTGAACATGGGACATCAAGACCTTAAAGTTTAATGGGGATTATTGGTTCCAGAAAACATACTAGCTATATTAAAACTGATCAAAACCTTTTATGAATTTAAGCTAGGGATATAAAATATGAATACAATACTATCTTTAAGTTTATAAAGATATACTAATGGAAAGAGAATTCCTCGAATATCACACTATGAGACCAACTACCACAACATAATTTTCATTTGATTATCTGAGTGTCACAAAAAAACAGCTTATGTACCTCAAGTCGATTCAAAATGAAAACAGATAAGGTTTAGATTTTATTTTCATTGTGAAATCTACATACTGCCTTTTTCCATCATGAACAAATTAAGAAGATAGAGCCCACTTGCAAAGACATACGGCCCAAGAAAATCAAGTAAAATGCCCGTTTGCAATTTTACATGGGGAAAAATTAACTCCACAATCAAATAACAAGAGGTTCATCAGGATGACAACCAAGGAAATGAGTTTCAGAATGGTTTTCCCTTAACACGCAGCAACAGCATTCTCATATTGAGAGTGCCACTATCCTTAGCCTTTTCTTAGATTATTATCAAATGAAAGTGAACCCAGGATCACCCATTTCATTATTATCTAAGAGAACCATGTTTTTTTTTTAATTTCAATATAACATAGAAAGTTTTTTTTTCTTGCATCCATATGTAACAATAAGTTTGACAGTGTTTAAAACCATAGAAAGATAAATAGTACAAATATTCAGATAACATGTGGCATATTCACAAATATTGCAGATACTCACAAATGATGGAAAATAAACATAAAATCAAAATAATAGACAGAAACGAAAAACTACTTAAAATCATTTTTACATTAACTTTCTCTTTTCTTAAAAAATAGCCAATATTTTTCTCAAAATTCACAAAAAAATGAGAAAATCAGGTGGACATATATGCTGTAAAATATTTTGGCTTGTAAATAAATTCTAAAAGGAGCAGACAACTCTGTGTAATTTAGAGAATATAGAAACTAGTGAAAAAAGGAAGTCAGAATTTAAGATATTTGTTAACTCACTTCGAGAGATATAGGGTCACTCTCAGCCATAAATGCATCACATGAATCTTGCGATGATAATGAGAGTGACACCACTTAACAGAGTAGACGATTCCAAACATGAGCACATATGTCTCAGCACAGCACAAGATGTGGAAATCCACCCCAGGAACCAGCAAAATAACTTCAAGTTTTCTTGAACAAATCAGGAGAAACAAGTGACATAAAGCATTTTTAAATAGTGTTGAGATAAAGAAAATATTTTATTATTATTATTAAAGCAGCCTTATTTATTCTCTGCTTCTGTGGTGTTTATACCATTTTCAAGTACCACAGAAAATGACACACACATATCTATATTAGAGAACATATATTGATTAAAGTAGCATTAAACATAGTTTTACAAAAGTACTTGCATGCATACATTCATAACAAAATATAAAAATAAACTGGTCTAATCAGTTAAAATCTTTAATTTTCAGGTGTTATATGATCTATTATTCATTCTCCTCTTATACAATCAGTTATGTATTTATTTACATCATTAGTTTTTAATGTAGTGTTCAATGATTCATTAGTTGTATATAACACCCCATGCTCATCCCCACACATGCCCTCCTCAATACTCATCACTAGTTACCCCATCCTTCCATCCCCCTCCCTTCTGTAACCCTCAGTTTGGTTCCCAGAGTCCATCACCTAGTTACCACATCCTCCCAGACCCCCCCTTCTGTAATCCTCAGTTTGGCTCCCAGAACCTGGAGTCTCTCATGGTTTGTTTCGCTCTCTGATTTCTTCCCATTCAGTTTCCCCCTCCTTCTCACTGTGATTCTCCACACTATTCCTTATGTTCCACGTAGGAGTGAGACCATAGACCATATGATAATTGTCTTTCTCTTCTTTACTTATTTCACTTAGCATAATCCCCTCCAGTTCCATTCATGTAGATTCAAATGGTGGGCAGTCATCCTTTCTGATGGCTGAGTAATATTCTATTGCATAAAGAAAAAATTTTAAATGCCATTTTTAAAGATTGATTTCAGGACAGAGTTCTGCTAAATAATTAGAATCACGCTGTGATCCAAATGATGTTTATTGCATCCCCTCTTACTATTTGTAGGAGATGTAGGGTTTGAGAAACAATTAATACTCATTTTAGTGTCTTTCAATAGGATTATCATCTAAACATTTTCTTGAAACTAATTGTCCTCCTCTTTTATCTTTCCAACTCAATTAATTCATTGTATTTGTGAGGAATTCTTAAGTACTATATGTTTATTCAAACATACTGGGTAAAATTGATCCAAAGAACATCACTTGAGTCTTTTTAAAAATATTTCATCTTTGTGCTTTATTTTTAATTGAAGTAGAGTTGATGTAAAATATTTTGTCACTGGAGTATTTTTAATGATGCTGATTTGTTAATTTAGAAGACAGTGTTTAGAAAAATAAGCGATATTCTAAAATTTTTGGACAAAGGGAGAAGAAAGTATGGGGTAATGCTCCTTCTATATAACACATAAAGGATATAATCATGAATAAAGTACACAAGTCATGATTTTAATTCATAAGAAAAAATGCATAATAGTTTTCACCATTAAAACCATTGAATAACTTAACTTTTTAAAACACACAAAAAAGTAAAGCAATGTAAATAACTAGATAAAGCTGCTAAAAATAGTTTTTTTCAGTTAAATTAAGATCAATCCAGAATAGTTGATAATATAACATATGCTATAATAAAGTCATCTTTTTTTTAAAAGATATTATTTATTTGACAGAGAGAGACACAGCAAGAGAGGGAACACAAGCAGGGGGAGTGGAAGAGGGGGAAGCAGGCTTTGGGCTGAGCAGGGAGCTAGACATGGAACTTGTCCCAGGACCCTGGGATCACAACCCAAGCCAAAGGTAGACACTTAATGACTGAGCCATCCAGATGCCCCAATAAAGTTATTTTTATAAAGCAAATTTAATATAAGGTGAAGCAAAGATTATGGGAATTAAATATACTCATATTTATGTGTCACAGTATTGTTTCCTCATAGCCATACTTTAAAGCATTAATAGGGCAATTTAATATTTAAAATCTGTTATTTGCTACTACCCTATTCTAATGAAAATAAGTAGTTACACCCAGTTTATACTTCTACTAAGATGCTTAACTTTTCATCAAATTGTGTACTACTTTCTCATTTAAATAAATGTGTTGTTCACATTACCTTGCACACAAAGTAAACAATATCAGCAGGGAACAGAGTTGGGAAGGTAGATGTGTCAGGTTTTGCTTGAGCTGAAAGATCCTTCACATACAGTTACTCACATCTCTACTAATAAACTGAGACAATAGGTTGCAGTCTCTCTTGTTACTGTAGTTTCATCAGTTTTCTCAGTTCCCTTCCTGAGAACCAACAGCCATGGAAAACCCATCACTTGATCCACCCGAGAACAAATATTAAAAAGTCAGAAATCTTATCACAGGACAAACTGGGGTTATTCATCGGGCAATTGTCTCAACACCTCTGAACTATCAGTTTTCTTTGATCAACCCTAAATAATCTAGTTTCTTCCACAGACAAATTCTCACACATGCTTAAAAGCCACAGAAATAGTCAAATGCTCTCAATCGCAGAAGAAAATGGTATAGTATTAATCGTTTTTACAGGCCAAGTACTTAGACAAGAGCTGTGTCAATCTGTCACAATTGCCTGAGGAATGTATTATTATCATCCCTTTTATAGAGGAAGAAACTGAGGCTTGGAAGGATTAAGCAACTTCCCTAAATTTACCCATATCTATGATTCCAAGCCAGGTGTTTTCAAATCCAAATCAAAGTTTCTTTAAACTATCCCTCAGTTACATTTGAATTAAGCAAATAGCAACTAGCGCAAATTCTCTCTTAATTCACTTAGTTTGAAATTATATTTATTTCATAAATTATAAAATTTGCCAAGAATCACATAATCACATAATCACAAAGTTTTGGTGGACTGAGTCAATTGTAAACTATATTTCTCCTCTATTTACATTTATGCTGGTTAACAAATACATTTGCCATCCTCTATCATGATATTATGAATTATATTTGTTTGAAATTTTAACAGGTCATCAGTAACATACTCTCGTAATAAAATGTGACTACATGCTGCCTCAACTATTATAGAAAAAAATTAGTTTCAGAAAGTTACTTGCACTCATATAAAAAGATTTTTAAAAAGTCACAAACTAATGAATATTTGTGGATGGACTTAGAACAATTTATATTCTAAATTAGTTAAAAATAGTTTTTTATATCTAAAATATTAAATTTTAATTTAAAAGTTTATTAATCTACTCTTTACATATTTTGATACTACATTAATGTTAAGGGGGGAAACAGGATATAATATTGCATGTAATACATGAACTCAGTAACTAAGCCCCAAAAAGCAATTAAAAAAAAAAAAAGACTGAAAGGAAATGCTCTAAATTTTAAGTGTCTAAATTACAGGGTTTAGGGGAATTTTAACTACCATCCTACTTACCTAGGGGCACAGAATATCAAGTGAAGCCCAGCTTTTAAATGTGCACTTTAATAAGTGATCACATATGAATCAATGCTGTCTCCATCATACGCAAAAGTTGAGGTTTGCTATAAATATACTCTACATGTATTTACTCAAAATAGAAGTAAAAATTATATCTAATTAAAATACACTTATCATAACAAATAATATCAACACTTGAAATAAAGGAAACTTTGAGAATTGGTGAAAATAAATTTATTAGGATGTATTTACACTGATGTCGGCAGGTACTCTTCAAAGTTAGGGAGTTAAAGTGGAAATGTGACGTCTGTGCCAAATTCTTTCAAAAATGTTACACACTCTAATATAGTGTACATGACAAGCCTGAAGTGTTGAAAGGAAGCCATTTGAATTATCTCAGTACCAAAAAAAGGCATCTGGAAAATTACCTAACAACTGAAACACCCTATTCACATTTTCTGGAAACTCATAATGGTGAAAGGATATTCAGCAGGTCCCGAGTTTACACTAATTTGCAAGCTTTTGAACAAGTATAACAATTTCAAAAAATAGGTACTATTTGGTGGGCATATCACTAATGATATGTGATTTTAACAGAAGAAAATAATTTTAACATTAATTTTGTTACTCTTGTGTTACAATTCCTATTGCAGCATTAATATTTAGTGTCACATTAAGGTGCATTTAGAGATAATAGCAGGAAACAAGCGTCATAGTTCATTCTTTGTTCTGGTCCCTAAGGCTACCAAGCATGGAGTAAGCTAAATAAATCAACCTAACTCTTTTTAGAACATTTCTGAAAGGAGAAATGACAGTTCATAGCAGCTGGTGTACTTCTGATAATGGCTTTCAGAGTTTTCACTTCAGGAAGCTGGAGTCAAGGTGTTTTCCAAGGAAAACCCACATCTTTATGACTTTCTGCTCTTCCTTCCCAAGTGTACACCACTGGCCACCCATGTGCGGTTCAAAAGCTACCCTTTAAACTGACCCCGTAATAGTCCCAAATAAGATGTGCTGTAACTTGATCTTAACTAGTACCACCACTTATTCTCCTACAATCTGTACTCTTTTCTCCTAGTGTTCCTTTTTCCTTATCCAGAAAATTATTCCATGTGATTTGGAAGCCAGCAGTGCTTTGGTCATTAAGTTGGCTTTTGTTGCCTAACCATACTGGAAGATTCAAAATATTAGTCAAAACATTAGATGGTAGACGGGCACATTTTTTTTTTTTAAGATTTTATTTATCTGACAGACAGAGATGACAAGTAAGCAGAGAGGCAGGCAGAGAGAGGAGGAAGCAGGCTCCCCGCTGAGCAGAGAGCCCGATGAGGGGCTCGATCCCAGGACCCTGGGACCATGGCCTGAGCTGGAAGCAGAGGCCTTAACCCACTTAGCCACCCAGGCGCCCCTAGGTGGGCACATTTTTATCTCTTTTGGTAACGAGCCTCTATCCTGTATTCCTATGGGGCTGATAAATGGACCTATCCCTGGAAATAAGTGGTAGGATGTTGAATCAACTTGGGTAAATGACGACACCCTAGCTTCGTGTGACAGTACTTTTCCCCCCACCTTAAGTTAGATTGGTTTAGGTTTTTTGACCTAAGTTGAAATTACTAGAATTACTGAGATTTCTTAACTATATTTCCAGGATTGACAACATTCAGCACCCAATCTAAATAGGGGAATCGACCTCAGTTTCAGGGGCAGGGCATTCACTGCCTGAAAAGCCTGCTCCTTTTCACTTCCACATCTCTCTCTCTCTCTTTTTTTTTTTTTTTCCCTACTATATAAAGATTTTATTTATTCATTTGTCAGAGAGAGAGAGAGCACAAGCAGAGGGGAGTGGCAGGCAGAAGGATAAGCAGGCTTCCCACTGTGAAAGGAACCAGATATGGGACTCCATTCCAGGACCCCGGGGTCATGACCTGAGCCGAAGGCAGCTACTCGACTGACTGAGCCACGCAGGTGCCCCTCCACTTCCCCTCTTGCACTAATTCTCATAATCACTCCATCTGTTGTCATAACAGAACAAGGTCTTGTTTTTGTTTTTCTTTTTCCACTTTTGAAATATTAGTGACCATTGTGTTGGAAATGTGGGTCTCCGAAAGCAGTTAGTCTTACTGATTAGTAAGTCTTATTGATTAAAATATAAGGCAGAGAATGTTCCCAACTGCCTGCCTCAATGCAGCCACCAAAGAGACTAATTATTTTATTTTTATTTATTATTATATGTTGCTGATATGCATACTATATTACTATTATTATTTTGCTATTATTTATAGTTCCATTTACTAATTATTACACTATTATTTCTGTATGTTAAGCAGCGTTTTCTAAAGGCTAGTTTAATTTAATGTAAATTCTAGAAATATGTCTAAAACATCAGGTCTATTATTTTTCCCCTAGGATTTGTGATTGATTTTATCAAAATTTTTTGTGATACTGGAGAAATCATGTAAGTTTTAAAGAAAGAAGGCTGTACCCAAAGTTAACAAGTACCACAGATGCGTGTTACAGTTTGCTATTTTTACAGTTTTGCCCCCTGCCTAACTCCCAGGATAGGCCTATATATAGGTTGCAACCCAGGAAGTATTAGACCTAGACTATGGGGCACATTCCAACATGGCCCTCTGCTCCAGTGAATATTTCATTACAATTCAGATCCCCACATGGGCTTATAACTTTACAAAAGAGACCCTAAAAGATTCTACAGAGATCTGAAATACTAGAGAGTATAGACCATGGGGTTAACACTGACGAAGCACCACAAAATTGTTTAGAAATGAAGTGAACAAATATGTTGGGCCAAGAAGTATCTTGGAATAAGATATCTTAGAATAACTAAAATCCTGACTCATGCAACAGAGTGGAAGTCAGTAAAAAAGGGTCTGGTGTTCCTTTTGACATTTACCAAAATGGAAAGCTAAAAAGGAGAGCGGTAACCTATTATATGTGTCTATATACTTGTTTCTCAAATAAAACGATAAAAAATCAAATGGTATTTGATCCATATAGAGTCAGATGCTTTTCATCTTTGTGGTTTGTCATCTAAAAAAATAAAGTTAAAAATCTAAGTTTACTGGGTGCCTGGCTGACTCAGTTGGTAGAGTGTGTAACTCTTGATCTGAGAATTTTGAGTTCAAGCCCTAGGTTGGACTTAGGGTTTACTTAAAAAAAAAATCTGTATGTCATGTAAATTAATGAGTGAATTATTTCTGTGCTTGAATTTTCTCTTTGAACAGGAAAATTAGTTGGAAAAGTAACTGTATAAAAACTGTTAGGGTAAGGAACTTTGATTACTATAAAGAGATAACTCAGGAACCCTAAGTTATTTTCATTATCCATAAAATTTAAAAATTATGAAATAAATCTTTAAGTTCTCTAAAAATAAGTTTAATAAGTGACACAAGCATGTAACTTCTTTGTCTTTAAGGCCAAAAGGAGCTATTTTTTTTTCAGATATTATTACGGGATAAATCAATTCAAATCATAAATTGATTTTTTAATGCAAGAAAGAAATAAATCCTTAAACTACTTTAAAATCAATGTTTTATATGTTAATATTGAAATATTAAAAATTTAGTTATATCACAGTAATTGCGCCTACTTTAGATTTAATCAAAATAGTGCTTCCAAAGCCAAATCCTTACATAAAATTGTATAAGACCAAGTGCTCAAATAAAAATAATATATAGATCATTTTGGTAAAATGTTTAATTTTGTTTTAATTACCTAAAATACCAAGAAATCCAGACATAGATTTTAGAGGTCATTGTAATAAACTGTAAATGTGCTTAGTCTTTAAGGACAATTATACAGATACTCATTTACATGAAACATTTCTGTTAATGGATAGAATTATATTCTTAAAATCCATACCCTCTCATGTTTTATTAAATATAATGAGATCATTAAATATTAAATACTTCCTCCAGAAGAATATTGTCAGAATATACAATATTCAATGAATTAAGTACTGCACTTAAATATTCATCAATTGTCTTCATAAGAGCCTATAACACTATTAAATTTTGTCCTTAGTTTATTTATCTTATTTTTAAATGATGAGGCTTTCTTCTTTATTTTAGTGCCCTTTTATTTTATAATATTCCTTTAGTGACAGGTAGGTAGAGAAATGATAAGTGAGTTAGGAAGGAAAATAAGTATAATACTTAAAATGTACAGAATCCTTACCATGTGACAGGCATGGTGCTAAGTCACAAAAGTTATTTCAGTTAATTCTCACATTAACTTATGAGATGGAGAGTCTATTAAACTCAGGTTTTCAGCTTGGCAGCTGAAGGAACTAAGATGTACACACAAAGCTACAGGTAGCTTAGCGGAAGCAGCACAGGTTCTGAAGAGTCTTAATTGTGACCAAATTTGGAAAATTGACAACTAACTAAACTTGACAAGCCTGAGTTTTTGTAATACACATTAGCTAAATGATGATTTGTTTACAAATGTTTGAAAACAATCACTATAGGGGCGCCTGGGTGGCCCGGCAGTCAAGCCTCTGCCTTCAGCCCAGGTCATGATCCCAGAGTCCTGGTTTCCAGCCCTACAGCTCCCAGTTTGGTGGGGAATCTGCTTCTCCTGCCCCGGCCTTGCTTGCGCTCTCTCACGCTCGCTCTGCACTCTCTGGCTCTCTCTCAAATAAAAAAAAAAAAAAAGAAAATCTTTAAAAAACAAACAAAAAAAAACACTGTAGAAAAGCATAAAAAGAAAAGTATTATCTAGGCTGCAAGATGAAACTTTAGTCATCTAACCATTTCCACCAACAGAGATAGTTTGTCCATTATAAATGCACAAAAGCAGCTACAAAACTCTTTGCAGAATATTTTGTCATTGCTAATGATTTATCTATTTAAACAATTACATATTTTAAAATGATAAACTGATAATTGATAGAAAACTAAGGCAGGTTTAAGGTCAACTATAATGAAACCTGTCTTAAACGGCAAGCCAACTGAAGGGACTTAAAATCTAGTTGAAAATCCTGTGGAATATTTTGACCAACCTTGTCTCACATTAAGTATAAATCAGTTTTTAAAACCTCCTTCCATTCAATACAAAGATAACTAAATTTTAAGGCCACGAGAGACTTGAGATGTGGTATGATTCAACTACTTTTTCATACGTAGAAACTTCACTTGGCCTCTAAGCTTGCATAAATAGCAAAGGGAGAACAAAAATTCTAGATTAGTCATGAATGGCACTTAACCAAGACAGTGTCCTGCCCTCACTTTGTCTTTTGTTCATGTGTATATCACCAGACATAAAAGTATATCTAGAACATAGTAGACATTCAGCACACATTTTCTAAATTAATTAATGCTTGTTTTTAAAAATCACAAATATTAGTGATCCAAGTTTAGGCAGAACAGAATTAAGGGTAATCGATGGAGAGCTAAAGCGATTGGATTCTTTATTTGAGTAAGGAAACAATTTATAGATAATACAAGATTTCATGATTGAATTGTAAGGTATGGAAAAGGTTGCAGAGTTAAAAATAGTATAACCAAAATGTCTGAAGCTTTACTAAAAGGTTAAATAGCAGGAACCACATGATCAAGCTAATTGAGTTAAACATAAGTTTGACTCTCAGTAGTAGATAAGCCAAAAATTATAAAGAAATGTGGATGTTCAAAGATGGCAAATGAGGGTGTCAAGGCAAGGGAACCTAAGGCAAGCTGTATAAGAAGACTGTGTGAGCCTAAGAATGTAATTAAAGTGAAAAGAATTAAATGTATATGATAGCAACAAATATTTACTGAAAAATGACTCTATATCAGAAATGTGCTAGGTGTTAGGGATAAAGCAATGACTAAAACAGGTCTTCATTGAGATTATAAAGAGAAAAGTGTTCTATAGTAGGAGGTAACAAAAATGATTACAAGTGACCGTTGGCTAGAATTTGGCCCAGGATCAATGTGACCAGGGATACCATTAAGGGAAAGGAAATAGAAGTAGTAGATAAAAGATAAAGCATGGATGTTGGTGCCAAGTCAAAGATACTAAGATCTGGCATATAACTAAGATGTACTTGAGGAGGAGAGAATGTTCGTCTCTGTACTTCTCAGAAACTGAAACAGGTAGGAAGAAATGCGAAAGCAGCATCCAGCCTGGCTCTGACTATTTGGCAGTCAATACGTGAATGGGGAGCATGGGAAAATTGCTGAAGCAGCTCATGTATTCTTCTCACCCCTGCTGTCTGAGGTCACATCTCCAAATCAGGACCCTCCCTAGAGATAATTCTCTTCTACCCGTCCCCCCAAATAAGGGCTGTGTACAGTGAGTTTATGACAATACATACACCCCTGCAAGAGGAGAACTGGGCTCATTTATCCTTATCAGTTCCACCAATTAGGAAAACAGATGCATCACGGAACAGTTGTGGTACATTAGTAGATGGCAAGGCACTGCATGGTCTAGGGAGTCAAGGAGACAGCTGGGCTAGGCATAAACAAATATGAATTGCTGACTGTTTGGAAAGTTCCATATACATCATAACTTTTAATAAACACACATTAATAATCACAGTTAATACTATTGTGGTTATATAATCGACACAATCAGGCCAGATTAGATAATTTTAATTGAATTCACAGCACTTACTGAAGGCCTACCAAATTTGAGCAGATTATGAAATAGGAGATAAGTGAAACTGAAAAGCTGGCCCTAAGGTCTGTCCTGTGGTGGGCAAGACATTCACATTAGCAGTATGAAGAAGAGTACGGTGAAGTATACTCAAGAGTCCTACAGAAGAGGGATTCAGGATGTCAGAGAAAATTTCTTGAAAGAGAATTGCAACTGAACCTTAGTTCTCCTTCACAGTGAATAGAGAAAATCCTTTATACTCAGCAATTTACTGTGCATTACACACAAAAAAGCAGAGACTAGCAGTTTAAAATGGCATCTGGCTGGCAGAGTTCCTTGTGTAGTGTCTCCCAACTTCCCAATACAAACACCAAGACAAGATACCACCAAAATGAGGGCATTTGGTGAGTCAACCAGGCTATACACACACATAACCATGGCTAGAATCAAGATTGCTCTACTTCATACAAAACCAATAGATCTAGAATCCAAACACAGTTAGTGACCCAACCACACCCTTCTTAAAGTGGGTAGGAAGTCTTTCATCTCTGATTTAGAAATTCAAGATCTATTCCAATTAGAAAATAAGAAGCAACTTTCTAATCCATAGGTATACCTATCAGGCAGGCCACTAAGACTTTCTTTTCTATATTCCCTTGAGAATTGCATTCCCCATAATGGTTGTGGGAGATGGAGTGAGGCAACTGTCCTGGATTCAGACACAATCCCCATGAATTACATCCTGTGGTGAGGTACACAGAAGTACCCATCACCACATTAACTACAATAGGAAAACTAAAAAAAAATTAATCACTCTGCCAGTCAGGTCACAAATGTCTCATAAAATTTGAATAACTATCTTACAGGAAAAAATAACATCAAGTAAAAAGGTGAAGATCAAGTTCATTTCAAATGGAATAACTATTGTTACTTGATAAATTATTTAATATCCTTCACTTCAGTCTAGCATTTCCCCAACCTCCGTACTAAATATCTTAATTGTCTTTTCCCTTCTCTGGAATTATGGAATGGTAGTTGTCTGATGAAGTTCATTCAGAGTCTTTCAGAAATGCTTACTCAGTAGCATCTGGCTATGCCAAAGAAGAGTTATATCCCATTAATGGGGTCAACTAAGCCATGGACCACTTTAAAAATATGAAATCATAGCCTGAATTTAAAGTGGTCAATATGAAAAAGATCTTCTCTTAGGTTAGATTAGAATCCTTTAATTGCATTGAAGGTACATCACTTACTGATGCATTAACTGAAGTACATCCAATTTAGACACTCTAGCAATTATCGGGTCAGCATTGCTACTAAAATAACTGCTTTTATTAAAGAGCAAAAAAACCTGATAGAACAGTTTACTTTTAGTGACATTATGGCTCACTTCCTATACATCTAGAAGAGTGAAATAAACATTGAAATATCTTAAATGGAATATGTGTCATAATTTTGTATCACGAAGCAAACATCAATGAATGTGCAGTTTTCTTCTCTACTTATCTTATTAATTAGCCATAATTTAAAATTAACTCCTAGAGTGATTCAGATATCTTTAACAAAGTATAAGCCAAAACTCTATATTCTATTGGCTTAATGAAAATGATGTGAAAAAAAATCTTGTGATATTATCTAAAAAGGTAGTACCTAAATAGTTTTAATCAACCTTACTTTGACTATCTCATAAATCTGATTAAGAATTAAAATATCTGTTGATCAGAAATGCCTACACCTTTTGAATATAGTAACTTCAACTACTAACTTATGATTATGATATAGTTCATAAGGGTATAAAAAAACTAAATATTAAAATATTAAAACTATATGCATATACATAGACCTATAAAATTCCCGGGGCACCTGGGTGGCTCAGTGGGTTAAGGCCTCTGCCTTCAGCTCAGATCATGATCTCAGGGTCCTGGGATCGAGCCCCAAATGGGGCTCTCTGCTCAGTGGGGAGCCTGCCTCCTCCTCTCTCTACCTGCCTTTCTGCCTACTTGTGATCTCTGTCAAATAAATAAATAAAATCTTAAAAAAAAAAATAAATTCCCAACTTGGGCTTTAAGTACAGGAGTTATATCAGAAACGGATCACACATAGAATAATAATTCCTGAGGCTGAAGCATGAACCCACAAGGAAAAAACCTCAAACTCTGTTTACTTTGGTTTCATTTTGTTTCCTTCTTCTGGTGTCTATAGAGAACCGGATTCATAATCTTATTACCCATTTGATTTAACCATAGGAAATAATCCATAGGAAAGCAGGTGGGGTGGTTACAGGTAAGTGACTAGCCTTTGGGGACAGAATAAGAATGCCGTTTGTCATGCTCAATAGTTTGTGCTTCAGTGTTGAAAAAAGAGAGCCTGTATGAAAAGTAACCAGACTTTTTTTTTTTTTTTTTTTTTAATCTAACCTTAGAGACTGTGAGGGTGGGAGGAGTGGGAACAGATTGATGAAAGAATGAGGCAACAGTTCAGGTGAAAGACTGCAAGAAACCAAACAAGGTCCTGGCAACGAAGGTGAAAGGGAAAGGCCACATATTAGGGATTGTGGACTAAATTAATGTGGAAGATCACGGAGAGGGAGAAGTTAAGGACAGCGTCAAGTGCTATTTTAACATTGATGTCTGGGCAGATACAATGGCATTAACTGAGGTAGGGAATTCTAGAGATGCAGAGGGCTAGGAGTGGGATGGCTAAGTGGAAAAATTAATAAGATCGGTTTTGGGATCTGTTGCGTTTTTATGTGTCTACACATCTGTCAGGAAAGATATCCAGAAGGCAGATAAATATTAGGAGTTGTGGGGCACCTGGGTGGCTCAGCCTGTTAAGTGTCTGCCTTTGCCTCAGGTCACGATCTCAGGGTCCTGGAATCAAGCCTCATGTAGGGCTTGGGCTCTGGGCTCTAGGCTCAGCACTCGGTGGGGAGTCTGCTTGTCTCTCACTCTCTCCCTCTGTTCCTCCTCCTGTTTGTGTTTCCACCGTCGTTCTCTCTCTCAAATAAATAAATAAATATTTTTTTAAAAAAATAAGGAGTTGTAACATGGAAAACAATTCAGGACTGGGTAGCTAGATTTTTTGGATTAACCAGCATTCTCCCTCAGGCTCTCTTTGTGCCTTATTAAATAAGTCAATCAATAGTTATTTAAGTGGATTTTAACTTTTTTTTTCCCTTTTGATGTGCATTCTTAATATCAAATTGTAAAAGGATGTCAAGAAAGTTAATGTAAAAAAGCATGCATAATGTACAGTTAGAAGAGAGACAGAAAAGCTCAAAAATATTTGCAAGACTCTGTTGTTTAGTATAGCAGACCATCACTAATATATCCCTGAGACTTTGAAAAAGTTAATTATTTTAAGCATTTTCCATAAAAGAAGGCATGGTATGTATTATAGAAAGGTTTCCATAAAAAGCGGTAAAAGAATTTTCCAATTGCCTGCAAAGCTACAAAACATTTTCTGAAGAAACAGGATCTATTGGATGCATTCTGTTACTTTAAGGTCAAAAGTTGAGATATAATGTCTATATTCTTATGACAAGAAAAAATATTAAATAAAAACTATATTCACTGAAACATGTTTGTGTGAACTGATTTCTTAGGTTGCAACACTGGCAGTCTACCATGTGCTAAACACTGACCTACCCATAGAACTCACAAAGATTTCTGCATTGCAGAAAAATACTGTTTTCATCTCCTAAGAAAATGCCATCCAGTCTAATCTCTGGAAAATATGTTGCAATGGAGCACCCAAGTGGCTCAGTCGGTTATGTGTCTGCCTTTGGCTCAGGTCATGATCCCAAAGTCCTGGAATTGAGTCCCTCCCTGCTTAGTGAGGAGCCTGCTTTTCCCCTTCTTTTGTTTCTCCCCCCGCCCCGCCCCGCTCAAGCTCACTCTCTCAAATACATAAATAAAATCTTTAAAAAATTAAAAAAGAATTTTTGACATTATTTTACTTTTAAAATATCCTTCCAAATAAATTGACAAACAAAATAAACTCTTAGTGTTGCATTAATAGAATACTGATTAGCCACAATGAAGAAACCATTTGGGAAGGTAGAAAGTCCAAAGGTGATTTAAAATGTTGGGTAACTTTTTCTACAAAAAATAATTTTTGGAAGATGACAATTGCACCTATGTATATCACACTTTCTGAATGTTTTGATGTTCAGAGTACATATTTCTTCAAGTTCACCTTCATATAGCTACAAATGTTTATATTATTTAAAGCCCCAGTGTGTTATATATACATTGAAATTGCAAGAATGAAAAATAAAAATTGTAATGCAATGCATAGGCTAATGTTTGACAGAAAAATCTTCTGGCTGCCATGTCTGAGTTGACAAGTTAAAAGGCAAAATAATATGGATTAATGCCTTTATATCCTAGCAGGTGTCTAGTCATCAATAATATTCACTAAAGGCCATTGTGTGCAGAGCACTTCTCTTCATTTCCTAATTCCCTGCATGGCTCTCAGCAGAAAGAAAGGGAGGTAGACAATGATTTCTGACACCCTAAGAACTGTACATAAAAAAAAAGCTTTTCTTGCAATGCCCAAGTATTATTTCATCAACATTCTCTGGAAGCTATCCATTGGATTTTTCATAAAATTTGTTTTAGTAGAAATTGACATCTGTGGAATTCCAGATATAATGGTAAGATTTCAAACGACTACACAGAAATAAGGAAATCTGTATTTTCAGGGAACAAAAAAATTGATGTAGATAGGAAATCTCCAAGAGAAGAAACAAACTGATTTATAGGGATTTGTTTTTAGGATGACATGTATAAATCAGAAGAAGATGCATTTTCTAAAGTATCTGGTACAAAATAAAAAACTGATGAAATACCTCTTAATATCCATTTTAGCAGTCTTAGAGCACAAAAATGAAACATCAGAAAAATTTCAAGGCTTTAATATGCAAAATTCAAATAGAATATATGGAAGTGTAACTACTACATTTCAAAAGAAGTTCCATAAAGAACTTTAACTAAAAAGACAATCTTTTAAAAAATTGCATGCTTTATAATTTGTATCTATATTTTAGTACAATGTATTATCATTTCATATTTTAATGTTTGATATACTTTGAGGGCTGAATAATTAATCTATTTTATTTTAGCAGAAACTGTAATTGTGTATTATCTATTAAGAAATTAGTTTCATGTCTTCAGACTAATATTATTGCTTAAAATCCAGCTCAAGAACAAAGATGATATTTGATATCATATACATATAAGCAAACTAATGTAATCCAATCCTAATCCTTTCCTCAGTATATACCCACACATCTTTGCCTTTTCTGTAATATTCACTCAGTTAAAAATGTTGTGTGTGTGTGAGAGAGACACAAAATAAAAACCTAAAAATGCAATTGTTTATATGCTTGGTAGAAATATCCATCCAGGATTTTTAGCTTTATATGCCCATATTTAGTTCATGTTGATACAGACCATCTGCATAAATCATCATTGAGAAAATAGTTACTATGTGTTTAAGACACTATTTTAAAATATATGGGTATATATCAATTTTGAAATGCTAAAATAGATTCTATTTTATGGCTATATCTAGAAACACAAATTAATAATTCATTTAGTGGAAAAAAAAAAAGCTGGCCAATGTGCATTTCTATGATCCTAAAACTGATAAATTCTAAAAAGAGTTATTTTTCCACTAAGAAAATTGTCCTTTTAGGGCAACCTCAGAAAGACAAATCCACAGTATTCATATTTAGCTAAAACTCAATAGAAAGGGGAGATATCAAATCTTGGTATCCTAAATGTACGCCTAGCATGTCAGCGACAAAATTCCAGGATGGCCATTTAACAATGGATTAAATTATTTAATGGCAGTTTAGTAGTTGTGGCTGTTCTTTACACCTTGCTTAAAACAAAATGTTAAGACAGTATGAGTAGGGTTTCCCTTGTGGTTTAAAATAATATCTTCCACTAAAATATAATCGTACCTGAAACCAGAAAGGCAAAAGAATTTGACCACCCCATAAACTTTGGCAACAGTTCCCACTAGTACATTTTTTGGCTATGTTGTTGATATTTGATTTCAATTTGTTTCTGAAACCCATCTATACAAAAGTAAGATGACTCCAGGAGTATAGTTTAAAAAAAGAGAAAACAACTCTTCGTAAAACATTCCCATTTACTTGGAAGGAGGGAAAGAGGGAAGGAAGGAAAGGAGGGAAGGAGAGAGGGAAGAAGGAAAAGAAAAATGGGCCAAGTGGAAGCTGTCTATACTCTAATATAGAAATGCTCTTCCAGTTGTCTCCACAGCTATTGAATATCCAAAATGCTTGAGTATCCAAAATTATATTGCTGTTAAAACATTTTTATGGTTACTTTTCTTCCAATAAATTATAGATTTATAAACAGTAATATATCACATTACATCCTCTCTTTTTCTTCTTACTATAGTCTTCCTTAGATTTTGATATGAAAGAATATAATGTTCTATTATTTTTAATTTCTCTGTGATTTTTTTCAAGGTTCTCCAAACTTTCTCATTAGAGTACATTTTGATCGTACAAAACACCACTGAGCCATATGCATCCAAAATTTTGAGGGCTTAATGCAAATTCTGGATTTTACATTTACATTTATTTTTCACAATGTCTCTATAACTTATTAAGTGCCCATTATTTTCTGGAGATAATACCAAGAATATTACTTTGTTAATTAAGTTTCACAACACCTTGTGAGATGGATATCACACTTGCCATTTTTTAGGTGAAATACCTTCGGCTCAGAGAGGTAGAATCACTTGCTCAAAGTAACACCAACAAATGAAGACCAGAGGCCAGCTATGTAATTGCAAAGACACAATATACTAACCTGTACCCTGTGGTTACGTTTCTCTAACTGCAGGTAATGATACGACATAAAACATGAAACAGTGGCTGCTTCTGCTGCTGCTTAAACGTCTGCTGCTGCTTCTTATTATACTAGAAATCCCCAAAATGAAAAGATAGAATTGAGCCTAGAAGACAGTCTTACTGGGTTACTTTCCAAAATGTGACTCAATGAATGATTTGAGAACATGCGCATGTGGAAAAAAAAAAAAAAAAACACAAAAACCAAAAACCAAAAAAACCTCTTATGTGTTTATATTTTGCTGTTCATAGTAAATTAATTTGAAACACATTAATGGGGTAAGTGAGGTGATCATCACCCTGAATTATATTTCCTAATTCTGTTCTTTCCGTGGCAATTGTAAAATCCACAGGCTTAGCAATGGGTGGGAAAAAGAGAAGGGGGGTGGGAAATAAAGAACGTTCCCTGCAGCTGCAGCTGACTTTCTGGCAGACTCGGAAAGCAACTGTGTTGGCAGCTTAACCAGGCATCTGGGGCTGTCGGTGAATTAGTCTGAGTACTGACCTTCTAGATCGCCTATAAACACTCTGCATTTGCCTTGCTCCATAATGAAGGGAATTTAACTCTTTGTATGATTATGATTAGAGGTTATTATGAAATGCTCTCTAAGTTAATCAATGCAACCTTTATTTAATGACATACTTACAAAGGAAATAACAAGCATTTGCTTTTCTTAAGAACGAATTCTATTTGATAAAAGTGAAATTTTGGATTAGTTACTACTTGTGCAAACTGGTTTCATGAAGAGCTGTCTCATGATTTGAGGCCCTTCAATTCTCTTACTTTATCATTAGGAGAGCACACTTTTAAATCATCCAGTAAAGATGAAAAATGCATTTATCCTTTTAGACACCAAGAAAGTATTTGACCACTTTCTATTCTAAAGTCTAGTGTCCTGCCTGGAAATTATCTCTTAATTAAAGTCTAAAGCACTCTTGGAGTAGTTTCAGAACATTATCTTTGTTTTGAGCCTTAATGAATATAAAAAACAGTTGTTTATGGTACTTAGTGTAAAATTATCTTCATTTATTGAAGTCTATTCCTGGAATGACCAAGCTTCTTCTCTCCATTTAAGGCTGTTAATTTCAAATAGTTTAAGGTTTTTCTTGTAAGTGTTTTACAAATGAATATTTCTTCAATGACCCCTTTTCTAGTTATATTATGTCTCTCTTTATAAAGAGGGTGAAAACACATAATGCAATGAATTATCTATACATACACATGCATTTTAAAACAAATGGAATCATATAACAGGTTTATTGGCTATACACTCATATATCAATAGTATGTCAAAATGTCAAAAAATATATGAATATACATACATATATAATGCATGCAAATTTAATAACACATCCTATAGCAGTAGAATTTTATAAACATAGTAGTAATTTATTTCACCATTTTATAACACTTTTGCCTAATCAAAACTTTCATTTCATGATAAAGGCATAGTTATATCCTAATCTTTGCAAAGTATATCCATTGTTTTAACTGCTGAATTGGTTAGTCTTCAAGTTGCAAAAGACCCTGGAAATGATCCAAGTCTAACACCCTCTGAAGAACTGACCCCTAGAGAGATGAGCTGGATCCCCAGATGATGGGGACCCAGTGGCACAGTCATCAGAACTTTAATTCCTGATGCCCTATCCCTTGTACTTTCCATTTACACTATGCTGCCTCTGAAATAAGATTTAAATAGGGTTGAAATGAGATCATGTTGAAATCTAAAAGTACAGCAGAGCTTATTTTAAACTTTCATCCAATTTTGCTATAACAGGTTTCTTATACAGAATTTCCCCTATGGCCTATTATAATCTTTGGTTTTATTTTTTTTTCACATAATGCAGTTATAATTCCATGACTTCAGACAAATTTCTTATATAAAGCACACACACACACACACACACACACACACCCTGAACTAGCAATGATTAACAGCTAACATAGGAAATATATTAATACTTCTAAAAATGTTCTTATAACATTTTAGCATGTAAATTATCCTGCTCTGTGTTCCTTCATTGTTTTAAATGAGGAACAGCAGGTCTGTGGTTTATTTCAAGTCTAAACAAATCACATTACAAATATACTCAAATGATCTATAATCAAATACGGGACATGATATGCATGATGTGTTTTTTTAAAAAGGACTTAAAGAATGCTACTAAATTATAACTAATCTTAACTAGGTGTATTTTAAATACAGCTGTTAATATGGTTTCTGTTGACCACAGGAAGTTGCTTAAAAAATAGTCTTTTATTTAAGATATAAATCAAGATCATTATACTGGTTCATGCACAAAAAATTATTAAACAAGTGCTTGCTAGGTAGTGTTCTAGAGACAGAGATAAAATCAGGAAACAATATTCCTGCACTCATAGAGTTTAGTGTCTCTATGGAAAAAGAAGAATATATAAATAATAAGTCAATAAGATAATTTCAGATAGTAATGCAACTGTCTCAGATAATATCAGGGCAATTACTTTAGGGTATTAGCACATTTAGTTTAATTTCTTGATGTTTAGATTACCAAACTAGAATATAACTTTTTCATTTCTAAATGCTTGTCATGCCTCTGCAATTTACACCATTTGGTTTGTTTTTAAGTACAATGAGAAGACAATTTTTTCTCTACAAGTGACTTTATTCTCCTACAAAAGTTTTTATTTTAGAGGTTTGGATGAGTAAAGGTGTGGTTCTCTAAACTTTCAAGTTCTCCCCAGTTTTAAAAATTTTGGTTTGAAAGAAGCAACTGTCCCTTTAGAACACCTGCTGATTGACATACTAGGATTTAAATGTAGATACTGCTTTTGAAAGTTGTTTTATTTTGAAGTCAATATCTCATGAAAACAAATCAATGCTTAAACCATTGTTCTGTTTTTAAGAACTGTTCTGTTGTGGTGTATTTCCCAGTTTCACCTCCGATTGTATGTAGCCAGTAATAAAACACTTTCTGAAAAGTTGACAATTTGCAAACTGCAAAGCCACAATAGAAAGCACTTCTCCTGGAGCTGACCTACAAAATGCAACTGCTTTCTAATTATTGCCTTCCATCTTTTCCACTCATATTAATACCAATGTAATAAGACTAGAGTATTAATCTTAAGACATATCAGATCTCAACACATAACCAACTAGAGGAGTTATATTTAGAACATTTCAGTTTGTTATAAGGTGTACATGAGAGTATATTAAGTTTGTGGTAAGATATCCCCCCAAAGCTTATTCACTGGTGTTATTTTTGATCATATGTGATTAATATTAATTATACTTACCTGTTACAGTGTTCGAAGTTTTCATTATTTGTTCCATCCCACTACAGGTAGGCCCTGGATATGATGCACTAAAGATTATCTGAAATTCTTACTTAGTTCTATTCTAATCTGTTTCACCATGTACAATGTCTGTATCCACTGGGTCCATAAAAATTTGATTTGTTGATATTAACTATAACTTTATATCAAGCCTCATTTGGAGATTCTTTTGAAAAGAGACATATGCTTAAAGCTACAAAAGATCTACATCCACTCTCTCTACTATACTGTTGGTTTTATTCTCATAACGATCACTTTTTCACCTATTCTGGCTATCCTGTTCTGATAGCAAAATAAATCCAGAAATCCCTTACTTATTGTTGTTTTTCTTTAGCCTACCTTTTAAAGTGAAAAACCACCTTTAGATCCATGAGATATAAATCTTTCATCGTGATAAAATGTGGCAAGATGAAAAGGAACCTCTACAGAAGTTTCCAAAGGAGCATTTGGAAAGATAAGATGAGGGTCTGAAAAAAATGACATGCCAAGTAATCTGTTTGCTGTCACTGATTACTAATAGTCAATGGCCGAAGCTACAATGCCTGATTAATCTTTATCGAAAAATAATTGGAAAAAAGACCTCTTTTTCTAATACTAGCTTTCCAAGAAATAAGAAATGATGAAAAATGCATTAAATAGTTTTGGTATTAGTTGCGGAGCTTCAGTCCAAGGAAAAAGTATACTGCCAGAAATGTGTTACTCTCCTCCCTTCTAATTTTACTTCTAAAATAATAAACAGTCATCAAAGTTACAATATACATTTTTTGTATTTTTGATATTTAAGAAATAAAATAAACCATAGACTTTCTATATTCTAGAAGGAAAATAATTTTGAAATATATTCACTTAGGATTTAGGTATTTTTCACCAAATATGCTTTATTTGAAGTATGGTATATTTTTAAAATAGGCTATCTAAAAAGCACTGGGCCTGATGACAGTGTCATTTAACTTTCCATCATGTAAATCTAGTAACTGACATGTTAAAGTTGAACATCTTCTTACGAGTATCACTGCTGGAACGTCAACTTTCAAAAACTAGATTATTCATTAGCATAAAAACACTGTATAATTTTGTGCCTATAGATACGGCAAACTTATGACTGTCTTTCATAAATTCCTTGTCTAGTCAAAGCTTTACTCCCATAATGATAGTATCAAAAAGCTAGATAGGATTTTTGTAGTAAAAATAATTAAAACTGAAAACGTAAATACTGTCTTTGGTATAATCTTAATTTTTTATCTATTTATTGTTTGATTTCTTCACACTTTAAGGTGGTGGCAGTATACAATGGGATTTAACTAATCCTTAGAAAAACTGATAGAAAAATCAAGACATTCTTCATGCATGAATAAGCTCAGTTCCCTTATACAGTTCCCCCATTCTGAACTCGTACTTGGTAAGTGTTTACTTACTGGCATTCATCCTAACACTCGGGACTTCCATTTTATTTCATTGGGCCAGAAGGCCAGACATAAGTACAGAAGTCTAAAACACTTTCACTTAGGTTTATTAGTCTAGAAGATGTTCATCTCGGAGATTATCTCTGCACTGTAAGATGACATACCATGGAAGCACTCTGAAATTCCATATTGATTCTGTCTTCTACAGATAAAAGATTTGTGAGATAACAGAAAACACAAAGTGTTTTCTAAATAACATTCACTTTGCTATTAATATAAAACTTAAATGTTTTATAATATAAATAGCAGCAAGGAGGATTTATTACATCAGATATAAAGAACATAAATTACTTTTGTCCCCAGTCAAAATGACAGAACTGTGATTCCACGAAGAGGCACATGGGTAGAACTTTTGAAGAACTTTCGCGTTATTTTATATCCAGGTTTTCATTGGAGAATAAGTTATATGATATACTCTTCTCCAAAGGTATTGTAAAGTCATTAAGAAACATAAGTTACATGTTTGTATATAATATGAAATGTTATTTAATGGAAAAAAGTTGTAATTCTCTTGTTTTCTCTTATCTGCATTTCCTAAACCTTTAGGTTTTAAGTATCTGAAGCTGTAATTCTTACCAAGAAAATACAACCCAGAGACACCAGTGTACTAATTATACATGGACAGTGGAAGAGCTTTTTTGTTACTTAGTTTGAAGTAAGTGTGCTATTTTATTTCAGACTATTGGGTACCTCAAGATCATTGGAAGGCACAACTAACTTAATGATATCCTGAAACATGAAAAGATTAACTGACAGCCTAACTGAAGTCAGTTTTCTTACAGAAAAGTAAATTAAGCAAACAATTTCTCTACAAGGAAAATTTTCTTATTTCTTTCGTTTAAAGGCTTAATTAAATTTTCAAATAATGAAAATGTTTTTCTTGAGCTTATATATTTTATGGCATTTTTATGTTTCAATATTTCAATAATGAAATATATTTCATTTCAAATAATGAAAATGTTTTCCTTGAGCTGAACAAAATTTTACCACTTTAAATTCTGACTCAATTAATAGTAAGAATTTTGGCAAAATCTGAACAAAATTTTACCACTTTAAATTCTGACTCAATTAATAGTAAGAATTTTGGCAAGGGAAATAGCCAAGTCCAAAACATTTTAAAATACATAATAACATAAATACCTGATGATTTCAGGTTATCTTAAATGTTAAAGAAAGAGAAGTTGTACACTATGATAAAGGTTACTACTTAGGAAGAAAGTTTTTTTCTGCTTTATGAAAATATTGCTGAAATCAAAATATAAGATCAATATAAATTTAGTTGGTTAATATGAAGTAATGCTACTAAGTGACTGTATCTTACCTCATGCACTTATTGTATGAAATTGTTTAATGAATCAAAAACAGGACCAAAGAAGTCACTGAGACACAAAGATGACAGAACAGCACCACCTAGTTCTCTACATAAAAGTTTCCAAATATGCATGCATCTTCGACTTACTTGGGAAACTGAATATATTCTCAGAATAAATCATTTAGCATGAAACTACACTCTTGCAAATTATCACCTGCACCAGAGCATTTACTTGAATTGCTTTAATTTTAAAGTTTCCTTTCAAAGAAAAAGAAAGCAAAATTAAAGATAATGGTTTAGCTGAGGTTTTTTAGCTGTGCATTGTACTGTTTTCTGTAATCCAGATAAATAAGTCTCTAAGTAGAATAACTGTACATGCTTGACCACCACCATTATGATTTCCAAAGTATATATCATTTTGTTTACCTTATCTACTACAAGATGTATATCATCTACTCTGGGGACACCAATGGGCAATAAATAACAATACAAAAATGCCATACAATCAGTTAGAAATATGACATCATTTGGATGTTGAGGTCATCAGTCAAAGCTAAATATTAAAAGAAATGATATAAAGATATCGAGAATATTCATAGCCCACTTATGTTATTTTACATATTTTAACAGTTCGCATAATTGTATATAGAATTCATTTTATTTTTAAAGTCTTTAGGTGGTATCCTCATCTCTTCTCCAGTTTTGTTTACCAGTTGTTCTTATTTCAATCATATGCAGGGCAGTCTGAGCAGGAGGAGAGATTTCAAGAACAACATTGACTCAGCAGTCACGAAAAGCATAGGTTTTAATCAGGCACAATGTAGTATTGTAATATAAGCAAGGGACAGAGTTTTAATATATATGACACAGTACAAGGAGCATTGTTTCTGGAGAGAACACTTTAAAAATGTTTTCCCTGAGGCATCAGCAGCTCTTTAAATGACTGTCGCTGGTAACATCAGGATTGCTCAAGCAGAACTTCAGCTCTAAAAAACTAAATATTGTTGCTTGTTACATAGATCCTTCTCACAGACCTCTTCTCCCCTACATTCCCTCTGCTGACCTGGCCATCTACTGTTCTGGCCCACTGAGTCTTTATGAAATTAAATGAATCATCCTCTTGAACAAATCAGTTAGAATAGAGCATGCTTGAATATTTCTTGTTCACTTGTCAGCTTCTTTCAAGTTGTATTAATAAAAAAAAGAAAGAAACTGGAATCATACTGAGAATGTTTTCAGGATAAACGACTGGAGAAAATGAGAGCTCTTTAATCCAACCTTAAATAAAAAATGTTAAAAGCTCAGTGAGGTTTATAGTACTACTATTAAATCAGTGATTTCATACTTTCATTGATATACCCACATTATGTAGCCACTGAAAACATATTACTATAAAAATGGAATTTTTATTTCAGAAAATAAGCTAGAGTGTTGCATATTTTGTTTATCCAGTGTCTCAGCTACTAGACTATAAACTCCATGAGGCCAAAAATAGTTTCCACCTTGTTTCCTTGTATATCTGGCATTTACAACACTGCCATCAGGTAGGTATTTGTTGAAAAATGAATCAGTGCATGAGTAAGTTATGCTTTAGAAAACCAAGGACTATGAAGAATAAAACAATTATAAAAATTTACACATGCACATATTAAATGCAAAAAAATACAAAATCAATATATTGTATATATCAATATAATAATAAATCAATATATTTATTATTCTCTAATAATAAAAATGACTAATGGCATGAGCACTGGGTATTGGATGTAAGTGATGAATCACTGAATTCTACTCTTGAAACCAATATTGTGCTGTATGTTAACTAATTAGAATTTAAATAAAAATTCTAAAAGAAAAAATGAAATAAATGACTAATGGCAGCAATTTACTAATTTTTGAAGTTGACCTGTGGATGCAATTTCAGGAGAAAAGCAAGTATGACCCAAGCTCAGGCTGATGACTACAAAATTAATTTATAAAACTTACTGACAGAGATAGAAATTTATGTATCAGAATAGAAATCTCTTTACATGTGTAAAATCTTTAAATACTGAATAATGCATGGGTAAATATAAAAATTAAATTTTAGTGAAAACTATTTTAAGAATTCATGGTTAATGCTACACTGTTACAAAATATCTTTAGGTGAAAGTTGAAAAGAAATATGCCATTTCTGCAGTTCTCAATCATCCATTAGATTCTTCTATAATATGTCACCAAAGAATGAATGTGGTTCCATTTTTTCAGTCCACAGAAGAAACCAAGCTACAGAAGTAATGTTAAGCATCTGACTCTTGATTTGGGCTTGGGCCATGATCTCAGGGTTGTGAGATCAATCCCTGCTTCGGGCTCACACTGGGCGTTGATCCTGCTTAATATTCTCTCTTCCCATCTACCTCCCACCCCCAAAAGTAACTTGTTCATGGTGTCTAAAATAGTGCCATGGCTTGGAGGAGAACTGAGGTCTTTTGAATCCTACCATTATGTCTTGCTGCGGCAGCGGACATCCAAAATTCAAAGTCCAAAATAGTCCAATGGTCTTTCCTCCCTCTACAGAATAGAGAACTCTCACTACAAAAGAAAAGACACCCACCTGCCAGGCCAGCCTCACTACAGCTTCCACACTAACTGTAGTTTGTCATGGTTGCTATTTGTGTTCTACTCAAGGATTAGGGCTGTGTATTAGTGCCTCTTCCTCTATCAACAAGCTACTCCCATTCTCATTTAGTAAACCAAGATGATATGAAGGTTTTAGGAGGAAATATCCTTAATATCTGATCAAGTTTATTGCTAGTATATGATAAGACCATCATTAAATGATAAAGATTGTCTTCCCAACTTGTCCCCACCCATCCATTGCATACTGTCATTGTATTACAAAATATACTTTCATGCTGTCCTATCCATCAAGGATAACCTGTTCTGCTATGCTGGTAGTCTGTATTTGTGTAGACAGTAAATTTGGGTAAAGCAAAACGAAGACTTAAAGTAAATCTGACCTTACTGACCTCTACTGGATCTCTAAAACACCTCAAATTTATCCCTTTATCAATACCTTTATCTTAGCTATTCCATGCAAGTGAAAAGATACGAAGAACTGAAGTTTCAAAATACCACTAGTCTTACCTCATCTGTAGCATTTCTATGTTTAAAAAAAAAGTAAGTCAGTGGACATGAAACTATCATCTATAAATTTTACTTGACCTTTAAAAATAGATGTGTAATTGTTACTGAAGACACAACTTCTTTTTCATGCTAGTTAGTATCAAATCTTTCTATAAAGATGATACACTTAGTGTAGTATTCTTTTGAAGAATATAAGGGATATTGTTTTTAATTTGGTGACTCTGACAAAAATGTTGTTCTGAAATGCTTTTGTTACTATATAAATTAAAAATTCACTTTCTGAGTGGGTCATTATGTCAAAATCTGTTGAGAAATATGAAGGTGTAATTCTTCCTCACATGTTTGATATACTAAGTAGTTACACTTACATGGATTTCTAAACATGGATTTATAAGAATATCCTCTATACAATGAAAATTCATCAACATCTTAAAATATTTTTGCACCATAACAGTGAAATAAATAGTCAACAAAAACTGCTTCCCAAACTACCTTCCCTTTTATTCACTAGGCTCTGGAAAGTCAGTCAGCAAGGGCCAGACAGAAGCCACATTAGGTTATTCTTCTGTGGCTGTTGCATCATACTGACAGTCACATTTTAACACAAAGAAGATTTTAGGTATTCACAGTAGCTATGGGAGAATATAATTCTTAATATCAGCTCCACAAAGTAGCAATAACACTTAATAAATTGAACTAGTTTAATCTACTTTGGATATTTATTTACTAAACGTGCATTTCTACATGATGATGATACAGAGATTTTGACACCTGCCATTAGGTAAATCTTAAGTTAGCCTAGGTAATATCTTTTCAGATGCTCAAGTCATGAAACGGTCAAAAATCAAAAAGACAGCAGGAAATTGATTTTTAAAATTTGAAGAAAATCTGTATGACTTTTAAGAAAAGCTACATTTCACTGGGACTTTCAAGAAAAAACATTCTTAAAACACTTTACGTGGAAATAGAGTCACTAAAAATTGTAGAAAGCCTTTTCTCCCTTGGTGTTCAGCTCCCAGTAACTATATTTAAATTCTCTTCAAAGAGCAGTTAATATTTCCATCCTACCTCCCACTGTCTTTCAAAATACTAAAAGAGAAATAAATCAAATTCAACCACAGCAAACATGTGTCCTCAATTGTGGATGTATGACTAAGCATTTAAAAAAAAAACCTCAAAAACCAAACAAAATAAACCCCACAATATTTAGGATTTTCTTTAAAAGGACTTTTAAATAAAATGGATGTAACTCCCCCAAGTTAAATTAAGCAAAATGCACCCTGGATCTGTACTTCAGAGACTACTCAGAGAATGTCTACTCCACAGCTTGGCAATAGCAAAAGCAGGTCAGTCCCCACTGATAATCTGGCAGATCAAGGTCAGTTTATAATTCCTCTTTGTTTATATATTTATCCGGAAATACCAGCTACACTAAGAAGAACAATAAGATGATTTGGTTTCATGTTTACCTAAAGCCATCTTCAGAAATATTTTGGGGGTGAGGGAGAGAAATCTTAAGTAAGTAGAACAGACAATGATTTAGGAAGCCCAGAGAAAGCTGGGAGATTCAAAGTTCTGAGACAAACATTTTCAGTGCAAATTTGAACTGCTTACCTAACTGAAAGCAATGATTCAATGTTTTTGTGAAGTATGTCATTATTTAGAATTGTTTATGTTTCTTAGTAGCCATTTTTTGACCTTCTCCCTGTACATTAAATACAAATGAAAATTCATTGCAAATATTTATTCTATTCAGAATAGTGTATTGGCATTTTGGCAGTTAAAATATAAATACTTAAATATTATTTGGATCCAATTAAAGAGATGTGTCAAGATTAAATGGATTGGAAGAGAACTAATCAATCAGTGGGATGAAAGCATAAAAAAAAAAAAAAAAAAAAGACATACACCAGACCTTAGATTAGGTGCTTGAAATAAAATGAAGACTAAGACGCTGTACTCTAGGAGTTCATAGTCCAGTACAGCAAACAGATAAATACCAAACATTCAAAACGCTATAATAAAAATATGCATAGGGGTTATATAGATCATAGCATCGACAATATAAAATGCTTAGTTCTCTCATAAGCTAAGAAGACATAAAACTTCAAATAATAAAGGGCAGATAGTATTCTTTTGTCTAAACAAACACATCAGATTTTGGTCAAAATTTTTCTAATCAAAAACTCCAGTAAGTTCCTAGAGACTTGTATTTTTTAAGCTATCATTAATAATAATGTTGCTTCAAATATGCAGTTGTAAAATAAAAGGTTAAAATTGTTAGTATATATCAACTTTTGCTTTTTATTGTTATAGCCATAAATGAAAGAAAAAGTGTATTTACAAATTAAACTCAAATTTCCTGATGATATACTACTCAGAGGAATACAAGTCAAAGGGTACAGTTAATATAAGTACACTCAAACTCAGTCAATGCAGGAAAATATCCTCTTTATAAATGGTAATGTGTATTAAATGAGCCAATTCTTATAACCGTTCCTCCACAAATAAAGTATTTATTTAAAAAGAAAAGTCTCTCTCTCTGCTTGTGTTGAGTTCGATGTCCCTATATACTTTCACAGTTGTCCAAATTGCATCCCAATCAAAATCTGAAAAAAATCACGTCTCAGATTTGGCAGTGCACTGACATTTGGCAGCCCATGTGATTGCAAGCAATTAATACTATCTGAAAATCTATAGCCTCAAATAATAACCAGCATAACTTCGAGATCCCACCATAGCAAATGTGTTAATGGGCTAGTTAGGGAATAGAGTATTGATTTAGGAACAATTTTTGATTCTTATTTCGAGGGAGTGAAAGGAACAATCCCTATTCAAGATAAGGGATACACATTTTCACTCATTATTTCATTCTCAGGGCAAAGAACTATTTAGAAATAACAGATACTGTATTATGTATCACAATGGTGAATTTCATTCTGCCTTGGCAGGGTAACTAGTAAGCGCAGAATGTAACCGCTTGCTATACTGGAGTCATAGATATATAATTGCCTTCAGAAACATCCTTCTCTGAATACCACCTACACATTAATACATGACAGTGAACTTACAGCCAGACCCCTGTTCTATCCCACATGATCCTTGAAAAGGCTTTGAAATGAGGACACGTGCATAATTAAGGCACACTGAATATCACAGTACATGTAACAAACTAGAGTATTATGAATCCTTAGGGGAACCTCATAGAACTAATACATTTTCTAAAGAAAGCTGCACATGAGTAAAGAGAGCCTAAAATGCTAATTAGATCCTCTCAGTGAAAGCTATAGAAAAGTTGATTCTTGAATCCTGAAGTTGGGCACAGAATGGAACATTTGTATACAGAAAGACTGAAGAGGGGAGAAAAAAGAATTTGACATAAAAGCCTCTCAGTAGATGATTTACACAATTCATGAGAAAATAAATAATGCAAAATAAAAATATAACAGTGGGAGAATTCCAAACCTCCTGAAAGGGTTAAGTATGAGAACTGATTCTGTATTAGAAAGGGATTATGTAACAACAGAGGGAAATACTCAGCCTAGCATATGCTAATTTAGTCAGCTTTGCCAGGCGTTTCTGTGTGTTTGGCTGGCTGACTCACATTCCTTCCCTCTTCTTTTTGCCATTTTTATTATGAAAGTAAGGAGGTTGAACTCTCACAAAATGCAATAATAGCAATAACGAAAACAAGTAAAAGCACATTGTATGTGTTTTATTCTTGATAAAACATTGGGGTATGCGTCATGGAGGTTGAAAGGAAAAATCATCCAGTCTGTACGTATTCAGCATACAGGCTTTAGCAAAACTCCCTTTCTTGAACCTTCCTTCACTCCCCGTTAATTACTTCTAATAGGTCTTTCAGGTTAGTAGCATGGTCGGGACTGGGGTGATATTATATTCCTGGAGAGTGCAAAGGAAGTTGAGTTACTAGTCAGACCTCAACACATAAAATAGACAGCAGTAAAGGAATGACAATTAAACGACAAGGTTATTGTACATTTTTTATTTGCTTTTAAATACAAATATTCTAATCATCTCTCATTTGGACCTACATCTACTACTTAAGATTGGAAGGCAGGGGGCATATAAGGCATGAGAATGAATGGAAGATATAGGTGTCATGGTGTTTTCCCCCGGAGGGGATACAGAACAAGCTAATGTAAAATATGAATTCATTAAGACAGTAAAAAATTTATTTTACACACTATAAATTTTAGTTCTGGATGTTTAAGTAAACCTTAAGGGAGTCACTTGCATTTTTAAAGGCAAACACTTTTAGCAAAGAAGCCAAAAATATTTCTTTATAAGAACAAATTAATGGGTTTTATAAATTACACTGAATCAATATAACAGCTATACACTTAGCAGCTGGCAGCCCATCCTTGTCAGGAAAGGTGCTTTCCACTCAGTTCCCAAAGATGACTTTAGGTAAGCAATGAATGCACAGTCCCTGTAAATAAACCATCGTCAAATACATAAATTGTTAGGGGATCAATTTGACCAATAAAAGGACCGTTGTTTTCTTAATGTCAAGTGATTTGCACTATTTGATCATACTTAGCTTTAAGATTGTATGTTCCTCAAAGCAAATGATTCCTTATTTTTATTTTCTAAATAATCATTAATGATTTCAACATCTAGTCCCCAGAATAACTGTGGCTAAACTGGGGTTTCCCATTCAGCATTCAGATGACTGAAAGATAATTTGAAGATTCAAGTAAAAACTATCTGTTGACTTACAAAGAGTTATCCCAAATGTTGAATAATGACTGTCTTAATATTTACTTCAAAGACCTCTAAAATAGAATGTGAATAATTAATAGATCGCTCTCTCCAAGGCAGATCCCCTTACAACCTCAGCCCTGAGTCTCTTCAGGTAGCAGTAGGGTCTCATCACTCAGTTTCATAAGCAGGAAAGGAGTTTCAGAATAAATGCTCAGCTCTAACATAAATTCAGAAATTGTAAAACCTGCTTGTGTGTTTTTAAGTGGAAATATTAATCACTGTTAAAGCCTAAGAAAAGTTATTCAAAAATACACTTTTTAACCCTCATAAAAAGGGTAAAAGGAAACAACTGAGTGCAAACAAAATAAACTCTTGCCTTTTCCTCACACCTCATCCCTGAGAGCCCCAGAGTCTGAGTACTTACTGAATTATAAAGATACCCTTCCGTCCTAAAAATAACGGTACACTTTAAATTTGTATATATGTGTACAGAGAGAGATGAATGACTGAGGGATATTTCCTTTCTGAACAATTATATCTCTGATTTTGACATTAATATTTAACTGACACCTAATTAAGCAGAATATTTAGTTTACTAATTTTTAAATATACTACATACTTCTAAAATGATAACAATTTCGTATCTGTTTAAAGAAATCCACTGAGCACATTAACAGAACCAACTGGGCTCATTTCTTGAGTAAAAATCAATATGCATAGTATGTTCAATTCTCTAGCAAATGGAATAAAAACAAAAAAAGCAACATTAGTTTCTATTATCTGATATGCTTCCCTGATAGGCTGCCGCTGCCTGTAACAATTGGTCCAGAACTATTACTTTTATTAAGGAACCTATCTGATGCTTTTGCCTGTGATAAATAATATTGTCCGGAGAGGAAATATTCTCTACTGATTTGATGTTAACAAAAATTCTACCTCATGGTGCTAAACTGTACGAACATACCCTGAACAGTTTATTTCTATTTCTTTTAAAACTACTCTATTCTCATAACACAAGAAATGCTCTAATAATAAAAATAATGACTCAAAACACCAACAAAGGACTTATTTCTTACTTACTAAAAGAAGAGGATAACAGACTATTTCCTAGCCCAATATTTATTAGGTCCAACACATGTAAACAACTGCATAGAAATCCCATTTTTAACTTTGCTATTTATTGTCATGAAACTGGCCTGTGTCCCTGATAGTTTGCAAGAAAATAAACTATTCCCCATGAGCACTGATAATTTTATTAGTATTTATTTATTATATCAATCTCCAAACAAAGTATGTATTCATTCTTTCTTATGCTTTGTCATAAGCTCATATGATTAGAAATACTTTGTAGGTTATCCATGATTATAAAAAAACTGAAGGATGGTTCATGTCTACTGTAAGCTATGAAAAGACTTCCCATTTCATTCATGCCACATGACTGCTTTCCCGCGTGTTCGTGTGTTCCTGTGTTCGCCTGCCGCTGCAGAGCACATTAGGCCTGAGATGCCATTTGCATCATCACACAGCAGGGGGCTTCAGCTGCCACTGCTCTAGGTTAATCCTCACCCACCTCTTTACACAAGGAATTTGCAGAAGATGCCTTTCTTTGATACTAGAGAACTGCACTCCAAAAATGCTTGACATTTTCAAATAAAATGTTGGCAATGAACTTGTCCTTTTAAATATTTTAGGTTAAATCAGTAAATTTAAATCATGCCCTTCCCTTTTTTCATGAAATGATTTGGTGATCTGATCTAATGCAAAATATCTGGGATTTGGAATCAAGGAAAATAAAAAGAGATGGGTTGGAAAACGTCATGGCAAGAACAACTGATCAGATTATATTCATTTGAAGATGTATATCAAGAGCCACTGCTATACACTTTCCTATAAGAAAATAGTTTCCTAAACCAGTACATCCTACAAAATGTTAAAATTAACTCTTGAAGCATTATTTAACAAAGTTTCAGTGCTGACATACTATGAAGAGAAGCAACTATTTAATTCCATCAGAACTAATTAGGACATACCTATTATTCAATCCAACACTATTTATTATGCATCTGCTAAATTAAGAATATGAAAACTGCACAGGTAACAAAGGGTCAGGGCTTGCCCTCAGGAAGCTTAAATTTAAAAATCATTTTGCCCTGGAGTTGTTCTAAGAGGGTAAATGGTAAGCCTATATCTGCCAATTCCACAAAGAACTATAACTTCACCTTCTGAGTTCAGCTTCCTCAGTTCGTGATTTCTCTTCTCACTGATTCCTCAACCTACTCAGCCAGCTGTTACACCGTGGGTGATTTTGCCAAAGATGTTTAACGAGCCTATTAAAATAAGGACTCTTTCTCAATAAGTCTCACGGAACACACGTCAGCATTCTTAAATAAAACGTCAATATGATAGGTCTATTTATGTTATTAATGTACCCTATATTCTTCATAATAAATAAACCTTGTTTTGATCTTCTGATACCCCATAGGTTTCTTATTTTAAAAAGAAAATTGATATTCTCTGATGCTGATTTTAGGCCACTTTAAAATGCATGATACAGTTTTTGTCTTCCAGTATTTCTGCACTTCCATTTGCTCTTTAAAAAATTCAAGTAATTTTTTTCTTAAAAAAAAAAAAATAAGGCATCTCACTATTTAAATGTGGGGCAAATAGTTCTCAAGTATCTGATCCTCCAGTGGAGAAGGCAGAAAGAGGTCTCTCAACTGATGCTTACTTTTGTCGTATTATGCTCCCATAGTTCTAATAGTTGTAGAAATGGGGGAAACACAATGAAGTAAGCTTCCATACTCCCATATCTTGATAGAAAATTAGCCCAGAAACTCCTCATATTTGCAGGGAGATTTTCTTAATTACTAAGTGTCTGGGTTTTGACTGTTTAAATCACAGTCATTGGCTCTTATGTACAGATTCTACTTTTCCAAGTTTTAGCTGTTAATCAAAAAAGGGAAGAATGCAGGAACTGCATTCAGCATAAGAAATTAGCTTGACAAGACTAAGGTTATTACATGTTGAAGGACATGAATGGGAGAGATGTGCTTTTAGGAAGTATTAAGTTATCAGTATTTTATTAAGTGTATGTAGGTGTATTTTGTACTTCATAGTGTACTTTCTAAAAAGGTAAGGGGAGGTTCATGTAATACACCAAGGTTAGTAATAATCTGTATGTCCAATTGACCTTCAAAGTAAATCATTTACCAAAATGTCTCATGGAAAACAAGACAAAACCGAACCAAACCCTGAAGTCCCAGTATTTGTGCTGGATGTGTTTTTTCTGTAAGATTAACTCTAAAAAGGAAACAAAGTTCTCAACAAAATCTCTATGCATGTCTATTTTCTGGTTATATTTTGTCCTTTCTTTCTTGCCCTTTCTAGGACTGTTTTCTTGTGCTAAACAAGACAGTCTCCATCTTTGCAGTGCTCCCTCAGGCATGGAAAGGGGATATAGCATCTGCCAGGGTAAGCAATTGAACTGGATCTACTCTGTAACCAAGAGAGGTTTTAGTTACAGGTGGCAAGCTTTTGCACGCCTCCTTCTAAAGAAATTCATTCCTCTAAACTGTTCCTTACCCTTATTCCAGATTTTTCCTCTGTCTATGATGGAGGAAAATAAGAAAGCATGCCCCATAAAGTAATACTGAAGCAAATTTTGTTATCTAAGTCCACATTCCAAGCTGTGCTTTGGTCAGAAACATGTTTATTTTCCATCTAATGATCCATCTCCATTTCCTAAGAATCCATTGAAGACAAGCTGGTAGATTTGTAAAATAGAACTATTTAAGACTTTTTTTTTTAACTTATTTTATCAGTGACTTGATTGTTACCACTGGTTCATTAACTCTATATTAACAAGCCAAAAGGTTGGCTTTGCTTCCCAGAAAAAAGCAGAATATTGGTGACAATGTAAAACACAGAGAAGATATGTTCAAATGAGTCTTCTTGTCTAAAATAAGGCATAGTGCAAGAAAGGGGATAATAATACAAAGGATAAATAAATTGATTATAGTATTACTTAAGTGACAGACTATGACTATAGTTCTGTTAAAGCTAAAATTGAGAAGCTGTAGACTGCCTATAGCATTTGCCTAGTCATAACTACTAGCAGGCAGAACAGACTCCTTCCAGCCAGTATCAGTTGCTCACTAGTTCCCCCGCCACCCTTCTCTCCCTGCACATAGAAAGGAAAGATCTGCTAAGTATTTAATCTGTGTCCAGGAAATAAAGCTTTCATTTTACAACCTAACCAAGTCCTAATAAAACAGTAGGGTGGTGGGAGAAACACAAACCTGAACCCTGAAGCAATGTTTTTAGCCAAGAGTAAGACAAGGAAAGCATGAGCAATTTGTTTGAGCAGGAACTGACAATATCAGCAAAGTGTGATGTGTCTGTGGAGCAGTGTTTGATAAATGTGAGGCAGCCATAAACATGAGAAGACAATCTAGTGATGCTCTGTGCCCCCCTCCCCCCTGAGTTCTTTTCTTTTTTTTTTCTTTAAATCCTCTTCTCTCCTTTGGTGTATTAATATGGCCCGATCTAAGATGCTCATAAGTACACACAGATTGCTGGGTTGGGGCTCTTTCCCTGGTTGCTGTATAGGACGCTTATTTATTTATTATATTTGGACCTGATGCTACTGCTGCTGTTGGTTGCAGTGGTGCATTTTGTCTGGCATACCCACACCCCTTCCACCACCACCTCTAGTCTGCTGTGAATAGCAGCACTTTTTGAGTAATTAGTTTACATACTTAATAAAAGAGACCCATGTCCTTAATAAAAGAGAATGCAGCTGATGGAATCTCTCTGGGTAGAGAAAGAGTAAATCCTCCTCCAGGCTAAGAGAGAATGAGACACCAGCAGACAGTTATTTTGCAGTGCACTGAATAGACAATTCACGGGAAATGTTGAAGGCAGAGAGGAGGCGACCCCCAAGTGCAGTCCATTGCCCACATGTTCTATAATAAATAATCTTCTCACACCAGCCCAGCAGTGAGTGCAGTGACGTGCCGGGGCCAGCACACACAGATTGGCAGGGAAAACACATCCAGCGGTGTCGAATTTTCATCGCAATCACCAAATTAACTGATTTCCCCACATCACACTCCCACTACCAGGCGTGGAGCGCGCACGCACGCACACACACAGACACAGATAGACACACACGCAGAGCTGAGAAACGCAAGTTACTGAGAGGTGAAATGGGGTATCTAGGAGCACGTTTCAGTCTGGATTAGAAACCTAAAGTAATGTGTCAGCCACCCGGGGTTACTTGTGAGAGGGTGGGGGTGCGAACGGTGGGAAATGGGACGAGGCAGCGTAAGCAGGAAGAAGGCTGTCAGCTTTCTCAGGGATTCTGGCACATGATATATCCGAAATTTACATCCAACATAAAACACGTAAAATATTGTAAGAAATATCTTTGCAATGTCAGTTAGTTAATTCAGAAGAATTCTGTCCACTACCTCTTCTTTCACATTCATAAATACGCATAAATAAAATACATCCCTGTCTATATCCTGGAAGATAGGAGACAGGATGCATTCCAAGAACTTGCTGAAAGATGCTTCATTGACCTCATTTAAATCCTCCGAAGGCCGATTGGGTTTTGCACGCCTGTGGGTCTACTTGTGTCTTACTTCCAGATTCCTTTTACCCAGGGACAAATAAATTTGATCAACTTATCTTTCTCACAAGTACAGAAATGATGACAGAGGGGTTAGAGGTGGGCAAAGATTTATCAAGAAATAAGAGTCACCTAGCTTTAAAAATCCGATCGACCATCATTTCACATCCATCCTTCCTGTATCTCACACTCACGCCACATCCCTATATTACTACTCTCTTAAAAGCAACAATTTTCTGCCTTACAGCCTCTGCCCACCCAGCCCTAGCGTGCCGCCTCTGCCTCCACCACCACCCGAAGTGTGCTCTCCTCATGCACTCCTACTCCATACATTGCCATTCATTTCATAACCAGCATCGTCCTCCCATTCCACACAGACCCCTCCTCCCTCCTCCAAGAGAGGGTCTGAGGAAAAGTGCACCCCAGTTCCCTAGCCACTCTGCATCCAAACCCAGTGATTTGCATAATAACAGTGTTTTGTGCGGTTTCCCTCCACTGCGGTCGCAGGGGTTCTTGCATTTCACGTGAAAGGATAATATTAATTACGAAAAGAAGCGGCAGAGAGCAGAGCGGATGGAGAGGTAAGGGAATCCAAGCGAAAATCCCTTAGCAGTAAAGTAACTGCTTAGGTGCATATATTTCTTTGCTTAAAGAAAAAGGAAAAACAGAAAGAAAGAAAAGGAAAGAAGAGCAAAAGAAAACTACACAGACTAATTAATAAAAAAAAAAAAGGTTTGTTGATAAAGTGGCTTTGGGTGTTTTAATTTTTCCCTCCCCCTTTCCTTTTTTTAAATTTCTTGATTTATTCTCCCCCCCCTTTTCGTTCTCCCTCTCTCTCTTTCTTTTCTTTCTTTCTTTCTTTTTTTCCTTTTTAAATCCCAGACACAGTCTCCTCTCTCTTCTTAGGTGAATGACACGTCTCACAACACATCCCCCCCCCCCCCCCCCCGAGATGTTATTGCAATGCACACAGTGCTGCCGCTGCTGCTGTTCTCGCCGTCTCGGTAGCTCGCTCCCAGGCTCTCACTCACTTTTTAAAGATACACGGATATGATGATGGTGGGTAGAAGGGGAAAGAGAAAGGCGACCCGAAAGGGGGGGAGGTTAGATGACAAGGATGGAGAGGGTCGGTCAGGAGCGTGATGTGGGAGGTGGCTGGTGGGGGTTGGTGGGAGGGTATAATGTTCGGAGAAGGCACAAGTTGCCAGCCAAAAGGCGTGGGAGGTGGGGAGGAGGGTGGCTGGCGGGGATTGAGAGTGAGAAATGTAGGAAGCTCAGGTGAATGAAAAGGCGAAAGGTGCCGCGTAAGGGGCTGACTGCTGGGAGAGCAAGGCTGAGCCAGCGCTAGAGATTCGAGGGGCTGGAGCAAACTGCCACTGCCCCCTGCCGCACCGGGGAGTAGGGGGAGGGGGTGGAAATCGCCGGGGACTGGGGGACTGAAAGGGGAGAGTGGAAATATGGGGTGGAGTGGGGATGATAGGGAATGGGCGTGAAGTTGATGCTCCCCGCGGCGGGGCGGGGATTACCTTGTAGCAGAAGCCCGCAGACACTGTAGAAGCGGAGAACGGCGCTGCGTTTCCAAATCATGGTCCCTTCTCTAATGGGTTAGGGAACGAACGAGGGGGCAAGGAGATGCTGGTGAGTGGGACACCAGAGTGCAGGGATCCGCCGGTGTCCTCCCGGCGCCTGCTGGACGCACGGTCCCCGCCGCTGCGGTGATCGAACCCTCGGACTGGATTGGAGGCAGCAGAAGCGGCAGCTGCGAAGCACCCGCAGAATGGGGTTTCGGTGGGCGAAATAGTTTCTTCTCCTCCTCCGGCTGGTGGTGCAGCCGCGACAGCCCGTCAGCCAGGCACGGGTTCGGAGCCTGCCTTCCTTTCGGCGCTCACAGCAAGTCCCAGAGCCCGCCGGGGCTGCCCGAGCAGGTGGTGCAGGGATGCCGGGGTGTTGGAGAAGGTGCGGGCGAGGGCTGCAAGGAGTGGGTAGGTCACGGAAGGAGGGGCGGGGGCAGAAGGGGAGCAAGCAAGCAGCAGCCGCCGCTCGCGCTCAGGGTGTTTTGGGGTCCTGGGAGGGGAGGTGGCAGCGGTAGAAGCAGCGGTTGTGGCGGCGACGGCGACGGCTCCCGGATGCTCGGGCTGCAGTAGCAGCAGAGGCACCCGTGGCGGCGGCGGCAGCGGCGGCGGCAGCGGCGGCGGCGGCGGCGGCAGCGGCGGCGGCGGCGGCGGCAGCTCTACAGAGCACCAGACACAAGGGCAAGCTCAGCGCGGCGGAGGCCCCGCCCCCACCCTGGCCAGGGACAGACACCGCCCCCTGGCCAATGGAAGCACAGCCGCCTACCGGGCCTGGCCAATGAGAGAAAGGCATGGGTGGAGACAAACGCCGGGAAAAACAAACAGGCTTCTCAAGGACCCTTCGGGCAGGAAGAACTGAAGCCCCCATTCACACACCCCCCGCGGGTCTTACCTCTTTAGAGACGCCTCGCCCTAACTTCACAGAGGAGACACCCGCCTTCATTAATCCGTGTCTGGCACTCAGGAATGGTTCAGCCAATCGCCACCGCGAGGGGGCGGGGTTAGCCATGATCCCAGCAGATTCTGGAATCTGTGGTGCCTGGGCCAGGTCCTGAGTGCGAAGTTCTGCGCATTTGGACTCTTAGAACAGATGGTGGCTGCATCTGCCCACTCACCAGCTGCAGTAGCATTCTCTTAAAGCTCCCAGCAGCGAAAGAGAGATTGCAGAAGGCGTGGGAGAGGCTAAGTATAGGGAGCGGCACACCTACCTGCCTACAAGAACTTGTGAGGCAGAGAAGGAAAAGTTAAGGGTGGAGGAGATGAAATTGTTGTTGTTTTTCAGAATTTTGACTTAGTGTAGGTATAAATCTCCGTAGAACCTAGTGGATGACAATAATGATCTGTACTGCTATCAGGCATACCCCAGTTCAAATCCTGTAGCTATCACTTCTTGCTGCATAATGTTCACTGAGTTTAATGAATGTTTAAATTTGAAGCCTCCTCAATTGCAAACAAACAAATTGTACTTACCCGATAGAGTTTTAAGGATTAGTGAGAATGTAAAAATGTCAGTACAGAGCCATACAATGTGTAAGTGCTTTATAAATGGTGGCCCTGGCTCTTTAGTGGGGTTCCTTCTAATTCAGGATAGCAGGAAATCTTGGACGATCCTCTACAAATGCTTTAATAATAGCCTGAAGGAAGGGGGGGCACAAATGTGCTATCTTAAGGGACTCAACCAAAAGTGGCTATGCAAAGAATTTAGGAATCTGGAAAGAACCACCTCTATAAATCAGCACCCTGAAAAGTATCCTTTAGAAGAAGAGGAGATATAAATGAGCGAGTCATAAATAAACCAGAAGTTGTGTTTCCAAATGAGCTTAATTCCCAGGCTTTTCCCTATGACCAGTTTTTAACTGGACCAAATTAGCAAATGATGGACTAGTTCACTAGTGTTAAATCAGTCACACCATAAATAAAAGTCTCCTTTGTTTGAGAGACTGCATAATAGAAACCTGCAAGCAAGAAGACAGAGGGAAAGATGAGAAGCACAATCAATATTGATGCCCTTCGCTCTTTCCCATTTGTTGCTTACTTTGCCACAACCTTTTACAGATGCAACCCTTGCCTTTTAACTAATGACCCATTCATTTCTCTGTCCACCTTTCTCCCCAGGTTCTCAAAATTAAGAAGCAAAATGTCCATAATAAAACTGCAAGTGGACTCTAGAAGAAAGAGGTTGTGTGAATACTCTTACTATTGTAAGAGATAGCTGCCTACTGTGAGTTTCAGCTGTTAGGAAAGTCAGTAAGTCCAAGGATACTGCTATCATTTAAACTATTGTGAGCATCAAAAGGTGAAATTCTAATCATTATTGACTCATGCTTAGGTTTTGTGTCAGGGAAAATATAAAAAATGGAAATGCCAAAAAAGGTAGGGTTTCTTTATCAAAAGGGTAGTCCAAGTTCCTATGTTCTACTACATGTCCTCCTGCTAGCTCTACCACCTTGGGCATATATTCAACTTCTTTGACCCTCAATTTCCTTAACCATAATATGAGGGAGCTACATTTGATGACTTTTAAAGTCTTACTGAGATAAACAAACAAAAATTCAATACTCCAAGATTGTGGCATTCAAGAAAATGCCCCAACCAAACACGAGCATCTCAGCATTTGTTACTAATACTCAGAAGCAAGTTTTTGTTCTTGTTGATAACTATCTCAGGAATTAGGATTTCTACACTGAAACAGCCTATAAGTTTGCTGTATAGTAGGTCATCCCCAGGCCAGCATTACCACCAACACCTGGGAACTTGCTAGAACTGCAGAATCTCAGGCCCTACCCCATACCTACAGAATAAGATTTTTCATTGTAACAAAATTCCAGTGTGATTTATACATACACAAATTATGAGGAGCACCTGTCTTTAACACAGTTTTACCACAGACTCAACCTCAGGGAGAATTCCAGTGGGTGTTTTGTGAAACAGAGAAAACTCTAAAAGACCCAGAGGACTTTTGTTCAATTACTATTTGCAGGAGTCCCAGCAGTTTCCTTGTTTTCACAACATAGAAGTAACTCTTCTCGTAAACTGTGGGTAAAAAATATATATATATTAATTTAATGAGGTAGTTTTAAGATGGTTGCAAATTTGACTGTGATGAGAGTCATCGACTTTCATATGATTAAAAGTTCTCTTTAGCTCACCCACCCAGTCAGGGGACTGGAACAGGGATTGAACTTACTCAGTCCTTGAAAGTGTGTGTGTGTGGTGTGTGGTGGGGGGGGGGTGCTTACAATGTGAGCTCTGACCATTTGGATAAATAATGTCATCTTTAAATACAAGAGATATATAAAACTGTTTCTAAATAGCCTATTTTTAGATGTTATTAACCAGTTAACTTAAAAAATATCAAATGTTTAATGGTTGTAAGATCATTCAATATTTTAAAGTGTGACAATGGTCAAAATGTTATAGAGTTGTCATTGCATGAATAAAGTCATTTCTAAAACTTAAAAGACTTCTTAGAATGCAGTTAAATATCTTTAAATATCTTTATTTCATAGTTTTAAGGCTATTATTACCTACATACATTATCAGTATCTCTGAAAATGTGCAAATTAACTGACCTCTTATGAATCATCAGACAATGAATTAATTTCATAAATTGCCAAAAGATGGCATCTATCAATGCATCCCTATATGCAATAGTCTAAAATATTAAGCCTATTTGGAAGATTTTATCATTATGCATTGTATTATCCTTTACTTTGTGGCAAAATATTTTTCAATATTTAATTTCATGTTTTGAAATGAATTTTTATTTTATGGTTTTCTTTTTCAAGTTTTTATTAAATTCTAGTTAGTTAACAGAGAGTGTAATATTAGTTTCAGGTGTAGAATTTAGTGATTCATCACTTACACACAACACCCAATTGTCTTCACAAGTGCCCTCCTTAATCCCCATCAACCACTTAACCCATCCCCCCCATCTCCCTTCCGGAAATGAATTTTAAGATGGAGAGAAATTAATGCTTTAAATGCAAGCTATTTATTTACTACTCATTTTAAAAGTTACTAAAGAGCACATACTTTTTCTTTGCCTTGGACGTAATGTCCTCTTTGCTTGTACTGTCACAGAATAGGATGACAGCCTTTACTCCCACATTAGTACCATAGATTCTAGAGATTTTTAAAGATGTATTTTACAGAGGAGGCTGCACTTAGTTTGTACTTTATAACTGTTTCTACACCAGATTGTAAGAATTGGGATTTATAATGATGCGATGTTTATGCCTTTTCTATTCTACTAGGAGCAAAGTAATTTACTGACAGCTTTAAGGTGATGGATTTGATAATTAACTAGATGAGGGAAATCCTTTCACAATGTATATGTATATCAAATTATCACAATATGCACTTTAAATATCTTATAATTTTATTTGTCAGCCATACCTCAGTAAAGCTGAAAAGATAACAGATTTAAAAACAAAAAAAAAAAAACAGTCTTAATTGAGGGAAAATTTTTTGAAATCAAAATGGGAAAATTATTGTGTCACTTTTTACCACTTTGGACATGTTTTCTGGGATTTCACATGCTTAGTTAGGATATCTATATTTCTCTTTAAAAATACTAAATTTAATGGAATACCTAAACACTTTAAATATATAGTAATTATTGATCCCCAGGACTAAAAATCTAAAAATCCATGGTAAATTGACTCTCATAGCAAATTGACTCTGGCAGTAAATTGACCTAGAAAAAGAAATTTCATGGCTTGGTGAAAATGTAGACCATTGTGGAAGAAAATTAGCTTATTGAGTACTGGAAGCATTGATTGTCATTCTCCATGCTCGCCAGCATTTTAAATATGAGGTCAGCTGCCTGTGTTGCAGAGATGTTAAGAATCTTTTTGTATAGTGTATAGTACATATAGTATAATATACAGTATATAGTACTATCTATATATAAGATATGCATAACAGTATATAAGGAGTATTAACTGCCTTTAAATGCATTTTAACTTAGCATTTTGCTGTTTACAAAACATTCAATGTCTTTCTTCAGAATTATGACATTTTATTTCATCCCATTCCACCCAAAATGACTTATTGGTAGAATTTCAACTTATATTAGTAATACTATTTAAAATTATTGAAAATAAATTAATAAATATTCATTGATTTATAATCGCAAGATAAGCTATCCCTGTATTTTAACATGAATAAACTTAATGGTAATATGACCAACATTTATACATTCTCTCATTTAATATAATGCAGTCACAATATACAGAATAAAACTGACCTGGTGATGTTATATAGTGTAACATTTTTCTCTACAATGATTGAATCTAAATGATCTAAGATATGTGGCCACCACACAATTTCTTAAACTCATCAAGAAGGATAATTGCATTGCTTCCATTTATTCTAAGCAAGAAAATGTTCACCCTACCTTAAAGAAGGTCATATGATCCTAAAGTTTAATAGCCACTAATGGTAAAATAGTTTTACAAATGACCAGGGGTAAATGGAAATATCATGAAGATAACTCTTAACTCTTGGACAGTGATATTGAGGATGGGCTCTATTTAAAAACAAACAAACAGAAACTGTCTCAAGAAAATGAATACATTCATTCAGTTCAAGTCTGAAGGACTAGGAACTGGGGACCTGATGATGTAAATCCCAGTGCAAGGGTAGGAGAAGACTAATGTCTTAGCTCATGCATGCAGGCACAATGTGGAGGCCCTTTCTCTGCTATTTGTTCTATCCAGGCCCTGTTCTATCCAGGCCATATATGGATCGTGCTTGCCCATACTAGGGAGAGCAATCTGCTTTATCAATCTACTGATTCAAATGATAATCTTATCCAGAAACACCATCATAAACATACCTAGAATGATCTCTCAATCAAGCTGACATATAAAATTAATTATCACAGAGGGTAATCTGCTTTACTCAGTCTGCAGACTCAAATGTTAATCTCATCTATAATCACCCTTCTAGACACACCTATAAATAATATTTAACCAAATATGTGGGTGCCTTGTGTCCGAGACAAGTTGGGACATAAAATTAACCATCATACTTTTCATTTGATAAGTATCATATTGGCATTCATCACCACCAACATGATATTTCTACAACTTTATGTCTAAATCCTGGATGCTAAATTGCTTAGGGAATAAGATTTACCTCTCAGATATGCCAAAGTTCTACCTAATGTATCTTGTTTATTTTGCCATAGATCTGCCTCTTTCTCCTAACATTCACAGTAAAACCATGAGTTCTCTTGGTAATCAGTTGGGGAACCTTGATACCCAGAGTTTTATCCTGTACTATGGCTCTTCTGAGATAACCAAGAATGAACAGGTATTATTCTAAACTTTCTACTTTCTAGGTTTACCCCATAACTGCATTGAGAGATTTCAGAAAACATAAAAGAGCTATTTCCTCATAACCCTAACCACAGTCCTGAAATGACTTAGAAACAACTTGTCTTTAATTACATGTCCATCTTTCAGTCACTCACTCTCCCTGATTGGCCAGTGACATTAAAGGTATGGCGGTGTAACTAACTAAACAATCCCATCAAATGGGGAAGAAACAATTCCTAAAATGAGGAAATGTTAGACAAAATTTAACAGATGTCCCTATAGAAAATAAAAAAAATTATAAAATATGATACAAAATACATGTACTTTGACAAGAATGCTATTTTGTTACTTATGGTAATTAGAATGAAGTATCAAATGATAATCTGTAACACTTCACACTTTACATAGTAGGGTCTCAATAAATAGGCAACCAATAAACGTATTGCAAAAATAAAGTTCTCACTACTAGCAAAATTTGGAAAAGGATTAGCCTCAGATTTTACAGCGCCAAAATATTACTTCTCTGCTTTTCTATGATAGCTCATATAATACTAGGTATCTAAGTGTCATATCAGCTCTTGAAAATTCACAACAGTTTAATGCTGATTAATTTCCAGCTTTTCTTCCCTATAGTTCCTACATATTTTTTTCACAATTGCTTAGAGTCACTCCTGTGCTTATTGCATGCATCCTTAGTTGTTTTCCCCTGTGTACCACCCTGTACTCATCGCTATTGAGTTTCATACTGTTTTTGTTGGAGGACTTCTCTAATTTGTCAAGGTCATTTTAAATTCTAGTTTAGGTGTCTAAGATCAAATCTGACCCAAATCAGTATCACATTGGATGCGCTCTTAGTTCCATTATCTAAGTCTTTAACACCCCCCCCACACACACACACACGTCACGTGAATTCTAGTCATACACTGCACTATTTGGTACTACAGAAAAGAATTTACCACTTTTTTAGGATTTGGAAAGCAATTTGGAGTTAGGTGAAACAACTAGCTTGCAAGCTCTCTACATGTGTGGGACTGCTTACAGAAAAACAATATTCAATTCAGGAAGGCAAGCAGATAGATATATACTATGTCTGTGGAGTCATATAGGCATGATTGTAGGGTCACCATCATTCTGAAACTGAGGATCAAAGATAAGGAAATACAGATTTGGATACCCAAAGAGAAGTTCTGACCAACATAAAAACAAAATTTGAGAATACGGTCCTTAGTAAAAGATCCTGAGTTTAAGACAAAAGCATAAGAACTTGATAATAAACAAAATAAATTTTGTATTTGGATTCCAGTTCACTTCTTATTCAGAGTAAAGCATTTTTTCAAAAAAATAATGTTGGTAAGCCTAAGCTCTTAAGTGGATGGCATTAAGTATCACTATTCAGAATATGGGAAACAAGATTGGAGATATAACAAATTCTAAGGCCATGCTTAAATTTTTTCCTATGTTTTCTTCATTTTGTTCTGTGTTTAAGCTTAACAAATGCATATAGATTATTTTAACCAACCATCTACACAGAATAAAATGACACAATTTATTACAAGTGAAACATAATGAGGTTAATGATTTATCTAAGGTCACAGCTTTTTAAATAAAAGAAGAGTAGTAGTACAAAATGCCTCTTGATGCACAGCCAAATGTTCAAAGTGGCATAATTCCACAGTATCTTTGCCACAGTGTTACCAGGTATTATTTACCCACTTGATAATTTTGGCAAAAATGGTAAATTAGCTGTCTCCAAAAGTATCTCTATCACATGAAATCTCCCTGGAAACTGAAAAGTCACACATGGATCACATCAATATATACACACAGTTTTAAAACTGTTTAGTCCAAAAATGTCCCATTCATGATAAATCAAGTTTATATCACTATCTTAGCAACCGGCATCACATAAATGAAGTCATCTAGAACTGTACAAGTTGGTAATGAATAAGATTTTAGTTTTGCAGTAAAGGATTATGGGCAAAGAGGAAAAGATCTAATATGTATTGGCAAACTTTTTATGTAAGATGCTTTTACAGTACTATGTACAATCCTTAACAATCCTATAAAGTAGCTACAGTATGACTACCATTTTATAAATGAAAAATCTTAACTCAGAAAGTTTAAATAACTTGATCAAGTTATAAAAGTAGTAAATGTCAGGCCAATTTGATTTTAAATATTGCATATCTCCAGTACTTCTCTTATCCTTTATAAAATACAGGAAAAGGGAGATATAAGATTATTACTACAAAATGTGCTTTATTCCATGTATGCTGAATCCACAATTTGGAAGTCCTACTAAAATATATTTCAGCACCACGGTCAGATCCACATCCATGATAAAATAAAAACTTGAGTCCCTGTGGAGAATAAAAAAGAAATAGGAAAGTGTAGAAGTTATTGCAACACCAAAGTGATATTCTGTCTCAGCATACATTAGAGTATCTGGATACCCATTCCATAAAGTGAGAACCGGAATAATTTTTTTTTGGAAAGATTTCTTAGTTGTCTCTACAGATTTCCCAGGAAAAAGTTTCCACAGGTTTTACATGCAAAAGGTTTCTGTACTTAAAACATATTTACAGAAATGGCATTATCAAATATCACTTGAAAATGTCAATGCCTTTCCTTAGGCACACAAGGCTTCTATATTTTTCATTTTCCCAATTGTGCTCCTATTACTTCTATGGTACATATTATCCTTCTAACTCATAAACTAGGTTCCATGCTTTCATTACTGGTCTGCATTCCAAAACCCTTGAGGGATTTTATTATAACACATATTCCACTTTGCATCATTTAAACAGAAAAAAAAATGTTTTACACTCTTCCTTTGGATATCCCAAAACTTCATTTAATAACCAAAAATAATGTGTCTTAAATAATTATATAAGAAAATTACAGATAACATTTAATAAAAAATTCTAATTTGATAGTTTTAACCAATTCTTCCTCCATGAAAGTGGTCACCTTTCTTTGTATAATGTAAATTAAAAAAATCAGAGTCAGTATAACTTAGTATCTAAAATCAAAATTATTTGTATCTATTTAAATATGGACTAGTATTTTTCCATGTCTGCAATAATTTTGATCACATCATTCCCTAGGTTCTGAGATAGACTAATTTAAATGACAGTGAATTTTGCTCACAGCTACCATGTGTTTTGGAAGAAACAGCCTGCAGCTAAAGTTGCCTTTTCTGTTGGCTTGACATAGATGGTGATTTGTAGAATTATAGCTTATTTTCATTGTCCTAAACTTAACAGTGGCTTATATTATTAAAGTTTATTTGTGTTTTTAAAAGGTCTAATAAATAATACTTTTATCACTATCTCAGCTCTGATAAGTTTGATAAATAAGACAAAGAATAAGGAGTTAGAGACTAAAATATTAGCTTTATAGAGAGTAAATGGTAAATGGAAGCTTTTATGCTGACCTGACAGTCAAAAGAGCCGGATAATTGGACCCCAGATTTTCATAGACTTATCCATGCTATCGAATGCACTCTAGTATCAGGGGCTAGTCCTTCCAGAGGAGGACTTGGGATGGGAAGAGAAGTAGTAGTCAGCCTAAATTAGACTTGTGACAAATTCTCAACAAAATGAATGTCTTTTCTTTGTGAACATTTCAGTTCCAAAATGAAAAACAGACAAGCTAATTATGTCAAAATTATTATTCCAAAAATTACTCATCAGATAGTTATGGCATCTTCCCTAAGATAAGGAGAAGCCATGAGTTTCAGTTATTGCGGTCCCTTCAGAGGAGGGAAACTTTAGGAAAGTGTTGTTTTATCACTAATACTATTACCCAAATATGCGACAGTTTTGTTTGGTTTTATTGTTGTTATTTTAACAAACTGGGTGTTAACATTAAATCCATAGCCAAGTGGGGTTCTGGCTATTTCCCTTTGGGGAGAATATGGACAGTACTTTAAGGCAGTTCTGCTCCCACAGATACACAATCACAACCGCTATACCTTTCTTATCTGACTAGGATCACTGAAAGATGCAAATCAGGTAAAAACATGTTAATTCGATCAGTTCTAAGCCTTTACTATACCAAGACTAAATAGCCATTCCTTATTCTATTTCCCACCACAAATATTGTATATTCACTTAGTCCAATATGGCCCATCTAAGTTCTACCATAAAATTGAAGACAATACATTCCAAGAACAAAATATATCGATACAGTAATAAAATGCCAGTAACAAAAAGATGACCCAAATTTGAATATAATCTCCCTCCATTATGAATTTACAAAGGAAAGTCAAAATCATAAAAATCAAATCCCCTTACAAATTAAAGTCCTAAAATGTTAAAACTAAGAGAAATTGAAGTATAAAATGAAATTCTCTACTTGCAATACTATGTTTCAAGTAAGTTAATTTAAAATTTTACCCTCCTCAACTTCATATTCTCTTCAATCATAGATGAATAAATCTTAATGCCTGAGTTTTGTTCTTTCATTCAGTCGCTACAACCAGGACATTCTTTCATGGAAATGGAAATGGGTGTCATTCTTTAGAGTTTTTGGAGTGGTACTAGCCTAATACCAACTCTGTGATGTGCCTCACTATAGAGTCCAAAGAGTTACTAGTGCACATAATATTTTATAACACAGGGCCTGACAGAGCGCAACAAATATAAAAGCCTCATCATCACATCTGGAACAGTTTTGCCCTGACAAAATTTTGTTCTCAGAACTCATTTTTCCTGTAAGAAACCATTGTGGAGGTTTGATATTAAGAGAGTAAAGAAGAGAGGATGTTGTCAATCTTGAATTTAGTCTTCTTGGAATGACCTGAAGATAACTCATTCTGCCATGTCTCCAAAATGCTCTGAATTAAAACTCATTCCTATCAAGTGATTAATCATGGAGCTGTGATTACCATATTAATTACCATTTCCCCTTCAAGCCCTGTCTTTCTAGCACTTTCATAATGACTTGAGTACAGGTTCCCTCTGATGGCATAGAGACCACATTCTTATAATAAACAAGCATTTTCATTTGTAGGTCATTTCCACTACTTCCTGCATCGCACTATCACTAGGCCTCAGAAACCTGCTTTCTAGAAAATGTTTACCCTCCCACTTGGGTTTCAACTAAAAATATGTCCTCTGCAGCTGAAGCTGCTATTGATATTTCTGAAGCTGCGCCCCAAGGGGCTAAATAAAAATCAGCATGTCAACAGAGTCTTTCTTTTGTTTTAACATTACAAACTTCAAAAATACGCATTTTTTGCATTAGTGGGCTAAAGGTCTGGTATTTTGTTTCTTGTTTGACTTCTTTAGTATTTTTCCATGATCTCATTTTGTTTTTCTATTCTAGAAGAATCAGTTGAAATAGCTAATACCCAAAACTACTGTCTTAAGTCTGAACCTAAGTTTATAAAGCTTGGTACTCATAGTTTAAAGCTAGATCCTCCGTAGTGTGGCTAGCACATGTGGAACACAGCTGCTGCATAGTTTTAAAGGAGCAAATATTGTTCTGCCAACCAGGGCCTAAAAGCCTGTGAAGACAGTCTTTTCCCAATAATTGTATATTTCCCTCAGCTGTGCCTGCTTACTAAGGCCTTTGTGATTTGCCAGCATCTGCCAAGTCATCTGCTAAAGCCCTGGCTGCCAGTGTATATACTCTAAGTATAGCTTAAGATCAAACTGCAGCAGTCTGCATCTTGAAGTCCCTCAAATTGGCCAAGACAACCCATACTTTTGCTGGGGCCCATGCCATCCATGCCATTGCTTGCTAATCTTCCCTTGTGGCAGCCATCTTCTAAGACAGCTTGTGCACTAATGCCTCTTACTCAGTCCTCAAACATTAAAAGCCAATAACACAACTGTAAATACCCCTAGCCCCATTATACGCCCTTATACAGACTAGGGTCAGGATGCCTTAAGCTACAAGGCCCAAAGCCACATGTCCTAGCTCTATCAACTCCTTCCCATATATATTTTCCCCCAAATTGTTGTCTTTTGTTTTGTATCTTAGTGTTCCTCAACTCTGAACCTATTTTGAGGATCATTGAGGGATTCAACAATAATCACTTTCATTTTTCAGCTTGATTCTAAACAACTTATTTATTCTACTCACTTTAGTTTATTCTATTTATTTTTATTTATTCTATTTATTATTAATGTACTTTTTTTTTAAAAAGATCTTATTTCTTTATTTGACAGAGAGAACACAGGTAGGCATAGAGGGAGGCAGAGAGAGAGGAGGAAGCAGGCTCCCTGCTGAGCAGAGAGCCAGATGCGGGGCTCCATCCCAGGAACCCGAGATCATGACCCCAGCCAAAGGCAGAGGCTTTAACCCACTGAGCCACCCAGGTGCCCCATTAATGTACTCTTTTTATTTTAAACTATTTATTGAGAATTAAGATAACCAGTAAAGCATTTGGAAGCAAAAATAGTAACTTCAACCCTACTAAACACAAGTTGAAGGATGTAGTTTAAGAGTGCGTGCGTGTGTGTGTGTGTGTGTGCGCGCGCACGTGCGTAGAGGATATGAGAAGCTACTTCTTAGTATATGGAGAAGCAGAACCCTGAAGGCATCTCTATTATATTTACATAAAATATATAAAAATTTGACATAGTTGAGCATGTCTAACTTATTCTCCTTAAATTCCACTAGGGTATGTGAAGTAAAGGGGTAGAAAATGCCAGGAGTGTCATAACAATTGAGAACCTGTAAACAACAAGGAAACATTTGAAATGCAGTGAAAGCATACCAACCTAAAACCAAAGAATTTTGAAAATATTTTTTTCTGGAATATAGACTTTTTTCCCATAAAAAGTGCCATATATAACAGTTTATCTCCCAGGCTGGCCCATTTTAACTATTTTAAGGAAAAAATGTACCTGAGGCACAACAGGGTAATTGAAAGCACTAGAGAAACTGACATATAAAACAAGCTTACTTATTTTGTATTTATTTATCTGAGAGAGAGAGAGAGAAGGAGAGCGCATGAGCTGGGGGAGAGACAGATGGAAACGGAGAAGCAGACTCCCCACCGAGCAGGGAGCCTGACATGGGATTTGATTCCACGAGCCTGGGATCATGACCTGAACCAAAGGCAGATGCTTAACTGACTGAGCCTTTATACCTACCTTATTTAAAAGTAAAGTATTTTTAAGTGCTTTGGATACACCACAAAATCCTTTTTTCTTTACATCTCTCCAACATTCTGGAGTGGTTGCCCTGAGCTTCTAGCAATTATGCATCACACCAATACCTGAGGGCTGGTTCTCTGGTGAAAAGGCTATGAAGTGGGAAGGGGAAGCAGGGGCTCAGGGGATAGAAGTTGAGACTTATGTGTTGATTCTGGCATAATAAATCAATGGAGTAGGAAATAAATCAAGCAGGAGAATATAAAGGTTTTCACTAAGGGGAATAAATATGGTGAGTTGTGGAGTACTGCTCATATTTGTTCCTTTCATTTCCTCCCCAAGGATATCCCTTTTCTTTCTTTTAGGTCTCCTAACATCACAGGTGATGGTCAGAGAGAAAGGAGAGTCAGGAGTATCTTAGCATTACCAAAATGGACTTTTCTTCACCATATATACATTTTTGTTTTTTAAGAAAATTAATAGTGTTAAGTGTCTGGATGGTGGTTTCAATGAAATAAAAAAAACAAACAAACAAACAAAAAAAAAACAACCTAGAAAAACAAAAAACCAGGGACGCCTGGGTGGCTCAGTTGGTTGGACGACTGCCTTTGGCTCAGGGCGTGATCCTGGAGTCCCGGGATCGAGTCCCACATCAGGCTCCCAGCTCCATGGGGAGTCTGCTTCGCTCTCTGACCTTCTCCTCGCTCATGCTCTCTCTCACTGTCTCTCTCTCTCAAATAAATAAATAAAATCTTTAAAAAAAAAAACAAAACATAATTTTACCCCCAGTATTTCCATTAACTTCTTCACCTGCCACTACGACCTGAATTAGCTACCACTTCGGAGAAGTACAGTCAACAATGTCTTCAATATGGAGGGGATTTGAGGTGAAGACATTTTTAGTAGGAAAAAAAAGAACTTCTTAGGACTATTTTGTTGGGCAATTTATTTACTTGCCAGAAATAGGGATTGTTATGGCTGCAACAAAAGATTTCTATTAAATTGCATATTATAAACATTAAATTTTTTCCAGGGCAATGCAACAAAGTATATATTAAAAGAAAGAATATTCCTTCAAACCATTTCAGAAGAGGAATTTTATAGAAGTCATTATAACAATTGTATTGGATTAAAAATTATTAAAAATAAATAAAGACAGAAATAAATACAAAATTTGAAAATGTATTCAGATTCTGAGTTTTCTAAATTTTTACTTAGCTATAACTTTATATAGTGTCTTAGTTAAAATGCATTTTTAATGTGTTCAAGAAAGCATACTATAATTACAAGTATTTTCCATTAATGAAAGTTCAAGTCTATTTTCATAATTTTGCATATAGACATCTATGAAAAGAAAAAAAAGGAAAGTTTCCATCCCATCTTAAAGAGACTTTTATTATGCATGATATTTATCACTTTAAACTTACAAAACATGAAATGAAACTTGAAAAATAGGTGTTCTTTTTTTTGTTTGTTTGTTTTGAAATTGAATGACTGGTTTAAACCTGAGTACATACTGTCAATCTCCACTGACTGCAAAAGATAGAAAAATATATAATTCTTAATTGATGATAGGTAAGTATAGACATACGCAGAATAGATAGATAGCATATTTTTCATAAATTATGATAGAATGGTTTTCGTTTTGTTTTATTTGAGGTTTACTTGCATGGAGCAGGAATGCTTTTACTTTTATTTTATGACTTAAAATATAGGTTGTTTATGTGCAAATGAAATTCCCCTTAATTATAATTATGTTCATCTTGAAAGAATATATCAGAACTTATACTACACATCCTTGGATGCAAGTATACCCAAATACTTTATTTTTTCCCACTCCAGACACATATCATACCCTGAATGAGAAAAGCCACTTCATTAAGATAATAATTGTTTAAAAAAATGATATGAGCTGTTTTGCTGAAGCTTGAGTTTATTTTAGAATGTTTTCTTCTTAAAGTTCCTAAATTTGTGTTGACATTTATTTCTATATAGCGTCCATTAAGCTTTTGCTTTTTGTTACAAGCTCTGGATTAAAAAAAAATGTTTTTTTTTTAAATTGTTAATCTTTAATGATCATTATGCTCATTTCAAAGTTGTAACGTTTCACAGCAAATGGCTTTTTAGAGAGCTTTGCTGATTTGCAGTTTGTTTTATCAGAAATTTCTTCAACTTTTATTTTCCCAATTATTCTCTTTGAAATTAAAGAACTTTATAATTGTATCTTCATTTCTTTAAAATAGCATTTCTTTAAAATACCATTTGAACAATTTTCAACATTCCTACTCAGCATTTTACTAAAGTTACCTAAGCTTAAATATTATTTTTCTTCCTGCTTCCTTTAGCAGTGATAAGAACAGACTCTGTTTGCTATAAGTGATGCATGTCTTTTCCTCAAATTCTTTTTTGGCTTTGAGTGAATCATTTATTTATAAATAATATATATAAATATACAAAATTAGATATAAATTATGCATATATTTATACATATGAATATACACATATATTTTATTTATATATGCATGCATATATTTGTTATATATATTTACATGTATAATATAAACATATCTACACTATACATAGAGGTATATATACATCTACAATATTATATGTAATATATATTTATTTAATTACCTCCTATTGCTATACTCACAGTACTGTCCTATTGTGTGCATTTTTTAAGATTCTAAGTGCTTTCTTTTTCCCTCGTCTCATGATATTGTGAACTGTATCTTTCCCTTGTTTCATCATTAGCTTCTGAATGCACTTTCTTCAATTTTCTCTTTCACTTGTTTCTAGGAGAAAGTGTCTCTGTTTTATTATTATTATTATGTTCAATTAGCTAACATAGAGTACAACATTAGTTTAAAGTAGTGTTCAATAATTCATTGGTTGCCTATAACACCCAGTGCTCATTACCACACGTGCCCCCCTTAATGCCCATCACCTGGTTACCTCAACTCCCCATCCTCCTCCCTTCTGTAACCCTCAGTTTGGTTCCTGGAGTCCAGAATCTCTCATGGTTTATCTCCCTCTCCAATTTCTTCCCATTCAGTTTCCCCTCCCTACCCCTGTAGTCCTCTGCACTATCCCTTATGAGTGAAAATGAGTGAAACCATATGATAATTTCTTTCTCTGCTTGACTTATTTGACTTACCATAATCCCCTCCAATTCCATCCATGTAAATGTATATAGTGGGTATTCATCCTTTCTGATGGCTGAATAATTTATATATATATATATATATAACGCATCTTTTTATGCATTCATCTGTTGAAGGGCATCTTGGCTCCTTCCACAGTTTTGATATTGTGGACATCGCTTCTATGAACATTAGGGTGCATGTGCCCCTTCTTTTCACTACGTCTGTATCTTTGGGGAAAATATCCAGTGGTGCAATTGCTGGGTCATTGGGTAGCTCTATTTTTAACATCTTGAGGAGCCTCTATACTGTTTTCCAGAGTGGCTGCATCAGCTTGGATTACCACCAACAAATAAGAGGGTTCCCCTTTCTAAACCACATCCTCACCAACACTTGTTGTTTCCTGTTCTGTTAATCTTTGCCATTCTAACTGGTGCAAGTGGTATCTTACTGTGGTTTTGATTTGTATTTCTGTGATGTTAGTGATATTGAACATCTTTTCATGTGTCTGTTAGCCATGTGTATGTCTTCTTCGGAGAAGTGTCTGTTCATGTCTTCTGTCCATTTCTTCATTGTATTATTTGTTTTGTTTTTTGGGGTGTTCAGTTTGATAAGTTCTTTATAGATCTTGGATACCAGCCCTTTAGAGAAAGTGTCTTTGTTAATACCACATGCTTGATTTCTTGTCAAGTTTCTTTAGAGAATTCAAAATTTGAAATTCTAATATTTTAGTTCTAATATTTTTTTATTGCTACCTTCCTGCAGACATGATGTGTTTGGAAAATTCTCAGCTAGAAAAGAAAAAAAAAAAACTAAGTAAAAATAGCCTTGGCTGAAACATACTGTGTTTTTGTTAACTAAATTAATTGTAATGGAATCAGAGAATAAGTGTTGGAAAACTGAAATACCTCAAAGTCCTGAATTTTACATGTATTATCTGAAAAGAAAACACATTTAAGTGCTAATTGTTCTCTTTAAAAAATGTTATGCTGATTTTGGAAGACTAGAGAACTTATAAAATTCCCACCTATAAATGCATAGTTGAAATAACATGCTACATGTGTTCAATACAAATTTCATTTCAGTTATTAAAAAAATGGACAAATCTACATTTAAGAAGAAATATTCCCCTTGTTTCTTTCAGTAAATTTATAAAACTCAAAGATATTTCCTGATCTTTCTAATTAAGTATTCAACCATACCCAGCATTTGTATTTCTAAGAGTGTTTATATAAAAGATGGCTTGCATAAACTCTTGCACCAACATCAGATTGTATTAAAAGCTGCAAGTTGGACATAGTCTATTTAACTTTTTATAACGATCCACTCAAAACTCATTTTACTTTTCTACTAGCTTTCTGATTATTACAACCAATTTGCTTTTTCCTCTAAGATTCTTTATATGCATTTTGGTTTTATATGTCAGATATTTCAGAAGATCTACTTTAAATGTCTTTTTGAATTGTAAAAACATTTCCTCTTTTTGACAGCATCACTCCAGAGTCCATATTCCACCTTGCATTGTGAAGATGCCCTGTCCAGTAATCAGGAGTCATATAATTTCCAATTTATATATCACTTTCGAGTGAGGAGTTAAAGATAGACATGAGTTTTTTTACATACTCGCTTTTCATTCTTTCACAATCTTTGCACCTACATGTTCCTGATAAGAAGGAAGAAGGTTGCTGATCTCTATATAAGACTTTCCCTAAACAACTGTGTCAGAGGTTTCCAAAACTATCACCAGATTCATTGATTTGTTACAAAACCCACAAGGGCTCAGAAATCATTGTACACATAATTGTGATTTATTACATCAAATGGATAAAAAGCAAAGTGATCAAAGGAAAATGGTGCATGTGGCAAAGTCTGGAGGAAACCAGATATAAGCTTCCAAAAGTTCTCCCTCAGCATAGGATATACTGAAGAAACCTACTGGAAGTATTGTCTACCAGTGAAGTCGCCTGAGCCTAAGATACCAAGGATTTTATTGTGGGGTCCATCATGTTGGTATACAGTCATTGCCTGCAAGACCAGTTACTCAGGCTCCAGACACCCAGAAGAAGGATAGGTGTTCATCATAAATAACATTGCACATATTCTCTACACAGACTGGTATAACACAGTTTAAGGTCACAGGTATTCAAAACACTTTTATCCATTAGAATCCAAATATTTTAACAGCATTATTGAATTATACATCACATACCATACAATGCACCATTTAAAATGTGCAATTCACTGGTCTTATACCATTCATAGATTATGTACAACCATTTCCGCAATGTTAGAACATTTCATTATTGAAACTGCGGTTTCCAGTTCTTCATGTAAGAAGCTTAGAAGTCAACATTCTCTCCTAAAAACAAGTAAACAAGCTGGACAGACCAAAATAACAACTCTTCTCAGATCAGTAAGAGAGGGAAAACATGGGAAAAATTACTGATCCCAAGATTAGAGAGACAGAGAAGTGAATGAATATAAGGAGTCATAGATTACCTGGGGCAGACATTCACAAGGGGAAACACCTGTAGGAACCAGTACTGAGGTAGGAAAACTTGAACTGTTCTTGTACTTGAAAACTTGAATTTCTGGAGGGTCAGTGCCAACAACTCTGGGAATTAAAAACTCCAAGGGCACCCAGTCATAAGAGAAGCCCCCACAATACCTTAGATTCACTTAAAGGAGTTCCATCAAATTCCCACAATAAGTATCAGGGAAAATCCCCTGGAGCTTACATAGGGAATGGGAAAAAGAAACCATTTTGAAACATGCCAGAGCACTCTGTTTTTCTCAAGAAGGCCTACTCTCAGAGAAAGTTAGTTAACCAAAGAATAAACTTCTGTGATATTAACAGAACCCAAGTGATTGTGTTAGGGAAATATCCCGCTCAAGCCCATGCTAGCCATCCTGTCCCACCTACTGGGGGAGAATAAAACTGAAGAACCACTAGTAAAGATCACAGTTCGAAGGCACAGGCTCACTAAAATACTGAGACCTAATCATAAAACTACAAAATGTTTCTTTTCATCTCATACCTATATATGTAAAAATCTGAAAATTCAACAAAAATACTTCTGGAACTATTAAATTATGGCAACAGAATGCCAGGTTAACATACAAAAGTCAATTGATTTTCTACATGTCAGCAATAAACAAGTGGAATTCAAAATTAAAAACACAATACCTAGCCAACATTTGTTGTTTCCTATGTTGTTAATTTTAGTCATTCCGGTAGGTGTGCAATGACATCTCATTGTAGTTTTGATTTGTAACTCCCTGAAGATTGATGTCGAGCATATTTTCATGTGTCTTTTACCCAGTTAGCCATCTGTATGTTTTCTTTGGAAAAATGTCCATTCATGTCTTCTGCTCATTTCTTAATTGAATTATTTCCTTTTTCTGTGTTGAGTTTGATAAGTTCTTTATAGATTTTGTATACCTTTCATCAGATATGTCATTTACTAATATCTTCTCCTATTCCTTTTTTATTCTTCTTCTTCTCCTATTCCTAAATTCTTTCCTAAAGGCTGTAATTGTTTCCTTCACTGTGCAGAAGATTTTTATCTTGATGAAGTTTCAATAGTTTATTTTTGCCTTTGTTTCCCTTGCCTCAGGATACACATATAGTAAGAAGTTGCTATGGCTGATGTCAAAGAGGTTGCTGTCTATGTTCTCTTCTTGGATTTTGATGGTTTCAGGTGTCACATTTAGGTCTTTATTCCATTTTGAATTTATTTTTGTATATAGTGGTCCAGTTACATTCTTCTGAGTGTTGCTGTCCAGTTTTCCTAACACCATTTATTAAAGTGAATATCTTTTTTCTACTGGACATTCTTTCCTACTTTGTCGAAGATGATTGAAAACACCTGTAGGAACCAGTACTGAGGTAAGAAAAATAGGAAAACAAACAACTTCATTTAAAAACAAGCCAAAGACAAAGTTCCTGGGTGATCTGCTTCTGGGTTTTCTATTCTGTTCCATTGATCTATGTGTCTGTTTTTTTTTTTTTTTTTAAGATTTTATTTATTTATTTGACAGAGAGAGATCACAAGTAGGCAGAGAGGCAGGCAGAGAGAGAGAGGAGGAAGCAGGCTCCCTGCTGAGCAGAGGGCCCGATGCGGGACTCGATCCCAGGACCCCGAGATCATGACCTGAGCTGAAAGGCAGCGGCTTAACCCACTGAGCCACCCAGGCGCCCCTATGTGTCTGTTTTTGTGCCAGTACCATACTGACATGCCTCCAGCTTTGTTTTTCTTTTTCAAGATTGCTTTTTGGGGTCTTTGTGGTTCCATACATATTTTAGGATTGTTTGTTCTAGTTCTATTAAAAATTCTGGTGGTACTTTGATAGGGATTATATCAAATGTGTAGATTGTGTAGTATAGATATTTTAACAATATTTGTTCTTCTGATCCATGAACATGGAATGTTTTTCCATGTCTTTCTGTCCTCTTCAGTTTCTTTCATCAGTATTTTATAGTTTTAGAGTATAGATATTTTATCTCTTTGGTTAGGTTTATTCTTAGGTATCTTATGGATTTTGATGCAATTGTAAATGGGGTTGATTCCTTAATTTCTCTTCCTGCTGTTTCAGTTTTGGTGTATAGAAATGAAACAGATTTCTCTATTTTAATTTCTAACCTGTTACTTTATGGAATTCGTGTATCAGTTCTAGCAACTCTTTGGTGCAGTCTTTCCAGTTTTCTACATAGAGTATCACGCCATCCATGAATAGTGGACGTTTGACTTCTTCCTTTCCAATCTGGATGCCTTTTATTTCTTTTTATTGTCTGACTGCTGATGGTAGGACTTCTAGTATTAAATTAAATAGCAGTTTAAATTTATTAAATTAATATTTAATATTTAGCAGTTTAAATATTATTAAATTAAATAATAGTAAGAGTGGACAGCACTGTCTTATTTTTAACCATAGAAGAAAAGCTCTCAGTTTTTCCCTATTGAGGATGTTATTAGGTATAGAGTTTTCATATATGGCCTTTATGATGTATGTTCTGTATTTCCCTAATTTGTTGACTGCTTTTTATCATGAATGTGTATTGTACTTTAAGGGGAACCCTCTAATACTGTTGGTGGAAATGCAAACTCGGGTAGCCACTCTGAAAAACAGTAAGGAATTTCCCCCAAAAAGTAAAAAATAAAACTACCCTATGATCCAGTAATTGCACTCTGGGTATTAACCCAAAGGATACAAAAATATTCATTTGAAGGGGTATATGCACCCCAGTATCTATAGCAGCATTATCAACAATAACCAAATTATGAAAAAAGCCATATCTCTATTGACTGATGAATGGATAAAGAAGATATATATGTAGCCATAAAGAAGAATGAAATCTTGCCATTTGCAGCAATGTGAATGGAACTAGAGAGTACTATGCTAAGCAAAATAAATCAGTCAGGGAAAGAAAAGTGTCATATGATTCCATTCATATATGGAATTTTAAATCAGAACAGATGAACATGGTGGGAGGAGAAGAGGCAAACCAGAAAATAGACTCTGAGCTATCTAGAACAAACTGAGCATTACTGGATGGACGATAGGCAGGGTAAAATGGGGGACGGGTGTTAAGGAGAGCAATTGTGATGAGCACCAGGTGTTGTATGTAAGCGATTAATCACTAGGTTCTGCACCTGAAACTAATTGTACTGTTCATTAACTGTAATTTAAAAAAAAAACTGAAACAAAAAACCCCCACAATACCATTTACATTAGCACTTCCAAAAATGAAGTACAAAAAACAAATAAAAACTAAATAAATGGAGAGATATTCTATTTTCATTGATAGGATGATTCAATATTACCAAATGTAAATTCTTATCAATTTCATACATACATATATAATCAATGTAGTACCAATCAAAATCCCAGCAGGTTATTTTATAGATATCAAAAAATGAATTCTAGGGTGCCTGGGTGGCTCAGTGGGTTAAGCCGCTGCCTTCGGCTCAGGTCATGATCTCAGGGTCCTGGAATCGAGTCCCGCATTGGGCTCTCTGCTCAGTAGGGAGCCTGCTTCCCTCTCTCTCTGCCTGACTCTCTGTCTACTTGTGATTATCTGTCTGTCAAATAAACAAATAAAATCTTAAAAAAAATGAATTCTAAAATTCATACAGAGACAAAAACATCTGTAATAGCCAAAATAATACTGAGGGAGAAGAGCAAAGTTGGAGGGCTGATGCTACCTGACTTCAAGACTTACTACACAGCGATAGTAATCAAGGCAGTGTGACACTGACAAAAGAACAGACACATAGATTAATGGACCAAAACATAGATACCCAAAATAGACCCCCCCATAAATACAGTCAGTTGATCTTTGACAAAAGAGTAAAGCCAACACAATGGAGCAGAGATATTTTCTGCAACAAATGGTGCTCAAAAACTAGACATCCACATGCAAAAACATGAGCTTAGACACAAATCTTATACCCTTCACAAAAAATAACTCACCTACATGTAAAACAGAAAACTATAAAACTCCTTGAAGGTATCCTAGGGGGAAAACAACAACAACAAAAAAAAACCAACCTAGATTACCTTGGCTATGGTAAAGTCTTTACCATATCACCAAAGGCAGGATTCATGAAAAAAAAAATGATAGGCTGGACTTCATTAAAATTAAAAGCTTTTGTTCAGTGAAAATCGTTATCAACAGAATTAGAAGACAAACGACAGACTGGGAAAATTGTTCTTCAAAAAAGGTACCTGATAACCATTATCCAAAATAAACAAACAACTCTATCTTTTTTTAAAGATTTATTTGAGAGAGAAAACGAAAGAGAGAGAGAGAGCACTTGAGCATGAGTGGGGAGAGGGCAGAGGGAAAAATTCCTCAAGAAGACTCCCTGCTCAGAGCAGACCCTGAGGCAGGGCTCAGTACAGGGCTGGAAACCAGGCTCTGGCTCTGTCTCATGACCCATTCCATTATGGCCTGAGCCAAAACCAAGAGTTGGTCGCTTAACTGACTGAGCCACTTGGGCACCCCTTAAATATACAAAGAACTCTTAAAACTCCATAATAGGAAAACAAACAACTCCAATTAAAAATAAGCCAAAGACATGGGCACTTGGTTGGCTCAGTCAATTAAGCATCTGACTCTTGATTTTGGCTTGGTTCATGATCTTGAGCCCTGGGATCAAGTCCCGGATTTGGCTCCAGGCTCAGCAGGCAGTCTGCTTGAGGATTCTCACTGTTCCTCTGTCCCTCTCCCTGCTCTCTCTCTGTCTAAAATAAAAAAATAAATAAATAAATCTTTAAAATAATGATAATAATAATAATAGGGGCACCTTGGTGGCTCAGTCATGTAAGCATCTGTCTTTGGCTCAGGTCATGATCCCAAGGTCCTGGGATCAAGCCCTGCATTGGGCTCCCCTCTCAGCAGGGGAGTTGGCTCCTCCCTCTCCCTGCTTGTGTGCTCTCTCTCTCATTCTCTCTCTCTCAAATAAACAAGTAAAATCTTTTAAAGAATAAATAGTAACTAAAAATAAGCCAAAAACTTTAAGTGACACCTTACCTAAGAAAATACACAAATGGAAAAATATGCATATGAAAAGATGCCCCACCATATATGTTGTAAGGAAAATGCAAATTAAAACAATAGTGAGATACCCCCACACACTTATTAGAATGGCCAGTCCAGAACACTGACAAGACCAGATCCTGAAAAGCATATGGAACAAAAGGAACTCTCTCACACACTGCTGGTGAAGATGCAAAATGGTACAGGTACTTGGAAGACAGTTTGGAAGTTTCTCACAAAACTAAACGTACTCTTAATATATAATCCAGCCTTCATCTCCTTGATATTTACTCAGATAAGTACAAAATCATGTCCATACAAAAACCTGTACATGTATGTTTACAGCAGCTTTAGTTTAATTTGTCAAAAGTTGGAAACAACCAATATGTTCTTCAATTGAAGACTGGATAAATTGTGGTATGCATAAATACCAAAATATTTATTTAGCACTCAAAAGAAATGAGTTATCAAGTCATGAAAAGACAATGAAGAACCTTAAATATTAGTATATTAGCATATATATTAACATTTTAGTAAGTAAAAGAAACCAACATAGAAAGGTTATAGGATTCCAGATACTTGACATTCTGGGAAAGACAAAACTCTGGAGACAATAAAAAGATCTGTGATTAGCAGGGCGAGGGGTATATGGATAAATGAATAGGTGGAGCATAGTGGATTTTGAGTACAGTGAAAATACTATGTATGATATTACAATTATGAATAATTATGAATATGTCATTACATATTCATTCAAACCCATTGAACGTATAACACCAGGAGGGAACCCTAAGGTAAACTATAGACTTTAGGTGATTATGATGTGTCACTGATGTGTTAATGTAGGTTTCTTTTGTTGTGAAATGTTCTATTCTGGTGCGTGATGTTGATAATGGGGAGAGGCTATGTATGTGTGGTGGCAGAGGGTATGGGGAAAATCTCTGTACTTCCCTCTCAATTTTGTTCACAACCTGAAGCTACTTTAAAAAAATAAAATTTTAAAAAAATAATTCTTTACCCTTTAGCTTTCAATTCCCTATGATCCCTACCCATAAGCAACTGGTCATCTACTTTCTGCTTCTGTATCTTGGCCTATTCTAGATTTGTAATGAATCTCTGACAGGGCTAATGCTGAGACTGGACTGGCTCAAGTGATTTTTATTTTGGTTATGAACACATTTCAGGAAGAAACCATTAAGGAACTTTGAAGAACAAGATTTATTACTCACAGATACTGGAGGTATTATGGCATGCCAAGGGCACACAGTGAGGTCAAGGTAAGGGGAAGGGGGTGAGAGAGACAGAAGATTGAGAAAGAAAGAGACAAAGAAACCTTGAACTTGGGGTTCTGCCTTTATTAGAGTTCACAGGTGGAGTGTCAAGGGTTTCATGGGTTCACTTGTCTTTGGCTAACTTAAAGCACAAGAGCAGGAATTAACAGTGGGAATGGAGAAGCAGGGTCATCCAAGCAGTCGATTACCTCAGTTAACCAAGGCTTTTTGAGAAAGGAAACTTCATGGTGGGGTTGGCCTAATTCCTTATCTGGTTGTTTCGGTAGTAGCTGGGTCATGCAGCTGGTAATGTATTTATTCAAGATGACTGCCTTTTAATAAAAATTCCTTGGCAATCAAAAACTTTATGTCAGCTGCCTATACTACAACAATAAAAAAGTTTAATGTCAAACACTTACACTATACAGATAATCTGAATTATTAGATTTGTTTTATATCTAATAAAAGGAGGAGCTGAGGAGCAGGTAGAACTCCCACAGGATAGAAAACTTCACTAAGTCTTTCTAGCAGGAATTTCAAAATTTCTTTGGACAGTGCTAGATGTATTTGTCTATTTTTGCCATTTTGAATGTGGTGATCCTGCCTCCAATATATCACTATATATTTTCTGTATGTATTGTATATAAGAGTTTATATAAACAAACTCTATATATGTTTACAGAGAGATGATAAACTGATGCCTTGTCTTTTCAGGCCATTAATCTCTGGACTCAAAAGAATCACATTTAAACACATGAAGAAACTATGTAACATTACCTGAGGTTTTGTGATGTCTTGGATATTCCCCATCTGCTCATTCTACATTTACTTTCGATCTTTCTCCATTCTGCAGAGGCTGATCTCTATGGACTTTATCCACCTGGTGTTCTTGACTTCTGTCTGCTAGTTGGGTTCAGCCAATGGAATGTACAGGTCAAAAACTAGAGTGAGTAAGCTGAGAAAGATACATATAGATTTCTTATCCTTCTGTGTTTCTCTCTGTGGGATAGAGGTTTTTGGTGATTTGTTGTTGCTGGTGGTGTTGTTTTGTTTTGTTTTGTTCTTAAACACGTGCATTTCTCTACTAGTGTCCACAGCTTCTGGTCAAGCATTACAGAACTGTACTTCTAAGAACATTCTGATAACCATTCCCTTCTTTACCCCTTCAGATATGTAGGTGTTAATTGCTTCCTGCTGCTTCAAGTTCAGGGTGCTTCAGAATTCTCTAGGCTTCCCTTAATCCTGCCAACTCCTGAGTAAATATCATCTTGTGTTACTCTTTATAATTAGATCTTTTCCAATAACTTCTTTTTGACTATGTCTGTTTCATCCCAATCCTTTGAACAATACACTGCAATACCCAATACTCAGCATTGGGTACAATTACTGGATAGAGACCTACTTCTGCTTGGCAGGGCTCAATGTGTAGGAAGAAATAAAGAAAGGACTATTTGTTTCTAGTAGGTCTAACTATGCCACAGAAAGTAATTTTGCATATTCCATGTACATCAATATGTTTCTCATCCTACCTTTTTAATGTTGGGCTGGTGGGCATATGCTTGATTACAGTCAATGGATTATGATGGAGGTGACCAGTATCATTTGCAAGCAGAGACAGTTAGGAAGAGGAGAAAAATCTCCGTGCTGTGTTTTCCTCTGATTTAGACACAGCTGAGGCCAGGTTCTCTCAGGATGAAGAGTTGTCCTACCAATACCAGCTCTCCAAACTTTCTTCAATAAAGCCATGAGAGCTGTGGGCTATAAAACATAAGATATATTAGACTAAGTAATAAGATTTTGACATACTGGTACTACTTTGCATGCTTTATAGTAAAGATACATTTGCACAAGAATAAAATCCATTTGTATAGTGTTTCTCTGTTACATCATTTGTAACAGAAGACTGGGAACTGCTAAAGTTTCCACAAATAGAAACAAGTTAAATAAACCCTGGTTTAAACACACAGATACAGAAAAATTACAGAATATAATGTTAAATTACCTGAAGAACACTCCTTATAGAATGCCAACTTTTGTCAGAGGAAGACATATACGTATATATTCTTATTTGCTACATTGGTATGAAGGAAAAATAACATAATAATAAAACCATAGTCATCATACAGTGGTCTCAAGATGAATGACATTGGGTGAAAATGAGAATTCTAAATGTACAGCCTTTAAATTATTTTGAACCATTTTTGAAACATTGAATCTCATATGATTTATTTAACAAATAAAAATGTATTACTTTTATTTCTAAATTCAGAAAAATAAAAATAAATTAGGGAAATTGGAAGGGGAGGTGAACCATGAGAGACTATGGACTCTGTAAAACAATCTGAGGGTTTTGAAGGGGCGGGTGGTGGGAGGTCGGGGTACAGGTGGTGGGTATTATAGAGGGCACAGATTGCATGGAGCACTGGGTGTGGTGCAAAAATAATGAATACTGTTATGCTGAAAAAAAAAAAAAAAGAATGGAGTATATATTCCCCCCAAAATGTATCAGTGGAACACTAAAGAAAGCCCCAAAAGAAATGCAAGTTAAAAGAAATATTCAGCCTTTGACATCTGTATATAGAGGATCAGTTTGCTTCAGTAATGATGCTGGAGGAATTAAATACCATTAAAAATGTAGACAGTATATGTGTCTCATGACATATTAAAATTAGATATGATTTAAAGATTTACTTTTTGAGGAATTATAATAATTATTTTATATATATGTATATATAAAGATTGGCTTATAGAAAATAAAAATACAAGATCTTTGGATGTCAAAAATTGCAAAATTTAAAAACAAAAGATTTAGGCAAAAATGTAAGGAAATACAATTTTTCAAATAATAGTAACAGAAAAACTTGACATCCTCAAACAACAAAGAGAAAATGTGTTCATTGTAAAAATACTAATAGATAGAAAAAAAAAGGAGTTATGAATTAGAAACTTTCAAAGGAGGAAATACAAATAGTCAATAATTAAATTTAAGAAATCCAATGTTACTTGCAGACAACTGTTAACCAGATATCTTTCACTTAACTATAATAACTGAAAATGATTTTTAAAAAATGTACAATAATTTACAGTTACTCACAGAATACATGTTGTAAGGTACTTATAAGCACATAAATAGGTAAATAGGCAACTTAGCAACGTATATCAAAAACCCTAAGAATAAGAAAAAATATGGATGTTTCTCCAGGTCTGGGCTATTGTTAATAACAATTTGATGTACACAATGTCAGCTATTTCTCCAATTTTTAGGTGAAATATTACTCAACACAGCATTAATTTTTGTATGTATATAAATATAGATTATAACTTTATTATATTATAATAGATAATATATTTCACATATTAATATTTTAACAAACATTTGTGTCTTAGATATCATACATTTAATATAATATAATTTAATATAAATATATAAATATATTATGGAATAAAATATATTTCTATTTTAGTCTATGAAATGTTTTCTTGTGTTGACTTCACAACTGCCAGTGTTTTCACTCGATAGAAAAAACTATCAGGAGCAAACAGTTTTTAACCTGATGATTTCTTTCCCATTAGTTTAGAGAACAAGAATCAGTAAAAGGACTATTTATACACTTCTCCAAAGTGGTATCTCATTCAACAATTAATGAACATCCACCACATATCATGTATGGTGTTAGGTGCTAGAATAAAGTAGCAAACTATAAAAACAAGACAGATAAGTGGAAAAAAAATCCTGCCTTTATAGAGCAACTAATATTCTAGTGCATTTTAGCACTGAAAAGATTACAGACTCTGTAATCAGATAGGTTAAAATAATCAAAATAAAAACATACCTTCACACATCCCTATTGCTTGCTCTTTTTAAAATAATCACATAACACTAATTGCCTTTCCTGTCCCTTTCCAACCCAGTAATTCTTATTCTTTATAATAAAAATAAAATCCTTATTAAATAATTAATTCTAGAAAGTCAATGTTAAGGTAAAATATTTTCAATTCCTCAAAATCATCATTGATACATATCCTTCAGTATTCACTTATAATTCTGCATTCAAATATTGTATTTGCCTGGGGATACATTTAATAGTACTTATAAAAAAAGAAAACCTACTCTGCAAGTCTTAGAGAATGAATGCACTATTGAACTGTTTCCTACTACTCATCGAAGACCAAGTATAATAAATTATAATTTTGGAATTATTCTCTTTTCTTTTTCCTCCTCTTCACCTTTTTTTCTCCTCCTCCTCTTTCTCCTCTTTCTTGACTCTAATCTGATATATTCTGTCAGATTTTGTATATAATGTGCTTATGTTTGTGTGTGTGTGTGTATATATATATATCTTCTGATATATTATACATGTATAATCTACATAATATATATCTACATTGTACATATGTATATCATGAATCTTCTGATATTTTGGAAAGTTTTTAAGTGGTTATTTTTATGAGACTTTTGAATAAAATACTTAGATCCCTCTTTTGTAGTTACTCATTATGAGCAAAAAAACCCCCAAAATATCTTGCATCCTCTTCCTCCCTCATACCTTCCTTTGTTCCACCACTTAGTTTTAATATTATCTTCCTTGTGTTTACCTTTCTATGAAATCTACATACTTGTTTCACTGAATCTATCATTTTGAAAGATGTCCTTTGACAGCAAATGATTTATGTAAGGCAATAAAGAGAATTATTTTAATATCCAAATTATTTTCTCTGTTCATTTTTTCATTTATTCATTTGACATTATCAGGATTTATATTCTATCCTATTATTCTTATTCTTTCTTTGTTTTTTATCATTTCAATTTGTATTTGAATCCATTAAATTCTCACACTAGTCCTTTGCCAGGATTTTTCCAACCATTCCTTAGCTAACTATAGCTTTTCTAGAAGAAAGGCTTATATGAAAAGTTTATACTGCTGTCTTACATTCAATACTGTTTTGCCTAAATCCTTTATTCTTGGAAGACAACTTTGCTGGATATAACAGCCTTGTATCATATTTTCTTCCATTGAGTCTCTTTGAAGTGTTGATCTTCTGGTAACGAATATGGTACCCAAAGTGATTATCTGGACCTTCATTTTTAATCTACCTATCTGATTTCCTTTCTCTTATAAGTGACATAATCTTTTCACCTAGAAGACAAATGGATTTTTTTCCTTATAAATCCAATGTAGCATTAGTGCTCCATTGTTTTGATTTTCTCCTTCACAAATTCAACTTTGCATATGTCATATATTTGGTTCCTGCCTTCTCTTTACTAGTTGTTCACTAATTATTTGAATTTGGTTTCCTTTAGTTAATTTTTTTTTAATTTCACTTCTCTATGTATCCTACTGTTCTGTTTCCTTTCTTCCTATAAATCTTCCTCTTTACCGCCATTTCTTTTCTGTACTCTTACTGCTTTTCATAAAAGTTGTAATTAAATATTTAATATTTTTATATTAATGTTGGAATGTTGGGTTCAAATTTTATCTGCTTCAATGTCTCATTTTTCTTCCATGTGTTATTTTTCTATTGGGAAGTCTTGCTATTTCCCCTCACCAAACATATTTTCTTACAGTAATATTATATGGATGCTTTGTCTATTCCCATTTGTTGTTATTGTTTGTTGTTGGCTTTTGTGGATTTTTATTTTTTTGGTTTGTTTTTGGCATATATTTGTTTGAGTTGGATTTTCAGAGAAAAAATAAGCAGGGGATAATTGGCTGCATATAATTCTTAAGTATGTTTCTTAACATCTTTTGTCTAATTTATCTGTAGATGTTTGTATTTTTATTTATTGATGTTAATTGATTACTGATATTAAGAGCCTCTTTATATATTTACTAGCAACTATTTTGTCGTATGCATAGTGATATTTAAATAATCATAGAAGTCCATGTAGTATTAGTTTGTATGTCTTTATAAATCTTCATTCACTTTAATTATAATTTTTTTTTATCACTGATGGTTCTATTGGCATAACATAAACCTCTTTAAACATTGCAAGCAGTATGGAGTTTAGCACAGCAAACTAAGTGCTTACAAATCTTGGAAGGACTGAGAAGTAAAAGGCCAGGGCATGAAATGAATAGGTCTCATGTTTTTGCTAGCTTTAGGGGAATTATGAAGTTGCTATTTCCAATCCAGCTCAAAAGGCACAGGAAGTCACTGCTGATGGTTACAGCACAGGAAGTCACTGCTGATGGTTACACTGGGCTGACTGCAACACCAAAGAGAATTATTTTTAAGGACAAAGGCCAGCAGACACTTTAAAAAATCTCACATTCACCATATCTACGCTTTTGCTTTCTGCTGCAAAAGGAAGAATAGAGCTGTGTTTCACTTCTGCCTTCCAGATCTAATAATAGTCACTCGTGCTATTATAATATAAACCAAAGCCCTGCCATAAAGCATTCTGGGAAATTCATTTTCTAGACATAAGCTTCTAAGCTATAGGAGAGAGCGCAGAAGATGGTACGAGTAGTTCTGAGTACCAAAAATCAATGTGGCACAATCCTTCTCTTTGGTTCCTCAGTGCCAGTACACAGTCTTCTACTCAAGCTTATCTCCCAAACAATGGCAACAAGATCATGTGACTGCCCAACATGATGTGACACGTAACAATGTGTTTGCTCTTTTTCCAGAATTCTCACCAAATGTTATACTATATACTGCAGTAGATGATGTTCATTCTTTTTCTAGTTTAATCACAAACCCCCCTCCCATGCTCTACCAACTGATCTAGACAGGTGCCCTGAAAAAAGAAAGTCTTTAACAAAATCAATAGATAAGATGAAAACAATGAAGATGATATGATTATTTGTTTAGTTCTCATTTAACAAATGGTATTTAGTTGCTATTTAAAACTTTGTTCTTTCACTTTCCATGCTATGTTCCATTTATACCCAGTGCCTCAAAAGTTTGTGAAACTCTGCTTAGTAAGGTGATTCAAACTTTTATTCCTAAAATATCATGCCTGTATTTGATTGCTGTAGTCTTGAGAATTCATTGGTTCACAAACATAATCCTCTCTGGTTCCACTGTGTAGCAGAAATTCTACTGCACCATCAATAATTAGGAATGTAACCACAAACAGTTGGCCTTTACCTATTGGTTCTGTTGTATTAGGAACTCACTAGAGTAAAACAGTTTTCTTAATTTCAAGTTCATTGACATGATCACTGTGCCCTTATAAAAGTGTTCCTCCTTTGGAAACGAAGATCTCTAAATCATCAAAGCAACAAATTATAGGGTGGGGAGACAAAATCATTTTTGAGGGTATTCTGAGGGATTATAATGAAAAGGGTTATTCTCACTTTCATCCATTGTGTCTCCAATCTGTTCTCTGACTAAGAGAGAAAAAAGTAGCATTTGTGGTCATCAGGGCAAAACAAAAAAAATTTTAAACATTTCTCCAATTCCACCAAGAAATCTTCTGTAAGTCATTCTGCTATATTATTGGACTAACTGCTTATGAGTGATGAGGTACCCAGTAATATGAATGATTCCTTTGGGTATGAGTCTATTGCTTCACTCCTTTGTTGTCAAGTGTATGCTTTGATCAGAAGCAATATTGTATTAGATAATAATGGTAGCAAACAATGTATTCTGTAAATCACTGGATAAGAATGAAGGGAGAAAAATTAGACACACAGAAGGGAAATGCTTATCTAGAGTAAGTGACAATACCAAAGGGGTATTGCTACTCTGTGATTCGAAGGGTAAAAATTCATTAAACTAGGACCAGAACCTACTGCCACTCTTCCCTCCAGGAACATATATGTAGCATTCCTAGATAATCTTCACTGTGAGCATTTGGTCATAAAGCAGCTGAGGTAGCCAGATTTACTTTTGAGGATAAGCCATTTTTTAATGGTCTTTTTCTCTATCCATTTATTTTATTTTTTAAAATATTTACTTATTTAAATTCAATTAATTAACATATATTGAATTATTTGTTTCAGGGGTACAGGTATGTGATTCATCAGTCTTATATAATACCCAATGTTCATTATAACACTTATCTTCCCCAGTGCCCATTACCAAGCTATTCCATCCCTCCAGCCCCCTACTCTCCATCAACCCTCAGTTTGTTTTCTATGATTAAGAGTCTCTCATGGTTTATCTCCCTTTCTGGTTTCATCTTGTTTCATTTTTTCCACTCTTTCCCTATGATCCTCTGTCTTGTTTCATAAATTCTGCATATCAGTGAGACAAAGTGATAATTGTCTTTCCCTGACTGACTTATTTCTTTCAGCATAATACCCTCTAATTCCTTCCACATCATTGCAAACGGCAAGATTTCATTTTTTGATGGCTGTATAATATTTCAGTGCGCGCGCGCACGCACGCGCGCGCACGTGTGTGTGTGTGTGTGTACACACCATATCCTCTTTATCCATTCATCGATTCATAGACATCTGGGCTCTTTCCATAGTCTGGATATTGTGGACATTGCTGATATAAACATTGGGGTGCAGGTGCCCCTATGGATCACTACATTTATCTTTAGGGTAAATACTCAGTAGTACAATTACTGGGTTGTAGGGTCACTCAATTTTCAACTTTTTGAGGAATCTCCATACTGTTTTCCAGAGTGGCTACACCAGCTTGCATTCCCACCAACAGTGTAGGAGGGTTCCCCTTCCTCCAAATCCTTGCCAACATCTTCCATTTCCTGATTTGTTAATTTTAACCATTCTGATGGTATCTCATTGTGGTTTTCATTTGTATTTCCCTGATGCCAAATGATGTGGAGCACTTTTTCATATGTCTGTTGGCCATTTGGATGTCTTCTTTGAAGAACTGTCTGTTCATATCTTCTGCCCCTTTCTTGATTGGATTATTTGTTCTTTAGTGTTGAGTTTGATAAGTTCTTTATAGATTTTGGATACTAGCCCTTTATCTAATATGTCATTTGCTAATATCTTCTTCTATTCTGTCAGTTGTCTTTTGATCTTGTTGACTGTTTCTTTTGCTGTGCAAAAGCTTTTTATCTTGATGAAGTTCCAATAATTCATTTTGGCCCTTGCTTCCATTGCCTTTGGCGATGTTACCAGGAAGAAGTTACTACAGCTGAGGTCGAAGAGGTTGCTGCCTGTGTCCTTCTCAAGGATTTTGTTGGATTCCTGGCTCACATTGAGGTCTTTCATCCATTTTGACTCTATTTTTATGTGTGGTGTTAGGAAATGGTCCAGTTTCATTCTTCTGCATGTAGTTGTCCAATTTTCCCAACACCATTTGTTGAAGAGACTGTCCTTGCCATTGGACATTCTTTCCCGCTTTGTTGAAGATTAGTTGACCATAGCTGTGGGTCCATTTCTGGGGTCTCTATTCTGTTCCATTGATCTATGCGTCTGTGTTTGTTCCAGTACCATACTGTCTTGAGGATTACAGCTTTGTATTAGAACTCAAAATCTGGAATTGTGATGACACCAGCTCTGGTTTTCCTTTTTAACATTCCTCTGGTTATTTAAGGTCTTTTCTCATTCCATACAAATTTTAGGATTATTTGTCCTTTATTAAAGAAGTTCATGGTATTTTGATAAAGATTGCATGGAATGTGTAAATTGCTCTAGGTAGCATAGAAATTTTGACAACATTTGTTCTCCCAACCCATGAGCTTGGAACATTTTTCCATTTCTTTGTGTCTTCCTCAATTTCTTTCACAAGTAATCTATAGTTTTCTGAGTACATATTCTTTGCCTCTTTGGTTAGGTTTGTTTTTATTTATCTTATGATTTTGGGTGCAATTGTAAATGGGATTGACTTCTTAATTTCTTTTTTTGTTTTTTTGTCTCATTGTTGGTATATAGAAATGAAACTGATTTCTGTGCATTTTTGTATCCTGCCACTTTAATGAATTCCTGTATGAGTTTTAGCAGTTTTGGGATGGAGTCTTTTGGGTTTTCCACATAAAGTATCATATCATCCACAAAGAATGAGAGTTTGACTTCTTTGCGAATTCAGATGCCTTTTATTTCTTTTTCATGTCTCATCGCTGAGGCTAAGACTTCTAGTACTATGTTGAACAGCAGTGGTGATAGTGGATATCCTTGCTATGTTCCTGACCTTGGGGGAAAAACTCTCTGTTTTTCCCCATTGAGAATTATATTTGTTGTGGGTTTTTCATAGATGGCTTTTATGATATTGAGGTATGTACGCTCTATCCCTACACTGACAGGAGTTTTAATCAAGAAAGTATGCTGTACTTTGTCAAATACCTTTTCTGCATCTATCGAAAGGATCATATGGTTCTTGTCTTTCTTTTATTTATGTATTTATTTTTATTATGTAGTGTATCACATTGGTTCCAATTCTATACCAGCTTCCATTATCAGTTTGTTAGTGAGCCTACCGAGTAAACACTAGGTGACAGGTAAAGAGCCTGACTGGCATCCATACAATGAGAAATCCTATCTTCCTAGGTATTGCAAGTCCCTTATATATCACTGTGATTTTTAAAAATTTGCATAAGTAACAAATATCTAGAATTTTTTTGATTTAAAGATTTTATTTATTTATTTGACAGACAGAGATCAAGAGAAGGCAGAGAGGCAGGCAGAGATAGAGGAGGAAGCAGGCTCCCTGTGGAGCAGAGAGCCCGACGTGGGGCTCGATCCCAGGACTCTGGGATCATGACCTGAGCCGAAGGCAGAGGCTTTAACCCACCGAGCCACCCAGGCACCCCAACAAATATCTATATTTTTGCTAATTCTTAGAAGTTTGTTATTAATCTTAATGAAAATATTCCTTAATTTTTATTTATACTGTTTTTAAGGTTAGTGTTATTTGACAAATTATTGGTCAGTGCCCCTGATTGTTAATGTCAATGAATAGGTGTATATCTGTACCTCCAACCAATTCTTCTTCTATGCAAAGTGAACCACCAGATGTCATGCTTAAAATTCTACCACTGAAAGGATTTTACACAATTATCATTCAGTTCTGTAATAATTGATTTTATATGTCAACTTGACTGAACCATGGGATACCAAGATATTTGTCAAACATTATTCTTGATATTTCTTTGAGGGTTTTTGCAGATAAGATTACCATTGTAATAAATAGACCTAATAAAGTAGAATGGCCTTCCCAATGTGAGTGGACCTCATCTCATTTATTAAAGGCTGAGATAGAACAAAAAGACTGATCCTCCCAAGAATAAGTAGAACTCATCTTGTGTGACTATGTAATAAGAATATCATTATATTCCTGTCTTCAGATTGCAACTGAAATCTCATCTCTTTTTGTATCTCCAGTTTACCAGCTCTTAATCCAGAACTATACTGGAATACCTGGGTGGCTCTTTCAGTTGAGCATCTGCCTTCAGATCAGGTCATGATCCTAGACTCCTGGGATCAAGTCCTGCATTGGGCTCCTTGCTTAATGAAGAGGTTGCTTCTCCCTCTGCCCCTCCCCCTGCTTGTGCTGCTCTCCCTCTCTCTGAAATATAAATAAATAAAATGTTTAAAAAAAAATCTGGCCCTACACCATCAGTTCTTCTGGATCTCAAGTTTGCCAACTGTAGAATTCTCAGTCTTCATAATCACATGAGATAATTCCCTCAAATAAGTTAATAATGGGGCACCTGGATGGCTCAATAGGTTAAAGCCTCTGCCTTCAGCTCAGGTCATAATTCCAGGGTTCTGGGATTGAGCCCCGAAGCAGGCTCTCTGCTCGGCAGGGAACCTGCTTTCCCCTCTCTCTCCTCCTGTCTCTCTGCCTACTAGCAATCTCTGTTTGTCAAATAAATAAATAAAATCTTAAAAAACTGTTGAGAAAAAGTTAATAAATCTTACATGTGTGTATATAATATATATTACATATCATATATATATACATATATGTGTGTGTGTGTGTGTATATATATATATATATATATATATATTTCCCCCTCCCAGTCAATTGATTCTATAAAATTCCTTAACAGGCTATAGATAAGAATGGAAGTAGAGGTAGCAATTAAGCAGAATTAGATCCCATGAGAGTCTGAACTACATGATCATGTAATTTATTCATGGTATCAGAATCTGTAAAAGCCTGACTCTAGAGGTTTATGAATCTGATAACAGCTAATCATCCTGCATGGTCGAGACCACATGATTATAGATAAGAAATCTCTTTCAGTCTCTACTGAGGGTCCAGTAACAAAATTGAAGCTCTTTAAAAATGAGACTTGTTATTTGGTGAAAAAAGTCATGGTTTTTCTCACAAACTAGAATTTTGTCTCTTTTTCTTCTTGCAGGAATTACTAGAGGGTCTAAACAGTATCCTTATTTGTATAGAAATTTAAAAAAAATTTATGTTCAGTTAATGACTTTATAGTACATCATTAGATTTTTTTTTTTAGTTTTTTTTTAAGATTTTATTTATTTATTTGACAGAGGTCACAAGTAGGCAGAGAGGCAGGCAGAGAAGGGGGGGAAGCAGGCTCCCCACTGAGCAGATACCCTGACATGGGGCTTGATCCCAGTACTCCAGGACCATGATCTGAGCCGAAGGCAGAGGCTTCAATCCACTGAGCCACCCAGGCACCCCTACATCATTAGTTCTTGATGTACTGTTTAATGATTCATTAGTTATGTATATCACATAGTGCTCATCATATTATGCCCTCCTCAATACCCATCATCCAGTTACCACATCCCCCCAACCCCTCCCCTCTGAAACCCTGTTTGTTTCCCATAGTCTCTCATGGTTCATCTCCCTCTTTGATTTCTCCCCCTTCGTATTTCCCTCCCTTCCCCTATGGTTCTCTGTGCTATTGCTTATGTTCCACATATGAGTGAAACTATATGATAATTGTCTTTCTCTGCTTGATCTATTTCACTTACCATAATCCTCTCCAGTTCCACCCATGCCAATGCAAATGGTTATTCATCCTTTCTGATGGCTAAATAATATTCCATTGTATATAAATATCACATCTTCTTTATCAATTCATCTTTTGAAGGGCAACTTCTTCTTCCACAGTTTGGCTATAATGGATATTGCTGCTATGAACATTGGAGTGCATGTGCTTTTTCTTTTCACTACATCTGTATCTTTGGGGTAAAAACCCAGTAGTGCAATGCTGGGTCATTGGGTAGCCCTATTTTTGATGTCTTGAGAAAACTCTACACTATTTTCCAGAGTGGCTGTACCAGCTTGCATTCCCATCAACAGTGTAAGAGGGTTCCCCTTTCTCCACATCCTTGCCAATATTTGTTATTTCCTGTTTTGTTAGTTTTTGCCATTCTAAGTGATGTAAGGTGCTATCTCATTGTGGTTTTGATTTGTATTTCCCTGAGGGCTAGCAATGTTGGACATTTTTTCATGTGTCTGTTGGTCATTTGTATGTTTTCTTTGGAGAAGTATCTATTCATATCTTCTGCCCATTTTTTGAATGGGTTATTTGTTTTTTGAGCATTGAGTTTGAGAAATTCCTTATAGATCTTGGATATCAGTGCTTTATCTGAAATGTCATTTGCAAATACCTCCCATTCCATGAATTGCTTTCTAGCTTAGTTAACTGTTTCCTTTGTTGTGCAGAAACTTTTTATCTTGACAAAGTCCCGAAAGTTCATTTTTGCTTTTGTTTTCTTTGCCTCTGGAAATGTGTCTTCAAAGAAGTTGCTGTGGCTGATGTTGAAGATGTTACTGCCTATGTTCTCCTCTAGGATTGTGATGAATTCCTGTCTCACATTGAGGTATTTCATCCATTTTGAGTTTATCTTTGTGTATGGTGTAAGAAAATGGTGCAGTTTCATTCTTCTATATGTAGCTGCCCAATTTTCCCAGTACCATTTATTGAAGAGACTATTGTTTTTCAACTGAATATTTTTTTCCTGATTTGTCAAGTTCAGGTGACCATAGATTTGAAGGTCCATTTCTGCCATGAAATGTTGCAATGCCAGAATTATTGGGATCCCTAAGGGGGTGAAGAGAGAGAGGACTAGGGGGTATATTTGAGCTAATCATAGTTGAGAACTTCCCTAATCTGGGGAAGGAAGCAAGCATTCATGTCCAAGAGGCAGAGAGGACCCCTCCCAAGATCAAGGAGAACAGCCCAACACCCTGGCATATCATAATAAAACTCACAAATCTCAGAACCAAGGAAGCCATTTTGAGATCATCCAGAAGGAAAAGATTTTTTAGTATGGAGGGAGGAATATCAGAATAACTTCAGACCTGTCCACAGAGACCTGGCAAGCCAGAAATGTTTGGCAAGACACATTCAGCGTACTAAATGAGAAGAACATGCAGCCAAGAATACAATAGGCTTTCATTCAGAATAGATGGAGAGATAAAGAGCCTCCAGCAGAAATTAAAAGAATATGTGACCACTAGGCCAGCCCTGCAAGAAATACTAAGGGGCATTCTATAAAAGAAGAAAAACCCCAAGAGTAATATAGACCAGAAATTTACAGAGACAATACATAGAAACAAGGAGTGTACAGACAATAGGATGGAAATAAATACATGTCTTTCAGTAGTTACTCTCAAAGTGAATGGCCTAGATGTTCCCATGAAACAGCACAGGGTTGCAGATTGGATACAAAGACAGGACCCATCCATATGCTGTCTACAAGAGACTCATTTTGAACCTAAAGCCACCACCAGACTGAAAGTGAGGGGATGGAGAAGCATTTTTCATGCCAATGGACCCCAAAAGAAAGCTTAGGTAGCAATTTTCATATCAGAAAACTTAGAATTTAAACAAAAGATTGTATTAAGAGATCCAGAGGGACATTATATCATTCTTAAAGGGTCTATCTAAGAAGCAAATCTACCATTTGTAAATATTTGTATAGAAATTTCATGCACTGTTGGAGTTACCAGATTATAGGCCAAATGGAACTTTTTTTTTGCTAAAAACTAGAAAGATGTGAGTTATAATGTAAACCTATGTCTCTGTTACAGGGTATTTTACATAGAGATTCAGCCTATTTTAAAAAACCTAGATCTATGACTAAAGGTCTTCCCCCTCCAATATGATGAAAGCCTTCCCTTTTTAAAATGATAGTTCAACTTAGGTCTCCAGGTGGTATCTTTTCTGTCTGGTTTTGATTTTAAAATATCACGTTAACACGCTAGTATGATGTCCATTTATTTCACTAATAGAATGTCCATGATCAATTTGCTACTACCAGAGATACCTAAAATGAAATCTACTATTATTATTGTACCAGCTTTACTGCCCATTTCAGGGACCACATTGACTCTTAAATCAGTATTTAAGGCTGTGCTTTAGGATCTCTTAATCTGGAATACTGACATTACCATTACTGTCAAGAAGCTCGTTCTTTTTGTTAGCCCCTGCCTGAAGAGGACATCCAATTCAGAATTCTTCAAGAGCACTGGTACTTCCCTCACAAATAAATATTCAATGTTTTAGTGGCATGAATCTAAGAATGTCCTGTGAAGACCTCCCAAGAGACATTACCAAAGGTACATCCCTTACAACATACTTATATCTCTCAGGTTCAGCATTTATATAAGGACATTATATCAAGATAGTCAAACAGTCCAAATTTATTTAAAATAGACGTCATTTAGATTAGGTTTTGGTTATCCTTCCAAGCACCAGCGGCCAACTAACACATTAAATCCAGAATGTTTAGTATGTGTGCCTATATTGTTAAATTCAGCCCACTTTAAATTAATTTTCCTTCTTGACTTTAGGATCTAATACCTATATATATTGTTCCTATTTTTCCTGATATAAAATATTGAATCCTTGCTATTATTTTTTTTTAAACCTTGCTCTCCTTTTGTTGCAAATATTATCTCCTCCAAGTTCAGACTTTGGACTCTCTAATAATAGTTCTGGAAATAATGATAGTTAATAAAATGGGTATTATGAAGAACAGTGATTGTTTCAGGTGAAGACAGTACAGACTCTTAAAATGAAAAGAACATAGTCTCCTTACACAGAAGAAAAGGAAATGGTAAGAAAGGATCAGTAAGATTTGGACATTCAATGCATCAGAGTCATCTAAATCCTCTCAAATGTCTCTAGTATAATCTTCAGGATATTGCTATTTCCCAATCAACATAAGACCTTGAAAGGATCTGGATTCAATTTGTTTGTACTTCTGTCTTCAGAATCAAACTTTGGATCTAGGTTCAGAAACATTGGCTCCTTTATTATTAGAGATAAAATATGTACTTGGAGAAATCACAGAAGTATATTCTTTAACTATGCTATGAACTGACTAATTGAAGGTCCGAACTTGTCACTTTATTGTTAATTCTTCTGTGCAGTTAGAAGAATTTAGTGTACATATAGCCATCATTCCTACAACAGAAATATAGCACAGCAATTATTTAATGATTTAAATCATTATCTCCCATAGGTACTTTATTCTAAGCTACTGCCAACTATTGTAGTTTTTGCTGTGGCATTTCAGAGACTACCTGTAGCCCATATTCCACTAGGGAGGATAAATTATTATTTCATTAAGATCCAAGAAAATCAGATAGCATAAAATAATTAAAATACACATATAAAATTGTATGTATGTGTGTAAAATTACATATTTTAAGGGATATCAGTAATTCTAACTGCTTTTGATATTTCAACCCTAATTCATTCAATATTTGTATCTGCTAAGGAGCATAGAAATTATAAATTAAAATGATCTAATTTCTCAGGTGAAAATATTTTTTTACCTTTTGATTATTGTTGATGATTTTTACTGGGATAAATTTGTTTTCAGGCCACTGATTAAAAAAAAAATAAGGAAGTGATATTTACTGTAAATAAGCTTCAGGAAAAGTGCTATCTAGTGCAATTGTGAGAGTTTTGGCAAAAGAAACTCTGAATTTTACTGGGATGTTATATTACTACTGAGATCTTAACACCAATTTATTAACTCAATGTGTTAGTATTATTTAGTTCAATTTCCCAAAAGGGACATCTGTATTGGTTGTTAAATAGAAATTAAATAATTTCCCTTGGATCAAATGGTCTCATTTGAAACAGTAAGCTATGGTTACAGTAAAAGAGAATCATGAGGTATGATACTGCTTTCAGACCCACTCTTACAACCAAGTATTTTAGGTTTTAATTCCAAAATAATAGGACATGGGCTGAAGTAGGCAAAATATAATTTTTTAACGTATGTTTTCCTTCATTCATTTAGTAGTTAGTTTAGGTAGAAAGTTAGCAGTGGTGTAGAAAAATACCATAACCAGACTGACCCAGCAGTGGTTTTGGGCACATGGACCCACTCAAACCTATGGCAGGAAGCCAATTTGGAACCAAAATTATTTTAGGGGATGAGAGTCCTTTTTGAGTAAATAGAATGATACCAAAATTCCTATAAAATTTCCAGGTGAATTCATAGGCATTTCAGAATAAGACAAAGCAGAATGAATTTTAACCCATTAAAGCTTTCCAAAAATTTGTTAATGCAATTTACCTCTAAATATATTACTTAGTGTTCTTTATTATTAGATGTTATAGAAGAATAACTTGGAATAGGTGTGAGTTACCTAATAATGCTGTAAGTATGTGTTTTTGAAATGAACACTGAGGTCCATAATACTGCAATTACCTGTGTATAAGGTTGGTTGGACTGACTAAAGACTTGCGATGTTATGATACCCTGTCAGACACAATTTCGCTATTTCTATTTGCTTCTGTTGCCCAAATAGAGACAGAAAATCTTTATACAGAATTATAACCAAATAAATATAATTTTCCTATGTTATGAATTTTTATAGTATTTTATGCTTACTTAGAATTCTAATCTACTCTATACAGCTTGATGCAAATATTTTTTTTAATTTTTTTTTTACCATGAGGGGAAGAACATATCTATAACTATATCCTCCATAACACTTTATACACATGTTCTACATAATAAATGCACAAAATAAATTCTATTTGCACTAATTGATAGGCAAATACTACATTTTTGGCAAGAAACAGACTTCATTATTGTTTCCCTATTAAAAAAAAATTTATGTATTCTTAGGAACAGCAGTCATTTATTAGAGTAAAAATTATGTCACATCTTATTACTACCCAAAGAAGTGTATGTAAACCAATATGCTCATCAGTTCATTTTAGGTATTCAATTCTCAACAGCAGCTCTATTAGCACTGTAAAAGATTCCTTTAAATTAGAAACTCCCATCATGGAACATCAGACTTGCAAGCTCCTTGCAGTTACTGTAGATGGCAGCAAGGAAAGAAGCTCCTCTTTTACTCTGAAAACCATACCTATATCATTTTTCTACCAAAACTTACTGGCCTTTCTCTACTGTCATGGGGAGTTTTGATTTATGTCGCTCACTGTGAGGATTCAGTGAATAAGTCAATGCCAGTTCCTGTGTACTTTCTGGTACACATATAATAGTTTGTCTGCTACTGTCATTTCCCTTTCATCTGACATTCCAAAATGACAAAAAGCAAACCATTGGTGAACACACACACACACAGCATACACATATACCACACAAATGCACAGGCACACACACAATGATAATCAAGACATAGTAATCTTAGGAAGAAAGAAAAAAAAAGTAAAAATCTAATTCAGTGTGAAGAAAAAGAGAGTCAATGGTCAGACTGCTTAGTATGGCTTGTTACTCATTTAATTCCATCTCCCAAGATTTTCTTGAATTGTGTTTATGTCATGATTATCTTAGCAAACTTGGAAACTTGCAACACATTTGTATTTTAAATATTGTCTAATTTGAAACTTCCCCAAATTATCTAAAATTATAAAGATGAGGAATTTATGTGACTTTCAAAGTTTCTTTTAAACCAAACCTGCCTGAAGGAAGCCATTATAAGATGATTAGCTGCACACACACACAATATATATAACACACACATCACTATAAGCCATCGCATGTCCCTCTGTACTCTCTGGTACACGGGAAAACAAATGGTTTCAATGCAGATAATTTTTATTAAAAATATTTCTAAATATGCACAAACATATAATTACATGAAGAATTAGATGGATGTTTAAAACCAAGTGCCTGGGACGCCTAGGTGGCTCAGTTGGCTAAGCAGCTGCCTTCGACTCAGGTCATGATCCCAGCGTCCTGGGATCGAGTCCCACATCGGGCTCCTTGCTAGGCAGGGAGCCTGCTTCTCCCTCTGCCTCTGCCTGCCATTCTGTCTGCCTGTGCGCTTGCTCTCTCTCTCTCTCTCTCCCTCTCTCTCTGACAAACAAATAAATAAAATCTTTAAAAAAACAAAAAACAAAAAAACCCAAGTGCCTACTACTTCCAGTAGAGTTTCATTTTGAAGTAGTGTTTTATGGTGGGTAAACATATGGGCTCTACCAACAGATGATTGTTTCTGAATCCTGGCTATACAACATTTAAAAATATGGGAACTTGGAAAAAAATCTTAAAAAGTTAGAATTAAAAAAAAATAAAAGTGTGTAATTTTGGACTAATTATAATCTCTCAAACTCAGTTTTCTTAAAAATAAAGATAAGTAAGAGTCCCTACTTCATAAGACTGTCATAAGGATTAGATATTAGTGCCACACTTGGTAACTCTTTAATAAATGTAAACTATTGTTACTATCATAATGAGTTTGTATAAATGAAAATTAGAGGAAAAAAATGCCTGATAAAAACCAGTGCGGGGACGCTTGGGTGGCTCAGTGGGTTAAGCTGCTGCCTTCGGCTCAGGTCATGATCTCAGGGTCCTGGGATCAAGTCCCGCATCGGGCTCTCTGCTCAGCAGGGAGCCTGCTTCCCTCTCTCTCTCTGCCTGCCTCTCCATCTACTTGTGATTTCTCTCTGTCAAATAAATTAAAACAAAACAAAACAAAAAACCAGTGCGGTGGGGAGCGCGTGGGTGGTTCAGAGAGTTAAAGCCTCTGCCTTCCGCTCAGGTCATGATCTCAGGGTCCTGGAATCTAGCCCCACATCAGGCCTTCTGCTCAGAGGGAAGCCTGCTTCCCTTCCTCTCTCTCTGCCTGCCTCTCTGCCTACTTGTGATCTCTGTCTGTCAAATAAATAAATTAATTAATTAAAAAAAAAGCAGCTGATTTTAACAATAACTACTGTGTTCCCGGCAATAGTGTGTTCTGATTAGCAATGACCAATATTATACTAAGGAAAGATACGACTTTATTTTCTGGTATTTAGAGATAAATAGCTATATCCATGTACTATAGTTTTTCTTCAACATCAATGTTCATTGTAACGTTACTGATCATGCATTGTTGAGGTGGTCTGAATGTTCTGACATTAACAGTTTTCCATGAAAACGTTTTATTGTGTTATTTATTTATTTATTAAGATGGATTCTCAGATATTTATATTTTTATTTTATTTTTTTCTACCTTGAGGTCTTTTGACATGTGGAAAGTGAATTTGAATGAAAAAATTTAAGCATTGTTTGCTTATTGTTCAAAGACATTATCAATAAAAGCATTTAAGTTGGAAAAAAATTTTTTTGGGGTATGGTGAATTATTTCCTTACATAATATACAAACATATTTTCAATTATTTTCTTCTCAACATATAAAAGGTGAAAAAAATAATGCTAGAAGAAAATAGATCAATGGATAGCTTATAATGCAACAACTTGAATTCCTTAGCAGAAGAAAGGTATATAATCCTACTCCACAGACATTTGGCCTGGTTTGTGATGTGATTTGCTTTGACCAATGGAATGTGAATCAGAGTTTAGTCAGGAAATGTAATTCACAATAGTCATTTTAACAGATGATTTAATAGAAATTAATATCAATAATTATTGGAAACAACTTTCATAGTTAAAAAGCAAAGGAAACATTAATTTATCATGGAGATAACAACAGTGGAAAGCACTTGCCATCCTTAAGGCTGAAGAATAAAAAAGGAAGATGCTGAGACTGTTAAAAATAGAAGTTTGGAGGAAAGATCTCATGAATGTTAAGGGCCCAGACTCCTGCAAAGTTTGGTTCTGGTCGAGCTTCTGCAGAGGATGGATGGAAAACTTGAAAAAGAGGCAGCACTCACTTGGTAATAATGTCTTAGGGGTTCAAAAGAGGGACACTGCTGGAGGTGGAATATAGAATTCTAAGATGGGGGACTTTGACAAGCTGGTGTGGGTGCCTCTGTATAGGCACAGGGAATTTTGGAAAAACTGCAATATATGATCAATTATTACTGTCAGGGTAATGAAGTATTGCTGGAGTTATTGATAGATTTCTTCATCCTCCAGGTTTTTAGTCACTTTCTAGTGTCCCCTAAAGCTGGACTCCAGCTGTCCAGAAGAATCCTGTTTAGATTAACTAAACTCTAAATGATCCCCAGATAAAAGAGCAAGAATCTGATAGTGAATAACTGTTTTGTGGCACTAAGTTTTAGAGTAGTTTGTTACACAGTAATAACTGACTGATGTAGGTGGACAGTTAAATAGAAAGGTGGAAAAATAATGAGATAGATAGATAGATGTCCATAAGGGCATGGATTTCATTTGTCTTGATTATCATTGTATCTCTTTTGTTCTATGTCTGATAAGTAGTGAGAGTCAAATTAATCATCACCAAATGAATATACTGGTTATAAACATTTGACTTCAGTATACTTTGTTTAATTTTGCATAATTAACATTTCCCAATGTTACTAAATTTTATTCCAAAATTTCATTCTCCAGACTGAGTTAAATATAACCATAGGTTTTCTTACAGTCTCTTGATGAGGAATATTTAGTTGGTTTCTAATTTACCTTCAGTATAATGGCCCTGTAGATAATAATATTTTAATACCTGCATGTAATGTATAATTGCTAAATATTTTCATCTAATTTTATTTATAAAAGTAAAACTCCCGTGTCAAAGGTCTACATACACATACATACACATACCACATACTTGAAGGTATACACTAGGATATTATATATGTTTTTACACAATAAATATTGCATGCTATGTACACAAAAAAATGGCACTAGATCTACATACACAGGTAATATCTAGAACAACTAATGCTTCCAATTACTATTTCACATTTTTGTCTATGCTCTTTTAAAGCTATAGTGCATTAAAGACTCAAAAGACAAAGCAATAGTGTATGGGCTCATAAAATCCTGTCTTTGGTAGAGATCACCTTGGTAATTTTAGAATTTGAATTAATTTATTTCTATTATAATTTTCTCTGTCTATAGAATGGAGATTATAATAATAATGCCTACTTCATGGATTCACCTTGATGATTAAATTTGTTAACTTACCTGAGATACTTAGCACTGGACCATATTAGTTTTATTGACTTGAGGTTGGCTATTTTAAAGAATAGTTCCAATGGACATGAGACAATATTGTACATAATATTTCTTTACTTAATACTAAGTTTATTTCCATTACAAAACTACTGAAATTCATTTAAGATATTAAAATATTTAGGAAAAATAAATCATGAATAATAAATGGTTTATTTATGTGATATTCTAGGTATTTTCACTGTGATTTATTAAGTAGCAAGAAAATTTAATAATGTATTTTATATGATTACATCTTCTATTTTGCTGAGAATGAAATGTTTCAAATCAAAACTTTAATTTCTAGCCATTAGAAAAAACCTGAAATCTCTTAATTTGCAAGGACCTATGGTTAGATCTCTAAAGGCCTCAGAGTCCCTGATTTGAGGTAAAGGGTAAACTTTTCTAGCCTCTTCACAGATTAAGCTGGATTCTCACCTATAGTGTAGCTTATTTCATGGATACAAAGATAGGTCATCCTTAGTGTACAAGGTTTTGTGTGACATCTTGTTTAGATAGAAACAAGCCTCTTAGTCTCCCTGAAGCCTATTGCATGAACTCCTTTTTACCCTTAGAGTAAAGGAACCCACCCAGTTTAAAGACTATGCATTTTAGCCTTCAAATGTGAAATGAAATTCTTTCACAAAACAAAAAATCTCTAATAGAGAGTGGAAAACAAAACAAAAGTAAACTTACATTCATAGGCTTCCTTTAGCCTGCAAATCTCACTCTGTTTAATCCTTTCAGAATTTAAAAGAATAGATGAACAATGGTTATGGTCAATATGATGTCTCTGAATGAGTTTAATTTTGCTTGTGTCAAACTATAAATGGAAGCATGGAGGATCACAGAGAGTTTACATCCCAGGACAATTTTAAGTTTATATTACTAAGTCACCATCTACCTCAGTTTATTCCTATGTTGATTTTAAACAATATCCTTGTTTTTGATATTTTTGAAAAAAAAATTATCATAAGTAATGAAGGAAATTGCTACACAATTATTTCCTCACCTCCAATAAGAATGTAATCATCATTCCAACTTGTGATTGGATGATAGACTCGTTATTAATTTATAGTGCAGTTTTCACCATTCTGTTCAAGCCATTCCTACTAACACCATTCATTATGACCTGGAGATCCAGGATCGTCATTTGCCAGGAACTTAGGAGAGGAAAAGTTAAGAATTTGGATGCAAATTGAAAGAAATTGGATATTAGTACATTCTGGTAAAAATTTACATTTGAATTAATCACAAATATATTTTTTTAATTGAGGATGAGGAACTAAAAAAATAAAGACAAAGAGGCAATTTTGAAATACAGGATGACAAATCTGACAAGAGACTAACTTTCTTTGACTGTTAAGAACCAAATTGATAATAGAAAAACAAAATGAGATAAATTTAAGTGTCCCCTGACTGAAGAAGTTTAGGAAACTTAGATAAGGAGACACTAATGTATTATCTTCAGACTGAAGTTTGACTTCAGCACAAATTATGCCAAAAATAAATGTTAAGGTTTTAATAGATGATGTTAGTAAGAAATTAAGAATTTTAAAAAGTAGATTTTGGGGAATCTGGGTGGCTCAGTCGGTTAACTGTCTGTCTTCAGCTCTGGTAATGCTCTCAGGTTCCTGGGATCCATTTCCTGCTCAGGGGAAGTCTGCTTCTCCCTCTCTTTTTGCCCCTCTCCCTGCTCCTGCTCCTCCCCTCCCCTCTCGGTCTCTCAAAAAAACAAGTACAATACTTAAAAACATTTCTAAAAAGTAGATTTTATTTTTGCATTAATCTACTTTTATGTTTTTGAACTACTAATCTTGACATAGATAATCTAGATATTTTCAAATAAATTCACATCAATTTTCCCATATTTATTTATATTATGTTAATTTAGCATTCACAAAATATTTTAGTCCAATTTGCAAACAACTTAATCTTTCTTTAACCATTATTTCAGATCTCTCATGAGTACTAACATTAGAGCAAGAACACTGCTGGCACACAACACTTAGAAACAAAAGGACCCTTGAGCTCATCAAGAATCTCATGGTTTAGTGAATCATGAAAAGAATATACAAATTTCTGATTCACAGAGCAACATCTTCATTGATAACTTGAAAAACAAGGGTCAAATAAGTATCAGAAATCCAGTTGGGAGGACAAAAAAGTTCAGTCATGATAAGACAAGTAAAACTATATTTCCCCAATACCATTCATTCTCTATAAAAATATAGGCAAATGTACCACCATCAGAACTACCAGAAGGAATGACCTTTGCCAAGAGAACAGATAAGGAGGACATCAGCAGATAAAGCCAACAGGGACACCAACCTGAGCTCTACTCTCTGATTCTTCATTTTTAATAGGATCTTCGTCATGCTAAGTGACTGCTCCTCATCCCTAGCTACCTTCGAATATTTGCACTTCTGAAGGAATTGAAGCTGTGGTTGAACCAAAAAAATATTAGATATGTTTGCACAGTCAAATGAAACTGTGTTGGATTTACTTGGTGGTGTCTAGATATAGTTATCTAGGAAGTATTAAGGACATTAAGAAATAAAAGTGCCTACTTGCCAAGTAAAAATCTACTTTTTATGTTCCTGATTTCAAGTTAACTTCATCTATATCAAAACTTAAATCATTGGTTTTGGCAATTTTTTAATTGTGTAATGTTAAATGGTTCTATCTAGAAAGTCAATTCATTCTTGAAGAAATATTTTGCATCTGACTCCCTTTGGTAGACCAATCACGTGACATGCTTCATTAAGTCTGACGATCCAAAGAAGCCTAAGATAGGGTGTTTTTTCCCTATTATTATTATTATTATCATCATCATTATTTTATTAGAATCTACTATGATTATCAGTCCTTAGAGTTGTATAGGCCCCAAATATCTTTCCTATGATTTATGGCTTAATGAGTTGAGGTCTAGAACAGATATTTTTCCTGCTTCTTAAAATGTTTTAGCTTCTCTGTAGGACCCTGAAGCTGATTCTGTGTGGTACTACCACGATCCCCATTTAGTCAAGAAAACATGTTAACTTCCTTTATTTTGAAAGCCACCTCCCTTTCAACGACTATAGATTTATGTATTCCCTTCAGTGAATACTATAACATGACTGCAACGGAATGCTAAGGATTTAGTTTTTAATTCCAATTTCTGAAACAACCCATCAAAACAACTGATATCTGAGGTTATCTATTCATCAACGATTCATTTCTAGGTTTTATATGCTATGTCATGTATTAAAGTATAGGCCCAAATATTTACACTTTTGAACCTCATTAGTTTACCTCACTCAAATTTAGGCTTAGCACAGTTGTGTTAAGAATGTTTCCCCCACAAATAAAAATAATATGCACCCAACTTCTATTGAGCTGACATTTAAAAACCCATATAAAATATTCATCATTTGTGTCAATCTGTTGTTGGAGATGTCATATATGATGTTGTCTAATGCCATTTCAAAAGAATGATGCAATGAATGGTTTGCAGAATTAGCAAAAGTAAATGTTTTAACACTCTTAGTGAAATGGCACACTTCCTTTTACCAAATGACCACAGTGTACTCCACTGTGGTTTTTTTGACACTTGGTTTTTTTTTTTTTTTTTTTTAAGATTTTATTTATTTATTTGACAGAGAGAGATCACAAGTAGTCAGAGAGGCAGGCAGAAGAGAGAGGAGGAAGCAGGCTTCCCGCTGAGCAGAGAGCCTGATGCGGAGCTCGATCCTAGGACCCTGGGATCATGACCCGAGCCGAAGGCAGAGGCTTAACCCACTGAGCCACCCAGGCGCCCCATTGATACTTGGTTTTTAAAACCCCAAAGCAAACCTTGTTTTAAATCATATCATGTAAGTGTACCTGGATGAAAAATTAACTTAGCAGTTGGATACAGAATTTCTCTAAAAAAACCAAACTGTCCTTGTTCAGGCAAGGGGTCCCCAAAAGTTAATATTTCATGAACCTTTACAATTTCTAATATGGACTCCTAATCCTATATTGTTATTTAACTAACAGTTTGTAAATTGACTCACTTTTAAGCAAAATACTTTCATTTGAAAACAAAATTTTTGTTGCCTCAAATGGAAAGAAACTCAAATAAAAACAATAAAAAATCAATTTTTAATAGATTCCTTTGTCTTTGGGTGCCCTTTTCTGAGGTTTCTTTTTTTTTTTTCTTTTATTTCTAGGGGTACCAGCTAATGGTAGAAAATGTTAAAGACATAATAACCACAAATTCATAATTTCTTCTTGATTTCATACAAATAGTGAAAGAAATGAATTTATCATGATAAGATGTAATGCTAATTAACACTTTCGGTTGGTACTCCCTAATGACATTTTGTTCTTTGCCACCTAAAAATGATATTAGTTCTCTTGGGAAAAAATTATTACCAGCAGTTGGAGAACATCAAATAACTAAAATATTGTTACAATTAAATAAAGTTGTATCATTTGAGGGGGTGGTAAATTTGGACTAAGATGCAATGTCTGACAGTTTGCTCTAAGAAGAGAGGGATTGACTGAATTCTATGTCTAGATTTCCAATTAAGTTTGCATCAGCATGATATCAGTCCCTTTGTCTCCAATAAAATTCAATCAAATAGTCTGTATACATGAATTTCAGGTATGCAAGTGAACAGGCAATGCATTAAAGTATGCAAATAAGGAGAAGTGACTAATTGTCTTACCTAGTTTAATATGACATGAAAAAGAAAGCACACATTAATGAAGGTAAACCAATCTATAAAGTAAAAATTTAGGAGAGTGAACTCTGAAGCATTGGTGGCAATGAGAACCTAAGTCAGCTGTGAATTTATAAAACACTGGAAAAAGGTTAAAACTTTCAAAATTAGTGGCATAGATCTTTCAGACATTTTATCCATCTTCACAGCAGGATTGCTTCAGCTTACATTTAGATTACATATGTTAGGGTCCATTTTTTATTTTTTATTAAAAAAATTATTTATTTGACAGAGTTCACAAGTAGGCAGAGAGGCAGACAGAGAGAGAGGAAGGGAAACAGGCTCCCTGCTAAGCAGAAAGCCCAATGCAGGGCTCGATCCCAGGACCCGGGATCATGACCTGAGCCAAAGGTAGAGGCTTTAACCCATCGAGCCACCCAGGTGCCCAAGGGTCCATTTTTAAATGTTGCTTCCTTTGCCTCATGTTAATTATTTTTAACATTTAAATTTCCCTAAACCTAACATATAGTATATACTCAACTACCCACCTGCTATGTCTCAGAGATGAAATCCAAGAAAGAAAATCTTTTCCAGCTTTATTGAGACATGTAACCAACATAACATTGTGTAAGTATAAGTTCTACAATGTGGTGTTTCTACATATGCATACATTGCAAAATGATTTCCACAATAAGCTTAGCTAACACATCTATCACCTCACATAGTTACAACTTTTTTTGTGTGTGTGAGAACTTTAAAATTCTACTCTTCTAGTAACTTTCAAATATACAATAGAGTTATGATTAACTATAGCCACTATGTTGTACATTGCATCTCCAGCATTTATTCATCTTTTAACTGCAGTTTGTGTGCTTTGACTGTCTTCAGCCATTTCCTTCATTTCCCCCACTCTCTACCTCTGGTAATCGTTAATCTATCTTCTGTTTCTATGTTTTTTGTTTGTTTTAGAGTCCACATATAAGTGAGATCATACAATATTTGTCTTTCTCTAATTTATTTCACTTAGTGTAAGGTCCTCCTAAGCAGATTCATCCATGTTGTTGCAAGTGGCAGAATTTCCTTCTTTTTTTTCTTTTTAAGATTTTATTAAAAAAAAAAAAAAGATTTTATTTATTTGCCTGGGATAGAGAGGGACCAGCAAGCAGAGGGAGAAGCAGACTCCCCTGCTGAGCAAGGAGCCCAATGCCGGACTTGATCCCAGACTCTGGGATCATGATCCGAGCTAAAGGCAGACACTTAACTGACTGAGCCATCCCGGCATCCCAGAATTTCCTTCTTTTTTATGGCTGAATAATATTTCATCATATACGTACACCACATTTTCTTTATTCACCCACTGATGGACACTTAACTTGTTTCTATACCTTGACAATTGAAAATAATGCTTCAGTGAACATAGTAATGCAGATAGCTTTTCAAGATAGTGATTTCATTTCCTTTTGATATATAGCCAAGCATGAAATTACTGAATTTACACTTTTAATTTTTTATGAACTCTCTACACTGTTTTCCTAAAAAGGATGATTTGATATCAGCTTTAAATCATAAATAAACCCCATAATTATGTGAAACTCTAATGAATTCAATATGTAATTGTCCAATATTTACTTCTTAGAAAAATTTCGTATCCATTGTTTCATGTATTTTTAAAACTTTTAAGTGTTCTATACCTGAAACTAATATTACACTGTATGTTAAAAAAAAAAAACAACTATTGATTGTTCTTAAAAGTGGAAATATGCTCTTATAAAAAGAGCACTTTTTTAAGTGTTAAAAACAATATGCTGTTTCTTTATATTTGAAAATAATAGTAAGTTGTGAACATGTATGTAATTAAGCAGTTATTATAAAAGCTCCTCTCTGGGGGAAGTAGATTTAGACAGATTTTTTAATTGTGTTCTAAGTTTAGTTAGCCTAATACATTCAAATGTATTTTAGAACACCTCTAAACTGTATTGTTTTTAAATATCGTTTTATCCCACAGTGTTGGCACATTATATCTAGCATTTGTGTTTGTTAGCTTATCTTCTGTTTTGTTAATTATTTATTCAAAGATCATGTAAACGTGCTTGAGTCTAAATCTTCTCCCAGTTAATGTGACTTGGCAATAATTAAAATTTGAAAGCAAACAGAAGTTGTTTATTTGGAAAATAAAAAGATTTAGAGAAAATTTTTAAAGTTCTTTATTTTATAAGATAGGAAGACTCCTATTGTCTTGACCAGTAACTGCAATATTTTTATGTTTTCTGCTGTGAAAGTTTTGAGTGCAAATATTGTATTTTTATTTTTTTATATCTAACTCGGTAGTAATTTTAGACTCTGAAACACCTGAGATTATAAATTTGTGTGTGTATGTGCCTTTATGTTTGATTTTAAATACATATATCACTAAACAAACGTTTTATACAAAGATATTTGGCGAATTATGTGAGTGCAGTGGCAAAAAAAAAAAAGTAGGGGGAGTTGGGGTTCTTCCTTCAGCCCCATAAAAAACAATTTTAAATAGAGAAAAGTCATTCTCTATAAACACATTCTATCCCATCATATTGACACACATAGGGTCATGTTACTTCATATACCAAAAAGCAGGACACCTAAATAATCTACCTTCTATATGAAGAAAAAAATGGAAGGATCTTTATGTTTCATTTAAGAATCTTTATCTTTTCGGGGGCACCTGGGTGGCTCAGTGGGTTAAGCTGCTGCCTTCGGCTCAGGTCATGATCTCAGGGTCCTGGGATCGAGTCCCGCATCAGGCTCCCTGCTCAGCAGGGAGCCTGCTTCCCTCTCTCTCTCTCTCTCTGCCTGCGTCTCTGTCTACTGTGATCTCTCTCTGTCAAATAAATAAATAAAATCTTTAAAAAAAATAATCTTTATCTTTTCATTTTGTGCTTAGTTATAGAATTACTGTATATGCGATTAAATGCAAGGATTTGAGATCTGCTAGATCAGGGTTCCATTCTTGGTTCTGTCATTTATCGAGTAAACTTGAAAAATATAAAAATCTTTTTGAACCTCATTTTGTTAAATCTAAAATCAAGCTTAAAAAAAGCAATTTCATAAAACTACTAATAATATTAAGTAAATAATCCATAAAAATATCTTGGCACCTATTAGGTATTCTATAAATGGTAACCCATTATTATTTATGAAATCCTAAAGGTTTATTAAATTTAAAAAGTCAAGGTATAGAACAGTGTATGTAAAAATGGATTTTTTTGAAATATGCGTCTACAAAAGCACATTATTACTTACATATGCATAGGATATCTAAAGGATATGTAAATAATTGGTAGTAGTATTTACTTTCTGAGCAAGGACTTGGATAATTAGAAAATGGAGTAGTAAGGAGAAACTACTCTTCATTATAGCATTTGATTTTTGTACATTTTTGTATTAATTAGTTGCATATAAACAGACCCCAAATTTAACAGCTTTAAACAATTGTCATTTACTCTATTTAAGGCACCTGTGGATTGGTTGAAGTTCAATTAATCTAGGCTGGGTTGATGTGGGTATGAGTCTAAGCTATATGTTGGATCCAGATATGTTTCACCTATTTCTTATCCTTCCTGAATGAGCAGGTCATCCAAGACATTTTATGCCCATGATAATACCAGAAATACAAAAATGAGTACTTCACCATGCATGCATGTTTTTAGTCTTTGCTTGTGTCACATGAGTTAACATTTCATTGGCTAAAGCATGTGATATGACCGAGTCTAAAATCTAGGGAAGAGAATCGCAGTTCACTGACCATGAGACCAAAAAGCTACCTAGTCAAAAACGGCACCAGTGGAAAGGAGTATACTCTTGCTCCCATGCAGGTGGTAAAAGGAATAGGAATAGCCTAAAAATAATCTCATCTATTATGTCTATATATGAATTACCTATTATATATGTATATATATATAAAAAAAACTGTATATATATATACTCTCTCTCTATATATATATACACACACACACATACACATGTGTATATAGTTTTTTCAGAGATGAAGAAAGCACTTGATTTGACAAGTTCATCACATAGCAAGAATATCTAAGTAGGTAGGATGACCTAAAGAGGTAATTTTTAAAAAAGGAGATTTTAACTTTGAAGACCCACTGTTCTCTTACTCCAATCTTATACAGCAATTTATATTCAATAATACATAGTTGCAGTATATTTTTTCATTATTTATTTAACATATTATTTATTTATTTATTATTAAAATAGCTTCCAGCCTGTTTGTGTGTGGGGGGGGCAGTATTTATTTATTTCCTGTTGCTATGGTTGGACACTGTTCTGGTGCTCAAATCTGCATCTGTTTGCTTCTATTCTGTTAGCAATCAAAAACAAAGCAAGAACAACAGAGACACCCTGCAGTTTTGGGGCAATTTTGTGTTATTTTTCTTACACTGTGTTATTATTAGTCTTTATTAAGGATTAAGTAAATGATAGATCCATTTCAAATGTATCCTGATTTTCAGTATTTTAAAGAAAATACATTAGAATTTTTAAAAAATCAGTCTTTTGCATCAATGTCATTATAGTGTTTTTAGCTCTAGAAATTTGTTTTTCCTGAAGGAAGTTTGAACAAATTTTCTCCTAAAATCATGCTAGACTATAGGGAGCTCTGTTGTCAATGGTGTCTCTGTCAGAAGGTACAGTGAGACATAGAATGAAACATACAAGGCTAAGTTTAGCTCTACTTTGGCCAAATCATTTACTTAGGTTATCTTTACTGAATAGTTATTTACTAAATAAAGATATAAACCCTGCTATCTCCATCTTAACTTTATAGTAAAGTCTCAAAGAAGTGTGTGGTACCTCCAGAAGTCCATTTGGCCACTAGATATTTCTACTTTACAGTAGATAACTCAAATTCAGTATGTTATTTTTTTTTAAAGATTTTATTTATTTATTTGACAGAGAGAGATTACAAGTAGACAGAGAGGCAGGCAGAGAGAGAGAGAGGAGGAAGCAGGCTCCCTGCTGAGCAGAGAGCCCGATGCGGGACTCGATCCCAGGACCCTGAGATCATGACCTGAGCCGAAGGCAGCAGCTTAACCCACTGAGCCACCCAGGTGCCCGAAATTCAGTATGTTAAATAGACATGTATAAGAGGAAAGAAACACCATTCTACTCATTGTGTAGCACAATTTTTTTGACAAAACCTGGTGAACATGTAAACTTCAGTAAAAGTGCCAAAAGCATAAGTGGAAGAGAAAAAGGAACCATTAAACACATGGTATAGGCACAAATTATTCAAAAGCTGCTTGATCACGTAAACTGATAAACTAAAGAAAGAATAGGAGACTTACTTTCTGGAGTTTGGATGCACTTGTCTCAATTTTGTCCTTTACTATGTCTGCCTATTCCAGAATTATCCATGAAGAGGAAGACAATCATCTTCAAGTGATCAAATAAAAGATGGATATGTCAAAGAATAGGCAAAGAAGACTTTATTCAAGACTACTGCAATAGGAGAGAGAACCTGAACTCAACTCTTCTGAAACAAAAGATAGGAGGGTTTAATCATTGATGTGATCTAGTAGAAGAGTACTGGAGGAATTTTTTTTTAGTAGATAAATTTTACTGCTTTATCAATGATTTTTTTAACTTAATTTCATTTAATTTTGTTTTTATTATGTTTGGTTAGCCAGCATAAAGTACTGGAGGATTTTAAGAGGATATTGATCAATGCAATTAAGCTATGCTATGTTTGCTAGCATTAGGCTCCTACCCTCCCACAGAGAAGAGGAGATAGGAGTGAAATCTTTCTTCATGATTACATTTTAAAGATGGCTTCCAGGTCTTTGAGAAAGACATTTCTGGGTTTTAAAATTGGCAGGAGGCTGAGAAATTGTTTACATCTTAAAGGGACGTAGTTGAATTTAAAATCAAAAGTTTTATCAAGTAAATGCTTTAAGAAAAACGAGGTCTGATGCCTAAAAGTAGGGAAAAAAATGTCAAAAGTTCATTCAGGCTAAGACTAAGGCTACCTTGATCAGATAATAGTTCACTTAATATGGACAGAATAGGAGAAAACAGGAAAGTGATAAGGACTAAAGAGAAGAACAGACTCTTTATCATGCATATAATAGTATAAAAGAGAAGCAGTTCTTATCTTCAGGGAGTTTACTTACTAGTAGGGAATATGATACACACACACTCTCACACACTAGTAACTTCACTAGTAAGGCAAACTGGAATAAAAATCATTCTAAAAAATGTTATAGAACCCAAAGGGATGATGGTTTTCAGAATGATTTCATGAAGGTGGATTGATAAAAATATGAAAGCTAATTAGAATTTGGTGAAAAAATAGGGTATAACATCCAAAAGAACTGAATTACCTCCCACTAAATATTTTTATGGAAATACAATTTTTTTAAAAAATGTACTTAAAAAAATCTGAATGTCTGTGAATATTTATTTTAATATCTCCATTTATTTATTTTAAAAAGCTTCCAGATGTACTATGCATCTATTTGCAATTATGGATTCAAAGATAATACTATACTATCCCTTCAGATATGGATTCATAGGAAAACTACTACATAAACACATAAACACACAATACACATAATACAAAAGGAAAGTGTAGATGCTGTAAAACGGTAAATAACATAGAAACACATCAAAGGAGAGATCAACTATGCCTTTATATCAGAAAAGATTTCAAAGAGATTGAAGCATTCAGAGGACAAATGTGCTTCTTTAGCACCATGCTGGCAAATCAAACTAGCTAGGAAAAATACAGAAATTAGCAAGTCATAGGTAAAAGGGTATGAAGCAGGTAATATTAGAAGGCAGTTTTAATTTTTGCTTTCCTCTCATACATTCTCCCAGTAGCATAATGATTATTTGTTTAAGAGATTTTATGTATTTATTTGAGAGAGAGAGAGCATGCATGAGCAGAAGGAGGGGTGGAGGGGGAGGAAGAGGAAGAGGGAGAAAGAAGTAGACTCCATGCTGAGCATGGAGCCTGATGCAGCACTTGATCTCAGGACCGTGAGAACAGGACTTGAGCTGAAACCAAGATTTGGATGCTTAACCAACCCAGGCACCCACAATGTGATCATTTTAAAATGTCAATGAGATCAGGACGCCTGGGTGGCTCAGTTGGTTGGACGACTGCCTTCGGCTTAGGTCATGATCCCGGAGTCCCGGGATGGAGTCCCGCATCAGGCTCCAAGCTCCATGGGGAGTCTGCTTCTCCCTCTGACCTTCTCCTTGCTCATGCTCTTTCTCACTGTCTCTCTCTCTCAAATAAATAAATAAAATCTTAAAAAAAAAGTGTCAATGAGATCATGTCACTTCTCTGCCCTCATCATTCTGTGGGTTTCTATTGTATTTTAAATAAAAGTTCATTTTCTTGGCATACTAGTTCTCTTTATATTTTTCCAATCTCCAATTTTAAACATTTTTTCTTTGCTACTAATTTACATATTCCCTGATCTGGTTTGAGTTTCTAGAATGTGCCACACTCATCCTCTTCTCTGACTCTTACACAAATGGATTCTTCTCATCCTTCAGCTTACAAGATTAATGTCACATCACTCTGGATACTTTCCTAGAACATTCTATTTAAGTATCCCACTATCCATTATTCTCAGTTACAACATCAAGTAACTCCTGTCTTGAACTTACTATTAAATTCATAATTATATTAATCATTATTCATTTGTGTATTTTGTTTCTCTAGAAAGTGAATAACTTTGAGTTTTTTAACAAAGATTTCCTGAAAGAATAAATTTACAACTTTATCCTAGGTCTATAAGGGGAAAAACAAGGAAAATATTGCATATAATATAACACTTGTGTTTGTATTTGTAAAAAGACAACGGTAAAACCAAAGCAAACAAACAAAATACTGAAAAGTCAAAACAAAACTGAAAAAAAAATGCTGATTTATACAGGGAGGCAGAGAACAGAGGGAGGGAATTGTAATAAAGAAAGCTTTTCTGAGTGAGTATTGTTATTAATTCTGACTTAAAATATGCAAACTTAGTATATAAATAAATGTACATAAAAATGCGGGTCTGAAAAATTGAAGATGAACTTAAAAAAATGGACACATTATGCCAGTGGTATAATCACACAGACCAAACAAATCATTTCAATAAGATTCAGAACGTAATATTTCGGCTATATTTCCTTAAAGGAGATGTTTACACACAAAGAAAACCTAAAGTACTTTAACTTTATTCACTTGCATTGCTCTAGTTAGAATATCAGTATGGTTATTTAAAACTTGCTTTATGTATATTATAAAATGAAGCAAATGAAAAGTCAACCATTTTAGAATTTTCAGTGTAAGAGAGGAGAGAGACAAATATAAAATTTCAAAAAGTCAAAAATTATATAATATTAAATTTGATGTTAAGTATAAATACATATTAATTTTTTAAAAAGATTTTATTTATTTATTTGACAGAGAGAGAGAGATCACAAGTAGGCAGAGAGGCAGGCAGAGAGAGAGGAGGAAGCAGGCTCCCCGCTGAGCAGAGAGCCCAATGCGGGCCTTGATCCCAGGACCCTGAGACCATGACCTGAGCTGAAGGCAGAGGCTCCACTGAGCCACCCAGGCACCCAAATTCATAGTATTTTTGCTTAAAAAAAATTCCCAGCTCTGTCTGCTGAAAAGGCCTAGGAGCTATATCAACTCGATGGCTCTGAGCACCCATATGCATATACCATGGTAAATATTCTCACTAAAAGTTATTAGGGATACTTAGGAAAAAATAGCTTGTTTCAGGTTTAGAGCAGAAAAATGTACAAAATTAACATAGAATACTTTACTATGCTAAAAATCAAGGAAGCTATAAAAAAGTAATGTAGTCATTCCCAAAAGTCACAGTTGATAACCTTAGGAAGATTCCACTATCAAAGAGGGGGCAATTTAAAGATCAGAGAAAAAAATAACACAATTAATTTAAAATGTTAAAAATATATTTTATATTCATGTTGTTAAAAATGTTTCTTAAAAAGCTAGGAAGCCAAAACAAGAAAAACTTCCTTATCATTAGTAAAAACATTGAGTGCCACAATAATTTATTTTAAAAATTAGTAATAGAAGGAAAAAAATCAGCATTTCCTAGAGAATATACTTCATATTACTAAACAACCCTGGTTGAAAAGAAAAAAAATAATTTATGTATGAATTCCAGTTAATACATATGAAGGATAGATTAGAAAGTCATCATTTTACCACTACTACTGTAATGATTGTATCAAGAATTATGGGACGCCTGGGTGGCTCAGTTGGTTGGACGACTGCCTTCGGCTCAGGGCGTGATCCTGGAGTCCCGGGATCGAGTCCCGCATCGGGCTCCCAGCTCCATGGGGAGTCTGCTTCGCTCTCTGACCTTCTCCTCGCTCATGCTCTCTCTCACTGTCTCTTTCTCTCTCAAATAAATAAATAAAATCTTTAAAAAAAAAAAAAAGAATTATCAAAGTATTTAAAAAACATTTTGTGAGAGGTTGATAGGTGTATTTATTCCTAAAGAGTAAAATCATCACACTAAGTGTAATTTATTGATTTCAAGATGAAAAAGAAACAAAAACTCATGAATTTGCAATGGAGTGACCAAATTTTCACTTCCTGAAGTAATTTATTAACCATTAATAATGGGCAACCAGACATTATGTGTATCTTTTTTTTTTTTTTTAAGAATTTATTTATTTATTTGACAGAGAGAGACACAGTGAGAGAGGGAACAAAAGCAGGGGGTGGGAGAGGAAGAAGCAGGCTTTCCGCCAAGCAAGGATTCCGATATGGGGCTGGATCCCAAGACCCTGGAATCATGACCTGAGCCCAAGGCAGCCGCTTAATGATTGAGCCACCCAGGTGCCCCCGTTAAGTGTGTCTTGATAGGAAACAGTATACATCCTGACAAATGCTGAAAGTAAATCTAATAAACTATCAGATTTTACTTCTAGTTTATAAGAAATATAAGAGTTGGAGCAATAAAACTAAATGATACCACAAAGAAGTAATGTGGGTCATTTTACAAAATAATTGATCAGGTTTTGTTAACAAGTCAGCACCATAAAAAAGACAATTTTTTTAAAAAATTAAAAGATACTAAAGAAAATAATAATCAAATACAATATAGATATCTCATAAGCAGCCTGATTTGAACACTAAGTATCAAAGGGCAATTTTTTAGACAATTGAAAAAATTTGAAATATAGAACTATTATTGTATAATATTAAAGACTGGTGTGGTTTCAAAACATGTCCTCAAATTTATTGGACACTCTTCCAATTGAGAATTAGGGTATATAGCTCCTCTCCCTGAATGTGGATGCATAGTGCTAAGTAATCACATGGAGCAAAAGAATCACCTAGCTAAGCACAGCTCAATTTCTTGACCCAGAAATTCATGAACATAATGACTTGGCTGTTGTACATTAATCCATCCAAAGAATGGATTTGTTAATGAGTATATGACTGGAATGATTAACTGTTGTTAATTTTTTAGATGGGAAATGGATTAGAGTTTTGAAAATACATTTTTATTGGAAAAAACAGAAAATGTATTTAAGGGTAAACTATTTATATATCTAGAATATGGATGAATGAAGCATATCTAAATAATTATAATTATGGGTTTATTTTGTGCATATATGAGACTCTGCATTATACTCCATTTTTTTTATTTGAAAAGTTGTATATATATATATTTTTGAAGATGATCTACTGGAAAAAAAAGGTAAAGATTTCTGCTATAAATTAAAGTGGAACGGAGGAGGAGAAAACTAAGGCTCCTTTTAATTTTGAGATAATCCTAGAAAAAAGTAAGAATTAACACAAGATTTGAAAATGAAAATTTTGAAAATGATTTGAAAATGAGTTAAAAGATAGACTCAAGAAGAATTAAAAGTAGGGGCGCCTGGGTGGGTCAGTGGATTAAGCCTCTGCCTTCGGCTCAGGTCATGATCCCAAGGTCCTGGGATCGAGCCCCATATCAGGCTCTCTGCTCAGCGGGGAGCCTGCTTCCCCCTCTCTCTCTGCCTGCCTCTCTGCCTACTTGTGATTTCTATCTGTCAAATAAATAAATAAAATCTTAAAAAAAGGAAGAATTAAAAGTAGAAAGAAAACTAGGTGATCAAAGAGATTCTCAAAAAATATAATAAAATCACTTTGCACTGTAATGCTGTGTTTCATGTGGGTATACCTTCCACTGGTTAATGAAATAATTTGAGCAAGGATGTTAGCTTCACCTTTGTATTCCCAGTGGTTAGCATATTGCTTGACATGTTTAGGGCAGTCAGTAAATGTCACATAAAAGAAGAAAAACATTTGTGGAAATTGGAATTAAAAACAAAACAAACAAACAAAAAAAACAACTAAAAAAAAAAAACTGTATGTATTAGTCCAAAAATTCAACAATGCATCTATGAAGGGGGATGCATAGAAGGTTAAGGGTCTTTATTCAGGTCTCTGTGCACTGGTCTGTCAGTGTTAAAGTGGATATTATGGATGTGCCAGACATGACATTCAAACTGTACAATGTATGATTGGAAATGAATAATGGAGAGAGAAAAATAAACATTATAAATTAAAGTAACTTTACCTCTCATTAAAAACAAATACAAATATTTTTAAGCCCACATAATAAATCATCATGTTGAAAAAGAATTGATACTAGGAGATAATTTTAACTGTCTTAGAAAATAATGCTTTGGGGATAGAATGAACTTTAAAAGGTGAATTATGATAATGGCAGTCATCACTAATACTGCCAATTATTGAGTATCAGATACTTTATAGTCATTATTGCTAATAGATACCAGTTCTGTAAGTGAAGTATGATTTTAATTTTCAAGATAAAGAAAATAGGGGCGCCTGGGTGGCTCAGTGGGTTAAAACCTCTGCCTTTGGCTCGGGTCATGACCCCAGGGTCCTGGGATTGAGCCCCACATCGGGCTCTCCGCTCTGCGGGGAGCCTGCTTTCTCCTTTCTCTCTGCCTGCCTCTCTGCCTACTTGTGATCTCTGTCTGTCAAGTAAATAAATAAAATCTTAAAAAAAAAATAGGTATTTAAAAAAAAAGATAAAGAAAATAAAATTCAGAGATTTAAGTATCCTGCCCAAAATTTCACATGTAAAAACATTTGATGTGTAACAACAGCACAGTCTACAACAGTAAACAAAAAACTACAGTTAATAATATCTCCATTTCTCCAAGAAAAAATTGAGTCATGGAATCATGCAGTTCATAAGGGGCTAGAGGTTTTTCAAACTAGAAATTTCTTGGCAATAAAGTCAAAAGTGTAAGCCAATCTCTAATATGAGATTGAAGGGTACTTATTTAGATGCACACACTTACAGTTATATTACCAAAAAGATCCCTGGAAAAATTAGAGGAGCTGATAGTATTTTTATACAAGGAAAAACAGAGGTTCTATAATGTAATGTGAAAGATTTTAGTTTTTCTGATCCTGCTATGGTAATAGCTGAAATTAATTTCTCAACAGCGAGAAATTTGGCAGAGGTATTTGGAGGCTGAGAATGCCCCTATGAGAACACGAAGAAATTTTTAAATATATAAGAGAGATAATCAAGAATAGAGATTCCCTGTTCACCTTTCCAGATGTCATAAAGTAGTGGCTCATATTTTTTAAAATGATATAAAGAAAATTCCCCAGGGAAGGAATCAAGCCAACAGCTTTAAAGAGCAAAATATCTGTAGAAATATTTAAAGGAGTACACACAGACTGAGAAAATCAGGGTGAGGACTTGGAAGCAGTAATCCATATAGAAATAACAGGTCTGTAAAGATAGGGTGATGAGACAAGAAAGAGAAATGCAGACAAGAATAAAGACACTTCCATGGAAATCTAAGGTTGTGCAGAGAAAGGTAGAGGATGGAGAGTAAAAGAAAAAAAAAAAGTGCAGGTTAAGTTGGCACTAAAGAAAAACAATGGCGATACTTGTTCTCCCTAAATAATGGGAGTGATCTTCATAAAGCAACTTCAGAAACAGGAAAGAAGAAAGAATCTGAGCTGATGAAAGGTAACAACAATAGAATAAGCAAGTGATTTATTGGAAGCAATTACAAATTCAAGAAGTTCAAAAGAGAAAGTACTCTAAATAAAGAAATGTGGTTAAATTAAGCACGTTTTGCATATTATTTACTACAATATTTAAAAATGGTCATCATGAATAGAATCTCGACTTGGTAATTTTTAAAGAATCAAAAGACATGTATTAAAAGTTGTAGACTGTGAAATTAGACATTGATTTTGAGAGTTTTCTAAGCATAGCATAAAACATATGATAGGCACCATGGTAGCAAGGAAAAAAGCTGTTGGGTTGAGGAATTTGAAGGAGATACCATGCTTTAAGAGCAAAGTGGGAAGAACATTAATTTTATTTCAATGAAGCAAATGTTTGATCAGGAAAACAACAACACAAACAGTTTCTCTTTAAGACCATCTGTCTGAACATTACTGAAATATGTGAAGACATTTCCCAGCAACCCCATCAACAGCCCATATGTAGAGGTGGGGGAATGTGTGTGAAGGGTGTATAATGCAAGATGCCAGAAAATTAGACAAGCTTGCTTTTCTAGCTTCTGTCTGTGTATGTGTGTGTATGGTCTGGAGATTCTTTTACAAGGAGGTTCTTAGGCATTTCCAGGAAAGTAAAATACGCAAGTGAAACTGGAATTCTATTTTGCAGTCAAATATGAGGTTTATTTAACACAAATGCCACTGCTTTTTGAGTTATAGGAGAAGCACAGGATGTAGACAGATATGAAGAGAGTTCTCCAGAGAGCTGTATGAAGTACAAATTAAACAGATCAAAGTAGCAAAACCATAAATGTGCTACCAGAGGCAAAAGTGGCACTACAATGTGTGACAATACAGAGACTGACTCAAGGAGAACTATTGGTTTACACTCTATAGAGGAGAAAATGATGTAAGATAAAATAAAACATGGAAAAGGAAAGCAAATGAAGAAATTAAAGCTAAATTCACTAGTAGGAAACAGAGCAAGGCTGAGTAAACAGCTTCCAATGATAGTTTTTGTAAGTGTGCCTAAGTTCTATGTGGTCCCTTCACAAGTATGTGGCACTTCTGGATGGGGCTTTTTCAGGTTCCATTGGAAACACATCAACAACTTAATAGAGGGTTACGTATCTCCTTATTTATTTATTTATTATTTTTTCAGTGTTCCAAGATTCATTGTTTATGTACAACACCCAGTGCTTCATGCAATACGTATCTCTTTAAAGGAAAACTACAATTTATTATTGTATCTTCACGTTTCAAGGTGAACTGAAACAATACTTTGGAGAACAAATTTTGAATTTCACCAGCTCACATGAAAGAATGAGGAATGGGAATGCTTTCCTGAAGATAAAAAAAAATTTTTTTTGAAGGGAAAAAAAGGAAATTTTGGAAAGGACATGGTAAAGCACATGACAGCATAGGAGAATAAAACACCACTTATAAAGCAAAACTAAGAAAGTACTGTACTTAGAATTATCAAAGGAGATGTATATGTATATTACAGGAATTGATGATCTTGAGGATGAAGATATTAAAAAAGAATTTCAAACATCTAAGGGAAGTAATAGAACTGGGTCAACATAAAGCAATCTTTTTGGAATGAAAAGTAACTTCTGGTTAAAATTCAGTTGGTTGGATGACTGCCTTCGGCTCAGGGCGTGATCCTGGAGTCCCGGGATCGAGTCCCGCATCGGGCTCCCAGCTCCATGGGGAGTCTGCTTCGCTCTCTGACCTTCTCCTTGCTCGTGCTCTCTCTCACTGTCTCTCTCTCTCAAATAAATAAATAAAATCTTAAAAAAATAAAATAAAATAAAATAAAATAAAATAAAATACACACAGTGTTCTGCCCAAGGGAACCAGGAGTGGAGGCGACCAGAGAACACACACTATAAAGTGCTTGAGAATCAGATGGCTCAGGTAATAAAAATAGTCGTAGTAACGTTACATACACACGCATACATATATACATGATAAACTGCTTATATGGTCTTTTCACCTGAGTTATTTGATGTTTATAATGATCCTCCAGGTTGGAAGGACAGTTACCTTAATTCTCATTTTGCAGGTGAAAACACTGAGTTTCAAAGAAATCTATCAAGATTTCCATGAAAAAAATAGTTGTTAATCTTCCTTATTGTCAGATCTGCCTACGTGTGAAGTCAGCCCACTTACTCCCTTGGGAAAACTGAATCTGTGAGTCTATTAAGATCTCTAGGCCTGCACTTTTCAAACTCGATAGTTGACAGACTATAACATCCTGGATACATGTGTGCCCATGAAGGTGCAGCCTGTCCATCTAAATTTCCTGTATTGAATAATTTCTCTCTGCAGGTCATGGTCCTCATTGTGATTTCCTCTTCATTTTTTCCAAAAAGACTAGATCATTCTTGGCTATGTTTTTGCCACTTTATAAAGTCACCTATAGTTTCTGATCCTTTGAGCACCATGTCTTATGCCTGTCCCAAATTCCTGTTTAGGTTTCTCTAATTTTTTTTTTTAAGATTTTATTTATTTATTTTAGAGTGAGAAAGACAGCAAGCCTGGGAGTATATAAGGGGTGGGGTAGAAGGGGAGAGGAGTCTGCCATGGGACTTGGTCATAACCCTGAGACTGTGATCCAGGGGTGGTCACTTAACTGACTGAGCCACCCAAGCACCCCATTGTTTAGTTTCTCTTTAACCCAGTACTTAGAGCTAAACCATGCAATGCAACTAGACTGGCAATGAGTATTGCCAGTCACCTAATAGACTGCACATTTTAACAGGATCCACATTTGCCACATGCCCTTTTGGATCCAACATGTGAATTTGTAGTCATCATCCTTGAGAGAGAGAGACATACTATCTATTCCCTCAACCATAAAAAAATTCAAGCGAACTTTATACTTTATTTAGCACACTATTGAATCAAAGTAATTCATGACTACAAGTATGAGACAGATATTAAGAACTTCATATGTGGATCTATCTGTTATTTTCTCAAAGTGTAAACAAAACACAGAATCCCTACTTCATAACTTTTTGGTTTATAGTTAGAGGAATACAAAAATATAAGAATAACAGTAATTCTTTCAATGAACAAAGTTTATAGATTTCATAATTATTTTCCTTGTTCTTATGTTTGATATTTATGGAAATGAATTTTATACCTTTAGAATTAAATATAAAAACCTTGGGTTTGTATTTCATATTTCTTTTTTAATATTTCTTTCTAGTGATTAATTCTTACTGTATTTTATGTAATTATTGATCTGCATTTAAAAATAAATCAGGAAATAAAACAAAATTTGTCTTTTACCACCACTAGGTAGAAAAGTACTGTGCTAGAAGACAGAATTATCACTGGAAGGACTAACCAGAGAAGTAAAGTCATTATAAAAATAAAATGAATTATAATTATTAGAAAAATATTAAGGGAAAGTGATGAAAACTGGATTGAATGCAACTTACGACAACAGATGTTATTTTTTAACATGCTTGTTGCTGTAAAATATATAGGTACAGTATGCGCACAACTTAATGTAGAGGGAGGTCCAACTTATAAATAGGCATTGATTTTCTTTAATGTAGAGGGAGGTCCAACTTATAAATAGGCATTGATTTTCTATCTCACATTGTTCTGGCATTATGGTGATCATGAAAGACATGGAACAATAGAAGACCTCTGTATTCAGGAGTGAATAAAGGGGAGAGGGTAATATGTGCAGATCAAGGGATATAATCATAATTAATCCTGCACATTTATTTTTAATGCAATTATTCAATCACTTCTTTATTAATTCATGCATTCATTCAACAAATAATTTATATATTTAGTAGTATAATGTCCACTTATAAAAATTACCTATAGCCACTATGGAAACCAGTATGGAGTTTCCATTAGAAGTTAAATAAAGAACTACCATATGATCCAGCAGTCCCACTTCTTGGTACATACCCAGAGGAAATGAAAACAGGATATCAAAAAGATATCTGCACTCCTATGTTTACTGAAGCATTATTCACAACTGCCAAGATATGGGGTCCTTTAATGGATAAGTGGATTAAAAAAAATGTGAGTCCCTTAATGGATAAGTGGATAAAATATATGTGATATATATATATATATATATATATATATAATGAAATATTACTCAACCATTAGAAGGAAGGAAATTCTGCCACTTAAGGAAACAAGGATCTTGAAGGATTATGCTAACTAAAATAAGCCAGACAGGGAAAGACAAGTACTATATGGTATTATGTATATGTGAAATCGAAAAACAAAAACAAACAGAAAACCCCAAAATCCAAAATCACAAAACTCATAGAAACATAGAGTATAAAAGCAGTTGCCAGAGACTGAAGAGTAGGGAAAATAGGGAGAGCTTGGTTAAAGGGTGCAAACTTTCAGCTATAAGATAAATAAGGTCTGAAGATCTAATGTGAAACATGGTGACTATAGTAAATAACAGTTACATAACTGAGAGTTGCTAAGAGAGTAGAACTTGAATGTTCTCACTGAACAAAAAAAGAATAAAATCCATAGAATGTCAGGGATAAGTTACTAACATTTTTGTGGGCTTCATTACAGTTTTAATTTTGCATATGTACACATATACATGTACACACACATATATATCTTATTATATATAAAATTTAAGGACCCTTTAACATTTTACAGATCATTTTATAGATCATGAGCAATTTTCAAATCATTTGATAGTCTTCTATTATGCCATTTTAATGGCTATATATTTTTCTAATACATATGTGTGTGTGTGTACATGTGTACAGTTAATTTAGTAACTTCTCTGTGTTGGATATTTACATCACTGTCAACATTTCACTACTATAAAGATGTTTGGTAAGTATACTTGAGGTGAGCATGAACACATCTGTAAATTCTTCTTGTGATGAGTCCTTAGAAGTCTAATTGTTACATTTAATACTTTGCACAGTTTGGTGGCTTCTAATTTACTGTGGTATTTATATTGCTAAATTGCACTGCAGAAAAATTTGAACAATTTTTTTCAAACCATCTGTTAAACATGAGTATCATTTTTTTTCACACTCTTGTGAACAGTGGGCACTTAAAAATGTTTTAAACAAAAACAAAACAAAATCTAGAAACTAAAGGAGGAGATGCCTGTTTATACTTTCCAAATATATTCCTCCTGGCACATATCTCTTTTTCTCTATATATAGCACATACATCTGTATGGTGTATCTCTATATATCCATTCCTCATTGGTGAACCACCTAAACTTTTTACTCTAAAGTCAAATGCGTGTATACTGGCTCCTGTGCACCATGAACTGGTTTCTAGGCTTTCAATGACTCCAGATCACCAAACTTTTCTACAATTGTCTGGTGAATTAAGTGAAAGGTATTTCATGGAAGAAAGGCTGAGGAGATTGGAAAAGAGGAAAAATCACTGGAAAGATGAAAGTGGAAAGGAAGGCTGGTGGAAGTCTTAGAAGGTGGCAGATTTAGAAATCTCAGGGTTTGTGGCTGCTAGGGTGCCTTCTAGAGGGAAAGGGTTCTCTTACAGAGAACTGATCGTGATAGAAGCAATATTGCAAATACATTTCTGAGCACAACTCCCTGAACTTGGAGGTAACTAAGGAAAGAAAAACAAAAGAAGTTCTACATCTGCTTGCATAAAATTATTTATAACACAGAGCAGTGCTTGGAATTTCACCAAAAAAATTTTATTATGGTTAGCATGTACCCTACTTTCTAATACAAATCAACACAAAGGGTTTGAGGTTATTAATCAATCATGTGTTAATACAAATAAGTTTGTGCTTATTGCTTCTTTTTTCCTGACAAACATAAAGTTATTCCTCAAAAAGAAAAATTGTGATTTGCTGAATTTGCTTCTTTGAAATGGGGATTACAGAGATATGTATTCTAATTACTGTCAATGTAGGGACCTGAGGAAATGTACTGGACACTGAGAAGGAAAGCACCAACATTTGTAAGAGAATTGGAGCCTGGAACTATCAGTGCCAGAATTAACATGTCTTATTCCAAAACCATGCCTAGGGCACCTGGGTGGCTCAGTTGGTTAAGCGACTGCCTTCGGCTCAGGTCATGATTCTGGGGTCCTGGGATCGAGTCCCACATCAGGCTCCCCCTGCTCTGTGGGGAGCCTGCATCTCCCTCTTCTGCCTGCTACTCCCCACTCCCCATCTTGTGCTCTCTCTCTCTGTGTCAAAAAAAAAAAAAAAAAAAAACTTAAAAAAAAAAAAAAGCCTAAAGTTGTTGTTACAGGAGAAAACATCTTCCCTGAAGTTCTAGACACATGGTCCTGTCAGTCAAAATACAGGTAATTATAATTATTACATTAATTTGACAAGGTCAAATTAATGGACTTCTTGGTAAAGCCTGTGTCTCTATCATTTGTAATAAGCATTCTATGGAGAGATGTCTTCCAACCTTTTATCAACGGATAATTTTTTTGGCTATTCCTGTTATTTTCAAACAGAGTTCTAATTATTAATGGTGCTACAGAGAAAACAAAAGTCCATTCTTATAAACAAGAAATTTTTTATCTGGTTTTGAGGCAAAATGTTAATTAGAATGTGGGGACTTAAAGTGCCAGGAAAGACAATAAAAGAGGGTAAACTATTGGTTTATACATCAAATTTCAAGATACCTCTTCACCAAAAGCCAAGGTCTCTGTGTATTTATGTGTGGCTTGACAAGGAAGACACCATACTAATTCAGAACATAACTATTTTTGCTGGAAGAAGACAAAGAGGTAATTTCTTTTTTCAGTCCTTAACAAGATAAAAAAGTCATTTAAATAAGAAATAGGACTCAAGGTCATATTTAGATTATGTTCGCACAATGTGTAGAGACTACCTTTTTGCAAACAAGCCCAAAGTTCTTTCAACACACAAAATATAAGCCTATCTCAACATCTAACTACTCTCTTTGTCATTTGTGCTAGCTGTTTTGAGAAATGTTTAAGGTGAAAATTCTTTTCTCAAATGGGTTAAAAATGAGTGAGTAGTGGAGAGCAAGAGCAAAAGTAAGTAATTATTTGAAAAGGTGGTATTTAGGGTGAGTTAAATAGTTGCATATATATAGCATAAATGAATGTTCAATGTCTTTTTGGAAAGAAAAAAACTTATTTTCTGATTATGGTTCTCTGTATATAATCTCTATTCCTATAAAGTCTACACCTATAAATGGGGTTTCTGTACCAGCATTCAACCACTTTAGATTCTTTTTTTTTTTTTAAACCACGGTCACAATCCAGAGTGTGAGTGTAAGTGTGTCTGTGTGTGCATGTATGTGTGGGGGGGGGGTGGATATTTTGTTGCATTCCCCTATACAATGCAGTGCATCTCTGACCTTTATTCGATTGCTACCTTATATTCCTTTTTCCAGTATCACATTACTTATTTGTTTCTTTCTTCTCTGTGGTATCCATATGCCAGCATATCTATCAGTACTTCTTCACTTTTAAAGATGAGAAAAATGACTAAATCTGCAAGTCCTTATTTCTCAGAGAGCAGCTGGCTTGTGTGGTATCCAGAGAATGAACCTACACAGCCACTAGAACTTAACAGTCTCTTTTTCTCCTAAATTTTAAAATTATTTCACAATAAAACATTTGGTTTTTGGGAATGCATTTTAAGCTTGCAACTGAAAAAAAATCACTGAATGTATATCCATCACCTACATATAGCAAAATAAGCCAGAATATTTTATCATTCACTATTTATCATTTACTATTAAGGTGGAAATACCTAAGAAATAAAAATGTAAGATTTCCTTCTATAAAACTGATTAATTAAAATTTTGGACCTGTTTTCACAATTTATTTTTTTTTCATAAATAGAAAAATAGATATTTATAATGATATTCTACCTTCAGCTTTGCTATCTAGAGGGGAAAAGTTGCCAGACAGGCATGTAAGCATATTGGTCAATCTAGCTTGATTGCTTTCCTCCAGCAATGGGCAGTTTTAATTTCCTATCACATTTATAGTCATCATATTTGAGGAAGGGCAAAATAGGTTAATGAAATCATTATAATTTCATTCAAATGATATATATTTTAAAAGCTCAATTAAAGAAACAGATACCAGGGCACCATATTTTATTTTGCCTTATGGAGATTATTGCTCTGTAGCACCTGTAAAAGATACCAGAAAAAAAAATTACCAGTGTTGAAATGAATGTGAAATCATTATCATCACTAAAAATATCCATAAAGTAAATTTATTGTGAAAAGAGAAGATTTTTTTGAAAATTCATTTGTTCTTTCATTTATTCAATGCATGTTTTATTAAATTCTGTTCTTTTTAAGAGAGCATAACTCTCTTAAAGTATTATTAAAAGTATTCAGAAGTTAGACTGAGCTGGAATTTAACTTCATTGCTTATTATTTGTTTGATTTTAAGCAAGGTAGTAAGTCTTTTTAAGCAGTTTCTTTGTCTGAAAGATGGACATATTGGTATTACTATCTCCACCATGATGAGGGAATGAGATAATAATTATAAAATCACAATGACTGACATATAAGATGTTAATACATTTTATTATCATTGTTATTGTTACTATTATTATGTCACAACTTTTAGGGCTGTGGAACATTAAGAGATGAATACTATATTCCCTTCCCTCCAACTTCCTGGGTGTCTAGGTAAGAAAGCAGGGATAATATTAATATGTTAATATTGTGCCAAGATATGATCTAAATACTTTATATTAACTCATTTATGTTGTCAATGACTGCATTAGGCGAGATTTGTGGGTGTCTCCATAGTACAGATAAGAAAATAGTATCATATGGTAAGGGACTGCTCCAAGTTTTACAGTTAGGTAAAACTGGGTTGGGATATGGAACCAGGTAGTCTGGACCCAGAGTCATGGTCTTTATGCTTGTTTCCTCTATAACAGTATAATTGCATACTTCTTATACTTCCTAATTCATACTTGCTATGCACCCTTGACTCTTTGGGCATGAACAACACCTAGGAAAAAGATTCTGAGATACTCCAGAATCTATCAGTACTCTATTCCTGGCTATGAAATCTCAGGTAATAACCATAATTTCTTCCCACAGAAGAAAGAGAAATGGTTGTCCTCAACCATATTCAGTGTTTTCCTCTAGTTGTAATGCAGCCATCAGCATACCTGTCTCTGTACACAAAATATACCAAATTTCCAGAGTGGTAAGAAATTTTTTCATGTCTTATAATTATTCTAATATCCCTTACCTATGATAAGCTAAATTCATGAGGGCATTCAGCCATGACCTTTCCCCCAAACACTACTGCTCCTTCTGACACAAATGATCCATGTTCTTCACCTAAGTCATTTATTGCACATCTGTTCTGGGCCTAGCACCAGGAAGATAAAGAGAAAAATTCGATGCTACTGTCCCCAACTTCTGGAAGCTTACAACCTTTTAAAACAAATACACAATCATAATGTATGACCTCATTATGGCATTATGAAAAAGAAATAAAAAACTTGCATATATATAAAATGACTTTTGGATATAAATATAGTAAATTCTGCTTATTTTAGAATTACATTCTGCCCTCAACTCAATGACAAGAATCCAGACATTTATTCACTTCCATGATGGGATAGGGGGAATATAATTCCTATTTCATCCTTATAGAGACAATGCATTTTCTGGGGAATCCTAAGTTTATAGGGTATATTTTGAGTTTGAAAGAAAATTGTTTCTCTCCTGGCAACACTTCAGAAACCAAATATGTAGGTTTTCCACACCAAGAAATTCTCCAGTTTTCTTCAGACACTAGCTAGATATCCTATAATTTAATTCAATTTTGATACTAACTACCTAGAATCAGTGTGCAGTCCCCATAGGTTAAAAATTCAAATTGTCCCAATTCAGACAGTAATCACAAGTAGTGGGTCCCCAGTTTACTCACATTTATGTCTAAGCTGACTACAAATCAAGAATTTGTTTTTTTCTCTTTTTAAAGATTTATTTATTTGTTTAGAGAGAAAGAGAGAGCACATGTGCATCAAGTGGATACAGAAGAAGAGGTTCTTCAGGCAGACTCCCCACTGAGCACAGAGCTGAACATGGGTATTCATCTCACAGCCCAGGAGATCATGACCCAAGCCAAAATCAAGAGTTGGACACTTAACCGACTCAGCCACCCAGGTGTCCATACAAATCGGGAATTCTTATGACTCCCTCTTCAGGTTTGATAGTTTATCATAGGGCTCACAGACCTGTGGAAAACAACTTAGTATTACCACTTTAATATAAAATATATTGTAAAGGATAAAAAAGAATAGCCAAAGAAGTGTATAGGAGGAGTTCCAGAAGAATCTCAAGAATAGGAGCTTCTATCCTGTAGAACTGGGCTGCACCACCCTTCCAATACATGGATGTGTTCATCAACCTGATGCCTTTCTAAACCCCATAGCTTAGAGATTTTTTTTTAAAAGATTTATTTATTTATTTGACAGACAGAAATCACAAGGAGGCAGAGAGGCAGGCAGAGAGAGAGGAGGAAGCAGGCTCCCTGCTGAGCAGAAAACCGGATGGGGGGCTTGATCCCAGGACCCTGGGATCATGACCTGAGCTGAAGGCAGAAGCTTTAACCCACTGAGAGACCCAGACGTCCCAACTTAGGAATTATGGAGGCTTCATCACATAGGCATGATCAATTATTAACTCAGTCCCCATTCCCTCTCCCTTCCCTAGAGGATGGGGGGATGGGGACTGACAGTTTGACACTTCTAATCATAGCTTGATGCTTCTGGTGACCAGCCTGTATCCTAAAACGATCCAGGAATCCACCAAGAATTCCCACATTAGAACAAAAGACACTCTATCACATAGGAAACTCCAAGGGATTTAGGAATACTGTGTAAGATATTCCTATTACTCCATTACTCAGAAAATTATAAGAGTTTCAGGAAGTCTGTGTCAGGAACTAGGGACAGACACCAAATACACATTTCATATTATGTCACAGCCTCTTCACCTTGATTAGGTGCAGTAACTGTAAAGGTGCCCTGCTTAGATACAACTTCAGAGGAGCTCGCTGGAAGGACTGTATTTATCTGATAACCTCCAGCTGCCATACATTCATATAGTCACTACATTCATAAGAGACTATACTGTTCAGTGGCTCGCTCAGCCAATGATGGAACACAAGGAAATAAGAGAGTCAGTTTGGTTGATGCAGGACCCTTCTAACAGGAAATCTTTGCTTGGAGCTTTTTATAGGGCTGACCAAGATTTTGAATTTGAGTGCTCATCCTGATGTTCTCCCCATCCAATCCTTGTCTGCCTTTCTTTTTTCAAAGACATTAGGCCTAAGTCATTGTCTGAAGGCTCCTTCTCCTTATTCTTACTCTCTCCCTTACTTATCTTTCACATTTGTTTATACATTCATGTCTGTTTCTAGGAGGATCCAAACTGACAGCATGCCTTGCACTTTATCTGTGTTTTATAAGAAACATATGAAGTCTACAAACCAAAGTGGAAGCTCTCTTAGTTGGACCAAAGAATAGATTCAGGAATCATTGGCTTCCCATTTTCACTTAAGTTTTGACATAAGTATTTTGTACTTACCTGTGATATCAGAAATGCACTTAATAACTACACTTAAACATGTTACTCATTAATTTCAGTTTTTACTCTGGTTTTGTTAATGTTTTTTGAGCAAAAATGTTGATGTGGGACTTAGTCTACTTTCTTCCCTGATAATTTACAATCACATGCTAGCTTTCACGATTGAATGAAATTCAAAATAACACTACCAGTTGATTAAAGGGAAACAAACAAAAATTGCAACTATTTTAAGTGGTTCAGGACTTTTTTCTTACTGCATCTAGACTTTTAACAAAAGCAAAAGACAATCCTGTGTAAAGAATCCTTCCCCAAGGATCAAATAATTTCTAAGGAAAAAAATGAACCAATTCATAAATCAAATCAAACAAACAAAACCACAAACAAGCAAACAAAGCACAGAATAGCAATAGTCCAAGAATCAACAAACAGCAGAATAAAACTGGCCAAGATTCCAGACACACATAACCCTGAAGTTAAACTTTAGGCAGAAGAAAAGTTATTCTAGATTATGTAGTCTAATATACCAGGGGACAAAAAGCTAAGAGATCAGTTAATAAGTATGTAAATCAAAATAAACACAATGCCAAAAATTGATAATGAACTGTGGTCTTAAAAAGAAAGATTGATTTACATAGCTGATACTAGCATATAAATTAGGGGACGTGATTGGGATTTAAGTATTCAGTGGTAGGGAACAGACAATATTAATAGGGGATTTGATAAACTGAACATATTAAAATTTCTAAGGTAACTACTGAAAAAACCAAAATGGTGAATATAACTTATAAAATAACAGAGACAAAAACTGTGTCAAAAGTTAGATTGTAAAGTAAAATACACCTATGAGGTCTGTTAGGCTAGAGACTTCTAGAAATTTGGCCTGTCCCTCCAAGGCAAGATTATACCAAAATAACCTAAATAATTATTAAATTATTTGGTCAATTTGATATTCAAATGAGAAAGAAGATGTAAATGAAGTTCCTTCTCTAACATTAATGTATAAATTCAAATCAACTGCAAGTGGAATAAAGATAAGTATAAAAGATAAAATTTTAAAACTTTTCAAAGTAATTTTAGAGGGATATATTTATGAACCAAGGATTAAAAAAAAAAAAAGATACAACAGCACAACACAAGCAAAAGAAAACATTGACTATGTATTATCTACCTAAATTAATTGTTATTTATCAAAAGACCATAAAAAGTGAAAATAAGAATCTGAATTTAGAAAAAATTATTTCCTATATATAAAAATGATGAGTATTCAGAATGTATAGTAAAAACTCCACAAACAATAGAAAAGCAAAATTTATAAACAAAGCATGAAGATTCAAAGGGGATATCTGAGTCATCATTAAAACAATTAAAAATATGCTCAACTATATTAGCAATATGAAAATACAAACTAAAATCAGTATATTGTACCATTTTACCTGTAATGGCATTATTACAAAAATTCATAGCCTTCAAATATCAAATGTTGGTGATGATATGAAATGACAACTTTCATATATTGCTGGCAGGAAGAAATGCAAATTAGTACAAACACTTCGGAAAATTAGTTGGCATTACCACAATGAATTGATGACAATATATGTAGAAAGACTAGAAATTCTAATCTGCAATATATATCTGGAAAATCGTCCTGTATACCTACTCCAAGAGACATATATATCTTCATAGGAGATGAAATGTCCATCAGCAGAACAGATGAATAAATTGTGTTATATCCATACAGTGTAATACTACATAGTAATATATATGAATGAACTATAGTTACCTGTAATAACATGGAGGGAAAACCTAAAATTCAAGGACCTCTAGTCATGCTAAAAGCAAATCTCAGATAAATATATACAATTTAACTATATTTTAATAAAGCCTAAAAGTACATGAAGTAAACCATGAATTATTTGAAAACTTAAAATGAATGATAACACTTTTCTAAAGCAAATGAAAAATAAATCCAAATTCATGGTAGAGATTTCCCCTAAAAAGAAGGGAAGGGATAGGGGAAATAGGATTACAAAAAACATATTAAAAACAATGAGACTGTCTTATCCATTAAACAGGGTAGTTTGCATGATGGATTTGTTTATTATGATTCTTTTTATGTTTTACCTCTTTTTAATCCATGTGCCTTATATAATAAACATTAATTTTAATTAGTTTTAAATTGACAGTTTTCAAATGAAAATACAATCTTTAAAGTGCCCAAAATGAAAAAAGAGAATCTATATAAATCAATATTCAAGAGGTTTATCTCTAAAGTTTTAGATAATGCAATTAAAAATATACATGTAGGGGCACCTGGGTGGCTCAGTGGGTTAAAGCCTCTGTCTTCTGCTCAGGTCATGATCCTAGGGTCCTGGAATCAAGCCCCCAATTGGGCTCTCTGCTCAGCAGGGAGCTTGCTTCCTCCTCTCTCTCTCTCTGCCTACTTGTGATCTCTGTCTGTCAAATAAATAAATAAAATCTTTAAAATATATATATACATGTACATTTTACTTATACAGAATATAAATTTAATTACATTGGCTACTAAAACACCAAATGGCTATGAGAATTCAGATACTTATTTGAAAACTAATTTATGCAAGTTCTGAAAATGAATTTTTTATTACTTCATAAAAAGGAAGTGCCAGCCTCTTCAGATTTCAGCTTAAGAAATAAAAATTTTGCATCATGCCTTGTTTGAATCCAATTAAAGTAGATTTCAATGACATTTTGCTCCTTTCCATGTAAACTTTGCTGACACAGAAATTTTCAGATATACATATATAGATAGATAGATAGATCTATATATAAATCTATACAATTTAATATATTACCCATGCTTAGAATTCTCAAATAACAAAAAACAGAGCAATAATTTAAATGATCACTGCTGTAATAATTGATCCGTTTCCTGACTAAACCCTAGAGGTGGGGGAAATCCCACTTGTGAACTTCATTTTCTTCAGTATATCTTTCAGTGAATTTATCTCATTTGGAGATTGATGTCTTTTTCTTCTGTTTTTAAAAATTAGATTATAAGTTCCATGAGAATAAGGATCTTATCCATCCTATTTACTGATCCCAGAATTTATCATGGCGCCTAATAACATTAGTAGATGTTTGGTAAATATTTCTTAAACTAATAGAGAGATCATTATCACAAATTAGTGAACTGAGGAGAAATAAAAACAAAATACAACATTTCAAAAGTAATATAAGGTAGTAATTATTTTCCCTATACCTGGTTTCAAAAATTTTATATGTTTATTTAATTTTTATTAAATTAAATTTTATTTTTTATTTAGTAATATATTTATATTGCTCAATTGACAGTAGAATATACCATTGAGAACACTTCATTATACTCATTTACCTTTCTTCTATATTTCTCTCTTCCTAAAATAATTACCTTTCTATGTGTGTTTCTAGTGTTTTGTTATGCAAATACAAACAAATATGAAAAAATATATTTTTATTACCTTCCTTTAAGCTCACAAAGAAAGTAACGTGCTAGAAACACACTTCCACATCTCACTTTCTTCTCTTAAATATATGTCCTGGAAGTCTTTCTATATAGAAACACCAAGAACTGCCTCAAACCTTTGTACAAGTGCATAGCATTCCATTTTATGAATGTACGCTATTTCATTGAATTTGTTACCTTGTGTTATTGCCAATCTTTTTTTTTTAAAGATTATATTTATTTATTTGACAGAGATGAAGATCACAAGTAGGCAGAGAGGTAGGCAGAGAGGGGGGGGGGAAGCAGGCCCCCCGCTGAGCAGAGAGCCTGATGTGGGACTCCATCCCAGGACCCTGAGATCATGACCTGAGCTGAAAGCAGAGGCTTAACCCACTGAGCCACCCAGGCGTCCCTGTTATTTCCAATCTTGTCCCATTAACAACATTGTGGTAATGTCTAACCTTTGTACATAAATCATTTGGGGTTTGTGCATGCACATCTGAAGGATAAACTCCCATAGGTAAAAGTGTCAGGCCAAGTGTAAGCACATTAGTAATTCTGAATGCTACCACTTCACAGAGATTATACTATTTGGCATATCCATAGTATGTCTAGGTCTTCTGAGAGACAAATGCCAAGAAAGCACTAAACATGATTTTATTTGGGTAAATGTCTGAAAGTAAATAGAGAGGGTGGCAGGCAAGCCTGGAAAAATATTCAGACAGGACACAAGTCTTCCCCCAATGAAAGAGAGAGAGAGAAATGTTGAGAAGTGTCCTTGTCAGCCATGTTGTCTAACGTATGTTTAGGCAAAAGTGTCAGGAAAACACTTGAGCCAGCGTTAGCCAACAAAGGACCCCTCTTTCTCTACTTTTGAATCTTTGTTGGTCTCAGTCACTGGCAGGTGATACCTATGGGAAGTCAAAGAACAGTAGCAAAGATCCTTGGTCAATTGTACTCCCTTGAGTTGGAAATTTGCTAGGCATGTAAAGATAAATTCAAATTAAAATGAGAGGCTTTGACAATTATCATAAGATCTCTCTGATCTGAGGGATTTGAGAGGCAGGGCGGAGTATTGTTGGGGGAACGGAGAGGAAAGATGAAACAAGATGGGACCAGGGAGGGAAACAAATCATAAGAGACTCTTAATCTCAGGAAACAAACTGAGGGTTGCTGGGGGTGGTGGGGGAGGGATAGGGTGGCTGGGTTATGGACATTGGGGAAGGTATGTATTATGGTGAGCACTTTGAATTGTATAAGGCTGATAATTCACAGACCTGTACCCTTGAAACAAATAATACATTATATGTTAATAAATTTTTTTTTTTAAATGAGAGGCTTATTTCATTATTTAGCGAAATAAGTCAAGTGGAGAAAGACAACTATCATATGATCTCCCTGATATGAGGAAGTGGTGATGCAACATGGAGGTTTAAGGGGGTAGGAGAAGAATAAATGAGACAAGATGGGATTGGGAGGGAGACAAACCATAAGTGACTCTTAATCTCACAAAAGAAACTGAGGGTTGTTGGGGGGAGGGGGGTTGGGAAGGGGGGTGGGGTTATGGACATTGGGGAGGGTATGTGCTTTGGCTTTTTTTTTTTCTTCTTCTTCTTCTTTTTTTTTTTTTTTTTTTGCCTTTCCATGCTGACTGCGCCCGCAGTGGAGGCGGCAGGAAATGTTTGGTGGATACAACTGTGCAAACGGAGATGGAGCAAAAAAGGGTGAGCAGCCAGTCTAATCCCGGGACTCCCCGACTGGCCGTGCTTCCTATCTGGATAACTGGCAGGATGTGGAGTCCCCAGGGCCTGGCTCCTGCGTCTCTAGACCGGAGGAGGCGCGCGCAGAGCCGGGAGCTGGGATCTCCGCCCTCACCTGGAGGTGGCTGACAATACAGTACGGCTCAGGCTTGTGCAGCCCGCACTTCGAGGTCACGGAGAGCTTCTGTGCTCGGCGGATGAGAAGGTCACCCGTGGCTGGGTAGCAGCTGCCCTCCGCGCAGCCATAGCTGAATTCGGGTTCCTGAGCGCGCACTTTGGCTCGGCACTGGGCTGTGGAAAAGGGCAGGCGACCCGGGAGGTGGGGGACACAAGCAGGGAGCGCACCCAAGCGAAAGGTACAAGAAGGGGCGGGAACAGAGTGGGTGAAGTGTGTAAACCTGGCGATTTACAGACCTGTACCCTTGGGGATAAAAATATATTATATGTTTATAAAAAATTAAAAATTAAAAAAAAATGAAAGGCTTTATTCTCCCTTCCTGATGAAAATGGGAAAAGAGACTTCCCCCTCTTTCCTTTTTCCTTTTAAACCATTTATCTTAGAACACTTTTTTTAAAGATCCCATTTATTTGCCAGAGAGAGAGAGAGTACACACAAGCAGGCAGAGAAGCAGGCAGAGGCAGCGAGAGAATCAGGCTCCCTGCCGAGCAAGGAGCCTGATGCAGGACTCCATCTCAGGGCCCTGGGATCATGATCTGAGCCTAAGAGAGTGGCTTAACCAACTGAGCCATCCAGGAGTCCCTCTTAGAACACTTTTAGTTTTAAGTACTTTCTCATGTCATTGAAATATGTATAAATCCTTCTGAGGACTAGATAGGCCTTTTGTTAGCTGAGATTTTGTTAGCTTTATGATCCAAGTATGTCTTTCTTAAGAACCTGGAAGTCATCTCTTTGAAATGTAAAAATCATGGTGACAGCATCCCTTCTCCCAGTTTCTGAGGGAAAGTGGGAGACTGACCAATGGGTGCATTGGTCCAAACCTACTTTCTCTCATAAAGAGCTGAGAAGCTTATTTTTCATCTGGATAAAGCTGATTAGTTAATACAGATAACTAAGTAAAGTTCGGATGAACTTTTTGTGCCAGATGGTGTTGTCCAATGCTCTAACTTGAGGACTAGCTATTGTTCCTCTTGAAACATTTATGTTCTGGTTCTATCTCTTTGGGTATATGAGGGAGTGAGATGTCTTTGCAGTGTCTTAGCAAATTGCCTGTGACATCCCTCACATTCCGGCTTAATGCTTATTAAATAATAAAAGTGTTTTCTTTTTCTACTACCATTGTGGAAAACATTTCTGGGTTGGGAGGAAATTTTACTTTTTTTTTTTTTTCCAATTTATTTATTTTCAGAAAAACAGTATTCATTATTTTTTCACCACACCCAGTGCTCCATGCAAGCTGTGCCCTCTATAATACCCACCACCTGGTACCCCAACCTCCACCCCCCCGCCACTTCAAACCCCTCAGATTGTTTTTCAGAGTCCATAGTCTCTCATGGTTCATCTCCCCTTCCAATTTACCCAAAAGCACATACCCTCCCCAATGTCCATAACCCTACCCCCCTTCTCCCAACCCCCCTCCCCCCAGCAACCCACAGTTTGTTTCGTGAGATTAAGAGTCACTGATGGTTTGTCTCCCTCCCTATCCCATCTTGTTTCATGGATTCTTCTCCTACCCACTTAAGCCCCCATGTTTTTACTTTTAATTATATTTTCCCAACAGGTACAACAGACAGGTATTTAGATGTCAATTTACTAAATTGGCTTCAAACTTTGCTTAACTTGTTAATGTGTTCAGTTTTCCTGTCTTTAGTGGGGATAATTTTACTTGACTGCTTATCTATATCATTGTGTGGTAAGAAGAGGATAAGGGAAGTTATGAAAATAATACAACTTTGAAAATATGTTGTATGATGTAAGATTATTAATTTTTACTTTCATTAACATTAGTTGAAGACATCACTTCAGAAGCATTTACAAGATTTATCAAATGCTTGTAAAAGCATGGAATATACTAGAAAGATTTATATAGCATAAATATGTTTAGTCAACTATGTTTACTTCATAGTCCAGAAAAGCACTCTTATTAGCACTTCAGTTTAACATGAATGGAGTTTGCATGAATAGATGAGGAGAAACACTGAGTCCCTAGCAACAGAGAAATACCAGGAGAAACATTAATGATTTTGAGCAGCAAAAGGGCTTTCCACGAATTAATAAATAAGCTATTTGGTGATGGTAATTATAGCATTTATCTCTACCTTTGTATGATACAAATATATCTGGGATGAGCAAATAGACATAAATTGGAGAAACATAACATTACTATATCACATAATAAATCTTATTTGAAGGATGGTACCCACTTTAAATAGGGCAAATAGAAAATTATGAATTCATAACTCTAAAAGGTTTTTCTTCGACCCTTTTTTTACTATCCTTGTTGAGTCCCAATTATGACATAAAATGTTATTTCTTTTGTTGGATTTACTTCCTTCACTTTGCCACTCTTAAATCAGATTTAAAGAAAACTATTTCCTGTGATATAGGCATAGAAGTTCTGGCACTGGGGAACCTGAGTGGTGCAGATGGTTGAGTACCCAACTCTTGATTTCACCTCAGGTCATAGTCTCAGGGTCATGAAGTTGAGCCTTGTGTGGGGCTCCATGCTTGGTACAGAGCATGCTTGGGATTCTTTCTCCTTCTCCCTCTGCCCCGACCCCAACCCTGTTCACTCACTCTTTCTCAATAAATAAATAAATAAGTTCTGCCAAAACTTATACTTGCAATATGAGTATTGTGACAATCAAACCTTATTTAGATACTACCATTATTAGGCTCAACAATCAATGAAACAAGCACTTTTCTAAAGTAGAGGCACTTAAATACATATTCACAATGGAAATTTCTCTGTTTAAATTACATAACATACAGTTTAAAGACCAAACCTGGCACTGAGTTTTCTACTTCTAGACTGAGATATGTGCCATCATCTTTTTGCCTTTCCTGTTGTGTTTTTCCCAAAGGGTGCATTTACCTATTCTGCATTCTACCTTGGTTATTTTCTTTGACCTTTTCTTGCTTTCATTTTGCTCCTTTTGACTTACAAATCCCTTTCAATCTATAGTAAATGCAATGGACAAATAGCACAATTTTAACTTCTCATCTCTTTATTTTAAATACAGTCTTTTGCAAACGGCTGGTAGTATTTATAGCAACATACGAATATTCTACTTTTCCATAAAAGGTAACAGTCAATACTTTTGAAAATTTTAATCTTCTCCCATACTACACAAAGAAAACTACTTTGATGTCAACAGAGTAGGAAAAATTCAAAAGATAAGGATATATGTATAAATTTTCTAAGATGCCAAAATTTCATTTGTATATAAAGAGTGTGGGTATGGTGTTAATCATTTGTGTTAGTGGAAATATTTGAAATAATCAAACTATTGCATGTGGAAAGCATTTGAATTTTTAGATGTGTTTCTTAAGGCTTCATTCAATAAAAATGCTCTATGTGTTGTTTGAGCAACTACAGCAATAGATATTGACTGAAATGATCACATGAGTCTTATTTAACACAAATATCTGCCTGTAAAGACATTTTGAAGGCAAATTTTAATTTGAAAAAAGAAGAAAAAAACATAATAAATAAGTTCCTAGTATAGGAATCTGCACATCAAAAATAAAGATATATCAATCAATTTAGAATTATGATGTATTCCAAATATTTCCTCACAAAGCTCACTGAAAAGATAAAGATACTTATGGATATAAGTCTCTGCTCAGCTTCTGTTTGGATGCTGTGCTTTTCATACAAGTGCTGATGGTTTTTTTTCTTCATCTAGAGAAACTGGGTCCCTTTGATGCTGCTCTTTAGTATCAAGACACACATTTCATATTTCTTTTTTTTTTTTTTTTTTTTTGTGAAATCCTTCTTACTTTGCAGTTGTTCAACATTTAGGTTTTTAAAAATATTATGAGGCACTACTCCCCATTCCTTATGTCTTTTTTGATTGGATGAGCATCTATCGGCATAATTATTCTTTTTCCCTCTTCACAGTGAGCAAACTGCAGGCAGGAAGCCTGGGTTCTACTTTCCTTCTCCTGGGGTCTGGCCTCTGGTTCCAGCACTTCCTTGTAGTAAAGCCTGTCTAATTCTGTGTCTCAGTACTACAGAGCTGATATGTCCACATATATAACCTTTAATAGCAATTCTATTACATCTCCATATGCTGTGTTGTCTTATTTCTCAACTTGTTCTGTGCTGGGCAGAGACAAGCCCCAATATTACCGGCACACTCTAATAGCACCATCTCAATGTATTTGTTGGTTTTTCATTTAATTTATCCTATCTGAAAAGTATCTATTGACAATATCTTAATTCACAAAATATACACTCTTTTATTTTTTCCATAGTCCTAAAAGTTGTGTTTGATCTTTCTTAATTCCATTTTTTTTTATTGCTTCATGTTTTAGAGTACTGTGGAGATGATTTGATAATAAAGAAACATCTTTTTTTTTTTTTTTTTTTTTTAGAAACATCTTTTTTTTTAAATGTTGTTTTGGGGTGCCTGGGTGGCTCAGTGGGTTAAAGCCTCTGCCTTCAGCTCAGGTCATGATCCCAGGGATTGAGCCCTGCATAGGGCTCTCTGCTCAGCAGGGAGCATGCTTCCCCCATCTCTCTGCCTGCCTCTCTGCCTACTTGTGATCTCTGTCAAATAAATAAAAAAATCTTAAAAACAAACAAACAAATAAATAAATATATTGTTTTATTATTTAGCTAAGTTCCAAACACAAATCTATTGGATTCTATAGCTCCGGTTCTTACACACTATATTCCATTTTGCCCCAGTTTGGCTCTACACATTTGCTATTAAGCTGTGGATGAATTGTATTTCAACTGAACTCCTCCCTCCAGAATGGCAGCATCTTATAAGAACATAAAACTAGTGAAAATCAACATGTTCATCCATCTGAAGGGATAAAACAATCATACATTTAAACTAAATATTAGTTTTTAAACATTTCATATTTCAGTTTGAGAGCTGGAGACTCTTCTAATATTAACATGCCATTATTATTAGTCTTGACTGCCTGCTGTGAATCATGGTGAAGTGCACGGAAGAATCTCACTACAGGCAAATACAAACACTGAGATTTTAATGGCTGTTAAGTAAATCTAAACTTAAAAATAAACAACAGGCTTAATTATTGTCACATGCAGTGTTTCGAAAAAACAGAATTTATCTCCATAACCTGTCATGAAAATATACTTCCTCTTGAAGGAAAATCTTATTTTTATTTTAAAATCTGTGGGATCTGCTAAGCAAGCAGATACTTCTCTGTTTCATTATTGATTACTTTCCTTTATATATAAGACAAATCTCGTAGACGGGATAAATTTAGACCATCAGACTACAAAAATGTACTATGAGGAATACACTGCTCTTTGTCATACACATTAATGTGTCCAGCTTCTTCTTCTGACACTTTATTTAAAATATTGGTCAAGTTAAAACTTGATATTGGTCTGCATTCTATTTGCTTTGGTTTTGTCTTATTGCTAATCTTGTTAGCTTGCTTTTTTTTTTAGAGCTTCAACTGCTGGATTTTTATTCATTACAATTTCATATTGATGTGACTGAAGTATATCTACAAAGACGTACACACATGAAAAAGCATAAAGACTTACCTTTCTCACATTACTGGTCTATCTATCTATCATTTATCTATCTATCTACATTTTAATTGGTAAGAATCAGATTTGGCAAAAGAAGATCTTAATAATTATTTCAATCTATCCATGTAGAGATGGGCAAAATGGAGCATAATGGGATTAACAGGTGGTTTGAAATGTCACTACAACTAAATGCAAGGTTCCCTGATCCTAAGGATAGGAAGCTATTACATTTTATCTACTACATGATGATATCTCATGCCCAAATCAGAAGTTCCTCACCATGAGGATGAGATCCCTTTCCAAGTAGTGCTGGACAAAGCCAGAGTTTGGGAAAATACTTACTTCTTGGTGTACAAGGTATCTTCACTGGATTTTTCAGACGCAATTTTCTTAGTTCTTTCTTTTAGAAATTCAGTTATACTACACATATACAAAAGTGAACAAATGATAAGTGTTCAGATTGGTAAATATTTACAAAGTGAACATACCTGCACAGCCATCACTCCACCACTTCAGAACACTTTCCCCACTTCAGAAGCCTTCCTTGTATCTCTTCCCAGTAATTATAGTTCCCAGGTATCCATGATTCTGATTTCTATCACTAAGATTAATTTACTTCTTTTTGAATGTTATATAAATGAAAACATACCCCATGTTTTCTTTAGTGTTTGATTTCTTTCATTAAATAAACACTATCTGTGAGTTTTATCTCTGTCGTATGCTCATTTTCATTGCTATATTATATTGCATATACAAATATACCACAGTTTACCAATTTATTACATTATTATGGGCATTTGGATTGTTTCTATTTGTGACTATTATAAACAGTGTTGTTATTTATATTCTCTACAAGTCTTTTAACATGCAAAAATCACACTTTTATATATTCAGAAGTGAAATTGTTTGGTCATAGGGTATACTCAGTCTTGGTAGAATATGCCAAAGTTATACCAATTCACATGTTACACAGTAATATATGATGTTTAGATTATTCTCTAACCTCACCAATACCAGACATACCATCTTTTTAATTTTTTTGGCCATATTAATAGGTATACTTAAAATGTATCTTGTTTTAAATTTTCATTTCCTTGAGTACTAACCATGTTGAACACCCTATCATTCATTAGAGTTTGCTTTTTTTTCCCCCCATCTGTAGCTATTCTTTATGCTTTTCCAACCTGCTCTATGTCCGTGGAGGCTAACTTGTACTGACTACACCAACAGAGTTCATTCCCTCTGAGCTCCATCATTAGAGATCTTTGATAGTGGATGGAAGGGAGGCAAGGAGGGAAAAGAATCAGACATTCCCCCCACCCCCCACCCCACTGCCTTTCTTTGGCTATTCAGCAAGGCGGCAAGCTATCTGTGACCTTCCATGGGAAGACCTCAGACTGCAAATCAACATGCCTCTTAGGTTTTTCCATCTGCAATTTAGCACTAATTGAATTTTCTTTCTCCTCAAATACCTAAGGGTAATATGGACACTACTATCCCTGGCATATTCCACTGTCTCTTGTGATTTTCCTATCCCTCTCCAAACTATGTGAGTGTTTGCTTCTTTTAAGCCCTCTTCTACCTGAATTGGAATGTAGTATCTACTTCCTGCTGGAAATCTGTATGACATACATTATTACTTCTAAGTTGTATCAAGCATGTGTGGGAAGATGGTGTATGCAAGATGAGAATTTGAAAATTAAGTAAAGGATATTTAGTAGAGAACACGGTGTTTTAGGGTAGACCTCCCACCAGGACCTTAAATAATAAATGTTTGCTAGGGTAGAACTGTTGTATAAGCAAATAAGGTATTCTACTCCACTGGCATGTTAGGCTGAGTCCTTAAGCAGGTTCTGATTGCTTTTAGAATGATTTAAACCATGGTTTGTAGCAATAAAATTGAAATTAATATATGTGGTGTGATCTTAAAAGAGTGTATACCAGATTTGTCTAAGGATCTTACCATAGTGTCTTTAAGTTCTATTCATTATCTACTTATTTGTGATAAGGTAGGAGATCTAACAATTTGGAACTTAACTTCTAAAATTACGATATCCTTCACCATCTTCTTACATACTGTTAAGTCTTGTTTCAGATTTTACTTTCTAGCCTGTGCCAAGTAAAACCCTTTCTTTAAGAATAACATGTCTTTATTGTTATTATCAAAATGCTACATGCAAACCAAACCAGAGAGAGCAGGGATAACTTACAGGAACTGGAAATCTCCAGATTCCTAGGAAAAATGAGAAAGATGATTATAATTTCATCTTTCCTGCATAAGAAAAGAAGCCACAATTATAAAAAAAAAAATAGGCCTAGCAGCAATGCCAACTTAGAGCTAACTCAAGTTAAAGTATAATAAGGTAGTTTTATGAGAGAATTAAATATAACTGATAACAGTTGAGAACAGCTCTATGGGAACATGAGTTCTTCATCCTCCAGTTTACTCACTTACCTACTGCAATTTGGTGTGTGACCCAAACACTCCTTTGATAAGTGCTCTAAAAGTCAGTAGTGATCTTATAATGTTCAGCCTTTTCCAAATTTATGAAGCAATTTAGAAAATAGTAGACTACTCTTTATCTCTTGAAACTCAAAGATACAATATCCAATTATTAATTTGGCTCTCTCCTTTCTGGCTGCTCCTTTTTAGCCCTGCCCTGATTTCCATGTTACCATTCACCTTACAAACATTTGTGTTTCACAGGGTTCAAATATTGGATAATTTCTCTGTGCATTCTACATGATTTCAGTGGGTTAACTTAATCCCTTCATAAGAGTATTCCTTTATGTCAGTGATTTCCAAATTTTTATTTACAAACCCTTCCTCCCCCCTTATGTAATACAAACCTGTATTCTAAAGTTGCTTACTAGGGGCACCTGGATGGCTCAGTTGGTTGAGCATCTGACTTGGTTTTGGCTCAGGTCATGATCTCAAGGTTGTGGGATGGAGCATGGGGTCAGGCTCCCCCTGCTTGTGCACACTCTCTCTCTCAAAATAAATAAATAAATAAATCTTGAAATAAAATAATAAAATAAAAAGTCTTACTAGATAACTTTCATGTGGATACCCGGTGGGAGATTTTTGTTTTAACACATTCCAGGTAGGGGTTGTTCTTTTCCTCTCCAAAACTGTTCTTTCCCTTTTATGTTTCTTTTCAGTTAATAAAATCACTATTCAGTGAGTCACCCAAACTCGGAAACCTCATTATAATCCTCAACTCATCTATTCATCTCATTTCTCACATTCAATCAGTCACCACATTGTGTTAATTCCATCTCCTGGATATCTTTGGAATCTGTCTTCTACTTTTCATTCCCACAGCTACCTCTCTTGTTTACAAGCTCATCACACTTTTTTTGGTCTGTAGTGATGGCCTCCTAATTTGCTGACTGTTACGGCTGGCTCAAAAATATCTTGATTTGCCATTGATCTTTGGAACTGCTATAAATGTGTTTCTAAAATACAAATCAAACCATATTCCACTCATTTTAAAAGCCCCAATTACAGAATTAAATATGTACTTTTATGAGATCTGGCTTGGATAAACAAGGATTCCAACAACAATATGTTCTTAAAAGAGAAACATAAGACAGGGGAAAAAAAAAACAATGGATTTTCCCACATAGAAAATGCATAAGAAGTATTCTTATTAATTTTTAATGCAATGTTGGACATTATGGGTTTTAAAGTCTTACATTATTTATTTCTAAACTATTGAAGGATGTAATACAAATTAATTATACTTATTGTCCACTTTTGGCTTTCTCTTTAAATAAAATTATTTGTCACCTTCACATACACACACATATATAATTTATATATCAGGTAGCTACATATACATATTTACATGCTGCTTAAACAATCTCAGAGAAACAATATTTATGAATTCATAAAAATTTATGAATTCATTAAAATGAGACTAAACTATTTAATTAGAAAGATTTAATTTTTTTCAGAAGGAACTCTTGGGGTGCACTGAAAAATGAAAATTGTTTCCAATCAGCATTTTCCCCTTAATGAATAGGGCCAACGAGTTGGTATTAAGATGTGCATATATAAATAGGCTTCTGCAGACATGTGACATTACACACCTGCCTGATAGCTTTAAATTGCAAATGCAGCTTTTTTCTTTTCTTTTTGTTTTGTATATATTTATAGTAATTGAATTGTTTTTCATATGGGATAAAACTTCTATTATTTAACATTTCCAGTGCTCTGCTTAATTGTAATATGCTGGTTAACTTTGGGTATTAATAAATTAAATACAGAGAACAGGTAAATCTCAACTTCATGAATTATTATTATTCCACTCTATCTCTAGAAAAACGCAATGATTTTGCAAAGGTCTTCTTTCCTTTTTTTTTTAAGGTCTCATTTCTAAGGAAGTTGCTCTTGCTCCTTCTTTTCTTCCGGAAATGCTTTTAATAACTCTAGGTTTCTGACTTATGCTTCTAAGGAGGTTACATACTCAAGAAACATAGACTGAGTATGTGGGTAATACACCATTACTGATTAAAACCATGAAGAGTTTTGTTTACCATGATTCCTCTCTATTAAGGAGTGAAAGAACAGCAAAACAAAACAAAAAAACAAAAACTGTTTGCATCTTGATAATCAATTATCAATGAGAAAAAGAAATAATACCTTTTAAAGTCCATCTCTTATTTCCTGACCTTACTGCTAAAAGGAAGGCCCTGCTGAAGTTGAGAAGAAATTTGAAGTTTTAGTATTTTTCATTTATGCAGAATATTTTTATATTAGTATCAGACAGACAATAGAGTGACAAGAATGAGTAAGGGATATTATTTGATAATTTCTCTATGTGGAAGTTGACACTGAGATAATAAAGTTCCCCTGAATATAATGACTCAAATACAATCCGTAATCAATGCTGCAGATTACTATAACCAATTAACAATTCTCCTCAGATAAGTGTTTAATGAATGAGGGGAGGGAGATATGCTTTTTGTGTTGTTGTTTTTGTTTAATGTTGTTACAGCTAATACTTAGAGTCCCCAAGAGTTTTCCAAGCTTTTTTCAAGAACACAACGTGAAGTAACATATAGTCAAGATTACAATCCAGGTCACCAGATTTCCATTTTCTACATTTCTCTCCTGAGGACTGAATCGACTAAAACCTAGTTAGAGTTATCAACTTAAAAGCTTAAGTAATGGAGAAGACAAAAAGGTTTTAATATTCTTACTATGAAGAATAAACTTTGGGACATAATTGTACCAGCCATCAGAGGGAAATACACTTCTTCATTTGGCATAGTCTGTAGTCCAAATAATTTAATCATTATATATGTTTGAGCTTAATTTAAAGTCTAAGATAACCGTAATGTTTGCCTAATATTCAAAATTCAGGAAGGGTTGATGTAGATGAGTGGGTAATAATCCTGAAAGAGTCGGATTCCTATCTCACACAATATACAAAAAACAATCTCAGGTGGAATTTATGTTCATCCAAAAACACTTAGAAAATATGAAAGTCTTAACAATCTGGGAGAGGGGCTTTACAACACATAAAACCAACACAGCATATATATAGAATACATACTAAATAATTCTTAAGAGTCAATAAAAAATATAAAGCAAAAAATTTGGGCAATACAAAGGATCAGAAATTTCACTGAAGAAAAAGCACTAATGGGTAACAAAATTATAAAAAGATGCTAAATGATGAATAGGGAAATAAAAATTAAAACCACAATGATATACATTTTTTTTTTTACATTTTTATACTCAGTAGATGGGCAAAGTCAAATAATACCATGTTTCAACAAGAATGTTAACTGATGGGAATTTTAGTAGTTACCACCTTTCAGAAAACGAGTTTAGTGTAATCTAGTAAAGATGAATGTCCATGTACATATCTCATAACTAGCAATTCCACTCCTTATTACCTACCCTAGAAAAACCCTGTGTATCAAGATCTGTCTACAAAAATCCCTTATATCAGTGTTGTATATTACAGCAAAAATATGTCTTGACCCCAGCATCCACAAATGGAATAATCTGCAGTCTATTCATATAATTATTATAATACAATAGTGAAAATGAAAGATCTAGAGCCCAGTCATAATAGTTGAATTTAGATCCACAATTTGAGCTCACAGAAGCATCCATAAAAAATCTACAGATACATTATATTTTCTTAAAAATGATATCTTTGCCTAAATCATAGCTACATGGATTTTTCTCTAATTTATTTATTTAAAGTTTATGTTTGTGTTTATCTTTAAAGTTACAAGTTTATGTTTCTATGCCCATATATAATATATACGATATTTCAGGTTTTTTAAAAAATGTATGGAAAGGCAACAATGGTTGATGAAGGAAGGGAAAACATAAGAAGGAAAAGCATTTGGGGAACTTTTCTTGGAGTTTACTTTTTCTTAAGATTTTATTTATTTTGGGGGGAGAGAGAGCGAGAAAACAAGTGAGTAGGGGGGTGGGTCAGAGGGAGAAGCAGACTCCCCAGTGAGCAGGGACCCCAATGGAGGCAGGAGGGGTAGAGAAAAAGCAGACTCTCCATTGAGCAGTGACCCCATTATGGGACTCCACCCCAGGACTTTTGGAGCATGACCTGGGGCCAAAGGTAGCACTCTTAAGTGACTAAGCTACCAAGATGTCCTCATGAAGATTATTTTTAATTCTACTCTAGAGCTCTAGATTTTTGGTTTCTCCCCTCAATTTCCACTTCATGCCTAACTGCAAAGCCTTTTCTCATTTCAGATCTCGATTTTTTTTTTCACATTAGCTATGGAAGTTTTGATATAAGATTAGTAAAAGCAAAAATGTTAATTCTCTATAATCTCCTTGGAAAATTGAGCTTTAAAGTGTTACAACATTGATACTGGTAATGGTGTATGGACTGTTGGGAAGAAGAAAACACCAGCAAGGGCAACAGAATTGGCATTGGTGGGGGAGTCAATGATGGCAACAGCAGTGACCTAAACCTTCCAAAAGGTAACACTAACTGAAAAAGCAATACTGTGTTTGGGGTCACTGTTGGCAGGGTTGGCACTTTAAAAATGGGTAACAGTAAGAGATTACAGCAAGTAGTATAGAGCTGAAAGAGAAAAGGAGGAAAACAGACAAGCTGAAGCAAGTTATCACATAAAAACTTTTCTTTTTATTTTATTTAAAAATTGTTTTCTTCCAACTAACTCGAACGAAATTCCAGTTAGTTAACATACAGTGTAATATTAGTTTCAGGTTTACAACACAGTGACTCAATATTTCCATATGATACCTGGTGGTCATCACAAGTGCCTTCCTTAATGCCCATCACTCATTTAACCTGTTCCTTACCCACCTCCCCTCTGGTAATCATCAGTTTGTTCTCTATAGTTAGGAGTCCATTTCTTGGTTTTCTTTTCTCTTCCCTCCTGGGCCATGTCCATTTGTTTTGTTTCTTAAATTCCATATATGAGTGAAATCATATGGTACTTATCAAAAATAGCCAAGTATGCAAAGAGCTCATATGAATGGAAAAAGAAGATGTGGTATATATGTGTGTGTGTGTATTTGTGTGTATATATAAATATAATATGTATACATATATACATATATGATAGAATATATATAGTGGAATCTTACTAAGTATATATATATAGTGTGTGTGTATGTATATATATATACACACACACATTATATATGCATATATAAATGGAATCTTAGTATGTGTGTGTGTATATATATGGATGTGGAATATATATAATGGAATCTTACTCAGCCATAAAAAAGAATGAAATCTTGCCATTTGCAACAATGCATATGGAGCTGGGGAGTATTGTGCTAGGTGAAATAAGTCGGTCAGAGAAAGACAAATACCGTAATAATTTTAGAATGAGTTTTCAAAGTACATGTGATAGAGTCATTAAGGATTCCCACCTAGCACAATCTCAGGGAAACTCTAGGAATCTGAAGTTGCTTTGTTAAGACAATCAGGTTTGGGAAGTGCAGCTGGTGATTATAATAGGTACATTTAAAAAATATACTTATTTTGTTACATTTGTTGGTTTCTTACACCAAAGTTACCATATCCTTTGGAATATGGGTTTTACCAATTTGGAAACATATATATATATATATATATATATATATATATATACACACACACTTATATGTGTGTGTGTGTTTCCCATTGTTATTGTAATTATTGGCTTGTTATAGCCAAAATATTGTTCAAAAGCTTTTAGTGTTGGCTTGATGTTTTAAACACAATTCATGATATTTTTTTCCACTAACAATGTATTTTGATATTTTGGGTATTAAATAATTAATTGTTGAATGGACATTTGAAATATATCACATTTATAAATTGGGAGATGCCCATATGGAAAGGGAATGGATATTTGAAACATATCACATTTATAAATTAGGAAATGCCCATATATGGAAAGGGAATTTACACAAGGCATTATTTGTTCATAAATATTAAATAGAAAATTTGTGCAGTAGTGGTGCATTTTAGGTGGCCACAAAGGAAAACAATATGTTGGCTAAATGGGGTTCCTTCTGGAGAAGGGAAGTGATCACAGACCACTGAAAAGGGGAATAAGACATTTACCTAAAAAAGAAAGGCAAATAGGAATGAGGTAAGTTTTTCTTCCCCAGGTGAGATGAAGGAATATTTATTGATGTGAGAGGACTGGTTTTCAGAATACGGGGATCAGGTTCACAAAGCTGAGGCAACGTCGAACCATGAATGCCAAAGCAACCACAACAATAACAGCAAAATTGAGTAGTAGTAATTCTGAGAGATAAAAATATTGTGATAAATCTTACTTCTATTTTTTTTGTTTTTGCTTATTTGTTTTGTTTTGAAGAAGTCAAAGTAAAAGAATTTCTTTTATGATCAACTGAGGTTACCTTGGCATTTTATAGACTCTCATAAGATTAGGTACCTGACAGAATGAATGACAGAAGTTAGTTTTGTCAGTTTCATAAATGCAAGTCACTGAAATAATGTTGTTTTTATAAATGAAGATTTTCCTAGATGTCCATGAACAGATGAATGGATAAAGATGTGGTATACACACACACGCACACACACACACACACACACACACACACACACACACACACTGGAATACTATGCAGCCATCAAAAAAGAAAGCTTGCCACTTGCAATGAAGTGGATGGAACTAGAGGGTATTATGCTAAGTGAGATAAGTCAATCAGAGAAAGACAATTATCATATGCTCTCTCTGATATGAGGAATTTGAGAGGTAGCATGGGGGGGGCCATGGGGAGAGGGAGGGAAAATGAAACAAGATGGGACCAGGGAAGGAGACAAATCATAAGAGACTCTTAATCTCAGGAAACAAACTGAGGGTTGCTGGGGAGTGGTGGGGGAGGGATAGGGTGGCTGGGTTATGGAAATTGGGGAGGATATGTACTATGGTGAGTGCTGTGAATTGTATAAGACTGATGATTCACAGACTTGTTCGCCTGAAGCAAATAATACATTATGTGTTAGTAAATAAATGAATAAATAAATAAAGTTGTCTTCAGGACCATGGACAGTAAAAAAGATTATTACTATAGTTCCATCATAAGAGTGCCTGTTCTGAATTCCATATTTCTATCAGAACCAAAAAGATTAGAGGGTTCTGAAAGGAGAAGGTAAAATGATACATCAATTTGGCACTATTTCATGAAACTAATTATCTGTGTAAATGCAGGGAAAGAACACACTACCAAGGAAGGGGCTGTAATGATGCATTAAAATCCAAGAAACATATTAATAAAATTACATGAAAATGATTTATAGATAGTATACAGAGCTCTCTTTTCATGTTGTTTCATTTAAATAGTTGCTTATGAAACACATATTGTAATTAGTTATTTATTATATACACTGTATTTGTATTGTGATTAGTTTGTCTTATATAATTAGTTATTTTCTTGGAAATTTATTATACATAGTAAAACTTAGTATATATTGTGATTATTTACCTGGAAAATGTGTCTCTTTGTGTGTGTAGTATGGTTTTTGACATGGCTAAGAATTCAGATTGGTACTTTTTGTGGTGAGTTTTTAATGTAACTATGAATGCACATGTGTTAACAAAATATCTTTTTGGGGCACCTGGGTGGCTCAGTGGGTTAAAGCCTCTGCCTTCGGCTCAGGTCATGATCCCAGGGTCCTGGGATCGAGCACCATATTGGGCTCTCTGCTCAGCAGGGAGCCGGCTTCCCCCTCTCTCTCTGCCTGCCTCTCTGCCTACTTGTGATCTCTGTCTGTCAAATAAATAATAAATAAAATCTTAAAAAAAACCCCAAAATATCTTTTACCCATATTCATTAAATAAATATATACTGAACAGTGACAAGCATGCTTCTATATGTTCAAGATTTAGCAATGAACAAAACAAAGAAATTTACTTTCTTATGGATTTTATATTCTATTTCATAAAATTTTTCAAAGGCTGCATTTTCTTCCTTAAATGTACAGTCCTCCACAGTATTTAAAAATTGCAAATTACTAATCACTAACTAAAAGAGGAAAAAGTACAGAAATGTTATTTTTTATTGTTAGCATTGACATTAAGAATGGCAATCAACATTTGCTCTTGTAGAGTCAATTTCATTCATGATTCTCAAAGAACTATAACATTCTAATTAATTTTACAACACCCAAGAGAGACAGATAAGTATTATTATTCTGATTTTACAAATGAGGGAATTGCAACATAGAAGCTGAATTCACATTTTCCTCTACACCTCAATAGAGCTCTTAAGAAACCCCACAGCAATTGCAGGGTTTCAAGTCATGTATTGCTGTGTAGCTCTGTGGCACTTTTTTCATTACTCAAGATAGACATTGTTTGAGAAGCGATATAGAAGAAACATTTATGTGGATTTTGTTCTGAACAGTGTTATGTAGTTGATGTAACCCACCTAACAAATTGTGTAGTAAAGGAAGACTGGCTTATGCTCACATTTTAAAATAATTTCTATATAGATATAAAGCCAGATATAGATTTGGTTAAAACAAAACAAAACAAAACAAAACACAGGATCATTTGTCCAAGGCCTCCTGATTGGAAGGCCCCAAAAAACCCTAAATACAGTTTCTTCAACATGGCACACTGACTAACTAAAACAGAGAAACTAAGCTTTCCTTTCAGCAATAAACTGACAAAATAGCAATTGCTGTATCCTAACGAATACATTGATGGTCAGTTATTTCACAGCGGACAAAACAACCGATTCAATTAGTCAGTGAGTATTTAGGGATTTAAAAACAAACCAAACATCACACCAAGTAGTTCAGTTAAAGGGGATATAATATAACAACGTAGTATATAGTATAAGAATGCTGGAATTGCTGGACAAAGCAAGTGGGGAGGTGAAGGATAAAGAAATGAGCAAAACGCAAGAAGCCACTACACCTAGAACTAGAAAGATACGGGAAGGAGGTGGTGCAGGAGCCTGGGCTGCCAGGCTTGAGCAATAGAGCAGACATACCCACTGTTCTCTGGTAAACATACTCATACGCTGTCATCTTTCTGAGAAATCAAAAATAAATGCCTTTTCCCCAGACCTCCTGGAGACAAATCTTCCAATCTGTTTTCTCTAAGTCCCAGATAAACTAAACAAGTAGTTAGCCAATGCCTGTTAATCAGTAGATTTGAGAGTGTTTTTCTTTCCATGCAAAATGGAGAACTAGATTTAGGGTCCAAATTTCAGTTCACATTTAGGGATGCACTGATGTGATTACTGCCATAGCTTTTTTTTTTTTTTTTTTTGATTTTTTAAATAGATTATTTATTTATTTATTTGATAGAGAGAGATCACAAGTAGGCAGAGAGGCAGGCAGAGAGAGAGAAGGGGGAAGCAGGCTCCCTGCTGAGCAGAGAGCCCGATGTGGGGCTCGATCCCAGGACCCTGAGATCATGACCTGAGCTGAAGGCAGAGGCTTAAACCACTGAGCCACCCAGGAGCCCCTGCCATAGCTTTTTGATGGTTTTTCTGCTTCTCTCTCCCATTTTTCCCTACCTGATACCCAGAGTGGTCATTTTGGAACACAGGTATATCAGGACTCTTGTCTACTCAAAACTCCGGAGAAGTTCCTGCTCCCTAAAAAGAAAGTCAAAATCCTGACATAGTTAAAAGACCATTTATGGTCTTGTCCTAACTCTGTGAACAGTCTCTCAGTACTGTAAAAAGTTAAATAGACTAGAAAGGCTTTATTCAAAATGAGTGCAATAGGGGAGAGAAACTGAACTCAACACACTGAAACAAAAACAAAGGGCTGGAGAGCGTTTAAGAACTGGGGCAGGGAAAATCATAGTTTATCTGTGCTTACTAATCGTTCTTACCTAAAGGAAAAGTTAACCTTCACTTATCTTCATGACAGGAGTTAGTTGTTTTTATTGTTGTTGTTGTGTGTGTATTTTGCTTTGTTTTGTTTTATTTTGTTTTCTACAACTTAAAGCAAAGTGCCCCCAGAAATTAAGCTCCTATCCTCCCACAGAGGTTGAAAGATAGAGGTGCTCTCTTTCAAAGTTTACATTTCAAAGCTATTGTCTCCATGTCCTTGAAAAAGATATTTCCTAGGTTGTAAAACTGGTAAGGGACTAGAAGAAGATTTACATACATTTCAAAGAGGCAGAGGATTTATAATTTTAAATTTTCTAAAGTAAATGCTTTAAGAAAAAGGAGGTTAGGGAACTAGCCAAGAAAAAGCCTCTCCAAAGTTTAGTCAAGTTGAGGGGAATAAGAGCTCCTTGATAAGGGCTACTTGTTCTTCTATATCCTTAGTCTCAGAAACATTACTTTCCTTCCTGTTCTCCAAACACATTTCTGTTTCATAATATTTGTATTTTATGGACCTTCTGTCTGGACTATTAGTCCATCAACTTACTATATGGTTTGTTCTCTTATTTTCTTCTGATTTATGCTTACATGTCAACATACCAGAGAGGTCTTTTATGATCACCCTATTTAAAACATCAACCTTTCAATCTTTCTCTATATCCCTCACTGTTTTCCATTTTTCTCTATATAATTAACAATATCTGATATATTATCTATAATTTAAGCAAAGAGAACCTAGATACTCAACCTGAATTATTTTGTCATATAGCCTCAGATGCTACCCGATCAAAGTATTTAATAAATCCTTGTTAAATAAGTGAATTAATGAAGTAGTTACTATAATTATTTCAGTTTTCAAAATAAGAAAAGTGAGGCATTAATATACTAAATAAAAGGACTTAGAGCCACAAAGTCATTAAGTGTTTGAGTTACTCATTACTCCACAAAATCTCTGCATAACTCCAAACCTAAATGGTCAGCTACTAATTAAAGAACAGATTAGGAATTGTCATTTTTTAAAACAAATTTATTATAATAAGTTCAGTATATGCAACTTATTATGGTAAAGCAGTTTATCAAACCTACATATAATTTTTGTGTTGTCTAAATGAGTTATCCATAGTACCTACCATAGTGCCTAGCCTAAGATAAAGACTATATACATAGTCTTTGAATGAATGAGTAAATCAATGACTGTAGTTATGTAGTGGATTCTTTTCATTGTTTATGTAAACTGAGATATTTGGCTAATTTATTTAAGTTTTGAAATTATAATCTATAAAATGAGATTAGAGACTGAAAGGTCTCTGTGTTAGTGATAGCTTGCCAACCACGAAAACTCATACTCCCCCCTCCTTATATAAAGATACTTCTTGCTAAGAAGTAGCTACCCAACCACAGAGGATATTTCCCATTTTCCTTGCATCTAGGGCACATTCCCTATATTCCAGTATATTATTGGAAGTAATATATATCACTCTGGGGCTGAAGTTTAAATAAACAAGTTTGTCATCTCCACGTTTACTTTACTTTCTGCTGAATGAATTTAGACAATCCCAAGTCTTTAAGTGAGGGTAGAATCAAAAAATGAAAATCTGAACTACTATGTAGAAAAAACATCTTTCACCCATCAGTTATACCCAAACAGTTATTTGAGTGTAAAATAATATTCCATGGTATACAGCAAATAAAATATTGAATTTATTTATTACAACAGCTAGCAATAGCCTTGATATTATACTCACTAATATTTGTTCCAAATATAAAATTCCATTTTCTACACCTCATATCAAATTAGCAATTTTTAAAATGTTAAACATAATTTCTTATGTCTAAGACACAGAACAGTCATAGCATACTTATTATTTTCAGTTTTCAGTGCCATGACCCTAATTCCACTTCTAATTAGCTAACACTTTTAATGACCGCAGTTTTAAGTGGCCTTTCTTCAACTTTTTTTTCTCTTTCAAATGTCCCTCAATAATAGGCATTTTTTTCAGTCATACATTAATCCTTTTAGATGGGTTTTACAGAAACCCCTGACAGGCCTTCAGTTTTTTCACAACATACCTATATACGGCTTATCATCTAGTGCTCCCCAATGTAAATCTTCTACTTTAGCCAGATCCTTCATACACACCACTTAAAATTAACTCAGCTTATTCAAGTCTCTGAAGCTTTACCATTCCCTTCACGGAGTTTCTTTCTTTTCATTGGTATAAACATTTTTTTTTTTAAGTTTTGTTTTTTTTTTTTTTTTTTAATTTGGGGAAGAAAGAGAGAGAGAGAGAGAGAGCACGGCCACCTACAAGAGCAGGAGGAGGGGCAAAGTGAGAGGGAGTGGCAGACTCCCTGCTGAACAGGAAGCCCAGCAGGGGAGTAGATCCCAGAGACCCTGAGATCATGACCTGAGCCAAAGGCAGACACTTAACCAACTGAGCCACCCAGGCAGCGCCCCTGTACTACCAATCTTCTAAGATCTCTACTATAACATATTTTCTTTAAAGTCTTTGTTGCATTCTGTCTAATTAGTTTTGATTTCATCTATTTACACTTTGGTTCCTAATATTTTAAGCCAGAAATGGAAAACATTCAATTTTGATCCCACCACCTTGAACCCAAATCCTATCATTGTGAAAGTCTTTCCTAATGATTTCATGAAAAGATTCCAAATACTTTGCAGAAATCCTACTATACTATATTATCAAAGATGGGCTCCTATAAGTACTAAACATAGAGGTTTTTTTAAAAAAAGAAACCATAATCATGGTTAGTATTTTTTAAAAAGCCCTTATTATCTGTAATAAAAAAGAGAACCTAAAATTTCAAATATTCAAATGCATCTCTAATAGTATATGTTTCAAACAGTGATTAAGAAACAAATGAGTCTTGATCCCAGGACCCTAGGAATGAGTCCCACATGGGGCTTTTTGCCCAGCAGGGAGCCTGCTTCTTCCCCGCCCCCACCACCTGCCTCTCTGCCTACTTGTGATCTCTATCAAATATATAAATAAAATCTTTTAAAAAAAGAGAGAGAGAGAGAAAAATGAGTCTGGCTGCAGTGGGATATGATATTTTAAGTACTCTGTACTTTGCTGATCAGCAGTAAAAAAATATAAAACATCTAAAGTTTATATTTAGACACAACATACTTGTCAAAAAAGATTTCTATTAAAGTGTCACAATGCAGGAAAAGTGTTCCTTATAGTTCAGTTCAATTCAGCACAAAATTACTAAAACAGAGAAGTCAGAACATAGGAAAATCATGGTAGTAGAGTAATACTGGTTGACTGATTGGCTTACCTATTTTAGAAAGCAAGGTATGTGATCTTTAAATAAATTAAAGCAAAAGTCAAACACTATCATGCTTAAAAAGTGCTGAGGGCAACAATAATGTTACAAAAACATTTGGCTGGTAAATATAAAAAGAAGTGAGTAAGAAACAAAAGTAACTTCAAGTGTTGGGGAATTTTTTTTAAGGTACATACAACATAAAACTTAATACAAAGCCATATAATTCTTATCAATGGTATCATGACAAGACTGTTTCCCCCCCATGAAATAACCCACAATAACCAGAAGAAAAATTATTAGTCTATGATTTAAAAAAAATTTTTTTTTAAATTTATTTGACAGAGATCACAAGTAGGCAGACAGGCAGGCAGAGAGAGGGGAGGGGGAGAAGCAGGCTCCCTGCTGAGCAGAGAGCCCGATGCGGGGCTCGAACCCAGGACTCTGGGATCATGACCTGAGCCGAAGGTAGAGGCTTTAACCCACTGAGCCACCCAGGCGCCCCTAGTCTATGATTTTTTTCTTAAATTTCTTAAAATGTATTTGTTGGAACAACTGTAGTAAGATTTGATAGAGTAGTCTAAAGTTATGGCTAAGCAATGTATATGATAACGACTAAGCAAAATAAAACTATTCACTATAATACAGGTAAAAGATAAATTTCGAGTTGTCTCTCAAATTTTTCAAATATTTAATATAGTGTTAAAAAACACATGTTTTACATTCAAGAGTAGAGCACAATAAGTGAAGTTGGTTAACTATGAAAGATTGCTTTTCTTGGGGCAAAACTTTTCAAATTAATATTTGGAATTAAATGAATAACTACCTTCCTGATTTACATAAAAACTGCTCAGTGGTTGAGATTTTTCTCTTCTAAACATTTACAGAAATGCCAACAGCAGATAAACAAAGGTATAAATACAGTTTATTTAGTGTTTATCTTCTCAGTCAAGTTCAAGTGTCTGTCAATTAGAACTTAAACTAATTTAAGACATCTGCATAATATGTTCTTATCAGTGCTGTAAGAGGAATCAGGGTTGATAAACAGATTTAGAGACCATAGTGACAGGCTAAAAATGAGTTATGCTACCAGGTGGTATGCAGAATGTTGGACTTAAATTAGGAAATTTCAGACGTGTTTTATTGTACAGGTAACTATGATAAAACTTTCAGCATTAGGAGAGTAATTTGCTATAATACACTTTATAGAGATCAGGAAGTCTCACTGGCTTCCTTCAGACCTTCTCCTCTTCATAGATCTGTTAGTTGGAAGGGGTGGGGCAGACCCCTTAAAATGTAGCCCCCTAGTTCCTGGAGTTAGCTGGCAGTGAGCCTTAACTGTTGGTGGGGAAGCTGTTGTATAGTCACTTCCTTACTTGCCGCAGCTGCTGAGAATAAACCTGGGCTGTCTACAGGGCCCTCCTGGGATTCTCTCTTTTGCTCACCCATCTGACCAACCAGAAACCAAGCAACCCTAGCTTTCATTTCTAATATACAAGGCTTTTCCAGGACTTGAAGAATTAATACTTCTCTGAAAATACCTTATAATCAAGGAATACTTCATTAAATCAGGACGGTATAGCATAATTATAAGATGGTCCATTTGGAAGGATCAGACCATTACAGACTTAGCTAGGAAGGGGATTTATAAAAGGTAATACCTATCAGAGCATGCCTTGAGTGTGATTATGAGCATTAATCAGGAGGGATAGAGGTCAGCAAACCCCATTGACCTTTGCTTTCTGAATTGCATTAGTCCTGAGGTCAGCATCTGGACTAGCTGGACACCCTTATTATGTTTTTTTTGTGTTGTGATTGAATCCTAGACAGCCAAAGAAAAGCTAATCTGAGACCAGCAGAGATATTACCCTTGTTTCCACCACTCCTGTTGTACTGGCCCAGAAAGCTTTTCTCCTGAAAAAAAATAAATGAATAAAATAAAATAAAATATAAATCTACAAGTTGTCCTTGACAACAGGGACAGGGTTATTTATACCATTAAATTCTGATGATCCTTAGGCCTTCCGACATCATGGAAGTGACATAAAATTCATCTTATTCAAGGTAATGTTCTGTTTAACTTGCTTTTCTTTTTTTCATTCAACATTCTGTTTAAAACTCTATCTATGTTGGTTTATATACAGTCCAGTTCACTCCTTTTATAACCTCTGTGGCATTCCATTTGCATTAAAAAAAAAAAAACACCCCACAATTTATACATCTATTCTACTGATGAAGACATTTGGGTTAATTCCAATTTTTTACTCCTTCCAACAATATTTTAGGACTCATTCCTGTGCCTATCTTCTCCATAGGTGAAAGAATTTCAGTAGGTTATATAATAAAAGTGTAATAGCTGTATCAAAGAATATGAATGTGTTAAATTATCCTAGGAAGACTGAAACTTCCATTCTAAATGGTTTTACCAATAAACTCTTCAACAAAAGGTGTATGGGAGTTTTCCTTCCCCAACATCCTATAAATACTTGATATTGCCAGATTCATTTTTATTTTGCTAATCACCTGTGTATGAAAAGAATCTCATTTTTCAAAATTTGCATTTCCCTACAGAAATGCAAAATGGCTGAGAGTCTTTTCATATGTTTATTGGCCATTGTGTTTCCTTGTTTAGCAATTCCTGTTTATATCCTTGGCACATATTTCCTTTTCAGCTTTTTGTCTTTTATTGTTCATTTGTAGCAGTTACTTATATTTTCTTAGTATTTTTTATTTATTATAAATATTTAAAATATCTTCTTTAAGTCCATGCTTAGACGTCTTTGTTCACAGTATATTTACCACCGAGGTGATTTTATGTAATGCAATCTTATTAATCAATCTAATTTTTGCTTTGTGTTTTTTGTATCTTGTATAGTGTGAGGGAATGAATTGTGTCCCCACAAAATTTATATGTTGAAGCCCATATCTGAAGATAGAACCTTAAGGAGGTAATTAAGGTTAAAGGAAGTCATGAGGGTGGTATTATGGATCAGTCTGTTCAGGCTGTCATAGCAAAATGCCACAGTCTGGATGGCTTAATTATAACAAAAAGCTGGAAAATAACAAAAGGCTGGAAAGTTCAAAATCAAGGTCCTGGCAAGGCAGGTTTCATTCTGAGACCTCTTCTTCTGGCCTGTAGGTGTCTTCCAACTCAATGTGTACTCACATGGCTTCTTTTGTGTATACACAGAGAGATTGGGTTTTACAGTCTCTCTCTCTCTCTCTTTTTTTTTTTTTAAAATTTTTATTAACATATAATGTCTTATTAGCCCCAGGGGTACAGGTCTGTGAATCGCCAGGTTTACACACTTCACAGTACTCACCATAACACATACCCTCCCCAATGTCCATAACCCCACTACCCTCTCCCTCCCCCCCTCCCCCTGGCAAACATCATTTGTTTTGTGAGATTAAGAATCTCTTATGGTTTGACTTCCTCCTGATCCCATCTTGTTTTCTTTTTTCCTTCCCTACCCCCCAAGGCCCCCACGTTGCCTCTCAAATGCCTCATATCAGGGAGATAATGTGATAATTGTCTTTCTCTGATTAACTTATTTCATTCAGCATAATGCCCTCTAGTTCCATCCATTTAGTCACAAATGGCAAGATTTCATTTCTTTTGATGGCTGCATAGTATTCCGTTGCATATATATACCAATTCTTTATCCAGTCATCCATTGATGGACATCTAGGCTCTTTCCATAGTTTGGCTATTGTGGACATTGTTGCTATAAACATTGGGTGCACATGCCCCTTCGGATCACTACATTTGTATCTTTAGGGTAAATACTCAGCAGTGTGATTGCTGGGTTGTAAGGTAGCTCTATTTTCAACTTTTTGAGGAACCTCCATGCTGTTTTCCAGAGTGGCTGCATCAGCTTGCATTCCCACCAACAGTGTAGGAGGGTTCCCCTTTCTCCGCATCCTCACCAGCATTTGTCCTTTCCTGACTTGTTAATTTTAGCTATTCTGACCCGTGTGAGGTGGTATCTCATTGTAGTTTTGATTTGTATTTCCCTGATGCCGAGTGATGTGGAGCACTTTTTCTTGTATCTGTTGTCCATCTGGATGTCTTCTTTGCAGAAATGTCTGTTCATGTCCTCTGCCCATTTCTTGATTTGCTTATTTGTTCATTGGGTGTTGAGTTTGATACATTCTTTATTTTATTTTATTTTATTTATTTAATTGACAGACAGAGATCACAAGTAGGCAGAGAGGCAGGCACAGAGAGAGGAGGAAGCAGGCTCCCCACAGAGCAGAAAGCCCGATTTGGGGCTCGATCTCAGGACCCTGGGATTGTGACCTGACCTGCAGGCAGAGGCTTTAACCCACTGAGCCACCCAACCACGCCGAGTTTGATACATTCTTTACAGATTTTGGATATTAGCCCTTTATCTGATATGTCATTTGCAAATATCTTCTCCCATTCTGTCAGTAGTCTTTTGGTTTTGTTAACTGTTTCCTTTGCTGTGCAAAAGCTTTTGATCTTGATGAAGTCCCAGTAGTTCAGTTTTGCCCTTGCTTCCCTTGCTTTTGGTGATGTTTCTAGGAAGAAGTTGCTGCAGCTAAGGTTGAAGATTTTGCTACCTGTGTTCTCCTTAAGGATTTTGATGGATTCCTTTCTCACATTGAGGTCTTTGATCCATTTGGAATCTGTTTTTGTGTGTGGTGTAAGGAAATGGTCCAATTTCATTCTTCTGCATGTGGCTGCCCAATTTTCCCAACACCATTTGTTGAAGAGACTGTCTTTTTTTCATTGGACATTCTTTCCTGCTGTGTCAAAGATTAGTTGACCATAGAGTTGGGGGTATATTTCTGGGGTCTCTATTCTGTTCCATTGATCTATGCGTCTGTTTTTGTGCCAGTACCATTCTGTCTTGAAGATGACAGCTTTGTAATAGAACTTGAAGTCTGGAATTGTGATGCCACCAACTTTAGCTTTCTTTTTCAAAATTCCTATGGCTATTTGGGGATTTTTCTGGGTCCATATAAATTTTAGGATTATTGTTCCATTTCTCTGAAAAACATTGATGGGAATTTGATAGGGATTGCATTAAATGTGTAGATGGCCCTTTAGGTAGCATAAACATCCTGACAATATTTGTTCTTCCAATCCATGGGCATGAAACGTTTTTCCATTTCTTTGTGTCTTCCTCAGTCTTTTTCATGAGTACTTTATAATTCTCTGAGTACAGATTCTTTGTCTCTTTGGTTAGGTTTATTCTTAGATATCTTATGGTTTTGGGTGCAATTTTAAATGGGATTGACTCCTTAATTTCTCTTTCTTCTGTCTTGTTGTTGGTGTAAAGAAATGCAACTGATTTCTGTGCATTGATTTTATATCCTGACACTTTACTGAATTCCTGCACAAGTTCTGGCAGATTTGGAGTGGAGCCTTTGGGTTTTCCACATAAAGTATCTTATCATCTGCAAAGAGTGATAGTTTCACATCTTCTTTGCCGATTTGGATGCCTTTAATTTCTTTTTGTCGTCTGATTGCTGAGGCTAGGACTTCTAGTACTATGTTGAATAGCAGTGGTGATAATGGACATCCATGCTGTATTCCTGACCTTAGTGGTAAAGCTCTCAGTTTTCCTCCATTCAGAATGATATTCACTGTGGGTTTTTCAGATGACTTTTTGATGATATTGAGGTATGTATCCCCTATCCCTACGCTTTAAAGAGTTTTGATCAAGAAAGGATGCTGTACTTTGTCAAATGCTTTTTCAGCATCTATTGCGAGTATCATATGGTTCTTGCTCTTTCTTTTATTAATGTATTGTATCACATTGATTGATTTGCAGATATTGAACCAAACTTGCAGCTCAGCAATAAATCCCACTTGGTTGTGGTGAGTAATCCTTTTAATGTACTGTTGGATCCTATTGGCTAGAATTTTGGTGAGAATTTTCACATCCGTGATCATCAAGGATATTGGTTTGTAATTCTCCTTTTGGATGCAGTCTTTGTCTGACTTGGGATCAAAGTAACTAGCCTCAAAAATGAGTCTGAAAGTCTTCCTTCCATTTGTACTTTTTGGAACAGTTTCAGGAGACTAGGTATTAATTCTTCTTTAAATGTTTGGTAGAATTCCCCTGGGAGGCCGTCTGGCCCTGAGCTTTGTTTGTTGGGGGATTTTTGATGACTGCTTCAATCCCCTTACTGGTTATGGGTCTGCTCTGGTTTTCTATTTCTTCCTGGTTCAGTTTTGGTAGTTTATATGTCTCTAGGAATGCATCCATTTCTTCCAGATTGTCAAATTTGCTGGTATAGAGTTGCTCATAATATGTTCCTATAATAGTTTGTATTTCTTTGGTGTTGGTTGTGATCTCTCCTCTTTTATTCATGATTTTATTAATTTGGGTCCTTTTTCTTTTCTTTTTGATAAGTCTGGCCAGGGGTTTATCAATCTTATCAATTCTTTCAAAGAACAAGCTCCTAGTCTCAGTTATTTGTTCTATTGTCTTCTTGGTTTCTAATTAATCAATTTCTGCTCTAATCTTTATTATTTCTCTTCTCCTGCTGGGTTTAGGCTTTCTTTGCTGTTCTTTCTGCAGCTCCTTTAGGTTTAGGGTTAGTTTGTGTATTTGAGACCTTTCTTGTTTCTTGAGGAAGGCTTGTATCGCTATATATTTTCCTCTCAGGACTGCTTTTGCTGTGTCCCACAGATTTTGAACCATTATGTTTTTATTATCATTTGTTTCCATGAATTTTTTCAATTCTTTTTTAGTTCCCTTGTTGACCCATTCATTCTTTAGTAGGATGCTCTTTATCCTCCAGTATTTGGGTTCTTTCCAAATGTCCTCTTGTGACTGAGTTCTAGCTTCAGAGCATTGTGTTCTGAAAATATGCAGGGAATGATCCCAATTTTTTGGTATTGGCTGAGACCCGATTTGTGACCCAGGATGTGGTCTATTCTGGAGAATGTTCCACGTGTATTTTGTTGTTTTGGGATGTAGTGTTCTGAATACATCTATGATGTCCATCTGGTCCAGTGTGTAATTTAAAGACTTTATTTCCTTGTTGATCTTTTGCTTGGATGATCTGTCCATTTCAGTGAGGGTGTTGTTAAAGTCCCCTACTATTAGAGCATTATTGTTTATGTGTTTCTTTGATTTTGTTATTAATTGGTTTATGTAGCTGGCTGCTCCCATGTTAGGGTTGTAGATATTTAAAATTGTTAGATCTTCTTGTTGGACAGACCCTTTGAGTATCAGTCTCTCTTTTTATAAAGACACTAAATTTGTCAGATCAGTGTCCTGCTCTTGGGACCACATTTAACCTTAATTACTTCCTTAAGGGTCCTATCTCAAAATATAGTCACCATGGAAGTTGACACTACAACATAGGAATTCTGGGGGGTACCCAAACATTTAGTCCATAACAGCTAGGATCCTAATCTGATAGGATCGGTGGCCTTATAAGAAAAGAAGGGCTCTTGTTCTGGCTCTGTCTCTCTAAACTCTCATTCTACCTTTTGATATCCCCCTTCTTCCATATGCTCAGATGAAAGCCCATGTGAAGACAAAGTGGCCATCTGCAAGCAAGGATGAGAGCTCTCAACAGAAAACAATATGGGCTAAAACTTTCATTTTGGATTTCTAGCCTCCAGAATTGTAAAAACAAAACAAACAAACAAAAAAAAAACGCAAAACAACAACAAAAAATTGTTTTTTAAACCGCACAGTCTATGAAATTTTATTATGAGAGTCCAAGCTTACTAAGACATATGATAAATCCTTCCTTTTACCAAAGTCATAAAGATATTCACCTGTAATGAATTTTAATGACTGTAAAATCTTGCTTTTCACATTTAAGGCATGAGCCCATGTTTTAAACGTATATATTTATATATATTATTTTTATATGTATTATTTTTATACATATAAAATATTATTTTATATACATTATTTATGTATTATAATAGTTATAAATATGTTAAATGTTTAAATATAATATATATCATTTTATATAAATAATAAGAACAAATTATCTGAAAGATATTGAATAGATGACCCTACCACCACTGACTTGCAATGTTTCATCCATCTTGTATCATGATACCATGATATATAAGGTAGGATCTGTTCCTATTATATATTTTGTTTATGGATTATCTAACCATGTATTGATACCACTTTTCCTTAAATGCTATCCTAGTAATATTAAGTCTTGATATCTGTTAGGGCAAGAATGCTCATTTTTGTTCTTTGAGTGTTATGGTCATTCTTAGATTTTTGAAAGATCAGTGCTTCTCACACTTTAATATGTATATAAACCACATGTGGTTGGAATAATTCAGTAGGTTAGGAAGAGAACCTGAGAATCTGTATTTTCTGTAAAGCTCCAAGATTTTGACATGAGCAGAAAGGTATTAGAAGCAGTTTTACAATTTTTTTTAAAATTTAAAACATGAAATACTAATGTGAATTTCATGATTCATAAAATAATGTGGTGAGATTGATTTTTTTATTTTTCATTATTATTTATTTACTTACTTTTTTAAAAAAAAGTTTATTTATTTACTTATTTGATAGCAAGAGAGAGACAGTGAGAGGGAAAAGAAGCAGGGGAAATGTGAGAGGCGAAAGTTTCCTGCTGAGCAGGGAGCCCAATGTGGGGCTCAATCCCAGGACTCTGGGATCATGATCTCAGCCAAAGGCAGATGCTTAATGACTGAGCCATCTGGCACCCTGAGAATTTATTTTTTAAAAAATATTATTGTGTTCTTCCATAAAGGAACATGGTACTTTTATTTCTTCATATTCTAATTGGAATTCTTCAATAATATATTTTAAATGTCTTTATAAAGAACATCTTTTGTTTGGAGTTTTACCCAAATACCATATACTCTGTATTGCCTTTGCAAATGGTATTCTTTTTTCCTGTTCTAATACCTTAATAGAATAATTGGTTCACTGAATATAAATGCTACTCATTTTTGTATGCTGATCTCATATCCAGAAATCCCAATGAACTTGTTCATCAATTTTAGTAATGAGGTAGCTAAAATTTTCTTCCATTGCAATGAGCTAGCTTTCCTGTTTTATTAGTTGCACTAACCACAGAGAGTAATTATCTTCTTTATTTTCCATTTTCTGCAAATTTGGGGTTACCTATTCTTGACAAATTGGTAAACTTATCTAGATCTAGTACCTTCTCTGTCCGTGTCCCCTTTGGGTAAGGATGGTATTGGCAGAAATTTTAATCGCTAATATTTTACTTTAAAGGTGACAGATTTAGTCATGTTTTCTATTTCTTCTTGATTCAAATTTGTTTATATATTTTATTATTATTATTTTTTAATAGAACAGCTTGTCTCAAAGTGCATTCTGAGAACCCCTGTATTTCCCGGAGAAATTTTCAGGGGGTCTGTGAAGTAAAAAATATTTTCATAATTACACTATACTAAGATACTGTTTACCTTTTCACACATATTTTTGCAGATTTTAAGGCTATTAAGCCAAGTTATAAAGAAATGTGGACACTATTTTTGTTATTTTCTGTTTTATAAAAGTATAGTTACTTTTTCATAAAATATACTATTTCTTATTTTCTGATAATGGGTTTATTATTTTATGCTGTAAAATATAACATTATTTATTTTCATTTTTAAGCTATAAATGTTAATAGATATAATCTGCATTACTAAAAGTTCTTTGGGGTCCTCAATAATTTTGGAATGTAGAGTTCCTGAGACCAAAATATTAGAGAAATGCTCTTCAAAAAAATTATTTATTTAAAATAAGAAAAAAAAATATTTATTTTGTCTACAGTTTAAATTTTGTTGATACAAAAGTGTTCATTATTTAGTCATCTTTTTAAGACACTGATGTATTGGGGCTCCTGGGTGGCTCAGTGGGTTAAGCCTCTGCCTTCAGCTCAGGTCATGATCTTGGAGTGTGGGATCAAGCCCTGCATCAGGCTCTCTGCTCAGCGGGGAGCCTGCTTCACCCTCTCTCTCTGTCTGCCTACTAGTGATCTCTCTCTCTCTCTGTGAAATAAATAAAATCTTAAAAAAAAAAAAGACACTGATGTATTAATTTCCTTCTTTTTTACTGAGTATTATTAGGAAGTTTGTTTTATTAGACCTTTCAAATAATCATCTGTTAGTTTTAGTTCTCACTCTCCTGGTTGTTGTTTATTTAACTGTTTGTTATTAAACTAATGTTTAATTAATGTTTAACTAATGTTTGCTGTTTGATAAATTTTCTTCTTTTTATGTTCCATTTGTTCACTTTGACATTAATCTAGCTTCATGAGCACTGATTAACTCATATCTTTTATCTTTCTTTTTAAAAAGATGGACTATAAATGTCCTCTAAGTATCAATATAACTTCACAGCACAAGTTCTCTGATGCAGAATTTTCTTATTGCTTAGTTCTAAACATTCTGTAATTTACATAGTTTTTTTCTTTATTCCATTTTTACTGTATTTTAATTACAGAAAAGTTAATTCAGTGGACATTCAGTTCAGTCTGCAAGGTTTCAATTCTTTAATACTTGTTATAGTTTCCTTTACAATATATTATGCATCAAATATTTGTAATATGCACATAAATGTCAACATTGTTGGGTCTATTGATCTACAAACACATGTATCTAGTAGCCTAAGCTTTCTTTAAATTTTGTGGGTTGACTATAAGTAAGTATTAATCTTCTTGGTCTATCATTTTCTGAGAAGTGTACATTTAAATCTTTCATTATGTTTGTGAAATGGTCTATTTCTTTTGTCACTGTCAGTATTTTCAACATATATTTCAAGACTGTTGTTAAGTGCATGCAGGTCTCTCATTGCTATGTATTCTTGGTTAGTTGTGCAAGGAACTGTGAAGAATCTGAAATTTACCCTACACAAAACCTTACAAATTAATTTTCTATGATTTTTATACACTTGAATAAAACATGAGACACCTCGTTTAGAACTATTAGATAATTTATTATTAATTTATATTGCTATGAGGCAATAGCAGTAGCCACAATATTTTCATATTCTTGCAGCAGTTCCCTGAGCCTAAATTCCCATAGGATAATACTACAAGGGCCCTGTATGATGCCTGTATATACATTAGATCACATTACAAGAGAGGAACTTCAAACAGGAAACTTGAATCTTCATAATCCATTAAGTTTGAACTCCTCCCCAAAGGGCGATATTATTTTTATTATACTGGGCAGTAAAACAAAACAAAACAATACAAAAACAAAAAACAAAACAAAACAAAAACAAATAAACAAACAAAAAAACATTTCTGTTCTGAAGGAAAAGGTTATCTATCCCTGTTTTCCAAAGCTGTACCCTCTACAAACACTGTTGGAAAGATGGTCAACAATAAAAGTTATCAAGCTGTGTAAGTAAGAGACCCTTACAGAACTGTCTACCAACACATTATTTCTATTTGTCATTAGGAATTATTTATTGTCATTAGAAGAGCTTAACATTTTTCATTAGGAATAATAATCATGCAATATCCACTTTGCTTTATATAATACAACTCATAATCTGATTAAAATATTGTCAAGTTAGCATTAGTTATCAAGTGGCTAACTAATAATATTTTTTCTCAACATTGTTATATATTACTTTAAACCTGGCTTATTATTTTGATTTGAAGATAGGAGCATATGAGTTTTAAAAATCCAGTTTGAGAAGTTTGGTTTTTCACAGCAAAAGAATCACACACACATATAAAACATTTAGTTCCTATATATACAATATTTGGATTTATTTATTTATTTTTTTACTTTTAAAGGCTTATTTACTTATTTAAGAGAGAGAGAGAAAGTGCAAGCACAAGTGTGAGTGTGGCAGAGGGCAGAGGGAGAGAATTTTCAAGCATACTCCTGTTGAGCATGAACCCCTATGCAGGGCTTGATCTCAAAACCCTGAGATCATGACCCGAGTTGAAACCAAGAGTCAGATCGTCAACCAACTGAGCCACCCAGACACACTGAATTTATTTTTATGATTTACTTTGAATTTTATACTTTACCTGTTTTGTCTTTGAATTTTTACATTAAATTAGATAGTTTTATTTGCCCTTCTACCTACAGTTGGTTTTGAAAAAGAAAAGAAAAATCCATTTATCCACGGGGCTTTCTCTTCTATAATCTGCTTAGTTAGGCCTTGTTACACAAGCTGTAACCTAAGAAATCAAAGAGGTTTTTGTTTTGTTTTGTTTTGTTTTTTAACCTTCTCTTCATGGGTGGTAGAATCATAATACTAAACTTAGTTTCATGAAGTGCTTCTTCTTTGGTGGGATCCACTGCAGTTATCTGGGGGCTATTATCCTAATGGAGTAGAGCTCTCAGTTCCCTCTTCCTGTTTTTAGTCTAAGTTCTCAGGAAATTCATGAGAAGTTAAAATCATCTGGGAATCAGCAAAGTCCAGAAGAGATGCAGCTACCTGTTTAATCATTATTGTCATAGGCCAAAGAATGTCAAGAAGGTAATGAACAACTTTCAGTCAGCCTCCCTTGTTCATTAATAACTCTAGATGTCATGATTTGCAAATAAAGTGAGCAGAGGGAACAGAATGGGGTGAATTTTAAAATTTGAAAATGGAGATTGGGCTTATTTGTAAAATATTTTCTAATTTCTTTTTCCTTTCCTTAGGCTCGACATGAAGTTAAGCCTGCTTATTATGACTAAGCAACACAAAAATTTAAAAAAATCCTATACAGTTTAGTAAACCAATTTTTTTTTTTTGGTCTAGTTATAATTTCTGCAAAATCCTAAAGGGCTATAACTATTGAAAGTTTTGGTGCTGCAGTAAACTCCACAGTATCATTTTGTTATTGTCAAATTTATTGATGAAAGGCATCTCATTACAACTAGTGACAGTAGAAGGATTAGAAATAAATTTTAGAAAATTTTCAGGAAAATAAGACTAACAAAGTTATATATATCTCACCAGAAAAAAAAAAACTTTTATTGTTAATGGCATGATTTTCCTAATGAAATCAGCATTGTCATTAGATTATCTATTTAGCAAATTTGTCAAAGTCAACCTGAAAAGTACTGGGAGGGTGCTGCATATTTTTGGAGAAGAAGAAAAATAAGTTTCAATTTGAAATCTGTGGGTAGACATATTTCTAAAATGGACTCCAATGATCTCCACCTTCTAGTTTTCAGTCTATGTTATAGTTCCTTTCCCTTGGATGTGGCCTGATCTAGTGACTCACTTCTAACCAATATAACAGCAAAGGTGATGAGATGGCACATCCATGATTATTAAAAAACATGGTGGCTTCTATCTTGTTACCAGACTCTCTTGCTGTCTTTGAAGAAGAAAGTTATTGTTGGAAAAGCCCACGTGATAATGTACTGAGGGAAGCCTTTTGCCAACAGCTAGCAAAAACCTCATATTCTCTATTCTCAATATCCCTTTAAGAACTAAATCCTATCAACAACCATTTAAGCGAGATTGGAAGTGGATTTGTCACAGTGTAGTGTGTTGAGAGACTCCCAGCCTTGACCAACATTTTGATTGCAGTCTTTGATGAAACCATGAAGTAGAACACCAAGCAGAGCAGTGCCCAGATTTCTAATTCACAGAAACTGAGATGATTAATGTGTATGACTTTCAGCTACTAAGTTTTAGGATAATTTGTTATACATTAATAGGTAACTAATACAACTTCCACAACTTTCAACTGAAGCATTATCTGTTTTCTTATGAATGCTGCAAGGCAATTTATTCATACAGTTAGAAGCCCTTGTCAAATTATATTACCTCCCCATATCACTCAGCTTGAAATTCTGGAGGGCAAAGATCAACATAAAAATCCTAGAGGAGAACACAGGCAGGAAGCTATTTGACATTGTCCATAGCGACTTCTTTCTAGATATGTCTCCTGAGGTAAGGGAGACAATAACAAAAAAAATAAAGTATTGGGACTTCATCAAAATAAAAACTTCTGCACAGCAAAGGAAACAATCAACAGAACTGGAAGGCGAACTACAGGTTGTGAGAAGATATTTGCAGAAAAAAATATCTGTTAAAGTGTTAGTATTAAAATGCATAAAGAATTTATAAGACTCAACACCCCCCCAATGAATAATCCAATTAAAAATGGGCATAAGACATGAATAGACATTCTTTCCCAAAGAAGACATTCAGATAGCCCACAGACAAATGAAAAGAAGCTCAGCATCACTGCTCATCGGGGAAATGCAAATCAAAACTACAGTGAGATGCCTCCTCACACCTGTCAGAATGGCTAAAATCAACAACCTAAGAAACAACAGGTGGTGTCGAGGATGTGGAGAAAGGGAACACTTTTACACTTTTGTGGGAATGCAAACTGGTGCAGTCACTATGGAAAACAGTATGGAATTTCCTCAAAAAGTTGAAAATAGAAATACCCTACAATTCAGCAATTGCACTACCAAGTATTCATCAGAAGAATACAAAAATACTAATTTTAACAGATTCATGCAACCATGTTTATAGCAACATTTTATGTGTGTGTGTGTGTGTGTGTGTGTTGGAATATTATTCAGCCAAGAAAAAAGAAATTTATCATTTGCAATGACATGGATGGAGCCAGAGTATTACACTAAGTAAAATAAGTCAGTCAGAGAAAGACAAATACCATATGATTTCACTCATATGTGGAATTTTAGAAACCACATGAATGAGCAAAGGAAAAAAAGCGAGAGAGAGAGAGAGAAAGAAAGAGAGGTAAAGCAATAGACTTTTAGCTATAGAGAACAAACTGATGGTTACCACAGGGAATTGGGTCTGAGAATGAGTTAAATAGGCAATGAGGATTAAGGACGGCATTTGTGATAAGTGCAGGGTATTGTATGTAAAGTGTTGAACCACTAAGTTGTGCACCTGAAACTAATATTACACTGTATATTATATTGCATATTACTCTGGGATTTGAATAAAAACTTTAAAAAGAAAAAAAATAAACACACATAAATTCCCAATAGCACATCCCTAAATCTAGCAGAAGTTCGATTTAAATTTGGGTTCCATTCTCTTCTCTGTTTGGGAGAGAAATTATATACAAATTTATTTAGGTTCTGTGTATAAGTATCATTGCTATCAATTAGAATGGGACAAAGGATAAGTGCTTATAGTGCCATATTTCCTTTCATAAATCTATAATGTCAATGATATAATAAACATGAGTTTTGAAAAGTTGTCACTCTAATTGCCTCTCTTATTTCTGTTTTTGTGGTATTTGGGACATTTTTTGTTTCAATTTTTTTCTGATCATGTTTAGCCAGATTTTGGTTTTGCCACGTCATTACTTCTTGGGAATGTTTCAAGCCACAGAAAGAAAAAAAAATCCTTTAAAATGTTTAAAAAATAGTTTTTACCAAGATTTTCACTTTATACATTACTTAAGCATTTCTCTTCTGGCTTTAATTAACTGATTGTGCCCTTTTAAATCATAGTTTTTAAAATGATGTTCCTGTATCTAACAATTTGTGATTAATTTTTCCCCATGACAGGAACTAAAGCCTGACACTACTCCCTGTGGTTCCCTTTATTCATTACTCAATGCTTCTGTTAGTGATGGGTACACAGAATTGAAATTTTCCTAAGCTAACCTAACTTGACTCAGCAGGGCCTAGGGAACCTAGCCATAAGGGATAAAAAGGATAAGGCAAGAGATGCCATATGCCTGTAGGCAAACACCTGTTTGAATGTCTTTTCTTAACTGACTTTGTCTAGTCCAGTTAAAACACTGAAATTCATTTGCGTGTGAAATCACAACATAACAAGAGCAGAAAGTCATGAGAATTTATTTTCTTTTAAATCAATAACACAAGAGAATAATGTGCACTAGAAAAAAAAATGTGAGACCTATTAAAAAGGCTGTGAGTTACTATTTATTTATTTATTTATTTATGCATGAGGGGCACGCTATGTTCAAAACTTAGAGAAACAGGATCTTGGAAACACAATTTTTCACTTGTTTCCCTAATGTTATTTGAATCCATCAATAAATCTACATATTTATTTTGTATTCAGCGCAAAGTTAGGTGATCACATTATTCCAGGTGATTTGCCCAAATAGCAACTACATATTTTCAGCCTCACAATCTTGCCTCTGTATTCACCTTTTAATGCCTTCATCTTCAATTTATGTTTTCTGCCACAGGTGGCGGCAGAGTCTCATGGGTCCAGGATAGAAAGCATGCTGATGTGAGATCCAAGCTGATCAACTCAGTGCAAACTTTTTTTAAACACATTTTAATTTAATTTAATTTTACTTTTAAACCAGGCTTTCTAATCATAAAAATAATACATAATATGGTATAAATATTCATATAGAATAGCAAACAGTGATAAGTGGAAGTTGGTTCACTGTAGAACTAGCAGCTTCACAAGACGTTTCCCCAGATATAATAATGTTTACACTGTTTCTTAGGTATGTCCACACAATTTTTATTCATATATTGGAATGTTTCAAAAATAAAATAAATTATATTGGGACACTGTTGTGCAGTTTGATTTTTAAAATTAATAGTATATCCTTTTATATTTTTTCAATTATGTTCTTAAATGGCTACCCCTTATTCCACAGTATTACTGTCCATTAATATATTTGCAAGTGATATTTCTAATATAGGGTTTAAGTATCTCCTATTCTTTAAATTTTCTTTCTTTTTTTCCATTCTTCCTTCCTTTATTTATTTTTTCCTTGGCCCCCTCATATTTTAACTACCTAAAGAAATATACCATGAGTATCACTTCACACACATATTTTTACACATGATTGAATTTATAGGCAAAATTAATTCCCCCAAATGGAATTGCTAGCTCTTAAGGTATGTGTTTTTAAAATTTTCGCAGGATTAAGGGTTGAACAAATTTACTCTACAATTAAGAGTGTCTGGGAATGACTCATTCTTCTAGGGCGTTGTCAACATTGTTTATAAACCTTAGCTGATTTGATAAACTAAAGAAATGTATATGTCTCATTGCTGTTCTAATTTATACTTTGCAGACATGAGTGAAATTGAGCATGTCTTCTTGTGTTAACCAGCTGCTTATACTTATTTTTCTTTGAACATTCATTTTGGGGTTATATAAGTCAGACTTTACAAAGATAACAAACAATCTTATATCTCAGTGGTTTCTGACAAAAATATGTTTATTTTTTCTTCATGTTAATGTAAATATGTGTGTCTGATCTGCCTTTGCTTTGCTCAGCTCTTTTAGTCTATGCATTTTGAAACAGGTTACAGGAATAGTCACTATCTAGAATTTACAGTCCTCATTGTTGGGGAGCTGAACAAAAAGGCCCTGTCAGGACATAAAATAACATCCAAGGCTTCTGTTCAGATGTGAGAACATCTAAGATATGGCAATATATCCTTTACATTTCATTGACAAAGTGGGTCACATGGTCAAGACCAAATTCAGTGCAATATGGAAGCATGGAAAGAATACAGAGAGAAAATGTATAGTAAAATACCTAATGTAACCTCCTTTTTACCTATGCTTTTTACCTACCTATGCTTTTTACCTATTTTTCTATTGGTTAAATTTTCTTATTTATTTATAAAAAATCTTCATATATTTAAGGAAATATTCTTTCATCATATTTATTATAATATTTTACCCAAAATTTTCTTATTCCTTGGCTTTCATATTTTTATGTTATGTGTAATTTAAAAATATAAACATTAATCAAAATTTACCTTTATGGCTTCTGGACTGGTGTCATATTAGAAGTAATATCCTTAACTTCATGACTATGAAAAATAATTAAATGATCAATTTCTGAGTGAAACAACTAACCACAAAAATATTTTATTTTAAAAATTTTAATTCCAGTATAGTTAACATACAGTGTTATGATATGGACAATATAGTATTTTGACAGTTCTTTACATTACTCAGTGATCATCATAAATGTACTCTTAATTCTCTTCATTTATTTTACCCATTTCCCCACTGACCTTCCCTCTGGTAACCATCAGTTTGTTCTCTATAGTAAAGTGTCTGTTTTATGGTTTGTCTCCTTTTTTCTTTGTTTCTTAAATTTATATATGAATGAAATCATATGGCATTTTTCTTTCCCTAACTGACTTATTTCAGTTAGCATTTTACCCTCTAAATCTATCAATGTTATTGTAAATGGCAAGATTTCATTTTTTATGGCTGAATAATACTCATATTTATGTATTCATATTTGTGTCATCTTCTTTATTCATCTATCAGTGAACACTTGGGCTTTTTCTCTAACTCGTCAATTATAGATAATACTGCAGGAAACACAGGAGTGCATATATCTTCTCAAATTAGTGTTTTCTTATTATTTGGGTAAATATCCAGTAGTGGAATTACTGGATTGTGTGGTAATTCTATTTTTAACTTTTGGAGGAAACTCCACACTGTTTCACAGTGGCTTACACTAGTTAGAATCTGCACAAACAGTGCACAAGAATTACTTTTTCTCCATTTCATTGTCAATACTTCTTTCTTCTAATTTTGATTTTACCTATTCTGATAGGTGTGAAGTGATATCTTATTATGGTTATGACGTGCATTTCCCTGATGAGTGTCAAGCATCTTTTCATGTGTCTGTTGTCCATCTGTATGTCTTCTTTGAAAAAAAATGTCAGTTCATATCTTCTGCCCATTTTTAATTTGATCATTTTTTGGGGGGGGTGTTGAGTTGCATGTGTTCTTTATGTATTTTGGACACTAACCCTGTATTGGATGTATCACTTAAAAATATCTCTCCCATTCAGTAGGTTGTCTTTTAGTTTTGTCAGTTGTTTCCTCTGGTGTTCAGAAGCTTTTTATTTTGATGTAGTGCCAATGATTTATTTTCACCTATGTTTCCCTTATCTCAGGAGACCTATCTAGAAAATTGTTGCCATGGCCAATGTCAGAGAAATTATTGGTTGTGCTCTATTCTAGGATTTTTATGTTTTCATGTCTCAGATTTACATCTTTCATCCATTTTGAGTTTATATGTGTATAGTGTAAGAAAGTGGTCCAGTTTCATTCTTTTGCATACAGCTGTTCAGTTTTCCCAATACTGTTTGTTGAAGAGACTGTCTTTTTCCCAGTGCATATTCTTGCCTCCTTTGTCAAAGATTAATTATCAACACTTGTTTCTTCTGTTTTTGATTATAGCCATTCTGATAGGTGTGAAGTGGTATCTAATTATGGTTATGATTTGCATTTTGTGGGTTTGCAATTGTGGATTTATTTCTGGGTTTTTATTATGTTCCATTGATCTATGTGTCTATTTTTGTGCCAGTATCATTGTGTATTGATTTCTATAGCTTTGTAGGATATCTTGAAATCTGAGATTGTGATACTTCCTATTTGTACAAAAAAATGTATCTTGACTGCAAGTTGTAGAGGATTATTATTTTTTAAGCATGCATTTTAAAGCAGGTAACTTCTATTTTATCTAAACTGAGTGTTAGTAAGGGGAAAAAGAATTCTCTCTAATCCTCATTTTGTTAGGATGATTTGGTCAGTCTGATAATAAATAGTCTTCTCTCAGACTTTAGATATGCTTCTCTATGTTTATTTATGTATTGTTCATGTATAGGAATATAATAAAATTTCTGAATATGTCATAATATACAAGCATCTAAATCATTCCACATGACTCATTTTCAACAAATGTCTGCCACTCAGTTTATGGTATTTTGTTACATCAGCACTAGGAAATTTTTAATGCTAGAATTCAATGGATAAGGAATACATAATCTTTTCATCAAATAGTACTGGACAACTACATAGTCACATGCAAAAGAATGAATGTGGACTCCTACCTTTCATTACATAAATAATTAACTCAAAATGTCTTAAAGATATAAATGTAAGAGCTTAAATTATAAAAATCATTAAAAGTAAAAATCTTTAGATTTGATAAAAGATTCTTAAATATGATACCAAAAGCATAAGCATGCATGTAAATTTAGTGTGATAAAAGCCAAAATTAAAGAAACACTTTCTATTTTGTTCTTATTTATTTAGTAACATAAGGTTCTATTCTGTTTAATGGAAAGTTATTGATGTTTCTTTCTAAAACGAATGCATCCCTTTGTGGAAAACCACTCTAGAAAGCCCCTTGTATTTTGTATATATACATTTGTATTTTGTATATACAATAGATTCAAGAATCCCCCCAAGTCTATATTTGTTTACTTTTTCAAGCCCCTTATTCTCCCATTCTGCTAATGGAAGCTAATAAGAAATGTCTTATAGTTGATAATAGGTTCAACTTATTATTGTACCTTATATCCGTATATCTTTGACCAAAACAAAGACTCTTATTGTATCTTTTATCTGTATCTATTTTTGACCAACAAAAAGTTTCTCCCTATATATATTTATACATTTTTAATTGACAAATTATCATTTCTTTGGAATTTTGTTAACCCTTTAATAGTTATATTTGTATAACTTATTGAGGGGTTATTGAAAGTATTTTAAATTAAGATAATAAAATAAATGAATTTTAAATAGCATTATATCACGCATTATTTGACTTGAAAATTTCTTCTACAAATGACTGGTCACTTTTAGTTACCTATGGCTAAGTGGGCAGTTATTAAAAATTTTCAAAAAAAACTGAACTTTGCTTCTAGGGATGCATCCCCCCAACCCCTACCCTGCCGGTGTTGCTATTTGTTTTATTGGTAGAGGGATGCAATTATATTTGTCAAGGATATTCTATTGGAAGTTTCTCCAGCTCAAAAAGATTGGGAGCTAATTTCTACCTAGTTCATTCATGACTTGATACACATGCTCCATGAAGTAAGAGCCCTCTCTTCTTCTCCTGGCCCAATGAAGAATTCAAAATGTGAAACAGGATTCACATATATTGTCAGAAAACAGAGAGTATATTGGAGAGTATATTAAAGACTAGAGTATGTAGATTAATATTTTGTTCCATCAGGGTAGGCCAAGCAGTCAACTATTTGAAGGGTATCATCAATTATTTTAGCTAAACTTATTTCATTAAGCTGACAGAACAAAATGATTCTAAAACAGATGAAATACAATTTTGAACAGATAAATTATTTCATGATTGGGTCATTTATCTAGCAAAACATATGCATAGTATTATATCTTATTTGACCTTGAAATATGTTTATCTGACTGGTAGACTCAGGCTGAGTCAATCAATATCAATTTATGTTAAGCCAGAATCTTCTTTGGGTACAAAAAAATAAAGTTGTAACTATTTGGTGGGGAAGCATTTCTTTTATACTGCTTGTATATTTGATAGTCTTCACAAAAACAAAACAAAACAAAAAACCCACAAATGCCTGACTGTGCAGGTAAGTATGTTTATGAGTATTAACACACTCTAAGACAAATATCCACATTAATATGAAGAAGGAAATTGAATTGGGAATACATTTTCTTCCTTTGGTAAGCAAGCATTCATTGCCTATGATGCAAAAAGTTCATAATAATTAATTTACTGGGTATGTCAAATGTGCTTGATTATTTTCATTTGAATGAAATGATAGCCTGCAAAAATCCACTTTGTATGTTGGTTTTTATTAATGTATACTTAGCTTATATTTCTGAGTTAAAATAGTAGAATTTTTTCCCATTTGTCTGTTTACCATATTTATAGAGATTATAAGGTGAATTTCTAGAAATATTGTAGACATAGTAAACTCCAAAAAAAATTTTTTTCTTATGACAGAGATGATGACAAGAACTTTAAAATTCTTTGCTATCTCTTTAACTAGTTATAAAATAGCCTACTTGTAAAATAGCCTATTAATTTGAGCTTACTATGCTTTATAAAATAACTGAATGTACAACCAACTTTTTAAAGGTCATAGGGAATTGAAAAGAGGTAGATGGGTAAGACAGTTTAATGCCTTTTTTTAAGGTATGAGTTTTTCTGTAAAGCCTTAGAGAAACCTTTGGTCCAGAAAGTAGTTGAGTAGGGATTAGGTTCTTGCAGGGGGAAAAAAAAGTTTGTTTCCTGAAGTTATTATAAGGATCCCAGCTGTTGGGGTACATACTCCCTGGTTATGATTGGCACTGAAATGTCAAACTCAAAATCCCAAACCATAAAATTGCCTGCCTTAATCAGGGAAGGGTTGTCTGTTGTTCCGGATAAACCAAGAGCTTCCTATCTCAAATCCTCTCATTCTTTTTTTTTTTTTTTTTTAAGATTTTATTTTTTATTTTATTTTTTATTATTTTATTTTTTATTTATTTGACAGAGAGAGATCACAAGTAGGCAGAGAGGCAGGCAGAGAGAGGAAGAAGCAGGCTCCCAGAGGAGCAGAGAGCCCAATGCGGGGCTTGATCCCAGGATCCCGAGATCATGACCTGAGCCAAAGGCAGTGGCTTAATCCACTGAGCCACCCAGGCGCCCCACAAATCCTCTCATTCTTTTAGCTGGGAATATACCTCTCCTGCCCCTTCAATTTTATACTTTTTTTTTTCCTCTAAAGACAGTCTTTATATTTCTTTATAAAATGTATTTTACTTACAAAACACATAAAACTCTTAAGTATTGACTACATAGAGAATGAGGAAAAGTAATAGGACCACTCAATTGATCATTCAAACAAGAGTATAATTTTACTTCATGTATCTAGATTTGTCAGAGGAGAAATATAGATACATAATAATTTAATAGTAATCGATAGTAATAGCATATATGATATAATATTATAAAATGGAATAATTTCATATATACATGCATATATATATATATAGAGAGAGAGAGTCAGAAATGCAGATATAGAGACAGGCAGAGATATACACAGAGACAGAATCCCTAGCATGCCAGGCAGCCTTTGAAAGTCATTTTTTTACATAGGATATTTTTCTTATTAAAGCTCATTCTTTGATAGGCAAGTATGTCTTATACTTTTAAAAGTTTTGGTCATCACAGGCAATCTGACTTATCACTCAGAGAAACAAAAACAAAAACAAAAACAAATTGCTGATTCATCCCAATGATTGCATAAGACTTTTTCTTCAGTTTTTTTAACAGTCAAGTAAATTATTCTAAATACTTCACACTTTTTTTTTAGGTTATTCATTGATCTGAAATCAAAAGTTTGCATGAAAGAAATCAGCCCCACTCTTTCTCACTATTGTCCTATAAACCAGTGCACTTAGGTGTGTACCATCTAAGGAACTTGTTAAAATTAATATTCTGATTCAGGAAGTCTTGGGTAGACCTTAAGATTCTCTAGCTCTAATCAAGCTCCTGGCTGCTGCTGTTGCTGTGGACAATACTTTGAGAAATAAGGTTTTAAGTAGTGTTTCAAATAATTCTTTCCTGCCTCTGTATACAACGCTGTGTTGATCTGGCTGTGTTTCCTGGTTTCTTTTGGGTTTTTAAAAATGTCTAATGAAGTTCAAAGCATTCTCTCATCTGATTAAGCCGGTTCTTCTCCCACAACACAGGTCTGATTCAGCCTAGGACACATGAAAAGAGACTCTTGGGGGGGGATCTTAGTGTCTGCTCCTTCAGTTATGTTCTCCAGACTTAGAGATAATAATGTGGGATAGGAGCAACAAAAGAATGATTTCCAGACTATAAGGAGAAAAAAGGAAATAGATTCTAAATACTCCACATTTCCTTCCCACCCCCAACTCATAAACTAGTACCAATTTCTGTATTAGTCAGGACTTTTTGCATTGCAAGTATGGGAAACACAGTTAAAAGTGTTCTAAGCAAGAAGCACAGATTATAATCACATTTTATGAAAGTTTATAATAACAGAACCAGCTTTAGGCATAAATATCAAGGACTCAATTGATGTCATTGGGACAGAGTGATTAAACTGACAATGTAATTTAAGACGAGTTCACTGGTAGCCAATATTAATTTGGACCTTCCTTTACTCCTATATATCCACTACAGAAGGTTTAAGGGATTTGGGGACTGATCAAGGACAAAGATGTGACCACATGGTGGCATTAATATACACAAGCTTTATTTAGGTGCTCTTTTGATAGATTTGCATGCAGGGAAAGACCCTCACAGCATGAACCTGTCGAGAGGCTATGGTGGGAGGTCACTTTTCAGAAAAGGAGGAATCCTAGGGGACTCTCTGGGAGAGAGGAGTGACTGGGGGCTTACATGTCTAGGTAATGTCACTCAGTAGTATGATAAGGAGAATCTGGATCACAGAGTTTCAAAGGAAAGCAATGACTTGGGGGTCTTTGCAGCTCTGGAGTTCATCTTATCTATAGCTAGCAGACATTGGGCATAATTTCATGAGTTATGCAAAGCCGGCAGGCTCTAACTGGCTAAAAAATCTGCTTATTTGGGATATGTTTAAAACAACAGGTTGTGTAAAAAATTGCATTTGTCACTAGCAGGCTTTTGGGCTAACACTTGGCATGCTGTGAAGAAGTAAACAACCTAGAAACCAATATACAAAGGTCAACTTTGGCTCACTTATAAAACAGCCACCAAATGCCATTATGAGATATTTTATGTTTGTCAAAATCAAGGTAGAATTCTTAGGTCCCACCAAATGTTTCATTTAAATTTAGTTGGAGACAAGTCTTGTGGCAGCCCCTCTTATTGCATTCTAGGTTGTTGCTTATTCTTACTAATTTCTTTCTTTTAAGAAATACTTCCAATCACTTCTCTCATAAGTGCATGACATTTCAAAATTGTTTTTGTTGTTTCTTTTTGGGTCTTGAGAAAAGCTAAGACAAACAAAATCACAATCTACTAATCTACTAACTTGAACAGAAATAAGTTCTTTCAACAAATATTTATTGAATGCCTACCATGTGCATAGCAGTAATCAAAACCCTTACCGGCCCCTGATCTCATAGACATCCCATTCTCGTGGATTCCAAAATATTTAGCCTGGATTTAAATATAAGGATCAAAATATCTCTAAATTTCAGGCAATTACATGTAATGAATGAATGAACATATTTTTTAAATACACCGTTTAGCATATCTGAACTCAAGGAACTCAATTAAAGTATGTGTTGTGAATCCTCTCCAATTTTATTAGAATTGTCTTGTTTTTGTGGTCACAATTTAATTCTTTGGATTAATAACTTATTCTTGAGCCATATTTCCACTAAGATCTTTACTCTTAAAGTTATTTTTTAAATCTTATTTACTAAAATCTAGAATACACTTTAAAGTACTCCTTTGGTCAAATATTATAAATTCTAGGATGACTCACTTTTTCTCAAGGTTCCCATAGCATCCATATCATAATTAAGCATTTCTTTGTTGGTTTTTGTTAAATGAAGAGCAAAATTCAATTTTGTTCTTTTTTTTATTGTCAGCAAAACAAGCATTAGGTATTATTATCTTGTATAAATAAAGTTGAACAATTTATGTATATTTTAAATCCTCATTGCTACTATGTCTTTCCTTTGTAATATTTTTAGAATTCAAATTAAGTAGCTATTCTATAAGTTTTTTCTGAGTGGGTCATTTGTATATTGTGATACTTTTATTTCTATCTAATAAAAAACCTGGGGTGCCTAGGTGGCTCAGTGGATTAAGCCTCTGCCTTCCGCTCAGGTCATGATCCCAGGGTCCTGGGATTGAGCCCCGCTTTGGGCTCTCTGCTCAGCGGGAACTCTCTCTTTCTGCCTGCCGCTCTGCCTAATTATGATCTCCGTCTGTCAAATAAATAAATAAAATCTTAAAAAAAAACAAAAACAAACAACAACAAAAAAAACCTGGCTCAATTTGGCTTAATCAACAAAAAACAATTTATTATTTCATAGAATCAAGAAGTTAAGAGAAAATAAGGTGGACTGCATACTGCATGGTATGCGCTGGAAGGCTAGTTTGTACAAGCACACCCTGAATGTCCCTGTTAATCCTTACCCATCCTCCCTCTACACTCTCATCAGGCAGAAAGTGGAGAAGAATGTGTTGTTCAGCATTTGATGTAGAGGCTCCAAGGGTGCCCAACCCAGAGCATCTCCCTTTTTAACAAAGAATGTCCAGATGCCAGGTCTTGATTTCCTTAGAACACTAGCTGTTCAAGGAGGGGAAGGGCTACAGATAGTTGCTAGGATAAGTTACCATGCTATAAAAACATGCTGCATGTAGATTCCAGCAGCAGATGCTTTGTCCTGTTGGCTGCTCCTGGACTCCTGTTTGTTACGTTCCCCCAGTGAGCTTATGTATCAAACCCTGTCTCCAGGTCTTTCCTTTAGACTTATCAGACCATTATCCACACTTGGCTTAGAGTCTGCTGGGCTGCAGCAACACACTTAACATAGTAGGATCAGGAATCTGAGACCATTTTTCTGTTATTATCTTCCTCTAGCTTGTCAGTTTTCTCTTCAGGGTGGTTTCGTCAGGTCTCAGAGTAGCAATAGGAACAAGTTCCCTCATTTACCTATCAGATATGTGTGATTCTTCTTCAACAGAATAAAAGCCATTAGCTCCAGTATTATCAAGTCAACTCAGATCATATGCCTATCTTTTGACCAATAACAACTGACAGAGAAATTAGTGGCCTTTGACTGGATTATAGAATTATTTTCTGGCAAAATGACTGCTATTACCATGATGGGTTTAGAAAAGTGGGACCACCATCCCTGGAACTAGAGATAGGCTGAGCAATTGGGAGGGAAGAAGGGGAGAAGATCATTGACACAGGTGAGATTTGTTGGAGAAATATTATATTAGTTCTGTATTGCTGTGTAACAAAGTAGCCTAGATCTAGTGTCCTAAAACATACCCATTTATTATATCATAGTTTCTGAAGCTCATAACTTTGGGTAGGTAAGGCTGGGTTCTCTGCTCAGTTCTCGAAAGGTTGCTATCAAGGTATTGGCAGGCTATATTCATATATGAAGTATAAAATCCTCTTGCAATCTCACTCAGATTGTTGGCAGAATTCGTTTCCTTGTGATTATAGTACTGAAGTTTTTGTTTTCCTGTTAACAGCTGAGAACTGCTCTCAGCAGCTAGAGGCTATCCACATTCCTTGCCATGTGGCATCCTCTATAAGCAAAGATTGCAACAGAAAATCTCCATCACACTGAATTCCCCTAGGTTTTAAATCTCTTTCTTCTGGAATATTATAGTTCCTTTAAGGGCTCATCTGATTAGGAGAGGCCTACCAAGAATAATTTCCTTTTCTTAAGGTCAACTGTACCATATTAATATAACATAATCACATGGATTGTTTCACATCTTATTAATAAGTTCCACTCATACTCAAGGAGAAGAAATTATACAAGAAATGAACATCAGGGGGCAGAAATCTTGGGGACCATCTTGGAAGTCTTCTTACTACAAACATCTACTAGAAAACACATATGACAATTTTAGTCATGTTATGGATGTGCATCCTGAAGAAGAAGAAGACAGAAGAAATAATAAGAAGTAGAATGATTTTCTGATTTTTGAAATGGTGACTGGTTTTATTATTGTTTCCCAAAATGAAACTGGATAAAAAATATGAAGAAGTAGAGGTTATGGACAAAATTGTGAGTTTAATTTCAACTTAAATGGCTGAAATGCTTCAAAGACTTCAAATTTCTCATAATCTTGGGGAAAAATAATCATCTGTCTGCATCTACTTTTGGGGACTGGCTAACTTAAATACTCTTTTTATCTCATTATTAAATCAATGATGTGGGAAAGCTCTAGAAAATGCCTTGAAATTTGATATATTGGATGAGAATGGACAAGAATGGACAAGATCTTGAGGAGATTCACTTTATATGGAAGTCCCAGTGAACTCTGTATTCCCTATCTCTTCTAGACACGCTTTACTATATGCCTTGTTATACAATGATTTAAATTGAACTCTTATGATCATGGACTAGAAGCTTCTACTAATAGAAGCTGAATGTATTTACTTCATGTTCACTCCATTCACACACACACCCATACACACACACACACACACACACACACAATTACTCTCCCAGTTTCCAATCTACCTACCTGAATTATCCTTCCTGGGTTGACCTTCACTTTTTAGAATTCTAAAAAAATTCTAAAAATCTAAAATCCCCAATCCTCATGTCAACTTTCCTTATTGAGTCGCTGTTGAATTTTGGTCTCTGTTTTGAGTAGCAGGCATCTCATATGATTTCAAATACCTAGTCTTCAAATGAAAGCAGAAATACAATTCCCTTGTGACCTTAAGATAAATCACATGTGTTCTTTTACAATATCCTTTCACATGCAGTTCTTTAGGATAAATGGACTTCTTTATAGGTACCTTGGATGCATCATTCATTCCTACATGAACAAAAGTCATTACCAACTGGAGAATTTTATGTGTCCAGACTGCTTTAATATTGATTAGATACCATTAGTAGTGTAAATACAAAGAAAATTTTTAATTAGATTTAATTCTAAAATGTTGGCTCTCTGGGATCTTAAGAATTATGGGATTTGGTGATTATAAAGTTGTCAGTGATTCTGAGAGTGGAATTTGAGTAATATAATAATTTGAGTATAGAGAAGAGGAAGCACACAGCCCCCCAGGAAACTGAGGTCTATTTCCAAACTATGGGCTTCTTCCTTCTCCATTCTGGAAGAAGCCAGAATGCAAAAAATTAAGGATAGTCATTACTTATAGTATGATCTTTGACAAAACAACTGGTTAATCTCTGATGATTTTGACCATCAATAGTTATTGGAATAAGAAAAATTAAGGTCTCTATTATATGTCAAAAGCCACAAATAAATATAGGGTTAGTTGCTATAATCCATTTATTTGAAGGCCTTTGACATTCTAGTGGCATTACTCATTCATCCAATTAAAAAATCATGCAGTGAAGCATACTTACTTTCAATGGAACAATTTTTTTTTTTTAAGTAGACTTAATTTTCTTCTTTTTAGCCTATGGTCTTACAAAATACTGATTAGAAGCTCTACTTATATTATTTGATTTACATTTATTTTCTTAAATACTTCAACTGCTTGGTAGATGATGTATTAATTTGAAAGTCCATTTCTTATACAGTTTTGTAAATTGTGGAGTCAAAAAAGATAGCTGGCTTGATTCGAGTTGTTTTAGTATGTGAGGCTTGATGTTGGCATAGTCAACAATTTCCTTAGAAAGGACTTTTCCACGTGATTTTCTTTTAAGTTTTTCCTAATTTTTGTTGACTTGCCAACTAGGCAGCCCACATAAGAAACATGAAAAGAAAGTATGAGGACAAACTGACCTGACTTTATACAATATAGATGAATTTTCCATTTATAAAAAAAAAATTTTTGGAATGTTATTAACCAATCAGTTCTCTGATTCTACCATTTAAATTATTGAATCGTTTTAAGATTGTAGGCAGCCATAATAGGAATATGATGCTGAAGGATTTTCTTTAAACTTCAGAAGATGGAACAGACAAAATTTATTTTAGATTTTTAAATCTTAGGTTATTTAAATGGCCAAGCTAGGTTATAATCTGTTACTGCTGTGCTATTTTGAAGGTTATTGATGGTAAGCTTCTTAGAGTAGGTAAGGGAAGAGAGTTATAATCACTTAAAAGATATCCAAAATGTGGTTTATTATAATGTCTTAGATTGGCCTCCCTGAAAAAAGGGCTTGAGAAGCAAATTTTTGTTCATGTGGTTTTAAAGGGAGAATGTGGGAAACAAGATAGAGCAGGGAAAAAAAAAATCTGAGTAAGATTTCAGAAACTATCTTTGGGATGACTTCATAGGATAGTATGAAACATAAATTCCATCATAGATTTACAGCAATAAGTACTTTTTGTACCTCAGGCCAATCAGTGATAAGCTGAGGTATGGAGAAGAGGAAGCACACAGCCCCCCAGGAAACTGAGGTCTATTTCCATACTATGGGCTTCTTCCTTCTTCCTTCTCCATACAAAAAGGATGACCAGAGACCACAGCAGACAATGTTCACTGTAAAGATTCCCTTTTACCCTCTTTCTGGACTATCAATGAATGTGGCAATAAGCCAATCAGGCAGCTCACTTAGCCTATATCCACATACCAGACATATCTCTCAACTAGACATGTTTTTTCTTCCCCTCCTCTATTAGTTAATCTTAGGGAACCTTTCCATGAGGCCAATGGTCTGAGTTGAGGTATTTATGCAATAGAAGGGAACAAAGAGGTCTGTGAGACCCCCATCTCTCTATAGCTTATTTGTGTCTTCTAAAACTATTCAGTTTCATCTCAGATTTTTCACTTTGGATTTAGGGCTGATAGCTACTGGACCCTGGTATGTATAATAGTATTTAGTTCACTCAGAACAGTTTTGGTTTCATAGCTACTTGGTAGCTCATTGTAAAGCATTCCATATATATCAGAGTTCTGTAGCATATTAGAAACTTTTTTTTTAATAGTCTATAGTTTTCTGATAAAGACATCATTACCATGCTCTAGGGCTTGAGTTCTGCACTGTGACTTTCCTACTGGGCTGTGGCAGAGGCATCCTGTCCTTCTCCAACAGAGACACCTCTAATACCATAGGATCTGTCAAGTCACATGTCTTATTTGTATAGCAGTTTGGACCTACTTAGTTCTATTGCTTGTTTGGGGTGTCACTTAACAGTTGCACACATACACATTATCTAACAAATGTACTTGAGTGGTGGTTTCAAGCACAGAATATATTACCTTTTCTTAATGGTAGAAGTTGCAAAGTTCAATAGAGTAATTTTTACATTTCTAGCATTGTCCAGAGCACTAGACCCCAAAATCTTTGCTAATGTCATAGGTCCTAAAATTGTGTAGGTTCATTCCCATTCAGTGGAGACTATATCTTATGAAGGAATCCAGAAAACTTAACACTTCTTTGTTCATCAGAATTGATTTGTACTATATCATAAAATGAACCAATGGGATCTGATCTTTAGAACATACTAATGGCCAAGGCCCTTCTGATTTTATTATGACAGAGGATGCAGAATTAATATATACTTGGGATATATTCTATGTTACTTCCAAATATAAACCTTTAAATATGCATATAGATCTAGAAATAAATATAAAAGGCTACTAGGTGAGGTTGTGGACCCAATGTACCCAAAGTAAGATGGACCTTGGCCAGAATTCCATTTCTTATCTCTTTTAGTTTCCTATTGCTGCTGTAAGTAGTTACCATGAACTCAGTGGCTTAAAAAAAAACCCTACAAATTTAAAAAAAAAATTATCATACACTTACAGAGGTCAGTAGTCCATAATAAGTTTCACTAGACTAAAATCAAAGTGTTAAGAGGACTAGTTCCTTCTGGAGGCCCTAAGGCAGAATCTGCTTCTTTGCCTTTTTAAGCCTCTGGTGGCCATCTTGTTCATGATTGCTTTCTTCTTCTTCAAAGTGAATCACTCTAATCATTTAACTTGCCTCTAAAAATGCATTGTTCTGAGTCTTCTCCCTAGTTCCCAATAGGTCAGGCCCCCTGCCTGCCATTTCAGCCCAGATGTGACTTACTATAATTATACCAAATTAGCATCTCGCTTTGAGTGTGTTAGGTGCAACTTTAATACACCTATCTCAAGACTCAGAATCTCATTTCTTTCTTATTAGTGTCTTGATTTAGCATAGGAGGTTTGCTCAGGGTGGAAATTCTGTGTTCTCTGCAGCTTTGGCACACTTAAAATTAAGTTCTGTGCTTGATCTTAGCCATGTCTGACCTTCAGAGGCTGGAGATAAGGGACTAAGTGTTATCAAGGAGGACCTCTAACTTACACATGTTGTTTTAAATTGTTAATTAACAGATTTGAACTACATTTTTTTCTTTTAAAAGCATCAGTGGTGCTCACCAACAGCCATTCAATGCCAAGTCCTTCTAGTTATTTTTCTAAAACTTCTCAAAGATGCCAGATACAGCACCAACTAGTGCTTTCTTCCACCTGTATCTTATCCCAGTTTATCAGAATTGAAAATTTTAGCAACCTCAACTGGTACAACATGCCAGAGACCACCAATGTGTACCTACTACAAGTAATAGAGTCTTCTTTACTATCCAGGTGGTAAATAATTTGACTGAAGAAACCACTTCTTAAAGTCTGTTTCCTAGAACAACTTCTAATAACGCCTACTTTAGGTTGGGTTTTCTAAAAGCAGAGCCCAGGATGGGAGATCATCTCAAAATGAATAAAGAGGGAATGCCCTCAGACAAAGAGTAATCAGGGAATTAAGATAAAGTAGAGTAGAAAAGCTAACCCAAATCCCAATCTTTTTAGTAAATGGTGCTGGAGAAGCTGGACAGTTATATGCATAAGAATAAAACTAGACCACTTTCTTACAGCAGTCACAAAAATAAACATAAAGTGGATTAAAGACCTAAGTGTGAGACTAGAAGCCATGAAAGTGTTAAAAAAAGACATAGGGAGTAATTTTTTGACACTGGCCTTAGGAATGTTTTTCTAGAGAAGTCTCCTCAGGCAAGGAAAACAAAAGCAAACATAAACTATTGAGACTACATCAAAATAAAAAGCTTTTGCACAGCAAAGGAAACCATCAACAAAATGAAAAGTCTAACTCCTAAATGGGAGAAGATATTTGCAAATGATAGATCTAACAGCTGAACACACACACACACACACACACACACACAAATCAATCCTGAAATAATGCAATTGAAACATTAACAGAAGACAGAAATAGACCTTTTTCCCCAAGAAGACTTATAGATGGCCCATAAACACATGAAAATATGCTCAACATCACTAATCATCAGGGGAATGCAAAAAAAAAAATCCGCAATGAGATATCACATAGTACACCTGCCAAATCAAGTAGAATCAAAAGGATAAGAAATAGGTGTTGGTAAGAATGTGTAGAAAAAGTAACCACAGCGCATTGCTGGTGGAAATGTAAATTAGTACAACCACTGTGGAAAACAAGATGGAGGTTCTTCAAAAAATTAAAAAAAGAAATATCTTATGATCCAGTAATTCTACTACTGGGTATTTACTGAAAGATAATGAAAACATTATTTCAAAAAGATATATGTTCTCCTATGTTTACTGAAGCATTATTTACAATAGCCAAGACATGAAAAACAACCTAAGTGCCCATTGATAGATGAAATTATAAAAGGATAAAGAAGATGTGACTGATATGTATATATATATGTGTGTGTGTGTGTGTACACATATGTATATACACACACACACAGGAATATATACATTATGTATATAATGGAGTATTACTTCACCATAAAAATTGTGCTATCTTGCCATTTGCATTGACATGGATGCACCTAGAGGACATCACGCTAAGTGAAATAAGTCAGAGAAAGACAAATACCATATTATTTCACTTAAAAGGAATCTAAAGAACAAAACAAGTGAAAACAAACAAACATAAAAAGCAGACACAGACCCATAATACAGAGAACAAACTGATGGTTGCCAGAGGGGAGTGGGGTGGGTGTGATGGACAAGACATGTAAAGGGGAGTGGGAGGTATAGGTTTCCAATTACAAAATGAATAAGGCACAGGGATAAAAGGTAAAGTATAGGGAATACCGTTAATGGTATTGTAATGGCATTTTATGGTGACAGATCATAGCTACACTTGTGGTGAGCACAGCATAAAGTAAAATTGTTGAATGACTAAGTTGTACACTTGAAATTACTATAACAATGTGTGTCAACTATACATCAATAAAAAATAAGTTTAAAAAAAACACAACAAATAAGGAAGCAAACAAAAACCAGGGTGGTGATGAATAAAAATGTACACTGAAAAAAAGGAATCATGTCTTTCAAAGAAATAAAGAGAAAAAGAACAGTTAAAAAATAAATGACGTAAATTTTTGCTTTAGCTAAAGAACCAGCAAAAGTCTGATACCAGAAGCAAGTTCTGGAGCACAAACTATATCAGAGAGTTAGTCTACTTCGAAATAAGGAAACCAGTTTTGTACCTTCTTACCAGTCAGCCACTGGCCAAGTTGATTGGGGAAGGGTTAAGGAATGGAGAAACAAGCCCCCAGAGGAAATGGCTTCAGTTTGGCTGAGGCTGTAGCTGAGAGCCATTACTTATCAACAGTCGCAGCTGCTGAAAAAAAGATTGGGGCTGGGAAGTAGCAACATCAAATCTCTACATAATATTTCACATTCATAAATTAATCTTTACTTTGATTTTCTTAGATCTGTAGATATGTAGATTTTCTTAAATATGTAGAACTACATAGTGACTGGGAGTTTAATTTAAATTCACGTGAACAAAAGACATCCTATATAATCTGTTTGGTTTCCATTGTTCAGATAGCATATCCACACTACAAATTACTCAGATGATTGTCAGTCCTTACTTCCTCACTTTGGGCTGTGAAATCCTATACATAAACAAAGGCAACCACGTTTTCCTGGATGGAAGAAATACGGTCAAATCAGATCAATTACCTTTAAGGTAACAGAAACCACACAGATTAAATGAAAACACGATTTCATTACTCATCACACTTGGAAAAAGTGGCTGAAATCATTTGGTTGGTCTTGCATGGACATTTGAACCACCTAATTTTTAGCTTTTCTTCTAAAACTGATGTCATGCGGAAAATCAATCCCAGTCAGGTAGAGACTAATATATTAGAACTGAAAGGTGGCTTTTATCAATTTAAACAGATAAATTGATTCATTCAAGCAAGAAAAGAAAGCGAATTTGGGCCCAAGTTATCTAACCTGGATGATCCACATAACAGGCTCATAGCCACATCTTTATGTCACACAATGTTATATGAATATAGGACGTATATATTACATTGTAATTTTCCACAGACCTAAGAAAATGTTTTGTTTTGCTTCCCCCCCCATTGAAATTTTGTCTAGAATTTCCAGAGAACAAACAAAAATATTTCTCAAAGGAATTATCTATATGGCATCTTAGACTACTTTTAAATATAAAGGTTTTGCCTTGGAGTAAAAATACTTTTTATAAATTGCCTAACTCTGCTTCAAACACTTAGGCTTCATCTACTTTGCACAACAACACATTAACATAGATCTCTGAGAGAAGAAATATTTTTATGGGAAACTTACTATCTAAGTGTTATGGAATGAAGGGTGCCCCAACTCCTCACCCCTAAATCCACACATTGAAGCCAAAAACTATTTGGACACAGGATTCTGGGGGGAAGTGATTTAGGTTAAATAGTTTATAAGGGTGGGGCACTGATCAAATATGAGCAATATCCTTTCAAGAAAAGGAAGAGACACCCGAGATCTGTGTCTTTCTGTGTGTACAAAGGAAAGACCATGTGAAGGCATAGTGAGAAAATAGTTGTCTGGAAGCCAGAAAGAGAGTTCTCATCAGGAACTGAATTTTCCCACCTCGATCTTGGACTTCTAGCCTCCAGAATTATGAGAAAATAGATTTCTGGTTGTTTAAGCCACCTAGTCTGTGGTATTATTTGGTTGGCAACACAAGAAGACAGATTTGGTGACCATACCCAAACTTCCGAATGACTCATTTACACTTAGCATATATTAGATCACTTTCTTTTTCAGACTTGCTACATATGGGTTAAAAAATAACCATTTCAGAATAAAAATAGTGATTGAGCTATACCTAGTGACATCATGTAGACACCAATAGTGACAGCTAATTTATTGATTTTGGTATGGAAAATATACTTCTGTAATTATTGATAAACTACTTTGTAGGTCAAACTAACTCCTCATGTAGATTTCTCTTGTTCTTTCTCTCTTTCAAGATAAAATATTTTAGAGGGCGCCTGCTGGCTCAGTGGGTTAAAGCCTCTGCCTTCCCCTCAGGTCATGATCCCAGGACCTGGGATTGAGCCCCACATCGGGCTCTCTGCTCAGCAGGGAGCCTGCTTCCTCCTCTCTCTCTCTCTGCCTGCCTCTCTGCCTACTTGTGATGTCTGTCAAATAAATGAATAAAATCGTTTAAAAAAAGATAAAATATTTTGCATTTAAAATATGCAAATTATTTTTACTAAATATTTTCTCTTTATCATTCCACTCATCATAGGAGTGAGGAATTTGGCAATGTTACAAATTACAAATTACAAAATTACAAATTTCCTTCATCATGCCAAGACCCAGTTATTAAACTTTTACCAGAACATCTCTACTTAATATGTATTCAAAACTAACCCAGAAGCCATAAGGAAGTACAAACAAGTATTTGATATGGCTTTTAATTTTGAGATTTCAATCTAGAAAATAAAATAAAACTCATATGCTTGACAAGGATATTACAAAATGAACTTCTATTTCTGACCTTAATTTTTTCTGTTTTACTTGGAAATGCCAAAGTCTTACAAATCAAATGTATCATCTTCCATTTCAACCAACAATGTGTTCCAATTTTTCTAAATCTTTGTCAACACTTGTTATTATGTGTCTTTTTATTATTATCATTAAAGCCATCTTAGGGGTGTGAAGTGGTATTTCATTGTGGTTTTGATTTGCATTTACCTAATAACTTATGATGATGAGCATATTTTCATGTGCTAAATGTTTATTCAAATGCATTGCCCATTTTTAACTGGGTTGTCTTTTTATTAAATTGTAAGGGTTCTCTATATATTCTGTAAACTAGCCCATTATCAAATTTGATTTGTATTCTTCCATTCTGTGGGTTTTCTTTTCATTTTTATAGCATCTTTTGAAGCACACAAGTTTATAATTTTGATCAAATATGTTTATTATTATTATTATTGTTAAGTAAGAGTTCACATTCCATTTTTCTGAATGTGGATTTCTAGTCATCTCAGAAAAAATTGTTGAAAAGACTATTGTTCCTTACTGAATTATCTGGGTACTCTTATTGAAAAATAGTTGACCATAAAGGTAAAAATTTATTTCTGAGCTTCCAATTCTGTTCATTGATCTATAAGCCTATTATCATACCATATTGTCTAGATACTATCACTTTATGTTATGTTCTGAAATTCTCTTTGTTCCTTTTAAAGATTCCTTTGGTTTGGGGGCCCCTTGCATTTCCAACTGAATTTTAGTATCAACTTGTCAAGTTCTGCCAAAAAAAAAAAAATGGAGTTTGAAATTTCATATGAAATAGTAAATCTATAGATCAACATTATGTTTTTAAATCCAGGAAGAGAGTGGAATTCCATTTATTTAGGATTCTTCAATTTTTTTCAATAGTATTTTATAGTTTTCAGCACTCATTTGTGTACTTCATTTTTTGTGAGATAATGACCAGAATTCAGTATCAGAGCTATGAAAAACCCCAAAATAGATTGAGAGCTGTTATTTCTTTCTTAATTTTCTTAGAGACTTGATGTAAGACTAGTATTATTGAGAGTGTTCCTTAAATATTGGACATAATGCATCAGTGAAGGAATCCATGCCTAAAGGTTTCTCAGTGGAAAGGTTTTTTTTTTTCCTTTCTCCTTTTTTTTTTTGGTTTTGTTGTTGTTGTGTATATGTATATGTGTTTCCTGTGTATATAAATTTTCTGCATGTATAAAATTACCACACACATAAACATTTCTCCAATCCATTAGTTGTTTACATAAATCTAGATCAGTAGTAATTTTCTCTCAGCATATTAAAGATAGAAGTCCATTAGATCATCATTTTATGATTTGTATTTATAAGCCAACTATCAGTGTACTACTAATTTAAAAGTAGTAAGATTTTTTTTCTCTGACTCCTTTAAACCAATCAAATAAAAAATCTTTCTCTATATTTTTGTATCCTACATGAGATGACATGACAATTGCTATTTATTTATCCTGATTGAGTTTCCTAGAACTTCTTTGAAGAATCATTTGTGTATTTCATTTGTTGTAGGATAATCACCAGAATATAGTATCAGAGGTATGCAAGCCCCGCTAAGTGCATTGAGAGCTATTCTGTCTTCCTTAATTTTCTGAAAGACTTGATATTAGACATAATGTACCAGTGAAGCTATCAAGGCCTGGAAGTCTGGAGATTCCTGAACTTCTTTGGGGATTAATAACTTTACCCTTTTGGAAAATTACCAGCCATCATTCACTTACACATTTTCTCTTTTACATTTTTTTCCTTTTTATGAAATTCTTGTTAAACAAATGTTGACCTTCTAATTCTAGATTTGTTATATGTTTCAAGAAATAAAATAATAATCATTCAAAGATGCCCATATTCCTAAGCCCCAGACCTATGAATATGTTACCTTTCATGGCAAAAGAGACTTTGTGAATCTTATTAAGTCTAATGTCCTGAGAGGGGAAGGTCCTGGATTATCAAAGTGATTTCAGTTTAAATACATGAGTACTTACAAGTGAGAGGTCACAAAATAAAAAAGTAGTTCCAAAAAATTCAACTTGAGAAGGACTTACCCCACAGTTGCTGGCTTTGAGAAAGGGGAACGTGAGCCAAGAGATATGGCAGCCTCTAGAAGATATGTATGACCCTTAGATTGCAGCCAGCAAGAATAGAGGGATGTCAGTCCTGTAACAGAAGCACTGAATTTTTCCAAAATCCAAGATGAACAGGAAACAGATTTTCCTTTACAACCTCCAGAAATAAATGGAGCCTCCCTATACCTTGATTTTAATCCAGTAACCCCTGTACTTGACTTCCAACCAACAGAACTGAAAAGTAATGATTTGTGTTGTGTAAACTGCTAAATTGTGGTAATTTGTTATGGCAGAAACAACAACAATATATGTGTTAATAGTTATTTCTTATTTTCTAAATCATTACCTTTATATGCTCTATTGGTGATACTTTCATCCCGATTTATCTACCAGTTCATGAATTCTCTTTTTGGCTCTATCTATATACTTGCTAAAGCTATTCATAATGTTTTGTTATTATTATGACTTTTTACCCTAGAAGTTTGGTTTGACTTTATTCGAATCTGATTTTGGCTTTCTGGTAAAAGTTTACAATTATTTTTATATTTATTACTTGTAACATAGCTTGCAAGCTTATTTATGAACTTTTCTGGAAATACTGATAAGAAAAATTATGTTGGTCTATTTCTGCTTTGTTCTATCTTCTTATTTTTTTCCCCCACAATACCATGTTTACATGTTTGATTTTTTAAACATAATTTGATTATTTTGGGGGGGTACTTTTGTTCTGGTATGAAGGTATTTTTGCTTGCTTTTGCTAGCCACTTGGTGGCAAAGCTAAACAGGAATAATTTTTAAAAATATTTGTGCTTGAATTTTGTTTTGCTTTGTTTTTGACCATGTTGATGTTGTAATTTTCTAGATCCACAAATACAGTGAATTAATTTAATTTACATGATGTATTTATATAAATATTTGTCCAATTTCATAATTAGTGTTAAAGAATTTTTTATTATTGTTACTCTAACATGCAGTTAGGACATATTTATTTCTGATTCACAATTAAACTGAGGGTACAGACTTTGGGTTCTTAATTTTTAAGAAGAGTATCTGATATTTTACTCTACAACTTGGGCAAGACTTGACTTTCTTTTTCTCCTTATAACCAAAATAGCTTTGTAAATCATCGCTTACATTTTCAGTCTGATAGATGCTCTTTGGGCAAAAATGCCTTTAGTGACCAACTTACATCTTTGGAGTCCAGCCTTTATTCAGAGTTTGGCTTGTATTTCTTTACTATCTTTCAATACTTCAGTCATTTTAACAGAAAGGTTTTAATTTTTTTCAGCATCTTGTGTTACTTTCAGTAGAAGATATGTTTGAATACCTAACTTTTAATATTCCTGAACATTATTAATTTATTAAACACATATGTATTGAGGATTTATCAACTGATACGTGTCACTTGACAAATATTGAGGATTTGACCACTTGGAACTCAACAGTTCTGTAATAAAGACAGATAAACAAGAAAATATATATTACGTAAATGTTATAAAGAGAATGGAAGGGAACTTTGAGATTATCTAGATCAATATCCTTATTCATTAAATTGGGAGATGTTGTTGATTATGCATTCTGTAAACTGCACACTCAAGACTATCAGTTACCCTAAATTCCAGATCAAATTTCTCCTTACTCTACTATACTGATTTACTTCCATTTATTGTTTGCCAGTGTTTCTAATAGTGGGACTCTGTTTCACCTTGTGGATCAAGTTGGTTGTAAATTAAAGTTCTTCAAGAGAACAACTTCATAATTCCTTAAAAAAGATTTTTGGATGAAGTTTTAAAATGTAAACTGCTAATGATGTACATATTATGCTTGTTTGAGTGCTACAAAGGTAGTAGGTTCACTAAACAATATGGGCAGGAGATCAGGTAAGAACAGGATATTTTTGGCAGACAGATTCAAAAAGTACAAAAGAAATATTGTTCTAAAGACCTCGAATAGCCAAAGGAATATTGAAAAAGAAAGTCAATGATGGTGGCATCACAATTCCGGATTTCGAGCTCGATTACAAAGCCATCATCATCAAGACAGTATGATACTGGCACAAAAACAGACACATAGATCAATGGAACAGAACAGAGAGCCCAGAAATAGACCCTCAACTCTATGGTCAACTAATCTTCGACAAAGCAGGAATGAATGTCCAGTGGAAAAAAGACAGCCTCTTCAACAAATGGTGTTGGGAAAATTGGACAGCCACATGCAGAAACATGAAACTGGACCATTTCCTTACACCACACATGAAAATAGACTCAAAATGGATGAAAGACCGCAATGTGAGACAGGAATACATCAAAATCCTTGAGGAGAACACAGGCAGCAACCTCTTCGACTTCAGCCGCAGCAAATTCTTTCTAGGAACAATGCCAAAAGCAAGGGAAGCAAGGGCGAAAATGAACTATGGGGACTTCATCAAGATGCAAATCTTTTCACAACAAAGGAAACAGTTAACAAAACAAAATCAGCTGACAGAATGGGAGAGGATATTTGCAAATGACATATAAGATAAAGGGCTAGTATCCAAAATCTGTAAAGAATGTATCAAACTCAATACCCAAAGAACAAATAATCAAATCAAGAAATGGGCAGAGGACATGAACAGACATTTCTGCAAAGAAGACATCTAGATGGACAACAGACACATGAAAAAGTGTTCCACATCACTTGGCATCAGGGAAATACAAATCAAAGTCACAATGAGATACTACCTCACACCAGTCAGAATGACTAAAATTAACAAGTCAGGAAAGGACAGATCCTGGCGAGGATGCAGAGAAAGGGGAATCCTTCTACACTCTTGGTGGGAATGCAAGCTGGTGCAACCACTCTGGAAAACAGCATGGAGGTTCCTCAAAAAGTTGAAAATAGAGCTACCTTATGACCCAGCAATTGCACTACTGGGTATTTACCCTAAAGATACAAACATAGTGATCCAAAGGGGCACGTGCACCCGAATGTTTATAGCAGCAATGTCCACAATAGCCAAACTATGGAAAGAACCTATATGTCCATCAACAGATGAATGGATAAAGAAGAAGTGGTATATATATATACAATGGAATACTATGCAGCCATCAAAAGAAATGCAATCTTGCCATTTGCAATGAAGTGGATGTAACTCGAGGGCATTATGCTGAGCGAAATAAGTCAATCGGAGAAAGACAACAATCATATGATCTCCTTGATATGAGGAAGTGGAGATGCAATGTGGGGGGTTTGAGTGGTAGGAAAAGAATAAATGAAACAAGATGGGATAGGGAGGGAGACAAACTATAAGAGACTTTTAATGTCACAAAACAAACTGAGGGTGGCCGGGGGGAGGGATGTAGAGAGAGGATGATGGGGTTATGGCCATTGGGGAGGGTATGTGTTGTGGTGAGTACTGTGAGGTGTGTAAACCTGGCGATTCACAGACCTGTACCCCTGGAGCTAATAATACATTATATGTTTATAAAAAATTAAAAATAATAAAATAATAATAATAATAATTTCTATCATCCATTGAGTGCCTTCTATATGCCAACCACAATTCAAAGTAATTTTCCTGTGGCTCTTATTTAATTCTCATAACAACATTCTGAAGTACTACTATTTTTCCTATTTTGTAGATAAGAAAGCTGGGAGTTGCAAAAGTGAAATAACTTGCTCAAGGGCATATAAGTACTAAGTGGCAGAAAAGACATTTGAACCAAGACAGTTTGGCTTTAAAGTCTACAAACTTCAGTGTTTGCTATCTGACTTTCTGTTTATTTATCTGAGCCAAAAAAGTTTCTCATATTTATAAGGTTATATGCTATTTTATTAAAAGAGCCATAATTAAACTTGCATTCTGTTTCTTTTTTTTTTTTTTTTTTGGAGATTTCTTTAAATTTTGTACTTTAAAATACAGGCTTTTATGAGCTAGAGATTGTGTATTTGTTCTACACCATTAATAATATAATACATAGACACACACACATATACTATAGTTTGGACATTTGGAGACTGTACTGTCTATGAAGTTTTTCTTTTTAACTTCTTTCTCTTCCCATGTCTTAAAGTTAAATGAGCACTTCATATCATTAGACATTAAAAGCAGAAATAAGATTTACGACTGGTTAGAAATTCATCACACAAGTGTTTTATAAAACTACAGATTCATTGCTACTCACATTTCTTCCATTTCACTAGGATTAAACATACTTAAATGTTTACGTTCATCAATTCAAATTCGATTTAGATCCCTACAGATACCATTTATCATTTTTGTATGTCCATTGCTCCCTTCCAAAATTTCTCTTATTTTACTTCTAATGACCCACTAGTATAAAATTTCTTGAGAGACTGCCATACAATATAGGAGACTTTCATCTGCAAGCAGAAAAGAGAATAGGTCTAGTAGATGATACTTCCGTAATTAAGAGAGCTAGAACACAAGTGCCTAATTCCTTTCCATCCAATCAAGACACTTTTTATTTATACTCTAGATTCTGGTCTAGAATAACCTTGTGGGATTAAATTTTGTGTGTGGCCTGAAATCTTGCCTTGTTTTATTTCCTCTTCCTTGTCCTATGAATCCACTTCTTTACTGGTTTCTTTGGGGAGCACTTTCTCAATAAGTCACTTGCAGATGAATTCTCAGACATAGGATTGTCTTCAAGGGAACCTTCTGTAAGACAGAATGTCTTTATATGTAAATCTTTGCATATAACTCTCATAATATTCTTAATATATCTTCTTAGATTTGGAATGACTGTGTCAAAAAGAGTGAACATTTTTATGGTCTTGACATTTGTACTAACATTCATTCTTCCCAGGTAATAAGAGTTTCAATATAGCAGCAGCCCCTGCAGTGATTTACTGCAACAGGTACTGTATAACTTTAGCTGATCTCTAACATAAAAGGTGAATTCTATTTTTTAAAATTTTTTATTGGTCATTTCCATGGGATTGTGAGAAGGAACAGATAGTTAGAAATCAGTGCACATGTTATTTTACCTGTAACTCCAAAGGCTCATGATCACCACTAAACTGATTTAGATTGGTTCTAAATATATTCCAATTGAATTGAAAAATTTTAGTTAAGTCAGACACACAAATCCCTGTTTCAGTATATAATAATAATAATTGTTCTTTTTCAGTTCCCCTTTGTTTTTCTAATAACCTTAGAAGTTTGATAGTATTATTTTGTTCTCATAGATACTTTTTCTGTTCCACGAATGTTTATTGATTATTATCTACTTTCTAAAACTGGTTCCAAAAAATGGTAAATGAGACAGATGTACATCCTGCTAGAATTCTAATAGTGGATAGAGACAATCACACAGACAAATAAAAGACAATGTGACAAGTATGCCAGTGAGGGAAATACAGTTTGCTTTAGAGAGCATTTTGAAAAAGATTTCAAAAATCAGGAAAGGAATTCTTTTTAGTGGATGTCTAAATTGAATGAAGATTTGAAATTAGTCAGTTGGAAATAGGCATGGGCCAAAAGGATTTAGGAAGGTGTTTCAGGAAAATTAAATGTTTAGAGTTAAGGAGAATATCTACTTTCATGGAAGTGAAATAATTTGCTATTGAAGATATTATCAGAAGCTAGGTGATGAGGAATCTTGCAGGACACAATACAAAGTTTAAAATTACACATAAAAGCATGGGAAGTCATTGATAAAATTTGGATTTGAAGAAAAAAAATATCAGGCTTCTGCGTTAGAAATATAATTCAGTTTGATGCATGGAAAATTGACTAGAAGAAAGTTAAGATAGGAGAAGTAAGGAGTTATTAAGAAGTTAAAATTACCAGTTGAGAAATAATTTAGTGGGGGCTATTGGTAGTTGCAGTGTAAATAGACAGAAGTAAATTCCTATGGAATTATGTAAAATTCATGGAATTTGTGGATGAATGGGTATGGGAAAAAATGAAGAAGGAATGAATGGAGATTTGTCTTTGGCAGTTAGGAGGAAATAAATGTCATTCTTCAGGACAGGGACTAGAACATAAAAGTAGATTTGAGGGGTGCCTGGGTGGCTCAGTGGGTTAAAGCCTCCGCCTTCGGCTCGGGTCATGATCCCAGGGTCCTGGGATCGAGTCCCACATTGGGCTTTCTGCTCAGCAGGGAGCCTGCTTCCTTCTCTCTCTTTGCCTGCCTCTCTGCCGACTTGTAATCTTCCTCTGTGTGTCAAATAAATAAAATCTTTAAAAAAAATAGGTTTGAGACTGAAGATGAAACATTTGTTTTTTGAAATATTAAGTCTGAGGTGCCAATAGCAGATTCAAGTAAAAATATTCAATATATAAGAACATGTTTCAACATTCTGTCAGTTCTGGGATGGAGAGCCAGGTTTGGGAGATAACAACATACAAATGGCATTTAAAACAATAGAGAAGGGTGAGAACATAGAAAGTATAAGCAGAGTTAGAAAAAGAAAAAGAGTGTAAGATAGAAATTTGAAGGATACAGTATTTATTTAGTTAGTTCTGTTTGTTTCAAGTTTTTATTTAAATTCCAGTTAGTTAACATACTGTGTAATATTAGTTTTTTAGAAGTAGAATTTAGTGATCCATCACTTACATACAACACCAAGTGTTCATGAATGATACAGTATTTGAAAGACTGATTAAAAAAAATGCAGTAGAGGAGTAGCCAGAGATAAAAAAAAAATGTTCTCAGAAAAGAAAGTAATTAATGGATAATCAGAAAAAAAAAAAAGACATGATTATCAATGGTTTCTCAAAAGGATTGATAAGAATGGAGTTTTTTTTTTTTAAGATCGTGTTTTGTATTTGCGAGAGAGAGAATTAATGAATTTGATGAATGAATGATGAATTTCTAACCAGTCTTAAATCTTATTTCTGCTTTCTTTAATTCAGGCATACAAAAAGCAGCGTGGCGGGGCAGAGGGAGAAGGAAAAGCAGGGACTCAATCCAATGACTCAATCCCCGGACCTGGAGATGATGAGCTGAAGGCAGAGCTTAAGTGACTGAGCCACCCAGGTGCTCCAAATAAGTCATTTAGTAGAGTTACAAGGAATGCAACTAGACTGAAGTGAGTTGTAATACACCCCAATTTTTTACAAGGATGACTTTGTAAGGGAGAAGAGAAATATAATCTGAAGCACAGGTTGCCTCATTTTTGTTTTGATTCACTTGTTTGTTTTCTTACTGTGAATTTGCTTTCATATAGTAAAAGATCACAATACTTGAGTTAAGGGAAATAAAATCCAAAGTGATAATGCCTAAATAGTATGATTGTTCAGTCTCAGTATGTTACTCCTCACAACTTTTTTTTTTTTTAATAATTGTAAAACCGACTTCATAGTTTACAAAATATTTTCACAACTATTTCTTTTGACTTTTACAAGAGCTGTCGGACACCTACAGGGAAAATATTTTTCTTTGACTGAACAAGTAAGAGAATTAAACCTTAGAATTTGTACCTGTCTGTCTTTTTGTCGTCACTACAGCTTAGACTCTAATTCAGGACTTCTTTTGATTCATCATTCTGTCTTTTCCTAGAGTCAACTTCCATTCATGTACTTTTATTTTGTTAGAAGTTGAGAAAGGAGAGAGCTCAGGAATAATAGAAAAAGGTATCTTTAATTAAATTGTATATCCTATAATCTATCTACACAGGTAGCTTATCTTGGAGTTATTACCTTAGCTCTAATTCTGATGTTGCTACTCTCTGGCTGCGAAACTTTTATTCAGTCTCTAAACATCTCCAAACTGCCAGTTTCCTCAACTAGACAATGCAAGAGTTGGTTTTGTCAATCTCTAAGGTACTATCCAGCTCTGCAGCTCTCTGCTGCTCTTATTTAACCAATTAATGATTCTTTTTTAAAGTTCAGTCTATTTAGAACATAATAGCACAAGAAATTTCTGAATGTAATCACAAATATTTAAGAAAGAAAAGTCCTTCTGCATTTCCTTTATAGTTGACAAGATAACAAATATCATTATGATTCACAAATATAATTAAATGATTTATTTAGTTCTTCTTTTTCTAACCTTATTGACTGGTTCTTCTATGAACACAGAAGATACTACTCGAAACAATGATGGTGCATTTCAACATCATCCTCACTTAGGGTTAGAGTAGGAGTAGGTACAGCTACCTTCTCTTCTTTTTTTTTTTTTTTTTTTTTAAGAAAACCATGGGTATTTATCAAATACAGAAGTACTCAATCAGCCACCACTACAACTCCCCAGAGCTTCACATACATCCTCCCTGTAAGCCGGAGATTATCCCAGTTTAATGGGAAGGAGGAAACCAGTTCAAAGAGAATTCAAACCCTGTTTGAAACTAGCCCACAGCCTATACACCAGGCTACCAGGAGCACTGAAGCTGGCCTCGTGGTGCTACCTTCTCTTCTCACCACTATCCCTGTTCCTTGGTTTCATTGCTCTCTTTTTCACTCATAGATGTAAAGAAAAGTCTTATGTGGGTCCTAGGTCCTTGATGGGAGTGCAATGTCAGGGTGGGAACTGAGCAAAGTCTGGGGGAAGAAACCATCATCACTCTGTCTCAGAGGTAGATTTACCATAAAGTTAATGAACTCAAGCTAATGAATTTACTTAAAGCTTAATGAAACTTCATGGAGGTTCACTAGCCTAAGTCCCTTCAAGTTGCTGGAGGAGGCAACATATTCACATATTCTTTTTCTTCAAAAAAGTGGGATGGAGCAACAACACTGTATAAACATAATGAGCCACAAAAGCTGATGCATTCCTGCTCTTGCTGGTCACTCAAGTGGACATATGCTGACTGCATTTAACTGGTAGCCTGAACTGGATGTTCACTGAGCACTGCCTTATCTTCCCCATGGGTCCCTGTTGGTGACAATAAATGGTGGTTATTTGAGTAAAGGTTTATCATCTCTTAATCTTATGCTGCTCCTGTTCCCTTGATTAGTACCCCTTCTGTAGTGAGTCCATGATGACTTTTATTTTTTATTTTATCTTTTTTCCTACAGGGACAACAAAACTAATAATGGTTATTTTATCTAAAGTTTTATTTTTTTAAACCCAAATTATTATACTTATGTATCTCCCACCTTTCAGTTCTTATTCCGTACTCATCCTCTCTTTCATTAAGCCTTGTGTAACATACCTAGTACCCTAGTAGGGAATAAAATATTCTCTTAAAATAGGTAGAAAATTTAAAATATTATCTCCTTTGATTTTTAATGTTTCTTACAGTATTTGAAGGGATTGTCTAGTAGTGCTGAATCATACATAATGCATTCCTTTGAATAAACTACCTAGTTGTCCCAGAAACATTAATTCTTAAAATCATATGATTGATCTGAACTATGTCTCTATTTGAAAGGTCTCAGTATTGGGGGATATTTTCATTTGACATGACAATAGATACAATTTTTAAAATTACCTTATTCAACTTCAGTATTTTTTTTCACCAGCATAACAAAGATTATGAGAAAATAATCTCTTCTCTATTTTGCCTATTCATTTGGGCCAATAAAGCCTCTTATATTTTTGGAGATATTTAGAATCTTGGGGATTTCATTACACTTAACATACACAGGTATGGTTTTGATAAATGCTCATAAAAGTATCTCAGATGTTTGGGCACAGAAGACATTTATTCTACATAGTTTATCTACTAATCACTATTTTCATAGCTATGATATGGCATTAAATTAGAAAGATAAAGAACAGAGAAAAGAGAATAAACAATAAAAACTAGAACATATTGAAGAGATCAATATGTTTTATGCAGATCTGTATTTTCAATGTAAAAAGGCAAATTATTTTGGTAAATAGGTACCCAACTGAAGATACAATCTTATGTGTATTGCACTATGTTAAGTGCAATTTTTAATGGTAATGTGTAATATTGTACCATTTAAATAGCATTAAATTACAATGGATTTCTTTTTTATTATAGTCAACTATGCTAAGTAAGATTATTCCTGACTGAAAAAAAAATGCATTGCAAAGAAATATATCAATGAAGATGATTATTATAAGTGAGAACAAAATTAAACCCAAACAAGAGTAAATCAGTTATCTTACATTCCCTTTACATTATTAGTATTATCATTTGTCATTTAAAATATTTCCTTCATGGAGATTATCTCTCAGCTTAATATGTAAATCTTAGCAGTCAGTCTGGTTCCAAAAACACTTGGGGTATCCTGGCACAATATACACACATTATGCTTCTATAATAAAGATAATTCAGACATACAATACCCTACTTCCCAGAGGAATAACAATTTCTGAAAGAAAAAGGTATGAAGAATGTTTGTTTTACCTATTCTACAGCATGTTTGCCCCTTTTAGTTAAAAGTGCTGGTAGAGAGTGTTTATGATTTACTTTAGAGTTGGAGAAAGTAATTATATATATATATATATAAAACCCAATATATATATTAGATTATATTTGTAAGGATAATCTGTAGGTGAGGAATAGTAAGCAGGGGTCAGAATGGTAGCAAACAAGAAATTTGCCACTGATAGGCAGAAAAATAAAAATGAATAAATAATTGAGTCAAAGCATAAAATAGAATATGAAAGTCTAAATAGACCCCAGGACAATTATTAAATGAGACAAAACCTAATTAGGGCCAGACACTATCCTCTTAAAGAAGGGAAGTAGCTATATATTATCAACCCAGATTTCTTAGGTTGATTATACTAGTAGTGGGCTAAAAAAAAAAAAAATGTTTTGGGCAATTTAGACACTATGATTAGCAGAACTGGCTCTGAGATTAAAAAAATGATTTATAGAGAGAAATTGCATTATGCAAAAGGAGGCATAGTAACCATATTTTACTGTATTAGGGTGATTCAAGATACTGTATAAAGTCTAAATGTAGTTATAGCTGACTATATAATATGATTGTAGTAGTGTTGCTGGTGTTCCTTGCCCATATCTTCTTTATTGGCTGGTATGCCCTCTACCTAGCTGTGGGGGGCTGTGTTAACATCTTACACTTGGGACACTTGTTAAACTCTGAACCCCAGTGCAGTCAGTGACTTACTGTATGGGGGCACTGTGGTCTATTTGCCTTGCCTCAGGAGGATGAATCTGCAATGTGATTTATGTGCCAAAGCAAGCTCATGAATCAGATCTAGGCTAAAATTTATGTGAGACTAGATTCTTGCTCAACTCCTTCCCTTTCCTAATATTCCTTCTCTCATTTTCTTGATGATGATTTTCTTAATCTCATGCACCTTAATCCCTAACTCCAGCCTGACTTTGCTTGTGTGGTGCCTAAAATTAGAGAGTTAGTATCAAAAATGGTTCTGGGAAAGACACAAAAGATTTGATTTCAGAGATGGCTTATCAGCTAGCTAGCTGACAATGAGCACTCTGTCACTCAAGGTAAGTGAAATATTAACAGTTCTTATCATTCTATAGAAGTTTATCATTAAGAATTTATTGTGGTGAACTGGGAAAGATAGAGATGGAGGAAGGTGCACGCATTCATGCAATAGATATTTGAAAAGAACAGGGAACATATTTATCATCAGGACATGGAACCTGGGTGGCTATTGCTGAGCACCAAGGGTGCTTATAAGAGAGAAAATTATAAACCCTGGGGGATTAATCACCAATTTTATACAAAATGTGAAAATCAGAGGGCCTCAATGGCAGTGTTTAAAGATACAGTCATTTTCCTGTAACTGAGTTTTGAACACACTGAAGAGCAGGCTTGGGAACTTTATGCAGAAACAGAAGAACTCCAGAAAAAGTTCATTTCTCACCTCCAGCAAGTCCCTTATGCATAACAGGAAAAAAGCGGGACTGAGATTGAAAAATGGGGATATCTGTATATATACACTTGAGAACATTGAGCACCCAGATTCCCTTGACATTTGGGCTTGTAGATGGGGCCAACTCCATCATGTCAAAGGGTAGCAAATCATATCTCCACCTCCCATTTCCTTTACTTTTAGTTCTTTCAGAGGCCTCAAATCAGTGAAGTGCCTTATAGGATATGCTTCCTGAGTTAAGCTCTTCCCCCAGCTTCTTGTACAGACCACCAAAAAGAAAAAAAAAAAATCTATTTCAGAAAATTTCAACGTGGCCCAACTGGTGAAATGCTGAGAGAAAAGAAAGGGACAGAAGGATTATAGTGTGAGGGATAATAAACTATGTGTCTTGGCTATGTTTTATTGACCAGAAATAAGAGTATACGTGAGAGAGCATGCTGATGAAATTAGATCAATAGGAGTGGAATATAAACCTGGATAGGGTGTTTGTGATATGGGGACAATTTCCTACCAAATAAGATCTAACATTCTGGCCAAGGCAGCAAAGAGAGACTCATTCTAATTCAGTGTTGATGATAATGGCTCTTAAAAACTGGGAGGCAAGGTGCAGATAGGTAATAGCATTATATGAAGTAGAAATGCCAGAATTGCTTAGAAGCCATGGAAGAAGGGACAAAATTACTCAGAGAAGTAGGCATATTAGTGAATTACTTGTATAAGACCAGGAGACCCACCAGCTGTATATGTTGTTTGGAAGAACCCTCATTTGTTAAGAGAGCAAAGGATGTACAAGTCAAGGGGGACAATAGTGACATTGAGAGGCTTCATAGGCTGATACTTATGGTAGGAAATTCTGACCCATAACTGATCACTAACATCCCAAATAGGAAATGCCAGGAGGCAACAACTAACAATCAGAAGTAAGATGGTTATTATCATCCTAATGGCCATCAATTTCTGAGTGTCAGCCATGGTGACATGACTGTTGGGGATCTGTAACAATTCCAAATTATGGTTTTTCTAGAGAGGCAATGCCAAATAAAATATAAGGCATACAGTTATATTTCGATTCCAGATAAACAATGCTCAATTTTTTAGTCTAAGTATGTCTCAAATATTGTATGCGACATGTTTATGTTTAAAACATACTCTATTTATCTGAATCCTAATTTAATTGATGCTTTGTGTTTTTATTTGTTATTCCTGGCACATTTATCTTAGAGAGAAGATGGCCAGCCCACAGAATTGTTTAATACATATAATTAAAGGTTTTTATGGTGACTAACATAACACAATTAAAAAAAAAAAAAGAAGAAGAAGAATGGTAAGGTATGGTCAACCAGCCCGTCTGGAACAGTTGCTATCTCTTCCCCGTGTTCCAGACTTGAGCACATGTTCCCACTTGGATTTCATTAGCTAATGGAGATATTAGGGCCCCTTGAGGAAGGGTCAGTATATAAAGATTCCCCCATCTGTTCTCCACAGAGACTTAGGTTCATTTATTCAGTAACAATTCATTGAGGAAAAGAGAATACCTAGACCTATTAAAGGCTTTTGAACAGACATTCTGCATTTACGCCAAAGACAAAAATGTATCATCTTTTTGTCATGCCTGTTAGAGAACTGGTGCATGGGAATTAGGTGATAAATGGAGTCTTAGTCTAGGACTGTATTATAGTAGGTCCACCGAGTCCAGTCTTTTCCCTCATCATTTCCCAGTTCCCTTGAAGTGTCACTTTTACAGCATCCTGCAGTGTGTATATAATACTTAAACTCTTATTCTGATGCCTCAAAGTGGAGGTCTGAGACAACCCAGGCTAGCCACTTAGACAATAAGAAGTTATAGCTGTAGGGAACTTCAATAAATTACGAGAGATGGGTAGAAATTAAATGAGTATTAGTTAAACTCTCTAAACCAACTGCAGCGTCAGGGTTGTAGCTTGCCCATCATCATTCTCTTATAAAAAAATTTCCTAGAAATTGTGACCAACCATTATCCTTGAGATTCTATGTCTTCTTAGAGTGAACTTAATTTGTAAATCAAGTAGGTTTATCAGTGTTGGGCAAGGACCAAACTGGAAGAAATGTTATTGTCATACCTTTTCTCCCTAGCTTCTATGACTTCTGAGGCATGCTGAAGCTAATGGTATATACCTTAGGCCTTGTTTAGAAAACTGGCTTTGGCCATGACCTGTTATATAATTCTCACAGTCCAGTGAAAAATACAGATGTGGGGCCTTTGTTCAAAAAGCATGGAAGAATGTCATTAAAGGAACTAATATATAAAGCTTTCTCTTTTTTTAATGATCTTTCTCTTGTTCTGAAGTTTTTTTATTTGCTATTTAAAATTAAAATTTTTAACTATTTGCATGGATTTTATCATTTATTTTATCATTCATCTTTATATTGTACAATGCCAGTTTTAAATGCAAATATTAGAACATTTAAATCATTTTTAGAAACACCATAATTATCCAATTCAGATTTCATAACTCATACATACATATGCATTTCATTCTTACCAGAAAAGTGGAAAAGCATAAAACTAATTCAACTGCTTTTTTTTTTTTAAGATTTTATTTATTTATTTGACAGACAGAGATCACAAGTAGGCAGAGAAGCAGGCAGAGAGAAAGGAGGAGGAGGAAGCAGGCTCCCTGCTGAGCAGAGAGCCTGATGTGGGGCTCAGTCCCAGGACTCTGGGATCATGACCTCAGCTGAAGGCAGAGGCTTTAACCCACTGAGCCACCCAGGTGCCCAACTCAACTACTTTTATTTTACTTCTTGATTTGCTTACATTCTCTCAACATTCTATCCTTTTCATTGTAAGAAAGAATTAAAAAGAAAAGGAAAATTATTCGTGGCTCTTTCTTTCCCTTTCTTTCTTTCATCATTTTCAGAGTAATAGCTGGTCAATACAGAGAAGTAACAGGAATAAAAAATGATATGAAGGTTTTTTGTTTGTTTGTTTGTTTTGTCATTCGTGTTTCTAAAGAACATAGCTGCCATTCTTTATTCAAAGCATTTGGTTGATTCTCACTGAATCGAGATGTTACGGCTCCACTGTAATCCCATGCTCACAGGACATTATAAATGTTATATGCAAATGGAGCAGCAAGAAATGGGGAACACACACTTGAGAATTTCAGTGAGACAATGGAGTATGTGAATGAGCAGAGGAATTTCATGTAATATGTTATATGAAATTCCTCTGCTCATTCACATACTCCATTGTCTCACCGAAATTCTCAAGTTCAAAAACAATATTACTAAAATTTTGAAGACAGGGATAGGAGATCATTGAACAAAGTATGGGGTGTTTCTGAGTGCAGGGTCCTATGTGACTACACAGATTGCACTCTCATGAGGTCAGCTCTGATTCTGAGTGAGGGGTACAACTGGACTGATGGGAGTAGCCTTGATTAGACCACCTGGAAAATTATCCCTCTTAACCCCAGACAGTAGACTATGAGTTATTTATTGAGCAAAGGCTGGTACCCTTGCTTCAAGGCAGGCCCATTCTGGTGAGTTTTGTGATACTGAGTCCCCTTGTGTTCCCTTTGATCTGCCCACAACCAGATTTTTACTGGAGACTACATTTTTTTTTTTTTTGGAGACTACATTTTTGTTGGTATCTTTCCCTTTTCCTATTTTATTTCCCTCACTCTCAGGTTTATCCTGAAGAACATATAAATATGTTTCTGGCTCTGTTTTTAGGAAACTTAAGATAACATTATTTTCTAAATACAAAAGATTAAAGCTTTCTTAATTGAAAACTGATAGTTAATGTTAATTTGTACACCCAGAAAAGATAGTTTTATATATATATTAAATTTTTGGTTTTAAAGATTAAGATGGGACCACTTTCTCTCACTTTGCAGGAACAAATGTCTACTGGAATGACAATGCTCTGAGTATTACATAAGCTTCACTTCAGAATAAAAATAAATTGTTTGGGAAGAGGAAGGCAGTTGTGCAATTGTGCAATGGGTGTTGGAAGAATAGCCACTGGGAAAAGAACTGTAATTCTTTAAAGGTTTAGGTAATTATTGGTCTAAAGAATTTCCTTTTCTCTTGATGATTAGGCAACCTTCAATGATACTTTATGGCAGGAACCCAATAACAACCAGGGTATGATGTCAGATGTATTGGTCACCGGGTAGCCTGGGTGGGTTCAGTCAGTTGAATGATGGACTGTTGATTTCAGCTCAGGTCATGATCTCACAGTCCTGTTCTCCCTCTGCTCCTTCTCCCACTTTTGAGAGTGCAGGTGTGTGCTCTCTCTCAAATTAATCAATTAATCAATTAATTAAAAAGTATACTGGCCAGGAAACACGAAGAAATAATTTATCTGAAGAAATAATTTATCTGAGAGAAAAAGAGAGACTACAACAAAGCTACTTGTGTGTAGAGAGGCTGTGTAAAGACTCAGATGGTCATTCTCCCAAATAAAAGGAATAGACTCAATGAGAACTATATCTTTCTTCTCTCATCAAGTCAAATCTTCTTGCCATCTAGTTCTGAGAACCTAACATTTGCAATTGGAAAATTTTAGATATTTAAATAAAATATCTAAGTTAAGAGGATTAATGAAGGGACTCTTGGGTAGCTCAGTCAGATAAGCATTGGGCTTTTGATCTCAGTAATGATCTTGGAGTTGTAGGATTGAGTCTCTTGTGGGACTTTGTGCTAAGTGGAGACTGTGCTTGAGATTCTTTTCTTCTTCTCCTTTTGCCCCTCCCCACACTTGCTCACTTTTTCACTCTCTCAAATAAATAAATAAGTCTTAAAAAAAAAAAGAGAGAGAGAGAAAGTGTTGATGGAGGGAGACTGGTGGGGGATGGGCTAAATGGGTGATGAGTATTAAAGAGGGCACTTATGATGAGCACTGGGTGTTGTATGTAAGTGATGAATCACTAAATTGTATACCTGAAACCAATTTTATCATATATGTTAACTGACTAGAACTTAAATAAAAACTTGAAGTAAAAATAAAACAAAAATATCAAAATTAAAATAATTTCGTTTTCAATTGACTAAATGTGATGTGTCAAAGAGGGTTTTTTATATCTGTATTTTAGAGGAATAAAATAGTGACTTTTAATTCTGTCTGAAATATTTCACCTTAATCTTATGAAGGAACTGAAACGTGTAATATATTTAATGTGTGATTTTAATCTGGACTATTAATTTCAGTATGAAAATTATAATGTGCTCTAGATGTTGCTTCCCTAATTTATTAGTGTTTTGTAGATGTAGAATAAGGCAGGCATAGAAGATAGAAAGAGCTTTAGCTCTTGTCTATAGAATTTTGTTCTATAGAACTCTTGTCAAATAGAACTGTTGTTCTATCTACTCGCCCCAAGTCATACGTAAATGGGTCAAAACCCAACTCTTCCACTTAATATAACCTCATGTCAGAACACTAAAGAATGCTAATGTTTCCAGCACCTTCTATTCAACAGTCACTTCGCCCCAAACCTGCAGGGTGGCAATGTGATTACAAGGCATGATATCTCTTTTTTTTTTGCATTTATTTATTTTCAGCATAACAGTATCATTATTTTTTCACCACACCCAGTGCTCCATGCAATCCATGCCCTCTATAATACCCACCACCTGGTACCCCGACCTCCCACCTTTTGCTTCAAGTTTCTTTGTTTTGTGGAATGCTATTAGAACACCTGTGCTCCGCTTCACTTTCCTTTTTTTTTTTCCCCTTCATCCAAGTTCCTGAGTTCTAATTATCCTTATAAAATATATCAACTGGTTTCATTTTTCAAACAGTACCTGAGGTCATGCTGATGTACTACAGTTCAGAAGCCATCCATTAATGCAATTCTTCCTTATTTATAAGGCTTCTTTGACCAACCTGTTTTCAGAACTTCCACTGCATATGCACTCAATTCTCACAATGTCTTTTTAAATACATTTTGTCTTTCATTTTCTCTTGCTGCCCTTTTCTTCCAACAAATATTTTATGCAACTAGTAGTATTTAAGTATTTCCCTTGCTTTGTACCCTGCCAACAATTAACATTACCAGATTTTGTAAGTTTGGAACATATATTATGTGTAAAATGGTATCTCACTGTGATTTTAATTAACATTTCATTAATTGCTAAATGAGTTAGGCATCTTTTCATGTGTATTTGGCCATTAGTGTATTCTCTTCTGTGAAATTCCTTTTACTCACATTTCAAACAATCTTTTCTTCCCCATGTAACCTAGATACTTTTTCCTTTTTATTAATATGTCTTCTCTTATGTTTTACTCTTTTTTATAGACTACAGTTCTTAATTTTAATGTATTCAAATTTATCCATCTTTTCCTTATTGTTAATACTTTTATTTTCTCTTAAAATTCTGCATCCTGAGAATATTAGTGTTCTATCCTATATTTTCTTCTAATGCTTACATAATTTTGTCTTTCACATTTAAGTTTTTTTCCTTATTGAATTTACTTAGTATATCATGCAGTAGGGATCCAACTGCATATTGTCACACTTTCAAAATTCTGTAAGTCAGAATTTTGTTGTTGTTGTTGTTAACACCTTATATTAATAAGAAAGGGGGTGCCTGGGTGGCTCAGTTGGTTCAGCATCTGACTCGATCTCGGCTCAGGCCTTGATCTTAGGGTTGTGAGTTCAAGCCCCATGTTAAACTCCAGGCCCACCATGGAGCCTATTAAAAAAAAAAAAAGAGAGAGAGAGAGAAAGAGAGAGAGAGATGTAATACAGTGAATTATATGCATTCAAAAATCATGGAAGAGTTGGAGAAACAAGTTCTAGACTGGGCCTCCAGGAATGATTATCAACAAATCAATACATACACAACTAAAAAATAGCTACTTCTGCTACAATGAGAAAACAATAGAATAAGACTTTTTGTGACATTCCTGTCTTCAGGATAATACCACATTAGCTGTATTTTGAGAATTAGATGGCTGGTTCATTAGCGGCATGGTCCATTGACACACCATGACACTGGATGCCTTGAACGCAAATTATTTTCTCTGTGCTTCTTCATTTAGTCCCAAATTTAAATTTCATGTCAATCAACTAATTGGTAGAAAATGAATCATATTAGGACCGTACTGCAAGAGTTTATAAAGTTTGGTATTTAGTTTCCTAGGTGCTATGATACAGAAAGGTATACTAGGAGGCAGTAAGAATAGCTCCTGATAGTCAATTTACTATCTTCAATAGTAAAATGTCTCAGTATTTTGTGTATTTGTTTATATTGTGTATTTGTTTCCCAGTAAATTACAACGTTATTTAGGTTACACTTTAAATTTCATATATCTATGGCTATCTGGACTCTATTCATTTCATGAATCAATGTATCCTTGCAACAAACACAGTGTTTTAATCACTATAGCTCTATAATATAGTTGTGATGTCAGGAAGAACAAATATCTCTTTTATCCCAACACATATACTTATTCTTCTTCAGAAGTGACTTAACTATTCTTAAACCTTCTACTTCTATAGAAAATGTAGAGTCAACTTTGCAAGGTCTTAAAAAAACTGAATTAATTGAATGGGTATTACCTAATATCAGGTATTTTTATTGTACCTTTTAAAATGATAATAGGGATTTCTCCTTAATTAACATGATAATATATATCAATAGATTTTCTAAAATAAACTTCTATTATATTCATAGAAGTGTTTTTGTAAGATTGAAATGACTTGTTCCTTGAAATTTTTCTAAGATGCTCTTGTAAAACATGTTACACAGTTGACCCTTGAACAATGCAGGAGTTAGAGTTGCTCACCTCCCCATGCAATTAAAAATCTGCATATCACCTTTGACTCCCCTAAAACTTAGCCTACCATTGACCAGATGCTTTACAGATAACATAAACTGTTGGTTAACAGTTGATTAGTATGTACAATATCTTTACAGTAAAGTAAGCTAAAGAAAAATGTTATTAAGAAAAGCATAAAGGGTGGCTCAGTGGGTTAAGCCGCTGCCTTCGGCTCAGGTCATGATCCCAGGGTCCTGGGATCGACTCCCGCATCGGGCTCTCCGCTGAGAGCCTGCTTTCCTCTCTCTCTGCCTGCCTCTCTGCCTACTTGTGATCTCTCTGTCAAATAAATAAATAAAATCTTTAAAAAAAAAAAAAAAGAAAAGAAAAGCATAAAGAAGGGGCACCTGGGTGGCTCAGTGGGTTAAAGCCTATGCCTTGGGCTCAGATCATGATCCCAGGGTCCTGGGATCCAACCCCACGTGGGGGTCTCTGCTTAGCAGGGAGCCTGATTCCTCCTCTCTCTCTCTGTCTGCCTCTCTGCCTACTTGTGATAAATAAATAAAATATTAAAAAAAAGAAAGAAAAGCATAAAGAAGATACAATACATTTATAGTACTTTGCTGCATTTATTTAAAAATCTGTATATAAGGAGACCCATAAAATTTGAATCCATGTTGTTCAAGAGTCAACTGTACTATAATGCAAAAGTGAAATTATTTTGAAGATGTGATAAGGAACTAAATCAGTTAATTTTGAGTTAACCAAAGGAAATTTCCCTACTGGTTTGACATAACCAGATAAGGCCTTTTAAAAGAGGGTCTACCATTACTTTGTTCTCTGTATTTATGATACTGCTTTTTATTTGTTTATTCATTTGTTTTATTTTGAAAAGATTTTACATGTAAGTGAAATTCATATGGTATTTGTCTTTCTCAGTCTGATTTATTTCACTTAGCATAATACCCTCTATGTCCATCCAAGTTGCCACAAATGACACAATCTCATCCTTTTTTATGGCTGTGTAATATTTGTGTGTGTTTGTGTGTGTGTGTGTGTGTGTGTGTCCTCTTTATCATGTCCTCTTTATTCATTTTATTCATCTATCAATGATTACTTAAGTTGCTTGCATATATTGGCTATAGTAAATAATGCTGAAATAAACATAGAGGTGCATACATGCATTTTTAAAATTAGCATTTTCATTTTCTTTAGGTAAATACCCAGTAGTAGGATTACTGGAGCATATTATATTTCTACTTTTAATTTTTTGAAGAGACATCATACTGTTTTCCACAGTAGCTATACTAATTTACATTACTTGCAACAACACACAAGGGTTCCTTTTTTTGTGCATCCTTGTCAACCCTTGTTATTTCTTGCCAGGGAAAAGGAGGATAGGTAAAATAGGTAAAAGGAATTAAGAAAAACAGGATTTCAGTTATGGAAATAAAAGGCACAGCATAGGGAATAGAGTCAATGATAATGTAATAGTGTTGTACTATTGTGTACAAATGGCAAACAGTAGCTACTCTTGTGGTGAACAGAGTTGAATCACTATGTTATATACCTGAAACTAATGTAACATGACTGCCAACTATACTCAAACATAATTTTTTTTATTAAATAAAGAGGTTCTAAAGGTATAAGACCTGAAAAACACACTTTATCTCTCTTCATTGCTGTCCTTGAGAGAGCTAGCTACCATCAATTCTATAGCTACAAATTAATTCATTAATTAGTAATCAATTAATTAAATACATAAATAAATTCTACCCAAAACCATAGGAGTTTAGAAGAAAAGCACAAAACTCAGATAATAAAATAAAACTCAGATAAGCATAAAACTCATCTGAGATCACTGTCCTACATGACATTAGAAGGTATTCTGATTAGATCCAGAGAAGCCGGGCCCAAACTCTTGATCCATTAAAAAATTGTAAGATGATAAATTGCATTTTTAAGCAACTAAGTTTATGGTAATTTGTTACACAGTGTAGGAAAATAATCCAATATCTTTAATTTGAATCTATTTTTTAACATACCCTGGTGTGTTTAAAATTTTATCTTTCTTCCTAAAGCTTTCAATGTTTTACTATTTATTATTATTATTATTATTATTATTTTAATTTATTTGACAGACAGAGATCACAAGCAGGCAGAGAGGCAGGCAGAGAGAGGAGGAAGCAAGCTCCCCGCTGAGCAGAGAGCTCTATGCAGGGCTGGATCCCAGGATCCCGAGACCACGACCCGAGCTGAAGGCAGAGGCTTTAACCCACTGAGCCTCCCAGGTGCCCTTACCATTTATTATTATTATCTCAGAATTTGGGTGATCCTCTTTCAAATATTATTTAATGGATTTTTTTATTTTATTCTTACGTTATCTGCCTTAATTGATAAATTCTACAGATTTACATTTATTTTGGTTTATCAATCATTTAGATTTTTAAAGAATCTCTTCTTACTTTCTCCTTCTCCTGCTTTTTCTATGTTCCTTTCTCCCTTTTCTGTTCTTTTTTATTTTATTTTTTAACATACTATTTTTAGATTAGTTTTAGATTCAAAGAAATATTGAACTAAAACTATGGAGAGTTCCATACATTCTCTGTCCCCTCCCTCTGCAGTGTCTTTCCTACTACCAACTTCCCCTCCAGAGTGGTACATTTGTTATAACTGATAAATCTACGTTGAGATGTCATTATCACTCAGAGTCTATAGTATATATCAAAGGTTCACTCTTGGTGTTACACTTTACATGGGTTTGGACAAATGTATAATGACATGTATCTACCATTATGATATCATACAGAGTACTTTCACTGACCTAAAAATCTTCTGTGCTTTGCCTATTTACCCTTCTTTCCACCATAACCCCTAGTAACTACTGACATTTCTACTATTCCATAGTTTTTCCTTTTCCAAAAATGTTATATAGTTGGAATCATAGAACATATTCTTAGGGTCCATAATCAAAGGAGCGAGACTGACTCAAAGCAAAGGTCAAGCAAAGCTTTATTTCATTTCGCACCAAGCATCGAGAATCAAACTGACCAGTCACAAGCCATTTCTTGCAAAGAGGCGACCCCTCCCAACCTCACAGACGAACTTTTATAGAGGTAGTTTAGCCAGGCTATACACAGGTGGCCAAGGAGATTGCAATACACAGAGAAAATTGCACCGTCATGCTAGGTCTGCCACACACAGAAAAAAAACTGCTAGGTAACACACGGGTGGCCAATTAAATTTCAATTTACCCTAGAAGATATATGTGCGCCCCACTGACTGGATGTCTTTACCTGGCCTGACCCGCCCTTGTATCTAGGCTCTGCAAGTAAGTTCCTCTGGGAGGGGTGGGGTCAATCTAAATTCACTACATAAACACAAAATGACTCCCTCTGGCCAATCAGGCCCTTACATTCCCCCCTTTTCTTTGGAGATTAGTCAAATCCTTGACTTTTCAGCCAGTTCTATGTTCTCTGGTTGGAAGGGGTTATATTGAGCATGTAAGTCTAACATTTTTATCGCTCTAGTTTTCTTTTGTACAAATGACACTAGTGCACAGTCGGCTGATGAGTTAGCCATTTACCACTTCATAGAACCTTTTCCATTTTTCCTAATTTCCTTCATCTAATTTCCTACCTATACTTTACATAAACAGGTAACAATAGGAGCAACAATGAACTCACAGTTTTTTTAGTCTTAGCTTTAGTCCATGGTCAGCAAGGTCTGTCGGCTGCAACTTCCATCTCTGGGGGACATCCTTACTCTCAGCTCGTTTGACGTGATCCACGTGAACCCAGGCCCTAATGCCTTCTACTTTTACTGCCATAGGGGTAGTCAGGATAATAGTAAATGGTCCCTTCCAGTGAGTCTCCAAGCTCTCCACTTGATAGCGATGTATCCAAACCAAGTCCCTGGATTGGTAAGGATGTGGTTCCACCTCTGTCTCCATCCCAGTGTGGGTAGTCCGGATCCCTGCATGGGCTTTTTTTAAGACAGACTATAATGCCTGCAGTGACTGGAGTACAGACTGATCAGTCATTTCCGTTAGGGCAACCTCTTGTAGCCAAGGACAGAGTGGGGGGGTCTCCCAAAGACAATCTCAAATGGGGTCACCCTGTTCAAACAGGGTGCACATCGTGCCCTGAGGAGGGTGAAAGGAGATCCACCCATCCACTGCCAGTCTCCAGAATTAGTTTTGTCAAGGTCTCTTTTAAGAGTCTGGTTCATTCTCTCTACTTCTCCGGAACTCTGGGACCGATAGGCACAATGTAGTTTCCAATTTATGCCCACAGCCTTGGCCAATGCCTGTGAGACTGAACTCACAAATGCAGGGCCATTGTCTGACCTGATCACGAGAGGCAGCCCAAACCTAGGAATTATTTCTTCTAGTAGCTTTTTGGCTACCACTCCTGCTATCTCATGTTTGGCGGAAAAAGCCTCTACCCAGCCTGTAAAGGTATCTACAAAAACTAACATATACTTGTGCCCATATTTTCCAGGTTTCATTTCTGTAAAATCTATTTCCCAATAAATTCCTGGTTCCTTACCTCTTTCTCCTTTCCCTCTTCTCATTTTAGTTCTTCCCACATTAACTGCCTGGCATTGAGCACATCTATCAACTACATTTTGAACCATACACCCTAATTTAGAAACCTGGAATTGCTTGCCTATAAGGTCCTTGAGTTTGCGTATCCCCAAATGAGTACCCTGATGTATCTGGTCTACTAACTTCTTACCTAGTCTTCGAGAAGGAATTACTTTTCCTGCTTTAGTCTTAGCCCAGTCCCCTTCATAGTCCAATTTAACCCATTTCTGTAAATACTTTAAATCTTCTTTTCAATAGTTCAGTTTTTCTGGTAGGGCTGGAGCTGGGAGTGTAACTAGTTCTTACACTGTTTCTCGGGCTGCTTGCTTTGTGGCTCGATCTGCTAAGTGGTTTCCTTTTGAAATCAGATCAGTCCCCTTTTGGTGTCCCATACAATGCATAACAGCCACCTCTTTGGGTCCCAAATAGCCTGGAGGAGAGCCAATATTTCTCCTTTGTTTTTAATTCCTTTTCCTTCTGCTGTTAATAGGCCCCTTTATAAATATTTTGACCCAAAGTCAATTTACTTGCATCCTTGACCATGGCAGCAATTATGCAGAGGCACAGGGGTAACCCAGCTGCTATTTGATCTAGTTTCTTGCTAATATAGGCTATTGGCCTTTGCCAAGGTTCCAGAGTCGAAGTTAAAACTCCTTTGGCCACCCCTGCTTTTTCATCCACATACAAGTGGAAGGGCTTGGTAACATCTGGGATGGCCAATGCTGGGGCACTCAGTAAGGCTGTTTGTAATTCCCAAAATGCTCCTTCTGACTCAGCTGTCCACTCTATTATAGTGAGCCCTCCTTTTGCCAGTTCGTAGAGAGGTCAGGCAATCTCCACAAACTGTGGTATCCACAGCCTACAGTAGCCCACCATCCCAAGAAACTCCTTCACTTGTTGGGACGCTGTGGGGCAGGGGTATCGGGTGATCACCTGTTTCCTGGACTCAGACAGTGAACGTACTCCCTTGTGGAGATCAAAGCCTAGATAAGTGGCATGGCTCTGACAGAGCTGTCTTTCTTCGCTGACATCTGATACCCTTTTTCCTGCAGAGTCTGTAAGAGAGCTCTTGTCCCCCACAAACATGACTCATAGTCCTCAGCGGCAACTAGCAAGTTATCAATGTACTGTAACAGAGTGACTCCTGGGTGGGTGTTTCTGTACTCATGCAAATCCTCATGTAGGGCCTCATCGAAAATAGTGGGCGAATTCTTGGGGAAGTCTTGTCCAGGTGAACTGGCCTTGGACTCCTTCCTGTGGGTCGGACCACTCAAAAACAAAAATGGTGCTGAGAATTCCTTTGCTAAAGACATGCAGAAAAAATGCATCCTTGAGATCTAAGATGGTATACACAGCTCTTCTAGGGCCCAGGAGGGAGAGTAGGGTATAGGGGTTAGGCACCGTTGGGTGGATATCTTCAACCCGTTTATTAACTTCCCACAAGTCCTGGACGGGTTGGTACTCCCCAGTTTCGGCCTTTTGACGGGCAGCTAGGGTGTGTTCCATGGAGATTTGCAAGGAACTAGGATCCCATCTCCTCAGAGGGGGTTAACGTGTTTTCTGATCCCTTCCTTTGCTTCCTGGGGAAGGGGGTACTGCCAAACATGAATAGCCGTAGCTGTCACCTTTAATTTACCACCACTGGAGGTTGTTCCTTGGCCAAGCCAGGGGGCTTCCCTTCTGCCCAGACCTCGGGAAACTCATCCTGTAGGATTTGGAGAAAGCTCCCCCCCCACTTTGTCTCCTCTGGTTTTGAGACTGGCTCATAAAGGAGGTATTCATCTACTGCTGCCATAAGCACTTGTACAGTGGGTTGTCTCAAGGTTACAGTCATGCCTCCTTCCAAGAACTGAATGCCAGCTCTTAACATATGGAGGAGATCTCTTCCCATCAAGTTATATGGGGCATTAGGGAGGACCAAAAATCGATGTTTAACTACTCCCGAGGCCAAATTTGAAGTCCTTTCTATTGTCCATTTATGTCTTTCTGTGCCATTTGCTCCTTGTACCCAAACTTCCTCTCCAGATAGTTTTCCCATAGGTTTAGTAATGATGAAAATTGGGCTCCCGTGTCCACCAAAAAAATCAACTGATTTCCCCTCCACTTCAATTTTACCTGAAGTTCAGGGAGGGGATCCGAACCATGGCCCCTTCAGTCTCTGGTGGCAAGTATTGCTGTCTTCCTTCTGGGGCACTCCCTGGCCCAATGTCCTTTTTCCTTACAGTAAGCACACTGATCTGAATCTAAGTCTTCCCGCCTGCCTTCTCTGTGCTTAGGCTTTTCCTTCCATTTACTATCCCCTACCCATCTCCTCCCCACCTCATGTAATGCCAAAACCTTAACCAGTTTTTTTTTTTTTTTTTTGGTCTGTTTTTCATCCTTTTGTGCATCCCTATTGTTAAACACCTTTTCTGCTATTCCCACTAACTCAGTCAGATTCTTCCCTTCAAATCCTTCAATTTTTCTGAAGTTTCCTATATCTGGGGCTGACTGACTGGCAAAGCAAGATCGTCTAAATGAGCTATCGTGCAACTTCCCTGAAGTTTACCTCAAGTTGTCTAGCTTAAGTAAACAAACATTTAAAGACAATCAAATCTAGGGCACCTGGGTGGCTCAGTTGGTTGGACGACTGCTTTCGGCTCAGGTCATGATCCTGGAGTCCCGGGATCGAGTCCCACATCGGGCTCCCAGCTCCATGGGGAGTCTGCTTCTCCCTCTGACCTTCTCCTCGCTCATGTTCTCTCTCACTGTCTCTCTCTTAAATAAATAAATAAAATCTTTAAAAAAAAAAAAGGACAATCATATCTAGAATTTAACATCTATAAAGGTGTGTTATTAAAACATAATTCTTCTCTCTAAAACAACCCTCGTTTTCAGAGATAGCCAAATCAGGACTAATTTATTTGAAAAACAAGTCCAGTTTTAACAAGCTTGGCCTAATTATTTACATAAGCTCAGCAAAAACAGTGAGGGATCATATAAATATTTTAGAATCTGCTTTGCTGGAACTTCTCATAAGGAATCTCTAGGTTGAACTTATCCTGAGGCTCCCCCAAAATCCTGAGGTTCCTGCACCTGCCAGGAAGTAACATCCTTTACTCACCTGGTGAGGCTGCTAGGAATTCTGTAAGCAAGGTATCAGGCCAACAGTTCCAAAGGGCTTTACGGTTCCAGGTTTTATAAAGTCAACCCTAGTTCCTTTAAGCTGTCTAGTCATATCTGAGTCTTTTCAAATATGACATTCCAGTCAAAGCCATGGTAAAATAACCAGTGTTTACAATGGTGTCCTGTTACAAGGAGAAGAGATTCTTATTGAACTTATGCAAATAACTGATTGCCATGGAAGAAAGAATACTTGTTGAGACCTTTTGGTTTCAGAGGGTTCAGATAGAGGGAAAGAGTTGAATATCTTGATTTGTTTACAAATGACTACATTTTTATCTCTGTAAGTTATAGATAACTTAAGAAAATTTTCCCTAGTCTGGAAGAGCAAACATTAAAGAACCATTAATATTTAAAATAAGACAAAACATCAAGAGATACAACATTACAATCTTTCAGTTCACCTAGTCCCATGTTAATAATTCTGGTTTAGTCCAAATGCAGCTTTTACTTCTGTAAATTCTTAGCCATTTCAGTTCCAGGATTTCAATGTATCAAAGACCTGTATTTGTTCTGAAAGTCTTTCCATATGAATTTCCTTTAAGGCAGAAGTCATTTTACAAGAGAATTCTTAGAAGGCAAATTTATGAATCAGTTAAGCATAAAACGTGTTCACCAGCAGATTTCAAAAGCACAAACCCAGTTCCAGCAGCCAACTCTCTAGCATTTTATCCCATTTGGTTAAGACCTTGATGTCCAACAGATTTAATTCCATTTGTCATTCAAGCAACCTTTCACAGTTTCAGGTTACCAAAGACTTTGGAAGCCACTTTAACAATTACCCATTAAAACCTTGAAACAGACAAATAACCATCTCCACTTCAGATGCCATGCTCTCCCACCAGCAAGGGGGAGAGGCTAGGCAGTCCACATTAGGCCAGAAAAGGCAAGGAATTCCCCGTTTGTCCCATTTCTCCAAATACAACAAACAACACAACAGACAACAAGAGAACCAGGCAAAGACAACCGCAGGCCCAATGAGTCTTACCCAGAACCTGCCACTGGTGGGGGCTTTCTTTACTGCCCAACCACCTAGGAGGACTCAAACCCCTCGACCATCTAGGAGGACTTGAACCCCCTGGCCACCACCTAGAGGGACTTAAATCCCCTGACCGCCCATGGGGACTTGAACCCCCAGAGACAGCCCAGGGGTACTTGAACCCCCTGACCATCTAGGGGGACTTGAACCCCCCAAACGCCCAGGGGGACTCAACCCCCCTGTCGATCTATCAGCAGAGGGATGGGGCGGCTCTGTATCCACCCCAGCCCTGGGGAGCATGGCTGTGTCAAGCTTCTCCCTGGTGGGCCATACCCTGGAGCTCCAACCAGACAGACAGACAAGATCACAATACCCAAGATCCCAATACCTCTAGAGTGTTTTCCCAAAAATTCCAATGCTGGCTCAGTTCTCATCATTTGATCTGGGTGCGCCCTCCAATGTTAGGGTCCATAATCAAAGGAGCGAGACTGATACAAAGCAAAGGTCAAGCAAAGCTTTATTTCATTTCGCACCAAGCATCGAGAATCAAACTGACCAGTCACAGCCATTTCTTGCAAAGAGGTGACCCCTCCCAGCCTCACAGACGTACTTTTATAGAGGTAGTTTAGCCAGGCTATACACAGGTGGCCAATGAGATTGCAATACACAGAGAAAATTGCACCGTCATGCTAGGTCTGCCACACACAGAAAAAAAACTGCTAGGTAACACACGGGTGGCCAATTAAATTTCAATTTACCCTAGAAGATATATGTGCGCCCCACTGATTGGATGTCTTTACCTGGCCTGACCCGCCCTTGTATCTAGGCTCTGCAAGTAAGTTCCTCTGGGAGGGGTGGGGTCAATCTAAGTTCACTACATAAACATAAAATGACTCCCTCTGGCCAACCAGGCCCTTACGCATATAGCCTTTTTAGATTGGCTTCTTTTACTTAGTGATATACTTTTAAATTTCTGTGATATCTTTTCATGGCTTAGTAGCGCCTTTCTTTTTATCCCTGAATATTATTCCATTGACTGAATAATTTATTCCATTATTCCATTATTCCATTATTCCATTGACTAAACGTATCACAGTTTACCTGGTCATGTATTAAAGGACATCTACATTGCTTCTTAAGCTACTATGAACATCTGTTTGCAGGTTTTTGTGTAGACATGTTTTCAGCTCCTTTGGGTAAATATCAAGAAACACAATTGCTGGGTTTTATGGTAAAATTATGTTTGTTTTGTAGGAAACTCCTAAACTTCTTCCAAATGGCTATAACATTTTGCATTCCCACTGGTGATGAATAAGGAATTCCTGTTGTTCCATATGTTTGTCAACATTTAGTTTGTCAGTATTCCAGATTCTGGCCTTTTTGATAAGTGTGTAGTAGCGATTTAAATTTGTGATTCCCTGATGTTATATAATGGAACATCTTTTCATATGCTTACTTTCTAACTGTGTATCTTCTTGATGAGGTGTCTGTTCAGGTCTTTTGCCCATTTTTTAATAATGTTCATTTTTCTTACTATTGAGTTTTAAGAGTTCTAAGAGTTCTTTAAAATTATATATATATGTATATATGCATATATATATATATACACACACTAGAACAAAAATTTTTAATTTTAATAAAATTAGAATTATTTATTTCACAGATCCTGCCTTTGGTGCTGTATCTAAAAAGTCATCACGATCCATAAGATCAAATAGATTTTATGTTATCTTTTAAGAGTTTTACAGTTTTATTCTTTAAACTTGCAAGTAGGACACATTTTGAGTTAGTTTTTGTGAATGTTGTAAGATTTCTGTCTAGATTCATTTTTTTTTTTGCATGTGAATTTTCAATTATTTCAGCACCATTTTTTTAAAAAAAATATTCTTTTCTCTGTTTTACTGTTTTTACTCCTTTATCAAAGATCAATGGACTATATTTATGTGAACACTCACTGGGTTCTTTGTTCCATTGATTTATCTATTCTTTCACTAATGCCATTGTTTTGACTACCTTTGCTTTTTAAAAGGCCTTGAAATTTGTTGTATCAGTCCTCTGACTTTGTTCCTTTTCAATATTCTTTTGGCTATTCTTGGTCTTTTGCTTGCTCTTTATTTTTAGTAATTTTTTGTTTTAAATTTTTTATTTATCTGTTATCTAACTTCTGGTTTGAAAACAATATACCACTCTAAATCCTGCTTGCTTAATTTCCTTTATAAATTAGTTACACTCAAGATCTTACCATCCAGAATTACATTAATAACAGTTCCATTAATAATTTCAGTTGCTTAATTTTATCTCATAAAAGTACATAAATCTTCTGAATTATATGTTATTTTTTCAGTGTTTTAGTCTTGCATTCTTTTTAATCCCAATTATTAACATTATTAATTTTCATTGAAACATTTTATCTGGTTTTGTCTTACTTATTGTTATTCTTTTTTAAAAAAAAATGTTTTATTTATTTATTTGAGAGATAGAATGAGAACAAGTGGGGAGAGAATGAGAACAGAGAGAGGGAGAAGCAGACGCCCTGCTGAGCAGGGAGCCTGATGTGGGGCTTCTTCCCAGGACCCTGAGATCATGACCTAAGCCGAAGGCAGAAACTTAACTGGCCTGAGCCACCCAGGCACCACTCTTTGTGATTCTTAATGACTAACTTTTCACACCTTCTTTTTGGGGGTCATTTTTAATTCTCATTGTAGTACATACATTAGCAATTCCTTTAGTGTAGTTCAGTTGGTGATAAATATTTTTACTTATTTTGAATATGTTTGTTTGTCATCATTCTTGAAAGAGGTTTTGGATATATAATTCTGTATGATAAGACCAGAACTAAGAAGAATCTGCAGGCTAAGAGCTCATGAATATAACTGCCATTTGGGGCTAATGTAGCTCAAATAGACAATGACTCTTGGGTACTTTACACGGTGTACCAAGCTGTTGAAACAAAGAGGATTTCCTTAGAATGTAATGGAGAGGAAAGACCTGGAGAATTAATCCCCCAACTCATGCCCTCCTAATGGAATCCTCCTAAAAGAATTTACTTTCTTGTGGAAAAATATGAGTATGTCTTTGCCTAGACCCTAGACATATTCCATAGAGTGTTTTCACATGGAAATTATTATTCTTTTAATTTATTAAGTTTTTGTTTTAATTCCAGTTAACATACTGAGTTATATTCATGTCAGGTGTATAATACAGTGATTGACCTATACATATCTAGTTCCATATATATAGATATAGATATGGATATAGATATAGATATATATGGTTCCATATATATATAATATGTCCATATATCACCAAGTGCTGCTCATCACAACAAGTGCACTCCTTAATCCTTGTCACCTGTTTCATCCATCCCCTGACCTCCTCTCTGGTAACCATAAGTTTGCTTGCTGTAGTTAAGATTAGTCTCTCTCCCTCTTTTTTATTTCTTTAGCTCATTTGTTTTGCTTCTTAAATTCCAAATATGAGTAAAATCATATGGTATTTGTCTTTCTCTGACTTATTTTGCTTAACATTATACTGTCCAGCTCCATCCATGTTGTTGAAATGGCAAGATTTTATTCTTTTTTTTAATGATTTTATTCTTTTTTTTAATGGAATAATATTCCATTGGACATATACACCACATTTTTTATCCATTCCTTAGCTGACAGACACTTGGGCTGCTTCCATAATTTGGCTATCCTAAATAATGCTGCTATAAACATTGGGGTGCATGCATCCCTTTGAATTATTGTTTTTGTATTTTTAGGGTAAATACCCAGTAGTTCAATTTGATCATAGGGTAGTTCTATTTAACTTTTTGAGGAACATGCAAAATTGTTTTCCACAGTGGTTGTACAAGTTTGTATTCTCACCAACAGTTCATAAGGGTTCCCTTTCTCCACATCCTTGCAAGCACTTTTTTCTTGTGTTTTTGATTTCTGATGGATATAAGGTGATATCTCATTGTAGTTTTGATTTGCATTTCTCTGATAATAAGTGATGCTGAGCATATTTTCATGTTTCTGTTGGCTATCTGTATGTCTTCTTCTGAAAAATGTCTGTTCATGTCTTCTGCCAGTTTTTAATTGGGTTATTTGTTTTTACGTGTGCATTGAGTTGTTTAAGTTTGTTACATATTTTGGAGACTAACTACTGGTCATGGCATTTGCAAATATCTCTCCCATTGAGTAAATTGTGTTATAGTTTTGTTGACTAAGTTTTGCTGGGCAAGCTTTTTATTTTGATTTAGTCCCAATAGTTTATTTTTATTTTTATTTCTCCATAAGGAAATTATTTCTGATATTAGTGAAATTAGTGTAGAAATTTGACTTAATTTTTATTTTTTAAAGAAATACCACCCTACAACCAGATAAAGAAGATTTTTGAAACATGTTTGATTATATATCCAAGAAGTTACTTGATTCCTATTTTTCACAATCTGAGAAAGGCCATAGGTCAATAGAATCAAAAGAATGGCAGGATATCTAAGCATTTGTGTATGTGTTTTACTAGTAGATCAGGGAAGATGGGTAACCTTAATTAATATAATACAATTGTGACAATAAGAAAAACTTTCTATTTATAATAATATCTATAATAACCAGTTACATCCAACTTATAGTTTTATGTGTGTATGTGTGTGCACAACACCCCTTATTGAACATATAATTAAAATATATATAGTTATTAGTTACATTAAATAAAAGAAAATGGATGGCAAACTGAGAAAGAACATCTAAAATATTTGAGTCTTGAAGGGTACAGGGCATAAGAAGGAAGTTTCTGGAGAGGAGTTTTCATTGGAAAGGTAATTGTGTTGGTAAAAACTAAATTTCTTTGTATTGGTTCTAAGGGTATATTCCTTACCGGAGGCCTTCCAGTCAATGATGTAGGTGTTTTAAAAAAGAATTTTTTTTTAAGTTGTTCCTACTAGAGTTCATAGAAAGGATGGCTAAATCTATGTGGGATGTGCATCTGTTTGGATTTGATTTGTAATCTGATAACAACACAGATTCAAGAATATTTTTCAGGGTTCAAGTCAAAGAATTAGATCAATGGCAGGCAATAGAGCATGTGGAATTGTAAATGAGACCTATTCTCTGAGGAAAGTACAGGCAAGAGATTGTTGGATATAAAACAATTCCAAGTAGAAAATAATTCACAATGTAGGGAAAAGAAACATGGTATAGGAAAAATAATTATTTGCATTGGAGACAAACTAACTTGGACACCAGAGTTTAAACTATTTTTTATTGACTTGGAAAATAAGCCATTTTACTTTTTTGTGTCCCATTTCTTTTTTTTTTAATTCCCACTTCTTATATAAAACTAAACACACAAACCAGCCATCATAAAACCTACCTCAAAGAGTTATTGTGAGGACTATAGGTATTAGAAGAACAATATGGTTGGTATGTAATAAGAACTGATAAGTTACAATTGTTTCTTTTTGCCCATAGTCCATATGGATTTTAAAAAGCTGTGGTCTTTGTGATGAATAGATATAGCCTAAGAGACATCTCTCTCTCTCTGCCTCTTTGTCTTTGCCTCTTTTTTTCTGTGAGATCCCTATATGACTAAAAGTATGTGTTTATATTCATATTTTATTGTGGCAATTTTCTCAAGTCTTCTGAAATAAACTGATCTTTTTTTCCAGAAGGAATGTGAATCTTTTCTAAATAGTATATAACATTTTTAAAACATAGTCTGTAATATATGGTATTATTTTTATTTCTGGGAACTGGCTGTAAGCTTATTTATATAAAGCAAAACATGAAGTACCCAGTATATTTAAGTTTGTGAACCCAATATATTATTGAACATAACCACAGGGAAAGAACAAATGATTAAATACCTACAGCTATTTGTTAGTTTTCAGTTACAAATTCTACTACATTAATGCTTAGATTTGTTGGTTATCTTTTGACTTATCTAATGAAGTAAAATAGAGTACTTGTTACTTCAGTTTGTTAGACACTTTTTCAAATTCAAATTCTCTTTTCAAAGAGAAATGACATTGTATTTGAATACTATCTTTACTCATTATATAAAATCATGCTGTGTTGTCATTCCAACACTTGTTTTTGATTTCCAAACAGTTGGGCATTTATAGAATTATTAAGAAAAGAGACAATGGAGGTATAAGAAGAACAGAGAAACTAGATTTTGTGAGCAATAATGAGTCATGCAAGTAGTACACATAAGTCAAAAGTACTTGGAGAGAAATTGTAAAGATAATTTACTTCTTTTCTATTTATTTAATGATATCTATAAAAGAAGGTTTAGTTTACTAAGGTAAGTGAAAATGATGAAAGCAAGGATCTCAGCAAGGTAATTATTAGAATCAGTATCTTACCAAGTAGCAGTATGTGTTATTAGTACATTTCACATACAACATAATTGTCCACAAATTACAAAATGGCTCATCATTTTATGATTTTTTCATTATTAAAAATATTCAACATGATTCTTTTTAATATAATGGCATTTAATGTTATATATACAATGCTATTTACTCAATGTCTTAAAATGGCTTACTTACAATTTAAAAATATAAACTTTCAAATAATGGTGATGATTATCTTCCTCATATATTTATTCTTTTTTTTAGGTTTTACTTATTTATTTATTTGTTTATTTGAGAGAGAGTGAGTGGTGGAAGGAGCAGAGGGAGAAGGATAAGCAGACTCTGTGCTGAGCGCAAAGTCTGAGACTTGATCGCACGATTCTGAGTTCATGACCTGAGCCTGAATCAAGAGTTGGACACTTGATCCACTGATTACATTACTTACATTACTTCTGATTTCAATCCAGGTTCCCCATATTTATTCTTCAAACATATATGTGTCTAGCAATGGACTAGGCACCAAAAAGCTCTCAATTTAATGTTGGATATATATATATACATATATGTCCTATATATAAATATATATTAACACAGTTATTTAAATAATTGTATACAGTGATGTAATATTATAGAAGTAAGTGAATTAATTGGTTTAATATACAATAAAGCCTTACATATTATTTGATTAGGTGGTAGATGTAACAGATTGAATGCTGGTTCCAAGTCTTTACTCCATACCTTTCCCATGGTTATATGGTAGGAAGAATGATATCCTGCTCTTCCCTAGGTCTTAGCTACATGACTTGATTTTTGCCAACTAGATGTTAGAGGACTCAACATAAGTGAAAGATTCAAATGTGCATACATATTTGGTCTGTCTTGCTGGGCTCTTGACATTATAATAAGAAAAACATACACCATGATTGCCCCTTAAATCTAGACCCTAATATAAAACACTTCCAAGAAGCATACTTGAGCTTGAGCTATAGTCCAGAGTCAGGCTGACTGGGTCCAGTCAAGTCTCCCCAGGATCAGCCAAATCCTATTGGCAAATATATCTCTGAGTGAGAAAAAAAGATATGTGTTTTAAGAAGCCACTAGATATTTGAGAGAGTTGGTGAAGAGGGATTATGGATAGTTTAACTATTAAAATTTAAAAAAAATAGAAAAAAAATAGTGTATAGCAAGATTCTTAACTGGGAAAAATTTTGTTCCCAAGGGGACATTTGGCAATGTCTAGAGACATTTTCATTGTCACAAATCAGGAAGCACTGCTGGCACCCAGCTCAGAATGTCAATAGTGCCCAGGATGAACGTCCTTGATTTATAAATTTATATTGAGGATTGAAATAAATCAACTAAATAAGAAAACTATACAAGAAACAAAGTTTTGAAGTACATGGATTTTAATTTTTGACCAAATGTTCACCAAAAACCTTAGCAATGTGCCCACTTATTTGGTATATACCAATCCTTCTCCATTTCATTGTTTCTTTTGAGTCTTACTTATTTAATTATAATATTATGCCTTGGGATAAGCAGCCTGATTACATTACTTCTGATTTCAATCTACCTTATATACTGCTATCACTCTAATCTTTTATAAAGTTCCACTTTGGTCATATGGCACAGAGAACTTGCATAGGTAATTTTTATGATTTTCAAAGTATTTCGCATTTTGACTAAACTTGATTTAGAATTTCTCCTTCAAAAAACTCATACCCACTGTTTCACATACACACATTGATTACATATAGTAACTGTTTTCATTGAATATTTACTCATTTGTTCTCACATTGAATCTATTTTTAATGCTTATTCAAGATGAGCCATGTATGCAGAGCAGTTAAGTCCCTTCAAAAAGAAGGCTTTAATGCATATGTGTATGTGTAGTGTAAGTATATAAATGTGTGTGTGTGTGTGACAGGTGTTGGATCTTGTTTTAGGGTTGCACTGAAGTGCCCTTTCCTATTAGTCTGAGATATTTAATTTATTATCTGCTTCTCTCTGAATTTGATATATATAGGGAAGAAAAACCTCGCAGTTAAACATGTTAAAATCACAAAACTTGGATAATAGAACAAAAAAATCTTAGAACATGGTATAATGATGTGTGTAGAAAGATTAAGTATAGCACTGTAGAGAGTCAAAATTTGAAATGATAATTACAATGATATAAGCCTGTCATTTTCTTTTTTAACATTTTATTTATTTGACAGAGAGAGATCACAAGAAGGCAGAGAGGCAGGCAGAGAGAGAGAGAGGGAAGCAGGCCCCCTGGCAGAGAGCCCGATGCGGGGCTTGATCCCAGGACCCTGAGATCATGACCTGAGCCGAAGGCAGAGGCTTTAACCCAGTGAACCACCCAGGCGCCAAGCCTGTCATTTTTTTTTTTTTTATTAAAGATTTTATTCATTTATGTGAGCAAGAGAGAAAATGCACAATTAGGGGGGGAGGCACAGGTAGAGGGAAAAGCAGACTCTCTGATGAGCAGGGAGCCCAATGAGGGGCTGGATCCCAGGACCCTGGGATCATGACCTGGGCTGAAGCAGACACTTAACCAATTGAGCCACCCATACACCCATGTGTTTTTTTTTTTTTTCTTCTTAAACATAAATACTTACTTTAAGTAAAATTACATTGTGTTGATTGGAAGGGGCTTTAAGGTTGCATTTTTAGATAAATTTGAGTCAAATTTTGCTCTATTAGAGCACTTATTATAAGCATATTATTTTCGTGTATTTACTTGTACCTTTCCCCCTTGTGTGATAATCCATAGAGTGACTACTATGTGTGTGTGTGTTTATTCTAAATATTTTTATCCATAATAATACATCAAAAAATATTAATAATTGCAAATTCACAAGTATATTGTTGAGTAAATGAATGAATGCATCTTGTAGCAATACTTTTATATTCCATGTTTTAAAAAAGTCTATAAAAATATATAGTCTATAAAATAGTCTAAAGGTCTATAAAAATACATGTAAAATATATAGAGTCAGTATGTTTAATAATATATATAATTAATCAACACAATAATTTCATTAAGCATTGACTTAAAAAATTATAGGCTCACATTTAGCTTTTGTTACAGTGTCTGATAGAATGTCTGAAATGATTCCATGTGTATTTCTGCTTAGGCATTTACTACTTGGAACCAGTGGAATTTCTTGTAAGCTATAATTTTATAATCAATTCTAATTATTTTCAGTTAAGTATTAGAGTGAACCAATATTATTCATCATGAGTTTTTCTCTGTTGTAAAATGTACATCAAGGCATCTTTTTAATTTGAAAATTTTGAAAATACTTATAAATAGAATTCTTTTAGAGAGAAATTTCAGCTAAATATCTGAATTACTGCTGTTATATCTGAATTTCTTAATCTTGGTGATATATTAAAATCAAAAATATTAATAAAATTCAAGTAAACAGCAAAATATTTTTAAATCAATATCTGTGGGTTGAGCATGAGTCTGATGTTATGGCAAAGTTAAGTGCATTAATAAAAGTTGTCTTTAGGGGCGCCTGGGTGGCTCAGTGGATTAGGCCGCTGCCTTCGGCTCAGGTCATGATCCCAGTGTCCTGGGATCGAGCCCCGTATCGGGATGTCTGCTCAGCAGGGAGCCTGCTTCCCCCTCTGTCTCTGCCTGCCTCTCTGCCTACTTGTGATCTCTCTCTCTGTCAAATAAAATAAATAAAATCTTTTAAATAAATAAATAAATAAATAAATAAAAGTTGTCTTTATATTTATAAAAGATGAATATTTTTTAAATTTGAATAGCTTGAAATTAACTGAAAGTCAATAGAAAATGCTCTCATACACAAATATAAGAAGGTTATTACCACTAAATGTGATGTGAACACAAATTTGAAGGGAATATGTGAAATGTTAAAATATATATATATATACTTTATTTGATTCCAATAACTATCTCTATCTTTGAACCATACTGTTTAGAAATTAGAATTAAATTCTCAGTCTTGTGGTGACTGGGTGAGTGAGTGGGTTAAGCATTTTTGGCTCAGGTCATGATCTCCAGGTCCTGGGATTGAGTACCACATCAGGCTCCCTGCTCAGCTGGGAGTTTGCTTGTCCCTCTCCATTTGTCCCTCCCCCTGCTTGTGCATTCTCTCTCTCTCTGTCTCAAATAAATAAATAAAATCTTTAAAATAATAGAATATTCTCAGTCTCTAGATATGTATAATCCTACTTTAATTCTTACTGAATATTAAAATATTATAGAAAATGCTCTAAGATTTTAGAATAAAGAATTCATCCTGAGAGGCATGGGTTTTTATTTGTGTGATATTCAGCTCTTCCAGCCAGCATGTCAATCAACTAACTGGTAGAACATGAACCATATCAGGACCCTAGCTGCAATAGAGTTTAAGTTTCCATGTCTCTGAAGTATTCAGTTTAATGGAATTTTTAAAAAGAGCTTTCTAAATGTAACATCAATTTGTGACTGACCCTACATAACTTAAATAATTAATTTGAGTATTTTTGAAGGTTTTTTTTTCTTTTCCTTTTTATTAACATAATTATTTTCTGGGCTAAAAAACTTTTAGAGCAAATTATAGGAGATAAATTTAATGATAAAGTTTGGATATTGCTTTGTGAATCTTCAAGTTCCAAGAACACCCAAGCAGGAAAAAAATGAGCGTATCAGAGGTTACGATAATTCACAGAAGAAATCAAGAGTTCCTCAAACCTGATAAAATTCCATAGTTTTGAGGGAAACTGTGATGGCCAATAGGACACAGGAATAAACTAGAATTGAGCAACTACTAAAAATGTTGTGAATTAAAACTTAAGCTGTTAAACTGGGTCTGAAACTCTTTGCTAGTATAAAACTGCAATGCATCTTAATATATATTATCATTTAGGATATCATCATAATAATTCCTTTCTAATACAAATGATCTGGCTAAAACATCTTAAATTTTTCTAGAGAAGTTAATGACAAACGGAATTTGGAACAAACTCAACTTGTTTAGAACACATGCATTCATTCTACATATGGACACCTCTATGCTATTCCTATGTAAGGTTATTCAAGAAAATAAAATTTAAAGAGCTATCTTTGCCAATGGGTAGCTACCCTACTGAACCCCAACTATACTGACCTAAGCCTTTAGAAAAGTCTGAGAATTATAAAACTAAATTTCCTACTTTCAGGAGGGAACCTTTAATTCAGAGATTGTAGGCATAGAAAAATTTTCGCTTCTTCTCTTCTAGGTTCTTTGTCTGGTATTGTAATTAAACTGACTTAAAACAGATCAATGGGAATTAAACAAACTTTGTACATATGGGAGCCCCATAAATATATGAAGCCCAAGGGCAAGTCAGGCAATTAAAACTTATGCCATCCTGAGCTAAAGAATGGGATATATGCCTGCTGCTTCAGAGGGGAGAGAGCAATGTTTGGTAATTAAAAGTTTGCCTTGCCATGCAGATAGGTATTCCAGATAAAAAAGTTATCTCTAATAATCACATCTCTGTTTTTCTGGTGTAGGTCCCCTATATAAATTCTTGTAGGTAGTTAAGGAAGAGGTAAAAGTTTTTCTTGCGTTGGCTGGGATTTGATTGCCATCAGCTCAAAATAATCCACATGCTACTATGGCATATTTGGGGTGGCATAGTCTCCTCCCCTTGAAGATACATTTACAAAACTGCTTTCATTACCTACAAATACCATAAAGAAAAGTGACAGTGCTGCATAAGCAGAGAACTACATCACCAGAAGTTAGAGGAAGAATGCATTTTCTATCCAACTTTGGCTGATGAAAATGAATAACCAGGAAAAATCTTACAGAGAATAAAATACCAACAAAAGACTCTAAAAGTGACATGAGGAAAATAAGGGGCTCATCATTCTAAATTCCACGAGAGAACACTAGAATAAACCAGGGGAATCATGCATTATGTGGTAACTTTTACAATTTTATGCTTCTTTACACTTTTTATTAATTGAATGACAATTTCCATTTACTGTCGAGCACCAGAAAATTCTGACACACAGTGAAATATTCTGTCCCTCAAAAGAGTGAAGGGTAGTTCCCTTAAAAACAGAAATAAAAATAAAGATTATTTTTATACAATTAAATGTCAAAATGAAATTTTTTAAAAGATCAGCATCCTGAATGAGAATTCTTTCAATTTACAATCATTTAGAAATTAGTAAGTAGATTTCAATTTATGATTTGAAAAAAAGGTTACTAGACCTTTATATACTTCTGAAATTCTGAAGTCAATGGCAACATCACAGCATGAGCTAGTGCACAGAATTGGAAGGGGTTTAAATAACTAACACATATTCTGGTGAACAAATATACCTACAGTGACATTTTCAAGAACAACATCTTCAACCTAAGTAGCTTCCAGCTAGGGTGATAATATGTATGGCTATACCTGAACACTAGTATACACCTGAACATTAGTATATGACTTATACTATATGTTTAATTCCTAAACACTTTAATCTTTGTGTATCTTTTCACTTTAGATCAGCACAGTATTACCAAATATTATGGATTTTTATTTTGGGCTATATATCTGTGTTTTAATTAAGAAAAAGTTAAAAGAAATTATTAGACAATGAACTTAAAATATTTCAGTGGAATAGTTACCATATTGTTATTAGAGAGAAAGCAACATACTATGTAGAGAATAAATTTGCCATTTGTAAATTTGACTTTGAAGCATAGTTAAATTATTATTTTATTTTCAGCTTTTCTTAAATTATGGGTGGGCAAACTAAGGACAATTGTCCAAACCTGGCCCACTGCTTGTTTTTATAAAAAAAGTTCTTTTGAAAAAAAAAAAAAAAAGTTCTTTTGGAAAAGGCATGTTGTCTATGGCTTCTTTTGCATACAATGGTATTGCTGAGTAGTTGTGTCAGTTACTTGCTCTATTTGGGCTGCTATAATAAAATACCACAGCGTATAAATTTATTTCTCATAGTTTATAAGGCTGAATGTCTGAGAACAGAGTACGGTCAGGTGAAGGCCCTCTTCCAGGTCACTGATTCCTTCCATATACTAATATAGTACAAGGGGATAGCAAGTTCTCTATGATTTGTTTTCTAAGAGCACTAATCAGCTCCCAAGGGCCCTACCTCCTGATACCACTCTACTGAGTATTAGAATGCAAACATGAATTTTAGAGAAAAACAAACATTCAGACCATAGCAGGCAGAGACCCATATGGGCTTCAAAGCTGAAAATATTTACTATCTGGTCCTTTAGAGAAAAAAATTGCTGACCCCTGCCCTAAACCATCAAAAGGCAAGCATCATTTCTTTGCCACACCTTTTCGATAATTATTTGTAATTATTTTCAACTAATACATTTAGCAAATTAATTGTGGATTTTGAAATCCACCAGTTAAAAAAGTTATTCAAGATGTAGATTTTTCTATCTATTCTACCAGGCCAACTTTTGCAAACAATATGAATGTTTAGAAAATAAAAAAAAGTTCATTGAGAAAACATTCATAAAATAATGTTGGTGGGTCGCTTGGGTGGCTCAGTGGGTTAAAGCCTCTGCTTGGCTCAGGTCATGTTCCCAGGGTCCTGAGATCGAGTCCTGCATGGGGCTCTCTGCTCAGCAGGAAGCCTGTTTCCCTCTCTTTTTCTGCCTGCCTCTCTGCCTACTTGTGATCTCTCTGTCAAATAAATAAATAAAATCTTTAAAAAAGTAATGTTTGGAACAGGACTGAAAAGATATATAAGATTATGAGTATATCCTGTGGTTATCAATAACATCCTGGAGTGGCTAACACCTAAAATCTGACATCATCAATACGACTGTATACTGCAGTTCACTGGTTAGTCCAATTTTGCTGCCAAAATGGTAGCATGGGATAACTTAGATGGAATTAATCCGGGTGGGAATGAACTCTTATAGTTTCTTTCAATTATGAGGTTAGTAGAAAGCCTAATTCAAACTTTTGTGGCCTTATTAACGACTAATATCTAGTTTTTCCCCCCCCGAGATGTTTTGTAGATGTACCCTATATATACACACAATTGTTTTAAAAGCCATGCCACTCTGATGCGCTTCTGATAGCTGACCCATCCCAGTTACATCTCTTGAGACTGCTACTAGTCCTGTTTTTACAGTTTATTTTTGTGTTTCCTTCAGTCTTTTAGGTCAGAGTGATTTATGCATAGTATTGTTTCTTCTCTTGCTCCCACTGTCATCTTCTGTCTTAATGGCATGCTTATGAGGATGAATGCTATTATTAGTCTCACTTGCTTACATAGTATGGAGCCATAATAATCTCAATGGAAGAAGGGGAACAGAATGATTCAATTATAATGGCTTTAGTGTAAGAAACTCATGGACCATACTGTTTATCTCTTTTTATTTTTGTTTTAACATTTGACTTTTAAAACTTTTTAAACCAAACTATGAAAAAAATTAATGAAACTTCCTTTCTGCACATTTCAATCATTTTTAAAGTATGTGGTTCTTACACAGATATATTTGCCATACAAAGAACATTAGAGTTAGGGGTGCCTGGGTGGCTCAGTGGGTTAATCCTCTGCCTTCAGCTTGGGTCATGATCTCAGGGTCCTGGGATTGAGCCCCACAGCAAGCTCTCTGCCCAGTGGAGAGCCTGCTGCCCCCTCTCTCTGCTTGCCTTTCTGCCTACTTGTGATCTCTTTCTCTCTGTCAGGTAAATAAAATCTTAAAAAAATAAGAGTATTAGAGTTAGATTAGGATCCTAGCCAGATTCCTCAAATTCATGTCCTGGATTATTTAAATAAATAAACACAAACTGAAAATCTCAATATTTCAGCATAAAGAAGACATTGCAAAAATATGTAGCTCTTCATTATGATAAAAGATTATAATAGAGTTTTAGAAGAGTCATCTTTTGAAATAAAATATTTTTCAGGATAAAATTTGTCTATTGTTTCTCAACACAAAAAATCAAGATGTACATCACTTTAGTCTTTTAATTACCTTGTGAATATCCTGAGGTACTCTGAGTTAGTGGGTATCTCTGAAATTATTTATAAATTTAAGTTCCTTCTTCATTTTGAAATGGTCCAGATTCAACTGTAAATAAAAGGATTTCTATCCCACATTTTCAGTTTATCAAGAAATTAACATATTTTGCTTCCATCACATAGAACTCATTGGCCAGTGAGTTTGTTTCCAATTTTAATAACACTATTATATTTCCACTTGGAAAGATGTGAGCACAGTGAAAATATTCTTTAGTGTGTTTATCTGCTAATGAGATTAAACTACCTTTGATACCTGAATCTGACTCTGTTTACTGGCCTAAAATTATTGCAGTTGCTATATTGCTATAAGAAGAGGTACATTTCTTCACTTGTTACAATGGCCCCATCTCAATACATGGAAGCTAACTTAGTGTATCTAATTTCAAGGAACCATGGAGACATTCTTCACACTCTGTACAGTGATGCATGGCTCTTCTTGTGCTATGGAGAGGCTCCAGACAGCAAAAGCTAAATTGTTTTGCATGAATATTAAATTTATGCTTATAACAGATTTTAACTCCCAGTACTTTGTAGTAATTCAACACAAGTTGGCTAGATAAATGTAGACACATTTAACTTTTTAGGGATAGGATTTTTAATGGCTTTTCGTGGGGACTTTCTAAACAAATACATAAAGCTTGTGAATTGAGTGTCATAAATAAAACTATAATCCTCTCAGGAGACACTACACATAATAATTTCCTTGATAACTAACTCGGGAATCCAAACTTTCAGAATGTTAATTCACAGGTTGAGATTGTGACATTGGGTATCACCTGTTTCACAGACAATCATTAACCTACGTGTCTTAGAAGTCAATCAACTTCCTTGTTGACTATACACAAAGTTAAACCAATCAATAGTCCTTAATGGTTAGTTCTTCTGCAGATTGATGCAGATGTTTTCCAAGGGAATGGCTGAACAAAAGGAAATTTCTTTAAAAGGCTTATTCTTCTTTGCAACCTTGTATAGCTCTGGCCAGTGAAAAATACTGGGACACAGGTGATGCAGTATTATATACGCTTGGCAAGAGTAAACAATCAATAAGTATTATCTATTATTATCACTACTACTAATAGTATATTATTACCAGAAAGAGATCAGATGAAAAAAGACACATATTTCAAAAATATCAGAGATGCCTAGCTAGTTCAGTCAGTAGAGCATGCACCTCGTGATCTTGGGGTTGTGAACTTAAGCCTCATGTAGGACAGAGAGGTTACTTTAAAAAAAAAAAAAAGAGAAAGAAAGAAAAGAAATAGAGAAAAAATACAAATGATATACCCTTTGGGTAAATTTTAAATCATGATGAGAGAACAATTTCACTTTATGTCTTGGCTGAAAGAGTTCCTTTGGAAGTTTCAGGACATGGAAAGGAGATGAATCTAAAGAAGATCCATGTTTTTAATGTGTATATTATGTAAGGCATTATAATGTTAATATATTATCATTATTTTAAGTTAAATTATAAGGTAAAATGAAAACCACAACGTCTGCCTGAATGAGATTTAGGATGTGATCATAATGCAAAGTAAAAAGTTTCTGATCTTCTCCTGCTTGTGTCTGTAACTCTGTCATAATTCTTAGCACATTTGCACCTTGAAACCGGTCCTGACTTCCACATCTGTGGGTATCAGGCTTACACTGCTTTGTTGAGGTTTAGGGTATAAATTTGTGTTCTACTTAAGAAACAGTGTCTAATGAATCTGAGTTCTTAGAGAACTCAGAAGACAGAAGAGTTAACTACACTGACCACTATTCTGGCAGGGATGAGGAAATTTTTGATCATTATATTTTCTCTAGATTACTCTGCCTACTGTGTACACATAAAGGCCCACTCAGGTTAAACTATTTGCATTTTTATTCTTTTGTGATCTTGAGTTTCCAAGCCTACTTCATATGTAATTTTCACAGTGTAAGGAGTACAGTTAAATGCTTAGTCTTCATTTGTACTTCCTATATGTAAACTAGATCTTGAAATTTAATCTAATTTTGTACATTTAAAAAATCTTACCTCTATTGTGAAAATATGTAGCAGTACAAGCTTTAGAGGACTTTTCATGGATGGTTTTAATACTGTAAAAGTTTAGTTTTCAAAGGAGAGTTTTATCTTCCATGGGACTGCATGCACCTTAATAGCTTAGAAAATTATTAATGCTATAAGTGCAACGTTCAATAACTAATGACTTCGTATGGTCTCACAGTTAGCCCCTAAAGAAGATTTGTGGGGGGGTGGGGTAGGAGAAAGTTTAAAAAACAAGTACTAACTGAAAGGGATCTGGATGTTTTCTTGTTCATCCTTCAACTGGGATATTAAATAATTCAGATCACTATTAAGAGAAGAGTGAACTATAAGCTTACCACAGACAGATGTTGGGTGTAGTGAACTCAACAGGTTGACAAGTAGGGGATACAATATTTACTCTAATGTTAGACAAAATCAGGTCTAGTATTCTTTATTCATTTCTTCCTAAATCAATGGAATGAGCTATGTGAATTCATTAAGAGATGTATTTCACATAACACTGTAATTGTTTCTTCTTCCTACATGTTTCTGCTCTGTACCAAAATCTAAATAGTAGAAGTAGCAGAAGTCTAAGCAAACTGTAGTCAAAAATGTGCTTTGAGAAAATCAATGGACTGCTCTGACTGGTCAGTTCGATCAAAATAGCCTGTACATATTGGAATAGCCTAACATAATTGTAAACAGACTGATAGTCTGGGAAGCATAACTGCCAAACATGCTGTAACTGTTGTTAATTTTGAATTTCTTGAAAGGGAAGAGAAGAGAAAATTTGGTTATAGCTTCATCCCTCAATCAGGAACCAAGATATGATGTTTTAGCCAGTAATTAAACTCATGAGTCATTTGACCTTTTACAAAGCTCCTTATATTTAATTTTGTTTTTCTTCATTTTAATACTCATATTTCTTTATATGCCATTTAATTCAATGGAAGTCTTGTCAGTGGGAGATAGCAATTAAATCATTGCTGATTTTCATTTAATTCAATATTAAAGATCAATATGCAAACATTTTGATAGCTCAACCTAAATCTGATAAATTCCCATTGTGACAATTAAATATCCAAATAATCATGTGAATTGTATCAAATTCAAATTTACTATAGTTAGATGCTCAACTCCTTTAAGTCTTCTTGATTTCTTTTTCCACAACTGACAACTGTTTGGTTTCTGAATCACTAGCCATGTTCCAAAAATTAATTCCTTTTCTAGAAGAAGAAAACTTTCAAGATTTGAATTTCAATGTTAGTTTTAGGAGCAGGATCAAGCTATACTTCATGATACATTATACATATCATCAAATAAAATTCATTTTAAATATTTCTCTATAAAATTTGGGTGTTACATTCATTACTACAGATAGTGAGATGATAAAATGGTATATTGTGTTCATCCAAAATAATATTGACACAACACAGCTTTTTCAAAAACCCCTTTGCCTGTTGCAGAGCTAACAGTCAGTTTAGTAAATGGGATAGATAACTATCACTGATTCTTCTCATCTCATTCTCTTTCACCTTTGAAACACAGAACACACTTAAGCACAGAACAAGGTATTTTCCACTATTGAATCAGAAATATGAAAATCTGTAACTTGTTGCACAAATAAAAGGAGCATACCTAAGGAGAATGAATGATTATTATGAAATCATCTCTGTTGAAGTCCCTCATTCACACTCCTTGAAATAATGAATATGTTACATCAAAATAACTAAAATCATGTGAATTAGGGGATTAGTGTTAATAAAATATGAAGATATTGGTAAAGAACATGCTATGCCTTTACCAAGTCATTACATTTTACTTCTAGACAGAGACCATGTTTCCCACATTTGCATCTAGGTAGAGCCATAAGACAAATTCTAATCTATAGAATATGGGCAGAAGTGATCTCTATTTCACCTTTCATTATTCTTCAGATGTCTGAAAGAAAAGAATCCAGTTACTCTGAGATCTTCACATGGTGAAAACCCCTCGAAGCCTGATCTCTAAATCACTTTATGAACATCCAGATAATTTAATGTATGATTCTTATGACTATTACCAGAACCACAGAATCTGTTTCTCCCAATGTCATTCTTTAAAAGTAGTCTATAGCTAATTAGGAGATTTAATTAATTGAGAAACAAAGACAAATCCCCATATACACTTACACAAAACAAGAAATTAATATCACATGCTCATGTACTTTTGAAAATTCTAGAACAACTGAAATCTTTAGATAACCATTTGTTGTACTACAACCATTGATTAAGATATATATAATAGTCTTCCTTTTGTTATTCATATGTGACTTAATGTTGGAAGTTATTTCATATGTACAGCATTCAGACCTCAAAAATTTTCACTCCCCAACTTGTTCAATACTTGCTTTATTAAATGTTTGATTTTTGTTCTTGAGTTTCACACCCAGGTCACAGAACTATAATTAGGAAAGCACAATTGGTACTCTACCCTATTTCACCCAAATTTAGACAATACAAACATGAAAATAATAATTTCAAAGAGTTAGTACTACTTAGTAAGAATGATTAGTTAAAATGGGAAGTTAGTAGATGGCCTTCATGGTTAATAGTATCCATCTGTGAGGCACACCATAAATAACAGAGTCAATTTGAGGGCATATTTAGTGCTTATATCAAATATTAAAATAGATTGTTATACCTCTGTTGACCCATGTTCTCTTTTGAGTATATTGCACACTAGTTTCTTAAACCTAATCTGGGTAGAATATATGTTTTTGTCCTTAGAGCAGAAATGAACAAACTATTCTAAGATTTGTGGGATCAAAGAAACTCTTTTTATAACTTCTGTTGGCCTAAATTTGTCCTCTTCCCCAAGGGACTAGGAAATAAAAACAATTTCCAATAAACTACTTTTTAGTGGGAAAAGGTATAGCAAGATAAAAAGGTTGGCGTAGATATATAAATAAGTGATGCAGTGTATAACATTCTAGCATCCAGATGAAGTATTCTAGATTCTGAAATACACAATTGTGAGTATACTATGGGAGTTAAATGCTTTAGGTTTAAAGCTAGACTACATAGGTTTAAGACTCATCTTCTTTGCAGCATAGACAAGCAAGTTAAATTCCCTGAAGCCAAATTACTCCTTCTTACTTCACTTAGAAAGTTGGGATAACAATAATTTTATTACCTACCCATGAGGGCAGTTAAGGAATAGAAATATGCTACTTAAGGCATTTAGAAAAGATTATTTAAATATAATTAGCATCATATTGGTTTGACTGATTTAATATCTGTGAATTTTTTTCCACTTCTATTTAAATAGAATGGTTGACTTTTAACTTTGTAGTATTTTCTAACACAGCGTGATAAGAATTTATGCTAACTTTTAAATGCATTTTACAACAAAATATAATGCATTAACATGTAACTAATGTAGTGCAAACTGGCAGAAAAATATAATTTGAGCCATCATCCAAGTGAGAAAAGCCTGAAGACTATGGAATCTATAAGCACATGTATACGCATAATAGAGATGCATATCTATTTTTAACCTGCTGATGATCTAAGCTATATCTGCTGTCACTGAAATTCATTTGATTTTTTCTCCTGCCATGAAATCCACTATAAGTGATGGAAGGTGAAGAGTACCTAGGTGAATTGCCAGAGGCCTCCTTCAGATTTCCAGAATATCTTGAACTTGTGATAAATCCAGACACATCAACATTGTCTTGTTTTCAGCTTGAGAGTATCACCACAACTATAACAAAACCTATGATTAAATGTGCATGCTGGTGGGTAACTTTTTTTAAAGTTTGGAAGGCTTGGACATATGCTCTCAGGCAAATTTAAAAAAAAGTAAAAGAAACAATTAAAAGAAGCCAAAACTACTCATCAGATTTAAAAAAAATTAAAAATATTTACTAAGGAATATATGTTCTTTTTTAATAATCTTTTTTGGGGGCACCTGGGTGGTTCAGTTGGTTGACTGGCTGTCTTCAGCTCCGGTCATGACTCCAGGGCCCTGGGATCAAGCCCCGCATCGAACTCCCTGCACAGCAGAGAGCCTGCTTTTCTCTCTGCCTGCTGCTCTGCTTACTTGTGCTCTCTCTCTGTCAAATAAATAAACAAAATCTTAAAAAAAAAAGAAAAAAAATCCTTTTTGATAACCTATTGTTATTTGTCTGTAAATGCATTAAAGTCATTACTTTGATTTTACAAGTAAAATCACACATTTTGAACTTTTACTTTTTGTATGAAGTTTTACTTTCAATGGAGCCCAGATTCTATAGTACAAGAAGAATAATAGTCTCTCCTCTTTAAAGAAGAAAAATAGTCTCTCCTCTTTAAAATAAATTTGGGTCACTGCTCATTTCATGATTTCAAGGAGTGATTTCTATTTTCTTCCCATAAATATGAGATTTACATTTGAATAACAGCATGAAAAGATGTCCTGGATTAATCTAAGTTACTTATTATGTAGAAAGAAAATATTGGGTATTAGGTATAAAAATATTAATATATCTGAGTGTGTGTGTGTGTGTGTGTTTAAATTCATTTTACTTCTAGTTTGGCAAAAATTATTTCCATATCTTCCCTCTTCATCTCTCTTTCTTAACCTAATTTTTCCTTATCTTTGTGGTCCCACCATAAAAAGGTATATAATTTGGACATATTCAGTACAAATATTTGGTGGCATATGTACTACTGTGAATTCAGCACAGGTATATGTGAATGCACCAAAAAGTCTTCCCTATATGTCTGCAAAAGATAATTTGCAATTGCCCTGTTAGGAAGTGTAGAAAATCACAGTGAAACAAATATACACTAAGAGGGGATTAGATCTGACTGACTGTCCTTATAAGCAGATGGGGTACATTATTTCCTAAAACACTGAGATAAAGGTGAAGGGGTAAGTAAGAAAGCAAGCTAAAATACATTATATGTTAATAAAAAAAAAGAAAGAAAAAGTAAGCAAGCTATAATATACATTTAATCTGAAAGAATCTCTTTCATAAGGACACACATTATTATATAGTCAAATATATAAGGTAGGAGGGAGGATAGAATGTTTGTTTCTTTTATTCAGTGAGTTTGTATAAGTTAGGATATAATTTATAAACAACCCTCATATCTAAGTCACTTAAGATAACAAAAGTTTCTTTCTCACTTCTGCATGACCTGCTATTGGTCTTAATGACTCCCCAGGGCACTGCTTTCAAGACTTGCTTTCATGATGACTAAGAAAGAAGACAAGTCTGTGGAGTTAAGCACCAGCTTTGAAACATCCTTTCATAAGTAATACATAAGTTGCACCAAAAGTCTTTCTTATTAAAGCAACAGTTTGAAAAGATTACTGGGGCACCTCAGTGGCTCAGGTGCTTGAGTGTCAACTGAAATCATGATTTCACAGTTATAAGATCAAGCCCTGCCTGAGGCTCTGGGCTAGGCATGGAGCCTTCTTGAAGTTCTCTCTTTCTTCCTCTGGTAATAAAAGTATTACTTTGTAGAAGTCTAACTTCTATATGTAATTTTCCATGTGTTTTTATTTATTTATACCTTTGAACTGGCATTAAATATCTATTCTTCTGTTTCTTGACTGACAGAAGCAGGGATCAATATAATGTATTCTTAAACATACAAACTTTCATTCTTATGGAAATGTAATCTACAGTTATTTTCATCACTTTCTTCCCAGTGTCAACCTGTGGTAGTCAGTTCTGCCTCTTGGTGCTGAAACACCTAATCCCATGTTTCTTTTTACTCCCTATTAATTGAATTTCTCACAATTGATGCATTTGACCATTCCTTCATCCCAAATCTTTCCCTTATCTTGATTTCTGTGACCCTGGTATTTCTGATTTTTCTTCCTCCTCCTTGGTCTCTCTGACTACTATGCTAATTAGTATTTGATCTACCCCCCAAACTACTCTAAGTTCCATTCTCTTCTCATTCATCATATCTTTCTTCAATATCATTTGGCTAGTACTACTATGAGTTGTGTCATTTAGGAAAACCAGTGGGCAAATATGGCTACAGTGGGTCCTTCAGATTCAGAAAGAGTTGTGATGATGCGTATCTGCCAGAAGGGGAAGGGAGAATATCAATCCCAAGAAATAACAAAAAATCAAAATCTGAAAACTAAGGCTAATTGGTCATGCATAAAAATATTAAAATGGATCATAAGCAACATGTGAAGTCAGGTAAGATTGAATAGCAGGTATGAGTTGCAGATTCAGATAATAATAATCATACCAGTAGTTAATGTTTATTAAGGGCTTATTCTGTGTTGGATAAACAATTTACATGATCAAGTTCATAGTAAATCCTCTGACAGTCTTTGGGTCAGTTGTGTTTTGCGTTTAGGACTCTCAAACTCTAGGAAACCCATCCATTGAGTATACTATATAATTGTCAGTATCTCCAAATCAAACACGAATGTTCACAGTATGTGTGATAAATAAGGCCTACAGATAGCATTTCTACAGACCAAGTCAAATTTTGCCATCACTGATTTCACAACAAACTTATTAGAAACAATAAAACAGAACTAAAACTTTTAGTTTTTGGAAGTTTGTGAATTTCATAATTATAGAAAAAGGTACTCTGTGCCTAAATGATCTCATTGAGTCAGCATAAATTCATTATATTACTATTATTATTCACATTTATAGTTTGGAAAAATGAGATGCAAAATAAATAAATAATCCAAAAATACATAAAGAGTATATGATCAACTACTAGTTGAACCCAAACCTCTTTGACAGTCCATTTATTTCATGATCTCCTCACTGTAGTGCCTCATTGAGGATAATCTGAGAAACAGCAGTGTTCTTTGAAGCAAATCTCATCAAACTATGTTGAAAAAGGTCTAACTGCACACATTCTAATCATATTTATACTCCTATAACCCCTAAAATCTGTCTGTCAAGTTTGCATCTCTCTGGATGCCTCTAGACCAGTATTATTTTCTTAAGATTTTATTTACTTGAGACAGAGCAAGCACAAGCTGTTGGAGAGGCAGGGAGCCCCAGACAGGTCTCGACCCCATGGCCCAAGCAGAAGACAGATGCTTAACCGACTGAGCTACCCAGGAATCCCTAGACCAGTATTGTTAACTACCTAGGTATATGTCCATCCTCATGACCCCTTAGTATCCTCTAAGTCTGTGTCTTCAAAACTCTACCAAAACTTTTGCTGCCAATTGAAGACTTCCTACTTTAGCCTGACTCTTAGTTAATACATTTTCCATTTTTAAATCTCAGACTTCCTTTTGATTGCTTCTGCTAATAAAAATCCTTATATTTTCTTGCCTAGATTATTTCAGTTAAGGGTACATCTGTTTCAAATCTTTCCCTGCTTAATTGTTGCCAAGATTATGTTTAAATCCATTTTATTAAATTATACCATTTCTGTACAATAACAATATCCCAGCAGCTCCCAATATCTATAAAATAATTTTCAAATTCCTTAACATGTCATGAAATGTCTTTCTAGATCTGACTCTTTTTACTATTTTAATTATATTTTCTACCATTTCCATAATCTCCTCTCTAATCCAGTCATTTTGAGCCTCTAATTCATTTTTGTTACCTGTGATCTTTTGTACCCAGGTATGTTAGCACACAGAGCCTTGCTGCCTGGACTTTGTCCCTTCCTCTGTTCTTCCTCATAAGCCCATTTCTCAAAATCCAGGTCAAACTTTATTTCCCATGTAGTTTCATAAATTACTAAGGCAGAGATAATTGTTCTCACTTTTAGACTGAAATAGCATTTTACTCAATGTTCAAGACAATAATTATCACACTTCATTTTATTCAAGTGTGTTTTTCACTCACTAATTCCAGTTTCTACACGAGAGATCAGTTAAAAAAAAAAAAAAAGCCTGCCGTAAACTTTACTCATATTTTTCTCAAAATATATTGTTAAATATATGGTGAATATTTGTTGAATAGATGAATTGGAATTCTGATTCAATTTAACATGTTGTAAAACACAACAGTAATAAGCCACATTTTACTGTGAGTCATCTCTGTTCAATAAAAAAATCAGCAAATAAAAATAAAAAAGCAGGAGTTAACCTCAGTAGGTTTGGGACCATTGTGACCTACACAAATCTTAGAAATTCACAGGGAAGTGATCCTCTCTACCTGCCTGTTCTTGTTCTTGTTGCTACTTTTCTCAACATGAGAACTCCCTGAAGGGTAATGGATAGTTCAACACCAAATCATCCAGTTATGAAGGCCTGCATAAAATGAAATATTTTCTCAAAATAAATTTGTAAAATTGAAAGAGGTGGATTTGCTATTAGTAATCCAAAACAAGTCATTTAAGTGCTTTTTGGGTAAAAAGAATGACAATAATTTAAAGTTGTGTCAACTAGCTTCATGAAAATTTAAGATGAGACATTCTACTTCTACTTATCACACCATGAAAAAAGTGATACTTTCTTACTATTTCAGGGTCATTTTCATCTTCTGTTAGTCAATATCTATCACTATTTAAAATGAAGCCACCAGCATAGCTTAAAGAATATAACTTCTAGGGGCACCTGGGTGGCTCAGTGGGTTAAAGCCTCTGCCTTCAGCTCAGGTCATGATCCCAGGGTCCTGGGATCGAGCCCCGCATCAGGCTCTCTGCTCAGCAGGGAGCCTGCTTCCTCCTCCCTCTCTCTCTGCCTGCCTCTCTGCCTACTTGTGATCTCTGTCTGTCAAATAAAATAAATAAAATCTTTAAAAAATAAAAAAGAATATAACTTCTAAAATTGGGCAGGAAATGAAAGAAAATAGAGTAACATTAAATATTTAATTTTGTTTATTAAAGCCTCAATTGGGAATGGTTACTACAATTAAAAATTATTCAAGACTTGAACTTCTATCTTGGAAAAATGATTATTCTGTCACATAAATAAGGATGGAATTACATTTTAAGAAAATTAATGTATTTAGTATATACAACATGAAGTCTGTTATTACATAACTTTTTTATTAAAAATAACAACTCCTTCAAAAGTGAACAGTGTGACATATAAAACCACAAATTACTGTATGTACTGGATGACTTTAAATGTTCGTGATTTTATTAAGGGAAACATCTATGTGAAAAGAAATTGGAAGTTAGCCTGAAAAGCCAGGGAAGAACAGCAGACCATGCTTCAAGTCTAACCCCAAATAAAGGAGAGAGGTAGAGAAGGTTGAATGGAAGTATCCTAGACTGGCGAATAAGTTGAGAAAAATTCAAAAGGGCTTTTTGGAGTCCATTAACTAAAGCCAGCCATCAGAGAATTAGGTCGTCCAGAATGAGCATGCCTTAATATTAACTACTGCACTTAGTCATTGAGTGGGAGCTACCTATACTTCCCATATTTGAAGGACTGTGAGGTGCATTCTTATGGACACTGAAATATACTTCTTAAGTTTCTTTGAGAGGCAATACCATGTGCTACAACAACAGGAGAACTGGTAGATGTTAGATGTTCTGAATTCTACATTGCTAAGTTTGTCACCTAGGAGAGATCAGTTTCTTTATAAAAGGTTTAAACTAGAAATTATTTTAAGCCATCCACAGATTATAAAATATGTAACTTCTCTGCTCAGTTAACAGGACAATGTCTGGTCAAAGAAAAGTTAAATTTGGATGTTTTCATTCAGAATCATCCTTTTATAAGTTTGTGTTTTCTAGTAGATGCTCCAGGATGGCAGTTCATCATCACCACCCTTTCCTGATCTCCTTTTCCTCCTTCTCTTCCTCTACTTTACAGATTATAGATACCAATGCTTTCTATCAGTCTGCTTACAAGTAGGAAAGCTACATGATACAGTTCTGGAAGATGAAATGTAAAGGGATTTTTTTTTTTTAAGAGAGTAAAGCCTCATTTCATTTTCCAATAAAAAGAAAAAGAGGTGCTTGAACACCACCACTTCCTCTTTGTTTCTGCCTTGAATGTGGAAGGTATATCTCAAATTATAATTGCTAACCTGTAACCATGGCACAAATATTTTAACAAAAGTCACCATGCAAAGAATAGTATAATGAAAGAGCACTGAGCAGCCTGAAATATATCCAAATATGTTGCCGTTCATAGTATCAAATATTTCTTCCTAACTGAATGAGTTCCATCAGTGAAGTGATTTGACTTAGCTGCTCTCACCATAATCACTTTAAATTTTTACAATGTTTCTTAATAGTTATGAACACATCCAAAATTACCTTTATGGTGTCTCATTCCTTTGGCACTAAATACATGTATTTTGAGTACATGGCTAGCTAGTATGATACATAAACAAATGCTAGGTTATTAAAGGACAACAAAGAGTTAACCTTTGTATTTTTACAGGACCTTTGGGAGAATCAGTATCTTCTAAAACAATTTTTAAAAGGAGGTATCATTTTGAGGTATCATTTTAAAAAATCCTTCATCTCCCATGAGGATGGCAGTTATAAACTCTGCATTTACTAAAGGGTTATACTAGAACCAATAAATATTTATCAGATTTCTGAGACTTCTATATTCAAAATAGTTTCCTTACAGGAGTTTTGTTTGGGTCGAGTATGTTGAGTCAGAAATATATTTTAAGGGAATTGGAAATGGAAGAAAAAAAAATCCAGAAGTTGTAGGTGTTATGTTGGAAGGGTTTTATTTCTGATAAAAATGACTTCTTTTATTTTTAACTCCAATTTGGGATATTTTTACTTAAAAATTTTAAGACTAACAAAGGACCAATTTACACCATCTGCTTCAATTTCACTCTGATGTAGATTTTCTCTCCATTTTATTTTCTCTTTAAATAGACATTATGTTTGGCACCTTGTGCTTTAGTACATGTCTTTGAGTAAAAAATGTAGTTTGTCCGACTTCCTGTCAAACCAATATTTATTCACAAATATCTGTTTTGTCATTTTCTCATAAAAACCATATAGCACTTTTCCCATGTGAAAAGTTTGTTAGTTGGTGGTAGTGTGAGGTGCCAGCTGGAGCTTTTACAGTTTTTAGTATGCCAGCTGCTTTCATGATGGACAAATTGTTCCTGGCCTTTAGTTTTACTTTTCTTCTTCTTCTTCTTCTTCTTCTTCTTCTTCTTCATTTTTTTTTAAATGGAATGCATTCCTTTTGCTCTAATTATGACAGGAGAGGTTATTGCCTACTATATTCTACATGTACACATTTTGATTGCTCAGTTAACAATAACAATAGCATTGCTTTGGAAACTACTGTCCTGGGAAACTGTGTGTGAAACAAAGGTCAGCCAAACACTAACATGCATTGCTTTGTAAGATATCTTTCAAGTATCTTAGAAGAGCTCATTGGAAGTTCTTGTTAAGATGGCACACATAAAGACAAACATGAAATAGTTGCTGGAAGGGTACACTAAATTATTCTACTATTTGAATAAATGCTGTAAGGACTGACTAGGATATTTTACTCACAAGGTATATTTCATGTGGCATTACTGCTGTGCTGCCTGTCCCTGTTGTTGCTTTAGGAAAGTTAGTCTCAGAACCTCCTATCCTGACTCAGCTTTGGGCCTACTTTACAAGGGATGGGAATATCATAAATTTATTTCTCTAAGTTATTTGACTACATTTCTGAAAGAAAAGTTAAACTGTGAGTGGTAAGCAAGAAGAATCCCAGTTGGGGCACCTGGATGGCTCAGTGGGTTAAGTCGCTGCCTTCGGCTCAGGTCATGATCTCAGGATCCTGGGATCGAGTCCCGCATCAGGCTCTCTGCTCAGCGGGGAGCCTGCTTCCTCCTCTCTCTCTCTCTGCCTGCCTCTCTGCCTACTTGTGATCTCTCTCTGTCAAATAAATGAATAAAATCTTTAAAAAAAAAAAAAAAAGAAGAATCCCAGTATACTGAAAATGTACTATTTTTTCTTGGCTATTTATAAGACTCCTTCATTTAGCGGAGAAGAATGCCTCTGTTTATGTCATTCTCTTCATAGATCATGTTTCACCCTATGTGACATTTGGAACACAAACTAATTTTAGCACTGATTAAATGGAAATTCTTAGTCTTAAAATTCACCATATAGTACTCATTACCTAAAAGAGGCTTAACTTTAAACTTTACCTATTAACAGTAATATTTCTATTCACTTGCAAGTTGAACTAGGAAAAACAAAACAAAACAAAACAAAACAACCTAAGTCATAGTGTATACATAGCCTAAGAGCTTGGAGAGAAAGATATTTTGATTAGCAAATGGATGTTTCTACAATCTTGTATGACAGGAATAAGAAGCACACAAAAAAATGTCTACTTTTGTTAACACGTGATTATCAAATTTCCCTCTTCCTAATATAATCCTACCTAATTGACATTAAAAAGGAACTGAAGAACACCTTTTTCCCCCCCAAAGTGCATATTTTGGCCAAAGAATTAACTAATAAATTCATTTACATAAAACTCACTAACTCATTCACTCGCTCAAAATTATACTAAGTAATCTGCTGTGCACACAAATGATGTACCTATCACCAAATCAGTGTACAGTTTTATTCTAACTGGAATATATATATATATATATATATATATATCTCCCACCTTTCTTTATCCATTAATCAGTCAGTGGACATTTGGGTTCTTTCCATAATTTACATATTGTTGATAATGCTTTTATAAACATCAAGGTGTGTGTACCTCTTCAAATCAATATTTTTGTATCTTTTGGGTAAATGCCTAGCAGTGGAATTGTTGGGTCATAGGGTAGTTTATTTTTAACTTTTTGAGGAATCTCCATAATGTTTTCCACAGTGGTTGTACCAGTTCACACTCCCATAAATAGTGCATGAGCGTTCCTTCCATAGTCTCCCCAACACCTGTTGTTTCTTGTGTTGTTGATTTTTGCCTTTCTGGTAAGTGTGAGGCAAAATCTCATTGTGGTTTTGATTTGTATTTTCCTCATGATCAGTGATGCTGAACATCTTTTCATGTGTCTTCTTTGGAGAAATGCCTGTTCATGTCTTTTGCCCATTTTTAATTGATTATTCTTTTTGTGTGTGTGTTCAGTTTTATAAGTTCTTCATATATTTTGGATCCTAACCCTGTATCAGATAAGTCATTTGCAAATATCTTTTCACATTCTGTAGGCTGCCTTTTAGTTTTGTCAATTGTTTCCTTTGCTGTGTATAAGATTTTTATCTTAAAGAAGTCCCAATAGTTTATTTTTGCATTTGTTTCCCTTGCCTCAGGAGACATAGCTAAAAATAAGTTGCTATGGTCTAGGTCAAACAGATTACTGCCTGTGTTCTGCTCTAGAATTTTCATGGTTTCAGGTCTCACATTTAGGTCTTTAGTTCATTTTTAGTTTATTTTTTGTATCATGGAAGAAAGTGGTCCAGTTTCTTTTTTTCTTTTTTCTTTTTTTTTTTAGATTTATTTATTTATTTTAAGTGTGGGGTGTGGGCGGGCAGGAAGACGGAGAGAAAAAGGGAGAGAAAGACTCTCCAGCAGACTCCCTGCTGAAAAAGAGGAGCTTAATGAGGGGCTTGATCCATGACCCTGAGATAAGGACCTGAACCAAAATCAAAAGTCAGTTGCCCAACCAACTGTGTTACCCAGTTTCATTCTTTTGCATGTTGCTGACCAATTTTTCCCAATACTGTTTGTTGAAGAGACTTTTTCCCATTGGATATTCTTTCCTACTTTGTCAAAGATTAATAGATCATATAGTTGTGGGTTTATTTCATTCTATTCTATTGATCTATGTATCTATTTTTGTGCCAGTAGCAGATAGTTTTGATCACTACAGCTTTGTAACATAACATGAAGTCCAGAATTGTGATACCTCCAGCTTTGCTTTGCTTTTTCAAAGTTGCTTTGGCTACTTAGGGTCTTTGTAATTTTGTAGAAATTTTTGTGTTGTTTGTTCTAGCTTTGTGAAAAATGGTGGTGGTATTTTGGTCAGGATTGCATTAAATGTGTAGACAGCTTTGAGTAATATATATATTTTAATAATATTTGTTCTCCTGATCCATGAGTATGGGATGTTTTTCCATTTCTTTGTGTCATCTTCAATTACTTTCATCCGTATTTGGTAGTTTTGAGAGAAAGGGTGTTTCACATCTTTGGTTAGGTTTATTCCTAGGTGTCTTATGGTTTTTGGTATAATTATAAATGGAATCTATTCCTTAATTTCACTTTCTGCTGTTTCTTTATTGGTGTATAGAAATGCAACAGATTTCTGTACATTGATTTTGTATCCTGTGGCTTTACTGAATTTGTGTATCAGTTCTAGCAGTTTTTTGTGGAGTCTTTTGGGTTTTCTGTATTGAGTACCATATCATCTGTAAATAGTGAAAGGGTTACTTCTTCCTTGCTGATCTGGATGCCTTTTATTTCTTTGCGTTGTCTCATTGCTGTGGCTAGGACTTCCAGCCACAGGACTATGTTAAATGACAGAGGTGAGAGTGACATTCCCATCTTGTTCCTGACTGTACAGGAAAAGCTCTCATTTTTTTCCCACTGAGGTTGACATTAACTGTGGATTTTTCATATATGACCTTTATTATATTAAGGCATATTCCTTCTAAACCTACTTTGCTGAGAGTTTTTATCATGAACGGGTGTTGCACTTTGTCAAAAGATTTTTCTCCATTTATTGACACGATCATATGATTCTTTTATGTTATCAATGTGTGTACATGATTGATTTGCAAATATTGAACCGCTCTTGCAACTCAGGAATAAATTCCACTTGATCATGATAATTTTTTTTTTCAAGTGTCATTGGGTTTGGTTTGCTAGTATTTTGTTGAGAATTTTTGCATCCATGTTCATCACGGATATTAGCATTTAGTGCTCTTTTTTAGTGGTGCCTTTATTTGGTTTTGGATCGGGGTGATGCTGGTCTCAGAGAATGTACTTGGAAGTTTCCCTTCCCTTTCCATTTTTTGGAATAGTTTGAGAAGAACAGGTATTGACTCTTCTATAGGGGTTGGTAGAATCTGCCTGTGAAGCCTCTGGACTTTTGTTTGTTGGGCTTTTGTGATTACTGGTTCAATTTCTTTTCTGGTTATCAATCTGTTCAAGTTTCCTATTTCTTCCTGTTTCAGTTTTGGTAATTTACATGTTTCTATGATTTTATCCATTTCTTTCTGGACAACCATCTAGGTTGTTCAGTTTGTTGGCATACAGTTTTTCATAAGATTCTCTTGTAATTGTTTGTATTTCTGTGGTGTTGGTTGTTATTTATCCACTCTCACTTGTGATTTTATTTCTTTTGGTCCTTTCTCTTTTCTTTTTGATAAGTTTGGTTAGACATTTATTGTAATCAATTAGTTTTGTTATATAAACTGTTTTGATAGAGAAGAGTTTTTGAGAGAGATATAAATCAATTTCAAAGAAACTTTACATATATGATTTGCATATACATGTTTAAAATAAATTTTCACCAAAATAACATATGTATATGGTGAAGAATAAAATTGCAAAGAGGATCTTATGGCAAAAAATGTTTTTACAACCCTGTTCTCCTACCTGTGCCTCAGTACTTTGAGGCAAATTATTTGGTATTTTTTTAAATTTTAGCTCTTCGGATAATTGCCTGTATAACTCTTACAAGTATACCTAGCCTTTCTTTACTGACATATTGAATTTGGACAGTATATGTTTATGCCTATATATATATATATATATATATATATATATATATAATTTTTAGTTTTCTTAGCTTTCATAATTATATTAAGATTTTTCCATTTATTAAGATAGTAAATTTAATTAATGTAATGAAAATGCTTTGCCTTGTTTCACATATTTTTGAGAATATTTTTTTGAGTCCTCACTTTATAAGAAAGTATGGTAGAAACCCTGTTCTTTCCTCTACCATTCCTGACAATTTCAGGTCTCCCCTTGTGTTTATATTCTGTCTTTTAATTAAGATTTTTTGGCTTTGTCCTTAGATTGATTTTTATCAGAAAACTAAAAAGTTATGACTATCCCAATACTGTTAAATTTGGGGCTAAGTGTTTCATTAGAGTTATATTTCCTTCTTACCTATACACTGTCTTAAACCTGAGCTACACTAAGTCAGTATTCCTAGCATTTAACATTGAGTGTATGCTATTTAAAGTTCCTTATTTGCTAAAAGACATACTGTACTTTCATTAAAAAATATATAAAGTAGCCTTATTTGTGTTGCTTTTTTTTATTTGACTTTAGTTTTTAGTTTAAGTGTGTGTGTGTGTGTGTGTGCACACACGGGTGTGTGTGTTTTGAATCAATTAATTATACCAACCCTCAAGTCAGTCTACCTTGCTGTACACCCCAGTGTCCATTATACCTAGATCCTGCTTCATGGAGTCCTCCATTCCCCTGATAAATTATTCCTTATTCATTACTAAGGAGTGTTTTTTAGTGTTTATTATATAACAGATAATATTTTAGTCATTTGGGTTAATATCAATAGTTGGATATTCCCTAGCCTTTCATTTAGGACTTTTTGTTTTCCTACTATTAAATGTTTTCCAAGATTTTGTGTCTTTTTATTTCTTGATTTTTTTTTTTTTTTTCATTTTGTAGAGAATATCCAGAGGTAAGGATGGTGTACGGGAAGTAACATTTTTTAGTTCATCAATATTTGAATGTGACTTTATTCATCATAAATTGATTTGTATTCATATTTCTAGACTCCAAATTGTCCTTCATAGCCATCAAGACATTTATCTACTGTCTTCTTGCATCAGTTGTTCTGATGGTTAATCTGATAGTACTTTATAGTGGGCTTTTCTCAACTTAGAAAAACTTAAAATCCTTTATTTAGGTATAGATTTCAAAAATTTTACAAGACTAAAGCTTCTACCCCTTCTCTGCTTTTGAAACTGTTGGGGGTGTCTGGGTGGCTCAGTTGGTTAAACATTCTGACTTCAGCTCAGATCATGATCTCAGAGAGCTAGGATTAAGCCCTGCCTCAAGCCTCCTCATTGAGCCCCCCCACTGAGCCCTGTCCATTGTTCCCCCATCATGGAGCTCCTCATCTAAATACTGCACTCCTGCAGGGAGTCTGCTTGTCCGGCTCTTTCTCCCTTTGCCTTTCCCCCCAGCTCATGCTCTCTTTCTCTCACTCTCTCAAGTAAATAAAATTTAAAACAAACAAAAAAACTATTTCTAAAATTTAATTGATCATTACTTCTCATTCATCTTTTTTTCTACTCTCTCATTCTGGAACTTATATTTAAATCCCAAGTGCTTATTCTTATTCTCTGATTTTAATCCTTTTTAGATAAAGAAGATAACAATATCTTCTTTATGCTTTATATTCTCAAATAATCTTGGAAATAATATGAGGGATTTAAAATATATTTTCTTTAGTCTCTTTATCTGTTTCCTCAAAGGTCAGTATTTTTATTTGTCTTCAGCCTATTTCATGCCACCTATTCTTCAAATAGGACAGCTATAGATTCTTTGTTTATACTAAAACGGTAGACCTGGTAGCAGCTACTATGCACTTCCTTTCTTGTTGTACAGTAAATCTTTGTTGTTATTTTTGTTTGCTTGGTTTTTTTTTCAGGCAATTATAGAAGAAATTAATAAATATTCCCAATGGGAAGGATTGATGGATTTCTTAAAGTATACTGAAGAATCCAGAAATTTGTATGGAAATCAGAAGAGACCCCAAATCACTAAGGAAATGTTGAAAAACAAAAATAAAACTGGGGGCATCCCGTTACCTGATTTCAAGCTTTATTACAAAGCTGTGGTCACCAAGACAGCATGGTACTGGCATAAAAACAGACACATAGACCAGTGGAACAGAGTAGAGAGCCCAGATATGGGCCCTCAACTCTATGGTCAATTAATCTTCAACAAAACAGGAAAAAATATACCGTGGAAAAAAGACAGTCTCTTCAATAAATGGTGCTGGGAAAACTGGACAGCTATATGTAGAAGAATGAAATTCAACCATTCTCTTACACTATACACAAAGATAAACTCAAAATGGATAAAAGACCTCAACATGAGACAGGACTCCATCAGAATCCTAGAGGAGAACATAGACAGTAATCTCTTCAATATCAGCCACAGCAACTTCTTTCAAGATATGTCTCCAAAGGCAAAGGAAACAAAAGCGAAAATAAACTTTTGGGACTTCATCAAAATAAAAAGCTTCTGCACAGCAAAGGAAACAGTCAAAAAAAAAAAAGAGGCAACCCACGGAAAGGGAGAAGATATTTGCAAATGACAGGACAGACAAAAGGTTGATATGCAGGATCTATAATGAACTCCTCAAACTCAACACACACAAAACAAGCATTCATATAAACAAATGGGCAGAAGATATGAACAGACACTTCTCCAATGAAGACATACAAACAGCTATCAGACACATCAAAAAATGATCATCATCGCTAGCCCTCAGGGAGATTCAAATTAAAACCCCATTGAGATATCACCTTACACCAATTAGAATGGCCAAAATTAATAAGACAGGAAACAACATGTTTTGGAGGGGATGTGGAGAAAGGGGAACCCTCTTACACTGTTGGTGGGAATGCAGGTTGGTGCAGCCTCTTTGGAGAACAGTGTGGAGATTCCCAGAAATTAAAAATAGAACTTCTGGATTGCACTCCTGGATATTTACCTCAAAGATACAGATGTAATGAAAAGAAGGGCCATTTGTACCCCAATGTTTATAGCAGCAATGGCCACGGTCGCCAAATTATGGAAAGAACCAAGATGCCCTTCAACGGATGAATGGATAAGGAAGATGTGGTCCATATATACTATGGAGTATTATGCCTCCATCAGAAAGAATGAATACCCAACTTTTGTAGCAACATGGATGGGACTGGAAGAGATTTTGCGGAGTGAAATAAGTCAAGCAGAGAGAGTCAATTATCATATGGTTTCACTTATTTGTGGAGCATAACAAATAGCATGGAGGACATGGGTAGTTAGAGAGGAGAAGAGAGTTGGGGGAAATTGGAAGGGGAGGTGAACCATGAGAGACTATGTACTCTGAAACACAATCTGAGGGGTTTGAAGTGGCCGGGGTGTGGGAGGTTGGGGTACCAGGTGGTGGGTATTATAGAGGGCACGGCTTGCATGGAGCACTGGGTGTGGTGAAAAAATAATGACTACTGTTATGCTGAAAATAAATAAATTTAATTTAAAAAAAAAAAGTATATTGAAGATTTAATCAGGAAAAGAGAGATCAAAAGACTAATAGCTAGAATAGACATATTAATAAGAAATAGAATGATGCTGTGTGGATAACAATAGTATATTCATATTTACTGGATGTAGATAGAGGTGACATAAATTTTAAGGGTGGTAATATGGGCCTGACCAGGTTATAGGGACCTCGGACTAGCTTCAGCACAGACTGGAAGGAGATTTCAGTGAGAAAGCCCTATATCTGGAAGACCAGCTGTAAATTAATATGGATATAAACTAGAGAATAATTATGTGATGGCAACTAGAAAAAAATAGACAAGACATGCAGAAAAGAAAATAATTCACTAACAGAGTAGACAGAAAAATGGGTCAGGGCTGGCTCTTAGGTATGTAACGTGGGTGTCTGAGTACATGGTTCTACTACTGATGACTATAGACCATTCACAAAGAGAACTAATTTCTTTCAGAAATATCTTATATTCTTCTCAGACAGACTTTCCTGAACTACTCAGTTTCAGGTAATTTCCCAACTTATATCCTTTTCATAATAACTGGTTCTTTTATTTAAGTGAAGTTTCTTATTATAATGATCCTCATACACATGTAGTTCTTTGTTTGTTCATTCTTGTTTATTTGCTCATTGTTTTTCCCTCTGGATTGAAGAGCCATGAAGAAAGGAGGGTTCTTTATTTTATTAATCAATATGTATCATGAACTCATCTCTGTTCCTGACTGATACTACCTGTTCAATATATATTTCTTAAATGAATGAATATTACAGTAGACAGGAAAATTGGAAAGAAAAATTTTCCATTGGATTTGAAAAAAAAAAAAACAAAAACCCTGGAGATTATTGTTTTTCATAAGAACTGCAGATGGATTAACAATAATGAGAAGAAATTAAGTATTACTGTGTTTTGGGTACTGTACCAATTGCTTCTCATTCATTCTCTCACTTAATCCCCAAGATGAGACTATGGAGTTGCTATTATTTCATCTTAATTCTAAACATTAGGCAATGGAGGGCAGGTGATTTTAAGTTTTCTTAGTGAAGAGTGTTGACACTGGGATTCAAGTCCATGTCATCTGTGTAAATACCATGTTCTTAATAAACCCTGATTTTAGTAGGTAAGGGAATAAATGGGAAATATTGTGGGGAATGAGAATTATACTCCACTTTTGAGAGTTTTAAGAATAAAAGAGAGGATATTGAGGATATCCTCAATTAAGGATATTTGGAGTATTTGGATATTTGAGAATATTGAGGATGTTTGGAAAGGCTACATAAGAGAAACTGGATGTATATATATATATATGTTAAAATTAACAGGCACTTCACTTCCTGTCAGAAGATTCTGAAAGGAGAAGTCAGTTAATGATATAAAATCTTAGAGGGTTTAGTAGGCCACATAATAAGTAAAGATGGCCCTAAAATAGTCTTAGGCTAAAAGAAAAAGGAATATATTGAGGGTAGACATAATAAATTTGTTATTGGGAAGGGGAACAAAGTTAAAAGACTTTACATATAAAGATTTCAGGGTTTTGCGGGAGAAAAGGCCTATGATAGATCCGGAGATCATGAAGGAAAAAATAAACAAAAAACAACAAAAAAAAACCCTGGTCATCACTAAACTGTTGGTCAGATATGAGGCATTGTCAGTGAAGAAGTGTGAGAGTAGCTGGTGGACTATCTCTTAAATTTCATAGCATTGGAAGTGGAGCTCATTCTAACCAATAAAATTATATGTAGGTAAACAAAAGTACCTTTAGAAGAGTTATTAGTTGCTTTTATGAGCTGTCCATGAAGTATTGTTTAGATATCACATTGCACAGAGCACCTTGAGAATGGGAAGTACTAAGATACTGGAATTACTTTAAACTTTGGTCTAAAATGTGATGTTATCACCCCTAGTCTGTGGGGTATACAAACAACAACAACAAACAGAAAAAAGAAAAGAGGATGACTCTAGCATGTGTCTAGCATATTAAAACTTTAGTAAAATGACATTTATACAGCACTTTCTGTTAAAAATTGTTGCAAAACTGTGCTCAAAATGTATTAGTGGTTGATACATAAGCAAAAAGTAAATCAACTTTGTTTTTTATTTCTTTGTACACACAATATGTGTTCTCAGCTCAGTGTAAGTTACTCTTGTGAATATATAAATAATAATAATAATAGTAATAATAATAATAATATAAAGCATGATCCTTGCCTTCAGGAGGCTAATAATGTATCTATGGTGATAGAAGAAACATATGAAATAATTATAGAATATTTGTGAGATAACTGTGAAACTGAATTACATAGAAAATAGAAGAAAAAGAAAGAAAAAGTCAGGGTCAGCTATAGCAATCAAACAAAAGCTACAATTAGGTAGATTGGACCTAGTCTGGGTCATGGGAAACAATTTAGATTTAGAAGTAAAGGAGGAAGGTGAATGAAAATCACAATAGCTTCATACCTGAAGACAAGGCTTAAGGGTGATAAAGGGCAGGGGTCTTGAAGGATGTAAATACTTTTGCGGGTAGCTAAAGGCATCAGACCACAAGCAAAAGCAATTGCACAAAAATCTCAGCAAATAAGATCCTGAGGAACTGTAGTAGATATTTTGACCGCTTGCAAAGTTAGGAGTAGCAGACCAACCAGATGGGACTGCAGAAACCAGAGATAGGATGGATCTTTTAAAAAATAGGCATCAAGTTACCCATTAAGTTGAAAAGCAGAGCCCAGGATGGTGACGGGTTTTGAAAAGTATGGGCAGAGAGAAATATAAGCCACAATTTTTTTTTCAGAACCACAAATGGAAAATATCTTTAAATATGAAAGATGAGAGTGTGGAGCATACAACTCAGAGAACTTCATTTTCCAATGTGAGTTTTCTCTAGATTTTTGTAGTTAAGTCTCATATGGACCATCATTTATTATATCAAATACTATCCTCTAATACCTGATTGAATATTTAATTTCTCTAATGAGTTTAAATGAAAAAGAAGGGAGGGCCTGAGTCGTTTATTCAGATAAACACATGCCTTTGGCTCACATCATGATCCTGGAACTGAGTCCTGCATCAGGATCCTTGCTCAGGGGGTAGTCTGCTTCTTCCTCTCCCTCTGCCTGACACTCCACCTGCTTGTGCTTGTGCTTGTGCTCTCTCTCTCTCCCCCTTTTGGTCAAATAAATAAAATCTTTAAAAATAAATAAATAAAATTAAAAAGAAGTAAACTTTGGATAATAGTGAAATCACTAATAATTAATATTCATAAAAAACAGTGTTTTTTTAAGGCAACGGATAGCACTTTTAAAATTATCTTCACTTATTTTAAATTTTATTAGAGCAATAGTTATTTTGGACCACTTGAAACTTTACTGATGGCTTAGATATGACATACTTCTCTGAAATCCTTTACTAATTTTAAATTATTCCTTTCATGTATGGTTGGATTTTAAAATAGATCACAATTTATTTTGTTGGTACCTCAGATATATCAGATTATATGTTTACCTGCTTTGTGTAATTGATACGTCAACATGAAGTCTATTGAAAATCTCAAATTTTCAATATATTCTGGCACCACAAATATGAATAAATAACTGGATGAATAAAAAAAGTAAATAATAAGTCATAAATTTTGTATGAGATTAATAATCTAATGGGAGGTAAGGGACTGTAACTTGTTTCTAATAATTTTTCTTACCTTCAAGTGACATACATAGAGTATAAAAAACATATATAAAATTGTAAATTTGTTATTTGTTACAGTGGTCTTAATGAGCCTTAATTTAAATGAATATTAGACTGAAAAAAATGAGTAATCAAAACTTTTTTTATGTAGCAATAAGTTGTTTTGTTTTCATTTGGTCCTTCCCCACTTGCCAGAATGACATGAGTAAAATAAAAATGGAATGATTAAATAGGTCATGGTATAAGAGTAAATTATTTCCTTTTGTTTCAATTACTGTGATGTTTGAAAGAATTATAGCTATTGTTCAAAAGAATTTTCTTCCAAAACTGTTGTATAAAGCCAGCGTAATTTTGCTACTAGAACCCTACTAAGATTGAAGAAAACTATTAAAAACTTCTATCATAATCATAAATGAAGCAAAAACCTAAATAGGGAACTAACAAGTGAAATCTAAAGATATTTAAAGAGAGTAGTAGATCATGGCTGCACTGCCTGTATTCTAATGATGCAAGAGTGGTATAATATTTGAAAATATTTAAATAGTAATTCACTACATTAATAAAAAAATCATAAATCATCTTACAAATGCAGAAAATGTATTTCATAAAATGCAAAACAATTTTATAATAGGAATTCTTATCTAATAAGTAAAATATTGAAACTTTTTTTCTGATAAAGAGTATTCTAAGTAATTATATAGCAAATGTGGTATTACGTGAGGAAATACTACAAAATTTCCTTTGAAACTGGCAATGAGACAAGGGTGTCTACAATTATTGCTTCTATTTATACTCTATTTTGGGCAGAACAGCAACAAAAAGCAAGAGTAAAGATAAAATATAATTGCCTCTATTATCAGATGACATAAGAACAAGGAAATCCAATTTATCTACAGGCTGATTATCAGATTTTGTCTATTTATTTATTTATTTATTTTTGAAGATTTTATTTATTTATTTGACAGACAGAGATCACAAGTAGACAGAGAGGCAGGCAGAGAAAGAGAGGGAAGCAGGCTCCCTGCTGAACAGAGAGCCCGACCTGGGCTCGATCCCAGGACCCTGAGATCATAACCTGAGCCGAAGGCAGAGGCTCAACTCACTGAGCCATGCAGGCATCCCTGATTATCAGATTTTAAAAGCAAATTTTAAAATATTGATAGATTCAAAGTCTGTATAAATCAGATTAGTATATACTGGGGAACACAAAGAATTTTTTTTTAAATGTAAAGATACAATTCTCATTAGCAAGATTTTCACTTATGACATAATCTAATGAACAACACTCAAGAATTCTATATATTGGAAAATATATACAATATTACCATGAAACATTAAAGAAGATCTGAATAAATGGAAGGATATATTACATTTATAGTGGAAGATTCAATTTTCAAAACATACTAATACTCTTGATATTTATCTATTAATCCAGTGTAATTCTTGGTAAAATATGACAAGTTCATTTTTTCTTTCTTTTTCTCTTTTTCTCCTCCCTTCCTTTCCTTTCCCTTCCCTTCCCTTTCCCCTTTCCCTTCCTTCTTTGCTACGCTCTTTCCCATCCCTTTCCTTCCTTTCCTTTACCTTCCTCTCCCTTCCCTTCCCCTTCCCTTTCAACTTCCTTCCCCTTCCCATATGTATAAAAATCTTCATAGGGTAATATATGCTCACCTTTGTGAGCATATATTAAGATCTCCAAAGTAACTGACACGCCTTTCCCTTGCCTTTTTTCTCTTCCCTTCCTTTTCCTCCCATTCCCTTCCCTTCCTTTGTCTTTTATTTTTATGCCCCCAGGGGAACTGACAGGCCAGTTCTCAATTTATATAGAAAATCAAATGGGAAAGTGTAGCCAAGATAATATGAAGGAAGAACAACAAAATGGAGGCTTAAACTATAAAACCTTGCTATTAAGTGACAGTATTTAAGACCATGTGATGATACTGTGCAAGGAGGGGACAATTTTAGAAACACACTTACATAGTCATTTGATTTATGACAATGATTATCCTTTAGTGAAAAAAAAAGAAGTGAGCAATTTTTCAAAATGGTGTTGGATCAATTAAACAGCCCTATTTCTTAATGAATTTTTATCTGCCATTATGCACAAAAATTAATTCCTGATGGATTATGTATCTACAAGTCAAAGGTAAACAGTACAACTCAGATGTAAACAGGAGAACCTACATGACATGATAGTAGGCAAAGATTCTTTTAATCAAAGACCATCAGGAATTAAACATAAGAAAAATACTGATAATTTGACTTCATTAAAATTAGAATATCTGTTCATTAAAAGGCACCAAAGTGAGAGTGAAATTCGAGCCAGAGTGGGAAAAAAATTTTGCAATATATTTATTTGACAAATTATTCCCATATAGAACATAGGAATTTTTTTTTAATTCAGTAAGATAAATGGCAGGCCAAAGGACCAAAAAAAAAAAAAATCAACTTTTTTGAATAGGCACTTCATAAAAGCAGTAATCCTTACCATCAGTAAATTTATCATAATGTGCTCGGCTTCACTAGTAATCATGGAAATAAAAACTTAAGTCCCAATTAGATGTCACCATTCCTCTATAATGCTTTAAGATGAAAAATGCAAACAATATCAGGTGTTGGTGATGACATAAACAACTGAAATTTGCATATTACTATTGTTGTGTATCAATGAGAACATAATTTACTTCAATCACTTTGGGAGACTCAGTTTTCAAAGGTGAATATACATCACTCTATGAAGATTTTTATACATATATGTGCATAAGTACACCAAACATAAATGTGCACATAGGTGTGCCAATAAAGGGCATATCTGGAAGAACTATACTTGGCCAAAAAATTGGAAAAATCCAAATACTCATCAACTATAGAAAGATAAATAAATACTGATATTATCATACGATACAATACTAAAGAAGTAAGAAAGAACAAAGTGTTTCTAGATACAACATGGATAAATCTTGCAAACATAATGCTGAATAAAAGAAGCCAGACATGATCAATTGATCGATCAACCCCACACACAAAATGTTGGATTTCAAATAAGACAATACTAATTTATTAGACAAACTAATAGAAACCAAGATAGTAGTTAACATTACAAGGTGGTATAACTATAAGATCTGATAATATTCTAATGCTTGCTTCTGGTGCTGATTATTTAAAAAAATCATCAATTTGGAAAAGTTAGGGCTTCTGTACTCTTCTTTATTAGTTATGTATCAGTTTCCTAGGTCAGCTACAACAACCAGAAACTGGGAAGCTTAACACAACAGAAACTTATTCTTTCACAGTTCAGAAAGCTGCAATTCCAAAATCATGAAGTTGGCAGGATTGATTCCTTTGGGAGAATCTATGGGATAATCTATTCCATGCCACTTGCCTGGCTTTGGCAGTTGTCAGCAATATTTGGAATTTCTATTTGTAGATCCATTACTCCATCTTTGGCTCTATCTTCACATGGTCTTCTTCTCTATGTTTCTGTGTGTCCTTTCTTGTCTTATAAATAAAGTCATTGGACATACAGCCCACCTTAATTTCAATACAAACTCATTTTGATCTTCATATTAAGTACATTAGCAAAGACACTATTTCCAAATAAGGTCACATTCTGATGTTCTGGGTCTATACAAATTTTGGAGGGACAGTATTCAACCTGTTACAGTTATGCTTCAATAAATTACTTTTTAAGAATATTTTGTCAATATTTAGTATTTAGGTTAATCAAGAATTTAATACTCATGGGGGTGTATTAGTCATAAGCTAAAACTGTTTTATGGGACAGGAGAATTGTATTTTGAATCCTTTTTGTCATCCATTAGAATCACATAAATAAGCATACATATATATTTTTTCCTAACATATTTGGAGAATATGAGTATTTTCCATCATCTATGCTAGATGTTGCTTATTTTCCTTTGATTTTGATACATCAGATTTATAATCTGAAATTTGACAAAATGAAAAAACAAAGCAAGACTGATTTTATGGATATTGATTAACTTTTATTAACTACATTTATAAACTTAAAATGAGTGATCATAGAACAAATGTACTGATATTATACTGTTAATAATGCTATACCTTAGTATTCTCAAAACTGAATGTAATCTTTAAAGTTGGTAAACCAAAAAGGCTTTATTTCTTATGTTGGAATACAATTTAAAAATTAATTAAATTAAATACAATTAAAAAATACATCAAATTAAAGACACTTATCACATAAATATATAATTATAGCTATGTTACTGATAAAAACTATTTTTTTAATTTTATAGACAGTTTTAGATTTAGTTCTTACTTTTTCACAAACCAATTCCTTTCTCAATTTACATGCAATATGTATGTCATGGTTTTCTATGTGGGATATTAGAATAAATAATTCTGTTTTTATTTAATCCATATAGCTTTTAAACTAAATCTCAGTTTCCAAATTAAGAAAGGAGTGTTTTAGCATTGCTTGTTTGTATGCATACCAAAATGCCTTATCTTGGTTTTATGATGTTATTTGTAAACTCTGGAGATATTAATGTTAATTTCATCTTTGTTACATCTTGAATAATCTGTTCTGAGGCTTTGTGTATTGCTGACATACAATGTTCAGGTTTTATTTTTCTTTAGTGGATCTGTTGTTTAGTCTCACTATCACTAAAGCTTGTTATTGCTTATCCTGCTCATGGCAGCTGCAATATTCAATCCCTGTCCATCATGTTCTCTAATGCCCAATGTCTGTAATTCCTTTTTGTTTTTATTTATTGGCATAAGCTCTTTTTCCGCTTTGGGAACATCATAGCTGGTCTAATGGTAAGAATCATTTAAAGATATTCTCTCATTTTCAAAATATAGTTTAGCCTTTATAGAGAGAGAGGAAGAAAGTAGTGGTGTTAATCAATAATAATTGAAACATTTAAAATAGGAAATAAATAAGAGAAAGATATTAGAAAACAAATTCAGGGGCCCCTGGGTGGCTCAGTCATTAAACGTCTGCCTTCAGCTCGGGTCATGATCCCAGCATCCTGGGATTGAGTCCCACATCAGGGTCCCTGCTCAGGAGGAAGCCTGCTTCTCCCTCTCCCACTCCCCCTGCTTGTGCTCCCTCTCTCGTTGTCTCTCTCTCTCTGTCAAATAAATAATTAAAATCTTTAAAAAACAGAAAAAGAAAACAAATTCAGTCAGTATAGAGTTATAGTATCAGGCCACCAACATACAAAATGTATTTTAAACACAACGACCAAAACCCCCCAAAACATTGGTCTTTCAAATCATCTGGGAGAAGAACTATTAAGTTCAATAGAACTGTTTCAGAAAAACCAGATTGGTGGTATGAAGACCAGTTAATAAAGTTATGAAATAGGACAACAGACTTTGTCATCCCAAAATGTATGGATTAACAAAAATTATTTGGTAAAATGGCATACTTAAGATAGAGAAAAATCTTCTGTTCTATACCACTTGCATATAATACAACAAGTGATAAAAGACAGTTGTAAGATGTGTGGCAGATGTTCTAGGTGTCCCATTCCATATCACCTTCTCACTCACCATTCCAGGCATTGAGAAGTCTTGCTCCTATAAGCTCCTCCAACTCTTCACCTGATTACTCTCCCACAAGCATTTAACTCAAAAGCAAATTAAAAAAGCTAGGCAAGATGCACAGGGGGCAGTATTTATCAACTGACAGACAATATAATAAAACAATTATGGCATCTTCTTTATCACATGGATGGGAAAACACTTGTGTCTTTTCCAACTCAGAGTTATCCCAGGTCTATATATCAGCAGAAGCAGCAGCTGTTGCTAGGGGACTGTTGAGAAATTCTAGGAAACCAACTAAGACCAACTATGTCGGAATCTCTAGGGACGAGCTTCAGAATCTGCTTTAACTAGATTTTTTTTTTTTTTTCAAGAGTCAGAGAGAGAGCAGGTGCATACAAGTAGCAGGGGGAGTGGCAGGCAGAAGGAGAAGCAGGCTCCTGGTTGATCAGGGAGCCCAATGTGGGACTCAATCCCAGGACGGTGGGATCATGACTTGAGCTGAAGGCAGATGCTTAACCTACTGAGCCACCTAGGAGTCTCTGTTTTAACTCGATCTTTAGGTAGTATTTATATCTGCTAAAATTTGAGAAGCATTATTTTTACACCAGGAACCAGAAAACATTTTTTCTGTAAGGAATCCTGTGTTATTTTCTTAGACTGCCTCAGCAAATTATCACAAATTAAAGTGGCTTAAAAACAACACAATTTTATTATCTTACAGTTCTGGAGATCAGAAGCCCAACATCGGCCTCACTGGGCTAAAGTCAAAGCATTAGTAGGACTAGTTCCTTCTGGAGGCTCAACAAGAGAATCTGTTTCTTTTTCTTTGCCAGACTTTAAGTGTGGTTCCTTTCTCTATCTTCAAAGACCATACATTTTCACACATTTGTGGAATTTAAGAAACAAAACAGATGACCATAGGGGAAGGGAAGGAAAAATAAGATAAAAACAGGGAGGCAAATCATGAGACTAAGCTTAACTGCAGAGAACAAACTGAGTGTTGCTGGAGGGGAGCTGGGTGGGGGAATGGGGTAATTGGTGATGGGCATTAAGGAGGGCACTTGATGTAATGAGTACTGGGTGTTATTTGTAGATGATTAATCACTAAATTCTACTCCTGAAACTAGTAATATACTATATGTTAATGAAATTTAATTCAAATTTTTAAAAGTGCAGTTACTTTAAATTTCCTTCACTGACAATTTTTATTATATCACCTTCCTCTATTTGACTTTCCTGCTTCCTTCTTACAAGAACCATTGTGATTATATTGGGTACATAGGAGAATCAGGATAATCTCAAGATCCTTAAATTAATCACATCCATAAGGTCCCTTCTGTCAGGTATGGTAACATATTCACATTTTATAAGGATTAGGACATAGGCATCTTTAGAGACAGTATTATTCATCCCATCATAGGCCAGACAGTAAATATTTTACGTATTTTCTGCCAAGAGACAAATTGAGGATATTATCTAGATACTTACATAACAAGAGAGAAAACTCCTGCCTTGCCTCATTTTTCTGGGATACGCAATCCCAGGTGGTGGGCTTGTTTTGGCTCAAATAGAAGATTTCTCCAGAAGAAGAACAGGCTCAGAGGAGTATCTGAGTATCTGGAAAATGTTGGCTATCTCCTCATCTGTTTCATTCTCTACCCAAGGAATCCCTGCATTCCCCTTCTCTCCTCCTAAAGAATTTTGCAAACTCAATTTGGGCAGCTGGACAGAGATGAGGTGACATTCTGAGTTCCTGACACCCCAGGCTGAGATTCTACTGCTAGGTGCCCAGAAGTTGCCAACAGGGTTAAGTGCCCAATGGAAAGGTGGCAACTGGCACAGGCTCTGTACAGAACTACTGCAGCCATTGGCAAGAGTGACTGGTGCTGGGAACATAAGGAGGGCATCTAGACTTGGTCTCTGTGGCTCATGATGCTAGACTGCTGGAATGGTGCACCTGACTGCATGGGGGTACAAAATAGGCGATGTGGCAGATTTGACCTGAGGGCTGTAATTTCCTAATTTCTACTGTACACTGCATTCCAAAAGTTACCATTGGAATTGAGTTCCAGATGCCTATAACAATGACCTGCTCATATCTGCATGCTCTCTTTACTTCCTTCCCTATCTCATTTTCTCTCTCCACAACTAATGCATCCTGAAATAACTTCCCAAATAAACTACTTGCTCTTACATCTTTCCTCCAGGAGCACTGGAACTAGAACATACTGTGACCAGAAAGGGTAACAGTGTTTTTAAAAGCCAGTTCTCTTTGTCAAATATATACAAACTATAAGCTTGATTGCTCATGTAATAGATTGAAAAATACATGCTTCTCCCAATACCTATGTTTTACCCACTTTTTTCCAGTTTATTTGCTTATTATTATAGTACTGTATACAGATGGGAAAATACAGTAATGTAAATAAGGCATAATCCATGGAGGACCACTAAATGAAGTAAACAAAAGAGGGAGAAATTCTCTAGAAATACTAGAAAATTCATGATGACTAAAAGACCACTCTGCATTGCAATTTGTTGCTTGACTTCTAAAGTTTGAAAATCATTCTAGAGAATAAAGAGCTAGTCTTGTTTTGTGCACTTGAAAAGATATTTTCTAGTTCCAAGTAGTCAGTCCTCTACTGAAAACCTAAATAATGTTTCTCCAGTACAAAGTCAAATTGCAAGCTGGAAGTCAGAAAAAAATGTTTGCTTTCAGTCAGATGAAAGAAGGGACCATTTTAAAATTACCTTCATATTTATAAAGAAGGTATTCTCCTGTCCAAGTGGGGAAAATTTTGGGGATGGACTATTCAGAAAGATAATTTATATATATTTCAGGTAGTACTTAATCTGTTGGATTAGAAAATAAAATCTAAGTGTCTATCCAATGCCAAATTACACTATATATTTATTTAAAAAAAATGTAGCTAAATGCAATAAGAACCCACATTTTACAAGTTTTAACTAATCAAGCTAACAGTTTTCACAACATATCTTCTTCTAATATAATAATTAGTAAGAAACATTTCATGTAGTGTGATTGTCACTAGCAAGATTCCAATTTAACTATAATAGCATTAGTGAGTAACAGGGCATGGAAATGAGCTGTACAAACTAGCAGCATAAGGAAAAGATTTTATATCCACACTCTATTTAGAATGTGATCACTACCATCTTAGTGCCTCTGTGATTGCTCAATTTCTCAGGTAAAAATAAACTTAACATGTTTAAATAATTAACATTTAAAATGAAAAGGCGGGAGACAAGATGGCGGGAAACTAGGAGGAGGCGCTGTTTCAACCTGTACCCTAAAGTGAGCTGATTACCTACAAAGAACTCTGATCACTCATGAAATCAGCCTGAGATTAGAATTATACACGTCTGGATCTCTATGGGGGCAAAAGACGCCAGTGGGCAGGTAAAGCAGAGTGGGAACTTCGGACTGATATCAGAAGATAAACAAAGGGGGGAGGGAGCCACCAGAAGCAATCCATTGGAAATTAATACCCCAATACGAGAGTGCCCTGTGACTAGGGACCAGTATTAACTTGGAGTCTGGTTGAAAGCACTCAAAAACAGCAAAGGATTATGGGGGAAAATTGTGGGAATCAGGGCAGTTAGGGACAGGGGCTTTAGTCCGCTGACCAAGGACAGCCATCCCTGGCACTGAGCCAGAGGGTGCAGCAGAAAAACCAGGTCTTGGTCCCCCAGCCTCACGCACAACTGAACTGAGAGCGCCTGGTGGCAGCTCCCGTGAGAGGCTGGGAGCGTCACCAGCCGGCAGAACCACAGCCTTTTTGCACTCTCCATGAGTGCACCGTGCTTTCAGAGTCTGAGTCTTGCCCTACACCTCCCCAAGAGAGGTGAGTGCAGGCGCCAGCCCAGTGCTCTCAGACCTGGAAAGCACTCTCAGCTCCGGCCAGTGGGAAAATCTCAGTGTGCTATCACTGCTTGGGACCTCTCTGGTGGTCTGGGGTGGGCCAGACAGCTGCCACTGTCATGGTTTTGGGTACAAGCAGGAGTTCATGTGTCCCCAGGGACCTTGACTGGGAATGTGCTCTGCCAGCGGCCTAGGGGGATCTGCAGCACCCAGAGGGGAACAGACCAAGGCTTCTCTCTGAGAGGGAGGTCTGGGTGCAGTTTGCTTTCCTCTAAACCTCCAAAAACCATCAAAAGCTGTTGAGGCGAGAGAAAACAAACAAACAAACAAATTTAAAAACCTCCAGAGAACAAAAGCCTGAAAAACAAGTTTCCTCAGAGCCCACCCCCTTGAGGGTGGAAACAGGGCCTGAAAACCCACTTGGCAGGTCCCTCTCCCAGAAAGCCAATAGCTAAAAAAAAAAAAAAAAAAAAAAAAGACAAGAGAACAATCACCACTACTTCATAGATACAACTTTTATTTTTAATTCGTTCCCACGATTCTGTTTTTTTAATAGATAATTTTTTAACCTATTTATCATCACAGTGAGATGTCCAGTACATCAAATTCCATAATAACCTTTTAACCTGAACTTTTTGATACATATACGCATGTTTTTCTTTTGCTTTTCTATTTTTTAATTTTTTAAAAATTTTATTTAAAGTTAGTTTAGTTTATTCTTCTTTTTATTTTTATTTTTTAATATTCATATAGAGTTAAACTTCAAGGTAATCCCCTTTTCCCAATCAACGCTACCCCTACAGGTAAACCAATTTTTAATCCCCCTTTATCTTAGGAAAGTTGAGTCCTTAACAAAGATACCAAGATACATCCAGGAAGAATCAAAATTACCTTCCTCACCCACACTGAGAATGTATAACCACTCTCTCATCTTTTTCTTCTGCCAGTGTTTCTGTGTATTTGTGTTTGTCCTGGTAGTATATAAATCTTATACATGGGGTTCTTTTTGATGAGGATCTTTTTTTGTTTTGCTTTTATACATATATATGTATTTCTCTTGTCATCTACTTTTATCAGTCTTTTTGTTTGTCTGTTTCTGTTTGTATACTTCAGAAATCTTACCTTGGGGCCCATTTGGCTGGGCCTTCTCTTTTATTTTATCTTTTTTTTTTTTTTTCTGTCTCTCTCTCTCATTTCTCTCTCTTTTTTTCTTTTCTTTTTTCTCTCTTTCTTTTTTCTTTTCTTTGGATAGGGACTCTTGATTGCTCAGAAGCATTCCAGGGTTCACCTTGTCTGCACCACGGTTGATACATTCAGCTACATCTGTTTAGCCACCTCTCACCAAAATGACTAGGAGGAGGAATGCCCAACAGAATTAAAATTCAGAGTCTGGGCCTTCTGCAACAGAGCTAATGGCTATCAACATAGACAATATGTCAGAAAGGGAATTCAGGCTAACAATTATCCAGGCAATAACTAAGTTGAAGAAAGCCATGGATGACAAAATGGAATTGCTTAGGGCAGAACTGAAAGCCACCAGGGATGATGTTCACAATGTTCTCAATGAGTTCCAATCTAATCTAAATTCTCTAAAAGCTAGGGTAACTGAGACAGAAGATAGAATAAGTGATCTGGAGGACAAACAGAGAGAAAGGATCAGGAGGAAGCCTGGAACAAACAGCTTAGAAGCCACAAAAACAGAATCAGGGAAATAAATGACACCATGAAATGTTCCAACATCAGAATTATTGGAATCCCTGAAGGGGAGGAGAAAGAAAGAAGTCTAGAAGATATAGTGGAACAAATTCTCCATGAAAATTTTCCCAATCTCATGAATGGAACCAGTGTTCATGTACTAGAGGCAGAACGCTCTCCCCCACCTCAAGATTATAGAATCTCTAAAGTACTCAAGGCACCTGTAGTAAGAATGAAGAATCATAATTGTAGACAGGATCTCTTGAAAGCAGCTAGGACAAAGAGGTTCCTTACGTACAGAGGAAAGCCCATCAGAATAGCATCAGATTTGTCCACAGAAACCTGGCAAGCCAGAAAGGGCTGGCAAGGTATATTCAGGGCACTAAATGAGAATAACATGCAGCCAAGAATACTTCATCCAGCAAGACTGACATTCAAAATGGATGGAGAGATAAAGAATTTACAAGACCGGTAAGGCTTAAAAGAGTATGCAACCACCAGGCCGACACTGCAGGAAATATTAAGGGGGGTTCTATAAAAGAGGAAAAATCCCAAGAATATCTGCCTCTGCCTGCCATTCTGTCTGCCTGTGCTCGCTCTCTCCCCCCATCTCTCTCTGATAAATAAATAAAAATAAATAAAATCTTTGAACAGAAATATATGGAGACAATTTACAGAAAGAAAGACTTCAAAGGTAACATGATGTCAATAAAAATGTATCTATCAATAATCACTCTCAATGTGAATGGCCTAAATGCACCCATAAAACGACACAGGGTTGCAGATTGGATAAAACGACAGTACCTATCCATATGTTGTCTACAAGAGACTATTTTTGAACCTAAGGATACATCCAGACTGAAAGTGAAGGGATGGAGAAGCATCTTTCATGACAATGGGCCTCAAAAGAAGGCCGCGGTAGTAATTCTCATATCAGATAAATTAGATTTTAAACTAAAGACTATAGTCAGAGATATAGAAGGGCACTACATAATTCTTAAAGGGACTATCCAAAAAGATGATCTAACAACTGTAAATATCTATGCCCCCAATATGGGAGCTGTCAATTACATAAGAAAACTATTAATCAAGATAAAGAGTCATATTGATATGAATACATTAATAGTAGGAGATGTTAACACATCTCTCTCAGTAATACATCATCCAAGTAGAAAATCAATAAAGAAACAAGAGCATTGAATGACACATTGGACCAGATGGACCTCATAGATATATACAGAACATTCCACCCTAAAACAACAGAGTACTCATTCTTCTCAAGTGCACATGGAACTTTCTCCAGAACAGACCACATACTGGGTCACAAATCAGGGCTTAACCAATACCAAAAGACAGATTATTCCCTGCATACTCTCAGATCACAATGCTTTGAAACTGAAGCTCAAGCACAAGGAAAAGTTTGGAAGGAACTGAAACATCTGGAAGCTAAAGACCACCTTGTTTAAGAATGCTTGGATCAACCAGGAGATCCAAGAAGACTTTAAACAATTCATGGAAACCAATGAGAATGAAGACACTTTGGCCCAAAACCTATGAGATACAGCAAAGGCAATCCTAAGGGGGAAATATATAGCCATCCAAGCCTCCCTCAAAGAAAATTGAAAAATCCCAAATACTCCAGCTGTCTCTACATCTAAAGAACTGGAGAATCAAAAACAAATTAAGCCAACTCCACACACAAGAAGGGAAATAATCAAGATTAGAGCAGAGATCAATGAGATAGAAATTAGAGATACAGTAGAACATATCAATGAAACTAGAAGCTGGGTTTTTGAAAGAATCAATAAGATCAATAAACCATTGGCCATACTATTCCAAAAGAAAAGTGAGAAAGCTCAAATTAATAAAATTATATATGAAAAGGGAGAGATCACAACTAACATCAAGGAAACAGAAACAACCATCAGAAATTATTATCAACAGTTATATGCCAAAAAGTTAAGCAACCTAGATGAAATGGATCCATTCCTGGAAAACTATAAACTCCCAAAATTGAACCAGGAAGACACTGACTACCTGAATAGACCAATATCTAGTACTGAGATTGAAGCAGTGATCAAAAACCTCCCAAAAAACAAGAGCCCAGGACCTGCCAGATTCCCTGGGGAAGTCTACCAAACTTCCAAAGAAGAAATAACACCTATTCTCCTGAAGCCATTTCAAAAACTAGAAACAGAAGGAAAACTTCCAGACTCTTTTTATGAAGCCAGCATTATCCTGATCCTCAAACCAGGCAAAGATCCCACCAAAAAGGGGAATTTCAGACCAATATCCCTGATGAATATGGATGCTAAGATTCTCAACAAGATCCTAGCAAATAAGATCCAACAGCACATTAAAAGATTATCCAACATGACCAGGTGGGATTCATCCCTGAGTTACAAGGATGGTTCAATATTCGCAAATCAATCAACATGAGAGAACAAATCAATAAGAGAAGAGAGAAGAACCACATGGTCCTCTCAATTGATACAGAAAAAGCATTAGACAAGATACAGCATCCGTTCCTGATGAAAACAATTCAAAGTATAGGGATAGAGGGAACATTCCTGAACTTCATAAAATCCATCTATTAAAAACCTACAGCAAATATCATCCTCAATGGGAAAAAGTTCACAACCTTCCTGTTGAGATCAGGAACATGACAAGGATGCCCACTCTCACCACTCTTGTTCAACATAGTATTAGAAGTCCTAGCAACAGCAATCAGACAACAAAGAGAAATAAAAGGTATCCAAATTGGCAATGAGGAAGTCAAACTCTCTATCTTTGCAGATGACAAGATACTTTATATGGAAAAACCTAAAAGACTCCACCCCCAAACTACTAAAACTCATACAGCAATTCAGTAATGTGGTAGGATACAAAGTCAATGTACAGAACTCAGTTTCTTTCTTCTGCACTAATAATTAAAATACAGAAAGGAAAATTAGAGAATCCATTCCATTTACTATAGCACCAAGAACCTTAAGATACCTGGGAATAAACCTAACCAAAGAGGTAAAGAATCTGTATTCGAGAAACTACAGAACACTCATGAAAGAAATTGAAGAAGACACAAAAAGATGGAAGACCATTCCATGCTCTTGGATCAGAAGAATAAACATTGTTAAAATGTCTATACTGCTTAGAGCAATCTATACTTTTAATGCCATTCCGATCAAAATTCCACCAGTATTTTTCAAAAAGCTGGGGCAAATAATCCTAAAATTTGTATGGAATCAGAAGAGACCCCAAATTGCTAAAGAAATGTTGAAAAAGCATAACAAACCTGGGGGCATCATGTTACCTGATTTCAAACTTTACTACAAAGCTGTGATCACCAAGACAGCATGGTACCAGCATAAAAACAGACACATAGACCAGTGGAACAGAGTAGAGAGCCCAGATATGGACCCCCAACTGGATGGTCAAAAAATCTTCGACAAAGCAGGAAAAAATATACAGGGGAAAAAAGACAGTCTCTTCAATAAATGATGCTGGGAAAATTGGACAGCTATATGTAGAAGAATGAAACTCAACCATTCTCTTACACTGTACACAAAGATCAAAAGCTTCTGCACAGTAAAGGAAACAGTCAACAAGACAAAGAGGCAACCCTCAGAATAGGAGAAGATATTTGCGAATGACAGTATAGACAAAAGGCTGATATCCAGGATCTATAAACAACTTCCCAAACTCAACACACACAAAACAGATAATCATGTCAAAAAATGGGCAGAAGACATGAACAGACACTTCTCCAATGAAGACATACAAATGGCTATCAGACACATGAAAAAATGTTCATCATCACTAGCCATCAGGGAGATTCAAATTAAAACCACATTGAGAGGGGTGTCTGGGTGGCTCAGTCATTAAGTATATGCCTTCAGCTCAGGTCATGATCCCAGGGTCCTGGGATCAAGCCCCACATCGGGCTCCCTGCTCAGCGGGCAGTCTGCTTCTCCCTCTTCTGCTCCCCTTGCTTGTGTTCCCTCTCTCACTGTGTCTCTCTTTGTCAAATAAATAAATAAAATCTTAAAAAACAAAACAAAACAAACAAACAAACAAATAAAAAACACATTGAGATACCACCTTACACCAGTTAGAATGGACAAAATTAGCAAGACAGGAAACAACATGTGTTGGAGGGGATGTGGAGAAAGGGGAACTCTCTTGCACTGTTGGCGGGAATGCAATTTGGTGCAGCCACTTTGGAGAACAGTGTGGTAAGAAATTAAAAATAGAGCTTCCCTATGACCCTGCAATTGCACTACTTGGTATTTACCCCAAAGATACAGATGTAGTGAAAAGAAGGGCCATCTGTACCCCAATGTTTATAGCAGCAACAGTCACGGTCGCCAACCTGTTGAAAGAACCAAGATGTTCTTCAACGGACAAATGGGTAAGGAAGATGTGGTCTATATACACTATGGAGTATTATGCCTCCATCAGAAAGGATGAATACCCAATTCCTGCATCAGCATGAACGGGTCTGGAAGAGATTATGCTGAGTGAAATAAGTCAAGCAGAGAGAATCAATTATCATATGTTTTCATTTATTTTTGGAGCATAACAAATAACATGGAGGATATAGGGAGATGGAGAGGAGAAGGGAGTTGAGGGAAATTGGAAGGGAAGATGAACCATGAGAGACTATGGACTCTGAAAAACAATCTGAGGGTTTTGAAGGGGCGGGGAGTGGGAGGTTGTGGGAGCCAGGTGGTGGGTATTATGGAGGACACATATTGCATGGAGCACTGGGTGTGGTGCATAAACAATGAATTCTGTTACGCTGAAAAGAAATAAATAAAAAATAAAATTAAAAAAAAATAAAATTAAATGAAAAAGTCAAGTCTATATAGAATCAGAGTTTGAGGATATAATTCATGTTTCATTTAACTGCAGTATTCCTCATAAATACATAACTAAAATAAAATAATACCTATTACTTCAATTAATAGTATATTTCATATAGACTAAAATATGCTCATACATTTTAAGCTATTCTTTTGTCTCAGATTTTCAGTATACTTGGCTATATACAGGTATAGATATAGATTAATACTAGATAAGGTATCTGCAATATAGTGATTTATGCAGGTATAAACAAAGATTGATGGAAGTAAATATATTTATTAATTCTAATAACTTTTGGACATACAAGAAGGTAATTCCTAAACTGGGAAACACTTCTGCACAGTAAAGGAAGGTTATCTTTACAACCTATACACTCTGAGAGGTAGTTTTTTTTTTTAAATTTAAATTCATTTAGTCAAGGTATAGTACATCATTAGTTTTTTGATAAAATGTTCAATGATTCATTAATTGAGTATATCACTCAGTGCTCATGCTGATCATATCATGTGCCCTCCTTAATGCCCATCACCCAGTTACCCCATCCCCCCGTCACCTCCCATCCCACAACTGAGTCTGTTTCCTGGAATCAACAGTCTCATACAGTTTGAAATACAATTATTAATATAATATATTTAATATTTATTTATTTATTTATTTATTTTTACTTTCTTTTTTTTTAAGTAGGTTCCATGTCCAACATTGAGCCCAGTGCAGGGTTTGAACTCACAACCCTGAGATCAAGACCTGAGAGGAGATCAAGAGTGGAACGCATAACCTATTGAGCCACCCAGGTGACCCTAAATTTGACTACTTAGAAAATAAATGAAATATTGTTTCTATAAGTCAAACCATAAAAATTGACATGTACTAAATTTCAGTCTGTAGTGAGCTATTAATTAAAGATGAATGTATCTGTGTATTTCCACAGAGCAGAAGGTATTGAATTTCAGGAAATTTGAAGACCTATGAGATATCTGCATACATGAAAAGGATTACAAGTAAGAAATAATACCCTATGGATTTTATACCCATGGAACTCTTAAATTTTAATATGAAACAAATAATGTATTGTGTCAAAGGTGTGATTGACTTAATCTGTTGAAGTTTCTTATAGTTTCTCCATGACCAATTAGTAGATACATAATGGCATGTGTCTTCTCCTACATTTGATGCACTTTTGGTGAACATGCACTGTATTTGTTGTTTCCATAACTCTTCAAATTATCTAAGAGAAAGCTGTATACACAATGGGTACAGACTCAGAAAGTTTTAGACCTCACTTCTTACCACAGTGTCTTTTAACACTGAGCTTCTCTGGAACCTTTCATATAGGAATTCTAATTAGAAAAAGCATAGCTAAAATATGTCTTACATTAAAAGGTAATTTTTATTATTCATATTTATTGTTTAAAATGAGATGGCTAATATCTCTCTTTGTATTAGTTTTTATGCTAGTTTTATTTTTTGAGATGTCATTAACTACAATAAAACCCAAGTATTTATAGTGTAGGATTTGATATGCTGTGACAATGTATACACCTGTGAAGCATATACAATCAGGATATTAAACTCCTCTCCATAACCTACAAAAATTCTGTGTCTTTCCTAGGCAATCATACTCTCCAACTAAGTCACTCCTAATATTCCCAGCAATAACTGGTCTGATTTCTGTCATTTTTGATTAGTTGAATTTTCTGTAATTTTCTTTAACTTAGATCAGATAGTATATACTCTTTCTGCGTGTCTTATTTCATATAACATAATTACTTCAAGGTATATCCACATTGTTGCATGTATCAGTAATCCTTTTCCTCCCTTCTTCCTCCCATCCTTCCCTTTTTCCTTCCTTCTCCCCTTCCTTCTTTAGCTGAGTAGTATTTCATTGTAAAGATACAGTGTAATTTGTTCACCCATTCATTTGCTCATTCATATTTTGATTGTTCTCAGTTTTAGGATGTTATAAATAAACTGCTATAAAAATTTGTATATAAACCTTTGTATGGGTATTTTTTCTATCAGGGAGATATTTTAGTTGATTCATACAGTAATATATGTTTAACCATTCAAGTCTTAAGTCTATTATCTTACTACTTGTTTCTAATTTTTCCATGTGTTCTGTGTTGCCCTCTTCTTCCCTTCTGCTATAATTAATATTAACTGAGTATTTTTATGAATCATATATCACTTTTTTCACCAATTAACTATAAATACTTATTCAGTGATTTTAGTGGTTGCAGGTTGTTAATACATACCTTTAACTTTTCAACACATCAACTGATATTAAAACACTTCATGAAAATGTAAGAATGGTATAAAAATATACTTCCATTTTATTCTGTTATAGTTGTTATATATTTATTTCCTCATATGTTATGAACTCCACATTACCTCATTATTACTTTGACTTTGATATTACTTTGATATGTATAAATATATATCCACTCAGATCACAAACAGGAAACCTTATTTGAAAATAATGTCTTTGCAGACATAATCAAGTTAAGATGAGAACATAGTGGATTAAGGTGAGCCTTATATCCAATAGGAGGTATCATTATAAGAAGAAGGAGATTTAGACATTGACCCACAAGGAAAGTACCATGTAAAGACAAAGGCAGAGAATGGGGTGATGCTTCTACTAGTCACGTGATTTCAAGAATGCCCAACACCAGAAACTAGGAGAAAGTACAGAATGTATTCTCTCTCAGAACCTCCAATAGAAACCAATTTTTTCAGTACTTTAATTTGAACTTCTGATCTTCTGAATTATGAGAAAATAAATTTCTGGTGTTTTATGCCACCCAATTTGTAGTAGTTTGTTACAGTAGCCCTATGAAACTAATAAAACTCTTTTATTCTTCATGTACATAAGGCTGCAGCTGAAGCTGGAGCTTTAGTTGTAGATCTTTTGAAATATTTATTTCACAAATTTGAAAAATAAATTAATGGAATCTTTATTGCTATGATAGTGAAAAGTTAGGTAATGTGAGGTTATATAGTGTTATGGTGTTTGAAAAGTATATGAAGAGGATGGGTGAGCCTGGTGGTGGGTATTAAGGAGGGCACGTTTTGTACTGGGTGTGCTACATAAATACGGACTCTTAGAACACTGAAAAAAAATATGAAGAGTTCTAGGTTTATGTGGATGTAACCTTGCTTTTTGTTGTCCTTTTAAGATGTGTCTAGGGTTATTGTGCAAAAAGAAGGATTTTTCAGAGTGGAGCCAAGGATAAAAAGGAAAAGATCTGAGAGCAATTTCAAAGGAGAAAAATGGTCTAATGAAGACTTCCTATCCCAATACTGAGTCTCCCCCTTATGTTTTCCAGAAGTATTTCAGGATTTCTATGAGCCATTGTCTGCTATAAGCCTCTCACTCTTACCCTTCCCTGAAATAATTACTTATTGTGGCTACTCTCTATATATAATATATTTACTGTAATATTTTAGTGTATGGTATGGAAGTAATTTCACTTTTTTATTGTATTATTATTACTGTTACTATTTTAGATGATAAAATTGGCAATTTAAACATGAGCAAATATGATTTATAACACACTTGAATATAAAGGATAACTTTAAGTTTCTATCAGCTATTTTGCTTTTTCCTTTTGCCAATAGATGTCCCAAGCAGAGATTGTTCCTTTAATCACAGTCCAAAATGGAAAGACACATGGAGCATAGATATAGCTGTTGACTAAAAGTAAATGTACTTAAAATTACTAAAGTAATGTTCTATGTCACTGAAGTTTGGAGGTTGTTTGTTACCAAAGCAAATCTGTCTAAAGACAGCCTTTAAAACTAAAAATGTGGGGCTCCTGGGTGGCTTGGATGGTTGGGTGTCTCCCTTCCGCTCAGGTCATGATCTCCAGGTCCTGGGATCAAGCCCTATGTCAGGCTCCCAGCTCAGCAGGGAGCCTGCTTCTCCTTCTGCCTCTGCCTCTTCCCTTGCTTGTGCTCTCTCTCTCTCTCTTAAATGAATAAATAAAATCTTAAAAAAAAAAACAACTAAAAATGTAACAATAATTACAAAACTAATTTTAATGGCTGGCAGATGACTAATGGGTGAAATGAAATTTTGTAAATTTCTTCATCTCTCACAGCTAAGATGGAATACATATTGTTGTAATTGAAGTATTATGTTAAAAGTGGAATATGTGAATACATATGGTTGTAAATGAAACATTACAATAAAAAATATGACTACTACAATTTAATATTTTTTCTTAATCATAACCTTTCTTTTTTTTTTTTTTTAAAGATTTTATTTGTTTATTTGATAGACCGAGATCACAAGCAGGCAGAGAGGCAGGCAGAGAGAGAGGAGGCAGAGAGAGAGGAGGAAGCAGGCTCCCCGCTGAGCAGAGAGCCCGATGCGGGGCTCGATCCCAGGACCCTGGGACCATGACCTGAGCCGAAAGCAGAGGCTTTAACCCACTGAGCCACCCAGGCGCCCCAATCATAATCTTTCTTATTTGCAGCCTTAAGTAACATTCATCAGAAGTTCTACAAATGTGTGTCCACTGTAATGGGACTTTGTGGAAATTCATATCATGATTTGGAGTCTCTTTCCACATTCATGAATTGGTCTATCCTTGTGATGTGCTCCGGGCAATAAAATACATGGGAAATGACAGTGTATCAGTTCTGCATGTAGGTCTCAAGGGGTATTGAATATTTCTGCCTATTTTCTGGGAATCATCCAATCATTGTGAGAGCAAGCCAAAGTTAGCTTACTGGAAGATGAGAGACAGGGGGATGCTAGATCCAGCTCTTGTTGACTTAAAGGAGTCATTTGCTTGCATCTTTTACCAATTTCATATTCAGTTACATCACATCATCACATTGATGGACTGAAATTATCAAGGCTGAGCATTGATCTGCCTTTGTGAATCAAAGTGTTTTCTCAATATTATCTCTTCATACTGAGGTCTTAATTCAGTAAATTTTTCAACATTTGAAGTAACTAAGTTTCTGAAATCCATTTTTCAACTTTTTAAAAAAAAAAGATTTTATTTACTTACGTGATTGAGAATGAGGGAACATAAGCAGGGAGAGAAGTAGAGAGAGAGGGAGAAGCAGGTTTTCCACTGAGCAGGGAGCCTGATGTGGGGCTTGATCCCAGAACCCTAAAATTATGACCTGAGCAGAAGGCAGACACTTAACTGAGTAAGCCACTCAGGCAACCTCTTTTTTTTTTTTTTAATTTATTTATTTTCAGAAAAACATTATTCATTATTTTTTCACCATACCCAGTGCTCCATGCAAGCCGTGCCCTCTATAATACCCACCACCTGGTACCCCAACCTCCCACCCCCCTCCCCGCCACTTCAAACCCCTCAGATTGTTTTTCAGAGTCCATAGTCTCTCATGGTTCACTTCCCCTTCCAATTTACCCAAATTCCATACTCCTCTCTAAAGCCCCTTGTCCTCCATGCTGTTTGTTATGCTCCACAAATAAGTGAAACCATATGATAATTGACTCTCTCTGCTTGACTTATTTCACTCAGCATAATCTCAACCTCTTTTTTTTAACTTTTATTCATTCTTGAAAATTGGTCACTTTTTATCTGAGCTTGCCTTTTTTTTTTAAACATATATTAAAAGAAATCACCCCAAACTGAAACACATTACCAATCTTTAGATCTAAACATTTCTTAGTTATCCAATCTTCCTTGTAAATTATTCCAAACAATAATTTTATCAAATATTTTACCAATGTAATCTTTAACTTCTGAAAAAAGCTGTCTTTTACAGTTTGCTGAATTTATAAGACAATGTCACATTCTTTATTTTTTAAGGCAGCATTCTACTTTTGATATGATGTACTGTGGGTTTGTCTCCACATTATATTCTCTCAAGAATGTAATTTGGTGGGGATTCTACTGACTGCAGAAACATAGGTTGCTGTGGCAGTGAAAGGGGACGTGGCAAATTACGCCTGCTTCTTAGAGGTTTCTACTCAGAAAGAAAGAAAGAAAGAAACCAAAAACACATGACTTCATATAATACCTGGTATGGCAAAGAATAATACTATCATTTTCCCAGAAAGAGGAAAAGTAAAAATCTGACAATAACATTAATTATTACCATTATAGCTATTAAAAGAAGAAATAATAGAATATCACATACACCAGATATAAAGAATGGCATAATTAAAGAAATAAAGATGTGATGGCTACTGTTTATTTTGAAGTAAACTGATATAATCATGTGCAGAGGGCAAGATTGAGTATGAAAAGAGAGCTGGCATTTGGATGCCTGCCACAGAGAGTATCAATGACCAGTAAGTCTTAACAAGAGCAGCAGGGATAAAGAAAACTATAGAAACACACCTATGAGTAACCACACGTCCTATTCCATCTTGGCAAAGAGGGGCAAGAAGAAAAGTAAAAGAGGTGTGCCTCAGCTTCACTCCTGGGATACCCAGTTTTTTCTAGCTAGTTTTGTGGGAAAGAAGGAGGTGGGCATTACAATGAATATGAAACTGAATCTTTAAAGTTGGCCAAATGTTTGTCTATAATTGAAATTGTAAGAAAGCCGGAAAGGTGCACAAGACAGGTACTACTGTGGAACTGAAAGGGAGATTTTAAAAATATGGCCAAAGGCGTGTTTGTATATAAATAAAATAGGTACCAGTCATTTCTTATTATTGGTGGACAGTTATGTTCTAGAAAGTCACCACACATGCTACAATAGCAAATACAGAACCACCACTCCTAGGGAAAATGCAAGGTAATATTCCTAAGACCCACTCACATCATCTTTATTAACTAATCAGTATATAACCTTGTTTTATGCGTTTCTTTTTAAAGACACCTTCTTTAATATATATTGTTGATTAATTAGCTTTGAACTAATGGCAAGTAGCACTATAACTCTTGCAGCTTATCTAATGCATGTATTTTCTTTGTAAGACACATCGTAGGCTTTTGCACTTAGAAACACTAGAAAACAATTCAGCATTACATTGGAGACCATTTTAAGAAGTTAAATCAACAACAAAAAAACATAAATATATTTAAAAAAGCATATAAAACAAATTATGACACCGAATAGACTGAGGGATATATGACAGGAGGAAGGATGATTAGTTTGAGACTATTCCACTTGTAGGTGAGAAATGTTGAATGTACCTTGATTCTAAGTTTTGTAATAGAGTGCAAAAGTTTAAGACTCTAAGAAGTATGATGAGAGCAGAGCAAATAAAATGTCTGTGGTTGGAGTACGGAGTTCTAGTTTGAAGTTCAAGAACTTTTCAAAATTCTTTTACAAAATAATTTCAAAAAATAATAATAATATACATAGACATTTGTATAAATGTATTTATAATTGTAAGAAATTATAAAGCAGCAGGAACATCAATAACAAACTGTCTCTTTTATCAAGTCCTCCTACTACTCAGAACTCCTTATTAGATGACAAATAGTGTTATGAAGAGGGAAGGAAGCTAGAAGGACATGGCATTTGAGCAGGGCTTTAATAGGTCTTCTGGATTTGGAGAGATGAAGATGGATTATCAGTGCATTTATAGGGACATTATGAGAAAATCTTGATTGAAAGAAATCATGGGGAGAAATTGCAAAGAGGCTTGAAATAAGAAGAAAATTGGCAATTACAGATTTAGTGAGAAGTTCTAAGTTACATGTTCATAATACAATTCTCTTTTGAATCATGAGTTAAATATGCCAAGGAGTAGAAATTATATCAGTTGATCTCAGAAGTGTATTCTTAATTTCCCTTCACTGTTAAAATTGTTCCTTAATATCCAATGAAAATCTCCACCTATTAATTTTATCCCAGTGATTTATTTTAGTAGGAAAAGGATTATAGAAGTCTACAAGAAAACCAAATCAAACAGTAAAAAGAAATTAATAAAATACAACCTTGTTTGAATTTAACCGTTATTTCTGATAGTTTCAAAAGCCTTTGGTGTTTTAAACAAACTCAGCTGAAATAGTTCTACAGTCCCATGAAGTAGGGGCAGGCATTATAATCTCTATATTACAGCTGGGAACCTTGAGGCACAAAGCCATTTAAGTGATATGTCCAAGGTCACTGAGCAAGTCACTGGTGAGGCCAAAAATAGAATCCCAATTCTTCAGCTAGTTCTTTGTTCAGAAGACCATATTGGTTCTTTTATTACTCCAAGGATAAAATTTAGCTTTATATCAGAGGATTTTTTTTTCTTATATGCCAACCAAAAAATCAGCATTTAAAAAGATTATTGAATTGATATTAAATCAAATCATATTTCATGCTTGAATTTTCAAGTTACTCTTAGAAAAATGTTTTCTTGTTGTTTAAGAGGAAAATATCCATACACAGTTTCTTGCTGTTATCATCTCAATTCATAAAACTTTTTTTCCCTCCCCTAAATATTTAATGGCTCTATTTAACTATGAATATGTTCTGGTTTCTGCACAAGAAAATGCAAGCCATAGTAATTGGCTTTGCCTTCAGACAGCTGAGTCAGCAAGAAATCAGACAGCCTATAGAAACCTTTTTATTTTCTATCAGTTTTTCAGAGTTTCAAGCCATTGAAATATATTGAAAAAATCTGGGAGGGAACTAAACCATGCAAATTAACCTTACATCTGCTTTATACAACTCTCAAACCTCCAGATTTGTAATTCCTTATCTGTGGCTGCTCAAACAATTTTCTGGCTCATAATGCTGTCGGTGCCATGGTAGGAAAGGAAAGTGGATTATAGTCTCCAGTACATATTTGTCTAAAAGTGCTTCTATTTTTCCAGTCATGAAAAGAATCTTTTTCTACTCTTGTGGGAATCCTTGAGAACTAGAAATTCTACTTTTCGAGGTTCGTATCTACACATACGGATTTTGTGAAAAATGATTTTATAAAGTTCAAAGTTGCTAAATATTTTAAAAGAAATATATGTTCACATAAACTAAAAAGGGCTATAGATATATTTATCTCTCTTTATATGTATATGCATGTGTATGTATAATAACTCACATGTATTTATGTTTACATATATATAATAGATATCATTTTATAATTATGTGCAATTATAATAATAGCATTTATTAAGCAATCACCTTATACCAGGCACTCAGTGAAAATTTTTATGTATAGTATATCATTTATCCTCATCACAACATTATGGAGTGACTATAATTACTACTCTGACTTACTTAACAAGGAAACTGAGACACTAAGAGCATAAGTCAATTGCCCAAAGTTAGAGCTTTAATGTGGTTTTTGATTATAAACCAGGTGGTTTATTTCTCCCATATTGTGTGTGAATAGAAATTATTTGTGGACATGTGAGTAAAATAAACATGTAAAGCCTAGAGGTTTAATGAAAATTGATTAAATTCATGAGCTAAGATCCAGAGAAGAGAAATGTCTTCCATAGGTTGTACAGTCACCCAGCTCCCAAATCTGGAGGATGACTCAGGTAGCATTCCCCCACTGCTCTCACAGCTGGCATCATCAAATGATGTCATAAATTGCAAAACAGGTAAGAACTATTTTTCATAGAGATACCCATTTTTTACATTTTTCCAGCTGACATAATTTTTAAAATTAGGTAGATAAAATATTTTTCATTTTTTTAATTTTGTTAGTGTTTTATAAGACCATTTGTACTACATACAGGGATGTCTACACTTTCCCATGGCTGGTGTTCAACAACTTTTCTCCACACCATTCATTATCCAAACTACTTCTCTATAAAAGTTACAGAAATAGCTTGTGCTAAGATACTCAGATCTCTGAAATGGTACCTTCAATGGAACATCTTACTATTTATTTTAGGATTTCCGCCCTCCCCCCCCCCGGATTTGACACTCTTCACTCTTCCCTTCCTTCTTTGAGTTCCACCTACAACTTTTAAATGTGCTTTCTCTCATTTTTGTGTGAGCAGTTCTTTAACAAATATTGACATTTCTTAATTTTTAGTCTATTGAACCCTATTCTTCATGTATAAACCATCCCATGGGTTAGAGTTATCACATTTCCTATAATAAACATATCTGGATAACTGTATGTGAATTACATGCACACACACAAAAGAGAGGACAGTGACCTTCAAATTCCATTTGTCTACTGTACTTTCTCAACTCAACCATCCACAACTGAGGGTGCAAAACACATAAAAATGATGCTCAGAGGTAGCCCCACAGGGATATAACACCTACACTGAGATCTGAAGTCTCAGAATGATCCAGTTATGTGACAATATCTGGCATAATTTTTTTTTAATTTGTTTTTTTAATAACTATCCTCAAGTGGTACTATATTGGTAAAATTTCCTGCTAAAAGTTCACTAAAGCAAAACAAAACAAAACAAAAAAACAAACAAACAAAAACAGATTCAAAACCTTCTCTGGTCTCCCTTAGTTTCTGGACTTATCTCACTTTCCCATTTAAGACTTTGACTTGCCAGGAGTTAAAGTTATACTCTCAAACTCAACAGTAAATTTTCCTTTCTCACCTTTCTCACCTGTAGCATATATTAGTCTTACCTTAGGCTATAGAAAGACAGAGTTGAGGGGAGAAAATTATGGTCTGTCTTTTCTATACCCCCCTCTTCCTCCTCCTCTTGGGTGCTGAGGCATGAGTAGGGAAAGGGAAACTGTCCAATATCTTTTTATTTCCTTATGCAGGACTGCAGTCTTTTCCTTGCTTGGATATAAATGTTATATTCCCTGTCTATGAGCTCCAACACACCGTGATGACGACATATTTGTGTGTAGCCTCCTAGGCATTTTTTAGTTTGTAGGTTTGGGATCATTTCTTAGTTGGCCTTTAGCTGATGAACTTCATACTGCATTCCTCTAATGCTTATGTCCCCTTTGTCCCTTCATTCCCCAAATCTGTTGGTGTAATGGCAAAATGATATTCCTCAACTGTATTCTTTTAGGTCTGGTGGGACCCTGCCAAGTGCTTCTCCTAAACACTTAGAGAAAGTGTTTCTGCTCATTCTATGTCTTGCAGCTTGGCCTACACAAACATACATGTATATATACATGCATACATATTCTCCTTCTCTCTCTTTCCCTTTCTCTCCTTCCAATTCTCCTTTCTTCTGTTCATTTAGCACAGGAACAGATCAGCAGGTCCTAGTTCTAAGAAGATATATAAACAAAGAATGAAAACTGTTTCCTCTTCTTGAAGAATCTACCAAGCTTTAGAAAGAAATCTCATGGAGTCCCCTTCTAGGTCTTCAAAGTGGGAAGATTTTCCATGAACTGGGATCTCTCTAAAATGTCAAACACTGTATTGTTTTTCCAATATTAATTCTATAGTAATTGCAGGGGGTGGGGGGACAAGTAGGGTTGACATGTTCCTTCTCTAACTGGAAGATCTCAATTATTCCAATTTCTGGTGGCTCTCTGAATTTAGAATGTTAAGAACTTAAGATAATGATACATTGTATCCTCACCTTAAGCCATAATTCTAGGAAAAAGAAGTCATCAATATTTTGTTACATTGGATCAAAGATAATTCATGGAGAGGAAGTAGCTGCAAAGGTCCTTTAGTACCATACTCTTCTGGCATCTTAATAGACTTCATTTTTGACATTTAACTGCGGACAGTTTTCAAACCCTACCCCTTCTGCCCCAGAACTGGCTAAGCTGATTAGAAAGACTTCCTGCTCCCTCCTTTGGCAAAAGTAGGAAATTCAAATCATGCAAATCCCAGCCCATTCACAGTAACACTCACTCAAATCAATCCCCTAATTTCAATAAAGGCCAAACTACTCTCTTTTCTCTGTTCTCTCCAAGTGCCACTTTTTTTGGGACCTGCTTGGGGGATTCCCCTATATTTAAACAAAGCTCTATTAGGTGAGTAATAAACCTTTTTCATATTCTTTCTCTCTCTGTTTTATTATTGCTTTTGTTTGTTTTGTTTTTTTGTGGGTTTGTTTGTTTTGTTTTTGGTTAAGAAATCATTTTTTGTTTAGGTACAATTGACATATAACCTCATGTTACTTTCAGGTGTACAGCATAGTGATTCAATATTTCTTATACTGTGAAATGATCACAATACATGCTCCCAACTACACTGTTGGGAAGAAAGAGGATCTGTACCTGAAGGGAGCCAGGGGATAACCTTTATGATAAGTGCTTTGAGGACATACCTCGCAAAACATCGTAGGCCTGGTGGGAGCTGACCAGTTTCTGATGAAGACGAGCACCTTGGAGCACTCCCACATCCAGGTGATGAAGTTCAACGGTGAGTCCACTTGTCAAAATTGCTGTAGAGGGGGAGGGTCTGAAGCAACTGCCAAGTTGCACCCCATGGTGCAGTGCATCATCGTGGGATGGCTGGAGCATATCACTGCAGGGGCGGTGAGCTGCTCCTAAAGATCCACCTGAAGGACCGGAGAATCAGTCCATCAGAAAACCGGACCCAGTCATCTCATTCCATGAAACTGTCAGCCAGGAGCTGAACTGCTCTGTCTGTCCAAGTCTGCCAACAAGCATATGGGCTACACGTGAAGGCACTGCCCCTCCCTGACCGTCAGGCCGAGGGCATCTGACCAGGCTGAAGAGTCCACCCGCCACAAGCTCAAGCCACCCGCGGTTTACTAGCTGAGAAGTACTAATACATGCCCAAGACCTGCAAGATCTGGTATTTTCGACCAATAAAACATGCACCAACATCCTCATCGGAGTCACCGAGGAGGTGCAGTATTTCAATAAGATCAAGTCAGGGTGATGGCTGAGATCTAGAAGGCCACCAAGAAGAGCCGCACTGTGTGAGGAGAAGATACGTGACGTGCACTTCGACGTCCACCGTATGTCGCTGCACACTGACGTCATCCAGCGCGCCTCCGTCGCAAATGCTGAGGGTCTGGGCAAGACTGCTGGAGCCCCTGTGCCGTGCGGAGATCTGATATCCCGGACAAATGGTTGGTGGCTTCTGTAGTGTCCTCAAAAGGAAGCGGAGGCCACATCTTCGAGGAGTCCGAGGTGGCCAGTCTCCCCATGTGTGTTATGAAAGCATACCTGCTTTTCAGTGAGTCCTTTGGCTTCGCTGACAGACAACCTGAGGTTTAACACCGGCGGCCGGGCCAGGCCTTCCCCTTATGCATGTGTGATCACTGGCAGTTCCTGCGGAGAGACCCCTTTGACAATGCAGGCTGCCCCAGTCAGGCAAGTGACCTATACTTTTAAGCACAAAGGCTTGAAGGAAGGTACCCTGTTTCTGGGCAACTTTCTGGCCAAGTTGTCCACAGGCCTCTGGAAGTCCATGCCACTCCGGATGAGATTCCATGTAGCACCAGCATGAGATTCCATGTGGCTGATGGACCACAACGAGCTCTCAAATGCTCCTCCCCACATATCAACACAGTCCAGACAGGCGGTGCTCCACCTGACAGATTTCTGGGGCCTGATCCATGCCATCGCAGTGCACAGCATTCATTCTTGATGTCCTACCCTTTGATAATGATTTCAAGACTTCGGAAGCAACAGAAATGCCTTCTTAGCAGGTACTTATTTGGGTGACGGGTAGGGGAGAGGATGGGACAGCCAACCTTTCTTTTTCTCATTTTCATTTCTTCAGAGGGAAACTCAGACATCCTTGTCTTTATTTCTTTGTTTTTGATATTTTGTCAAGAGGCTTACTTAGGTAAATGACTGTAGTGGATTTTCTCATATGGGGAGAAGATCAAGGAGGTACACATTTTCTTTGAACAGAGACTAGAAGGTGGGGACTCTTGTGTGATGCCACCATGAGCACCTCCAGCTGGTACCATTGTAATAATAAATTTGCTGTGGTGAAGACTATTAATTTTTTTTTTTTTAAACAACACTTGAATTGAATGTGGCATAATCGGGCTTAATATCTAACCAAATTTTATGTGGTATATACAGGGCGAGAGGGGTACATCCCACCTTTGTGGTGTGAATAAAACAATTGACACTGTAAGGAAGATGGCCAAACAATGACCACCACTATGGGGCCGGGGAGGGAGGAGGGGTCTTTCTTCTAATGTTTTTGTTTTGTTTTGTTTTGCTTTGTTTTGTTTTTATAACTGGTTTTGTTGTCTACTGGCAAGTTTTTACTTTGAGCTGCTGAAAATGGTTTGTGCTTTGAGCTGTGTTGCATTATGCTGCATTTGCTAAATACTCCAACGTCTCCCATATAGATTTAGCTACCTAAGTTGAAAGTTTATGATAATTGGCATTTAAGGACAGTAGTATGGAATGACAGGCCTCTTTAAAATGGCTATAGTACTTGTGTCTTGTCTGGGAACTATCTGTGTGTCTGAGGTTGAATCATCTGTCTTAATTCTAACATAAGCCATAATTACCTCTAGCTGGAATGACTTTTATCCGTGGCCATTGATTGTGTCTTAACCTGGCACTGGCCACCCTCATAAGGCCTGCTTAAGGGAAAGACTGTGTAATGTATAAGCCCATCAGTAGTTGTTCAGGTGGAAGAAGAGTAGTCACTCTGTAGCATGCTGAAGATCACACTCCTAAACAGATGACACAGATGATACACTATAACTTTTAAAAATTCCTTTGCCTGTGTTGAAAAAAAAAAAATCCTATATAGTCTGAGATAGAGGGCCTAATATCCCCATGGTGCTCTCTTGACTCAAACCCAATCTCAGTTGAGGGTCCGTAAACCCAATAAAGTTAATATTGTACTGGAAGCGTCCTAACCCGATGTCTGATATGTAACTGTCTAGAGGAAGAAACTTATGTGAGGAGGATATAGAGAATTCCTTCAAATTATAGCCAGAAACAACCCCAAAACAAACAAAAAACCCTAGCAGAGGCCCACAGTTTACCAACTTGAAAATCCAAACTTTATTGGAATCCAAAATTTACTAAATAATTTCTACAACTAGATAAAAGAGTGCTAATTAAATTTTAAGCCTTTACAACAGGTTCTAGATTAACTTCTGCCTACATGTACCAACTGGAAACATTTCATGGTCTTTATCAGTACTGAAGCTCACATTTCAGTTATTCTATGGATCCTACTAAATTTTAATAAGGTATCCCTTTACTCTTAGAGGAACTGCAAAATACAAACTAGAGAGGGGGAAATGTGTTTCACCTTAACTATCAGAACTATTACTTTGCTTAATTCCACCATGGTCAGAATTCCTGTTACCCTAAAATATACAGAGTGGGCATGGGCTCTGAACCAACCAGTAATAAATTAAAAATAAATGATATTTGGCACTTACAATTAAGATTGCGTCCCCTATCAACCTTACTCCTCAGTTTCCTACATTCTGGCTTGAGAAACATGATCGAGCTGTGGCTTCAACAGTATACTTCTTTTTGCTCCATATTGCACATTCAAGGTCACTGACAAATTCAGAGTGGAAAAAGGGGAAGTACCAAAATAGGCCATGAATGGAAGAACTGACATTGATGAGGTGAAAAATGATCATGTCTTTAGTGCCTTTAGTCATTCTTCAGCACCTCATTTCAACTGTGAAGGATCTTTCTCCTTTAGTTAGAATTATAGGAAGTCTAGATTTTGATAAGGCATGGGTATTTGAGATGACACAGTAGGATTTGCTGTAGAATGGAGGAAAGGGGAAAGATGAGAATTCCCAAGAATATCAGGGAAGGGAAGAATCCCCTGTTTTAATTTATTTGTACAAAGGGTAACTTTTAATATTAACTGATCCTTCTTGAGTTACTATTTTTTATTAAATAGGTAGTAGAGAAAATAAAGTTCATTTTTAACAACCTGATTTTAACAAATGATGATTCTCAAATAGATAATCTTAATTTTATTTTTCTATTTTTAATAGAGCATATGGACATGATTTGGTTGTCAGTTACTCATAGTATTAAAATAGTGTCTACTATGTTTCTGTGCCAGGAAAAAAAAAAGAAAGAGAGAGAGAGAGATAATGTGAAGGAGAAAAATACTTGGGAAAATATAAAAACACAAGCCACAGACTATGATATATATTTTTAAAATACTTTTAAACCATTCTTGTTTTCCCAGAGATGCTACATATACACAAATAGTAGTTTGTGTACCTTTCTTATAGTCATTGTATTTTAATAAAATTAATGACTTTTTATTTGTCATAGTCTGACAGAGACTTATACTATTGATTTCTCCTCTCTGTATATCTAATGCCAACCTTGCCTCTGCTAAATGATGGGATCAGTAAAGATTTAATAAATTGGTGTTTAGTTATTGTGAGACAATAAGGAAATAAGCTGCTATGAAATGGAGACACATAAAAATGTGTTAAAAGGATATTAAAAATAATATATTTAGCTTTTTGTTTTAAAACCATTAAACTTATCTTCTTTGATAAGAGGAATATGATATCTAGATCATCTTGAGTTAGAGAAGTCCAAAGTGTCTCCATAAATCGGATGCCAGCTTTGAAGTAGGCCTTGAGGTAGAGCTGGTTGTAATTTCAGCACAGTTTCATGTGTTTGGGAAATATTTAATTGGAAAATATTGACTCCATCTTCCAAAGAACAACAGGATGTTTTCACAAATGGAAGGATTTGGTAAGATACTTGAGGACAGAAAGAAAACAAGAAATTACCAATTGAAGTCACAATTGGAATGATCTGAAGCTTCATTTTTACCTTGTTATTTTCATCTTGAGCCCAGCTATCATTACAAAAACAACTTTAAAATATCTGGATTATGTCTTCATGGAGTATTTTGTAATTCAAAGTTTATCCTATTTTTGTTCTTTGTTATTATTATATTATAAAATGCACTGTCATTTTTATAAGTTGTTCTTACTGAACTGCTGAATCAGTGACAATTGCCTCTACTTCATTTCTAAATAAACTTGTCTCCAAGATCTATCAATTCTTCTCTTTCAATAGCTGATACTCACTTGCTAGTTTATCTGTTTCTACCATATTTCAGGATAGCATCAACTATGACCAGACTAAGACCCTCAGAGTAGTGCTTCTCATAGTTACTTGTGTGTTTAAATGATCTGCAGATCTTGGGAAAATGATTTTAATTCAACTGTTCTAGAGGAGGTCCTGAAATTCTTCATTTCTAATAAACTTGCAGTCGTTAGTGTTGTGGAACTTGGGCTATGTGTTGAGAAGTAAGGCTTTAGAGATCTTACTAATGTCCCCAATACTGCCACATATATGTCATTCCCAATTAAAATAAATAAATAAATAAATAAATACATGGAATAACTGTGCTGGGAATAAAAATTCTGATTTTTCTCATATTTAAAAAAATGTATTTTCTTAGGAATTGCAGAATTCAAATTCTAATTCATTCTTACTCTGCATGTAGAGCAATTGAGCTCATTTTTCATTTCAGGTTTGCATTTTTATAAGAACACCTTATTTGTATTCAATCTTTACCCTTTCCCAAAAAAACTGTCCTAAACACTATATGACCGTTATTACATAAATGCATATGAATCAAAAGCCAAAACTGATATATAACAGAAAACTTAAACTCTTTACTTCCTTTTCGTTGCAAATAAGTTTAAGTAATAAGAAAAACTGTCTACTGACTCCATCTAACGTGATATTTTCTAACTTGAACATCATTATCATCTAAGTAAGTCTCCACACTACTTCTGGAAAGTCTGAAGACTTATTGCATACTCATTTACTCATTTATATAATAGCAGCAGTCTCCCTGAGTCATTTTAGACTGGGCTGGGACACAAAGAAGATAGCAAGGGTTTCTTCCAAATGTGGCAAAACCCACAGTGTTGCCCCAAGAACGCTGCTGCACCCTCCTAGTGAAGGAAAAGAGGCCAGAGAATGATTGGCTCTTCATTTCATACAAATATCTAAAAGAGCTCAGTTTTCCACCAAGAAAATGTAATTCACTTAGGAATCAATGGAACTCAGAATTCTAATAACCTGTATCACTTTCCAGCATGCCCAAATACACAGTATTAGTGCCAATTAATTATATATCCATTTAAGAATTCAGGTAATAGTATTAGGTCCAAGCTTGCCTCTGTGCATGTGTGTGTGTCTGTGTGTGTATAACATATATGTAATTTATAGTTTTTATATAATATAGTGTCATATTAGTATATATATAATAGAGTGTCATATTAGTTTCATTATATATAATTATATATTATAGGGAAAATATAATTTTATATACATATATATATATATATATTTGGGAAAAATTCCCAGAGCTTGGGGTACCAGTATCAAAGGAGAATCTATTGTATATGTTAACTATTTATTAAATAAAAGAGCTCTTGCAAATTAAAAATAATATTTATGAAAGTAATAGAAATGATTTAACCATGAGTTAATATCTGGAGACTCCTGAATTGAGATTTCTCTTCTATTCTTGAAATGGCTTACAAGAAAGGGAGCTTAATTAACAGAAACACATGGCATAAATTTTCCTGTCTACTTTCATTGGTATTCTGTGACTATAAGGAGGAAAATCCATAGTTTGTTCAAAATCACTGTTTTCTGAACTAAGATGATGGTAACTTATATCAGGTGAGGAATAGTAAAGAAATATTTTAACATTCTATGTCCCAACAATAGCTCTTCCATTAAAAAGAAAGTTACTGAGAACTAGGCCTTTCTATTGATATGTAATTATATTTATTTGCTTTATTTTATATATATATATATATTTTGTGGTTGGTAGTCTGGGTCTTTTGAATATATTTCATCTTTTTTATTAGAATATTTGCTTGCTCATTTTCCTCTTAGAATTCCCATAATAAAAATTCTTTAAATTTAAACATCAGAGTAATAGTATCATAGTATTCTTCCATGAAGAAAAATTAAAAATAAATACGGTTTTAAGTTGTAAGAACTTGTAAAAAAAAGTTGTAAGAATTTGTGATAGCGTTATATTAGTAACTACTATATAAGTATATCTATTTAGAACACACTATGGAAATTTACTTTTTTTTTTTTTTTTTGGTATATGTATATATTTAGAGATGTTTACCACAATAAGTTTAGGTAACATCTATTACCTTACATCATTGCAATTTTTTTCTTGTGATGAGTACTTTTAAGAATTACTATCCTTGCAATTTTCAATCATGCAGTATAATTGTTGTTAACTCTAGTCATCATATGTTGTGTGTATATAAATTTTCTTTTTTTAATTTTATTTTAATTCCAGTTTAGTTAACATACAGTGTTATGTTAGTTTCAAGTGTACAATATAGTGATTCAGTAATTTCATGCCTCAGTCTTCATCACAGTGCACTCCTTAATCTCCATTAGCTGTTTCCCCATCGCCTCACCCACCTCCACTCTGATAACCATCAACTGGTCTATCCTTAAGAGTCTGTTTCTTAGTTTCTCTCTCTCTCTCTTTTTCCTTTGCTCATTTGTATTGTCTCTTGAATTCCACAGTATATGATATTTATATAGTATTTATCTTTGACTTATTTCACTTAGCATTATACTCTCTAGATCTATCCATATCATTGAAAATGGCATGATTTCATTATTTTTTAAATGGGTGAATAATATTCTGTTGTTATTACATACATACACACCCACACACACACTATTTTCTTGATCCATTCATTAGTCGATGGGCACTTGGGCTACTTCCATGATTTGGCTATTGTAAATAATGCTCTTATACACATGGGGGTGCATATATCCCTTTGAATTAGTGTTCTTGTATTTGGGGTGTAAAAATCCAGTAGAGTTATTACTATTTTAAATTTTGAGGAACCTCCATACTGGTCTCCACAGTGGTTGTACTGGTTTACATTCCCACAAACAGTGCGTGAGTGTTCCTTTTTCTCCACATCTTTGCTAAGACTCATTTCTTCTTGTTTTTTGATTTATGTCATTCTGACAGTGTTAGGTGATATCTCATTGTAGTTTTGATTTGCATTTCCCTGATGATCAGTGATGCTGAGCATCTTTTCATATATCTGTTGGCCATCTGGATGTCTTGTTTGGAGAAATGTTTATGCAAGTCTTTTGTCCATTTTTTAATTGGATTGTTTGTTTTTTGGGTGTTGAGTTGTATAAATTATTTATATTGGATACTAATCCTTTATAGGATATGTCATTTGCAAATATCTTCTCCCATTCAGTAGGTTACCTTTAAGTTTTGTCAATTGTTTCCTTTGCTGTGCAGAAGATTTTTATTTTGATGTAATATCAATAGTTTAGTTTTGCTTTTGTTTTCCTTGCCTCAGGAGACAGGTCTGGATAAATGCTGATATGACTGCTATCAGAGACATTACTGCTTGTGCTCTTCTCTAGGATTTTGATGGTTCCATGCCTCACATTTAGGTCTTTAATCCATTGTGAGTTTATTTCTGTATATTGTATAAGAAAGTGGTTCAGTTTCATTCTTTTGTGTGTTGCTTTCCAGTTTTCCCAACACCATTTCTTGAAAAGACATTCTTTTTCCCATTTAATACTTTCCTACCTTGTTGAAGATTAGTTAACCATATAATTGTGGGTTTATTTCTGGGCTTTCTATTCTGTTCTATTGACCTATGTGTCTATTTTGTACAACTATCATATTTTTGATAACTATAGCTTTGTAATATAACTTGAAGTCTGGAATTGTGATGCCTTCAGCTTTTCTTTTCTTTTTCAAAATAGGTTTGACTATTCAGAGTTTTTTTGTGATTCCATATAAATTTAGAATCCTTTTGTTCTAGCTCTGTGAAAAATGCTGTTGATGTTTTTTTTCTTTTTCTTTTTTCTTTTCTTTTCTTTTTTTTTTTTTAAAGATTTTATTTATTTATTTGAGAGAGAGACAGGGAGAGAGAGCATGAGTGAGGAGAAGGGCAGAGAGAGAAGCAGACTCCCCGTGGAGCTGGGAGCCCAATGCGGGACTCGATCCCGGAACTCCGAGATCATGACCTGAGCCGAAGGCAGTTGTCCAACCAACTGAGCCACCCAGGCGTCCCTTTTTTTTTTACTTTCTTTTCAGTGTTCCAGAGCTCATTGTTTATTCACCACACCCAGTGCTCCATGCAATATGTGCCCGCATAATACCCACCACCAGGCCCACCCAACGTTGCTCCCACTCCCTTCCCCTCCGAAATCCTCAATTTGTTTCTCAGAGTCCACAGTCTTTCATGGTTTGTCTCCTCCTCCAATATCCCCCAACTTGCTTCTCCTTTCCATCTCCCAATGTCCTCCATCTTTTTCCTTATGTATCACAAGTAAGTGAAACCATAAAATAATTGACTCTCTCTGCTTGACTTATTTCACTCAGCATGATCTCTTCCAGTCCTGTCCATGTTGCTACAAATTTGGGTATTCATCCTTTCTGATGAGGCATAATACTCCATTATATATATGGACCATATCTTTTTTATCCATTCGTCTGCTGAAGGACATATTGGTTCTTTCCACAGTTTAGCTGTTGTGGCCATTGCTGTTATGAACATTGGGGTAAAGATGGCCCTTCTTTTCGCTACATCTGTATCTTTGGGGTAAATACCCAGTAATGCAATTGCAGAGTCATAGGGTAGCTCTATTTTTAATTTCTTAAGGAATCTCCACACTGTTCTACAAAGTGGCTGCACCAACTAAGTGGCTGTTGTTGCATTCTCACCAACAATGTAGAAGGTTTCTCCTTTCTCCACACCCTCTCCAACACTTGTTTCTTGTCTTGTTGATTTGGGCCACTCTAACTGGTGTAAGGTGGTATCTCAATGTGGTTTTGATTTGACTCTCTCTGATGGCTAATGATGATGAACATTTTTTCATGTGTCTGTTAGCCATTTGTATGTCTTCTTTGGAGAAGTGTCTGTTCATGTCTTCTGCCCATTTTTTGACATGATTATTTGTTTTGTGTGTGTTGATTTTGAGGAGTTCTTTATAGATCTTGGATATCAGCCCTTTGTCGGTAGTGACATTTGCAGACATCTTCTCCCATTCAGTGGATTGCCTCCTTGTTTTCTTTGCAGTGCAGAAGCTTTTGATCTTGATTAAGTCCCAAAAGTTCATTTTCACTTTTGTTTCCTTTGCCTTTGGAGACATATCTTGAAAGAAGTTGCTATAGTCAATGTCGAAGAGGTTACTGCCTACGTTCTTCTGTAGGATTTTGATAGATTCCTGCCTCACCTTGAGGTCTTTTATCCACTTGGATTTTATCTTTGCATATGATGTAAGAGAATGGTGAGTTTCATTCTTTTATACATTGGTGTCTAATTTTTCCAGCACTATTTATTGAAGAGACTGTCTTTTTTCCATTGGATATTCTTTCCTGCTTTGTCGAAATTATTTGACCATATAGTTGAGGGTCCATATCTGGATTCTCTACTCCGTTCCACTGGTCTATGTGCTTGCTTTTGTGCCAGTACCATGCTCTCTTGGTGATCACAGCTTTGTAGTAAAGCTTGAAATCAGGCAACCTGATGTCTCCAGCTTTGTTTTTCTTTTTCAACATATCCTTAGCACTGATGGGTCTCTTCTGGTTGCATACTTAGAATTTTTTGTTCCAGCTCTTTGAAAAATGCCAGTGCAATTTTGATCAGGATAGCATTGAGTGTATAGATTGCTATAGACAGTATAGACATTTTAACAATGTTTATTCTTTTGTTCCATGAGCATGGAATGGTCTTCCATCTTTTAGTGTCTTCTTCAATTTCTTTCACAAATGTTCTGTAGTTCCTCAAGTACAGATCCTTTACCTCTTTGGTTAGGTTTATTCACAGTATCTCATGGTTCTTGGTGCTATAGTAAATGGAATGGATTATCTAATTTTCCTTTCTGTATTTTCATTGTTAGTGTATAAGAAAGCAACTGATTTCTGTACATTGATTTTGTATCCTGTTACATTACTCAATTGCTGTATAAGTTCTAGTAGTTTGGGAGTGGAGTCTTTTGGGTTTTCCATATAAAGTATTAATATCCTCTTTGAAGAGAGAGAGTTTGACTTCTTCATTGCCAATTTGAATACCTTTTATTTACTTTTGTTGTCTGATTGTTATGCTAGGACTTCTAGTACTATATTGATCAAGGGTGGTGAGAGTGGGCATCCTTGTCATGTTCCTGATCTCAAAGGGAAGGCTGTCAGCTTCCCCATTAAGGATGATATTCATTGTGCTTTTTTCATAGATAGATTTTATGAAGTTGAGGAATGTTCCCTCTATCCCTATATTTGAGTCGTTTTAATCAGGAACAGATGCTGTATCTTGTCAAATGCTTTTTCTGCGTAGGTTGAGAGGACCGTGTGGTTCTTCTCTCTTCTCTTATGATTTGTTCTATCACATTGATTGATTTGAGAATCTTGAACCACGCTTATGTCCCAGGGATAAATCCCACTTAGTCTTGGGGACAATCTTTTTAATGTGCTGATGGATCCTATTAGCTAGGATCTTATTGAGAATCTTAGCATACATACTCATCAGGGATATTGGTCTGAAATTCTCCTTTTTGGTGGGGTCTTTGCCTGTTTTGGGGATTAGGGTGATCCTGGCTTCATAGAAAATATCTGTATGTTTTCCTTCTGTTTCTAGTTTTTGAAACAGTTTCAGGAGAATAGGTGTTATTTCCTTCTTTGAAAGTTTGGTAGGGAACTACCAGGGAATCCATCAGGTCCTGGGCTCTTGTTTTTTGGGAGGTTTTGATCACTGCTTCAATCTCATTACTAGATATTGGTCTATTCAGGTTGTCGATTTCTTCTGTTTCAGTCTTGGAAGTTTATAGGTTTCCAGGAATGCATGTATTTCATCTAGGTTGCTTGACTTATTGTCATATATAGCTGTTGATAATAATTTCTGATGATTGTTTCTATTTCCTTGGTGATAGTCATGATCTATCCCTTTTCATTCATAATTTTATGAATTTGTGTCCTCTCTTCTTTTGAATTAGTTTGGCAGTGGTTTATCGATCTTCCTCATTCCTTCAAAAAAAAAAAAAAAAAAACAGCTTCTAGTTTTGTTGAGTGTTCTGCTGTATCTCTTGTTTCTATCTCATTGATCTCTACTCTAATCTTGATTATTTCCCTGATTTGTTACCCAGTTATGCGGTCTATTCTGGAGAGTTCCATGTGCACTCAAGAAGAATGAGTATTCTGTTGTTTTAGGGTGGGATGTTCGGCATATATATAGGAGGTCCATCTGGTCCAACATGTCATTCAAAGCTCTTGTTTCTTTGTTAATTTTTCTGCTTGAATGATCTGTCTATTACTGGGAATGGTGTGTTAAGATACCCTACTCTTAATGTACTCATATCAACATGACTCTTTCTCTTGATTAACAGTTGACTTATTTAGTTGGCTCCTCCCATATTGGGGACATAAATATTTACAACTGTTAGATCTTCTTGCTGGATAGACCTTTAAGAATGTTTAATTTTAAACTTAAGACTATATAGTCTATAGACTATATAGTCTTAAGTTTAAAATCTAATTTATCTGACATGAGAATGGCTACCCCAGCTTTCTTTTGAGGCCTATTGTCATGAAAGATGCTTCTCCATCTCTTCACTTTCAGTCCTGGATGTATCTTTAGGGTCAAATGGGTCTCTTGTAGACAACATATGGATGGGTCCTGTTCTTTTATCCAATCTGCAACATTGTGCTGTTTTATGGGAGCATTTAGGCCATTCACATTGAGAGTAATTATTGAAAGGTACATTTTTATTGACATGATGTTGCCTATGAAGTCCTTGTTTCTATAGATTGTAAATTTCTGTTCTATGACACTCTTGAGTTCTTTCTTCTTTTGTGCCACCTTGGTGGTCTCATACTCTTTAATGCCTTTCTGGTCTTGGAAGCTCTTTATCTCTCCATACATTTTGAAAGTCAGCCTTGCTGGATAAAGTATTCTTGTCTGCATGTTCTTCTCATTTAGTGCCCTGAATATGTCTTGCCAGCCCTTTCTGTATTGCCAAGTTTCTGTGGACAGATCTGAGGTTATTCTGATGGACCTTCCTCTGTACATAAGGAATCTCTTCCCCCTAGCAGCTCTCAAGAGCTCCTGTCTAATATGATTCATCAGTTTCACAATCACGTGTCTAGAGGTCTTTCTAGACTGTTGACATTGGGGGAGGGGTGATCTTTCTGCCTCTAGGACAGGAATGCTTGTTCCATTCTCCAGATTGTGAAGATTTTGATGGAAAATTTGTTCAACTGTATCTTCTAGTCTTTGTTCTTTCTCCTCCCCCTCAGAGATCCCAATAATTCTGATGTTGGAATGTTTCATGGTGTCATTTGTTTCCCTAATTCTGTTTTCGTGGTTTCTAAGCTGTTTGTTCCAGGCCTCCTCCTGATCCTTTTTCTCTATAAGTTGATCTTCTAGATCTCTAATTCTATCTTTTGCCTCAGTTACCCTAGCTGTTAGAGAATTTAATTAGAATGGATTTCATTGATGGTATTTTTAACTTCTTCCTGGACAGCTTTCTCTTCTGCTCTAATCGATTCCATGTTGTAATCAAGGTTCTCCAACCTAGCCATGGCCTGGAAAATTGTTACCCTGAATTCTTTTTCCAGCATACTCTTTTTGTCCATATCCAGTAGCTCTGAAGGATAGGGCACAGTCTCTGAATTTTCCCCCTACTTGGCATTCCTCCTCTTAGTCATTTTGGTGAGAGGTAGTTAAAGGATTGTGTAGCTGAATATATCAACCGTGAGCCAGCCAAGGTGCACCCTGGAATGCTTCTAAGCAATCAGAAGTCACCACCAAAAGAAAGAAAAAAGAAAAAAAGAGAGAGAGAGAGAAAGAGAAAGGGGAAAAAAGAGAGAGAGAGAGAATACCCAGCCAGAATGGGTCCCAAAGGTAAGATTTTTAAGGTATACAAACAAAAATGGACAAACAAAATGACTGACAAAAGTCAATGACAAGGGAAAAAAAAAAAAAAAAAAAAAGAACCCAGCCAAAATATACCCCAAGTGTAAGATTTATATAATACTAGAAATAAAACAAACACATAGAAACACTGACAGAAGAAAAAGATGGGAAGGTGGTTATAAATCCTCAGTGTGGGCGAGGAATGTTATTTTAATTTTTCCTGGGTGTATCTTGATATTTTTGTTAAAGGACTCAACTTTCCAGAGATAAAGGGAGATTAAAACTGGTTTACATATAGAGGTTGTATTGATTAGGGAAAGACGATTACCTTGAAGCTTTTCTCTATATGTATATTTAAAAAAATAGAAAAGAAAAAGAAAAACACAGGTATGTGTATGAAAAAAGTTCAAGTTAAAAGATTATTATGGAATTTGTTGTATTGAACTTCTTTTTATAACAGTAAATAGGTTAAAAAAATTAAAACGAATAAGAATAGTGAGAACGAATTAAGAATAAAAGGTGTATCTATGAAATATATAGGTTTTAGAACAATACCTGGAGCTTAATATCTTCTTTTCCTCTGATACTGGGGTTTTACAGTTTTATGGGGACCCTGTAGTGGTTGTCCTCTCATTCTTTCAGCTAGCTTCCTGGGAGAAGGGACTGCCACATTGTTTTTCAGTCAGTCTTGCTTGGGTTGAGTCTTCCTGCTCCCTATCAAGGGGCTGGGCTCTGAGGAAACCTGTATTTTAGGCTTTTGTTGTCTGGAGGTTTTTGTTCTTTGGTGGTTTTGGTGGGGGGGGCTTTTCAGATCTTTAGTGGAAAGCAAACTGCACCCAGGCCTCTGCCTCAGAGAGAATCCTCATTCTGTTTCCCCCTGGGTGGCCCAGAACACAGACTCCCCCCTCTGCAAATTCCACTGAACTGTGTAGTCTCCCACAGGCAGTGCACTTCCCCAGCCACCGTCTCATGGGTTGCCCAAAAAGCGCCTGCTTGTCTCTATACCTCCGTGCTACTAAAAAGTCCAGAGGGCCTTCTTGCAGTGGTTGCCTTTGCCGGGACTGCTGTCTGGGGTCTAGACCGCTGGCGAGATCCCCACCAGAGATAGTATACTGAGATTTTCAAGTCCGGGCTGGGAGTGTTCAGACTCTTGGCCAGTCCTAGAGACTCCCAGCTAGCGCCCGCACAGAGCTCTCTCAGGGGATTGTGAGGAGCTTGGTTCAGGCCCTGATCATGCAGTGTATGCGCAGAGGGCAAAAGGCTATGGTTCTAGAGAGCGTTGGCTTTGTCCACATTAGACTCTGTGCGCCAACGGGAAGTGCACCTTGCAGGTCGGTGCAAGTAGCTGAAACCTGGGGGCTCAAGGACCACAGCCTGGAGGCTTTGTCACACTGTCTCTGGCATGGGTGTTCACCGGCAGTGGCCATCCTGGGTCCATGGGCTTGGGCCTTCACCCATGACTGCTGGATTCCACCAATTGCCCTTAAGATTTTTTGCTCTTTTTGAGTGCTGTTAACCAGACTCCGAGTTAATGCTGGTCCCCAGTCACAGGGCACTCTTGTATTGGGGTATTACTTTCCAATGGGTCACTTCTGGTAGCTCCCTCCCCCTTCTGTTTATCCTCAGATATCAGTCAGATCATTCCCAGTAGGCTTTACCTGTCCACTGGCTTCTTCTGCCCCCATGAATATCCAGAAGTGTATAATCCTACATCTCAGGCTGATTTCATGGGTGTTCCGAGTGTTCTGGTAGATGATTAGCTCACTTTAGGGGACTGGTTGAAATAGGGTCTCCTACTTCTCCTCCATCTTGCCCCTCTCTCACTGTTGGCATTTTGATAAGGATTGCATTAAATATGTAGATTGCTTTGTATAATATAGGCACTTTAACAATACTTGTTTTTTCAATCCATGAGCATAGTGTCTTTCCATTTCTTTGTGTTTTCTTCAATTTCTTTCATCAGTGTTTTACAGTATAGGTCTTACACCTCTTTTTTTTTTTTTTTTTTTTGGTTAGGTTTGTTCCTAGGTAAGTTACAATCATTACTATCTTTGGTGTAATTGTAAATGGCATTATTTTATTAATTTCTCACTCTGCTGCTTTATTATTAGTGTATGGAAATGCAACAGATTTCTGCACATTGACTTTGTAGACTGCAGCTTTACTGAATTTATTGGTTCTAGTAGTTTTTTATTGGAGTCTTACAAGTTTTCTATATATAGTATCATGCCATCTGCAAAGAGTGAATGTTTTACTTCTTTACCAATTTTGATGACTTTATTTCTTTTTGTTGTCTCATTTCTGTGGCAAGGACTTCCAGTACTATGTTAAATAACAGTGGTAAGAGTGAGCATCCTTGTCTTGTTCCTGACCTTAGGGGGGAAAGCTCTCAGTTTTTCCCAGTTGAGTATGATGTTTGCTGTGGGTATTTCATGTATGGCCTTTAATATGTTGAGTTAGGTTCCCTCTAAACTTATTTTGTTCAGGGCTTTTATCATAAGTGGTTGTTCTACTTTACCAAATCCTTCATGTCTCATGAAATGATCTTATGGTTTTTATCCTTTCTCTTATTGATGTGATATATCACATTGATTGATTTGTGACTATTTGAACCAGCCTTGCATCCTGGGAATAAATTCCACTCAATCACAGTAAATGATTTTTTAATGTGTTTTTGGATTCTGTTTGCTAGTATTTTGTTGAAGATTTTTGCATATATATTCATCAGAAATATTGACCTATAGTTCTTTGTGTGTGTGTGTGTGTGTCTTTATCTGGTTTTGGTATCAGGATGATACTGGCCTCATAGAATGAATTTGGACGTTTCCTTTTTCTATTTTTTGTAATAGTTGCAGAATAGGTGTTACCTCTTTAAATTTTGGTTGAGTTCACCTGTAAACGCATCTGGTCCTGGACTTCTGTTGGGAGATTTTGATTACCGATTCAATCTCTTTGCTGGTAATTGGTCCACTCAGAATTTCTATTTTTTCCTGCTTTGGTAGGCTATATGTTTCTAGGAATTCATCCATTTCTTAGATTGTCAAATTCGTGGCATACAGTTTTTCATAATATTCTCTTACAATTGTATTAATTTCTCTGGTGTTGGTTGTTATTTCTCCTATTCGTGATTTTGTTTATTTATTTGAACCCTTTGTTTCTCTCTCTCTCTCAATAAGTCTGGCTAGAAGTTCATCAGTTTTATTGCTCTTTCCAGAGAACCAACTCCGGATTCCAGGTTTCATTGATCTGTTTGTTTGTGTGTGTGTGTGTGTGTGTGTGTGTATGTCTGTCTATACCCTTTATTTCTGCTCTAATCTCCATTATTTTCTTCCTTCTACTGGTTTTAGGTTTTGTTTGTTGTTCTTTTTCTAGCTCCTTTAGGTGTAATGTTAGGTTATTTGAGATTTTTCTTGCTTCTTGAGGTAGACCTGTATTGCTATAAACTTCCCTCTTTTAACTGCTTTTGCGGCATCCCAAAGGTTTTAGATCATTATGTTTTCATTTTCGTTTGTTTCCATGTACTTTTGGATTACTTATTTGATTTCTTGGTTTACCCATTGATTGGTAGCATGTTATTTAACCTCCATTTATTTGTGGTCTTTCCAGATTTTTTCTTGTAGTTGACTTCTAGTTTCATAATGTTGTGGTCAGAAAAGATGCATGCTATGACTTTAATCTTTTTGAACTTGTTGAGACTTTTTTATGGCCTACTATGTGATCTGTTCTGGAGAATGTTCTGTATGTATTTGAAAAGAATATGTCTGCCTTTTCAGTATGGATTCTGAATATATCTATTAAATCTACTTGATCCAGTGTGTCATTTAAACTCACTATTTTCTTGTTGATTTTCTGTTCGAATGATCTGTCTATTGATGAAAATGGTTAGTTAAAGTCCCCCAGTATCATTGTATTACTATCAATTAGTTCCTTTATGTTTGTTATTACTGGTTTATGTATTTGGATTCTTCCATGTTGGGTACATATACATATATATATATTTACAATTGTTACATCTTCTTATTGGAGTGTCCCCTTTATTATCATATAATGTCCTTATTTGTCTCTTTTTATACCCTCTATTTTAAAGTCTACTTTATGCAATATAAATGTCAATACTTTGGCTTTCTTTTGACATCTTTTCACATGATAAATATTTCTCCATCCCTTCACTTTCAATCTGCCTTTGGGTTTGAAATGAGCCTCTTTTAGGCAACATATAGATAAGTCTTATTTTATTATCCACTTTGTCACTCTGTCTTTTCTTTTTTTTTATACCCTGTATCTTTTTATTAGAGTATTTCATCCATTTACATTCAAAGTAATTATTGATTGATATGTATTTATTGTCATTTTGTTATTTGTTTTGTGATTGCTTTTGTAGTTTTTCTGTGATCTTTTCGTCTCTTACCCTCTTTCATGGTTTGCTGTTTCTTTAGTGATAATACTTGGATTCCTAACTTTTGCATATGTTTTTTGCATATCTATTACTTGTTTTTTGATTTGTTGTTGCCATTTGGTTTACATACAACATCTTCTGCATACAGAGTTCTATATTAAGCTGATGGTTGCATAATTTTGAACTCATTTTTACTGTTCTCTCCTCCATATTTCAGGTATCTGGTATCATATTTTATATCCTTTTATTTTGCACTTCTCCTTATGGAATTTTATAAATATGCTTTTTTTTTTTTTTCTATTGTGCTTCCTGTTTCTCTTGGTCATACTTATGGTTTTTGTTTTTCATTCACAGAATCCCTCTTACCATTTCTTAGAGGGCCTAGTGGTCATGAAATCTTTTTAATTTTTGTTTGTCTGGAAAACTCTTTATCTCTCTTTCTAGTCTGAATATTAGCCTTGCTAGTAAGACTGACTGCAGATTTTTTCCTTTCAGGACTTTGGATATCTCATGCCACTTTCTTTTGGCCTGCACAGTTTCTGCTGAAATATCAGCTGGTGGCCTTAGGGGTTTCCTTTTTTAGTCACTGTCTTCTTTTCTCTTGCAAACTTTAAAATTCTTTACCACTTTTATTTGCCACTTTAATTATTATATGTCTTGGTGGACCTCCTTGCATTGAGTTCGTTGTGGAATCTCTGTACCTCCTGAATCTGAATCCCTGTTTCCCTCTCCAGATTTGAGAAGTTTCCAACAATTATCTCTTCAAACACATGTTCTGCCCCCATTTCTCTCTGTTCTTCTTCTGGATTCCTTTAATGTGGATGTTGTTACACTTGATCAGGTCACTCAGTTCCCTATGCCTGTTCTCATTATGCACTGTTTGTTTACCTCTCTTCTGGTCAGATTGATTGCTTACCATTACTCTATCCTTCAAGCCACAGATACGTTCCTCTACTGCCTGTATCCTACTATTTATTTCCTCTGTTATATTTTTAATTTCATTTATTGAGTTCTTAGTGTTTGATATGTTATTATTTTTATCTCTTTGTTAAGAGTCCCACTGATGTCCTCCATCCTTTTCTGGAGTCCCGTGAGTATCTTTATCATTACTTTAAGTTCTTTATCAGGTATGTTACTCATTTCTGTTTTACTTATATTTCCTGCTCTGATTTTGTTCTGTTTTGTTTTTATTGTTTGTTTTGTTGGTTTTTGTTTTGTTTTGTTTTGTTTTGTTTTGGGGGGGCATATTTCTTTGTTGCCTCACTTTGCCTACCTCTTTGTTTCTCTGTATTAGGAAAGTCTGCTACATCTTCTGCTCTTGAAAGTAGTAGCTTTATGAAACAGAGGTCCTGTACTGTCCTGCAGTTCAGTATCCTGTGCTCACCTGAACCTGGCACTTCAGGGGAGTCTTCCATGTGGTTTGCTTGCATCCTTCTGTTGTGTCTTACTAATTTTTCCTTTCAGTCCAGAGGTCTTCTCTGATTCTCTGCCTGTTGTGAGCTATGTTTGCTCTCTATGATGTTAGTGAGACCCAGGTAAACCAGCTCTGACGGAGCATGAGTAAAGAATGCTGGGGGTGGGGTAGTGGTGTTAGCAAAATTTGTACTGAGTCCTATGTGGGATCCCTCATAGTCCAGTGGTCAGTGGGGGCACAGCACACTGTGGTGGTGGTGATGGCTGGGGGTGTCTGTGCACATGGTGGTGGGGCAAAGTATCTGTGTGAGATTAGCAAAATTTGCACCAAGTCACTAGCTCTAGGCTGGACCCCTCAAGTATGTTAGTCAGAGGGGCACCAAGCACTGAGGTGGTGATTGGGCAGGGTGAACACAGTATTAAGAAAATTTGCCCTGAGCCCAGGGTAGAGGCTAATAGGCTTGGAGTGTCTGAGTCCTAAGGAGAACTCATGGGTATGATACATTGCTAGCAGGCTAGGTAGCAACTGTTTGTGCTATACAACCTCCTGCAGGTGGCTCTGTGTTTATTTTGGGTGGCAGGAGAGCAAAATGGTGGCTGCCAGCTTTTTTGTTCCCAAAGAAGTCCCCCAACACACTCTGAAATCAGTATAAACAGATATCCCTCCCCTTTACTTCTGGCGTTATGCAAACTGTTGCTTCTATGTTGCTTGTCTGTAGGCTGTTGTCTCTTTAAAGGTAGGGACTCAGCTATTACCTGCCTTCCCAGCTTGCCCAGTGCTGAGTCAGCTGAGGTTTAAAGCTCCAGGCTCCCAGTCCCCCTGGTTATACAAACTCAGAGAATTTGGCCCTCTGGTTTTCAAGTCCAGACATTATGGGGATTTGTTTCCCCCTTGTGGACTCCTGGTACTTTCCCTCTTAGTGCCTACCATTCCCTCCCTCCTGTAGGCAGCTCCTGACCACAGTTTCTGCCCTTCCTAATCTCTCCAGTGTGGCTTTGCTACATTTAATTGAGTTTTTTCTGCCAGTCTTAAGATCCCTCTCTGGTTTATTTATTCAGATATGAATGATATTGATGAGGGAACAGAAGGCTGGTTGAGGACAAAGCAAAAGCTGACACTCTCCAACCTTCCCCCATCCCCACTCCTGGGTGGGACATATGTGACATTCTTTAGGAATTTCCCACCCATCTTAATGTTAATACCTTGTTAGAAGGGAAAATGACCTTGATAATGTCAAGGCCGTTGGATTTTATAGGTCTCCTGAAACCTCCCTTTTCCTTACTTCCCCCACCCCCACAGTACCTAACCTGCCACTCCTCACATCCCCAGGGCAACAGCTCTTTCTGTCCATGGGTCCTGTCCCCATGCTTTAATAAACCATCATTTTAATAAACCATCACTTTGCACCAAAGATGTCTCAAGAATTCTTTCTTGGTCATTAGTTCTGGACCTCACCCCACTGAGCCTCACCTATATTTTAAAACTTCATCAATATCTAGTTGTAAACATGGGATGAGGTGAGCTTAGGGTCTTCCTATTCTACCGTCTTTCCAAGCCTCCTCCTTTCATGCATTCTTTCTTGGAAAGTTACCTTTATATATAACTTTTCTAAATCTAGCTTGACTTTCTTAACTTTTCTTCTGTCCTCTTTGTGTTGTACTCTTTCCCCTCTATCTAGAGAAACAAGGTCAAGGCATGTTCTCAGATGCCTGTTCATTAACAGCTCTGCGGGTGATGCTCCTAGAGAGGTCTTATGTGTTGTGTGATGTTCTCACACAAACTATGTTAATTTTTGATCAGTGATTATGAGTTTTAATTGTGTTTAGGTAACTGGAGGTTTGGTAAATAGGCCTCACTTTGAAATGCTAAATTGGAGCAGTGAATCTTAAAACCAAGGAATCCCCCAACTTCTTGTGCTTTCTTTTTGCATGTTAAGAAAAACTGGTAGGTTGATAAGGTGTTTTTGCAAGCCAGCAAATGTGAATATGACTATGACTCTAGTATTTTGTTTTTGTTTTTGTTTTTTTTAGTAGAATGATATTTATATGTATGTGTGTGTTTTACACTATATGTATGTGTGTGTGGATTTTGTCTTGCAAAGTTAATCTTTAAAAAAATAGTCCTGGGGTGCCCGGGGGCTCAGTTGGTTAAGCAATTGCCTTTGGCTTCAGTCTTGATCCTGGAATCTCAGGATCAAGTCCTGCATTGGTCGTCCTGCTCAGCAGGGAGTCTGCTTCTCCCTCTGACCCTCCTCTTTCTCATGTGCTCTCTCTCTCTCATTCTATCTCTCTCTCAAATAAACAAATAAAATATTAAAAAAAAAAATCATTCCAAGAAAATGGGGACAGAGGGGTAGGAGTCCTTATATTTTGGCCAAGTTTGCTTAGCTAGTATGATGCAGAATTTGGACTAAATATAAATAGTCTGACTTCTAAGCCACCACCCAAGTAGGATCCCTTTGGAAAATCTGGGTCTCCTATTTCATATAAACATAGGTCCTTACCATAGAAATAAACATAATTTGTTTCTTATAACTTAAATATTTTTATTTTGTTTTCAGCATTTAGACTTCTTTGTATGGAGGTTCTCAGTGACTGCTTGGCACTCATTTTATAGTATTTTTATAGTTTCTTGTTACTTCTATCACTGTTAACTTATTGTCTCTGCCTTTGCAGTCAGATTATACTGACAGAGCCCCTCCTTTGCCTCTTTAAACTCTCTCACTGCAGTCTTCTTTTCCATGTACGTTGGAAGAGGAAAGAATAGATAATGCTTTTTCTTGAAATAAAATGATGCTTCTTTTTTTTCTTCATTTCTCCCTTACTCCATCTTACTGCTTTTCTTAGGAAGAATTGCTGAGTTCATTGATAAGTCATTTCCATTTTAGTGTCCAATAACCTATTGCTAAGTAACCCTAAGTTACTATTGAGAATAGTAACTTAATGTCGCCAATAAAAGTTCTTTAATACAACTTTTTGGTGATTTATCTTTAAATAGAGTATTATTTCTGTCTCTGAAGTTGATTTTGACTACTTAAAAATGCTAATGTAGTTGGACCTTTAACAACACTGAAGTTGGGGGTACCAATCTCCTGCACAGTCAAAAATTCACTTATAACTTTTGACTACCCAAAAATTTAACTACTAATAGCTTGCTGTTGACTAGAAGCCTTGCTGATAACATACATAATCAATTAACACATGTTCTATATGTTATATGTATTCTATACTGTACTCTTACAATAAATTAGAGAAAATATTATTTAAGCAAATCACAAGAAAAAGAAAATACATTTACAGTACTGTACTGTATTTACTGAAAAAAAAATGCCGTATAAGTGGACCTGTGCTGTACAAACCTGTGTTGTTTGAGGTCAACTGTACATTATATGGTGTACTTTATAATATGACATTCATGACCATAGTATAAACATCAGTTTTAAGAGGGTATATAGTGAACAGTAAGTCACCTTCAAAATGCTTTTTCCCACTAATCATTCATTTAAGTTGTTTTCATAACCATAATATCTACCTTCTACCATTCCTTAAAAGTATGTCTTCTGCCTGCCAAGTAAATTAGGCATTTGTTCTGTAATGATTGTCTTCAATTAGGTATGTACTTGTGTCACACTAGAATTCCATCAAATCTCAGCCAAGCTCTTTTGTAAGATCATTTTCCTTTAAAATCTAATGCACTGAAATTTCCAAAGAGTAATGAAGTATAATCATATAAACCACTGTTTTGTTTTGTTTTTTATTTCTATACGGTGATCTGGACTGAGAGATATTTGGGTTTATATTTAATTTCAGGGTTGTATTCAGTAGGAAATAACTAAATTAGTTTAACGGTAATGGGTCAGGAGGTCAGGACCAGACAAGGTGTTAATTTGTCCATAGATTTTACCAGGCAGATTGCCAATATTCAAGTCTATTAGTCAGGACTGAGAAGGACTCTTTGGGGCTACAATGTAAAATACTTGAATATATGAATTATGTAAAAATTCTAAAAAGTTTGACTTCTGATCTCATATTTCCTATAGTTTAATAGATTTTAGGTTTTAGGGAATTATATTAGTAAAAAATTAGTGATTTTAGGTTAGATGTAGGGCATAAAAGATTCTACTATTGCACTTGGAAAATTTTAACTGGATTATAAGAAAATGGAATATTCATAAATAGCATATTTCAAGAGCCATCATCCCCCTACAGGGTGTACTTTGTTAAGGTCAGTGTTCTTACTACTCATATGTTGTTGCCCAAGCTTAATGTACTCTGATGGCCCTGGGCTTTCACTTGGTGTAAGGTATGGATTGACCTTTAGAAACTGCAGCTCTTTCCAATGATTTGGTTTCAGCTTCTGTTTCTACATAACCTTCTGGTAGCTCTTTGAGAGATCCCAGTGCTAGGTGAGGCTTCATGATGACAAAGCAGTCTTATTCAGGTACTTTTGTATTGCCTAAAATTAAAAATTTAGGCTGCAAGTGTATGGAACAGTATGAAGAAAAAAAAATCCTTAAGGAAAATGAGATTTTAGCTTGTAAAAACACTATTGTCAGTGTATCTGTGCATAGCTGTTTGTTCCGAAAATAAATGCAAGTCAGCATAGTACAGCTCTGTCATTCAGAAGCATGGTAGAGAAATATTGACAAGATATAAAAACATAGTTCTTCGCCTCAGGTTTTAAAAAATTGGGGTCTTTCTTTGTTCTTGATAACTATTTGATTGTATTTTGACACTTAAGTTTCTGGCCCTTAGAAAAACAAACAAACAAAAAGTTGGAGGAAAAGGGAAAGAAAGAAAAGGAGGGAGGAAGAAAGAAAGGAAAGGAAAGAGAGGAAAAAAAGGACTGAAAGTAAGTAAGAGTTGCGTTCATACATGCCTGTGCTTGCAGAAAAGACAGGTGATACAATCAATCCCAATCCACATCTGCTTAATTTTGAGCACAGCATAAAGAATAGAGTTCTTTGATTATTTAATGATGAACTTGATAAGAAAATTCATTGTTTTCTTGCTCAATAAAGTTTTAATAACTTAGGAGAGTGTATTGGTAATTTAGAGAAACAGCAAGTCCCATTAAAATCTGTTTTTAATAGAATTATCATGTACTTCAAATTAGATGATAGATCATCATCTTCAGCAGTTTTATTTTAAATAAGAATTATATACAGCCAAAATATCAGTAAGACTTATTCTTTGAGACCATAGGAAAACCAAGTCAATATCCCCATAGCTACATCATATTGATCATTCATTTGATTTAAGGAGAAAGAAGACAAATATATTAGTGAAAGAGAGACAAATGAGGAGTATGCCTGGCCAATTTCCGACTCATTTACAAGGAAGCTAATGCAACTCTCTTACTTATTTATGGAAAATATGATAGATCCGATTGTGTAATTTATTCTTTCTCTTAGACTTTGTGCACCCCACTAATTGTATCACTTTCTTCTCTACACTTTTTGCTCAGGTATTTGGTATTATTGCACTTTTTGGAATTTGTTTGTTTTTGTTTTAGGATGTTACTATCAATCTTTCACATACATCTAAACAGCATGCTTATGAAGAAAATCCCATTTTTAGTCTTAATATTTGAAAATTACTTCAGAGGTAATATAAGGAAAAAATTAAGTATTCACCCACATATGTCACTGCAGTTTTAACATTTTGCTTAAAATTGCATTATCGAAGCCTATCACTATATTTTGCTGCAAAGTGTTAAAAATAGCAAATTGATTGCTTTAAATGGATTTTTTTCTTTATCTTGAAACTTTGGTGTAATGAATTTTTTTAAGTAATGTTAATTTGGACTAGAATTGTAAATCACGGTTTTCGAAGTTAAATGTATTTTTAAAACTTTAGTTTTAAATTTCAGGATCCATGAATAATATTCTGAAGTTTCTGGTATTAACACACACACACACACACACACACACACACACCTCTTGAAACTTTATAGACATCAAAAGTGTGCTTTAAAAATTTTAAATGTAAATTTGTTCAAAATATATAGATTGAATTCCTTTGAAATACATTTGTGTTTAAAATTTAATGTAATACTTAGTTTGAATGTGTCTTGGGTTTTGCCTAGTACAAACATTTGAATTATCTTATTGAACTGAACTTACTGCTTATAACTAGGAGAGAATATGCAAATATAACTCCTAAATCCATTGAAATAAATGCACAGTTAGCACAAATTTCTAAGAAACTCACATGAAGTGTAATTTTTATTTTTGGTGAAGGTTGTCTAGACCAGTGCTTCTCAAACTTTATTGTACATATATAAATTGCCTGCAGAATTTGATAAAAACAGAATATAATTTAGAATGTGGGAGATAGGACCTGATATTCTGCATTTCTAAAGAGACTCACAGATGTTGATGCCACTGATGTTCCATAACCATGCTTAGGCTAGCAAGAATACAGTTCACAGACCATACTGGAGAGGTCTTTTCTATTCCTTTGCTTAAAACTTCAAGAAAAAATGCTTCTTTTCCATGATCTGATATGGAGTATATGTTCTAAATCCTTCCTTCTAGACTGCCATTCAGAAAGTTCTAGATATGGCATCCTCTGAAAGTCCAGAAACAATGTACACACATGGAGACAGTTAACTTCTCTTTGCCTCTACTTTGTTACCTTGGTTTTGGTCTTGAAAAATACAGAGTTAATTTGATGATGGGTTTTGAATGTAGTAAGAAGTTGAACAGCATAATTAAAATAGCTGTCAGGAGGTGCCTGGGTGACTCAGGTAGTTGAGCATCTGCCTTTAGGGTACTGGGATTGAGTCTTACATTGGGATCTCTACTCAGCAGGGAGTCTGCTTCTGCCCCCTTTCCCCTACCCCGCACTCATGCTTTCTTTCTCTCTCTCTCTCTCTGAAATAAATAAAATCTTTAATAAAAAATCTGTCAGACATGGACTCAGTTTTGAACTTCAACTCACTATATTTAAGGAAGTGTAAGCATTAACAGAGTCATGGTAGTGGTTACAGCCATATTAGAAATAAAGTTTAACAGTATCTCAACAGAACTAAACTTGACAGGGAATATGAGGAATTTGCTTTGATATAACAGGCTTTAAAATTTTGTGTTTGTAGGTTGTCAAAATTATAACCATTCTTACATCACACAAAGAATTATTTTAGTATGTGTGTTAAATATGAAGTTATTGTCAAATATTAAGTTACATCTTATTACGATATATGATTTTGCATTTTCTGTTTTATCATTTGATTTCTTAATGAAGAGAGACCAAACATAGACAGATCTTAATACAAAGATTCTTGCTAAGAATGTTGAGAATTTTCCTCTATGATACCTAACAAAAAAGAATGTGTTCAATACATTTCACTTAATTATAATGCTGTGCTTATATTTACATTTATGACTGGTCAAGTTAACCAAAACATACTTGGTCCTTTTGCTAGAATTCACAGACCTGTGCTGTGAAACAAAAAGAAACAGTTTGTCTAAGTTAAGCATTAAGTAATGTATTTTCTTTTTTAGTTTTTTTTTAAGATTTTACTTATTTTTAAGAGAGAGAGCAAGAGAGAGAGAGAGTACAGTGGGGAGCGGGGGTGGCAAGCAGGGGGAGAGGGAGAAGCATTCTCCCCAGAACAGAGAGCTGGTCATGGGGCTCAATCTCAGGACTGTAGGATCATGACCCAAGCCGAGGGCAGACACTTAACTGACTGAGCCACCCAGGTGCCCCGCAATGAGTTTTCATCTAATATGACTGGATTTAAAGAAATCCTGTATATTATATAAACAATGACTAATAAAACTTCTGGTGTATAAGACATATTTAGCATATGAACATAAATATTGTAACTTACGACTATAGTTGGTTTTATTCAAGGATCTGGAAATAAGTGAAGTATAATAATTCTTTGAGACATTAACCATGATATTAACACAGTAGAGCAAAGCAGGAATATTCAGGTCATTGGAAGGGGAAGGAATACTTAGCAGGCCTATGTGACTTAATTGTTACCTGAGTAAATTGTTACTAACAGCTGGTGAAAGAATGGATGTTCACGTGGAGAGTCGATCAGAGACAAAAACGTAGATAAAGAAGAATAATAGGGATAATGTTTGACAGGATCTATCCATTTCTCTTGGGTGAAGACTTTGCATGCCCTTTTTCCACACTCTCATTCACACTTCTTTTATGCCTGCCTTTTTTGTTAATGAGGCTGTCTTAAGTGTGAGATGGATGATGACTCTCTTAGCTTATTGTCACTGAACATTTGATACACCTAACTTTGGTTTTGTTTTGATTTCTTGAGAAACATGCAATTTTTTATCCAGCTTTCCCTTGTAGAGCTGATTAAAACAGAAAATACACAAATCACAGGGATTTGAGTATCTCAGGATTACAACAAATTTTATTTTTTATTACAAAATAGTAAGTTGGTATATATGTGGAAATCCTAGATTAGGTGTTAGGATTTGAATACTTGGATGAGACTGAATACATGAACTGACTTTGAGTTCCTTCTTCAAGTTTGGCAATACATATAAGAAATGCAATTAAAATTATTCTTTTTGATAAGAAAGTCATTATGCTAACTCCTTGTACAAACCTGTATTCTATTTTTATAAAAGTAATGGGAAATAGAAGATAATTCTTTGTAGAGTTCAAATTACCATTGCCAGGTTACTTTAATCCCAAGTATAAATACAGAAGTGGAAATTGAGGAAGAAGTAGGATAAGTCTATAGGTATCTGTTTGGAAAAAAAAAAAAAAAAAGATTTCAGTTTTCAAAGAGTAGGGTAACTTTTCCTCTCAGAGACTTTTAAGGTTTTAGAATAAGTGGGACAGGCTGGCAGGACATGAAGAATGCATACTGTGTCATATATCCTTCAAATTCTGTATTTGCTTTATCTTTCTCTCCTCAGAGATGGACTGAGAATGTATAAAGAAGACGAACCCAAGGGTTTCTGGACACAGTCAGAGTGGAAGGACCTACATTATTTGTCTTACTATGTTTTACCTTTCATTGTTCTTGGAATTGGATGGGTACTTTTGGAGTGCTATAAAAATAAATAAAAAGCAGAAAGCTAATTTGTAATTGCTTGTATAAATATTCCAAAATTCATTTTATTTTCTAAATTTTTTTGTTTGTTTATTCAGTAGATACTATTAAAGGATTATATTATGCCCCGCATTATGCTATGTCCTGGAGACTTATGGTCTTTGAGAATTTTTTTGCTTTTGCTTTCATGGAGTTGATAGTTTAGTGGAGATGCCTAAAGCATATACAGCGGTCATAACTATATGTAAAAAAAGCAAATAGATATGACTGTGTTCATTGCACAGTAGAGGTGAATAATAGGTAGATATTCATTGAAGTCTGGAAGTCTTTCTAAACTACCACTTAGCTGAGATCTAAAGAATGCATACTTTTAAGCAAGAAACAAGTCATTTAATGTAGTATTTGCAAAGACCATGTGAAGAGAGTAAACACGGCTTAAAAGAGACTATCAGAAGGCCACCGTGGCTGGAGATGCATGTGTAAAGATAAGGATTGTACAAAATCTAGAAAAGATGACTTGCAATTGACTTTATAAGAAAAACCTTTCCAAGCTGGGACAATTTTAAAAGAACTGAGCATAATTAATAATTATGCAAGGATTACAAGCAAAAAATAGGAGTTTTTTGGGCACGCTGAGATAAATGGTCTTTCTATCTATAAGATATTCCAAGGATGGCCTCTATTTGAGATAAACAACTTTTTTTTTTTTTAATTAATTGAAGGGAGTTTGAATTGTTTGCAGTCTTTGCTGGTGCAGTAGGTGGCATTGTATTCACTGGTAACTTTTTGACTCTGGATTGGCATTAGAGCATAAGGGTTTATATCTCCTATTGACTGAAGTTTTATCATAGGTGTTCTCTGCCCTTGGAGAGACTGTTATGAATTGGTATATTCCTATATAGGCATTTTCCAGTCAATCCCTTTGTGTTTATGTATATCATTGAAAATGCAGTTTGGATACATGGCTTTTGGGGAAATATTTACTATTAAGCATCTGATGTCCTGGTTCTTATTAAAGTAATTGATAAGTGAGCTATCTGTACAGGCCATTTAGGATCAAGTTTAGGGATGTAACAAGGCAGTATTTTAGAAACATTTTGTTCAATGATGTATGAAAGCAAAAACCATGTATTCAGAGGAGAGGGTAAACCAGCTCAGATTTAGATAGTCACTAAACTTTTAGGGTCTGGAACACTTTAAAGAGTAGTATGTTTTATTCCCTCTGTGGTTGTTGTTTTTGAATTTAGAGGCTGGTCTCCTTCCCGTTCTCTCAAAAGAAAATTGAAAGTATGGTGAAAGTTGTAGATAATTCTGCTCATAACCTCTGAAAACATTCTGAAAGGGGGTGAACAATAAAACTGGGGAATGCTCTGATTCCATTCACCACTTCATAACAGCTAGCAGACTCTGGTGTGAAAGAAATTGCACTTGTAGTAAGATAGAAGGCATCATTTGATTAAAAGTGGAAAACAAACACCAAAGAGTAATAGCCAAAAGGAGGGTTAAGAACCCATTGCACTCTATCCACAGAACAATTGACTTTCTGCTTTTATACATCAGTCACGTGAGCTTGGTCAATATCTTGTCTGGAGAGAAGGACACATTCTGTGTATGCTGACAAAATCAGGTTTATGTATCTGCAGTTCTGAAGGGCAGACCTTTGACCACAGCAAATTTGCTAAAGTAATGAATGCCATCCCAGAGGGCTCCTGGTAGCCATCTTGCTAGCCTTACACAGGAAACATACCTTCTGTGTATAACTGCATCGGTTAAAAATTCTTGTTTAAAGTCTATGGGTTCACTTTGGAAGATGCCATTGAACTGGAGAGGTATTGGCATCTTTGAATGTTAAGTGTGGAATATTACCTTTAACTTGTGAATAATGCTATATATTATAACTAAATGCAGTTGAACCAAATTAAGAATTGGAATTTTGATGATTGTCAGTTAGGATATCTTAGAGATAAAATTGTATAACTGAGGTTTGGAGGAATTCACTGCTCAAAATCTATAAGGGCAGTTAAGAGAGTTCACTTCACAGGTTTAAGATTGTTGCAGTAACAAAAGCTATAACTAACTATACATGTGATAGGAAGTACATAAATGAGACTAAGTGGAAACAAAAGAGTGGAATTTGGGATAAAATAAAAATTAAACTTAAAAAACCCTGGATTTTAAGAAGTGTTCAGTTTGTGTAAATATATGTGTGTATGTGTATAACATATATATGTATATGATATTCACAAACACTTTTTGTATCACATTATTGAGAAATCTAAAACAAGTTTAAAAACTTTTAAAAAGTTTTGAAAAAGCTTAATGCCTTTATATATTTTTAATATCTATATATGTAAATTTATTCAAGGATTAGACCTTCAAGGAAATTATTTTAAGCATGGTTAGTAATGACAATAAGTGAAGAAGTTTTTTGATTAGAAAAAAATTGAAATTGGAATTGAAAAAAACACTTACATGTTTTTGTTCCATTTATTAATCCTAGATGTTTTTTAAAAACCCATATTCTGAGGGAAATCATAGGACTCAAGTTTTTGGTAAGGAAGCAAATCAGATAGTATTTGTCTTTCCTCCTTTCAGTCCTTTATGTCATCAGAATCTGATCTGATCTTTGGGAAAATTCTATTCCTCAGTTTTACTGAGAAATATTCACCCTGCCTGAAAACCAATAAGTGTTTCAGAGAAAATGCAGAATAGCATTAAATATTATAGCATGTCTACTTTGGCAAAAAAAAAAAAAAGCCAAGTAGATTCAACCTGCAGTTTCTTAAATGTATTATTTGCATGCTAGAATAGTTGAAAGAAAGCTCTTTACCTTAAGTCTCAAGACTCTTTTGCTAAGGAAACTGGATATGGAGCGATCTCTCATGAGAATCACCCCTAGGGGGTATTTGGGGATGACATTTATCCCATGGCCAGTTGACTGTAGCAGTTAACAAATATTCACTGGCGGTGGAGCTCAAGTAGAGGGAGATTTTTTTTTAAATTAATTTTGGACATAAAAAATCTGCCAGTAAGTGAACATTAATAACCAAGGTACCTAGGATGAGCGACTTTGGGAGAGGGCTAGGTGACCAGTCCTTATGACAGCAAACAACAGTAACAATAATATAAATAACAATGACATCAGCAACAACGTTTTTAGAACTATTAGATCTAGCAATGTATAAGAATTTAAATGTTCTATTATATAGTTCCCACCAGGAGCATATGAGTTAAGCATTATTTACAGGTAGAAATAAGAAAAAAAAAAAAAAAAGAATGCAGGGCATTGAATAAACTTGGAGATTTTTCTAAGTCAATGAATCATAATTTGAGTAAATAGCAGATTTGGAATTTGAACCCAGCTGAGCCAGATCCAAAGCTTTTTTCTATTTATTTGTTTTACATTGTGGACTCCAGCACCTTAAAAGCAAGAACATGACAAGTCTTTATCATTTTATTTTAGGCAAGATTTTTCACTAAAGTTGATATACTATGTAATATTTTGATATTAAAAAACCTAAGTGTAGAAACTCTCAAACTAACAGTTTTATCTGAAACACTTACAAAAAAATGATACCATAAATAGCAACAGAAAAATGCTGCAGGATGTCAACAAAAAAACTAAAACTATAATTTGAAAGAATATTTAATTAAGCATTTTCAGTATTTTCAAGATTCCCTTATCCTGTTCATTAGATTTCAAACTAAAATTAGATTCACAAAATTAAACATTACTGAATAATTATAATGAGGAAGTGTCTTTAGACTATTTATACTTCATAATATAAAATATGGTTTCTTAGGATAGGTAGAGTGTTGCAGTGTTGAGGAACACAGGCTCTAGATTGTGTTTGTTGGGGTACAAATTAGGGCTTTGCAACACAAGCAAATGAATTTATCTGCCCCTCAGTTTTTCCTTTTAGTGAATGAAAGATTAAAAACAGTAACTAACTCAAAAGTTGTTTTAAGAATTTAATACGGTAGGTCCTTGCTCCTACAATTGGCCCATAGTAAATGCACAATGAAATTTACTTATTTGTTTTTTTAATTGTGTTTTAACTTGCTTATACAATAAAGCTCAAACTGCTTACCATGACATACATTATATATATATATATCAACTCCTTTATTTATCTCTACCTACAACATAATCTTAAGGGCATTTGGGTGGTACAGTGGATTAAGGTACACCTCTTGTCTTCTGCTTCGTGATCTCAGGGTCCTGATCTCAGGATTGTGAGATTGAGCCCACCTCAGTCACACTCATTGTGGAGTGTGCTTGAGATTTTCTCTCTCCTTCTCCCTCTGCCCCTCCTCCTAGGGCACACTGTCTCTCTCTCTCTCTCTCTTTCTCTCTCATTCTGTCAGTCAGTCTAAAAGAAAAAAAAAATAATCTTTTACCATTATGAGTTATTTTGCATTTTTATGTTCCCTAGCACCAAATACTCTCTCAAGTCTCTCTCTATTTGGAATGACCTTTCTTTTTCACTCTACAGACATCTACTCATTTTTTTTTTAAATTTTTAATTTTTTATAAACATATAATATATTTTTATCCCCAGGGGTACAGGTCTGTGAATCGCCAGGTTTACACACTTCACAGCACTCACCATAGCACATACCCTCCCCAATGTCCATAACCCCACCGAATCCCCCTCCCCCGAGCAACCCTCAGTTTGTTTTGTGAGATTAAGAGTCACTTACGGTTTTTCTTCCTCCCAATCCCATCTTGTTTCATTTATTCTTCTCCTACCCCCTTAACCCCCCATGTTGCATCTCTACTTCCTCATATCAGGGAGATCATATGATAGTTGTCTTTCTCCGCTTGACTTATTTCACTACGCATGATACTCTCTAGTTCCATCCATGTCATCGCAAATGGCAAGATTTCATTTCTTTTGATAGTTGCGTAGTATTCCATTGTGTATATATACCACATCTTCTTGATCCATTCATCTGTTGATGGACATCTAGGTTCTTTCCATAGTTTGGCTATTATAGACATTGCTGCTATAAATATTCAGGTGCATGTGCCCCTTTGGATCACAACATTTGTATCTTTAGGGTAAATACCCAGTAGTGCAATTGCTGGGTCATATGTGGAAAACCCAAAAGACTCTACTCTGAAACTGCTAGAACTTGTACAGGAATTCAGTGAAGTGTCAGGATATAAAATCAATGCACAGAAATCAGTTACATTTCTCTAAACCAACAACAAGACAGAAGAAAGAGAAATTAAGGAGTCAATCCCATTTACAATTGCACCCAAAACCATAAGATACCTAGGAATAAACCTAGCCAAAGAGGCAAAGAATCTATACTCAGAAAACTATAAAGTACTCATGAAAGAAATTGAGGAAGACACAAAGAAATGGAAAAATGTTCCATGCTCCTGGATTGGAAGAATAAATATTGTGAAAATGTCTATGCTACCTAAAGCAATCTACACATTTAATGCAATTCCTATCAAAGTACCATCCATCTTTTTCAAAGAAATGGAACAAATAATCCTAAAATTTATATGGAACCAGAAAAGACCTCGAATAGCCAAAGGAACATTGAAAAAGAAAGCCAAAGTTGGTGGCATCACAATTCCGGACTTCAAGCTCTATTACAAAGCTGTCATCATCAAGACAGCATGGTACTGGCACAAAAACAGACACATAGATCAATGGAACAGAATAGAGAGCCCAGAAATAGACCTTCACCTCTATGGTCAACTAATCTTCAACAAAGCAGGAAAGAATGTCCAATGGAAAAAAAAAACAGCCTCTTCAATAAATGGTGTTGGGAAAATTGGACAGCCACATGCAGAAGAATGAAATTGGACCATTTCCTTACACCACACATGAAAATAGACTCAAAATGGATGAAGGACCTCAATGTGAGAAAGTAATCCATCAAAATCCTTGAGAAGAACACAGGCAGCAACCTCTTTGACCTCAGCCGCAGCAACATCTTCCTAGGAACATCGCCAAAGGCAAGGGAAGCAAGGGCATAAATGAACTATTGGGATTTTATCAAGATCAAAAGCTTTTGCACAGCAAAGGAAACAGTTAACAAAACCAAAAGACAACTGACAGAATGGGAGAAGATATTTGCAAACGACATATCAGATAAAGGACTAGTGTCCAAAATCTATAAAGAACTTAGCAAACTCAACACCCAAAGAACAAATAATCCAATCAAGAAATGGGCAGAGGACATGAACAGACATTTCTGCAAAGAAGACATCCAGATGGCCAACAGACACATGAAAAAGTGCTCCATATCACTCGGCATCAGGGAAATACAAATCAAAACCACAATGAGATATCACCTCACACCAGTCAGAATGGCTAAAAGTAACAAGTCAGGAAATGACAGATGCTGGCGAGGATGCGGAGAAAGGGGAACTCTCCTACACTGTTGGTGAGAATGCAAGCTGGTGCAACCACTCTGGAAAACAGCATGGAGGTTCCTCAAAATGTTGAAAGTAGAACATCTACTCATTCTTTACCAGACTCAGATGCAACTCCTTGGTAATGCCATCTGCATATTGTCTATAACTGCTTGAATTTTAATTTCTTCTCCTCTGAAACCCACAATATTGTATTTATCTCAATTATGATAGCTTCTTAGAAAACTAAAATCTTATCATATGGAAAAATAATGTCATAAGGATTTCCTTTTTTTTTTTTTTTTTTTTTTTGGTAATAGTTTTAATGCCAATGATAGTCTCCAGCCTGTTTTTCATTGTTTTTGCAATAGGTGAACAAATTTAGGTCACTAAAACAGTAGCTAGATTGAGGATGCAGAGGATGGAAAATATTTTTTTCTGAGCTCTATCTACACAAGGCCTACCATATCCAAATTGAAAAGAAAGATTCTTTTCTAAAAGTATCTGAGAAATCTGAAGTATACTTACTAAGTATGTCTTATTTGTATGTCTGTATTCTCTAGAAAGAGTAAAAAAGAAAACTAGCATAAAATTGAACTAGTCAAGGTGATGTGTCTTAGCAGAATCATTTATAGACAAAACTACACTTACAGCAAAATATTCTGTAGTGTACAAATTCATTTACTATATAGATGAAAGCCCCTACAAAAGAGCTCTGCACCATGCTTTTGTTGCTATTAAATCCTTTTTGTGGTATTATACATTTATAAGAGATTATACCATATAAGAAGTAATGTTCTCCTACAAAATGCAAAAAAGTGTAATTTCTGTAGGTCACATAAATACTAAAGTAGAATTAAAACAAAAGGACACCTTTAATTGGTGGTGGTGGTGATAGAAATTATTGTATAGAATTAGAAGTTTCATATCACACATAAATTGACATAATTTATTATTTATTATTGATTTTAAAAAAGGGCAAATGTGATTTTTTTCCATTTTCTTAACAAATGAGTATAGAGACAGCAATAAGTACTACAAATAAAAATGAAATTATAAGTACCTATTCTGATGGGTTTTCAATATTCAAATTGCTAAATACCCTCTTGGGTTATGTCTGTTTACGGCAGGTCAGTGCCACATGGAACAGGTTTTTTGTTATAGTACAAACTAACCATTTGACATTGTCAACAAAATGTTGAAAATGTTGTTTACCCTTGTTTCTACACACCATATTGTGAACTGAGATACAAGAAGTTGTGCTAATTTGCAGAATTATTCTGCTGATATTTTTGTATTTTGGATGCCCAGTTCACCATCTATCACTTTTACTTTTCACCTGGCTGGAAAATCAAGGAAAAGTTTAATGAAATTTATGTAGCATTTATCTAGAAGTGTTCTATAGTTTTTGGAGTCTCATGTCAATATTGGGAATGTGCACTTGTTTACTAATGTATGTAAACCTATTGCATTTAAAAAATTTTGAAACTCGGTTAAATTTGAAAGATTTTGAAATCATTATAATTTATCTTTAACACCACATTTCCCCTAGAATTTCTTATTTCTTCAAGACAGACTATTTCCTCAAGATTTTATGCTTTTGTCCTTAAAGAAAACGAAATCATTCATAATGTTAAAATCTCTCCTATTGGGGAAAAATACACTACAAATATGCACGTCCTTCAGCCTCATTATAGCTACTCTTTGACCCTCTCTTCCACTGGCCTACTTCACTGCAAAAGAGGTTTTGTTCTCTTATGTCTCCATCTTCTATCTATAATTATAATGAAATTAGTATTTCATTCCTCGCTAGAAAATATGATTATGATTTGATTATAGTATATTTTCAAAAATAGATAATATATAACTAATTTTCTCTAACATTTTCTTATGTTGCTCTTATTTTTTTTTTGCCCAATATTTTTCAGTCCCATTTCAATCTAATTTTTCTCTTCTTAATTAGTTTTGTTATTGATGCTGATATCAGTTGACAGGTATTAGAAGATGATGAATGTTGGTGTTTTTCCAGTGTAACATTTTATATATGTACATTTTAGTTGGATATTAGATTATTCAAAATTTCCTGTGAAAATCTTCTACACACAATATGACCCCCATGAAGAAAAGGTAATTTTAATTTTTGACACTATGTAAATTTTCAAAATTCGTGAATCTTTTATTACTAACTTGAGGAATTTATAATTTTATTTTTATTTTATTTTTTTAAAATTTTATTTATTTATTTATTTATTTGTCAGAGAGAGGGAGAGAGAGCGAACACAGGCAGACAGAGAGGCAGGCAGAGGCAGAGGGAGAAGCAGGCTCCCTGCCGAGCAAGGAGCCCAATGTGGGACTCGATCCCAGGACGCTGGGATCATGACCTGAGCCGAACTGAGCCACCCAGGCGTCCCAGGAATTTATAATTTTAATGATTATACTTCCTCGTATAGTTTACTCTACCTTATATGATCTTTGCTTTGTGTTTTTATTTTTTAAAATAGACTGTGATACTTATTGTTGGTGGTCCATGAGAGAGAATCCTAAGGAGGCTTTACACCCAGAGTGGAGACTGACATGGGACTTGATCTAATGATCCTGAGATCATGACCTGAGCTGAAACCAAGAGTTGGACAACTGAGCCACACAGATGCTCCAGTTTGTCAGTTTTTAGTCATTAACTCTACCATCTTTTCTGGTATTACTTATATTTTTATCTCATAAGTTATGTACTCTTATAGTAATCCAGTAGATTTGAAGAATCAAGAAATATTTTTTAATCTACTAACATTTATGAAGACTGTGATTCTCATGTTAAAATGCTATATACCGTGCTTCTATAACTAAGATGTCAAAACCGTATTGCTTTCCCATGTGATTTAATTCACTTTTCTTTAAGTTTTCCTGATTCTATTAAAATTCAATATAAAATGTGACTTTATTAGAATTTCTCATATATTGAGTATGTTTTTGTTAAATCTTAGTTATGCTAACTTCTCCATTAAGTTATTGTGTATTTTTGAGGCAGGACACAATTTTAGTTTTCAATAAAATGTTTAGGGAAATAAACTAAAACTTAAGCAATTTGTGCATATATTAAAATCTCTCATATTGGGGTGCCTGGGTGGCTCAGTGGGTTAAGCCTCTGCCTTCAGCTCAGATCATGATCTCAGGGTCCTGGGATCTAGCCCCACATTGGGCTCTCTGCTCAGTGGGGAGCCTGTTTCCCCCTCTCTCTCTACCTGCCTCTCTACCTACCTGGGATCTCTCTCTCTTTGTCAAATAAATTTTTTAAAAAATCTTACATATTAAACTTCCTGATTAGAATATTTTAGCTAGTTTCATAATAGTATTCTGGATACTTCTTATAAAAATAGTCCTTAAGTTGGTGGCTTCTCATTATACAAATAAAGCTATTATAGAGAGAAGTCTTTATTATGGAAGAGATATTATTAAATGTGGATGTGAGGATGGGAGGTAAGGCAAAAAGAGCTTTGCAAAAAGTAGAGGTCCATTTCTTTGCCGTATTTACTGTTTAAATGAGAAAGTTTATAATACCAGTCACCAGACACAATGTTGATTGGCATTGCTTATTGCTAAGTATACACTATGTTAGTCAAAATTGTCTTGATAAAATAAACCAGTCCCAAATGTATTAGTGTAATCCAATAATTTTATTTCTTTTATACAAATCCCTTGCAGATATTTTTGACCAGGTATATGGTAGGCAACCATACTCTAGGCAGTGACCTCAGAATCTAGGCTTTTTCCCTCACATATCTTCTCTCTCAGTCCTTTATGTCTAGTAGTGTGAGTAGTGGAACACAAGAGAGGGTGAGGGATATTATATGGCATGGCATGCATGTGGCACAAATGATTTTCACCAACATTCTACTGGGAAGGAATCACTTGCCAGTTCTTCTCTATAAACATGGGGACTGGAAAAAGTAGTCATTTTGCTTACGCAAGTGGTAAATGGAAAAATTTTTTGAAACTATATCATGAGAGGGTAACTGGTATTTGTATCTGGGGACACTTTGCAAAGAAATACCCCCTTAGGACCAAATAGACCCAATTAAAAATTACTTAAAATAGTTGTTCCTGAGAAACTTGGGCAGTATGTGAATTTATTCTTTCCGTTCTGTTTTACATCATTAACGGAGCTGTCCTATCTGCCAACCATCTCAAGATGGCTACCTACACAGTTCAGTGTATTTCCTCAAGATGATGGCACCTGGGAATGGCTCTAGAGGCTGTATCTCAGGGAGGTGTTAGCAGTGAAAGCTAGGCTCTGGCCCTAGATTCTTCTGTTCCAGCCATGCATGTGAGTGGTGTACTGTCAATGTCACAAACCTAGTACACTGAGGCATCTAACCTTGGCTCAGCTCTTTTGCTTTGAAAAGACTGAAGAAATAGACTTCAAGAAAAGCCACTCCATTTAGGCTATTTGATGCTCTTTCTGGAATGAGCTGATGAAGACAAGACCTTCAGTTTGGATATAACACAAATCAGAGAAAGGCAGCAATCACAATGAATGATAGAACCAAGATTCATAGAAGTCTTGGCATAGCTGAAACAATGGGAAACCCTAACAAGGTGAAATTTAACAGAGGCAAACCAACTCTTCACACATGCCCTCTCCATAGCAAGTGAAGGGTCTTGCCTTAGCAGCAGATTGTTAAAAAAGATTTAGGAGATTTAGTTCACAGTGTGCCAAAGCTATCTCACAGTGGCTGTGGCCTAAACTTGTGAACTGTGTAAGATGTAAGATGAAAAGATAAGGAGAGAGGAAGAGCAGTTGATAGTCCTGATTAATTCTACAGTGGTCAGCCTATCTCTGAATAGTGGAGACAAAAGTTGGAACCACACTGGCAGCCAAATATTGAAGTCTAGGGATGTTTTTTTCTGAAGAAGAAAAGATACAGGGAACAAGAATGGTCTTGAAATATTTGAATGGTTGTGATATGAAAGAGGTAATAATTAATAGACTTGCTTTGAATAGTAAAGGAAGGAAGGTTTTTACTAACCTGAAAGTAGAATTTTAAGGCTTTAAAATTTTTCTAGGTTTAAAACTCTGAGTTTAGGGCACCTGGGTGGCTCAGTGGGTTAAGGCCTCTGTCTTTGGCTCAGGTCGTGATCCCAGGGTCCTGGATCCCCACATCGGGCTCTCTGCTCAGTGGGGAGTTTACTTCCTCCTCTCTCTCTGCCTGCCTTTCTGTGTGCTTGTGATATCTGTCAAATAAATAAATAAAATCTTTAAAAAATTAAAAAAAAAATAAAACTCTGAGCTTACTAGTGATGAAATAAGCTAATTCTAGAGGGGATATGCTGCTTATCATTAAGTGTTCAAATAGGATGTAAAGGAAATTCACGCATTGGAAGAGGTGTTGGACAAGATGACTCTTTAGGACTATGTGCAGCCCTGAAAGTACATGATTCTTTGATTCAGATATAACTTACTGGGACCCTCATTTAAACAAAATTTCTTCTGATCCATCATTAGGTGATGGGACTAAATGAGTTCAATAAACATCCACTAAAATTTATAGTGTATGACATCTTATACTAGATTTTGGAACTATGTCTATAGTTCCTAAAGTTTTGGAGCTACACTTGAGAAATTTACAAGCTAATACATCACTGTAGAATAGAATAACTACTGTGACAGAGGGGAGAAAGGAGGATCAGGGAAAGGAAAACAAAAGGCTCGCCTAGGAGGGAATATTTAACCTGGGTTTATATGGTGAATGAGACCAAATGGCAAGAAAACATGTTTGTATTAGGAGTTGGAGATTTAATTTATGGATACATAAATTATAGTGACATCTAGTCCTATATGCTTCAGCTCTTCTACTTCCATCTAAACTTTGACTCCAGGATGCTAAGGCCCAAGAATATCCTCAAGCCCTTTATTCATGAGTTAGGTATTCTGAAGCAGAGAGATAGATTCTAGAATATTAGAAGACAGTACTGACTTTCTTTCTGCTATTTATTAAGGAAATCAGATTCACTTGGTCCCAGCAGCTCTTAAGCAGTACATTTGACTAGCAATTGATGAAGACTGTTAAGATCGTTCTCTTGGAGAAAGCTTTCTTTTCTCAGTATTACCTCAGACTTTCTGGAAAAGAATTTTTTAACCTATTTTCTAGGTTTGCTGGCTGAAAGCATTGCAGAACATTGAGGAGCCCTGGGCTTTGTGGTTAGAGATCCTGACTTGGAGAATATCCATTCCACAGGAGTCCTGTTCTACTTCCTCAGTTTTGCATGAGAGTAACTCTCACCTTATTCATAATTCAAAAACAATTATTAGGTTTTTTCTTGTTTCTAAGGATAAATAGTAAGGTAAATAGACATGGCTCCTGACTATTTACAAAGCAAGAGTATTGAGATCTGTGTAGTATAGTAGTGCATATACATAAAGAGATTCATACAATAGAAGTGATAAATGGAAAGCAATAGGGAAATTAAGGATTATTTAGTAACTTATTTTCTAGCAGTTGGTTAATGATTTGGGGACAAATAAAATGAGACTCACTTTATAATGTACTCCAAAATAATCCTTATAAGGATTTAAGCTTAAATTGTGAAAAGGAAAAACACACAATCTCAGGATGGAGAAAGATGGCTAATTATTAAATTATTAAAAGGTAAAATAATTATAAGGAAACATGGACACACTTGATCACATAAAAGTCAACTCTGTAAACAAAATTCTAACAGTGAACTGGGAAATAATGTTTGCATTAATATTTGCAGAATAAAAGGGAAGATGAGATAAAGTTGACAACTCTTTATAATAAAATTAGTAGTGATGAAGGAAAATTACAAAATACACAATAATATCCAATCTCATCAATAATAGAAAATAGGGGAGGAGTGACTTTTTCATCTCTTATATTAATAAAGTCCTTTTGCTGTTACGTTTATTTTCATGGATAGTGCATGGGGTTGTCACAGGGTGGAAGAAGTTGAATTTTAGTGTTCTTTTGGTGGGTGAAAAGTTAATGTTTATTTCTTGATGGGCGTTTGGTAATATTTATCAAGTCTTTAAAATGTTCAAATTCTTGACTAGTAATTCCATTTTTTAGAATTTATAGTATTAAAAAGTTGAGATGTTCATGAACATCTATTTCCAGGTGTTTACTGCAGCAAAGTATAGTAACAAAAAAACTACAAACAATATAAATATTAAATAATACAAGAATTATAGAAATAATAGTATGTAAAATAATTTCAAAGTTGTACTAAAATCATATTCTTAAAAAATAATCTTTACCTCAGTAGTAAAATGGCTTCTTCATACTTTTATAATCTCCTTACTCATTGCTCAAAGTTCTTTGAACTCACTTGTAGCTGATAGTGCAAATACATGCAATCATTTATTCTTTTGTGCATTTCACAAGGACTTATTGTTGATTTTCTGTGCTATTGTGTTATTATTTTGTATAAAGGCATTCTTTTATGGCACCAGAGGTACTGCAGTGTAAGTTGCAGCTTGCATTTTAGAGGATAAGACACATAAATAATTTCAAGTAGTAATAGATTATGGAAAAGAAATCATGACTAATAAGCTAGACAGAGTTTGAGGGTGTATGATATTTTACATATAGTTTTCAGGGAAAGTCTCTAAAAGCTGACATTTGAGCAGAGACCTGAAATGAGTGTGGAAATGGGTCATGGTGATCTCTGAGTAATTAATAGTTTAATAGAAGCAACAGCACTTGCAAAGGTCCTAAAAGAGAATAAGGAACAGTGTGGAAACCAGTAAAAGCAGAGTGGTATGAAACATGAAAGAGTAGTTAGAAATGAGAATTGAGATAGGGTGGGGTGTGGATGAGGCCTTGATCTATAAGACCATGTAATACAATGCTAAGAGTTCTGGTGTTTTGTTTGTTTTAGGAGGGATGGAGTCTGGGTTTTATTGTTTTGTTTGAGTGGTATAGGAAGTCATCAGAACATTTTTACCAGAAAAATAACTATAACTGGCTTATGATTGCAAAGGAACTCTCTGACTATTGTCTAGAAAATAGTTTAGAAAAAGGCACGAGTGAAATCAGCAGTTTGGACAAGACATAGTAGTTCCTGGTACAAGGCTAAAGGTGATGAGAAGTGGTTGAGTTTGGCATGTATTTTGAGTTTTGGTGACAAGATTTAGGTAATAAATTAAATTTAAAGTGTGAACAATAAATAGAAGTCATAGATAGTTGGAAAGTGGTCTAAAGAGATTCTAAGTATTAGAATCTAAAGAAATAAAGCCATGGGGCTTACTTAGGGAGTAAGTATAATGAAAAACAAAAATCTATGGTCTAAGTCCCATATTAATTCAGCATTCAGAGTTTAGGTAAATTAGAAAGATTCAGAATTGAAACTTTAGTCAACAACGTGGTCAGCGAGGCCAAGGGCTAACCAGATACTTGTGATCCCATGTAGTCAAGTAAAGAAGATGGCTCATGACTGGGAGTGATCAAGTGTCAAGCTAATGACAAGTTAATAGAAATGAGGACTCCAGAGTGACCATTAGATTTGACAACATGGCAGCCATTTGAGATTTGATAAGATTAATTAGGAGAAAGGTCTGGAAGAACTCTGGACTAGAGAGAATGGGAACTGAGAAAGTGCAGGCAGTAAGGAGAAAAAAATATTTAGAGAACTTTTGATTCAAAAAAAATCAATCAATCATAGTGGCTAGAGAGACATTTGGAAAAAAAAAGTTTTGTTTTTTTTTTTAAAGATTTTATTTATTTTATTTGACAGATAGAGATCACAAGTAGGCAGAGAGGCAGGCAGAGAGAGAGGGAGGAGGAAGCAGGCTCCCTGCTGAGCAGAGAGCCGGATGCAGGGCTCGATCCCAGGACCCTGGGATCATGACCTGAGCCGAAGGCAGAGGCCTTAACCCACTGAGCCACCCAGGCGCCCCAAGTTTTTTTTTTTTTTTTTTTTTTTAAACAAAGCCTTAATGCTTCTTTTAGTTCCATAGTTTCTCCTGAAAAATATCAACAGTCAGCAAGTAATTTTTTTTAATTATTTATTTAACAGACAGAGATCACAAGCAGGCAGAGAGGCAGACAGAGAGAGAGGAAAGGAAGCAGGCTCTCTGCCGAGCAGAGAGCCCGATGCGGGGCTCGATCCCAGGACTCTGGGATCATGACCTGAGCTGAAGGCAGAGGCTTCAACCCACTGAGCCACCCAGGCGTCCCCCAAGTTTTTTTTTTTTTTTTTTAATTGAGTGTAATATAACATGTTTCTGTCCAAATGGAATCATTCAAAAGAGAGAGAAAAATTGATGATTCAAGCTGTCTTAACAATCAAGAATTCCTTGTGAGATTAAGAACCACAGCAGCATCAACATCCTTAACCGGCTGGCTCTTACTTTAAAAAATATAACCACATCTACCCGTATTCTCACTTTCCATTATCTTATTTCAATGGAGTATCTTTCCTTCTACCCAAAGGTGATCCTTTGTTTTGTGGATCTAGTCACAAGGGCTATTTTTTTTAACCAAAGTAGCACTGATAAAGACACACTGAAAACACATTTTATAATGGAAAAATGGATGAATCTAATCAAATTTTCTTATAATGTATTGTATGTGCTAGAGATAGTAAAATAATGATATCAAAACACGAGGAAAGCATCTGTATTTACATATACCATTTAAAAATATAATCTGTGCAAATAATATATTATTATTTTTGAAAAGTCTTAATTCTTCAGACAGATTAGCTTTAGAAAGCAATGTTGGGGGGGGCATCTGGATGGCTCAGTCGGTTAAGTGTCTGACTGTGTTTCAACTCAGGTTATGATCTGAGTGAGGGTCTTGAGATAGAACCCTGTATGAATCCTTGTGATGGGCTCTGTGCTCGGTGGGGAGTCAGGGAGATTTTCTTCCTCTCCTTCTACCCCTTCTCTCTCTCTCTCTCTCTCTCTGTTTCTCAAAATCTCTCTCTCCAAAAAATAAACAAATAAATCTTAAAAAAAAACAAACAAACAAACAATGAAATAAAGCAATACTAGATTATAGGAAAAACCTAACAGTTTTCTTCATATGGTACAAATTATAATTATAAAGATAGAGTCTAATTTGAGAGATATACTCAGTGAAATAAATGCTGTTTTCTCTATTATCTGATTCTGATTTTACCCTTAACAGTCTTCTATTTCTATTACAGATTCTATGTTTGTTTTGTTCTGTTTTTTTAAGGTTTTATTTATTTTTTTGACAGAGACAAAGAGAGAGAGGGAACACAGCAGGGGGAGTGGGAGAGCATCAGGCTTCCTGTAGACCAGACAGCCCAATGTGGGTCTTGATCCCAGGACTGTGGGATCATGACCTGAGCCAGAGGCAGATGCTTAATGACTGAGTCACCCAGGGGCCCCCAGATTCTATGTTAATAAAGACTGAAAATAATTATTATTTGCTAGTCACTTAATTTTATGGAATCTTCCTAGCAAGGAAAAGCACACTTTCCTCAATAGGGCTTAAAACCATGCCATTGAACACTGTGAGAGCCTCATGAATACTTTATGATAATTCAAGGGGTCACATATCCAGATCCACAGACATTGATACCTTTTGGCATGCATATCAAAAATTGGCAATATTGGAAGCTTTGGATGCTGAATTTATGCTGGGATTGGTTGTTTTATTTTATTTTATTTTTTTTTCCCAATTTATTTATTTTCAGAAAAACAGTATTCATTATTTTTTCACCACGCCCAGTGCTCCATGCAAGCTGTGCCCTCTATAATACCCACCACCTGGTACCCCAACCTCCCACCCCCCCACCACTTCAAACCCCTCAGATTGTTTTTCAGAGTCCATAGTCTCTCATGGTTCATCTCCCCTTCCAATTTACCCCAAAGCACATACCCTCCCCAATGTCCATAACCCTACCCCCCTTCTCTCAACCCCCCTCCCCCCAGCAACCCACAGTTTGTTTCGTGAGATTAAGAGTCCCTTATGGTTTGTCTCCCTCCCTATCGGGATTGGTTGTTTTAATTAAGAATTGGAATATCTTGGTATGTAGTACATAGAGCAGCCTAATGAGCATGTGAATAAAGGATCATAAAATCTGTGTTCTAGATCTAGTTTTGCTTCATTTATTAAGTCTTAAATTTATATATTTGTATCTCTCTTAACTAAGTGATTATAAGAAATGCAATAAAATGCTAAAGTAAAACCCAAAGGTGCATTTTCAGGTTAAAAATATTCTCCAGTATACTGGTATTAAAATACTTATGCTGTTGTATAACCCATTAACTTTTATGTATTCCATTCTAAAATCTATAAATACCATGGATTGTGAGGATCAAATAAGAAAATAAATACATAACCTCTTTGAAAGCTCTAAAGCATTATGCAAATGTAAGATATTATGGTTATGGCTATATTTTTATTTCAAGTTTTTCTTTAAATTCTAGTTAACACATATGGTAAAATTGGTTTCATATGTAGAATTTAGTGATTCATCATTTACATATAATACCCAGTGTTCACTACAAGTATCCTCCTTAATACCCATCACTTATTTAGCCCATCCCATGCCCACCTCAATCCATCAACCCTCAGTTTGTTCTCTACAGTTAAGAGTCTCTTATGAAGGGGAACCCTCTTATACTGTTGGTGTGAATGCAAACTGGTGCAGCCACTCTGGTAACAAACAGCATGGAGGTTTCTCAAAAAGTTAAAAATAGAACTACCCTATTGAGCAAAAATTACATTACTAGATATTTATCTAGTTGCATTACAGGTATTATCACAAAACTAGTTATTTGAGGGGAAACATACACCCCAATGTTTATAGCAGCAGTGTTCACAATAGCCAAAATATGGAAAAATTCAGATACCCATCGAGAAATGAATAAAGAGAGTGTGAGATGTGAGATATACATATATATGTATTATATATATTAATATATTAATTATATATAATATAATTATATTAATGTATATATATATATAGATATATAGATATATTATTCAGCCATCAAAAAGAATGAAATTTTGCCATTTGCAATGACATGGATGGATGTAGAGGATATTATACTAAGTGAAATAAGTTAGAGAAAGACAAATACCATATGATTTTGTTCATAATGTGGAATTTAAGAAACAAAACAGATGAACTTAGGGGAGGGGAAGGAAAAATAAAAAAAGATAATAACAGAGGAAGGCGAGCCATAAGAGACTCTTAACTATAGTGAATAAATTGAGGTTGCTGGAGGGGAGGTGGGTGAGAAGATGGGGTAGCTGCATGATGGGCATTAAGGAGGGCACTTGATGTAATGTGCACTGGGAGTTATATGCAACTGATGATCACAAAATCATTAAAGTCTACCCTTGAATCTAATAATACACTATATGTTAACTAAATTGAATTTAAATACTTTTTTTAAAAAGAGCCTCTTATGATTTGCTTCCTTCTCTTTTTTCCCTTCCCCTATATTCATTTGTTTTGTTTCTTAAATTCCACATGAGTAAAATTAAAAAAAAATTACTAGAACTGATATACAGATTCAGCAAAGTCCCAGGAATAAAATCAATGTCCTGGGTATTTACCCCAAAAATACAGATGTCATGAAAAGAAGGGCCATCTCTACCCCAATGTTTATAGCAGCAATGGCCATGGTCGCCAAACTATGGAAAGAACCAAGATGCCCTTCAACAGACGAATGGATAAGGAAGATGTGGTGCATATACACTATGGAGTATTATGCCTCCATCAGAAAGGATGAATACCCAACTTTTGTAGCAACATGGACGGGACTGGAAGAGATTATGCTGAGTGAAATAAGTCAAGCAGAGAGAGTCAATTATCATATGGTTTCACTTATTTGTGGAGCATAACAAAAAGCATGGAGGACATGGGGAGTTAGAGAGAAGGGGGTTGGGGTAAATTGGAAGGGGAGGTGAATCATGAGAGACTATGTACTCTGAAACACAATCTGAGGGGTTTGAAGTGGCCGGGGTGTGGGAGGTTGGGGTACCAGGTGGTGGGTATTATAGAGGGCATGGATTGCATGGAGCACTGGGTGTGGTGAAAAAATAATGAATACTGTTTTTCTGAAAATAAATAAATTGAAAAAAATTTTTAAAAAATCAATGTACAGAAATCTGTTGCATTTCTTTCTTTCTTTTTTTTTTTAAGATTTTATTTATTTATTTATTTGACAGAGAGAGAACGTGTGAGTTGACCTACATTATATTGTCAAATAATCTTCAAAACAGCAGGAAAGAATTTCCAATGGAAAAAAGAGTCACTTCAAAAAATGATGTTAGGAAAACTGGCATAAGAATGAAACTGTGCCACTTTCTTTCAACACACACAAAATAAACTCAAAATGGATTAAAGACCTACATGTGAGACAGGAAACAATCAAAATCCTAGAGGAAAACACAAGCAGCAATCTCTTTGACCTTGGCCGTAGCAACTTCTTACTCGGCATATCGCCGGAGGTTAGGGAAACAAAAGCAAAAATGAACTATTGGGACTTCATCAAGACAAAAAGCTTCTGCACAGCAAAGGAAACAATCAGGAAAACTAAAAGGCAACCTATGGAATGGGAGAAAATATTTTCAAATGACATATCTGATAAAGGGTTTAATATCCAATCTATAGAGAATTTACCAAACTCAACACCCAAAAAAGAAATAATCCAGTTAAGAAATGGGCAGAGGACTGAATGGATATGTTTCCAGAGAAGACATACAAATGGCTAACAGACACATGAAAAGTTGATCAACATTACTCATCATTGGGGAAATACAAATCAAAACCATGATGAGATACCACCTCACAACTGTCAGAATGGCTAAAATTAGCAACACAGGAAACAACAGATGTTGGTGAGGATATGGAGAAAGTATCTGTATCTGTAACTCTTACATTGTTGGTGGGAATGCAAACTGGTGTAGCCACTCTGGAAAATAGTATGGAGTTTCCTCAAAATGTTAAAAATTAAACTGCTGTACAACCAAGCAATTGTATTAGTAAATAGGTATCCAAAAGATACAAAAGTACTGATTCAAAGTGGCACATGCACCCCGATGCTTGTAACAGCATTATAAATGATGGCCAAACTATGGAAAGAGCCAAGGTGTCCATCAGCTGATGAATGGCTAAAGAAGAGGTGGTATATATACATGGTAGAATATTACTCAGCCATCAAAAGGAATGAAATCTTGCCATTTGCAGATGTGTAGGGAGCTAGAGAGTATTATGTTAAATGAAATAAGTCAGAGTCAGACAAATACAATATGCTCATAGTTATTGCTACCATGTTTGATACTGGCTTAGGGTGAGGGGGAGCATATTCATGACAAGCACTAAGTTGACACGTGTAATGATGGGCATTTGTCTCAGTGATATTTAAGGACTATCTCTACTGTGGTAAATAGAGATGGTGTAGAGAAGTTGCAGCCATCTGTCCTCCATTATTATCTAACATTAGGCAAGTAAATCAGGGTTAAGAAGTGGCATTTAGGAGGTCCATCTGTAAGTCTGTGGTCTAAATTAATGGTATCTCTTAGGACTATCATAAAGATAGGAGTTTCTAGAAATAACCACAAAGAAGATTCTGGAAAAAAAAATACACACACACACACATATACATATAAATATATGTGTGTGTATGTGTATATATATATATATATATATATAATGTAATAATAGCAGTTGTTTAAGTTTGTATTGTTCACTCTTTTAGGCAAACTTTCTGAAATCTTTTCTTATGCTAGAAAGAAAATTCAACTTCAACTGATATATGTCATCCTGATATCATGTACTGTGTTTTACCTCCAGAGATGAAATGCCTCAATCAGTCCTTGAGGGACTACAATATTAGCCCCCAGGGAATTGTCCTTACCTCCTAGGGATAAATGTTGTTTCCATAAAATACTTTTAGGGGGGTCCTCTTGAGAAGGTTCATTCAAGTGAGAGCTCTAGTGGCATCTGAAAAGCATTAACGAGAATATAGTGCCTCAATATATAGTACCTTGATTTTCTATCAATTTGAGATAAGATTTTTGTTCCTGGGAAGGAGGAACATATTAAGAATTATCTATCATTAATAGTTTAAATGGCTCACTGGAGCATTCTTAATGGAAGACTACTAGAAGTGAGGTTTGTACAGTGGATAGGTTGAAAATCAAGATTCAGAACATGCCTGGGAAAGAAAGAGCTCTGAAGATGGAGAGAGGAAAAAAAGCTTTGGCCTTAGGAACAATGAAGATAAACATTATTGAGTGGGGGTGATGGATCATGAATAAGAAGAGAAACAAGATAGAATGACTTCTGAAAGAATTTCTGTAATACTGCTCTTGTAAAGGGACATACAAGGAAAGCTTCAGTTCTTTGATTTAGCTATCACTGAGGTAAATCTGATTTATAAAATGATTGCACCCCAAGCTCTGTCTCTAATAAACTGTAGCTCTGATATTTGGCATTTGCCAAATGAGTATGATGCCATTCAGAGCCAGCTTGGGTAATCAAACAGATATGAAGGCACTGGAGAAAAATACTTATTGTTTTATTGTCTAGTTCTTACCTTTCCTTACAGTAGTCTCGCAACTTTAGTCTCTAGATATTTCAGTCCTCAATTCTTCTGATCCTGGAAGAAATGCTTTGTGATATACCATGCAATGAGCATTTGACACAGGGAAATCTGCAAATCAACTTTTCACATTAGTTAGTGTTACAACGATTTACTACAGAGGTGCCATTTCCAGAGCAAACCATACATAGCTATTATTCAGTAGCAAAACACAAGAGAAATAAATGCTGAGTCTGGAAAATAGGAGTGCACTTTGTGAATTCTGTGGAGGAAGTCTCCACAGAAAAGAGAATCTGAAAACAACTTTTCTCTGTAGGAGAGTCACTAGCTGCAAGGTACTACACATCCCAGACACGTACATAGTGATAGAATATGGTGTGAAAATCAGCAGTTATGCTGGGGCCCTAAATGCTGCTTCAACAGCCCAAACTGCTATATTTTCCCTTCATCCCTGATTTGAAGCAGTAGGTCTTTTCTGAGCATCATTTTTTTTCTTTTCATTTCTCTCTTTTAAAATTTCATTTTGCTTCCAGTAAATTCTTTGGGGATAGTAACTGATGGAAAGCAAAAAAACCAAAAAACAAAAAAAACAAAACAAAAAAACAGTGAGAAAAGAAGCTGTGTGCTGGTTTAATTGTGTGCTTCAAAGTCATATTCCAATATTATCATCAATTCAGTCATAGTCCATCCTGCATTTCAGATGAAATATAAGAAGATAAACAATTTAAAATAAGTTTTGTGTGCTGTTTGTGGAGAGTAGAGAGATCATTGCATCCATCAAATTCCTGTTTACATCAATAGAGGCTGGTATGATCCTAAGTTAGCAAAAACTGCTCTTGCTCTGTTGCTATTAGTATTCTCAACTGCTTCACAGTCCAAAGCAAGCAGCAGGAGATCACTTAGACGTCCATCACCTATAGTGGTTCTTATAGGATATAATCCCTAACTCACTTTAGCACAAAGAAGTGTCTTTCATTCTGAAGTACAGGAACTGGTAAAGGGAACAGATGCAGTTATTGACAGTGTGACTGATAAACTCGATAATTTGGCAAAGAGCTCAGGGAGTTATCATTGTTCAATTAGAGTTCTTTAAAAGGTACAGGTGTTTTGACTGCTTTAGCTTCTTGGGTTCAAGGAGAGTATTACTGAACAGCGTGTCAGATAATGACAGAAGGCCAGAAGTCAATATTCAACATATGTGGGCACAAATGGAGTAGAATGCAGAATTCATGGGGTGAAAATATGATTATTCTCTCAACTGTTTGTAAAAAGGAAAAAGTTCCTTCAAATTACACAGTACAGTTGTAATCTCTACCTGCATGTTGTTACATGTGGGTGCAGTTTCATTGCTATCACATCTTTGTAGGGATATAAGCACAAATTAAAATATAAAGTGTTCCCCAGACTAAACAATTTGAAAAACATGTAAATTGCTATTTTAAGAATCAGTGACTTTGGGGCTCCTAGGTAGCTGAGTTGGTTAAACATCTGACTCTTGATTTTGGCTCAGGTCATGATTTCGAGATTGTGAGATTGAGCCCCAGTCTGCTCAGCATGGGAGTCTGCTTGAGATGCTTTCTCTACCTCTCCCTCTGCCCCTCCCCCCAACACTCTCTCTCCCTCTCATCCCCTCTCAAATAAGTGAATAGAAATTTTTAAAAAATAATCATTGATTTCATTCTTCAATAATTTTTATTATCTACTACAGGATAGATGTTATCATTCATATTATCATATTAATTTATTGCTTAATATTATATAATAGCTGCTCTGTTATTATAAGAGAATAGCACCACCTTGATATGATGAGCAATGGGTGTTATACACAACAGATGAATTATTGAACACTAAACCTGAAACTAATGATATACTATATGTTGGCTAATTGAATTTGAATAAAAATATTTAAGTTAAAAAAATAGTGTCTCATGTTAATAAAAGTTGAAGATATAATTACTTTCACTAATCACTTTTATTTTCCTGAGGTGGTAATAAAAAGGAATTCAAATTTCCTAAGAAAGAAAGTACTATATTTTGAAAAGTTAAGAAAATACTATATTTTGATAAGAAAATACTATAAGTAAATACTATAAGAAAATACTATATTTTGAAAAGTTCCTTTAAAGTGTTAGTAGGGGTGCCTGGGTGGCTCAGTGGGTTAAAGCCTCTGCCTTCTGCTCAGGTCATGATCTCAGTGTCCTGGGATCGAGCCCCACATTGGGCTCTCTGCTCAGTGGGGAGCCTGCTTCCCTTCTCTCTCTCTCTGCCTGCCTCTCTGCCTAGTTGTGATCTCTGTCTGTCAAATAAATAAATAAAATCTTTAAAAAATAAATAACTAAATAAATTGTTAGTAATAATTCATCTTGACATCAACTGTTAATGAATCACAGACTTTTAGTGTGGTTAGTCTGAGGCTGATTGAATTTTTTTATATGGCCTTTCTCATCCACTCCAGTAGTGAAAGATAAATCCATTTTCTTATATGCTAGAGTTAAGATAAAGAATTAAAATTACTGTACTTTTGCAGCTATAATTGAGGTATTGATTGTTAATCTGTCCCTTTTGACATCATAATTACCTTAAACTTATGTTTCACTATAGGTTGATAGGTATTCATCCACTACTCTTAGTCTTTATCATAATTAAGAACAATAATATTTATTTTTAAAACCATGAGCAGAATTGATAGAAAATACTTGGTTGATGTTTCTTAAATGAATTTACCATGAAGGAATTGTTTTATTACTAATCTCATTGGGGAAATTGGTTTAGAATTGACCATATGTTATCATCTCTTGGAGAGAAATTATAAACATTTTCAACATGGTAAGGACAAATAATCTTCAGTGGAACATGAAATAGAAAAAAAATTAAGTATTAAGGTAATTTTTACATTGCTGTCTGAAATATTTTTTAAATATCTCAACTATTAGCAAATGTGTTACTCCAGGCATCTTTTTCTTCCTGCAAAGTTTCTGAGTAGAGATGGAATCTGTTTTGATTAAGTAGGGCTTTTTTAAAGAAACTTTTCTCTAAAAAAAAAAAAGAAACTTTTCTCTATGTCTGAGTTTTATGATCCTAACTATAAATTTTGATAACTTTCTATATGGCAGAAGCATGTTGTATAATAAGATGTGCTCAGACTTATCTTCAATAAATCAGATAAATTCTGTTCCATTGACATAAGATAAGTCACCAGAATGTCTTTGAATTATATGATACTCTAAAGAATATGGGCAGGTGATCAGGTAAGAACAGGATATTTTTGGCAGACAGACTCAAAAAGTACAAAAGAAATATTGTTCTAAAGACCTCGGATAGCCAAAGGAATATTGAAAAAGAAAGCCAAAGTTGGTGGCACAATTCTGGACTTCAAACTCTATTACAAACCTGTCATCATCAAGACAGCATGGTACTGGCACAAAAACAGACACATAGATCAATGAAACAGAATAGAGAGCCCAGAAATAGACCCTCAACTCTATGGTCAACTAATCTTCGACAAAGCAGGAAAGAATATCCAATGGAAAAAAGACAGCCTCTTCAACAAATGGTGTTGGGAAAATTGGACAGCCACATGAAGAAAAATGAAACTGGACCATTTCCTTACATCACACATGGAAATAGACTCAAAATGGATGAAGGACTTCAATGTGAGAAAGGAACCCATCAAAATCCTTGAGGAGAACATAGGCAGCAATGTCTTTGACCTCAGCTGCAGCAACTTCTCCCTTGGAACATCGCCAAAGGCAAGGGAAGCAAGGGCAAAAATGAACTATTGGGACTTCATCAAGATCAAAGCTTTTGCACAGGAAAGGAAACAGTTAACAAAACTAAAGACAACTGACAGAATGGGAGAAGATATTTGCAAACGACATATCAGATAAAGGGCTTGTATCCAAAATCTATAAAGAGCTTAGTAAACTCAACACCTAAAGAACAAATAATCCAATCAAGAAATGGGCAGAGGACATGAACAGAAATTTCTGCAAAGAAGACATCCAGATGGTCAACAGACACATGAAAAGGTGCTCCACATCATTCAGCCTCAGGGAAATACAAATCAAAACCACAATGAGATACCACCTCACACCAGTCAGAATGGATAACATTAACAAGTCAGGAGATGACAGATGCTGGTGAGGATGAGGACAAAAGGGGACCCTCCTACACTCTCGGTGAGAATGAAAGCTGGTGCAACCACTCTGGAAAACAGCATGGAGGTTCCTCAAAAAGTTGAAAATAGAGCTACCTTATGACCCAGCAATCACACTACTGGGTATTTACCCTAAAGATATAAACGTCATGATCCGAAGGGGCATGTGCACCGGAATGTTTATAGCAGCAATGTCCACAATAGCCAAATTATGGAAAGAATCTAGATGTCCATCAACAGATGAATGGATAAAGAAGATGTGGTATATATACACAATGGAATACTATGCAGCCATCAAAAGAAATGAAATCTTGGCATTTGTGATGATATGGATGGAACTAGAGGGTATTATGCTTAGTGAAATAAGTCAATAAGAGAAAGACAATTATCATAAGATCTCCCTGACATGAGGAAGTTGGGAGGCAATGTGGTGGGTTTGGGAGGGTAAGAATGGAATAAATGAAACAAGATGGGATTGGGAGGGAGACAAACCATAAGATACTCTTAATTTCACAAAACGAACTGAGGGTTGCCAGGGGAGTGGGGTAGGGAAAGGGTGGTTGGGTTATGGATATTGGGGAAGGCATGTGATATGGTGAGTGCTGTGGAGTGTGTAAATCTGGCGATTCACAGACCTGTACCCGTGGGGCTAATAATACACTATATGTTTATAAAAAAAAAACAAAACTTAAAAAATAAAAAAGGAAATATTGTTCTAACTTGTTGTTATAAAGTTATAATATAGGATAGGCTAAATAATCCATGTCCATCAGAAATTAAAACCAATGGGGTCAGTTTAATTTATTGTTTTTTTTTTTTTTAATGCTGCATAAACATTTGAGGATACACAAATCTTGTCAAAATATTTAGTTTCTGAGAAAGCATTGAAGCTTTCTTGGCATTTGATCATATCACTGAAGGTACTTTAAGAGTTAAAATTACTTTTATTAGAAGTCCACGAGATTACTCTGTTGATCCCAGGAAAATAATTTAGCATTCCATAAACCTTTTAAAAAGTCATAAAGTGCATATGGAAAAGGAAAGCAAATTTTATGGAGCTCATTGGTTGTGATAAGATTAATGATATAAAATGGAATTACTTTGTTGTTCTTACTCTTGTCATTTGGAGTATGTCCCTACAGAAGAAAGACAGTACTTATCTATTCTTGGAGTATATTACTCTTCTTAGAATAACCTTTAGAAAACCTACAGAAAACATTTCTTAGTCACTGGACTTTCTATCCATGTGTACAGTTACTCAAAGGAACAAAATTTCATTTTTCAAACCATCATATATTTTGAGTTGAAATGAATCAGCCACCCAAGAATTTTGTGTGAAAAAGACAGTAGCACTTATGTAGAAGGATAATAGGGGAAAAGAATGCATGAGTCAGAATGGAACCTGAATATCAGAGTGATAGACCAAGGAAGAAGCGGCAGAGGTGTCATATGAGTCAGAACAATGTGAATGAGTGCCTCTGACTCTAAATATGACAAAAGCATTAGGGAAAGTAGTAGGAAAGATTAGTGAAAAAATCAGGAGAATAGTGGACTAGCATGTTCTTACTGAGAGTAAATTCCAAGTCCTATTCTAAGCTACATTTACCTAGTTGCATTTAATTTCTTGTCTGTGGACCTGGGCTGACCTAGTAAATAGGGTACTCTAGCCTCATCTCTTCTATTCTAATGTGAAAATAGTATCCTTGTCAAAGTGTCTATGTTCTAAAGTGATAGCTACTATATAAATTTTTAAACAGTTAATAAATATTAATCTGTGTGATGCATTTTATATAACTATCATCTGGGTATTTCAAAACATTTTGCAAACAGTTCTTATAAAACTCCTTTAATTAATACTGATGGCAGGGATGTTCAGACTAAACATTTATTGAGGGGCATCAGTGTGAAACATTTCATAGACATTGACTTGATCTAATAAAGCAGACAAGGCAATAAACATGTGAAAATAGGTGACTTACCCAGGAGGGAGTTATCTGATATTCACTCTGTTTTACATTGTTGTGGGTTATGGACCCTTCCAAAGGACCTCGGAATTAAAAAGGAGAAACTGGCATGATTAAATAAAAGTGAATGTTAAAAACAGGTTTCAAGTGGAAAGGGATGTACTTGACAGTTCAGGAAGAAGCTTTAAGAAGCCAATGGAATTGGGGCACCTGGGTGGCTCAGTGGTTTAAACCTCTGCCTTTAGCTCAGGTCATGACTCAAGGTGCTGGGATTAAGCCCTGCATCGAGCCCTGCATGGAGCTCTACATCGGGTTATCTTTTCAGCAGGGAGCCTGCTTCCCACGCTCTCTGCCTGCCTCTCTGCCTACTTGTGATCTCTCTCTCTGTCAAATAAATAAAAATCTTAAAAAAAAAAAATAAAGCCAAAGGAATTGCATGGAATCAGACCTGAGGGAAACATTAAAAAAATCACCAAGATCTTTCTAGAAAACACTAATAATTCCAAAGGAATGGATGGTTTCTTCATTTCTCTATTCTTCTCTCCCACTCCAAGTTCTTCAAATTTTCAGATTCCCAATGAAGCATGTTGTCTTAGGCTTCAACCCCAGATACCCCTTGAGGTAAAAAAAAAAAAAAAAAAAAAAATATATATATATATATATATATATCTATATATATATATATATATATATATACATTTCTCATCTTAAATTGTAGATTTTCTCCCTCTACAAATATTCCATTAAAATTCTATCCTACTGACTCTCACTGAATCATCAGTGGGCAAGAGAGTATGTAATCACCATTCTCTGTAAAAGAGTTATGCCAAGACTTGGAAGTCAAAATGAAGACTCTCCTTAGTAGTTGTTGCTCTCTTCTGAAACATTTTATAGCTTTCAGATTGACGTTATTATCTTGAAAACTTTTAGTCATATTTTAAAATACATATGCACCTTTGCCCAGTTTCCCATAACCCAAATTATAAAACTCTGGCAAGAATTTAGTATAGGCAGTCTCAAACTCACCAAAAACCTGCTTTAGAATTTCTGATCAAAAAGTTGGTTGTTTGAAACACATAAAGAAAGCATTTTTGCTAAGGAAATGCTATTATACGTATCGATGTCCTCTTTCAGAATAATATACAAGAAGCTTTGTTTCTAATGCCACTAAAATAGAGTAAGACTACTATTTAAAGCTTATTCACAATTTAAACATTTGTCTCTATGAAAAATTATTGCCAATTATTTTCCACTTGAGATGACTGCATTAGGAATGAGATTTCCAAACTCTCCCATATTTCTCTTCTTGAGTATATCCTAGAAAATAGCAGAGTGTCCTTGAACCTCCTAAAATGTAAACAGTGTGATCCACTCCCAGAAATTTTGGAGAAGGAAAAGGGATTTTTGATAGCCCATATGGAAATTTCAGTCTCTAACTGGAGTGGCTACTTACAAATCATATTTATAAAATGTGCATTTATAGCCTGAAGATGCGTTATCTATATTAAATATAAGAATCTGATATGCACCTAGAATAGTGTGAAGGTGATCTACATATTCATATACTTAAAAAAAAGATTTTATTTATTTATTGGACAGAGAGGTAGACAGCTAGAGAGAGAACACAAGCAGGGAGACTGGAAGAGGGAGAAGCAGGTTTCTCACCGACCACGGAGCCCAATGTGAGGCTCAATCATGACCTGAGCCAAAGGCAGACGCTCAGTGACAGAGCCACCCAGGTGCCCCTCATATATTTTATATTTAGGAAGATTTAAATATTTTTACTTCTTTTCCCCACATTGGTCTTTCTTTTTGTTGTTGTTTAAATTTTAATTCCAGTATAGTTTGTAACATACAGTGTGATATTAGTTTTAGGTGTGCAATATAATGATTCAACAATTCTATGTATTACTCAGTGCTTATCGTGATAAGTGTACTTTTAATCCCCTTATTTCACCCATCCCCTCTCCACCTTCCCTCTGATAACCATCAGTTTATTCTCTATAATTAAGAATATATTTTTTTTGGTTATTTGGTTTGTCTTTTTCTTTGTTTCATTTATTAAATTCCACATATGAGTGAAATCATATGGAATTTATCTGACTTAACTTCATTTAGCAGTATATTCTCTAGATTCATCCATGTTATTGCAAATGGCAAGATTTCATTCTTTTTTTATGGCAGAATATTCCACTATAGATGAATGGATAAAGAAGTGATAGATATATCTATATCTATCTATCTCTATCTCTATCTCATCTCTATCTCTATCTATATCTATATCTATCATTTCTTTATCCATTCATCTATCTTTATCCATTCATCTATCAATGGACAATTGGGCAACTTCCATAATTTTGCTATTGTAAATAATCCTACAGAATACATAAGGATACACATATCTTTTTTGAGTTAATGTTTTCATATTCTTTGGATACATATCTGGTAGTGGAATTACTGGATTATATGGTAACTCTATTTTTAATTTTCTGAGGAATTTCTATACAGTTTTCCATAGTGGCTGCACCAGTTTGCATTCCCACCAACAGAGTAAAAGAGTTCCTTTTTCTCCGTATCCTCTCCAACATCTGTCATTTCTTGTGTTTTTTTTTTTATTATTTCAGCTATTCTGCCAGATATGAGGTGGCGTCCTCCTGTGGTTTTGACTTGCGTTTCTCTGGTGATGAGTGATGAACATTTTTCATGTGTCTGTTGGACATCGGTATGTCTTCTTTGAAGAAATATCTATTCATGTGTTCTACCGTTTTTTAATTGGATTAAAAAATTAAATCGTGTTCATGTTGAGTTGTGTAAGTTATCTATATGTTTTGGTGTTCGTGTTGAGTTGTGTAAGTTATCTATATGTTTTGGATAATAACCCTTTATTTGTGTTCGTGTTGAGTTGTGTAAGTTATCTATATGTTTTGGATAATAACCCTTTATCAGATAATGTCACTTGAAGCATTTTTACTTCTTGTATTGCTTAGGTATGGTAAATTTGGGTACAATATCAATTAACATTTATTTAGTAAGCTCCTATTAAATAGAAATCATTGGGTAAATTGGGGAATATAAGAAACCAAGAAATAATTAGTTCTAATTCCTGTCCTAAGGCAAACACTATACATAAGATTAATGATAAATTAAGTTTAATTTTAAGTGTCAAACAAAATATTTAGTGATATAAACTAGAGATCTTCCAACCAAGAAGGGATTGCTTTTAATTGAGGTGATCGGAGAAAGATTCATAAAGGTTAAAGTCTAACTGATATTGTTTAAGAAAACATAAAGTGAAATGTTTATATATTTTGAATCTAGTTTCAGTTTTAAAATGTTAATCAAGAAAAATGAGGAACAATTATTAAAAAGTAGATTAAGAGAAATCCAATATGAAGCAAAACATTTTTTTCTTGTTTTCCTTTGTTTCCTGTTCTGTTGTTCTATGAGTAAAACTTAAGAGAAACATAGTCTTGAATAATTAAAAATATTCAGAAAAGAATTATCCAAATTTAACTACAATAATTTAATATTCTAAATATAAAATATGTGTTGCTTTACTGTATCAATTAATGGGATTTTTCAATAAATTAAAATTGTTTCTCTGAAAGTGTGTGATTGAGCTGGAAACATAAAGAATCAAGTCTCTTGATTTATTAGTTATGAATTAGGCCTATTTTAGAGAATGTACCTGAAAAACATAAATGGAAAAACAGAATTTCAGGGAAAAAAGTAAATGAACACACAAAACAATTACTTAATAAAATTTGTTATATGTTTAATTAAGTTATAAGTTGCTCCATTCAAGTAAAAATCTACTTTGTTCCAGAAAGGACTAAAAATGACTTACAAGTGTGTCTCTAGTATTTACCTGCCTATTTTTTTTTTAAATAATGAAGTTGCATCCCTGTTACTGTATGTCTATATGACAAACACAGGATCCTATCTTTTTTTTTTTTTTTTAAGGATCCAGAAATTTTTTTAACTGATATTGTTATTGAGATAATTGCAGATTCACATGTAGTTGTAGGATATCATGAAGAAAGTTGTAGGATATCATGTAGTTGTAGGATCTTGGATACAGTAATAGGATAGTAGTAGGCTATTATACAGAAAGATTCTTATACACTTCACTCAGTTTTTCTCAATGGTAGCATTTTGCAAAACTATAATATCCCAACCAGAATACTGACATTGATTCATTCCACCCATCTTATTCAAAATTTCCCACTTTTATGTTTGCCCTTGGAGTGTGTGTGTGTGTAAGTTCTATACAACTTTATACAATTCTGTCACTCTGCGTAAGTTGTATATCAAGATACTGGGTAGTTTCAATGCTAATGTACTTTTGTAACCACACCCATCTCCCTACAGTTCCTTGACCCTCACTTGGTTCCTAACCCTCTCAAAAACTAATATGTCCTACATTTTTAATATTTGTGATTTCAAAAATGTTTTGTGAATGGAATAGTAATGCATGTAAACTTTTGAGAGTGGCATTTTTCACTCAGTATAGTTCTCTGGAGGTTTATTCAACTTGTTGAGTATTATCAAGTTTGTTTCTCTATATTGTTAAGTAGTACTCCCTATTATCTTACTGTAGTTTAACTATTATCATATTGAAAGACATATGGGTTGATTCTGGTTTGGGGATATTACAAGTAAAGCTACTTGTATATCAGTTCCTGTGTGAACATAAATTCCCTGTGAAATAATACTCTCAGGGGTACAATTACTGAATTCTATGATAGTTGCATGTTTAGTTTTATAAGAAACTGCAAATTATATCAGATTGACAGTACAATTTTACATCCCCACCAGTAATGTATGAGTGATCCAGTTTCTCTGCCTCCTTGCCAGTATTTTGGTGTTGTCAATATTTTAAAATTTAACCATCTGTTAAGTATGTAATGGTCTCTCTTTTTTATTTTAGGAAATCATTTTACTAAATGCCTCATTTCAGAAATATTTCTGTGATGCTCAGAGGAGTAAAAATTATGCACCTACAGACTCTGATTATTATCTGTCGTTAGAATCTGAGTTCTGAATCTAGTGAAATGTCTTTCTTCTTCCTGTGACCTTACTATACATGATATTGCTTACTGGGAGTTTTGGTATCTCTCATTATGTTTATAGTTTTGATGCATTTCTCTTTCTTTCAGGAGCTCTGAAAGAAATTATTACAATGATAGTTAAGACAAGGCCTTAAAATACAATAAGATTTTATAAAGCATTTGAAGAAATTAAAATAGATTGATAATATAGTATAATATGATTTCTATCAGATAAAACTGTTCTTTTTTTTTTCTTTAAAGATTTTATTTATTTATTTGACAGAGAGAAATCACAAGTAGATGGAGAGGCAGGCAGAGAGAGAGAGAGGGAAGCAGGCTCCCTGCTGAGCAGAGAGCCCGATGTGGGACTCGATCCCAGGACCCTGAGATCATGACCTGAGCCCAAGGCAGCGGCTTAACCCACTGAGCCACCCAGGCGCCCTCAGATAAAACTATTCTTAGAGCAACCTTGCTAACTTTGGATTGTTTCATGATGAATTTATTTCTTCCCAAAATACCATGTTGCTTTTATTTTATTTTATTATTTTATTTTATTTTTTGAGAGAGAGAGAGACAGCACATTCATGGAAGTGGGGGAGGGAGGAGTAGAGGGAGAGGGAAAGAGAATTTTAAGCAGGCTCTCTGCCCAGTGAGGAGCCCTATTCAGGCCTCGATCTCAGGACCCTGAGATCCCGACATGAGCTAAAATCAAGCGTCAGATGTTTAACTAACTGAGCCACACAGGAGGCCCCAAAATGCTATTTTGAGCATGTCCTCTCTTCTAAGAGTTCCATTTTTTTGCCTGAAGATTACTCCTTGGAGTCTGCTTATAATTTCCCTATGAGCAAAACTACCTCAGGGGTACACACAAACTTTACAAGTTCAAGGAATATTTTCTGGGAGAAGGGTGTGGAAGGGGCACAAATTAAACCCATAGTTAAGAACAAAACAAAATTTAAAAAAAAATTTTCCTAGAGAAGCAACAATGGCTATACAATTGTAGAAAATTCGTATGCATATATATTAGCAGGCAGAACACTTAGTTTTACATCCTAAGCCATTTATTTAAAGTAGCTTCAGAGTTTTCACCTAATGAATGGATTTCTATTAGGATCCATTGAGTTTCAATATTGCAAGTGCTAGTTTAAAACTAAGCTAAAAACAAATTGAAAGTTTACATATTTATGCTACTGTAAGTATACATTACATATTCCCTCCAATCATACTTGGACCCAGAGATTCAAACATTATTTTTAGGACTGCTTCTTTTTCTCCTACTCTTGGTTTTGCTCATCTTAGCATGGGTTAATTCACAGACTTAGTCTCTCCTCATAGATACATGGTAACCCTGGGAGTCAAACTTGAGTAGTTTTTATAGATTTTGTTACTATTAAAGAGATATCATAGCTTCTAATCTGAGGAAGGCCTCTGATTGGATTGACTCTTGAACCACACTGCTTGCCAGGGTGATAAAGCACCCTGAATATTCAGGCCAGGGTCAAGGATCCATTACCAAGACACTGAAATCAGGGCTTCAGGCATACTTTATCCACATGGGTACAAAATTGTCAAATCAAGGAACGGCATGTCTCCACAGAATAGGATTCAGGACAAATAAAATATCCTTTGCAATTCCATGTGCTGTGCAATTTCATGACTTTCCAAAACAAAAGAATGAAGAGGCTCAGTGATTAATTAAAGTCTTTATCTCTGCAAAATGGAAATGCTCTCAACTTTAAAATTAAAGTCTTCAGTCCTCACACTCCACCTGTTCCACTGAGGATTCAAAGCTTTTATCACTGATATGTGTGTAGAGTTCATGCTCCGAATAGTATTTTTTCCCTCTCATTTCAACAGTCTATGCAGAACAAAGATATTTTTCAAGCACGTAGTGTAAGAAGGGGACCATAGTAACGAGATGAAATTAATGGAAGAATCCACAGTCTTCCCTGGTCTATTGTGGGAGAATCTTACTTTCCCCTATTTGTGTTATCATTCTGAATGTTTTAGGAAATAGGAAGCATTCTTTTTTCAAAGAAATAAGTTAATGGAAAGCATTTCATGCTTACAAATTATTGGAAAGTCTGGAGAACAAAATAAAAGTAGCTACCAATGGATTAGTGATGTCAAATATATACTAATACCTTAATTTTAATCCAGAGGAGAAGAAACTACTTCTGCTTCTTCATCTGTCACTCATAGAGCTAATGGCTAGGGATTGGGATGCAAAGTGCATCTGCTTCAACTGCCTCAAGATTCTCTTGAGGTTGGAGTCTAGACTTTGCAACATTGTGGGCAGCCCCCAATACTTATATCTCTGTAACCTTCCTGGCTGGCAGTAACTGCAGCAGGAAGATGATGTGTGGCTCATCTTTGTTCAACAGCTTGAACAAATGCCTCTCATTGCAGAATCTAATTTCAATCCATTACTCTGGTTTTGAGGAAGTCTGAGGTCTGTAGTATGTTGCTTTCTAGATATTACAGTATTGAAAGATTGTTAGGAATGGATGCCAACTGCCAATCAAACATACAATGTATTTATATACATGTTTTATGTATGTATATACATAATATACATACACATATACAGTATATTTCCAAAGCTGTTGGGAAAATCATGGTAGTGAATGAAATTAAGGTAAATATATTTTTCTACTTTTGCGTAAGATTTCAGGACATATAATAGGTTTTATTTATCCTTATGAAATAAAATTTTTAGTCAAGACTATTTGCTATACACTAGTAGCAAATAGCAATTTTTAAAACCCCTCTATTCAGTATTGTCGCTTTTATGAGTATACTTAAGAAAGAAAATGGCATAATGATTCTGGGCATCAATTTATGGTATCATAACTGAGATTGGGCTAAAATCACAGCAATTTTTGAATCAGTACTTAAAAAAAAAAGTTAGGCTTTCCTTGTAGAAACAATCTATATATTCTGTTCCTTAAGTATTTCTTTCCTTTGGGCTCACACAAAAAGGCATAGAAATTAGTTTTTGAATTTTTAATTCTTATTATCTAGTTCAAATATATTCCTTTGATGAGATTCATCAAGATTTTTTCTTTTTTTTCCTTCCTTCCTTCCTTCCTTCCTTCCTTCTTCTCTCCTTTATTCCTTCCTTCCTTCCTTTCTTTTTAAACCTTAAGTTTATTATTATCATTTTATTTCTTTTTAAAAGACTTCAGCAGACCAGAGAATGAAACTATTTTGAAATTGATGGTCTGGCTAGTACTTTTCCTTTATACCAAGAGGCATTCTTGACAGAATGTGTACTATTTATACCTGATTTTGCAGTCTATCCATAAGATTAAGTTTAGAAGAATAAGAAAAATGGATTGTTATTTGGCTGGAGAATCAAAGGTTTCAATAATGTACAGCAATCAATGTCTTCACTGGCATGCCGGGGTTAAAACTATTTAAAAGGTTTCAACCTAGTTATTCAAGCTGTCTTATCACCTGTCTAATTCAGTGTGACAGCTGAAAGAAACCTGTTTTGAAGCTCAGTTATTTGACATCGATATTTATTTTTTATATATTTATTCTCTCAGAAAATTGTATTGAGGAATGTTTAAACCAATATGCATAGTATTTCAGATCTTCTAAAATTTCTTATCCATAGTATTTCAGTTGGAATACTCAATGGGTAATTGTTGGTAACACACAGTTTTCCAGGAAAGTGAATTAAATGTAAGCTTAGAAAAAAGAACATAGTGAAAATTCTAGGAAAACAGAACAATACCTTAATAAGAACGTCAAAGTTATGCAGCAGAAAAGTTTCCAATGAAAACACTAATGTTTTTAATAAAATACATGCATTTTTAAATGTTTTCAATATTTCATATTAATATCAGTCCTTTAACAATGATAGGTTTTTTCCACCTCAAATAGAAATACTGTGTATGATAATAGATTCTGTAAAAGGAATGTCTTCAAACCCATTGTAACTATTTTTTTCTGAGTTTTCATGCCTTTCAAAATGATAATACTTTGGATTTGCATGATATCTTTCTTAACATGTCAAATGATTTAAAGGCTATTAATTCATTTATTTGCTCATATATGAAATCTGTTGCAGTCAAGAATGTGAGATTACATCTCCTTGGGAAAAGGAAAAATTTAGGCTTTACTTCGTAGTATCAGCTGTTAGGTTTGGATGAGAGATTAGGATGCTGACTAAAAAGTAAATAAAATGAAAAACAGCTTTGCACACAGGGTACATGAAATTCCCTTCATTTCCCAAGCTTTTTAATTATAAAGAAAGACCCTACTGTTTGCAGTATATTAAAAATAATTTTTAACCTGAGGGGAATATTTTTAGATATAGAAAAGAACCATTTACATCAGTTTTTGTTTTATTTTCTTTTGTTTCTGTTTTGCTTTGTTTTTGTTTTTATATTTTAATTCTAGTTCTTCCTTTGTATCAGAAATAATCTTTTAGCTTCATTCACCTGTATTATAGACAAGGGAAATGGATGACAGAAGTGGGATATCATTACAGATGGGTAACCTAATGGTAAATTTCATGAAATATATATATAGTACTCCAGTTTTAGTACTTTCGATAATAGAACCCATATTGGGTGCACAAGGTTCATAGCAATTGAGACTTATATTAAATCATAGTTCTTTAATTTTATTTTTTCCAAATTGCTCCTATTTACTAATTAGGCAAATTTACCTTTTATTTTTCATTGATTAATCCCAGAAATAATAAGAAACACTTATATTTTTCATAATATTTTATATATCTTGGAATTCATTGATCCACATTGAAGTTTAATTTGCTCTGGGATAGTTGTCCTATGGTTTTGAGACAATTGAATTATTACCACCCATATTTAAAAATTACTGACTTTTTTAAAAAAATATTTTATTTATTTTGGAAAGAGAGAGAGTCAGTGTGGAGGGAAGCAGAGGGAGAGAGAGGAAGAGAATCTCAAACAGATTCTTCACTGAGCATGCAGCCCAGTTGTGGGCGTTGGTCATGACCTGGGCAGAAACCAAGGGCTGGGCACTTAACCAACTGAGCCACCCAGGTGCCCCCAAAATTACTTCTGCATTTTCCCAATGAAGTGAAAGTCAGATATAAACTTAGAAATTGTTGTATATTTATTCATTCATAAGCCCAGGGTATTCCTAGATATTTATCCATGTACTTAAGCTTCTTCCATAGCTATTATCCAAATCGGAAAGTTCAGGGATGGAATAGACAACAAAACAAAACAAAACAAAAAATTCTCAATGAGAGTTTCTGGTAGAGAAATTCATATTTCACTGCTTTAGGGTGATGAAACTTGAACTATTGATAATTCAGGTTCCATGTATCTTATTAAGAAATATTTACCCCTAACTTATTTTTTATTAACAAATAATATATTATTGTTTCACAGGTCTGTGAATCATCAGTCTTATGTAATTCATAGCACTCACCATAGAATATACCCTTGCCAATGTCCATCACCCAACCACCTCATCCCTCCCACCCCACTCCCCTCCCACAACCCTCAGTTTCTTTAGGGAGATTAAGAATCGCTTATGGATTCTCTCCCTACCTGGTCCCATCTTGTTTCATTTTTCCCTCTCTTCCCCAATAACCCCCGCACTGCCTCTCAAATTGCTCATATCAGTGAGATCATATGATAATTGTCTCTTTCTGATTGACTTATTTCACTTAGCATAATACCTTCTGGTCCCATCCAAGTCATCACAAAAGGCAAGATTTCAATTTTTGATGGCTGCATAGAATTCTATTGTATAGATGTCATATCTTATTTTTTTTAATTTAATTTTATTTTTCCAGTGTTCCAATATTCATTGTTTATGCACCACACCGAGTGCTCCATGGAATACATGCCCTCTTTAATACCCAACACCAAACATACCCATCCCCCCAATACCCCTCCTTCCAAAACCTTCAGTTTGTTTCTCAGAGTCCACAGGATCTTGTTTGTGGTCCATCTCACCTTCCAATTTCTGCCATTCACTTTTCCTTCCCTCCTCCTAATGTCCACGTTATTCCTTATGCTCCACAAATAAGTGAAAATATGATAATTGACTTTCTCTGCTTGACTTATTTCATGCAGCATAATCTCTTCCAGTCCCGTCCATGTTGATACAAAAGTTGGGGATTCATCCTTTCTGATGGAGGTGTAATATTCCATTGTATATATGAGCCATATCTTCTATACCCATTCATCCATTGAAGGGTAACTTGGCTCTTTCCACAGTCTGGCAATTGTGGCCATTGCTGCTATGAACATTGGGGTATATATGGCCCTTCTTTTCATTGCATCTGTATCTTTGGGGCAAATCACAGTATTGCAATTGCAGGGTCATAAGGAAAACCCTTTTTTTTTTTTTTAAACATATAATGTATTAGTCGTAAGGGTGCAGGTCTGTGACTCGCCAGGTTTACACACTTCACAGAACTCACCATAGCACATACCCTCCCCAATATCCATAACCCTATCATCCTTTCCCTCTCTCCCTCCCCCCAGCCACCCTCAGTTTGTTTTGTGACATTAAGAGTCTTTTATGGTTTGTCTCTCTCCCAATCCCCTCTTGTTTCATTTATTCTTTTCCTACCCCCCAAGCCACCCCATTTGTACTATGCATCCCTATTTGTACTATACAAATAGTACAAATCTATTATACTTTTTCAGCATCTATTGAGAGTATCATATGGTTCTTGTTCCTTCTTTTATTAATGTGTTGTATCACATTGATTGATTTGTGGATGTTGAACCAACCTCGCAGCCCTGGAATAAATCCCACTTGGTCGTGGTGAATAATACTTTTAATGTACTGTTGGATCCTTTTGGCTAGGATTTTGGTGAGAATTTTCACATCTTTGTTCCTCAAGGATATTGGTCTGTAATTCTTTTTGATAGGATCCTTGTCTGATTTTGGGATCAAGGTGATGCTGGCCTCATAAGATGAGTTTGGAAGTTTTCCTTCCATTTCTATTTTTTTTTTTTTTTTGAAACAGTTTCAGGAGAATAGGAATTAATTCTTCTTTAAATGTTTGGTAGAATTCCCCTGGGAAACCGTCTGGCCCTGGGCTTTTGTTTGTTTGGAGATTTTTGATGACTGTTTCAATCTCCTTACTGGTTATGGGACTGTTCAGGTTTTCTATTTCTTCCTGGTTCAATTTTGGTAATTTATATGTCTCAAGGAATGCATCCTTTTCTTCCAGATTGTCAAATTTGTTTGCGTAGAGTTGCTCATAGTATGTTCTTATAATTGTTTGTATTTCTTTGGTGTTGGTTGTGATCTTGTCTCTTTCATTCATGATTTTATTTATTTGGGTCCTTTTTCTTTTCTTTTTGATAGGTCTGGCCAGGGGTTTATCAATCTTATTTATTCTTTCAAAGAACCAGCTCTTAGTTTTGTTGATTTGTTCTACTGTTTTTTTTGTTGTTGCTGTTTGTTTGCTTGCTTGTTTGTTTTGTTTTGTTTTTGGTTTCTATTTCATTGATGTCTGCTCTGATCTTTATTATTTCTTCTCCTGCTGAGTTTAGGCTTTTTTTTTTTTTTAAAGATTTTATTTATTTATTTGACAGAGAGAGATTACAAGTAGGCAGAGAGGCAGGCAGAGAGAGAGAGGAGGAAGCAGGCTCCCTGATGAGCAGAGAGCCCAATGTGGGACTTGATCCCAGGACCCTGAGATCATGACCTGAGCCAAAGGCAGCGGCTTAACCCACTGAGCCACTGAGATCATGACCTGAGCCAAAGGCAGCGGCTTAACCCACTGAGCCACCAAGGCACCCCATGGGTTTAGGCTTTCTTTGTTGTTCTTTCTCTAGCTCTTTTCGGTGTAGGGTTAGGTTGTGTATTTGAGACCTTTCTTGTTTCTTGAGAAAGTCTTGTAGAGCTATATATTTTCCTTTCATGGCTGCCTTTGCTGTGTCCCACAGATTTTGTATCATTGTGTTTTTATTATCATTTGTTTCCATGATTTTTTTCAATTCTTCTTTAATTCCCTGGTTGATCCATTCATTCTTTAGAAGGATGCTGTTTAGTCTTCATGTATTTGGGTTCTTTCCAAATTTCCTCTTGTGATTGAATTCTAACTTCAGAGCATTGTGGTCTAAAAATATGCAGGGAATGATCCCAATCTTTTGATACCAGTTGAGACCTGATTTATGACCCAGGATGTGATCTATTCTGGAGAATGTTCCATGTGCGCTAGAGAAGAATGTGTATTCTGTTGCTTTGGGATGGAATGTTCTGAATATATCTGTGATGTCCATCTGGTCCAGTGTGTCATTTAAGGCCTTTATTTCCTTGTTGATCTTTTGCTTGGATGATCATTTCAGTGAGGGGAGTGTTAGTTCCCCTACTATTATTGTATTATTGTTTATGTGTTTCTTTGATTTTGTTATTAATTGGTTTATATAGTTGGCTGCTCCCATGTTAGGGGCATAGATATTTAAAATTGTTAGATCCTCTTGTTAGTCAGACCCTTTAAGTATGATATAGTGTCATTCCTCATCTCTTATAATAGTCTTTGGCTTAAAATCTCATTGATCTGATATAAGGATTATTACCCCAGCTTATTTTTGATGTCCATTAGCATGGTAAATTGTTTTCCACCCCCTCAATTTAAATCTTGAAATATCTTTGGGTCTAAAATTAGTTTCTTGTAGGCAGCATATTGATGGGTTTTGTTTTTTTAATCCATTCTGATACCCTGTGTCTTTTGATTGGGGCATTTAGCCAATTTACATTCAGGGTAACTATTGAGAGATATGAATTTAGTGCCATTGTATTGCCTGTAAAGTGACTGTTACTGTATATTGTCTCTGTTCCTTTCAGATCTACCACTTTTAGGATCTCTCTTTGCTTAGAGGACCCCTTTCAATATTTCCTGTAGAGCTGGTTTGGTGTTTGCAAATTCTCTCAGTTTTTGTTTGTCCTAGAAGACAAACTCCTTCTATTTTTATCTCTCCTTCTATTTTCAATGGTAGCCTAGCTGGATATAGTATTCTTGGCTGCATGTTTTTCTTGTTTAGTGCTCTGAATATATCATGTCAGTTCTTTCTGGCCTGCCAGGTCTCTGTGGGTAAGTCTGTTGCCAATCTAATATTTTTACCATTGTATGTTACAGACTTCTTGTCCAGGGCTGTCTTAAGGATTTTCTCTTTGTCACTAAGACTTGTAAATTTTACTATTAGATGATGGGGTGTGGACCTATTCTTATTGATTTTGAGGGGGTTTCTCTGCACCTCCTGGATTTTGATGCTTGTTCCCTTTGCCATTTTAGGGAAATTCTGTACAATAATTCTCTCCAATATACCTTCTGCTCCCCTCTCTCTTTCTTCTTCTTTTGGAATCCCAATTATTCTAATATTTTGTCTTATGGTATCACTTATCTCTCGAATTCTCCCCTCATGGTCCAGTAATTGTCTCTCTTTTGTTCAGCTTCTTTATTCTCTGGCATTTGGTCTTCTATATCACTAATTCTTTCATCTGCCTCATTATCCTAGCAGTAAGAGCCTCCATTTTTATTGCACCTCATTAATTGATTTTTTGATTTCAACTTGGTTAGATTTTAGTTCTTTTATTTCTCCAGAAAGGGCTTTAATTTCTCTGGATGGGGTTTCTCTAATATCTTCCATGCCTTTTTCGAGCCCGGCTACAACCTTGAGAATCGTCATTCTGAACTGTAGATCTGACATATTACCAATGTCTATATTGATTAGGTCCCTAACCTTTGGTACTGCCTTTTGTTCTTAATTTTGTGGTGAGTTTTTCCACCTTGATATTTTGTTCAGATAAGAATATATGAAGGAACAAATAAATTACTAAAAGGGTGGCAAAGACCCCAGGAAAATGTGCTTTAACCAAATCAAATGAGACCCCAAATCATTGGGGGGAGAAAGGGGTAAAAAGAAATTCAGAAAAAAAATTTAAAAAAGAAAAAAATTAAGAAAAAATATAAAGATGAATATATATGTGTGTGTATATATATATATATACACATATAAAATTTTTAAAAAATATAAAAATGAATATATATACATATATTCATATATATTCATCTTTATATATATGTATATATGTATATATATTCATTTTTATATTTTTTTAATTTATTTTCTTTTTAAATTTTTTTTATATAGACACACACATATATATGTGTGTATATATGTGTATATATACACATATATATTAGACTGCTGACTAGAACAGGGTCACCCACTTAATTTGGGGAGTATTTTGGTCTCTTAGAAGAAACTTCCTCCCAAAATTTTATAGAATGAAAAACATATATAAGGGTAAACAATGAAGGGATGGACTATGACTATAAAGATGAAAAAAAATTCAATTTCTAAAAAAGGAGTTGATAAGGTAAGCTGGTTGGAAGAATAAAGAAAAGGAAAGTGGAAAGAATTTGCTCGGGCTGGAGACTAGAATAGGCCTGGTGCTAGATTTAGGGTGTATTTTGATCTATTAGATGAAGTTATACCCCAAATTTTTTAGAAGAAAAACCCCTACATGTATACAAAAAATAAAGTTAGATACAATGAAGGATAAAATATGACTATAATAATAATTATACTATAAATATATACTATACTATTTAATTATATAATAATTATTTATTAATTAATTAGCATAATATTAATTATACTGATAATTATTAATTATTTTATACTAATTATTATACTAATAATTATTAATTATACTAATTATACTAATAATTATTAATTATACTAATAATTATTGGTTATTAGTATGATTATTAATTATACTATAAATAAATATACTCTTTTTTGAATTATATTGACTATAATAATTATAGTCAATATAATTCAAAAAAGAGTATTTTTAAATGAAAGATATTAAGATAAACTAGTTAAAATGTTAAAAGAGGAAAGTGTAAAAGTTAAAAAAATTTAGTAGAAGAAAAAAAAGTAAAATTAAAAAAAATTAATTAACTTTGCAAGACTTAAGAATCATGGGGAGAAAGCCATGAATTCCATGCTTTGCCTTCTCCTCCTCTGGATTTCCACTGTTCTCCTTGGTAAGTGAACTTGGTCTTGGCTGGATTTCTTGTTGATCTTCTGGGGGAGGGGCCTATGGTAGGGATTCTCAAGTGTCTTTGCCTGAGGCAGAATTGCACCACCCTTACCAGGGGCCTGGCTAAGTAATCCATTCGGGTTGGCTTTCAGGAGCTTTTGTTCCCTGAATGCTTTCTGTAGAGTTCCAGAGGACGGGAATGAAAATGGCAGCCTCCCATTCCCTGGCCCAGAGGAGCTGAGAGCTCAGGGCGCCACTCCTCAGTGTGCCCTCAGAGAAAAATGGTCAATCACTCTCATCTCCCTGGCCTCCAGTTGTGCTCCAAGCTCACCCAGCCTGTGACCAAGTGTCTCTGTCTCTGGCACACAGCTCCACCTGGAGTCTCTGAACCCTGCAGATCCCTGAACTCTACCGGGGGGGAGGGAGTCTCCCTGGATCTTGTGGAGACCCCACTCAAGAGTAGTGGCCTGTGCCAACCCCAAGTCGAGAGCTCAGTCCTCAGCTCCGTCTCTGTAGCCAGCTTCCCCACTCTAATACCTGCAAGCTCTGCGACAGAAACTCCGATCCTTCTGTGACTCCGCAGGACATGAGGCCACTCTGTCCCCGCATGGGCTTCACCCTGGTTTAGCCTCTAGAGCGATGTCCTTCAGTGGAGAAGACTTTTAAAAGTTCTGATTTTGTGCTCCATTGCTCGGCCACTTGCTGGGAGCTGGCAAGATAGCCGGTGGTCTATCTTCCCATCACTTTGGATTCACCTCTCCGCCGAACCTACCTTTCAGAAAGTGGTTGATTTTCTGTTTCTAAAATTGTTGCTCTTTTTCTGTTCAATCTCCTGTTGGATTTGTAGGTGTTCGGAATGGTTTAATAAGCTATCTAGCTGATCTCCTTCTACCTGATGTCGTCTCAGCCTGCTGCCTCTCTGCCATCTTGACTCCTCCTTCCCGGAAGTTCTATTTTTAATTTCTTCAGGAATCTCCACAGTTTTCCAAACTGACTGCACCAACTTGCACTCCCACCAACACTGTAAGAGGCTTTCCCTTTCTCTACAACCTCTCCAACACTTGTTATCTTTTTGATTTTGGCCATTCTAACTGGTATAAGGGGTATCTCAATGTGATTTTGATTTGAATCTCCCTGATGAATAATGATGATAAACATTTTTTCATGTGTCTGTTAGCCATTTATATGTCTTCTTTGGAGAAGTATCTGTTCATGTCTTCTGCCCATTTTTTGATGTGATTATCTGTTTTTTGGGTGTTGAGTTTGAGGAGTTCTTTATAAATCTTAGATATCAGACCTTTGTCTCTGGTCTCATTTGTGAATATCTTCTCCCATTCCATGGGTTGCCTCTTTCTTTCATTGACTGTTCCTTTGTTGTGCAGAAGCTTTTGATCTTGATGAAGTTCCAAAAGTTCATTTTCACTTTTGTTTCCTTTGCCTTTGGAGACATGTCTTGAAAGAAGATGCTGTGGCTGATGTTGAAGAAGTTACTACCTATGTTCTTCTCTAGCATTTTGATAGATTCCAGCCTTAAATTAAGGCTTCTTATCCATTTGAGTTTATATTTGTGTATGGTGCAAGAGAATTGTCAAGTTTCATTCTTCTATACATAGGTGTCCAATTTCCCCAGCACGATTTATTGAAGAGACTGTCATTTTACCACTGAATATTTTTTCCTGCTTTATCAAAGACTATTTGACCATAGAGTTGTGTCCATATCATAACTCTATACTGTTCCATTGGTCTACATGTCTGCTTTTGTGCCAGTAACATGCTTTCTTTTATTGTGAGCTGTGCTCACAGCTTTGTAGTAAAGCTTGAAATCAGGCAATGTGATGCCCCCAGCTTTGTTTTTCTTTTCCAACATTTCCTTAGCCACTGGGGACTTTTCTGGTTTCATACAAATTTGGGGATTTTTTATTCCAGCATTTTGAAAAATGCCGGTGGATTTTGGTCGGATTGACATTGAAAGTGTAGATTGCTCTGGGCAGTATAGACATATTAACAATGTTTATTCTTTCAATCTATGAGCATGGAATAGTGTTCCATTTTTTTGTGTCTTTTTCATTTTCTTTCATGAGTGTTCTGTAGTTCCTTGAGTACAGATTTTTTACTTCTTTGATCACGTTTATTCCTGGGTGTCTTATGTTTCTTGGTACTATAGTGAATGGAATTGATTCTCTAATTTCCCTTCCTATATTCTCATTGTTAGTGTATAAGAAAGCAACTGATTTCTGTACATTGATTTTGTATCATGTCACATTACTGAATTGCTCTATGAGTTATAGTAGTTTGGGGGTGGAGTCTCTTGGATTTTCCACATAAAGTATCATGTCACCTGCAAAGAGAGAGAGTTCGACTTCTTCTTTGCCAATTGGAATACCTTTTATTTCTTTTTATTGTTTGACTGCTATTGCAAGGACTTCTAGAACTATATTGAACAAGGGTGGTGAGATTGGGCATCCTTTTCATGTTCCTTATCTCAAAGGGAATGCAGTCACCTTTTCCCCATTGAGAATGATATTTACTGTGGGTTTTTCATAGATTTTATGAAGTTGAGGAATGTTCCCTCTATCCCTATACTTTGAATTGTTTTCATCAGGATCAGATGCTGTATCTTGTCAAATGCTTTTTCTGCATCAATTGAGAGGACCATGTGGTTCTTTTCTCTTCCCTTAATGATTTGTTTTATCACATTGATTGATTTGCAGATTTTGAATGACCTGTGCATTCCAGGATAAATCTCACCAAGTCAGGGTGGATAATCTTTTTTAATGTGCTGTTAGATCCTATTAGCTAGGATCTTGTTGAGAATCTTGGGACCATATTCATCAGGGATATTGGGCTGAAATTCTTTTTGATAGGGTCTTTGCCTGGTTTGGGGATCCGGGTAATTCTGGCTTCATAGAAAATATCTGTAAGTTTTCCTTCTGTTTCTATTTTTGGAAACAGCTTCAGGAGAATAGGTATTATTTCCTCTTTGAATGTTTGGTAGACTTCCCCAGGGAATCCATCAGGTCCTGGGCTCTTGTTTTTTTGGAGGTTTTTGATTACTGCTTCAATCTCATTACTAGATATTGGTCTATTCAAGATGTCAATTTCTTCCTGTTTCAGTCTTGGAAGTTTATAGGTTCCCAGGAATGCATCCATTTCATCTAGGTTACTTAGCTTATTGACATATAGCTGTTGATAATGATTTCTGATGATTGTTTCTCTTTACTTGGTGTTAGTACTGATCTCTCCCCTTTCATTCACAATTTTATTAATTTGGGTGCTCTCTCTATTCTTTTGCATTAGTTTGGCCAGTGGTTTATCGATCTTACTGATTCTTTCAAAGAACCAATTTCTATTTTCCTTGATGTGTTCTACTATATCTCTAGCTTCTAACTCATTGATCTCTGCTCTAATCTTGATTATTTCCCTTCTTATGTGTGGTCTTAGCTTTATTTGTTGTTGATTTTCCAGTTGTTTAAGGTGTAAAGAGAGTTGGTGTGTTTGCGGTTTTTCAGTATTTTTGAGTGAGGCTTGGATGGCTATGTATTTCCCCCTTAGACTGTCTTCGATGTATTCCATAGGTTTTAGACTGGTGTGACTTCATTTTCTTTGGTTTCAATGAATTGTTTAAGTTCTTTGATTTCCTGGTTGATCTGAACATTCTTGAGCAGGATGGTCTTTAGCTTCCAATTTTTTGAATTCCTTCCATTTTTTTTTTTTTCTTGTGATTCATTTCTAGTTTCAAAGCATTGTGGTCTGAGGATATGCGGAGAATAATCTCAATCTTTACATATCAGTTGAACCTTAATTTGTGACCCAGTATGTGGTCTATTCTGGAGAAAGTTCCACGTGCACTCGAGAAGAATGTGTATTCTATTGTTTTAGAGTAGAATGTTCTGTATATATCAATGAGGTCCACCTGGTCCAATGTGTCATTCAAAACTCTTTCCTCTTAATTGATTTTCTGCTTGGATGATCTGTCTGTTACTAAGAGTGGCATGTTAACATCCCCTACAATTAATGTATTTGTATCAATATGACTCTTTATTTTGATTAACATTTGTCTTATGTAGTTGGCTGCTCCCATATTGGGGGCATAAATATTTGCAATTATTAGATCTTCTTTGTGGATAGACTCTTTAAGAATAATGTAGTGTCCTTCTATATCTCTGACTACAGTCTTTAGCTTAAAATCGAATTCATTTGATATGAGAATTGCTACCCCAGCTTTCTTTTGAGGCCCATTGGCATGAAAAAGAGTTCTCTATCCCTTCAATTTCAGTCTGGATGAATCCTTAGGTTCAAATTGGTCTCTTGTAGACAACAAATGGATGGGTCCTGTCCCTGTGCCCAATCTGCAACTCTGTGCTCTTTTATGGGAGTGTTTAGGCTGTTCACATTGAGGGTGATTATTGAAAGATATGTTTTTATTGACATCATGTTGTCTGTGAAGTCCTTGTTTCTATAGATTGTCTCTGTCAGTTGCTATTCTATGACACTCTTGGGTTCTTTTTTCTTTTTAAAACCCCCTTAATATTTCTTGTAGTGCCACCTTGGTGGTCACATACTCTTTTAAACCTTGCTAGTCTTGGAAGCACTTTATCTCTCCACTCATTTTGAATTTCAGACTTGCTGGATAAAGTATTCTTTTTTTTTTTTTTTTTTTTATTTGAGAGAGAGAGACAGTGAGAGAGAGCATGAGCGAGGAGAAGGTGGATAAAGTATTCTTGTCTGATGTTCTTCTCATTTAGTGCCCTGAATATTTCTTTCCAGTCCTTTTCTGGCTTCTCAGTTTTCTGTGGACAGATCTGAAGTTATTCTGATGGACCTTCTTCTGTATGTAAGGAATCTCTTCCCCCTAGATGCCCTTAGAACCTCTTGTTTAATATGATTTGTGAATTTCACAATTAAGTGACTGGAGCTCTTTCTAGACTCATTGATCCTGGAGGGTGCCCTTTCTGCTTCTAGGACATGAACACTTGTTTCATTCCCCAGATTGGGGAATTTTTCATCAGAATTTGTTCAACTGTATCTTCAAGTCTTCTTTCTTTCTCTACCCCCTCACGGATCCCAATATTTCCGATGTTGGAATGTTTCATGGAGTCATTTATTTCCCAAATTCTGTTTTCATGGCTTCTAAGCTGTTTGTTCTGTTTGTTTCAGGCCTCCTCCTGATCCTTCTTTCTATCAGTTTGTGTTTTAGATTACCAATTCTATTTTCTGCCTCAGTTACCCTAGCTATTAGAATATTTAGATTTGCTTGGATCTCATTGATAGAAGTTTTAACTTCTGCCAGATCAGCTCTCACTTCCACCTTTAGAGATGCTATCTTATCACTAATGGTCTTCTCCAACTAAACCATTGTCTGGATAATCATTACTCTGAACTCCCTTTCTGACATGCTGTTTATGTCCATATCCAGTAGTTCTGTGGAAGAGAGAACAGTCTGTGGATTTTTTTCTCTGTTGGTTTTTCTTTCTCCTAGTCATTTTGGTGAGATGGTTGAGGGGGTGTATTGCTGAGTATATCAACCATGATCCAGGCAAGGTGCACCCAAATTAATATAATTTTTCTCCTGATGCTTGGGTTTTACAGTTTTATAGGGATTCTGTGTTGGTTGTCCTCTTGTTCTTTTAGTTTGTCTTCTGGGGGAGTGGTCCGCTGCATTGTTCTCCAGTCAGTCTTGTATGGGTTGAGTCACCCTGCCCCCTGCCAAGGGGCTGTGCTTTGTGGAAACCGGTTTTCCAGGCTTTTGTTCTCTGGAGGTTTTTGTTCTTTTGCAGCTTTTTTTGGCTTTTCACAGGGTCAGAGCAAAGAAGCTGTCTGCACCCAGACCTCTGTATCAGAGAGAAGCCTCAGATGGTTACCTTCTCGGTGGTCCAGAACACTCAAACTCCTCCTCTGCAAACTCCACTGAACAGCACAAACTCCTACAGGTGAAGTGCATCCCAGCCACTGTCCCAGTGGTCACCTGAGGTCCCCACTTGTCTCTGTACACCTGTGCCACTGAAAACCATGAGTAATATTGGTCCAGGGAGCCCACTTCCAGTGGTTGCCTTTGCCAGGACTGCTGTCTGGAGTCCAGGCCCATGCCTGGTGTGCTCAGACCCAATAGCCATGGAGGTCATGGAAGTCTGCAGGCTGTGGAATTCTGCAGGATAAGGGATCCTCACTGGAGTTCACGCTGGATTGTCTCAGCACAGGTGGGAATGTGCCCAGCTGGAGTGGTGATGCAAAGAGCAGAAAGCCGCAGCCTCAGGGACCATGGATCAGGGGCCCTGCCTGACTCTCTCTGGCATAGGTAGTCAGGGACTGTGGGCATAGGGATGGTGGGAGTAGGCCCATGCTCATGACACCCGATTCCACCATTTGTCCCTTCAGATCTTTTGCTCTTTTTGAGTGCTATTAACCAGACTCTAAGTTAATGATGGCCCCCAATCACAGTACACTTTTGTATTGGTGCATTACTTTCCAATGGGTCACTTCTGTTGGCTCCCTCCCCATTCTGTTTAGACTCCAGTGTCAGTCCGAGCATTCCCACTCCACTTTATCTCTCCACTGATGTCTTCTGCCCCCATAAAGATCCAGAAGTGTATAATTTTACATCTCAGGCTGATTATATGGGTGTTAAGAGTGTTCTGGTAGATTATTAGCTCACTTTAGGTTGAAACAGGGTCTCCTATCAGACAACAAAGAGAAATAAAAGGTATCCAAATTGGCAATGAAGAAGCCAAACTTTCTCTCTTCGCAAATGACATGATTCTTTATATGGAAAACCCAGAAGACTCCACCCCCAAACTACTAGAACTCATACAACAATTCAGCAACGTGGCAGGATACAAAGTCAATGTACAGAAATCAGTGGCTTTCTTATACACTAACAATGAAAATACAGAAAGGGAAATTAGAGAATCAATTCCATTTACTACAGCACAAAGAACCATAAAATACCTGGGAATAAACCTAACCAAAGAGGTAAAGGATCTTACTTGAGGAACTACAGAACACTCATGAAAGAAATTGAATAAGACACAAAAAGATGGAAGACCATTCCATGCTCTTGGATCAGAAGAATAAACATTGTTAAAATGTCTATACTGCTTAGAGCAATCTATACTTTTAATGCCATTCTGATAAAAATTCTACCAGTATTTTTCAAAGAGCTTCAGCATATAATCCTAAAATTTGTATGGAATCAGAAGAGACCCTGAATCACAAAGGAAATGTTGAAAAACAAAAATAAAATTGGGGGCATCACGTTACCTGATTTCAAGCTTTACTACAAAGCTGTGATCACCAAGAGAGCATGGTACTGGCATAAAAACAGACACATAGACCAGTGGGACAGAGTAAAGAACCCAGATATGGACCCTCAACTCTATGGGCAAATAATCTTCAACAAAACAGGAAAAAATATACAGTAGAAAAAAGGCAGTCTCCTCAATAAATGGTGGTGGGAAAACTGGACAGGTATATGTAGAAGAATGAAACTCGACCATTCTCTTACACTGTACACAAAGATAAACTCAAAATGGATAAAAGACCTCAATGTGAGACAGGAATCCATCAGAACTCTAGAGGAGAATATAGGCAGTAACCTCTTCGATATCAGCCACAGCAACTTCTTTCAAGATATGTCTCCAGGGGCGCCTGGGTGGCTTAGTAGGTTAAAGCCTCTGCCTTCGGCTCGGGTCATGGTCCCAGGGTTCTGGGAATGAGCCCCGCATTGGGCTCTCTGTTTGGCAGGGAGCCTGCTTCCTCCTCTCTCTCCCTCTCTCTCTCTCTCTCTCTCTCTTTCTCTCTCTGCCTGCCTCTCTGCCTACTTGTGATCTCTGTCTGTCAAATGAATAAATAAAATATTAAAAAAAAAAGATATGTCTCCAAAGGCAAAGGAAACAAAAGTGAAGATGAACTTTTGGGACTTCATCAAGATCAAAAGCTTCTGCACAGCAAAGGAAACAGTCAACAAAAAAAAGAGACAACCCACGGAATGGGAGAAGATATTTGCAAATGACAGTACAGACAAAAGGTTGATATCCAGGATCTACAAAGGACTCCTCAAACTCAACACACACAAAACAGACAATCATATAAAAAAAAAAAATGGGCAGAAGATAAGAACAGACACTTCTCCAATGAAGACATACAAATGGCTATCAGACACATGAAAAAATGTTCATCATCACTAGCCATCGGGGAGATTCAAATTAAAGCCACATTGAGATACCACCATCCACCAGTTAGAATGGCCAATATTAGCAAGACAGGAAACAACATGTGTTGGAGGGGATGTGGAGAAAGGGGAACCCTCCTACACTGCTGGTGGAAATGCAAGTTGGTGCAGCCACTTTGGAAAACAGTGTGGAGATTCCTCAAGAAATTAAAAATAGAGCTTTCCTTGATTGGATTATTTGTTCTTTGGGTGTTGAGTTTGTTAAGTTCTTTATAGATTTTGGACACTAGTCCTTTATCTGATATGTCGTTTGCAAATATCTTCTCCCATTCTGTCAGTTGTCTTTTGGTTTTGTTAACTGTTTCCTTTGCTGTGCAAAAGCTTTTGATTTTGATGAAATCCCAAAAGTTCATTTTTGCCCTTGCTTCCCTTGCCTTTGGCGATGTTCCTAGGAAGATGTTGCTGCGGCTGAGGTCGAAGAGGTTGCTGCCTGTGTTCTCCTCAAGGATTTTGATGGATTCCTTTCTCACATTGAGGTCCTTAATCCATTTTGAATCTATTTTTGTGTGTGGTGTAAGGAAATGGTCCAATTTCATTTTTCTGCACGTGGCTGTCCAATTTTCCCAACACAATTTATTGAAGAGGCTGTCTTTTTTCCATTGGACATTCTTTCCTGCTTTGTCGAAGATTAGTTGACCATAGAGTTGAGGGTCTATTTCTGGGCTCTCTATTCTGTTCCATTGGTCTATGTGTCTGTTTTTGTGCCAGTACCATGCTGTCTTGATGATGACAGCTTTGTAATAAAGCTTGAAGTCCGGAATTGTGATGCCACCAACTTTGGCTTTCTTTTTCAATATCCCTTTGGCTATTCGAGGTCTTTTCTGGTTCCATATAAATTTTAAAATTATTTGTTCCATTTCAAGAAATGGGCAGAGGACATGAACAGACGTTTCTGCAAAGAAGACATCCAGATGGCCAACAGACACATGAAAAAGTGCTCCATATCACTCGGCATCAGGGAAATACAAATCAAAACCACAATGAGATATCACCTCACACCAGTCAGAATGGCAAAAATTAACAAGTCAGGAAATGACAGATGCTGGCGAGGATGCGGAGAAAGGGGAACCCTCCTACACTGTTGGTGGGAATGCAAGCTGGTGCAACCACTCTGGAAAACAGCATGGAGGTTCCTCAAAATGTTGAAAATAGAACTGCCCTATGACCCAGCAATTGCACTACTGGGAATTTACCCTAAAGATACAAACGTAGTGATCCAAAGGGGCACGTGCACCCAAATGTTTATAGCAGCAATGTCCACAATAGCCAAACTATGGAAAGAACCTAGATGTCCATCAATAGATGAATGGATGAAGAATATGTGGTATATATACACAATGGAATACTATGCAGCCATCAAAAGAAACAAAATCTTGCCATTTGCGACAACATGGATGGAACTAGAGCGTATAATGCTTAGCGAAATAAGTCAAGCGGAGAAAGACAACTATCATATGATCTCCCTGATATGAGGAAGTGGTGATGCAACATGGGGCTTAATTGGGTAGGAGAAAAGTCCATGAAACAAGATGGGATAGGGAGGGAGACAAACCATAAGTGACTCTTAATCTCACGAAACAAACTGTGGATTGCTGGGGGGAGGGGGGTTGGGAGAAGGGGGGTAGGGTTATGGACATTGGGGAGGGTATGTGCTTTTGGGTTAATTGGAAGGGGAGATGAACCATGAGAGACTATGGACTCTGAAAAACAATCTGAGGGGTTTGAAGTGGCGGGGGGGGTGGGAGGTTGGGGTACCAGGTGGTGGGTATTATAGAGGGCACAGCTTGCATGGAGCACTGGGTGTGGTGAAAAAATAATGAATACTGTTTTTCTGAAAATAAATAAACTGGAAAAAAAAATAGAGCTTCCCTATGACCCTGCAATTGCACTACTGGGTATTTACCCCAAAGATACAGATGTAGTGAAAAGAAGGGCCATCTGTACCCCAATGTTTATAGCAGCAATGGCCGCGGTCGCCGAACTGTGGAAAGAACCAAGATGCCCTTCAGTGGATGAATAGATAAGGAAGATGTGGTCCATATACACTATGGAGTATTATGCCTCCATCAGAAAGGATGAATACCCAACTTTTGTAGCAACATGGACGGGACTGGAAAAGATTATGCTGAGTGAAATAAGTCAAGCAGAGAGAGTCAATTATCATATGGTTTCACTTATTTGTGGAGCATAACAAATAGCATGGAGGACAAGGGGAGATGGAGAGGAGAAGGTAGTTGAGGGAAATTGGAAAGGGAGGTGAACCATGAGAGACTATGGACTCTGAAAAACAATCTGAGGGTTTTGAAGTGGCGGAGGTGTGGGAGGTTGGGGGAACCAGGTGGTGAGTATTAGAGAGGGCACGGATTGCATGGAGCACTGGGTGTGGTGCAAAAACAATGAATACTGTTACGCTGATAAAAATAAATTAATTAAAAAAAAAAAGAAACAGGGTCTCCTACTTTTCTGCCTTCTCATCCTTCCTCCTATATGCCACATCTTCTTTATTCACTCATCTGTTGATAGACATCTAGGCTCTTTTCCTAGTTTGGCTATTGTGGACATTTTTGCTGTAAACATTTCAGTGCATGTGCCCCTTTGGATCACTATATTTGTATCTTTAGGGTAAATACCCAGTAGTACAATTGCTGGGTCATAGGGTAGTTCTATTTTCAACTTTTAGGAACATCCATACTGTTTTCTGAGTGACTGAACCAGCTTGCATTCCCACCACTAGTGTAGGTGGGAAAAAACTGTCATTTCCTGACTTGCTAATTTTAGCTGTTCTGATTGGTGTAAGGTGGTATCTCATTGTGGTTTTGATTTGTATTTCCCTGATGCCAAGTGATGTTGAGCAGTTTTTTCATGGCCTCTTGGCCATTTGGATGTTTTCTTTACAGAAATGCCTGTTCATATCTTCTGCCCATTTCTTATTTGGATTATTTGTTCTTTGGGTGTGGAGTTTGATAAGTTCTTTATTGATTTTGGATACTAGCCCTTTATCTGAAATGTCATTTGCAAGCATCTTTCCCATACTGTTGGTTGTCTTTTGGTTTTGTTGACTGTTTCTTTTGCTGTGCAAAAGCTTTTGATCTTGATGAGTTCCCAGTAGTTGATTTTTTGTCTTTGTTTCCCTGTCTTTGGAGATGTGTCTTGCAAGAACTTACTGGGGCCTACGTCACAGAGGTTGCAGCCTGTGTTCTCAAGTAATTTGATCTATTCCTGTCTCACAATGTGGTCTTTCATTCATTTTGAGCCTATTTTTGCATGTGGAGTAAGGAAATGATCCATTTTCATTCTTCAGCATGTGGCTGTCCAATTTTCCCAACACCATTTGTTGAAGATACTGTCTTTTTTTTTCCACTGGACATTCTTTGCTGATTTTTTGAAGATTAGATGACCATGGAATTGAGGGTCCATTTCTGGGCTTCTGTTCTGTTCTATTGATCTATGTGTCTCTTTCTGTGCCATTACCATGTTGTCTTGATGATTACAGCTTAGTAATAGAGCTTGAAGTCTGGAATTGTGAAGCCGCCAACCTTGGTTTTCTTTTTCAACATTCCTCTCACTACTAGGGGTATTTTCTAGTTCCGTATAAATATTAGGATTATTTGTTCCATTTCTTTGAAAAAGTTTATGGTATTTTGATAGGGATTGTATTAAATGTGTAGACTGCTTTAAGTAGCATGGACATTTTCACAATATTCTTCCAATCCATGAGCATAGAACATTTTTTTATTTCTTTGTGTCTTCTTAAATTTTTTCACGAATTCTCTATAGTTTTCTGAGTACAGATTCTTTGCCTCTTTTGTTAGGCTTGTTCCTAGGTATCTTATGGTTTGGGGCGCAATTGTAAATGGGATTGACTCCTTAATTGATGCCATTGTTTTTGGTTTACAGAAATGCAACTGATTTATATGCACTGGTTTTATATCCTGACACATTCCTGAATTCCTGTATGAGTTCTAGCAGCTTTGGAATGGAGTCTTTTGGGTTTTCCAAATAAAGTATCATATTGTCTTTAAAGAGTGGCAGTTTCACTCCTTTGCTGATTTGGATCCCTTTTATTTCTTTTTATTGTTCGATTGCCAAGGCTAGGACTTCTAGTACTATGTTGAATAGCAGTGGTTAATAATGGATATCCCTGCCATGTTCCTGACCTTAGGGGAAAAGCTCTTAGCTTTTCCCTAAAGAGAATGATATTTGCCATGGTTTTTAATAGATGGCTTTGATGATATTGAGGTATGTACCCTCTATCCCTGAACTTTGAAGAGTTTTGAATAAGAAAGGATGCTGTACTTTGTCAAATGCTTTTTCAGCATCTACTGACAGTATGATATGATTCTTGTTCTTTCTTTTATTAATGCATTGTATCACATTAATTGATTTGCGGATGTTGAACCAACCTTGCAGCCCAGAACTAAATCCCACTTAATCATGATGAATAATCATTTTAACATACTTTTGGATCCTAATGGCTAATATTTTGGTGTGAATTTTTGCATCCATGTTCATCAGGGATATTGGTCTGTAATTTTCCTTTCAATGGTGTCTTTGTCTGGTTTTAGCATCAAGGGAATGCTGGCCTCATAAAATGAGTTTGGAAATTTTCCTTCCGTTTCTATTTTTTTGGAACACTTTCAGAAGAATACAAATTAATTCTTCTTTAAATGCTTGGTAGAATTCCCCTGGGAAACCATTCGGCTCTGGGCTCTTGTTTTTTGGGAAATTTTTGATGACTGCTTCAATCTCCTTACTGGTTTTGGGTCTGTTCAGGTTTTCCATTTTTTCCTGATTCAGTTTTGGTAGTTTCTATGTCTCTAGGAATGAATCCATTTCTTCAGATTGTCCAATTTGCTGGCGTAGAGTTGCTCATAATATGTTCTTATAATTGTTTGTATTTCTTTGGTGTTGGTTGTTATCTCTCCTCTTTCATGCATGATTTTATTTATTTGGGTTCTTTCTCTTTTCTTTTTGATAAGTCTGGCCAGGGGTTTATCAATCTTATCAGTTCTTTCAAAGAACCAGCTCCTAGTCTCAGTGATTTGTTCTATTGACTTCTTGGTTTCTAATTCATCAATTTCTGCTCTAATCTTTATTATTTCTCTTCTCCTTCTGGGTTTAGGCTTTCTTTGGTGTTCTTTCTGCAGCTCCTTTAGGTGTAGGTTTAGGCTGTGTATTTGAGACCTTCCTTTTCCTTGAGAAAGGCTTGTATTGTTATATACTTTCTTCTCAGGACCACCTTTGCTGCATCCCAAAGATTTGAACATTGTTGTTTTCATTATCTTTTGTTTCCATGATTTTTTAAATTCTTCTTTAATTTCCTGGTTGACCCATTAATTCTTTAGTAGGATGCTCTTGCGCCTCCATGTATTTGCGTACTTCACAACTTTTCTCTTGTGATTGAGTTCTGGCTTCAGAACGCTGTGGTCTGAAAATATGCAGGGAATGATCCTAGTCTTTTGGTACTGGTTGAGACCTGAGTTGTGACCCAGAATGTGATCTCTTCTTGAGAATGTTTCATGTGCACTAGAGAAGAGTGTATATTCTGTTGATTTGAGGTGGAATGTTCTTAATATATGTGTGTTGTACATTTGGTCCAGGGTGTCATTTAAAACCTTTATTTCTTGGGCGCCTGGGTGGCTCAGTGGGTTAAGCCGCTGCCTTCGGCTCAGGTCATGATCTCAGGGTCCTGGGATCAAGTCCCGCGTCGGGCTCTCTGCTCAGCAGGGAGCCTGCTTCCCTCTCTCTCTCTCTGCCTGCCTCTCAGTCTACTTGTGATTTCTCTCTGTCAAATAAATAAATAAAATCTTTAAAAAAAAAAAAACCTTTATTTCTTTGTTGGTCTTTTGCTTCAATGATCTCTCTGTTTCACTGAGGGGAATGTTAAAGTCCCCTTATATTATTGTATTATAGTTGATGTGTTTCTTTGATATTGTTATTAGTTGGTTTATATATATTGGTTTCTCCCATGTTAGGGGCATACTATACTTCAAATTTTTAGATCTTCTTGTGGTACAGACTCTTTAAGTATGATATAGTGTCCTTCCTCTTCTCTTATTATAGTCTTTGGGTTAAAATATAATTTATCTGATATAAGGATTGTCACCCCAGCTTTCTTTTGATGTCCATTATCATGGTCAATTGTTTTCTACCCGCTCACTTAAATCTTGAGGTGTCTTTGAGTCTAAAATGAGTTTCTTGGATACAGCATATTGATAGCTCTTGTTTTTTTTATCCATTCTGATACCTTGCATCTTTCAATGGGAGCATTTTGCCAATTTACATTCAGGGCAACTTGGAAGATAAGAATTTAGTGCCATTGTATTGCCTGTAAGGTTACTATTACTGTATTTATTCTCTGTTCCCTTCTGGCCTGTTACTTTTAAGCTCTCTCTTTGCTTAGAGGACCCCTTTCAATATTTCTTGTAGGGCTGGTTTGGTGTTTGCAAATTCTTGTAGTTTTTGTTTGTTCTGGAAGCTTTTAATTTCTCCTTCTGTTTTTGGTGACAGGCTAGCTGGATATGGTATTCTTGGCTATATATTTTTCTCATTTAGTGTTCTGGCATGATATAATGCCAGTCCTTTCTGTCCTGCCTGGTATCTGTGTATAGGTCTACTGCCAATCTAATATTTCTACTATTGTGTGTTATAGACCTCTTGACCCAGGCTGCTTTCAGGATTTTCTCTTTGTCTCTGATACTTGTCAATTTTACTATTAGATGAAGGGGTGTTGACCTATTTTTATTGATTTTGAGGGGGTTCTCTGTGCCTTCTTTATTTTGATGATTGTTTCCTTCCCCAAATTGGTGAAGTTCTCTGCTATAAGTTGCTCCAATATACCTTGTGCCCCTTCTTCTGGGATCTCAATTATGTTAATATTGTTTCATCTTATGGTATCTCTCTTCTTCTGGGATCTCAATTATGTTAATATTGTTTCATCTTATGGTATCACTTTTCTCTCAGATTATCCATTTGTGATCCAGTAGTTGTTTGCCTCTCTTTTTCTCAGCTTCTCTATTCTCCATGGTTTGATCTTCTATATCACTAATTCTCTTTTCTGCCTCTTTTATTCTAGCAGTAAGAAACTCCATTTTTTATTGTACCTCATTGATAGCTTTTTTTAAAAATTTCAACTTGTTAGATTTTTGTTCTTTTATTTCTCTAAAAGGGGATTTTATTTCCCCAGAATGGGATTCTCTAGTATCCTCTTTTTCTAGATACTGGATTCTCTATTATCTTTTATCTACTAGTATTCTCTAGAATTTTCATGTTTTCAAGCTCAGCTAGCATCTTTATAATCATCATTCTGAACTCTAGTTCTGACATATTACTAATGTCCATATTGATTATGTCCCTAGCATTGGGTACTGCTTCTTGTTTTTTGTTTTTGTTTTTGTTTTGTTTTGTTTGTTTTTTTGGAGGTCAGTTTTTCTGTCTTATTATTTTATCCAGGGAAGAATAGATTGATGAGAAACAAAAACAAAATACTAAAAGTGTAACAACCCCAGAAAAATACACACTAACCAAATAAGAATAAACCTGAAACAAGGGAGAGAAGAAAGGGAAAAATTATATATATGTTTATATCTATCTATCTATCTATCTGATGAATAGAACAGAGCTACAAATTTGATTTTGGATGTATTTCAGTGTGTTAGAAGAAACTACCTCCAAAAATTAAAAAAAAAAAAGAAAAAGGAAAACTTACATATATACAAAAATAAGGGTAAACACATTGAAGGGATGGAATATGACTGTAAACATGAAAATTTTAAAAAAAGATTTTAAAAAAGAAATGGAAAAATAAGAAGCAGTTGAAAAAAGAAAAAAAAAATGGAGAAAATGTGATCAGGCTGGAAACTAGTACAAAGCCATATGATAGATTTAGGATATATTTTGGTCAGTTAGAAGAAACTGTACCCCAAAGTTTTTTAAGAAAGAAGTTTTTTAAGAAATAGATTTTATTCTTTAAGAGTAAATTCTTAAATTTCTTAAAGAATAAAATTCTTTTAAAAAATTAAGAAATTTAAGAAAGAAATTTCTTTAAGAAGGAAAAACTTACATGTATACAAAAAAATAAGGTTAAATACAATGAGGGAAAAAAAATACAATGAAGGGATAGAATATGACTATAACAATGAAAATTGGAAAAAGATTTCCAAAAAGAAAGGTGTTGATAAGATGAAATATTTAAAATAGGATAAATAGGAAAGAGGAAATATTTATTAAAAATTGAATAAGAAAAAAATAAAATTTAAAATTTAACTTTGAAAGACTAAAGAATCATGGGGGGGGATAAAACATGAATTCCATGTGCTGTATTCCTCTAGCTCTGGAGTTTCACAGTTCTCATTGATCAGTAGACTTGGTCTTGGCATGTTTTAGCTGATCTTTGTGGGAGGGGCCTCTTGCAGTGATTTTCAAATGTCTTTGCCCGAGGTGGAGTTGCACTGCCCTTGCCAGTGCTCAGGCTATGTAATCTAGTCAGTTTTGCTCTCCCCAAATTTCCTTCCTGGGATGCTTTCCATACAGCTTTGGGGATGAGAATGAAGATAGCAGCCTCCCAATCTCCAACACAAAGGAGCCAAGGGCTCAGGGCACCACTCCTTAGTGCACCATCAGAGGAAAGTAATCAATCAATCCTGTTTCCCTGGCCTCTGGGACAGAGACCAGCACAGAGCCAGGCTCTGTGCTCACCCAGCCTGTGACCAAGCATTTCTATCTCTGGCACATGGCCCCATTTGGAGTCTCTAAACCCAGCAGTGTGCTCCCACATTGTTCCTCCCAGTGGAGGAAGGGGTGTTGTCTCCCTGGATCTGCCATTTGTTGGCTCCCTGTTCAAAGAGCAGTAGTCTGACTGCCGGGGATTACAGTTAATGGCAACCCCAAGCTGACAGCCCAGTCCTCGGGCCCATCTTTACACCCCCCTTCCCTATTCCCTATTCCTTATTCCCTATTCCCTATTCCCTATTCCAGTACCTGGATGCTCTGCCACACTCAGGCACCCCCGGTCTTTCTGGGACCCTGAGGGACCTAAGACCACACTGTCCTAGTGAGGGCTCCATCTGCCACTTATCCTCTGGAGTGACATACCTCCTTGGAGGAGACTTCTAAAAGTTCTGATTATGTGCTCTGTTGCTCTGCAAGTTGCCACGAGCCAGTCTCCCATGATCTATCCTACCATAGCTCACCTCAGATTCACTTCTCTGCACAACCCTCCTTCCAGAAAGTGGTTGATTTTCTGTTCATAAAATTGCTGCTATTCTTTTCTTCCATCTTTTGTTGAGTTTTTACATATTCAGAATGGTTTGATAATTATTTAGTTGAATTCCTAGGACTTGAGGAAGTTTAGGTATCCTACTCTTCTGCCATCTTGCTCTCTCCTACCCCTGATTTATTTTAAAATTATTTTTGCTAGAACACATGAAGACTACATAGGAATATATCTATACTTCTACCTATAGGAACATATGTACATATATATTTATTTATTAGTGAACTATATTATTAAAACATATATTTGGATTATGTTTAGAAGACTTTCTTAACAATTTTTGTAAGTTTCAAGAATAGGCTCAAATTAGGCTTTTAAATTGTAACCTCTAGCCATAGATAAAACTATATATGGGTTTGCCATAATTTGTAGCTGCAAGTTTTGAGCAGCTTGTTGTTACTGGGTCAGAAACAAATCTTACTTCTTGCTGCATTTTTAGACTGTGTGGTCGCCCCTAAAGACCAAGACCAGGAGGTTGTGACCCTTCAGAGATGGAGCCCAAGCTGGAGGTCACCAATCAGAAATGGAGTCTGGGCTGGAGTTTTCTCCTGAAAAATGCCATGACTGAAGAGCTGCTAAAAGTAACTGTGTCCCTGGAAATGTTTAATGACTGACTCATTGAATAAGTGTATGTGTGTGTGTGTACTTACACAGGCAGGTGGCAGAAAAAAATATCACCTACAGATCCATCTTGCAGAGGGAACTGTTAAACATTTGTAAGAGTTCATATTTTCTTATCAATCTTATACATAAGTTATCAAATAGGTGATCAATATATATGGGAAATTTTGATTTATTTATTCAATTAACTTTAAATTACAATTGTTTACCAAGTCATTAACTACCCAAAAATCTTTCCTAGGAAAAGAGCACTAATAATTGTTAAGCACAACTATGTTCTTTAACATATTTACAGAATGTGAATTGGCACACAGCATCGTTATCAGTTCTGAACATGTTGTTTATTGGAAAGATTTCTGGACCGGGAGGTTATCAGGAGACTCAAGTTCTAAAACTGACTAGCAATAAACTAATCAGTTCTATATGCTTACATCTAAGGGCTGATGCTAGCTACTACAAAAATCCAGGCTACATTGGGTAAGTGATGACAGTGCAGGAATTCTGTGGAGTAGCTTCTACCAATATATAATGAAGTCTAGTATTTTCCTACATATCCATCTCTGTTACTTAGAAATTCTGTATTACATAGTTATACTTGGTTAACAGTTGTTCTTTTCTTTTTTCCTTTCCTCCTTTCACCAATAATTCGTTTACCTAAACAACAATAGACTCTTCAATCATTATTTCATATGTTTAAAAAATGTCTGTTGTCGGGGTGCCTGGGTGGCTCAGTGGGTTAAAGCCTCTGCCTTCGGCTCAGGTCATGATCCCAGGGTCCTGGGATCAGGATCAAGCCCCGCACAGGGCTCTCTGCTCAGCGGGGAGCCTGCTTCCTCCTCTCTCTCTTTGCCTGCTTCTATGCCTACTTATGATCTCTGTCTGTCAAATAAATAAATAAAATCTTTTAAAAAAGGTCTGTTGTCTAGTAAATTCTAGGCATTTCTGCTAGGTTCTAGGAATAAAGGGGTGAGCAAAAAAGAAAGTTTCTTGACTTTGTGAATTTCACTATCTATGGTAACAGAAGAGCCACAAATAATTATTCTATGGAAAATGTATTGAGCTGGATTAAAAGTCATGGGAACTCACCAGTAAGATGAGGAGAACCACCTTGCTCGTTCATGTGTGTCTGTTCTCTAGCATAATTATTAGCAGTGCCCTTTAACTCTCAAAATTGCTTCATTTTAGGTAATAGATATGGCCTCTGCATATATCATAATTTTATAAGGTATCTGCTACCCACCTGTCCACCTTTATTTTACAAATAAAGAAAATGAGATTCTGATTGGTTTGATAATTTTACTATGATGACATAGCTAATTAATGGTAGAAATGCACAGCTTTATAGGACAAGCAAAGTGACATAAACCATCCATGAGTAACAGTTCACCAGAGATCTGTGATAATAGAAATTAACCTAACTATTTAAGTGTCAGAGTCATGATCATGTGAATTCTGATATCCTCCATAAAGAGTGCTATGACAATTAAAAGATAGTATTCTTGAAGGGCCTAGAACATTGTATTTAAAGTGTGATGAATGTTAATCCCTCTGCCAGAATAAAAAGTGGTCTTACCCACTAGCATTTATAGAATAAGAGAACTCTCACAGGTACTTGGACATGGATTAAATTGGGGAAGAATTTTTGGAGTTTTCAGAGTGTCAGTGCAAAGACTGTTTGGATTAATAAGAAGATAATTAATCAAAAAAATAGCATAGACAAGTTCATTTTCAAATGAGGAAATAAAGCTAATGTGAACCTAAAGGACTAATATGGTGAGCCTTCAAAGCACAATAAGCCCAGTACACCTACGAGAGATGTAATGACTTACCCTGTCTATATTGCAACTTCTTCTAGTTTCAAGTTCAAGGTAGGAGTTAAGACATATTTTATTATAGTAGACCTTGTCAAACAGCTCTAAAATGAAAAAAAAGTGTATTAAAATATGTTTTGTGGATATAGAAACAAATGTTAGGTTAAGCTCTCCAACCATTTGATATTCTTTATAATGTATGTGTCCACCCAATAGTCTAATGTAATGTATTGGATACCTTTAATGAAATATAAATCAGTATAGGACCTTTTATTTGAGGAACCATATATATGAGTTTTCTTCAGGATGACAATCTAGCACAATGTGGAACAAACATGTTCAGCAACTTTATACAAGCAGATCTTTTGCACAAGCATACTATAAAGTTTAATGATTTGTTTAATAAATATTGAGTAGTACCCCATGTGATTTTTATAAATTAAGACAAAACTTTAAAAAAATTCATCATAAAGTTATTTTAAATAGTTTGCTTAATATGAGGGTGTTTGGATGTTTACTCCATAAATCTTTAACCCAGGAACCTTGTCAAGTGTGTTTATATAATTTTTCCTGAGAACTCAACATGGGATTAAATATTGCCTTATGGCATATCATAATGGAAAACAATGACACGTAGGATTGAGTAAATTAGGGATATACTTCAGGTAGCATTTTTATTGTTGTTGTTGTTATGTTAGTCACCATACAGTATGTTATTTATTTTTTATGTAGTGTTCCAAAATTCATTGTTTACATATAACACCCAGTGCTCCATGCAATTCTTGCTCTCCTTAGTACCCATCACTGGGCCAACCCATGCCGCTACCTCTTTCCCCCTAAAACCGTAAGTTTATTTCTCAGAGTCCACAGTCACTCATGGTTCATCTCCCTCTCTAATTTACCCCACCTTCATTTTTCCCTTCCTTCTTCTAATGTCCTCCTAATAGAGCTACCTATTGACCCAGCAATTGTACTACTGCATATTTACTGCAACAATACAGATGTAGTGCAAAGAAGGGCCATATGCACCCCAGTGTTCAAAGCAGTAATGTCCACAATAGCCAAACTGTGGAAAGAGCTGAGATGTCCTTCAACAAATGAATGGATAAAGATGTGGTCCATATATACAACAGAATATTACTCAACCATCAGAAATGATGAATACCCAACTTTTGCATCAACATACATGGGACTGGAGAAGATTATTCTGAATGAAAAATAAACAGAGAAAAATCAATTATCATATGGTTTCACTTACTTGTGGAATACAGGGAAGGACATCAGATAACATTTCTAATAGCCAAATATAATTGCCTTTAAAAAAAAAAGTGCAGTTGTGGCTCACCAACATGAAACATGCAGAAGAGGAATGCTTGGTACTTCCATGCTGGTAAATTATATTTCCATCTTGGATCCTTCTTGGTAGTCTGGTATCTATATATGGCTTCTTGGTAGTCTGGTATCAAAATATGGCTCTTGAGAGTGTTAGAACTCTCATTCAAAATATGATGAAATATATTTCATTATATGATGAAAACATATATCTGGATGGTTTTTGGAAGAATTCCTTAACAGTTTTTGGAAACTTAAATAAGAGACTTAAACTAGGTTTTTAACTGATAACCTCCAGCATTCTGAGGAAAATTGTAATTAATAATGATAACCATTTTAGTAATAACCATGTTATTTGTCATACTATAAGTTACTTTTTTAATTATAAAACTGATTTTGACATTTTCATTCTATTTTATACCTCTTAAGTATTTATTGATTTCATATAACTGTATCCCACTTATCTATATCTGTTTTAACAAGTACATAAATCAGAAATATACTCTAACAAAGGAATATGTGAAGAAGACCACTGTCTTGCATTTGTATTTACACTTCTCACAAATTATTCCAGATTTATTTTTTTAAATATTCTGCTTATATGTGGTTTCCTTAAGTATCTGTCATGTTTATTGAATTTGATATCTTGAAATTTGTATTAGAATGAGCTTTTGAGGGTAAGAAGGGGATGGAAGTTTTTCTTTTTACTTCATTTTGGTTTCGCCATGTGAGGAAATCACTTGGCTCTTGAAGAAGGAAAGTTATGGTGGTGGTTGAAGGAAACATCTACTATTTCTATGCTACTTTTCTAATTTAAAAAATACCTTCCAAAATTCAGGCATGTCTAAATAACTAGACAATGTATCTGACTTTTATGATTTTAGCTCTGCAAGGCTATGTTGAGTTTTGTTCCCCAAAAGATTTTGAAGTTTCAATTCCCTAGTACTAACCCTGAGTTTCTATGAATGTAAACTTCTTTGGAAATAGGGCCGTTGCAGATGATCAAGCTCAAAATAGTGAAGAACTGCTCATATTTTATTAGCATAATTTATTTCTTCCATACACATGTGAAGTACAATACCTACCAAGGGAATTTTGGAGAATAAAGTAATATGTTCTAAGACTCTCATAATCCATATTTGATACCATACTACCAAGAAGGATCCAAGATGGAAATACAATTTACCAGCATGGAAGCATCAAGCATTCCTCTTCTGCATGTTTCAGTGGCCTATACTGCTTACTTGCAAGAAGAGGATATGTGCATCAAGTGAGTGCGGGATCTGACCTGAAGTACAAATCTCATGCTCCACAGGAGTCAATATCTTTTGTTATAATTTATAGACATAGTTTCTAGAGTCTTCTCAAGAGATATGCCTAGAGTCCTAATCAAGGAAGTCTGAAGCTATGGCTTCTTATCAAGTATTTTTAGATCTCTGAGTCCGGATGAAATTTGCCAACAAAGGTTATTTTTAATCATAATCTCTGTTTCTTAGAAACATAGAGGACATAACACCTTATTAAGTTGCCAGGGGAACAGAGTTAGAAAATTAACCTAAGGTCAAATTCTCATGAAAAAGGATAAAAGGCTTTGTTAATCTATTACCCAAAATACATAGTAACACAATATTAGTTGAATTAAGCTACTCTCTAGTAGTATTTTGCACTTGGAGGAGCATTTCACTGTACTCAGCTCAGTTCTTCAGATTATAGTATACCCCTAGGAAATGTAAAAACACAGATCTCTTGTAATTTATGTAGAAACCATGATCCACATTAATTAACTACTTCCTTTGTTGAGATAACCATTCTCTTCGGTGTTTCTCTTCTCAGGGATTACTCCTGTGTTCCTAGGACTCTTTGCTGTGGCATAGCCTCTAGTCCTTTTATTCCACTATACCCCCTCAGATATTCTTGCTAACTTAATCATAACTTTTTTGTGCTATGATCTGTTTATCAGGAATTTTCTCCTCTAGGAAATTTATAAAAATAATAATGTTTCTGCTCATAGTCTTGGGGTGTATATTACTTAATTAATAAGTTGTTTCCAAATTTTAGTAACATATTTGAATTTTACCAGGAATCTTTAAGTCATCAGTTTTGGGGAATTATCATCATAGGATATTCAGCCAACATATCCAGTATTTAATGAATATTACTTTGGGCATGTGCTCTGTTACAGCGCCCTAATATCATTTAATCATGTTCTACTGTCTTCATATCTGAAGTGACTCTAATAAATGTTTTAAATGTTTTATTTTTCTTTTGATTTGTCATTGTGTTATGATGTTAAATCATTTTCTATTTTCCTGTCCTTGAATTTGTGAATAATGTATGTTTACTTTTTGTGTTTGAAGCTGACTTTCATGTTTTCTGTCTTTTTTTTTTTTTTTTTTTTTTGTAATTGAACTTCTTTACCAATGCTCCAGGACCAGAATTTCAAACAAAAGGTGACCACATAAACACACATAGACACTTACAAAGACCCTTCTCAAAAGCAAAACACATTTAACTTTGATCTTGATCCTGTGCAAATATGGTTCCCTTAGATCTATATACCTTCTAAGAAAATTTTCACAAATATTGTTCCTCAGATTTTGAAGAACACCTGAAAACACACACACACACACACACACACACACACACACACACACCCCTGCAAAGAACATAGCACATTGGATAATTGAAAAGACCTATAAGACACCATAGAGCATATTAATACAATCCTTTTAATAAGGACAAAAAGATACTATAAATCAGAGGAAAGAGAGTTTAGGCAAGACTTAGGGACCCAGAAACTTCCAGAAGCATCCCTATTAAGTCCTTATTATAAACACAAGGATGTGTTTTGTTTCTAGATTGATTACCACAATTTGTAAAATAAATATTGATACAGGGAGAGCAACTTGAAATTTTCCAGTGGTGTCTTTCATGAACCTTTGTTTACATAGTTAAGTCAGGCTAACTGGTTACTCCATGTTTAAGCTATCAGTAAACCAACTGGGTCTAAGTGTCACAAAGGAGTTTCAGATATGAAATACAACAGGGTAAATCATTAATTAGCCCAATGCCTTTATCTTGGCCAAGGGACAGTGCCAGATTCCAAGGCATTCCCAAGCACAGCTCTGTGCTGTGTGAATCCAGCCGAAAATAACTTTATCCTAAATGATAACTATATGCTAATTATTTTTTAAAGATTATTTATTTATTTATTTGACAGAGAGAGCTCACAAGTAGACAGAGAGGCAGGCAGAGAGAGAGGGTGGGGGGGGAAGCAGGCTCCTCACTGAGCAGAGAGCCTGATGTGGGGTTCGATCCCAGGACCCCGGGATTATGACCTGAGCATGAAGGCAGAGGCCTTCACCCACTGAGCCACACAGGCATCCTTATATGTTCATTATTACATGTCTCTTATAAAAAATGATAAAAATATCAAAAATTCAAAAAAATATTTTTAGAAATGTTAATATGCTTGTATAATTAGATAGTTTGGGCTATATAAGAAATAATCCGAACGATTTAATAGTTTAAAACAACAATTATTATTAAGATCCTGATTCTGCTATTTAGTGATTTGGGCTGGGCTCAGCTAGGCTCTTCTTCTAGTTTAGGAAGTGTTTATTCATGTGTACGCAGTCAACCTCCTGGTTAATTGGGTTCTTGTTGCTTTGGAATTGTTCATTTCTGCTTTACTGGCCTCTCATAACATGATTATAGAGTGCCTTCTTTGGTAGGGTTCCCAGAGTGAAAATATGCAAGAATTTTTGAAGTCTAGTCTCAGAGCTGGTACAGTTTTCTTCATGCCACATTTTATTGGCTGAAACAAATATCATAGGTTGTGTTATCCAGAAGCAGATACCATGATGATATTTGGGATATAAGTTATTTATTATGGGCTAACATCTATAAGGCAAACAAGAGGAAATAAGATTGCACTAAGGAAGAAGTTCATCTTCATGCAGTTTCAACAGTCTCAGCCAATATGGTAAGCTGAATGAAGTAAGGCTTGTCTGTCAGAGTGTCCTGCACTGGGCCACAGAGACTGGACTCATTCTCCCGTCTTGCTCCGGCCCTGAAATTAGGAAAAAGGATGACTTTAAGTGACAGTGGCTCTCTCTAACTGAGGCAATATCACCATTGTAAGCTCTCTAATGACTATACCTCATAGTTAGACAGTAAGTCTTCCCTTGAAGGGGAATCTAGGCAGAGCATTTCTGAATCTATTGGAGCAAGTCAGAAGGCCACCCAGATTCAAGGAGAGAGACAAAAGATTTGGCATCTTAATGCCAGAAACAGGTGATGTCAACTGTGACCATGTTTGTATACTCTCATAATATTCAATGATACCTTGAGCACAATTTGTACTTAATACAAATTTATGTAATTGAATGAACTGTTAAAAAACCAATAAGGACAAATGAGATTATCAAGTACGAGCATTCTGTGGTAAGAAGGTATAGTAAGCACATCTACCTTCTTGTTTCTAGATGAAATTGTATGATCTCTGCAGTTAGGAATGACTATTGTCAACTGTACATTCAGTATCAGAAATAAAATTCTTGGGTTGCTAAGTGGTTTCACTTTATAATTAATGGCCTTATCATTTTCCCAGTCTAGGCAGACTAGACACTTTGATGTAATTCCGCTGTCTAAAATATGATTTAATACTCAGTCATCTACTAAAACTTGATGTAGCCTGTTCTGCCAAAAAGAAAAACTTGGACAAGAGTCCAAGAGGACTGAGATGTAACCTAAGATATTCACTTAAATTTTTTTTATAATTCTGGGAAGAACATGTTTCATTTGTGGCCTCATCAGTTGTAAAATAGAGACTCCTAATTACTTTGCCCTCTTTATCTTCCACCCTGTTTTGTACCACATATTTTGTGACTTATCTTTTCAAAATATTTTTCCTTTGAAACTTATTCCATCTAGTAAATGCTTCCTATTAAGTCCTTAGTTAGAGACTTCATTTATCTACTTTTATTTTATTCCACATTGATTTTTCACGGGAGTATTTTTCATGAGTCTGCATGTTAGTATCAGCTCCCTTCTCATTTTTCAGGGGTGAGCTATCAGATGTATCAGTCTACTTGCCATATGTTCCTCAAGTCAGCAAAAGTGATTGTAGACAAATAAAGGAAAGCCTGATTTTCATTTTGAAACAAAAACAATAATAAAATACTTGAAGGATCTGTTCTTTACATTGAATAATTCTTGGTAAGGAATGGCTCATGGAGAATAACTCTGACTATGCAGTTTTCAGGGAGATGTTCCCTATTCCTAGTGATGGGTCTCAGCTGTCAGTGTGACAGTCAGTCACTTGTCACAAAATCCCCAAACTTCACACTCTGCGTCTAAGCACTGTGCCACCAACATCAGTGACTATGCCCTGAATGTGACAAATACTGATAAGAGAAAGAGATTTAACAGCGATCTAGAGAAAATTCATTGCTATAATACCAACATCTGAAGTGGTAATCATAGTATAAAATTTCTGTACGTGTGTGTGTGTGATAGCACTGTTGCCAACATGTTCTACAGGGAAAAATGTGTCTCACTGGATTGGGAAGAAAACCACAAAATTATGAGTAAACACCCCATTAATAAAGAATGTGTTAGCATAATTAAGAACTATTTGGATATGATATTATTTATTAATATTATACTGGAAAAGGTACCAAGCAGGGTGGCTTGGCACCTGGGTGGCTCAGTGGGTTAAAGCCTCTGCCTTCGGCTGAGGTCATGATCTCAGGGTCCTGGGATTGAGCCCCTGCATCGGGCTCTCTGCTCAGCAGGGAGCCTGCTTCTCCCTCTCTCTGTCTCTGTCTGCCTCTCTGCCTACTTGTGATCTCTCTCTGTCAAATAAATAAATAAAATGTTTAAGAAACAAAAAAAGGTACCAAGCAGAAACTAACCAAATGTGAGATAACAAAAACAACAAGAACTCAGACTGAGTAAATTTGGGCCATTCTTTGAGTTGACACTCTATTTATGATTAAAATGAAACCTATTGTTAATATTATAATAAACCTATTGTTAATATTATAAATAAAACTTATATTTAATATGTCCATGTAGGCCCAAATGTTTTTCTAAATAGCAATTAAAAACCACCATCAGTCCTTGGCTGAATTTTGAGTAATTTATCTAAAGGGAAATGATTTCAAGACCTATATATTTTGTTTTAGAGTATTTTTTTTCCTTCTTTGCTTCAGAAGGCAAGAAAGTTTGTTAAAAATAAGTGGGTTTGGAATATACCATATTGACAGATAATTTATTCAAGAAATTTTTCTTCAGAAAACAAAATGAGTTGAAAGAAGGTTTGAGAACAATGTGAAGAAATGAATAGGGATGCTTAATGGATTCTGGTATCACTGGATGCAGAAGTCCCTACTTCATTGCTTTGTGTCCTTTGTCTTAGAGTTCCCTGCCTGTCTTGCCATTTACCATTTCGTCAATTAAAAAAAAAAAAAAATCACTAAAAGATTTTTTTTTTTTATCCTTGCAACTAAGGCCCCTCTCAGGCTTAGTATTAAGCAAATTTCCATATTAACTATGGGGATGTAAAAAGTTGTAAAAACAATGACAAGAGATTATCACTTCATGGCTTTCTTCATTGAACAGCTAAATTCTATTTGGATTTCTATAATGTTGATTAGTTTAGAACAGCAAGGTACAGGAATATCACCTCACAGTTAAGTAGGGATCTCCTGATTCAGTTGAGGCACTCAGTACATTTGCTTTTGACAAAGGTTTACTTTATATTATAGGACTTAAATTATTCTGTATATAATATTTTAAAATTTAACATTTAGGGGAAACTTCATATATAAGTGTGGGTTAACTCAAGCTACCAAATTTCGAAACTATTTTTGTCCTCAAATGAGTTAATTCTCTATTTTCCATAATCTCTTAAAACACTTTACTTGGAAATAGAAGACATGTTTCACCAAGTGCCTGTTTAAATTTAAAATTCCACAGCTACAGGATAAAGTAGGCAGTAACTTGGCAAGTGTATTTTTTCTAGTCTTTAAGGTAAAGAAACTAAAATGAAGCATGAAATAGTTAAGTTCATTAATTGCATATATACAGAATCTTGCATTTTATCTGGGTTGTAAATCTTTCATTCAGTTAAGTCAGCTGAATTCAGATTTGCTTTTTATTTATGGTCTTTTCTTAGATTCTTGAAATGGATAAAGCAAAATCAAGAGAAGATATTCATCAACACACATTGTTGTGACTTATAAAGATCATGTTACTCCTTCTTATCAGGACTGATCCACAGTTGACTACTCACTCCCCCTGACATTGAGTCACTGCCATATTCTCCACCCAGTTCCAAAATAAAGTAGCAGATTTTTAAGGGTGGAATAAGAAAAGCACAGGTGGTACCACCTACTGTAAATCCTTTAGTTCTTCTTAGCTCAGTAACAGCTGTTGGTCTTTTCACAGTTTGTTAAAAGCAAAACAAGGCATAGAATGTGGGCTATTGACATTGTGCAACAATACAATTTGTTTGCTCAGATCATGACAGCCAATGGCAACTTGAGAAATGTTTCCTTTTCAAGCTTTTGGTTAAAAAAAAAAAAAAAATCTTCAAGCCTGACTGCCTACCTTGCAAACAGTGCCTTGGATCTATTGATTAATTCTGGACACATTACAAATTATATAACTACCATGTTTTTTTAATCTCACTAAACTGAGAGTGTATATTATATAGTTTAAAGGAATTTTAAGAATTAATGAGCATCTGTTTCATCCTGTCTAGGCATATGGGGGAGAGAGGTGAAAAGAAAAGGGAACAAACTGTTTTGAAGCTTGTGGTAATGTTGCCTTAAATGCCCCCTTTCAGTGAGGATAGGACTTCCCTTTCTCATCTTTCACAAGAAGCTAGGCTTTCCACTCATAGAGTGTTAGTGAGTACAGCAAGAAGTAAAATTGTATACCTTTGAATAGGACTGGACCACTGAAGAAGAGTCTTAGGTATAGGGCTGGCTGATTATTAGAAGAAAAAGTCTTATTGGAGTAATTAAAAGGAGGTGACACATTTGGGCTTGATTCAAGCTATCTTCAGGCTCCAATATGGTTCACCTTGATGGATAAAATATATAATAGGATTTTCTAGATCACAGCATTAGTCAAGCAAAGTGTGTGTTACCATTTGGTCTATTTTGAAGCAGGATCCTAAGTAAGGCATAAATAGACAGTAGAAAGCAATCAGAAAATAACTCCTAGGGAGCAAGGTTTACAATAAGATTAACATCAGCCTGCCCAGTATGATGAAGTCTGAGGATATCCTGATATCCTGAAAATTTATTCAGAATTAAATCAGTAACTAGGTAAGGCTGAGGTTATGTATCAGTAATGATTAAGCCAAGAGTCGACAGGAGTTGGAAAAGACAAAGGTAAATTAAAGAACTTATAGCAGTGACTCTGTAACACTAAGCATTTGTAAGAATAAAGTTTAGCATATTATACAGAAGATAATTGCAAGTCTTTCTGTAGTTCTAGAATCAGTTCCAGGAACTTGCATTTTAAAACCCTAGATGACTTCAATATAGAAGGCCCTTCCCCCTAAACTGCAATTTAAAAGCAATTCTTTTTGTCTATGACAGAAATAAGTGAATGCATTAAGAAACATAATAAATGATAAACAAACAAACAGTACGTTGCAATAAGAGAGGTATGGGCATCAGGGACAGTGTTAGGATTGTCTTGAATTCAATTTGACTGCAAGAATATTCATCAGGGGGGCGCCTGGGTGGCTCAGGTCATGATCCCAGGGTCCTGGGATCGAGCCCCGCGTCGGGTTCTCTGCTCAGCTGGGAGCCTGCTTCCTCCTCCTCTCTCTCTCTGCCTGCCTCTCTGCCTATTTGTAATCTCTGTCTGTCAAATAAATAAATAAAATCTTTAAAAAAAAAAGAATATTCATCAGGGATTAATGTAAAGAGGGAGAGAATCTCAGAGAGATGTAAAGTGGTTAGCAGATGTATGTAGGTAAGTCATCTCATTTTCTACTCACTCTAAATATCTATTCCAGGGGAATAGTCCTATTAAGATATAGGGCAGGGCAGGTTGATATCTAAAAGGTAACACTCTGTGGGGAGCCTGGATGGCTCAGTCTATTAGGCATCTGCCTTCCACTCAGGTTATGATCTCAGGGTCCTGGGGTGGATCCCCAGTTTGGGCTCCCTGCTCAGCGGGGAGTCTGCTTCTCCCTCTCCCTCTGCCTCTCACTGCTCCCCCCGCTCATGCTCTCTCTCTCTCTCTCAAATAAATAAAATTTTTAAAAAATCTTTTAAAAATGTACTCCTAATTCTTTCACTTCTAACTCAGATGGTTCCTTCCTTCCTTCCTCTCTTTTCTTCTTTCCTTTCTTTCTCGCTCTCTTCCTTCCTTCCTCCTTCCCTCCCTCCTTCTCTCCCTCCCTCCTTTCCTCTTCTCTTCTCCTTTCCCTCCCTCCCTCCCTCTCTTCCTTCCTTCCTTTCTTTATTTCTTTCTTTCCTTTCTTCCTTCCTTCTCTTTCTTTTCTTTCTTCTCTCTTTCTTTCCTTCCTTCCTTCTTTCTTTCTCTCCCTTTCCTTCCTTCCTTCCTTCCTTCCTTCCTTTTCTCAAAACTGAAGAAAACCAATACTGAAGAAAAAAAATACTCTCCCTTCACAGGAAACTATCCAAGAGAAAGAGTGTGTTCAAACTTCTTAAAATGGGGATCTCCTCCCAATAGCAAATTTTAGCATTGCTTAAGTGTCTTAGTTTGGGGCTTATTTTATATAAGCCTACAGGTTTTAGGCATCTTCTGATTTCTTTCCACCTGTATCCCAGCCAATATTCCTTTTTTTAAGTTTTTCTACTGATACATACATGCCATCTGGCAAGTGCTGTCAATAATCTTACCATTGATGACCTTTGTTTGTGTAGTCATTGCATCCCCAGAAGTTGTCACTTTCAACTTTCTACAGTGGATGTATCTGTTGTTCCACAGTATTCATGAGGTGGCATGTATTTGCAACTTCTCAGTTTATTTTCATTTCTAATATAGTGATAAAATAATAAATATAGTCATTGTGTTGAGGGAAAAAAAGGTAAAAGTTCTTCACAGTTGAGATGTTCTTTAGAGTACTTATTTATGTCACTTTAATAATTCAGATATTTGGGGACACCTGGGTGGCTCAGTGGGTTAAGCCGCTGCCTTCGGCTCAGGTCATGATCTCGGGGTCCTGGGATCGAGTCCCGCATAGGGCTCTCTGCTCAGCAGGGAGCCTGCTTCCTCCTCTCTCTCTCTGCCTGCCTATCTGCCTACTTGTTATCTCTCTCTGTCAAATAAATAAATAAAATCTTAAAAAAAAATAATAATTCAGATATTTGGCATTCTGGGGGATCCCCTTAACAGTTTAACATCTTAATTTCTTAATATTTGATTGAGCTAACACTGATAGAATCTATCTTTATTAAACCTAATACTTTTAGCACAATATATTTATATGATATTGAGGATATTAAGATTTCTCATACATTGTGAATACATTTACTTTGTGTTTGTATTACTTTTTTTTTCTTTTAGCTACTGCCTTTTTCTTGTTAAACCACATTGATTTCTTTTCCTTAGCGCTCCTTCTATTTGTAATATTTATATGTCAACATCTATATAATTTTTATATGTTGCATACATAGAATCTTGCATGTCAAAGTGCCAGAAGGTCATTTGATTCATGTTTAATTAAAGCTATGAGTACATAAAGAGCATCTTTTTTCAAATCTACCCAAATTCATCAGGTAAAAAAATCCATAACAGGGGAATACCTTTCTCTGCTTCTCTTAACCAAAACAAATTAGTCATTTAGCAGCAAGTATGTCAGGAACTCAATGAGGAATACTTTTGTTTAGTTTGCTTAATTGTGTAATTGCCCAGTACAAAGTTTAAGATGATGGTGAACCCAGAAAAGCTTCAGATTCTCCATCTGCATTACTATGCCAATGGTTTTACTTATACTGTCAGTTTGCTCCTTGATCAATTTTCCTCTAATATAATACCATTCTGAACTGTAGACTATTTTGCAAACTTTATTTTTTTATTTATAATTTAAAAAAAAAAAAATAAAGTATAGAAAGTGCCTGGGTGGCTCAGTCCAGTAAGTGTCTGCCTTTAGCTCATGTCATGATCCCGGAATCCTGGAATGGAGCCCCAGGTCAGGCTCCCTGCTAGGTGGGGTATCTGTTTCTCCCTCTCTCTGTAGGTCTCCTCCTGCTTGTGCTCTCTCTCTCAAATAAATAAATAAAATCTTAAAAATATAAATAAATAAAATAAAATAAGCTATAGCAATGTATATATATATAGCAGTTTATTACTGTACTTTCTGAATTGGACCTTAGTATTTATTTTCCATATCCATTTCTTTCCCATATAATACTGTGATATTTTTCTGAAACTTGCTGATGACTAGGGTTCTTTTTTTCAATTCACAAATTTAACTATAAATATTTTTTGCTTTTTTTTTTTTTTTTTAGATTTTATTTATTTATTTGACAGACAGAGATCACAAGTAGGCAGAGAGGCAGGCAGAGATAGAGGAGGAAGCAGGCTCCCTGCTGAGCAGAGAGCCCAATGCAGGACTTGATCCCAGGACCCTGAGATCATGACCTGAGCCGAAGGCAGCGGCTTAACCCACTGAGACACCCAGGCACCCTATTTTTTGCTTTTTTAATGAGACAATGAACTAGCTTATTTTTTTTTTTAAGATTTTATTTATTTATTTGACAGAGAGAAATCACAAGTAGATGGAGAGGCAGGCAGAGAGAGAGAGAGGGAAGCAGGCTCCCTGCTGAGCAGAGAGCCCGATGCGGGACTCGATCCCAAGACCCTGAGATCATGACCTGAGCCGAAGGCAGCAGCTTAACCCACTGAGCCACCCAGGCGCCCCTGAACTAGCTTATTGATTGAAATTTTACCCAAGTGAATTTCTGTGTCACCACATTATTTGCTTACCCTCAAATTTAGAACTTTCAATCACTACTCTGAATATATGATTCTTACACTAACTTTAGTTGTTGTTCATGTATATATATGTTAATTCAGGTTGCTGTTAATAAATATATAAATCATTGTCTACATTTTTATATTATGAAAATGATAATAAGGTATCATTTATAGTTATTCTGATAGTGCATAATTAATAAAACAATTTATTCATGTTTTTTATTTCTTCTTATGACCTCATTTCCGAGTCAGTGTTAATTTATTTTTGCCTTTTTACTGCAATATATGACAAAATAACAAAAAACAAACACAAAAATATATAGCATGATTATTATAAGGCAGACAATATTAGAACATACCCACTCAGTCAACTTTGTCTGCGTCCCTAGTTGATAATGTGTATGCTCCATTACCATCACAATCCTTTTCCCTCCTACCAAATGCAACCACTATCCTTGCTTACAGTAATCATTTTCCTTACCTATAGCTGTTAAAGGATATGAGTCAAGCTTTGATCTGTAGAAATTTCTTCATTTGTGAGTTTTGTCAATTGCTTATTCACTGTATACTTACTGTTCAACATTTCTCTGTCATCGTATCCCTGCAAAATATCACATGCATCCAGAGGCCCAAGGCTGTTGGCCAATGGGAATTTCTTAAATATGGTTCCTGTTTTTGGTGGGGGGATCATAACCCTCGTAGTTTCAATAACTTTTAAAATATCTGCTGTGATAAGATGTTCTAGGCCCATTTTGAATTTCCTGTCCCAGACTTAGAAACAAGACATTTTTCTAAGACGTCACAGTCTCTGGAGTGGGCAGTCATTTTTTAAATGAGTAGTATAGATATTCATTGCTACTAGGCTAATCACTGGTTTGTCCTTTGCTGAGGATGATATTAGGGAATGTGTGTGCGTGCACATTTGTTTGATATTTATTTCACCACGCAAAGAAGCCTGGTTGTCAATAACAGAAGAATTGGAATATTCTGTAATTTGCCTTATCCCACTTTAAACACAGAGCAAACTTGCCTCACATTTCCTTTTCTTGAATATATCAAATATTTTAATTTATTTTCTTATTGTATGAAAACTTGTCTGTGGAAATTATAAAGAATGACAGAAACAGTAGTATTACAAAAGAAAAAAAAAACTGAGGATTATCTAATTTTCTTCCTCTTTTAAATCTTTTACTCTATTTTCTTAAATGCCCAAATAATTTTTCTTTTTTTAAAAAGTCAGTATATTTATGGAACATTCCTTGGTGTTGGTCATCCTAATTCAGTATTCACAAGTATATAATGTGATTTTTATTGTGTTTTATAAAGTGTATAATTTTAAAAATATGTATTTTTGTTTCATGAAGGTTATTTTATGTATAACTTTTGTATTCTGTTCTCTTACTGTTGATTTTTCTTAAATTAAAAAATTTGTTAACATATTTGATCTTATTTGCCTCTCAATATTTGTGCCTTTCTTTTGGATCCATTTTATCATTTTGTTACTTATATTTTTAATTATTTTTTAAATCTTGAAATAATTTCAAACTTATGGAAAAATCAAAAGCACAATACCAATAATATTATTTTTTTCCTGAAACTTTGGATAAATGTTTTTTTGATGGTTCCCACCATCACCATATAATTTACCATGTATTTCCTATACAAAGGACTTTGTACAACACAATCATAATAAACTATCAAAATCAAGAAATTAACATAGATATATTATTACCATCTAATCCTTAAGCACATTGAGCTTTTGCCAGTTGTCCTTCTCAAGACTTTCTCAGATTTTGCCAGATTTGTAAACTAACAAATTAGTCTATTGCAGCTTCATGGATACTAACCATATACGTGTGAACCTTGGGTTGGAGAGAAAAAACTTTTACTCAGTACAGCAAGCAAATGAGCCTCAGACTTGTGTCAAATTCTCTTTCTGCCCAATTCCCATGGAGATGATGTGGTGTGTTTTAGGAATTTGCTGCAAGTGTAATAGGATTATACCACAGTTAAAATCTTTGAGCTAGGAAACCTCCCTAATTTTGTAATGGTCTGAAAGCTCTCCTCCCTAACTTTTGCCCTAGAGAGAGACATTATCCTTTTAATTAGTTATTGCAGTTAGCAAACAAATCTGCTATCTGCTTCACAGAAAAGTACAATCTCTCTTTCACAGGGCTGTTTGTTTTACAACCATTTTAAAGAGCACAAAACAAATTCCAACAATAGCCATATTCACAAGAGCTGCCAAAATGTGAAGGACTCACAGAAAATTATCTGCCCACATCCCAACAACGTATTTTATTTCTCGTGTCTCCTTGATCTCCTTTAGCGGATAAGGGCTTCTCAGTCATTCTTTGACTTCCATCATCTTAACATTTTTGAAGAGTACAGGTCCCTTATTTTGTAGTGCCTCTCAATTTGGGTGGCTCTATCCTTTTTCATTCATAGAGTCAGTTTATGAATTTTTGGTAAGAATATTATAGAAACAATGCTCTTATCTCCATGAATCCTATTTGATTTGTCTCATTACTAGGAATGCTAACTCTTAATTACTTTATTAAAGTAATATCTACCAAGTTTCTCCATTAAAAATTATTGCTTTTTGTATTTAATTTTAGATTTTCTAATTTTCTAAATTTGAGATTTTCTAATTCTGACTTATATTTGTAAAAAATGTGTTTTATTCTTGTCATTTTCGAGCATATTTTGAAACAATATATTTTTTATTTGTTTTTCGGTACGCTTTTTGAAGTGCTTTCATTGTAGGGGTGTTTTTGTATGCCTTTACCTTTTTTATGTCCTAATGACTTTGTAAAGGATTTGACCTTAATACTTTTTTTGCTCTTATTAATGTAAAATTGGTTTTCCTGGCTTTTTAGAACAAGATGTAATCCAGGTTAATTTTTCTAACTTTGTGGCCTTCAAGAGTTTACAAACCTCAAACTGTTCCGGTTACTTTGGACCTTATATTGTGCCCTCCATTAATGTGCAGTTTTGATAGGGAGAAACTTCTCCCTTTTCGGCGGCTGTTCTCACATTGGCCTGTTTTGTTCTCTAGTGATTTCCTCTTGACTTTTTGGGGCTCTCATTCATATTCTCCAGTTTATTAGAAAACCTTGTGATTTCCTTCCCTTCATTCTGAGTAAGTATTAACACAATGCAGGTTTTTTGGTGATTATCTTTACACACATATTTGGGGTGTTATGGAGAAACCCTTTATACCAAGTTTTGTTGCAAATGTTGCTCAATCATTTTCAGGTTTGCTGTCTCATTATATTGTATGATTTCATGTGGTGAAATAAGAAGTTTAAAAATTATGTCGTTGATATCCCCAACATTTTCCTAGAATCCTCTCTTGATTCTTTTAAATAGTGTCTTTCATAATAGCACTAAAGTTGAATGCTAAGTGTTAATGTTATTATTTTTAGAATTTTGAAGTGTTTCAGACAAAAAAAATCTAAGTAGCCCAAGCTTTTTGTTATTCAAGAAAATTTTTCTCCACAAGAAAATACAATTCAAAAAGAAAAAGAGGCTTTTTGGCCCTAAAACCCAATTGCTCATACAATAGAATAATGTTTATTGAAAACTGAATTTGCATTTTATCAAGAAGATAAATGAGAAACACATAATAATTCTATTCTTCAATAACTTCTACCATTTATAAATAGTGTTTGCCATTGTAGACATATTAGGTAAAGATTTATGCATGGAGAAATTTTACACATATTTACAAACAGCATTATATTTGCACATACAATTTTGAAACCTGCTCATGAATATTTCTCATATCAAATAAGTTTACTTCCAATTGACAAATGTAATAACCTGGAATTAATTTTAAGTAATATCTGCTAATCTGCTTTCTTTATCATTCTGGAGGAGTTGAAATTAGCATATAAAATAGATGGTAACATGCTATAATAGTAAATGTTTTAAAATTTGATACATGTAAATACATATAGGGAGATGAAATACATCCTTAGGACCATCCTTACACTCTTTTGAAAGTAGAAACACTGTCCTGAATGATTGATTTTGCTTGTGAGTTTTAATGAGCTTTATTTTAGAAGGAATGTGACTAGATCCAGTCAGAAAGAACTCTTGGTTTACAGTGTTTGGAGCACTTGTTCTAGACTTACACAATTTTAATGCATTCTCTAAAACACTCTGAGTTTTAAGCTCCCATATTCAAGGAGGTATTTACAGTTCTATCACACACACACACACACACACACATTATAATTATGTTTTCTCAAGGCAATCAGAATTATATTCATTGATAGAATTCAGTAAGAATGCAGAATATCTAATATAATATATCCAGCAATTTCCTTAGGGGTGAAGATAGAACGGTTAGCCAAATAGATAAAAATTGTCCATGTAGTATTCATATTATTGTAATAATAAGAAAATGTAAATTATATTGATGTTAGATGGCAGTAGATATTTTAGAAATACATGAGGAAGGTAAATAAAGTGTGATAGTGGAGGTTGTTACAATTTTAAATAGGTTAGGGAAAGCCTCACTGAGAAGGTGACTCTTGAGCAAAGGTTTAGAGAGGTTGTGTCGGTGAGTCATGAAGATATTTTGAGAAAAGAGTATCAGTGTGAACAGCAGGGGCAGAGGCTTGGAGTATGCTTAGCATGTTCAAAGAAGAGGAAAGAAAACAGAGTCACAGGAGCTGAGCATAATTGGAAGGCAGGAACAGTGGAAGAGATGAGGTCATAGAGAAAATGAGGGGGAGGGCAGATCATATAGAGTCTTCTAGGATATTGTAAAGATTAGATTTTACTCTGAGTGAGATGGCAAGCCATTAAAAACTTTTGAGTGGAAAGATGACATGATCAGTTTTAATTTTTAAAAGATCACTCACACTTGTGTTGAGAATACAATATAATAAAGAGAAGATATAAAAGGATAGGACTGTAATAATGGAGTCTATTATTCAGATAAAGAGATAATTCAGGTAAAGGATGGTTTGGTCTCAATGGAGGTGGTGAAAGGGGGTTAGACTCTTTATATATTTTGAAGATAGAACCAATAAAATTTGTTTATGGATTGGATATAGTGGTCATCTGAGTTAGTACCATGTCTATATGACGTGCAGTTGCACAGGGCTGTAAGCTCAGAAGGACCCTATTCTTGGTGCAATGCTTTTGTTTTTGCTGTTTTGAAATTATTAATAATTTTATTTTTCAAGTTGTGCTTTGTAAGTCTGATAGAACAGTGGATCATATGCTTGAGCAGAGAAGATAAGCACAGTATGCATGCCTCCTGTCATTCCTTTCCACTCTGTTCATTTGTAGCTGTTCAGATACCCCACAAGCACAGAATTCCATTAGACCTCAAACTCAGAGTCACTGGTTTCTATAGTACACTAAACTTGTACTCACTGTAAGGCTTGCTGAATTCCCACAGAAAATAGATCCACTGGAGTTGTATGCCCTGGAAGGCTATGCTTTCCTTTCCAACTAGAATTTGCTTTGAATGTGGAGGCAGTAACATGGTGTTCTAAGAAACAAAAATAACCAAGAAGCCTTGAACTCTTACTCATATACTTCTCTGTCTTAGCCAAGCACTTGTGGTGAAAGTGACAATGGCATAGATGGAAAGGGCAGAATAGGACAACCCATATTCCTTTTCCTTCAATTCTTCCTTGCTCTTCAGTAAACTGAAGGTTGAGAGAATTGGTAGGAGGTGTTCATAACAAAAAGCAAAAAAACAAAACAAAACAAAACAAAAACAAAAACAAAAACAAAAAAAACAAACCAAACCAAACCAAACCAAAAAAAATTAAAAATAAATAAAAAAAAATAAAAACAAAACAAAACAGTTGAGTAGTTGGTATGGTGTTTCCCCTGTTCTGGTAGAAACAAAGTAGCAAAATAAACAGCATTTGACTATTATGATGGGAAGGTAAGATTTGGAGATTTACTGGGAAAATTTTTGCTTTATATGATATTTTTGATTGGTCAAGAAATAATAGAATCTAGTTCACAAATTACAGATTTGACCTTTGAAAGAAGAATAAATAGTTCTTCTCTAATAACTTGAAAAGGCAAGGATCTTTTATCTATCTATATAACTACATTAATTATATAGATACGTATTTATAGCTATGCTGAAGTGAAGCAGAATTTACAGGATTTCTTTGAGTAATTCTGCTTCCTCAGTGAAAATGTTGGCAGGTTCTTCTTCTGAAAATGAGAATATGGGGGTGGGGGGCTATTGGATCCATAAGGAGAAAAGAATGAAAATGATTTCTGTTCTACTCTATTTCATCAAGAAGTCTTTCCTGAGCCCCTAAAACATTTATGTTTCCTAGCACCATCTTCTTTGCTTTTATGTAACTTGGCATTTTATTTGTATGTTTAATTTAAAGTTTGACCCAAGTCTGTTTTTCCCAGTAGATTGTAAACCCTGTGAGGGTAAAGATCATGACTTTCTTATCAACAATTGTGCCTAGCATGGTGTTTTCCATACAGTAGACACTAAATTTGCAATTGCTGAATTAAATAATTAGACACATATTCGTATTGTGAAACTGTCATTCTGTGTGACCAAAAAATCAGAAGAATCTTAAAAGATAATTGGCTCAAACTTCTAAATCCCCTTTCTTCCAAAGGGGGAAGGATATCCAATTCTCTTGCCAGATATTGTAAAATCTAGCCACTCTCATATTCACGTCTAGATTATTGATTCCCCAAAAGAAACAAATTGTGAGGTCTCCACTATGAGAAGTGTTTTTTTTTTCCTACTTCAACACAGATGAGAAATTAAATCCCCTTTTATAATATTTTATCTCCAAAATCAATTGCACATGTCATAAATAGGAAATCTTAATGAAATTATTGACGAGATGAGCATAGTATTTATATCAGGCAATGCAAATAATTATAAATAGATTACTTTATTAATTCACTGGCCACATTTTCATTAGAATTTTTTTACAGCTCATTTTTCTTGAAAGTCACAGCATCTTACCTAATTGTTGGCCTATTTCTTTCCTCTCCTCCCAACTTATCTCTTTGTTACAATCCACCTCCAAATTCCAAACCTGGGCGCTCTTTGTTTCATTGTAATATTTTTTCAAAGTCTTTCTGAATTTAAACATCTTATTAAACCACTTGGCTCACATGAAAATTTCTAGTGTATTAGAGACTACAGATTCAGTCTACAAAATAATTTCAACCTACAATATTAGCATTGTATAGAAAAGCAAATTTTTTTGTTGTTATTAACATACAATGCATTATTTGTTTTAGGGGTACAGGTCTGTGATTCATCAGTCTTACACAATTCACAGCACTCACCATAGCACCTCCCTCCCACCCCATCCCTCCTACCTGCCTACCCCTCCAGCAGCCCTTAGTTTATTTCCTGAGATTGAGAGTCTCTTATGGTTTGTCTCCTCTGGTTTCATCTTGTTTCATTTTTCCCAAAGCAAATATTTACTTAATACTATTTGGTAAACTACATCCATTTGTTATATTCCCATTTACATTTCAAAAATAGACTGAAAGAATATAGTAAAATGCCAACAGCATTAACATTTTCTATTTTCTATACCTGAATATTCAGATATTCAAATTAATTAAGGATTCATTCTGTATTTCATTTAAACATGTCATTCACTCAAATGGATATCCAGAAAGGATTTGATTTAGTCATGGGAATCACTCTTTCACAACTTGGATACATGCTCCAGGAAGAAATCACAAATCACATTTTCCTCCAGAAGCAGTCATTGAACACACCTAATCATAATTTAATATGCTTTTTTTAAAAAAAATTTAATTTTAGCATTCTCTTTGTGGAGTTGCTGCTACACATTGGAGGAATCTAGTCACTTTACCTGTGGAGCTAGTGACTCTGTGCAGGTTCTTTACCTGTTACATTATGTGAGTATTGCTTCTCTATTCCTTGGTGCTATGTATTTCTTCATTTTATGTCATAAACTTTGTTATATTGTTTTAAATTTTCTTTTAGTTATTTAAAAATCTTCTCCAGCTTGGATTGTTTTTCCAGGTGCCTAGGAACTCATCATCCTTTCTAGTAAAATAGAAGGTAGAGAGGTATTTTTTAAAATTTTAACCTTTTCTACTAAAAGAAAAGTCAATTTGCATTTAAAGCACACTTAATTGGTATTTGCCTTGGGTAGGAATACATACATAGGACTCACCTGAAGTTTATTGGAACATTTCTTCAGTATCTCTAACCAATACTTCATTGAGGAAACTATAGTCTTTTGTTAATCTCTAGAATGGTTGCTAAAAATAATTTTGGGGATTGTTTATAGGTTCATACTGCTAATCTTGAGCTGATTTTATTTTATTTCTTTTCAAGCTTTCCTACAGTAGAACCTACCATACAAATTTAATGCTGAATGTTCATAATAAGGTTTTAACTATACACAATCTCAAATACATAGAACTCAATAACCTCTTATGCGTTCTGAAAATAATAGATCAATATTTGAAGCATAATTATTTAAAATAATACTTAATACAAGAAGAAACTAAAATATTTTTATGAATATGGAAAATAGAATTTCTTTTCTAAATATGGAAACATGTTTACCACATTATTAATCATACCACATGCTGTATTTCCAAGGTTCCATTCCAAGATTCCATTCAGCTTTTTTAATACAGTTCTGTATATAAAGAATAAATGGGCCAGAAAAAAAGGGATGGAAAGTAAGCAACAACAGATTCTATTTGAAATATAGTACTTAAAAATTTAGGCATGAAACCTTTAGTGGTGTTAATGAGGATGCTGTGGAACGAATCTCCTCCACTTTACTAAATCTACCTTTGTGTATAAGTGCGTAGTCAAGACTAAAAAATCTGGCCTTAACTCATTCTGTTCTGCTGAGGTGTTGCAGGAAAAGTGACGTGATAGTATTCTTTATTGTAATTCCATGAAATACTGTATCTTCTATTGTTACATGATAAAATGATTCTTCCAGATGTTGTGTGTATGTATGTTCGTGTGTGAGAGAGAAAGATAAAACTAGTATGAACAGCTACAGAGAGTCTCAAGATAGTAGAATGCATATCTTCTGACCAGTAAATTACACATGGCAAGGTTCATTGATGAGAGAGACTATGCTTCTTCATAGCTGCCAGAGCTAATAAATAGCTACAACCAGAACTGAAACAGGAAGCTACTCCTTTAACAATGAGAAAGTACTATTCCCTCAATCAACCTACTTATTTTTAACTTAGCGTCCTTTGCTTTCTTTTATCTCTAGCCCAATTTAATATAAGGATCTGCTATTGCAGCGAGTGCATAATTATTTTTTTTAGAAATCTGTAGTTTCTTAATGATTTTCTTTCCATCCTTTTTTTTTTTTTTTAAATAATCCATCCTTAAATGATAAGAACTGTTTTAGAGGACATGCAGAAATACAAAGTGCACTTTTTGACAGATTGAAGAAGAAGTTTCATGATTTATATGAATATCAATTGTGATAGTGATGACAGAATGAAAAAAAAAAGTAGGTACTTTAACTTGTAAAAAGTATGCTTGATCTGCATTGCCTCTTTTTCTTTCCATTATTTTCTTCACCTACTGAAGGAAGCCCTAGTTTGACCACCAGGGGGCATTGTATGCATGGTAGCCCATTGGTATCTTGCATTTGACCAAGTCCTCTGCCCAGTAGAAAGAAAGGAAATAATTTAACGAAATTTGGTGAGTTTGATGACAGGAACACAAAGAGGATGTGGAGACAGGAGGAAAATAACCAGAGGTATTTCATAGACACCACTGGAAGAAAAGATTGCTAGACTATCCTTGGTTTCTGTTCCAGTTCAAAAGTATCCTAAAAAGAATATACTTTTTCATGGAGGAATGAGTGCATCTGTGGTTATAACAACTTAAAGGTCCTAAGGAGCATGCTCTGGTTGCTATAAATATAACAGTGGCAGTAGCAGGAAAACCTTTGGTTTGATTTTGAAATAATTGTAAAATCTACATTGGATTTGTAATAAGTGGAAAAATGAAATCAATAAGGTGCTCAAGTTTGGTGAAGGTGTAAAGTAATGATTGTATTTATTCTTTTTGAATTTTGAACATTTGACTATTAAAATATTTAATTCAAGTTTTCATGTTAAAACTTTCATGTGAAGATTTTCCATTTATTTTATAGTACTTATTTTACACTATTTTAAATACCATTTCATTAAAATGTTTACAGTACTTATGGCGTACTATTCAGCAAAATACTTTCTTAGATAAAATTTTACAGTTGACAGGAATACTATATACCACTGAGTTCAAGCATAATTGCTGTAAAAACTCCAGTACAATGCAGTTCAATAATTTTTGAACACTATTTTTAAACATCTGAGAACCAACTGGTGTGTGTGTGTGTGTATATATATATACACACACATATATATGTGTATATATATATTTGTATGTATATAATAAAAATAAACTGCTACATGCAAACAACATAGACAAAATCAAATGTAAAATTACAAGCTGGGAAAATGTTTATAACACATTGTCATAGACATCAGTTAGCAGAGGTCCTCTATCTACTATAAAAAGATGACCTGCAAAATATCATCTACCTTCTAACAAAATTGGAAAATGGACAAACACTCAAACAATAAGGGAAAGATATTTCAGTGTATGAAGAGATGACAAAATCTTATTCATTAAAAGAGAAACAGAAGCTAAAATTATGTTGGGATACCATTTTCACCTATAAGATCAGCAATATTTCAAAATTTTGATAACTCACTCTTTTGGTAAATATGCTTAAAACTGTCAACTCTCATTCATTGCTGACTGAAGGGTGAATTAGCATGAAAGCAAGTAGGCAGCCTCAATTAAAAAGTACTGATGTATCTTTGACCCAGTGATTCTGATTTTACGAATTTGTGCCATACATTGTATTGCATATATTAAAAATGACCTGTCAAATTTTATTCACTCATAATGTCATCTGCTATAGCACACAACTGGGGGTAGTGTCTGAAAACCAAACCATAAGTGAATTGTTAGTTGTTTGCTTTTGTTTTGGTTTTTGTTTTTGTCATTCATGCAATGGAATGTTATTTGAGTGTTAAAAATTTGTGAAACTCCTTTGTGTTCTAATATGAACAGATCTCTGAGATATACTATTACATGAAAAGAAAAAAGACAGATTCAAAACAGTGTGTCCAGGAAACTATGGAAAAGAGAAGGGGGGAAAAAATCCCTTAAATTATATGTTATTGTATTTTGATAAAACCATTTGGAAGAATAAGCAAGAAGTTAAATAAAATTATGTAACAGAAATAAAATTTGGACATTTAAAATTATGTCATCAGTTTTCATCAAATTCCCTTGCAAGTAGTAGACACTTGATGAATATGTAGATGGAAGGAAAAATAGAATAGATGTGTTCATTTTTTCATTTAGCAGTATTGAAGGATTTATTATGTGCTGAGGAACAGCATAGACATTAGGAATATAACGATGAATCAGACACAGATTTTTGCCCTCCAGGAGCATAGTGTTTAAGGTTAGGAATGGGAATGGCCCACTTCTTTCTTATCTTATTATTATAATTCATTGTGATCAGTGTTAAGGTAATAGTATGTACAAAGTGTTAGGGGATTTGGAAGAAGAGTTCTGAATTAGACATCTGAATTCAAATGCCTTCCCTATGATAGATTTCTTTAAAAACAAAACTTTAAAAAATAAGCAGCATTTAGTTGGTTCCTAATATAATACTTGGGACACAATTTAATAAAATTCTGTGAATGTTTGTTTTTATCCTCCCAAAGTGCAAATGCCTCCAGAATGACAGATTTAATTTTATCTAAGAGAAACTACTAAACTTTGTAGTTGGTTGTGAAGAAACAAAGCAATAAGAAAGAAAAGCAACACTACAATGACAAAATAAATTCTTTGGTTAACCTGAATAGAAAAGGTCTCTTAAGAAAGCTTAATTTTTTTCTTTGACTGTCCAGTCACATAGAAATGTATGTACAAAGAATACTGCTAAGCCTCTTAAGAAAAAAAGATGTTCTCAAACTGTATACTGCAAGTCACTGTCAAATTCAGAGCTATTCTTTATCCTGAGAATGATTACAAATAAAAATGCTTCAAGTTCTTCACATCACTGGGCATCTGGGTGGTTTAGTCAGTTAAGTGTCTGCCTTCTACTTAGGTCATGATCCCAGGGTTCTGGGTTCAAGGTCAGATCAGGCTCCTTGCTCAGCAGAGAGCCTGTTTCTCCATCTCATGCTGCCTGTTGCTCCCCCTGCTTGTGTGTACGCTCCTTCTCTCTGTCCCTATCAAATACATTTAAAAAATCTTAAGAAAAATTCTTCATATCAGTTTATATTTTTTGAAAACTCATTATTGACCAACTAGATGGATTAGGAAGAGAGTATTCTCTCTTTTTTAATTTCTCTCAAAATTATGAGTGCTATCATGTGTCTGGATAATAAATGTGACAGTGGGATCAAGACTGTGCCATGATTCTCAGAAAGGGTGAGATAACACTTGCTCTCTTGGGTTGCCATTCTCAGTACACATTATCAGCTGTTAGATAAGCATTATACATAAAGAAACCAAAGACTTTTAGATCATGTTGTCAGCGCTTATGCTCAGCCCACAGAGACCATGAACTTTATCTTATTTGGATGAATGAGACCAATGATTACTTTGCCCTTTTGATTTTCATGGGAAAATGGCTTCTTAAGAATTCTTTTTGAGGTTAAAACTTTTTTTTTTTTTTTAAATAGATGAGATTCAGTTTGAGTGCTCTACTGGTAAAACCCATAGTTGGAACATAAGTCAGTCATTAGAGTTGGCAATGCATGGAAATCAACAGAAGACCCCCGGGGTAGCTAAATGTTTGTGTATTCACAAAATTTGTATGTTGAAATCCTAACCCCCAATGTGATGACAATTAGAGGTTGGACTTCTAGGAGGTTATTAAGTCATGAGGGTGGAGTACTCTGAATGGGATTAGTGCTTTTAAAAAATAGTCCCAGGAGAGCTCCCTTGCCTCCTCTGCCATGTAAGGACATGGTGAGAAGATGTCCATCTATGAACCAGAAAGCAGGCTCTCACCAGACACGAAATCTACAGTACCTTGATCTTGGACTTTTCAGCCTTCAGAATGTGAGAAATAAATTCAAACTGTTTATAAGCCTGATATTATCTTATAGTAGTTCAGATGGACTAAGATATCAGTCTTATAAGAAGAAGCTTGAAGGATCTGCACATGTCCATTTTTGTCAAAGATTTAAATTATGAATATGGTACATATTAAAATACTAGTAATACGTCAAACACAGTTCATTGTTATATCTCAATTCTGTCAATACCAACTATCTTATCTGGTAATCTCTTTTTCACACTTTGACCTGATTCTATTCTTTACCAGTTCTGCTTCTCCATGTGACATCTCTACCATTTATTAATATGTGTAGAATTACAGTAAGAATTTTTTTTGGAAAAATTGCAAGCCAAAAGGAAAATTACAGAGTATAATTCTGTGTAAATCTTCAGTCTCCACGTAGTATAATGAGCTTTTGCTTTTTTGACCACCCAGTATCCATTTACTCTCTCTTTATAAGAGACTGAATTCCTTTAGAATTCATATCTGCTCTTTTGGCCTATGTGTTTAGTGATTTGGCAGCACTGCTTTGTTTAGCATAAATCAATCAATAATCTACCCTAAAATATCCTATATTGCTCAAAATGTTTTATAATCTGGAGTGAGAGTCAGACATGAATGGCTTATGTGCAAATTATGTAGCTGTAGGAGTAGAGGAGAAAGAAGCAGTTATTTTAACATGGAAGAATTGAAGAGGTTATTATTCAGGATTCATTGGAGTCCATCTCCCTGTAGCTTTGATATAATGTATGTTGTTGTTGTTGTTGTTGTTGTTGTTCTCAACAATGTCCTAATGCTCAGTTTATAACTTGTGAGTTCTGTTTCAGGAGCAGTGCCAGTCTTCAACATCCTGATGTTGAATCATTCACTTCTTGTGAAGGCGAAAGGCAGTTTATCTGGATCTTGTCCTTGTCATCCTTGGATCAGGAACACCACAGTTGCCTTACAAATCTTACATAATACATTTAATTGGCAAAATTGATTGATATTCAGAATCCTCATTGCATAGTATTCTGGGAAACACAGTTTTTAGCTTTTAGAACTTATAACTTAGGAAGACATACTTGAAGGAGGTGGGCATGAAATCTGAGTGCAAGGCAGTCATAACTAACACAGGGAAGTATTTAGGATGTCTATATCAGTATATTTGACCATGAATTTAACATAGATCTTCAGATTTGAAATCATAATGCTTTGGTGACAGTATACATTTTAGAGGTGAAAAAGAGAGAATAGAAGGGGAACAGATATTTGATGGAGGAAACCGTGTGGTCAGAGTGGTAATGAGTTTCACATTGTTGTGCGTGGTTCATCTTGAATCCGGATCATTTTTTTTCCCTGAAAATGTGTTCTTTCTTTTCACATTTCAAAATAGAATTTTATCTTAATGGTTATTCTATCTGGTTATACTAATCAGTGCCTTGCAATTTCTTTTATTTGAACAGTATTTCCATAGGATCTTAATATGTGCTGTATGAGAAAAAAAGGTATTGTGTTCAAGTAAATTTAGGGCATCTTAATTAATCCAAAAGGTTATTTCCTGCTTCAGATTTCTCCACAATTCAATCCACCTCTGGCTGCTTCTTATCCAGTTACCTAAAGGTAGATAAGTCAAAACTATTTTATAAGGACGGTTTTCTTAACTCCTTTTATTTTTCTTGCACTATATCAAGCACATTTTGATTGAATTCATCTATTACCAGTATACAAATGACTAACAAGGCTTCAAGACTCCTTCGAATGCCTCTGCTAGGTGTAGAATTGCTTCATTTTTGGGGGAGGGCGTGCATGTGTGTGGGATTGCCTTATTTTATGTGCCAAGGCGAGTGCTTATATATGTGGTTAATAAATTGTTAGATTATTAAAATAAAGATAAGAAATGTCTTTAGTGTATGTCATCGAGTTTTGCTTTCTTGAAAAATAATTTTTAACTCTGGGCTATGTAAACATTTTGATAATAAATAGGTAAAAATAAATTAGACAAAATGATCCCTAAATCACAGTAGTATTAGAAGATACGTTGTTCTAGGGATTTCTCCATGAACATGCAGTTCTGGCCTTCTGAGCTAAGAATGCAGCTGACAAGCAAACATACCTCAGAAGCTAGAATAGTATATCCTTCTGGAGAGATTTGGAGATGAAAGCTCTTCTCTCTCCTGTACTCTAGTAGAGATTCTCTCCCCTTTTTCCCTGAGAGAGTATTGCTTAATGAATAAGATCTCTTTATCTAGGGGAAGGGATAGGCAGCTATCCAGCTGTCCCATATAAAAAGAATCTTCCGGGGTGCCTGAGTGGCTCAGTGGGTTAAAGCCTCTGCCTTCGGCTCAGGTCATGATCCCAGGGTCCTGGGATCAAGCCCCTCATCAGGCTCTCTGCTCAGCAGGGAGCCTGCTTCCTCCTCTCTCTCTCTGCCTGCTTATGATCTGTCAAATAAATAAATAAAATCTTTAAAAAAAAAAAAAAGAATCTTCCCATTTTCTGTTTCCCATAGTACAACTCCCTGCACACACAGCTAAACAACTGGTCTTCATACCTCTGCCTTGTAGGAATTGGGGGGATTGTTCTGACTGCTATTTAGCTAAAAGTAATGAATAGTCTGTTTCTCTGGAGCAGGAGTCTTGTGTTCTTCTGTCAGTATATGTACATGAAAATGTAGCAAGCTAATTTGCTATCTTATAAGCAGAGTAAAATCTTAGACCTTCAGGGTCTACAGTATCTGAATGCTTCAAAGGTGTATTTCATGTTCATGCTTCATTTTTATATATGAGCTGTGGTATTCTCTATTGTGTCTTCACTCAAGTAAGCAAGAAAAACATGATGAAGAGCTTACACCAAGGAGTGACACTTTATTTCCACTCTCACTTCATTGGTCAAAGTAGAATGGGGAAGTATAATAATCAGGAAGGTAAAGAATCAGGAAAATTTGGTGAATAGAACTAATGTTTTCCACAGATACTTAATTCATCAACTGGATTGATCTGTACTCTTACTGAAGACATATAGGCTAAACAAGATACAGTGTGTTAGGAAAATGTGAGGTCCTCTTATTGAGTTCAAATAAGTAAATTTGTAGGTTCAGAGTGAAAGAATCACTGTTTAGCCACAGAACATCAGAATTTTTATTGCTTGTTCAGTATTCAAGATTTATTATTTATTGCCTGATTCAATGTATGTGTGTTACAAGAGATCAAATTGGAGACCTCAAAGAAGACATTTGGGCTTGGAACATAAGAGAATATAAGTTAGAATGATTATGAAATTATTTTATATAGAAGGTAGTGATTTCTCTGTCACAGCGTTTATCATGCTCACCCTGAGTTATCAGTGATTCTATAGATAGAATTAGCATGGTTACTAATATCAACACGAATTCTCCTCATCCATAAAGAAGTGAATGTCTTGCTAGTCCAGGTTGAGATATAGACCCTGCCTCCTATTTTTTTTTCTTCCTTTATATTCACATCATATAGTAGAGTCTAGGTTGGTTAAGCGTTCAGTATGTTTGTGATTGCTGATTCACTATTCTTTCCCATGAAGGTTGATTTTGTCATTCTGTAAGAAAAATTCCATCATTGGCTGTTTTCCTAGAAAACTTAGCCCTATATTCAGTGTATAGGCCTGGGTTAAAAAGGCTTCTTCTTTTCTTTTCTCTTCTTTTCCTTTCTCGTCTCTCTCTCTCTCTCTCTCTTTCTTCTCCCCCCACCTCCCAATTCAGAGTGTTATTCTGAATGTCCTTTCAAGCTTTGGTAACTGTGCCTTAAAGCACGGGGATTTTCTACAATAGCAGAGCCTGGAAAGGATCTATAGCTATAATTTATCAATAAGACAATCACTAGCAAAGAACTATCCAGGGTTTTTATGGAGAACTTGGTATGTGTGTAAAAATTGGATAGAACAAGAATTGAAAGAAATGCTAAGACACAGAGAAATCATGTTCATACAGTTCAAATCTACATGCTATAGTTGAAATTTAAAAAAAAATGACTGACAATTATATTCTTTTTCTGACTATAGATTTAAAGGGTATGAAGACATAAGTGACCTTTTTAAAGCAATTTGTAAAATTAACTCTGAGCTAGTTCTTCTCTTCTCTGCCACGAGAAAGCTCCCTTGCCACACACAAAACTGCAGTGGCTAAAAAGGTTAAATAAAATTAGTAAAATGCTTCAGTTTGAATTTTTAATGATACCATATTCAAAAGCATGAGCTTGACTCATGTTTTTCTCTACCCGCCCTTTCTTTTACATCACATTCATGTTCCATTAAATATAAGTAATTAAATTGCATCCCTCGAAATATTTTGAAAAATTTTAACTAATCTGTGTAGGCAGATTCCACTTTACCCAAAAGCAATCTTGCCAAACACCAATTATCTGGAAATCGCTTTCAACAAATATTTCATTGAGCCATATATTTTTTCTCTTCCTAAAGAAAATAAAATTTCAAAAAAATTGTTTTTCTTATTTTAATAAGAAAAATCAAACTTATATAACCTTAAAGGTTTATATCATCCATTTAAAAAAGTACGCTTCATATCTTTTATGTCCTAGAGTCTATATATGTTCCCTGTAGAAAATAAATGGAATACTCAGCATAATTGGGGAAAGTTTAATAAACATATTTTTTAAAAGGGTCAGGATAGGTTAAGGAAAAAAATAAAACAATGGAGGGTGTACTATTAGGGGCTAGCAATAGAAGGACACTTTTACTACCTTAGGATTGAAAGGACAGGAAAGGAAGCATATACAAGGGCTTAGAGTGTAGAGGCCACCCAAGAACAAGTACTGCATAAAAGTGACACAGCCAATCCATAGGAAGGTATTTACTTGATCTTCACTCTTTTTCTGCCCTGCAATATGTGGCTTAGGATGCCCATATATTTTCCTTTCCCTTCCCTTCCCTTCCCTTCCCTTCCCTTCCCTTTCCTTTCCTTTACTTCCCCTCCCTTCTTTTCCTTCCCTTCCCTTCTTTTCCTTTCTTTTTCCTTTCCTTTCCTTTCCTTTCTTTTCCTTTCCTTTCCAATTTTCTCTTTTTTTTTCTCTTATTTCCTTTTTTTCCCTTTCTTCCTATTTTCTTTTCTCTTTTCTTTTTTTTCCCTTTCTCTTCTCTTCCCATTCTCTTCTTTTCTTTTTGTTTTCTTCTTTTCTTTTCTTTTTCACCAGGAGATTAAGTCCAGTCCCTACTATTCAGTCTTTCTGGAAATAGAAGTCCTGTCAGATTCCATTTTAATTTCTGATTTGGATGTGTGATTTTTTTTCTTTTTAAAAAGTATTATTTTAACATGGTTAAAAGTATAAATAATACAAAACAATATTCTATTTTCTCCCACTAGTGTTAGTGAATCACAATTTTCTGTCTAAATGGTAGAGTTATTTTGAAAATAAAATATACTACAGAATAATGGTTGTTAAGCAGGCTCTTCACATTAGTCAATAAGCTCATTAAAGTTGTACTCATTAGGGAAATACAAATTAAAGCTATAAGGAGATACCATTATCTTTCCAAATTAGTGTTTTTGTTTTCTTTGGGTAAATACCCAGTAGTGGAATTATTGGATCATATAAATAAATTATTGGATCAAATAAATAAATAAATATTTTCCCAAAAGAACAGTGCTGTATGTATGTATGTATGTATGTATGTATTGCAAAACGGCAGTGCTGTATTTTTAATTTTTTAAAGAGCCTTCCCAGATAACTAAAATTTTAAAAAATGATAATACTAAGTGTTTGAAAGAATGTAGAACTGGAACTCTCATTGTCTGCTGTGGAGAAATAAGTTGTGACTATGATTTAGGTTGTAGTATGTATAAAGTCTCAATGCAGATATATCCTATTATGAGGAAATTCGCTGCCATATATATATTCAAAGGAAATATGAATATACATCTATCAAAAAATATGACCATGATAGTCCTACGAACACTCTTCATAACTGCTATAGACTAGAACAACATAGATATCCTTTGACAGTACAATAATTTAATGAATTAATAAGTATATAAATATTAATATGCAATAGATTAAAATCCTTTAAAGCAATGAATATTAACAAAATACTGCTATCAAACACAGTAAGCACGAATCTCCTAAACATAAATGAACTTCAGTGAAAGAAGCCAGACACAATAGGGCAGATACGTTATGATGCCATTTAGATAAAATTCAACAACAGGCAAAACAAGACTGTGGTGAGTAAATCAAATGGTTGAAATGATCCTGACTTTTGAAGACACTGTTCCATTGTCTTCTATGTTCTTATATTGCTATTGAAATAGTTAAGATAGGACAGATGGGATAGCTTCTGACTATTGATATTCTATATCCAGAACTGGGTGATAATAACATAATTGTGTTCTCTTTATGTAAATTTATTGAGTTGGCTACTTAGGATTTGTGTACATTTTAAGGTACATTTTATTTTATATTCTTAAATATTATAACCAAATATAACTGATGCAATTAAAAATCCAGATTTCTTTCTCTCTCCATATATATACCATTATTGTGAACCTGGAAATTAATTCCATAACAATTTTTATACTCTTGTTTTATATTGACAAATAGGTATAGACCTAAAAATAATATGCAGTGCTTTTTGAGTTTCTAAAAACATTTTCTATAAGTGCATGAAACTGTATGTGTAATTTATTAATATTTTATTCAATATATTTTGAAATGTATTCATATACATGTATTTACATATTCTTTATTCATTTTAATTACTGATAATTTTTCATTGGTAAAATATACCAAAATGTATATATCTCTTCCCTTCTTGTAGATATTTAGGTTGTTTCCAATGTTTCCTTACCTATATGGTATTGCAATACATATTCTTGAACATATGTATCCATGGATTTCCCATTATAAACATCCTGAGGATAGAAATCCTGGGTCATAGGCTACTGTATAAAATTTTTCAGACTTTATGAATTATCTCCAAATACATTATTCCAAGTCACATATTTTGAAATACTTAAGTGAAATGGTTATGATCCCCATCCCTAATATTCAGAAGTATATTCTTCATCAGAGGTCCTTTCTCTAATTTCTTGGATAAAGAGAATAATTACATAATTGGTTGGTAAATTTTTCATTCATCTTGCACTCCTACTTTGAGTTACTTCTCCCATAGTTTATTGGCCCTACTCTGTCCTGGAGACCACAATTCCAGAACTACTAACCAATGAACATTTCCTCAGACCTCATTATCCTCCTTTTCAGAGCTTTCCTGTACTGTGCCTCAAGTCATATTTTCCTAAAGACATTCCACTCAGAAATTATTGTGAGGAAATTTCTCTCTCACTCAGTCCCAAATGCATTACATTTCTAGAGACAAACATATCAGTCCCAAATGCATTACATTTCTAGAGGCAAACATATTCCAGAACAGTTGGTAACGGGTACAGTTACCATCTTGGCCTACGTCCTTATTAAGTAATTATAATGTATTCTGATATGGTTCCCATGGCCTGACCTAATAAATACTTTTTATAGTTATCTAGTTATATAGATATTTAGTTAGTTTATGAAAGAATAAAATGAGAAAGGATAACCTGCTAAAAACATATATGTGTATATATATATATATATATTTTTTTTTCCCTTTCTAAACAAACTATCATATTTCTCTCATCACTACAAAAAGTGTTTGACCATGTGTGGTAGACAGAATAATGCCCCCATACCACCCCACCCCACAAATGCCCACATTTTAGTCCCTGGAACCTATGAATACATTACCTTTTAAGGCAAAGGGTTTTTGCAATTGTGAGTATATTAAGGATCATGAGATAGGGAGATTGTTTTGAATTATCTGTGTGGGCATAACATAATCACAAGAGTACTTGCAAGTAAAAGAGCAAGGCAGACGAGTCAGAATCAGAGAAGCAAATGTGACAAGAGTAATATGATTGCTGACTTTAAAGAAGGGAAAGACCATGAGCCAAGCAGTCTGGTAGCCTCTACAAGCTGGAAAATAAAGGAAACCGATTTTCTCTTGGAGCCTTCAGAAGAAGCACAGATCTTGTCAATATCTTGGTTTTAGCCCAGGGAGACATTTCAGAATTCGGACCTCCAGAATTCTAAACTAATTAATTTGGGTTATTTTAAATTAACAAACTTGTAATTTGTTACAGTTAGCAATATGAAACTAATACACTGTGTCTGCATTTCATGATTCTATGTGTATATTTATGTATTTTGCCCAATATTCACATTTTTATTCAATACCAGAACATGTTCAAGTATTACTTCTTTTTATAATGCTTATTACATTGTCACAATCTGTTTCATATCATATATATGCTTTCATTTTGTTTCATGGATTTTCTTTTGTTTTTTATTAAGTTTTTGTTACTGCTTTTAAATCCTATATAATTTTTTAAATTTTTTATAGGAATGTGTTTAGATTTTACTCCAATTATTAAATTTTTCTTTATATCAAGGATAAATATAAATGACTATAGATATGATTATATAATTTTACATAAATGGATGAATACCAGCCATATTGTTGGTATTCATGGTCCTTTTAAAGCAGCTTTGGTATATTTTATTTTATTTTACTATTTTATTTGTCCTGTACTATATCCTCATGATACAGTGACAACCTAATATTTATCCTTTCATATTTACCTCATACTCATATCACCATATACATACACAAACACAATCTCACACAGATGTATAGCCTTTTTATCAATATTTTACATAGTTTTCTTGTATGCTGTTTATTCTATATCTTGCCATTTTCTAATTCCCATAAGCTCTAATAACTGTTGTTCTCATTAGTGATTAATGATTGACTTCATCAGTTCACTCAGGTTCTTGGTCCTGAAGTGTGACTTTCTCAACACTTTTGGATCTCTTGCCCCATGAAGATACCAAGATTCAGTCTCTGTGATCATGAGATTGTGTATCTTCCCAATATTCTCCATCCCCTGGAGATGATAATATCCATTTCCATGTAATATTTGGCAGTAGTAATTTTTTTCCACTGCTTTTTCCATAGAAACCATTTATATAAGGCTCCAACTTCAATCAAGGATTCCAATTCTAGTCTACCAAATCAAATGGATCACTTTTTTCTAAATTTTTTTTTAATTTTTTATTTTTTATAAACATATATTTTTATCCCCAGGGGTACAGGTCTGTGAATCGCCAGGTTTACACACTTCACAGCACTCACTAAAGCGCATACCCTCCCCAATGTCCATAACCCTACCCCCCTTCTCCCAGCAACCCTCAGTTTGTTTTGTGAGATTAAGAGTCACTTATGGTTTGTCTCCCTCCCAATCCCATCTTGTTTCATTTATTCTTCTCCTACCCACTTAAGCCCTCATGTTGCATCACCACTTCCTCATATCAGGGAGATCATACAATAGTTGTCTTTCTCCGCTTGACTTATTTTGCTAAGCATGATATGCTCTAGTTCCATCCACGTTGTCGCAAATGGCAAGATTTCCTTTCTTTTGATGGCTGCATAGTATTCCATTGTGTATATATACCACATCTTCTTGATCCATTCATCTATTGATGGACATCTAGGTTCTTTCCATAGTTTGGCTATTGTGGACATTGCTGCTATAAACATTCGGGTGCACGGCCCCTTTGGATCACTACGTTTGTATCTTTAGGGTAAATACCCAGTAGTGCAATTCCTGGGTCATAGGGCAGTTCTATTTTCAACATTTTGAGGAACCTCCATGCTGTTTTCCAGAGTGGTTGCACAAGCTTGCATTCCCACCAACAGTGTAGGAGGGTTCCCCTTTCTCCGCATCCTCGCCAGCATCTGTCATTTCCTGACTTGTTGATTTTAGCTATTCTGACAGGTGTGAGGTGATATCTCATTGTGGTTTTGATTTGTATTTCCCTGATGCCGAGTGATATGGAGCACTTTTTCATGTGTCTGTTGGCCATCTGGATGTCTTCTTTGCAGAAATGTCTGTTCATGTAATCTGCCCATTTCTTGATTGGATTATTTGTTCTTTGGGTGTTGAGTTTACTAAGTTCTTTATAGATTTTGGACACTAGTCCTTTATCTGATGTGTCGTTTGCAAATATCTTCTCCCATTCTGTCAGTTGTCTTTTGATTTTGTTAACTGTTCCCTTTACTGTGCAAAAGCTTTTGATCTTGATGAAATCCCAATAGTTCATTTTTGTCCTTGCTTCCCTTGCCTTTGGCGATGTTCCTAGGAAGATGTTGCTGCGGCTGAGGTCGAAGAGGTTGCTGCCTGTGTTCTCCTCAAGGATTTTGATGGATTCCTTTCTCACATTGAGGTCCTTCATCCATTTTGAGTCTATTTTTGTGTGTGGTGTAAGGAAATGGTCCAATTTCATTCTTCTGCATGTGGCTGTCCAATTTTCCCAACACCATTTATTGAAGAGGCTGTCTTTTTTCCATTGGACATTCTTTCCTGCTTTGTCAAAGATTAGTTGACCATAGAGTTGAGGGTCTATTTCTGGGCTCTCTGTTCTGTTCCATTGATCTATGTGTCTGTTTTTGTGCCAGTACCATGCTGTCTTGATGATGACAGCTTTGTAATAGAGCTTGAAGTCCAGAATTGTGATGCCACCAACTTTGGCTTTCTTTTTCAATATCCCTTTGGCTATTCGAGGTCTTTTCTGGTTCCATATAAATTTTAGAATTATTTGTTCCATTTCTTTGAAAAAGATGGATGGTACTTTGATAGGAATTGCATTAAATGTGTAGATTGCTTTAGGTAGCATAGACATTTTCAAATATTTATTCTTCCAATCCAGGAGCATGGAACATTTTTCCATTTCTTTGTGTCTTCATCAATTTCTTTCATGAGTACTTTATAGTTTTCTGAGTATAGATTCTTAGCCTCTTTGGTTAGGTTTATTCCTAGGTATCTTATGGTTTGGGGTGCAATTGTAAATGGAATTGACTTCTTAATTTCTCTTTCTTCTGTCTTATTGTTGGTGTAGAGAAATGCAACTGATTTCTGTGCATTGATTTTATATCCTGACACTTTACTGAATTCCTGTACAAGTTCTAGCAGTTTTGGAGTGGAGTCTTTTGGGTTTTCCACATAGAGTATCATATCATCTTCGAAGAGTGATAATTTGACTTCTTCTTTGCCGATTTGGATGCCTTTAATTTCTTTTTGTTGTCTGATTGCTGAGGCTAGGACTTCTAGTACTATGTTGAATAGCAGTGGTGATAATGGACATCCCTGCCGTGTTCCTGACCTTAGTGGAAAAGCTTTCAGTTTTTCTCCATTGAGAATGATATTTGCGGTGGGTTTTTCATAGATGGCTTTGATGATATTGAGGTATGTGCCTTCTATCCCTACACTTTGAAGAGTTTTGATCAGGAAGGAATGCTGTACTTTATCAAATGCTTTTTCAGCATCTATTGAGAGTATCATATGGTTCTTGTTCTTTCTTTTATTGATGTGTTGTATCACATTGACTGATTTGCGGATGTTGAACCAACCTTGCAGCCCTGGGATAAATCCCACTTGGTCGTGGTGAATAATACTTTTAATGTACTGTTGAATCCTATTGGCTAGTATTTTGGTGAGAATTTTCGCATCTGTGTTCATCAAGGATATTGGTCTATAGCTCTCTTTTTTGATGGGATCCTTGTCTGGTTTTGGGATCAAGGTGATGCTGGCCTTATAAAATAAGTTTGGAAGTTTTCCTTCCATTTCTATTTTTTGGAACAGTTTCAGGAGAATAGGAATTAGTTCTTCTTTAAGTGTTTGGTAGAATTCCCCCGGGAAGCTGTCTGGCCCTGTGCTTTTGTTTGTTTGGAAATTTTTAATGACTGTTTCAATCTACTTACTGGTTATGGGTCTGTTCAGGCTTTCTAATTCTTCCTGGTTCAGTTGTGGTAGTTTATGGAATGCATCCATTTCTTCCAGATTGTCAAATTTGTTGGCGTAGAGTTACTCATAGTATGTTCTTATAATAGTTTGTATTTCTTTGGTGTTAGTTGTGATCTCTCCTCTTTCATTCATGATTTTATTTATTTGGGTCCTTTCTCTTTTCTTTTTGATAAGTCTGGCCAGGGGTTTATCAATTTTATTAATTCTTTGAAAGAACCAGCTCCTAGTTTCGTTGATTTGTTCTATTGTTTTTTTGGTTTCTACTTCATTGATTTCTGCTCTGATCTTTATGATTTCTCTTCTCTTGCTGCGCTTGGGATTTCTTTCTTGTTCTTTCTCCAGCTCCTTTAGGTGTAGGGTTAGGTTGTGTACCTGAGACCTTTCTTGTTTCTTGAGAAAGGCTTGTACCGCTATATATTTTCCTCTCAGGATTGCCTTTGTTGTGTCCCACAGATTTTGAACCTTTGTATTTTCATTATCATTTGTTTCCATGATTTTTTTCAATTCTTCTTTAATTTCCCGGTTGACCCATTCATTCTTTAGAAGGATGCTGTTTAGTCTCCATGTATTTGGGTTCTTTCCAAACTTCCTCTTGTGGTTGAGTTCTAGCTTCAGAGCATTGTGGTCTGAAAATATGCAGGGAATGATCCCAATCTTTTGATACCGGTTGAGTCCTGATTTAGGACTGAGGATGTGATCTATTCTGGAGACTGTTCCATGTGCACTAGAGAAGAATGTGTATTCTGTTGTTTTGGGATGAAATGTTCTGAATATATCTGTGATGTCCATCTGGTCCAGTGTGTTGTTTAAGGCCTTTATTTCCTTGTTGATCTTTCGCTTGGATGATCTGTCCATTTCAGTGAGGGGAGTGTTAAAGTCCCCTACTATTACTGTATTATTGTTGATGTGTTTCTTTGATTTTGTTATTAATTGGTTTATATAGTTTGCTGCGCCCACGTTGGGGGCATAGATATTTAAAATTGTTAGATCTTCTTGTTGGACAGACCCTTTGAGTATGATATAGTGTCATTCCTCATCTCTTATTATAGTCTTTGGCTTAAAATTGATCTGATATAAGGATTGCCACTCCTGCTTTCTTCTGATGTCCATTAGCATGGTAAATTATTTTCCACCCCCTCACTTTAAATCTGGAGGTGTCTTTGGGCTTAAAATGAGTTTCTTGGAGGCAACATATAGATGAGTTTTGTTTTTTTTATCCATTCTGATACCCTTTGTCTTTTGATTGGGGTATTTAGCCCATTAACATTCAGGGTAACTATTGAGAGATATGATTTTAGTGCCATTGTATTGCCTGTAAGGTGACTGTTACTGTATATTGTCTCTGTTCCTTTCTGATCTACCACTTGTAGGCTCTCTCTTTGCTTAGAGGACCCCTTTCAGTATTTCCTGTAGAGCTGGTTTGGTGTTTGCAAATTCTTTCAGTTTTTGTTTGTCCTGGAAGCTTTTAATCTCTCCTTCTATTTTCAATGATAGCCTAGCTGGATATAGTATTCTTGGCTGCATGTTTTTCTCGTTTAGTGCTCTGAAAATATCATGCCAGCTCTTTCTGGCCTGCCAGATCTCTGTGGATAAGTCAGCTGCCAATCTAATATTTTTACCATTGAATGTTACAGACTTCTTTTCCCGGGCTGCTTTCAGGATTTTCTCTTTGTCACTAAGGCTTGTAAATTTTACTATTAGGTGACGGGGTGGGCCTATTCTTATTGATTTTGAGGGGCATTCTCTGAACCTCCTGAATTTTGATGCTCGTTCCCTTTGCCATATTGGGGAAATTCTCCCCAATAATTCTCTCCAGTATACCTTCTGCTCCCCTCTCTCTTTCTTCTTCTTCTGGAATCCCAATTATTCTAATGTTGTTTCGTCTTATGGTGTCACTTATCTCTCGAATTCTGCCCTCGTGGTCCAGTAGCTGTTTGTCCTTCTTTTGCTCAGCTTCTTTATTCTCTGTCATTTGTTCTATATCACTAATTCTTTCTTCTGCCTCATTTATCCTAGCAGTGAGAGCCTCCATTTTTTATTGCACCCCATTAATAGCTTTTTTGATTTCAACTTGGTTAGATTTTAGTTCTTTTATTTCACCAGAAAGGGCTTTTATATCTCCTGAGAGGGTTTCTCTAATATCTTCCATGCCTTTTCTGAGCCCGGCTAGAAACATGAGAATTGTCATTCTGAACTCTAGATCTGACATATTACCAATGTCTGTATTGATTAGGTCCCTAGCCTTCGGTACTGCTCTTGTTCTTTTTTTTTGTGGTGAATTTTTTTTCCACTTTTTTTTTTTTTTAATGGATCACTTTTAACCATTCTGATCTTGTAGGATCAAACTTTCAGCAGTCACTGCCTGATCCTGGATCCAGAAACCAGATTTGCAAATACAGTCTTGTTACTCCCTCCAAAATTCTTCCTTTTTCCCCCCATCTGTGGGCCTATATATCTTCTTCAAGCTGGCCTCACTTTTTAAATTCCTTTCTTTTTTATATTTTATTTATTGTTGAACTATGGTTAAAGCAGAAAGTGTGCATGAAAGAATAATCTGTGCTGGCATGACTGGGAACTTCTGACTTTTTCTGATAGTTACTTCCCCCCTCTTTTGTAACATTTTAAATCTTTTCTTTGTTTTCATGGTTCTGCAGTTTTATATTTTTGTTCTGTGGTGCCTGATTTTGTTATTCTTTGAACTGGTTATTCTTTGGACTGTAGTAATTTTAAGATCTGTTTCCTTCAGTTTGGAGTAACACGGCTGTTCTATTCATTTCTTATTTTTCTTTCTATCATTTTTCTTGCTCTATCTTTCTAGAATTTTCATTAGTTGAAATTTGTATTTTCTTGATTAATACAATGATCTTGTCTTTCATGATCTTATTAGTGTAAGATGAATGCTCTTTTTATAGTATATGCTTCCTGTTTTATATATATAGGATCTTCTTATTTCTTAATTGAATTAATATTTTTAAAACCTTCAGAACAGTGCTTGCCACAGGATAATCAACTTGTGTTTGTCAAATAAATAAATAAAGTTTGAAAAGTATATTGGTTTTAAAAAATATACTTCTTCTTTATATGCTCTCTTAGTTTCTTCTCAGTTAATTTTATTGATTTTCTTTCCTTTTTTCTCCTTCCTACCATACCTCTCTCTTCCCTCTCTTTCTCTGTGTCTCTCTCCTTCTTTTTCTTTCTTTCTTTTTTTTTTTTTCACTTTATTTTCAAAAGACATCCTAAAATACTGGCACACTTTGTCTAATAATATTGAAGACTATAAAACTAAAAAAAAATATGGAATAAGCAAGATTCATTAACAAGGTAAATGAGTTGTAGAAGAATTTTACTTGGAGAACTTTAAAATGTCAATATTTTTACTTTTGTTTTCTTGAGGCTATTTACATTTAGTAAATGTAAATCTTTAATGAGAAAGACTAAGTGTTCTTGTCTGGGCAGAGACAGTGAAGTGTGGAGGCAGGTTTATGAAAGTTTTGGGGTATCATTGTTTAGGATGCACATGTTAATTGCATACTGTTCTTTATACTAGAATAGTGTAATGAAGCTACCATTCTTTACACTAGAACCTAAGGAGAGTGCTATTCTTTTGTTCCAAAATCTTCAGAGGTAGAAATGTCTATCATTTTCTGGAATTAGACAATGGTTGTTACCTGTATCCTCAAGATAGAACTAGTAGCTAGATAAGGTGTTTTTATTAAATGGACTTTGAACTGGTACTTTAATTTTGAACGCTTAGTGCCATCATCTTCTTTTATACAACTTCATGAGCTTTTATCTTTTCTTTATACTTAAGCAGCCCTACAGGATTTTTTGTTTTGTTTTGTTTAAATTCAAGTTAGTTAACTTGTAGTGTATTATTAATTTTGGGGTAGAATTTAGTGTTTCATCAGTTGCATATAACACCCAATGCTGATTACATCAAGTACCTTCCTTAATGCTCATCATTCAGTTACTCCATTTCCCACCCACCTCCCCTCCACCAACCCTCAGTTTGTTCTCTATAATTAAGAGTCTCTTATGGTTTGTCTCCTCTGTTTTTATCCTATTTTATTTTTCCTTCCTTTTCCCCGTGCTTATCAATTTTGTTTTTTAAATTCCATACATGAGTGAAATTGTGTCTTCTGCCAGCCACATAAGCCTGATATTTTTCAATATATAGGTTTTGAAGGGTCCCTGGTTGGCTCAGTTGGTTAAGTGTCTGCCCTCAGCTCAGCTCATGATCCCTGGGTCATGGGATCAAGCCCTGTATAGGGCTCCCTGCTCATTGGAGAACTGGCTTCTCCCTCTCCCTCTGCCTGCCACTCCCTCAGCTTATGCTCTCAATATTTCTCTCTTGCTCTGGCAAATAAATAAAATCTTTAAAAAAATACGTAGATTTTCTACTCAGTTACCACTTCTCCATTTGTGTTTCAAAAAATGTGTTGTGGGGCACCTGGGTGGCTCAGTGGGTTAAGCCGCTGCCTTTGGCTCAGCTCATGATCCCAGGGTCCTGGGATCAAGCCCCACATTGGGTTTCTCTGCTCAGTGGGGAGCTTGCTTCCTCCTCTCTCTCTGCCTACCTTTCTGCCTACTTGTGATCTCTCTGTCAAATAAATAAATCTTTAAAAAAAATAAACAATGTGTTGTTTTATTGCTAGTTTATTTTTTCTGCATTCTCTTTGTCCTTTAGGTTTATGTTATTTATCCCTTCGCTAAGATTTTAACATGCTTTTACTAGAAGCAGACCTTACGTTTATGTTCAGTTTGTCAAAAATTTACATTAATACTATTGGACCAATTAAAATAATTCTTGTACAGAATTAAAAGAGCTCATAGGGACCAGGTAAGTATGAACCTATAGAATTGTAGAGACATCATTTTTATGTCTCTGAACAAATATTACTGAAACATAGGACCTGGACTAAAAGAGCAAGACTTAATAGTTAATTTAAAATTCTATGTGTAGCTAATGAGAAAGCTCCAGAGAAATGCAACTAACTCCAGACATATGTTTTAACATTGGTGAAGAGACGGGAGTGTGACGTTGGAGACCACTTCTCTAGGTTGTAGAACAGGAGACATTGTACTTATCTATCCCCTGGAGAAATATATTTATATTCTAAAGGACTAGAGCAAGCACCTGAGATTTTATCTAAGGAACAGAGTTTTTCCTCCTCCTTTCAAGAAGAGGAGGGAATAATATGTGTACAAATGCCCAGATTTAGATTCTTTTCTTCAGCATTCCTTGCCTACAGACTCCTTGCATTCTCTCTGTATCACCCTAGGGATGAGAAATTGGGGAACCACACATTTGGTACTTCTGGTAAAGTAAATAATAACTCTGGTGAGAACCTCATATAGGCATTCAGGATAGCAATGATAAAAATATGTATTAAAAACATATATATATATACATACACACACACATAAAGATTGTGAATGAACAACATATATAGTACAGTGTTTATTTTATACTTGCTATACCTCTAGAGATCCAAAAAAAGATAAAAATGTAGCAAGAATCTCCTTTTATATTTTACATTTTTTTTTCCTATAGATAACAGAATGACTTAGCATCTTGCAGGATGACCAACCTATATTTTTGTACTCCTGGCTTAAGGAGCTACCCAAAGATTTTCGCTGAGACAGATTGTAGTCCAAGTTTAATGGAGCTGTTGTTCTTTGGCGAAATTTTCCAACGTAGATTTCCAATAGGGAATGGTAACTTACAAGAGAAAAAAAAAAAACAAATAATTATAAGACAGCAGTATATTTCCACTACTTTATAGCATTTTCTTTATGGTTTCTTCTAATGGGAGGTAATCTTTTTTGTTGTGTTTTTCCATTTTTTAAGGAGGGAATTCAAGCTGATTTATTTCTACATCCCCCAGAGTGTATTTACTGTATGTTCAATAAATGTGTATTGAATGAAATTACTTGAAAACTTTGGAGAATTCCCACCCTCTATGAATGTATATATTGCTAAACTTGTATAATTTAAGATTTCTTATTTGTAAAAATAAATAATACTGCTTTTTATTCAAAATTTAAAAAAAAGACCTCTACTTACATAGGATGCCACTTTGGGATTTGATTAGAAATTATGGAGGAGTAAGGGTGAGAGAAAATTAAGGGTTTGTGGGTTTGTAATGTATTTAAAATTACCAGTGTACATCTCTTATTCTCAGTGAGTTTTAGCTCTCCATTGAAATGCAAACACCGGATTTAATTTTAGGCCTGGGGTGGCCAATAAATTTAACACTTTTCCTAAATCCATTGAAATGGTTTTGGTGTTTCTCATGGTATTTTATAGTTCCCACTCAGAGGTGGCCTTACACTAGGGACTGCAAAAGGCCATTTGTGTGTGTGTGTGTGTGTGTGTGTGTTTAGAAATAACAGGATATATTTTACTTCAATGGAACTGAAACAATGTTCCATAGCATAAGATATGATATTAGAATCTTTGTTCATGCCTTATAAAATTTAAATATTTTTTTCTAAGGTTGCTTGTAGATCTCTAGTTCTCTATGTGTATCTGAGTTCATTTGCCCCAGAAGGAACAACATCATGTGTCATATAATTATCCATTGTTTATCGGTTTCAGGTAGATGTTAAACTAACTCAACTTTGAGTGTGATTTCTCTGCATCTTTGAGGACTAGTGAAAAATTCATTCCTAGATTATTAAGTTTTCCTCCAGAACTATTTGGAAGTTACAGATTGTCACACTGTCAGAGTACTGATTGGCTACCCTAGTTTATCTGAGTATGCCTGGAGATGCAGTGTTTCTCAGACTTTCACACCGAACTTGGAACCAGGGAATATTGGCAAGATCAGACACTTGAGTGCTTAGGTTCCACCCTCCTAAGGCACCACTCACAGAGCTGCTCTGAGGCCGTTCCAACTCTCCAAAGACCCCATACTAAATGCTTAGCAAGTTCCCACTCTTCAAGTTTGGAGAATCTTTGTCTCTTCATTCCTGCTCCTCTAAAAATCACTCCTAGTTTTGCTTTTACTCTTTGTAGTTTCTAGTATATTTAGTTTAGTCATTTTTAGCTTTTTACAAATTATAGGAAGAACCATTGACTTGAACCAGCTTCTGATTCTAGAACACCAATATTCCCTCAAAAAAATGCAAATTTACAGCTAACTTATTGGAAGAGGGACTCTAAAATATTAAATGCAAAGTAACTGAATAAATTATTTCCCTTCATTTATATTCACCAACTTAGTCTTTATTTTGTAGTGTATAAATTATTTATTTATTTTACAGATCTCTCATGGAGTGAAGTCACAGAGTTGCCTAATAAAAAAACACACACCTTTAATGCTATCAGACAAAAACATTTCTTTCATTTTTAATATTAAAGTTTGTTGTTTTTTGTGTTGGTGCATAAAAGGGACACTATTTCATGCCCAGGAGTATTGTATAGTTTGAGCAAATACTTTGTGCACTTATCATGTTGCTTCCAGTAACATGAAGGAAGTGGGGAAAACTTATCTGCTCATTTCTAATCCAGTTCTTGCTTCCTGTACTTTAACTTCATGAATGATATTTCTCAAATAAATGATATGTACTTTTCTAAAAGAGAGCCCTGTAATTCCATTTGAAAACAATAACAACACAAATTTCCTTTCTTTTCACAACTTATATGATTTGAAATAAAGTAACAACGACACCAGTGAGGGAACCATTTAGAGCTTTTACTACACCATTAAGGTCTGCATTTAAAACACTGAAAAATCAGTCATGTAGAAATTATGCATTGGCCATGAGATATAATAAAATACTTCCAGATCATGATTTTTCCATATGTATATGAAATTTCTATATATATTTTTCCATATGTATATTCTAGTATAATATATATTGTCAATCATTTAATTTGGTCTTAATTTTCATCATTTCTTATGAAAAAAGTATGCATACCTAAATGATTGATCATTTAAAAATATGTTTTCTAACATATTTAGGAACGTTACTAGCAATAGCTAAGAGAGTATTTGGATTAGAGTCATGTTTCAGATTTATTTCTATTACTTATTAGCAAAGACATGGATTTGCTTATAATTCCTCAACTATTAATTAGTAGTATTTTTCTCTCTTACAGGGAAGGACAAAGGGAGTTGGGGGAAGAAGTGAGAAATAGAACATAAGCCAAATTTGGAAAGCAAATGTACCATGACTCACAAAACGGATAGACTGAACAAACAATGCAACATAACTTGAGTTAAAATTTTTTAAAAAGCAGCTTTCTAAGGCCATATTTTCCAGGATAAGAGCATAGACTGATTTAACCATAACATTGGATTCATGTTCCAAGGATGAATTCACCACCTTTTAAGCAAATTATCCATTTTACTAAATATCACTAATTCTGCCCAACTTCCCCTTTGAGACATTCCTGAGACTCTGGAAAGGTTGTACTCTGCCTAGAAATTTTAATAAAGCCAGCTTTGCTTGTTCAATCAGTTTTTCTGGTGATCTTAATAAGAAAACTTCAATTGGAAAAAAATATAACAGGAGTGACAGAAGGACTTTGAGAGTATGAGTTCTTTACAAGACAAGCAGTATATATCACAGGAGGAAAAATAAATAAAAACAACAAAAGGAAAATAGCTATAGAAATTTGTGTGAATTATAGTCTTTTCTTTTCTTTCTTTCTTTTTTTTCTTTTTTTTTTTTTTTTTTTTTTTTTTTTGCGAAACAGTACCCTAAGCATGACCTCTTTTTTTTTTTAATTTTTTTTTTAAGATTTTATTTATTTATTTGACAGAGACTGCAAGTAGGCAGAGAGGCAGGCAGAGAGAGAGGAGGAAGCAGGCTCCCTGCCGAGCAGAGAGCCCATACGTGGGGCTCGATCCCAGGATTCTGGGATTGTGACCTGAGCCAAAGGCCAAGGCCCCAATCCACTGAGCCACCCAGGCACCCTTCTAAGAATGACCTCTTAAAGAGTGTAAAGAAACTGGAAAAAGTAGCTGCCTGGGTACTCTGTGGGTAAGCTTCTGCCTTCAGCTCAGGTCATGATCTCAGGGTCATGGGATTGAAGCCCACATCGGGCTCTCTCTCAGCAGGGAGCCAGCTTTTCCCTCTCTCTCTGCCTCTCTGCCTACTTGCAATCACTCTGTGTCAAATAAATAAAATCTTAAAAAAACAAAAAATTGGAAAAAGTAACCAAAAGGGAGAAAGTGTGAAAAACTAAAGGAGGAAGAAAAGCCAAATATGAAAATGAGAAAACAGGTCACATTTTTAAAGCTGTTTTGACTAGTTTGTCTTTTTCATTACTACCTGCTTAGTCAGTTCCTTTACAGGTGCAAGAAAAACAGAAAACCATGAAGGTATTTGCCCAGCAAAAAAGTAAGTGATTACTAATTCAACTGAGATAAATCTCAGTGCTTATATTGCATTAATCTGAACTCAAAAAATAAAGCATCTGATATGATTTCAGATATCTGAGATAAAATGCATGTATTTTGGAGATTGTTTCAGGTGCAGAAGATACAAGGCATCTGGAAGGGTGACCTAAAGCTAATGATCAATACACAATTCTTCTTTAGGAAGAGTAGATGTGGAACATATAATCATTTTGATTTAAAAATAACTTCAACAGTTCCAATAAAGGTAGCATATAGAAGTCAGGTTTTTGAATAAGACATAATAAAAAGTTATTATTTATTGAGTATATACCAAGCAATGTTCAAGGAAATTTACATTGTACCACATTTAATCCTGCATAACATAGGTAGTATTATTGCCATTTTATAGATGAGAGAACTGAGATATTGGTAGACTTAAGTATTGCTTATTAATTATGTTACTCTGAATGCAAATTTGAAGCTCTTTCATTTACTCCAAGCTACTTCAATGTATGTAAGCCTACAAATGGAAAGTAAGCTTAACCCCTCTCAATTATTATTATTAAAATTTAATTTTTGGAGTTAAAATCAGTATTGGACTCATTGGAATCAGACAAACTTATGCTATAATTATTGTAAAGCTCTTAAAATGGAAAATGTTATTTTTGTTATTTTTAAGAGAATATGAAACAAATAGTATATACTTGCATGAAGACTGTCCTGAAGCATTTCATAATCAAAGGAATGATAGTTAGGGTGCCAGGGTGGCTCAGTGGGTTAAGCCTCTGCCTTTGGCTCAGGTCATGATCCTGGGGTCCTGGGATCAAGCCCTGAATCGGGCTCTCTGCTCAGCAGGAAGCTTGCTTCCCCCTCTCTCTCTGCCTGCCTCTTTGTCTATTTGTGATCTCTCTTTGTCAAATAAATAAATAAAATCTTTAAAATAAAAGAAATGATAGTATAGCTTGTCTTATTTCAATTTTGAGACTACTAGTACTATCACTTCAATTACTACCACATTATCACTACTATGACCAAACCCATTAGCACTAAAAAAATAACAATAATGATAATTTAATTTAATTAGTTAACTAATTAGTTAATTTAACTATTTAATATAAACTAAAAAAATCTGTGTGAGACTGTGTGCTATATGTTTTATATACATTATCACATAATAGTTTTTAATAATTTAAGAAATTGTCATTACTATCATTTTGTGGGAAACAGATGAAACTCAGAATTTACTTAATTCCTCAGAAAATACAGGAGGTGAGAGGCAGTCTTAAAGTTAGGAGTCAATTTAATTTTTCCACAGACTCCAAGCTATTCAGCATTGCTCTTTGCCTCTTTATATGTCACTTCACTCTTAGAATTGCATTTTCATGTATAATTTTATATACACCTTATATACAGTTATCCTCTGTTTAATTTTTACAATAAGAATTAAATGGGCAAGTCAGATGTTAATCTTATTTTCATTTTTGTTTTATTTCTATTTATTTATTTTTTTAAAAAGTGTTTTATTTTTATTTGTTTTCATAATAGTCCAACATTTGTTTATTTTCTTTTTATTTTTTTGTGTTTTTTAAATTTTATTTTATTATATTTCCTTTCAGCGTTTCAGAATTCATTGTTTAAACACCACACCTAGTGCTCCATGCAAAATGTGCCTTTCATAATACCCACCACAAGGCTCACCACACACCCCATCCCCCTTCCCTCCAAAACCCAGAGTTTGTTTCTCAGAGTCCACAGTCTCTCATCATTTGTCTCCCCCTCCAATTTCCTCCAACTCACTTCTTTCCATCACCCAATGTTCTCCATGATTTTCCTTATGTTCCACAAGTAAGTGAAACCATTAGATAATTGACTCTTTCTGCTTGACTTATTTTACTCAGCATAATCTCTTCCAGTCCCATCCATGCTAATACAAAAGTCGGGTATTCATCCTTTCTGATGGAGGCATAATACTCCATTGTATATATGGACCATATCTTTATCAATTTGCCCATTGAAGGGCATCTTGGTTCTTTCCACAGTTTGGCTATTGTGGCCTTTGCTGCTATGAACATTGGGGTACAGATGGCCCTTCTTTTCACTACATCTCTATCCTTGGGGTAAATACCCAGTAGTGCAATTGCAAGGCCATAGGGAAGCTCTATTTTTAATTTCTTAAGGAATCTCCACAGTTTTCCAAAGTGACTGCGCCAACTTGCATTCCCACCAACAGTGTAAGAGGGTTCCCTTTTCTCCACGTCCTCTCCAACATTTGTTTATTATCTTGTTAATTTTGGCCATTCTAACTAGTGTAAGGTGGTATTGCAATGTGGTTTTGATTTGAATCTCTCTGATGGCTAATGATGATGAACATTTTTTCATGTGTCTGTTAGCCATTTGTATGTCTTCTTTGGAGAAGTGTCTGTTCATGTCTTCTGCCCATTTTTTGATGTGACTAACTGTTTAATGTGTGTTGAGTTTGAGGAGTTCTTTATAGATCTTGGATATTGCCCTTTGTCTGTACTGTCATTTGTGAACATCTTCTCCCATTCCATGGGTTGCCTAGTTTTCTTGACTGTTTCCTTTGCTGTGCAGAAGCTTTTGATCTTGATGAAGTCCCAAAAGTTCATTTTCACGTTACTGCCTATGTTCTTCTCTAGGATTTTGATAGATTCCTGCTTCACATTGAGGTATTTTATCCATTTTCATGTTATCTTTGAATATGATATAAGAGAATGGTCAAGTTTCATTCTTCTACACATAGCTGTCCAATTTTCCCAGCACCATTTGTTGAAGAGACTTTTTTTTTTTCACTGTATATTTTGTCCTGCTTTGTCAAAGATCATTTGACCACAGAGTTGAGGGTCCATATCTGGCTTCTCTACTCTGTTCTGATGGTCTATGTGTCTGTTTTTGTGCCAGTACCATGCTGTCTTGGTGATCATAGCTTTGTAGTAAAATTTGATATCAGGCAAGGTGATTCCCCCAACTTTGTTTATCTTTTTCAACATTTCCTTAGCAATGCGGGGTCTCTTCTGGTTCCATACAAATTTTATGATTCTTCATTGCAGCTCTTTGAAAAATGCCAGTGCAATTTTGATCAGGATGGCATTGAAAGTATAGATTACTCTAGGTGGTATAGACATTTTAACAATGTATATTCTTCTGATTCATAAGCATGGAATGATCTTCCATCTTTTTGTGCCTTCTTCAATTTCTTTCATGAGTGTTTTGTAGTTCCTTGTATACAGGTCCTTTACCTCTTTGGTTAGGTTTATTTCCAGGTGTCTTATATTTCTTGGTGCTATAGTAAATGAAATCAATTCACCAATTTCTCTTTATGTATTTTCATTGTTAGTGTGTAAGAAACCAACTGATTTCTGTACATTGACTTTGTATCCTGCCACATTACTGAATTGCTGTATGAGTTCTAGTAGTTTCGGGGTGGGGTCTTTTGGGTTTTCCATATAAAGAATCATGTTGTCTGTGAAGAGAGAGTTTGACTTCTTCATTGCCAATTTGAATACCTTTTATTTCTTTTTTGTTTTCTGATTGCTGTTGTTAGGACTTCTAGTACTTTGTTGAACAAGAGTGGTGAGAGTGGGCATCCTTCTCATGTTCCTGATCTCAAAGGGAAGGCTTTCAGCTTTTCCCCATTAAAAATGATATTCACTGTGTTTTTTTCATAGATAGATTTTATGAAGTTGAGGAATGTTCCCTCTATCCCTATACTTTGAGTCGTTTTAATCAGGAACAGATGCTGTGTCTTGTCAAATGCTTTTTCTGCATCATTTGAGAGGGCCATGTGGTTCTTCTCTCTTCTCTTATTGATTTGTTCTATCACATTGATTGATTTGAGAATGTTGAATCACCCTTGCATCCCAGGGATAAATCCCACCTGGTCATGGTGGATAATCTTTTTAATGTGCTGTTGGATCCTATTAGCTAGGACCTTGTTGAGAATCTTAGCATCCATACTCATCAGGGATATTGGTCTGAAATTCTCTTTTTGATGGGGTCTTTGCCTGATTTGGGAATCACGGTAATGCTGCCTCATAGAAAGAGTCTGGAAGTTTTCCTTCTGTTTGTATTTTTTTAAAACAGCTTCCAGAGAATAGGTGTTTTCTCTTTGAATGTTTTGGTAGAATTCTCCAGTGAATCCGTCAGGTCCTGGGCTCTTGTTTTTTGGGAGGTTTTTTGATCAGTGCTTCACTCTTGTTACTAGATATTGGTCTATTCAGGTTGTCAATTTCTTCCTGATTCAGTTTCAGAAGTTTATAGGTTTCCAGAAGTTTATAGGTTTCCATTGCATCTAGGTTGCTTCTTGACTTATTGGCATATAACTGTTGATAATAATTTCTGATGGTTGTTTCTATTTCCTTGGTGTTAGTCATGATCTATCACTTTTCATTCATAATTTTATGAATTTGGGTCTTCCTCTTTTCTTTTGAATAAGTTTTGGCAATGGTTTATCGATCTTCTTCATTCTTTCAAAAAACCAGCTCCTAGTTTCATAGAGTGTTCTACTCTATCTTTAGTTTCTATCTCATTAATCTCTAATCTTGATTATTTCCCTTCTTGTGTTTGGGGTTGGCTTAATTTGTTGTTGATTCTCCAGTTCTTTAAGGTGTAAAGAGAGCTAGTGTTTTCTGGATTTTTTTTTTTTCTTTTTTGAGTGAGGCTTGGATGGCTATGTATTTCTGCCTTAGGACTGCCTTTGATGTATACCATAGATTTTGGACTGACGTGCCTTCATTCTCATTGGTTTCCATGAATTGTTTAAGTTCTTCTTTGATTTCCTAGCTGTTCCAAATATTTTTAAGCAAGGTGGTCTTTAGTTTCCAAGTTTTTGAATTCCTTGAAAACTTTTTTCTTGTGGTTGAGTTTCAGTTTCAAAGCATTGTGTTCTGAGAATATGCAGGGTATAATCTCATACTTTTTGTATCAGTTGAGCCCTGATTTGTGACTCAGTATGTGGTCTATTTTGGAGAAAGTTCCATGAGTGCTCAAGAAGAATGAGTATTCTGTTGCTTTAGGGTGGAATGTATATATATATACACATACATTATATAATATATATATATATATATATATATATATATATTCCATCCGGTCCAATTTGTCATTCAGAACTCTTGTTTCTTTATTGATTTTTCTGCTTGGATGATCTGTCTGTTACTGAGAATAGTGTGTTAAGATCCCCTACTATTAATGTATTCATATCAATATGACTCTTTATCTTGATTAACAGTTGGTTTATGTAGTTGGATACTCCCATATTAGGGGCATAAATATTTACAATTTTTAGATCATCTTGGTGGGTAGACCCTTTAAGAATGATGTAGTGCCCCTTGTCTATGACTACAGTCTTTAGTTTAAAATCTAATTTATCTGATATGAGAATCACTGCCCCAGCTTTCTTTTGAGGCTCATTGGCATAAAAGATGCTTCTGAAAGATGCTTCTTTCAGTCTGGATGTATCTTTAGGTTCAAAATGGGTCTTGTAGACAACATAGGGACAGGTCCTGTCATTTTATCCAATCTGCATCCCTGTGCCATTTTATGGGAGCATTAAAGGCTGTTCAAGTTGAGAGTGATTATTGAAAGATATGTTTTTTGTTTTTTTTTTTTTAAATTATTATTTATTTATTTATTTTCAGAAAAACAGTATTCATTATTTTATCACCACACCCAGTGCTCCATGCAAGCCGTGCCCTCTATAATACCCACCACCTGGTACCCCACCCTCCCACCCCCCCGCCACTTCAAACCCCTCAGATTGTTTTTCAGAGTCCATAGTCTCTCATGGTTCACCTCCCCTTCCAATTTACCCAAATTCCCTACTCCTCTCTAACGTCCCTTGTCCTCCATGCTATTTGTTATGCTCCACAAATAAGTGAAACCATATGATAATTGACTCTCTCTGCTTGACTTATTTTACTCAGCATAATCTCTTCCATATTGCTACAAAAGTTGGGTATTCATCCTTTCTGATGGAGGCATAATACTCCATAGTGTATATGGACCACATCTTCCTTATCCATTCATCCGTTGGAGGACATCTTGGTTCTTTCCATAGTTTGGCGACTGTGGCCATTGCTGCTATAAACATTGGGGTACAGATGGCCCTTCTTTTCTAGTTGGTGAAAAGAAAGATATGTTTTTATTAACATCATGTTGCCTGCGAGGTCCTTGTTTCTATAGAGTGCTTTGTAAATCTCTGTTCTACGACACTCTTGTGTTCCTTCTTCTTTTATAGAACCCCCCCCCTTAATATTTCTTGTAGTGCCAACTTGATGGTCACATACTCTTTTAAACCTTGCCAGTCTTGGAAACTCTTTATCTCTCCATCCATTTTGAATGTCAGCCTTGCAGGATAGAGTATTCTTGTCTGCATGTTCTTCTCATTTAGTCCCTGAATATGTCTTGCCAGTCCTTTCTGTCTTGCCAGGTTTCTGTGGACAGATCTGAGGTTATTCTGATGGACCTTCCTCTGTACATAAGGAATCTCTTCTCCCTAACTCCTCTCAAGAGCTCCTGTCTAAAATTATGATTCATCAGTTTCACAATCAGAGATCTCAAGGTCTTTCTAGATTCTATGATCTTGGGGGAGTGTTCTTTCCACCTCTAGGATAGGAACGCTGGTTCCATTCCCCAGATTGGACAAATTTTCATGGAGAATTTGTTCAACTATATCTTCTAATCTTCTTTATTTCTCATCCCCCTCAGGGATTCCAATAATTCTGACATTGGAACGTTTCATGGCATCATTTATTTCCCTAATTCTGTTTTCATGGTTTCCAACCTGTTTGTTCCAGTCCTCCTCCTGATATTTTTTCCTCTATCATTTTGTCTTCTGGATCACTAATTCTATCTTCTACCTTGGTTACCCTAGCTGTTAGAGAATTTTTGGCTAGATTGGACCTCACTGATAGCATTTTTAACTTCTTCCTGGGCATCTTTCACTTTTGCCCTAATTGATTCCATGTTGTTGTTAATAGTTTTCTCCAACCTAGCTATTGCCTGGATAATTGTTACCCTGAGTTCCCTTTCCTACATACTGTTTATGTCCATATCCAGTAGCTCTGATGGAGAATGCACAGTCTCTGAATTTTCTTCTCTTGGGCATTCCTCCTTCTAGTCATTGGTGAGAGGTGGTTGAGGGAATGTGTAGCTGAATATATCAACCGTGATCCATGCAAAGTGCACCCTGGAAAGTTTCTAAGCAATTGGAAGTCACCACCAAAAAAGAAAGAAAAAAGAAAAAAGAAGATAGAGAAAGAGAGAGACAGAAATGAAGAAGAAGAAGAAGAAGAAGAAGAAGAAGAAGAAGAAGAAGGGGAGGAGGAGGAGGAGGAGGAGGAGAAAAAAGAAAAGAAAAAGGAAAGGAAAGGAAAGACAAGACAAGACAAGACAAGACCCAGCCAGAATAGGCCCCAAAGGTGAGATTTATAAGGTATACAAACAAAAGCAGACAAACAAAAGACCAACAAAAGTAAAAGACAAGAATTAAAAAAAAAAAAATAGCCCAGCCAAAATGAACTCCAAGTACAAGATTTGTATAATACCAGAACAAAAACAAATACAAAATACACAGAAACACTGACAGAAGAAAAAGATGGGAGGGTGGTTATAACTCCTCAGTGTGGGCCAGGAAGATTATTTTGATTTTTCCTGTGTGTATCTTAATTTCTTTTTTAAAGGACTCAACTTTCCAGAGATAAAGGGAGATTAAAACTGGTTTATATATAGGGGTAGTATTGATTAGGTAAAGAGGATTACCTTGAAGCTGATCTTTATATATATATTAAAAAAAATAGAAAAGCACAGGTGTATGTATGAAAAAATTTCAAGTTAAAAGGTTATTATGGAGTTTGTTGAATTGAACCTCTCATAGTAATGGTAAACAGGTTAAAAAATTTAAAAGAGAAAGAATAATGAGAACAAATTAAAAATAAAAGTTGTATCTATGAAATATATATATTTTAGGGCAATACTGGGAGCTCAATATCTTCTTTTCCCCTGATATTGGGGTTTTACAGTTTTATGGGAACACTATGGTGGTTGTCCTCTCATTCTTTTGGCTGGATTTCTGGGGGAGGGGTCTGCCATGTTGGTTTTCAGTCAATCTTGCTTGGGTTGAATCCTCCTGCCCCCTATCAAAGGGCTGGGCTCTGTGGGAACTGGTTTTCCAGGCTTTTGTTCTTTGAAGGTTTTGGTTCTTTGGCAGCTTTTTGCTGCTTTTTGGAGATTTGGTGGAAAACAAACTGCACCCAAACCTCAGTCTCAGAGAGAAGCCTCAGTCTGGTCCCCTCTGGGTGGTCCAGAACACACAGATCCCCCTGCTGCAAACTGTGTTGAGCTGTGCAACCTCCTCTAAGTGTGCCCATCCCCAGCCACTGTCTGAGTTGTTCAAAGCACCCACTTGTCTCTGCACCCCCGTGCTAGTAAAACTCTGAGCAATATTGGTTCAGGGTGCCCACTTATCAGGACTGCTGTCTGAGGTCTAGACTGCCCAACAGATCCTAACTAGATATAGTGCACTGAGATTTTCAAACCTCGGCAGGGAGTGTTCAGATTCTCGGCCAGTCCTAGAGACCACCAGCTAGCCCTGGCATGAAGCTCTCTCAAGGGAGGGTGGGGAGTGCAGTGCAGGCCCTGGTCACACAGTGCACATATGGAGTGCAAAAGATTGTGGTTTAGAGAGACTGGCTGGTATCCACACCAGACTCTCTCACACATGCCAGCAGCTCAGGGACCACAGCCTGGAGGCTTCACCGCACTCTCTCTGGCACGGGTGGTTGCTGGCGGTGGCCATCTTGGGTCCCTGGGCTTAGGCCAATGACTTCCCAATTCCACCAGTTGCCCCTAAAGAACTTTTGCTCTTTTTGAGTGCTTTTAACCAGACTCCATGTTAATGCTGGTCCCAATCACAGGACATTCTCATATTGGGGTACTACTTTCCAGTGGGTCACTTCTTGTGGCTCCCTCCCCCTTCTGTTTACCCTCAGTTACCAGTCCAATCATTCCCACTCTACTTTACCTCTCCACTGGAGTCTTCTGCCCCATCCAGAAGTGTGTATCTACATTCCGAACCTTAATTGACAAAGGTGTGCTGAAGCTGGTCCCTACCGAACCCTCATACTTTATTCTGCTACATTGTCCCACTCATTATGTATACTTTGGCCATGTCTGTGTTTCTATTGTTCCTACAGTATGCTGGGTTCATTTCTAGTTTTTGTTCTATGTACTTGCTTTTCTTTTTCCTAGAATGATACCCTTCTAATTCTGCCATTTCTGGTAATTATTTTATTATTCTGATGGCCATAAATCCAAAATGGGTCTTACAGGACTAAAATGAAAGTGCCAGAGGTCTGGTTCCTTCTTGAGGCTTCATAGGACAATCTGTCCTTTGGCTTTTTTGACTCCTGGTGGAATCTGGCATTCCTTGGCTTGTGGCTACATCACTCCAGTACTTTCTTCTGTCTTTTCATTGCCTTCTTATCTGTTTTCCAACCTCCCTCTGTATCATCTTATAAGGAACTCTGTGATTACATTTATGTTCTACCAAGGTAAACAAGGATAATCTTTCCATCTCAAGATCCTTAAGTTAGTTACATCTTCAAGGTCTCTTTTGTCATAAAAAGTGATTCACATGACCCAGGATTAGGATTGTATAGCTGTTATTTAGCCTAAAATAAGAGAATAGAAAAAAAATTCTGTGCTATTTGGACTTCTATATTAAAAATAAATTAACAGGAAACTTAGAAGTTTTCAAACAATTCTAATCCATATATGATTGATTACCCATCATAAATATTCTCTAGTTTTTCTTGATGCTAACCTTAAAACTGAACTAACAGATAGAGAGATAATCAACTCCACAAAATATTACTGATAAATGTAGGTATTTTGAAGATTTTTCATGGATACATAGGAGTGTTTATACTAAATAACAAGAAATTTAATGAAAATTCCATCTATATATTTTTATTACTCCAGAAATTACCCTTTCTTCCATTGCTCACCAGACCTCATTCTTATCCTTGCACTTTCCCAAATCAATCTTTAATATTATGTCTATTTTTTTCTAAACATTATTATATATATTCCAAGTTCTTTCAATTCAAGACTCTCTTGTTCTAATTTCAGAACAGACATATTTAAATATTAATTTGTGTATGATGCTTCTCTCTGTAGATTATGAGAATAAAGATGGGGTAATCATTTTGCTACAAAAATATGTGCTTTTTTATATCATTAAACAAGGTTAAAATATTCTTATAAGAATTCAAATTACTTATATTACCTCTGTGGATTAAAATAAATCAGATTGGATTCTCACTTTTCTCCTAGAGAGCTAGATGTCAGAAGTATATTGAGACAAATTTTTACAGAGTTCTACAGAAATAGTTGATAGTTTACCACTTTTAAGACTCTCTGGATAACAGGGGCGCCTGGGTGGCTCAGTGGGTTAAGGCCTCTGCCTTCGGCTCAGGTCATGATCCCAGGGTCCTGGGATCGAGCCCCACGTCAGGCTCTCTGCTCAGCAGGGAGCCTGCTTCCTCCTCTCTCTCTCTGCCTCTCTCTCTGCCTGTCTCTCTGCCTCCTTGTGATCTCTGTCTGTCAAATAAATAAATAAAAAATCTTGTTTCTTGAGAAAAGCTTGTACCGCTATATATTTTCCTCTCAGGACTGCCTTTGTTGTGTCCCACAGATTTTGAACCGTTGTATTTTCATTATCATTTGTTTCCATGATTTTTTTCAATTCTTCTTTAATTTCCCGGTTGACCCATTCATTCTTTAGAAGGATGCTGTTTAGTCTCCATGTATTTGGGTTCTTTCCAAACTTCCTCTTGTGGTTGAGTTCTAGCTTCAGAGCATTGTGGTCTAAAAATATGCAGGGAATGATCCCAATCTTTTGATACCGGTTGAGTCCTGATTTAGGACCGAGGATGTGATCTATTCTGGAGAATGTTCCATGTGCACTAGAGAAGAATGTGTATTCTGTTGCTTTGGGATGAAATGTTCTGAATATATCTGTGATGTCCATCTCATCCAGTGTATCATTTAAGGCCTTTATTTCCCTGTTGATCTTTTGCTTGGATGATCTGTCCATTTCGGTGAGGGGAGTGTTAAAGTCCCCTACTATTATTGTATTATTGTTGATGTGTTTCTTTGATTTTGTTATTAATTGGTTTATATAGTTTGCTGCGCCCACGTTGGGGGCATAGATATTTAAAATTGTTAGATCTTCTTGTTGGACAGACCCTTTGAGTATGATATAGTGTCATTCCTCATCTCTTATTATAGTCTTTGGCTTAAAATCTAATTGATCTGATATAAGGATTGCCACTCCTGCTTTCTTCTGATGTCCATTAGCATGGTAAATTATTTTCCACCCCCTCACTTTAAGTCTGGAGGTGTCTTCGGGTTTAAAATGAGTTTCTTGGAGGCAACATATAGATGGGTTTTGTTTTTTTATCCATTCTGATACCCTGTGTCTTTTGATTGGGGCATTTAGCCCATTAACATTCAGGGTAACTATTGAGAGATATGATTTTAGTGCCATTGTATTGCCTGTAAGGTGACTGTTACTGTATATTGTCTCTGTTCCTTTCTGATCTACCACTTGTAGGCTCTCTCTTTGCTTAGAGGACCCCTTTCAGTATTTCCTGTAGAGCTGGTTTGGTGTTTGCAAATTCTTTCAGTTTTTGTTTGTCCTGGAAGCTTTTAATCTCTCCTTCTATTTTCAATGATAGCCTAGCTGGATATAGTATTCTTGGCTGCATGTTTTTCTCGTTTAGTGCTCTGAAAATATCATGCCAGCTCTTTCTGGCCTGCCAGGTCTCTGTGGATAAGTCAGCTGCCAATCTAATACTTTTACCATTGTATGTTACAGACTTCTTTTCCCGGGCTGCTTTCAGGATTTTCTCTTTGTCACTAAGGCTTGTAAATTTTACTATTAGGTGACGGGGTGTGGGCCTATTCTTATTGATTTTGAGGGGTGTTCTCTGAACCTCCTGAATTTTGATGCTTGTTCCCTTTGCCATATTGGGGAAATTCTCCCCAATAATTCTCTCCAGTATACCTTCTGCTCCCCTCTCTCTTTCTTCTTCTTCTGGGTTAGGGCGACAACATGGATGGAACTAGAGCGTATCATGCTTAGCGAAATAAGTCAAGCGGAGAAAGACAAATATCATATGATCTCCCTGATATGAGGAAGTGGTGATGCAACATGGGGGCTTAAGTGGGAAGGAGAAGACTCCATGAAACAAGATGGGATATGGAGGGAGACAAACCATAAGTGACTCTTAATCTCACGAAACAAACTGTGGGTTGCTGGGGGGAGGGGGGTTGGGAGAAGGGGGGTAGGGTTATGGACATTGGGGAGGGTATGTGCTTTTGGGTAAATTGGAAGGGAAAATGAACCATGAGAGACTATGGACTCTGAAAAACAATCTGAGGGGTTTGAAGTGGCGGGGGGGTGGGAGGTTGGGGTACCAGGTGGTGGGTATTACAGAGGGCACAGCCTGCATGGAGCACTGGGTGTGGTGAAAAAATAATGAATACTGTTTTTCTGAAAATGAATAAATTGGAAAAAAAAAATCTTAAAAAAAAAAAGACTCTCTGGATAACAGAAACACACACACACAAACACATTACACACACACACATACACACAGACACACACATATATATACAAACACATTAAGGTATATACAAATATTCATTATTTAAGTGCTGTGTTCAGTTTAAGAATAGCATCAAGGGGGCGCCTGGTTGGCTCAGTGGGTTAAAGCCTCTGCCTTCGGCTCAGGTCATGGTCTCAGGGTCCTGGGATCAAGCCCCGCATCAGGCTCTCTGCTCGGCAAGGAGCCTGCTTCCTGCCTTTCTGCCTACTTGTGATCTCTGTCTGTCAAAGAAATAAATAAAAACTTGAGACTATCCATGATGGGTAATCATATATGGGTTAGAATAGTTCAGAAACTTCTAAGTTTCTTATGTACATATTTGATGTGTGTGTGTATGTGTATATATATACACACATACATATATAATATATGCAATATATATAGTATGTATGTTATTTAATAATATTTTATTGTGCCATTATTATAATTGTATTATGTTATACGTTATATACATATATGTAATTATAATTGTTATAATGTTATATGTTACATGTATGATATATGCTATAGCTATATATATATACATTACATAAATATATAATGTACACATATTGTGTGTGTGTGTGTGTGTGTAGATACTTTTATGAGGAATTGACTCATGTGATTATGGAGGCTGAGAAGTCTGAAGACTTCAAGGCCTAAGAGAGTGTAGGCATTCTTCCACACTGAGCCCAAAGGCCTGAGAACCAGAAAAGCCAGTGATGTAAATTCCAATCTCAGTGAAACCTTTTGGCTAAAGACCCAAGAAGAGCTGATGTTTTAGTTCAAGTTCAAAGACCAGAAAAGACCAGTGTCCTAGTTCAAAGCATGTAGGCAAGGGGAATTCCCTCTTATTCAAGGGAAGATTAACCCTTTTGTTCTATTCAACATTCAGCAGATTGGATGAGGCTTACCTACATAAGGGAGGACAATTTACTTTACTTAATTTACTGACTCAAATGTTACTCTTATCTATAAGGATTTTTATAAACATACTCTGAATAATGTATGACCAAATATCTGGGTACCCTCATGGTCCAGTCAAATTGACACATAAAATCAACCGTCATGGTTGACAAAGAAATTCATACCTAGCCAGGTTATCACACACATATAATGGCAAAATAGAATAATTCTAGAAAAGCACATTTTTAATGGCAAAATAAGAATAACTCTAGAAATGCAAGGTTATGAAATACCTTACCACATGCCTTTGCTAAGATACATAAAATAATCAGTAAAGTGTCTTCACTTCAATAAAGTGATAAATAAAAATTTAAAACTTTTTCATGATTTGAGGGAGATATTCTATCCCCAAAGTAAGTCACTAGTGAAATTAGAAGAACTTATGGATAGCAGAATAATGGAACTTAACCCAAGCTCCCCACATTTACAAAACACTAAACATGAAGCAAGGAAAAAAAAAAAAAAACAATTTGCACCTACAATTCATGATTATTAAAACAGACCACGAGATGGACAGAAAAACTGGTGGCAAAGTAGGAGAAGCCTAGGCTCATCTTGTCCCAAGAGCACAACTAGATAACTATCAAATCACCCTGAATACCCAGAAATCACCCTGAAGATTGACAGAACAAATTCCACAACTAATGAGAAAAGAGGCAACATCAAAGAAGGTAGGAAGTGTGGAGATGTGGTTTAGGAAAGAGAGAGATCATGTGGGTGCTGCGGAGGGGAGGGACTTGTGGTCATGGAGAAGTCTGAGAGAGTAGAACACAAGGAGAACATTTCCCCAAAGCTCTTGGCTGGGAAAATGAGAGGGGCTGATTTTTTTTGAGTTCTTATAACCATCGGGACAGATGGCAAACAACTCAGGGGCAGATGGCTATGGAAACATTGATTTGAAGAACACCTGGAGCACACAGGAATGGAAGAAGGGTGGATATTATTTGCTCTTCTTAGCGCACACTACTGAGAACCAGCATTCACAGAGAAGCCTCTCCGATGACAGAAGAGCTGGCCTGTGCCATTTCCATCCCCCACTTCTCAGCATAAAAACAGAGCCACCTGCAAGGAGCATTGTGGAGCCCACACTGGTTGCCTAACTTCTTTACCTCCAGTACTCTGATGTGACTGCATTTTTTAGCCAGTTTTGCCTCAGTCCAAGAGTGGTGGGCCTCTCCCCCAGAAGACCAGCACAAGCCCCAAGCCCCTGCCCACACCATGTCTCTAAAGCCTAGAGTTTTAAAAGTCAGCAAGTTTGGCTTGGGTTAGAAGCTGGCAGTCACTCTCTTGCTCCTGGAGAGAAGATAAGCAAAAAACCCAAAGGCAGACAATGTTGAAGTAGTGATCTCAACAATGCCTGTAAGACAAGGGAGACTATTCTCTGTTCTCAGAGTGCTTCCCTATTAGACAGCATTCTTGTCTCTGAGAGCAAAGGATCTGACTGGCAACATTTCCCTTATGTGTTTATTCCCCTCAGCATAAACACAGAGTCACCTGTAGGAAGCAGCATAGCACCAACACAGGCTGCCTCACTTATTTACACCAAGTCACACCCCCAGCACTCTGATGGAACTGTCCTTCTCAGTCAAGCTTACCTTAATCACAGAGTAGCAGGCTACTTTCTAAGAAGAAACCCCTGCCTGCACAGCATCTCCTGACCAGAGAAAGAGTTCTTCAGGGCTTCAGTTCTAGTGGAAGTAGTATCAGGTCTCATTTAACAACCAGACCAGAACACACCTAGTTAAAACTCACCACATTCTAACCAAGGGACAAACAGTACCTACCACAGGCAAAGAGAGCCTCTGCAAATGACTGGCCTGAAGGATAGAACAGCCACAACAAGAACAGTGCACACACAACATATACCAGAAGCGCTTGAGACTTAGAGGAAATTCTATGTAGGAGGAATTCATTCCAACCGAAAGAATAAGTTAAGGCCATGGCCAGAGATTTAAGCAAAACAGATATAAGTGACATGCCTGATGAATAATTTAACGTTATTCATAAGAACAATCACTGGGCTTCAGAGAAGAATGGAAGATATCAGAAAGACCCTTTCACAGAGATAAAAATGTTAAAAAAGGAATAAGTCAGAAATGAGAAATTTGATAACTCAGATTGGAGACAGACTTGATGCAGTGAACAGTAGACTTACACTTGATCTTAGCCAAAAGGCCAAGAAGAGATGAACAGCAGGATTAAAAACAGAGGAATGTGTTAGTGATATTAGAAGTGATATTAGTGATCTAATGGGAAAAATGAGACTGAACTAAAGAGAGAAAGAATTATGGAATATGAGAATACATTTAGGGAACAGAGTGGCCCCATCTAATATAATAACATTTCTATTAAGGAGTCCCAGAAGGATAAGAGAGAGAAAAAAGGGCCAAAAAATTTATTTCAGGAAATGATAGCTGAAAACACTCCTAATCTGGAGAAGGAAACAAACATTTAGATCAGTGGACCCAGGGATCTCTCGTCAAAATCAACAAAAGCAGGTCAACAGCAAGACATATTGTAATTAAATTTCTAAATACAGTGCTAAAGAAAAAAAAAAAAATTAAAAGTAGCAAGCCAAAAGGAGTTCTTAACTCACAAGGGTAGACCCATAAGCCTAGCTTCAGATTTCTCCACAGAACCTTGGCAAGCCAGAAGAGAGTGGCATGATATATTCAAAGTGCTGAATGGGAAAAATCTTCAGTCAAGAATATTCTATCCAGCAAGGCTATCATTCATAGTAGAAGGAGAGATAAAGAGTTTCCCAGACAAACAAAAATTAAAGGAATTTCTAAGCATTAAACTAACCTTTCAAGAAATATTAAAGAGGATTTTGAGTGCAAAGGAGTCACCAAAAGTGACAAAGACAAGAAAGGATCAGAGAAAATCTCCAGAAACAATGGCAAAACAAGTAATAAAATCACACTAACTGCACTTCTACCCATAATTATTTTGAATGTAATAGACTAAATGCTCCAATCAAAGACATAGGGTTTCAGAATGGATTAAAAAAAATATGAACCATCAGTATACTGCCTACAAAAGACTCACTTTAGACCTAAGGAAACCTGCAGATTGAAGGTGAAGGGGTGGAAAAATATTTGTCATGCAAATAGATGTCAAATTAATAAAATCATGAATGAAAGAGGAAAGATCACAACCAACACCAAGGAAATACAAAGGATTTAAGAACATATTATGAGCAACTATATGCCAACAAATTAGGCAATCTGGAAGAACTACATATATTCCTGGATTCTTATAAACTACCAAAATTGAAACTGGAAGAAATATAAAACCTGAACAGACCCATAAGAGCAAGGAAATTGAAGCAATGATTTAAAAAAAAATCTCTTGACAAATAAGACTCCAGGGCCAGATGGCTTCCCAAGAGATTCTGTCAAACATTTAAAGAAGAATTAGAACCTATTCCTCTGAAGCTGTTTGAAAAAAATAGAAATGGAACAAAAAATAACAAACTCATTCTATAAGGCAAGCATTGCCTTGATCACAAAACCAAAGACCCCATCAAAAAGGAGAATTAAAAACCATTATCCCTAAGCAAAAATACTCAAAGATACTGGCCAGTAGGATCCAACAATACATTAAAAGGATTATTCACCATTACCAAGTGAGATTAATTCCTGGAATGCAAGGATGGTTCAACATTCACTAATCAATCCGTGTGATCCATCACATAAGTAAAAGAAAGGACAAGAACCATATGATCATCTTAGTTGATCCAGAAAAAGCATTTGACAAATTATAGCATCTTTGCCTGACTAAAACCCTTCACAGTGTAGGCATAGAGGGAATGTACCTCAATATCATAAAAGCCATCTATGAAAAAGCCCACAGTGAGTATCATTCTCAGTGAGGAGAAACTGAGAGCTTTTCCCCTAAGGTCAGGAACACAACAGGGATGCCCACTTTCACCACTGTTTTTCGACACGGTACTACTAGAAGTCTTAGCCTCAGCAACAAGATAACAAAAAGAAATAAAAGTTTCAAATTGGCAAAGAAGAGGTCAAACACTTATTCTTCACAGATGACATGATACTTTATGTGGAAAACTCAAAAAAACTCCACCTCAAAATTGTGAGAATTCACACAGGAATTCAGCAACATGACAGGATATAAAATCAATCTACAGAAATCAGTTGCATCTCTATAGATTAACAATGAGACCAAAAAAAAGAGAGAAATTAAGGAGTTGATCCCATTAACAATTGCACCCTAAGCCATAAGAAACCTAGGAAAAACCTAACCAAAGAGGTGGAGGATCAGTACTCTAAAAACTACAGAACACTTATGAAAGAAATTGAGGAAGACACAAAGAGGTGGAAAAGAGTCCATCTTCATGGATTGGAAGAATAAACATTGTTACAATGTCCATGTTGCCCAGAGCAATCTACATGTTCAATACAACCTCTACCAAAATACCATCGGAAATTTTCACAGAGCTGGAACAAATAATCCTAAATTTTTCATGGAATCAGAAAAGACCCAAAATAGAAAGAGGGGTGTTGAAAAAGAATACCAAAGCTGATGGACATCACAATGTCAGATTTCAAGCTATATTAAAAACCTGTAATCATCAAGACATATGGTACTGGCACAAAAACAGACACATAGATCAGTAGAACAGAACAGAGAACTGAGAAGTAGACCCTCAACTCTATTGTCAATGAATCTTCAACAAAGCAGGAAAGAATGTCCAATGGAAAAAGCACAGTGTCTTTAATAAATGTGTTGGGAAAATTGGACAACCACATGCAGAAGAATGAAATTGGACTTTTTTCTTACATCATACACAAAGATAAAATCAAAATGGATGAAAGACCTAAATTTAAGATAGAAATCCATCAAAATACTAGAGGTGAACACAGGCAGCAACCTCTTTGACCTCAGCCACAGCAACTTCTTGCTAAACATGTCTCTAAAGGCAAGGGAAACAAAAGCAAAAATGAACTATTGGGATCTCATCAATATACAAAGTCTTTGTACCACAAAGAAAACAGTTGTCAAAACCAAAAGACAGCCAACAGAATGGGAGAAGATATTTGCATATGACATATCAGATAAGTGGCTAGTATCCGAGATCTATAAAGAATTACCAAACTCAATACCCCAAAACAAATAATCCAGTCAAGAAATGGGCAGAAGCCATGAAGAGATGTTTCTCCAAAGAAGACATACAAATGACCAACGGCCACAGGAAAAAATGTTCAACATCACTTGGCATCAGGGAAATACTATTCGAAACCACAATGAGATACCACCTTACACCAGTCAGAATAAATATAATTAATAAGATGGGAAACAACAAATATTGGCAAAGATGTGGAGAAAGGGGAACCCTCTTACACTGTTGGTGGGAATGCAAGCTGGGACAGCCACTCTGGAAAGCACTATGGAGGTTCCTCAGAATGTTGAAAATAGATTTACCTTATGATGCAGCAATTGCACTCCTAGATATTTACTCCAAAGATAAAAATGCAGTGATCAGAAGGGGCACCTGCACCCTGAAGTTCATGGCAGCAATGTCCACAGTAGCCAAACTGTGGAAAGAGCCAAGATGTCCACAGACAGATGAGTGGATAGAGAAGATGTGGTATATATATGCAATGTAATATTACTCAGCCTTCAGAAAGGGTGAATATTTACTATTTGCATCAACATGGATGGAACTAGAGGGTATTATGCTCAGTGAAATCAGTCAATCAGAGAAAGACAAAGATCATATGCTTTCAATCATATGCGGAATACAGGAAACAACACAGAGCATCACAGGTAAAGGAGGAAAAACTAAATGGGAAGTCATCAAAAAAAAGGAGAAAAATCATGAGAGACTTTTTTTTTTAATTTAGTTACTCATTTGAGAGAGAAACAAAGAAAGAGACAGAGAGAGCACAAGCAGGGAGAGAGGCACAGGGAGAGGAAGAAGCAGACTCCCTTTGAGAGCTGGGAGCCTGACATGGGGCTCCATCCCAGAACCTGGAGATCACGACCTGAGCCAAAGGCAGATGCTTAACCATCTGAGCCACACAGGCACTCCTGAGAGACTCTTACCTATAGGAAACAAACTGAGGGTTGCTTGAGAGGAGATGGGTGGGGCTTGGGGTAACTGGTTGGTGGACATTAAAGAGGGCTCATGAAGTGATGAGCACTGTTTGTTATGCACAACTGATAAGTTGTTGAACACAACATCTGAAAGTAATGATGCACCATAAGTTGGCTAATTGAATTTAAATAAATAAATAAATGAATAAATAAATAAATAATATCAGTGGTGAGAGTATACATGTCATATTAGAGTAATTATGGCCTCAGAATGAATCTGGAAGTTTTCCTTCCTTTTCTCTTTTTGGAATAGTTTGAGAGGAATAGATATTACTCTTCTACGAATGGTTGATATAATTTGCTTGTAATGCCATCTGACCATGGACTTCCGTTTGTTGGGAGTTTTTTTTTTTTTTTTTAAGATTTTATTTATTTATTTGACAGACAGAGATCACAAGTAGGCAGAGACGCTGGCAGAGAGAGAGAGGAGGAAGCAGGCTCCCTGCTGAGCAGAGAGCCCGATGCGGGACTCGATCCCAGGACCCTGAGATCATGACCTGAGCTGAAGGCAGTGGCTTAACCCACTGAGCCACCCAGGCGCCCTGTTGGGAGTTTTTTGATTACTAATTCAATTTATTTTTTAGTTATCAGTATGTTCAGGTTTTCTATTTCTTCCTGCTTAGTTTTGCAAATCAATCAACATGTACATCACATTAATAAAAAAAAAAGAACAAATGAGCATATCAATCGATACAGAAAAGTCATTTGACAAAGTACAGCATCCATTCATGTTCAATATTCTCAATAAAATAGGTTTAGAGGGAAAATAACTCAATATAATGAAGACCATATATGACAAACCCACAGCTAATATCATCCTTAATGGAGAAAAATTGAGAAATTTTCCTCTACATTCAGAAACAAGACAGTTCCTCTCACTACTGTTATTTAACATCGTGCTGGAAGTCCAAGCCACAGCAATCAGACAACACAAAGAAATAAAAGGCATCCAAACTGACAAGAAAGAAGTAAAACTTGCCCCATTTGCATCACCCTATTTGCAGATCACATGATACTCTATTTAGTAAACCAGAAAGACTCCATCAAAAACTGCAAGAACTGATACGCAAATTCAGTAAAGTCACAGAGTACAAAATAAATGCACAGAAATCTGTTGCATTTCTATACACCAATAATGAAACTGCAGAAAGAGAAATAAGTTGCCTATCCCACTTCCAATTGCACCAAAAATCACAAGACACCTAGGAATAAACCTAACTAAAGAGGTGAAAGACCTGTACTCTGAAAGCAGTAAAACATTGATGAAAGAAATTGAAGATGACACAGTCAAAATTCTAGAGAAGAACACTGGTAGTAACCTCTTTTATATTGGCCATAGCAACTTCTTTCTAGCTATATCTCCTGAGGCAAGGGCAGCAAAAGCAAAAATAAGAACTTCATCAGTATAAAATACTTCTGCACAGTGATGGAAAAGTCAACAAAGTCAACAAAACTGAAAGGTTATGTATGGAATGGAGAAGATATTTGCAAATCACATATCTGATAAAGGGTTCATATCCAAAATGCATAAAGAACTTATAAAACTCAACACCCAAAAAACAAAGTCTCATTAAAATATGGGTAATAGATATGAATAGACATTTTTCCAAAGAAGGCATACAGATGGCCAACAGACAAAAAAACAATCGACATCACCCATCATGAAGGAAATATGAGTCGAAATTCCAATGAGATATCACCTCACTGCTGTCAGAATGGCAAAAATCAACAAACAGGAAACAATAGCTGTTGGTGAGGATGTGGAGAATGTGCTCTTGGTGGGAATGCAAACTGGTACAGCCACTCAAGAAAACAGTATGGAGGCTCTTCAAAGGTTAAAAATAGAACTATCCTGCAACCCAGCAATTTGCACTGTTATATATTTACCCAAAGGATACAAAAATATGAATTCAAAGGGATACATACCTCCTGATGTTTATAGCAAAATTATCTATAATAACCATGTTATGGAAACAACCCAAATAAATGTCCATTGACTGATGACGAGATAAAGAAGAGGTGGTATACACACATATACATATATATTTCATATATGATACATGTATATCATGATACACATATATATCAGCCATCAAAAAAAAAATGATTTGTCTCCCTCCCTATCCCATCTTGTTAATCTCACGAAACAAACTGTGGGTTGCTGGGGGGAGGGGGGTTGGGAGAAGGGGGTAGGGTTATGGACATTGGGGAGTGTATGTGCTTTTGGGTAAATTGGAAGGGGAGGTGAACTATGAGAGACTATGGACTCTGAAAAACAATCTGAGGGGTTTGAAGTGGCGGGGGGGGTGGGAGGTTGGGGTACCAGGTGGTGGGTATTATAGAAGGCACAGCTTGTATGGAGCATTGGGTGTGGTGAAAAAATAATGAATACTGTTTTTCTGAAAATAAATAAATTGGAAAAAAAAAAAAGAACTGAACCCCCCCCAAAAAAAATGAAATGTTGCCATTAACAGAGATGTGTATGGAGCTAGAGAGTTAGTATGGAGCTAAGTGAAATAAGTCAGACACAGAAAGACAAATACTATATGTTTTCATTCATATGTGAAATTTAAGAAACAAAACAAATGAACCTAGGAAAAAAAAGAGAGAAAATACCAAGAACTAGACTCTTAACTATAGAAAACAATCTGGTGGTTACCAAAGGGGAAGTAGATGGAGGGACTGGATTATGGGTTATGGGGATTAAAAAGTGTACTTGTTGGGATGAGCAGTAGGTATTATATGTAATGCTGAGTCACTAAATTGTACACCTGAACCTAATATAACACTGTATATTAACATATGATATTTAAATAAAATCTTAAAAAAAATCAAAACAAAAAAAATGCACATGTGAATAGAACTAACACTGATTGTAGAGGAGTAAACTAATGGATTTTTTCTGTTAATTGGCTATGTTATAATGTAGAACAATTAATAAATAGCAAATAATCTATTACTGAAATAATATATTGAATCATTTTTAAACTTACTAATAGTGACAGTAAGATAAATAGTAGTGAAACAAATTGATGTACAATTTAAAATGAACCAATGAAAAATAGAGAGAAATCAAGGCAAAAATAAAGAAAAATAGTAAGTATAGAAAGAGATAACATAGACTGAGAACTATAAAATATCTTGTCAAAAATAAGGTCAAATCTGTTATTAGTAAAAGTAACTAAATTGGGTTAGGAAAGTATTCTGTAATATCAATAAATCACATATTGGAGAAAAAAAAACACACTACTTTGCTCCAAAAGTCGTATTTTTTAATCCCTTAGGAAAATAGAGGCTGTGAAAAACATTAAAATACAAATAAAAGATGGTTAACTGTTTTAAAGTGAAATAAATTGAATATTGTAGGCAAAGTATTAGGAGAGAGATTATGTCCATTAAGTAAAAATAAAAATTCCATAATCAAATAGGGTAAACACCTTCTATTGAAATCATTGATCAAATTGCTTTCATGAACTTAAAGTAAATTATTTAAAAACACAATGAGCAACACTATATAACTATTATGTATATAGGCAAATGTCTTTTCATTAATAAGTAAAAACTTGTACGAGTCAATTAGGAAAATATTGTTTCAGAAAGAAACATTAGCAAAAAGCATAAATGGTTACTTCTTAAGAATAATGGTCACAAAGCAATTTAAAGAATTCAATATCACTAGTGATCACATAACATAAAATAAAACACTACACACTATATGTAATATATATGTGATTGTAAGAAATCAGTAACAGAATTCCAGTATTAGTAATTTTGTTTGGAAAGAGATACCCCTGTTTGTTAAAGGTGAGTATAGATATTTGTATACTCTTTCTGGAAGGCAATGTAAAAATGTGAACTATTGCTATTTTTCTTTTGGCAATTTATCTTAAAATGTTTATTAGTTTTTAAAAATCTGCCATAAGAATGTTTATTATGCTGCTTATATATAAAAGAAAGGAACAACATAAACGTTTTCATTTTAAAAGTGATACTCTAAGGTCACCTGGATGGCTCAGAGGGTTAAGCAGTTAAGCATCTGCCTTCAGTTCAGTTCATGATCTGAGTCCTGGCTGGAGCCCAGCATAGGGTTTCCTGTTCACCAAGGAGTCTGCTTCTCCCTCTGACCCTCCACCTATTCATGCTCTTTCTCTCTTTCAAATAAATAAAATCTTCCAAAAATAAAAATAAAAGTGATACTCTATACTCTATTGACCACAATGTAGCCATTAAAAAGGAAGAACATTTATTGATTTAAATTTAAATAATGTGTTAGGAGAAAAATAAGGGTGCTTGGATGGCTCAGTCAGTTAAGCCTCTGCCAGTGGCTCAAGTCATGACCCCAGGGCCCTGGGATTGAGCCCAGCCTGGGCTCACTGCTCAACGGGGAATCTGATTATCCTTCTCTTAAAATAAGATAAAATCTTTAAAAAAAGAGAAAAATATATTATATAAAAGGCCCTTATATATTGTGTGTATATGATGTATGGAAGTGTGTTTGTGTGTCTGTGTGTAAAAACATCTGTATCATTTATACCTATTTCTATAAATGGAAATTGTATCACTGTATTAGTAGCAATTGTCTTTGAGAAATGAGATACTGGTATTTGTTTGTTTTAGATAGTTTTATTTTCTTCTTTTTCTAGAATTTGGTATGATGTAGTTAATGAAATGAAGCAAAAGATAAAATAGAAATTTAACTCACTGAAAGGGAAGCAAAGAATTCATATAATTCCTGGGGAAAAAAATCATTTGTTTTGCAATTTACCTACTGTATACTTAAATCTGCATTATAGTTATTAATCATATTAATTATATATAATTATTGAATATAAATTGTGTGTTTAAATATGTATGAGATCTCATAACTGAAGAGGATTGGGCTTTTAAAATATTGTATAATATGGATTATGAAAATTTGCCATAAAATATTTAACAAAACTAAAACCCTAGTATGATCTTTATAGTGTACAACATGAAAATGTTTTGAAATTTAATTGAAAAGAAAAATATCCAAATGTATTTAAACTATTAGAAATGTTATACCTGTTAGCACATGTATTGAATATGCCTGTTAAATAGGATATTTTAAATTGATATTTTATTTTAAATATTTATTTTTGCTTTACATTTATATAATTTATGACACCACAGTTAACACAAATGATACATAGATTATATAATTTGATTTTTTATATCCCTTTTACATTAAATATCTTTAAATAATAGTGATGGGTCTTTGTGCTTTGCTGTGCTATTATACCAAACTGCTATACTCTTTGATGGAGAGCATTTAGTAATTCAAGAAAAATAAATTTGAAACTAGACTACTATTTATTTTGTGAAGTTAGGTAACAGCATCCTATAAAATGATGCTTTGTTAAACCCCAAATTCCAAGGGATTTTTTTTAAATTTTTTTTTTTAAGATTTTTATTTATTTATTTGATAGAGAGAGATCACAAGTAGGCAGAGACGCAGGCAGAGAGAGAGGGGGAAGCAGAGAGCCCGATGTGGGGCTCGATCCCAGGACCCTGAGATCATGACCTGAGCTGAAGGCAGAGGCTTAAACCACTGAGCCACCCAGGCGCCCCCCAAGGGATTTTTTTTAATGGAGAAGGAAAATAATATAACCTTCAATAGTTCAGATATTGAAAATAATTATGTAAAATATTTTGCTTAATGAAATGTTCTTAATTCTTTATGGTTAATGAAATCTTCCATTATACTGAAATTATATCAGAGTCAAATAAGTTTTCTAAAAATTTGAAAATTAAGCAGCTTTATTAAAGAAAATATAAAGTGTTTTCCTTGTAACAATTAGCTTTTTTAAAATAAACTGGATATAAAAAAATGATGATGCAGGATGTGAGGTTAATAAAGCAAACCCTCTATATCTCAAGGTAAATTTTATGAAAGGGTGGTTTTCTGTTAAAAAAAAAAAAGCATGGTTAGTATCTAGGTTGAATTACGTTGAAAATACAGCTTTCTATATTTTGTAATACTTTATTTATTTTGTATTGCTTATTTGCTGGAATAAATATAGGAGATATAGGAATTTATAAGAATATGTACTACATTGATTTAGACAATTTTTATATTTGGCTGATATAAATAATGCAACTTGTGATACAAAAAGTACCAAAAAGTTAAAAGCTAACCTATCCTTTTTTTTTTTTTTTTTCCTTCCTTTCTCCTTTACATCCTGCTTATTTCCATCTAAAATACCTTGAAATTCAGGGTACAGATAAGTTATCCCCTTCAACACAGGACAGGAATTGAGATGATTATCAGGACCCCATGTCAAAAAAGATGTACAAAAGAGGTGATGACATATATAAAATATATGGAAGTAATTATTGATATAAACATAGGTGTACAAATAAATGTTGATATAAATGTAAATATTATAAATGTATACAGTTCTGTCCATTAAGAAGGCCTAGAATAAGTACCAATGCAATAGTATAGGTATACAACAAAAATACAAATTTGAAATTCTAAATACCATTCATCACTATAAGGTCCCAGGGCTCCTTGAAGAGATGGCTAATTATAGGGTTGGGAAGAGAAAGCACAAGATAAACCTGGAGTGTCTTATACTGAAAGTTAAGGAAGTTCTCAAACTAGGATGAGGAAATATCTGAAGATTCAGAAGCCATTTGAAGGAATTTTCACTGGCCAAAACTGGGATAATTTGAGTATCAAAATAAATAATGATAGTTATGGATTATAACCAATTGCATTAAATTCAAATCGGTGTACCTATACTGATAAAGAGAAATAAAAGACTACATAAACAATGAAAAAATATAGTTCTATCAAACACTGAAATGCCAACCAATACACATTAAGAAAGAATGAAGTTTAAAAATTATCATTTGGCAATCTTCAGAGTAATAATTAATTCAGAAAAGATTTGTGAATGGATGCTAAAACTACTATGCATATATGATAAGGAATAAAATACTAAAGAGGCACCTGACTGGGCCAGTCAGTGCACTATACTACTCTTGAACTCAGGGTTGTGAGTTCGAGCCCCACGGTAGGTGCAGAGATTACTTAGAAAAAATAACATCTTTTTTAAAAAAAGAATAAAATTTTACATAGCCTCAAAGTATCTTCTTATAATATATGAACTCAATAAAATAGGAGAAAAGCAATTTTTCAGTGATAAACCCAGTAGATGCCACCTTAATCAAATGGTCAAAATTAACATCAAAATTGATGGAAGAAATATAATAAAATGCATGAAAAAATACAATATTACTACTGTGATATTCTGAACAAAATTTCATAACCTGATTCTGAGCATAAAGAATGTCAGACAAATCCAAATTGAGGGATATTTTATAGGGTATTTAAAGGTAAACAAAAGAATTGGAGAAACTTCCAGATTGAAGGATATTAAAGATACAAAGACAACAAAATCTTAATATGATACTGAATTGGATCATTTTGACAGAAAAGGAATTACTGAAACTTGAACAAGTTTTATGTATTAGATGATACTAAAACATCAATTTCAACTGATTTTGATCTCATATAGGATGATGTCCTGCTTTGTAGAATATGTGCACTTAAAATATTCAAGAATAATAAAATATTATGGCTGCAATTTAGTCTCAAATAGAAGAAAAAATTTTGTATGCTTCTTGAAATTTAGTAGCTATAACAAGTTCGTACTAATTACCAATTGAGAATTTAAGGTATCTTTTTACTACCATTAGAGCCCTAATATTTTCAAGGACAAAAATATATCTAAATAGTATATTTAACTGGTCTCTTTACACAATTAAGAAGCCAAACCTTATCAATAAGATACTCTGATTTTGTGGAAATGCAGATTATATACAGAAAACCCTTTGTAATAATTCTAAGGAGTCATTCAGAATTATTGACAAAAAATATAAAATATTTTTCAACTTGTTTTCCATAATTTTTCAAGTAATTCAGAACATTAAATCTCTAGACTGTAAATAAGTAAAAATATAATGCATAGTTTTTCATGATTAAGGTTTTTAAATTGTTAATTTAGCCTTGAGAAGTGTTTATACATTTAGATTTGTTAAAATATTTGTAGTTGTAAATGGATTAAATTATTCAGTCTTAAAATTTATAATGTCATTATATCACTATGTGGGTCAACTAAATTAATTTTTAAACTGTAACAAGTTGATATAAGAGTGAAATTATATAGAACGTACTTTTCCTATAAATATATCGAAAATATTGGGGCGTCTGGGTGGCTCAGTGGGTTAGGCCGCTGCCTTCAGCTCAGGTCATGATCTCAGGGTCCTGGGATCAAGTCCCGCATCGGGCTCTCTGCTCAGCAGGGAGCCTGCTTCCCTTCCTCTCTCTCTCTGCCTGCCTCTCCGTCTACTTGTGATTTCTCTCTGTCAAATAAATAAATAAAATCTTTTAAAATATATATATATATAGAAAATACTTTTCCTATAAATATTCCTGTAAATTTCCTACAAGCAACACTTAGTAAGCTATTTTGTAAATATGCTACTATTTGTAAAGATGCTATGCATTTATTCAGAATTTACTTTTAGCTTATGAATTATCAAGGCCTCTTTTTAATTGGTCTGCTTCCTATTGCCAGCTCTTTGAAAGGTTTTGTTTGCCTCCCCATGGAGACTATCCTGTACTTACCTCATCATTAATCTCTCTTTCCTTTTTCCTATCTTTCTCTTTCCTTAAGCAAATCCCCTTATGATTGTACAAAGACACATCCATTAGCTCTGATACAGTAGCATCTCAGTGGTTCTAACATTAGCATCACAACCCTCACCAATCCTGATTAAAATGGATTTTGTCAAGTGAAAATAAAACAAGAGAAGTTTGATTTGTTTGGTTTTGGTTTTGGTTTTGGTATAAGCCTAATGCTCCTCTTCCATTATTCTCTCTAATGAGTCATATAATAGTTGTGACTTCATATTGGAGCCATTTAAGGACACATTACAGTACTTTTTTTTTTTTTTTTAAAGATTTTGTTTATTTATTTGACAGAGTTCACAAGTAGGCAGAGAGAGAGAGAGGGAAGCAGACTTCCTGCTGAGCAGAGAGCCCGATGCGGGGCTCGATTCCAGGACTCTGGAATCATGACCTGAGCCGAAGGCAGAGGCTTAACCCACTGAGCCACCCAGGCGCCCCACATTACAGTACCTTTGAATCTAATTTTCTTAGTTTTCTTAAAATTGCTTTATAAATACCTCCTTTTCCTTTGCAGTCTACTTATTTCTCATATTAATAAAACCCTTAAGAATTCCATTAAGTCATATAACTTCAAAATTCAGGACAGTCTTAGCTGATTCAGTCTTGAATCTTTCTAAGCTCTAAGATTCAAGACTGAATCAGCTAAAACTGTCCTGAATTTATTCAGGGGATACCTGGGAGGCTCAGTCCATTTGGTGTCTGCTTTCAGCTCAGACCATGATTTCAGGGTCCTGGACTCAAGCCCCACATGGGACTCTCCACTCAGTAACAAGTCAGCTTCTCCCTCTCCCTCTGTGATCTCTCTTGTTTTTTGTTTTTTGTTTTTCCCTCTCTCAGAGAGGGAAAAACAAAAAACAAAAAAAACTATCTTATACATACTGGATATTCCCTTTTAAAATACCTATGGTTGGCACACCTGAGTGATTCAGTTGGTTAAACATCTGACTCAATTTCAGCTCAGGTCATGATCTTAGGGTTGTGAGATTGAGCCCTACTTCAGGTTCTGTGCTCTGAACAGAGTCTACTTAAGATTCTCTCCCTCTCCCTGTGCCCCTCCCCACCCCGTTCATGCACACACACTCTCTCTCTCTAAAAATAAAATAAAATAATAAAATAAAATACCGATGCTCACTTGAACACCATCTTTGCCAAATCAATATCTTGCTGCCCAGAGATAGTCTTCCTTTTTTAAAAGTATTTATTTATGTCCCTATTAGTTAACATATAGTATAATAATATTAGTTTCGGGGGTACAAAATAGTGATTCAATAATTTCTTACAACTCCCAGTGTTCATCACAAATATACTCCTCAGCCCCCATAAACAATTTAACCCATTCCTCCACCCACCTCCATTCTGGTAATAATCAATTTGTTCTCTAAAATTAAGAGTCTGTTTCTTGGTTTCTCTCTCTCTTTCTCGCTCTTCTCTGTTCATTATAAATCAGATGCTATTATTTGCCCACATGTGGTGACAATGCAGAGCAGGCTCCAGAGAGTAGCAGATACCATAGTTAAAAAATAAATGATTTCTGAAGTGCCTGCCTAGCTAGTTCATTTTGTAGACCCTGATCTCAGGGTCATTGACATCTCTTTTTCCCCTTTGCTTTTCTGGAAACATATTAAAAGTCAACAAAAAGAAAAATTTTATTCTCATCCTGACTTCAGTCTCATTCATAACACCTCCTTTCCCAGCCCAGTCTGCAGATTTTTTAGATTTAGCAGATTCAAAATATACCCCTTTTGCTGTACAGTAACATCCCGTTTATTGATTAACCTCCAGGAGGAACTTTCTAATCAATCCTTCATAGTACTGTAAGAGTGTTTTGTTTGTTTATTTGTTTTAATGCAGTGTCTCATTATTTCCTAGTATAAAATCCTTTAGTGGTTATATGAGTATGTATTTCAGGATAAAATTTAGAGCTGAAGTTATAAATTGTAAGTCAACATGTCACTTAAATTGGTAAGACTTAATAAGATCACCAAAGTAGTAAATTAGATGGAGAAAAGAGTAACATGTCTGTGTTCTTGGGCTAGACAGCATTCAAAGGTTAGAGAGAAGGAAACAGCCGACTGAGAATGATTATGTAGGATAAAAGGGAAAGCAAGACAGTAAAAGTTGAAGACTGAAGACTATGGATTGCTTAATGGATTTAGCAATATCATGGTCATCGGTGGCACTGACAGCAACTATTTAGGTAGAATGTTGAGAATGAAGGCCTATGCAGTTTCTTTAATAGAGGATAGGAGAATAGGGGTTATAAAAACAAAGTTAGATATCCCTTCAAAAAAATAATTTACCTGCAAACGTGGGGGGAAAAATGGGTGACAGTGGGGAAAGTGATACCAACTTATTTGTTTTTTTCAATAAAGATGAGACACTTAAGACATGTTTTTATACTGATGAAAAAAATTCAGTAGCAAAAGAAATTTATGACTTTGGGAAGACAATAGAACAGTTGGAAAGTAGTTGGTGTCATGATTTAATATAAATTGTGTGAGAAAAAATTTATACATTAATAGAGTATATCCAAGTTTTTTTTCAAGATCTTTTTTTTCTGCCTTGTATCAAATTTTGTACTCTATACATGTCTCATTAATTTGTTGTTAAGTCAATTCCACTGTATTACTAATATTGTGGATGATTTTTTTATATATGTTTATGCATTGTAATATTGCTAAGCACTACTATTAATTCTAATACTTTGTTCTCAGTTTGGTTGGTTGTTTACATATAAGCGTATATATTCTTCAAATAATGTGGTGTTTACTATTTCCATTCTAATCCTTAAACCTATTTCTTATTCTATTTTCTACACATTGGTCACTACTTTCAGAACTATTAAGCATGGATGGCCTTAAAATGAAATAATCATGATATTAATAGATATGTTATCTATAACTTTAAAGATTTTTATCTATACCTTTAAAGTTTCTATGAAAATGCCTTTTATTCCTTTTGAAAATCATAAATACCAGTTAAATGATATTGTGTTTGTTTCCTGGGCTATCATAAAATAGTACCACAAACTGAGTGACTTGAAACAACAGACCTTTATTTTCTCTAGTTTTAGAGGCTGGACATCTAAAATCAAGGTGTTGGCATGGCCATGCTTCCTCTGAAACCTATAGAGGAGGATCTTTCCTTGACTCTTAGCTTCTGGTGGTGGTGATCAGTCCTTAACATTTTTTGGTTTATGACTACATCACTGCATTATTTTCTTTGGTCCTCACGTGGCATTCTCCCTGTGTGTTTCTGTCTTCTCTTTATATAAGGAAACCAGTCATATTACAGTAAGGCCCAACCTACTGTACTCCAGTGTGACCTCATCTTAATATGACTTCATCTGCAAGATCTATTTCCAAATATGGCTACATTCATAGGCTCTGGAGATTAGGATTTCAACATTTCATTTGGAAGAATAGAATTCAATGGTTATAACTTTTTTTTTTTTTTTGGTATCTCTGAGATAATGAAAAAGCTCCTCTGACTTTGTTAGTAAAAAAAAGGCAGACTTTAAATGGAAGAAATTAGCATAGGAAAATGTCACTTTATAATTTAAAATGTAAATTCATTAGGAAGATACAAATTTACAATTCATCTCATAAAAATAGATAAATTTTTATATTTTATTTATGCACTTTTATGTTCAGTTAGCCACTGTACAGTACATCATTAGTTTTTGATGTAGCATTCAATATACTTTTCAATCCTTTGAAATTTTTGGTGTTTTTCTGACCAGCATATAGTCAGTTTTTATTAAAGTGTTTACTTTTGTGGTTTTTTTCCTAAATTTTTATTTTAATTCCAGTTAGTTAACATACAGTGTTATATTAGTTTCAGATGTACAATATAGTGATTTAATAATACCATATATCACCCAGTGTTCATTACGACACTCCTTAATCCCTATCACCTATTTAGCCCATCCCCCCACCTGCCTTCAAGTAATTATCAATCTGTTCTCTATGATTAAGAGTCCATTTGTTAATTTATCTTTTTCTTTTTTTTTTCTGTTTGCCCATTTGTTTTGTTTCTTAAATTCCACATATGAGTGGGAACATATGGTATTTGTCTTTCTCTGACTGACTTACTTCATTTAGCTTTATACTCTTTAGCTCCATACATGTTGTTGTAAAAGGCAAGATTTCATTCTTTTTTATGTTTTAATACTATTCCATAATATATAATAATATATATTATATATATAATAATTATATACTTATAATTATTATATAGTATATAATATATTATATAATATTATATAATATATATTATTATATATTATGGAATAGTATTATGGAAGTAGCCCAGGTGTCCATCAATTGATGAATGGATAAAGAAGATGTGGAATATATATTATATATACAATGTAATATTTATGTATTTTTATATAATATATATTTATATATTATATAATAATAGTATACAAATATAAATAATAAATAATAAAATGAATATATAAATAATATCTATATTATATATAATATAGATATTCCACATCTTCTTTATCCATTCATCAATTGATGGACACCTGGGCTACTTCATAATTTGGCTACTACAGATAATGCTGCTATTAACATAGGAGTGCATGTATCCCTTTGAATTAGTGTTTTTGTATTTTGGGGTAAATACCCAGTAGTGCAAGTAATGGATCATAAGGTAGTTGTATTTTTAACCTTTTGTGGAACTTCAATACTCACATTCCACATGGGCTGCAGCAATTTTCATTCCACCAAAAATGCATAGTGTTCCTTTTTCTCCACATCCTCACCAACACCTGTTGTTTCTTGTGTTGTTGATTTTAGCCATTTTCACAAAAAATATTTGTATTGAATTATATGTGTATTTAGTACATACTAGATATAATGATCTCTAGATATTATTTAGGTCGAATGTCCTAATCAGGTTGTTTATCTATATTGTTACTGACTTCTTTTCTCCTGAGTGATTGTCACTTATTGAAAGATATTTGTCAGTTATTGAGAGAAAATGGATTGTTATCTTGTCAGTTATTGAAAAATATTGAGAGATATGTGTAACAAATCTCTTTCAATAATGTAACAAACGTATCCCAGTTATCTTTTGGGATATCTAATAAGGATATTTCCCAATTATCTTTTGAGTTATATCACTTTTTGTTTCATATATTTTGCATACATGTTTAGAATTATCATATAGTACTGTAGATTGACTCATTAGTATTAAACATTCCTCTGTGTCTCTGGTAATGCTTCTTGTCTTAATGTGTACCTTGTCCGTAGTATTAGGACACCAGCTTTCTTTTGATTAATCTCTTACAAGCTCCATCTTTCTCCAAAGCTCTATTTTCAAATTTTCTTTATATTAATATTTAAGGTGTGTCTGTTTTTGACAATAATTTTTAGTACAGTTTTAAATGAGATGCAGATTCTCTCTAGTCTGAAGACATAAAGCATCTGAGGATTCACAAAACAAAACAACACACATACTGGTTGTAGAAGATAGTTTTATGAGATAAACATGACTGGATCAATACTTATTCAAATATGTTTGGTTCTGGTGACACAGAAACTTGATATATATATTTTTCTTAATCAGTGAGGCAGTCAATAATTTAACATAATATAAGATTTTATGAATGTCTTTCTTTTGTACAAATAAGTAGAGGTAAGAAATACTTTTACATTGAGATAAATTAAGAACTATTGCAGTGGGCTCAGGAGTGGTTTTATTTTATTATTTCACAATTGCAATGATTTTGATCATTAATAATAATGTGAAAATAGAAGGATGGAAGAAATTATAAATCCATTCTGACACCAGGGAAACAGAAAAAGGGATTTATTATATATTTTCTTTTCCAAAATTTAATGATTTGGGTAGAAATGATGATTTTGAACATAGCAAGAAAAATGTATTAAGTTCAGTTTTAGTTTAGTTATTACTGACTGGGGACTCACCAGAAACAAACAAGAGACCATCTCTTCTTGACCATCCTCAGAAGATAACAACTTTAGTGAACTTCACCTCTGTGTCATGATAGGATCTGGGAAGAGAAACAAGCAAATCTTATTATATGCAAATTAAATTACTGTGGAGTTCTGCTGAGAAAAGTTTATCCCTTAGCTTCATAACTTACTATGAAAGAGCTTCGTAGCCATTCAGTTCTTACATTCTTCATCTATAAAATGCAAATAGTATGAATGATGCTGAACAATGAAACATTTTCCACTGATGCTTATATAAGTAAGATCTTAGCTTCTAAACTCTGCCCCCTACATCCTTGCTAAACTCAAATTGACCAACCAATGGCTACTAAACTGAGTCTTACTGTCTAAGCATCCTGTTCTAAATTAAGAAAATCTGTTTCCACACACCTTCTGAAATATTTTTTTAATTGAAGATTAATTGTCATACAATATTGTATTAGTTTCAGGTATATAACATAGCGATTCAATATTTTTATATGTTATAAAATGTCACCACAATAAGTCCACTTACTATCTGTCACCATACAAAGTTTTCCAATATTACTGACTACATTCCTTATACTGTATATTTATTACCATATATTATTTCTTTTATAACTGTAAAATTGTACCTCTTCACCTGTTTTTTCCACCTTGCCACTCCTTTCCCTTCTGGCAACCATGTTTGTTCTCTGTATCTATAAGTCTTTTTCTATTTTTGTTGTTGTTGTTGTTGTTGCTATTTAAGTCATTTAAAAAAATATTTTATTTATTTATTCATGAGAGAGAGAGAGAGAGGCAGAGGGAGAAGCAGGCTCCCCACTGAGCAAGGAGCCTGATGCATGACTCGATCCCAGGACCCTGGGATCATGACCTGAGCTGAAGGCAGAGGCTTACCCATCTGAGCCACTCAAGTGCCTTGTTGTTGTTTGTTTTATTTTGTAGGTTTTACAAACAAGTGAGAACCTACAGTATTTGTTTTTCTGTCTGACTTATTTCACTTAGCATGATATCCTGTAGGTATATCCATGTTTTCACAAAAGGCAAAATTTTATTCTTTTTTTTATGATTGTGTAGTATTCCCTTGTATATGTTAATTACATCTTCTTTATCCATTCATCTATAAATGGACATCTAGCTGCTTCCATATTTTACTATCACATATAATACTGTGATGAACAAAGGGGTGCATATGTCTTTTCAAATTTTTGTGTTTTTTTCTTCAGATAAATACCTAGAGGTAGAATTGCTAGATTGTATAGTAGTTTATTTTTAATTTTTTTGAGGACATTCCATACCATTTCCATAGTGCTGAAATACTTTACATACCCACCAACAGTGCACAAGTTTTGTCTTTTTTCCACATCCGTGCCAACAATTTTCACTTCTTGTTTATTTGATACTAGGCATTCTGACAAGTGTGCAGTGATGAGGTGATATCTCATTCTCATTGTGCTTTTCATTTGCCTTTCCCTGATTAGTAATATTGAGAATCTTTTAATGTGCCTGTCAGTCATCTGTATTGTCATCTTTAAAAAATATCTATTTAGGTCTTCTGCCCACTTTTTAACCAGATTTTTTTTTTTTTCTCATATTGAGTTGCCTGAGTTCTTTATATCTTTGGGATATTAACCCCTTACAGGGAATATTATTTGCATATATCTTCTCTTATTCAGTATGTTGTCTTTTCTTTTTATTGATGGTATTCTTTGTTATGAGAAAGCTTTTCAGTTTTATATACACCCATTTGTTTATTTCTGCTTTTGTTGTCTTAACTTGAAGACACAGATACAAAAAAAAAAAAATATTACCAACACTGACATCAAAGAGATTACTGCCTGTTTGCTTCTAGGAGTTTTATGGTTTCAGGTCTTAATAAGTCTGCAATCCATTTTCAATGTATTTTTGTATATAGTGTAAGAAAATAGTTGAGTTTCATTTTTATCATGCCATTTTGATTAGTATAGCTTCGTAGTGAGTTTGCAATCTAGCAGCATGTTACCTCCACTTTCTTTTTTTTCCCCTTCAAAATTGCTTTGGTTGTTCAAGGTCTTTTGTAGTACCATACAGATTTTAGGATTATTTTTTCTAGTTGTCTGAAAAGCTGCCATTGTTATTTTGATAGATATCTGTAAGACAATAATCCTGAACTCTGTATGAAACTATAAAAGACCTTGGATATGTAAATTGCTTTGAGTAGTATGGACATTTTAACAATATTAATTCTTCTAATTCACAAACACAGTATATCCTTCCATTTATTTGCATTATCTTCAGTTTCTTTCATCAGTGTCTTCCAGTTTTTGGAGTACAGGTCTTTTACCTCGTTGGTTAAATTTATTTCACATATTTTATTTTTTGCTAAAATTGTAAATGGAATTGTTTTCTTAATTTCTCATTCTGATAGTTCATTATTAGTACATAGAAATACAACAGATTTCTGTATATAGATTTTGTATCCTACATCTTTTCTGAATTTATTTATTAGTTCTAAATGAATAATTCTGAGAACAAAACTAAACCTTGGCTGACCTTCCCCAGCTTATAAATCTGTATGCTAAGTATTCCTGCACAATATCCATGTTTCAGTGTTCTCACATTGAGAAGTATTTAATGAAGGCTTAAACTAATTGATTTCGATTATTTTTTCTCATCCCATAGATTTAATGACTGGGAAATATTGATAAGGATAGGACATGACAAAAATTCTCCCTTATTATAGGGCGCTGTGGCTGGAAAGCTGGGTAAGTTCTTCACCTGTCTGGAATTCTACGCTTTTGTGTTAGTTGCTGCTCAAGCCTTTATATCATTACTATTGTCATCACCATCCTTGAATGAGATTCCTCTCCTTGTTTTGTCACTGCTAGGATCCCTTAAGGTGAAGCAAGAGTGCTAGGATTTGATTAGGGGGAGCTTATTTGTATTTTTCATTTCTCACCACTAGAAGACAATAGACAACTGTCAGCTGGAAAACTTACACCAACCTGGTGCCCTATTTGTATAGATGCCTACACTCCAATTATTTGAATGTTTCAAGGCATTTCAAAAGAAAATTCATAATTAAAATAGCCATTTTGAGGAACTTTTGGTTTAAAAAAAATTGTTTATTTGAGAGCTATCTTAAGACAAAAATGGTAGAAACCTGGTAGGAAGATTGCATAAGCAAATCTATCTAAAAGATAGATCACTCAAGAGAGAATTATTTTACTTAAATAAGCTGTAATAACTCTTCTGTGTGAGTTAGTTTGTGTGTGTGTTCAGGTTTCAAAATGAGCTTTCTGCTTGTAATATTTCTTTCTTGCAAAGGGAAGATAATTAGTGTGTAACAATGATAATTCCACATTTGTCTAAAATAAGCTCCTTAATTTTCCTCTATGTGTGTGTATAGGTGTTCTTCCATTTTTTTCCTTCTTTTTGGATGTTTTTCATATTAATCAGATTTTTTTTGTTATTATGGTTACAATCTAAGAATACATACATATCTAGATACACATTTAGAAGTTTAATAAAGAAAACTAAATTATTATGTTGTTATATTTTACAAAAAAATGGTCTGTGTTTTAAAAAAATCTTACCTGAGCATGTAACAAGATAGCCTTGTTAGCTAGTTACTAGATGAGAAAAAGAACTCTCTATCTAAATAAGAGTACTTCTAAACATGGTCTAAAGAGTCGCTCACTTTAGTTTAAATATACTTATAAATTATATTAATAAAGAGTTTGTGTATTATTTCTGATAAGTGTATGAATCTGAACAAATTAGCATTATTTAATTATATTGATGTAAAGATCGCTGTCACCTTCTACATCTTACTATGTAAAATTAATGTCAACCTGCTTTTCTAGTATATGTAACACTATGATTAAAATTCTTATTTAATTTTAATAAATTTTCTACATTGATTTCTGAAAGTCTAATGAATAATTATCATTTTCACAAATATTTAAGATTCTGAAATATAAAAAATTGTGTTCAGGTAAACTGGTGAAAATGGATATCTTTTAAGAAAGGTTAAGCTCAGGGCACTTGGGTGGCTCATTCAGTTAAGCATCTGCCTTTGGCTCAAGTCATGATCCCAGGGTCCTGGAAATCCAGTCCTGCATTGGTCTCCTTGCTCAATGGGGGTCTGCATCTCCCTCTGCTTCTGACTGCTGCTCCCTCTGCTTTTGTTTTCTCTCTCTCTCAAATAAATGAATAAAATCTTTAAAAAATTAAAAACATTAATTTCATGAATAAATTCTTAAAATATTGCAGATAAGAACCAAACTATTTCAGTTATAATTTTCATATTTTTAATTAATTTTAAGACATTACACTAAAGTAGCATACTTTTTCAAATTAAGAAAATGTTATAAACTTTAGTGTCTACACTTTTTATTTACCCTATTCTTACACTTTAAAATGTGCAAATGCCTTTTGATAATGCTGTATTTGTGTGTTTATTTTTCTTGTCACCTTAACATTTGTATAGTTGACTTAAAATATATGGTCACAAAGATAAAGAAATAAGGAGTTTGTGATTTTCTTTCTTCTAGTTTTCTCTGTCTTTGATTGGAAGAAACAATAATTGATAACTGATTAAAGGTGTTAATAAAAAAGTATTTGAGACTATTCTTAGTATAATAATTATAGAGAAACATGAATACCTGCAATATAATAGATACAGTTTTTATATTTCTCAAAGAAATCATTACAGTTAGTTGATATCCAAAGTGTACTAAAAGTATGCATTGCTTTAATATGTTGATAAAGTCATTTACATGTTAAGCTTAAAGTATGACTTACAAATCATACTATGGTTAACTGTGGTTAATATACCTTGATATAAAAACCATGAATAGGGGCACCTGAGTGGCTCAGTGGGTTAAGCATCTGCTTTTGGCTCAGATCATGAGGCCTGAGTCCTGGGATCAAGTCCTAGGTTGTGCTCCCTGCTCAGTGGAGAGTCTATTCCTCCTTTTCCCTCTCCCTCTGCCACTCCCCCTGCTCATGTTCTGTCTCTCTCTCAAATAAATAAATAAAATCTTAAAAAAAAATGACTTAAAATTTTGATGTTTTTAAAAGTTTTTTTTTTTTTTTTTTTTTTTTTTTTTTTACTGTAAGAGATTATCCTGAGTGAAATAAGTCAAGCAGAGAGCATCAGTTATCATATGGTTTCACTTATTTGTGGAGTATAACAAATAACATGGAGGACAAGGGGAATTAGGAGAAGGGAGTTGGGGGAAATTGGAAGGGGAGGTGAATCATGAGAGACTATGGACTCTGAAAAACAGTCTGAGGGGTTTGAAGTGGCGGGGGGTGGGAGGTCGGGGTACCATGCGTTGGGTATTATAGAGGGTACGGATGGCATGGAGCACTGGGAGTGGTGCAAAAAGAAGGAATACTGTTATGCTGAAAATAAATTTTTAAAAAATTCTTTTATTTATTTTTTAAATAAAGAAAGAGAGTAGGCATGGTGGGGGAGGAGCAGAGGGAGAGAATCTTCAAGCAGACTCTCCGCTGAGAACTGAATCCAATGCAGTCTCTATCCCACAAGCCATGAGATCATGAACCAAGAGATCATGACCTGAGCTGAAACTAAGTTAGTTGCTTAACCAACTAAGCCACCCAAATGCCCCTAAAATTTTTACTTATTTTGCTTCAATATTAATCTTTTTATTCATAAAGATAAGTATACAGATTTTTAATGTAAAATATTACTTGATATATAGGAAATACTGGAATTTGTTTCTTTCTGTAAAACGAAGTTACTCTGCCAAGAAAATAATTTGTTTTTAAAAGTTATGTTCCTAGTAATCATTGTTCCCAATGCTATGATTTTCTGAAAACTATTTATTCTAGTTAACTTTTCTGAAATATGACTTTCCTACCTTAAGACTAAATTCAAAAGAGTATGAAGGTTAATAGAATATGTTACCCCAAAATAGGAGTTCAGAACATGCCACTCCACAATATGCCATTTCAGTATATTATTTTCAGCTATAGTCCTTGGAAAACAGCAAATGCAAGTAGAGGCTTTCTCAGAATTCCTCATATCTGCCTAAAAATAGATTCTCCAAAAGGAATTCGATAGTCAGAATCTCCTCCCCTGGAGTTTGTTAACCAGGGAAGACTGTTAATCATGGTAGAGGAGACTAGAAGTCAACACCGCTCTCAGACAAATACTGTTATAAACTATCATATTTCCCATCTATTTCTCTAAAAGCCCATTCAGTTTTCCTAAATACCACTTCCTCTTTTCAAGAGGCTTATACACCTCCAAACATTTTCCTTTCCCTATTAAGATAGTAAAAACCATCCTAAATTCTAAAGCTATTTCTTTGAATTATTCCTTTTTTTTCTGGCTATCTCCTAATACATACATATGGTATACATGTTATTGAACTTCTGTTGCTTTCCTCTTCTTAATTTTTTTTTAGGAGTTTCAGCTAAGTACTCAGAGAGTAGAGGAAAAATGATTTTCCCTTCCCTATAGTAGGTACTACCATTAAGATACCCCTTATTTGTGTAACTCTTTTTGGGTTTCCTGGAATAGTCATCAGGTAACAAGAAGACTTGCTTCTTTGCTTTTTAAAAAGAAGAATAAAAATAATTTAGTTTGTTATTCTCCAGTTTTTAAGTAATTTCTAACTACGCTGAGAATTCTATCTTTACTAAATGGGGGGGTTAACAGATGATGAGAGAAATGCAGTCCTCATAGATTTATTATATGAAAGTAATATATATATATACACACACACATATAAATATACATATATTTCAATAATTTCCTACTTCAATATTTGTATGCTTCTTAGTTTAAAAGATGCATACTCAAATTCAAGTATACAAACTGGTACAAAAACTGTCTATAAGTGGGGGGGGCGCCTGGGTGGCTCAGTGGATTAAGCCGCTGCCTTCGGCTCAGGTCATGATCTCAGTGTCCTGGGATCGAGCCCCGCATCGGGCTCTTTGCTTGGCGGGAGCCTGCTTCTCTCTCTCTCTCTCTCTCTGCCTGACTCACGGCCTGCTTGTGATCTCTCTCTCTCTGTCAAATAAATAAATAAAATCTTTAAAAAAAAAAAAAAAACTGTTTATAAGTGAATTTTTCTTTCTAGATATTAATAATGTCTCACGTGTGGACAATTATGGCAATTATTTATATATGTTTTATTATTAATCAAAGGCTCTGGAGATTGGTCAGTGTCTTCCTAGTGTCTTTCCTATAAACATCAGTTTATACCTGATGACTTCCAAGGTAATTATTGACTAAATCATTATGAGTTAGTTGCATGTTATTCCTTTACAAAGGATTCCTTACTTTTTCATGTTCTTTTTGCTGGTTAACAAAATAATAGAGGCAAACTGACTAAAATCTTAAATTAGGATTGATAGGGCACTTTCACTTAAAATTTTTGAGAATAGTTCTACCACATTTTCCATCTGCCAAACTTATAACCCTGATAAAATTGTCAAGGTGAGACCTAGTAAGAACCAATGCATAAAGATCATTTGAACATTTGCAAATGCATTTTAAATAATCGCATTCATCCAGTGGTTTTGTTTTCTTGGTTGGGACTAGGAAAAATAAGTGGGAATTAGGTGACATCTCAGATTTTATTACTGATCCTACTATGTTTCTTAGTAGAGTAGTCCCATATTTTATGCTGCCCAAAGTCTTAAATGTTTCTATGTAACTAACTGCTAGCAAGAGATAATCTTGCCACCGCACAGATAATCAAAATACCATATTTTAGTCATCCCTCAAGACCCTTAATATCTGAATGCTTCTCCTTATCTCCTATTCCTAAATGCAAATTAAGTAGCTAATAGTTGTTAAACTAAGGTCCCATCTTCTTGTTCCTACATCCTGTGTCATGATTAGCATAACTCATTTTCCCCATATTTCTCAAGTATCTGAGCAATGAACAACTCTCAGTTCAATACTAAACTTTAAGTGGCCCTTTTCAATCAGCCCTGTAAATCTTTCGGCTACTTGCTCCCTGAAAAATACTCATTTTTAGCTGCTATCCATTCACACCATTCTTAAATGCTTGAGTTAAAGACTTTTACTTGTTTCTTTTTCTTCTTTCAGTGTAATATTTACCTTATAGAATTGTTGTAAATGTAAAATATGTATGTAAATTATTTAGCACAGAAAAGGCTTTATAGATGATCTTCCAAAGATGTTGGTAATACTGTTGCTACCAATAATTAAAACAACATCTGTAGCCTGATTTCACTGGATGGTACCAATTAAGTCTAGAAAAGTAAACAGTAAGTAATTAGGTAGCAAGTCAGAACAATCACAATGCAACGAAACTTTTTGAATATAAACCAAACCCAAAGAGGGAGCAACATTGCCAAGATTTTAAGTTATTATTTTCATTAGTAATATTGTACTGTGTTGCAGGTTTCAGGTCATTGTTTCTTTACTGATGCTCCTCCCTAAGTTTCCTGCAGACATTTTTAAGAAGAGTGAATTTTATAGGTTACTTGTTTCTACGCCAAACCTGTAGAAATAAAGCAGGTCTTTCCTACCATATAAACCTCTGACATTAGATTAGAAATAATAACAAAGTGATTTTTTTTCCTCATTGTAACAAGGAAAGTCTAAAAAATTATAGTATTTTTTTCCATTTTATCTTATTCTTTTCAGTGTTCCAAAATTCACTGTTTATGCATCATTCCCTTGTCCCTTAATACTAAGTTTTGTAGTGTTAAGTAAAAGACTTGCAGATTTTTGAGAAAATGTTTAGATTCAGAGAGTGGATTCACTTTTAAAATTCTCAAGGAAACTTAGTCTCTGAAACTCCAAACCTCTAAAAGGCCAACTTTGCCTTGAGGGCGCAGACCCATTAGCACTTGTTCAGGGTCCCATTCTTTTCCCCAGAGAAGATCAGGCTTGGCAAAGAAGAAATCAGTGATCATTAATTCTTTGCATTTGTAAGAGAAGTTGCTTCTGAACTTCATTCTTAACTCAATCCACTTGAGATCTAGATTTCTTAAGTGAATTGACCTTGAGTGTGATAGCCAGAGTCTTTATAGACCTGTGCACCAGTTCAAGTTTTAGAGAGGTTGGATCTGTACTTAGTGGAATTATCTCTTGACTTCAAGAGATAAATGACAGCTAAAATTTACTAGGGCAAGCAGTTTCAAAAGGATCTTTTGAATTTGATTGTCTGAAGATTTATGGGGAAATGTTACCTGTAAATATTTTTATTATTAATTAATCAAACCACATATGTAAGTGGATTGAGTTAATTTAGATTATTCAAATTATTTAGATAAAGTGACTACAAATTAAACAGTAAGGTTTTTTGTTTGTTTATAAGTACTAAACTTTGTTTAGGTTTTGTGATGCTAACAAAATTTGTTAGCTTCTTTCTTACATGATCATAATTAATTGCCTTCTTTCCTATAAATGCATACTATTCCTTCATTGAAAGGGTGAAGATTTTTTTTTTAAGATTTTTATTTATTTATGACACAGAGATAGCAAGAGAGGGAACACAAGCACAGGGGAGCTGGAGAGAGAGAAGCAGGCTCCCTGCTGTGCAGGAAGCCCATATGGGGCTCGATCCCAGGACCCTGGGATCATGACCTGAGCCGAAGGCAGATGCTTAACTGACTGAGCCACCCAGGTGCCCAAGGGTGAGGATTTTTCACTATCTTTGAATGTAGACTGACCTTGGCAGCTTGCTGGACCAATAGATTCCACAAATGACAGTGTAGCTAGGTCCTAAGCAGTTTTACAGCTTTTGCTTGGACCTCTTGGGAAGTTTTTTCTTGGAAAACTTGTACTAGGAAACATAGCCAGCATATTAGAAGTTGGAATAATTCAAGCCATTTAGAAGAAAAGATACCATGTGCAGAGAGAAAAGCTACGAGACAATAAGGCACTAGATTTAAGAGTTTAAAAGTTATCTTTTTTTTTTTTAAGATTTTATTTATTCATTAGAGAGAGAGAGAGAGAGAGAGATTGCAATCACAAGCAGAGAGAGAGAGAGAGGCGGAAGCACACTCCCCACTGGAGCTGAAAGGCCATGGCAGAGCACAATCCTAGGACTCTTAAGTTCATGACCTGAGCCAAAGGCAGACGCTTAACCATCTGAGCCATCCAGAGGCCCTTTATAAGTCCTCTTTTAAGTGGATTCTGCAGCCTCAGCCACAACAGAAACCCTATCCCTGAGACACAAAATTGTGAGCAAAATAAAATAGTCATGTAGTGACTAAATGTTAGGCTGATTTTAATGAGATAGATAACTGTGAGAGAATTTGGTAGTCGGTCTAATTCTATAATGAAAACTAAAACAAGTTGCATTGCTTTGTGATTTTCAGAATTGTCAGTGCTTTGAGGATGCTTCTGAAGGTTATTTTGAAAGTGAGTGAGGAAATGTTATTGGAGCCTAGAGAAAAGGGGACGTTATAATGTGGTAGAATAAAGTTTGGCAATAATGTCACCAGTGGTAAAGTGGAAAACAGAAAGGATAAATAAATAAGACTTTGGGGGCACCTGGGTGGCTGAGTGAGTTGAGTCTTTGCCTTAGGCTCAGGTCAGGATTTCAGGGTCCTGGGATCAAGCCCTGCATCTGGCTCTCTGCTCAGCAGGGAACATGATTCCCCTTTTCTCTCTGCCTGCCTCTCTGGCTACTTGTGATCTCTTGCTCTATCAAATAAGTAACTGAATAAATAAATAAGTAAAATCCTAATAAATAAATAAATAAATAAATGGATAAATTAGCCTTTGTTCTGGCTCGGGAAATTTCCAGGTAGTATCTAGAGTGTTCCAGTTGTCTCTTCTAGATGCCTGTTTATAAAATAGAGAAGAGAGGTCAACTAAAGGAAGAACTGTACCATTTTTTAGGAGAATTGAAAAAAATATACAAAGGACCTGGGACTTGCTTGTTTTGGAAAATTTTCACCTCCCTTACCTCTTAGCTAACAATTAGCAACATAAAAAGTAGTCTCACAGAAAGAATCCAATTTAATAGGATACAAACAGAGTAGGCTTCAGGGTCAATTTTATAAATGAATGGCTTCAAGATCCTGTGTTGATCACCTCTTGAAGATATAAGGCCATCCCTGTTAGGACTTCTTAGACTCTTACAAGAGTATTCTTGGACTCCCTTTACCATAAAAGGATGACTTTAAGAATCTTAAGGACAAAAAAAAAAAAAAAAAAAAGAATCTTAAGGACATGCCATACTGACCCTTTTAACTAAACAAAAATACTTGTAAGAATCTTAAGGGAAATATTGCATAGCAACTTGACTTTTGACTTTTGAACCAAGGCAGAGGAGAGCTTGTCTTGAAAAGAAATGTGGATATGATTTTCATATAATGGAGTGGATTAAAATCTGATACACTACCAGTTCACAAAAATCTTCAACACATTATATCAGCTTAGATGAAAAGGAGCAGAGATAATATAAAATGCAAATAAATCTTTGAGCTCTTAAACTTCTTTATATAGGAACAGCCTGAAAAGCTTATTTCATTATGATTATGGTCTCTAATTCTTATGGAAAAGAAGGAAGGGACCAAGAACTCAGAACATGGAACAAAGAGACAAGGACAATTGTCACTGGAACCATAATCAAGAAATTAGAGACATGGACCAGTGGCTATAAAAGTGACTAGAAGAAAAACTATACTAAAGTAAAAAAAAATCCTCTTTATCATAGAGAGAAAAAGGCTAATACACAGAGAAACATCAACTAAATGAGAAAGTCATCTCCAAAATGGATCATCTAGCCCTAGTCATGCTAACGAAACTGTCTAGCTGAGCCTTCTTAATGTCTGATCCATAAAATTATAAGCAAAGTAAAATAGTTGTTTTAACACACTTAAGATTTGAAGTAATTTATTATACATCAGTAAATAAATGTGTAATTGGAGCTCACCTTTCTTTACCACATTTAGTATAATTAGTATGATTATGAATTAATCTGGGTTTCTCTCTTGAATCAGTAAATGAATGTAAGATTTAAATCAGAGCTGTAATCCTCAACCCCTCAGGGTCTCACAGCATAAGCAAAGTTACTATATGTTCTCAACAAAGTAGTGTCAATTAATAAGCTCCTCGAATTTCTGCTTTTGAGAAGTCATTCTTAGCATATTTATTGGTTGATAATTCTTATCAACTTAAAGATAGGCCCTTTGATAATTATTTGGAATTTGGTGTTTACTATGTTCCAGGCACAGTTTTAATATCCTCACAGTAACTAACCATTGTTGATATTATTATTGTTGAAATTAGGTTCCTGGGACTAGGTTAGCAAGAAGAATGTTTTTAAGAGACTGCTCTTATAATCAACATCTCTGAATGGAAGAAAATTGAAGCAGGAGTGAAGAGAGGGAGATGACTTGACATGTACTTTCCCCAGCAGTGTTGGTTCACACCACAGAGAGCACTGGAGTTGACTTCATCAATTCAAATCAATCTAGTGCTTTCTGAGACTATTATAATTATTTATTATAGTTATTTGTGAATTCCAAATTAATTTGACAAGACCAACTAGCATAAACCTTAACAGAAAAGTTGATAAATTCCTACCAAAAAAAAAAAAAAATCACAGAACAGTCCCAAAATATGCAAGTGAAAAGAACAATTGAATACCAAGATTTATGATTTTAAAATAACTTCTGTGTAATATTTTCTAATTTAAAAAGAACTAATAAAATTGCTTGCAATCTGGAATGCTGCAGCTTATTTGTAATAAATTTAAAATTATTATCACTTTCAGTCAATTGTCTCTATGTATTTTTATAATTGAGAAAACAGTATGTAGTTCTGTGTTACCTGGAAATCTCAGGATTGTACAAATTAATAATTGTGTTAATATTCTCAACCCTAATTTTTAAACATATGGAAATACATAAAAATTCAGCTCAGTATTTTCAGACTTTTTATGTTTATTCAAAGAACCTTTTAAAAAAGTTATATTTCCATCTTAAAAATTTTTGAATAAAACTTTTTGAATATTTATTTTTAAAGTGTTCCCAAATTTGGATGTGGCAAGTTTTAGGCCACCTCAGTAGAATTCTGTTTCACTATATAATATAAATTTATACAGTTAAAAAATAGTAACAATAACAAAGTTTTTTTTTTCCTCAAAATATATGGCAAGGAACAGTTATAGAATTTCCAAATTAAAACTTGTAACTTATTTAAACTCTCATCAATCATTCAATTTGTTTCCTTTCTTACTTTTTGTACCAATAAATTTCATTGTATTTTTGTAATATAGTCTTGTCTACAAGCTTTATATTCAATAATTAAAAGTCTCTAAATCTAAAAAAAAAAATGACTTTTTTTGATTTCTTGTTCAGTGAATTCTTTGAAGATTTCCAACTGATTTTGAAAAAATGTGATCAAATGTAGAGGAATCACTTATAAAAAGTTCAATAGAATTATAGTCTACTCACATCAGTTTACAAAATACCTTTTTGTAATTTTGAACCTTTCTAAAATCTAATTGATGCCAGGCAGAGAAGTGTGAAAGTATGTATTGGCATGCTAAAGAAATGATGACGGTGATGATGATAATGATTAAACATCAGCTTCATTACAAAACGTGTGTTTTAGTGACTCATATATGCAAATTTTGACAATTAATAGATTCTATTTCAATTGCAAAAATATTACTGCTCATTTGGATGCAATTATGAATTATTCATTCATGAACAATTTCAGCAACACTGACTATGTAGAATTTGTAATTTAGAGGAAAAAAAGTTCTTACCATAATTCTGTGAGTCACCAAAATTTTTTTTGTTAGTGTTAATATTATTACTGATAGTATTACTGCATATACAGTGAATATTATTTGATTTACAACTTTTAAACTGAATTTATAGAACTTTAAAACTATGCTCACTGAACTTCCAAAAGCCTTACTTTAATTTATTGGATAAAACATTACTTTATTAATTTTATTATTTTTTAAATATTTTATTTGTTTGAGAGAGAGAGCAAGTGAGTGAGAAAGCATGAGCTAGGTGAGGGGCAGAGGGAGAAGCAGGGTCTCCACTGAGCAGGGAGCCCAATGTGGGTCTTAATCCTGGAACTCCAGGATCATGGCCTGACCCAAAGGCAGATGCTTAAACAACTAAGTCACCCAGGCACCCCTAAATTATTATTTGAATAATCTTATATGTTTTCCTATTTGAAAAATTTGTTAATATGAATCTGACACAATTTTTGTGAATAGCTTCTGTTGCTAATGTAATTGATGCACTAGCAATAATTAAATTTTTAAAATATTTTATTAAAAAAAAACCTGGAAGTCAAAAAGGCCAAAATTAATTTGGAAGAATAATTATGTATTAAGAAGTAAGTCATAATTTATAATGATATGGAAATGCACATTTTGCAATTACATATGTTAAAATATAATTTTTCATGTTTTCAGGTTTCATACAACATTTCTGTTTATTATAACTGTTGAAAAATATAAATTTAGTTCTTAATTTTTATTTGCTTTTATTATAAGTTTTTTAACTACTGACACCTGGAAGCCAAATTAAAAAATGACATCAAACATATAGTAAACCATTACAGATTTACATATTCATGGAACTGACTAAATTGCTTTTACAAAAGCATTTGTATTTTTCTCTATATTTTCCATGGTGGTACTACTCACTTTATTTCCCACATATGTTTCACATATGTCTAATGTATAATTTTCCACATCTCCTACTGACTGCACTAACTGATAGCTTTGCGGCTTCCAGCATCTCCACAAGCTGTAGGCTAGGCCAATGCAGAGTTGGCTGGTACAGGTGGTTTACAAGGATATCATGTTTGAATAATTTCTTGCTACTCTATAAGGAATTGGATGCTCCTAGCTTATCCTATCCCTTAGCACTATATTTTTATCAGGAAGTGCCCTCAGGAAAAGAATGATGAGTTATCTTTGCTCATTTACAAATTTAATCATATGTTAAATTGATAACTCTCACTGCACATATATCATATACACTATAGATGATGCCAGTTGATGAGAGGAATAATTAAACGTCTACTAAACCCATTCTAGATTATTTCATCTAATTCTTAATACTACTACTTCATTAAAAAAAAAGAAAAGAAAAATTCGGGATAATTCCGAAGGTGAACAAATGTTCTTCCAGGAAAACGGACATAAACTAGGACTTTACAAGGCAAACAGAAAATCCCATCAGACTATTTATAAAAAGAAAAAAACCCTGAAGAGTATCTTAACTGTTTGTAAAACTATAATATTGAAGATAGATGAAATTTTGTCAATATATGTTCTCAGAAATTGAACAAAGGGGAAGGGTTAAGAACTATGAATTTAGGTTTTGGCTAAAGGAATGAAATACATTCTAACATTGGAGCTATCCAAACATAAAGTTTAGTATGTTGAAAGTTAATATTTTGTATTTGTAGAAACACTCAGGTAGAGGATAGATGAATATCCACTATTAATGTTGTGGAGGAGATTCTTAATTTGGGTAGGAGTTTGGAAATGGTGCTCTTTGCATAATCTACAGGTCTTTATTACCTACAATGAACAGTAATGTGCATTGGTATCCCACTACAATGAAATTTACTTTACAGTGGATTCAGTAAAAGTTATTGAACTATGGCTTCATGCTAAAAGGTAATGAGGCAATCAAATGAACCTATTCTAATTTGTCCCGTTTATGGAATCACCTTATAGCATGGAAAGCCAAGGACAGAAAAAGGGCATGAAGCTCAGTGCAGAAAATGGCAGAATTAGAGAGAAATACTGGTAATTAAATCACTATGAAATAGTGAACTGAAATATTTCTTTTACTATGAAACACAATTCAAATTTTGTAACTTTATTCTCAGTGCCAATATGCAGTCATTATTAACGTTGCCAAACTTGTTTATTTATCACCCACAGGTACGTGGTCCTGTGGTACCATTCAGGTACTAGGTCCTGAATGTAGAAAGTCTCTCTCTCTCTCTCTCTCTCTATATATATATATATAGTCCCCCCTATCCTCTTCTAGGCTCTCTGCCAGGTGGTGCTCTTTGATTTTTCAGACATAGCATATAAAGATTTGAGGAGTGAGTATGTGTTTTACTTTCCTCAATATGGATACAAGAAATATATGTTTTATTGTTTTAATTTTGGATTTGTACACACAATATTTCTTGAAACTAAGAAAATATTTGTTAAAAAAACATTTTGATTGATTCTTAAATATATTAAAGATTCAAAATGATTTAAGTACCACAGTTCTAATATGTTCTAATATATTTATATTCTTATATATACTAATGGTTATGTACTGAATGTGTACTTACAAAATTCATTTGTTGAAATCGTAACCCCTAAATTTGATGGTATTTGTTTGAAAGCCTATGAGTGGTGATTAGTTCCTCTGGATGGAGTCCTTATGAATGATTAGAGCCTTTATGAAAAAGACCACAAAGAGCTTTCTAGCACCTTCTTGAATGAAGAACGTATCTAGAAATTGGCAGTCTCTGAACCAAGAATCAGACCCTCAGCAGGCAACAAATTTGCTGGCTCCTTGATCTTGGACTTTCCAGACTCCAGAACTATGAGGAATTTCTGTTGTTTGTAATCTATCCAGTCTCAAAATAATTTGTTATAACAGCCCTAATGGTCTGAAGCACTAATATTTTATCTATACTATAATTATGGTATAGAAATCACTTGTTCCTTCAAAAAAAACTTCTGTTCTTCCCCTCCTAAATTATCATGCAGCATATGATATTAGAAACCACTATATTTATAGATACTAATATGTTTCTTTTAAAAAAAATATTTTATTAATTTGAGAGAGAGAGAGCACACACAAGTTAGGGGAAGGGAAGACGGAGAGAGACAAGCAGACTCTCTGCTGAGTGTCGAACCCAACAACATAGTGCTTGATCCCAGGACCCTGAGATCATGACCTGAGCCAATGTCAGATGCTTAATGGACTGAGTCAACCAGGTGCCCCATAGAATGTTTCTTGAATAGTTATAGATTTCCAACTTCCCTTCCATTGCTTGACCTTCCTTTCCAACATCCAAATATGCCCAAAGACTTTCAAAGATAAAGATCTTTCTTGGACAATAAATATTATAAATTATCAGGGCGCCTGGGTGGCTCAGTGGATTAAGCCACTGCCTTCGGCTCAGGTCATGATCTCAGTGTCCTGGGATTGAGCCCTGCATCGGGCTCTCTGCACAGCAGGGAGCCTGCTTCCCCCTCTGTCTCTGCCTTCCTCTCTGCCTACTTGTGATCTCTCTCTCTGTCAAATAAAATAAATAAAATCTTTTAAAAAAATATTATAAGTTATCTAACTAAACAACTTTCTCCTTAAATATTTAATCTTTTGATTTTTAACATTTTTGAACAACTTAAAAAGTTCCAAACAAAAAAATCTAATTATTTGTATGAAATTTTTAAATAGTTGAAGACAGAAAAGATGCTGCTTTCTCATCTCATGATTCTTTCTCCTTCTCTTTTTTTTTTTTTCCTTTTATTTATTTGAGAGAGAGAGAGAGAGATCGCAGGTCGGCAGAGAGGCAGGCAGAGGGGGGCAGGAAGCAGGCTCCCCGCTGAGCAGAGATCCCCATGCGGGGCTTGATCCCAGGACCCTGAGACCATGACCTGAGCCCAAGGCAGAGGCTTAACCCACTGAGACACCCAGGCGCCCCTCTTTCTCCTTCTCTTAATGGTGCAGTTCAATCAATGATTCTCCCATGGCACAATTTTTGGTAAGGCACTAAATTTGTGGTAATTTATTACACTAGCAATAGAAAACAAATACAGTCTGCAAAAGCTGAATTATAATGAACTATTCTGTTGTCTACAAATCAATGAATTTTAATAGTTGCCTTCATTTTATTTTATTTGCCCCCCTGATAATCTTGTCCAAAATGGACATTAAGTTTTCTAAATCAATGTTTTGTGTAATCCACTTTGTTCCTCATGAAAACTGGAACATTTGCTCATCTTCAGCTTTTATTATAATTTTTTCTTGACCTAGCAATCCTCATATGATGACAACAATAATTTGGACAATAATGCTATACCCTAGTTCAGTACATTGGAATCTAACTTGTTGAGATAATTAAATGTACTTTGATTTAGATTCATTTTATAATCAATATACTTAGATTGTTTTCCATAAACAATACTGCTTCAAGTTTTTTGTTTGTTTGTTTGTTTTGGTATATATTTTTTTTCAGGGTAAGTATCATTTTAAACAGGAAAAAAAAGAAAAATAAAAAATAAGAGTTGAGTCATTCAGCTTCCACCATTTTATACTATCAGCAGCATACCACCTGAAATGAGCAATCAGCTCTACTTTTTTTGATATTTTTCTTCTTCTTCTAAATTTAATCAGTTACTTGATTTTTCTATTCAAGTCTTTTTCCATTATATATTAGGCTTTAGTAATTTTTTAAAGATTTTATTTATTTTTTTGATAGAGAAAGATCACAGGTAGGCAGAGAGGCAGACAGAGAGAGAGGAGGAAGCAGGCTCCTCACTGAGCAGAGAGCCCCATACGGGACTTGATCCCAGGACCCTGAGATCATGACCTGAGCCGGAGGCAGCGGCTTAACCCACTGAGCCACCCAGGTGCCCAGGCTTTTAGTAATTCTTATATTGGTATTAGATGTCTCTTCAGCTCTTTTATTTATTTTATTTTATTTTGTTTTATTCATTTATAAAATATGTGGATTTTTAAATTTTATTTTTTTTTCTTTACTAATAACAGTTAAACTAGATAGGTTCTTCTGTGTCTATATGGGTTTTCCTATAATAGATTCATTCAAAATTTTGTGGTCTCCATTTCACATTTAGAACTCTCTCTTAACTTGCTGAACTTGTTTTTCACTTCTGGAGACTATTTTATCCTTGAAAACTAAATTTAAAAAGCTATTCTCTGACTGTTCCAAACAGAATACCATTGCATTGTATTCATGATAGTTCTCTCCTTTATGTAACATTATTTATTAAATGTTCTCTTTAATTAGAACACATTAATTATTTAAATAAGGTAAATCATAGTAAATTTAGGAAAAGTGATGAGCAAAATATGCACAGGAGAAATTTGGAAGACTATGAGTCGTCGACCCTGCCTGCTAGAATTTAAAGTGTATTTCCATTTAAATTTCTCAAGACTATTCAAAGTTTTCATAGCTTTTGTTTATGTTTCTGTCCTTCCCAAATCTAAAAGAAATATTGAGATTTTTTTTTCCTTTTGGTCATGAAATTGTTAATGTTATTTACTGTTGCAAATCTGAAAATTTACAGAGCTTTTTTTGATTCATCTTGTTAGGTATTTCATGAAAATATATTCTTCCTTCATGCTGTTGCTGCTATTCTTGATATTGCATGAATGTAGCCACTCCTGAGAACATTCTCAGAAGTTGTTGCAAAATTTTTTTAAGTTAAAAAAAAAAAATTATAGAACAATGCAGGGTGATAATCATGATTTATTTCTACTTTTCTAAGAAAAACTAAAAAAAATGCCGCCAAACTTTCAAGGTCACTCAGCAATCTTTTCACATGTAATAATATTACCTCTAGTGTTGGAAAAACAAATATGTTGATAAATTAAGAATATTGAATAGTCATATTTTTCAGCACAAATAATAATGTTGCAGTTCTATCATTAGATCATATCATTCATAGAAATATATTTTTTAAATTTATATCTATTTATTTTTGCAATTATATGAAACTATTAATAGAAATTTGAGTTAAATTTCCATGTCTATGTCCAATTTCAGAGACACTGTTACATGTTTGGAATATCTCTAATCCGTAAACAGTGATATTTATAGGGCTAACAATTGAAAACATTTTCTAACTCTCAGTCAGTTTTTTCTTTCTTTGAACTTAAAGGAAACATTTCACATCACATCTAGTTGCCCTCCTGAAGAAAACCCAAAGCTTTACTTAATGGCCAAAGGTAATATTTATTTAAGTCTAGATTTTTATGTCAGTTTTTATATTCAGCTTTTTTCCTCAAAGCATACTACATTTTGGATATCCCATATCCTATATTCAGAAAGATACCTGTTTTCTTGCTAGAACAGTTTACAAAACTATCTAATGCAAAGAAGATCTCTATCTTAGAATGCTGTATACATATATCTCTTAAAACACTATCTGTTGAAGGAAAAAAAAATTCTGCAAGACTATTTTCTTTCGAGTTCTAAAGAAGTGTCTGCAGTTGATCAAGATGAGAGACAACTATATGTTCTTGGGAGGTTTGTGAGCTGTATTATAGACCATGAACTTCTAGAAGGTGTGATTCATACATTGTACTGTCAGATCAAAATAAGGTTTGGCACATTAAATATATGTTGGTTAAATCAGCAAATAAATGATTTGTTTTGGTTCTGATTTCCTGCTGGCCCTTTAATGAGCTTTCTGTATTTGAATGGCCTCTTTAATCTCTTCACCCTCCTCCCATATTTTTCCCTTCTTAAGATTGATGAACCTTTGAGAAGTGCAAAATTATTTCAATTTGAAATGACAGATAAATCTCAAGATGCAAACGTGACTAAAATGATTTTATATGTAAACATGTTATATAGATTTAGGCACATTTATGTTAATCTTTACAGAAATATAATCTAAAGGAGGAAAGGTGGTAGGGGAAAAAAAAATGGCAGTGCAATTTCCTCTTGGTGATCTATTAAAAGTCAGCTCTTGACATAAGGGTTTCTAAAAATAACAATAAATAAATAATAAGTAAATAAATATTTAGAAAAAGCATGTTTTTTTTCTTTAAAAACACAAAATCAAATTTGACTATAGCAAAGATCAGAAATCAAGTATACCTACTTCACAATAACTCCTACCTCTATTTAAACTCTTCCTTAATAATAGCTACATATGCACATATATTTATTCCATAGTTATTAACACTGATTTCTAAGTTTTGAATTCTATTTTTTGAAATATTTCATGATCACTTTGAATATATAATGACCATTAACAGTTTATGTGTGCATCATTATGTTCAACATTATTTGAAAGAGCATAAATAGATATGTCTTTTCTAAAAATAATAGTATATTAGTCATTCTGGGTCCCAGTAAGATAACATAAGGTTCATCCAACAATGTTATAATTACCTGAAATTTGAACTCTCTCAGAAGCTTTTAGCCAACATTATCTGTTTGATGCTTTGTTTAATTCAATGAATTAATCTATAGTTTTAAAGGAAGTTAACTATGTATAAATGGAAATTGACTACTTTGGAAATCTGTACCTGCTACAGAGTCCATGACTATAATTTCAAAACGAGATATGGATGTGTTCATAAATAGGAGATATGAGTATGTAAGTTTGATAATGGAATAACCTAAAATAAACATACACACATGTCCATGTTTATTAGGTTAAGATGAGATCAACTCATTTTAACATTCTGGAGTCCAGTCTTACAAATTTAATTTACTTCCAAGTTGCACTGGATTCCAGCTAAGCACTATTTGTTCTGACAACCAAGTGGGAAAAATCAATCCTTTTGAAATAATGGAGATGACCATTTTGGAAAAAAACCCAAAAAAATAAAAAACAAAAAAACAACTATCTAATATCTTTATTTCTACCATTTCTACCAGTTGTCACTCTAAAGATGTTATTTATAGTGAAATATAATTAGCTCACTTCCAGTGATGAAAATTTAGCTTCCTTATTATTATTATTATTCTTTATTACACTACGGCTTATCTCCTATTTCATGTGTTGGCTCAATTTTCATGGTAATATCTTTATAATGATCAAAAGAAATGGCACAGTTAATGGGGTTATCAGTACAACTATAGACTGTTGCCAAAATCTTTTGGCACAAAATCAATTGCTATAACTGTGTCCAATATATTTTCATATATATCATGACATATAAAGGAAGAGAGCAACACCTTTAAGATCTAGAATTAAAAAGACTATATAGCATGATTATACATGCAAAACTTTATAATTGTTAAAGCAGTTACTATTTTTTCCTATTTACACATATTTCTCTTCAAATAAATCAAGGATTATAGTAGGTGAGGATATTTGATATTAAAAATAATCAGTAAAATAACATTTACTTAATTCTATTAAATATTAATCAAAGGGAAATATTTTCTTATTTAATAAACTGAAAAGAATGACCATATTAACAGATTCTTTTATTACCCATTTTTGAGAAAGTAAGAAATAAAAGTTCAGCTCCCTTAGGTTTTATCAAGCATGGGGCAGATTGGGAACAGTCACAGAGGCTTTCCTCCGAGAGCATAAGGAAGGAATCATTCCTGTTTATGTGATTGATGTTTTAGAATCCAATCAAGAATAAAGAATCTTAAGTCTAAGGGGAAAAAAAGCGAGAATAAAACCTTTTCAGAAAATGTAGCAGATGTTTGTTCACTTTGAACAAATAGGAAAGCAAAATCTTAGGGGAGATATTGATAATAAGTTAGTTATCTTAATTTTATCTTAGATCATTAGGTTTAATCAAGCTAGTTGCAAGCAAGGATGCTTTCTTTTTGTGCTTCCTGCTGATCTACTGAATCCTTGTAATCTTTTTTTATGCCACAACTCAGTTGGAATTCTTGTCTGAAGCCATATTACTCGATGCAGGAAAGGGCTTTTGAGAAAATAGGATAATGTTATTCACATTGAAGCTTTGAACTTTTTTTTTTCTAAGACGGAATTATTGATTGTGTCAGCATCCTTCACACTACATTGCAAAGATTCAATGTGTAACAACGATTCATTCTATAAAGGAACACAGGACATGATTGCCCTGCCTCCCACCCTATTAGTACTTTAACATTGGACTTTATTACCCAGCTGTTTTGACATACAAATCATCCCAATTGGTTTCTAACTATATAAACTATATTTCTGTATGCTGTTGTCATATTATTTATCCTATTACATTCACAAATCTTATTTAGGTATTGAAGCTTGTGACCAGATCTCTTGATATAAGGTTAATTAGAAAACAAAACAAAACAAAACAAAAAACAACCCAAAACAGTACCTATCCATGATTTGGTTCAAAACTAGAACTTATTGCAGCTTATATGAAAGACCATTTTCAACAGAGTGCAAAATCGAGGGCACATAAAATCTGCATGTCAGTGATAAACATTTCTCGTGGCTATAGTTTTCAAGGTTTTTTTAAAGGATGGGGTCATACTTTGAGTAAATGATTAAAAAGAACTATTTTGCATTAAAATGTGTACCTATAATAGCTTGTATGCAAGATAGAAAAGTATTAGAACTTATTTCGGTATCCAGAGTATACTTCTCAATGATGGTAATGAAAATTCAAAATAAATTTTAATTGGTTTTATGTTTCTTAATTATATGTCTATGTGGTTTTAAAATTTAAAAAATCCTTTATATTCCAGAATTTGAGTCACTCCTTTTCAAAGGCCCTTTACATATTTCCTCTTTATATAGGACAGAAATTTATTAACTTTATCATTTTTATAGTAATTCATAGTTTAACATAGTATTCTCAATTCTATTAATGTTTTAGAAAAAATATATTATCATACTAATATCCCAGGTAACATAAATGACAAAGATTAACAGAAAATTCCCACTTCCTCTCATGGGATATATAAAGTCATGAAAAAAAATCAATAGAATTTGTAAACTTTCCTAATAATTCACCCAAAATTTCAAGATTAAATTGCTAGTTTGAATAAAAAGAGTGAAGTTGGAGGTGTTAATAAATGAACCTTATTTTAATCATATAACCATTACTTATTGTTATAGAAGAGAATAAGTAATTTCAAGAGATAAAATTTCAAGAAATACTTACACTGCACTTTTTGGTTGTGTATGTGGTTCTGCTTGCATATGTAAGAAAATATTAAAGATTTCAGAGACTGTATGTCAGATCAAGAACATGCTTTTGCTAGGAGATTGGACATTCATTCTTGAGACAGCCAACTAAAATATTTTTCAGGCAATATAAAAGCTTTATTGGGAAATTACAATTTAAAATTTAATTAATTTACTTGTTTTAATATTTATTTTTATTTAGGACAGCTAGTAATAGTTAATTTTGCTAAAATAAAGTTGCATTTTATTTTATTATATTTTAAAGATTTTATTTATTTATTTGACACGGAGAGAGAGATCAAAAGTAGGCAGAGAGGCAGGCAGAGAGAGAGAGAGAGAGAGGCGGAAGCAGTCTTCCCATTGAGCAGAGAGCCTGACGCGGGGCTCAATCCCAGGACCCTGCGATCATGACCTGAGCCGAACAGAGGCTTTAACCCACTGAACCATCCAGGGCCCCTAAAGTTGCATTTTATTTTACTTATTTACTTCACATGTGTGATGATGCTCTAAAGTAAATGAACTATAGATAAAATGTTATTCAAAATGACTACTGTCATAAACATATGACCCTGGGTCAAGGTTCTATTTATATGAGAAGATACAGTCTAGTTCATTTAACAACAGAGCTTGCTTCTAACTTTTAGTTAGCTAGCCCAAGGGCAAATTTATATATATATTTTTTGTAGTAGGAAAATATACAATCTCTGTTGTAACATCTCCTAAGACAGAAACTATTTCACAAAACTGTCAGAACCTTTTCAAATATCCTATAATGATTTCTTCCTACATGTGATTCATATAAAATGTTAGTTCATTATATCGAATCACAGCTTCTACTAAAGTGACACTTCTCACCACATTTTTTTTAATCTTTTTTTTTTTTTTTTAAGATTTTATTTATTTGTCAGAGAGAGAGAGAGAGCACAGGCAGACAGAATGGCAGGCAGAGGCAGAAGGAGAAGCAGGCTCCCTGCTGAGCAAGGAGCCCGACGTGGGACTCGATCCCAGGGTGCTGGGATCATGACCTGAGCCAAAGGCAGCTGCTTAACCAACTGAGCCACCCAGACGTCCCCTCACCACATTTTTACATGCACCTTAAAAACCCTTAGTTTTCTCTTAACCCAAACTGTTTTCTTTATACATGATATTCTTCTAATATGTTCTATATGTTTCCATAGATTCTTCTATTTTTATTATTAATCTAGAATATTCACGTATGGATTGATGTATATAAAATATGAGATTCAGAACTCAACAAATCCAGGAATACTTTTCCTATCAACCTCCTCTACCTGGGTACTCCCTGAGGCAAGTCTTAACACTGGGTGTAAACTGTATAGTATACATGGATGTAACTCAAATGGATTGCAAGTGTGCTGAGCTATTCTTTTTCTCAGCATTCAGATGGAAATTGGTGTGGGCACATGTCCTGGACTGGTCCAGTTGCAAATTGCCACTCCCTACTTTAATGTGCTATAAACATTATCATTTTACATGTACATTATGTGAAAATGTTTTGAATATAGTGCTATAAATAATTGGTCATATAATTTTCATCGACTTTTATTTCACTGAATGTTTAAAAAAAACTCTTCCTTTTTTCCTGATACATATATTTTCTCTCCTTAAAAAAAGTCAAGATCACCAAGGGTGGAAACTTGTCTTCTGCACTTTCGTATATATGGGAAGATCATGATAATGCTCATTTTAGTTGTTAAATGCAGTTTTATATTTACTGAATGAAGAAATGAATAAGAGAAGATTTGAATAGTGGAGGTGAAACAAAACTTTTATACCACTCTTTATAGTCACAGAAAACATTGGAAATATCTTACTTATTTGTATGTTTTTTTAACCTGGGGTCACCTGAGGTTAATAGTATGACTACAAAAGTTATTCATAACTGAGAGAGGAAAAATATTCTGCAGTTCAGCCTTCTATGTGTTTGTAGTTCTTTCTTACTTTGTTTACATAGAGTTAATCCAGTTTAAGATGTTACTATTGGGCATTTTCTTTATTTGGTATCCTAAAATAGCCACGAAATCATTATCCTGTTTTGGTAAAATAAAGAATCAGGATTCCAATTTTCACTTCCTATGTGCAACCCAAACTAATTTACATTCTCAGTACTGGATTTATTTTTCGACTTATGCATTTTTCAATTTGACTATATACTCCTTTCTTTTTTTTGGTGGTGAGCAATTTAATCATGTGAAAAGCCTAACTTTGCAACAACTCTCTTTAATTTTCATTATTTTCATATTATTTAATATATTTTCAAAGATGAAAAAGGAGGTCAGTTGTAAAAATTGAACTGTATCAAGTCTTTTGCGATGCATTTAACACCTTTGTTGGAAGTCTCAGTAGAGAAGCATATCATTTGATGGGTATATAAACTGGCATTCTTCCCTTCTCAGGCAGAACTGCAAATAGTTTTCGTCCTACTGGTGTGTTTGCTTCCTTTATTAAGTAAAAGGAAAGTAAATCAATTATATTTGAAAAAAAACAGTTGATGTGTGGCCACTGACAATTTGGAGTTTCATGATTTCAAGACTTTTTATTTGTACTTTGTAAGAGTTACAAACATGATGTGAGCAGCAATACTTCATACTTGTTCTTTCAAGTCTAGGACAAGAATTGGAAACTATTAATTCTAGGCAGAAAGTTATACTTAGCCACAATTCCAAAGGTGAAGCAAGCCAGTGAGGGAGAAAAAATCCTAAAAATGATATAAAGAACTTTAGATATAGAACCTCAACTCTTCTTAACTACTGGGCATAAATTGAAGTAACTGTTAGCCTGTTAGAGTAAAAAAAAAAAACAAATAAAATATAAGTCAAAAATAAATGAAAGTATTATCCTGTGATAGTCATGGAGGCAAGCATATCTCATGAATTAATGTATTTGATGCTTTATTGATGCTTTTGACTTATGCATGTCTATTTTCATTTTGAGAATTTTTTTTCATTAACAGAATTTTTTTCATTAACAGAATGGATAATAACCAAATCCAAAATTGTCTTCCTATTGCATAAAAGTGTGCATTATCAGACCTTGCAATATTCACTCCTTGTCAAAGAGTTTCTGGGAATAGATGGTGAAAGAAGAAATTGAAATAATTGCCTGTTTATAAATCCTGATTTTTCTCTCTCTTAATCTTTTCTCACTTCTTCCTATACTCTCATCCTCCATCTATCTGCATTATTATGTTCTCTACACACAACTAGGGATACTTAGAGTGAAGTAGAAAAGAGAGAATGAAGGGAAAAGAAGTGATGTTCCATAAAGTACATAATTGTTGGGGCAAAGTATATGTTCAAAATGGTGGAATGGTGGGTATGCTGAATTAAGGTTGTTAAAATGGGCAAGAAATGCAGATGAGAAACAAATAAGAATTGAGTATAGTTGTTCAAGAGGCTTTACTAATTGGATTCTTTAAAGTATGGTTTTTGTTTATGTATTAATTAATTCAATAAGTTATTTATTAAGATTAGTTGTATGCAAGATATTTTCAAGGTATTGGAGATAGAATGATAACTAAGACTAATTCCCATAGGAAACTACAATTTTATTAAGAGTAACTGAAAATAAGTAATAAGTAAACAAATATATAACAGTGATAGCTGTGTGCTATTTACTTAAAAGTATTTTTACATATCTTCAAAAATTAATTTACAAAAGGACATATTTTAATAAGATACTATTTGCAATATCACCAACAATATTAAATAATTTGGATAATCTAAGAAACTACATAGCACTATCAAAAGAAAGGATAATAAAATGGAGAGATAGACTTTGTTCATGCAACAGATTATCATTACTTTAAAGATGTAAATTTTTCTTCATTGATTTATGGATAAAATATAATCATAACTAAAATCTCAAAAAAAAAAAGCTAAAGTAGTGGATTGCAGAATTCACAAGGAAGTGCAAATGATTATGAATCGCTAAGACTGTCTTCAAGAAGGAAACAAGGAGGAAAGTTTTACTTCACTTGATATCCAAATTATAATAAAGTTATAGCAATTAAGATACCCTGCCTAAGGATAGGAGAATAAACAAAAGTAACAGAATAGAGAACCCAAAAACAAGCCCAAGCACATTTTGATTTATGATCAGCATGGCTCTGCATGGTGGTGGGAAATGGAACATCATTTTAATAACTTATTCTGGGGAAATTGAGTAGGTATAGAGGAAAAATGAAATGACCACTATCTTCCACTCTACAAAATAAATAATTCTATGTGGAATGTAAGTCATCCATACATATTATATATCTGTCCATGTATTTATGTATTAATAATTATTGCCAAATTATTATTTTCATTTAATGAAATTATATTTTAATTTTATTTTTCTGTTTACTTTCTTAGTTTTGCTCATATTCTTTGAATTTTTGTTTTTAGGTGTAACAAGAATTAATTTTTCTCTTTCCATTGTTTTTCCCTTTCCATTGTTTTATTAGTTTATTTTCTTTTGTGTTGTTTTACTTTATTTTTTTTTCCTATAGCCTCTCCTAGGTTCTGATAACACTAGTAATCCATGAGCTCATTTTTAGGTGCTTTTTACGTTTCCTGCAGTGGTAAAGATATAATACTGAAGATACAGTCAGCTGAATATGGCTTCTTCCAATTCTTATATAGGCATAGGTTATAGGGATGGTTGCCTACAATTTTTTTTGGATTCCTTTATGGACAAAGTGCAACAGCAGCCCCTTCTTTAAAAGTAGTAATCTTGCTTCCAGTATTCTGAATAATTAGAAACAGTTTAATTCCTTTTGGAATAAATGAAATAAATGATATATAAATATATATAAAGTATAATATATAAATATATATAAATATATAATATCAATGAAAATAATAAAAACTTTGAAATAAAACTCTTAGCTACTTACATATGAATCTGGGATCATGACAAATATAGCGCTGCTATCCCAGTTATTGCTTTCATTTTCATTCTGAATCTTCACCACAAAGACACTTATTTTGTATTTGTCAGTGGCAACATCTTTCTCTCATCTTTCCCTCCATTCCTCTTTCTCTTCTTCCCTCCCTTCCTCTGTGATGTGTGTGTTTGTGTATGTGTGAGTGTGTATTTATCTAGCATCATTGTACCACCCACATGCCTAGCCAGTTTCCTTACCAACTAACATTTACCTTCACAGATTTCTATTAAGCAATGACATGGATAAAGAAAACCATGTCACTGATCGTTTAATGTAAAATTACAGGCTCTGAAATCCTCAAGGTGTTCAAATGAAAACCCAAAGTATCTCAAGTATAATAAAAGACATTATTTTTAGTCTTCCATTAAAAAGCCAATACTAGGGCACCTGGGTGACTCAGTGGGTTAAGCCACTGCCTTCGGCTCAGGTCATGATCTCAGGGTCCTGGGATTGAGTCCCGCATCAGGCTCTCTGCTCAGTAGGGAGCCTGCTTCCTCCTCTCTCTGTCTGCCTCTCTGCATACTTGTGATCTCTCTCTGTCAAATAAATAAATAAAATCTTTAAAAAAAAAAAAAAGCCAATACTAGTTTGTTCTTACATTGGTTTAAAATCTAAAGTGCTTTCTGTTGATAATACTGCCCTTTAGATAGCTCAGATTTGTATAATAACATATCAATTCTTTCTACAATAGAATATGATTTAGAATTTGTATTGCATAAGGAATACAGACACCTAACTTAATTTTTTCAGTATTAATTTACAGATTATGTCAAGAAATAATAAATAATGATCAAAGCTCAGCTTTTCTAAATATTATCTATAGATATAATTACCACTTTAAAATGAAGCAGGCTATAAATATATTTGGGTAGAAAGTATTTAATAACAAGCAATATAAAATTTGAATTATGGTCATTATGCTTTATTATTATTTTTTAAATAAAATTTTAATTTTTAAAATATTTATTATCTTGATAAGTTTTGAATTTTCACATTTATTACATTACTATAGCTGTAATCTAGGCTAAACTGATATAGTCATTATCTATTTAGGAATTCTAAGAATAGTGTGTACATGCTTTCCTTCCTAAAATCATTTGCCATTTCAGTGGAGCCTTTATTTCATTCTTTATTTTCTAGGACTTCATTATCTATGCTAAGCCTGACATTTTCCAGATTGAAGATACTAAATTTGTCTTTTTTGACCATCTGTGTTAATTCTTGTGCTAAAACCATCACTTATCACTTTGCCCTAATTAAATCCAACTGTACATATCATTCAATGCCCTAATAACTCCTTCTCTGCAATCATTCCTCCGTCTTTGACAAAGCCAAGTTGTATCTAGGCTGACAGTGACTCTAGCTCAGTGTCTCCAAGATAGATGAACACATGTAAAAAGGAAGCTTCCTTGAAAAGGACCTTTTTACTTATCACCTTGATTGAGCTTTTCCATTTTTATCCACCATAAGAAGTAATTTCAAACTTCCTCCTCTGCATTTCTAATGAAAGCATGTAGCTATGATCACTTTCAACTGGCCTCATTTGCAGTTTGTTATCAGTGCCCTTGTTAGTCATCTTTCACACATTTTACTTTGCAATTGTTGTCTTTTGTATTCCATCTCCTTGACTCAGATATCCAAAAAGCAGGGTGACTTGCTTTTAAAAATTTTATATGAAATGGTTTACATAATATTTTTAAGATGTGCAACTCACTTGTACAATGATTATTTTTCACATTTGCTAAAATTTCCAAATAAATAACTGTCTGTAAGTAATAGTCAATATTATTCTTTCTACACTACCTCTGATTCTATCATAGCTTGCCTTTGAATACATGGTTGCTGACTCTCTGTTCTGATGTGTAAAGAATCATTCCTATACCAACATGTAATATAACTAACCTCACTGACTTTCTTTCAAGTCGAATTGCCTTTTTTTAGGTTAAGCATTTTTTTTCTTTATAACTGCTCCATTCTTGTTTGTATGATATAAATTTTATTTTTACTTTGACAAAGCAAAACAGTATGTATGTTGAATGTGATTTTATTTGTCCAGCAAACCCCACTTTTCTTTTTTAATTAATAGATTTTTTTTTAGCAGTTTTCAGTTTATGGACATATTGTGTGGAGAGTATATCACTTCTTTTGAGTCCTGTCTCATTCCTCCTTTTATTTACATCTTCTGTTAGCATTGTTAAAATTGAGAAGCCAATTCTGATATTTTATTGTTAACTAAAAATCATAGGTTACTTTAGGGTTCACTCTTTGTATGGTGCATTGGTTTTGACCATATATAATGGAATGCATCCACTATTACCTTATCATATACAGCAGTTCCACTGCCTTAAAAACTTCCTTTTACTCGTTCATCCTTTCTTCCCTCTCCCAGAGCCCTGGCAAACACTGATCTTTTTACTGTCTCCATAATTTTGCCTTTCCAGAATGGAATATAATTGGAATTATGCAATAGATAGCCTTTTCAGTATGGCTTCATTCACTTAGCAACATGCATATAAGTTCCCCCATGTCCTTTCATGGCTTTATAACTCATTTCTTTTTTATACGCAATAATGAACCACAGTTTGTTTATCCATTCACCCACTGAAAGACATCTTGCTTCCAGGTTTTGGCAATTATGAATAAAGCTGCTTTAAACATCCATGTGCAGATTTTTATTTGGACATATGTTTTCAACTTTTCTGAGTAAATACCAAGGAGCATGTTTGCTGAGTGTATTTAGTTTTATAAGAAACTGACAAACTATCTTCCAAAGTGTCTATACCATGTTGCATTCCCAACATCAATGAATGAGAGTTCCTGTTGCTCCACATCCTTTTCAGCATTTAGTGGTGTCAGGGTTCCAGATTTGGCCATTCTAATAGGTGTGAAGTTGTGTACCATTGTTGTCTTAATTTTCATTTTCCTGAAGATATATGACCAACTGAGCCACCCAGGCATCCCCCTGAAGATATATGATATTAAAAACCTTTTCATATGCTCATCTGACATCTGTATATTTTCTTTAATGAGGTATCAATGTCTGAGGTTCATTTTTAAAACAGGTTCTTGTTTCCTTTTTGTGTGTGTGTGCATAAAGATTTTATTTATTTATTTGAGAAAGACAGCATGGGTGAGTGGGAGGGGCGGAGGGAGATGCAGACTCCCTGATGAGAACGAAACCCATCTAGAGTCTTAGTCCCAGGACACTGAGATCATGACCTGAGCCAAAGGGAGCCACTTAACCCACTGACCCACACAGATTCCCCATGCTTTTGTTTTCTTAGAGTTCTTTGTGTATTTGGGTAAGAGTCCTTTATCACATGTCTCTTTGCAAATATTTTCTCCCAGGATGTGGGTTGTCTTCTCTCTCTCTCAACATTGTCTCTCACAGAGAAGTTTTTGATTCTAATGAAAGCTATCAGTTATTAGTTTATTGAAAATCATCAGTTATTTCTTTTGTGGATGGTGTCTCCATTGTTGTATCTAAAAAACCCAAGGTCATCTAGGTTTACTCCTATGTTATCTTCTAGGAGATTCATACTTTTAAATTATATATTTAGGCTTATTATCTGTTTGAGTTAATTATTCTGTAGAATAAAATCTGTGTCCAGATTTTTTTTCTTTTTTTCTTTTTCTGCCTTCCCCCCCCATATGGTTGTTCTGTTTTGCTAGAACCTTTTGTGGAAAGGACTGTTATTTTGTCCACTATATTGCCTTTGCTCTTACATCACAGATCATATTTATATTTATGTTTGTCTGTTTCTGAGCTATTTGTGTATTCATTCACAATGAATACATTCTTATTGCATTACAATATAATAATTTTTGTATTTTATTTGTTTTATATAAATATGTTTTTATTTATTTGTGTTTTACTTGTGTATTCATTCACTAATATCATATGTCTTAATACTTTAGCTTTATAGTAAGTCTTCAATTCAGGTAGTGTCAGTCCTCCAAATTTTTCTCTTCCTTCAATATTTGATTGGCTTTTCTGGGTCTTTTGCTTCTCCATATAAACTTTAGAATTTGTTTCTTAATATCCTCAAAATAACTTGCTGTGGTTTTGTTTGGGATGACATTGAATCTATAGATCAAATTGGGAAGAACTGACATCTAGAGAACACTGAATCTTTCTATCCAAGAACATGGAGAGATAGCTCTATATTTAATTAGTTCTTCTTTGATTTCATCAGAATTTTGTAGTTTTCCTCATATAGATTGTATTTTTTTAATATTTATTCTAAGTATTGCATTTGGAGGGATGCTAATGCAAATGGTAGTGAGCTTATAATACCAAGTTCCACTTTTTCATTGGTGTTATATAGAAAAGCAATTGATTGGTATATTGACCTTATATCTTGTAATCTTGCTCAACTGCTTATTAGTTCCTGGAGCTTTTGATGTTGATGATTCTTTTTAATTTTCTTTTTTTTTTAAAGAGTTTTATTTATTTATTTATTTTAAAGAGAGCATGTGTGAGCATGGGGGTGGAGGGTAGAGGGAGTACATGTCCTATGTGAGGTATAATTTATGATACAGAAGATATGGTGCTTAGCTAGAAACAAAGAGACTTTTGTTGCTTAATTAATCATATAGTGTAGCAGAAACACAAATATAATATGGAACATTTACTGTATGAGTCTAAAAGTATGAAAATATATACAAGAAACATTTAACAAGAAAAAAAGAACAAAAAATGATGATTATTTTTAACCTGAAAAATGAATAAAATTTAGGAAACAAAATAACAATGAAGTTACTATAAGAAATGAAATTTTAATCTGAAAAAATATTATATGTAGATATTCAAAGGCAAATTTTGTGAAATAAATGAAGGTCATTGTGGCTAATATACACTCTCAGCATAGGTATGGGAAAATAGAAATTAGCATATTTTATATACTATATCAACTGCTTGCTCTGTCAGCTGAGAGGGCCTAGAAGCAACAATATCCCTGCCCAGATATATTTTACTAATATCGTTCTAAATAAGTAAATAAATAATCAGGACTCCATGGAGAAATGTTTTAGGACTGGGTAGGAAATATACAAGACAATCATGAAACATTTTGTAATGACAGAAATTAAGGAAGTGATCCCAAGGATAGCCTGATGATAAAGTATGTCAAAGAGACAAAGAGTCAACTGAAAGCTCCCAAAAGATAAATGTGGAAATATTGAGAAAAAAAACAAACTAGTATTGGATTATAGCCTGAAATTGAATATCCATAAGTTCATAAATAAATGAATAGACAAATAAATGGAGGAGAATACTCAGAAAATTTATAGATACTCTGTTCACTAGGAGGTGGTTCATATCTCTCCACTTTGTAAGTATGGCTGTATACAGTGACATCTTTACAAAGAATGTAATATGGAAAGTGTGAGGAAATGAATAACTTTATAGGGGAGAGAATCCCTGACACACACTACCTCAGACAGGTGATCAAAGTTAACATCAGCTGTAATGTCATGGTGATAGTATATAGGCTTGATATTATGTGATAAAAATAACAGTTTACCTTTATGATTTTCCTCCAAAAAACCCATAACCTCAATCTAATCATGTGTAAAATATCAGACAAATCCCAATAAGGGACATTCTATAAAATATCTGACCAATACTCTGCACAACTGTCAAGGTTGTCTAAAGCAGGAGAAGTCAGAGAAACCATCACAGCTAATAGTATGATAACAGAATATAGTGAAGTATCCTCGTTGGGATCCTGGAAAAGAAAAAGAATGTTAGGTAAAAACAAAGGAAATCTGAAAACATTAGTTAATAATAATGTATAAATATTATTCTATTAATTGCAACAAATGTACCATACTAAAATAAGTGCTATTAATTGTAGAACCCGAGTATGGGTATAAATGAAATTGTCTGTGTTTCTTCATTACTTTTAGTAATTATAAAATTATTCTAACATATGAAGATTATGAAAAAAAATTCACATTTGATCCCAAGAGCAGTAAATTAGTGATTGGAGGGTCAAATATTCAAATACTCTTTATAGGAAATTTGACAAGGTAAACAAATGAAGATTATAAATTTTAATTTTCTCATAGTGATATTTGTCTATTTATTTATTTATTTTCTGTTTGCCCTTCTTCCCCCAGTGAAAGTATAATACGTCTTGTTAACTACTAAATCTCTTTCTTGGGTGAGAACACTCCCTAAATTATAATATATCTCCAGTATCTGCTGGAATCATAGAATGGTTGTAAAACTGAAAGAGTGTGATAAAAGATTCAATGTGGATGAAGTAGAGAAAATCTTTGTTGAAGAGAAGTTGGTGTTTACAATGCATATGTTTATCCTAGATTGCTGTAACAGAAGTTCACCAGGATTATGGGTTACTCTTGTTAGAGATAATGACTATCAACATTATGCCAGTATCTTAAATGAATTGTAAGAGCCAGTCATGAAATAAGTAGCTGACACTGAACATAAAGAAAAAAGGATAATATTTTCAGGGACGCCTGGGTGGCTCAGTTGGTTGGACGACTGCCTTCGGCTCAGGGCATGATCCTGGAGTCCCAGGATCGAGTCCCACATCGGGCTCCCAGCTCCATGGGGAGTCTGCTTCGCTCTCTGACCTTCTCCTCGCTCACTCATGCTCTCTCTCACTGTCTCTCTCTCTCAAATAAATAAATAAAATCTTTAAAAAAAAAAAAAAAAAGAAACCCTAAAAACCATCTTTAAAAAAAAAAAAAAAAAAAGAAAAAAGGATAATATTTTCAAGATAGTTTATCTCAAAAAGTAGGTTTTTAAAGGAGGATAAAAATCCCTGGATTCATATTGGCCTGCATAATTTGTGTTCACGTGTGAATCCACATCTCTGTTGAAAGAAGTGGCACGTTGGGCTGTCAGCAGTATAACGGATGGGGAAGAGGAGTCAGGTTTAGTGGAAGTTCTTATATGCCATGCCATAAGGAAGGTATAAGACTTGGCAATAATAATTGACTATTCTATGTGGGAGAAATGAGCCTAAGTGGTAAGGGATGGTAACAATATTTTTCTACTTTAACGAGCATAAATTTTGGAGGTTGACCCAGTAAAGAAATGATAAGTCTCTGATATTGTAGTTAATTGTTTTTCTTCTCTTTGGCTTACTGGAGAGGCAAAACCAGAAATTCTGCTTTCCTTCAGGTGTGATCTGCTAGATATGCCTCTAGAAAAATCAGATTACACTTTTATTTGGTTCAAAACAGTACTGTATTCAGGTTTTAAGACCATACCACTGAACTTAAACTTTGATCATCTAATTTGGCTTTTAAATTAAGTGAATATACAAGCTCATGACATAGTAAATAAGAAAATACATATATTTTCTTTCAATGCTAATGTCAACTCTTTTAAGGGAAATGATGTCAAAAGAGAATTGATTTTAAACTCCGTCCCTCACAAAATAATATGGCAATATTCAAGCCCCTGCAAAATAATAATATTAAAACTAGATAGTCATGTATGTCTCACAAACATTATGAGATTTGGATGAAATTGGGATTAAATGCTCATTGCCAGTCAAGTAACAGAAACAAAGGAAGGATTTATCTGTAGAGCTTTTTGTTTTGCTTTGTTTTGCTACTGAATCCAGATAATTATCACACTTGAGGCAGCAGGTATATGGAGTAAAAGTACAAATCATGGGGAGTGGAAAGCAGAAGACACTTCTATTTTTCTGCTAGTGCCCTGAACAGGTGTATTTTGTAGGAATATCCAGCCTCAGTTTTGTTTTGTTTTGTTTTAATGTATGATATGCTAAGTTAAAAAAAAAAAGAATTTATTACCTCAATCTTCTAAGGTAAAGGGATAGAAGGGAGTGTAAAACCATTTAAATATTGGTCATCACAACAAATACAAAGAAAACTAAACAAGATTTCTTAGCAGAGCTGACATCACTATAATATACTTGGTGGAATTTTTATTTCTCAAGAGACCTTAGAATAAGCATTCATAAGGATCAAAAAACAAGAAACGAAATCAAGAGCAGAAAAGGAAACAGTATATAGAAAACAAAGCTCAACACATCTCTTTAATTTCAAGGGACACCAACTACTGCTACTGTCTTCAATACTTTGTTGTCCATGGAAACAATAAAAGACATTCCCTCCCATAGTTCACTACAAAAGCCTATAGCCAAGAGTCCTATGAACAAGCAAAAAACAGCTTTATAGAAAAATAAATTTATCTTTTCTAATATGCAATACCGGGGAAAAAACTTATCCTCTTTCAAAATTAGGAAAAAAAAAAAAAAAAGAAAGAAAGAAAGAAGGAAGGAGGAAAATCCCAGATAGATGTATAAAAAGATATAGTTTTGAAAAGATAAGAATACAGTCATCAATAAAGGTAAATTTACTTTATCATCAGGAACTACACATGGAAGCATTTATAAACCATATTTTATTGAAACTTGGAAAAACTAAATTTATCAGAGGGAGAAACCCTCCAAAATTACAAAAGGCTACATTCTGAAGTAGATTTTTTGAATAGAAAACTAAGCAGTTTATTTATTAAAGCAAATAACTCTTTGAGAAATTTAGTCAAGTAGTTCAATAATGTTTTTAGCCTTCTGAGGAAAATTAAAATGATGATAACTGAGCCAATGACTAGTTTATATGAAAGAAAGTAGAGATCTAACATACATCTAATTAGAAAGACAGATAAGAATAGTTAAGAAGAAAAAATAAAAGTAGATGAAATATACAAATTAGAATTAAATTTAAAATTAAAACTAGTGTTTAAATTAGAATTTTTCAAATTTGAATTACATTCAAATTAGACATAGATTTCAAATTAGAATTAGAATATTCAAAGTAGCATTTCAAGTCACTCTAATTTTTTATACTAGTTAACCACTTGCATTACATTTGAGTTTATGGTTCAATGGGTTATTGGCCAACAGCTTAAACTTGCTGCATTGTTCATAGATTATTCATAAATGATGACATGTCATATTTCTAATTTTCTTGCAGTTATGAACAAGCACTTTGTGGGTATCTGTAATCAGCTTTCTATTTTAAGAAACTGAATCCAGTGGGATTGGCTAAAACGCATCATAAAATGTTAAAGTGAAGATGATCAGTTTCAGTTATAGTATCAAAAAAATCCAGTTATAAGAAAAATCAACATGTGTATGATATTTTATAAGACCATAAGATTTCACTTCTCTAGGGTAAAGAGATAAGTGAGTAGAGAATAAGATCCAATACCTAAGTTTGAAGAACTCTAATAGAACTCTAATAGTTAGCTAACCTGTCACTGAGGATGTTTCTCAGGAAATATTTCATGAGTATTTATTTTCTGCCAGACACATCATAGCACTGAAATTATAGCATTAAGCAAGAAATTGATTATTATCTTCAAGAAACTTTTTAATTAAAGACAAAAAAAGATTGGTCTGGATTTATAAGAGAAAAATCCAGAGAATGTGGCATTGTTTATTAAGAGAAAAATTGTAAACTTGACCAATGCCTTGGAAACTCAGATAAGATGAAGATACAAATACCTATTAGTTTTAGTAAGATGGCCACTGTATCAAATGAGCTAAATAACTTTTTTTTTAAAGATTTTATTTTTGTTCATTTGACAGAGCAAGAGAGATCACAAGTAGGCAGAGAGGCAGGCAGAGAAAGGAGGCTAAGCCTAGGCTCCCCACTGAGCAGAGAGCCCTATGTGGGGCTCCATCCCAGGACCCTGGAATCATGACCTGAGCCCAAGGCAGAGGCTTTAACCACTGAGCCACCCAGACACCCCTGAGCTAAATAACTTTATTTTACAAACTCTATGCCATGTATAAGTCTATGATGTCCCAAAGGGTTAATTTTTTACTTATCTTTTGAATAAAATTAGAGAAAGATTTATAAATTTTTTAATAATTCCTATGAAATAAAAAGTTCTTCTGTAATATTTTGTTTTAAAAACTGCCTTAGTTCAGTAATTAATATATCTAGTCCAATGTATTAAAACAGAAACCCTCCAATTTCACTTGAATTATTGATTTTTTCTTCTATAGTTTGATCCTATATTGGACACACAGACCCTAATGATAAATTTAAGGAATGGTGTTGGGTTTTTGGGTTTGTTTCTCTGTTTTGTTTTGTTTTGTATTTTGTGCCAAGAATTGTTTCTCCTCCATCAATACTCCCTATGCTGTCTCAGCTTCCTTAGAGAATATAAAGAAAAAAAAAATAGCATGATTATCTCTGCTTTTTGGGTGTTGAGTTTGAGCAGTTCTCTATAGATTGTATATATCAGCCCTTCGTTTATAGTGTCATTGGCAAATATCTTCTCCCATTCCATGGGTTGCCTCTTTGTTTTGCTGTTTTCTTTGCTGTGCAGAAGCTCTTTATCTTGATGAAGTCCCAAAAATGCATTTTCACTTTTGTGTTCTTTGCCTTTGGAGATATGTCTTGAAAGAAGTTGCTGTGGGTGATGTTGAAGAGGTTACTGCCTATGTTCTTCTCTAGATTTTGATAGATTCCTGCCTCACATTGAGGTCTTTCATCCATTTTGAGTTTATCTTTGTGTATGGTATAAGAGAATGGTTGCATTTCATTCTTCTCTCTCTCTCTCTCTCCACCCCACTCAGGGATCCCAATAATTCTGACATTGGAACATTTCATGGCATCATTTATTTCCCTAATTTTGTTTTCCTGGTTTCTAAGCTGTTTGTTCCAAGCCTCCTGCTGATGCTTGTTTTATATTAGTTTGTCTTCTAGATCACTAATTCAATCTTCTGCCTTGGTTACCCTAACTGTTAGAATATTTAGATTAAATTGGATCTCACTGATACTATTTTTTAGTACTGCCAGATTAGCCTTCACTTCTGCCCTTAGAGTTTCTATGTTTCCACTAATGGTCTTCAACCAAGCCATTGCCTGGATAATTGTTACCCTGAATTCCCTTTCTGACATACAGTTTATGTCCATATCCAATAGTTCTGTGGCAGAGGGCACAGTCTGCGGATTTTTCCTCTTTTAGTTCTTCCCCCTCTCATTTAATGAGAGGTGAGTGAGGGGATTTATAGCTGAATATATCAACCACCGTCTAGGCAAGGTGTACCTGCAGTAGAGACTCTAGCAGAAACCACCACTGAAGGAGACTTGAAATAGGAAAACCCAAAGTGCAGTTGCTGAGTTCCTAGAGCCTCATCACAAACAACTCTGAAAATTAAAAACTCCTATTGTGGTAAGTCAGTAAAAGGACTCCACAAGATTTACTTCCAAAAGATGCATTCCTATTAAAGAAGGGACAATTGGATTTATAGCTGATTTTTAACAGAAATTATGGAAATCACAGTAAATGGAATGCCTTCTTTAAAGTGCTGAAGTTAAATAAGTGAATGTGTCTTTTGATAATGGAGGTACATAAAGGTATTTTTAGATCAGAAGAAATTATGTAATTTACCATTAGCACTCATGTGCTAAAGGAAATACTAAATAAAATTTTTAAGCAAATAATAATTCTATAAGAAAACTCTTAACTCTAAGATGTTATGACACTATAATGAGTTAATATGGTTGTAAATATAATAATAATTTACCATTAAGATAAAATAACAATAACCTCTGAGAGTTAAATTATACATAGAATTAAAACCCATAATAGGAAGGAAAAAGTTAAGAACTGATATATAAATTTGAAATGTTCTAATTTTTAAATGGTGACAATGACAACTTGTATTTAGTAATCCAAGGGTACAATTTGTTATCTTTAACATAACCACCAAAGAATTAGCAAAAGGATGAAAATATATAATTTAAAAGAGAGGAAAATAATCATGAAGAAATACACAATTAATCATAAAAAAGGCAAGAACTCAGAAAAACAGTAATGTAATACCAGTAGGTCAAATTAAGTATAAACCATGAGATTATGAAGATGAATCCAACAATCAGATAGACTGGAAATTAACCAAATATTCAATTAGAAGACTAAGATTTTCATACTAAATACTCTTACTTGTCTTTCCCCTAATTATAATATTAATGATTTTTTAAAAATCAGGGTTTTAATCTGTCTAGAAGATGCCTTATATTATGATGTGAGTAATGGTAACATGAGTATATGCTTATTTAAAATTTGTCAAGCTATGACATTTTTTGTGGACAAAGAAGAATATTTTTATACTTCAGTAAATTTTTAATTCAATGATTTAAGAATGCCCATGACAATACTGAAAAAAATTGAAATTGAAGTATTTATACAGGATATCAAGCAAGAATAATTACAAATCTATAGTCTTTAAGTAGTGTAATATTGAGTCAAAATAGAGAAGTGTGTAAAACAAAACTACAAGATTTTTTAAAAGCATATATCACTTAATTTATATTAAAAATAAAACAAGAATGGAAAAGAAGAAAACAAAAATTGTAGGATTGTGAAGAAGAGATTACGAAAGTTTCTGTATTACTGTTAAAATTATTTTTTGATGTGGATTATGCCTCATTATATAATATACAGTAATTTCACTAGCTGTCAATTTGTGTTGTATGTGCTTTTCCACATGTATTTATGTTAAATGTCAATAAAATATCAAAAAAGTACATGATAGTCTCCTTATAAAAAACATACTGCTCAAATGAAAAGGAAATTTGGAAATTTTTTCAAATACACACTTTCACATATATTTCAGGCAAGTTTTCAAGTGGAAATCAAGGGTAACAATATTAATATCAAGTTAAAATTAAAGCAAAATCCTGAAAGGTTTCAAAAGTCTAGTGGATTTGGGAAGCTTCTCTCAGATCTCCTCTTTACTTCCAAACCATCTTTCTCACAATGAGTATAATTTTCTAACTTCTCACTTATGGGGTCATCATTGGAAATTGCCCTCAACTGCAGAGAACTTCTTTGCTCAATTATGTCTATTCTCAAAAGTAGCTGATTGTCACTGACTGACTGAGGGGTATAAATGACTAACTCCCTTGTCTCAATATGGGACAACTCTGTATGGCACCCTAGGTCCAGAGCTCCTTTGGGAGCTGAGGCTGAGGCCTCAGCTACACTTGCATTGTGAGTTCATTCCAATCTTGACCATATCCAGACATTCTCACTTTCATACTGGCATATCTCTGAGAGCACTCAGATATAAACATTCTGTACAGAAGTGTTCATCTCAGTATCTACTTCAAGGAACCCATTCTGCTACAAGAGTGAATCCATGCTACGACAAAGAGTGACTATGTGATTTTTGAGTGTAAATAAACAGGACCCCCATACTTCACAAGAATCTGAACCAAGCGAGAAAGACTCAGGTGATGGATATGAAAATATCAGCTTTATTACTGATGAGCTTTATTGAAAGACGTGATTTACAGATACAACAAAAATGGGCACTCTGGATTACACTGATTTGCTCTTATCCTCCCCTCCCCCAAACTCACAGTCATATCTAGTATAGGAAATCTACAGGCATTCCATACACAAGGCTTGTCATGTAGAATGCTGTCATAAAGGTGAAGACCATAAAATAAAGACAAGCTTGCTTCTAAGGAGAAAAAAGAGGAAGAGACAGAGGTGCTTATTCCAAGTTCCTTAATCCAAAAGCACTAATGAAATATCATACCCACTACAGGGAAGGCATGAATAAAGGAGAAAGAGAAGACCAGGGTGCTTCCCTAAAGGGAAAAATGTTTCCGTCACTAACATTATTGATAAAAGGTAGAAGCAATAATGATGAGTTAATTTGAGAGAGGGGATAGTGGTGGAGTACTAAGGAATTGAGATATATTTGTGCATTTATTCATGCAATCCTTCAAGCAAAAATGTTTTTGAATGTCTTCTATATGTCAGACACTTTAAACTAGTGATATTTCTAGAACTTAGTAAGTTCTAGAATAAGTAAGTCTTATTAGAATGAAACCTCCATGAATGCTGATATATTGATCAGTTCTTTTCCTGTGAGAAGCTCAATAAATACTAAATAAAAAAAAACAACTTTAAGGGAAAATAATCTTTTAAAAATGTAATTTTAATGAGAATTTTAAAACACTTTTTTGACTTTTACCAGAGGAAGTAAAGAAAATTACATATGTAATTAATGGAGCCATCACAAAATGTGTCTCATAATTTTGTATTTAGAAATTAAATTTTTTGAAATTAAGACATTTATGAACACTCATTTCCAAATAGAAAAGCAGATTTCTCTGTATATTATAAAGTATCCAATTATGTTCCGCATTTTCTTATTAAAATGGCAGAATTTCTTAAAGCAGAAAAATTTGTGAAAAGAACCTACAATTAGATATCCAAATATACATACACATACATCCCACAGATCCATAGAAATGTGATATTTTTTAAAAAGTAAAAAACGAACCTAAAAAATTAATTATTCTCAAAATATCTTTAAAGACAAAAATGAAGTTTACTATATGCTCTAGTTTAGAATGTATTAACTACAGCACTTCATCAATCTTTATGTGATACAATCAAAACTGTAGTCAGGGGAAAACTTATAAGAATATGTATTTGAACATAATAAACTGCAATATTATTACTGCTGTTTATAAATTTATTGAAAATAAATTTATTTTCAAATCAACAAAATTGAAAAAGAGAAAAAAAAAACATGCAGAAAGATAATTGCAAAAGTCCTAGGTAAGGGACATAGGAGAAAAAAATGACATCATAATAGAAGGAAACATTATAAGTGAGGAATAAATGCAGTAATTTAAAAAATTGATCATACTACTTAAGGCAAATCAGGAACAAAACAACAACAACAACAACAGTGTTTATACCCTAAGAATGAGAGTGAGATTTTATCAGCATATAATTAGGACAAGTTACAAAACACAAAAGAATAGTGAGTGATATACATATATATGCAATTAATTATGATACATCCTAAAATTTCAATTCAAACAATTAACATAAACTACCAAAGTTGATTCAAGAACAAGTGTTGTCTTATATCAATTAATAATTATGGAGCCATTGATAAAGCTAACAAAGACTCTCCCAGTGGAATATACCTTCTTTATATCGATTAACATGTGAATAAATTCAAATTTGAAAGGCCTAAATAAGACTAAGTGATTTAAAAATTTTCAGAGCCCAGGGATAAAAGAAATACTTTTTTTACTTACAGTCAGTTAGTATCTTCATAAACCCAAAACTTGAAAAAAAGAGAATAATAAAAGGAATCCCATGCCATTCTCACCTCATAATACAAATGTGATTTCTTCAATAAAATGTCAACATTAAAATATTCAAATAAATTAAAATAATATTAAAAATAATATAACTAACCACTTAGATTTATAAAGTGAAAACAGGGATAATTTAACATTAAAATATTTCAGATCTGTTATATGTAAATGATCTTGGTTTTTAATATCCTGTAGAAAAAGGCCCAGTGACTATCAAGAAAGTAGACTAACAAAACTCTAAAGTCTTAGAAGTCATAATGCAGCTTAGTTTGATTTGGAGATCAAATAAGAAACAAGCCTCTAAAAATATTCTGGTTATTTAGACATTACACAGTTTCGTTCAATTAAAATTTTACTAGTTCTGAACCCAAATAGATGTCTTTTAATGTGGAAGTTCATTTATAGAAAAAATTTGCATGTTAGTGGTTTAGGCTCAAAACTAGAATTTTCACACAGTCCTTGCTATATATAATAATTCCGACATTACCTTTCAACAGACTACATTCTTCAAGGTTGCAATTATTTCTGTATTTTTTTTTACCCATGCATTACTTAGTCTTTACTCATCTTCTGTTGTTGATACCATTGATCTTAAATATTTATTTTTGTTAACATTTATTGTTTAGTGGTTATAAAATGTTAATATGTTATAATGTAAAATTCGGAAAAAAATACATTAAAAAATTTTATATTTTACTTTCCTTTCTATCTACTGTGTTGAGTCTGTGTGTCTACCCCAGGCTTTCAACTGAGACTACCAAAAAACCATAACCTACTTGTACGGCTGTACTTTACAAGTAAAGTTTTCAGACTACAAGAAAATCAAAGTTATGTAGTCTGTATCTAAGAAAGCATAAAAGTAAACCTTAATATAATTAGGTTATTCAATAGTTTAAAAGGAATAAAATATATCAAAACCCACATGTTTTATCATTATTAGATTTATCAGAAAAGGACTTTCAAATAATAGTCAATAAATAATGGAAAACAGAGAAAATTAATGAAAAGATGAGGACTTTTGAAAGGGAATTAGAGTATCTAAGAGGAATCAAATGGTGATGCATAATAGATGATGCATAATTTTGTCCAAACAGAGCAAATTATATAGTTCTAAATATATCTGTGAATTTACACAAATTATTTCTTCCTCTTGAAAAATAAACATTTCTATTTTAATTATAACATTATCTTATCTCAATCATAACTTTTCTCCTATTTTCCTGCTACTTATTTGTGTAACTTGGTTTAAAATTGAAAATAAATAGAACAAGGATACATGGCTAATATAAATTGTAAAAATAAGAAAAATGTATTTTTAATGTTGACATTATCTGAACCGCTTTTAGGGCTTCAAAAATCTCATTGATAAGAATGAGAATTAACAGTCTGTTGATCACAATAAAAATCTGATTATTATTAATTTGTTTAATAAAACAGTTTGATCAAACTTAGAAATAAAAAAATTCAGTAGGGTTCAGAGTGTCTTCTAATTGCATTACAGTTGCTGGATAAAGCAATTGTCATAATTAATATTATAATCACAAATTTGATTACTAGATATTTTTTAGCTCTATTAAGTTCACTTAAGCCAATTCCAGATGGATGAAATATTTATATAGAAGAAGCATTTTCCAATTTCTACCAACAAGTAGATATATACTAAAATCTTTTACACCAAAGTGGCTTTTTTTTTTAAAATTCTACACTGTTTCAGTATTTCTCAACAATAGCATTTGAAAAAAAAATCGGTATGGTGTGTTCTGTTTTGTTTTTTGGGGGAGGGGTGTTTGTTTTTGCTGAATTTGTAAAGAGTTAAAATGACAAAGAGATCGGGTCACATTTTCACATTTTAACTAGTAATCATGGAATTTCTGCTTGGGTGTGAGAGTTTATACCACAGGAAGATTCCCCAATAGATTGAGAGCAGACAGACTGTATTCAAGATAGGCAATCCATACTCAGAAGACATATTAATCCCAGTAAGAACATTTTGTTATGTTCTCCAGTACAAAGACAACAGACTAATTTGGCACCAAGTGGCTGCTTGGGTTTCTTGAGGAATGGCATTCTGTTGAAGCTTCATGTTGTGCTTTGATGTAGAAAGTTTGGACATTAGCCTTGGCATATATCAGACTTTGTGAGAAGTCCATGTTGTTGGGCTAGTGCACAGCCTCCATTCTTGCAATAATTCTTGCTATTATGTTCATGGGAACCTCAGAAAATCACTAAGGTGAACAAGGGAAGAGAATGGTTGTCCTCTGGTAGAGAAGGTATTCTGTCAATCTGGCCACCTCTGGAGTGAGCCAAAGGGAAATGGATGAGACATCAATATTGTCTGTTAAACCTATTGCTTTGAAGAGAGTCACATCAAAATGTATGTATGTGCTTCTCATAAAGATACATTTCACGTTATTGTAAAAAGATTAGACCTGTATTGCTGCCAGAATTCCTTAATAAACAAGTGTTCAGATGTTTTGCTTGCTTGCTGTTTAATGTTAGCTTATATTCAGAAAGAGACTTTTTAGTAGATTTTGCTTTATATAAGGCAATGAAAAACACTTTAATATCTAAGCTCTTTGAATATAGACTTTAGCTACATTTTCTATTTTTTATTTTTGTTTAAAGATTTTATTTATTTATTTGAGAGAGAAAGAGAGAATGGCAGAGTAAGAGAAAGAATGAGAAGGGAGGTCAGAGGGAGAAGCAGACTCCCCATGGAGCTAGGAGCCTGATGCCAGACTCAATCTCAGGACTCCAGGATCACAACCTGAGCTAAAGGCAGTCCGTTTAACCAACTGAGCCACCCAGGTACCCTACGTTTTATATTTTAAAAGTGATAAGTTTATTATAAATTTTGGACTCTAGCCAATTATCTGATAAGACATTTGCAAATATCTTCTCCCACGCTGTTTGTCTTTTGGTTTTGTCATCAGTCTTCTTTATTGTACAAAAGCTTTTTATCTTTTTTTTTTAACTTCTATTTGTTTTTAAAATTTCTTTTCTTTTCAGTGTTCTGGAATTCATTGTTTATGCACCACACCCAGTGCTCCATACAGTTTGTGCCCTCCACAATACCCACCACCAGGCTCACCCAACCTCTCCCCCCACTCCCCCCCAAAACCCTCGGTTGGTTCCTCAGAGTCCACAGTCTCTCATGGTTCATCCCCCCTCCAATTTTCCCCAAATCCCTTCTCCTCTCCATCTCCCCATATCCTCCATGCTATTCCTTATGCTCCACAAATAAGCAAAACCATATGATAATTGACTCTGCTTGACTTATTTCACTCAGCATAATCTCTTCCAGTCCCATCCATGTTGATACAAAAGTTGGGCATTCATCCTTTCTGATGGAAGCATAATACTCCATAGTATATATGGACCACATCTTCTTTATTCATTCATCCATTGAAGGGCATCTTGGTTCTTTCCACAGTTTGGTGACTGTGGCTGTTGCTGCTATGAACATTGGGGTAGAGATGGCCCTTCTTTTCACTACACCTATATCTTTGGGGTAAACACCCAGTAGTGCAATTGCAGGGTCATAGGGAAGCTCTATTTTTAATTTCTTAAGGAATTTCCACACTGTTTTCCAAAGTGGCTGCATCAACTTGCTTTCCCACCAACAGTGTAAGAGGGTTCGCTTTCTCCACATTCTCTCCAACACAACAGCTTTTTATCTTGATGAGGTCCTGATAGTTTTGTTTTTGCTTTTGTTTCCCTTACCTTTGAAGATCTGTTAGCAAGACGTTGTTGTGACTGAGGTCAAAGAGGTTAATGCCTGTGTTCTCCTCTATGATTTTGATGGATAGGTGTCCACATTTAAGTCTTTCTTCCATTTTGAGTTTATCTTTGTGTATGGTGTAAGAAAAAGATCCAGTTTCATACTTCTTTTTTTTTTTTTTTAAGATTTTATTTATTTATCAGACAGAGAGAGGGGGAGAGAGTGAGCACAGGCAGGCAGAGGCAGAGGGAGAAGGAGGTTTCCTGCCAAGCAAGGAACCCCATGTGGGACTTGATCCCAGGACGCTGGGATCATGACCTGAGCCGAAGGCAGCTGCTTAACCAACTGAGCCACCCAGGTGTCCCCCAGTTTCATACTTCTGCATGGGGCTGTCCAATTTTCCCAACACCATTTATTAAAGAGACTGTGCTTTTTCCATTGGATATTCTTTCCTGCTTTGTCAAAGACTAATTGACAATAGAGCTGAGGGTCCATTTCTGGGTTCTCTTTTCTGCTCCATTTATCTCTGTGTCTGTTTTTGTGTCAGTACCATACTGTCTTGATCATTACAGCTTTGTAATAGAGCTTGAAGTTTGGAGTTGTGATGCCACCAGCTTCCTTTTTTTTTTTTTTCTCGCCAAAATTTCTCTTGCTATTCAGGGTCCTTCTGGTTCCATACAAATTTTACAATAATCTGTTCCAGCTCCTTGAAAAAACTTGTTGGTATTTTCATAGGGGTTGCACTGAATGTATACATTGCTCTAGATAGCATAGACATTGTAACAATATTTTTTTTCTCCCAATCCATGAACAAGAAACATTTTTTTTTTCCATTTCTTTGTGTCTTCCTCACTTTCTTTCCTGAGTAGTCTATGGTTTTCAGAGGACAGATCCTTTGCCTATTTGGTTAGGTTTATTTCTAGGTATCTTATTATTGGGGGTGCAATTGTAAATGGGATCAACTCCTTAATTGCTCTTTCATCTGTCTCATTGTTAGTCTACAAAACGTAACCAATTTCTGTGCATTGATTTTATATCCTGCCATATTGCTGAATTCCTGCATGGATTCTAGCAATTTTGAGATGGAGTTTTCTGAGTTAGCCACATATAGCATCATGTCATCTGTGAAGAATGAGAGCTTGACACTTCTTTGCTGATCCAGATGCCTTTATTTATTTTGGTTATCTGAGGCTAGGACTTCTAGTACTATGTTGAACAACAGTGGTGAAAGTGGACATTCTATTGTGTTCATGACCCTTGGGGAAAAGGTTTCAGTTCCTCTCCATTGAGAGTGATATTTGCTGTGTGTTTTTTATGGATGACTTTTATGATATTAAGATATGTTCCCTGTCCCTACACTGTGGAGAGTTTTAATAAAGAAAGGATGCTGTATTTTGTCAAATGACTTTTCTGCATCAATTGAAAATATCATAAGGTTCTTGTCCTTTCTTTTCTTAATGTAATCACATTGACTGATTTGTGAATATTGAACTATCCTTGCAGCCCAGGAATAAATCCCATTTGGTCGTGGTGAATAATCCTTTTAAAGCACTGTTGGAGCCTGTTGGCTAGTATTTTGGTGAGAGTTTTGTATCCATGTTCATTAGGGATATTGGTCTGTAATTCTCCTTTTTGATGGGGTCTTTAGTTTTGGGGTCAAAGTAATGCTGGACTCATTGAAAGACTTTGGGTTTTCCTTCCATTTCTATTCTTTAAGTCAGCTTTAAAAGAATAGGTATTAATTCTTCCTTAAATGTTTGATATAATCCCTTTGGAAGTCATCCAACTTGTTTGTTGGGAGATTCCTTTTCAAGATTTTATATTTATTTATTTATTATTTGAGAGGCAGATAGAGATCACAAGTGGAGGATGAGGAGGGGCAGAGAGATAGGGAGAGACAGACTCCCTGATCAACAAGAAGAACATATCAGGGCTCAGTCCCAAGACCCTGAAATCATGACCTGAGCTGAAGGCAGACACTTAGCAACTGAGCTACCCAGATGCCCCATATTGGAAGATTTTTTATTACTGCTTCAATTTCCTTGCTCGTTATATGTCTGTTCAGGTTTTCAGTCCCTTCGTTCAGTTATGATAGTTTATACACTTCTAGGAATGCATCTCTTTCTTCCAGATTGCCTAATTTGTTGGCATATAGTTATTGTAATAGTATTTCTTTAGTGTTGATTGTGAGCTTTTCTCTATCATTCATGATTTTATTTATTTGGGTCCTTTAATTATTTTTGATATGTCTGGCCAGCCGTTTGTTGATCTTACTAATTATTTCAAAGAAACAGCTCCTAGTTTCATTGATCTATTCTACTGTTCTTTTGGTTTCTATTTTATTCATTTCTGCCCTACACTTTATTAATTCTCTTCTCCTGCAGGGTTTAGGCTTGTGTGTGTGTGTGTGTGTGTGTGTGTGTGCGTGTGTGTGTGTGTGTGTGTGTGTGTTTTCTCCAGCTCCTTTAGGTGTAAGGCTAGGTTGTGTATTTGAGACCTATTTTAATTTTAAAAGATTTATTTATTTGAGAGAAAGAGAGAAACAGTTATAGTGCAAGCCTCGGTGGGAGGTGGGGAGGGTCAGAGAGAGACCTTGAAGCAGACTTGGCACTGAGCACAGAGCTTGATGTGGGACTTGATATAGGGACCCAAGAGCACGACCTAAGCCAGAAACATGAGTCAGACACTTAACTCACTGGTCCACCTGGCACCCCACCTTTTTTGTTTCTTGAGAAAGGCTTGTCTTGCTATATAGTTCCTTCTTAGGGCCACTTTTGCTGCATCCCAAAGTTTTCGAACAGTTGTGTTTTTGTTTTCATCTGTTTCCATGAGTGGGGTTTTTTTTTTTTAATTATTTAATTTCCTGGTTGACACATTCATTCTTTAGTAAGATGCTCTTTATTCTCCATGTATTTGAGGGGTTTTTTTTCCAAATTTCCTTTCGTAATTGAGCTCAAATTTCAAAACATTGTCTGAAAATATGCAGAGAATGATCCCAATATTTTGGAGCCAGTTGATACCTGATTTGTGACCCAGTGTGTGATCTATTCTAGAGAATGTTCCATATGCACTTGAGATGACTGTGTATTATTGTTGTTGTTGTTGTTGTTGTTGTTTTTTGATAAATGTTCTATGTCTATGAATTACATTTGGTCCAGTGTGTCATTCAAAGCCTTTGTTTCCTTGTTAATCTGCTTAGACGATCTGTCTGTTGTTGCGGGTGGTTTGCTAAAGTCCCTACTATTATTGTGTTGTTATCAATGTGTTTCTTTAATTTTGTTATTAATTGGTTTATATAACTGGCTGTTCCCATGTTAGGGGCATACATATTTCTGATTGGTTATCTTATTGGATAGACCCACTGAGTATGATAAAGTGTCCTTCCTTTAGTTTGTCTGATATTAAGATTGCTACCCCAGCTTTCTTTTGATGTCCATTAGCATAATAAATTGTTCTCCCCCCTCACTTTCAATTTGGAGGTGTTTTTGTGCCTCCACAAAGGCACAAGAAAGGAGTCTCTTATAGACAGCATATCAATGGGTCTTGCTTTTTTATCTGATCTAATACCCTGTATCTTTTGATTGGGATGTTTAGCTCATTTACATTCAAAGTAACTATTGAAAGATATTAATTCAGTGCCATTATATTACCTATAAAGTCACTATTTCTATTGTCTCTATTCCTTTGTGATCTATGTTACTTTTGGGCTCTCTCTTTCCTTAAAGGATCCCCTTTAATGTTTCTTGCAGGGCTGGTTTAGTAATCACACATTCTTTTAGTTTCCCTTTGTCCTGGAGGCTTTCACCTCTCTTATTCTTAATGACAGTCTTGTTGAATAAGGTATTCCTGGCTGCATGTTTTTCTTATTTAGCACCCTGAATATATCCTGCCAATCCTTTCTGGCCCACCAGGTCTCTATGTATAGATTTGTAGCCAATCTTATGTTTCTACCCTTGTAGCTTAAGGACCTCTTGTCCTGACTGCTTTAAGATTTTCTTTTTGTCTCTGCAATTTGCAATATTCACTATTATATGTTGATGTGTTGTCCTATTCTTATTGATTTTGAAGGAGGTTCTCTGTGCCTCCTTGACTTGAATGCTTGTTTCCTTCCCAGATTAGGGTCATTTTAGCTACAATTTGCTCAAATATACATTCTGCTCCCTCACTCTCTTTCCTCTTCTTCTGGGTCCCCAATTATTTTAATATTGTTTTGCTTTCTGGTATCACTTATCTCTCAAATTGTCCCCTTGTGTCCCAGTAGCTCTTTATCTCTCTTTCTCTCAGCTATTTTTCTCCATCATTTTGTCTTCTGCATCACTAATTCTCTCTTTGCCTCATTTATCCTAGCAGTTTGAGCCTCCATTTTTATTGCATCTTATTAATAGCCTTTTTTTAAAAATTTTTGAATTGACTGGATTTTAGTTCTTTTATTTCTCTGAAAAGAGACTCTCTAGAGTCCTCTGTGCTTCTTTCAAGCCCAGCTAGTATTTTATAATAATTATTCTAAACTCTATTCCAACATTGTACTTCTCTCCTGACTAATTAGATCCTTGGCAGTCAATACTGTCCTTGTTTATTTTGTTTTTGTTTTTGTTTTTGTTTTGTTTTGTTTTGTTTTGAAGTGAGTTTTTCCATTTTGTCAGTTTGTTTAGAGTAGAAGAGATGAACAGGAGAACCAAATACTAAGATTACAACAATGACCCCATAAAATTATACACTGAATAAATCAGAAGAAACCAGAAGCTGGCAAAAGGAGAGAGAGAGAGAGAGAGAGAGAATAAATTAATAATAAGACAAGTGAACAACATAGAGCAATACACTAGATCCTGTGTGTATTTGGTCTGTTTGTTAGAAAACTAGATTGTGTGTGTGTGTGTGTGTGTGTGTGTGTACATATACACAAAAATAAAATTAACTGTAATAAAATGATAGAATGTAACTGTAAAAATGAAAATTTTAAAAAGACTTAAAAAAAGAAGAAAGAATAGAACAGAGACATACACTAAATTCTGGGTTTATTTTGGTCTGTTTGTTCGAAGAAACTATATCCCAAAATAAAATTAAATACAATGAAAGGATAGAATGTAACTGTAAAAATGAAAATTAAAAAAAATACTTAAAAAAGAGTTGATAGAATAAAAAATTAGTTGAAAAAGAAAAAGAAAAAAAATAAATTGAAAGACTAAAGAAGAGTAAAGAAAAAAACAAATTCTATATACTATTTTCCTTAGTGTTGGAGTTTTACAATTCTGTGTGATCAGTAAATTTGGACTTAGCTGAATATTCTTGCTGATCTTCTGGGGGAGAAGTCTGTTGCACTGATTCTTAGGTTTCTTTGCCCAGTGGGAATTGTACTGCCCTTGCCAGGGGGCCAGGCTCAGTGTAAGCATCTCAGGATTGTTCTATGTAGCTTTTTCCATGATGTCTTTCCACACTGCTTTAGAGGATGAAAATTAAAATTGTGGCACCCTGATCTCCAGCCATAAAGCTGAAGGATCCCAGCCCTCACTCTTCACTGCTCTCCCAGGGAAAATCAGTGAATTGCTTTTGTCTTCCCGGTTTCCATATGCGCTCTGTGTTCACCTAGCCTGTGACCAAACATTTTTATCTCAGACATGCAACCTTATTTCAAGTCTCCAAACTTTGCAGACTCCTGTAGTATGCATCTGCACTGCTCCTCCCAGTTGTGGGGGCTGGAGGGGTCTTACTGCAATTCCACTGCTTGCTGAACCCCTGCTTGGAGAGCAGTCCAATTGCACTGCGGTTCCAAGCTTATGGCAACACTGAGCTGAAATCCCACTCCAGGGCTTGCTGATTGCAGGCAGCTACCCCACTCTGATGCCTGGGAACTCCACCTATTCAGGCACCCCTGATCTTTCTGTGATCCCAGGGATCCCGATACCACACTGTCCCATCTTGGATACTTCCCTACTTTACCACCTGAGCATCTTTCAGGCAGGAATGTCTGTCACTGGAGTTGACTTCTAAAAGTTCCAAATTCTGTGATCTGTTGCCATATCACTTTCCAGTTAGCCAGCTTATGGAGACTCCCTTCCCTGGAGTTTATCTTCTGATATATCACCTCAGCTTCACTTCTCTGCACCTCCACCTTGCATAAAGTGATCATTTTTCTATTTGTAGAATTGCAACAATTCTTTTCTTATGTCTCTGGTTGAGTTCACAGGTGGTTTAAATGTTTTGATAGCTATCTAGCTGAATTCAAGGACCAGATGAAACTAGGGTCTCCTATTCCTCTGTTGTCTTTCATCTCTGCATTTATTTCATTCTTTATAATGAAGAAAATGTAATGGCCATCCTTTGACCAAAACTGACCAACTTCTTAACTCTTATTTTCCAGAATTGATGTACTTGCCCATTTCTAAATAGTCATAGGACCACTCCTGTACCACATACTAGTAAATTAATGCAACTGCCATAATTAATTTAGATAAACCAATTCAGATGAAATGGAAACAAAATCAGGCCTGCATATTTTAAATTGAGTTCTTTTTAAACACAAGTAAGCTATTTGAATACTTATGCTATAATACCAAATTTTGCAAATTCTCATTAGATTGAATAATTTATTAGATTCAGTAATGTTTATTGTCCAGTTTTAAGTAATAATTGATATATAATATTGCACTAGTTTAAGTTATATCACGTGGTGATTTGATATATATGTATATTGTGAGATGATATGATCAAATTTTGTAGGTCGAGAGTTATGAAATGTTAATATATAGACTATCTTCCAAAGTTTATACTGTTTTTCTTTCTTATTGCATTAGAATAAAATTCAACAAAATATTTTAAAAAGTTAAGATGATAAGCACTATGTAGTACTTTATTTTCAACTAAAGTAAATCCAATTCAAATTAACATATATAAAATAAAACAGGTAAATAAAATTATCCATCTCGTGACTAAAATTCCAGAGGAAGCACTGACTTCAGGCATGACTAAACCTGTAACTTCAAAATGTGTTCTGGGGGATATTTATTTCTTTCCACATCTCTCAACTTTGCTTTTGTTTGCATGCTGCCCCTCATTCTTTTCTGCAGAAAACAAAGTATTTCACTAGGCCCCAAAGGTTAGATGCCATCCACTTCAATTTATAACATCCATTCAACTTCTAATCCCAAATGCTAGAGAAAAATCTATTCTGATAACTAGGGCATATATGCCCCAGAGAATGTGCTGATTGGCTCCACTTGGTTCAGTTCATTCTGGAATCATTCAATGTGTCTGGGATACTGATGGACTTTTACTGATCAAATTTGGGTCATGTATTTACCACGGAAGACAGGGAAAATAACCCCACATAAACCACAGGGAAGATGAGAGAGATAGTTCACAAATAGGAATGTAGTAGGTAGGCTATGCAATATGTCAGTAAAAAAGAAAAGATGTATTTCAGTTGGTTAACAAAAAAACAAAACAATCTTCACAGATTGGTGATCTCAAGGTTATGAGATGGTGAAAACAGAAGACAGAAGACTCTTAACGTCTAGTACCTCAAACCCTTACACAATTTTTGTGTCATTTTATTGATGAAAGCAAGTTCAAAGTCCATCATTGATCCAAAAAGGTAGAATTATAAAAACATTGCTTTAGGAGAAAAACAGTGATGTTCCATTGAAAAGAGGGTAGATGTAGTGAAGAGTGATTCATTAGTATTGGTTTTTTTTAATGATTTTATTGCTTTACTTTGTGTCAATACTTTGTACATTACTACCCAATATGATTAGTGTTGAGGTGGTAGTAATGGGGACACTTGACAGCTTTTGCTTGTTTGTTTTTAAAGATTTTATTTATATGAGAGAGAGAGCAAGAGAGAGCATGAAGAATGGGGAGGGGCAGAGAGAGAGTGAGAAGCAGACTCCCTGTTGAGCAGGGAGCCCTATGTGGGGCTCAACCCCAGGACCCTGAGATCATGGCCTAAGCTGAAGGCAGATGCTTAACCAACTGAGCCACACAGGAGCCCCTCAGTCATCTGACAGCTTAACTGAAACTGGAATTTCCAAGATGGCTTCCTTTATGTCAGGCAGGTAGTACAGGGTGCTCTTAGTTTCTTTCCATGGGTCTCTTATTCTCCACTAGACAAAACTATCTTCACAGATTGGTGATCGCAGGGTTATGAGATGGTGAAAACAGAAGATGCAAGACTCTTAAGTCCTAGAATCCCAACCCCTTACACTTTTTTTTGTGACATTTTATTGATAAAAGCAAGTTAAAAGTCCATCATCAGATAAAAAAATTAATAAAAATAAAAAAATTTAAAAAATTAAAAAAATAGAATTATAAGAACATTGCTTTATGAGAAAAATAGTAATGTCTCAAAAAAGAGGATAGGTGTAGTGAAGAGTGATTCAACAGTGGCTTTTATGACTTTATTGTTTTACTTTGAGTCAATATCAGAAATATGTGTTAACTATTATCAAATAATTTTTTACAAAAATAAAATTTGATTTATAGTATTCTTACCTAACCTCCACTAGAGATTACCTACATTGATACAGCCTACAAAAATATAATTCATATCAAATTTCTGTATTCTTGAGCGGAAACACCTTTTTTATGTGGCTATATAGAATAATGATTGAGAATACTGATTCAAGAGTAAAATAAAATATTTCTGTGTCCTCTTTACTTACCAACAGAACAATGTTAAAGGAGTTTCCCTTTTTAATGAGTTGTGGAGTTTTTTGTTTGTTTGTTTTTGTTTTGTTTTGTTTTTAAAGATTTTATTTATTTATTTGACGGAGAGAAATCACAAGTAGATGGAGAGGCAGGCAGAGAGAGAGAGACGGAAGCAGGCTCCCTGCTGAGCAGAGAGCCCAATGCGGGACTCGATCCCAGGACCCTGAGATCATGACCTGAGCCAAAGGCAGCAGCTTAACCCACTGAGCCACCCAGGCGCCCTGTTTTGTTTTTTTTTAAGAGTAGTTTTCAGTTAACTGCAAAACTGAGAGGAAGGTAAAGAGATTTCCCACAGTTACCTGTTCCTACCCTTGTGTATAGCTTCCCCCGTTATCAACATCACTCACCAGAGTGTACATTTGTTATAACTGACATACATTGACACATCATGATCACCCACAATCCATAGTTTACATTATGGTTCACTCTTAAGGTATATATTCTATGGATTTAGAAAAGTATATAATGACATTTGTTCATCATTAGGGTTCACACAGAGTGTTTTTATTGCCCTAAATATCCTCTGTTCTTTGCTTATTCATCATCATTCATCATTCATCATTCATATTATTCATTTGCTTATTCATCATCCGCAACCCCAGTTGGCAACCAGTGATCTTTCTACTAATAGTTTTGCCTTTTTCAAATTGGCTTCTTTCACTGAGTAATATGCATTTAAGTCTCCTCTGTATCTTTTATGGCTTGATACATCATTTTTTGAACAATGAATTATAGTCCATTGCCTGGATACACCACAATTTATTTATCCACTCACCTACTGAAGGACATCTTGATTTCTTCAAAGTTTGGGCAATTATGAATAAATCTTTATAACTATGCACAATTTTTTATGTGGACATCAGTTTCAACTGCTTTGGATAAATACCCAAAAGCATTAATATTGCATTGTATGGTAAGAGTATGTTTAGTTTTGTAAGAAACTGCCAAATGGTCTTCCAGAATGACTGTACCATACTGCATTCCTACCAACAATGTATGAATCCCTATTGCTTCTTATACTTAATGTTATCAGTATTCCAGATTATAGCCATTTGAATTGGTGAGCATTGGTATCTCACTGTTGCTTTTACATTTCCTGATGACATTGATGTGGAGCATCTTTTTATATGCTTATTCATCATCCATATATGCTTTGGGGAGGTGTCTGTTGAGATTATTGACCCATTTTTAAATTGGGTTTCTTTCCATGTTGTTGAGTTTTCAGGTTTTTTTTAAGTTTTCATTGTGTATTTTGTGTAACAATCCATTATCAGATGTATCTTTTGCAAATATTTTCTCTTTTGGAGTTTGCCTTCTTACTCTATTGGCATTGTCTTTCATAAAGTAGCCGTTATTTTTTTTGTTTTTTTTTTTTTTCTGTTTCTTTTTGTTTGTTTGTTTGGTTTTGTTTTACTTTTAACAAAGTCCATTTTTTTTTTAAAGATTTTATTTGATGGAGAAAGAGAGAGAGAGTACAAATAGGTGGAGTAGCAGGCAGAGGGAGAGGAAGAATCAGGCTCCAACTGAGCAGGGAGCCTGATGTGGGCTCCATCCCAAGGCCCTGGGATAATGACCTGAGATGAAGACAGTTGCTTAACCAGCTGAACTATGCAGGCACACCAAAAGTCCATCTTAACAACTATATCCTTCTTAGATAATGCCTTTAGTACTGTATTTAAAAAGTTATGACTATACCCAAGATCATCTCATTTTCTCCCAAGTTATCTTCTAGGAGTTTTATTGTTTTGTATTTGCATTTAATATTTATCCATTTTGAATTAGTTTTTTGTGAAGGATGTAAATTTTGTGTATGAATCAGATTTTTGTGTGTGTATATGTCTAGGTAATTTCATACCATTTTTTGGAAAGACTATCTTTGGATCATGTATTTTTTTGTTTCTTTCTCAAAGATCAATTAAATATATTAATGTGGATATATTTTGGATATATCTATTCCTTCCTATTGATTTATTTGTCTCTTCTTTCACCAATACCATACATGTTTATGGCTATAACTTCATAGTAAGTCTTGCAGTTAAATATTATCAGTCTTTTCCTCAGCTGTGTCTAGTCTACTGGTAAGCCCATCAACGGCATTCTTTATTTCTATTACAGTGATTTTTATCTCTATCATTTTCTTCTTCTTTCTTAGGGTTTCTGTCTCTCTGCTTACACAGTCCATCCATTTTTGAATGCTGCTGATTATCCATTAGAGCAGTTAGCATATTATTCATAGTTGTTTTAAATCCCTAGTCTGATAATTCCAATATCCCTGTCATATTTGGGGAAAGGAATTGCTGTAAACAGGTCTTTAGCTAATATAATGTTGAGAGATGTGAGAGGAGGGAAATTTGTATGTTCATAGCAGCAATGGCCACAGTCACCAAACTGTAGAAAGAATCAAGACGCCCTTCAACAGACAAATGAATAAAGAAGATCTGGTCCATATATGCAATGGAGTATTATGCCTCCATCGGAAAGAATGAATACCCAACTTTTGTATCAACATGGACAGGACTGGAAGGGATTATTATAATTAAAATAATTCAAGGAAAGAGAGTCAATTATCATATGGTTTTGCTTATTTATGGAACGTAAGGAATAACACAGAGGACGTTGGGAGATGGAGAGGAGAATTGAGTTGGGGGAAATCAGAGGGGGAGACAAACCATGAAAGACTGTAGATTCTGAGAAACAAACTGAGGGTTTTGGAGGGGAGGAGGGTGGGGAGTTCGGTGAGTCTGGTGGTGGGTATTATGGAGGACACATCTTGCATGGAGCACTGGGTGTTGTGCATTAACAGTGAAGTTTGGAACACTGAAAAGAAATAAAATAAAATAAAATGGAAAAAAAAATCCTGTGATTAGGTCTCAGTCTTTTAGGGGTCCTATGCAACTGGACTATAAACGTCAAAAGTATTTCTGCCTTTTGCTTCCCCTTTAGGTGGGAAAGAATGGTGAAAGTGGACTACAGTTGAGAATTACCCTTCTAAGTTAGTTAGGCTCTGAAAATACCCAGCAGATGAGTTTCTGTTTAACTACTTTCACTTGAGGGCAGGTTTGTTAAGAACAGAGTGCTCTGGCATTTTTCATTCTTTATGCCAGAACCATGATTTTTCTTTTCTTTTTTTAAAAATGTATTTATTTATTTTAATTTTTTAAAGATTTTATTTATTTATTTGACAGAAAGCTAGTGAAAGAGCATGAGCAGGGGAAAGGGGAGAGGCAGAGGAAGAAATGGGCTTCTCACTGAGCAGTTGGGGGTGAGCTGGACCTGGAGCTGGATGCAGGGCTGGACATGGGGTGCTATGGGGATCTCAATTCCAGGACCCTGGACTCATGACCTGAGCCAAAGTCAAATGCTTAACTGAATGAGCCATCCAAGTGCCCCAAGATTTTATAGTTATTATATCCCACTGTTTTTATTGGAAATAAAATGTTTTTACTTAGTAGTGACAATATATGATGACAATGTCATTAGTGTTAGGTGTTAGGTATAGTAATAGGGTTCTATTAGTGTGATAAAATACCATTCAATGATCTTTTCTTTTTTCTGTGACCCTAAATAATCTATATAACTTAAAATGTATTTGATTTATGTGTTTCTTAGGTGTTAAAATAGCCCTTGATTCCAGATTTTGTGATTAGGCCACTTAATTAATTTTATGTTCAGTTTTCTTTTTTCTGTGTTTTTAAAATTAGATCTGGTGTTTTATTTCACTAAGAAATATTTTTTCATTATAATTTTATATATATTTTCATAGACTTATAGTTTGAATACCCTTAAAAAGTTTAAACATTACTTAATGTCTATTTTAAACAAATTCTTTAATCTTAATTTCTCATTTTTTTAATATTTGGGTCAATTTTATACTAACACAATAGTTTGATACTTTTTAAGCACCGTCTTTGCATTTATTTATAATTCTCTTCATTTGCATATTTCTGTTTCTTTCAGATTTAGCTTTTAAAATTATTTGTTAATTTTCAAAATAAAGAAATCAACATATTTTATCCAAGTTCTTTGTCTATTTTTTGTTTTTTATTAAGAAATAGCAATATTTTATACCAAGCATTAATTTTCTAGATTTTGACTGAAAAGGTAAGAAAAAAAGTCACACAAAGAATATATGTTCTAATCTTTATATTTGTATTTTTATTTATATATACACAATATAAAAGATATGAGTAAATATATAAAGTTTATATACATATACAAATTATATATAAATATATGTATAAACCATGTATATTTCTTCTTATATAACATATATGATGTCTATGTAAATATATGTGTACATATATATATGTATTTTATATATATGTATTTCTTTATTATACTGTGTGGTGGCACAACATAGAAAGTGTAAATCAAATCACTGCAATGGGTAAGAATTCATGAGGGAAAGCTGTTCCATAACAGTTTTTAAAAGAAAAACAAGAAATAAAGTATGAAGATAGTGGCAAACATTATAAATAAATCCAAGCTTCCCAAATCAATTTCCACTTATTGTAGTAAGTTAAGCAAGATAAACACTAAAGTTATAAAAATACTATTATAGAAGAAAGTTTGAAATGAGGGGAGATTTTAAAGATTTATTTTATTTACTTATTTGACAGACAGAGATCAGAAGTTGGTGAGAGGCAGGCAGAGAGAGAGGAGGAAGCAGGCTTCCCACAGAGCAGAGAGCCCGATGCGGAGCTTGATCCCAGGACCCTGGGATCATGACCTGAGCTGAAGGCAGCGGCTTAATCCACTGAGCCACCCAGGTGCCCCTAATATAATAAACTGTATACCCTGACTGAATATATGCATCCCCTTTTTTCTTAGTACAATTTGATTGTAACTAGTGAGGGTCTATTTTTTGTTGCCCATCTGCATCTGCTGGTTTTAAGAAAGAATAAAAGAAAAAGATGAACAGCATTTATGTTTAACACAAATTCTTTGGTTCACGTATTTCAATCTCTTTCCTATTTCTATATACTATCAGTGTTTAATGCATTCTTTTATCCTAATCAATATGAACTTTATAAAGTCTGAACTTTAATTCAAATTTTCCTCTACATTTTACATATTTTTTTTGGTAGACTCATATCAGCAGTTGTGATCATTAGTCTATGATGTTTGACAGTGGGTTGCATGTTCTCTGTAATTTAATGTGATTTGCATATGTGTCCTAGGAGCAGTAAAACCATTTAAGTATTCAAGGGGAAAAGATATGGCCCTTGGGAATCATCTTATTAACATACAAGAACAATGCATCTAACAAAAGCATGTAGTAAAAAGAAAAGTGTTCTTAGCAATACATTGGAAATATTTCACTAATATGTATGCATTTTTTGGGAAAAATCAGCAATCTGAAATGCTCTGTGTCACCTCAAGAATGTACAAATGACATTCAAGTAGTAGATTAATACTAACATAATCATAACTCAGAGTACTTGTCCTATATTAGAATCTCCTCACAAAAATATAGTAGGTTGTATAAATAGCCAACAGAAAAAGTATTATTAGCATATCTTGAACTCTAACATACTTCAGAAAAAGCCAAAAAAATGCTTTCAATTGCTTTTATTTTTAATTTAATTAATTATAGAATACCAAAATTCACAAGGAAAAATTCCTCACAGAAAATTTTACCACTTATAATTCATAGTTGTTTTAGGTATCACTAAGGTGGAAGGATAGGAAGCAACAAACTTTCCTTTCTTTCCACAGACACATCAATAACAATACATCAAAACATGAAATGAGTTCCTTTGTGAGATTCCTCAAAGCATACAGAGAAAAAAGTGGCAATTTGAACCAGTGTGGGAATATTTATCATAACCTCAGGCTCACTGAAGAGTAAGGAGGTGATAAGTCACAGTACCCAGGTTTTCCCTGAGGAGGAAAAGAGATGGACCATGCATTCACTGTTCTAACTTCTCTGGGAGATACTCAAGGGATTAGACCTGCCCTGCCTATTTCAGAGTGCCAATAGAACTTGACATACACTAGATACCCGGGACCCACTTAAAATAAAGGCAGAAGTTTGGGTTGTCATCAAGGTATGAGAGATCTACAGATGTTCAGACCAGATTAATTGGTGATGTTCTCCTGTACAAGTTCAATCCAGGAAGATGGAGATGTGGTTATTTTTCCTAATGTGTAGGTACCAACACAGAGTCAGAGAAAATGAAGAAAGAGGGAAACATTGAGCAAATAAAGGAATAAGAAAAATCTTTAGAAATCACCCCTAATGAAATGGAAATCTATGAATTACCTGGCAGAAAATTCAAAATAACTCATAAAAATGCTTGGTGAGCTCATAAGAATAATAAATAAATAAATAAATAAAGGGAGAATTTCAACAGATAGAAAACCTGAAATAGAACCAAATAAATTTTGGGCTGAAAATAAGAAAGCTATATTTAAAAACTTAATAGAGGTGTTCAACATTAGACTAAAGCAAACAGAAGATAAAATCAATAAACTTGAAGAGAAGTCATTTGAAATTATCTAGTCAGGAAGAAAATTTAAAGGAGTGAAAGGAGCTTAAGAGAATTATTTAACACCATTAAACAGATCAATATATGCATCAGGAAAGTTCCAGAAGGAGCAAAGAGTCCTAAAAAGGACCAGAAAGTTTATCAAAAAATAATAAGTCAAAAAGGTTACAAATCTAGGTAGGGAGATTGAAAACTAGGTGCAGGAAGTTCAAAGGACCCAGAGTAAGATGAAATCAAATAAGTTCACTCTGAGACACATTATAATCAAATTGTAAAAAGTCAAAGATAGAAAATTTCAAAAATAACAAGATAAAAGTGAATTGTCCCATATAAGGAAACTCCTCAAAAGTATTATCAAATTTTCCAGGAGAAACCTTGCAGACCAGGAAGGAGTGGGTGCTATATTGAAATTGCTGGGGGGCAGAGGGGAGGAGGAGAAAAAAAAGAAAGAAGGAACAAACACCTGCCAACCAAGAATACTATAACCAGCAAATTTTCTTCAATGTGAAAGAGATATTTATAAATATATATGTGTGTATATATATACATATACATATATATAAAGAATTTTCAAGATAAATAACTGATAAACTGATAAATAAATAGCTGATAAAAACTGAGAAAAGCTGATAAAAAGAACAAGATAAACAAGTTCTTCACCATTACTGACCTTACAAGAAGTCTTAAAGGTGGGGTGCGTGGGTGGCCCAGTCAGTTAAGCTTCCAACTCTTGATTTCAGCTCAGGTCATGATCTCAGCCCCATGTTGGGCTCTGCTCAGTGTGGTGTCTGCTTGAGATTATCTCTCCCCTCTCCTTCTTCTCCTCTACCCATTTATTCTTTTTCTTTCTAAAATAAATAAATAAACACAATCTTAAAAAAGAAAATTTACAGAAATTTTTCTTTGAGGAGAATTTTTCATATGAGGAAATTTAACCAGCAAGATAGCACACAGTATAAGAAATAGACATTGGGGAGAGTATGTACTATGGTGAGTGTAGTGAAATATGTAGGCCCAATGATTCACAGACCTATACACCTGGGACAAATAATGCATTCTATGTTAATTAATATATATATATATTTGTATTGATACATCAATATCATAAAGAAGATGAGTAAAAGTGTAATTCTTATGTGACTAAAGTTGTCACCAGGTTAGAAGAGACTTTTAAAAAAGATTTTATTTATTTATTTATTTGAGAAAGAGAGAAAGAAAGCATGAGAAGGGGGAGGGTCAAAGGGAGAAGCAGACTCCCTTGAGCAGGAAGCCTGATGTGTGACTCAATCCTGGGATTCCAGTTTTCATGACCTGAGCTGAAGGCAGTTGCTTAACCAACTAAGCTACCCAGGTGCCCTAAAATAGACTGTTTTAACTATATTTTATGTAAAACATGACAACCATGAAGAGAAAATACCCATAAAAGTTATATGAAAGAAAAAGAGGGCGGGGTGTGTGTGGGTGGCTTAGTTGGGCATCTGCCTTAGACTCATAATCCCAGGGTCCTGGAATGAAGCCCTTCATCAAGCTCCCTGCCCAGTGGGGAGCCTCATTATCCCTCTCCCTATGCCCATCTCCCCTTTATGTGTGCTCTCTCTCTCTCTCAAATAAATAAAATCTTTTTTTTTCTTTAAAAAGGAAGCAATCAAAGCAAGTTAATACAGAGAGAATGAGAGAGAGAGAGAAAAAAAGAGGAAAACAAGAGAGAAGAAGAGGGACAAAACTACAAAACAAACAGAAAATAATGAGCAAAAGGCAATAATAAACTTTGTTTCTATCAGTAACTACTTTAACTATGAATGGCTATAACTCCCCAATCAAAAGACAGAGAGTGGTTGAATGGATTAAAGAAAAACAAAATAAGATCTATCCACATGCTATATATAAGAGACACTTCTTAGTTTTAAAAACGTACTTAGGCTAGAAGTAAAGTAACACACACACAAAAAGTTCCATGAATATGCTACCCAAAATAAAGCAGAAACAGCTTGACATATTAAACCAAAGAGATTATAAGTCAAAAATTCTCACAGGAAACAACTCAGGACATTGTATCATGATAAAAATTGACCAGGAAGATATGACAATTATAATATATGTGAAAACAATAGTAAAGAATCTAAATACATAAGGCAAACATTGACAAATCTGGAGAAAAAACACTGCATAAAAGTAAAAGACTTTAATATCCCACTTGCAAAAATAAATAGAACAACCATACTGAATGTCAACAAAGAAACAGCAGACTTAACATTGTGGACCAAATATGTAACAGATAAAGATCATTCAATCCAGCAGCAGCAGAATATACATTTTCTCAAGTGCACATGGAATATTCTCTTGTAAGGGTCATGTTATATCACAAAAATGAAACAAAACAAAAAGTCTTAACCAATTTAAGAAGATTGAAATTATACTTAGTATCTTCTTCAAACACAACAGAATAAAACTAGAAAATAATAGCAGAAAGAAGACTTTGAAATTTATAAATATGTGGATATTAAACAACACATTTATGAACAACCAACAGGTCAAACAACAAATCAAAGAGGACTTAGAAAATAACTTGAGCCAAATGCAAATAAATACACAGCACACCAAAACTTATGGAATGCACCAAAAGCAGTAAGAAAATGCCTGCAATAAAAAATAAGGATCTTAAGTAAGCAACTAACTATATACTTACCTCAAGGAATTAGAATAAAAGAGAAATAAACAATACTCATCAGAAGGAGGAAAATAATAAACAGCAAAAATAAATGAAATAAATAATAGAAAATTTACAAAACTAAAATTTTTTGTAAAGATAAACAAAACTAACAAACCTTTAGCTAGACTAAAAGTACACATAAAAGAGGAGACATTATAACATCAAAATTTTTATTTATAGAAAAAATGATCATAAGAAAGTATATTAATAATTATATACAAGGCATCTGGATATTTGAGAAAAGGTCCTAGAAATATAAAACTGTCAAGACCGAATAATGAAAAAGAAATTAAAAATCTGAATAGATCTATAATGAATCATGAAAGTTAAAACCCCCATTGAAGGAAATCCCAAGATTTAATGGTTTCACAAGGAAATTCTACCAAAAAGTTAAAAAACAAATATCAATCCTTCTCAAGATCTCTCAAAAAACTGAAAAGGGAATACTACCAAACTTGTTTTATAAGGCCAACATTACTTGGATAACAAAGACAGATAAAGACACCACACAAGGAAAGGAAACTACAGTATCTCTGCTGAACAGAGATGTAAAAATCGTCAACAAAAACTAGTAAAATGAATCCAACAGCACATTAAAAAATAAACTTATGATGGGTTTTTAGAATATAGGTGAGGTTTGTTGGAGTGGTGTCCAGAGCCTTTGATCAAGAAAGAATTCTTGAGATGTCTTTGGTGCAAAAAGGTGGTTTTATTAAAGCATGCAGACAAGACCCATGGGCAGAAAGAGCTGCTTCTTGGAGTTTTGAGGGGTGACTGATTATATACTTGGGAGTTGGGGGAGGTAAGGAAAGGGAGGTTTCAAAGGGATTTTCATATGTTAAAGAAGACATACTTCTTTCAGGATACTGGAGACCTTGCCACTGTCAAGTTAGGGTTGTTTTTCCCTCTAGCAAGCCATTAACGTTAAGACAGTTGGAAACTTCCTGAAGGAATATCATATACCCCATCTAGGATGGGGAGGGGGAGTTGCAGGGTGTCAGTATATGCTTTGTCCTTAGTTAGCCTTATGCTCCCTCATTACTGTGACCAAATAACTCTTATTTCTAGGATGCAGTGATAGTTCAACATTTGAAAAATCAATATGGTACACCACAGATAGGAAAATGGTGACTGGGTAGGAAGACTATGGACTCGTGTTGTGCCATGAACACAACTGGAGAACTATCAAATCATCCTAACACTCCAGAAATTGACCTGAAGACTGACAGAACAAACTTCAGAACTAAAGAGAAAAACACATACACACACACACACACACACACACACACATGAAAGAAGGTAGGAGGTATGGAGGTGTGGTTGAGGAAAGAAGCAAATCATAGGGGCTGTGGATGGAGGGAGCCATGGTCATAAAGAGGGGTGAGAGAGAGGAATGCACAAGAAGTTGCTTTCCTGGAAGTAAATTGGAAAACTAAAGCAGCTGAATTTTATGAATCCTTGCAACCAGATGGGCCTAAAGCCTGCAGTTATAAAGGTCACTGGGCTTGACTGGGATAGAGCCCTGAGGGCACTGCCCTACTCCTGGAGAGAAGAGAGGAAAACAACCCAGTAACAGAAAGCAGAGAAGCAAAGATCTCAAAAACACCTGGGGCACACAGCAGGGGGATTATCCATCGTTCTTGAAGTGTTTTCCTAAGAGGCAATGTTCAAGCAGACACCTCTAGGAACAAAGGAGCTAGCCTGTTCCATTTCCCACCCCCTTCCCTCAGCATAAACATAGAACCTCCTTCTGCCAAATAGATATGGGAGATTTTCATTTATACAGTTTACCCCCAGTCTGAAACTACATCTGCTGCTACCTATTACTACTAAGAGCTACGCTGACTCAGCTCTGGAACCAGGGGCCTGGGGTCGAGACTCTGGAATGCTGGGACATGTTCTGTAGTACATGTTCTGTAGTTTTTAGAGTACAAATCCTTTACCTCTTTGGTTTTATTTATTTCTAGGTCTCTTACAGGTTTTGGTATAATTTTAAATAGGATCAACTCATTAATTTCTCTTTCCTTTGTCTCCTCATCAGCCTATAGAAATGCAACTGATTTCTGTGCATTGATTTTAAATCCTACCATGTTCCTGAATTCCTATGTGAATTCTAGCAATTTTGAGGTGGAGTCTTTTGAGTTTTCCACATAAAGTATCGTGTCATCTGCAAGGAGAGTTTGACTTCTTCTCTGCCAGTTTGAATGCCTTTTATTTCTTTTTGTTGTCTGATTGTTGAGGCTAGGACTTCTAGTGGTACCATGTTGAACAACAATGGTGAGAATGGGCATCCCAGTTGTATTCCTGACTTTAGGGGAAAAGCTTTCTATTCCTCCCCATTGATAATGGTATTTGCTGTAGGCTCTTTATAGATGACTTTTATGATACTGAGGAATCCTTATACTGTGGAGAGTTTTAATCAAGAAAGGATGCTGTATTTTGTCAAATGCTTTTTCTACTTCAATAGAGAGGATCATATGTTTCTTGTCTTTTAATTTATTTTTATTTATTTATTTTTTTCTTAATAGAGTTTATCACATTGATTGATTTGTGGATGTTGAACCACCCTTGCAGCCCAGATATAAATCCCACTTGGTTGTGGTGAACAATCCTTTTAATGAACTTTTGGATCCTACTGGCTAGTATTTTGGTGAGATTTTTTTGCATCCATGTTCATCAGGGACATTTATCTCTAATTCTCCTTTTTGATGAAGTTTTTGTCTGGTTTTGGGATCAAGAACATACTGTTCTCATAGAAGAAGTTTGGAAATTTTCTTTTAATTTCTGATTTTTGAAACAGCTTCAGAAGAATAGTTATTAATTCTTCTTTAAATGTTTGGTAGAATCTCTTGGGAAACCATCTGGCCCTAGAGACATGTTTGTCAGATTTTTGATTACTGCTTCAATTTCCTTGCTATTATGGGTCTACTCAGGTTTTCTATTTCTTCCTGTTTCAGTTTTGGTAGTTTATAAGAGTTAGGAATGTATCCATTTCTCCCAGATTGCCTAATTTGTTGGCATATAGATGCTCATAATATGTTTTTAAAATTTTGTATTTCCTTTTTTAAATTTTTTTAAAAGATTTTATTTATTTGACAGACAGAGATCACAAGTAGGCAGATGGGCAGGCAGAGAGAGAAAGGGGGAAGCAGGCTCCCTGATAACCAGAGAACCCAATGTAGGGTTCAATCCCAGGACCCTGAGATCATGACCTGAGCTGACGGCAGAGGTTTAACCCACTGAGCTATCCAGGCGCCCCTAATATTTTGTATTTCCTTGATGTTGGTTGTGATCTCTCCTCTTTCATTCATGATTTTATGAACGTGGGTCTTTTTTCATTTGATAAGTCTGGATAGGGCTTTATCTATGTTATTAATTCTTTCAAAGAACCATCTTCTGGTTTCACTGATGTGTTCTACTATTCTTTTGGTTTCTATTTCATTGATTTCTTCTCTAATCTTTATTTTTTCTCTCCTTTTGCTTGGTTAGGCTTTATTTTCTATTCTTTCTCTAGCTTCTTATGTGTAAGGTTATCTTGTGTATTTGAGATTTCTCTAATTTTTTAAGAGAGGCAAGCATTGCTATGTACTTCCTTCTTAGGACTGCATTTACTGTATCCCAAAGGTCCTGAACAGTTGAATTCTCATTTTCATTAGATTCCATGTATCTTTGAATTCTTCTTTAATTTCCTGGTTGGCACATTCATTCTTTAGCAGATTGCTCTTCAACCTCCAAGTGTTTGAGTTCCTTCCAAATTTCCTCATGTGATTGAGTTCAAATTTCAAAGCATTATGGTCTGAAAATATTCAGGGAATGAGCTCAATCTTTTGGCAGTGGTTGAGACCTGATTTGTGACCCAGTATGTGATCTATTCAAAACAGTGTGGTACTAAAACAAAAATATACACATAGATCAATAGATCAAAATAGAAAACCCAGAAATGAACCCAAAACTAGATGGTTAATTAATCTTTGTCAAAGCAGGAAAGACTATCTAGTGGGGAAAAGACAGTCTCTTTAATAAATGGTGTTGCTGTTGAACAGCAACATGCAAATGAATGAAACTGGACCACTTTCTTATACCAAACACAAAAATAAATTCAAAGTGGATTAAAGGCCTAAATGTGAGAACTGAAACCATAAAAATTCTTGAGAACAAAGCCTATAATCCCTTCACATCAGCCACAGCAACTTCTTTTTAGCTGTGTCTCCTGAGGCATGGGAGCAACAGCAAAAAAGAACTAGTGGAACTTCATAATAAAGGAGATAAAAAGCTCAGTACAGTGAAGGAAACAATCAAAAAAACTAAAAGGAAATCTATGGAATGGAAAAGATATTTTCAAATCACATATTTGGTGAAATGCTAGTATCCAAAATGCATTCAGAACTTACACAACTCAACACCTAAAAACCAAATAGTCCAATTAACAAAAAGAATACTTGAATACACATTTTTCCCAAGAAATCATACAGATGACCAATAGACAAAAAGATGTTCAACATCATTCATCATCAAGAAAGACAAATCAAAACTACAATGAGATATCACCTCACACCTGTCAGAATGGCTAATATCAACAACACAAGAAATAACAGTGGTTGGTGAGGATGTGAAAACAGGGAAACCCTCTTGCACTACTGGTAGGACTGCAAACTGGTGCAACCAGTATTCAGAAAAACAGTAGTGAGGGTCCTCAGAAAATTAAAAATAGAACTACCCTGTTATCCTGCAATTGCATTGCTAGGTATTTACCCAAAGATTATAAAAATACTAATTCAAGTAATTATTGAAAACTATCTATAGATTCAATGCAACCTCTATAAAATCCCAATGGCTTTTTTTTTTTTTTAACAGAACTAGAAAAAATTCCTAAAGTTCCTATGCAACCAGAGGAGATCCCAAAAAGCCAAAACGGCCTTGAGGAAGAACAAAGCTAAAGCCATTTTACTTCCTAATTAAAACTATTACAAAACTACAATATATGAAGTTGTGTGATAATGGCATAAAAATAGACATGTCATCAGTACAACAGAATAAAGAAGTATAGGAATCAACACATTTATATATAGTCAAGAGATCTACAATAGGGTGCTAAAAGCACACAATGGACAAAAAATAGTGTTTTCCACAAATATTGATAAATGTTTATCCACATAAAAAAGAATGAAATTAGACCCTTATTCTACAACATACAAATAATATCAACTCAAAATGTGTTAAAGATTTAAATATTTCAAGAAGACCTGAAATTAAATCTCCTAGAAGAAAAATAGGGGGAAAGATTAATGACATTGGTCTTGGTAATGATATCTTTGATATGACACCAAAAGAATTGTCGAGAAAAGCAAAAATCAGTAAGTGTGACATCAACCTAAAAAGTTTCTGCACAGTAAGGAAACTGATCAATAGAGTGAAACAGCAACTTACAAAATGGCAAAAAAAAAAATTGTAAGCCATATATCTAATAGGGCTGAATCCCCAAAATATATAAGGAACTACTACAACTCAGTGGCAAACAACAACAACAACAACAACAGCAACAACAAAAACCTCAAATAACTTGACTACAGAATGGCCTAAGAACTTTGACAGACATTTCTCCAGGGACATATAAATGACCAATAGATATATGAAAAATAGTGTTTCTATTCATCAGGGAAATGAAGTCTTAACCATAATGAAATATCACTGCACATTGGTGGAGCTGGAAATTAAAAAAAAAAAAAAAAAAAAAAAAAAAGGTTTAAAGAAAAGAAAAAAGAAAAAAGGACCCAGACCCAAAACAAAAACAAAAACCAAAAACTACACATACAGGCAAAATTGTGAAGAAATTGTAAACCTGGCCTTTTCACTGTTGGTAAGAATGTAAAATGGTGCAGCTATTACAGAAACCAGCAGCAGAGTTCCTCAAAAATTAAAAGTAGAACTACCACATGATCCAGCGATTTTACTCCAGGGGTTTTATCTAAAACAATTGAAATCAGAAATCTATATATTCAGTACAAACACTATCAAAACAAATGGCAAGGCTATACATCAAATTAAAAAATTAATAAATTAAATAAATTAATCAAAATTATTATCACGAAGAGATGTTATCAGTATCATATTCAGGCAGCAGTATTCATAATAGACAAATATGGAAACAATTGAATATCCATTGATGAATGAATGCAAAAGAAGAAACTGCTTAAAATAAAATATTTGACCTTAAGAAGAAGGAAATTCTTCAGTAAGTAACAACATGGATGATCTTGTAGGGCATTATTTTATTGAAATAAGTCAGATAAAGAAGGACATATATTGCATGATTCCATTTATATGAAGTATCTGATATCTCAGATATAAATAGAATATATATCTCATATAAATGGAATCAGACATACACTTATGGAAGCAAAGAGAATTTTAGTTACCAGGGCCTTGGGGGGAAGGAAATGGGGAGTTGCTAATCAATAGATAAAAAATTTCAGCAAGATGAATAAATTTAAGAGATCTGCTGTACATTTTACCTATAAGTAGCAATACTATATTGTACACTTAAAAAGGTTAAGAGCGTAAATCTCATGTTAAGTGTTATTACCACAATAACATTTTTTAAAATGTTATTGGATATATAAATAAGATATGTTAATTACCCTTTGTCTTTTTATGTAAAACATTTCCTCTTACTGGCAGTACTTTCTATAAGGTCTTTTTCTAAAAATTCCAAGTTTTGCATAGATTTCAGGCAATTTAGTCTCTGGAAATATAAATATGTATGCAATATTATAAGATAAATACAATGAAACAGTAATTAAGGGCTATACTTAAGAAATAAATAATTATATAGTTGTTTTATTGTTAAACTGTGCAGATAATTTTTATCAAATGGAAGTTGCTATATATGCTGTTATTATGGTAAAATTAGTGTTTTTAATATCTATAAAATGTACAGGCTTGAATGAAACATTCTTAAAGTCTATTTCTTATTTCATTGGAGTATTTATGCAATATCCATTACATGCTAAAACTTTGTAGTAACTTTATTTCACTGCCTAATCTTGATCTATTCAAATTGTTCTGTTTCCATAATATCACAAACACATGCCTTACATATTCCCCCTTCCATAGCCTAAGTTTAAACTTGATAACACACTGAAGATTGTGGAAAACATTCCAAGCACTGTGGAGAATATTTATGCATGTAGACATAATGTATGAGCACATGGGCTCTATTAGATGAAAAGCCATTTCTAAATAATCTTTAAATTAAATCTAAATTATATCTGTAGAAAAAGAAGACCAAATACATTTTCACTAGAATGATTGAATACAAGCAATTTTTATTTTTATCAGGTCCTTAGCAATTAAAATAGCAATTGGATTTTTTAATACATCTTGATTTTATCTTCTCAAGTGTAGGTAGTATGTTTTATAGGTCAGTGATATTGATTATGATGAAGGTAATTATAACACATAAACTAGAGACAGAGATTATGTTGAAATAAAGAATGATGGATGCCTAAGTATACTTGTAAAGTATGTAACTCGTTATTAGATAAAGAATAGGTCTTAAATAGTTTTCATGAGTTGTTTATTAGGCTAAATGTGTGCTTATAAAAGTAAATATAACCAGTGTGACATCTTTCTAAGTGGAGACACTATCAACAAAATAAATTTCTGTATGTAAATGATATAATCTGTGAGAATCAAGTCACAGATCCTTGCTGTAGCTTTAAATCATTATCTAGAAAACAATCAAACAAAAAAAAAAAGCAAAGCAAAGCAAATGATGAATATTGTCTGTATGTTAAAAACATTTCAAATAAACATGTAGGTCACTCAGTTCATCCGCATTATTCATTCATGCATTTTTAACCTATTGGCAATATGTGGTAACTATATGAATGATTTTGCTTACTTATTGAGAGTGAAAATTATTTAGAACCCTATAATTCAACAACTTTAACTTTTAACAACTCTGCCCCATTTGATCTTGAAAAAATATTTTTGTTTTGGTGTGATTCTTTTTTTTTTTAATTTAATTTTTTCCGTGTTCCAAGATTCATTGTTTATGCACCACATCCAGTGCTCCATGCAATACAGGCCTTCCTTAATACCCACTACCAGGCTCACCGAACCCCCCAACCCCTCCCCTCCAAAACCCTCAGTTCATTTCTCAGAGACCACCGTCTCTCATGGTCCATCTCCCTCTCCGATTTCCCCCAATTCACTTTTCGTTTCCTTTTCCTTTGAAGTCTTTCTTTCTGTAGATTGTCTCTATATTTCTGTTCAATGCTATTTTTAGGACTTTTCCTCTTTTATAGAACCCCCCTTAATATTTCCTGCAGTGTTGGCTTGGTGGTTGCATAGTCTTTTAAGCCTTACCAGTCTTGGAAACTCTGTATCTCTCTATCCGTTTTGAATGTCAGTCTTGCTGGATAAAGTATTCTTGGCTGCATGTTCTTCTCATTTAGTGCCCTGAATATATCTTGCCAGCCTTTTCTGGCTTTCCAGGTCTCTGTGGACAGGACTGATGTTATTCTGATGGGCTTTCCTCTGTAAGTAAGGAGCCTCTTTGCCCTAGCGGCTTTCAAGAGATTATACCTACAGTTATAATTCCTCAATTTGACTATCAGGTGTCATGATGTTTTTTTGGAATGTATAATCTTGGGTGGAGACCGTTCAGCCTCTAGTACATGAACGCTGGTTCCATTCACGAGATTGCGAAAATTTTCATGAAGGACTTGTTCCACTATAACTACTAGACTTCTTTCTTCCTCCTCCCCTTCAGGGATTCCAATAATTATGACGTTGGAACGTTTCATGGCATCATTTATTTCCCTGATTCTGTTTTCGTGGTTTTGAAGCTGTTTGTTCCAGGCTTCCTCCTGATCCTTTCTCTCTATCTGTTTGTCCTCCAGATCACTAATTCTATCTTCTGTCTCAGTTACCCTAGCTTTGAGAGAGTTTAGATTAGATTGGAACTCATTGAGAGCCTTGTGAACCTCCTCCCTGGTAGCTTTAAGCTCCGCCCTAACATTGTGAACATCCTGTCTGGTCACTTTCAGCTCGGCCCTAATCAATTCTGTTTGGTCATCCATGGCTTTCTCCAACCTAGCTATTGCCTGGATAATTGTTAGCCTGAATTCTCTTTCCAACATATTGTCTATGTTGATATCCGTTAGCTCTGTTGCAGAAGGTCCATCCTCTGTATTTTTCTTCTGTTGGGCATTCCTCCTCCTAGTCATTTTGGTGGGAGATGACTGAACAGATGCAGCTGGATGTATTAACCGTGGTGCAGTCAAGGTGCACCCTGGAACACTTCTGAGCAATCAGGATTCCCCACCCAAATGAGAGACAAAAGAAAAGAAAAAGAAAAAGAAAAAAAAAAAAAAGAGATAGAGAGACAGGAAAGAAAGGGAAGATGAAAGAGAAGGTTCAGCCCAAAAGGGCCCTAAGGTAAGATTTATGAAGTAGACAAACAAAAACAGACAAATAAAAAGACTGATAAAAGTATATGACAAGAGAAAAAAATATAAATGCAAATAAAGGAAGAACCTCATCAAAAAGAGCCCCAAGTGTAAGATTTATATACTATCAGGACAAACACAAAAACACAGAAACATTTGTGGAAGAAAAAGATGGGAGAGTGGTTATAAATTCTCAGTGTGTGCGAGGAAGGTTGTTTTGATTCTTCCTGGATGTATCTTGATATCTTTGTTAAAGGACTCTACTTTCCTAAGATAAAGGGGGATTAAAAATTAGTTTACCTATAGGGGTAGTAATGATTGGGGAAAGGAATTACTTTGAAGTTTAACTCTATATGAATATTAGAAGATAAAAATAAAAAGGAATAAACTAGACTAAACTAAAATTTAAAAAAAAAGAAGGAATTTAAAAAATAGAAATGCAAAAGAAAAACATAGGTGTATGTATCAAAAAGTTCAGGTTAGAAGGTTACTATGGAATTTGATGTACTGGACAGCTTGCTGTGATGGTTATTAGGTTAAAAAAATTACCTATATATAAAAAAATGAACCAGAATAGTGGGAATGAATGAAAAATAGAAGTTTTCCTATGAAGTAGTGGTTGTTCTCTTGTAGTCCCTTTTTTTTTTCCTCTTTTTTTTTTTTTTCTTGGTTTGTTTTCTGGGGAAGGGGCCTGCCACGTGGGTTTGCAGTCAATGATGTTCCCTGACTTAAGTCCTCCCGCCCCCCTCAAGGGGGTGGGGCTCTGAGGAAACTTTTTTTTTTTCCCCCTCAGGCTTTTGTTCTCTGGCGGTTTTTATGTTTGTTCACTTTTTTTTTTTTTCTCACTTTGACCGCTTTTGATGGTTTTTGTAGTTTTAGAGGAAAACAAACCACACCCTGATCTCCCTCTCAGAGAGAAGCCTCAGTCTGGCTGCAGAGCCTAAGTAAGTTCCCCCTTGGCAGCTGGCAGAGCAGGTTCCAAGTCGCAGTCCCTGGAGACACAGGATCTTTTGCTCGTACCCAAAGCCAAGGCAGTGGCAGCTGTCTGGGCAGCTCTAGACCGCCAGAGAGGTTCCAAGCAGCAATCGCACACTGAGATTTTTCCCGCTGGCCCGGGCTGGGAGTGCCTGGTCTTTTTGGGTCTAAGAGTGCCCGGCTTGCACACACCAATTTCAGGGGAGGCTGAGGTTCGCACGCGGGTCTCGGGCTCTGAGAACGGGGCGCAGGTCCTAGAGCACCAGGCTGGGCCTTCACGCACCTCTCTGGGGGGAGAGTTTGGTGCAGGCTCTGAAACAATGGCGCGTATCAAAGGGCACCAGCTGGGCCTTTATACCTCTCTCATGGGAGTATCTCAGGCTCTATAGCAGGGCTCTCGCGTTCTGCCGCCCCCGGCGTGGCTCCCATCCCCTCACAGGAAAAGGACCCACGCATTCTTGGGCGCACTGGCGGCTTAGGGACCAGGAGCTAGTTTCTCCGCCGCACTCTCTCTGCCTCAGTGCCAGGGGAGGCTGTCCTGGGACCAGGGACTTAAGCCCTGACCCTAGCCGTCAGATTCCCACAGTCCCCCCCCCCCCCCCCGTGATCCTTTGCTCTTTTGGAGTGCTTTCAACCAGTCTCCAAGTTAATGCTGTTCCCCAGATGCAGGGCACTCTCGTATTGGGGTATTACTTTCCAACTGGTCGCCTCTGGTGGCTCCCTCCCGCTTTTGTTTATCTTCCGATATCAGTCCGCCGTTCCCACTCTGCTTTACCTGCCCACTGGTGTCTTCTCCCCCTGTAGAGATCCAGATGTGTATAATTCTGATCTCAGGCTAATTTCATGGGTGATTGGAGTTCTTTGGTAGGTAATCAGCTCACTTTGGGGTACAAGCTGAAAAGGCGCCTCCTCCTATTTCCCTGCCATCTTGTCCTCCTCCCTTTCCTTTTCCTATAGTCTCTGTGTTATTCCTAATGCTCCACAAGTAAGTGAAACCATTAGATAATTGACTGTCTCTGCTTGACTTATTTCACTCAGCATAATCTCTTCCAGTCCCATCCATGCTGATACAAAAGTCGGGTATTCATCCTTTCTGATGGAGGCATAAATCTCCATTGTATATATGGACCATATCTTTATCAATTTGTCCATTGAAGGGCATCTTGGTTCTTTCCACAGTTTGGCTGCTGCGGCCATTACTGCTATGAACATTGGGGTACAGATGGCCCTTCTTTTCACTACATCTGTATCTTTGGGGTAAATACCCAGTAGTGCAATTGCAGGATTACAGAGTACCTCTATTTTTAGTTTCTGAAGGAATCTCCACACTGTTTTCCAAAGTGGCTGCACCAACTTGCATTCCCACTAACAGTGTAAGAGGGTTCTCCTTTCTCACGTCTCCAACACATGTTGTTTACTGTCTTGTTAATGTTGGCAATTCTAACTGGTGTAAGGTGTATCTCAATGTGGTTTTGATTTGAATCTCTCTGATGGCTAATGATGATGAACATTTTTTCATGTGTCTGTTAGCCATTTGTAAGTCTTCTTTGGAGAAGTGTCTGTTCATGTCTTTTGCCCATTTTCTGATGTGATTATCTATTTTTTAGGTGTTGAGCTTGAGGAGTTCTTTATAGATCTTAGATATCAGTCCTTTGTCTCTAGTGTTATTTGCAAATATCTTCTCCCATCCTGTGGGTTCCCTCTTTGTTTGTTGACTGTTTCCTTTGCTGTGCAGAAGCTTTTGATCTTGATGAAGTCCCAAAAGTTCATTTTCACTTTTGTTTCCTTTGCCTTTGGAGACATGTCTTGAAAGAAATTTTACTTCTTCTTTGCCAATTTGAATACATATTATTTCTTTTTGTTGTCTGATTGCTGTTGCTAGGACTTCTAGTAATATGTTGAACAAGAGTGGCAAGAGTAGACATCCTTGTTGTGTTCTGATATCAAAGGGAAGGCGGTTAGCATTTCTCCATTGAGGATGATATTCGCTGTAGTTTTTTCATAGATAGATTTTATGAAGTTGAGGAATGTTCCCTCTATCCCTATACTTTGAATCATTTTAATCAGGAATGGGTGCTGTATCTTATCAAATGCTTTTCTTCTTTAATTCAGACGACCATGTGTTTTTTTTTCTCTCTTCTCTTATTGAATTGTTCTATCACATTGGTTGATTTATGAATGTTGAACCACCCTTGCATCCCAAGGATAAATCCCATCTGGTCATGGTGGATGATCTTTTTAATGTGTTGTTGGATCCTATTAACTAGGATCTTGTTGAGAATCTTAGCATCCATATGCATCAGGGTTATTGTCTGAAATTCTCCTTTTTGATGGGGTCTTTGTCTGGTTTGGGGATCCAGGTAATACTGACTTCATAGAAAGAGTCTGAAAGTTTTCTTTCTGTTTCTATTTTTTGAAGCAGCTTCAGGAGAGTAGGTGTTACTTCTTCTTTGAATGTTTGGTATACTTCCCTAGGGAATCCTTCAGGTCCTGGGCTCTTGTTTTTTGGGAGATTTTTGGTCACTGCTTCAATCTCATTGCTAGATATTGGTCTATTCAGGTTGTCAATTTCTTCTTGTTTCAATCTTGGAAGTTTATTCGTTTCCAGGAATGCATCCATTTCATCTAGGTTGCATGACATATTGGCAAAATAACTATTAATAATAATTTATGATGATTGTTTCTATTTCCTTGATGTTAGTCGTAATCTATCACTTTTCACTCATAATTTTATTAATTTGGGCCCTCTCTATTTTCTTTTGGATTAGTATGCCCAGTGGTTTATCAATCTTATTGATTCTTTCAAAGAACTAGCTTCTAGTTTCATTGATGTGTCTCAAATCTCATTTAGTGCCCTGAATGTGTCTTGCCAGCCCTTTCTGGCTTGCCATGTCTCTTTGGACAGGTCTGACATTATTCTGATGGACATTCCTCTGTATGTAAGGAATCTCTTCCCTCTAGTTGCCCTTAGGAACTCTCATTTAATGTTATGATTCATGAATTTCAGAATAAAGTGTCTGGAGGTCTATCTAGATTCATTGATCTTGTGATATGTCCTTTCTGCCTCTAGAACACATACACTAGTTCCTTTCCCCAGACTGGGGAGATTTTCATCTAGAATTTGTTTGCCTATATCTTCTAGTCTTCTGTCTTTTTCCACTCCCTCAGGGATCCCAATAATTCTGATGTTGAAACATTTCATGGCATCATATTTTTCCCTAGTTCTGTTTTCATGGCTTCTAATCTGTTTGTTCCAAGCCTGATCTTTTCCATTAGTTTGTTTTCTAGATGACTATTTCAATCTTCTGCTTTGGTTACCCTAGCTGTTAAGGTATTTAGGATTGGATCTCACTGATACCATTTTTTAGCACTGCCAGATTGGCCTTCACTTCCCCCCTGAGAGTTTCTGTGTTGCCACTAATGCTCTTCTCTAGCCTAGCCATTGCCTGGATAATTGTTACCCTGAATTCCCTTTCCAACATGCTATTTATGTCCATATCCAATAGTTCTGTGGCAGAAGACAAAGTCTGGATTTTTCCTCCATTGTTTTTTCCTCCTCTTAGTCATTTTGGTGAGATGTGGTTGAGGGCATGTATAGCTGAATATATCATCCATGATCCAGGCAAGGTATACCCTTTTGGTGCTGCAGCAGAAAACTGCTGACTTACAAAGGCCTAGCTGCAGGAATCAGGTCTCAGGTGACAAAGGAGTTTCTGTTTCTTTGTCCCTGGAGTGGAGGCAGCTCCCCAAATGCTCTTGAGTTCACAGGAAGTCCTCAGTTTGGTGAATGATACTTTGTAGTAACTGTTGCCAGAGTCCCACGGCCAGTAAGCAGCACTGTTAGGATTTGAATGAAGATCTCTGGGATTCCAAAATCCTCCTTGTTAATACTCCTCCTCATGGTGAGCACACAATGCTTGTCTTGAGCTCCAGAAGCCAGCAGGTCTCAGTCTCTGACCACCTGAACCTTTACAGTTTACAGAGAGGGCTTAATGGGGCTCTGTCACTCACACCAGCCAGAGGGTCTCAACAATTCCTCAATACCCCAAGGCTACCTCCTGAAAATGGTTCCCTGGTGTCATTCTTTTCCACATAGAATATTTTGAATGATGTTTTCTGCCTATAATTATTAATGCCATAAATGCCTCTTCATTTACTGTAATTCCACAACACTGTTTATATTGATTTCTTTGAATACCAAGTTTTAATTTTATTCTAAAACACCATAATTAGTTTTATTTTATAATGACTTCTAACTATGCAATTAGTAAAATTTTGTTCAGAGAATCTCACAAGAGGAATATCTTACATTTTTAAGAGCTATTATTTCATCCTGTAGGCCACAGACTTTGTGTACAGCCCTTTTTCTACTAAATATGATTTTATATATATGATTTTACAAATCCAGGATAAGAACTATAATGTAAGTGGTTTTTCTAATACTATGGAAACTTTGTGATTTCAATATTTGATTTATATGTATTACTATTATGTTAAAAAGTAAGAAAACCTTGAAATAAAACAATTAAAGTAGCTTGCAGAGACCATCTAATTTGAAATCATTCTGTTTTGAACTCTTTGTAGGTAATACTGTTCTTGAAGTAATAAAAGAAAAATACCGTTTAAAAAATTGTGGGGTGATGGTGTACCTTTATTGTGTCTTCAGTAGAATTTATCTTTTGCTATGGTAATATTGCCTTATTTTCACATATTTTGTGGGTTTTATGTTTATAAGTCAGTTCTGTGTAAAGTGTCAGTCCTGTGGGCTTTGTGTAATTCATGTCATATTCCATCCCAAGGCATAGAACAAATATAAAGGTATAGAAATTCTCAAGTATTTTGCACTATCTCTGCCAGTTGAGTTTATATAATACACTGCCATGTTTATTATACCTACAGTCAGTAAATGCATAGTATATTCCTTCGTATCATATATACTTTTGATCTCTCTTGCTGAATTTCTGGAGATTCCATTGAATTTCTTTTTCTTTTTTGCACCTTCATTTAAATTATAATATGTTCAATATTATATATACCTTCTATATTAAATTTAAAAATAAATAATAGACCAATTTACAAGCTAATCCTTTTTGACAAATTTTTAACAGGGCAGATAATTTTTTTTTCTCCAACTCATTAATATATTTGAAACTTGCAACTGTATTTTCTAAAGATTAACAATTAAAAGTGACCCTTTAAATTATTAACTGGTAAAAATATAAGACATACTTTTGACATGCAACAGGAATGAATTAAGAAAATCTCTGTAAAAAAAAATTTCTGTCATAATCACAAATATCTATACATTCATTTTTTTTAAAAGATTTTATTTATTTATTTGACAGACAGAGATCACAAGCAGGCAGAGAGGCAGGCAGAGAGAGAGGAGGAAGCAGGCTCCCTACTGAGCAGAGAGCCCGATGCAAGGCTCGATCCCAGGACCCTGGGACCATAACCTGAGCTGAAGGCAGAGGCTTTAACCCACTGAGCCACCCAGGTGCCCTATACATTCATTTTCTATGCCAAGTGACTCTTTATCATGCATAGATAACTTTATTTTTTATACCTTAGCAGCTGGAGTTTGGACATGGTGTGATAAGGTGGTCCAAAAGCTTACAAAGAAACTAGTTAGAGGCAACACTTAAATCTTCTCAGTATTAAGCAAGTAAACATAGTAAATTGTTTTTATTTTTTTTCACAATAATGAGCAGCTAAGAACATTTTAGAATAGCCATACACACACACACACACACACACACACACACACACATACACATAGAGTAAGGCTGTTTTAAGACTAAAACAAGGTACATGTAAAAGAAAAGTGTCATCAACTCTAGTCTATTTGAAGATATAGCACACTTATATATTAGTGGTTTTCTTTAAATTCCACAATAGTAATCTGAAGAACTAGCATTTTCTAATATTAATCTAACATGGTAAAGATAAAAAAAGAAGGCATCTGGTGTATTCAAACTTTGTATTACTGCAAAAGGTTATTCAGTTGTATGGTAAGAATGGTTCACCAGATTTAATTAGGGCTCTTTGAAGTACTTTTCAATATCATCCTTCTTCCATGTATCTTGCATATCTTGAAATAGTCTGTTTATTAATTAGATCCCAAGTGACTAAGTCCATAAAAAACACTTCCACAGACAGAAATAATATTTCTGGACACTGGCAGTATACACATTTTATAGTAAGTTAACAAATGTGCATTTTGTTTTAATGAAATGGCTATCATTTAATGATAACCAGAGGCCAAACTCCATACTACATTTAAGCATCACCTTATTTGATCATCAAAACAAATTTATGAGGCCCAATTACTGAAGTGAAAAATGAGCCTGAAAGAGGTTTGCAAATTTACTTATGGTGATATAACTCATATATCTAACACAGAGGCTATTTGATTTTTATTATTTTAAGTTATTATAAGAAACCATACAAGGAAGCTCATTTCATACTTTTTGGAAGTAAAATGTTGAGAGGCATCTTTACAAATTGTAAAATATCATCTTTTAGGTGTTGTGGGATAAATTTTTCCTGCTTCAGCTGCATAGATTTTCTCTCTTAAATAAATTAAATGACTTGCTTTTCATTCTTTGGACTTTTAATCATTAATCTTATTGTTTTTGAGAGCTACGCTTGTAAGATACATTTTTGTTGGTAAGTTTGAACTTGTCATTTTGGGAGAATGTTTGAAACATTATATTATTCATTTTATATCACTATTAATTCAAATATTTATGCATTATTGTCTTTCTAACAAATTGTTTCACTGAATTAGGAGACATTCAGTCTATAGTGGAATTAATTCATGATGTCCTCTAAATTAAGTCAGGGTAGAGTCTAGCTGTCTAGCTAAGCAATTCAGACCTGTCATTTAGGTCAGCTTGACCTATCATAAATTCTAACATCTTTATCTTGTAACTAATTAGGAGGGATACTTGTGACACTGTACATGGCATAGGCATTTCTATCTCTTTCTCCTCTTTTCTCTTTATTATAGAAATAAATTATAGTAAATAATTTTGGCCATCTCTATGGCCATCTCTGAGTGAGGAAGTAGTGAATTAAATTGTATTTCCCCAAATTCATGTCCACCTGAGGCCTCACAATGTGATCTTATTTGGAAATAAGGTCTTTGCAGATGTGCTTAAGTTAAGATGAGGGTATACTGGATGAGGGTGGACCCTAAATCCAGTGAACTGATGTCCTTATAAGAAGAGTAGAAATGTAACTATCATTTTATATATGTGTGTGTGTGTTTGTGTGTATGTATATGTATATACATATGTATGTATGTGTGTGTGTGTGTGTGTGTGTGTGTGTGTGTATAGACCGCACGCCTGGGTGGTTCAGTCAGTTAAGTAGCTACTTTCAGCTCAAGTCATGATCCTGGGGTCCTGGGATCAAGCCCCATGTTGGGTTCCCTACTCAGTGGGAAGGTGTTTCTCCCTCTCTCTTTGCCTCTCTTCCCACTTATGCTCTCTCTCTCTCTCAAATAAATAAAATCTTTAAAAAAAATTATCCGTGTTACCTTCTACTTAGAGGGTGATCTAATGGAGAAGTCAAATCATAAGCAGAAGGCATTTAAGGAACATGAGCTGAGAACAAGGGTGCTACAGAAATTAATAAAATATTTGATTAAATGAAATTATCATGGGCAGCTACAGCCATTCCACAAGAAGAAGAGCCTTATAAATTACAAATGAATATTGGAAGATTGCTTTGAAGTTTTCTTTTTATAAAAGGGAACATTCTAGAACAGGGGATACCAACTTTTGAATTTTTATCTCAGTGATTCTTTTGTTCAGTGCTTATATATCTGGCCAAACCTATATTCTAAGAAACATATTCTTTTATGGAACATTAATACACTTAACATGTAAAATTTCAGTCTTTTTTTTTTTTTAATTTATCTGATAGAAATCACAATTAGGCAGAGAGGCAGGCAAAGAGAGAGAGGAAGGGAAGCAGGCTCCCCGCTGAGCAGAGAGCCCAATGCGGGGCTTGATCCCAGAACCCTGGGATCATGACCTGAGCCGAAGGCAGAGGCTTTAACCAACTGAGCCACCCAGGTGCCCCTAAAATTTCACTCTTAGAGGTCCAGAAATATTTTAAGTGCCTTGTAGATCTTTATGCTGGTCCATTATGCTGGTTCTAACAATTAATATAATAGGGAAAATTTATCCTCTTGATTTCTCAGGTTCTGAGGATGCTCTGTAATATTCTTAAAAGAATTACAGTATAGTCACCTTACAGAAATGTAGATGATAATTGAAATTACAGAGAATTAAAAATTAGGTAACCTTAATTTCTGAGTAAAATAGCTCTAGGACCACTATGATTCTAAAATAGCCTTAACAATAATGATAATAGTCTTGCTTCTATTTTGTTCAAAGATACAAAAGTGATTTCCTGTTTACTTTTCCTTTTCAGCTATTTTAATGAACAGTTCAGTCACAGTGCACACTAATGTTACAGAACTTTAAAACATGCCACTTTTTACTTCTGGAAATTTGCTATTATAATAATAATAATAATAATAGCAAATTTGGACTAGTCACACTTCCTACATTCACATTCAGAGAAAAGGAAAAGACTCTGAGTCAGGAGAATGATGACCTATTACTAACAAATACAGTGATGTGCAGCTTTTATTTCTGCCATCAGAGAAGCCTGCAACTTCCTTCTAAATGGCTTTGTGTTCAATACTCATTTGCTGGGGTGAGCTGTGCTATAATTAGAGCTATCACTAAATCATTATCACATTAGACCACTTTCTAGTGCCCTATCCAAACCCTGTAGGGCAATTCCACCTCTCTTTTGCTGGTGGAGAGCCACCATAATTCCTTGCAAGCCAGTGCTGCTCAGTCTCCTACTTGAAAACACTCTGAAAAGTGCTCTGTGACAGAAGGAAAATTGGATACTTGAATGTGGGATTCTTCCTGATCAGGAAAGAGAAAAAGAAAACCTTCAAAAGAACTTGAAACAGCTTGGGGCAGTCTCTCGTTACACAGTTAGAGGGGATGTATGAGGAGATAATGGAGTGGGGGAGGTTGATTTTAAGTAATTCTGGGAAGACCATGAAAGTAAAAATTTGAGTGTTTTGGAGTGGGAAATGTTCATCACCTGCTGATTGAAAGGCTAAAAAATAAAATTAAAGAATTAGCTACTAGGGCAGGGTTTTGTTTCCCTTGGTAAAAAAGAAAAGCAAACTATAGTACTAGATGGCTCAAGTTTACTTTTGCAACACCTCCCTAATTTACTGCATATTTCCACAAATAGAATGTTTTCCTCTTATTTCATTCTGTAATCTGGCCTGCATCATTTATACTTTTATCCCTAAATCTGTATCTTAAAATTGACTCCCCTCTTCAAAGTGCCAGAAATCAGAATGTAGTTGCCAGAGTAACTCAAGTAAGGGGCTCAGGTTTGATAAATATAAAAGTAATACGACATACGTAAGGTGGCATAATATTCTATAAATAAGATTGTATAGGGATGAGAGAAAAGATATGTTAAAACCAAATACCACCACTGAATATTTCCTGTGATTCTCAGTTTTCTTATATATAAATTAAAGTTATTAATACTAGCCCTTTCTGTTTCACAGGAGTGATATCAGGTGCAATGATCAAGGTAGAATAAACTTTTTTAAAAATTCAAAATTAGTATGTAAAGATGAAGTACTGTGCTGGTAAGGAGGAGAGTATAATTATATCTAGTACTACAACAAACTTTTTTTAAAAATGATATAAAACATAGGGATATTGATTAACCCAGAATGTGTTTTATGTACAATGCATTTTAGTCAAATATTTTCAGTGTGTTTTCACCTTCATAATGTAGAGCTCACCTCTGTGTTAAGTCCTGCTGACATTTTCAGTATTTCACCATAAGTAACAACAGCATCCTTGCTGAATGGTCGCTATCCTTTATGTACAGATGTTGACTCATCTGGAGTGAATGCACTATAAGAAGGAGAATTGGGATTTTAATTTACTAAGCAGGGAGGCAAATTATGTAATTAGCTGATAAGCAGTTAAGCAGAAAAGTAACAGAAGTAATCTTGTAGGGAATCACATATGACTTATAAATATTTCTGTGACATAATTTCTGGAGTTAAGATATCTACACTGTGCACAGACTTACTGAATTAAATTTCATGAAAAATGAAAAACACTAGAACCTAAAATTTTCTATTGTTTTAAGATTTTCCCTTTATTTTTTAGAATCCACTTTTTAATTTTTTTCTTTTAGCAGTTTACTTTCTTTTTGGCACCTGGCTCAGTCAGTCAAAATTAAGTCACTGATTTTGGTTGAGGTCATGATCTTAGGGTCCTGTGATGGAGCATTGGACTGGGCTCTGCACCCAATGGGGATACTACCTGTCTGTCTCCTTCTCCTTCTATCTCTCCCCCAATGTGTGCTCTCTCTACCTCTCTCTCAAATAAATTAATACAATCTTCAAAAAAAAATTTCCACATGGCCATTTTTTAAGAAAAAATGAAATTTCTTGCATCAAATATGATAAAAAACTAAAGCAATTCTTTGTAGTGCAGAATTTACACGGTGAAGAAAGATGATTTTATGAGTTTTATAATAAATTGAGTGGAAGCTAGCATAAGATATGGGGTATCATCCCTTGAAGAACATGGCCTCAGTCCTGGTTGTAGGTAACATGGCCATGTGTGGTTTGAATATTTATGTTTAATATTTGCATAAGCCAGAGGTTTTATTGTTAATATTCAGGGAGATGTAGAAAATTATTGTTCCAGTAAGGTTATACACAGTGACTTACTATCGCTAATTCATACTATATTCTCTTTAAAAAAATCAAAGTGCTTAATTTTAGAAATGTCCAGTATTTTAATATTCTAACTATATTGAATTACTTTTTGTATTTGAAAAATTCAGGATGGGTCTTCATGTTTCCTTCTAAATAAAGCTTGGTATTTTCAGTCTTTAAACATCATTGTCCTAGGGGCACCTGGGTGGTTCAGTGGGTTAAGCCTCTACCTTTGGCTCAGGTCATGGTCTCAGGGTCCTGGGATCGAGGCCTGCGTTGGGCTCTCTGCTCAGCAGGGAGCCTGCTTCCCCCTCTCTCTCTGCCTGCCTCTCTGCCTACTTGTGATCTCTCTCTCTGTCAAATAAATAAATAAAATCTTAAAAAAAAAACCATCATTGTCCTAAAATGCAGCATCATTAATAACTATATACAGTGTCCTAGAGTAATAGTTAGACATTGAAAAGGAGAACCTATAACTAAGAACTCATATCAGTGGTTCCTGGAGAATCGCTGAAGACTCTGCAAAGACCAAGGGTAACACCTGCACTCATTCTAATGTTATTTTTATTTAGTCCTACCTTACTCCCAGAGATCAGAAAATGATAAGAAATGCAATTATTTTGGAGCTCAATGTCAAGAATTTGACCCTGAAAACCAAGGGCTCAAGTTTTAACGAATGTGTGTGTCTCTGTGTGTTCTATTAGTATTATTTAGGACATTTGATATTTTCTAAAGATATGACAATAAGTTAGTGCAGGAAACTCATGATGGCGATTAATTTTGATTTTATACAGCAGATGTTTGCTCAGTGCCAAATAAACCTGTTCAATTTACCCCGTGTCTTAATGTACCCTATCTATTATTTACATGTAAGCACATGCACCACTGAGAAAAGGAATAGCAAGGGCATGGCAGGGGTATATCAAGACATCTGGTGAGGTGATTGCTTACAAAATCAAAATTCTTGGCTGCAACTCAAGACAGAAAATAATTCAGAAAAAAAATACCTTCTCTGTGTCTTCTTCTGTCTTAATTGCCTTGTATGTAGGAATTTATACAGCAATCTCTCTGGTTATGAGTGCAGGTATCGTATATTTTTTTGATCAAACACATTAGGAGGATGTGGGGCAATAAAATTAATATTTATTTCCTTATGCTAAATATTATCACTATAATAAGCTTGCATAACTCACCAAATATTGGTAGCATTCATACATAAATTCTTCTTATATTTGAGATTTCAATTTCCAATTAGTTACTGCATATAATTTTGTGGGCTCCCTTCTGTGTGGGTGGTAATTGCAACATGGATGTAACCTAGTTTACCCAAACAATGAAAACTAGAGCTTACACACCAGAAACTGTAGATGACTAGTTGGAAATAAGAAAGAGATTATTTTTTTAAAACAAAAAACCTTGAGGGAATTATAAAGGAAGGATAATTAAAGGTAATATGCTGATCTTAATTATTTTTAAATCTTTCCCCAGCTGCTAGCTCTTTCTTCCACCTGGTATAACTACTTCAGAATTCCTTCAAGTCCATGCCCAAATGATTTTTTTTTTCACCCTAGTCAAAACTGAAGCATAAGCAAAGAAAAGACCCATTAAGCATTTTTGTTTCTTTAAAAATTTACTTCTAATAACATTTATGGACACTAATATGTAGAGAATCCTGTGCTCAGTACTAAGATCGGTACAAGAGATCATCCCTATCTCTTAGAGGATATGATGCAAACATATGAGAACTCAAGTATAATACAGAACTTGCTATCTGCCAAAAAAGAAGTGATTGTTATCAAGAAAGGAGCTGTTCTTTTGATAATAGACCACAAAGATTTGAAGAAAAGGAATTTACATTTAAATTTGGGTGAGAGAAAGGGACCAATAGGGTTTAAATACTGTGCTGCTTGGAAAGGCAAATCTAGTTTAATAGTGGTGGCGTTGCATTAAACTTGTCCTGTTTACACCCTATGTCTTGGGTTATCTGGAAAATGGTTAGGTTGTGTCAGCTAAAGACAGCTGGAATAAAAATTAAAAAAGAAAACATAAACAAGAAAACTACAATTTTCTCTAAGTCCTACAAGTTAAAAATTTTGTCCTATGTTAATTCTGTCACTGGAATAGAAGCCTAATTTAATTTAAACTTCCCTTTAGAGTATTGTTAGTTTGAGTTATGAATTACCAAAGTTGTCAATCCTGATAACAAAATTTAGGGGAAAAATTACACATTTTTCCTTAGTTTGACAGACACTATATTTTCCAGACCCTTACTTTTTTCACAAAGCATTAGATACCACAATAGGTTTTTAGAAGTTTTTTTAACTGTATGTCTTAACTCTCTAATGTAAAAACCATAGACAAATATCATTAATTTATAGACTTAAGACTGCTTTGTTATTAAGAGAGTTAAGACTGTACCCTAACTCTAAAATATATATATATATACATATATATATATATATATATATATTTGTTTTTTTTACAGAAAGAGAGAGAGATCACAAGTAGGCAGAGGCGCAGGCAGAGAGGAGGAAGCAGGCCCCCTGCCAAGCAGGGAGCCCAATGAAGGGCTGGATCCCAGGACCCTGAGACCATGACCCAAGCTGAAGGCAGAGGTTTAACCTACTAAGCCACCCAGGTGCCCCTGTACCCTAACTTTTCAAGTTGTTTTGAGCCAAGCAAAAACACTTATTTCAACCAGAGGATGTGAATATTACATCATCTTTAAATGAAGTTTTATTAGCTTATCCAGAATGGGAATGCAATGCAATATATCTAATTTAGACTAGCATGACAATCCTATAATATATGGTATTCTGAATATTTTAAGTTATAAAATTATATTTGTTTTGTGGGGGGGTTGTGATTATTTATTTCACTGAAACTTCATCATGCAAACAATTTTGAACTTTTATAAGTGATCAAATAAAGGCCAGTCTTGATTGTGATGTAAATTTTGTAGAACTTGTTTCAACATGATATAGGTTTCAAAAGTATTTTTTATTTTATTATTGTTATTATTATTTTTCATTTTACCTAAATGCCTGGTTAATGGAAATTTTGAATCAGCAGAAGTGAATCAGTTTAACATTGCTGAGGCATTTCATGTTCTGTGCTGTGATTTTTTTATCTCCCAAAATGGAAAAAGCTTCAGTGAATATTTAATCTGGCAAGATTGACTACAGAAAGGCACTATTGAAACTGATGGAGACCTACACTATCAGTGGTATTTCCACTGAAATTCAGAGCATTGACAGGAGAACCAACATACATATCTTTCCTTATAAAAAGCAACTGTTAAGGAGTCAAGATGGTGGAGGAGTAGCAGGCTGAGTTGACATCAGGTAGCAGGAGATCATCTAGTTTATCAAACCATTCCAAAAACATACAAATCCAATAGGAGATCAAAGAGAAGAAGAGCAGCAATTCTAGAAACAGAAAATTGATCACTTTCTGAAAGGTAGGACCTGCAGAGAAGTGAATCTGAAGCAACAGGAAGATAGACTGTGGGGGGAAGGGGCCAGCTTCCTGTAAGCAGCAGAGGAACAGAGCACAAAATTAGAACTTTTAGAAGTCTGCTCCACTGAGGGACATCGCTCCAGAGGCTAAGTGGGGGTGGAGTCCTTGCAAGGACAGCATGGTCTCAGGTCCCACAGGGTCACAGAAGGATTGGGGGTGTCTGAATATCTCAGAGCTTGCAGATATTACAGCAGGGAAGCCAGCTACAGAGACAGAGCCAAGGAGTGAGCTCTCAACTCAGGGTCACGTTAAACTGTGATCTGTGGCACAGTCAGACCACTGCTCTTTGAGCAGGGACTCCACAAGTGGCAGATCCTGGGAGACTGCCCTGGAAGAGCAGCAGGGATCTGTTGAGTTTGGAGACTCCAGGCGGGATTTGTTTGCCAGAGACCGAGATCTTCAGTCACAGGCTCGGTGAACTCGGGGTGTTGTCAGAGGCCAGGGATACAGGAGTGACTGAGCACTTTTCTCAGAGGGTGCACTGAGGATTGGGGCCCTGAGCACTCAGCATCTCTGGGCTGGAGATTAGGAGGCTGCCATTTTCATTCCCGTACTCCAGAGCTCTAGAGAAAGCATTCAGGGAACAAAAGCTCCTAAAAGTGAACCTGAGCAGATTACTGAGCAGATTACTGTTCCCTAGCAAGGGTGGTGCAATTTCACCTCCAGCAATGACACTTGAGAATCATTATAACAGGCCCCTCCCCCAGAATATCAGCAAGAAATCCAGCCAAGACCAAGCTCACTTACCAATGAGAACAATGGAATTCCAGAGGAGGAGGAAGCAAAGCATGGAATTCATGGCTATCTCCCCATGATTCTTTAGCCTTGCAAAGTTAAATATTTTTTTTAATTTTTTTTTCTTATTCTAATTTTTTTGAAATTTTCCTCTTTCCTCTTTTAATGTCTTTTAACTAGTTTATCTTAACAATACCTTTCATTAAAAAAAAAATCTTTTTGAGGGGGGACAAGATGGCGGGGTACTAGGAAGAGGCGTCTTTTCAGCTGGTACCCCAAAGTGAGCTGATTACCTACCAAAGAACTCTGATCACCCATGAAATCAGCCTGAGATCAGAATTATACACGTCTGGATCTCTACAGGGGCAGAAGACGCCAGTGAGCAGGTAAAGCGGAATGGGAACAGCGGACTGATATCGGAAGATAAACAAAAGGGGGAGGGAGCCACCAGAGGCGACCGGTGCAAAAGTAATACCCCGATACGGGCGAGAGTGCCCTGCGTCTGGGGACCAGCATTAACTCGGAGACTGGTTGAAAGCACTCCAAAAGAGCAAAGGATCGCGGGGGCAAACTGTGGGAATCGGGGCGGCTAGGGACAGGGGCTTGAGTCCCCGGTCCCAGACGGCCTCCCCGGCGCGGAGGCAGAGAGAGTGCGGCGGAGAAACCGGCTCCTGGTCCCTAAGCCGCCAGCGCGCCCCAGAGCGCGGGGGTTCCGGCTCCTGTGAGGGGATGGGAGCCGGTCTGCAGAACGCGCGCTAGCCCGACCACAAAGCTTGAGATGCGCGTGCACGTCGCTCCAGCTCTCCTGGGTTTCTAAGGCCCTGGGGCGCTTCTTGACCCGGGCCATTGTTTCAAAGTCTAAGCCGCGCGCCCGCGAAACTCTTCCCCGGACAGAGGCGCGCAAAAGCCCAGCCTGCGGCTTACGGACCAGCGCCCCGTTCTCAGTGCCCCAGACGCGCGCCCGACCCACAGCCGCCTCGGAAAAGAGGTGCGCGCAAGCCGGGCACTCCCAGCCCCGGCCAGCGGCAAAATCTCAGTGTGCGATCGCTGCTTGGAACCTCTCTGGCGGTCAGGAGCTCCCAGACAGCCGCCACTGCCTTGGCTTTGGGGACGAGCAAAAGATCCTGCGCCCCCAGGGTCTTTAACTTGGAACCTGCACTGCCAGCATCCAAGGGGGAATTTATTCAGCTTCTGCACCCAGACTGAGGCTTCTGAGACGGAGATCAGGAAGTGTTCCAGGGTGCACCTTGACTGCACCAGAGTTGATACATCCAGCTACATCTGTTCAGTCTTCTCCCACCAAAATGACTAGGAGGAGGAATGCCCAACAGAAGAAAAATACAGAGGATGGACCTTCCGCAACAGAGCTAACGGCTATCAACATAGACAATATGTCGGAAAGAGAATTCAGGCTAACAATTATCCAGGCAATAGCTAGGTTGGAGAAAGCCATGGATGACCAAACAGAATTGATTAGAGCCGAACTGAAAGCGACCAGACAGGATGTTCACAATGTTAGGGCGGAGCTTAAAGCTACCAGGGAGGAGGTCCACAATGCTCTCAATGAGTTCCAATCCAATCTAAACTCTCTCAAAGCTAGGGTAACTGAGACAGAAGATAGAATTAGTGATCTGGAAGACAAACAGATAGAGAGAAAGGATCAGGAGGAAGCCTGGAACAAACAGCTTAGATCCCACGAAAGCAGAATTAGGGAAATAAGTGATGCCATGAAGCGTTCCAACGTCAGAATTATTGGAATTCCTGAAGGGGAGGAGAAAGAAAGAAGTCTAGAAGATGTCGTGGAACAAGTCCTTCATGAAAACTTTCCGAATCTCGCGAATGAAACCAGCGTTCATGTACTAGAGGCTGAACGGTCTCCACCCAAGATTATACACTCCAAAAAAACATCACGACACCTGATAGTCAAATTGAGAAATTATAATTGTAGGTATAATCTCTTGAAAGCTGCCAGGGCAAAGAGGCTCCTTACTTACAGAGGGAAGCCCATCAGAATAACGTCAGACCTGTCCACAGAGACCTGGCAAGCCAGAAGAGGCTGGCAAGATATATTCAGGGCACTAAATGAGAAGAACATGCAGCCAAGAATACTTTATCCAGCAAGACTGACATTCAAAATGGATGGAGAGATAAAGAGTTTCCAAGACCGGCAAGACTTAAAAGACTATGCAACCACCAAGCCGATACTGCAGGAAATATTAAGGGGGGTTCTATAAAAGAGGAAAAATCCCAAGAATAGCATTGAACAGAAATATAGAGACAGTCTACAGAAAGAAAGACTTCAAAGGTAACTCGATGTCAATAAAAACGTATCTATCAATAATCACTCTCAATGTGAATGGCCTCAATGCACCCATAAAACGGCACAGGGTTGCAGATTGGATAAAACGACAGGACCCATCCATATGCTGTCTACAAGAGACCCATTTTGAACCTAAAGATACACGCAGACTGAAAGTGAAGGGGTGGAGAAGCATCTTTCATGCCAATGGGACTCAAAAGAAGGCTGGGGTAGCGATTCTCATATCAGATAAATTAGACTTCAAACTAAAGACTGTAGTCAGAGATACAGAAGGACACTACATAATCCTTAAAGGGACTATCCACCAAGATGATCTAACAATTGTAAATATCTATGCTCCCAATATGGGAGCACCCAATTACTTAAGAAAACTGTTAATCAAGATAAAGAGTCATATTGATATGAATACACTAATCGTAGGTGATCTTAACACGCCTCTTTCAGAATTAGACAGATCATCGAAGCAGAAAATCAATAAAGAAACAAGAGCATTGAACGACACATTGGACCAGATGGACCTCATAGATATATACAGAACATTCCACCCTAAAACAGCAGAATACTCATTCTTCTCAAGTGCACACGGAACCTTCTCCAGAATAGACCACATACTGGGTCACAAATCAGGACTCAGCCGATACCAAAAGACTGAGATTATTCCCTGCATATTCTCAGATCACAATGCTTTGAAACTGGAGCTCAATCACAAGGAAAAGTTCCGAAGGAACTCAAACACCTGGAAGCTAAAGACCACCTTGCTTAAGAATGCTTGGATCAACCAGGAGATCAAAGAAGAACTGAAACAATTCATGGAAACCAATGAGAATGAAGACACTTCGGTCCAAAACCTATGGGATACAGCAAAGGCGGTCCTAAGGGGAAAATATATAGCCATCCAAGCCTTGCTCAAAAAAATTGAAAAATCCAGAACACACCAGCTGTCTCTACACCTTAAAGAACTGGAGGATCAACAACAAATCAAACCAACTCCACACATAAGAAGGGAAATCATCAAGATTAGAGCTGAGATCAATGAGGGAGAAACCAGAGATACAGTAGAACGTATCAATGAAACTAGAAGCTGGTTTTTTGAAAGAATCAATAAGATCGATAAGCCACTGGCTACACTAATCCAAAAGAAAAGAGAGAAATCCCAAATTCATAAAATTATGAATGAAAGGGGAGAGATCACAACTAACACCAAGGAAGTAGAAACAATCATCAGAAGTTACTACGAACAGTTATATGCCAATAAGCTTAGCAACCTTGATGAAATGGATGCATTCCTGGAAAACTATAAACTACCAAAATTGAACCAGGAAGAAATCGACAACCTGAATAGACCGATATCTAATAACGAGATTGAAGCAGTGATCAAAAATCTCCCAAAAAACAAGAGCCCAGGACCTGACGGATTCCCTGGGGAATTCTACCAAACCTTCCAAGAAGAAATAACACCTATTCTCCTGAAGCTGTTTCAAAAAATTGAAGCAGAAGGAAAACTTCCAGACTCTTTCTATGAAGCCAGCATTACCCTGATCCCCAAACCAGGCAAGGACCATACCAAAAAGGAGAATTTCAGACCAATATCACTGATGAATATGGATGCTAAGATTCTCAACAAGATCCTAGCCAACAGGATCCAACAACACATTAAAAAGATTATCCACCATGATCAGGTGGGATTCATCCCTGGGCTACAAGGATGGTTCAACATTCGTAAATCAATCAATGTGATACAACAAATTAATAGGAGAAGAGAGAAGAACCACATGGTCCTCTCAATTGATGCAGAAAAAGCATTTGACAAAATCCAACATCCGTTCCTGATTAAAACGCTTCAAAGTATAGGGATAGAGGGAACATTCCTGAACCTCATCAAATCTATCTATGAAAGACCCACAGCAAATATCATCCTCAATGGGAAAAAGCTTGCAGCCTTCCCGTTGAGATCAGGAACAAGACAAGGATGCCCACTTTCACCACTCTTGTTCAACATAGTATTAGAAGTCCTAGCAACAGCAATCAGACAACAGAGAGAAATAAAAGGTATCCAAATTGGTAATGAAGAAGTCAAACTCTCTCTCTTCGCAGATGACATGATTCTTTATATGGAAAACCCAAAAGACTCCACCCCCAAACTACTAGAACTCATACAGCAATTCAGCAGTGTGGCAGGATACAAAGTCAATGTGCAGAAATCAGTGGCTTTCTTATACACTAACAAGGAAAATACAGAAAGGGAAATTAGAGAATCGATTCCATTTAGTATAGCACCAAGAACCATAAGATACCTGGGAATAAACCTAACTAAAGAGGTAAAGGATCTATACTTGAGGAACTATAGAACACTCATGAAAGAAATTGAAGAAGACACAAAAAGATGGAAGACCATTCCATGCTCTTGGATCGGAAGAATAAACATCGTTAAAATGTCTATACTGCCTAGAGCAATCTATACTTTTAATGCCATTCCGATCAAAATTCCACCGGCATTCTTCAAAGAGCTGGAGCAAATAATCCAAAAATTTGTATGGAATCAGAAGAGACCCCGAATCGCTAAGGAAACGTTGAAAAACAAAAATAAAGCTGGCGGCATCACCTTACCTGATTTCAAGCTTTATTACAAAGCTGTGATCACCAAGACAGCATGGTACTGGCATAAAAACAGACACATAGACCAGTGGAACAGAGTAGAGAGCCCTGATATGGACCCTCAACTCTATGGTCAATTAATCTTCGACAAAACAGGAAAAAATATACAGTGGAAAAAAGACAGTCTCTTCAATAAATGGTGCTGGGAAAATTGGACAGCTATATGTAGAAGAATGAAACTCGACCATTCTCTTACACCGTACACAAAGATCAACTCAAAATGGATAAAAGACCTCAACGTGAGACAGGAATCTATCAGAATCTTAGAGGAGAACATAGGCAGTAATCTCTTCGATATCAGCCACAGCAACTTCTTTCAAGATACGTCTCCAAAGGCAAAGGAAACAAAAACGAAAATAGACTTCTGGGACTTCATCAA